>NW_027040816.1:3800000-6540000 GCF_037179485.1 Ochlerotatus camptorhynchus | reverse complement strand
ACTCTGCAGCACCACTCGCTATTCATCACCGGAATCTATCTCCGTCCTCTCTCCAGCCCGGATTTATACACGTCTCACACTACTGCACAACAGACTATCTTTGAGAGATCTTCGAACGCCGATATCATCATGGCAATGGGCGACTACAACCTTCCGTTTCTGAGTTGGACTTTCGACGAGGACGTGAACGATTATTTACCATCAAACGCGTCCACTGAACAGGAACTGGCTCTCACGGAACCGATGCTCGCTAGCGGGCTAATCTAAGTAAATTCACTGTCTAATTTGAATGGAAGACTGCTTGACTTAGCCTTCATCAGTGATCCGGATAACGTTAACCTTCTTGAGCCTCCGGTCCCTCTACTGGATATCGATCATCATCATAAGCCATTCATCTTACGACTTGATGCCGACTGCAATCCGCCCATGATATGTTCGTATCCACCTGAATTGGATTTTAGGCACTGCGATTTCGGCTCGTTGAATAATGAACTGTCCACTTTCAATTGGCAACAGATTCTGGATGGTGTTTCTGTCAACGCTATTGCTGACCAATTCTACGACAATCTGTATGAAACACTCTATGCGCGAGTTCCTCTCCGGAGGCGTGTTACGAGGTTAACCTCAGTGCAACTCTGGTGGAGCCCTGAGCTACGTAATTTGCGGAACGTATTGCGTAAGTCGCGCAAATGCTAATTCAGTACCAGAACCAACGAGAGCAAAAATAGTCTCCGATTAATCGAAACGAGATACAACGGACTGTTGAAGTCTAGCTATGGGGAGTACGTCCAGCGAACGCAAGCGAATCTGAAGCAGCACCCATCGGCGTTTTGGAAGTTCGTGAAATCACAACGGTCTGGTAATCGTATTCCGGACATAGTTGAGTTTAACGGGATCGCTGCTAGCTCCCCTGTCGATGTTGCTAACTTGTTTGCGAGCTTCTTCCAATCAGTTTACAACACAAATTCACCACTTCTAAATCCTTCAAGTTTCGATCGCATCCACGAGTACAACCTGAATATCCCAAAGTTGCGCTTCTCACCGGACGACGTTATGAAAGCCTTGAATGACCTCGATGTTTCTAAAGGCCCTGGGGTAGATGGTATTCCCCCATCTCTGCTCAAATATTGCGCACGCTCACTCGCTTCTCCGATCTCCTGCATATTCAACCCAATGTTTGGAAGACAGCTTCAATTGTGCCAATCCATAAAGCGGGTAATCGAAACCGAGCTGAAAACTACCGTGGAATATCAATTCTCTGTTGCATTAGCGAGGTCTTTGAAACCTTAGTGCACAATGCTCTGTACAATGTGGTTCATCCTATAATATCGGAGTTCCAGCGTGTACGCTATCGAAAAATTAAGAGCTATTGGATTCCCTACTTGGTTAGTTGATTGGATTCTCTCTCACTTGACCGACCGCCATTTCTTCGTTTCGATCAATTCTGCACGCTCGAAGGCCTTTGCAATTACTTCGGGAGTACCGCAAGGAAGTGTGCTCGGCCCAATGCTGTTTGTCCTTTTCGTCAACGATCTGTGCCTTCAGATTTCTTCATTTAAGCAAATGTTCGCCGACGACCTGAAGATGTTCAGAGTCATCGCAACCGTACTCGACTGCCTCGCCCTAAAAAATGACATAAATGGGCTACTCCTATGGTGCCAAGAAAATGGTATGAGTGTCAACATAGGAAAATGCAAGGTGATATCGTTTTCCCGTCGGAGCACCACCGTCAACCACCAATACACAATTGGCTCCGTGTCATTAGAGCGTGTTACCTAAATTTGTGATCTTGGTGTTACTATCGACTCGAAGTTAAGATTCTATTTTGGAGGCGAACCAGCCTAAGGCTGAAAGCCTCCTTAATAAAGCTAAATAATAATAATAAGTTAAGATTCTACGAACATGTTGCAGTTGTCACGGCTAAAGCTTTTACGGTTCTTGGATGCATTCGACGCTATACGCGGCAGTTTACAGACATTTTTGCACAAACAACATTGTTCTGTACTTTGGTACGTAGCATCCTGGAATACGCGGCCTCTGTCTGGACACCTTATCACGCATCGCTGATCATCAGAGTCGAAAGAATTCAGAAGGTTTTCATTCGATTCGCGCTGCGCAACCTTCCATGGAACGACCCGCTAAATCTGCTTGAGTACACTCCTTGCTTGCTGATTGATTTGGAAACCTTACGTGCTAGGCGCACAAACATTCAGCAACTAGTTATTTTCGACTTACTGCGTGGCAACATTGATTGTCCTCAACTACTACAGGATGTTTGTGTAATTTTGTGATTAGCAAAAGTACTTTCAAAAATAGGATTAAGAATATTAGGTTAAGTAGTCTGTACGATTTTTATGGCAGAAGAGAGTTGACAGTTGTTGTTATTCACATCGTCGTGATTGTGCGCTGCTAAATTTGTCGATTTTTTATCACACGGGCTATCGTTATTCGTTTTTTTCCGTTCGGTATACCTGTAATATTGTACTGGTTGTTAGTGGAAAGTGCAGTTCGTTGCGATAATCGTCTAATTAGAGCATATTTTGTGTTGTGAAAACAGTGAAAAAGTTATCGATTCAGACATATTGTAGTGTATACTGTCTAGCATTGGGCGATCTTGAGAATCCAATTCCTCTTTGCGTATTAGAGCATCTCCACTGCTGTTTCTAAATCACTTTTGGAAACTGAGTCGGCATGACTTCCGCCTGTGACCAATGCGCTAAACCAGTTAAAGGCGATGAAGAATCCGTCTCCTGCATGGCTTTTTTGCGACAGGATGATTCACCTAAAGTGCGGGTGCAGTTTCGAACGCCTTTGGATACGATTGTGTTTTAAGTTTGTTCTCTATTTTGTGCGTGCGTTCGCTCTCATAGTTTTCGGCTGCAATTTCCGGATTATCGCTGGCGCTCTGCCTCCCGGATGTTTATACGTGTGTGATTATTAGTTTTCTCGCTTTCCGGGAAGTTTTAGAATAGAGAAAGAAAACGTGATTCAACATGTTTGCAAGCATCAGAAGAGATGTCGCGATCTGCGTTGTTTGATTTTCTCCCGGACCAGAAATTAGTGGCATCGCGAGTGATAATTTTTAATTTCAGTTTATTTACGCGCTGCAAGGTGCGTGAAAGAGCTCGGCACAATCGGTGTTGATGTTGGCTCGCTTGTAACTTTTTTTGTTGTGTTTTCGAAAGAAATTGATCGAAATTGTACCAAAAGTGCTTCTGAATGTGTTTCGCAGTTGGGTGAGGTGAAATTCGTGAATTCGCGGTGTATGTTCAGTGAAAATTCCGTGTCACAAAATTGCTCACCGAATTTCCTTGTTTTGCCGTTCGACGACGACGGGTTTGCGAGAGAAAAATAAGCATCGGGAATTTGCTCCCGGATTTATTGATTTGGTGAGTACGTTCCAGTTGAAGATTGTTCTTATACATATCTCGATTGCATTTTCGAGGGGACGTTCGGAGAGCTTTGAGATTTAGGCGTTGTTGCATTTGCGGGCAGATGAGTTGGTCGCCGGTAAGGGCCAGTAAGTGCTGCCAGCAGATGAATCAAGAGGTATTCGAAACAAAATTGGTAAGAAATGTCCATTCAAATCGATTTAATACAGTTGAACAAATTTCAAAACTATATACGTGCCAGATTTGGAAATAATATTTTTTGAATCTGGAAGTGTGTTTATGATACCATTATCCATTTGATAAAGGTAGAGTGAACATGCGGGGCTTATTGTAAGTAAAAGTGACCTCGGAGTGGTCGTGAATTACCAGGCATTCTGAAATGGGTCACTGGAGCTGCAATAGAGCTAACACCTTCTAACTCCCGGACTAAACCTGCTTTAATTTAAGGGCAATAAAAAGCAGTTTTCTTCCATAATAACACTGCCGGACAGTGGGGGTTAGATTGTACACACACACACACACACACACACACACACACACACACACACACACACAGATCGCAAAGACCCATTCCGCAGTCAGAGCTCTAAAAATTTATCCGAAAATTTGCACTGTGTTGTTGTTTTTCAATTATAAATTCAACTAAATACATCAACTCAAGGACTTCCTATCTTCCGATGACTAAAGACTAGTGATATGTAGCACCTAACTGATTTTATAATAAATTAGGACATCGGTGAATTAGAGCATCGGCAAAAATCAAAAACAGCTTCAAAATCAACGTGGTGATTTGCAGGCATCGGTTCAAATTTAAGCTCAAACACTTCGCAAACATGACTTTTCACGGTCACAGCAATTTCCCTCAAATAGTCATAACAACCTGTATAAGGTACAAATGCGTCTGTTTACATACAGCCGTGCACTTTTCGACCGTACCCAGAAACCCACCAGAAGAAAGCGAACCTACAAAACGATTATTTAATGTGCACTCTACGACTGTAAATTCCGGGCGAGTGGCACTTATATGTGTCATTTAATGTATTTGAATCGTCGACTTCCGTTACCCCACTCGGTTCGAAGAAGATTCAATTGTATACCACCGTACTGAGGCGCGTTTCTTCGGACGCATTTCGCCAACCGAAGACGGTCCTACAATCGAATCCTTCTGCACGTTTGCGATCAAGGGGAAGAACACGGCGGTGTAAAAGTCGGTCGCCCAGACCTACGACGACGCCAACTACAACCGGGAAGGTGAAGAGATACATAAACACTTAATATCTTTTACAACCTTTGATATTAGTACATAAGAGCTTATAAAATTTATTTTAATGAGTTTTTATATTTATATCCTATTCTGCTTTTCTGTCGCCCGCTTTCTCTCGATGGTTTTCCGTTTTGGAAAAAGGCGATTCGCTTCGAGCGCCGTAAGAGCAAGACATAAGGCACCTCTCCGCCCATAAAAATGAAAGCCTATAAAAATCCTACAACTATACTTCGTACATGAGAACGTAGAAACGTGACGCACACAAACATTCGGATAGAGTCATTTTCAACAAATGGGCACACAATCGACGACCTTCCGGTTCAGCCGAGACGAAGTTTACCCATTTCCCCAACGACGACCGGAGCAACCAGGAGCCAAGCTAGGAGATCGTTATAAATTAAGATACAATTATATAGACATTTGTTGATGCTTTTTGGCTTTTCCCCTCCTATAACTGGAGAGGCACTGGCGGCCGCGGTGGTGGTGGGGAAAATGAGATACATTCGGAGAGTTTTAATCGTTTCGAAAGTTTTTCCCAGATATATCACGTGTGCTTTCCGGCCAGCCGGCTTTATGGCCCGCTCGTTTTTCATTATGTTGGCTCGTAAAATCCGTAATAGATTCCGATCTTCAACGAGCATCCAACTGGAAATCGGTAATTGTTTGGATTTGCTTTGCGCTCTTTACGAGGCTTTGATCTTAAATTATTTAAAAGCTCCTTCTTAGGCAACGGGACTCGCTCGGGTTGATAAATTCGACACTTGTTATTGTGGTGTCGAGAAGGGAATGAATCCGGATCGAAAAACCACCCAGTAAGATATGGTGGGAAAATCTGATTTATTGTAATTTATTTCGCATAAATCGAGTGGCTGCTTTTATGTTTTCTTTTTTGCTCTCTCATGGCAAGAACGAAAAAACAATCATAAATTTTATTTGGTCCGCGATGTTGTTGCACTCTACCCACTCCTTCGCTTTGCTTTGTGGATTGCAAACGACGGCACCGAGTAAAAAGTGGTCGCTTCGAAGATAGGAACTTCAAGTCGTCTTCCGACAAGAAGAGGAAACGACGATGAAGGCATACGAAGAAGAAGAAAAAAACAATGGTCGTTTGAAGAGAACAGAGAAGTCCTCTTAAAGACAGGAAATGCAACAGCGCAAGATTCACTCTGGCATTCATAGAGATAGATAGACAACGACGACGACGACGACGACGACCAGGACGGTGCATTGCAATTTTATGGAGACGTAGAGTGGATTTGGATGCTTTATAGTGTACTCGGTTCAGTCGAATAAAGTTGCTGGATAAACATGATGGGCAGTTGAATGTTGAGGATTTTACTGCAAGTTAATTAAAGGGATAAATATATGGTATGGTTTTGATAGCTTGTTCTAGTGTTGATGGCCACTCTGCTAAGGACAAGCACCTTGCTTCGCGTTGGCTCGTTGACTTTTCCATCACTGGTACTTGGTTACAATTACTCCAAATAAGTATCAGTTTGCATATCAAACTGGTAAATCAACAGTAACAGCTCTTCATACACTGGCTACAAAACTAGAAAAATCGTTTGAATCAAAAGAAGTTTCCCTAGCAGCGTTCATTGATATTGAAGGAGCATTTGATAATGCATCTTATCACTCAATGAAAAACGCTATAATGAAACATTAGTTCGATAAAAGCATAGTTAATTGGATTAACTAAATGCTTAGCAAAAGAGAAATCTCAGCAAACCTTGGAAGCTCATCCATGACAGTGAGATCTGTAAAAGGGTGTCCTCAAGGAGGTGTTCTTTCACCTCTACTGTGGTATTCAATAGTTGATGACCTTTTCAAAACTTTGAAGCAAAGGACTTCGAGATTACTGGCTTCGCAGATGATATAGTATTATATATTAATCCATCTAAAACAAAATGTCCTTAAGTAATATTAAACTGAAATGAATCATTTTAGAGCTTTTAAACACAGTCAAGTATCTGAGAGTTACTCTTGACAGCAAACTAAATTGGAATTCGCATCTAGAGGAAGTCATCAGTAATCAACAAATGCTCTGTGGATAAGTAAAACAAAACTTTTGGTAGGAAATGGGGAGTAAAACGTAAAATGATCCACAGGATTTATTTGACCATTGTAAGACTCAGAATAACCTATGCATCATTGGTTTGGTGGCCTAAAACCAATTAAAAATCAGCTCAGAAGAAGCTGGGGAGGCTGCAAAGACTATCCACTCACTTAAAACTGGTGCAATGAGCAACACACCAAGTATGACACTAGAAGCTCTACTTTATTTGCTTCCGTTGCATCAATTTATTCAATTAGAAGCCGAAAGGAGTGTATTAACGATCCGACGATCTCAGAACTTCCTTGAAGGTGATCTTAGAGGACATATGAGCATCCTAAAAATGTTTCATTATTGATTCTCTTGTGATTCAAAATGAAGATTGAATGAAGAAAAATATCACTTCGATCGTCTTCACAATGTACCTTACCTTACCAATCAGGTTAAGGTCTTGTTGTCCTCTGCTGTCCGAAGAAGTCGTCTCCACTCTACTCGATCCATGGCCACACTTCGCCAGCCTCGTAGTCTGCGAAGGGTACGCAGGTCGCCTTCTACTTGGTCGATCCACCTTGCCCGCTGCGCGCCTCTTCTTCTTGTTCCTGTTCGGTCGCTTTCTAGAACCATTTTCACTGGGTCGTCGTGCGGCATTCTTACGACGTGCCCAGCCCACCGTAGTCGCCTAATTTTTACAATGTAGCAGATGCGGATCGCGATTTGTGGGACAATCTCTTATGCTCTAGATTGGATAATCGTGTAGGAGCAGGGGTTACAGGTCCAGGAATAAATATCTCAATATCTATGGGCTACTGCGGCCTACCGTGTTCCAAGCAATTCTTGGAATTTGCTTGCGTAGACATTATAGACATTCGAATATCTGCATTGTGTCTGATAGCCAAACAGCACTAAATGCTTTGAAATCAGCAACATGTAATTCTAAACTTGTATGGGAATGTGCAATGTCACTCCAAAAATTGACCTGCCAAAACCAAGTGAACCTATTTTGGGTTCCTGGTCACTGTGGAATTCAAGGGAATGAGAAAGCCGACACACTAGCTAGGCTTGGATCATCTCAACAATCTATAGGACCAGAACCATTTTGTGGCAGTTTCTACTTGCTCTCTTAGAATGGAGTTCAAGAAATGGGAAAAAATGAAAGTGGAGACCAATTGGAACAACACTCTCATTGCTAAGCAGTCGAAACGGTTTATGTTAATCCGAGCATTTCAATGACTAATTCAAATTATTGAAGTATCAAAGAAAGATCTCAGTATGTACACTGGTTTAATAACAGGACACTGTCCATGTAAATATCACTTGAAGCTAATAGGAAAACTTCAAGAGGACATGTGTCGATTATGTGGCATAGAAAAAGAAGACTCTGAACACCTGCTATGCTCTTGTACAGCAATCTTCAATAAGAGGCGTATTTTTCTGGATAAGGGACTGACAGAACCCTTTGATATTTGGAATTCAGTTCCCAGCCAAGTAGTGCAATTCATTCGAAATGTAATACCTGGCTGGGAAAATACTTTCCGTCAGTCGAAAATTTTTCAAAACAAACGCAATTGATCTACACTGGGTTGAAGCGATACTCCTTGCGTGTGATGGTAAATGATAAAAACAGACACTGGTGCCAATATTTGTTGGTCAGGAATGTCGAATCAAATTAAACACGCTATCATTCAATTCGGATAAACTGACGCGATTAGTCAAGGCGACGATGGATCGAGTGATGTGCGTTGTTCGAGTATCGGGGACACTCTCGAGTCCCTTTGAATCTCGAAGGGGGTTACGGCTAGGTGAGGGACTTTGGTGTCTGCTATTCAACATCGCGTTAGAAGGTGTGATCAGAAAAGCTGTGATTGACACGAGTGGCACGATCTTCAGGAAGTCCATCCAACTTCTTGGCTTCGCCGATGACATTGACATTATGGCACGGAACTTTGAGACGATGGCGGAAACGTACAGCAGATTGGAGGCTGAAGCTAGGCTAGGATTGGACTTGCAATCAACGCATCAAAGAAAAAAAATACATGAAAGGAAGTGGTTCTAGGGAAGAAAATGTTAGCCTCCCACCCCGAGTTCAGATTGACGGTGACGAAATCGAGGTGGTCGATGAGTTCGTGTATTTGGACTCACTGGTGACCACCAAAAATGATACCAGCAGAGAAATTCAAAGACGCATTATGGCAGGCAATCATGCCTAATAAAATTCGCCGCCGCACGAAGCTGACTATCTACAAGCCGCTGATTAAACCGGTGGTCCTATAAGGCCATGAGACCTGGACTATACTCGTGGAGGACCAACGCGCCCTTGGTGTTTTCGAACGGGAGGTGTTGCGTACCATCTACGGTGGAGTGCAGATGGATGACGGAACATGGAGGAGGCAAATTAACCACGAATTGCACGTACACATTGCAAAAATTGGGCGACTACGGTGGACTGGGCACGTCGTAAGAATGCCGCACGACGACCAAGTGAAAATGGTTCTAGAAAGCGACCCAACAGGAACAAGAAGAAAAGGCGCGCAGCGGGCAAGGTGGATCGACCAAGTAGAAGGTGACCTGCGGACCCTTCGCATACTACGAGGCTGGCGAAGTGTGGCCATGGATGGAGTAGAGTGGAGACAACTTCTTCGGACAGCAGAGGACAACAAGCCTGATTGGTAAGGTAAGTATCATTCGATGCGCCACCTGCACCAAATTCACAGCTTCACAATCCAAGCCATCAATGCAAACGCATCCTATCCCAGTACATCCCTTCCAGTTCATATCAATGGATGTGTTCACTGTCTATTACAAAGGGAAAGCTTGAAACGTTCTACTCACTGTAGATCATTACTCTGATTGTTTTTAACTTGATCTGCTATCAGACCTAACGATGCAAACCATGTAAAAATATGTTTTCACGACATGGAAAACCACAGTGGATTCTAACCGACAATGGTACCAATTTCGAGAATAGTGAGATGCTACAGTTTGCAAAGGAGTGGGACATTGAGCATGTAACGTCAGTGCCGAATCACCAGCAGGCAAACGGCAAATCGGAATCAGCTGCACTGCTAATAAATGAGTCTCCTGAGTAGGTTTGGCTTTGTCCGGAGGGTGTACGCAACACTTAGACTTCGAGTAAGCTAACTGAAATGCTCGAAAATTAATTCAATCTCTTAGAGTTAATTCCATCTCATTACGATACCACCATACCTGAACTCGATTAAAAATTGCTCAGCAAGGTTCTAACCCCAGTTGACGATCATTTCTCATTGCAAGAAGACGCTTTTGTACAATCGCCGCACTGAAAGTCATGTAATTAGCTACCGTTCGTGTGTGTTTCCTTGTCAGCCCTAACCGGCTACCTTTGTAAGGAAAAGGAAAACAAAAAGATGTCCAGTGGAATCGTCAAGAACACACTGAATTTCCAGTTCCCGGATGGAGCCCCTGGACCCACCGTTGTAGAAATTGGTCGATTTGTCAAAGGGTTTGATGCGGACAAAGCAGACATGGAAACAGGCTACAAACTTTCCGATGAAAGGGTTGTTTGCATCAAATTCAGATCTGAAAGAGCAATGAAGGAGGCTCTCCTGCACAACCCGGAGGTTCATACGTTCCACTACTCCAATGGTCAATCCGTGGAAGTTCGTATGACGGTCGCTGGAGGGTGTATCCGCTACGTGAGGATCTTCGATCTCACCCTGGAGATATCGGATATTGACGTATCGTTGGTACTCGGAAAGTATGGAACCGTGAAACGCATGATCCGCGAGAAGTTCCCGGCGGAATTGGAGCTAGATCTCTTTACCGGTGTCCGTGGGGTGTATATGGACATCAAAAAGTACATCCCATCAACCATCCATTTCCCCAACCGCTGAGGGAGAATCTACTACGAAGGACTGAGACAGAAGTGTTTTTTGTGTAAGCAGGAAGGGCATCTGAAAGTGAAATGTCCACAGAACAACGCACAGCAAGAATCAAGAAAGGATATGGAAGCAAAGCAGGAAGCGGAAAAAATGAAGAAGACGGCAGCTAAAGCGAGCCAAAAGGAAGAGGTGGACGTACCTTGCAATGACACCTATGCTGGAGCCGTTCAGGAAGCGGCATCATCGTCTAAAAACAGTAGCAATTTGGAGCTGTCAATGGTCAGGTTAGTTTCGTTGACAAACGGGACCTCAGCCGGGGTGTCCAGCCCGAAGCAGATTCAGGATTCAGAGGTTTCCATCGTTGAGGTGTTGGAGGAACAAGAAGCAAGTGGCGTGGACAAGCCCGCTGAAGCTGAAAAAGTACCGGAACAGGAATCGAGCGATGAGGAGATGACCGACGGACAAGAGCGGCCCGACGGACAAGAGCGACCCCTTGTTTCAAGCAGCAAATCGGAATCGGAGGAAAACGGCCAGGATTTCGTCACGGTTGATAGCAAGAGCAGGAAATCTCGTAAGCAGAAGTGCGGCGGTGGTTTGCCAACGGAGCAGAACCCGCTGGAAGTGATAGCTGCAGGGTCCAGTAGCGAAGCTAGATCTAAAAGTTCCAGATCACTTCGAAGTATGACGAATCGATCACGCTCTCGAAGTGGTGTGAAGGTAAGCAAGGCTGATCTTCGGAAGTGTTAGTGACAATCGAGATCAGCTGACTTTGACATATGACGACATTGGCAAGCAACGTCAAACGGACCTTCTTTATCGATAATACGTAACACCCGTTACTGAATACTCGATACTTTGTAAACAAAGAGATGAATTACGTAAGGAAAATCTGTACTGTGAATATTAATGCTATAGCGATAGACTCTAAAAAACATTTGCTCAAGGAATTCATCATACGATTTGGATGCTGTTTTCCTGCAAGAAATGTCGTTCAATGATTTTAGCTTTCTGCCTTCACATCACGCAATTGTCAACCGTAGTGAGTCGAAAGGGATGATCTTTTTCAAAATCTGATATCCCCGCACTTAAGCAAAGGAAATTTGATGATCTTGGGAGGGGACTTTAACTGCATCCTGGATACGTTAGACAGCAAAAGTAAAAACAAGAGCTGCTGCAAAGGGCTGCGCACTCTAGTAAACCTGTTTAAGCTAGAGGATTTGGGATCCGCAGGCCGCCAATACACATTCTTGAGGCATAATTCTGGCTCCCGATTAGACAGATTTTACTGTAACAAAGATTTTGTTCATCGAGCTAAAAAGTACGAGACTCTTCCAGTGCCCTTCTCTGATCATCACGCGGTAGTGCTTACGTTTGAAATCAACCCACAGGATGCCACTCCCATCCTTGGAAGGAGCCATTGGAAGATAAACGATTTTCTACTCAAGGATGAAGGCACATCTGAAGGTTTCATTCGAGTCTTGGCAGAGCTAAGGCAACGTCGCAAACACGAGATGAACTTTTCGGAGTGGTGGTCGTACGATTTCAAAAGCAAGGTAAAACATTACTACAAGAACAAGTCTTATGAGTTCAATCAAACTAACGCAAGGAAGAAGGCAAAACACTACAATAAGCTAAACAAATTGATGGAACAGCAAGCAAAAGGTTTGAACGTGCTGGATAGGATGAACGCGGTCAAGTCTGCTATCGAAGAGCAACGTCTTTCCAGTTTCCGCGGAAAGGTGCAACCGTCAACAATGCTTGAAAGCGAAAAATTGAGCATATATCAAGTTTCGAAATTAGTAAAACGCGGTCACAATACACCAGTGATGAGTCTGCACTCACCAGATGGTCTAACTACAAAGCAATTAGTACATAATCACTTTGAGGAACAGTTCCGGAAGCCGCAAAACCAGCAAGCAGATTATGCTGCGCTTCAGCACGTTCGCAAATCGTTACCTCGAGATCTTGGAATCAACCTTGTGTCACCAATAGAAGAAGAGGAGCTTCGCGTAACTATTCAAAATGCAACAAAAAAGAAATCACCTGGGCCTGACGGTCTAACTTACGAATTTTACGAGAAACACTTTCATTCTCTCAAACAAGATCTGTTGCGTCTCTTCAATGGATTTTTGGATGACTCCATTCCTATGCAAGAAAACTTTGCGAAGGGAATAATCATTTTAATTCCGAAGTCGAAGGATCGAAATGACTTGCAGAACTATAGACCGATCAGTTTGCTGAATACAGACTACAAGATTCTCACCAAAATTTGTGCAAGCAGACTCAAGGCTTGCATGAATTCACTAGTAGGTGAAGGTCAAACTGCAGGGCTGGAGGGGAAGTCTTGTGTGCAAAACCTGGATAAGATAAGAACGGTCATAGCAAGGACGCAGCAGAGTAAACGGGTAAAGATCGCGCTATTCAGTGTGGATCTTCAGAAAGCTTTCGATTCGGTGGACCATGGTCGGCTTTGGGAAACACTGGAGAAACTCAAAATTCCAACGCAGTTTATAACATTCATCCGGAGACTGTATGCCGATGCGTCATCACAAGTTATGGTGAATGGGTTTCTCACTGCTTCCATAAAAATCGATCGTTCCGTGCGGCAGGGTTGTCCACTCTCGATGCTTTTGTTTTCGCTCTATGTGGAACCTCTCATCCGTCAACTTCACGATAGTACGTTAGGCTTAATGATTGATGGTAACTTGATAAAAATAATGGCATACGCAGACGATTTAACGTTGATCGTGAGTGACAAGGAATTTGATCTTGTAATGTCTGTCATAAATGAGTTTGCACTACAGGCTGCTATATGTATTAACTTTGAGAAATCGGGTTATATTAGATTCAACAACTGCAAGCTGGGCCCCCAAATGATCCAAGAGAAACAACAAATGAAAATATTAAGAATAATAGTTAAAGACAAATGGAAAGATATGATAAAATGCAATTTTGATAAATTATTGAATTCAATTACTTTTGCTTGCCAGATACATAGTGCTAGAAAACTCAATTTATTAGAAAGGAATACAATTCTAAATACGTTTCTATTATCAAAGCTCTGGTATGTTTCTCAGGTCCTGCCACCTAATAATTATCATTTAGCTGAAAAAAAAATCAGGCTATTTTCTCTGGAATTCCCATTTTTTAGAGTTAATAGGAATCAGCTATATCTTGATTATAGCAAGGGTGGATTGAAATTGATTGACCCAGAAAGCCAATATAAGGCGCTATATACCAGGAGTTTGTTGTTTAACTCAGGTAAAAGAATCAATCATTTTCTGTTGGAACAAGCTAATCAAAACATATTATCCTTAAACAGTAAAAAATGGATTGAAGAAGCAAAAAAACTTTCAAACAATAATTGTATAGAAAATAATAGGAGTTTATACAACTATTTCATAAGCGAAATGAAAATACAACCAATAATTCAGGAAAAGTATCCACATTTGTGATGGGACTGCATATGGGAAAATATTAATCAAAGTTTCCTCAGTTCAAATGCTAGATCAATTCTTTATCTTGTTTTCAATGATGTTATTCCAAACAAAGTTAAATTGTATAACTATACTGACAAAGTTAATAATAATCTCTGCGAAATTTGCAAAAAGCCTGATACAAACATTCATCGAATAAAAGAATGCAACCATTCCGGGTTAGCCTGGAAATGGATACAAAATGTCATAGCAAAAAATCTAAAAATCAAACTGCAATCACCAGAAGAAATTTTGTATTACGGTATATCGAAGAAAAGCCATAAAAAGAAAGCAGTATTATTTATAGTAGTTGAGGCAATGGCGTATAACGTTATACATTACAAAAATCCAAGTTTATATTCTTTTCAAAAAATAATAAGGGATTATAGATGGAATAACAGAAAAGCATTCAATATAAACTTTAAAACATATCTTAACATCTGTTAACTAAATAACCAATGTTAAGATTTTCAGTCATAATTATTACTATTTGTGTATATAGATGCTACATGAAACAGTTGTAATTTTTATATTTTTATAATACTCAGATAATAAAGACAATTTGAAAAAAAAAAAAAAAAAAAACCAAATTTGATTCGAAACAAGTCATTCTATCAAAATATGTATGTTGTTACTAAGGATAAATCCACTCCAGAATTAGTATGTTCAATGAGTAAAATGAGTTAAATGAATAAGAAAGATGATAAAGTTGGTTGTAAAACGTTATAAGTTTCTTGAGAATGTTCCTGGTGCCTTCAATATATTCTACTCTAATTTCTCCAAAAGAGAATCAAACATTTCCAAAGCTGCTTCGATAATCCATGAAATTCTCATTAATCAATCATTTAGCTGCAGAACGGGTACTACCAGCAGATCCCTGCGCTTCGGTCAGAGAGCGTATAGGGCGTCGTTGTGCCAATTTGGTCGTGGTACATTTCGAGTATGAGAGAGTAATTGCAGTTAGATCAAAAGTGCCTGAGAAAAATGCTAGTACTTTCGCAGATTACCCGAAGTTGCGATAGTGAAGATATGATCACAAACAAGCAGACATAACACTCTTAAATCGTTCATCGAAATCGTTTTTAACGGTCAATTTAAATGTTTCTTAGTTGGTAGTACCGCCACTTGTGGTGCACATAATCAATTCTCAGCGTTTGACGTTTACACACTACAACCATCTGTTGAGTGTATTGCCCATCATAGTGTATACGACAGATGGCGGTAGGGTTTACAATGATAAATGTTCAATGTGTTGTGTCTGTTTGTCTGTGATATAACATTGAGGTAACGATAGGATAAAATCAAAACATTGAGAAATATAACGCATTACTTTCAAAAATACTTCACTTCGCAACCGATGAACCATTCTGACGTCCATATGAGTACCCAAGAAACATTTCAAGTTTTATCGTGGTTTTAAAGTGTTCTACAAGTCTAAATCATGGTCTTCAGAACCCTCATAAAACCCAAATTGCTACTTGGGTACCCAAGTAACCATATAGTCGCAATATAGCTTGTATATTCTTACTTTGCTTGAGTATGGTTAGTTGGAGAATCTGATGAAACTGTCACTTCTTGAAACAGATCCCTTTCGTATTTCTTTCATTCTCTTTTCACACACGGAGCGCTCGGTGGACCAGCGACTTGGATGGTGGACATGTAACCGACCACACCAACCAGCGAGAAAGGAGTCAACATCTAACCAGGAACGGAAATTAGTGCGTATTTATCTCCCTCGGAAAACAAGAAAAACCCGGAAAAGGCGGAATCATGTTAGAACCAATCAAGGACGATCTAGAAAAGAAAAGTCCAAGGGATTCCAAAAGAAGTAATTTACGGCGGCGGAAGAGCAGAATATGGTGAGAGCTTTCCAAATTAATTTTTACAAAATAAATTTAAAAATTAAACAAAATACATGCCAGGTTTGAAAAAAAAAAAAATCGAACCTGGAAGTGTGTATATATAACCAATATTCATTTGATAACGGTGATGCATACATGCGGGGCTTATTGTGAGGGAAAGTAACCTCGGAATGGGCGTGACTCTCCAGACATTCTGAAATGGGTCACTGGATCTGCAATAGAGCTATCACCTTCTAACTCCCGGACTAAAGCTGTCTACGATGACCATAAATGCGACATTGTAGGGAGAGTTCTTCCATAATAACACTGCCGGTCAGTGAGGGTCAGGCATGGAAAATCATTTGCATTCATTTCTTGCATTCATTTACATTCATTTGTCCCTAACTTTTTTCATCAACAAAATTACACAAAATGAAGTATTGAGTTTTTGTAGGTTTTGTTATTACACACTTAGAAATAACTAATTTTACAAGTGACGGAATCCATTTCTGACATAAAAGATGAGACGTAAGGAAACATGACATGTAATATTAAGTGCTGTGAGACCGAAAAGTTCGTTGCTTGACGAAAATTACGTTTGATTAGGCTGTATTTCGCGTCTGTTATGACTCAAATTTATGTCAAAATTGACGCTCGTATATGTCACTCTAAGAGCACCTAAATTTACATGAATTTTTCTAAGTGTGTAGCTACAACTTTTGTTAACAACTCAAATCCGTACCTCTTAAGCATGACGAACCACAGCGAACAGAAGCCACTACTGTTTTTCAGTGAATGTATTTTACATTCACTGAAAAACAGTAACAAGTTCTGCCCGTTCTAGTTCGTGATGCATAAGAGATACAAATTTGGGAGCTGGCCTCACTGGCCCTGCGTTCGGTCGTTGTTTTTTGTAGGACTGATATTAAGAAACTATTTCGTGAGTTTAAGCCGGTGTTAAATATTTTAATTTGATGGAAGTGTTAGCATTAAGTGAAATACAGTACAGGTCAGCGAGTTTTAGTGAAAACGGTGTCTAAATATGGATAGGAGTCCTAATTTATGTTGCTCTGGAAAGGGAAAGTTTGAGTCAGCCATATTTTTTTTGTCTATACTTCGGATACGTGGATCGCAGTATAATAACGGGTGTGAGTGTGTGTATTGACAGCAAAATATCTCCTGATGCCACTTCTACCGTGAGATGAAGCTTATGCTCTGGCTGTGAGGAATGTTGTCTGCCCGGAGTATTTGGACTAAATACACAATCGCAAAGGAATCAGCTAAGTATCATGTTTCAAACTAAAATATTGTCAAAAATTCTCGAGTAGCTAATACCAACAATCAATACGAAACTAACGATTTTAAATTGGCTCACCACTTTAGTAGCCTATTGGTCCCAAGCAAACGATTAACGTACCCTATTCTAGTTGAAATTCTATTACTACACTATGTTTGTTTTGATTCGCTATGAAAGTTTGACAGATAACATCAGGGGTGTGTGGATTCATGCAGAACATGCAGGAGTGAGTGAAATAGCTTGGGACTGCTTGGGACCGTTGTTCTGGTACTGAGTGAGCCAAAAATAATAATGATTTTCTTCGGGACCCAGTGGTCTTAGAGTTACCTCTATGCTAATACTGTGATATTGTGAATTAGGCAGATACAAAATTCGTTATGAGTGTGTGATGTTTTGTTTTGTTGGTGTGCTTGATTTTTACTATCCTTTCTCCCAACTGGAAATTCTTATTAGAAACGGTCGATCTTTGCTGGAGTGGGAAAGTGTGAGCGCCGAAATTGTGTTTCGTGGTAGTGGTAGAAGAGCTCATCTAACTGCACTGTGCGCTGTCCTGGTCGGGCGTGTTTTGCGATGGTGTGAGAGAGTAAACTTGCTCTAGTTGCTTCTTTCATACCGGCGTGAGTGCTGGCCGGCGCACAGTCTAGGAATGCTTTTCCCCTCAAGGGAGAACCGTTACGGGTTAAAGTGAAGAGCTGTGACATCTTTATTCTCGGAACCACTTCGAAACTTTACGTGAATTTTATTCTATGACTAAGAGTGTGAATGAACCCAAAATGCATGAGTGAATGTGAATGGGGCATACGTGATACCAGTATGTATTGTATAATGGTATTTTTACAGTTTGTACCGTTCTGATTCATATTACGAACACGCTCAAATTCTGAGCACTTGTGTTTTTGTATGGGACGGATTTTGAAAAATTTTCTTTTAGGATGTCCATATTACGATAAGTCGTGAGTTTAAATACATTCTGAGCGGATCAGCAATATTTTAGGTAAAAAAGGTGTTTTTCAAAGGATGATTTTAACGCACTGTTCGGAATTTGAATCAATACGGTAAATCGCGCGATGATCGAGACGTTTCCGTCGGATAAGATTATTTTGCGGCCGAGTGTCTAGGAAGCTATGGAAACCGAAATGGCTCTTGATTTTGTTTTATGCCCTTATAGTATAAACCACCATCGCACTTCGTGAGTTGCCCCAATAGAACCCTTGCTTTTGGTTTGAATAAGTACAAATTCGTTCTATTATATAAAAAAAAAGAAGTATACATATTCATTTTCTTCCGAACTAAATAAACCACCATCACACTTTGTGAGTGGCCCCAACAGTATCCTTGCCGTTGGTCTAAATCGGGTCAAATCGGTTCTAATAATTATTTTATATTCAATCAAGTAAACCACCATCACACTTTGTGAGTGGCCCCAACAGCATCCTTGCTGTTGGTTTAAATCGGTTCAAACCGCTTATAATTAATTATTTTGGTCATTGATAAAATAAAATAAACCATCATCACACTTTGTGAGGGGCCCCAACAGTATCCTTATTGTTGGTTTAAATCGGTATACACACATCTAATAATGATCTACATCTCTAGACAGCCGGCTGTTTAGAGCATAAATCGAAAACACTTATAAATAACTACACAAAACAAAAGATCGCATCACTTATCAAGGTGAATCCTGATCCAACGAACCTAACCCACTAACAAAACCTCCTTCCTGTGACTTTTGTGGGATGCAGAGGTAAACACGGTCCCAAAACAACAAAAGTCACACACTAACATTCCTTCCCTCTCCCACCTGATTGCAAGGACGTGGCCGGTGACGTTATTGATCTTTAAAGGTAGGAGTCACTGGAACATGTACACTGAGAATGGCAGGTTACTCCCAAGCCCCATTCAGTTGATTCTTTGTACAATTTCACTGGTTCAGATCAATCACGGAGTGCAACTATCGATACGTGCAGCCAGACTAAGCTAAGCTAAGCTAAGCATAAGAGATACAAATTTGAGTTATGACCAAAACTTGTAGCTCATAACAAAACCTACAAAAGCTCTTTACATCATTTCGCGGAATGCTGTTGATGAAAAAAGTTAGAGGCAAATGAATGTAAATGAATGCATGAAATGAATGTAAATGATTTTCCATGCCTGGTGGGGGTTAGAAGAAATAAGCACACACACACAGAACGGGTACTACCAGCAGATGTGCAAATGATATCCGCTTAGCCAGTACATAAATGATAGGGATAAGTCCTGTAGTCTTTAAGCAATCGAGCAAAAACGTAAAATGTTCACTCATTCTCAGATTCATAACTACCAAGCCCATACATTCCAAGGTGGGCGACCTCTTACATCAGTTAATTGCTTTATGCTTGATACAAGAATTTCTAAAGTCCCTGAGAACTCCAGCTTTTTCCAAGAGAAACTAAATTCACTGAGGATTCCTGGTTTTCCAGGTTTTAACAGGTTTTTCAAGGTAGTAATGAACGCATAGCATAATTTAAAATTTAAAATTTTTATTTTTATCAAAAAAGGGCAAGTTGACTGTATTAGAGGCATCATAATATTCCAATTAGTTGATCGATTTCAAAAGTTGCCCAAAATTTTGATGAAAGTCGGCCGAGCAAATTAGATTTCAAATTCACACACAGAATCACACATGAACACACCCCGAGCGCATCATTCAATTCTTATTCCAAACAACACCTCTCCAAACAACTGAGTTTGCTCAATCCAGTAAGAGTAAACCAACGAAGCCGAAACCGAATGAAAATAACACAATAAGCATGGAATTCCCGAAATGCACCCAATATCGCTAAACCATCGAATGGTTTTTGTACGCTCAAATGCCTCCATATTGGCTCACCGAAGTAACTGCTAGTAGGTAGCATAAGGTAGAAAGAATAGCACAGCCCGGGGTAGCGCCCGGTGGATGCTCGTTTATGTGCTGCGAAGCAAGAGAATATGGCCTACGGGGTACAATCTTCCCTTTTCGAATATTGCACTGGAGGTATTCCCACTGCGTGCAGCACCCCCTCGTGCTGCATGTATAAGTGGGAGTAAGTAGGTGGTGGCTCGTTACGCGAGCGTTCAAGTGGAAAATGTGTGTACGCGAGCAATAATAAAATCGGGGAAAGGATTACTGGGACCGGGTGGGGGTGGGGCGAAGGAAGGTCATTTTGGGTGGCAAGCACGAACCGGATGTGCGGTTGTAACATCCCTTTTTCGTGCCGGCCCTCGGAGGTGGCTGGAGCTGAGCAAATGGTTCGTGGAAAGTGTGAGTTTGTACTTTTGTGGATGTGTTGATTTCCAGTACCATTTACATTTCTTCCCAACACAAACAGCCCGCTTCCTGTGCGGGTTATTTGCTCGCGCACCAAACGGACGGGCACTGGTAATGGAGTGAGAATAGTCCTAAATGAGCTTCACACTCTATTTTGCACCTTCGGGTAAAGTAACGGGAGATAGGCCAGCCCAGGTTCTGGTGGGTAGCAATAAAATTTTATATTGCATGTGCTAATTTAGTGATACTTTGAACCCGCTTTCAAGGTCTCCCGCGAGAAGGTGTTGTGAAAACATGTTCGCAATGTATGCCACGCGCTTGGTCGTAAAACTCGACTTTTGGAACTTAATCAAAATTTTCCAATTCTAAATCTTTTCCCACCGAGCGATCGACCCTCAGCCTCGGGTTAAAAATGCAATCGAATGCAAAAATGTCCAACAGAGAACCCCCGTCGGATGGAGGAGAAGCAAGAAAAAGCTGCTCGTAAAGTTACAAAACTCATGGTCCAACGCCGCCCATAAACAGCTCAAACCGAGCGTCGTCGACTTTGCTGGACAAAAAAAAAGACCGAAAGCAAAAATGTACGATATGCAAGTCGGAAGTGCAACAATATAAAGAAAGTCCACTTCCAGTTCTAGGCTTTCTTTCGCATGATGGCAGCAAAAGGAAAACACAATTGCAATAACAGCAACTCTGCACACACACACACACACTCGCCGATCTTGCCCTATCCAGAGGAGGTTAGAACTGTGTGCCAAACAACAGTCGGGCCAAGTGTTTGCCAGCCGGATTGGAAATAGATAAACAAGTTCTAAATATTGATGGTTTCCTTTCTTTTCGGTTAGGAGTTTGTTTTGGTTTTGGAGAATTGGATTAAGAGGCTACAACCCGTAAAGGCGGACCAAAACAAGGTTATTTGTTGGAAGTGGTAAACCAGGGATGCGTTCCGAAAAATGGCTTTAACATTTCGATTCAAGGAAATAGCTGGTATGATGGATGTGATAAAGTTGCCAAAGAAGAGTTTGAGAAAGTTATCAGTAGTGCATTTTTAACTCCTCACAAGGTTTTCAAACAATCGGAAATTATTCCAGGGATATTCGCATGAACATTTAATAGCCTTAATGTTGACAGATCATAAATTTGCCTCAATACGTAAAAAAATCAGTTCACCATTTGGCACCGTACCCCGATTGTAAGAGCACCTTTTTCGCACTAATTACAATTTACAAGCCATAAAAAAATCCTTCTCACCAACATGCGACCCCACCTGCCAGCCATCATCAGCAGACCATTAGTCTTGGAAGCCATTTGATGGTGGTGGTGGTGGTGGTGGTGGTGGTGCTGCTGCTAACCACTTTGCACAGCCCTGTGACATGCTAGTTAATTTCGCACTTGAAGGCACTTATGAGACACCAGTTGAGCAATAGGAATGTGATTTTAATGACTTTTTCCGCCCTGCTGTCGCCGTGTGTCCGGTAGCGACGACGACCAACGACGCGACAATTAGCAACCTTTTTCGGGAACTCCTACTGACGCCATCCTGCGTATTTAGCATGTACTCAAATTTCACCGGAGAGAGTCTTTAGTCTTTTGTGCGGGTGACCACGGATTTGGTGACATTTCCAACCACAATCATATCACACAAACCTCTAGGCCTCTGCTATCCGAGAGCGTCGTCCTCATTGTCTGGCGAAAACAGTGACTCGAGAGGGTTCATTTACGACGTGAAGTGTATGTAAATGAGGACGACGATATGCTCTGTGTCCTTCGCTGTCGGAACGGTTGAAGTGTACGAGATCCGTGCATTCTGTGGCTGGAAGGGATTTCGCTCGGTATAAGAATTAAGTCGTTCGGATTTGAAAGTAGCAAAGAGGTCAGGCTCTCGTGCAAATAAAGTGTGGTAAAATATGACGTCGTGTCCGGCCCGTGTGTGTGTGTTTGTCAATGCGTGGTAGGAAGAGAGTCAGCTTGATAGCCATCGCCAGGAAATCGTGGCGGGTGGAAATGGAAATTACATTTAGAAAGCTAATTTGGCCTCTGTCAGTGTATTTTATGGGCGCTCCTTGGGGAATTCTCCTCCTTCATGGATCCGTGAGTATTACTGGATTTATAGACAACCGGCTTACGTAAATTGTACTCGTCCTTTCACGACAAAATCGTTAAGCCCGAGCTAAATCTTGGCATCGAATCGGTAGAAACTTACATGGCTTGAAAAACAAATGTGCATTTCGATTGTTATCACAAAACACATTAAACCATAAATTATGTGAGAATTCCCGCCTCGAACCCAGTGAAAGTCACACCATATGAGCACCCAGAGGTAACTATTTCATTGTTTCATCCCAACAGGATGCCATTTCCTTCATACCCCAAAAAAAAATACAAGACATTTCCATGGTCGTCGCTCCAGCAGAAAGCGTCAAGTGTAAAACAGCTCCCCGCGGGTAGACTTTTTGTCTTGTACTGGCCAAACCCGAAGAGTGTCAACTTCCTTTCGGGAGGAGGGCGCCCCTTGAATTTATGCGACTTGATGTCGTCACAACAGTTGGTCACACACACACACACACTCCCGCTTTGCCCTTCTTTCTCTGGGTGTGATATTTAATATGTAGCACGGAATGTGTTGCTGAAGGCTCACAGACTGGGAACGCTCTGGGCTCATAACAATGGCCACTTGGGGCTGCTTGGCCGGGAGGCCCAGTTGGAATAAGTTGCGTTTTTGCTGTCTTTGCCATGCTCGGATGGGGTGCATCTTTTCAATGTTTTTTTGTTCTATAGGAGAAAATTCCTTTCGCAATTTGAATTATTTGCATTCCAACGCATGTTCGGTTGCTTTCGACGAGTGATGCATGTTGCATTTCTTAAATTTTAAATTGAAAATACAGTCAACTATAATTTCTCTATAATTTCGATAATAATACCGAAACACTCCATTTACTGGAATATCTTGCCTTATTTAGTCATATGAATTCGAAAACTAGTTAAAGGATCCATTTATGGAAGTTCTGAGTAGTTAATTTATAATATTATGCCAATATACACAAAATACACAATAGAGCTGCCGGATCATGAAATTTAATTTAACAAGGTATCAAAGGTTCTGGTCATTTCTGGATGTTATACTATCGCCCTGTGGGTGTCCGGCCATAAGGCCAAATAGTTATTAGCCCAGACTTAAAAAAATGTTGGTGAGCTTCCTTACACAGTTATGTTATTAAGATGTTAATCACTTAGATATTTGTTGTGACTACCTGAACGTTCCAGAACCTTGAAAATTTCTCCATGTGCGGATTACTTTAAAGTAAAACTAACTGAGTCTTGAAGACTTTTCTTAATCTAGAATCATACAATTGTCTAAACATGAAACCTAAAAACTATTAATTTATAGATATATATGCAAATCCTGGATCATGATTCTTCTTTTTATTCAATATCTCGGTGATGATACTGAACATTGGATTCCTCCTGATACTTTTGAAATCTTTACATGATTTTTTCAGTATTTTCTGAAGAGTTTGCTTGAATCATCCCAGAATACCCTCAGAGTTCATCCTTAGATACCCTTGAAACAATTAATAATATATGCTGTCAGTGATGGATCGCTCTTTTAGGACTTTTTCATTTGTTTCAAATATAGAAATCTTATGTTAAATCCAATTGAATTTCCAGTTAGCCTGCGGTGCGGAAATTTCACATTTTCGTAGTGAACTTAATAGCACTAAACTATTAATTTTAAGATCGGTTAACTGGAAATTCAATTGGTTTTAACATCAGTATTCTATATTTAAAAGTAATAAAAAAGTCCCAAAAGAGCAATCCATCACTGTATGCAGTATAACCTAGGATTTCCCCGGAGATTTCTTCGGAAAATTCACTCGAAGTTTTCTTCAGTATTTTTTGTATTCTCTTGTATAATTTTTTTCGCAATGCTCCTCACAATTCCCTTGGAACTCTGCTTTGAATTCTCTAAAAATTATCTCCGAAACATCATTGAAATTCCCTTGAAATTTTCCATGAAATTTCGTTGAAATCATTGTCGGAATTAAATTCCTACGGAATTCTTCTCGGAATAACCTTGAAATGCTCATCAGTAATCCTTTGGAATTATTTTCAGACCATTCAATGGATTCATTTCACAGTTCCCTTTGAATTTTGAAAGTTTCCTAAGAATTCGCTTGCAGTGCAGTAACAAATTCCATAAAATTCTCATTAAATCTTGTTTGGCATTTAAGTCAGAGCTCTCCTAGAAGATTTCGTGAAATAATTTTAAAATTTAATTGTTATCCTGCTTTTAGCATTCTACCGAAGTATTCTCCGGAAATTCCTATTGAATTATGCTCCGGACTGAAACTTCTAGAAATTATCCTCAGATTTCTTTTGGAATTCTTCTTAGCATTTCCTTGTAGTCCTCTCCAGAATTCCTTAGGAATTAACTTCAGAAATTCGGATGAATTTTCATTAAAATTTCTACTGAATTCTATTCAGGGCTTACTAGGAATTCTACTCAGAACTACCATACTATTCAGATTTCACATAGAACCTGGACTTCCTAATGACTACCATGAAAACAGATTGCACTTGATAATTTCCTTACAGTTCTTCCCAAAAATCCCTTGGAATGAGTTCCTTAGAAATTATCCTCCTATTTCATGAGCCTTGAAAATTATGCAAGGTCCTTAATCTTGATGTTTTTCAAATCTGTGATCATGGAAGACACCTAGGCAACAGATTCTTGAAAATGTCTCCAGGTCTAATTGTTTTTTAGACCACAAATTTCTCCAAATTTAAAATTTGTGATAAATATCCATATTCCAGAACCTAAAAAAAACTAATTCCCGGCTTTAATTTTTTTAATTTATTTATTTTTTTACTGGAAGTAAAACCACTCATTGTCAATAATGTATAATGAGTGAAGAAAAATATTGAGGAAAATAAAATGTTTCATGTTCTTTAAAAATCCTTATTAATATAATTTGAAAATTCCTTAGTAATGGTGAAATTCTCTGGAAATTCCAGGTTTTTCCAGAAAAAAAAAATAAAATTCGGTGTGTTTACCAGATTTTTTCAGGTAGTAGACACCCTGCATTTCTTTAGTCATTTTTTCTTCATCTTCCTTACATAAGACAGAATAATTTATGGGGATTTGAGTCCAATGTGGAATAACTTTATTTACCCTTCTTTTATTTGCTGCTCATTTCCTTTTCAAACCAGAAAATATTAAGAAATTCAGCTTACTGACCTTCGGCATTCAATATAACCTGTTTGATACATCCTGGTATCATTTACGGACCACTTCTCCAAAATATCAGGAACATGCTCTGATGTGGTCAAAAATATCTCCAAATGACAAAATGACAAGCGATCAACGAGTCGAACGATAACGCTTTGTCAGAAATGGAAAGCAACAATGATATAATCTTCTTCCTTTTTCATGACAAACGGCTTTTGCCATATAGCTCGCTCGGGCCAGTAGAAGGAAACGACCAAATTGTTAGCAAGCTGTTTCACGAAGCAACTCCGTATACACGTATGTTAATGGGAATTTGGACATAGGATTACGTCTTTCGGCAACATATTGGGGGTGGAATTAAAAAAACAAAATCAACCGCGACACGAAAAGTGGTCTGATTTTGATCACTTATAGCTCTGTTAGCTATTGGATTTTAATTGTAAACAAAGCCAATCGATTGAAAATTGCTACGAATCTGCTAAACCGAACACTTAATAAATTTTCAATAGGTCACTATTGAAAATTACGCAGATTTCCAACTGTGATCAAGATTATAACCGATTGCCTGTAAAAAGTCCTTTCCCTAGCACAGATTTCAAAATCGAATTACATCTGGTCTCGCCGAACGGTGTATATTCAATCACCGTGTGGGGTGGTGCCCGGTTGGTCGTCATCAGCAGCAGCAGTACTTTCGGTGCGTGGCGTTCAACATTGTTCTCCAGTACACAACGAAAGGATGCTGATGATGATGATAGTCCCACCCCTTACCCGTACAAAGGTTTGAGCTGGACGATTTATCTTTAAGATAATTAAATATGACATTTTAACTGACATAACCCCAAGGCTGCAAAATGCGTGTCGATGCATGTTGACATCGCTGGTTCTCAGCAATTCAATGACCAATCGTTATGATTCAGCCACCAATCGAAAGATATGGCTATCTCATTTTATTTTGAATAGATAGAAACCCAATTGGACCTGTAGTTAGCCAGTCGGAACGGAAAAAAACACCCGGAAAAGTCCTGAGCAAAATGCGTGTCGATTCATGTTGACATGACTAGTTCTCGGCAATTTGGCTACCACTTCTTAAAATTGAGCCACTACATGAAAGGTATGACTATCTACTTTCAAACGGAACAGACAAGGAACCGATTGGAGTTGTGGATGGCCAATCAGAGCGATAAAATCCGTGAAAGGTGGCTCTGTGGAAATTCGGATTTACGGGGAAAATGGTCAATAATTAAAAGTAGTCCTAGAGCTGCGCGATTTTTTCTAATTTGCAAACAATCATGAGCATAGCGGAAATATACCATCACCATGTCGGTTTTGCAACCAAGTGGCCAGAAAACGGTCCTGTGGATATCCGCAATCACCGGGAAATTAGTCAATTCCAGAAAGTAGACCTAGAGATCCGCGATTTTTTCTAAATTGCATACAATCATTAGCATATAGGAAATATGACATAAAGATATTAATTTTGCTACCGTGGGCCAGGATGCGGTCCTCTAAGTATCCGGAATCATAGAGAAAATAGTCACTTCTTAAAAGTTGACCTGGCGATCCGTGCTTTTTTAGAAAATGTGAAGAACCCTTAGCTGAGAATATATATCTCAGTGACATATTGATTTGGTCCCTCGGTGATCATTTTATGCCCTTCTGGGCATCCAGATTCACCTGGAAAATGGTTAATTCTTAAAAGTAGTCCTAGAGATTCGCGAGTTTTGCTAAAAATCGTGGATCTCTAGGTCTTCTTTCAGGAATTGACCATTTTCCCGGTGAATCCGAATTTCCACACAGCCACCTTTCACGGGTTTTATCGTTCCCATTGGCCACCCACAACTCCAATCGGTTCCTTGTCTGTTCCGTTTGAAAGTAGATAGTCATACCTTTCATGTAGTGGCTCAATTTTAAGATGTGGTAACTAAATTGCCGAGAACCAGTCATGTCAACATGAATCGACACGCATTTTGCAGAGCCTTGGTACTTTGAGGAAGGTTCGATGGCTTGGGATTATGTCAGTTAACCAGGTTAGCAATCAAAATCGAACTGGCTTAAGATAATTCCCTTTAGAGTTAAGTATTACAAGCGATCAACGTCCATTCACTGAAGAAGGAGGAAGAAGCCAGTAGCTCTTCGTGAATTACTGTGGGCCATCTAAGCTAAGTGCGTTACCATCGTTCCAAACAACATCCGCGTTGAACACCCTGATAACCATCAACCATCACGACAAAACGGTTCTTTTTATAAATTATTGTTGTTTAAGAGTTAATTTTCATTGAACGTTCGCTCGCCTTGCTGCCAGCAACATCACCCCCAAAGCTCTTTGGTATTGTACCCAGCAACCAAACATTTTTGGCTAAATGCGTAACAGTAGTGAGGTGGTACATAAAAATTCTCGAAATGACCGAATATCACATGACCTTGTCAATTAACCAGAAACACTTCGAATTAAGGTGAGGTTTTCTCCAGGACGCTATAAAAAAGCAAAAAAATCACGAATTTATATGATTGATAACGAATATCTCGCGATTGGGAAATTGTAGCAAGAAATTCCTCCAATCAATTTACGCTTTTTTTTTAATCTATTGAATATACCAAAAATTCGGTGCTTTTGGTGCACGAAGATGCATTATTTTGTCATCAGAAAACGAGGCGTTTCCGTGTTGGGAAAAAATTGGTTTCCCAAACACAGTCGCTGAATATGGATACCGAGCACGTAATCCTACACTGAGGCAAATAAACATAAGAATTTCATACCAAGTGAACGCTTGGTCAACAACATACCCTGTAATCTCAAGGGCCATGGCTCGAGCCAGGTCTGCTCCGTTTTATAATTTTTTTTTTCAACATTATTTTTCATAAGGCAAATGCATGAAATTCATACTGATTTCTTATGGCTAAAATTCATAAGTGGTTCTTATGACATTCTTACGTTCTTTTGCCTCAGTGTACGTCAAATCTACGGTCGTGTCTTGGATACAACCTCTTATTTTTTTTCTGTTATGTATTTTCCCGATTCTGATCAAGCTATGTCCTCAACCATGTATTTTGCAACAAAGCAGGCAAGCAATATATCATTATCCTTCTACATTTCCGATCAAGCTATATTACAGAGAGAGTTAATCGTGGACGTAGTAGCAAGAGTTTTGTCTTTATTGTTGGTTGCTTTATGTGTTTGGATTCGCTGGTCCTGAATACTCAATATGATCACGGGTTGTCATGTTTTTTAAAGTTCCTTTGATTGTAACCTCAACGTCAAAACCATTGAACCAGCCCAAGGCTGAAAGTCTCGTTAATAATGAAAACTAAAATAAACTAATGGGGCCTCATAGCCTAGTCAGTAAAGGCACGGTATTACCAAGCCGGAGGCGGCGGGTTCGATTCCCGGTCCGGTCGAGGGAATCTTTCGGGTTGGAAATTTTCTCGACTTCCCTGAGCATAGAGTTTCATTGTGCTTGCCACACAATATACAAATTCATGCATTGGTAATTGGCATCGAAAGCTCTCAATTAATAACTGTGGAAGTGCATTTAGAACACTAAGTTGAGAGCCCGCAATAAGCTAATATGCGCTAAGCAATAAGCTTGAAATACGAAGAAGAAGAAGAAACTAAACTAACTATCAACGTCACAGAATTCAGAAGCTCTACCTTTGATACTGCATAGATCATCGACCAAACGAGGTACTGACTTGTAGAAAAATCGACTTAGATAGAGTAGTGGAGAGTTTACTGTGTATTTTTTTTTTCCTTTGATTTGTTTTCCGTCGATCTTGTTTTCCGTGCTGAGCACCAATGCTACCGACGCCAGGGAGGCAGCTCCCACACCTGGACCCTACCTATCGACCCGTCAACTCATGAACCGGGCACCAACGGCTTTACTTCCCTTCAGCGATTTTATGCCTCTGAACATCCCGGCGGCGCCGACTGGAATTGAACCCAGGCCTGCTGGGGTGAGAGGTTATCACGTTTACCAGTATACCACCGGCACCGCTTAACGTGTTTAGTTACAAAAAGTTTTAATTTTGATCAAAAGTTGTCGTTCAATGATTTCTGTCTGTTTTATAGTGCTCAACTTGAAAATTACTGTAAAATTAATAAATTAAATATTTGACATCAAAATCAACAATTGAAAAGGCCTTATCAGCAGTTGAAACAAAACTTCTTGTGGTCTTTTCTCGTGAATGACAGTTAATCTATGCAAACCCAGTATACCGTCAGGTAGGACGAAGCTTCCCCTATCTGATAGTGTGGTTGGTAGTTTTGTTTACAAAAGCTGATGAGGTATTTTCTATTAGACCCGTATTTTTGTTTTATTTTGCCATTAGGGTGACGAGTTCCATGTTAGGGTGGTTCAAAAAATCGTTGTTTTTTCAAAAACTGACTTTTTTCAAAAATTTATAACTTCTGAACCACAAGGCGATTTCAAAGATCAAAATATCAAATGAAAGGTAATTAAACGTACTTTTTAGAAAAAATATAGCGCTATTTGAAAATTGGGATTCTATATTGAAAAACATTGCACAGTGGTCCAGGATACATATTTAGGTGGAAGGATATGTTTTGAGCCTGAAATTGAAACTTTAGACTAAAAGTCTCTTCTACAAAGTTGTTCCTTATAGCTAGGCCCTCATTTTATGAAAATAAATTCTAGGGCGGTTCTTTTTATCATTAAAATTAAAAATCAAACTTTTTTGTTTGAATAAATTAAGGTACACATTCTTCGCTAAAGTTATAGCTGAGCTAATTTCAAGCAACTTTGTATGAAAAAAAAACTTTTTTATGTCTCTTAAATTGACCAATTTAGAGCTATTTGCTTTAATTGAGTTAGGGTGTCTCTAAAAAAACAGTTGTTTTGCTCTAGTTTTCTTATTCCAAATTTCTCAGCAAAGGTGTCTTAAAATAATTTTTAGACCTTTAGAAGGCGAAAGCTTGTCAATATCTTTTGCCAATCAAGAGTTATTGACGTTTTTCTTCTAAAAATATGCCCTTTCCAAATTTTAATATCTCTGGTTGGGGCAAAAAAAAGTTATGTTACGGCATTTGAAAGGGCGTATGTTATTCTCAATAATATGAAAAAAATTTGAGGTATGTAATTTTTTTAAATCGTATGAAGTCAGTTTGTATGTATTCATATTTTTACTATATTTGGGTATATCTTTTTTATTAGAAGCCATACAGACAACAAATTTAGCTATAAAACATTCGTCTTAAAGAGTTTTAATAGTCTATAGAAAATGACTTTCATGAGAAATTTGACAGCCGTCAATCGACGGGGTTTACTAAAAGGATGGAATTGAGTATTGGTAATTTGCAACCGAACAGAAAGTTGTGAGCAATTATATTAAAATAAGACAGATTAAAGTGAGTCTCACTCTTGTAAGTAACATGAAATAATGCAGGTAAATCATGAAATTATATGAACTTGTTAGCTATCTAGGCACAAGCGAACACAAGAGAGAATATTTGATAGGGTCAAAAGAACCACGGCGCAACGCTTGATGTGATGGAGCTTGGGTTTCATCTCATGGTTTTCTGCTCAATAAGCAGAAACGATCCCTCATCGGTCATCGAGCATCTCAAAATCTACAGCGCTTCGCGTCAAAGTATTATTAAGTTAACTTTAGGTATGTAACGAACGATTAAGATACGTGATAATTCATGTATTTTCTACGATCGATAATTAATTTAAAATATACGAATAGTACTGCCAACGACGATGATAATAGCGATGAAGCCCCCACAGCGATGGAGCTAACCCTTTGCCTAGGATAAACACACCTTGGCACCTCCACTGGTTCCTCGTGTACATCTATCACTCTCATTTTTCACGGCATCTATTATTTTTGATTTTCTATAATGCACAAATCTCGCGCGAATAAAAGTTGATCTCTCGTACCCACAAAAACGATGGATCACGCACAGTAAGTATAATTTTCCACAGTCACTTAATCAACGATTCTAAAGGCATTCGCACAAAAGATCGCACTCCACGCACAATCAAGGTCATACATAAATGAACCAATGAGCATTTCAGTTGAGTTGCTCAAATACATAACTTTAGCACCACATTTTTATTGATTTTGATAGGGATTTTTTTAAACAAGTTGTATTCAATTTGGTTGCCATTTGAGATCCCAACATCAGAAATAGAGGCGAACAAAAATCACGTAAAAACAAAATTGAGTGTATTTTCGACTATTTGTCCATTTGACCATTTGTCCATCAATCTTTTGTCCTACAACCCGTGTAGGAGATTCAATTCTTCAAAGGCTGGAGCAGGGCTGTGAAATCGGTGAAAAGTATTCCAACTCCGACGCAACCTCCGGTACAGCATATATATTCATGTTCATATTCACGTAGGAATTAAAATGCATGTACACGTAATCAAGTAGTGCTGGATAAATGCTCCACATAATTTGCTTTTCAATCACCCTGCACCTGTTTTGAGTCAATAATTGATTTAGACATATTTTACATAATTTATTTATTTATCAAGGATCAATTGCGGTAGCTTTGTGAGGCCGTAGTTCATTATGGGTTTTACAATGTTTCTAAAAGCTAAAGTTAGTTGAAGGGGTCGAATACTCGCGGCTTACTCGAGGTTATGGGATACAATTTATAAACAGCCTGCAAGGGGATCCTTCCCGGGTGGAAATAAACTCAACCCTATCAAACTAATCGAAACACAAACGCCTCGCATCACCCAACTGTGTAGTAAACGTTCAATTTGTATCGGTTCAAGTAAAACAGTAAACACCAAAGAAGAAAAAAACGTTGAAGTCGAAAGCGAGCGCACCAAACACGAAAAAAAACAAGGCTCCACCGAGCCAGAAGAAGACTGTAATCCAATAAAATATAAAACAATTCCTCCCAATATTAAACTCTTGACTCTTGATCCTTTGGCCTTCTGCTTCCTAGTAGGTACCTACTACGTTCATACACGTTCGTAGTTGTTGGGAAAGAATGAAATTTCTCCGTCGCCGCCAGCCAGATTGTTTCAGTCAGGCAGGCAGTCAGTACTTTTCTTTCGTTAGTTCAAACCCCCATCCCCCACCCACTCTCCCTCCCCCCGCAGTAAATGGCCAGTCAGTCAGTCAGTTTGGTTGAACAGCATGCAAGAGTATTTGTGGCATTTACTCACCTCATTAGTATTCCACCGATGTCGCTGGGTTGGGAAATGGTCAGCCCGTGGTAAACTTTCTAAATTTTCCGGAAGTTTGATCGGTTCACCATCTGGAAGCAGAAGGGAAAAAAAACGAAACGGAAGATGATGTTAGAGTCAGGAGATGAAGCGGAAAACGGAAATTGAATGCCTGAAACGCGCGAGCGGAGATGTGTGTGAGTAAATTGTATGAAATTATTATCCCACGCGCATATTTGTGCTTTCTCGTTGTTTCAGCGAGGCGAACAATTTCCTAAAACGAACGGAATAATTCCAACCAAGAGTTCATCAATCATTGGGCAAGGACTTCCCCGGCAATTATTTTCAGATAGAGTAAAATTGATTGTATGCCTTTACGACTTAATTCTAATTTTACGAGCTGGATTATGATACGCTTGTTCCAGAACCGGTCAAACAAATGGGAAACAAACGTCCCATTTCCACGACCCCAATCCAAACTTACTGCCGAACGGTGGGCGATGGAGGTCGGTCCGGTAGGAAGTTAGGGGAAATAATTTATGTCACCTTCGAGGTGAAAACTTTCACTCTTGTTACAACCAGTGACACCTTCTTCTTTCTCGGTTGCCTCATTCCACCTGACAAATCGAAGAATCGTGACCAGCGGTAGTAAATTTGTTCATTCGCTCTTCGGTTTGGCCGTTACAGCTTTGTTTTAGTTAAAGGGAGATTATCGGAAAATAACGTCTGGAAACGCAAAACTGTCATAATTTCTGTATTTATTAGCGACCGGAATGATTTTTGCCCCAAGGGGACACAGTTTTTTTTTTGATGTCCACTCTTAAGCAAAAAGAAATGCTGATGATTTTAACCCACCAAAAATAAAAGGTCAGATCAGCATTTCCAAAATTGAATCTCTTTATCTTTAGACATCGTGACAGTAGAAATACATTTCGAGTTCTTAACATGCGTGATGGTACGTAAAAATTGTAGCTTGCTAATATTTTTTTCTGATTTAACGCGTTGTGAGATAATATCATTAACAAAGGAAATCATGGAAATTTCTCTTCGTTTCTTAAGTGTTTCAATGTTTATCAACATGCAACGGGGCTCATAAGAAGAAACGGGAAAAGAAATCCAGCCTAGTTTCCTAAGAGCAAATAACAAAAACTGTTTTTGAACTGATTCTATACGATTTATATAAGTTTCATGGTATGGAGCCCAAACCACACTGCAATATTCGAGAATTGATCTCACGTAAGCTATATAAAGTGTTTTGAAGTTAAAGGGGTCTTTAAAATGATAACTCAATCTTTTTATTAATCGCAACATATTATTTGCTTTGTGAATTGTGGTATTCACATGATCTACAAATGTCAACTTCGAGTCACGAATTACTCCTAAGTCCCTAATTTTATCGCATCTTACAACCAGCTGGTTTCCTAGAGTGCATGTAAAATCTAGAGTAGTGTGTTTTCTGGAGTAAGATATAACATTGCGTTTTTTAACATTAATATCCAGCAGACTTTTAACGCACCAATTGTAGAAAACATCAATTTCATTTTTAAAATGGAGCAAATCAGAATTGTTAAAGATTTCCATGTACAGTCTCATATCGTCAGCATATATGAGCACATTTAAGCGATTCAACACAAATTTCACGTCATCCACAAATAAAATAAATAATAAAGGACCTAAATGAGATCCCTGTGGAACTCCCGAGGTAACTTTAACTGGCGAGGACATTTTTACTCTAAAGTGGACCATCTGTATTCTTTCTGTCAAGTATGATCCAATCCATTTTTAAAGTGTACTTGTCATACCTAAACGTTTTAAATGAAAAAGAAGTAAGGGAATGTCTATTCTGTCAAAGGCCTTACTAAATTCAGTGTATAAGGTTTCAAAGGTATAACCTCTATCCATTGCTTCAATAGAAAAGTTTACAAATTCCAACAGATTAGAAGACGTTGACCGACCTTAAACCATGTTGATTATTTGAAATGCGATGCTTAACCTGGTTAAATATTTTCTGGTTAACAATTGCTTCAAACATTTTAGGAATGCATGGCATAATTGCAATACCTCTATAGTTTTTAATGTCTGGCCGTTTGCCAGATTTAAATATTGGGATTTAAAATGATTTCTTCCAATTTTTTGGAAAATCACCTGTTTTGAGAGATAAATTGTAAAGCCAAAACAATGGTTTAACAAAACTAGTTGCTATTTTTTTCAATAAAAATTGAGGTATTTCACCAGGACCAGGTCCTTTGCCAGCATCGAGACTTACAAGAGTCATAAAAATTTCTTTAACAGTGATATTATTAACTGATACGTCATTTCCCCCTTCATTCAATTTGCATGATTATTTGTTATGGTCAATCATTGACAACCATTTTTCAACAAGTTACAGTTGTTGGAAAAACTTATTTCATTTCAGGAAAAATATACAGGGTGAAAAAAAATTAAATGAAAATCTTAAATAGCAAACAATGACTACTTTTAATATTTTTGACTAGATTTTAGATTTTGATTATTTCTTCAGACAATTTAACTAGTATCTCACTTTCCAGCAGGTGCTTCACAATTTTTGATAATTTTAAATCACTAAATTGAATGCATTTCTGTTCTGTCATCAGAACGGGATCCTCTTCCAGTGGTTTCATTGTATGGCAGTATTGCCAACGGGGAGCAGAGATAACGCAAAACGTGGTCAGAACTCACACACACACACACACACACATCACGAAACGGTTGCTTTCTAAATTCGACGACGCGTCGACCGAAAGAACTGCTGATGAAAAACAATGAGGAGGACCACACATCTCGATGTGAGTCACGCGATCGTCTTTTTACTCGGCAGCAACCAGTAAAAAGACGACCGCGTGATACACATCGAGAGTGTCCTGCTTCTGTCGACAGCCGAGTTAACACTGAGCTAGTATTGATATTAAGATTAGAAATTTCATTCGTTTTCGACTTCAAACAACCATGGATGTTATAAATCTGTATAAATTTGTGTGTTATCTTCTAGAAGCTTTCAAAGTGTTTTTATGTTACTTCATACGCGAAGTTAACGATTTTCAGAGTTGGTTGGAAATGCTAACATGAAGCTTTAGTGTGATGATTTATTAGCTAGAGAATGATCTTTAGAAGAGGGTAGGTGGATAGTTCCGTTAGAGTACGGCAGTATGAAAATTGAATAGAAGTTGAAAATGAGCGAAGGGCCATTAAAGCGACAGTTTTCAAGATAGACGCACATTTTTGCCTAGCCCGTACGATGTACGCGGGGACTTGAAGTATGTCTCCAAGTCCACAGGCAAAAATGTGCGTCCCTCTTGTTGCTCATAAACTGACTGCGGCTGTGGAATAGATCTAGCGACGTTTTCATCACTACCTAAAGCCCCACGTTGCGAGAGCATTTCCAGTCGATGGTGTGTTATAATGCAGTTCTTCTTTACCCAAGTTGGGTACTGATATCAAAAATGGATGCAACCGTTCATTCGTTATTACCATTGTTTTAAGTGACAGTTACTCCGAATCACCCTGTATATAGGGACCTCCTAATGAAAGCTGCCCTGGGCAACCTGGATCCTAGATCCGGTAGTGCATCCAATGGCAGCATACACTTGCTTAAACTCTACACTGGACCCCTTTTATTGATAAATTTTACTTCTAGGAGCCTCTATTTTAAATCAACACACAGACGTTCCTAGGCTATGGTACCCGTTTGGTCACTGTTGTTTTTGTGTTGATCCAAATAGTTTTGATGATAGGGTAAATTATGGCTTCGGCACCCATTGACTGTTTTCGGCAACCGAAATTGAAACGTTTATTTCACTGTATTTTCCCATCAAAACTCTTCGCTGAATGTATTAAGCCGATTCCATACCTTTTCAGCTTCAATCTGATTACATTTTTACGACTGTCAATTCCTGTTATACCATATTTTTCTTTAAATGAAATATAATTACTACAAAATACGGCTGATTTCGAGTTGCCGATAATAGAACAGCTGGTTAACACGCAGTTCAAATGGAAAGGGTGCCGAAGAAAAAGAGACTGCCGACAATAGTCACACTCACCTGAGAAGTTTGGAGCGTTGTAAAAACATGTTCAACACGTTTTGATCAATTCTGTCGATTGGAATTGGTAGAACAGCAAGCAGCAGATAAATATCAACAAACAAACCTGTCATGTATGTGTGTGACGCTGAAAAATCGCTAATAGAAGTTCGGACGCTGCTTAGATTGACGAAAATACGTAAATTCCCCTATAATTGCGCCTTCTTGGTTTTTTTTTAACGGTTGATTTTTGTCCCAGTCTTGTCTTCAGTCGTCACTTATTTTGTCATTTTGTCCTGTGTATTAACCCCAACTTGCCTTGTGTATTGTGACAACTTGTGTCTATTGTTCTTCCCCATCTGTTTATAAATTCTTTCTGTTACTCTGTTATGACTAATTTCATTGATATATACAAATAGTAATATCAATATATAGTATAATATGGTTATTTATTCTAATTATTGAATTATTGACAATTACCTTTCATGATCCTTGGCTCCACTATGATTTTAACTGACTACTTTTTGATTATTTATCAAATACCTCTCCGAGTATATAACTCACAGGTGCCTTGTTGATTTCTGGTATCTAATGGATTGGTCTTGAATTTGTTTGATATCCTGTTCGAAGTCATTCTATTCCTTCTCCTTAGTCCATTGAAATCAAGTTATTTCTTCGAGTTCAAGCTCCATATGATTCGCCATTCATAAAGATAATGGGTTAAAATGTAGATTAGTATTAGTTGTACTTGATCCAAACAATAGAAAGAAGCATAGATAAATAAGTTGGAAAATAAAACTAATATATAACTAAAAGTGCAATGGATGAGTGTTAGTTCCGGGATCATTTTAGTGTTAAGAGTTATGTTAGTTTTGATCCGTATTCCGTATTCAGCCCTGCCGGCCCCTCCAGGATTATTTGCAGCAATTGTGATAAGATTATGCGACACTGCTACTACTACTATGTTAGATGCATGACTTGTCAATTTTCGTTATAGGAGAATACTGTTTCCTAACGCAACGCAATGTTTCAATGAAGGTGTCTTTCAATAAATCACTCAATCAATTTGATTTTTGAAAATTGGCTCAAAAGGGTTTAGTTGACACATCATACCTTACCGAAAACTAAAGCACAACAATCCTAATTCTTATTTCAAACCTATCAACATATTTAACACACCTTTCCTAAAACTTCACTTATTCGTAAACGCCTGATTGAAGATATGACTGCTATTGACATTGCCTATAATTAACAAATATTCTAAATAGAAAGATTTATTATACAACTCTAAAGGCTAGTTGCCTCCCTAAGCGGACCCCCCGCGTACTATCTCTTATGTTAATTAACTTTCTGAATTCTGTAAATGAAGTTCATTTGATGATTATTTGTCTTATTTAATAAATAACTGAAATCTCTAATCTACCTACGAAATCATAACCCATGCTTTTAAACTAAAATTCGACGTGTTTCAAGTACTTCTGGCTTTGACATATATCAATTATATCTTCGTTCGTCCCAGGTGACACCCTGAAGTGACTAAAATGCTTCAATTTGAAGTTAGTCTCCAAGCTAATTTTAAATTGTATATTGTATATGGTAAATGTTCCAATTACGCTCTCACGTTTCCACTATGTCGCACCACAAAAATACATATGGGTATGTCACAATGGAAGCATACTACAGTGGAAATCCCGAGTCATAGTTCAAACACTTATCCCAAATCAAAATGAAGCACATATAAGATTAGTTACAATACCATGTACAAAAATGGTGTTTGACATTGTTCCCTGAGTAATACCTCAATATAAACAACAATGAAAGCTTGTCACGCAAATAATTCCGTTGCAAATCCGAATAAATCTATCTGCGTAAAAATAAATAAAATAAGAGTGATTTGCGGCAAAACTCGCCAGTATCGCACCCAACGTCAGTGCCTATACGTAAGCGTACTACAACGTGGCTCTCAAACAAAGGAGTAACAAGTGTGATACTATCACTGCTGGACTAGATCTTTGGTTCTCTCATGCAGTAGTTTATCAGAGAGGGGAAGCTTAGTAATCCCCATTGCCTGCCCATGGCGCCATTCTATCGCGGTATGAGCCAGCAAAGCCAGCCATAAACCTACCGTCTCCAACACTCCACTAAAAAGCATGAAATTAAGCCCGCCCACCAGCAACAAGGTGCAAAAACTAGCCAAGGGGAGGGAAAAATGTAATTATGACAGCTATCGAAACAAAATAATCCGTTATAGATAACTTCGTCAAGATACATAATTTGTCAATTTATAAAAAAAATCACTGGATAACTGTTCAAAAGACAGTTTCAACGTGTGAAATGCAGTGTCTTTTAAATTTTGTAAGTGTTGCTGAACGTTTGATATGTCAAGGCATCGAATTGAAAATATTTATTCCTTTATAATATAATGAATTTTGTGAAGCACAAGTCAAGAAATGTGGTGTTCTTATTTCAACCGCGTTTCTAGTATTATATCTATGAAAGTCACATCTTCTTTCAATTCGATCACACAAATATCGAGGCAGCAAACCGTTGACTACTTTAAAAATGAACACCATAGTCAAATATACAATTCTTTGCTTCACCGGCAACCATTGTAAGGCGTCTAGCATCAAAGTTGAGGAAGTGAATCTATTACATCTCAAAATCAAACGCATTATTTTATTCTGCAAGCGCTGTAATCACGATATTTGTGTTGCATTGGCCAAAAATAAAAAGGAAGGGCAAAATTTTAGATGAGGAGAAATGATTGATTTGTATAGCTGTATTTTACTGGCAATAGTTAAATTGTTTTTCAGTCGACATATTCCATACTTCTTGGCAATTTTCTTAATGACATTGTCAATGTGAGAGTTGAACTTAAGTTTGTTATCAATAATCACGCCAAGATATTTAATCTCCCGAATGCGATCAATAGTATCATCATCAATTACAACAGAGACTTTCTCATTTACTCTATTCCGTGAAATTACCATAAATTTAGTTTTACTCGTATTCAATTTCAACTGCTTCAACCATCTACTAAGAGAACGCAAATCTTCATTCAAGTCATCATCTAAATCCTTCGCTGCAATGAATAACACAGTATCATCTGCAAAAAGATTAATGTTGCAAAATCGTAAAACACGTTGCAAGTCATTAATATACATAATAAATAACAGGGACCCTAATACACTTCCCTGGGGCACTTCAAGGTTATTCCCCACGGGACTGTAAACAGAATCATTAAAAACAGTCCGTTGAGTTCTGTCAGACAAATAGCTTTCAATCCATTTATATGCAGTACTCGTAATTCCAAAGCACTTGATTGATCTTAACAATGAGAAATTGTTTCAAAAGCGCGTTTTAGATCTAAACAAAAACAGTAAAAATTGTATCTTTACACACCAAGTTATCTTTCCACTTCGCTTATACTAAATTCAACGCGGTTTCACAAGAATTACTTTCCCGATATCCCGATTGATCTGGTATCAACAAACTATTACTATTTAAATAGTGCAACAGCTGGCCTTTAACAACAAGTTCTAAAATTTTCTCTAATGTGTGCAACATCTTGATGGGACGAAACTCTTCGGCTTTAATCATTCCAGCAACTTTTTGATTAGGAACCACTAAGGATTTCTTCCAAATGTGTGGCACATGTCCAGTTTGCAATGATTGATTATTAAGGTCCAGCAAGATGTGGCCAATGACATGAAAGCAATCTTGAATAACTCTAGCCTTAACATTGTCTACTCCAGCAGTTTTTCCTAATGAAAAACAATGATTTCAAAATTTTCCATAACTCTTTGCTATTATTTTGATGCTGATCAATCTTCCTTTGAACATATTCACATTGAGTTTTCTTTATCGATTGTTAATACTTATTACGCGCGATTGTTTACCTATTCCAATGATTGTCATTACTTGATCTACAAAATTTTTTTTACCATTTGTCCCCTTTCCGTTTAAGACGCAAAAGATCCAAATTGTACCAGCTGTTCAAGTTTTTCAAAGGAACGAACTTTGGCTCAACTAGTTGATTGGTACACGTTTTCAAAGCGTTATTAAGAACAGCTGTAGATTCATCTAAATTACCGGCCGCGAATGGAAAATCCACGCTCCTCTCAACAAGATTCGAAACAGCCTGTTTTGAATATTTCCTCCAGCACTTCAATTTTACTAATTCATCGTTGTTATTGATATTATCTAATACATTAATCAGTAAAGTCTAATGATCGGTTATTTTCAAATCAGTATCATTAGTAATAATAGCATACTGGTTACTTATTTTGTTTGTTATTAACGAAAATACCAATATCAAATAGCATACATTGCTTTGCTACCAATTAAGCTAGATTTGTTATCTCTTTAATATCCTTCATCCATTTAGATCTATTTTTTTATGATAACTGTTAACTCGACCACACGGTTGCCAAAACATGTTATCAAGAACGTTTATATCAAAATAACAAATTTTGTTTTCATGTTGTTGTCATTCTCTGCTCGGGTATCAAATCGAGACAATTTGAGTCAAATGTGATAGTTCTGTAATTTATAGAGAGTTCATTGGAAGCAATCCTCAATCTGCTGCCCTTGCAATAACATGTGCAACTAGAAGCGGAAAGAAGTGCTCTAAGACTCGAAAGATCTAAAAAAAAAGTAATGCTAGGTGATCTTGTTGGTCATCTAAGCATCTTACAATTCTTCCGAAGAGGACCAGTGATGAGTATGAATGGAGACTGGATGAAACCAGAAGACAACTATGAAATTCCCTTCAACGTATGTGAAACGGCACGTTCGGATTGGGAAACTGCTGGTCCTAACGTTTGTCAAGGAATCTTTGGCCCCGGAACCAGTATTTTAGTTGCGATGGGACATTTTCCAACAGTGTTGGCTGAGGAGGAAATACGGATGTGCAAATATTTGCATTATTTCTGATAGTCAAGCAGCGCAGAAAGCACTGAGTGCTTACAAATGTACATCAAAGGTAGTCTGGGAATATATTCTCTCGCTTCGGCAACTGTGTGGAACTCAGTAAACTTATATTGAGTACCAGGACACTGTGGCATTGAAGGAAATGAAAGGGAAGACGACCTAGCAAAGTTACGTTCCGATTCACAATTTTTTGGCCCAGAACCATACTGTGGAATATCATACTGTACGGTATAAATGTAACTCAAATGCTGGGAAGAGCAAAGGGTGATGGCCAATTGGATGACTGTCACAAACTGCAACCAGTCGAAAAGATTTATAACTCTTAATATAACATACACCAAAAAGCTCTTAGAGCTCAATAAAAGAGCTCTTAGTACATACACTGGCCTAGTAACTGGGCACTAGACTGATGCAAAATTTGACTTTTTCGCTCCACAGTGCTTAAATAGTTTCAAATCGGGTACTGATTAGCCTCCCAAAGTTACAACTCAATTGGTTAGAAACAGGCTTCGCACAAGCCATTTGAAGATAACATGTAAATTAATATGGGAAATCTCAACTTTCTGTTCATTGCCTTCTAGTCTTTCTCCATATTGAGCTACGAAACAGTTCGATAGCCATTCTTATAGAAAATTTTCTCAGCTACAACTTTGCTCAAGATCGTTTCTATGTAAAACGAGGCAGGAAAACGTTATTAATTATTTAAGACATTGATAAACTTATGACATGATCAAGCAGCTGCTCTCTAGGCAACACTGTGTTTTGCAGTGTGACATAGTAGCCTTGATTTGTGTGTCCTATTCAACGCCCCAGAAACACCAATGTTGCCTGCTGAGCAGTTGATTGAGCATGATCATAAGACATCAGCGCATTGAACAATTGATAACTTTCGATCCTTGCATTTAATCAAAAAGTGGTCTTGAGCAAAGTTGTAGCTGGAAAAATTTTCTACAAGTACAGTTGATAGTTTTTGAAGCAGACCGATATGGTGAATTATTAGATAGACATGAACAAAAATTTTGGTTTTACCATAGTCATTCCCATACAAACTTCAAATGGTTTGTGTCATCTCAGTTTCTCACCAAATGGGTTCAAATTTTGAGAGGTTAGTCAGGATCCGATTTGGAATCGTTTAAGTATTGTGGAGCGAAAATTTCAAAGTTTGCATCACTCTACTGGGCACTGTCCTAATAGATATTACATGAAGAACATTGGTCGGGCTCAGAGTGATATCTGTCGTTTCTATAATTTGGAACGTGAATCCTTGGAACATCTGCTTTGCAGTTGTGGTGCATTACACAAGCGTAGATCTAAATTTCTTGGAAGTATTAGGTAGTTGGAAAGGTAGTTGGTTTTATAAACCATATTATACCGGACTGGGAAAAGATGTGTCCAGACAATTATCCGTCCACTCGTTAAATATTGGTTGGTTTGCATGATGCAAACAGCAAATAGGGGTACCACAAAAGTTCAAATAATGGACGCAGTGGTTATACTCCCCTCCCGAACAAAAAAAAATCTATAGATTTAATTTGTTTGCATGTGACTTTCATATAAAAATAAATACCATTAATGAATTACATGTATACTAAATCACAGTACAATATAATAACTTAACCAATGTTTAGAATTCTTATGACTGTCATATCGAAGTTATTAACTTACTGGTATTGTAAACGTATCAGATTGATGCAGTATTTAACTGCCACGTTTTCAATCATAGCATTTTCATGGGAATTTCTCGTAGTGCAATTTTACAAGACTTGGGAACATGTCATTTCAGTTCAGTGTAGATGCCCTTACGTCAAAATTGTGAATTTCAAAACATTACCGAAGGCCAATGTGACACCGTCGAAGAAAAATCACAACGTCACGAATCTCAACACCGACCGCCACGGGCTGCAGCTCGACCGACCCATTAGTCACGGAAATTTCTTTTTCATGCCTGATTAAGTAGTATAACATTGCCATTTCAATCTGCATTTCAATTGCTGGATTGCTGCCCTTTACGCCTAGTGGCGGTGTGGTTTCGAGTTTGATGGTCGTTTGGAACTGTCTCGAGCACATAATTTTCCCCATCGGGAGAATAAATCGCTAATTTAAGCTAAATTATGTATATCGCACGGCAATTTATGACATTAAAGATTTCTTTTTCCTCGGCGCTCCTTGAGCCAATGCATTTGTATCGTCGGAAACCGCTCGTTCCCATACCGGCAGTGGCAGAAGTTTTGTCCTTTCGCGTTTTTTTTTTACGACCCACTTCAATTACTTTCGGGGGGCACTTGGGCTGTGCTGGTGGGGTGCGCTTTTTATGGTCACACGCACCCCCTGGTTCTCTCTGTTTCTCGAAGTCAAAATACGAAACAAGAAAGCGACTCATCATTCCGGGGAATCGTCTTGATCTGGCCTCCCCGTCTTGACGCACAGACTGCAGAACTCGGAACTTCAAAGAATACAAATAGTTCTCGAGGTCGATTTCGGCCAGTTCCGGCCCGGCGGCAGAGCGGATTTACGACCGAACGCGGCATAAATCATCGCCTATAAATTATAATTTCTTACATGTAATCTGTTATAATAAGGTCCAATACCCGTCGCTGCCGGTGGTGGTGGTGGTGGTGGTAGGCCACCCGAAATTCCGGCTCGCTTCAGCGGTCAGCGAAGCGGAATTTCTCTAAAACAAGAGAAAAGCATCAGGAAAACGACACTGGTCAGTGCGAACGAGCGAAACAGCCCAATCAGATAACAGGACATTCCTATTATAATTCAAAATTGACCCTAATTAGTTCGACCAACGCGAAATGGGACAGGATGGTGGAGGGGGAGGGCTGGGTTGAGGCGTGTTTTGGTGTGATGGGCAAGTGAGTTTGCATGTCTGGGAATTATTGTACGCTTGACCAGATTGAAAACTGCGTGCGGTTCATATTCTTGCCAGGGTGAAAGCTTCAGTGGGGAAATATTTAACATTTGATGTTTCAATTTGAATGAATATGCACTTCGGTCAAGTGATAGATTTTCAAGTAGAACTAACCCACACAATATGGAGCCAACCGAAACAGACCTAGGTATCATTATTAAATATTTGATGGACATACTCGATAAGAGAAAACCATTTCCTTGAAGTGAATATTAACACGAGATGTAGGATTTTCAAAGCCCAATAAAACTGCAAAGCTATCGGCCATTAACAGAAATGTGATCCAATTTCTTTCCAACCGTTTCGTGTCGTAGCATGCTCTCGAACGGTAGCAATATATCGAAATTCTAATGCTCGAAATTGAGTGGTTTTACAAATCATTTGTGTGAAAACGCAATCACGAATGCAACTCGTATCGCACACTCACACCATTGGCCCGACAGGAGTGCATCACGAATGCATTTCTTCCACAATTTTTTTTCCGCTCAAGTTTGAACTTGATTGCCTTTCGTCTCCCCGGACCTCAAACAGGTTTCAAGTACAAAAACCTTTGATTGCATAATTTGCTTTGTGTAGGGTGTGTCTGTGGTTCATTTTTCCACAATAAAAATTTAAATAAAATGATGAAAGAAACATACTTGGACTCTGTTGCAGAACAAAAAAAAAATGCATCAAGATTAGTCCCAAACAGCACATTTACACAAAACCGAAGAACTCCCATTAATGTGGGAACGATTGTTGGGCCAATCTAGGTTTTCGCTCCCTCTGCCAAAGCGACGACGAGTGTGGAAATTGCAAAACAAAAAGGAGCTGCTGCACGTAATCGTAATGCCATTTCCTCCCTCCGGATTCCTCCTTCCGCATGCAGCAGAGTGAAAGCACGCTCTCATTTCCACTCCTACCTGACGGGGTGCCGGGTGAAGGCGAAAATGCAACCTCAAACGTGGGAAGACGGAAAAGAAGGTCGGGCCGAAAGTTTTCCTGCCCCCGAAAAATCGCATGCTAAAATTCTATATTATAAACAATTTTAATTTGTATACATTATCATATTTCTGCTACATTAAAAGCCTCTCCCACCCTCCCAGCGGCTCCATCGCTTGATACCGCCGCTCGCCAATCTTATCTGACCAGGGAAATCGCGATTCCTCCTACATTTGCACGATGGACGATTATTTTTCCGCTAATTCACATAAAACTAATGACAATTTCTTTCCGCCTTCCGTCCGTCGGTAGGCGTCCTTTTCCGGTTGATCGGACGTGGAAGTGTTTGGCGGTAATGTGGAAAATTTAGTAGATAAAAATGAATCAATTTGGCCCCTTTCCGAGTCAGTCTTCCGGACTTCAATCTTTGTTCGTTTTTTTTTCTGTTGCTCTAAATATGTTTGCTCGCCTAAATTGAAATGTGAGATATGCTAATTAAGTGATTATTATCGGCTAATTGGCTTGGGTTTGCCTTTCCCAGCGGATGTTTTTTTTATTTAGTTGTTCCATGTCGAGTTGGATAAACTTAATTTGAAGAACAAATAGCGTCGGTAGGGAAATTGATGCAATCCTTTTGAATTAAAAAAATATAATTGAAATCGATCCGTAGTGCACCAAATTCCGGATGGATTTTGAACGGACTTTTTATCAATATTACATAGGGCAAATGGATGTAATGTCGGCCTGAATGCCCCTAATTTGGGCTCATACATAGATTGAGCAATCGACTAAACTTTCAATAGCGACCAAAAATATGCATTAGTACCGTCCCAACGACGCGTTCATCTAGATAAAATTGATAAATAGCAGATTTTTAGCGATGAACCCAGATCCATAGGCCAACTTTAGGGCCATTTCACCTACACAATATATGTTTGAAGAACACGGACGATTTTTTTCCTCTCTGCGACCAGTAATTTGATCTATTCTAGTAATCACGTTTCCTTTATGTCGCACTGAAAATATTATTTCGTTAATTCTGTTAAACTCGTTTCTTAAAAATGGATTTCGTACATAAAATAAATTTTTCGTAAATAGTGCGAAACATTCGTATTGCCTGATATTACATTACATCCTATTCGAAAAATATACGAACTGAATTTTGTGCAGGCCAGCAAACTGTTGTTCTTCTTGTCTTTCGATTTGCTCATGTTGTGTTCTTGGAGATAGGATTTCAAGAAACATATTCTGGTGTTGATAGAGAGAAATTAATTTTCGATGTAGGTAGTGAAGGCCTTCTGGTTCAAATAATTACTCAGTACCAGTTGGCATTAGTACGGTTGTGCCCTCGTCGATCATGCGGAAGGCGATAATAATCAATATTTATCATTCGTAATATGAAAAAGAAGGTACACGTTCGTACGAAATTCATTCGATACAGCGATAACCAGAAATTCAATTTTGATTAGTTACTGAAGTTTCAGTGCAAATGGTCTAGAAGGCTTTTCTCGCCCTATATCTCTATCTCTCGATCAGTCCATATCTCGATGGTCCCTTCTTTATCAAAATATGGAGAGTGTTTCGTTGATTAATCAATCCATTGAATTGGTCGATGAACCTGACGAAATAAAACAGCCAGTTAATAGTAGTTGTAGATTTGAAGTTTTTCACCCAATTACATTAGATGAACTTAGAATTATTTGTTTTTCATTAGGAAAATCGGCTGGAGTAGATAATGTTAATGCTGGAGTTATTCAAGATTGCTTTCATGCAATTGGCCACATCCTGCTGGACCTTATTAATGAATCATTACAAACTGGACATGTGCCACAAATTTGGAAGGAATCCTTAGTGGTCCCTATTCAAAAAGCTGCTGGAACGATTAAAGCCGAAGAGTTTCGTCCCATCAATATGTTGCACACATTAGAGAAAATTTTAGAACTTGTTGTTAAAGGCCAGCTGTTGGAGTATTTAAATAGCAATAGTTTGTTGATACCAGAACAATCGGGATATCGGGAAGGTCATTCTTGTAAAACCGCGTTAAATTTGGTATTAGCGAAGTGGAAAAATAACTTGGAGTGTAAAGATACGATTGCTGCTGTTTTTTGGATCTTAAACGCGCTTTTGAAACAATTTCTAGGCCCTTATTGTTAAGATCAATCAAGCGCTTTGGAATTACGAGTACTGCATGTATATGGTTTGAAAGCTATTTGTCTGACAGAACTCAACGGACTGTTTTTAATGATTCTGTTTCCAGTCCCGTGGGGAATAACCTTGAAGTGCCCCAGAGAAGTGTATTAGGGCCCCTGTTATTTATTATGTATATTAATGACTTGCGACGTGTTTTACGATTTTGCGACATTAATCTTTTTGCAGATGATACTGTGTTATTCATTGCAGCTAAGGATTTAGATGATGCCGTTTTACACTTGAATGAAGATTTGCGTTCTCTAAGTAGATGGTTGAAGTATAAGCAGTTAAAATTGAATACAAGTAAAACTAAATTTATGGTAATTTCGCAGAATCGAGTAAATGAGAACGTCTCTGTTGTAATTGATGATGAGACTATTGATCGCGTTCGGGAGATTAAATATCTTGGCGTGATTATTGATGACACACTTAAGTTCAACTCTCACATTGACAATGTCATCATGAAAATTGCCAAGAAGTATGGAATTCTATGTCGACTGAAAAACGATTTAACTATTGCCAGTAAAATACAGCTATACAAATCAATCATCTCTCCAATGCAACACAAATATCGAGATTACAGCGCTTGCAGAGTAAAATAATGCGTTTGATTTTGAGATGTAATAGATTCACTTCCTCAACTTTGATGCTAGACGCCTTACAATGGTTGTTTGGTCCGTGGTAGCGCGGGCACCCATGAATCCCGCCTGTTATTGCCCCACGAACTCTCTTGCAAATAGTGACAGACAGTGGCATAGAATTTAGGAGAGTACCTTACAGACGGCGCACAGCAATGTGATCGCACGGTAGTTGCAGCAATCCAACTGGTCGCCCTTTTTGTAGATTGGGCATACGACACCTTCCATCCACTCCTCCGGTAATATCTCCTCCTCCCAAATCTTGGCAATTACCCAGTGCAGCGCTTTAGCCAGTGCTTCACCACCGTATTTTAATAGCTCACTTGGTAGTTGATCTACACCAGTTGCTTTGTTGTTCTTCAGCCGACCGATCTCTTCCTCAACTTCTTGAAGATCAGGGGCCGGTAGCCTGTCTTCTTTTTCGCGTGCTCCAAGGTCTATTGCCGTGCCACCTTCGTTTTCTGCTGCATTACCATTGAGGTGCTCGTCATAGTACTGCTTCCACATCTCAATTTTTTTTCAAGATTAGAAGTCACATAACTCATTTTTTTTTTTCGTGTTTCAAGATCATCCTCGGTCCAGGCAACCCGAGGACTTATCACTATTAACAAGCCATAAAAAGTAATAATGACTAAGATGTGTTTCTTTGATTACTGAAAAATACTGTTTCCCTGGTTTGAAGTAGTCAGGACTAGGAATCGGTGGTAGATCATACATCCCGTGACGTACCACGAAAAGGTGATCTACCCACGTTACGGGGAAACACGTACGATATCACAGTTCTTCTAGGATGCTTACGCTTCTTGTGCGATCATTTTGACGGCTTTCAACTTAGCAGTACATTGATATTATATGCCCCGGGAGGTCGTAAAAACTTTCAAACCTGACAGATTTCCTCGACCGGACCGGGATCTCCGGTTAATGCTGTGCCTTTTCTGGCTAGGCTATCTGAGGCCCCACGATACTATCATTATGTTATATAATTTACGGTGCATTTAGATCATATTTGTCGTTAATAACACTGTGCAACACGACTTTCTAGGACAGATAGCGCCAAATTTGACTTTCTCATGGTCTATTGCAGTGATGGCCAAAGTGCAGCCCGCGGGCCGCACGTGGTATTTGGATCTCTATGTTGCAGCAACCCCAGCTTGAATTTCTTTTGACGTAGGACTACGTCTGTGATTTCTATATGGGCGTACACTTTGTGACAACGGAAAATGTAACATGTAACAAAATTATGAAAGATTTTGAACGTTAATAACTCAGCTGACCCTGGACTAATTTCAATAATTTTATCATCAATCGATCAGAAATATTTCTACGCATCTGTATCTGTTAAATTGAGAACATTATTATTTTTCAAAATGTCACTATTGAAAATTGCACGGATGTGCGACTGTTGCTATGATAGTTAAAATTATCACCGATTGCTTGCGAAAAGCGATTTCCCTAACACAGATTTCAAAGTTGAATTCCAACCGGTCTCACCAATCGGTGTTTATTCAATCACCACGTGGTAAGTGGTGGTGTTCTCCAGTACACAACGAAAGGCTCCCCGCAAGCAGCTAGCTGTCAAGGCTGGCCTCAACCGCTGATTTGATTCAGTTCCTATCACCGTGTGTGGTGGTGTCCGGTCGTCGGCGCGTGGCATTGAACATTGTTCTCCAGTACACAACGAAAGGCTGCCTGCAAGCAGCGAGCTGCAGCCCACTTGAGCATCCACAGAAGGAGGAAGAAGCCGCACCGCTATTGATCGGAATCAGTAGCTCTTCGTGAGTCTCTGTGGGTCATCTATGTCAAGCGCGTCATACTAAAGAGTATAAACAGAGAGAACCCCGCTCAAATTCCTATTCCTACACACAACAAAAGTTCCTGCTGCAGATAACATTTATTATACAAGACCAGTAGTCCTACGTCACCATTGCGTATAACCCCGTAGGGCTGGCCCTTGTAGTTTTTGCATTACGAATGTATGGCCAACATGATGGGGAAATACCAAATATTCAACTTAAAATATAACCATCGAAAAAAGATACAGCTATTGCAAAAATGGACATGGGCACCACTGGTCTATTAATTATAAGTCTAATTCTCTTGGGCGGTGGTTACATTCCATTATTCCAAATGTTTCATCGAGAGCGTGGTTCAAAGGTTTGGATGTAAGTCGGGGCTTCATTCGCATGATGTCAAAACTTATGTCCAACCACTACTCGCTAGATGCACATTTCTACAGAATAAACCTCGTTGACAGCAATATATGTAGGTGCAGAACCGGCTATGATGACATCGATCACGCAGTTTGGTATAGCCCGGGTAATTGCGCCTCCAGAGCACGACTTTTGGATACCCTAGTGGCCCGAGGTAGCCAACTATTTCGTGAAGTAAGAGATGTATAGGGAACCCGTGTTCTTCCCTACATGCAGGCGATCTACGAAGTCCTGTGTTTGTCTGATGTTAGAGTTTGAGGTGACCATCCCCTCCTTTCCACACATTTTCCAGCCATTGTGTCCCAGTCTTATTATCCTCCTATTTCTGTGCGACTTGCCCCTGCCCAGCCAGGATTTGGTCAACCGTCCGAGAGTAGTATCTGAAGGAGGCTTCAGAAACCAGTTTCCTATCTAGTTCCTTCCAATGACAATTGTTACCCATTATCCTCGAGTCCGCCACGAGTAATTGGTACCCAATACTAACCTAGATTTACTGCTGTTTAAAATTTAAATTCAAACTTTACTGATTTTTGGCTCCGCAAAGTGTCACACACGACTGAGCCTAGTAAATAAACGAACTAGTTATAAAAGTATAAGTCTAGAATATAATTATACCTGAACACGTCACGTGTTTTAGTAACCTTTCTCTTGTTTCTAACCCAACAAGTATGTAGGGTTAACTACCCCATTTCCACTTAGTCGTTCTTAATCTAGCGCAGTTTAGCACCAAACGGAATTTTATTATTCCTCATGGCTTCCAAATTTATTTACCTTTCCGTACGTACCGTAAGATTTGATAAAGAGAAACCAATCGTTGAGATAATGTCAAAAGTCTAACACTGCTTCTTGACGCCAAACTCGGCCTACGGATTCTAAACTCGGCCTAACGCATTGAAACGACAATAAATTCACTTCGGCCTATCGGATGAAGATAAAAATTGATTCGGTCGGAGCGCTTCTTTTGTTTTTGGGAATTATGGGTGCAAACCTTCATACCACGCGTTCTCATTGACTTCGTTCGGTAGCTTATTAACTAAAGTATCGTACCAAACGCATAATTGACTTGTTAACTCTGAAATCAAGGATTTATTTGAAACTTTCTGCTCGATAGGCCCAAAATGGGCGATTAGGCCGAAGTAGTTCTCTACCCTATGTATGAGAGCAGCGGGCTTGCAATACGGTGGAGCTCCGCGTACTGAAGACTCCACATAGGTATAAGAAATATCACCGAAATGAAGGGTGAAACATCGAGATCGTGGCTTAAAATGTTCCAGACAAATTTTCCTTGAGTTATTTTCTACAAATGGTTCTTGTAAAACAATAATGCCACATGCTTATGTTAGTAGTATATAAGCAAAAATGTGAATAATATCCCAACCAAGGAATCAAAAATGCCTCCAAATGACAAAATGACAAGCGATCAACTGATAACGCTATGTCAGAAGTGGCAAGCAATAATGAAATAATCTTCTTCCTTTTTTTCATGACAAGCAGCCCGTGCGATACAGCTCACTCGGGGCGGTAGAAGGAAACGATCAAATTGTTGGCAAACTGCTTTACGAAGTAAAGCCGAAGATGATACACGTGTGTTAATGGGAATTTTTTTGTTATGTCTTTTCTCCATTCAGATCAAGCTATGTCCTCATCCATGTATATTGCAACAAAGCAGGCAAGCAATATATAATTATCCTTCTACCACTCCGATCGAGCTTTGTTATAGAGCGAGTTTGTCATGGTAGTCGTAGCAACCGGTTTGCTTTATGTGTTTGGATTCACTGATCCCAACGCATAGAGGGAGCAGAACCTAACAATGCGTGACGTGTGAGGACATTAGTATATTCTAGATTATGACTGAAGGGACCACAATATAGTCAAATATTTAGCAAGAGACAAGGATTAGTAATTTCCATTCAATTCCACTACGTTATTTGCTTATATCCTGTACAGACACCGACCCCACCCAGCGTAGTAAAGAGGATGCAGAGCAGGACTGAATATCTCGATACCAAAAATTGGTATGGATGAGCCTAACATAAGAGGTAATACCCGAGCAGGAGAAAATAAGTAACGAATACCTAATTCTGACCTGATACCAAAATTTGTATTGACCAGCATGACAGAAGACAACAATTACATAAAAAATACTTTTAAAATAACAAAAATTGATATTTGGATACCAAAATAATACCTGTGTGGTATTTTTTGGTATTGTATTATCATAATTTGGTATTGGAATGTTATTGTGGGAATATATTTTTGGTATTATTTTTTGGCATTTCACCTCTTATGTAAGGTTCATCCATACCAATTTAAAGTATCGAGACATTCGTTCCTTCTCGGGAATACCAAAAAAATGTTCCCACAATACCATTCCAATACCAAATTATGATAATGCAATACCAAAACAATACCACACAGGTATTCTTTTGGTATCCAAATATCAATTGCATATCATGCAATTTTTTGGTATTATTCGTTGGTATTTTACCTCTTATGTCATGCTGGTCAATACCAAATTTTGGTATCAGGCCAGATTTAGGTATTCATTAGTTATTTTGTCCTGCTCGGGATGGAAGAAGAGTTCTTCAAGGATAGCATCAGACGACTATATAGCAAACTGGACATGAAGGCTTTGGAATGCTAATCATTCAATTCTCTACATTTTCTTAACCTTAACATTCTTTCAGATAGATTAATGGTTTTCCTCAAAATCATCGATTTATATTCATGATGTATGCACCCGATATCGATTAAATAATTTTACCTCTCTGACTTTAGGTATATGTGATTAAGACCTTCTTCATATCAAATCTTTAAAACATCGAATAAGTGATAGAAGATCTCTACCAAGTCCTCAAATATTGAATTAAAATGATTAAGTTTCAGTTGTAGAGAAATTGGATTAGAAAGGGGAAATGACGGCTTCGGCATGACAGACCATTTTCGGCAACCCAAATTGAAACACTATTTTCACTGGATTTTCTTACGAAAACACTTCACTGAATGCATGCAAACGATTCTTTATGCTTTCAGCTTCAATTTGACTATATTTTTACCACTGAGAAAGAGCAATCTAGCAAGGTTTTCTTGAAATGCAACACACGCACTACAAATTGTAGCTGATTTCGAGTTGCCGATAATAGAACAGCAGATTTACATGCAGTTCAAATGGAACGGTTGCCGAAGAAAAATTGGTTGCCGACAATACTCGCTCTCACTAGAGAAGATTGGACCTTTGTAAAAGCGTTTCAAAACAGTTTTTGACTATTCTTTCGACTGAAATTGTTAGAGCAGCTGGCAGCTAGCAGCAAATATTGTTTCTATTTGAGTACATGTGAATTGTTAGCCAACTCCGTAACAAAATTTGCGGGCGGAACCCCCCTCTGGGGCCTCCCATTTTATAGAGATGAACTAGCCAACGGCTAAAAATCTCTCTAACAAAGTTAAAAAAAGCTGGCAGCAAAAGATTGTAAACAAACCAATACTACATATGTGTGCGTTCCTTAGAGAAAAAGGCTATAGAAAGGAGGTCTCTGCTTAGGTTGCCGAGAATACGTAAATTCCCCTATACGAAATTTTCACTATTATACACTTTATTTATCAGAAGGCTTGTAATGGGTTTATGAATTGTTGAAAGAGTCGGTAAAAACTCAAATGACCGTTATCCGTAAGGAATCAACTAAATTGACCAGTTTTATTTTATATAATTAAATGGGTTTAACAGAGCCAAGTGTGTACAAGTTTGGAATATACTTTCTCATTTTTTTTATTTTCCGCAGATTTTTAAACTTTTACCGAACAATTCCGTAATTCAAAAACCCAGGCGGCACCGACTGGGATTGACACCATGCCCTTTCGGGTAAGTATGGTCTATAAAATTAACAAAATTCACCATTGTTTCCTATTTTCGAGCTGTCATATGAAAACTGAATGCAGAATAAAATATATAATAATTAAATGATTGAATGTAGAACGGATTTTGAAACCGCTTCCGGTGTTTCTTCTATTCCTGCAGCTTGGTTACTTTGTGGTTGCCGTTGGCAGCAACAACTGTATTGTGTGGCGGCGAAGAAATAAAGAATACTATCATGCTCTGAATTGGCAATGAAAGTTCGAAACCCAACATGGGTGAAATTGATATTTTCGTATATTGTTTATGCACATAGAAAGATCGTTCTAAAGTATCTTGAATCGATGGATCCCTCGATAATTCAACAGTTTTTAAAACATCAAGTTCGGTAAATTACTCGATGATTTGAATCAATATATCTCTTAAACTTCATGCAAAAAATCCAAATGTTTGCATACCATTCAAATAATACCTTTCGTATGGCTTGCTTAGTTTTTAAATTTGTGAGAAGTGAGCGTATGAAAACCCAATTTTTTTTAAGGCCGTGGATATCGTAGTTATTACACCGTTTCTGATCCGAACAAACGGAATTGCACAGATAGCCAAATAGATGGCTCTTGGGATTAGATTATCCAACACCTAGTTTACAACCTTATCCTGTGACTTACAGCTACTAACTATCATTATAATATCTAATGATTTCATAATTCCGAATAACAATTTTTATAGCAAGTGAGTGGAAGCAAGCCTGTTTTTGATCTGGATTCACATAATTTACTTTTTACTTTAAAAAATGCAAGGAAAGCGACGGGCTTGAGATTAAACTCCCAACCTTCTGCTCAGTAAACAGAAATGGAAACGACTAAGCTACCAACCCTTGTCTTACGAAAAGCTCATTTCATCGAATAAAAAATCCGATATGGTTACCAAATTAAATATGACCGCCAAAAACTCTGAACATGCATAATGAAAGTCCCGACGTTTCCCTTTCAAATGGTTTGCAATTATTGGATCCATCCGAAGAATGTATACAGCTATATTAATTTAAATTATCAAAAACTTTCTTCTTCTTTGCCTTTTATTACGTTCCGTCTGGGACTTTTTGTCGAATCGCAACTTAGTGTTGTTCTTTGAGCACTTCCACAGTTTTTAATAGAGAATTTTCTATACCTGCACCATTTTTGCATTAGTACATATTGTGCGGTATAATCATACTCTATGCCCAGGGAAGTTGAGGCATTTTGCAACCCGAAAAATTCCTAGACTGGATAGGGAGTCGAACCCAGCCGGTCTTGATTTATAGCTGCAGTAGAAAATCAGACTATTTCTTTTTTTCAAATTATAGTACCAACAAAGCCAAGAAACTTTACTGAAGATGCCAACCTAATTGCATGTAATCCAAGAGCGTTTTTAATTTGTTCCTGATAGATTTAATTCCTGTCCCACTGTGCTGTCGGAAATTTGTATTCAAATTTGTTCAACACCAGTATCTGGAGTTTTATTTCGTCAATGATTATTGAAATCGTGTGACAAAATATGGATACCTGTTCAACTATTAAGTCTAATAACCCATGTAGTTAGAACCATCGACCTAGAAGCGTTTGACCCATTGGCCTATTTCCAGTGAGCCATTGAATGCAACGATATGAAGGAAACCCGTTTTAGTTTTAAGTCTAGTATCTTTAAACAAGAACAAAGCACACAACTCATGAGCCCAAAGCAAAAGCAATATCGGTACATTTTTCAACATGGAATGACCCATCATTCGCTCTCCGTTATGGCTGTCATTCAGCGAACATAATCTCGCCACCATTCTCATTTCTCATTTGATAAATTGATTAAAACTAATGATTTGATTTATTTGTTGAAATAAATTATACAATAAACACCCATCAACATGCGTCCCCCTCCCCCTCCACTCGACCGGACATCATTCTCGTTCATAATCATTTAAATTCCATCAATAATTTATACGATGTATTTGTTTAATTCGGTTTTTTTTTCTCCACCCGCGGCTCAGTGCTGGGTGATTTTTTTCTCGCTCACGCTTTTGTTAAATTGTCAAATCCCTACTTACCACGTTTATTCCCGGAGGAGCCTAGCTTATATTTTTTTCCCGCGTGGTTGATATCTCCCACACTAAAGAGCTCAGCATTAAATTGATGCTATGGAAAAGTGTGGGATTTTTTTTTGCTGCCCTGCACCTTCACACCTCTCTCCCATCAGCAAAATGGCACGTGAAAAAGGATGCATTTGTATTCGGCCAGATATACGCGTTCGCACCGCTCTTCGTTCGGCGTATTCATATTAATACTGCTTTAATTTAAAATTATACACCATATCATTACTTTAATTATAAAATAATTAAATTGTGACTGAATTACCCTCATTATCCGAGTGGTTGAAGACGAATTGAGTGAGCGTGGGGGGGGGGGGGGGTATTGAGGAAGGCAGGTTTATGTGTTAAATGGAGTCGTCAACTTGATGTCGGTTTGCGCTCGAGCGGGTGAGGTTGGCGGGGACAACAATATGTACAAATGTTAAATTTTCAGCTGACAATTCGCGAGCGAAAATCCATCTGCTGCTCGCCGGTTTGACATTGTGCATAAAAGTAGGGATAAAGTTCGCATTTTACCAGGCAACCAGATTTCGATTTAAATTTATGAATTGTTTTATTTGGGCGACGGCTTTTTCGGGCGCCTGATAACGGGTGTGTTGAGCTGTGCAAATGGAATTTCAGATTTTAATGTGTGGCCGTCAGGAATCGCTTTAAGGACCATGTTTTTTTTCCAGTGGATGCGTAATTTAATTACTGGGAACTGAGGTTTATTTTGAAAGATCTAAGTACAGCAACGCAAGAGATGACTGGATTTTAACATAAGGGTAAATGTACAAGCCATGGCTATACGTTTTTATGAAGTTGTGTCCCATGGGATTTGCATTAGTCATAATTGGTACATATGGCTACACGCAAACCAAAAATCTATTACAATGAATGTTAGTTCCAGTTCCTATCATCCTCTGTTCATGAACATCGCAGCGAATGTTAGAAGTTGACCTTGCAAGCGATGTAATGGTTTTTTGCCTTTTTTATTTCGTGTTCTGTCTGTGCTTTCACCTACACAAGCAAGCATTTGCCTTGATTTTTATGTATAACATGGTAGAACGACGCACACCCTTGCCTCGAATCTCTCCAGCAGAAAAAGCATACGAAGTCGAGTGTGAGAGGAAATGAGCGCTTCTTGTTTGCTTTCAGGTTATCCTTATTCAGAAGCATGGAGAGAGCAGTGGAGAAAGCACAGGTCAGATAATCGCATCGTTTGTTGTTCGAGTCCAGTCGGCATCCTTTTTCCTATTTTTTCCTATATTTTTCGACATAATTAAGTTACCTCACTAATACACTCTACATTTTTCGGTCTCCAATTTTCTTGCATTGGACTGCAGCTAGGTATATCGCATCCTCGGTTCATGCGGTCTCCACTTACATCCTCTGATGATGAATCCCACATAATTGTAAGCGAATCTTACATCCACCGGTTGGGTGTATGACATACATCTATTCTAAGGCTTTTAAAGGTGACCCACAAGTCAGATATAGCTCGTAGGACTTCAACCGTTTCTGGAGCTAACGTATAAGTCAATTCTATTCATCCCACTATACGCAGAACAATTTTTTCTTACATCCAATGTGTATGTTTCATATAACAAATGTAATGGCAGTTCAAGCAATGGACTACAGCGTACATTCAAGCGTAGCATTTTTTGAGAAGTAGAATGCCTACTGTCATATCATTCCACTGAGCTTCACAGCTTACGAGCGAAGGAGTCTGTCATAAGAATGCCTTCAACGAGTAGTAGTAAAATTTACGATTATTTTCTGTTTTTTTTATGTGTCAACATTTGGTTTAACATTTCAATTGGTTAGCCTTTGGCTCTTCATCTTTGTTCTAGTTAAGTGGTTATTCTAATGTGATGATTGCGTTTAGCGCTAATTTACAGGATACCCTTTTATGGAATTGTTTTCGTTTGAATTTAAAAATTTGATAACCCACCTACTTGAGCACTGGAACCTACCTAGCTACTTAAACTAGGTTTCCAAATCACGAATGATCTGGTGGTTTGATCGCAGACAGGCGACTCTGAACCTTTCCAGCGTGGAAGTCTTTCGCTCCTCGAGTGTTTGAAGACCGGCCAGGTGGTGAATCTCAGAATTACGAGTTCGTGGTGGACTGTTAAGGATCATTCTGACGATCTTGTTTTGGATCCTCTGAAGCTTTAGGTGGTGGCACTTAGCACAACTCTCCCAGATTGGCATACCATACTCAATAGCTGGCAGAATGATTTGCTTGTGGACAGCAAGCTTGTTTTTGAGGGACAGGGTGGTCTTCCTGTTTATCAGAGGGTAGAGCGACCTGATCAAGATGTTTCACTTGGTGGATGTCTTGTCCACATGGGATCGGAATAGCAATTTGCTATCAAGGGTGAGACCAAGGTAAACTACTTCACTCGACCATTCAATGGGAGTGCTATCAAGATGGACCTTGACGTTAGCAGGCGGAACAAGCCGAGGTGAATTCGAGTGTGGAAACAGAATGGTTTGTGTTTTAGCTGCATTGATACAAATCTTCCTGCTCTTGAAATAGTCGGACAGAACATCCAGACCTGATTGTAGTTTACCCGCCAGAGCACGGATCACTCGACCCTTATAGATGATGGAGATGTCATCTGCGAACATAAACTGGATACCACCACCCGGCAGGGGAGGAACGTCTGACGTGAAAATGTTGAGGAACCCCTCCATCAACGTTGAACGTTTCAGAGGGGACATTGTTCAAGTAGACCTGAAATGATCTGCCCGACAAGTAGTTTTTGATGATCGATGTAGATCGGAAGTTGTATCGATACAGCTTGTACACTAGACCATCATGCCAGACATTGTCGAACGTCCAACAATGCCATGGCAGATGTAATGGAAACGGACTTATTCCGCTTGATGATGTTAGTAACCCTTGCGAGTTGGTGGATGGTAGAGTGGCCTTTCCTAAACCCGAATTGCTCTTTGAGAAAGATGTTATTTTCATTTGAAAACACCAGCAGACGTCTGAGTATCAACTTTTCGAATAGATTAGAGATGGAGGACAAGAGGCTGATGGGGCGATAACTTTTGGCACTGGTAGGATCTTTGCCAGGCTTGTGTATTAGAATCACTTTGGCTAACTTCCAGCATGCAGGGAAGTAGCCAAGCTCCAAACATTTGTTGAAGATAACGGTAAAATGGTTGAAGAAGTCAATACTCAAGTTTTTCAACTCGAGGTTGACTACACCATCCATAACAGCAGCCTTCATGTTTTTAGTGCTTCTAATAGCTGCTATCACCTCATCAGCCGATATTCTACTATCATCATGCACTACTACGGGGCTGCCGGCAGGCCCATGGGGGCTCACAATAGTTTGGCCAAGATTATGTGAAATCACAAAATGTTGGCCAAGAACATTGCCCTTTTCAACTGGGGTTATGAGTAGAGATGGACCAAATTTTTGGTCAACAAAGGAAAACGGATCGGTCTCGACTTATTTTTCAAAATTTTGGTCATCTTCCAAAATGGTTTTGCACAATCTGGGAGAGAGCGAATCTTGTTGGCAAAATCATTATTTCTGAGTTCCACCATCCTGGCCTGGATAATTTTGGTTAGCCTATTGACATTGGTCTTCAAGTGGGGCAGCCCAGAACGCTGGAACTGCCTACTAATAGTGTTACGGAGCCTGAAAAGATCTTTGGTTAGGCTGTCAAGGTTCAGAGTATGACTCACCTGTCTGGATGCTGGTACGTGTTGCTCCGTGGCACGGGATATCGCCTCTTCGATGGTTTGCAGACACCGATCGACTTCTTCGAACGACTCCGGTAGGACGTCGTAATCGATTGCTGTGTCCACACAGCGCTGATACTGCTGCCAGTTGACACGATGGTAATTCCGCCGGGAAACTTGAAACCTATTGGCCGAGGAACCAACTTCAGCCACCACCGGATAGTGGTCCGAGCTCAGTTCCTGATAGGCAATAGGTTGAGAGATGTTATCGCCAATGTTGCTGATGAAGATGTCGATGAGCACATGAGCTCCGGATCGACTCAACCGGGGGGAGTGTCCGGACACAGGATGTTGTAGTGGGCTTCCTGCAGGTCGTTGTACAAAATTGTGCCGTTCTGGTTTCGCCGACTATTGCCCCAGGCTTGATGTTTGGCGTTCAGGTCGCCAGCGATGACGAAATTTTTCCGCCGTCGTTTTAGCTTTATGATATCTCTTCGGAGGTCTGCGGCCGAGCCATCCCTAATGTTGGTTTGCTTGGGGCAGTAGACCGCGATGATGGTGATTGGACCAAGCGATGTGCTCACCTCAATTCCGATGGCTTCGATAATTTTCAGCAGTAGTAGCCGGCAGCTGATGTTCCGCCTCGCAGCGATGGCCACTCCCCCTCCCCCGGAGCTGGTGCGGTCAAGCCTTACGAGCCGAAAGTCGGGAAGGAAGACGCTCAGCTCGGGCTTCAAGTGAGTCTTGGTGATGACGGCTATGTCGATGTGCCGTTCGTTGAGAAAGTCAACAAACTCGATGTTTTTGCTCTTCAAGGAGCAAGCATTCCAATTTACGGTCTTGATGGCTTCACGGTCCATACTTAGAGACAAGGGACAGGGCAGCATGTACCTGTTCAGATCGAGTCTTGCAGGTGCGCATGATGATGATGACCTCGGCTACGAGCGCCACAAGTTCCTCCGAGGTGAACGGAGAATCGTCGACAGGTTCACCTGAGACAGCAGCAGCGTATGATAAACCAGGGGCGGTGGATGAACCTGGAATTGGCTGGGCCGCAGCAGCAGCGAGACGATGCTGAACTGCCCGACTGTTGGGAACCATTTGTATACTCGCAGGGTTGGCTTGTTGGTTATTGAGCGGAAGCGGGCTAGGTTCGGAACATGTCGACGGGGCTGGAGAGCTGGGTTCTGGACTTCCGTGAGTACAGGAGGCGAACGATGATTACGGAGACGACCGAGCTGGTTGTTGATTGTAGCCTTCCGACGGATATTAATGAACTCCACTTGCTTGGGACATCCGCGATTGGAGGCTTGGTGGTTTCCACCGCAGGTGACACACGTTGGCTCGATGTCATCAACTTGTTCACAGGATGCAGTTGAGTGAGTTCCAGCACACTTGCCGCAGTTTGTCTTCATATGGCAGTTTTTGGTACCATGGCCATAGGAGATGCAGTTCGTACACTGCGTAACATCACGATGTTGGGGTTTGTAATGCTCCCAACTGATGATAACCTGTAACAGGTCCCGGACTTTGGATCTCAGAGCCGCAAGACTGGTGGATCCCTTCGTGAAGTGCAGGAACAACTGGTCACGGAAGCTGGTATTGTTGATGGAACGGCGGTTCATCTGGAACACGGCCTCAGGTTGGAGCCCAAGCCGCTCCAGCTCGGACTTCACCGCAGCCGCCTCGAACGACGGTAATCCACGCAAAACCGCCTTCAGTGGCTTGCTCGATGGCAGATCATGCGTCAAGAAGTCCACGTTGTTTTCTTTCAGGAAACATCCTATTTGTTTGTACTCCTCCAGGCTGGAGCACATGATTTTGGTACCGATGCTGCAAAGCTTAAAGCGAGGTAGCAGCTTGTGTTTTGCCAGTTCGGCACCTAGCTTGGCAACATCCTTCACCGGCGTGAAAAGCTTGGTATGGGAGCGGCGTCACCATCGCCATTTTCTTCCGGGAGTACTGCATACTGGTTGGCTTGCAGTACTCGTTTTCCGACGTCATCCTACGACGCGCTGGGCTTGATTAGCACCTTCTTTAAAGGGCCCGCTGCTGACTCATTGGCACGTTTACGCACCATTTGTTTCGTGTTTGCAAGTTCAAGTAAACTTGCCAGAACGCGAGAAGGTGGCGACACTTGCACGGCGCAACGCGACAGCACAAAACGAAACAAAATCGAAACGAGATCTCGAGCCGTCAACGAGCTTAGGTAAGGGAGAACAGCCCATAATGCACCCCTGGGGTAAAATGCCCACTTTTAGAAAAACAGCGATAACTTTTCCTCAGATGCATTTTCCGGGTAACGGTTTGTGATTGTTTTCAACTGGAGGTTTCACAAATAATTCTTGATCATAAAATCATGTATTGACCTGCTGGTTCCTTAAACAAATTAAATTTTGTGCAAAACAGGACACAGTTGTTAAAATCATCGACTGTATTAAGCTTTTAACATCATATATCACAAAAAAAATAACAAATTTACGTTTCGTATATTTTTTAGATATTTTACTTGATGAATCACAGTTTAACATTCTATTGAGATCTTGAGACCTTATTTCTGATGTAACATAAAGAAATAATCATTTGAAATACCGCATCCCTTTGCATTATCTACTTGCAGGGGTTATGGTTTGTTTACCATGGGGTGCATTTTACCCCAATGTTGTGGTGCGTTTTGGCCATTGTTGTCGTGCTTCTTGTCCCAATGTTGTGGTGCATATTGCATCATGAATCAGGCGTTTTGCCCCGCTATCATTTTGGAAGCAATTTAGAAAATACCTTGAAAGTCATGGAAAATCATCCTTTTGTAGTTCTAAATCACTCGATCTTTGTAGAAAACATGGTAATGAACCAAACGCCATTACTTTCTTCTTTATTTTAGTTTCCATTCGCCAGCCATTGACGATTTTGCTTAAAGGGTGCGTTTTGCACCATCCTACCCTACGTCATATTTATACCTCTAGCTGTATCAAAATTCCCGAACTAATCAGATCTCGTTTACATACGGTCCAGCACGCTTCACGCTAGTTCAATTCTACTCATTTCTATTCCACACTAACTCTATGTACTAAACCTCTCTCTCGAGGATTTTTTTTGTTTACTTCTTCCATATTCCTGCCGCCACTCAATCGAGGCGAGGGCTGGCTATACTCGCAATCAAGGCTTCAAAAATATCTCCAAATGACAAAATAAAAAGCGATCAACGAACCGAATGATAACGCTATGTCAGAAGTGGAAAGCAATAATGATATAATCTTCTTCCTTTTTTCTCATGATAAGCAGCCCGCTTACTCAGGGCGGTAGAAGGAAACGAGCAAATTGTTGGCGAGCTGCTTTACGAAGTAAAGCCGAAGATGATACACGTCTGTTAATGGGATTTTTTTTTGTTTTGTCTTTTCTCGATTCTGATCAAGCTATGTCCTCATCCATGTATATTGCAACAAAGCAGGCAAGCAATATATCATTATCCTTCTACCACTCCAATCGAGTTGTGTTACAGAGCGAGTTTGTCATGGTAGTCATAGCAACCGTTTTGTCTGTATCGTTGGTTGCTTTATGTGTTTGGATTCGCTGCTCGCAATACAAGAGTGTTTTCAAACCTCTAGGAAGTTTGAGGAGTTTCAGCAAGCCTGAATAGAATCTTACATTTCCCAGTTGAGTGTAGGACTCCGTAGATCATAAATAAGGCCTACGGGTTTACCCGTGAAATGTATAGAGCATATTTGAAGGTCACGCCAACTAACGAATCGATTATGTTTTCCCCTCTCCAAATTCCATGAAACTTCGCCTAGTTGCTCAATAGTGGCCGGATAGTTTATGCCGGACTCTTACCTACCTTTTAAAAATGGCGTGTTGGATATTTTTCCAAAAAATCGTAGCACGAAAACTGCTCATCTAATCGAAATGACGTCTGAGACAAAGTTGTAAGAAACTGGTTTGCCTTTAAAGCAGTTCCACACCAAATGACGAATCGATTAAATTTGACCTTCTCCGATTTGCATGAAACTTTGCATAATTGGGCTATCATTCACATGCTTACTTAATTTCTGCCATATTTTTTGGTACTTTTCAATAAATTGTAGCACGATAACGTCACTTCTGATCGAGATGACGTCTATGATAAAGTTGTAGGAAAAAAAACAAAGTATTTTTTTGGGAAAATGTGCACAGTTAAATATGTTTGCGTAATTTTGAAACACAACTGCCGAACGTATAGTTGAAAATAGTTGGTTAGGTAGGGGAATTTACGTATTCTCGTCAATCTAAGCAGCGTCCGAACTTCTATTAGCGAGTTCTCAGCGTCACACATACATGACAGGTTTGTTTGTTGACATTTATCTGCTGCTTGCTGTTCTACCAATTCCAATCGACAGAGTTGATCAAACCGGGTTGAACATGTTTTTACAACGCTCCAAACTTCTCAGGTGAGAGTGACTATTGTCGGCAGTCTCTTTTTCTTCGGCACCCTTTCCATTTGAACTGCGTGTTAACCAGCTGTTCTATTATCGGCAACTCGAAATCAGCCGTATTTTGTAGTATGTATATTTCATTTAAAGAAAAATATGGTATAACAGGAATTCACAGTCGTAAAAATGAAATCAGATTTAAGCTGAAAAGGTAAGGAATCGGCTTAATACATTCAGCGAAGAGTTTTGATGGGAAAATACAGTGAAATAAACGTTTCAATTTCGGTTGCCGAAAACAGTCAATGGGTGCCGAAGCCATAATTTACCCTATTTGATTATGTGTCAATATTTTCGTCAAAAATTACGTTATTACATTAAATTACAAATGCTTAAAAATTTACATTATTTTTGACTGTTTTCACCTTAAGAAAAAACCCGAATCGAGAATTTATGCAGTTCTTATAAATTTGATTTGAATAGCATTCTTCTAAAAATTATATTGAAGCAAAACCGTTGGTCCCCGGTTCATGAGTTGATGAGTAGGGTCCAGGTTTGAGAGCTGCTTCCCTAGCGTCGGTAGCATTAGTACTCAGTACGGAAAACAAGATCGACAGAAAACAAATCAAGCAAAACAAATGTATACCCGACCAAAACGTTATAACAAAATTATATCATGATTATATCAACTTATGTTATACATAATAACCATTGATATAATCTTGTTTAAGAGCTCTGTGGTGAAATGGGTAATTAAAAATCATCTTGGTATTTGACATAAAATGGTTACACAATTTGTTAGAATAAAATTTAAAACAACATTTTAACTAAGTTTATTTGTTGCATTAGTAGCACGAAAAATGAAACGGTTTGTTTTATTTTAATTTTTGTTTTGTTTTAGTCTTAAGCCGGTAGTCGAATTTAAATTTATTTAAGGGCTACGGAAAAGTTTTCACATGGAATTGGACTAATAGGGTTAATGTCCCTAATGTCAGCCAAGTGTCCCTAATATTGGGCCCATAAATAAATTTCGAATGCAAGCATTTTTTTTTGATAATGATAAAGTAAAAACCAAACATATTCATTTGTATTGTCCAGATGAAGCATTATTCTGCGAAAAAATTAAGAACGGGAGATTTTTATTAGATCCATAGGCCACAGTTAGTGCTTTTCTCCTATGTTTTTACATCAGGAAAGCCTGATTGGCATGCTAAGAATTGAATGTCACATTCAACTCTCCCTTACTCGATCTCTCCTTAACTTGATTCTCCCTAACTCGATGGAAATCCAGGGGCCTCATTTCGCAAGTCGAATCAAACTACCTATCCCAAAGCGACTAGGCTACTATATATTGATTCCGTAATACCTGAATATGTTACGTTGGCTGAAAGCCTCCCTAATAAAGATAAATTAATTAATTAATTGTTACGTTGGTGATTAAGAATGCACAACTAGCATTATAAAACTGAAATTGTCACTGCAAGACGCTTCTGATCAAAAGGCTTACCTAGATTTTAACTATCTAGGAACGATTGCGCAATAATAGTGTGAACCAATAATATATTCGCTCATGAACGGAATCCAAAAACATAAATTATCAGTTCAGTTGCGTTCTTTGAATTTTGGCGTGCACTTTTTCAAATAAATATTTTGCAATTTGTGAAAATCAATATGTTTTTGATGATATACAAATTAAAATGATCAATGGAAAACAACACTAACCGTCGAACATTAGCAATCAAAACAAACCTCGAATATATCTTTAATTTGTAATGGTGTGGGAGACAGATCTCAACGGATAACCAAACAAAATGTGCAACTAACACTGTATTAGAATTCAAATAGTGCATATGCAATCAATGAATCGCTTTCATCTTATTTAATAAGAAATAATAAGAAATAAGAAAGATAATAAGAAATTTTATTTTTTCTGATTAAAAAGTAGCATAAGCATTAAACTTAGCTATATGAAAGTAATTAATTTAAGTATATGTATTAACATATACTTAAATTAATTACTTTCATATAGCTAAGTTTAATGCTTATGCTACTTTATAATCAGAAAAAAATAAAATTTCTTATTAGCGTGTGCAATGTAAACGGCAATATTTGAGAATTATAACAAACTTTGTTACAAATATATTTAGCCGTTAACGTCAGTGCAGCAAGAGTGCAGCGAGTGAAAGGTGTTGGGAACACACGATTTATTTTTAACTCAGTTACCGGCGCCACCGAACTAAGAAGGCTCTGCCTGGCATACACTCAAGGTTAGCTTGCATCTACTCCTTCGTCAACAGTAGATTTAGACTAGATGGTAAAGGCACCAGATTTTCCACTAGCCAAGATTGTTAATCGTCTGGGTTCGAATCCCTGTTGCAGCTATATAGAAGCTTTTTCTGTTTGTAAAGCAAACTTAAAGGAAAGAGAGAGAGAGAGGGGTGCTGTGTTGGTCGTGGGTGGGGAGGGGGAGGAGCAGATATATGATTTTTTAAATATTTTAACAACAATCTAAAAATAGAAAACACTCAAAAAATATGTTACCCAAAAACCGTGATAAAAAGTCCAGTTCATACCCTTTTTAGTTTTTACCCTAATGGGTTATTTTGTAAGAAGGTGTGTTAAAAATATGATATAACCCTAACAATAGTTGTTATATTCTAGATAGTACGTAGAAGATATCTTGCTATATTTTTTGTTATTTCAACTAACTAACTAACGGTACATGTTTTATAACAGACCATGTTACGAATAATTTTATATCTCAGTAACACAGTGTGTATTATTTCTGATACTTCCTTCTGGTCGGGTAATAATACCATTATTTTTGTAATGGTATTGTAAATGCAAACAAAAAAAGTTTTTGAACCCAATCAAATGAATTTAATGACACCAACAATAAACTAAATAAGATGAATTTTCATTAAATTTCAAAAGCGTATATCCAAGACGGCTTAACAGCTCGGCGACCCATTGTAAATTTAAATCCAATTCGAATTACCCGTTCAAATGCAGACCAGATTAGTCAAAAACAAAATTCCAACATCAATCAAGACTTTCGGTGCGATCATGAGATTCGAACAGTTATTTTTTAACATACCTTACTGCATCACAGAGTCTATAAATCAATCAAAAAATTCCAAACGACAATCCTCTCACACTTTAACTATAGTTCTCAGCACACTAGCGGCCGTTGCACGAAAGCAGCTTCTCGTGACAACACTTAAAATATGACTTTGTCGACAATAAAATAGCACCTATGATAAATCTATTTCAAATGATCCCTGGAGCCTCGTTTGCAGTGAGTGAGAACCGAGGCGCGAGTTCCTTTCCTAAATTGAGGCTGTCGTGTGTTCGAAATTTCCCAAAAGCACTCGTTTTGCTTTTGTCCTAGGAAAAAACAAAGCGAAAAATATTTATTGTTTAGAATAAAATGCTAATAAATCACAAGAGGGGCCATTGTTGATATCATCGTCATCATCATCATCATCATCATCACCGTCGTCAGTCAGGTGGCCTTGCTTGCAGCAGACAGCTCTTTCTCTCCCGGCTAGGTAGGGGCGATTCCTAGTTCAGCGGGTTTTCCTTCCTGGTCGATCCGAGCCGGAACGGATTTAAAATACAAACCGGAAATTCAAATTATGGCATATAAATATAAATCATAAATTTAGCCATTTTTCATAACCGGGAACTGAGGCCGTACTGCGTGTGTGTACGTGAGTGTGTAGTGTATGGCCATGACGAAATGACGGTGGAGGACTGCAATCAACACCTTTGTGTTGATTCCCTTCTCGGCTCCGCTGTTTTCTAAGCTGCAGGGGGGCAGGGTCTGTTGAAGTGTATTTGATTTGCATCACGTGCGAATTTGTTTGAATCATGTGAATTTTCCGTGCAAACGATAGTTGGATTAGGTTGATTTGGACGGTTGGAAATTTAAGGTGTCCTTAATTCTAGCACTAGATTTAATCACTTTAAAACCACGAAGAACATCAATCATCATTAGCATCGTGAGCCAGCGTCTAAAGGTCGTTTCGCCGGATTGTGTAAGCGAAGAGGCTTTGATCCCATTCATTCCGTTCCACATATAGGAACATATTCGTTCAAAGACTGCCCTAGAGCCCCAAAAAGCTTACCAACCGTTAGAGTTGTGTAGTTGTGTAGTTGTGGGAGTCGGGGTAATATTTTAACGGAATTAAGTATCATATTTCTCCATATTAAAAATAGGCACAAAGACGCGCGTCGTGGTCTGGCAAAGTGCATTCGGCACAAAAAACCGAGCAAGTGCACCATGAATGACTGTGCACGTATGGGAGCGTCCAAAAATGCCAAGACTCTTCCCTCCAAAGTGCATGCAGAGGACGAAGCGTGAGACACCAGCGGAAGCATAAATTCCGACCAAAACCCCGCGTTTGGCCATGCATAGCTGGCACTCGACGGTGGCTTAAGGCTCAGTTTTCCGAATCCCACATGCGAAGATACGCGCTCTGGCTTTGGCTGGTTTCACATTGGAGGGTGTGCGGGAGTAGTCTCCTAGGCCTAGACTGTGCAGAAGACTGAGAAGCTCCATGGGTTCTTGTACAACTATTTGTACAACATGCATCGAGCACGGCACACGAGGTTCGAAAGGTTGTTTCGAGCAAAAGTATGCTGACTTTGGTGTCTGGCTGGAGGTTGCACAAAAAAAAAAAACCGGCAGCTGCACACTGACTTGTGCATGGAATCGGACGAAGGAGGTTGAGGCTTGGTTGAACAGGAAAAAAAAGAAAATCCGGAACACACGGCCCGGCACATACGTTTACGTTTGCGACGACGTTCGTGCGAAAGTGAGCGGGTGGATTCACAGCGATGGTGAGAAAAAGCTGGCATCATGGCGCGAACGACTACACACCCCCCCATTGGAGGAGGACGAAACACAACGTGAAGTAGCAGCACATGTTTCCAATGGCAGGGTTGAACTCGCGAATTTTGGAGTGCGTTATATCAACGGTCAGTGTTTCAGTTAACCATTTTAACAAAACAAAATAAAATCAATTAATCATTTTGTCAAGCTTCTGCATTCAGACCAGGCCAGTGACAAGGCCAATACCAACAGCAGCGTTTGACAGTAGGCAGCATGTCCCGGGCTCAAATCATTTACTTTGCTGTGCTGGGCCCGCTGTCACTTTATAACATGTTGCCTACGCGCCTGCCACTGCACTGGGCTGATTCAGACTCAGATCAGATGTCACTACTGTTGTTTGCGATGACATCTATCGAAAACTACACACAATCTGTTTTCCTATAATTTTTCACAGAGGACACTGCAGTGCAAAACAGTAGTAGTAGTAAAATTATGTTTATTTCTGTTGATTATGATAGTACATTGATTTAACATTTTAATTGATTAGCCTACCTGGCTTTTCATCTTTGTTTAATTTGATATTATAATTTAATATTTCCGTTTTTCAACTAGTTAACAGAATCCCCCTTAGGGGGTGTGTTTTGTTTGAATTGAAAAAAAAACGTGAAAATCTACCTAACTACGAGTATAACTTAACCTAACGTGCTAGATCACGTATGATCTGATGATTTGATCTCAGACAGGTGTCTTTGAACCTTTCCAGGATGAATACTCTCCTTTCTTCTAATGTCTGAATTCCAGCCAGGAGGTAGATCTCAGAATTTCTAGTCCGCGGGGGACTGTTTAGGACCATTCTAAGGATCTTGTTCTGGATCCTTTGAAGTTTGAGGTTATGGCATTTGGCGCAACTCTCCCAGATTGGCATCCCGTATTCTATTACGGGGGCCTCCCTTAGTTCAGTCAGTAAAGGCGCAGCTACAAAGCAAGACCATGCTGGAGGTGACTGGGTTCGATTCCCGGTCCGGTCTAGGAATTTTTCGGGTTGGATTCCCTGGGCATAGAGTATGATTGTACTTGCCACACAATTATACTAATGCAAAAATGGTAGCAGGCATCGAAAGTTCTCAATTAATAACTGTGGAAGTGCATCTAGAACACTAAGTTGAGAGCACGCAATAAGCTAATATACCATAAGCAATAAGCTTGAAATGCGAAGAAGAAGAAGAAGAAGAATTCTATTACGGGAAGGATGATTTGTTTGTAGATAGCAAGCTTATTTTTCAGGTATAGAGTAGACCTCCTGTTGATGAGAGGATACAGTGATCTTATTAAGATGTTACACTTGGTTTTGGTTTTGTCAACGTGCTTCCTGAAAATCAGCTTGCTGTCTAGTGTTAAGCCGAGGTAGACTACCTCTTTTGACCATTACATCACTGTGCCGTTCAGGCAGATCTTATTATTCACCAACGGAACAAGTCTGGGAGATTTAGAGTGTGGAAAGATGATGACCTGAATCATTGCCGCGTTGATACGGATCTTGCAGCTGTTGAAATATTCAGACAGAACGTCCAGGCCTCTCTGAAGTTTGGCAGTCAGAGCTCCGATGACCCTGCCCTTGTAGACGATGGATGTGTCATCTGCGAACAGAGACAACGATCCACCATCAGGGAGAGCCGGCATATCAGAGGTGAACAGGTAGAATAAAATGGGGCAAAGGATGCTTCCTTGTGAAACCCCAGCACCGATGTTGAAAGCATCCGATGTTATGCCATTCAGAGAGACTCAGAGCGATATATTCGATAAATAGTTGTTAATTATCTTCACTAGGAAGATTGGAAGACCGTAGTGCTGCAATTTGAACACCAGGCCATCATGCCAGATATTGTCGAACGCTTTTTCAACGTCCAACAACGCCATTGCAGATGTTTTAGAAACAGACTTGTTCCGTCTGAGAATGTTTGTTACTCGAGTCAGCTGGTGGACGGTCGAACGACCTTTGCGAAAACCAAACTGTTTCTCGAGTAACAAGTTGTTTTCTTCGGCAGATGTTAGGAGCCGGTGGTAGACTGCTCTTTCGAACAGTTTTGATAACCCTGAGAAAAGGCTGATTGATCGATAACTTGAAGGAGAGGACGGATTCCTTCCCAGTACAAAACATGTCTGGTACCTCTATATATGCATTTAGATTATTATTCGAAGTCCATCCATTTTTACACATTCTGCACACAGAATAGCTCACCCCTCACAGAATTACCCGCCGAGTTTTATCAATGGGGCGGGGCATAAAGTATCTTTTGCGCAGAATATGTAAAAAAGGAGGGACTTCATACAAGCTACAATTAAATAAAAATGATTTTTCCCCACAGTGTTACCTGCTTTACTACCGGTCCCAAGAGAGCCTTTAAACTCAAATTTGAGAGAGAAAATTCGCTCTCATGAGCTCAATCTCTCAACATGCCATGTATTTTGATGACACTCGATTTGTGATTTCCCTCTCACAGACTACAAACTAGAGTACCTGACACTGCAAAACATGTCTGGTACTTCTATACATGCATTTATATTAGCACAAAAGATACTTTCTGCCCCGCACTGCTAAAAAAAACAGGGGGAAGTCCTGTCAGGGGCGGGGCTAAGAGATTAATTTTTGTGCAGAATTTGTAAAAAGGACATGACATGACAGGTTTGCTCATTCACAAAAATGCAATCAGATTGAAGCTGAAAAACTAAAGACCCAATCGCGGCAGCGGAAAAGCCCGATCTGAGTAAGCCTACTTGTCGGATTGAAAACTAATTAAAACCAAATCGACTTCGGTTAGGCATCTTGCTGTCATTTGTGACAACTGTCAAATTTGCCGCTTCCATTCCGTTTCCGCCCACATTGCGTTTGGGCCTTAAAGAATCATTTAAATACATTCAGCGATATGTTTTGGTGAGAAAATACTGCAAATGGGTCAATTGGTACCGAAGACATAATTTACCCTAATTCAATTCCAAATGAAATTGCAATGGAAAAGAATTCCATTAAACACTACGCAACCCACAAGCTCACCACTTCAACCCTGTGCCGAATTTCGGTGCAAAAAATACTTCCAGCAAGTGCAAGTGTACAACATACATTTCCGTACGCTCGCCGGTGGAAACATCGTCACACATATGGTGATGGTGTAAGCGGGAATTTAGATTGGATTCGGAACGCAGCTCAGCCCACGGGGAAAAGCAACACTGCCAGGCCCAGAAAGCGAAAACAAAAACCGCTCCACCAACATTGAGCTACGGTGGAAGCCTTGGCACACTACTGTACAACCAACCAGCCACTCCAACCAAATAGGTTTTAATCCATTTCTTGAACGGTCGTCCACATTTGAAGCCTGATGGGACGAAAGAGGTCGGTCCCGCTCCGGCCGCCAGGAATTTACTAGTTCTAATTCTCATAATCGTAAAATATTCGCACACACTTGGGCGGGAATAAATTAGGCTGCGATGCCCGTGAACCACCGGCTTGCCGTTCGAGAAGTGGACCAGCAAAAACTAGGTTTCGAGTCTTGATGTGGTTGTTGAATGGTGTAACTGCTGCCTTTTGATGACAGTAGTTTGTTGCGAAGGCATGTTGTAAAAGAAAGTGAGTAGTCGGAAGATTTTTCACATTCGATCGGAATTAGACTTGTAAATTGATGCAAGCTGTTGAAGTAATGACACACGATTTTTTGTTTTGTTTGATTGGAAGTAAGAAGTGTAAGAAATTCAGCTTACGAAACAAACAGTGGAATGGTCATAAAATGATATAATAGCATTAGCAGGGTGGTCAGCGAAGTTTATTTTTGAAATTCTCGTTTTTTTCAGGGTTTTCCGGTTAAATTACAAAAATTTAGTTATTATTCATCAAAAACCGAAAGTATGTGTTAAATGATACCAGAGAAACTTCGAATCAATTTGAATATTTTTAAGCTTGAGTCCTCTTACGATTTCAAAGCACCAGAATTAACAAAGTAACATAACAGAACAACAACAGAATCGTAGATTTTTTATTGGCACACTATCAAGCTGAATGGGGATTTTAGAGTGAGGGATTAAATTTAAAAAATGTTTTATAAAACTTGAACTTCCTACGAAGATCTCGGTGCATGAACATTTTTAACGCACTGTGACATCTTTAAAAATATACAAGATACAAATCCGAGAACGTTGATGCAAACATTCATTTTGTTTTTCGCTAATTTGCCTGGAACTGCTTTATAATATTTTAAGGATTATCTTTGATACTCCCTTAAAGCTTTTTCCATAACACTCTAGAAATTTTCTCCAGAATAGCCATGGAACTTCCACTACAGATCTCAGAGAATTCGCATAATTTTAACATGAATATTGCAACTATAATTGCCTTGGATCCTAACCTCAGGATCCCATTAGTAAACCATTTAGCACAATCTTGAAGCTATCTTCAAAATTGATCTCATAAGTTCTTTGTAATCCCTTAAAGAATTTTCCTGAAACCCTTCACAGAATTCACTTTGAATTCTACTCAGAACTATTCTCAGAATTAGATTTTCTTGGAATTCTCCTCAGAATTCTTTTGGAATTATTCACTGAATTTCGATGAAATTATATTTGAAGCTCCCATGGAAATCTCTTTGAATTAATATGAAATTCCCCCCAGAGTTCACTCCTGTAAAGGTTGAACACGAAAAAATACGGACACAATAAAAACGCTTCTATTAAGGCATTTTTGGAGTACTTTTGACGTAGGATTACGTCTTTCGGCAACATATTGGGGGTGCAATTTCAAAAAACCAAAATCGACCGCATTACGAAAAGAGGACAGGTTTTGACCACATATAACTCTGTCAATAGCAGATGGATTTTAATTCCAAACAAGCCAAACGATTGGAAATTTATCTACTAATCTGCTAAAATGAACACTTTATTAATTTTCAATAGGTTACTATTGAAAATTACACATATATTCTACTGTTGTAATGATGATCAAAGTTATCACCGATTACCTACAAAAAGCGATTTCCCTAACACAGATTTAAAAATGTAATTCGATGCGGTCTCACTGAACGATGCTCTTTCAATCACCATGTGTGGTGATGTCCGGTCATCGGTATCAGCAGCAGTAGTAGTAGTAGCAGCAGCAGCAGCAGTGCTTTCGGCGTGTGGCGTTGAACATTAGTTTCCAGTACACAACGAAAGGCTGCCTGCAAGCAGCGAGCTGCAGAGCTCACATGAGCAACCATAGAGAAGGAGGAAGAAGTCTCATCGCTAGGCTAGGATCGGAATCAGTAGCTCGTCGTGCTCAGCTCAGCATTACTCAACCATCAGGACGAAACGGTCCTTGTCAGGACTACCATAAATTTTTTAAAGAGTATTATTTGGACATTAAATTTTAAATTTAAATTTTGTCAAGGTCATCAGTTCCCACAAGCAGCTAGCTATCAAAGCTCAACCTGGTCTATAGAAGGTGTGGAATAGTAGGCCCGAATGTATTGGTGAGATTAACCATATCGTCCGGCCATTTTCCACAGAGACGGCGCTGTTCCGCTGGTAGGAAGTGATAAAAATCGACATATAGAATTTGAGAGAAGTGGGAATAATTCGCTTTCGATGCATATTCAGGTCAAAAAAGTGAACGACAACCTAAATAAATTATTCAGGGACATTCATTTTTTTTCCCGAAAATTATTGTTCAATATTAATGCTTTTTCTCCATACAACTTTACTACCAGTCCCCGTCAATCAAATTTGTGAGAGAAAATTAGCTCTCACGAGCTCAATCTCTCAACATGCCATGTTTTTTTATTACGCCCAATTTGTGATTTCCCTTTCATAGATTACAAAATAGAGTACCTGACTCTACAAAACATGTCTGGTACCTCAATATATGCATTTAGATTAACATTCGAAGTCCCTCCTTTTTTTACATATTCTGCACAAACGATACTTTCTGCCCCGCTCCATTAATATAATTCGGAAGGAAATCCTGTGAAGGGGGAAGCTATTTTGAGTGCAGAATGTGTAAAGAAGGAGTGACTTTGGATGCTAATCTAAATGCATATATAGAGGTACCAGACATGTTTTGCACTGCACTGTCCTCTGCACTGTCTTATGTGTAGTTTCCAATAGATGCCACCGCCAACAACAGCAGTGACATCTGATGGAACATGAATGCAGAAGCTTGACAAAATGATTAATTCGTTTTTCCCTCGGCTTTCATTCCCATCGCTAAAAATCTGCTATTTATCAATTTTATCTAGATGAACGCGTCATTGGTCGCCATTGAAAATTTGCTGTTTTTACGTATGGGCCCAAATTAGGGACGTTTAGGTCGACATTACATCCATTTCCCCTACATATTTCATTTCCGCACCAGAAAAGTTTCCACAGTATTGTTCTTAACTAGCTTCCAAGCTTCCAACCCATCGGTCTTTTCCAGGACCACAAATGGCTAATAGAAGAGTAAACTAAAGAATAAGAGCTTGAATCCAAGCCATAGGTATCGTCCAGGATTGGCTTGTACTACATGGACATCGACAGAACACTTCAAAAACAGAACTTTCAAACTGCTTCCGAATTTCAACCTATCAAAATTTTTCACTTATTACGAGTTAAGGCCCAAGCGCAATGACAGCGGAAGCGGAACGGCAAAGGCAGCGGAAAAGCCCGATCTGAGTAAGCCAATTTGTCGGATTGAAAACCTGTTGGAACCAAATGGACTTCGGTTAGGCATCTTGATGTCATTTGTGACAACTGTCAAACTTTACGTTTCTGTTCCGCTTCCGTCCAAATTGCGTTTGGGCCTTTAAGAAATCAATTTAATGTTGACTATACTTTTGCTGTGACATCATAACTACCTTTGGTATTCCTACGTCAAATCTACGGTCGTGTCTTGGATACAACCTCTTACTTTTTTTTATTTCACTGAATCAAGCTAAGAGTGTATAGAATCACAGTAGGCATCGATTGTCCAAATAAGTTCATTTGTTTACATCACTGCTCCACCGGAGCAAGCACGTCGCGTTTCTATCCTCGAAAGTTAGCAAACAGTTTTCGATCATTCAAGGGCAGGAATTTTATACCAACTTTCAAACGGTGCGGAACATCCTTGCTAGGGAAGGATACAAGTCGTACAAAGCCAGCAAACATCCGAAGCAGAAATAGCTTCTGGAACTCTGGGCAGACACACAGCACCGAGGCGGGGATGCTGCAAATTGAACAGACCTTGCGGAAAGGTGTCCCACCGAAATTACAGGAAATCCTCGCATGGCCGGTTCGGAGTCTTGAGATGATCCGCTGGTCCTTGTACTTTTTACTGTCCAACAAGGAGCGTACGGTTTCCTTGATCTTCCTCAGAAAAGTGGTCCGGAACCATTCCTGCTGCCAGGCTTCCATAATAGTATTCACAATCCAACGCCTGGCGTCTAGGAGGGGTACGTTACCTGGTGTAGCAGGGACGGGATGCACCAGATCCCGCCAGTCTGTCCGCAGCCTCGTTTCCGGGAACACCGCAGTGTCTGGGGATCCACGTAAAGACGGTTGAAGGTGGGGCGTACCGTGTAATGGCTTGTATCCAAGGGTGGCTTGAGGCTTCGGCTTCCAGCGCTTGGATGACGCTCTGTGAGTCAGTTAACACGAGGATCAGTTGATCTGCCGGAGTCTAGAATAGCTGCGGCCTTTCGTTCCCGGATGTCTTAGCAGCGAGGGCAGCGGCTTTCGTAGCAGATCGATAGCGGAAAGGGAGGATTCCGATTTCCCCACATGCGGCATCTGCAGGCGTGGAAGGTAGAACGCCGGATACGATGCGTACGTAGGTATTGTATACCGGAGCGAGGATGTGGTTAAGCTTCTCGGTGGCTAAGCAGGTTATTTCGAGGCCGTAGAAAAGTCGACTGTCGATGACAGGCCGAGCGACACGAAGACGGATCTTACGGTTGCTGGAGCGATGCGGCCGGGAGATTGTCCTGACTATGTTGATGCGGCTACGACAGTTTTCTTTCACCATCCTGAAGTGCTGGTTGAAGCTTAGGGTGCGAACCAGTACTACCTCCAGAACACGCACTGTTTTCTTGGGCGGAATCGGATGATCTTGGATGGTGATCGGTGGTCCTCGAATCAGATGGCCCGAGTGACAGATATGGCACCGTACACTCTTCTGCGCGGAGAGCTGGAAACCAACCGAAAGCGCCAATCTACTGACGGCGGAGACTGCTGCTTAAGCTATGTTCCTGGTCCGCTTAGTCGTTCGCCCCGTTACGATGATGAGTATGTCGTCGGCATAAACGATTACGTGCTCGTTTTTGGGCAATCGGCTGAATACCCCGTTCATTGCCACCAGGAAATAGCGTTACCGCTATGAAGGATCCCTGGGGCACTCCAGTTTCCTCGGGGAACGGATCCGAGCGAGTGTTCCCGACAGTCACCTGGAAGGTACGATCAAGGAGGAAATTCCGTACAAAATGTGTGATGTGACCTTCCAGGCCCCAGCCGATGAGCTGCCTGATGACACCAGGACACCAAGGGAGACTAGCTCCGCATGTGACCGTTGTCCTAGGCTTTCTTAAGTACTTTCCCGAGGGCTGCAAAGTAAGTGGAGGAGCCGTGTCCTTGCCGGAACGCATGCTGCCGTTCGTCGAGGAGGCCGTTTGACTCCAGGAACTGCTTAAGACGACAATTTACCTTTCTCTCCATCGCTTTTGCCGCGCAGCAAGTGAGCGCAATCGGCCTCAAGGTAGAGGTTTCTTCACTCGCCGTGTTGTGCTTCGGAATGGGCACAACCAAGCTTTGTTTCTAGAGGTACGGATACGAGTTAGTGAGCCATTGATCGTTGAAGAGGGCGAGTAGCCTCGTTTTTCCGTCGAGGGAGAGGTTTTTTAACACCGGGTATCCGATTTCGTCCGGCCCGGCAGATTTACCACTACTGCTGCCGAGGGCAAATTGAAGCTCCCGGAAGGTTGAGCAGCAACATCGGGTGGAAATTCGCGAATGCTGCTTGTGGAAGGTTTGACGCGCTGGACGAAATCGCTATCGTAGCCACTGACAGCAGACAGGCCGGCAAAATATTTTCCTAATTCGTTGGCGATGATTTGGCCAGCTGCCACTACTCCAAGGTGGTTCTAGAGTGGTATGCTACCAACAAGATCGATTTTGTCCCCAAGCTAATGAATCTTCCGACTTGCCCGGAATTTCGACCAATCGAAAAATACTGGGCAAATTTCAAAGCAGCGACTTCGATGAAGCGGCGGGGCAGTCAAAGACATCCAGCAAATGCGGCCAAAATGGAAGAAATGCTCTGATTCCGTGTCCGTTTCCACTGTGCGGGCGCTGATGGGCTCCATCAAGAGTAAGGTTCGAGATTTCGTTCGAATTGGAGATATGTAACCATCTAATGCTGTATCATCAAAGTTTTAATAAAAGTACTGTAAAGCAACCACTAATGGACTTTTTAAACGCATTGAATCACGAATTACAGGTCTTTGTGTGCATACCAATTTGCTTTTAGTTTGTCTTTACACCGAGATAGGGTAGTCCAAAAAATCAACATTTTTCCCGCTATACCCAACTTTGAAATTCATAGCTTTTTAAATACTAGACAGATTTTTGATATTTTTTTATCTATCTAGCTATCTAGAAAAATATGGAATTGGAGGTCAAATGAGTTTCAATGTGCTAAAACATTTATTTATGCATTCAAAGTGTTTTTTTTTATGTTACTTCATACACGAAGTTAGCGATTTTCAGAGTTGGTTGGAAATGCTAACATGAAGCTTTAGTGTGATAATTTATTAGCTAGAGAATGATCTTTAGAAGAGGGTAGGTGGATAGTTCCGTTAGAGTACGGCAGTATGAAAATTGAATAGAAGTTGAAAATGAGCGAAGGGCCATTAATGCGACAGTTTTTAAAGATAGACGCACATCTTTTGCCTAACCCGTACGATGTACGCGGAGACTTGAAGTATGTCTCCAAGTCTACAGGCAAAAAATGTGCGTCCCTCTTTTGCTCATAACCTGCTGCTGTGGAATAGTTCTAGCGACGTTTTCATCACTACCAAATTTATTTATGGATTTCACAGTGCCGAGCCAAAGAGACCCTAGATTTTTGTTTAAATATTTTTTGGAAAAGCTCATACTTGTTTAAAAGTTTGGAAAGGCGTTTATTTTCGTTTTGAGATATTTTTTAAATATTAAGTCTTATGATTTTGCATCAAAACTACCATGCGTCTCCATTGGTTAAAAGTGACAGAACTGCCATGTCTGCAATAATTGAAAATGATTCTACTGACGACACTGAGACTTGTTGTATTCTTTAATTGAACTTTTTTTTTTGAATTGAATGATAAATTGGAGAAATAACCCGAAAATATTTACTTCTAATGCATACTAATTTCCCAATCTAAACAAATTAGTAAACGTCCACGTTGCTTACTTAAAACCAACCAGTTCTTTTAATGCATATCAAAGAGGCAAAAAAGTGTAAAATTAACTCAATGTTTACACAATAAGTAAATCAACCAATAGGAAATAGGAAAATACCTAAAACCTTGGATAGACGCAACGTTTTTTGAATCAATGAATAAAAATCAAAGTAATTCACTTGTTGTATGTCTCCAGACCGTTCAACCGACCGAAACCATCTTGGTTTCAAAAGCGTTATGCAAATAACATCCAAACAAAATTTACATTGAATGCAGAAAAAGAAAAACTACCGAAAACTCCGTTTCCCGAAAAGTGGGAGTATAATTCATGTCCCCATTGGTTTTTTTTCTCGTACCACCTTCAACTCGGTACTAACAGTACTCTAAACTGTCCTTCCGTTACGTGTGGACCGTGTAATAGATGGCCCCGGAAGGTGGTTGGCGAAAGAAAAATAAATGCTATCTTTCGATTCGTTCCAGTTGAAGGTGAAACCGACAAACAAAAACGAGCTGAAAAGTGACCGGAAAACCGGAGTTTACACCATTTAACGTGATACGAAAAACAAAAAAATGACCACCATTATCGGAAGGGCGTTTCGGCACCTTGTTATGATGTGCTTCTTCCTTTCCCGGTTTTGCGTGTTAGGACACATCATGAATAGCGAAACTCATCATCATCATCATCACCAGTTCAAGGTGCGTAGCTCAGCCCACAAATGCAATTCAACCACCCACTCTTCAAATAAAATAATCATCGAAACGCGTGAGTGCGAAATCGACATGAATTCCTATTTGTATCGGAAAATTTCCCTCCCTCCAATCCTCGCTTTATTTCGGATACCTGATCATAAAACATGACCAAACTCGCGATTTGTTTTTATTTCGAGTGATTTACTCTCCCTCCATTGGCCGGCCCACTTTCTCCGGTTTCTTTCCCTGGTGCAGGGTTGCTTACTCTCACTTCGTTATATTATTTTTGGTTTTTCGTAATTATGCAATCATTAGACGTTATGATGATATTTTGAACTTGTGAGTTGCAAAACGAGGTTGTGAAGTATGAGTTTAAAACATAAAACCAGTCAATTTCGTTTCCTTTTTCTTCTTCTTCTTATTATTATTATTATTCTTATTCTTATTCTTATTATTCTTCTTCTTCTTCTTCTTCTTCTTCATATTTCAAGTTTATTTCTAATCGCATATTAGCGTATTGCGTGCTCTCAATTTAGTGTTCTAATATGCACTTCCACAGTTATTAATTGAGAGCAAGGGGTAAGACAGCTTTTGATCATGAGTTAAATCGGAGTAAATGTTGAGTAACTCACGTTGATCAACATCATATACACATTTTTTTTCTTTGGTTTGTTTTTTTCGTCGATCTTGTTTTCCGTGCTGAGCACCAATGCTACCGACGTGCCAGGAAGGCAGCTCCCACACCTTTACCCTACCTATCGACCCATCAACTCATGAACCGGGGACCAACGGCTTTACTTAAAGGCGTGATCAGAGATGTTATGCTTCACAACAGGAAGCAACCCTGCCCGGGTTAGTTTATTATCATTTGCAAGAGTTTATTTATTTGTCAGTTACACGTCGTGAGTAGCACTGTTTTTTTTTTACGGTTGAGGCCCTTCCCCGCTCACCCACGTTCCTTGCTAGCCTCTTTGATCGCAGATTAATGGGGCATATTTTTATGTTGATTCAGTTTATTTTGTTTGTTTGCTAATGCTCGTCAACGCGTATAATTCCTCCGCTCAGTTCACCGGCATGTCGGCATGTGCTGTTATTCTATTGAGAGATTCTCGGGGACAGACTGCCAGGGGGAGACTATTAGAACTTGATGGTAATGATTTGGTAACCGTTTTACGAGTTAGTCCCTCGCTCATTGATTCCCATTCGAAGGGGTTGATGGGTATTGTGGAAGGGTTAGAATATAATCATAAATTAGAAGCACTCCATTATTATCCCGGTTGATGATCAAATGAATATTAAAATTTCGGTTTGCTGCCATTCGGGGCTTGTGCGGGAGTGGAAGGGCATTGTATTATAGTCGTTTACACCTCTGATTGAGGGTTGGATCAAGCAAGGTTTGGATCAAACTTCTATCCCAGAGGGGAACGACAGGCGTGTGTAGTCGAGGGTGTTTGTAATTTCTGGGACCTCAAAGTAATGTTGATCATACCTTCGAGACCTCATTATTACAGAGACTAAAGGGATTCGGTTAAATACCCGACCTGCTCCGTATTGAGCCATAAAAAAAAACCTTCCAACGCCTACGCTTTGAACCTTTCCGAACCCCGATGGAAGGAGACATTTCCAATTATCTCAACAATTAATTTGATGTAATAACCATAAAAAAGAACTTATGTTTATTTTATGCTCTCTTCCAGTTGCGGCTCTAGCGTTCTGACAGTTTGACAGGCAAAGGTAGGCAACCCGTTCTACCTCATTTTCTACTACGATTGGATAATTATCGGCGTGACTCTGAACGCTCTGGCTCCGTACCGCTTGTTTTCCATTTCTATAAGTCCTTTTTGCAGCCCCCAAAACGACCATAACTTTCAACCGTTTCAGCACTTTATTGACCAATTTCGGGGGCCGTCAGGATCGTTCGAATATGTTTATCGGGTTTTAATTGTTTTCTCATTGTTGTGTCTGTAATAAAGTCGGCATTTTTGCGGACGCAAGACGATCTTTTCCGTATGTAAATGAACTGTTTACCTTTGTTAACTAACAGTTATCGGTGCCAGTCGTAACACTCAACGATAGTGGAACTATTTGCAAAGGAATTTGTTGCTTTTTGAGTGCTTGTAACAGTCTTTTATTGGCGATAAACTAGAATGTATGTGCTTTGCGACGATCGAAATTTCTTTGTGTAAACAAACAAGGCCTACCCGTGGAAAACCTAATTATCCCCGGAAATCAACCTAAAACCAAAACAATAAACCGATACCATCATCGTTTGCGAAGTTCATTTAAAATATCGCTGCCTTTGCTTCGACCGACATCTATTGAAGCTGGAAATTATTTATGCCTCACCAACGACGAACGATGGCATGACCTCGCTCGCAAACAACCCTAATGAAACGATCCCCGGGGAAATTGACCATCTACTTCCGAAGCTCATCCTCCGGCTGCTGCGTTTAGGCTCTTCATTTCCATGCAAGCAACAACCCTACAACTGTAGAACACCGTTCGTTATCAATGGCGATGAGATACACAAACGAGCGCACGAGCCACGTTATCTTCCAGGCGTGTCGTTATTCCGCGGTCGATCTCGCGGTTGCGAAATTTCACACCACCACCACCATCACAATGCAATGCTGCCATTTAAGCACAACTGCAGGAGAACGGAGTTGACTGTGTCGTGGTCGTTTGGGGACTTGAAGAATGCTTCTATTATTAACTCGTTCTTTTCAGGGAAATCCAAACGATACAAGAACACACATACACCGACCGAGAGTGGTCTCTACAAAGGGCTTTTAAAGGTTTTGTTCCCGGTTGGTTACCTTTCGAAAACGGTTTCATAAATCAAACTCTGATTGAGAGTCACTAATGCATTGTTCCTATCATCCAACCGTACCAGGGGAAGGTTAAAGAGTTTTGGGTTTTGGGATCAGCTCGGAAGAAGAGTGGAAGTGGATGAATTCCTGTACGTATTTATTTACTGGAGTTCATCATCAAATTTAAGGAGAAAAATTATTATCTAGATGTATAGTAGGGATGGTCAATGCTACACAATCACAGAAAATTAAAGCATTAAAGCACATCCAATTAGAATTTGGACGCCATAAATCAGCATTATCTCGGGATTTATTTGACGTAGGAAAAATGTAAAGTACCTATTTAAATTGTATCTGCTAAAAAATGTCAGAAAATTATTTCATTGGGTCATGAAAATATCACGAAATTCTATTGATATGGAAAATAATTTGTTTAAGCACATTCTTTTGGTCAACCTCCGCATGCCTCAGTGACCGTTGCGATCCAACAGCATCTCGGAGTCACCTTGTCAGTTTTCTTCAAGCTCCGCTTGATAAGCTCCCAAACAAAACATCGATTGAACGAACTTGGAGGTGATTGGGTGGCAGGGGCGTAGTGTGGTTGGAGCGAGAGGGTGGTTTACCCCGGGTGTCTTCCTTGGAGGGGTAACACCCGCGAGAAATGCATAATGCTCTAGAAAGCTCTATGTGCGTCATATCAAGAATGATTTTTATATCCAGAATTTCGAACAAGTTGTCCAATCATAAGAACCGCGTACATCGTACGGGTTAGACAAAAGATGTGCGTCTGACTTTAAAAACTGTCGCATTAATGGCCCTTCGCTCATTTTCAACTTCTATTCAATGTTCATACTGCCGTACCCTAACGGAACTATCCACCTACTTTCTTCTGAAGATCATTCTCTAGCTAATAAATTATCACACTAAAGCTTCATGTTAGCATTTCCAACCAACTCATAAGAACAGGTTTTCTTAAGACTATTCTCCTGAATTTCGTTAAATCATTCCAAAATGTACTCAGAGCTCGTTTCAGAATTCGTCAAAACATTATTGGGTTCCTACCTAGGAAAATCCACCATTCACTTCTTATCCTCAATAATTCTCCCAAGAATTTGCTAAAATTAATTTCTTTAAAATTTATAAAAAAAAATAAGATAATTCTCATAATATTAACGACAATCTTAGAATTGTTTTGAGAATTGCATTGGAATTCAGTTCAACGTAATTTTCGATACATTCTGAAATACAATTTTCCACAGAATTCCTTTTGAACTCTATTCAGAGTTCAATTCCTTGGAACACTTTTCGGAATGGATCACATAATTTAAACAGTTCAAAATTACGTTACCTACTACTCAAACTTAGCATGGAACAGTTTTGTGATATTTTTCTCCTCTTTCTATAGAACGTCGAGAAAATAAGGTCTTATTTATGCTAAGCTTGACAAATCTGGAATTGATTGCGTCATTATCGTAAAATCGCTGGTAAAATGTCGTTAGAAAACTGCTCGACAGTATGATTAATTCACTTGAAACTCTCTTCTGCATTTTCATGGGATTCGGTCGAACTCCAGACGAAACTATAACCGCACTACCGTTCATACTGGCGACAACACTCTGATGAGACAACGAAACCCAAGCTCCCAAGCTGGGGGTAACCCAAGCTCCTCCCCTGATCTTATCCTTCGACGACAGGGTGTCTACTCAATCCAAGGAATCAAATTCCCCGAGTTTTCCAGGTTTTTCCAGGTCGGATGAAAAAAATTCCAGGTGCATACAAATTATACACATTATTAATTTATCTATTTATCCATCTGGAATCCCTTTTATGTACTTATTGATTGATGTTATTTTTCGATTGTTCAAACTTGGGCTTATAAGTCGGCACAGCAAAAAAGTTATTGAATATTACAGCAGAACACATGCACATAGGTTCCCTCCCCATGGACATGGAGGTTGACGGTACTGAAGCAAAGGGTTATGTTTAATTTCTTTATATTTGCAACGATGATGATTTCCTATAGTGACACATATCACCTTCTTAATGCATCAGTATACCTCAAACGATTAATTCTTGGTTGTTAATAGAACTTCCTTGATGCAATCGGCTGCTTCATGCAGACTGAGCAATTCTGATTATAGTATCAGATTTGTTCTGTATACAGAGGAACTGGGAGGGCTCATTAGAAACTTCTCACCAATAAAGTAATGATCTTCTAGTAATCTATCTAGCATATTATTTTTGTTACAGTCAATTGGCATTAGCATACGATACAAGGGATTAAATATTATTTGCTCGTTTTTGCGTAAAATTATCAATATTTATTTTACTTGTAAAGTTTTTTTTTGTGATCTGAAAATTTTCCCAGTTTAGTTAGAAGTTTCGAAGCTAACGCTTGTCCACAGGTCTAATAGAAAGATAGGCAGAAAAAGTGTATCATGAAGACAATAAATCGCCCCCATCATTTGTATATTTGATATTGAACATTAACCTCGGAAACTATTTGCATATCAAGCGAAAACGTAGTCCTGTATTGTCGCGAAGCGTTATGATTCTGAGATGCTCGATGACCCTGGAGGGATCGTTTTTGCTTACTGAGCAGAAAATCGTGGGTTTAATCTCAAGCTCTCCATCACGACTCTTAAAATTCATGATCACTAAACAAAATGAATATGTTCTTTCGATAGCCGGCTATCGAGAGATTAAATAAACAGCAAATAAACAATACATACTTTTGGTTGCATCGCCAATTTGATGTGAATCCTAACCCAATACCCTTCCCAACCCTCCAACTCCGTAGCACTTATGAGGGTGTCGCTAAGTCGGTGGCCTCTCGGTAAGTTAGTACTACATCAACATTTCCTTCCCTATCCCTAGTTATGGTAAAGATGGGCGTGGCCGGGAATAGCGACAGTCATGCTTCTGTTACTCTTGTTTAGATTGGAACCAATGTTTACTCCCCAGCATTATTCCTGAAAGTAGTCCAACTGAGAATTTCAGAAGAGACGTGAGTGTCGCTAGTATTCAATCTATGAAGTATATCATAACAACGCTAACGCTAACGCTAGCGCTATTACAGCAGAACACATGCACATAGGTTTGTTTAATAATATACACTGCTTGCACATGTCGAAAGAACTGTCAATTTAGATTTGAAAACAAAACTGTATCAGGAATCAAAAGTAAATACTTCCATCATGAATTACCGGATCATTGCTCTAGTTTCGGCAGACGTATTTGCTTTTATTATTTTAAATAAAATGAGAAAGAGAAGGTGAACTTTGTGGAGCAGGAAATGGTTGCTCAGGAGGAACACCGGCAGGGATCTGGCTCATCTTGTCCATCAAGAGCTGCGATATGAAGATGAAAATCGATTTCAAAACTTCGCCACGATGTCGATACCAACTTTAGACAAGCTAGTGGGAAAAGTTCTCACTAGATATACATGATTCCTTGAGTTCTGAAAATTTCTGTTAACAACTCAATTCTGCAAGGTCTTCAAACCCTCTGACGTCCCTGAAGTTTTGTTTCTGTTCTCCTGTAAAATTTCTGTATAGATCAACAATCTTTCCTGACAATCTGCAAATGTCTCGGTAGTTCTACAGATTTCTTTGAAGTTCTGTGTGTTCTTCAGAAGTTCTGCAAATTTTCCTAAAAATCTACAAAGTTCCTGAATCCCTGAAGATTTAAGATCCTTGAAGATCAACAATTATCTCTGATGTTCACAAAATTTCTAATAATCTACAAACTTCTCGAAAGTCCTGTAATTTTCTCTGCAGATTTTCATGATTCAATGAATATCTGCAAATATCTCTGAACATCTATACAATTTTCTAAAGAATTAAAAGATTATCTAGAAATTCTTGAGCTTTCCGGAAGTTTTAGGAAGTATTCTGAAGATTTTCAAATTTTTCTGAAGCTGTGCAAATATCTCTAAAGATCAGCGAACTTACCTGAAGTTCTGTAAATGTCTTTCAAAATCCAAGAACCGCAGTAAAATTCTGTAAATTTATTTAAACTTCTGCTAATTTTTGAGTAGATTTACGATCTACCCTCTGAACTTTTCTGAAGTTCCTTAAATTTATTTCAAATTCCGTTATGTTTTCTGAAGTACTGTATTTCTGCTCTAAGGATCTACGAACTGCCCTGAAGTTCAATAAATTTCACAGTAGATCTCCGAACTTTTCTAAGGTTCTTTAAATTTCTTTGTGGATTCTTGATCTAAAGATCGACGAACTTTCCCGAAGATCTGTGAGTTTTGCTGAAATTTAGCAAATTTTTCTAAAAACGTACGAACTTTCTGACGTTCTACAGACTTCTCTTAAGGTCTACGGTCTTAAGGTGAACGGACTTCTCTGAAGTTCTTAAGATCTATCTATTTCCGACTTCCATGGAGTTCTGCAAAATATTGTACTTTTGTATTTCGCTGCGATTTGTTTTTGGAATTGAGGTGCTTCTCTGACATTTAACGAATTTTTCTGAAGATCTCACATTTGTGTGAAACTTTCTGTCAAATTCCTGCAAATATGTTTAAAGTTCTGTAAAGTTGTCTTAAGCTCCGTAGCTCTATTCTCAAGATATACAAAAAAAATTGAGGCTCAATAAATTTTTCAGTACATCTGCAAACTTCTCTGATGTTTTGTAAATTCCTCTCAGGTTACCCTGAAGATTTAAAAATTTCCTTGAAGATTACCTAAAGTTGTCAAAATTTATCTGAAAATATTTGAAGTTTTAAATGTTTCTCTTAAGATCTACAAAATTTCCTGAAATCGTGTAAATATTTTTTTTAAATCGCCGAACTTCCATGAAGTTCTGCTTTTTTTACTGAAGATCCATTAACATTTCTGAGATTCTTGTGATTTTTTCAGAAGTCCTGTAATTTTTTTCAAAGTTCTGTAGCTTTGTTCTGAAGATCTACGAACTTTTCTGATGTTGAATAATGTTTCGAGAATCTCCAAACTTCTGTGAAATACTTTATATTTCACTGTAGATTCTTGGACTTGCCTGAAGCTATGCGAATTGCCCTGAAGATTTGCAAAATTTCGCTTATAGTTTTACAAATTGATTTGAAATTTTTTTTGCTTGCTTGAAGTTTTGAAAATTTCTTTGAACATTTATCTGAAGATCTACGACCTATCTTGTGATTTTGTTTTTATGAATTTCTGTTAATAACTTTTAATTTGTTTGTAGTTCTGTTCTCAAGATCAACGAACTACCCTGAAGCTAAACAAATTTCTCAGTAGATATTCGACCCTCTCGGAAGCTCAAAAAAATTATATGTAGGCTTTCAGACCTGCTGTCTGGCATGCTTATTCTTATACAATACATGCTTCGTATGCTTCCTTTTGACGGTTGCCAGTCTCTCTTTTTCGGCTGTTTCCTTTTTACGACGATTTTGATCCTCCACATACAAATCAGCGAAGAGCGAGCGTGACAAGACTCGCTGAATGAACTTGTCTCGTTCGCACACGTTGTCTTAGCTTTCAGATGCTTGTCAAGTTCAGTGTCCTTAAGAAACGTTTCGAGAAACTGAACGAAAAACTTCTTTTGAATTACGAATGAAGTGATAATTGGCAAATTCCCTGAGTGGAACCAAAATTCCCTGAATATTCCAGGTTTTTCCAGAAAAAAATAATATTCCCTGTAAATTCCCGGTTTTCCAGGTTTTTCCAGGTAGTAGACACCCTGGACAATGTACACACCACTCTAACCTCGAGTAAGCCGCGAGTATTTGACCCAACTCCTACTAGACATAAAATTAAGTGATTTTTTTTTACATACGGTGAACAATGAACTATCGGCTCCGTAAAGCTTACGCGATTGAGCCTTCCAAATAAAAGAACTAGTTAAAAAAAATCATGGGATTACCCTCACATTTATTTTCCATCAGTTTCTCCTCAAAATTAAATTGAAATTTTCTAAACAATTCGTCTTGAATTTCCATCAGAATTTCCTTTAAATTCAAGTCATAATTATTTAATATTCTCCTCAAAATTCATGAGCCACCCCATATTGATCCACGGGGCAGGTGAATAGAACCTTAATGGCCTTAATGGATATATTTATTGGTCTCAGTTTCTGCACTGCTCAATTGAACAGCAATTGCTAGTTTGAAATGGAGTTCAAATCATAATTCAATTATCCAATGATTTATGTTTTCAACGGGGCTGCTCGGTCAGAGTTTCCAGATTTGTTTCACGATGTACCAGTTCTAATAGCGATTTTTTAAAATGAGGTTGATGTATAGAACAAGGTTTAAAGCGCCAGTTACACTATCTTCCTTGTCAATCTTGGAGACATGACCTAAAAGACACTGTTTGGTAGAGTTTTGGTTTACAAGTGAGGTCTTCTACGTAATTCTCGATTGTATCCCAATTCAATACAAATACAATGATACCTCGAGATACTGGAACTATCACCGTTGCTATGGAATTATTAATCAATACAATTAAAGTTAAAGTCAATCAAATGAACTGAATTTGAGCTGGATTCATCCTTGCACAGTAACAAAATTTAAATAAAAGTGTAATTAGTTGCTAGAATTAACAGGATTTAAAAAACAAAATCTAGAGATAGCACAAAAGTATTTCAAAGAAAAAAATCCTTGAAAGTTATGGAAAAAAAAACTCTCTCTTCCGACTAGATCTCCAAGTCAATTGTACGAAGAGTTTCAATTAATTGTGGGAAGAGATCCAGGTGAATTATAAAGCGACTTCAGTGTTGTGTTTGTAGGTTTACAAATTGAGGACTTTCCCTATCCGATGGTTATGTTGGTCTGCGTGGGCGTGCCTTTAGTTCCTAGAAATCATCGATAGAAGTCATTGTTTACAAAAGCCGTTACGCCCTAATTCCAGCTCTATCTAGATCTGAAGTGTTATGAAGAAAATTTCAAAGGAATCCCAAAGAGATTCTCAAATTTATGTTAAAAAAATTTTGAGAAGAACGGTAATGATTATAATGAAAATCCATGAGAACATTTGAAAGAAATTCTAAAAAGAGTTACATACGAATTTTCAAAGCAGTTTCCCCACATCATGACAAATTGTGCTGTTTTTAAATGACTGATTGAACCTAGTGATTCTTTCAACTCAATTGGATTCGGTTTTATGCTTCATTTAAATTTATATCGCACACCGGCAAAATTTTAAAAATTCCGGGAAAATACCGAAAAGTTGCTAATTGGGATTTGCTGGTCACTATGCAAATTTGAAAAATACTTATGCAGTTTGACAGAAGATTCAATTTCGCTCAAATGACTCATTTGACTTAGTTACCTTTCGACTTTAAAACATTCGGTATAATAGTGTTCAGGCTGAAAAATTGGCATCTAATTATTTTAATTTTGAGTGAATGATTACTATGGAAATAAATATGGTAAAATTGGTTCACTCGACCAAGCAGTAAAACAGCCATGATTAGATGCTAAACGATAGCTGAACGAGTTTTAATTCTACCAAGCAGATGGATGAACATATACTTGGAACTGACAGCAGTAGAACGAAACAAGCGGGAATCTGAAAGAATATGAAAAGCGTTCTGAACGACTGCAAACTCGAAAATGATACCCGACAGAATGTAAGATTCAAGCCGGCGCCGGTGGTGTAGTGGTAAGCGTGACTGCTTTCTAACACCCCAATGGGTCTGGGTTCAATCCCCAGCCGAGGTCGGTGGGATTTTTCTGAGGCATAAAAATCTCTGGTCACGTCTTCCTTCGGAAGGGAAGTAAAGCCGTTGGTCCCGGCCCATGTGTGTTGTGAATGGGTGCGATATCCTACGCAGGTGTGGAAGCTGCCTTCCTGCACATTCGGTTGCCGTCAATGGATGGCAATCGATGTCCGTCGGTGATTGGCACTAGATTGCGGAACAGAGACCGACGTTAAATAAAGAAAAAAAAAAAAAAAAGAAAAAAAAGAATGTAAGATTCTATTGCAGATTTTCATGAAAAGTAAACAGAATTTACAATGTTTCGCCACATGAACCGATTCTGTAATGTTGACGCCGGGAGGGTTTTAAAATAATTTCGCATAAATAATTATTATGCTAGCTTATTTTTCGAACACTGTTTATTCCCCAAAATGCGTTGTGTCTAGAGAATCATTTCGTGATGGTTTTATACAAAAATATGCATTCCGAAAAATTTACTTGATCGCTTTAATCCATTGCAAGCATTACATTTATTGTATAAAACATTAGCAGAGCATGTGATAAATCCAACCTTACATTGGATCAGTGTTGGGAAAATATCAAAAAATCAAATCTCACCAACGTCCAAAATCACGCTTGATTTTCGTAGACAAAAATCAACAAGCAAACAACTGCGGTTGATTTTGCAAGCTGTGATATCGCAGCTCGGAATATCAAGCTAACAAAACTCACCAACTGCAAATCTCACCAAACTGTGGTGAGATTGAGTTTAATAATTTTTGCTTTACACCCGAATGTAACTGAAACTTCCATAACGGCTTGCAGCAGTCTCTTCGCGTCTGCCATCGGTGAAGATTAAAAAGAGATAGCAAACTATGCTTTCTCTTTCTCTCAACTCTCAGCTTGATTTTTGCACGTTGTGAATAGTCTCGCAATATCAAAGGAGCTTGTAAAATCAATATCAAGCATGATATTTTGTTCCAATATCATGCGTGATATTGCGAGCGCATGAGAGCGGAAAAATATCAATTGATTTCTGATTTTGCCAACACTGCATTGGATGTAAGAGAAACTTGGTTTACGTGTAGGCTAACTACTGAACAACATAATCTCCCCTACACACCAATTATCCAACACGGCATCATTGACGGCTGTAGCAGTACGTGACTTCCGAGTAAACAACGATGTGCAATCTGAATCCTGCGGCGTGACTGCTGTCGTGGGAGCCCTCATCGTACCCAGGTGACCGAAGCGATTTTGGTAACCATGGTAGGTTTGGTAAGAAGTAGCTTCAGGGTAAGTCAGTCAGTTCTTATTGAACGTTCGAATTGAATAGTTTGTAAAGTGCTAGTACTTGATTTATTAGTTTTCCGAATAAACGTGAGTGAAAGTAATGTTTTTTTAAGTGATTGATGACAATCAGCACATAAGTATAGTTTTAGAATCGGTGAGTGAGTCGCCATAAGCATACTAATATATTATATTGATATTATTTCTGCCGCATGAACTAATGATACTTGATTGCAAAAGCACATGTGCTCACGTTGTAAGTATTCACAATAATTTTTATGTTTAACTAGATATTCTTAAACATAAGTAATTATTCTTAAATGAACGATTCCCTTCCTTAGGGGTATCCTAATCAGTTTCCAGTGTGCCTAGATGGGTAAATATTGCATAAGTTCTGTTTGAAGTGGTTGTAATTTTTGCTATGACCAATGATTTCTGCTTTATGTTATAATGTAGCGATTAGCTACATTTACCATACCTTGTTCAGAAACTATCGAATATCACGAATACATACCTGAAAACAGAGAGAAATCGAAATTCGATTAGTGTTAAACAATGGTTAAATTTCATTAAATATAATTTATGATGAATCTTGAAAAAAACGAACACCCCTCAAAAAATCGTCCACTAAACCAACAAGCCTAACGCACTTCCCATATGGAGATGAGATGAGTTATTAAAATGAATAGATGTAATCAGCAACTGAATTATGAAAATGATTAATTGGCCACCGAGAGCCTTGGCTGCCGTGTGGCATCCCACACTTGAGCTGAAAAGAGAGCAACTGCACACAGGCGGTCTGTGGTTTCCCCACATCATCTCCACCTCACCTCACACCCCAGTCCCGATCTATCGAAAACAATATTTATTGCCCAACATTGACTATCCTCGGTGCTGAAACCAGCGCCACCACCAGCCAGAAGAAGCCAATTTATCGAACTCTCAACTCCAAAGCCAGCCGATTATTTATTTGCTCCCCCGTCGGCACTCTTTCTCTCAACATTACAGCACGCTGCATGGGCAGAAGCTCCCACCAGAAGTTTAGAGAACGATAGCCCAGTGACCACAGACAGTGACTGGAACAAAAAAAAATGTCACAGGGCAAACAAAAAAGTACCAACCTGGTCACGGTCACCACAAATGGTCAACTAGCGGCTTTTTGGAAAATTATTACCCTAGCCATAAATTGATCCGCGATATTCGACGTACGGTTGACTATCATCGTGCTTCTGTTCCCCCTCCCCCCAGTCTAGGTTTGAATTGGGAACTTCGTTGTTGAACAGCAGGAAAAGTCAGAAAACCCAAAACCAGACACCACGCCAACAGCAGAGATCCCAATCTTTCAACGCTTGTCGTCGCAAATGACGACATCGACGACAACAGAGAAAGACAAGATTATGAGTGGCACATTAAATAAAATTACACTCATTACATTTTCACAGATACTTCGTCATCTGCGGGAAGTGAAACGTGTGAGAGAAAGAGACCCACACCGAGCAAGAGCTGTTGATTCCATCCGTTTTTCGCACCCCATTGCTAACTGGGAAGAAGGCACTTCATTCCTCATCTGCCTGGTTGTTGGCTCGTTTAGCAGCTCATTGCCGAGGAAAATTATGAACCGCTATCCGGGATGGCATCAGCAGCAGCAGCAGCAGCAGAAGTAGGTGGCAAAGAATGAGAACCGGGAATCATTGTTCGAGTGCGCTATGGTTCATTGTGGAAATGTGGCAATTTGAATGGGACGTAGAAAAGTGTGTAAGTCAAGCGTGTTTGTCTGTGTGTTATATTCCACTGTAATGAGTTGTAAAAATTCTTGAGAAATATATTCGTACCATATTTCAAGAAATTTTCAAAACCTATAATGTAAAACAGTATCGTTAACTAGTACAGGAAGGCATTCTCCATTTAACTATGGAATTTTAGAACAAATTCCGCTTAATGTACCGTCTACAACCATCCTGAATCGAAGCCAACTTCTTCGGTGAACCAGCGAGCCAACAACCAGCCAAGGAAGTTTGTCGTTTGCCACACTTTGAGAGATAAAAATCTTCGCATCCGGAAAGTGTAGCTGCAGAGTGGTTCGGAAAATTATGATGCCATGCATCTTCTCGACTGTGAAATTACTTTTGTACTTGACAAATGCACTTAATTACGCGATGTCTTGTCTTTTCCCCCGCACAATTGTTCCGGAAGATGCAGCCGTCACCGGAAAACTAATCCGACGTAAGCCGTCGTCGGTTGGAGGTCGGTAAAGAGCAAGCTCAGGCACTGATTTCTCCAGAACTACGAGGAAACGAGCGTGAAAATTGGTTGTCGGTTGCATTCTTCCATCCACGTGCCGAAATTCGTAAGAAGGACAACTTTTGACTAGCCCCCCCCCGTACCTTATGCTTCTCCCACTAGTGACAACTGATGCTGTTTGCAGCTTTCTCGGCGAACGTCGATGGCAACACAAGTTGGGGGCGTTTGTGTAAAAGAGTAGAACTTTCAAGCATCCACCACCGCAAAATGCTGGAAAACCAGTTGTGCTGAATGTAATTGTTGCTCGCTCCAAGACCACACACGATGAATGAGCTGAAAGTTTTGAAACCACGAATCGTTTTACGTTTTTCGAGAAAACGTGCCACTGCTGCCTGAGCTGCATATTTACAGCTAGGAGCGCGTGATTGCCGGTAGGTGCCGATTCAAGAAATTTTCAAGTAGGAAAATGTTTTCGTTGAAATTCGATCCGGGTTTTCCGGTGGAGAATGCTTGCAGGTTGTTGCTCTGGCAAGGGTTCATGTTTCAAATTTGGTACGTTGGAAGATGCAGCTGTAGGTCTAGAACAGTCTGACTCACATCGATGATCACGTTTGCTAACTCCACAGCTCGAGGGATGTAGATACGATTCTCAATGTTGAATACTTCGTGGTCAGCAAAAGTGTTGTCCGGCCGTTTGCCCGAATGCCGTTTGGCCGAATGCCGTTTGGCCGAATGCCGTTTGGCCGAATGGGTCGTTTGGCCGAATGCCGTTTGGCCGAATACTTGAAAAGAGATTTCCAATTTTTGAACACTACTTGAACCTAAATGGCAGAACTGTGGACTTTTTTTGTACTATCTACAATTATGATTTTTTTACATTATAAATATGGGATTGTTGGTTAAATTGTATATTGTATAAAACTAAAATTTTATGCTCTCGATGAATTTATAATTTTTATAAAGATAAGCTTTTAGTTATAAATTAATTTTTTTAGCCAAGGTTGCAAAGACTCATTTCAGCTAAAATAATGTTTTTCGGAATAATAAAACCAAAAGATGGTATGACTTACAAGAAGAGGTTACAAAGTATGCGTTGGAAACATAAAACCTGTAAATTTTGCTTTCTATGAGTCACAATCAGCGATTTGATTATCGCTGAGTGAGTGAGTGAGTGAGTGAGTGAGTTTGTGAAAAATCGCTGATTGTGACTCTCATGAAGTGAAATAAACAAGTTTAATATGTCAAACACATTCTTTGCCACCTCTTCTTGTATCCTACCAATTCAAAATTTGATCATGGCATCTAATTATTTCATAATTTAGAAAAACATTGTTTTAGCTGAAATGAGTCTTTGCAACCTTGTTTTTAGCTACTCTTTTTAACTGCTGTTTGGAGTTTTGATGATCTTCTTATTTTTGGCACAGTAAACGCAGCTTGTTCCAAAAATTTCATTGAAAAATATTTAAACAATTTTTGTTGTTCTAAGGAATGTTCATTAAAGAAAGTGGACACCTGTTTATCAATGGTGTAGGTATAAAACGTAGCGAAAAATTGTGAATTTTTGTTCAGTGTGTAAAAACATAGCGTATTTTGGCAACACATCTGAAAAACAAAAAAAGTGAGAAATTTCGAACGATGGGTCGGATCAGCTTATCAACTCGCAGCTAAATTCTGCACAAATCGTTTTCCAAAAAGTTGTCGTTTCGAGAATTGGCAAAAAGCGTGAAGTGCAGTAAATCTACAGTGTTCAAGATTATTAAGAAGTTTGGAGAAACGTTTTCTCTTGAAGGTTTACCGAAATCTTGGCGCATCGGATCAGAAAAAGAAGCTGGCAGCAGTACACCTTTTGAAATCGCATAAACCGTGTTCCGTTCGTGAAATTGCTAAAAAATTGGACATTAGTGTCGGAACTGTGTAGAATATCAAAAAACGTAACAATATCAGAACCTATAAAAAGCAAAAAGCACCCAAAAGGACGGATTCACAGAAAGCTTCTTCGGAAATACGTTCACGGAACTTGTATGACGTTCTCCTTCAAAAACCAAATCGGTGCATTTTTATGGACGACGAGACGTACGTCAAATTGGATACCAGTACACTTCCTGGGCCGTAATTTTTCAACGCTGATCAGAGGACATATGTGCCTGATGAGGTGCCATACATCCGAACCGAAAAATTTGGAAGGTTTTGGTGTGGCAAGCCATTTGCTTCTGTGGCTTGAAAAGTTCTTCGTATTTCACAACGGGCACATCCCGTAAAATTGCAAGACTTATAGAAGTTTTATAGCATTCTACAAGTCTGAATCGTGGTCTACATAACCCTCATAAAACCAAAATTGTTACTTGGGAATCAATGGTGAAAATTACAGAAAATAATGCTTCAAAAAACGGATTCTACCCATGTACCGAAAGCATAAGGATCCTCCATTGTTTTGGCCAGATCTGACATCTGCTCACTACGCTTCTACTATGTTGGAGATGCTCAAGAAGGAAAAAGTCGATTTTGTCGAAAATTTTTAAAATCCCCCAAACTGTCCTGAACTGCGTCCTATCGAAAGAAACTGGACAATAACTAAACGGCATCTTAAGAAAGATGGAAGAGAAGCAAGCTCTGTTCACTGCTTCAAGAAAATTTGGTCTGCAGCACAACGAAAAGTTAAGAAGAAAGTTGTGCAGAATCTAATGGGCGGTTAAAAAGCATGATTGATTGACCGCCCACGGTTGCTGCTCTGTTATTACCAGATCAGCTGCAATAACGCAGAGAACCAACAGATGATGTTTGGGACTAACATTCATCCTCAATGTGTAAGAACTGGAGATCTAATATTTAGCAATACCAGCGCCGGCCGTGTCCGAATGCAGGTTAACTAGGGAATGGGAAGGAATGTGTTGACGTGGTACTCGCTGTGAAGGAAACCGAGAAATCCTCTGCGCTTCCACGAGAAATCACTGGGATGTTGGATGTGGGGAAAGGTTGCACAGGGATCGTTTTTGGTAGAGCGATTATAATACACAAACACACAAACACACACACACATACACACAAACACACACACACACACATACACACACACACACACACACACACACACACACACACACACACACACACACACACACACACACACACACACACACACACACACACACACACACACACACACACACACACACACACACACACACACACACACACACACACACACACACACACACACACACACACACACACACACACACACACACACACACACACACACACACGCGCGCGCACTCCTCCAATTTCTATTTTTAGATCAGGACCCACACTGTGGTAAGTGATGCGATCGGTGTTAAAGAAGAATTTGTTTTCATTAAAATCTAGTGGGTATAGAATAAGGCAAAGTGAAAAATAGCAAGGAAGGGGGGACGGGCCTGGGATTGAACTCCCGACCTGCTGCTCAGTAATCAGGAACGGTAACCACTGAGCTACCGAGCCTCGTCTTTGCAGAATCTAATGGGCGGTATCAAGAGAAAAGTCCGAGCGTTCTTCAGAAATGCGAACTAAACATTCACACTCACGTGAAATCGGTCATTTGTAGATTGATTTTCATTTATATAAAGTTAACTTATGAATTTGTTCGAAAATAAATATTTTCCTTTGAGAAACAGGTGTCTACTTTCAATAATGAACAGTCCTTTGTTATTTTTTGCACAGTACACGTAGTTTGTCATAAAATTAAGACAAATCAGAATTTAATAAAAATAGGAGATTTTTCCTTCAAACATGAGCAGTTCTTTGAAGATTTGTTGTTCAGCATTCGGTCAAACGGCATTCGGTCAAACGGCATGCGTTCAAACGACCCATTCGGCTAAACGGCATTCGACCAAATGACCCGGAACCAGCAAAAGTATTTGCCACCTTTTAATCCAGCAGGTTTCAAAATCACAGCCAGTTTGTCGGGTGTCACTTTGGGATCAGCGTGTGAAAAAAAAATCAACCGTGCAACGATCAGGGATGCAAACGGTAGAAAAATGATACGTGATACGTGTTAGATAGAAGGATGTGGTCTTCTGCAATGTTGTTTAGATTACAAAGGCCAACACAATCACAAAGTGTGATTTGCCACTTTCTTTGGCCAATAGGCAACTTTCCGAGTCGGACAAGATGACCAACTCGTTCGATGTACCCGTGTTGAGACCCGATTTGATAGTAAAGGCCTCCGCCGAAAAGACGCTGCACTGTGACCTATCGCTCTATGAAGACTGCCTCAAAATACACCTGCACCTACTGCGTTGTCACACTTTAACCCGTTTGTGTAGACAGCCGAAGCACGATTGAACCGGTTTACTATGAGCTCCTGCACAATGGGACTCACTGTATCCGGGGAATCTCCAACTTTCACCTGTATTATCACGCCCCACACAACACGTGGCTTGGCTTCATGCCACCCTCGGTTGGTGAATCGTGTCTGCACAGCGATGTTCTGGAGTCGTAGATCAACCATCATAAGACGGTCGGATGCTCGTTGTACAACTGGAAGGTCGACATTTATGTGATCCTTCTTCAGCATGCGCATGGCAGTACGAACTAAAGCCTCAAGAACCAAACGGTAAGGTACCCGCTTCAGCCATAATCGAACCGGACCATCCGGTTGTAGACGGGTGTTAGATTTTGCTCTGCTGACGAGTCCAATGCCCTAGAGAAGCCGCGAAGTGATGATTGCCTAGCCGATACACAACAGAGAGTCACGTTGCCCACGCGGAATCTTAGCCTCGAGTAATTTCATGATTCGCAGCTTTGATTCGCATGCAGTTTTTGTTGACAAATAGAACTGACTCTTGAGGAACGCCGATCTCCAATCAATTCCTCGTTCACCCAGAATGTTCTATCGACGAGAAAACTGTTCAGTATGTTGAACATCCACCCCCGAACTGCCATTTTCGTAGAGTACGCAATATGCCAAATCTCCAAGTAGTGTCGTATGCTTTCGAGAGATCGAGCGATGCTATCCAGCAGTGTTCATCTCTGTTGAGCAACGACCTATCCAACTCCGCCAAGTATGACTCGACGCCCCGGCCATCTCTGAAGGCGTGTTGCCTTTTGTCGCGTCGTCCGTTAGACTCTAGCTCAGTTGTTAGTCTTCGGTTCACGATACGCTCGAACACGGCCAAACCAGACTCTGTAGAATTAGGTATCGGGATTGGCATTACTATTCCAGTTCACCAGCTGATCGGAAAAAAACACCACTATGCCATACTCTGTTGAGCAGCTCCTGTAGCGCAGTCGTGACGGACACCCTATGGAGTCAGGACCTGTAGAAACGCTAGGTTCTTTGTCCAGTGCCCACAGAAGCTCGTTCAGGGTGAAGTACATCGTTGATGTCTGGTAGGAAATCAACGCGATCCCGTTCCGCTTTTTCCGCAGCCATTTTAAACAATTCACAATGGGCCAGGAATTAAATCTAGCAAGAAACAATTAATAACGCTCTGGGATTGCATCCAATTGAGTCGACGTCTTCAGTGAAGTTTCTTTGATTAATTGGAACTACAATTTGGTGGATAAAAATAGCTCAAGTTTTGGCCACAAAGATAGCGCAGCGGTACAAACTTTTTCATTTCACAAGATAGAGATTTGTTGTCTTGAGCAAAATTGAAGAACGTAAAAAAAATATGAAAAAATATCGAAGACATAAAAGCTGTACATCTTCAATCAACTGAGATATACGAAGGTGTATAAAACTTTAAAATTTTACGTTCTACAACTTTGCCCAAGACAGCAAATCCATATCTTGTGAAATAAAAAAGTTTGTAGCACTGCGCCATCTTTGCGGTCCAAACTTGAACTATTTTCATACACCAAATTGTACTTCTAATTAATCCACTGAAGTCGTCAACTCAATTAGATGCAATCCCAGAGCGTAATTATTTTTTTCCTCCTTGATTTAATTTCTGGCCCACTGTGCAATGGAAAACCGAGAACAATGAGCCCACGGTGATCGCTAAGATCAATTATCCTGATTTCGACCCGGACGATATAGATACGTGGTTCATTTGTCTTGAAGTCGCGTTTAGTGTGAAACAAGTCAAACAGGACAAGCAATAGTTCTATGCAGTGAAAGTGGCACTTGGACTTCGTGCGAAATTCTTTCACTCCGCCATCGCTAAGTGTAATGAGTCCGCGAACAATGACCGCTATAACACCGCCATTACACACTTTCGACCATCGGAAACCCAACGTTTGACCAGTTTGCTGTCCGAAATGAAGCGTCTAGGAGTTGTTGGTTGTACGGACACTGTGCTTTCGAATCTGTGGCTACGTGCATTGTCCACTACCGTCCGTCCGATCATCGCTTCAATGCTAACCGCCACACTCGACGATAAAGCGAAGGTCGCCGATAAAATAATGGAGGCGGCCCGTAATGAAATTTCAACGATACAGTCTCCCGAACAATCGTCGATTTCTAGTTTGGAACACCGAATCGAAGCGTTGACCCGCCGTTTTGATGAAATTCTTTCGGGAAATTCCCGAAGGCGAGGACGTTCTGCAAGCCGTCATCAACCCCGTTCGCCTGGATGACGTGAAACGACACTGTCGCGACTCGAATCAGCGCGCCGTTGGATTTGCTGGTTCCATTATCGTTATGGAGACCTGAACCAATTAGTGAACATTCGTAGAATCAACGTCCATGATCAGCAGTCCTCCCAGCAGTTTCTGATAGACACAGGTGCCGATTTATCTAAAAAAAAAAAAAAAAAACTGGTGCCAATATTTCTGCCGTCTCCTTGCGAACAATTTGTGAAAACCCATCAACTTTTCGCTACCAACGGGAGCACAATTCAAACCTACGGTAATAGACGTCTTACCATCGATATTGGTCTACGCCGTCCATTTGTTTGGGTATTCACTCTTGCCGATGTGAAGTCGCCTATCATCACAATCACCACCTCCGACATGCTTAAGGAGTACCAGGACATCACCATCTTGAACATTAATCACCGCACCGTCCAACGAAAGCGAAAACAGTTCACCAAATTATCACCACAGGTCAACCCGTTTTCTCTCGTCCCCGACGACTCCCGATTGATAAGCTGAATGAAGCGAAAGCTGAGTTCAGGTTTTTTATGGAGCAAGGTATCTGCCAACCTTTCAAAAGATTTTTCAGCCCTCTCCATATGGTCAAGAAGTCAAACGGAATATGGCGTCCATGCGGTGATTACAGGAATCGCAATGCGACCACGGTTCCACCGTTGCACCGGAAGACATCGCGAAAACTGCTATCATCACGCCTTTCGGGCTGTTCGAATTTAAGTTCATGACATTCGGACTCCGGAACGCAGGGCAAACGCTTCAGAGGCATCTTCACGACATTTTGGGTGACTTTGGTTTCATTTTTCCTTATCTCGATGACCTTTGTATCGCATCCGACGACATCGAGCAACACAAGGAACATCTCCGTCTGGTATTCGAGCCGCTGAGAGAAAATGGACTCATCATCAATGCCGGGAAGTGTCAGATCGGCCAGTCCGAGGTCGTGTTCCTGGGACATCTCATCACTCAAGACGGCATCAAACCTATCCCAAGCAAAGTTGAAGCTGTTTTGCAGTTCCCAAGACCACTCGTCGCAAAGCAGCTCAAGCGATTTTTAGGTATCATTAACTTCTAGCGCCGTTCCATTCCACATGCAGCAGTTAATCAGCCGGTCCTTCAAGCTATGATCCAGAGCAACGTCCGAAACGACAAAACACCGTTGAAATGGGACGAAACAATGATCGTTGCCTTCGAGCAGTGTAAGCAGGAACTAGCGAACGTGGCTCTTCTCGCTCACCCGTGTGCTGATGCCAAATTAGCATTAGAAGCCGACGCATCCGGCACCGCACTTGGAGCGGTGATGCACCAGATCACCGAGAAAGGTCGTCAACCTCTGGCATACTTCTCTCGTAAGCTAAACAATAGCAAGCAAAAAGCCAGCACGTACGATCGGGAGCTGTATGCGATGTACGAAGCGGTAAAGTATTTCAAGGACATCTTTACCGCTAGTGAGTTTTGCATCTATACGGACCACAAGCCTCTCACCACAGCGTTCCGACAGTCCAACACAACAACGGCATCTTAGCTTTTTCAGCGAATACACAACGGATAGGGGGAAGTCCTCTATGTCCGGACACTAGTGATATTTCCTAAACAAAGAGTGATAATAAGATTTGGACATGATGAAACAATAGTAAGCTGTAAGTTTTTACCGTGTACAAGTTTTGACGTCACGGTCAGCAAATTCGTGGTCTCTTGAAGACTTGAGAACTTCTCTCAACAAAATACTTTCAAAGCAAATGAGTATACGAGAGGCCGCCGTAAAATATGGCATACCTAAAAGCACACTGCAAGATCGTATCAGCTGCCTCAGAACCGGTAAGGATATCGTTCTGGATCAAAAAGCCGGTGGATCCAAGAAGACGTTTTCAACTGAATACGAGGAGCAGCTTGCGCATCACGTCACGGATTTGTCGAATGGATGTATGCCACTTACCAAAAAGGAGTTTTCGAAACTGGTCTATGGTCTCGCGGAAGAGCTGAAGGTTCCTCATCGCTTCAATACCAAAAAAGGCACAGCCGGGAAAAAAAATTACTACAGCTTAATGAAAAGGCATGGATTTTCTTTGAGAACTCCTTAGTCGACTAGCCTAATGAGAGCTGTTGAGTTCAACCAGTTATTTTACTCAAATCTTGAAAATCTTATGGTTAAGTACAAATTTGAACCACCCAGAATCTACAATTGCGACGAAACTGGAGTCAATTGTGTGCCGAAGCATGAGAAGGTTTTAGCTTCTAAAGCCGTTCGTCAAGTTGATAAACTGGCATCTGCGGAACGTGGAAGAAATATCACTACCTTGTTTTGTATGAGTGCAATCGGACAGTATCTTCCGCCTTTGTTTGTCTTTCCAAGGCATAATATGAATGCTAGGCTTATGATTAACGCCCCCGCACAAAGCAAAGGAGTTGCTCAGCCAAAAGATTGGATGAATGGTGATTTGTTTTTACAATGGCTTGAACATTTCGTAAATTTTTCGCATCCTTCAAAACAATCACCTGTTCTTCTAATACTTGATGGTCACAGCAGCCATAAGACGTTGGAAGTGATTAACTTTTGTTGAGAACATTTTGTTCATGTTCTAAGTCTTCCGCCACACACAAGTCACAAGCTGCAACCACTCGACCGGACTTTCATGAAACCGTTCAAGAATGCTTACCATGAACGCTGTGAAGTGTGGATGCGGAAAAATGCAAGAGCACGGATTGCTGGCCTCGTAGGTGAGGCATTCGTGAAGGTAGCACGAACAGATCTTGTAGTTCGGGTTTCCAGTGTACGGGAATTCATCCGTTCAATAAACACATTTTCTCGGACATCGACTTCCTATCATGTGATTTTACAAACATTCCGTTGGAAGAGTCTACAACTGGTCCAAAAGAAATCTTCGTAAAAGATGCTGCTGACAATCCATCAACCTGTTCTGCTACTTGTGCTACCGCAAGCATTCAAAAACTGTCACCACTATCCGATGCCGTCCAGAAGCGTTCGGATTCTAGGAAGCGGAAATCAGAAAGAAGCACAGTTTTGACATCACTTTCTAACAGAACGCTGGTAGAGGAAAAAAAAATAGAAAAGAAAATTAAGGAGTCCATGCAAGATCTTCGTAAAGAGCGGAATCAAACCAAAAGATTATGCGAGAGCAACAAAGAAAACCACATGGCAAAAAACCACTTAAGCGCGTTTGCCTAGTCTGTCAGAAATCGGATAAGGAAGGCTTCATAAGGTGCTCAACGTGCAAAGACTGAACTCACAAGACTTGCGCAGGAATATTAATGCGTCCCTTGGCCTTTTTGTACCAATGGTGTAAGCTTCAACAAAGCAGACCGTCGTGTCCGAGCATAGAGGACACTGTGCCCGGCCATAGGGGACAATTTTCGTATGATTTGTTTGCGAAGCAAACAAAGTCGCCGACATGCTGAGTCGTATCGAATCTATCTCTACCACAAAACGAAACCATCGACTTCGAGCTCATGGCAAAGCAGCAGAGAGACGATCCCGAGCTAAACTCTTACCTCACCCATCCACCCGCCAATAGTACGTTGGCCCTGAACGCACTCCAATCTCCGTTATCAACGACGCCGATGTTTTGCGACATATCTACTTCTGCGATTAGACCATTTGTTCCGAAGAATTTTCGGAGGCAAATTAATCAGAGGGTGCACAGCGTATCTCATCCTGGTGTTCGTGCGACCACTCGTCTCATAAAGAACCGTTACGTCTGGCCCTCAGTGCGGCGTGATTGCAAGAACTTCGTCACTCGTTGCATCGCCTGCCAGAAATCGAAAGTCCATCGACACAATAAAGTGCCAATTACACTAGTTTACAAAACAACATAAAAAGTGTGAACTTTAGTGGTTGACCAATGTTTCTAATGCAAAATCCTACGCTGAATTCAATGCCGTGGTCAGAAAAAATTAAAGTAGAGCCATTTTTGAGATATACAAAAATTGAGATTTTTTGAATTTTGGACAAAAGTACGATTACTAAAATGTCAATATCTTTGAAACTAGTGCACCAATTTTAAATCTTTTTTTATGAAAATGAAGCTAAATAAATTTGCTATCGTTCACTAGAATATTATGTCTTAATTATAAATTTAATTTTGAAGTCATTTAAAAATTTATAGCATTTTTTTTTATTTTTCCAGCGAATTTTCCATAAAAATCTTGTTTTAATCAACATTTTTAATGGGATAAAAAGATTCAAAAATCATTCCACACTTGAATTCACGTTTTGTCGTATACATCGTTAAGCAATGTTTAAGAAAGAAAGCTGTCAAATTGAGTTGGCTGCGTTAGGTTCTCGCCGAGCGGTCTCACAAAAACTAGCGTAAATTATATTGTTGAAAATATCCCATTTAATTTTGCGTGACAGCTGGTAGTGTTATTGAAATGCACCGTATGCGTACACGTCCGCAGAAAGGCTTACTGGAAGTGGTGCATGAACCTAGGAGCGGGACAACGGCCAATCTTGAACATTCAATTTCCATGATTTTACAAAAAATTTCATAACTTCGACAATTTCCAACCGATTTCATCCATTAAAGGCTCATTTACTCCGGTTTTGAATGGACTTTAAGAATAAATTATGGAATGATTTTTTGAATCTTTTTATCCCATTAAAAATGTTGATTAAAACAAGATTTTTATGGAAAATTCACAGGAAAAATAAAAAAAAAATGCTGTAAATTTTTAAATGACTTCAAAATTAAATTTTAAATTAAGACATAGTATTCTAAATTTATTTAGCTTCATTTTCATAAAAAAAGATTTAAAATTGGTGCACTAGTTCCAAAGATATTGACATTTTAGTAATCGTACTTTTGTCCAAAATTCAAAAAATCAAAATTTTTGTTTATCTCAAAAATGGCTCTACTTTAATTTTTTCTGACCACGGCATTGAATTCAGCGTAGGATTTTGCATTGGAAATGATCATCACCTTACCGAGTTCAAAAATGCTGTAAACTAGTGTTATTCATATCGGCACACCCGATGAAAGGTTCGCACATATCCACATGGACTTGATCGAACCATAACACCATCCGACGGAAACGCGTATTGTCTGACAATGATCGACAAGTTTACGCGTTGGCCTGAAGTGATCCCGATCCCAAACATGACGCGTGAGCTTTTATCAACGGATGGATTGCGCGATTAGGAGTTATAGGGAACGTTACAACTGACCTTGGAAGACAGTTCGAGTGCGTACTTTTCCGAGAACTGACAAGAATCTTGGGTATCACCCATCTGAAGACGACACCGAAGCCAACGGACAAATTGAAAGGACCCACCGACAACTTAAAGCCGACACCCAAGCCAACGGACAAATTGAAAGGACCCACCGACAAGATAGATTTTCATGTCGTCTGCGAACGACAATCGTGGACCGTCCAGGACGAAATTGACGTCGTTGAAATACACAAGAAGTATCAACAGGCCGAGGTGGCTACCTTGCGGAATACCCGAAGTGGCAGGGAACGAAGGAGATCGGCAGTCGTCGATTGCAACTTCCATCTGACGATCAGATAGAGAGGATGCGAACCATCGCAGGAGACTGCCGTTCATACCGAGCCTATCTAGTTTGGCGATCGCTATAGGATGGTTCAACTTGTCAAAGGCGGCTGATAGGTCAGTGAAGATCACATCTGTTTGCATGTGGTCTGTCACTCGCCGTAATGTACTTGGTGAGACACAGAGGTTGGAAGTAGTCAACCGCCCTGCCATGAAACCATGCTGGTCTTCACTCAAGTGCTGCTTGAAGTGAGAGACTAATGGTTCCATAACGACCAACTCGAACATTTTCTTCTGCACTTGAAACATCTCAGCTGATTTGCAGCAGGAAGGAAACACCCTACTGGAGAGGAACATTTCGAACAGAAGCTAGAGAGGAGCAACCAGGCTATCGATGTGTTTCTTGAGAAATACGGAAGGAACTCCGTCAGGTCCAGGATTAAATGAAGACATCAGTTGCGAAGCCGCCCTAGTTATCATAGCGAGGTCGATGTTGATAGCTGCCAAAGATTGAACAGACATTGGAACATTACTGGCTCCTAGAGAAACGTGCTCATCAGGTAGGTGCTCATCCGAGAATACACTCGCAAACTTGATTGAGAACAGACGGCAAATGTCGGCAGCTGTACATCTTCAAACAACTGAGATATACGAAGTTTTAAATAATTTGTCTGAAATTCGCGTTTTTAGTATTATATTTTGAACAATTATTCAAACGAATACTTTTATCATTTTTCCTCGATCGGTACTGATCAATCCAATCTTTCTAGATTACTATTATTATTTTTAAAGTGCTGAAATATATATATATATATATACACTCCGGTCTTTTTTTACACGGGGGATACGTACCGTGATTAAAAAAACCATGTTAAAAAACAAAAATACGAGATTTCGATTTTTCACATGTTTAAATGTTTTTAAAAAATCGTAACTATAGCATGCTATGGTCCATATAGACGTATTTTAAAAATTTCTGTATTTACACCAAAAATTGCGATTTTTTTTTTAAGTATGCCATTCGATTACCTATAGCTTGAAACGGATAATGTGATTGGAATCAAGTCGATAGGTTGTATCGTTGTCAAGAAATCGTTAAAAATGTACCGTGTAAATCGTTTAAAACCCTGTAAAAAAAACCGTGTAAAAAAAGACTTCATTAAATTTGAAAAAAATCAATATTTTCTAAATAAATTTTTATAAAAAGCGCAAGTGAACGCAAAATGTCTCATCAGTTATTCAAAATCTACACCACTTTAATTTCTCAAAATATCTCAGAGGGATCAGTGTTCTCTCGGCTGTCTACAAAAGCAGGCCACTCTCGATGTGTGCCACGCGACCGTCTGTTTTCTCGGCAGCAACCATTGTGTGGTCCTCCTCATGGTTCTTCATCAGCAGTTCTTCCGGTCGATGCGTCGTCGACTTTGGAAAGCAACTGTTTCGTGATGAGTGTGTGAGTGTTGACCACGTTTTGCGTCCATTGCTGCAATGGAAGCGCTTTGCCCCACGATGGCGTAACTGCCATACAATGAAACCACTGGAAGCGGCTCCAGTTCTGATGGAGGAGGCTTTTTGGATAGCGGAAGATAAAGTGTTTATTGTGTTGTAGTGACCAAGAATCCTCGGCTCTGTAAAGTTAATTCGTTTGAGCCTTATCAAATAAATTAATAAACAACTAAAATCTCAGATGGATGTTGAGATATATTTGAGATATTTGGATTTGACTCAAACAATATATATTTACACTTCTAGTACACTGTTCCAGCTTTGTGCGTGACTTTATCGTTGTCTACGCTACGAGTTTGTTTGTTTACGTCGTTTGATTCTCAGTGAACTGGTGAACTACTTTTACCAAGTTTTGCCCTAGCCGCGGTTGTGGAAGTGCTATGTATAGGATTACTGACATAGACGTCAAAACAAAAACCTTTAAGTGTAAACAAAAATAAAAATTAAGTAGAGGGCTCTGTGCCTAGAGGCACGAACGGAAGCTTGACGTAGGGACCGCTAGTGGACGGAACAAATTTGTTGATCATTTAGTTCTTAACTCTTTCCGTTTTTGAATTGCTGGCTCTGAAAAGGGCCGGTTGTTTTTCAAATGGTGGCCACAGCACGACTGGATGACGGCGGCCTAGTCATGCTTCCTATTGCGGGAAGCCTTTCTTCCTGTCGATGTGGGTGCTTTTCGTCGTCTTCGTATTAGTGCGATGCGTGCTGTTCCACTTATACGTCGTGCCTTTTCCGTCCGTTGCTGGAAAGCAAATGACGAAGAAAACTTTTGACTTTAAATGATCTTTATTTGTTGTGCTTGTGTGGTTTACATGTATAACTTATCAAGTGACACAGATGCGTCTTTTCAACTTTAGTACATTTGAAATTTTAATTATTAATTACAGATCCTAGTCCTATCAGGCCTGTTTTAAGAGAATGACCACCTTGGTGGGATTGGTTTGTTTTAAATTGAAAAAGGAAACTACTTTATAACTACTTGGTATTTACAACTATAACTAACCTACAACACCGGAGATGAACTAGCCATAGGCTAAAAATCTCCTTAATAAAGAACAAAAAAAAACTAACCAACAACTACTATATACACCTAATCTACTATATACAAATTGCTTATCAAAGCATGTTCTGATAAATTACGTTTTTGTGCAAATTTAGTCTTAATTTCGGTAATTCTGGAATCTATTTTGACATTTCTTCATCGATTTGAAAAAGCAGATGGCGAATCTCCGGCCAACTCCCACAATCAACCATTCCAAGCCAACCACATTCGTCCAAAAATAATTAAACACCGGCAGCCACGTATTTGTGAGGATCGGTTCCGTTAAACCACCACTAACACAGCCAGACAACGGACCGTTCCGTCGAAAAAAGAAAGTTTTGTACAGCTTTCCCCCGACGATCGCGTTACCCACTGAGTTCTAACCACCGCTTTGTCTCGATGAGGTTTCAAACAAGCGCTCTGATTTTCTGCGAGTGACTAGTTCTCCATTGGCACTACTCACATGCAAAAAATCAGACCGACTGGTTGAAACCCCGCCGAGAAAAGCGGTGGGTGCAACTCAGTGGGTAACGCGTTCTTCGGGGGATAGCTGTATTCATCAGCGACATCAATGGAAAGAAAACACCGATTTCCATCGACCGTCTGAAAGCAGCCTTCATCGAAAATGACGAACCACCACCGATGCAGACCCAAGATGACGAAGCCCCGCCATAACGAACCCGCTCCGGCTGCCACGTTAGAATTCCTCGCCGGTATTGGAACAATTAAGCTGGGTTTAGACTAGGCAAGTCAAATGATCAACTCGGTTGAATTCAATTGGCTTGAAAAGTTGAGCCTGGTTCATTTTTTTTTCAATTCAAGTGAGTAGATCAAGTCAGTTGAATGGCATGGTTTACACGTTCAAGTCAGTTGAATTCAACTGTGAAAATTCACCAAATGGAACATAGCCTAAGAACCTTGAAAATTATCCAATAATTTTGATTTATGTTTTATAATCAAGGATCGTAGAAAATTTTTATAATACGACATCTGAATCTTCGTTTAAGAAAAATAACAATTAATTTTGTTAAAAATTTCACTAATGTTCAATGCCCCTGCAGCGATAACTTATAAAATAAGTAATTTGTTTGAGTCTAGCAAATGATGGACCCAGTGAATGATTTTAAAATCAAAACAGCATGATTAGAATCCTTAAAACTATACTAGTTCTTGTTCAAACAGACAATATTTTTGAGTCAGATCTACGTTAATTGGATAAAAATCACCGTCAGCGAGAAAGTCATAATTTGCAACAAGAATTTAGCTCAAAAAGCTAAGAGTTGAGTAGACTGTTGTAGCTTCATGACACCACATCCATTTTTGTTTCGCTTAATCATGTTCAATACCTCAACATCTAAATTAAAAACTTTCTACAGCTTTCCAATTGATTTGAGAATTTACAACAGCGCGTTGATAAAAATCTCAAGTGTTTTCCCACCTTGCCCCACCTCGGAGAGGGTACCAATTAACACAGCTAATCCAGAACTGCCGAGGAAAAACTTTCGCACCTAATTTTAATTTGTGTCACTTTGGGCACGGTGTTTTCGTTTTTCTAACTTTTTTTTCCAACCCCGACGCCTTCAATTTTAACCAACAACGCGAAAAGACGAAAAACTTGGTTAATGTCGTGTAAACATGCTTTTTTTTTCTTCAAGGAAACCCCATCATTAACACGATAAAAAGTACGATTTGTGGCTCCACTCGCGCCAAACCAAACACCAACCTCAACGGCCCGGTGCCGAACGAGCAAGTTCATCCCCGGGTACTATTATTAAATAATCATAAAGTTTTGTATGTTTGGCATCCTGTTCCACCAGGAAGCCCACAGCTTGTGGCAAGGGTTCGACGGGGGAAAAGTTTCCTTTCTTCTCGATCGAAAAAAAAAACGAATTTCCGATTTCTTTATTCGTTCCTTGGGCGATCGGATGCGAAGGTGCAAGAGAGGATAATTTCCCACGACACCTATATTTGGGATGGAACTTCTTTGTCGAGATTTGCCACCGTCAACCGACACCGACGACAACGACGACGACGACGGCAGCTGAGTCCCATTAGTGGCCGCGCGATGCAACTTTTGACAAAGAGCGGGAGGATGCATAAAATATGGACCGAAATGAAATTTTAATCGCGATCCTTTTGGTTAATGTCTGTTGAAACGGTGGGGACTCAGGGCTCTGTTCGAAAGAGAATGCAAATTTCGGGATAAATCCTTTAACGATTCGGTTTTATGATTCAGACCGTCTCGACGAATGGTGTAAAAGTTCTTTCCGCCGAAAATTCAAACGTTCCAAACACTAACCCAACAACCAAACACGGGAAACACGAATAGGAAGTCGGCATAATTTCCCGGCAATCGTTGGTAGATTACAACGCCTGGTAGTCGGGGTGGTGGTGGAGGCCCCAGCCAGTAGCTACTCTGACGTCCGACCCGGAAACATATTTTCCTTTATCAGCGAGCATTATCACTCGCACAAACACGGTTTGCTTACACTTCTAACTATGGGCTGCCCATTTCTACGTTTGCCATAGTGGAAAGCTGTAAACTTTCTCCCTTGGAAAGCACCGCCACCCGCCGTCGCCAAAAAGGAACAGGAAAGCCAGGAAACAAGACCGAAAACGATGCATGTCAAATTTAGTTTGATGGCTTTTTTCGTGCCCCCGTAGGCTGGGTAGTTGGGCAGGCAGAAATGGACGGATTTGGACGGACGGCTGGCTGACTGGCTGACTGACGGATGGCTTCGTTTTTTTTTCTCCTTTGGAGGCTAGTTGGCACCTATTTTTCGTTTCACCCGAAACGGTAACTGGCTTTCGTCGGTCCAAAGTGTCGGTTTTAATTGGTGTGATCATGCAAGTGAGAGAACCGTGGGGGTTGCTTTTCTAAGATTGTTCCTGTTTGGGTTTGTTTCGATTGTAGACGGAAATACGAAACGAAATGATTGCTTGATTGCTTAATTTCGTTCGGTTTTTCGAGGGATTAAGCCATTTGGCAGTTGATGGCGATTGTTGGAGAGGATATTTGCAGTCATAAAACATAATAGTTTCATGATAATTGTATGAATGACGGCTTGAGATTATCGAACATTGGAAGAACGAATGTGTGTATCTATGTGTATGTTTAAGCTCTCCAAACCTTGTGTTCTCGATCCCTACCCTGCCATCAATTTGTTACAATTTGTAACCCCTAACCTCGAGATAGCCGCGAGTAATTGGCCCCCGCTTTACTAACGGTAGTTTTAAGTAATTTTGTGATTCAAACAAAGCTACGGCAAATAAGCCTGAAAAAATAAAAGCATTGAAAAAGTATATGTTTATTTTATTACTTCGCAAAAGTCATAATTACTCCATGTGATACGCACAACAGAAAAATGGAAGATTACACAATTAGAAATAGCTACTTTTACACGAGACGTAATCCAACTTGTCCGTAAATCATGGAACGTAAACAAACATTTGATACCTTTTTCGTCGATTTTTCCTTTTAATTCAACTACTTTTGTATCACTTTCACTTTCACTAATTCAGTTTCACTAATTCACTTTCACTAACATTTTGAACTATAACAGATACGTATTTCGTTTACTACTTGCAAACTTCTTTAGTGTCTAGTCATAGAAGTTTACAATTAGTAAACGAAATACGTATCTGTTATAGTTCCAAGTGATAGTGAAAGTGAAAGTGATACAAAAGTAGTAGAAATAAAAGGGAAAATCGACGAAAAGGGTATACAATTCTATACAGAGCTGGAAAAAGGGCCTATCTGCTTTGATCGATTTTCTTCATCGACTTTCTCTTTTGATAACTACGGCAATGCAAACAGTTTTCGTGCTATTTTTGCCACATAGCATGATAAAGGAGGTTTTCGTCTATCGTCCAAATCGTCAAATGTAACAAGGAATGTTGTTACAGCTGAGTTGTTAACGAAAGCGAAAGTCGTTGAAGAGAATCGACCAAAGCAGATAGGCCCTTTTTCCAGATCTGTATAGAATTATTCTACTAAAACGCTCATCAATCAATTTAAACATTTCATGTAAAATTAAGTGTTCTCAAACCGAAGCAAATCGACGAAGAGAACGTTTGATTGAATGTATTTTCTCGTTTCTTTCAACTGATTATTATGTCAAAAGGGCCGCTTACATGTGTCGGTCTCAGGAAACCGAAATTTACATGACTTTTTCGTAGCGTGTATCTTAGAGTTTTGAACAAAAGATATTCAAAATGTAATATGTAACTGCATAAATATATGCTGTTATGAGTTCATCGGTAGACTTTTAAAGTAATTATGCATATGAGATAAGGGATATGGATATGGGAGTGGTCTCGATTAACAGTGAAATTCGGATGTAATTGACGCTAATCGGCCGTAATAAGTCGTGGACAGTGAGGTTCGTAGTGATCTCCACGGAAATACATTGTATTCCTAAACGAATTATTGAAGTATCCGCCGAAATAACTTGTTTTAATAAGGAAAAAAATGAGGATCCTCGTGGCAGTGCATTTTCAAGCCTGAAATTGTATACGGCCTGTTGTGAGTTCCCGTGGCAAGATAGTGTGCATCCGTAACAAAAGTGGAGATTTTGCTCACTCGATGTTATCACTCACGGTATAGCAGTCCTCATATACACAACCGTGCGCATTGGAAAGCAGGGTTTAGTTCATTAGGGTAGCAAAAGAAAACAGAGCGGTGAATAAAATTTGTACGTCGGTAGAAGAGAAAATTGAACCAAATTGGGGGTAAAATACTAAGCCCAAGTGCGCGATATTGAAAGTTGATGAGGGAAAGTCTATTATAACTAATTAGTAGTTCTTATCGAACAGCAAGAAGTGGTATACTTTAACTATTTGTTTGTATTACTTCTGCGTAAAGTTAACGATTTACACAGTTGAAGATGCTAAAGTGGTAATTTGTATACGATAGATGGCGAGATGAAAGTATAGAGTTGATATTTCCGTTAGAGTACGGCAGTGTGAAAACTGTATATAGAGAGTAAAAAGCGAGCAAGGACAATTTTGAGGATCGTACAAATCGTGTTGAACATCTCTCTTTACCAAACTCCTCAGCGGAACTATCAACTCTAAACTTTCCTCTACTCTATCGTATACAAATTTCCACTTTAGTCTGTTATTTGAAATTAGCATCTTCAACTATCTAAATAAGTTAAAAAAAAGTGCCTAAATATCAAGTGACATGGCAAGTAAGGACGGAAATATTCTTGACGATGGGCTTCAAAGTGAATCGTTAGTGAACGTGCGTACACCATCTCCGATTTTAAACTCTCGGATGGAAGTTCAGGATGGAAATTCCGCCTCAGAATATGAAGACGATGGTGTAAATATTACCATAAGGCCAACTTACTACTGGTACTTTTTTTTTTGGTTTAAAAATAAGTTTATTTCAATAAAACAAAACTGTGAGTGTAGTGTAAGCGTCTAAAGAACTAACAATTAATTAAATAAATAAACCTACACACCTACAAAGTCGACAGAGTCATCGGCCAGATTAAGATCCTCGGAAATAACAGGTACGCTACCAGCTGATCAGTTGAAAACGAACATTCCGATAGGCCATGAATTCCCATGAACCTCTGGGAGAGAACAGGTGTGCTACCAGCGTGCTTGACATGCACAGTTGTACACACCAACTGCTCATTTTTTAATAACTTTACACTCAGTTGATGAAATTTATTTTTCTTCAAAGTAATTGATATATTAGGATCATAGTGTACTATAGATATGCAAAGACTAGGTAAATCTTAACAACACAAATGAATTTTCACACTTAAAGCCCGAGATGTGCAGCGATCATTTCACACTTCATTTGTGCAACGCAAAATCAAACGCAGTTTATTACTAGAATTAAAAACTACTCTTTTTACACAAATTTATAACAAGCTAAAACTCTATTCTATCGATTGCTTAAAAAAGAACTATGTTTCGTTAGTTATTAGCAAATGAGCAGTTCGTGACTAAAATTGTGTATGGCAAGCATGGCTACCAGCTGACCAGATGAAGAAGAAGCTCCACACGACCGGTAAATCTAAAAGGCAACTACGCTGATGTAGTTACGGTAGATGAAGGTGGTCACGAAGCAGTGATCATGAAAACGTTGATGCAGGTAGAGCTGGAACCAATGGTTGCACGTCATTAGGCACGCAGTATCACTGGTGTCTTCGGCCAGACACAGACTATCTATTCATAGTTACCTGGGAGAAAACAGGTGTGTTACTAGCTGACCAGAAGAGAAAGGGGCTGCCACAACCGATGTGACTAACAAGCAACTACGCCGGTAATCATACAGCCTCTGATGTAGTTACAGCAGATGAAGGTGTTCACGAATCAGTGATCCTGGGAGAGAACAGGTGTGCTACCGTAGCAATGAGCGATCTTGGATCGAATTCTTTTGGTTCGATTAATCGATTTTTTGAATCGATCTAAACACGACAGAAATCGACTGGATCGATCCTTTTCATTCGATTTTTGTTTCGATCCAACAACAACAAAATTCAGTCCATTTGCATTTGCAATTTAATATTGATTTGTACCTGGAGTTTTCAGCTCACGCTCGGGCAGTTAAAATTGTGTCTGATCCGATCTATAGTACCGAAATAGTATGCGATGATTGCACACATCTGTCCTCCCACCAAAACCAACCGGAGGCCTGTGGGATATTGATGACGAAATGGTAAAGAAAGTTATTAATCTACATATGTACAAACATTCACTTCTTATGACATATCTCAGGTTCATCAGTCCTCTGCTATGTCAAAACTGGATCGCCCCCATGGCCCCAAATATCGGCAGAAATACAAAATTTCTTGCATCAGTCTGTTTTCCCACGTTCTGTCGATCTTTTTCGATGATGGGAGAAAATCCGTAGTGAATATCCCTATGTAAACCCCCTTACTACTACGATACTATGTACCAAGAATGGTAACAAGTGTTCCGTCAGAGAGGCTATCCTTCAAATCTGGTGAAATCACACAGTATCGATATCGGCTCAATGCAAAACGCATGGCTCAATTAGCTTTTTTATGATCCCTCTCGGATGAGTTTTGGGATATCTGAATCAAGTACTTTCCGTACTTACCTGCTTTTACACTTCAACCATCTAATCGTTTTGTTTCATAGGTTAATCTGCCGTTTTTTAAATCGTTTATTTAATACCAATGAAACGAATATTATAACCTGTTAAATCATTTACCTAATCAAGAATCCTGAGCAAAAACTTCCACATGTCAAATGAAATCAAAATAGTCATTTACTATATTCTCACGTAGATCATCCGCTAAGGAGTTCGATCCGCGGTACACGGTAAAGACCGTAAATCATGGAGGTGGTAGCATCATGGTTTGGGGCTGTTTTTCTTGGTATGGAGTAGGTCCTATTTTCCGTAGTAATTCCATCATGACCAGATTTGAATACAAAGAAATCATGGAGCAGGTTAGGTTCTTTTATGCAGAAGAAAACATGCCGCTTATATGTCATTTTCAGCAAGACAACAATCCGAAACACATTTCTAAGTATGTAAAGGAATGGTTTCGTGCAAACAAAGTGTCGGTTATTTCATGGCCTAGCCAATCTCCTGATATCAACCCCATCGAAAATTAATGGAACGAGCTTAAAATAAAGTTATCAGGTCAAGCATTTTCAAATAAGGATCAACTATGGAGAACAGTTCAAAAAGAGTGGTATGATATACCAAAGGAAACTTGTCAGTGCTTGGTTGAGTCAATGCCAAGAAGATTGAACAAGGTTCTACTTAACAATGGAGGGCACTGCGGTTACTAAGCGTCATTAGTCTAATAAAACTTATACGATTATTTTCAAGCTTTCTGAACTATTGGGGCCTCCCTTAGCTCAGTCGGTAAAGGCGCAGCTACAAAGCAAGACCATGCTGGAGGTGGCTGGGTTCAATTCCCGGTCCGGTCTAGGAATTTTTCGGGTTGGAAAATTTCTCGACTTCCCTGGGCATAGCAGTATGATTGGACTTGCCACACAATTATACCAATGCAAAAATGGTACAGGCATCGAAAGCTCTCAATTAATAACTGTGGAAGTGCATCTAGAACACTAAGTTGAGAGCACGCAATAAGCTAATATGCGATATGCAATAAGCTTGAAATGCGAAGAAGAAGAAGAAGAAGAAGAAGAAGTACTATAGTTTTGTGCAACATCTATTTCACTGACCAGGCATATTTTAATTATGATTCTAATGAGTGAGTCATTTGATGTTTTAACTTTGAGTTTTCTCGTGCAATTACTTAATTTTTATTACACAATTAAATTTCTCACTTTAAAGTTGAATAAAATGAAGATGAATGAACATATCCTAAAATTTCGCATTCATTTTGCCTACACTTATTTTAATGAACAGCAGTGATGCATATTACACTCACAACGTTCACTGCGTACGTACTACACAATTTATTTCTAAATGATATCAATCATCACACTAAATGACTATTATAGGTGAAATGTCATTACAGGATAGCTTATGTAACCTAATATCAATTCTAGACTGAACATGGATTAATTTGCACCAACTCTCCTATGATCCGTTATATTTGAAAGATTCATGTGCCATTTTGAAAAAAAAAATCGATTCAAAATTATTGATTAAATCGGTGAATCGATTATTTTCAAAAAAATGAAACGATTCTGGCCTCAAGATCGCCCAATGCTAGTGCTACCAGTTGACCAGAAGAGGAAGATGCTGCCAGGACCAGTGAAACTAACAGGCAACTACGCTGGCATACAGGCTCTGATGTAGTTACAGCAGATGAAGGTGGTCACGAACAGTGATCATGACGACGCTGATGCAGTCAGAGCTGAGAGATAATAGCCCAAGCAACATTGCTAGTTTTATCGAGGTTTTAAAGCATTCTACAAGTCTAAATCATTGTCTACAGAACCCTCACAAAACCAGAAATGTTACTTGGGAGGTGTACTACCAGCCGACCTGCAGGTGAAGAGACTCCCGCGACCGGTGAAACTAACCGACAACTACGCCGGTGGTCATACAGCCTCTGGTCAAGAAGATGCTGATGCATGAGGCGCGCAGTATTGCTGGTGTCTTCGACCAGACACATACTATTTATTCATAGTTACCTGGGAGAGAACAGGTGTGTTACTAGCTGACCAGAAAAGGTAGAGGCTCCCACGACCGGAGAAACTAAAAGACAACTACGCCGGTGGTCATACAGCCTCTGGTGTAGTCACAGCAGACGAAGTGGAAAAAAGTGTTGAACAAAATTCCAGTCCGGAGAAGCTGAGGTCGAAGATAAAACGGAGTCAGGAAAGCCGATACGTCGTGGGCCGCACTGTAGACGACTTCAAAAGCTAATGAAATATGGGATGGACTATGCTGCGGGCCGCGAGCTGGCATTACTTCCATTAGCCAGTACTCCGAAGAGGCTAAGAAAAGATCACGACCGCACCAACAGCAGCGAATGCCTGCGCCAAAAAAATGTGAACGTCGAGTATCTGATGAAGGAAAAGATAAGTATACCGGCCCACCTGGTAAGGTTAATTTGAAAGTTGCTAACAATTCAAAGATTGCTAATCGGAATGAGGGGAAGAATGACAGGGATTCTAAGAACGCTGGGCATCCAGATAATTTAAAAAAAAACTGTTGGGACGAGGAAGAGTAGCCCTCCCAGCACCAACATACAGCGACATTGCTAACAGGGTCGGGTTAAGGATTTTGCCTAAGAACTACCCTGAAGTTGAACTGTCAACTAACCAAAAAGACCTCTCGTTGAAAGTTGTACAGCAACGTCGAGAACAGGTCAAACCTAAATTTACTTGCTGGCGGTTCAAGCCTGGGTGTTTAGTGTTCACATGCCAGAACAAGGACACAGCTGATTGGGTCAAGGATAAGTTTCCATCCTTAGTTATCTGGGAAGGAGCTGATCTGGTTGTAGTGGACGAAGATAAAATCCCACGTCCTGAAGTGCTAATCGCGTTCTTTCCTTGGAGTGCTAAGTATGGCACGGATATGATTCTGTCTCTCATTGAAAGTTAGAATGAAAATCTTTTTACTGATCCATGTAAATGGTGATCACGTTGAACTTGCCCTTACAGTAGCTTTTTATTTTTTCTTTGCGGAATCTAACAGAAAGAAAGTTGGTTGTTAATTACAGGTATGGGCAGATTCAAATAAAAAAGAAACGCCCTGCTCAATCTGGAGAGACTGGAGAGCAGAGATAAGAGTGATATCCCAGACAAGGTTATAATTAAATGACACAAATGAGTCTTATTGAACTTATTCAAGTGAATGTTCATCATTCAAAGGGTGCATCAGTAGTGCTCAGTAGAAGATTTACCAAAGAAAACATGGATGTGGGTTTGATTCAAGAGCCCTGGGTTTATAATAGTAGAGAATTGGGATGCTTTTCAAATAATTGTAGACTTTTGTATGACGAGAGTTAATCTCAACCAAGAACTGCAATTTTAGTAAATAAGAGAACGAAATTCGTCCCAATTACTGAATTTATTGGTAGAGATATCGTTGCGATCAAGATGGAGGTTCCAACGATTGAGAAAAAACGAAGGTATGTCTTGCTTTAGCTTATTTCCCAGGAGATGTTGATAACGTCCCTCCTTCTTCGATCGCTAATTTTGTCAACTACTGTAGAAAAATAAACACCTAATTTATAATAGGGTGCGATGCAAATGTTCATCACATGATGTGGGGAAGTACCAATATTAATAAAAGAGGTGAGGATCTTTTGCATTACATATCATCTAACGATACTGATATAAATATTTAATAGAGGGAATTCTCCAACATTTATCAATTTAATTCGACAAGAGGTTCTCGATCTTACGATCTACGGTGACCTTTTGACAGATAAAATTGTGAATTGGTAAGTTTCTGATGAAGAATCGTTGTCCAACCACAAGCACATTAGGTTTAATAATAAAGCCGGATCAGTAATATCAGAAGACTTTAGTAACCCAAGAAAAACTAACTGGGACCTTTATCGTTTTCATTTAATGAATGATAATTCAATTAATGACATTCAAATTAATACGCACTCACAATTAGAAAATGATTCTAATGCGATCAATAACACAATGTTGCCCTATCTAACATAGATCATCTAATAGGGATGTTCCTTGGTGGAACGGCAAAATGGAGGAAGATTTCCAGACGATCGTTCAATAGACCTAAAGCTACTTCAGACGACTGTCAATAGTCAATACAAAAAGGCCGTAACTGCATATAACAGAGAATTGAGGCAAGCTAAACGGAAGGATTGGAGACGGGTATGTGAAGACATCAATAACGCTCCAGCATCTGTAAGGATGCATAAAGTTCTTTGAAAAGACAATTCAAATGGTCTTGGCAGCCTAAAAAAAGAAGATTGTAGTTTAACTGCTGACTCGTCTGAAACACTGGAAGAACTGATGAGGACTCACTTCCCAGAGTCAACTCCATTGTCGTCTGAAGAAGAGGACTTGAAATAACGAGACATGAATGGTCAATAGATGCCTATCAGAAAGCTTGTGAAATCTTCACGCCATCTAGAGTTGAATGGGCATTGAGTTCTTTTCAACCTTTCAAATCTGCTGGGAAAGATGAGATATTCCCAGCATTACTTCAACAGGGGAAAGAAACGCTCATCCCCCTCCTTACTGAACTATTCAAAGCCAGTGTTACTCTGAGCTACATACCAAAAACATGGAGAAAGGTTCGCGATGTTTTCATTCCAAAAGCTGAAAAAAGAGATAAAACGGCTCCGAAAGCCTTCCGACCCATAAGCCTTTCATCTGTTCTGCTAAAGACAAGGGACACAATTCTAGATGATTCCATCAAATCAACAAGTTCAGCGGCGTTACTTCTTAGCAAATTCCAATTTGCTTATCAATCAGATAAATCTAGAAATCGCTTAAGCGAAGTTACGTAGCTTCAGGCAGTTCTAAGAACTCAGGGCCTTGATTGACAGGAAAATTGTGAGAACTTTAGAGAAGTTCTGACAACTTCAGATAAATATTTAGTACAGTTGGGCAGTTTGATTAAAGTCAGGGAAATAGTGAGAACCTTTCAGAAGTTCAAAAATAGAATAAAATATAAAGCTCGATTCAAAGTCAATCTGGACGCACGGTTTAATACACCACCGCGCCCCTGGTGGTTGGAACAAACAACGTTTGACAGACATTTGTTGATGTTTTATTGACGAAAAAATTGGTGAAAAGTTTTTCTCGATTGATCGACGCATCCCGAAATTACGGATTATGGAACTTGAGAAAAGAAAATTAATTGTGCACAAAAATCTAGAGAACCCTTCGTGGACTGCCTCAAAAATAGCAAAAGTGTTAAAATTCCCAAAGTCAACGGTGAGTCTTGCAATCAACCGTTGCAAGGATACTCTGAGTGTGGATAGAGTACAGCGCATCTATCATAAAAGTGGCACTAGGGACAAAGAGCTGAGGAGAAAGGTGTTGAGGTACGTGAAAAGCAACCCAGGTGTCTCCAATACGTGATTTGGCAAAGAAATACGATTCCAACTTTTCCACCGTGCGGAACATCCTTTCAAGAGAAGGATATAAGGATATAAGAAGGCCAAAAAACGAGCATGATTACTATACGAACGAGTTTTGACGAAATTTGATGGCTGTATTTTAATGGATGACGATCTGCAGTTGTGGCCTTAAAACCAAGGTTTTCATCACATCTCACACAATGACGTCGAAGGTTTACATTAAAGAGTGTCTGAAAAAGCGGATTTTACCCTTCATTCGGCAACACAAGACCAACGTTATGTTTTGGCCGGATCTAGCCAGCTGCCACTACTCTAAGGAGGTACTAGAATGGTATGCTGCAAACAATGTTAATTTCGTCGCCAAAGAGATTAATCCTCCGAATTGCCCTGAGTTCAGACCGATCGAAAAATATTGGGCAATTGTCAAGCGAAAACTTCGAGGATGCGGTAAAGAAGTGACATATGCACAACAAATGGGTTTAATGGAATAAGTTCGCCAGTACAGTGTCACCAGCGACTATGCAGATCATGATGGCATCGATCACAAGTAAAGTGTGACAGTTCGTTCGAAACGATGAAATGTAATAACTTGTTATATATCGTTTGACAACTGAATAAATACCCTTTTACAATTTGATCAACCGTGTATGTTGTTTAATTCTTGAGTTATGATCACTTTAATGCGTCCAAATTTACTTTGAATCGGGCTTTAGTCTAGAAAACATAAACTTCCCTGATGTTAAGTGATGAGAACTTATGGAAAAATTCGGAAGCTACAAAGAAGTTGCGATAAATTCACGTTAGTTCAGAAAACTTAGGAAAGTTTAAAGATCATTAGGGCAGTTTGACTAATTTCAATGCAATTCCAGAAACATCATCAAAAGAGTAGTGACAATTTCGGGATATTTCTTCTTTTACTATTTTTTTTTAAATTATAGTCCCATGGGTATTTGTAAGATATGAACTCTTGCCTTTGGTGTGGCTCCATTTTGGGAAAGATTTGAGAACTTCAGGGTGGTTCACAAAAATGGTAAGAAGATGTCTAGATGAATGAAAGAAAATACGTTCTGATGATGTCGGTGAAGTTTCATTTATAGACTGCGGAATAATATGAGCTGGAATTCTGTAAACTTTCGGGAATTTCAGGAAAGCTTCGAACACTTCAAGGTGGTTCCATTTCAGGGATATCCAAAAACCATAAGAACAGTCAAGTAATCCAGAGAACTTAAGGAAACTCCTGGAAGCTGTGAAGCTGTTTCAAGAACTTCAGAGAAGCTAGATCTAGAGATCTTCTGGGAAGCTCATAGATCTAATGGACACGCTCAATAACTTGAGACTAGAAGAGACTAACTCTGGCTCGACCACGACTCCCGGATAACTAGCGCGAGACGCCTGAACTGAGTCACAAGGCCGGCAACAAAGGCTGAAAAACCGTGGAATTTCTTAGGTTCGGGTTATTGAAGAATTTGGAAAGTGATTGATGGGAAAGGTTTTTTTTAATAAGGGTAGGTGTACCTGTTATGGCTATACGATCCTATTATAGTGTGTTTCAATGCCTATGGTATTCCCATATGAAAATGTGGAACACACCATAGTAGGAAAGTATATCCATAACTAGTACATTCACCCTACTGTGTTGGTGTAAAGTGGGTTTTGTTTGGGCTATTGGTGTGGTGGAAAGGTCACTTGTTCTGGAACGTAATAACGTTATATCCGGGCTGTTGAACTACGACGAGCGCTCACGGATGGTGATGACTGCGATGGTGGTTCGGTGGTCTTAAAAATGGCTACTTGATGGCTTGGTTTGACTTTTTGCAATGGCGGATTGCTGTTTGTTGGACTCGATGGTGGGGCACGTGGAATGACGTTTCCACTGCAATTCAGCCACTAGCTTGATCGTGGCTTTGGCTATCGGCGTCTCCCTTTTTTACGCAATCGACGGACCACGGACGATATCGTATTGGCCTCACCGAGAAGGGTCCTCCTTGACGGTTAGGGATCAATGCCCGAAGTAACTCTCTCTTAAATGGTCTTTGAATGTTGATGAGAGAGGAAGTCCTTGACTGTTAGGTTAAAACCAGTTTCCCGATTTAAGCCGACTCGTTTGCAAGTGCGGATTTAACACAAAAGCACAAAATGTAGAAAAGTACAGAAGTACAACAGGTCCTAAAACAAGTGGTATAGTAGAGGTCCAAATTGGCTCACTGTTCTAGGCACTACAGTAGATTTACTTCCAAATGTATTACTCACTTGTGCCACATATGAACGTCGCACGCTATGTCTGAAGGCACTTTATTTGCAACATTCATGTACCTCATATTTTTAACAATCAAATCTGTGATGGTTTTAAAATATTACATCTTGGGTTTTTAGAACTTAGTCGTTTACAAAGGCGTATACGAACTATTGATGATACAAAACTGTTACGGATCGAAACAAATTCAGCTGAAAATTATTTAAAATGGGACTAAAGTTGTCAAAATGCTGGTACAGTAAGATTCCCTCTTCGGTACCGTAAAATATCGTAGCTTTGTCATGATCTCATAATGTTTAAATTAATCAAATCATTAAACAATGGTTTAGTCGCTAAGTTTACTATTATTCAATGCAAAACGATAAAGTGGTTCTCAGATTTTTTTATTTTGTGTCATCAGCTTGACCAAATAATGTAAAAATAATGTTATTAAAAAAACTGGGATTTTATATTTGTGTTTATTCCACTTCTCGCGTCACGCGTAGAGAGTCGAGTCGTATGTGTCACCCAATTCCCGTTCTCGAATAGAGTGACAATTGTCGATACGAATGAACTCCGATGAACTTTCGGTGTATTCCCATAGTCGATGTATATCGACAAAACTCGGATCGGAATAACGTTTTCATGCGAGTGTTGTCGATACGTCAGAAGCAATCGAGAACGTTTGAAAAGCGAGAAAAAGGAAGTGAAGCGACAAGTTTTTATTTTCTTATGCTTTTGAAAATATTTTTACTAAATAATTCGACAGTGAGCATGCATAAGGGCGTATACGCGATGATCGATTCTCTTCGTCGATTTTCTCTTTTGTTAATAACTTGCTAGAATTAACGTACCGAGAAACGTTTGCTGTTGATTTCGATAGCCAATATAACCTGTTACAACTCTGCATTGAAAAAATTCTAGGAAATTGTTTCGCTTAGCTGTAGCAATGCAAAGAGAAACTTCAACTTGTCAACTTGTGTCTATTGTCCTTCCCCATCTGTTTTTAAACTCGTTCTGTTATTCTGTTATGTCTTATTTCATTGCTATATAAAAATAGTAATATCATATCATTATTTTATTATTATTTTTTTTTTCATTTTGCTGCGTTTGGTGGGGCAATGGGAGCGCAAGTCAATCCAAAGCCAAGGATAAAGAAAGGGTAATAGCTGAATAGTCTATGCGGACCATTTGAACGCCACGGGGAAAGGAAGGGATTGAAGATTTGAGGGGTTTTGAGGAAATGACACACATAGTACTAGATTTGTGCTGCAAAATATAAAGAAGCCGAAAATCAATCTCCCGCTGATTTATCCTTTCGCATACATACCAAATTGATATTTTAAAGCAATTATCAAAATAAACAGACAATAAATGAAAAGGTTAGTTGCTAGTTGCCTCCCTAAGCGGACCCCCTGCATCGTTACTATTTTGTTAATCTACTTAATGTTATTGAGCTGTCTAAATTTTCTTATTTAAGTTCTTTTGATGATTATGATATCTCATAAGCCTTATTTAAAAAATAATTGAAATCTCTAATCTACCTAATCAATTATAACCCATGCTTGAACCTGTAAAACTATATAAGGGCTTTGCTGTCGCTTCTCCGCTCACTAAAAAAATGCACTAGAAGTTCACTAAACATCTCAACGTAGTCTACGTCAACCATTCGGTCGTGTCTTGTACACAACCCCACCAATTTTTTTTCCGTCGATCTTGTTTTCCGTGCCAAGCGCACGTATAAAATTTGTGAATCTAATTAGTATATAAGCTAAACGCTATTTCGAGGCTACTCAGTGACTGGGTAGATCGCACTCATTTTTGTATGCTGTATAGAGTTGTCAAAAAATGAGTGAACTGGTTTTGCTCCGGTGAGTAGAATCTACCCAGATTCTGGGTAAATGGTTCTGACATAAATCATTTCGGTTAGTAATGCCGGCAAGAAACGAAGACGAGGCAAGGGATCCGGACGTATTACTCCCAAGGATTTGAACAAAGGACAGGTACTTGGTTTCGGTAAGGCCAACATTGTATGGCCAGTATTGTCAGCGCTGATTATTCGAGGTCGAGAGCTTGTACAACAGCAGCAGCTTCCGGAAGATAAGGAGTGGGAAGCCAAGCTCAAGAAGATTCGCGATGAGATGGTGAACTTCAAACGGATGAAGCTCAGTCCCCTTGAGCGAGGTTGGTCTGGATATAAAATGCCTAGCCATAGTATAAGGCCGCCGTATGCAGTTGGAGAGGACCAGTTTGAAGGATTCGACACCAAATGTGTGGAACTGAAGACCGTTGTCAATATGAAGGGCAATCTTAGTTGGAAGAGACGTCATCATTTGAGTAACCGTTACCCAGTTTCATCCATTAGCACGTTTACTCAAATTTGAGTAAAAGCATGTTAACTCATTTTTGAGTAACTTCCCTTTTGGCTGAACTGAGTGATTTTCGACTCAAAAATGAGTAGCATTGAAATAGCGTGTACGCTAAATCGTAACTCTCCTGACCGACGCATCGATCGGTATAAAACGAGAGAATACGAACTTAGTATAACAATGGTTTATACGTAACGTATATAACGATCAATTGATACATTCAGTTTATTCGGGGAATGCATTTTCTGTTTCTTTTTCGTTCCATGGATACTATTATTCTTTTTTTTAAAGATGCTTTCGGCAAATTCATTTATTATTAAATTATAAGAAAACGCGCAGTGACAAATGATCGTTGCATAATGCGAAGTCTGCACATGGATCGGCCACGTACCAGCCACTATAAAACTGATGGCGAACGTTGGATCCTGATGCCGATTACTGTAGCCAGTAGTGTCGGTTGGAATGATGGTGACGGCTCGAGTGATGGTGGATCAAACGACAGACAGATTGCCAGCAGTTTCCATCCCCGCATCAACAAATCTCTGCTGGGATTATCCGTCATTTGCCGGCACATCTAGATTACTGCTATTCCCTCGTAAACTCTGATTCTTCACCGGGTTAGATTTACTCGGGTAGATCGTACATGGTTCGCTGTTACCTCCTCTGATCTGGAAATTTAAGCACCTAGTTTAGAAGATTCCTTCCCGAATTGCCTTAACCACTTCAACTTACATGTCCTCCATATTCTTGCGATCGGAAAGTTGATTTAATAATCCGTACTTCACGTACGAATACCGTGACGTTTACTCGACCATTCGAACATCGGACTTGACCAAGATTGGATGATTCTAAAAAAAAACGATCTTCGGATTAAGAACAACCAACCTCCACCTCTCTCAAACAAGGACCAAATTACATAACCGGTCGTGCTATCGAAATGGCAAAGAAAGTTTCTTAGAACCTTAAGTTATAATTCCCAAATGATAGAAAAACGTATGCTCTATTGTTTTTATCCGTATCTATGATTTTATTTATTGAAAAAAAAACTGATATTTATTCCAAAATCAAATTACTGTTTTGTTAGAAAATACTGCATACGCCCTTATCATAGCTTGAGCGATGAACTTTTTCAGTTTGACGTTTCTAGAAATGAACAGCACTTCGCTCTCGATTCATCCTTCCTCTCGATGCAGAATGAACAACTCGCGTCGTGCGAGTCGACATTCGGAATAGAGTGAGAATTGTCACGCGAGAAGGAAACGAGAATGGTCATCTCGACTCGCGCGAGAAGTGGAATAAACACAATTGAAAAACATTAATTGTATTCGTTTATTATAGTTTTCATGGTTTGTAGATAGAGGATTCAATATGTTTTTATATATTTCCTCAAAAGATTAGGCCAAACAACATCAAGCACCTACAATGGCGACCAGCAAATCCGAATTTATTTAATTTTTATGATTTTTTTTATGTGTGGTGTTTTTTTCTAACAAATATCTACAAACCCGCACATCTTTGACTGTCGAGTTTGGTTTGAACTTCTTGTTAACATCTTGCTTCTGGATATTTGTGAACCTTAATTTTTATAAACTGCTCCCTTTTATACCGGTAAACGGCAATGTAACATGCGTGAGTCGTACTCACGATATTTTTTTAGGTGCCGAACTCTCATTTTTACCCTACTCATGTGCAGCGTATAAGCGAAAGAGGTATCACAAGCAATTCTTTCTACTAGACCTGTTTTCTAAGACATAGAGTAGGAGTTGTTCCATTAACGACCCGATGAAACAGCTTATAGAAGTTACATCCAAATTCACAACCCCTGTTTTTCCTTGACGTTCAACGATGGAATTCTTCAAACTTTCTTGATGTTATTTGAACGTCTCTGAGCTTGGCATTTTTTACCTGAAACTCTCAGATATTTCTTAAACTTCACCGTACTGTCCTAATGTTATTAAATTTTCCCTGTGTTTCACATACCATCCTAAAGTTTGCCAAAATTTCTTCACGTTTAAAGAACTTTTTGCAGAGCATCATTGAAATTCATATATTGTTTCTACAGTTCACAGAGCTCTCTTGAAGTTCGTAGAACTTACCAGAACGACATTGAACTCCCCAGAAGCTAAGAAGACGTCTTTGAAGTTGGCATAATTTTCCTGAAGTTTATAGAGCTTCTCTGAAGATCGGAGCACATTTTTAGAGTTTGAATAATTTTTCTGAAGTTTGTAGAACTTCCCTGAAGTTCAATGAACTTATTTGAAAGTTGTTGAATTTTTCTGCTTCATTGGAGGCAATTATTTAAAGTTTGCAGTACTTTCCTAAAATTCACACCAGTTTCCTATAGTTCGCAGAATTTCCTAGAAGGTCGCTGAACCTTCCTGAAAATGTCCATGGACAAAATATGGGAACTGCTATGAAGCTCTAGCAACTCTGTAGTAATTCAAGGTGAGGGCTACCTAAACTCACTGGGCAAGAGTAACTAACCTCATGTGAGTTTCATTCCTGTATTATCGAGTCAAACATTTCTATTTATTTTTAAAAATCCAAGCAAATTTTCCGCCCCTCAGGATGGTTTAGTGGTAAATACCACCTTCGCCAGCTGCTGAGAACAAGACACAAAACTTTCGGATAACTAATATCTCCTTTATTGAGCTCCAGTAAAAATCTTTCGACGATCGTCGCTACTAAAGCGGCTTCATTTTTTAACAGAGTCGCTTTTCGAAGCACGACAAGCGAGCTCTCTATTTTCTTCATAAGATTTTTTTTTTTAATTTTCTACACGATACATCCATAAAAAAACACTCGAAATAGGACGAAAATCAATGCCTACTATGATTACGTGGCTGTCTTGGACTGTCCTGCTCGCTTCTTTCTCTTTTACTTTTATGAGGCAAGAGAAATTAAACAAGATATTGTGCTACGAACGAATATTAAAAGGGTGATACGGTCAAAATTTGGTCAATATCAACTTGACGTATTTCTTTCAATTTTGCATTTAAAAAACCTGAACACCCCTCATTTTGAAGGTGTGTGTGTGTAGAATGTTGCTCCTATTTTGATTTTGGAATTAACTCTTCAGTTGTCAAAATGCCGTCCAAGCAAGAAGAGCAGCGTATCAAAATTTTGTTCGCGCATCGCGAAAATCCGAGCTACTCGCACGCAAAGTTGGCAAAATCGCTAAAAGTTGCCAAATCAACCGTTACAAATGTAATTAAAGTGTTTGGGGAAGTCTGGATCGGGGGGAAACCGAAAACCGGAAGCCGCTGAGACGACAAAGAGAGTTGCCGGTAGTTTCAAGCGAAACCCTAACCTCTCTCTCCGAGATGCCGCAAATAAGCTGGGTGTATCGTCTACAACCGTGCATCGAGCCAAAAAACGAGCCGGACTATCGACTTACAAGAAGGTAGTGACTCCAAATCGCGATGATAAACAAAATACGACGGCCAAAGCGCGATCCCGGAGGCTGTACACGACGATGCTGACGAAGTTTGACTGCGTGGTAATGGACGACGAAACCTACGTCAAAGCCGACTACAAGCAGCTTCCAGGACAGGAGTTTTATACGGCAAAAGGAAGGGGAAAGGTAGCAGATGTTTTCAAGCACATGAAACTGTCAAAGTTCGCAAAGAAATATCTGGTTTGGCAAGCCATCTGTACCTTTGGCTTGAAAAGCAGCATTTTCATAGCTTCCGGGACTGTCAACCAAGAAATTTACGTGAAAGAGTGTTTGAATAAACGTCTGCTGCCTTTCCTGAAGAAACACGGTTGTTCCGTACTGTTTTGGCCGGATTTGGCATCTTGCCATTACGGTAAAAAGGCCATGGAGTGGTACGCCGCCAACAACGTGCAGGTGGTTCCCAAGGACAAGAACCCTCCCAACACGCCAGAGCTCCGCCCAATTGAGAAATACTGGGCTATTGTCAAGCGGAACCTAAAGAAGACCAAAAATACTGCTAAGGGCGAGCAGCAGTTCAAGGCAAACTGGCTTTCTGCGGCGAAGAAGGTGGACAAGGTGGCTGTACAAAATCTGATGGCAGGGGTCAAGCGTAAGGCCCGGCAATTCGGATTTGGAAAAGCGGAAGCCTAACTGAATATTTTTCCTGAATTTTATACTAATTGAACTTGAAAAAGAAATTTAATTTGATTTTTTAATTAAACGATTTCACCGATTTACACGCGTTTTCCCTTGACCAAATTTTGACCGTATCACCCTTTAATTGATTTATCACAAATTCGACAAAAGCAATATGGATCTTACTTGGGAGTCAAAGAAAACTTCTTTAATGCCATTTGGATTAATGCAATCAACTTTTGAACCTTATTTGACTGCATTTGTTCAATTCGTAATAGTCCATATACAAATTCATAATCAGCTTTGTAAACTTCAAAACACTTGTTCTCAAAAAACCCAAGATGAAATATTTTAAAGCCATACAGCTTTGATTGTTAGGATCAATACTAATATCCTGTGAAATAAAATCTGAGGTACATGAATATTGCAAAAAACAGTGCCTTGGTACATAGCGTGCATCGTTATTAAAGTCATCATGGCAATCTACTAATAGCCTTAACTTCAATGCCAATATCCAATCCATTAATAACTCCATTTTTCCTCGGTGTCGATTATAACCACCCATCTGTGCTCGATATTCCTCCTTCCACAGTTGATTTTGACACCACCCATTCGATACCACGCTCATTCAAATATTACAATAATTACACCTATTTCTGACAATCCTTACTTATAAACAACCTTTTAACCTACACTTAATCTAATAAACTCAAACGGTTACAAACTTCAGTAAAGGCCAGACATTCAGGAAAAAAAAGAAGATCTGCAAAGGTTATTCTTCCTGAAGAGAGTGTGTTGCTGGCTCTCAGCGGACTTTAAACAAATTCCTGGAAACCAGTATGTGACTGCGAAAGACAAGTTCGATGTTTCATAGTCCTTCGAGTGTCGAAGTTCCCCAAGAAATTCATGATTTGGAAGGCGATTTGTTGGAGCAGCAAACGGAGTAAGCCTTTCGTAACAACTACAACCGTAAATGGCCAAGTCTACATGAATGAGTGCCTGAAGAAACGACTGCTTCCGTTTCTCAAATCACACAACGTTCCTACAATTGTTTGGTATGATATAGCATAGCCTCTTGTCACTACTCTAAGGACGTTTTGGAGTGGTAAAAGACGAATGAGGTCAATTTCGTGCCGAAGGCTCTCAATTCAAACACACCAGAGTTGCGGCCGCTCGAAAGATACGAAGTCCGTAAGCATCCTAAATGTCTGAAATCATTGTAGTAAGCAGAAAAAAATGCGAGTAGGGTAGAGAACTACTTCGGCCTAATCGCCCATTTTGGGCCTATCGAGCAGAAAACTTCAAATAAATCCATGATTTCAGAGTTAACAAGTTAATTATGCGTTTGGTACGATACTTTAGTTAATAAACTACGGTACGAAGTCAATGAGAACGCGTGATATGTAGGTTTGCACCCACTATTCCCAAAAACAAAAGAAGCGCTCCGACCGAATCAATCTTTATCTTCATCCGATAGGCCGAAGTGAATTCTTTGGCGTTTCAATTGTGTTTCAATGCGTTAGGCCGAGTTTAGAATCCGTAGGCCGAGTTTGGCGTCAAGATGCAGTGTTAGACTTTTGACAATATCTCAACGGTTGGTTTCTCTTTATCAAATATTACGGTACATACGGAAAGGTAAATCAATTTGGAAGCCATCGGTAATAATAACATTTCGTTTGGTGCTAAACTGCGCTAGATTAAGAAAGACTAAGTGTGGGCTTTGCTTAATAGGCCGGAAATGGGGTAGTTAACCCTACTTTTTTTTTCTTTGATTGGTTTTTTGTCGATCTTGTTTTTTATGCCTCAGAAAATACAGGTGGTGCCGACTGGGATTGAACCCAGGCCTTTTGGGGTGAGTACACTTAGAAGTACTCACCACGTCGCGAATGGCGGGTACTTCTAAGTGATGCAATTTAACTGTGGACACCCTTTAATCAACATTTCCAATAGAGGAGTATTGTCTCATCTTTCGTCGTGTATTGTTACTTTTGGTTGAATTGTCGTTTGCGAGAAATCGGCGGTGGAACTGAAAAGTGACAGTTACGTTAAATCGAGGAATAACTTAATTTCACAACCGAACGAACAATTCATATAGATTCTCATTAATTCAGTTTGAAGCCCCGCACTCAACGACTTCGTTCCGGAAAATTAAGAACTTAAATCAGGAAAGATAGTTCCAGTGCCGAAGAAAATGGTCACCACTCACGCAAACTTTGGACACCGACGACCGTTCGCGAACTAACATACCGACTACTGCTGGATTCACTTGAGTCCCGAAATTTGCCAAGGTTGTTTAGCAAACCGATCGGTGGTGGAGGTGACGGTCCATACCCCGACCAACCAACCGGAAATTTCCATTTTCCCAAAATGTAAACAATCAGCAATAGTAGTTTGTTGAATGTTATTCTTTTCGCCGAACCGTGCCACCGTTTGGCCGAAACCACTTCGCGGAATCTCCTCACTACTCGGTCACCGAGCAGTAGTGAGTGGTAGTAGCTCACAAAAAACGGCTCATGTATAATTTATTTATATCCCCGGCTATTTATTCCAAATATATTCAAAATTAGGGTTTAAACTGTTGGTTTTTCCACACAGCTAAATAATTCAAATTTGATTATGCTCATAATTACATATCCTTATTATTATATTCATTGTCCATACACGTTGCCTCCGTTCTTCGTCCAAGCCTTGCTGGGGATTCGTGGATTCATCAAAGAGAGCTACCGTCATGCAAGCGCGGGAGGTGTGTTGTTTTTATTTGTATAGAACGAAACAGGATATAGGATTACATCACGAAAGTCCGCCGACCTTTTCCGTGTTTCCCGGTATTCTGGTGTCGGTTCAGTTCGGTCGACTGACAAATGCCCGCTGAAGAACCAACTAACCGTTTACATATATTTCGTACACTGTTATTAGAGTTGGTTTTTTTTTTTCGTTTCCGAGAGAAAGAGGTGCTGCACAAAGCAACAAACAACTTTTGGTGATGAACGATGGTCGTCGGTTGGAGTTAGAGAGTCTCAACAACAACAACAACAATAACAACAGCAGCAGTGTTTCCTCGGAATACTTATTTCAGCAACGAACATGCTTTATTAGCTGTGTGATGATGAAAGGATAAACGCTGTTTGCTCTGCCTTTCCATAGCACTTTGACCAGTTGAAGTCACTGTCGTTCTGCATACTTTGTTGCTTTTGTTGGGTTGTAATGATATTCATGGCACATAAATTATTCGGATGAGAACCTGATGAAGGATGTTTCGGCTCTTGAAGAGTTTCCCTGTGCGAGGGTGGTCGAAAATTGAGTGAATGGTTGGGTAAAAGGTTATCGTAATCAGCTTGATGTTTGCTCCATATTACGACGATGCATTAGTTGGAAGGTTGAGAAAAAGGTGTACTCCCTATTCATGAGATTATTCAGCCTTATACTTGGTGGCTTAACATGTGAAAAGTCAACATTGGGCACCTAGTGTCTTTATTGTTTACTTATGACCACGAAAGTTTACCGAGCAGTGATGATCCAACGGTGATGCAATTGCCTGAGTTGCCAAGTTTTATGCTACTCCATGACGGTTCGTTTGAGATTTCAACTACGTCTGATCGATTTGGCGTAGAATCTTAATAAAACCAGACCTTGTACCTATTGAGGTCATATTTTATTTTCAGGCAAATGTGTATCGATTCTTGATGTCGAATATTTTCAACTTTATGCCAAACCTTCAAACCAGCTCGGCTACTTCTGCTCTCCGGTTGAGGGCCACTTCTCGCCGTACAGAAACAAACACCCACCAGAGTAGCTGAACCACCAAGAAACCCAGGAAATGGAAACTTTCAAACACCGACGTTGACATTTATTGGTCACATATGTGTGTCGGTCCAGAAGACCAAGAAAAAATCTCGCCCGACCACACCATAAGTGGGTGGCAGGCAGTAAAACACAAAAAATGCTCCGTAAAGGGTGATACGGTCAAAATTTGGTCAATATCAACTTGACGTATTTCTTTCAATTTTGCATTTAAAAAACCTGAACACCCCTCATTTTGAAGGTGTGTGTGTGTAGAATGTTGCTCCTATTTTGATTTTGGAATTCACTCTTCAGTTGTCAAAATGCCGTCGAAGCAAGAAGAGCAGCGTATCAAAATTTTGCTCGCGCATCGCGAAAATCCGAGCTACTCGCACGCAAAGTTGGCAAAATCGCTAAAAGTTGCCAAATCAACCGTTACAAATGTAATTAAAGTGTTTGGGGAACGTTTGTCGACAGCCAGGAAGTCTGGATCGGGGGGAAATCGAAAACCGGATGCCGCTGAGACGACAAAGAGAGTTGTCGGTAGTTTCAAGCGAAACCCTAACCTCTCTCTCCGAGATGCCGCAAATAAGCTGGGTGTATCGTCTACAACCGTGCATCGAGCCAAAAAACGAGCCGGACTATCGACTTACAAGAAGGTAGTGACTCCAAATCGCGATGATAAACAAAATACGACGGCCAAAGCGCGATCCCGGAGGCTGTACACGACGATGCTGACGAAGTTTGACTGCGTGGTAATGGACGACGAAACCTACGTCAAAGCCGACTACAAGCAGCTTCCGGGACAGGAGTTTTATACGGCAAAAGGAAGGGGAAAGGTAGCAGATGTTTTCAAGCACATGAAACTGTCAAAGTTCGCAAAGAAATATCTGGTTTGGCAAGCCATCTGTACCTGTGGCTTGAAAAGCAGCATTTTCATAGCTTCCGGGACTGTCAACCAAGAAATTTACGTGAAAGAGTGTTTGAATAAACGTCTGCTGCCTTTCCTGAAGAAACACGGTTGTTCCGTACTGTTTTGGCCGGATTTGGCATCTTGCCATTACGGTAAAAAGGCCATGGAGTGGTACGCCGCCAACAACGTGCAGGTGGTTCCCAAGGACAAGAACCCTCCCAACACGCCAGAGCTCCGCCCAATTGAGAAATACTGGGCTATTGTCAAGCGGAACCTAAAGAAGACCAAAAAAACTGCTAAGGGCGAGCAGCAGTTCAAGGCAAACTGGCTTTCTGCGGCGAAGAAGGTGGACAAGGTGGCTGTACAAAATCTGATGGCAGGGGTCAAGCGTAAGGCCCGGCAATTCGGATTTGGAAAAGTGGAAGCCTAACTGAATATTTTTTCTGAATTTTATACTAATTGAACTTGAAAAAGAAATTTAATTTGATTTTTTAAATAAACGATTTCACCGATTTACACGCGTTTTCCCTTGACCAAATTTTGACCGTATCACCCTTTATGTGAAACGACCTCGGGCAGTACAGCAGCTTGCACTTGTCGTTCTGTCGTTAGTTTGTCCTGTTCTTGAAACCCTTTTTTCGATGGTGATAGAAATCACTGCCCGTTCGCTTCTTGGAGCTGGTTAAAAATTCAACACCTGCCCTGTACGGTTCCCTATAAAACCGAGGGAAAGATTTTTTGCTCTCCACCCGAACGCCTAATCCAGTGAATGACTTCCCCAGTGAGTACTTGACTCTGAAATCTTAGTGCTTTTGAGCACAACGTTGAAAGTTGCCCCCGTTCGCCTTTCCAACCAACCTTCTGGATGAGCTGTCTAGTTAACTTTGTTGTTGTCAGCAAGCACGACCGAGACAAGCAGCCCCAGAATGGGGCAAGAACGGAAAATCGATAAAATTAACAATCAACACAACTAACTAAATTAAATTGCTTTATTTCAAAGTTTTTTCTTTAAACTTTTCGACACAAACAAAAAAGTTGTAAAACTGAAAGAAACAGCTCGGCGGGATTTTTGCAAACGGACCAATGCATGTGCCGGGGCGGAAGGACGACGTTTCGCGAGAAACTTTTGAAAAATTAAAAAAGTGGGAGTCGCTTTGGCAAGTTTCGTTCGAACATGGATGGTGAGCCAGCGAGTGTTCAGACATTCCCGCTGCTACCCACTACTTGCCACTTACTCGCCAAGGGCCCTAAGGGTTGGAATATGATTTATAAAAATGTCTTACATTCATTACTTCACCGAATGCAATTTTTCATCAGAAACTAAAAGGTCCGAAATCTGGAGCAAAAGTCATTCGCCAAATTGTCGGGGATTGCCGGGGTTAAACCTCTCGCTTTGCTCTCCCCCGTTAAGTAAAAAGAAGCCAGTCGGTGGTGAAGGATTTGGCGAAGAAAAATGCGAGCCCGGGAGGCGGGGGAGAAAACTTTCCGGGGAAGTACTTTCCATTTCCTTAAGTTGGTGCTTTCTTACCAGCACCATCACCACCATCATCATCATCAGTCTCGGAACGATGGTGGGATCGGAAGGACCTGGGCCGTCACCCATCAACTGGTGAGGAAAACAAAAGCGGGTTAAAATTTATTGTTTGTCTTAAGGATATTTTTTTTTTTCTTCCACCGACCGTCGTCGTCGTCGTCGTCGATTTCTTCTGGTTGATGGTTCCGGGAAACGGAAAGGAAATTCGTCTTGTCGAGCGGCGGGAGTTTAACTGTTTGAGTAGTTTGGACGTGGATGAAATTTCGGAGAAATATGCTGGCCTTTTTGCTAGTTTTCCGGTTGACTTTGGTTGACTCCTCCGGGGTAACAACGGAACGGGGCGAGTTACTGTTTTCGGTTACAAATCAAAACTTGTTGGCAGTTGATGTTGTTTGGAACAGAGAGCGTTTGAGGGCATCGGGGGAGCTCGTGGCTTTGCAACTCCGTGCCGGCTGTTGGTCGTGACCTGGGAGTATTATCTTAAATTCTTGCTTTAATGGATCTCTCGGTATGGTGGTCATAAACCTAAAATTACGCCGAGAATGGCACATTGAGAGTTTGTCAAGGCTTTGTTAATTTGCGATTGAGATTGTAGTTATTAGTCATATATCAATTTAATTTGATTTGGAAAAGTCTGTTGCTTCGGCTAGGAGTCGTGCGGGACCCTGCATGTGATTTGACGATGTTTAGATATAATTTTTGTTATAAAGTGGTAATCGTGATTGCCTTTCACTCCTGGGTTCAATCCCGGGAGGCATAAAATCTATGATGACGTCTTCCTTCGGAAGGGAAGTCAAGCCGTTGGTCCCCGGTCCATAAGTTGGTGAGTCGATAGTACGGAAAACAAGATCGATGGAAAAAAATCAAGGAAAAAAAAGATATCATTTCGATGATTGAAAGTCACAGCTAAGCAAATCCAGGCTAATTTGTTGAAAAACAAACGAATTTCAGTTTTAGCTTCTCCTAATTCATTAAAATTTTATATAAATGATCGCTTTGAACAACGTATCAAATTTGTGCTGAAGGCAGCTCAATGAGCTTTAGGTAAACTGAAAGAGCTTTTTATGGTCTAAGAACTTCCCCAGACAACCAGAAGTCGTATAACAATGTGCAGACAGTATCGTAAATTGCTACAGTTTAAGTCAAAATCGCATATAAAAATGGCATGCATTGCATTATATTTATGTTAAATCGTATAGAATGCAAATTTCCGAACTATTTGCGATGACTCATTTTTCCGTCGTACTGTATCACGAATCAAATCGGATTACATCGTAAGACTTTTCAAAGTGAATTTGTGAAAGCCTCCTAAATAAAGCTAAATTAATTAATTAAAGTGAATTTGTTATTACAGATTAAATCGTATATGATGTTAAATCAACTCGTTTAAAATAAAATTAAAATTTGCACGTATATGGCCTCCACTTTTGTACGTAAAAGCCATTTCTTTGCATTCTATACGATTTGTTTGTTTGTATATATGTTTGTATATCAGGAAAACAACTATGAATATACGTGTATTCTGGTTGTCTGGGTCAGGGATATCCAGAGATCTTAAGGGACGTCCAGAAAAGTGTAAGAACTTTAAATAAATTCCAAGAACCTCAGCGAAACTATGTCTAGAGATCATCAGAAAACCTAAGAGATATCAACGGCAGTCGAAATAGATGCAGGATGGTCCGACTTTTGAGAAGTTTGTAGATGTATATATGTAGATATGTGGACTTGGACGGTAACCTTCTCACGAACGAGTGTGGGGTGATTGAGAGGTGGAAGCATGACGAGCACCTCAATGGTGATGCAGCAGAAAAGGAAGGTGGCACGGCAACACAGACCTTGGAGCACGCGCAGAAGACGACAGGCTACCGGCCCCTGATCTTCAAGAAGTTGAGGAGGAGATCGGTCGGCTGAAGAACAACAAAGCACCTGGTCTAGATCAACTACCAAGTGAGCTATTAAAATACGATGATGAAGCACTGACTAGAGCGCTACACTGGGTAATTGTCAAGATTTGGGAGGAGGAGAAGTGGATAAAAGGTGCCGTAAGCCCAATCTACAAAAAGGGCGACAAGTTGGATTGCTACAAATACCGCGCGATCACACTGCTGAGCGCCGCCTACAAGGTATTCTCCCAAATTCTATGCCACCGCCTGTCACCATTTGCAAAAGACTTCGTGGGGCAATATCAGGCGGGATTCATGGGTGCCCGCGCTACCACGGACCAAATTTTGACGATTCGGCAGGTTCTGCAAAAATGCCGCGAATACAACGTGCCCACACATCATTTGATCATCGATTTCAAATCAGCATACGACACAATCGATCGAGATCAGCTATGGCAGATTATGCACGAGTACGGACTTCCGGATAAACTGACGCGATTGGTCAAGGCCACGATGGATCGAGTGATGTGCGTTGTTCGAGTATCGGAGACACTCTTGAGTCCCTTTGAATCTCGAAAGGGGTTACGGCAAGGTGATGGACTTTCGTGTATGCTGTTCAACATCGCGTTAGAAGGTGTGATCAGAAGAGCTGGGATAGACACGAGTGGCACGATCTTCAGGAAGTCCATCCAGCTTCTTGGCTTCGCCGATGACATTGACATAATGGCACGGAACTTAAAGACGATGGCAGAAACGTACATCAGACTGAAGGCTGAAGCTAGGCGGATTGGACTTGCCATCAACGCATCAAAGGCAAAATACATGAAAGGAAGGGAAGACAATGTTAGCATCCCACTCCGAGTTCAGATTGAAGGTGACGAAATGGAGGTGGTCGATGAGTTCGTGTATTTGGGCTCACTGGTGACCGCCGAAAATGATACCAGCAGAGAAATTCAAATACACGTTATGGAAGGGAATCGTGCCTACTTTGGACTCCAGAGGACGCTCCGGTCGAATAAAATTCGCCGCCGCACGAAATTGACTGTCTACCAGACGCTGACTAGACCAGTGGTCCTCTACGGCCACGAGACCTGGACTATGCTCGTGGAGGACCAACGCACCCTTGGTGTTTTCGAACGGAAGGTGTTGCGTACCATCTACGGTGAAGTACAGATGGATGACGGAACGGTGGAGGAGGCGAATGAACCACGAATTGCACCAGCTGCTGGGAGAACCATCCATCGTCCAAATTGCAAAAAATGAGCGATTACGGTGGGCTGGGCACGTCGTAAGAATGCCGCACGACGACCCAGTGAAAATGGTTCTAGAAAGCGACCCAACAGGAACAAGAAGAAGAGGTGCGCAGCGGGCAAGGTGGATCGACCAAGTACCGACCAAGTAGCGACCTGCGGACCCTTCGCAGACTACGAGGCTGAGTGGAGACGACTTCTTCGGACAACAGAGACAAATGATTGGTAAGGTAAGGTAAGTTTGTGAGGTGCTCTGTCGATGTCCATGTAGTACAAGCCAATCCTGGACGATATGTCTGGGATACAAACTCTTACTCTTTAGTTAACTCTTTTATCAGTCATTTGTGGTCCTGAAAAGGGCCGATGGGTTGGAAACTTGGAAGCCAGTTTAGAACAATGCAGAAAAGACAATTTGTCCTCGAATTTCTCGGAGATGACAGCGGTGCGGAAATGAAATATGTAATAGGGAATTTGCTTTTTGATCCAAATTTTAAGCCTCTTCTATTTAGATAATTCGGTTATGATTTTTTTTTGTTTTTTTTTGCATAATTCTCTTAATGGGAGGGGCTTAAAATTTGCAACAAAGGGCATAAAGATAGGTAAGGTCTGGTATGCTCGGTACTTGAAATCAATATTCGGCGACTGTGTTAGCGAAACCACACGTTTTCTGATGTCAAAGTTACGCATTTTCATGAAGAAAACGCACTGAACTTTTGGTTTAATCAATAGATAATAAAAAAAGCAATCGCTATCAATTATATAAATTCGAGATTTTTTTGCTTTTTCTAGCGTCTTGGAAAAAAACCTTTTGAAGTATTTCTGGTTAATTGTGGTATTCGGTCATTACGAGAATTTTTAAGTACCACTTCAATACTTGATGCATTCGACCACAAACGTTTGGCTGTTGGGTACATTATCAAAGAGATTTGGGGGTGGGCCAGCCAGCAAGGTGAACGAACCTTCAATGAAAATTAATTCTTAAAACAACAATAATTTATGGTGGTCCTGAAAAGAACCGTTTTGTCGTGATGGTTGAGTGATGCTGAGCTATTAGGGTGTTCAACACGGATGAAGCTGACGAGCTGTATGTTGTTTGAAACGAGGGTGACGCGCTCGGCATAGATGGCCCACAGTGGCTCACGACGAACAACTGAATCCTATCAGCGGTTTAGGGCAGCCTTGATAGCTAGCTGCTTGCGGGGAGCCTTTCGTTGTGTACTGGAGAACACCATCACTCACCAGACGCGGTGATTGAATGAACTGCGTTCGTTGAGGCTGGATGGAACTCAATTTTGAAATCTGTGCTAGGGAAAGCGCTTTTTGCAGTCAATCGGTGACCATTTTATGATCATAGCAATACTTGCACATTCGTGCAAATTTCAATAATAACATTTTGAAAAATAATAAATCCTTAATTTTAACAGATGCATAGAAAAATTTCCTATCGATTTGCGTATTCAGAATTAAAAATCATCATCTCTTTATCAAAATCGGACCACTTTCATGCCGCGACCGACTTTGGATTCTGAAATTGCAGAGCCAATGTTGCCTTAAAATTAGATGGTATGTTAGATTTTTTAACATATGGGAACTGACATCCGATTGATGACCTTGACAGATGTCCAAAAAATACACTTTATCAAATTTATGTTGGTCCTGAAAAGGACCGTCTTGTCGTGATGGTTGAGTAGTGCTGCGCTATTAGGGCGTTCCAAATGGATGAGGCTGGCGAGTTATATGTTGTTTGGAACGAGGATGACGCGCTTGGCATAGATGGCCCACAGCGACTCACGAAAATGGATCCCGATCAGTAGCGGTGTGGCGTCTTCCTCATTCTTCGGTGAATGGACGCTCATGTGGGCTGCAGCTCGCTGCTTGCGGGCAGCTTTTCGTTGTGTACAATGTTCAACACCACGCACCGAAAGCACTGCTGCTGACGACTGACCGGACACCACCACACACGGTGATTGAATAAGCACCGTTCAGGGAGACAGGATCGAATTCGATTTTGAAATCTGTGTTAGGGAATGCGCTGTTTGCAGGCAATCCGTGATAGGTTTTGATCACTATTGTAATAGTTGGATATTTGTGTTATTTTCAGTAGTGACCTATTGTAAAATAATAAAGTGTTCAATTTAGCAGATTTGTAGCTAAATTTCTAATCAATTGACTTGTTTAGAATTAAAATCCATCCGCTATTTACAGAATTATATGTGGTCAAAACTTGACCACTTTTCGTAATGCGGTAAATTTTGTTTTTTTTTTTTTTTTTTTTGAAATTGCACCCCCAATATGTTGCCGAAAGACGTAATCTTACTTCAAAATCGATGATCTTTTTCTGGGAGTTTGTTCGAACCTGAGTGAAGTTTTGGGAACTTAACAGGAGTTCAGAGATTTTCAGGGGAGCTTAAATATTTTTGGGACAGTTCCTTTTATATCAGGACAGTTCCAAGAACTTCAAGACAATTGCGAGAGCTTTAGGTTAGTTTTGAGAACATCAGGGAAGATCAGAGAACCTGAAGTGGAATCGTACCATGGAGTCCCCATGAACTCATTAGTCAGTTGCCCACTGTGGAAGTAAAAATCAATTTGGTCTGAGAGTTGTTCAAGGAGTTCCTAAAGGAGCACCGAAATGACGTCATCGTTTTTCAACGAGATCCGAAGCCGACATAGACACCCAAATCTCCCATTAAATGCGGAAGAAAGCCCAGAATTGTTTCACCCGACGAAAATTCTCAACAGGATTCCAACCCCAAATTCGAAAACTCCCGCTAAACGGATAAGAAGTGCAAATTGGCCTTGATCTCTATCAATTCTCGATCAATTGAAATTTAATTGAACTTATCAAAATTTGCCAAGAATAATCAATGTAACTATTAAAATCAATCTGTTTTCAAACGTGTAGAAAGAAGTTCAGGTGTTCTTTTTTTAATTGCTATATTAAGGATTTTTTTTTTGTTTCTTAATTAATTCTACACATACCTTGCATAATTGTCTTTTCATTGTAATAGTTTCTTTTAACCGATAATGAAGATTTTGTTTACAAAAAGCCTGTATGCCCTTTTCACATGTTGTTCTTGATATTTGAGTTTTTGGAAAATGTGTTGAATGGAAATCCATATCAAATTCTTTTCAAGAGCGTTGACGTAATCCGTGAGGTCATAGCCAGGATCGAAGCATAGTAACAACAAATTGAAACTTGATCAGAAGCTCGGTGGCCTAGTGGCGACCGATTTTGCTTACTGATCAGAAGACTGTGGGTTTAAACCAACCTCCTTCGCGATATTGAATCGTTAGGACATCAATTCAGCATATCGTTTTCCAAAACGAACCCTGCTGCAATCCCAACCCGTTTATCAAAGATCCCAGTGATTTCTCGTGGAAGTGCAGAGGTGTTCTCGGCTTTTATTAAAACGTGTACTACGTCAATATGTTCCTATCCATTCCTTTTTTGATCAGCTTTCGAACCTGGCCGGTGCTGGTATTGCCTAATTTTAGATCACCAGTATTTACACATTGAGGATGAATGCTAGTCCCAAGCAACGTCTATTGGTTATCTGTGTAATTACAGTTGATCTGGAAGTAACGGAATCAATCACGCTCAGGCTCATGCTCATACCTTGCATACATGTCTCATGCACATCCACTTGAACATATGTAAACATAACTAAAATCCATCCACTATCATAGGAGTTATAATTTCTCAAAGCTGAAAAATCTAATCAAAAGTGTCAAAAGAAGGCCCGCACAACGGTAACTCGGAAATCATTCCAGAACTTCCATGGCATTATTTTTTAGATTCACCATGAATTAGGTGGTCCTCAGAACTACCATGGAAACAATACTTAGGTTCTTTTAAAGATCTCCTTGCAATTAATGTTTGATGTCCTCAGAACTAACATGAAATTTCACTTAGAACTCTGAAGAAATTCGGTGAATGGTTTGGGAAATCCATAGAATTGAATTCTCCTAAAATTTTCACTGTTTCACTGATTTCAATATATCAAAAAATGGTCCAAAATCTCCGTGAATTCAGGTTCAAAATTACTAGAACAGTTTCAAAATCCAACCGATCTTTTTTTATAAATTCAACCAAATGGCCCTTTTATGATTCTGTAACTCAATAAAATTAAATATCGAAGGACCGCCCCCACGTTTCTACCAGTGTTGACTGGTCACAAATTTTGAAACCACCACTCCACCCCTTTCAAATGCTACGTCATTTATGCATGCTCACCTTCAATGACAATTATCCCAGAAAATGCTGAGAAAATGATATTAACATTCAATAACAATACAATGCAAATTCTAAGACAACTCATAACAAATTTTATAAAAAATCTTTGCAAATTCAATGAACATTCTATAACAAATCAATTAAGTAAATTAATTCACACATAATTCAATAAAAATGAATTCCAAATTATTTTAAAACTCATCGAAAGATTAGTAAAAATTCACTGAAAATTCTGTTAAACTTCTTATTACAAATTCAAACACATCAAAGAACATTTTTAAAGAATAAGCAAAATGTCCCATTCCTAACTCTTCCACTTCCAAGCACCTAATGGATATTAAAAAGAAATCCTTATGTCTTCCAGGAGGCACCTTTTTACAACCACTCCTCGTGCAGTTCCCCTAACCCCCTCACGTCAACTGTCATCGCGTTTCGACCTGCAATAAAAGTGTCTCTTTATAGAGATGTTTTCCCCTTCCGATTCCGATACTCCCGCACGATCAACCACGACGGAGGGGTCAGAAGTGCCACATTCTGGTCTCCTTTTATACTGGAAGGAAATAAAACTGTGACATCGCCTCCCCCACCCCCAACTCCAGTACCGCGTCTCGTTCGCCTGGTGGGGTGGAAGGAGCACATCTCGTAAATATAAAAATGTAAGGCGCAATAAAAGCCACGACGGAAAAGCTGCACGTCGTCCCCGTCGTCGTCGTTTCTTAGCCTATTGCTACTTTTTGGGTGCCACTTGCCTTGCCAGCGAAATGGAACCTCGAAATGGTACTGTCAGAGAGTAACATTAGAAGCGAAACTTTTCTAGTTTAAGCAATGTCACACTTCCTTCCGGGTGGGTTAGAACGATGTCATCTTCAATGTGCCGTCGGATGTGGGAGATGAATCCGGTGGATCCGGCTGCCGTCGTAAAGAGTTGAAATTCCACTTTGTTGATTGAAACTGCAACTACTTTCGCGCGGAAATTTTCCTCGAAAAACATGCAAAATGTGAAACGCATGACGCTGCCAACACTTGACGTGGGCCGGTCGGATTCACCACGTTGGAAAATTGGCCTCTTCGTACGGCGATAAATCATTTTAATTTCCACTAAATTATGAGGCAAAAGCCAAACTTCCCCACAAGTTCCGTTAGGTAGTTTCAGCTGCCAACCACCGAAACCACCTAACTAGAACACACATTCGCCCCGGCAAACGGCCAGACTTATTTTCATCAGATAAAAAGTAATTAATTTCATAAATGTAATTTGTTAAACAAAATTTCCCCGCTTTTTAGCCTGGCGTTCGTTCTTCGCTTACATCGTACCTCCGATATTAGGCGGCGAGTGGTTTCCCTTTTTTCGCCAACGGACCGAACAATTTTAAAATATAAAAATGAAAAGTTACCAAGTGGCCTGCTTCTGGTCGGTTTACAGAACACCACCGGTCGGTCACCGTTCGTACGATAGTTATGTAGTTGGCACTGTAGTCAACACTGTTCTACCGGTACGGCTACTGAGTCACAGTGGGTGCAAAACGAAGTGAGAAAAGCTTCCGGTGCGAGACACCATCTCCCAACAACAGACGAAGTGAGTTTGGCAAACAAAGCTGAAAACCTCCTTTGGTATACATTTGTGAAACGGTTGATCGTCGTCGGTTCTAGATGGTGAGGGCAAGGGAAGAATAAGTAGCATCTATCTCGAGGTTTGAATAAAAATACTGGGAAATAGGTGGTAAAAAACAGTTAGCCAGAGAAAATCCTTAATCGTGCTATTGGAATTCGTGGGGACACTGTCAAAAATTAGTAAATTGCTAGCTCATGCATGTAGAATACCTTAACTCTAAATTTTGCAAACCTTGAAATGTTTCCTTTTAAGTTAGAACGTCGGTACGTACCTGTAATAAGGAATTATAATAAATTGAAGATTTAAACTGAATTTGAAATTTCACAGAAAATGTAGTTCAGCACAATGAAACAATTTGAAGTTTATCAAAGCATGTAGCCTTGGAAGTACAGTAGCACCTCGACTGTTTGGTACTCTTCCTCGCATTTCAAGCTTACTGCTAATCGCATATTAGCTTTCTACGTACTCTCAAGTTTTTAAACTAGATGCTCCCAACGACCAACTATTGATAAATTACATAACAACGAAACTTACGGTACGAGATGTCCACGTTTCATCCATTTATTGGATTCTAAAGCATCGTGTTTAAATCTTAGATTTAAACAAGTCAGATTTTCTGATTCATCTTGCCCCTTAAATGCCGCAAAGTGGACCTGGCTGTTTTGATGTGTGTTGCGCATCACTGATGTGTAACATATATCAAATAGACAAGAAAGATGATGGAGGTACATCCAGCATTTTCCAGGATGCTTTCAAGAAATGACTGTGTTGGTGTTATATTAGATTAGATTACATTAAATTAGATTGGGCAACTGGATTTCGAATACTGAACTTTGAACGAAGTCAACAGAAGCCAATATAAACAGAAAATCGCTGGAACTAAATTCAGCAGGTTATCTAAGCAGAGACAGACACAAACATTCAGTGCGTCAGAGCCTCAACATTTTTTAATCGGTGAAGAAGGAGACCTCAAACAGCATGTAATAGTGAGAAACACGTGTAGGAATTTTCACGCTAAAGATCTAGCAGAACCACCCATCGGCCAACAACAAACCAAACAACATCTGCTTGATCGAACTCTTCAACGGCAAGCGTCTCTGTCCCAACTGCCTCAATGGTGGTCATTTTGCTCGCAACTGTCTCTAATAATACCTGTCTGCAAGCACTGCAACTGAGGTCTTCACTACAATAAGAAACCTCAGCCAACGAGTAATCCCCGACTCGTACGTCCATGCCAACGCAGGCAATCCAGTCTAGAGGTATTTCTGTTGAAGAACCAGTTCCGCAATTAACACATTCTACCAGAATGTATTCACTGGTTACACACTGATTTGGCATATGGTCGCCACGCCCACCTCAAAACCAACCGCTACATTTAAAGATTGAATTATTGAAAACTAAAACAAAACTAAAGTAATGGTAAAATTTGTCAGCAATCAGCAAATCTTAAAAATACTCATTTTTCTGGTGTGGGATTTTCAGTTCAACGGTGGAACATGCTTTATGTCCGACGTAATAAGATCTAAATTCAATACTAGTCCTGATAAAGACCCCAAGCCCAGGATCAAACCGTCAGCGATGATAAAACTGTAATCAGCCCTTTTTTTTTGAAGACTGAAAAACTCAAGCAAAATCAATAATTCTTCAAGATCTTTAAAAGCCTAGACTTTTCAAAAGTTTCCGGTGCATCCCTGAAGTGATTGGTACTGTCCCAAAAATCACTGAACTTCAAATAAAGTTCTCAAATCCTTCCTGTATTTCTAAAAACAATTCAAATTTTCCTGAAATTGATTAAACTACCTTAGAGTTCTTTGATCTATCCAGAAGTTCCCGTCAGTTTCCTGATGTTTTCGAAACTTCCGTCGTGGAACATCGTTTAAAATCTGTAATTTTTCCATGAACATCTCTGGATTTACCTAAAGTTTTACAAAGTTTTCCTTAAGTTCCTACAATTTTTCGAGAGGTTCTCGGAACTTCTATAATGTTCCAAAAATTGTTCGGATATTCATGAAACTATCCTCAAATTATCGTAATATTCTTGAAAAATTTTAACATTCTTAATATTCTCGGCAGTTCCTTCAATTAAGTAATGGATCTGCTCTGAAGTTCTCTGCTCATTTTTCAAGTAATAGGAACATCTCTACAAATAATGAAATTAACTAAAAATCTTAAAACATCTCTGCAGTTCTCTGGACCTTCCAGAAGATTTCAGAACATAGCTGAAGATTTTGGAACTTCCCTGAGTTTCTAGTTAAGTTAATTGAACTCTGTTGTTTTCGATCTACCCGAAAGTTTTCAAAATTCTCATGTAGTTCTTCATCTAAAGATTTTCCTTCAAAATTTCTGAACTTCTGTAATGCTTCCACAACATGCATAAAGTTTTCAAAAATTCTCAGAACTTGTCAGAACTTCCCTGATATTTCCAGAAATCTTAAAGTTTCTCGAAATTTTCCTGAAATTCATGGAGCTGTCTAGAATTTATCGAAACTAACCATTACAGATCGTTAAACTTCCCCATAAGTTTGGACTTTTCTGAAGCTATTCAGATTGCCCAATTAATTGGATTCTAGAAATGTCTATAAAGTATCCAAAGTTTTCCTCAAGTTCTGAGGACTTATTTGCATGACTTTCCAGAAGGTATTGGAACTTCTTCAAAGTTCTTACAAAAAGCTTGAATGGAAACTGCCGGAAAACACCTTGAAGTTTTCGAAGCTTCCCTGAAGTTCCCGAAATAGTATAGAAGTTTTTTTTTATCTAGTACGATTATTTGGAAGGCTTAATCGCGTTTACTTTACGGAGCCGATAGTTCATTGTTCATTGTTTTAAACAGAATTTCCTTATTCAGCCATTCTATAGCAAAATAATACAGTGGTTCTCAGTATTTCATAACAATTGGTAGCCCTAGTAGCATGCTTGTAACAATTTAATTGTAGAAACTTATATACGACTTATTTCAGTCATAAACAAGTTGCTATAACTTATTTTGATGAAAGTGTGCTACTCGGGAGTTTTGTACCTTATCGCAAAATATTAGACCCGTATTTTTTTATGTTGTCATTAGGGTGACCATTTCCTGTTAGGGTGGTCTAAAAAATCGTTTTTTTCAGGAGTACTGAGCGAAAACCCAAAACTGAATAACTGCAAATTGCTGATTTTGTTTATTATGTGTAAAAAATCCTAAATGTTCAACTTAAAATATAAAAACATAATTGCGGCCTCTATCTATAAACCATAAAATCATATAATAAACAAATACAATCATTTTTTTTTTCAATACAAAATCTTTTTAAAGTTTTTTTAATTACCTTTCATTTAAGATTTAGATTTTTGAAATCTGCCCAGTCGTTCAAAAGTTATAATTTTTTTTAATCGATTAAATCGATTTTTTGAACCACCCCAACATATAAATGGTCACCCTAATGACAAAATAAAAAATACGGGTCTAATATTTTACGCTAAGGAACAAAACTACCAATTTTTACGAAATTCTGTGAATCACTGTATCGTTTTGCTATGGAATGGCTGTATTTATATGTCTAGTTGGAGTTGGGCCGAAAACTCGCGGGTTACCCGAGGTTAGAGGGGTACATTGTCAAAGAATAGAATCAGACGAGAAGCTCGGGGTGGGGTTTTGTTGTCTCATCAGTTGTATAGAAGTTCTTAGATCATTCCTTATTATCCTGCAGTCTGTTCAAGAAACTTCCCCGAAATCATCGGTGTATCCTTTCATTCGTCGGAGATTCTCTAACGTTCCTAAAAAATGTGTGAACCACGCTGTAGATCTCTTATTTTTCCTGCAGTGCTTGGAACTTCTCTGATGTTCTCGGTATTCTTCTGAGAATGTTTCCGGAATAGCCCTGCCATTAATTACACTGACTTCAGATCTGACTGAAACTAACTGAGCGCTTCTGTGAAGTTCCCGAAACTCTTGTTAAGTTTTCTAAACTTCCCAGATGATCTCTGGAATATCTTATTTTTTTTAAGTTTTTAGAAAATTCTGAATTTAATGGAACTACCTTAAAAATCTCGACATTTATCTGAAGCTCTCACAACTTCCCGTAATTTTCCTGACATTCTCCGAACGGCCCCTAAGTTCACGGAACTTCACTTACGATCTTTCAACTTAATTGTAGTTTCAAAAACTTTTAGAAAGTTCATGCGCCCAGTTAATTTTTATAAAACAAAAAACAGAATTGGTTTTTGGAGATGGTTACTCATGGAGTAACAGAACTTTTTGTACTGGAACTGAAAAAAACTAAAAGTTACCCCAATTCTTAAATAAATTTCCAAAAAGAATTGATCAAAAGTTTATGATTTGAGTAGCTCAAAATAATTTGGTGAGCATCTAAGTTGCGTGACGTTCCAACGTTTTGCACATCTCAACTACAATATTCAACAAGTACTCACCAAAACGTTTTGAGCTACTCAAATAAGAAACTCTTGATCATTTATTATAGGGAGTTTAAGGCATTTTCCATGGGTAGCAGTTTATTTATTTATGTCGTCAATCAATCGTAGACCAATTACAATGAATGCTTATTAACTATGTCTTAAATATTATTGCCTGGCTAACCTTGAAAAGAATGCTTTTTTTAGTGTTATTTTATTCATTGTTACATCAATTGATTGGGAATATGCGTTATAGCAGGTCATAATTCTATTCAGAGGCCCATTTTTAGCATAGTTTGTTCTTTGATTGTTAATGTAAAACAAATTCCTAATCCTCAGAGAGCGAGTGGGAGCAGTGTTATATGGGTAGCATGCTTTGTTGGTGTGAGTGTCCATAGAAAACTCCCAATTTTTGATACACTGATTCGTTCACACTGTCACTTCTGTTCTGTGGCCATATCCATTTTTCAGCTACTTGAAGAAGTTTTTCAAGAGTGTGTGTGTGTATTTACCATCTAAATCCCACTGACTGGCAGGGGCATAATGGATAGAATCCTCCTGCAACCATCTTTTATATAAATAATTGCAAGAAGCTTAAATCCGGGAGTTAGAAGGTGACAGCTCTATCGCAACTCCAAAAGCCCGTTTCAAGAACGAAAGCATTCCGAAGCTATTTTCGTATACGATAAGTCCCGCTCCAATACATTTTAATGTGGGAATCATTAATAATGTACTGGAACTTTCAATCAAGCCGTTTTTTGACGCGTATTTAATGAGTTGAAAATGTTTGTAGTATCACTAGTACTAGTACTAGAAAATTAAGTATGAAAATATTAAAAAGGACAAATTGGAACGAACTCACCAAATCTGGCCAAGTGAACCCAACGGCTTGATGTTTTGAAGGGGATGTCGCAATTGTAGACGGTTCACTTTACGGGGTAATCCGGTTTGTGATAGAGCTTGCACGGAATATCCCGAATGTATTTAGTCTTGAAATAACTCTTGGCCGTCTGATACAGTCCGCCTACTGTGGCATTCAATTCAGGAAATTCAAGTATCTGTTCGTCACAAATATCACTTTACTGTTAAAAACAAAATCCGGAAAAATACAAAATCCAAAAATTTGACGGAAGGAAAATTTTTCGCTTCCATCTACAAGCACAGCACTCTTCGATTCACTTAAAGAAGATTTTCAAGGGACGCAGAATTGGTGAAAGTCGTCGTCAGATTCATCTAAGTCGTGCTTTACTCGATAGCACTTCTTAACTGAACCTCATCAGCATAGACGACAGAATGTTCTCACAAACAACTTCTAAACTTTGCACTTGTTCACCGGGAAAATCGGGGAGTATTCGGGAGGAAAACTACATCAAGCTTTTTTAAAAACTGACACGATTCGCTTGTTGTATTCAAAATCATACCATTATATTTTACGGTTCCGGGACCAAATTGTAACAGTGAGAGATTGAATTAAGGTTTTTTTTTTTAAATATCTTGAACTTGATACAAATGAGATCTAGTGAAAATGGTTGGAGATCTCGGAGCAAGAAATGTTTTTGGCACTACGCATTCCGTGCAATATTTCCTCCGAATTTTAAGAAAAAAATACAAGATTCTGGACAATTTTTCTAGAATTCAAGACGAACATGCGATTCATGAGAAAAGGGCGAATGAGCCAATTATGTAAATCAATAACTTTAAACGTTGATATCTCTCGAATGACGACAGATCCACGTAAACTAAATACACTATCTGATAGAACCAAATTCCCCTTCCAGATTCTACTGTTGGTTTGCCTGAGTAAAAATGCATCCGCGAGGAAATGACGTTAAAAGTAATTGTTTACATAATTGGCACATTGGCCCTTTTCACATGTTTGTCTAGATTTGGGACATTTAAAAATCTTCAAAATCCTAGATTTTAAACAACAGAAGGAAGATGGACCAGCCCACGACTGAAAATCTAGACAATAATGACAAAAGACATAATCGGATTTATTTTTCAACGATCTGAGGCTGAGAAAAACACTCAAAATGTGGGATTTTGAAAAATATCCAAGATCCTAGATGAGAAAAAAATAGGTCTCTGGAAAAATTCAAAGAATTATCAATAAAAATCTGTCTCAAATACATAAGGAAATTTGAGGAGAGTTCAATAAGAAATGAAGTGGTAAGGAGGATTCCAAGATATATCTGAGATAAAGTCCTAAGGAATTCTTGCGTAAATCCAATGGATTTCTGAGGAGAAGAAAAAGTTCTGAAGACAATTCCTAGGTTATAGGGGAAATGGATGTAATGTCGGCCTAAATACCCCTAATTTGGGCCCGTACATAAATTCAGCAATCGACAAAATTTTCAATAGCGACTAAAAATATCCATTAGTACCGTCCCAATGACACGTTCATCTAGATAAAATTGATAAATAGCAGATATTTAGCAATGGGCCCAATCTTAGATCCATAGGCCAATATTAGAGCCATTTCCCGACTTAAAAGATTTCCAAGGGAGTTGTAAGGAGAACTAGAAGAATTGGATGGGGGTCGTGAGCAGAAATGTAGGTGAATTTTAATGAACATACCCAGAGTCATGCTGAGAATTCAAACATAATTACAAAAGTGCTCAGAAAATAATTTTAATGGAATATTGAGGAAGATTATTAAGAGAACTTCAAAGAAATCGAACTATGAGGATAACCTCAAACAAAATGGAAGAAATATTTCAATAAAATTCAGAAGGGAATTCCAAAGATGTATGAAGACAACTCCAATTGATTTCTGAGGAGAATTCCGAACTAAGATTTTGAAAGCAATCGAGTTCTCCGGGTTTTCAAAGATTGAAATAATTCATAGTGTTTTTATGTTACTTCATACGCGAAGATTGCGATCTTCAGAGTTGGTTGGAAATGCCATCTAACATGAAGCTTTAGTGAGATAATTTATTAACTAGAGAATGATCTTAGAAGAGGGTAGGTAGATAGTTCCGCTAGAGTACGGCAGTATGAAAATTTAATAGAAGTTGACACTTTGAATGTAACAACTCAAGGCGGGAGTAACGGTCAACAATGCTGATGATGGTACAGCACGCAACAACCACCCTACTGCTTTCTCTCTGAGATGACTACTTTGGTCATGACGAGAGGAGTAACACAATAGTTGGGTAAAGAAGAATTGCATTATAACACACCATCGACTGGAAATGCTTACGGAAACGTGGGGCTTTAGGTAGTTACGAAACAGCCGCATGCAGTGTTTGAGCAAAGTCAAGCGCACACTTTTTGTCTGTAGATTTGAAGACATACTTCAAATCTCCGCGTACATCGTACGGGTTAGGCAAAGAGTGTGTGTTTGACTTGCACTGTCGCATTAATGGCCCTTCGCTCATTTTCAACTTCTATTAAATTTTCGTACTGCCGTACTCTAACGGAACTATCTACCTACCCTCTTCTAAGATCATTCTCTAGCTAATAAATTGTCACACTAAAGCTTCATGTTAGATAGCATTTCCAACCAACTCATTCCAATAATATTCTTAAGAGAGTTTCAAGAGAAGTCCAAGGAGAATGCCAAAGTATTTACTGGGAGAGAAATCCGATGTAATTCTGGGATTAATGTCATAGGAAAACTGGAAAGAATTCCATGATAATTCCCGGAAAATTTTAGGATAATATTTTGTTTGCACATGTTTGTTCCCAATGGCCAACATCATGAATAATTATCATGCACATGACGTCAAAATTGTAACAGACACGAAAAATCAGTTAGAAATATCACTTAATTAATTCCTAAACAACCGATGCATAATGTCTGTATCCACATTATTCCGGCCACCTTCAAATCACTGCAACTTTTGAAATATTGCACACAGGAGTGAAAAATTTCGCTAAGTTATAGTTGGGAGTCATTGATGAAAAAGACTATGATTGGTGTTTACATTCCATGTTTAGTGTTCAAGATGGCGACGAATGAAAGACACGTGCGAGAGCGGATTTTGTACGGACTTAATGCAAACCCTGACTTGTCAATACGGGATTTTGCAAAAAAATCGTGTGTTCAAATCATTTTCGGAACGTTTGACGGAAGAGACCGAAAGGTGACGAGGATATTGAAGGAAATCCGAATCTTACGGTGGCTCGTAAAAAAGGAATGTCACCTGATTTTGTCCAAAAATCAAAACAGCGTTTGGGGCTGAACGTTTGAGCGTATAAAGTAAAAACAGTTCCAAATCGCAACGACAAACAAAATTTGACAGCAAAATCACGGGCTCGACGTTTCTACTGTGAATATTTGACGAAGTTTTCATGCGTTGTTATGGACGATGAAAATTATGTCCTGGAGGATTTCAAGCAGCTTCCAGGGTTGACTGTGTATTCTGCTATGGCCAAAAATGGTACAGCTAAGTGTTTCAGGACGAAGAAGACATCGAAATTTCTCAATAAATACCTCATTTGGCAAGCAATATGTACGTGTGATCGAAAGAGTAAATCTTTCGTCACTACAGGCACAATGAACAAGGAGATTTACCAGAAAGAGTGCCTGCAGAAGCGATTGCTACCCTTCATCAAAAGCCACAAAGAAAACCCTTTGTTCTGGCCCGATTTGGCATCATGCAATAATGCTTAAACTGTGATGGACTGGTACGAAGCAAATCAAGGGAATACTGTTCCAAAAACCGCAAATCCGATAAATTATCGAGAGTTACGTCCAATCGAGAGACATTGGGCTCTGATGAAGCGGAAACTTTCTGGAAAGAAACAAAGAATCAAAGATATCAAACACTTCCAACAAATTTGGACAAAGACGGCCACCACGGTATCTGAGGAGTCTGTACAAACCCTAATGGACGGAGTTAAGCGCAAAGTTCGAAAATGTTATGCAAATACCGAAGAACTAAGTTATGACTTCGTGAATTTTATCCCATGAATCGGAAATAAATAACTACAATTGAAATATAATGCGAGATTTGTGTTTTACTTAAATTTTGATGTGTTCGGATTATTCTGGATAGCATAAATAGCAAAAAATGACCGTCTTCAATATTTTTTGAATATTTTTCATTCAAAAGCTTATGAAAAACAATACCTTCTGTGAAAATTCAAGGTCAAGGTTAAGGTAAAGAGTATTAACCCTTTATCGGTATCTATGGGTCAATATGACCCCAAGCTATTTTTGCAATCTTGAATTTTCTTAAGAACGGGGAGTAGAGTTTCGAACGCCTTTGGATACGGTTGTGTATTAAGTGTGTTCTCTGTTTTGTGCGTGCATTCGCTTTCATAGTTTTCGGCTGCTTTTGCCGGATTAGCGCTGGCACTCTGCCTCCCGGACGGTTATACGTGTGTGAGTGGTGGTTTTCTCGTTTTCCGAGAAGTTTTAGAATCGAGAAAGAAAACATGATTCATCATGTTTGCAGGCAACAGAAGATTTAACGCTATCTGCGTTGTTTGATTTTTTCTCCCGGTCCAGAAATTTGTGGCATCACGAGTGATAATTTAAATTTTAGTTTATTTACGCGGTGATGATGTTGGTTCACTCGTAACTATTTTTGAAAAAATTAAGTGTTTTCGAACGAAAGTGTACCATAAGTGCTTCTGAACGTGTTTCGCAGTTGGGTGTGGTGAAATTCGTGCATTCCCGTTTGATTTTGGAAATCCGTATCACAAAATTGCCCACCAATTCCTTTTTTTGCCATTCGACGACGACGGGGGTGCTTTCGCAAGAGTGAAGTTTATTGGATCCGTTTCTTTGCACGGGTGTTTTTTTTTTGTAACTAGCGTAAGTGTGCCTGCGATTTGCATTGAGTGTCGGAGATTGTGAGTTAGCTGAAGGATGTCTCGCTGGATATGCCCAAGTCTGGACGGGCGGTAGCTGGTGGCCGTGAACGATTCCTGGAGAAAGCACTAGATGCGAACCTCCTCCCAGATCACCATGGCAATACAGGAAGTATCACAACAAAGGTAATTGCTATTAGATATTTTGCAAACAGTGACAGATAGCGGACATGAAGAACCAGTGGAGGTGCCGGGCAAAGGTGTTTATCCTAGACAAATGGTAAGTTACAAATTCTCTGTTGTCGTTGTCGTAGGCACCGTCGTAGTCACTGTCGTAATCGCCGTCGTAGTCTTAGGCAGTACCGTTAGAATATTTAAAATTTAGCATCAACCGCTGAAAATATGAATTATCGCGTATTTCTGTTTTTCATTACATTCCAAGTGCAATGCGAGAACGTTATTTCATTTGAATAGCGTGTTTAACCAGGTCTTAAACAATCGTCACGTCAGTCATAGCTTGTTATGATTGTCTGAACCATGCGTAAAGAGAAAATCGAAACATTGAACGTCGCGTGAAAGTGGATCTTAATAAAGGCCTAAGTACTCTTTCGTAGCTTTTAGTTTTAGAATTTCAAAGATCGTCGGTTACAGTGGCTTGCTTACTGAGGAGAAAAACGCGGTCCCAGATCCTTTCATATTAAAAATATTAAAATATCGCTTATTTATCGTGTATTTTGAACAACTTTTCGTTGTCGTCGGTGCCGGGTTGAATAGTTATAAAAACTTGAGTAACGCTATAATGTGATATGAGAGGCTCGGTGGCCTTAGAGCAACCGTTTTTGCTTACTGAGCAGAACATCATGAGTCTAATCTCAAGCCCATCCACATTCAAGATTCGTCAATGATTAAAAAGGAGCTCGTCTGCCTAGTGGCAAACGTTTTTGCTTACTGAGCAGAAGACCGTGAGTTCAATCCCAAGCTCCTTCGCGTTATACGATCGTTAGGACATCAATTCAGCTTATCGTTTACCAAAACGAATCCTGCCGCTAACCCAACCCTCTTACCCAACATCCCTGTGATTCCTCGTGGAAGTGCAGAGGACTCCTCGGCTTCCATCAAAGCGAGTGTCACGTCAACACATTCCTACCCATTCCTTTCTTGACCTGCGTTCAGGCGCGGCTGGCGCTGGTATTGCCTAATTCGAGATAACCAGTTTTTACACATTGAGGATGATTACAAGTCCCAAGCATCATCTATTCATTCTCTGTGTAATTACAGCTGGTCTGGCAATAACAGAGTAGCAACCGTGGGCGGTCAATCATGCTCATGCTCATGAATTTTCTTAAGAACGATTTTTTTCTCTGACATTTTTGCATGCTAAATTCTTCTTGATATACCTGTCTCTTAGTTGAGACACATTTCGAATTTTATTTAATACCTGTTTTGAAGGATTTTCGCAATGACCTTAGCTTTATTTTAGAGGTACATACTAAGTTTCAAACAATGTTGTATTTCAGTGCACTTAGCCTGTATCAGTTTCAAATTGTCCCATCTATTTTCACAGTGTCCACCCGCTGCCTGCTATAAGCCATACCAGCCCACCTCGGCAGCAGTGAAGCAAAACGTTAAGCGCTCTGTGGTGGTAATAATCTCATTTTAGCCGTTGTTTTTAACGCCACCCAACCCTCGCCGAAGCGTAACATTTGCTTAGCACCACCACCACCACCACCATCATCCAGTTGGCAACTCTATACTGCTGTAGTCAAGGGTACAACAGGCCCACTCGCTGGAAGGTGTCTGTGAAAATAGTTCCAATCCTCCCTGCTTTTTTCACCTTTCAAGTTTAATTTAAACAAATACATAATTACGCCCAGGACGACAACGGCTACGACGACGGCTGGCGGTGTTGCACTTGTATTTATCCTGGCGATGGCAAGAAACCGGTAGGTACCGGAACCGTTCTCGCTGTGTGGGAAATAATTACATTAAGCGTACAGCAGCAGACACTGATGAAGTGGTTTTATCTCAACTTGTGTTTTTCCCCGTTCAAAATTGTAACAAATGCCACACGAATATTCCACTAGGATCGACTTACACTAACCTTGTTGAAAAAAAGAAGGAAAATGAAAAGCATTCGATTTGTAGTTCCGAATCCGAAATTGATTCCACTTACGAGAATCGATTTCAATTTCCTTTTGTGTAACGGTAGTTGAGTGCCACCACCCCCTCATTCATTCCCTAGCAGTGGGAAGTGCAATCACAGTCCAAACTCACAACACGTCATGCATAATTTTCCGGGCTCCGAAGCGATAAAATACCAGACTGGCAGGCAATTTAGCATGCAATTGAAGGCATTCCCGGAATTCATTCGAATAAAATTCCCTCCTTCGATTTTCGGTGGATGGGAATTTCTAGAGTCACTTTTAGTCAGCTGAAACTTTTAGACAACTGAAAAGTCATAATATTTACACCCGATCTTATCGTCGAAAAGTTCGATTGATAAACAGATCAAAGAGCGGAGGCTCTCCAGCGGAAGAACGAAAGACTGTGACGAATTATTATGGGCGTTGTTAAGTGATAAAAATTTACGACCCATCGATAAATGTCAGTGCAACATTGGCAAAACGTGGGTTCGGGTGTGATGTGGATTAAATTTTGACGACGGCTCTATTTTGGGAGATCAATATGCACGGAAGCAGGTTGAGGGGTTTCCGCTTCACGATGGGTTGAGTTTCTTTTTTTTGTGAAATTGTTGTTTCTCTTTTGATCGGTAGACGTGATGCCCGAAGGGATGATGGAGCTCAGCTGTCATGGCGTGATGGCTCATTAGGATCAGAAATCGGTGCCAAAAGAAAAAGCATTTTATTTTTCGATTTACCCAATGCTTGTTATAAAAAAATAATGCTTTTCAATATCAGAGCAGAATGCTTTACATTTGTTTTACACTATATTTTGGAAAAAGTGGAATCACTAACGTACTTCGTCAAATTTATGTGGATGTCTCGAAATATTCTCATTTGGCTGCCACACAAGTCTTCAACCGTCTAGATATCAGCATAAATGCGAACCATTACTTGACCTTACCAAAAATGGTTAAACATTGTTTATAATCCTTGCTTAACATTAACTGAAATGTTTGTGGAACTTTACATGAATGTTTGTGTGATAAAGTTTTAAGCTTGTGTATTATGGTTCTTTGGAAGTGAACCTTCCAAATAATGGGTTGTTAAGAACCATTACCATTCCTAATTCTTGTTTTCTCCATACATTTTTGGAAATAGAATTATATTAGAACCTTTTTATTTATGGTATTGGCAATGGTAATGATTATGGTAGTCAGTAAGGTCCATGGGTGGTTTTGTAACATCGATCAACTTTATGTGGAATATATCGCGAATTGGTTGCCAGTAAATTAATGATGGGGTAGAGGTAGCTCATCGATTCTTCCGGTTCGCTTCCTAGCATCGAGCTATAAGGTACCAGGTGATAACCAGGGTAGTTGATCGATAGCTCGATGACGTCATTTCGTTGACGTCTGCAATGGGAAATTCTCATAGCAGGCGTTGACGATGGGACGTTGTCGAGTTGTTGAATAGCAACTATCGTGGTAACTCACCGAATACCTGTCGATCTGCCAAATTTGGAAAGACGTCTGCATTGAATTGTCTCATATAATAATATTCCGCCCACTATATCACAAGAAATTGCGAGTAGCTGAGTGGAATGGAGATAAGTTAAGCATTGGGTACAGGACCAAGTCTCCCCTGGGTGGTGCCAACAGATGAGCGCAATAGAATCATCAAGTTGCCATAAGGCACGGAATGAGACTATTGCATGGCTGGGTAGTCAAAGCCTTCCATTCGTTAGTCATTTCAGGTGGATTAGAACAGGTTTAGGTGGGCGTTGGCCAGATTTGGATTTTTCAGATGTAATCCTGGATAGGACCCTGTCATTGAACGTCGCGTGAAAGTGGAACTTAATGAAGGCCTAAGTACTTTTTCGTAGTTTTTAGTTTTCGGATTTGAAAGATCGTCGGTTACAGTGGCCTGCTTACTGAGCAGAAAAACGCGGTCCCAGGTCCTTACATATCAAAGAGATTTATGGTAAAATCGCTTGTGTATCGTGTATTTTGCGAAACTCGTTGTTGTCGTTGGTTCCGGGTTTGAATGGATACACAAATTTGAGCAACGGTATTATGTGATATGAGGGGCTCGGTGGCCTTAGAGCAACCGTTTTTGCTTACTGAGCAGAACATCATGAGTCTAATCTCAGGCCCATCCACATTCAAGATTCGTCAATCGTTTTATTTGTTAATATGACTATATGGTAATAACAGCAACTCGGTGATTAAAAAGGTGCTCGTCTGCCTAGTGGCAAACGTTTTTGCTTACTGAGCAGATAACTGTGGGTTTAGTCCCAAGCTCCTTCGCGTTATATGATCGTTAGGACATCAATTCAGCTTATCGTTTACCAAAACGAACCCTGCTGCAAACCCAACCCTCCTATCCAACATCCCAGTGATTCCTCGTGGAAGTGCAGAGGTGTTCTCGGCTTCCATCAAAGCGAGTGTCATGTCAACACAATCCTTCCCATTCCTTTCTTGACCTGTGTTCGGGTGCGGCCGACGCTGGTATTGCCTAATTTAAGATCACCAGTTTTTACACATTGAGGATGATTGCTAGTCCCAAGCATCGTCTATTGGTTCTATGTGTCAGTACTGCTGATCTGACAATAACAGAGTAGCAACCGTGGACGGTCAATCAAGCTCAAGCTCAAGCTCAAGCTCAATGGGTTGCCAGTAAATTAATGATCACCAATTCGCGATATATTCCACGTAAAGTTGACCGATAATACAAAACCATCCATGAACCTTACTGACTACCATAACCATTACCATTAAAGTTCTCAAAACATAAGTAAAAAGGTTTTAATATAGTCCTCTTCCAGAAAATGTTTGGAGAAAAAAAACTATTTTGAATGGTAATGGTTCTTAACAACCCATTATTTGTAAGGTCCACTTCCAAAAAAAAAACAATACAAAAGGTTAAAAAAAATATCACACAAACGTTCGTGTTAAGTTCCATAACCATTTCAGTTAAAGTTTAGCAGGGATTATATACAATTTTCAACCATTTTCGGTAAGGTCACGTTATGATTCGCGTTTATGCGGGTAGGTTGATCGACGATGATTGTTCATTCTTCTACAGATATAGCATCCCAGGCAGGGTGGCCAGACCTACCGGTTTTCGGGGTGCCTATCGTTTCAAAGACGAAAGGTTCAAAACTACCGATTTTTCACTTTTCCTACCGAGAATCACAGATTTTTAGATTAGAATTTGAAAAATTAAGATCGACCCCCTCCCCCCCCCCCCCTCCGCTCACAAAAGTTTCAAGTATCGGAAAAGCCTGCTTAAGTCGACCTACCGATAACTACCGATAAAAGTTTTGTGAAGCTACCGATAATGAAATTGTGAAACAAAGTTGCCGAGGATACGCCGAAGCCAGGTCCGTTTGTTTGAAGATTGCCGTGGCAACGGATAAACAACCTAGGTAAACAACAAAAGGATACCATGGCAGCAAGTATATAACCAAGGACTCCATAGTAACCAATAAACAATTAGGAGGGTATAAATAGTGAATTTTCACCTAGTTCTAATTAGTTCTAATCCAACCATCAAGCTGTGTTTACAGTAATAAACTTCGTTTAAATCAATCCTGTCTTTCTCTGCTACGAGCAATACCTACAAGAGGTTATGGGCACCCCGAAGGAAGCTGCGCATGGAATTCCCCAGTATTCCGGTGGACCGGGATTCGAGAATTGGAGTTTTCGCGTCAAGATGTTTTTAGATGCAGCTGGTGTGCTGCGGACATTGACGGAAAACGTACCAACAGCGGAAGCAGTTAAAGCGAAGTTTGAAGAAGATGATCGGAAAACGAAAAGCTACATCGTAGGATTCTTGGCAGATGATGTTCTGGAAGGAGTCCGGGACAAAAGCAGCGCGAAAGAGATGTGGTCAAGCTTGCGTGAAGTTTTTGCCAAGAAGTCTGTGGCCAGTCAAACGCTCCTACGAAAGCAGCTTGGACGCCTACGGATGAAGGAGGGAGCTTCGATGCGGTCTCACCTTTTGGCGTTCGATGATCTCGTGAGGCAACTCAAAACGGCTGGTGCGAACCTGGAGGATGGAGATCTCGTGTCTCAGCTATTCCTTAGCTTGTCGGACTCATACGATCCCCTCGTCACATCGCTGGAAAACATCAAGGAAGAAGACTTGAACTTGGATTTGGTGAAGCAACGGCTCCTTGCGGAAGAACAAAAACGTGCTGATCGGATGGACGAAACTGTTGAGGACAGACCAGCGGTTTTCGCAGCACACTACCAGGACAGACGTGGTGGCAAATGCACACAACTGTGGCAAACCAGGCCACATGAAGAAGGACTGCCCCAACCCAAATAAGGAAGTGCATGCTGCAATTGGAAAGAAAACAATTAGCTTTATGGTGAGCCGCGACAAGTCAACAAAATCAAACGGCAACACAATTAATTTCAAATTGGACTCTGGGGCGAGTGATCATTTGGTCAATGTAAAAACGTTTTTCGACTCGACTGAAAGACTCCCGACCCCGGTGGTGATCAATGTGGCGAAGGATGGTGAAAACCTAGTAGCAAAGGACGAAGGCGAAATCAATGGCTACAGTAACCACGGCGTGCTTCTGAAAGTGAGGAATGTTCTCTACGTGCCGGATCTCCACGAAAACCTGTTGTCAGTGAAGAAACTTGCGGCCGTCGGTGTCGAAGTGCTGTTTCTCAAGAATAAAGCTGTACTGAATAAGGATGGCGATGTTATCGCTACTGCACCAATGAAGGGGAACTTATACGAGCTCGATATTAAGGTGAGTGATCCAGTTGCTAACGTTTGTCAGGTGGATCGCAACGAACTTTGGCATCGTCGCTAAGGACATCTTGGCCAAGGTGGAATGGCCAAAATCGTTCAAAAGGAGTTGGCCACTGGTGTGGATTTCAAGCCTGGACTAAATCGGTTCTGCGATGCCTGTGCTCAAGGCAAACAGTGTCGAGACCCGTTCGATGGAACACGAACCCGAGCAAAGCGACCCCTCAAGCGGATTCACTCGGACGTATGCGGTCAAATCGATCCACCAGCCTGGGACGGATGGAAATATTTTGTGTAATTTATCGACGACAAAACGCACTTTGCTATGATTTACCTCATGAAACGGAAGTCAGAGGTCTTCGAAAAATTCCAGGAGTACGAAGCACTGGTAACCGCTCATTTCGGCACGTGGATTTCGAAACTGACCCGGGATCAAGGTCGGGAATATGGATCAACGGCACAGAAAGCCTACTACAAGAAGAAAGGTATTCAGGTTGAGGCAACTGTCGCTTACACGCCTCAACAAAATGGTGTGGCTGAGCGTTTCAACAGAACGCTTGTGGAAAAAGTGAGGACCATGTTGCTTGATTCGTCAATGTCGAAGCAGATGTGGAATGAAGCAGCTCTTACAGCGGTGTATTTGATCAACCGCAGTCCATCCGCAGCGTTGCTGGAAGGAGTAACATCGGCCGAATATTGGATGGGATCCAAGCCGGACATGTCGAAGCTTCGTGTTTTTGGATGCAAGGCGTATGCATGGATCCCTACGCAACTCCGAAAAAAGTTGGATGCTAAAAGTCAAGAAGTCCTCATGATCGGCTATACAACCAATGGATACCGCCTATGGAATAGAAAAAGCAGGAAGGTAGTGATTGCTCGTGACGTTCGTTTCGACGAGACCTGTTTCCCGTACGCTTCTGAGCCTAGAAAAGAGAAGAAGCCGTTAGTCGTTTTACCTTCGTACGAGCAAGAGGGGGAAGCAGCTTTGCCCGAAGACGAACCTGCCGATGAAGAATCAGATTTGGACAACGATGGACAACATCTCCAAGATCCAGAGAACAACATATCAGATGAAGCAACAGTCGCTGCGCTCCCTTCGCAAATAAATAGAGACGAAACTCATGCAGAATCGTCAAGACGTAGCGAACGGGAGCGCAAGTTTCCGGGTAAGTTGCTCGATTATATTACTGGTTTCCAAGCAACCTCTGCTGCGTTTTCCTTCACATTAGATGTTCCTGAAACCTACAAGCATGTGCTAGTTCGGGAAGACCGAGACGAGTGGCTGCAAGCCATTCAAGACGAGTTGCAGTCAATGGAGAAAAACCAGGTGTGGAAGATGGTACCATGCCCCGCTAACGTGAAGCCATTAAAAACCAAGTGGGTTTTCCGGATTAAGGAGGACGAGGCCGGACGGATAGTACGGTACAAGGCCCGACTTGTCGCGAAGGGGTTTCTGCAGAAACCTGGACTGGACTACGAAGAGACGTACGCTCCAGTGGCCAAGCTTGCGACGATTAGAATCATCCTTGCGGTTGGTGTTCACGAGGGCTTCTTCTTTCACCAGATAGATGTAAAGACGGCCTTTCTTCACGGCGAGCTAAAGGAATCAATTTTCATTTGTCCTCCAGACGGTACGAAGTCAGCACCAGGGATGGCGTGCAAGCTGCAAAAGTCGCTTTACGGACTTAAGCAGTCACCACGGTGTTGGAATCAGAAGTTCACTAGCCAGATCGAGAAACTGGGTTTCGTACGATCAAAGAGAGACTACTGCTTGTACGTCAGGTACGAGGAGAATGACGAGCTTTATATCATCCTGTACGTCGATGATCTTCTGATTGCGGGAAGAAATTTGGACACCATCAACAAGCTAAAAAAGAAGCTATCTACTGTTTTTGAGATGACCGATTGCGGAGAATTGCGACACTTTCTTGGTATACGGATCAATTACAACCGTAATGGTGGATCTTTGCGACTGTCACAGGAATCCAACGTTACAAAGGTACTGGATCGTTTTGGAATGAGTGAATGCAATCCGATCAAGACTCCAATGGAAAAAGGTCTACAACTACCTCGAGGTGGGCCTAGCGCTGAAGAACCATATCGCGAATTGCTTGGCAGCTTGATGTACATTATGCTCTGTGTCAGGCCAGATGTATGTTACCCTGTCGGTTATCTCGGGCGATTCCAGCAGGATTCATCAACCGTACATTGGAACGCATTGAAGCGAGTGGTGCGGTATCTTAGCGGGACAAAAAACCTGAGTCTCGAATACCAGAGGAACAGTGAATCAGTACCGCTCATAGGCTATGCCGATGCCGATTGGGCGGCCGACCTTCATGACCGAAAATCTGTGAGCGGCTTCATTTTCAAGGTCTATGGATGCACCGTATCCTGGAGTAGCAAGAAACAATCCACCGTATCATTGTCGTCAAGTGAAGCTGAGTACGTTGCTCTTAGTGCAGCAGCAGCAGAGGCCGTATGGATCAGTGGCATTTTGAACGACCTTCAAGTAATTGCCAATCCAGTGACAATCTATGAAGACAACCGAGGATGCATCGGCATGGTCAAAAATTTAGAAAGCAAGAGGACCAAGCACATTGACGTGAAACATCATTTCATACGAGATCTGGTGGAGAGTGGTACACTGCACAGCCGATTGGAACCCGTGATCAACTGGCGGATCTGTTCACAAAACCTTTGGAAGCCACCCGGTTCCAACAACTGACGTCTTACCTAGGAATGTCGGATTGAGAGGGAGTGTGAAACAAAGTAGCCGAGGATACGCCGAAGCCAGGTCCGTTTGTTTGAAAATTGCCGTGGCAACGGATAAACAACCTAGGTAAATAACAAAAGGATACCATGGCAGCAAGTATATAACCAAGGACTCCATGGTAACCAATAAACAACTAGGAGGGTATAAATAGTGAATTTTCACCTAGTTCTAATTAGTTCTAATCCAACCATCAAGCTGTGTTTACAGTAATAAACTTCTTTTAAATCAATCCTGTCTTTCTCTGCTACGAGCAATACCTACAAGAGAAATAAATAATCTGACCACTGCTGAAAACTCCAGCAAGCCATGAATTAGTTGCTAAGAGCATGTTTAATTGGTTTCAATAAAATTTTCATTCCGTTCTTGACCGTCGATGAAACCCGTTGATTTCATTCTTCGGTCCGACCTACGGCATAGTCCCATAGGTTATGGGCCTTCGTGAACAAAATTCAAGATGCTGTTCAAGCGAAAGTTTTTTCCACCGTATAATCAAGATTTGTCACGTTCCCGGTATGGACGGAAGCAAGTTCGGTCAGGAAAAGCTGATGAGTGGCGGATACGAATGCTGTTGTTAAGAGAAAATCTCTGGAAGCACGTTACGGAGGTCGCCCCTGAACCTCTAACGAACGCGTGGAAAAAAGGAGATGCCAAAGCACGGGCCACCATCGTTTTGCTCGTAGACGACAGTTAGCACCCGCTGATCCGGAACTGCAAGACCACCATGGAGACCTGGAACGAATTGAAGAAGCATCACAAGAAGACGACGATGTCTACTCATGTCTCGTACCTGAAAAAGCTGTGCAAAGCTGAGTACAACGACGACGGGGACATGGAAGGCCATCTTGTCCGGATGGAACAACTGTTCGCAAGCCTCGCCAACGCGGGCCAGGATTTCGAATCCTGCCTGAAAGTGGCGATGATATTGAAGAGTATGCCTGACTCTTTCGATACCCTCACTACTGCGTTGGAAAGCCGTTCCGACGAGGAGCTCACCATGGAACTGGTGAAACGTAAATTGCTGGATGAAGCACAGAAGCGTGCTGAAAAATGTCATCGTGGGGAGTCCATGCTGCGTGCTGGTGGTGTCACAACTGTCATAAACCCGAACACATGAAGCGAGAATGCCCAGCGGCAATAGCTGGTGACGGAAGAGCAAGCAGCAATTCGAAACCGAAGAAAAGTCAAGGTTCAAAAGCGAAGATTGGCAAGGTGAACCCGTTTGCGTTTATGGCTACTACGACCGAAAATAAATCGAAAGTGTGGATAGTCGATTCTGGAATAACGTCCCACATGTGCTGCAACCGTTCGTTTTTCGATGAGCTGAAGCCAAGCTCGGGGATTTCCATCACGCTGGCCGATGTAAACGAGACGTTGGTGAAAGGCATCGGATCTGGCTGCTTGTTTTGCCAAAACGAGGAAGGAGAACAGCAAGAAGTTAGCGGCGCCGGTGGTGTAGTGGTAAGCGTGATTATCTCTCACCCCAGCAGGCCTGGGTTCAATCCCAGTCGGCGCCGCCGGGATGTTCTGAGGCATAACATCTCTGATCACGCCTTCCTTCGGAAGGAAAGTAAAGCCGTTGCTCCCCGGTTCATGAGTTGATGGGTCGATAGGTAGGGTCCAGGTGTGGGAGCTGCCTCCCTGGCGTCGGTAGCATTGCTCAGCATGGAAAACAAGATCGACGGAAAATAAATCAAGGAAAAAAAACAGCAAGAAGTTATCCTGTCCGACGTGTACTACGTTCCAAATTTGGAATCGAACCTGATTTCTGTTGGAAGACTGGTTGCCAAGGGAGCAGAGGTTGTTTTCTCTGGTTGCCGTGGTTGCGTGATCCAACGTAACGGAGTCCAGTGTACCAGTTGAAGTTTGCGGAAGAGCGCGGTATGAATGCGTCACACCACAAAAAGGACTGCATCCACCATTGGCATCGGAAGTTAGGTCATCGTGATCCCGAAGCAATTCAGTGAGCTGTGCGTGAGAATTTGGCAACGGGCGTGACCATCCACAGGTGTGAAGTGTTCAAGACATGTTAGTGCTGTGTCGAAGGCAAGCTAACTCGACTACCGTTCCCAAGAAAACTCGATCGACAATCAGCAAGGATCCTGGATATAGTGCACACGGACATCTGCGGTCCAATGAACACGCTATCGCCTGGCGGTGCACGATATTTCCTTACGATGATCGACGATTTCAGTCGATACACCACGGAAGCTGCGGAAATAATAGAGGAATACGTGAGTATGGTGCACAATCAATCCGGAGAAATCCAACCGTTATTCGCTCGGACCAGGGAGGCGAATATAAATCGAAGCGTTTGGGACGATTCTACAGGGAGAATGGAATAGCGCCCCGGTATACGGCGGGATATGCACCGGAGCAAAGCGGAGTCGCGGAGAGGAAAAACCAAATGATTGACGCAAAGATTGGCTACCAGTTCTGGGCGGAAGCGGTCAACACGGCCGTGCACCTGCAGAATATACTTCCATCACGGTCCATCGAGAAAACATCTTTCGAGCATTGGTTTGGGAAGAAACCGGATTTACGGACGATTGCATATTTTGGTTGCACTGCGCTCGTTCACGTTCCTGCTGAGAGGCGAAGCAAGCTGACACCGAAGGCGGAGAAGTTAACATTCGTCGGTTATTCCGAGTGTCACAAGGCGTTCCGGTTCATCGATAAAGCAACGAAGAAGATGTTCGATTCGTTGAAATGGAGGATGATATCGAAAACAAGGGTTCAACGTCACCAAGTATTGTGGAATACGAGTCTAAAGTATCGCAGGAAACTCCAGAAGAGGAAAAAGAATCCGATGATAACGAGTCGGATCAGGAGGAGTGTGAGTCAGATACCTCGTCCTAGGACTCAACATGCGACGGCATCGATGAGGGCAACGAATACGAAAGCGATACTGCAGCTGTGGAAACGCCACTCCGGCGTTCGACCAGAAATACGAGGGGACAGATACCGGTTCGTTATCCAGAAACCACTGGAATGGCATGCAGGCTTGCGGTGGAACCAAGGACACTCGCTGAGGCCAGAGCTGGTAAATATCACGGCTGTCATGTGACGATAAGAAAACAGGTCCTCTCACTATCACGAGACAAAACTACCTATCATAAGCTTTCTTGTCATTTTTCAATGATCAAGCTCTCATGAAAATAATTCCTATTTGGTTTTGACATCAACATATCTAGGGGAAAACTTGGCTTCGGCAATACCTTAACCTATTATCGTCAGGGGGGTAAACAACGTCCTTGAGAGCTCAATTTTGGCATGTGGATACATTGTGTTTCTGAGCAACTATTTGCCAAATTTGAGTGCTCTAGGACTTTGTTTACCCCCTGACGATAATAGGTTAAGGTATTGCCAAAGCCAACTTTTCCCCTAACTGATTTAGATGAATTTAAGCAAACAACCGTATCTAATCGGTAGAGTGAATACATTTTTAATATTTCCTTGCTACAGGTAACTTTAATAGCATTATATGAGCTAGTAATTACGATGATCACAACACTTTCACGTTCTGTCATGACAAAAAATTCGATGAGATTTTGAAGAAAACTGCTGACGATTGGCAGTGAACGGAACATGCTGGTGAAACATGCGGATGTGAAGACCGCCTGTCTCCACGGCGATCTGGACGAAACGATTTTTATGCGGCAACCGCCAGGCTACGAAGCCGGTGATGTGGACACGGTATGTCAGTTGCAGAAAAGCTTGTACGGCCTCAAACAAGCGGGACACATTTGGAACAAGAAACTGGACGGCGTATTAAAGCATCTTGGTTTCACACAGTCAGCAAATGATCCATGTTTGTACGTGCGACGTCGAGGCAAGCAATTCACGTATTTAGTCATCTACGTGGACGATATGGTCATCGCTTGTCACACCGAAGTGGAGTACAAAGAGTTCATCGCAGCCCTTAACCGTAGCTTTACGGTAACATCGTTGGGAGACATCCGCCATTTCCTGGGCATCCAAGTGCGACGCAACAAGAATGAGTTTTCTCTCAACCAGCGGGCTTACATCCAGAAGTTGTTGGAGCGTTTTGGGTTGACTGACGCAAAGTCATAGAAGATTCCTTTGGACCCTGGCCACCTGCAACAAAAGGAGGAGAACGAGAGACTGCCGAACAATCACCAGTACTCAAGTTTGGTTGGTAGTTTGTTGTACGTGGCAGTAAACACTCGACCGGACATCGCGGTCAGCGTATCGATTCTTGGAAGATCGGTGAGCTGCCCATCACAAGCGGATTGGACGGAAGCGAAACGGATACTTCGATACTTCAAGTTCACCAACGACGACGAATTTGACACTGACTGGGCCGGCGATGTGAAGACCCGGAAGTCGAATTCTGGATTTCTGGTAATGTTTGGTGGTGGTCCAATCCACTGAGCATCCCGGAAGCAGACATGTGTTGCTTTGAGCAGCACAGAAGCTGAGTTTGTGGCACTCGCTGAGTGTTGCAAAGAGTTACAATGGATTGAACGGCTGTTGCAAGATTTCTCCCTTGTCATGACGAAACCGATCCAAATTCACAGGGACAACCAGACGTGCATCAAGCAATTGGAATCATTTAATTTCGTCCGCCAGATGAAGGAGGAGGGCAAGTTCTCGGTGCAATATTACCCAGCCGATAGCATGGTGGCGGATATGTTGACGAAACCATTAGACAACCGGAAATTGAAGAGATTCTGAAAGGCAGCTGGACTAGAGTACAACCAACAATCAATATGAAACTATCGATTTGAAATTGGCCTATTGGTCCCAAGCAAATCGATTAACGTACCCCATTCTAGTCAAAATTCTAGTACTACACAATGTTTGTTTTGATTCGCTATGAAAGTTTGACAGATAAAATGAGGGGTTAGTGGAATTTCCTATGTCTCGAGGGGTGAATTGATTAGCTTGGGACCGAAGATAGTACCAGAGCTGAGCCAAAAGGTAGAGTCGTTTCTTCGGGACCTACTAGTCTTAGAGTTACCTCTATGGTACAACCGTCGAGGAGGAGTGTTGAAGATGAACCGACTGAAGACTCCAGCAAGCCATGAATTAGTTTGAAGATTAGTTTTTTTTTTTTTTTTTTTTTTTTTAATTAGTTGCTAAGAGCGTGTTTAATTGGTTTCAATAAAATTTTCATTCTGTTCTTGACCGTCGATGAAACCCGTTCATTTCATTCTTCGGTCCGACCTACGGCATATTCCCATATCCATAGGATCAAGGACGTTTGTGAAAAATTTTGAATCTCGAACAGTAAAGCTTGATTACTGCACTACGCAATGGTCTTGGCTTCAATGTGGCACTACACGTCAACGGATTCGAAAGAAATTTTGCACGTTTGCGTACAATGAACCAAGGTCCAAATTGGCACAAATATCCTGAATTTAGCATCTGTCAAATACGAGCTGTATACTGAGAAAACAAAAGAGTCGGATAATTTCTCCCCACCCTGTATAAGTCAGGAAATTTCTTCCGGGAAGCGAACCTGGAATTTATAAAACCTTCAAGCATTGTCACTTACTTGCATTCAACGGCATACTGGTGGTCATGTTGAGCCCGTGCAACCGCGGATGTCCGGCGTGCATCCCGAGGTAGTGCCTCGTCAGCATATGATGATGATGGTGATGGGCTGCCGCTGGGTGTGGGTGGGAAAGGTGATTCAGAGGATGCTGCTGCTGTTGCTGCTGATGGTGCAACATCGGAGGTAAAGGTGGTGGGATCGGAGGGCCCTGGTGGTGACTTAGGGCCTGTTGCTGCTGCTGCTGTTGCTGTTGCTGCTGCTGCTGTTGTTGTTGGTGGGTATGAGGATTCATTGTTGGTTGTCTTTGCAGCGATTGCTGCTGCTGCTGCTGCTGCTGTTGTTGCTGTTGCATTGCCATCGTCGAACCGGCGTGAGCCGGCTGAGGTGGATAGAGCATTCCGTGGCTTGCCAACGGATGGTACATACCACCACGAGCTTGGTGATGTGGTGGCAGATGACGATAATCGGCCATTATTAGTCACGATTTTTTTTTTTCGATCGTTCGTTCACCGTCACTGGATTGCTGGGGGTACCTTTTAGGTTCAGTTTTAAAGCGCGCACACACACTCACAAACGACTGGAAAACAAGAGCGGGTTCTCTTCAGTCCGAACCCGGCCTGCGGCTGGCCAAAACCGAACGCGTTGAGGGCCACCCAGCCTCGGTAATAATAATGGCGGTAATGAAAATAATGAACCACTTGATTAATATCGGCTTTCCGTCACGCATATTAAAACCGGTGCATTTGGAATCAATAAAGCGACCAACAACGTGGATAAATCATACGCACTGAAATATTTTTTCTCTTGCCTATTAACCGACCTATTGTTGTCACCGGGAGGAGCACTTTTTGCCCGGAATAATTTGCACTCATATTGTCTAAGGATAATGTCATTATTGAGCATATTTCAACCAACACTAAAAGGATTATTGTCCTCTGTTGACTAGACTAGTTCATGTCATTTTTTCGCTCTATCTTTCCGATGAAGACACATTTATTCAAAACACAATCCTGTGGAAATACGATAAATTTCAAATCAACAAACCAGCCTACCCTTGAACCCCTTTCGCAACCCTCTTCCTTCCGTGTCCCTCCGTCGAGCGAAAACGATTTTGTCCTCCCACTTCGGCGATGTGTCCCGGCATGTTCGAGCACGATTGTGTGATTACGGTATTATAATCGTATTAAAATAACAACTTTCTATCCTCCACCGTTGACCAAATCCACCTTGTACACGCATATCATCGTCGTCATCATCGCCATCATCATTGTGTCACACACGAGTTTGCTTCTAAGTGTACAGCCCAACAACATCATATCGTGAGCGGTTAATTATTAACCGGTAGCACTACTTTTCACGTTTTCCTCGCTGGAGGAGAAACGCAGGCGATGTGGGAGGTGGTCACACGGTTGCAGGTCCCTCCCGCTTTCCTGGGCAATTTATTTTTCATTTTTATCACACAATTTGCATCTCATACTGCGAATGCAAGGAAGAGGGCTCAGGCGACGGGGACCAAGGCGAAGGACAGGTGAATACATAAATAAAATGGTTGTTAGTTTTAGATTTACATCGGCGCTTTGGTGCGAGCTTTCCGCCGTATAAAATGCAGCAAACGCCGCCCGGTTGAGAGACGAGAGTTGTTAGAGGAAATTTAATTACAGCTTATGCGTGGTTGCAAAACTACTTGTTTTCGGGATGCACATGACATAAGTCCGGAAGAGGTGAGTAGCACGGTGCACCGAAGCGCATACGTCACGTGAGAACGATGTTTGCTCACCTGGGAAGGTGGGTGGGTACGATTGTAGGTGAGTTGATGATTCAAATGACCACATTGCGATGTTCGCTGTCGTGTGGTTGACTTTTGATGGAAGAAAACTAATGTGAAAAATCAAACAAATCCAATGATCGTCTACATCGGAGTTGCGGTGAAATCTTAGACTCTAGTTGTGTTCAGTGGAAATTGCAATTATGGTGCATTGACCAGTATCTTAGTGACTCATTATAAGAGGCATGATATCAAACAGTATGGCTCAGAATGGCATGTGATCGATTAATCACATCATGCGAGCAGTTAAAAATTACACTTCCTACTATCACTCGAACTTTACCATGGAGCAATTCAATCAAAGTTGTTGTTACTTCATACGTGAAGTTTACTATTCCAGAGTTGGAGAAAAAATGCTATACTTATATCATCATGAAGCTTTAGTACGATAATTGATTTAGCTAGAGAAAGTTATGAAGAGGATAGATTGATAGTTCCGTTAGAGAACGGCAGTGTGAAAATTGAACAGAAGTTGAAATTGAGCCAAGGGCCATTAATGGGACAATACTAATCAAATGCGCACTCCTTTACCTAGCTCACACTTGATGGGTGAGGGAATTTGATGAATTTCCTCAAATCCACCGGCAAACGCGTTTGACATGCACCAGCCTACTACATGTCTCCGAGAGGACTACGTTGGTCATGAAGAGAGAAGCAAAACAATAGTTGAGTAATGCTGGAAATGCTTTCGGCAACATGAGGCTATAAGGTAGTGATAAACTTCGCTAGCACTAGTAAACAGCCTAGCGTACTCTTTTGCCTGTGGATTCACCTCAAATCTCCTAATTCATCAATGTATGAGCTAGGTAAAGGCAGGCAGCCCTAAGTATACACCTTTAGAATTGATAAAACGATCCATAAAATATTGAAAAACGTTCTTTAAAAAACATCAAAATGGTCCATAAAACACCGCTGCTGTCGTGCTTTTGCTCATTGTCGCTTCGGACGACGTGGCACTTGGTCCTGCAGTAAGCAGGACCAAGTCATCGGCTAAAGATGGATCACTGCGTAGGTTTACTGTTCCACCCGTGTTTATTTTATTTATTTTTTGTCAGAAGAGCGTAGCGATGGGCGAGCATCTAGAATAAGCATCTAAAAGAAGCTTCTAAAAAATATTCCCTTGGATGCTTCTTAGCACTCCAAACACAATGCAACGGGTAAAATGTGTAACGGAAAATTGCTAATGTTTGAAAATGTTATCAATATATTTTAAACCTATTCATACCGAATAAATTTTTAGTCTTAAGTTTCAAGTAGCGCCCATGGATTTGAAATTCGTCAATAAATAGCTGAGCTATTATTTTTCAAACATTACAAGTTTGCCGTCACACATTTGACCAGGGGCATCGTGTTCAGAGTGTTAAGAAGATTATTATAGAAGCTTTTTATGGAAGCTAATTCTAGACAGTTACCCGTCGCTTCGCACTTCTAACTCAAAAAAACACGGGTATGTCATTAAATCTAAGTAGCTACGTAGTAATGGGACATCTTTTCAAGGTTTATGGAACAAAATCAGAAAGTTAGTGTCCAAAACATGAACTATATGTCTAGTTTATGGATCATGCCCAAAGTTTTAAGAGCGCAAACTTGAATTTCTATGGATCACTTTCATTAGTTTAGGGTTCATTGGATCATTTGCAATATGTGTATGGGTACTTCATACAATTTCAATGCTCATTCATTAGGCAATTAGCGGTACATTTTTACAATTGTGTTGCTAAATGTTTCTGAAAATATGGATCATATTGATATTTTTTATGAATCATTCACACATTTTAAGGGATTTTCACTGGGGTTTTATGGATCATTTGGGTGTTTTTTAAGGAGCGTTTTTAAATTTGTCATGGATCAAGGTTTTTATATTCAAAAGTATGTTTGCCGTAAAGGAGTTCGCGTTTGATTCGTACTGTCGCTTTAATGGCCCTTCGCTCAAATTCAACTTCTTTTCAGTTTTCACACTGGCGTAATCCAGCGAAACCATCAATCTATCCTCTTCAGAACTATCTTTAGCACTTTAGCTAATAAATAATCACACTAAAGGTTCATGTTGATATTAGTATAGTATTTCCTCCCAACTCTTATGTTAGGGGAAGTTGCGAAAGTTACAAAGAAGGTTTAGAAACTGCAGGAACATTACGGGAAATTGTGGGAGCTTTTGAAAAATACCGATAAATTCACGGAAATCTAGAAAACTTAGCGAAGTTCGGAGATCTGTTGTGCAGCAAAGTCTAGAATTTGGAAAGATCTGGAAATTTCAGGGAAGTCCAAACTATTCAAGGAAAGTTATGAAATTTCAGGAAAAATTGAGAACTTCATAGAGGTTCAGAGAAGAGTGCTGATTGAACCAGCGACCGAAACGGATGTGTTTTGTTTCTTCTGTGCTTTTTTTGCTGCTGAAAACCTTTTCGCATGCGTTTTGTTCTCGAGTGACTGGAGGTGAACTGGTGATCGCATTTAAAAGTTTTGAATACCGTGCGTGATTTTTTTTGATCTCTTGTTGCTTATGCAATGGTGCTTGGTGTGGTCTTGCGTTTTTCTTTGTTGCCCCGTACAACCTCTATCACGCTGATATATTTTTCTGTTGCTGCGATGAGCAACTTCTTTGTGTGGTGTTAAAGAAGACAGTCCGAAAATACATGACCTTGATTATGCGTGGAGTGCGTTCTTTTGTACGTACGAGCTAGAAGAGCGTTATCAGTGATTGCGGTGGTTCAAGGAAAATTAAATAAAGCATTTCTGAAAACATGACGCTGCAAAGTCTCTAGGCCAATCAGGTGAGATCTTTCCATTTTATCTATTTATATTTTATTTTTTGTCACTGATTTATCAAATGCTCTATATTGACGAATAGAGTTGCCAAATCATTCACCCTCCCACTAACACAACTCTTTCCTTCCTGTGACACCTATGAAGGTAGTATGGGTTCCCTGCACCTTCTTAAGTAGATGTTGGATTAACTTTCCCTCCCTTCCCCTGCGATTGTAAGGATGTGGCCAGGTGTATAATGCGATGCTTGTATTGTAGATTTTATTTTCGTGTGGGGAAAATCACTAATCCCAAGTGATATTTTCTGCGTCAACACTCGATATTTTCTGCAAAACGTATTAGTTGACCATTATATAGCTACCCACGATTTGTACAATCGCATATGCTATGCTATGCTATGCTATGCTTCATAGAGGTTCAGAGAACTTTTAGAAAACTCCGGATACTTCATAAAACGTTTGGAAATATTCGAGAACTTCTGGGAAAACTCCGAGAACTTCTGGAAAGTTTCATGAACGTTGGGATAATTGGCGAGCATTTTTAATGAAGTGCCGTAACCTAGTGTCAAGATTTGACACAGCCTCAGGGAAGATCATTGAAGTTCCATTAGTTTCAGGAAAATTGCGGAGATTTTTGAGAGGTTCCCAAATTTTGAAGTAATTTAGAGAACTTCAGAGATGTTTAGAAATGTTCCGAAATATTTTGACGTCCTCATAGAAGTTCAGAGATTTTCAAGAACGTTAAGGGATGCTAAGGATAGTTATATTAAATAATGGACAGTACCAAGAGCTTCAGGAGAATTGGAAGAAGTTTCGAGTACTTCAGAGAAGATTAGAAAACCCCAAGGCAACTGCCCCATCCACGTCAAGGAAATTACAAAAAAAAAGAAAAAACCGTAATAGGTAATAGGATAATAGGCCCTAGGGGGTTTGACCTGGATGGGTCTTGAATTTTGAATTTTGTTTATTGAATCTTCAATTAAGGATACTGACTGTCGCCTATATTCATATCTTTGAATATTGAATTGAATGTTTGTTTTTTTTTTATAATAGACAATTTAACACTCTTGGGTCATTCGTGACTTGTCCGGGGGTGAGATTTGAACTCGTGACTTTGTCGTGAGAAGTATGGATGTTAACCACTACGCCGGGGTCGCCCCCCTTGAATGTTTGTTGATTTTAGAGTTAAATTTATAAATCAATAAGTAGGGAAAGGGATGTAATGTCAGCCTAAATGCTCCTAATTTGGGCCCATACATAAATTCAGCAATCGACTAAATTTTTAATAGAGACCGAAAAACAACATTAGTACCGTCCCAATGACTCTTTCATCTAGATAAAATAAATAGATAAATAGATAAATAGCAGATTTTTAGCGATGGGCCCAATCTTAGATCCATAGGTCAACATTAGAGCCATTTTCCATATGTAATTATTGTTTATTTAACAACAAAAACAGTCTCGTAGCCCTACGTCAATAATGCGGTCGTGCTTAGGCTGCTTACGATCCCTCATAAGGGAAGGTCCATTAATTAAGTCGCGCAAATTTGGTCCATTTTCAACCTCCTCTCCCCTCATTGTCACATTTTTTTGTATGGAGCTTAATTTTTCTTTGCTCGTCACAATTTCCAACCCCCCCCCCCCCTAAAAGTGCATCTTAATAAATGGACGATCCCTAAGTGTCACGGGAAGGCAGAATGTTCGTTACGTGGACCGTACACAATTGTTTTTATTGACAATAATCGTATTGTCAATACATTCAATATTGACGTCAATACATCGGTATTGACAATATTTCTGTATTTACATCATCAATATTAATGTCAATAATTCCCCTTCGCGTCAATATATTGATAGTGTGGGGTTTGCTTTAGTTTGTAGAAATAATAAGCCATAAGCAAACCCCACACGCATCAATGTATTGACGCGAACGGGAATTTTTGACAATAATATTGATGATGTGAATTCAGAAATATTGTCAATCTCGATATATTGACGTCAATATGGAATGTATTGACAATACGATTATTGTCAATAAAAGTAATCGTGTAGGGTCCACTATAGGATACGTTTGTGCAAGTCAGTTCCTTACCAAATGAGTGCAAATAATTTTGAGAGACTATATATTGAAGAAGCAAAATCCGGACACATTTAAAACGCTGCCATAAAGGCATTTTTTGAGTAACATTTTTCAAAATTTCACTGAGCTAAAGCAAACCCCACACGTATCAATATATTGACGCGAAGGGGAATTATTGACATTAATATTGATGATGTGAATACAAAAATATTGTCAATACCGATGTATTGACGTCAATATTGAATGTATTGACAATACAATTATTGTCAATAAAAGCAATAGTGTACGGTCCACATAAGAGTGTATAGAATCACAGTAGGCATTGGTTTTCGGGATAAGTTCATTTGTTTATATCATGGCTTCACCGGAGCAAGCTCGTCGCGATTCAATCCTGCACGCTCACAACGAAAAACACCGGTCTATCCGCTCAAGAGTTAGCTAAACTTTTGAATTTGTCGAAATGAAGCTCTGAAATGGACTTGGCAAGTTGCCACTACCCAAATTCCACCAAACAGTGGTAAAGCAAAGGCAGCGTCACAGTGATTCCCAAGGAGATGAATCCGGCCAATATTCCGGAACTAAAGCCAATTGAGGAATGCTGGTCAATTGTGAAGCACATATTAAAGAAAAAGAGCGGAACTGCAATTGACCTGCAGTATTTCAAGCGGAAATGGAATTTCGTAGCCAAACAAGTGGGAACAGGGCTCGTGTAGAATATGATGGGCCGTGTACGAGGAAAAGTTTGAACATTGGCCTACAATAAACTGAAACAACGTTCTTGCAATAAGCATAATACCTACTAATGTATAGCTGCTGCATTGAACTATCAAAACTAAAACTCATTTCTAAATCCCAACAAGATTTCTTTGTCAGGATTTTTTCGTGTTCAACCTTTAATCAGGACCCAATTTGAAAACGTTTGAGCACTGTGGAACGAAAATTAAATTTAAAATTATGCATTATTCTAAGGAGTAATGCGTTCGGCAATTGTAAATTTTCTTTTAGTTGTAATACTGAAAAAAATAAAAAATCCACCACAATGAGAAGATAAGATAATGTGAATGTGTTTTAGGATAATTTTAATGTTAAAGTTTTTTGTTTTAACAAAAGTTCAGTGATGAGAATTGTTTGAAAAATTACCGAAATCGGTGGAAATTTAGGGATAAATTATTGGATGCTTTGCGAACAGCCCATTGTTGATTTCAATTCAATGGAGCATATAGACCAGAATGTGTCAATTTAGAGTTGATTTTAATTAATCACGTAGTGGACTAGATTTAGATCATCCTTCTACCAGATTTTTTAATGAAAATGAGGCAATAAGTTTCAAGTTGAGCAGACCAACACGATGAAATTTATTTCTCAACGTAATAGAAGAAAACGTATCATAGTATTGCATCGTGGAAAAGTTCTAATGGTCGGAAATGTAATTTTAAACATAACGAATGATATGATCGATTATTAAATGCAAGTTGTGAATCTTGGTGGATTAAAGGCTGACTAAAAGCAAATATATTACATTAACAATATGATCCACTCTTTCGCTTAGCTGGCGAACCAAATTTTTAGCGATGAGAGCACCTCTGTGGCCAAAAAGGCTACCAATGTATTTTTTTATCGTATCGAGGGGTTAACCAAATGAAAATTTGTTTAATATTTCAAATGAATGTATTTCAGCATATTATTTTATTTCATGACAACAGTGACATGTCAGACAAATGTTAAAGTAATATACACAATGTAATTAATGAAAATAATGAGACTCTTACTTTTGTAATAAGTGCTATATTCGCACCCCTCGACTGTAATTGAATGATTGTTGCTGACCTTTTTCAACGCTAGATGGTGCGTGAAGCGATATATTGCAATATTTGGAAAAGGCATGAATGAATCATATTGTTAATATGATATATTTGCTAAAAGTAAATTGGTACGCACCTCGCGCGCCGTTAGCATGCCTCTAGTGTTGAATAGCGTCAAATGGAACTCGAAAGAAGAAAAAAATTGTGCAAAAACACCTGGAAAATCTAGAGTAGTTCGGTTCCACGCTAGCTAAAGTGCTCAAGCTGCCGAAAACAACAGTTTTCCGAGTGCTCAAAACCTACAAGGAAACCCTGAATGTGGAAAGCAGGCTTGACGGAGCCTCGCTCGCGAGTTATAAATGAGTTGTTCTGAGGAGTAGAATGCCTACTGCCAAATAATTCCACTCAGAGCTTGTGAACGAAGGGAGATAAAATGAGATTGAGGTTTGCTGCCATTCAAGTTCACGTTTTCCATCAGACGCTTTTACTCTCACTCTGGGTGAACTCTGAGCTTCTTGCGTCGAACAAAAAGGTCATCCGGAGTCTCGAAAAATGCACCTCACGTCAAATCATCGTCTCACTGAAGTTCACTCTCCCTCTCTCTCGAGGAGTTTTTGTTTACTTCTTCCATATTCCTGCCGCTACACACTCGAGGTGAGGGTTGGCCAAACTCGCAGGACAAGAGTGTATTAAAACCTCCAGTGAGTTTGAGGAGTTTCAGCAAGCCTGGTGGAAAGGAATCAGCAAACCTACGAAAAAACTGGAACCAGGGTTCGTCCGCTGCGCAGCAAGGTGTTGAGGTGCGGTAAAGCCAATCCCAGTCTTTCGATCGAAGATGCGGCCAGAAGGTACAACGTCAACTATCAAACGGAGCGGAACATCCTTGCCAGGGAAGGATACAAGTCGTACAAAGCCAGAAAACATCCGAACCGGCACATGAACCAGAATTCCGTGGCCAAAAAGCGTGCAAGGCTCTTGTACGACCTTGTTTTGATGAAACACAAGGGCTGCTCTTTGATCGATGACGAAACATACGTCAAACTCGATTTTTAGCAGCTTCCCGGTCAAAAGTTTTACGTCGCAACTGGACGTGGGGATGAGCCGGTTCGCGAAGAAGGCCATGATTTGACAAGCAATTTGCAGTTGTGGCCTGAAAACGGAACTATTCGTCACATCCTCGACGATGACATCCCAAGTTTACAACAAAGAATTCCTGAAAAAAAACGTGTATTGCCGTTCATCCGCAAGCATAGGGGTGAAGTCATCTTTTGACCCGATTTGACCAGCTGCCATTACTCCAAGGTGGTTCTGGAGTGGTATGCGGCCAACAAGATCGGTTTTGTCCCCAAGCTAATGATCGCCCGGAATTTCGACCAATCGAAAAATACTGGGCAATTTTAAAGCAGCGACTTCGACGAAGTGGCGGGGCAGTCAAGGACATCCAGCAAATGCGTGCAAAATGGAAGAAATGCGCTGATTTTGTGTCCGTTTCCACTGTGCGGGCACTGCACAGAGGGCAAAAATTTACAAAACCACGACCCAATTGAATATCTCGGCTGCCAAACGGTTTCAGTCAATATGTTATACATATTCTGCTGAATCGATTGGTGGTGGTTTCATTGGCCGGAGAGCCAGAAAATGGCCACTATACCCTAAAATATAGTTTCCATATTAAATACGCTTTGATCTCTTCATTCTGAACAACATAGAAAAAATGGCAAGGTTCTAGGACAATTTTTATAATGTGGCCACTTTATCGGTTGTTCCGGACCCTCCTTTAGGCCAGAAGAGTTTCCCTGAGGTGTCTTTACACCATATATACTTAGTATTATCAATTTCCAGTAATATAACGTTAAGTAAAGCGTAAAATTATGTGAATAGATAGTTGCATTTCCTACTTTACCGGGAACTCGGGTTGATCCCGGCCCTCTATCTCGGTACGCAAAAGTCTCCAATGAGACCACCACCAATCGATTCAGCAGAATTTTTCCTTTGAGAATATGGATAACATGTTGATTGAAACCGTTTGGCAGCCGAGATATTCAATTTAGTCGCTGTTTTGCAAACTTTTGCCCAGTGTGCGCTGTGCGGGAAAATAAACTTTTTGAGATATTTTAGTTTTTACCATTTATTGGAATATTACTCAAAATTACTATAAAGTACTGTGTATAATTTTCCCATGAAGAATTTATTTATCTGTACAACTTTTTTCCAGACATCATTTCGATTAGAAGTGATGTTCACGTGCTACAATTTATTAAACAATTCCAATAAAAAGAGAGAGAGAAGGATTAATAATTTCCATATAGTTCCAGTACCTTATTTGCTTATCCTTGATAGATACGCGTATTTCGTCTACAATGTGCAGACTTCTTCAGTGTCTTGCACTAATACTCGATAGCAAAATTATTAATCCTTCTCTTTCTATTTTTACAGGTATTCCACTAAGACGCCCACATTCATCAGAATTCCAAAAAGCCATTTTGGATGAAAAATACAAGATCTAAAATGGCCATATTTTGGAAAAAATGTGAACGATTGCCCATAACACACAATTATGCAAAATTTGATGCAAATCGAAAAAATTCGAGTTTTTCCTGCTCTTTAGTAAGAAATTCAAAAACAAATCACCAGTCAACATATATGCATATTTGTCATACCTCACCAAATTTTCAAATCGCCATCTTGACTATCCAACACTATAGACTGAAATCGCCTCATGAGCAACCAAGGCTTAAAATAAAGCCACCGAAATACCTACAATCTCTCAATATTTATAGTCCATTTCGGCTTCTTTTATTAACTCACATTTGTCAACCCCTTTTCCGAACCCTTCATCGCCCTACCATCGGAAAACTCGCACCAAGCCAAACGACATTAATTTTTATTAATTTTACTTTATTTCATTTACGCACATGTTCGGTCATCATCTGCTTCTCGGAGGAACTCAGTTACGCAGAAACCAATCCACTGACTGTAGAATCATGACCCACCCATCCCCATTGGTCGTCCCTATCGTTGGTTACTTTGATTTGTGACCCCCGTTCTCGCACGCCACCCCTGTGAACCGTTCCTGTGCTCTCCTCTTCCAGAAGAGGCAATTTTTATCACTTTCCATTCCTCGCACACGACGGGCGACGACACGGTGGTGGTTGTTTTGTTGTGGTTCTTTTCCTGGTCAACGATCGGATGATGTACCACCGCGCCAGCCCCGTTGTTGTTGTTGTTGCTGTTGCTGTGACACAGCTGAACCGAGTGCGAATCACGCTTTTGCGCTACCGATTTTCCTTCTCGCTACCGACAATGTCCGAAATGAGCCGATTCACTTTCTGGGACGAGCACAGACGCACTATATTTACACGTTTGGGCTTTTTATTTGCCTTGATTTTACTACTTTATTTATCGTATTTACACTGATCCAAATAGGTCGCTTTATTTGATTTAATTTTTTACACAAATTGACATTTTTAGGGCCGACTTTCCACCACTTTCACTGTTCACTGAGTTCAGTTCTGTTTATGGCCCCACTTGAGGGACGTGAGAACACATGTCCCAGCTGGGAAACTTTGTTTTTTTTTTTGCGCCGTTGTGGTGGATTGGATTTTATTGGTCCCAATGCCTTAAAACCCGATCTTTATCTTGTTTCGATTTTCTTCCGACACAGACACATACATTCAAATTTTCGTTGATTTCATGGCACTGGTTGTGGCTCAATTACTTCTGAAACAGATTCCAATATTTGGTCAGTCGAGAAAATCGAAATCGAAAATCAGAAGACACAGGAGCCGTGAGCTTCAAATCTGATCCAACTAGTTTACGACTTTTTGGCTAACTCCACACAATTGATGCCGTCTGGGGAGGAGATATTGAGATTTCTGCTTCTTTTGCAAAAGCACACACACACGCGCGCAAACGTAAATATTTTCCCCGGTTATTAATTTATTGCTGATTGGGGTGTTCTGTTCTGGTGGTGAGATCGATTTGGATTCGGTTCAAATTTTCGGGATATTCGAGTTAAATTCGAGCATGACGACGCGACGACGGACGGAAAACAACAGAAAGGTGTCATCGGGCTGAAAAGACCACGAAGAAACTGAAATCGTCCCGGGCAGAGAAGGGAGAGGCCACCCAAAGCACTGACTGGCTGCTGATTATGTCCATTCATACAGCACATGTGAACACCACACCGCAGTTGAATTACTTTGGCTTTATCGCGGCAACGGAGGCTTTATCTTAATTATCTTATGAAACCGGCCAAATCCAGGGCGAGTATCCACATATCCACATCGCAACGCGTATCATCACAAACACAGCCATTGAAATTACGTGCCAGGTAATTGTTTGTGGATGGATGGTGGCACTTTAGATTGGCGATTCGACGATTCGTCATTACCGCCCGCTGTCGTCGACGGTGAAGGTTAAGCTTGATTGTAAAGTGTCCATTTTGGATTCGAATTTCGATGGAAAATTTGGAAAATAAAAAGAACCAAAAATATCACATTTCGTATGTTTGTTAGCATAACCCAACACTTAACATTTAATTTGAATTAAAATTGGATTTTTTTTTAATTTGTGTTTAACTCAAATTAGATGTTATTCCATATGTATTGACTTAAAAATACACCTATGGTTTATCCAAGATTGATTGCAATTATTAATTTTACTGCTACGTGTTGATCTAGAAGCACAGACAAACAGACGTAACTCTTGAAAACATAGTATCTCAAAACATATGACCTCAGTAACGACATCTTTCGGGCTTCTCGCGGAAAACAAGCTTGCTCGCTAACTCGCAAACAATATTGCATAAAAGTTCTATAGAATGTATAGAAACGTCAAAGTGATCCGATGCCAGCGCTGCGGCGAGTAGTTCGCGGAACTGATAATATTCAAATCAACCGTTAAATGCGTGAACGAAGATACACAATGAAGAGTTACGTCTGTTTGTCTGTGCTAGAAGTATGGGGAAATTTGTTTAATAATATCAATGGGTTTATGCAATACTATGATAGCTCAAAATAAAAATCATCGAAAATTCCACTCTGTTTTTTATTTGTCATGTAGATGTCATGCCAGGATTGCAATGCACAATGGTCCATGGCCAATGTTTTTTTAGAGTGAAAAGCGCCATCGTTTGGAAAAAAAAATTGGTGGAGTTGTGTACAAGACACGACCGCGTGGTTAGGTAGACTACGTTGAGATGTTTAGTGAACTTCTCGTGCATTTTTCTTGATATTGATTTAAAATACAGCAGAAGTAACTTATTTCCTCAATTTACTCCATTTCCTCTCCTTGACATGTCAATTTCCTCACTCTTATTAGTTATTTTTCTTTCTGTTTCTGGACTATCCGTTGGGGATATTTCCGCATATGAAACACTTGTCTTTAATCCTCCGTTATAAAATATATTCCCCGTGCAATCTTCGATGCCCATCCCATCTCCGTTGAACATTTGGTATGGATAACACGTTTAACCAAACGCTTGATCGCAGTGGGATACCTCCGGTGGGAAATCGTTCACAAGCATGTATTGCACATCCCAGCCCAAGTAACATTTTAACTTTTATTGAGTCTAAATCATGGTCTACAGTACCCTCATAAAAAAAATCAAATTGTTACTTGGGAGGTAACCAATAAGCCCACTAATTTGGATTGAATTTGTTATATAAAGCTAAAATACGACTAAAACAGGACTTTGATGCATTATTAGTCGGATTATTACTAAGCTGGCTTGTCGGTTACTTGGGATTGCCCCCTCACTTTTATTCCATCAGTATAATCGAAAATTTCATATTCAGAGTTGTGTTTTCACAAAATTGGAAAGTTTGGTTCATGTTCAATATTTAGTCATAATTTGCTGCTTCAAACAATCAAAAGTTCGTTCATCCATGCAGGATCATAATTCTATATATCCATTGCATAGCTTAACGTAGGAATTTATCCGCCGCTTAACCACATAATAAGGAACTAAAACTACAAGTATTCCGAAATATATCTCTTATCTTTTTGCCATTCTTGCATTTACACACAGCGCTCCAACCCATTTTCAGAGGTTTAATTTTTGTTGGACCAAACTAAACACAGCATCACCCAGAAACTCGCTAATCCACTTGGTGCATGAAGTTTGTAACAAACAACAATGTAAAGCTCTACTTAAAGATGTAAATGAATTTTTACCGCCCCTCTGGATACCACTTCAACACAGGGATGGCCCAAAATCATCAAAATTCAGTTCGCCAAGCAGAATCTCACGAACACTAGCGTGTAAATTCATAGGATCTTGACAGTTCTTCCAGAAATCCATCATTAATTTGTTTACAACATCCAAGTCCCTCCTTTTTTACATATTCTGCACAAAAACTACTTTCTAAACCCCGTCCCTGAAATGAAAAATAATGGACTTCAGATGTTAATCTAATTGCATATAAAGAGGTACCAGACATGTTTTACACTATTTTGTAGCTATGAGAGTTATAGCATACATGACATGCAAATTTTCTCTCAACTTGAATATTTGGCTCTTTTGGCGGGTGAAAAAAATTAACGTCAATTTTTTTTAGGTTGTCGTTATAGGAGGATACGGGGTTTTTTTTTATATAAAAATAACATTTGTTGCGTTTCATATTATTTGAACGGGACCGAAAACAGCCTCAATAACTCTTTCTGTAAAATATGTGTGGTTCAATTGTTCGATCTCCACAAATTCCACACCCTCTCCACTCCATCAATGGTTTTCATGAAGGTGATCACGCTAACTACTGCTATTTTACCACACCGTCCGTCCGATGAGAAAATGAGCGGATTCACAACAGCAGCGCTCTAGCCTGACTGCGGTAATGTTCAGTAGAGGCAGAGGGAGAAATTACATTTTTCCTAATTTGCTCCTGCTTCTGCTTGCCACACCGTCCGAAGCTTTAATGAGTGGAGTAACGACAGCAGAGCTCTTATATAGTTTTACAGGTTCAAGCAAAACGATGCGCAACCAAATGGTACTCGATTATATTGGTTTGGGAGAATGTTAATTTCACTGAAACAATGATAAAATTATCACCTATTTTTTGTACATTTTTCAACGATTTTGTTTGAGAAAATCGACAAAGCATTTATTGTAGCAGATTGTGAGAGTTATTTCCTATCAATTGGTGTATTTTGATTTTAATTTCATCTATAAATGACAAAGTTATAAGCGTTCAAAACCTTACACCTTTTCGTGACGGTTGCAATTTTAGATTTTCAATTTAACCCCAGTACCTTCCCGTAAGACGTAGTCTACGTCAAAAATGAACTAAACTTTTTATAAAGTGCTATTCAGAATGTAACTTTTTAATAATTCAAACATACAAAAGTGACCACTTCCGACTTGGACCAAATTTGGAAGAGATTAAGAATCCAATTTTTCGGGACGATCGAAGCACCCAACGGTTCCCAAGGGGAGCATTTTCTTTTTTTTTTCGTGATTTTCACGAAAGCTCTACTTTCTGTTATCATTATCTACGGAACATATGAAGCTACAATTAACATAATAGATTGTTTTTATGAAAATATAAGACAAAAAATCTAAATATGAATTTGTTTAAGTCGAGTATTAGTACAAGACACTGAATTTGTTAATTTTGCAGTGTTGCCAAATATTTTATTTTTGCGTTTAAAAACCTAAAAGGCTATTTTCTCAGATTGAATATATTAAGATTTCCAATCTGACAGCACCGTCATGTATCCCATACTTTTTAACATAAGCAACACTTATCGGCAAAATGTAATTTTCGTATTTCCTATGATATAGCATTTTGAAGCAAAGAATGTTAAAAATAACGAGAAAAAACGCATTTTCAATTTTCTTTTCACTAAGTAAGATAACTCATTTTCACGTTCAAAAAAATGTTAAAAACCCAAATTTCTCAAAATGTCTTGACCGATTTGTGATTTTTTTTTTTCTTAAAAAAAAGCGTATGAAAAATGCCAACTTTCGGAATGTTCAAAAAGGAAAAAATCGCAGAACAAGAACTTTTGGTCTTATTTTCAATTATTAGCAAATTTTATTGTGAATTTATTTACAGAAATGATTTAAAATGCCTCAAATATTGTTTTCTGAGTATCAATAATTTCAAAAAGTTTTTAAAAGTTTATTTTTATGAGATTTAAAAAATCAAAAACCGTTTTCAACGATATTTCGGATTCAACATTTTTTTTTAATTTTTGTTCAAACTACTATTTAAGAACATTTTTCGTATATTTTTCCCATAAAAACAATAAATTTTTCTACAGCTTTGTCTCAGATGTCATTTCTATCAGAAGCTGCTATTGACACATTTTTTGTAAGCGAAATATTATATTGTAAAATACTGTACATTTAGTCATAAATTACACTTCAAAATATCATTGTGACCTATGACCTATGTGTTCTATTCAATAGTAAGTTAGTTGTACCCAAAAGTAGGTGAATATGATTATGCTCAACGTTGGGTTCCAACACTTTACCACACCTGTTGGGTGGTTTTGCTCTTCCGTTTTTGACAACATTAGAAGGAGAAGTATGACAAGTCAAAAACTGGTAAAAGTGAACTGGCCGCTGGGCTGCTTTTATAAGGGTTTTGCAATTGAAGAATGTGATTCACTGGTAAAAAAAAGGCCAGTGAAGTAGTCAGTGTCTTCCGACATTCTTATATAAGAACCTGTGCGCTTGAAACGAACTTGATAGCTCTCGGATCGTCTGCAACAAAAGTGCTTAACAAGATGGAATTCGACGTTCTATATGCTTGAGCGTTTATCTGAGCTCTGTGCTGGGATAACAACCACTTTGGTTGATCGCTCAGTGTTTAAGTCAAATGTAGCGGCCATGCTGGAGCTGCGTGAGCATGACTGGGTAGTGATAAAATCACTTGTAGGAGTACTGAAGCCACTTCAGCAAGCTACCACAATATTATGTGCGGACAATTCAGTAACAGTGTCTCTGATTCGCCTTATAATGAGGAGTCTAGTTTCTCAACACCTGCTCGCAACTGAACATGACAATGCTATTATTACGACAGTTTAATCACGGATCAGCCAAGGAATTATAGACAGGTTAAATGTTCAAAATTAAGTTACTGTAATAGTATTTTAAGTTTATTTGATTTTCACAGGTTCAATTTGGAAGCTAATGTCGATTCTGAGATAAACCTCCAGCATCTGACTTGTTTCCACGCCATGCGTCGTTACTTTCTGAAGAATCAACAGTTCGTACAAAAAATCGAGAAGCGAGTTGAAATGAAGCAGCTTCGAGATAACCCGGATCGTAACTAAGACCCAGCCTTGTGGTAGAAAGAACATATGAATGTTACCCGACGTAGGCTGAGATATCCAGAGAAGCCTTGGGGGTTCCAGCTACCTCAGTTAGCGCTGAACGAGATTTTTCAGTCAGACGTTGTTTGCTTCCAGACACCGTAAATAATTTAGTTGTTTTTTTTTTTCATCAAAATTGAGAACTTTTGTTACAAAATTTAGAGATCAAATATGATATTGTTTGTATTCATCCATTATTTGTTGTGTTTTTGCATTGTTAGTGTAAATGTATGAGAATGATATCATTAACATAAGAAAAAGCATAAATAAGAAGTTATTTAGTGTTAGAAATGGTTTTTACATGATTTGAACATTACTTATTGCACTATCCGAAACTATTAAAAATCCGGATATTCGGATATTCGACTATCCGGATATCCGGTTGATCCGGATTTTGTATACTATCCGGATATCCGTTCCCAGATATCCGGATAGTCCCAGCACTAATATTCAGTAGCAAAACTACAGAAAGTATTTTTAAGACCCCTCGATAATCCGATGATGCTGGATTAAAAAATTCGCAAACGTCATTTACATTTGGGCGCCAGTGTGAAAACTGATACTTTCACTGAAAAAAATATTCATATAGATTCATATCTTTTCTATTCTATCTAACATTCTTGCATTCATGATCAAATGAATTCAAATCACATAAATTACATTGGACACATAAGGTTCATGTGATTTTTTTGGGCGATTCCCAATCATGAGATCACATGAAGGTTATGTGAAATTCTAATGAATATTTTCCATTGGAAAGGTGATTTATTTTTTTAGTGTAGTAGGCTACAAACCAACACACAGTGAGACGAAAGTGAAAATAGTGGCACATGGCTATTTGCGACGAAACAATTGAGTATATCATTTTGATGACTTTTTAAATGTTTCTTCGTTTTTTGAATACTTTAAATGAGTAGAGAACATTTTTGATTAAGGGGAGTACACACTAAGGTAAAAAATGACCTTGAAGTCATTTTAAGAAACTTTGTCCAAGACGTCAATTGTTCATCTCTCAAGTGGACAAAGTTATAGGGTACAAACGGAAGTACACCCTTAAAACCGTTTTTTTTACCATAACTTTTTAGTTTGATTTTTTTTAAATGTTCTACTAAATTGTAAGTGCTTTAAACAAGCACATTTTTATTTGATGAAGCAAATCGCTATCGCTTCATGTAACGGATTTACATCCGTATTTATAATTTATCAACACTAACAACCCCTTTAAGGATTAGCGGCGCCGGTTGTATAGTGTGTAAGCGTGATTATCTCTCACCTCAGCAGGCCTGGGTTCAATATCAATCAGCGTCACCGGGATGTTCTGAGGTATAACATCTTTGATCACGCCTTTCTAATAGTTTATACAACCTTTATATGACTAGTTTTGGTTGTATAGCAGTTTACTCAACATAATTCTATGAATTAGAGTTACTTGGGTTCGGAAGGGAAGTGAAGCCGTTGGTCCCCGGTTCATGAGTTGATGGGTCGATAGGTAGGGTCCAGATGTGGGAGCTGCCTCCCTGCCATCGGTAGTATTGGTGCTCAGCACAGAAAACAACTCAAGGGAAAAAACCCTTTAAGGGTGTATCTTGCAGGTTAGAAGGTATTAGCAGCTAAACTCAACGTAATTTCGTTCAGCAATTTATACCCTACTATACATACACAATTCATAGGAGGATCCAAGGGGATGCCAATGAATTTTCTTTCGCAATGTTTTGTTACGTTTTGTTGTTTTCATTACCATTTTTTTTTTTTTTTTCAAATATGTACATTAGAGTAATCAAAAATACTGTAAGTCAAAGCGATAATAAAATAACTGCAGCAGCTATTCGAACAAGTCATACAAATCAATCAAAAAACTCTTGATCAATTTCACCCCATGGCAGTATTTTTGTTTTGTTGCCTATGCACCAGTTCTGATTTAAAAAATAACGGCTGTTCGTGAAAAAATCTGGACACCCCTAAACACATACATCTCCTGAAATATCTCTTCAACGAGCGAAATATTTCGCAGAGTGGTGAAGAAAAACAACCTTTGTTTACATTAGAAGAGCTTAGTGACGTCGAGAGAAGAACAAGTCCAAAAAGCAATTGTGTCGATCAGAAAACTTGCCAAAAAGCTTGAGTTTCCTGCAAGCAGTGTTCACAGCGTTTTAAAATCGTTCAATACTCGTTTGATAACAGCTAGAAAGAAGGTAAGCGGAACAAAAACAGATTTGAGGAGCCTCCGGAAGGACGTGAAGGTGAAACAACTATTACGTAGGAGGCCAGATCTTTCCGTACGTACTGTTGCTCATAAAATAAAAAAAAATCGCCAACTTTGGAGCATACCGCGAGCATCGACCAGGAATGAAGTAATTCAAAGTTAAAACTTAGCCAAACCGCAGTGATAAGCAGAATATGATGGCCAAAACACGTGCTCGTACGTTGTATTGCGAATATTTGATGAAATTTAATATTTGACGAAATAAAGCGAATGGAGTCCATGTTACTGCAGGAGGCGAATCCACCTAACTGCCCTGAGTTACGTCCAATCGAGTGATACTGGGCTCTTGTGAAGAGGGAGCTCTTCCAGTGCAAACAACAATAGAAAAATCACAGACAAACAGACATAACACTCGCAACTTGTTCATCGAACAAGCATTTAACGGTAAATTTAAAAGTATCGTAGTTGGTAGTAGCACCACCTGTAGCGCGGATAGTCAATTCCCTTGCGTTTGACATTTACACACTACCGCCGTCTGTGCTGTGTACTACCCACCATAGTGTACTCAACAGATGGTAGTAATGTTTTAGCGACGATGTTTTACAGTGAGAAATATTCAATGTTTTATGTTTGTTAGTCTGTGGAAAAATTTCGAAAATCTGGGAGCAGCAAAATCGGTTGCAGAAAGGTCTGCACTGTCTCCCATGGCTGGAGTAAATTCAAAAGTTCATTAATGTTTGATCACATCCCTGGTAAGACTAGTACTCGCTGCAGCCGCCACCGATGGTGGTGATGTTAGTGTTGACAACACGTTTTTAAGCTACATTCTGTCTGTTTACACTCTTCAGTATGACTATGATTGCCCTGAAAAGAACCTGTTGATATGAATTTTAGTTGGAACAGTCAGAGTGTATCCTATGGCTTACCTTCCCTACTAACATAATTCCTAAATTCCCGAGACATTTATGAGGGGTCGTAGAGTTCTCTGCATTTCTCTTAAGTAAATGTTGGACTAACATACCTTTCCTATCCCTACCAGTTGTAAGGACGTGGCCAGGACAATCCTTAACTGTTGGAGCGGGATGTTTCTTTATCTGGGAGATAGTATTTATTTCCTACTTACTATCTGTCCAGTTACAGAAATCCGTCTTGCTCTTAATAGTTTTGAATTCGTACCACCTACGATATTGTGCAACTTGTTCGATGCTAATGCTAATGCTAATGCTAACCCTTGGTTTCCCTGAAAAGGGCCAATGGTAGTACAGGCTTAAAGCCTTTGGAAGATGATCAGCAGATCGGACCGTACAATCCAATATTCTACGGTTCAATGATTGGGCGCTTGCAAGACTGCTGCTGGACAGGGGTTGAACTGGTGTCTGCGACAGATTGGAAGGCCGCAGAATATCAGTGTCCACCCAGCTAAAGCTCCTCCCCTTTTTAGTTTTTCTTGTTAAATTCCTTCTCTTAACAAGTTGGTTAATCTTAGCCTTTAGCAGAAAGAAGATTTACACTTTTTTCGGTGAAGTTTTGATCCTTTTTCACGTGATGGTTCTTCTCTGTGCCTGTTCAGATAAATTAGTACTTTTATTTATTTTCTCTACTGCGCTAAATCAAACGAATAGAAATAAGAAGGGATGTCGGTTACGCGCTCGAATAGTTAAAAAAAAATCGATAAATATTTAATCGAGTTGCACTTTTTCAATAGTTTTTTGAAAATCAACAGTCAAAAACAATGTTATCGATGCGTAGAAATATTTCTGATCAATTGGTGATAAAATTATTGAAATTGGTCCAGGGGCAACTGAGTTATTAACGTTCAAAATCTTTCATAATTTCGTTACATGTTCCATTTTTAGTTTGCACAAAATGTACCCCCATATAGAAATCACAGACGTAATCCTACGTCAAAAATCCTACCCGCTGCTCGCAACAAGATTTCCTAACAACGTATCACGCATGTTAGGATCATGTTTGCGGCTTCACACAAAGTATATGGGAATGACATTTGTGTCATAGATGTGTGTGTGTTTGATGTAGCTTAGGTCCCGAAGAAACACACTTAGAAAAATTCAGGTAAATTTAGGTTCTCTGAGACTGACATATACGAGCGTCAATTTTGACATAAAATTGAGTCATAATAGACGCTAAATTCAGCTCTATCAAACGTACTTTTCGTCGAGTAACGAACTTTTCAGTCTCGGGGCACTTAATTTTACATGACATGTTTGTTTATGTCTCATCCTTTATGTCAAATATAGATTCCGTCACGTGTAAAATTAGGTATTTCTAAGTGTGAACGTTATCACCTTTTTGACTCAGCTCTGGTACTCTCTTTGGTCCCACGCTAATCGATACTTCGAAGAAACAGAAAATCCACGAACCCCTCATTTTATCTGTCAAACTTTCATAGGGAATCTAAACAAACATAGTGTAGTACTAGAATTTCAACTAGAATGGCGTACGTTCATAGATATACTTGGGACCGATAGGCTAGTCCAGTATGAGCCAATTTAAAACCGTTAATTTCCACCGGTTGTGTTCTTTCTCCAATAAAAACAAAAATCCTTGTCTCGGTGGATATGCGTTAAAGTGTAAAATATATACTCCAAACTTAAAATCATATCTCATGACAGAGCAGAATCAAAAATAGGCTTGTTTGCTTCAAAACAAGTTTCATGAGGAATTCCGAACTCGTTGATTTCTCTTCAACAAGCTTTTGAATAACCCAAAAATAAAAAAGAATCTCCATAGCTTGGACTCGAACCAACCATGCACGGTTCGTTAGTACGGTGGTGTTTCCTCAGAGTCATCGAATTTATTCGTCGTTGATATTGATAAAACCTTGTTAGGGGCACAATGACCGACTGCAAATCACCAAATTATTGACGATTTGCCATGTAGCTCCATCTTCTCATAGTACCGATCTCTCTCTCTAGTTATTATCCTGAACCGTAACTCGATCGAAATCGAGCAAGCTACAGTAAGCCAAATTCCCAGTTATTGAAAAAGTTTTTTGATCTATGACTGACATAAATAAAAGCAAGCATAAGGGGGAATCTCATATCATAAACATATTGTCTCGTTTTGCGTCTGTGGTATGTCTGGCATCCGTACCTACATGTAGGATGGAATGTCTCTCCATTCATTGTTCTAGCCACTTATCCTTCGGTAACTATATGTTTCGGAAGGGAAACGCCATAAGCTGCCGAGAATGTCATCAACTAAATCACCCGAAGTTTGCCCCCTTTTCTCTTTTCTCTGCCTAACATGAGACTTTTTTTCCTTTGATTCTTGACTCAACAAGGTGTGACCATCGTCGTAAAGATACTAAGATGTTGCCAAAATGTTTGCCGTAATGATGGTGTAATAATGTCCCGCATTTTTCGGGCAAGAGGTGGAATAGATTTTTTTTTCCATTGAGTGAATTACATATATTTTTTAGGTCAACATTGCTTCCAACGCTTATCTTATCTGAGCTTATCTCGTAATGCAAACAGTTATCCTCGTGTGCCATGCTTCCAAGGCACGTTACGAGGCGAAGGCCGACTTATGGTGGTACCGTAAAACGTGGTAACATTGATAGGTTTTTAAAGTATATTCTAAATATTTTTTTACAGCAATGACTGTTTTTCATATATTGTGTTTTTAAAACAAGTACTGAGGATCCAAGAGTTGAACGAACATTAAAGCACATACTCTATTTTTTTAGTTTTGTGACCGAACTTCAGTATTTTGATTTGGGGTTACTTTGATAATGCTCGATGAATGTAGAAAAAAATGAGTGAAACTCAAACAATTGAAACTTCGAATGAGTATATAATCAGAAAACTTCATTACCAATAAGAATACAACATAGGCTCTGTAAAGTTTATTCGATTGAGCCTGTACAAATAAAGTAATTAATAATTAATTAATTAATAAGAATACAACATTTAATTTGTGATGGCTGTATCGGAAATACTTTTAATAAGTGATGGTTTTGTGCTTTTTCATATACGATATCATCGGAAATACCCTAAGCTACAATATGGAACCATTGTTTCTAATGTGGAAAAAGCACAGCGAGTATATTTATTCCTTATATTATACTATCAAAGTTACCCGCACTATCAAAGATACCCCGTTTTACGGTACATTCAAACTCACCACCAGAGAAGATAAAAGCTCGGAAGAAAGCAAACATTGTTTTCGGCATCCTGTCAAACCTTCAAACTGTCGCTCAATAAATGCTGAAAACAAAAGATTGCGTAACATGACACCACCACTCAGCAGCATCGGCATCGGCAGGTGCGTGTTTCGGTGTTAGTGGTGAGTTCAAAGCAGCTTGAATCGTTCCCATAAAACAAGAAAAATCATCAGTTATTTGTCGAAAACTAGACAAAAACGCAAAAATCACATCAGGAACGCATCAAAAATACCTCCGTACGAAATCTGGGCAGGGGCACTTCGACACACAATAGAAATAATAGAAACCCTTCCGTCGGTCGGTCGGTCCGTGCCGAATAAATCGTTTACATTCCGATTTGCGTTTGGTGTTTTCCCTTCCCAGTTTATGCATCGAATGCAAAGGCGAAAATTTTATTGCACACTTTACCCCCACCCTCCCCCTAAACAAATTCGACTCCTTCCCGTTTCTTCTCCGACCAAGTGCCCACTCAGGGCTGATAGTGATAGATAGGTGAAATGCCAAAATTGCGTAAAACTAGCCCCCGATTGAAGCGGGGCGAATCGACATTGGAATGGCCCGGGGGGGAGAATGGAAGAGCAGTGCTCGAAATCGAGTTAAATTCGGAAATTCTCCAAATAATATGTAAATATAAATCACTAAAATGTTTAGCAGCGCACTGTAGTGCAGGGCTAGGTCCCAGGTATGTGTTTCAAAACCTGCCGGCATGGCCGAGCTATTGGGCTTGGGATAGTTTTCGGCGTTCGGCCGACCCGTTCGGTGCAGCAGAGCCGGGCAGTTTGTTTTGATTCGATGAGGGGTTTCCCCAAGGACGTGGACGAGAGTGCGGATGAATGGATATGAAGGGGGCTTTGGCAAAAGGACGCACGGCAAAGAGGAGGGAGTTTGTTTATGATTCGGTGAAGGGAACCTAAATGCGAAGAATCACACCGACCCTGCTTGCTTCGGTTGGTCAGAGGGGATGTGAAATGAATAGATCTTGCTCTCGGAGCAGTGTTGCCAGTGTGCCTTTGGAGGTGATGATTTGTTGATAGATTTAAAAAAAAAATGGAAAAAAATAAACTTTCTTCTTCAAATCCTCTCAAAAGCTCTTTTAAAGTCGCCTTCCTCCTATCCGATAGTTCTCTTGAAAGCTCTGGGAAATTGGAGTTTGCTTTAGAATTCCTTTGGAACTACCCTAGCAGAACACATCTGTCACGAAAAGTCGCAACAACTTGATTGTGACTCAAATAATTTGCACAGAAGTTTTCACAACCGTTTTGCAACAAGTGTGCTACTAGAGTATCTACAGATTCGGATGATGCCCTTTGATTTGTTATCAGCATTCCCTTGGTATTATGTGCAGGAGGCCTTTAGTAGTTTTTGTTATAATTCCCTTGGAACACTCATCAGAATTGCTTTGCAGTTATCATCAGAACATCCTTCCATTGAAATAACCCCTAAAATCCATATGAAAAATTTCTCAAAATACTTTTGGAATTCTCCTTATATTATAGTATAATCTACCCAAATTCGCCGGACAATCCCCATGGAATCCTCCTCTTATCATAACTCTGTTTGAATACATGGCAGAATCATTGTTGAGTTCTTTGAAATTATTCTTGGATTTTGACGTATGATTGCGTCTTTCGACAACATATTGGGGGTGAAATTAAAAAAAACCAAAATCGACCGCGTTACCAAAAGTGGTCAGGTTTTGACCACTTATAACTCTGTCAATAGCCGATGGATTTTAATTCTAAACAAACCAATCGATTAGAAATTTTTCTATACATCTGCTAAATGAACACTTTATCAATTTTCAATAGGTCACTTTTGAAATTTACACAAATGTCCAACTGTTGGACTGGTGATTAAAATATCACCGATTGCCTGCAAAAAGCGCTTTCCCAAACACAGTCGCCGAATATTGATACCGAGCACGTAATCCTACGTCAAATCTACGGTCGTGTCTTGGATACAACCTCTTACTTTTTTTTCAGAATACCCTCAGAGTTCTTCTGTACAGAGCAGGCCATGAGTAGCCAGTTGCGGAAAACCGATTATTATTTTTAATATTATTGCTAATGAACTGGGCGCAGCAAAAAAGTGAGAACTAGAACTTAAGGGCAGTTTCATTAATTTCCGGAGAATATCGAGAACGTCCTTAACTTAAGAAAAACTACAAGGGACAGCCCTATGGGGTTGTACGCAATGGTGACGTAGGACTACGTGGTCTTATATAATAAATCTTATTTGTTAACTGCAGCAGGAGCTTGTTTTTTGTGTAGGAATAGGAATTTGAGCGGGGTTCTCTCTGTTTATTGTCTTTAGTATGACGCACTTGACATAAACATAGGCTTGACGAGCCTTGACTTACGTTCAAATTCCAGCTCTATCTTGATCTGGAAACTGACATTCGATTGATGACCTTGACAAATGTCCAAAAAATACTTTTTTACAAATTTATGGTGGTCCTGAAAAGGACCGTTTTGTCGTGATGCTTGAGTAATGCTGAGCTATAATGGCGTTAAACACATATGAGGCTGGTGAGCTGTATGTTGTTTGGAATGAAGGTGACGCGCTTGTCATAGAAAGCTCATAGCGACTCACGAAGCGCTACTGATTTCGATCAATAGCGGAGCGGCTTCTTCCTCCATCTATGGATGCTCATGTGGGCTGCAGCTCACTGCTTGCAGGCAGCCTTTCGTTCTGTACTGAAGAACACCACCACTCACCACGTGGTGATTGAATAAACACCGTTTTATGAGACCGGATGGAATTCAACTTTGAAATCTGTGTTAGGAAAATTGCTTTTCGCAGGCAATCGGTGATAATTTTAATTATCAAAGCAACAGTTGCACATCCGTGCAATTTTTAATAGTGACATTTCAAAAAAATGATAAAGTCTTAAGTCTAATACCCCGGACAGACTATGGCTTATATTATGTAATATAGGCTGTCTTGCAATGAGCACTCATACATCTAGTTTTCACTGGAAATCCTACGCCATAGTCTGTACGGGGTATAAGATGCATAAGAATATTTCTGATCGATTGGTGATAAAATTATTGAAATTGGTCTAAGGGCAGCTGAGTTATTAACGTTCAAAATCTTTCATAATTTTGTTACATGTTCCATTTTCGGTTTTTACAAAATATATCCTAATATAGAAATCACAGACGTAGTCCTGCGTCAAAAAAATAGAAACATATAAAAAATTCGAAGAACTTCACGGAAGTCCAGCGAACTACAGGGAGGTTTACAGATCTTTATGTCAATTCCAGATCATATTCAGTAAATTGGTGAGAACTTTAGAGATGCTTTGTGAAGTTCAAGAATTATTAGAGATCTTCAGGGCAGTCCCTTTATGTTCACAACAGATGTTAGAACTTTGATGAAGTTCTGAAGAATTAAAGGAAATGCTGGTAAGTTCAAGGAAGTTTCATAAACAAACTGCGAGAACATAAGCAAAGCTACGAAAAATTCTGGAATTTTTTGCAAACATCAGGGTAGCTTAAAGAATTTCAAGGCAGTTCCATTTGCATCAGAAAAACTGCAGAAACTTTTAAGACGTTCTGAGAACTTCAGGAATAGCCAGAGAACTTCAGGGAAGTCAAGAGAACCTATGAGATGTAGAGATAACTTAAAGAAAATTGTGGATTCCAAGTACTCAATAGAAGCTTGGTCTAGGGATCTTTGGAGAATTACAGAGATCTTATCGGCAGTTCCAATAGCTTCAGGTAAGTTCGGGGAAGTTTTAAGTGTAAGTGTATATTCTGTAAGCGTAATTTACGGTCAACTCAGAATTCCATGAACTTCAAGAAAATTTCGAGAACCCTAAAAAAGTTCCGAGAATTAGAGGGTAGTCCAAAGAACTCAAGAAAACTTCATTGAAAGTTTGGGAACCTCAAAGTAGCCCAGAGATCATCAGAAAGCTTGAAGGATTTGTAAGAAAATTCGATTTTTTTTTTCAGGGCAGTACCAAGAACTTCATCCGCATTCAGAGACCTTTAGGCATGCTCCGAGATCATTAAGACAAATCAAAGAAACTATAAAGGCAGTTCAATATATTTTAATTAAATTGCAGGTGCTTTGAGGCAGACCCGGGAAAATCAGGGAATTTATGAAGTTCCGAAAGTTTCATTATAGTTTTGGAAAGAAACATGAACATCAGGAAATTTTGAGCAGATTTTCATGGTAGATCTTCAAAAACTAGCAGGAACCTCAGCAAATATCGCTGAGCTTCTGGAACGTTTGGAGATTTTTTTGAAGTTTCAATAAATATTCAGGAAGTTCCGAGTTCAGAGATCTTCAGAGCACTTTCAGTTATTTAAGAAAAAATGCAGTAAGTTTCATGAAGCGCCAAGGATTTATGAGATGTTCCGAAAATTTAGGAAACTTCAACAATGCCCAGATATTTTCAGGTTAAATTAGAATTTCTAGGCAAACTTCCGTGAGCTTTTAAAAAGCTTTCAAAATATAAGAAAAATTACTGAAATTTCAAGGAACTTCAACTCAATGAATTTGATTTCATAATTTTTGGGCGCATTCATGAGCTTCAGGAAAACTTTAAAAACTTAAATGAACATTTTAGAACGACTATGATTATTTCGTTTCGATTTCAGGTAAATTGCGAGGACCTAAAGAAAATACAAAAATTCCAGAAATTTGCAAAAAATTCAAGGGAAGGTAAGACATTTCAGGAAAACTGCGTGAACTTCACAACATTCCAGAGAACGTCAGGAATGATCAGAAAACTTCAGAAAAATTCTGAGAACATAGGAAAAATTCGAAAACATTTTAAAAGATGTTCCGTAAGCTTAAGGGTTGTTTTGAGGATTTAGGGAACATCTCGAAAGATCATTGCAAATCTTCTTTAGGTTTTCAAGGCGTCTAGAGAACTTCCAAGATCTTTCAAAAACTTCAGATTTTTTTTAACTTCATAGAAATGATAATTGCAAGAACTTTGGATCAGAAAACCTTAGGACAGTTCCATTTATTTTAGGGAAATTACATTTTTTTTAAAGAAATTTCGAGAACTTCATGGTAGGGGAAATGTTGGCTTCGGCAATACCTTAACCTATTATCGTCAGGGGGGTAAACAACGTCCTTGATAGCTCAATTTCGGCATGTGGATACATTGTGTTTCAGAGCATCTATTGGCCAAATTTGAGTTCTCTAGGACTTTGTTTACACCCCTGACGATAATAGGTTAAGGTATTGCTGAAGTCAACAGTTCCCCTAATTGTTAAGACTTCAGGACGTTTCTAGAATTCCAGAAAAAAATTATCTTCAAAGATGGTAAATTGTTAGAGAAATTTAGTTTTAGGGAGGTCCAGAGAAGTTCAGAAGACATTTAAGAAGTTTAAAAACATTTAAGCTCGAACACGTTTACAAATTAAAAAAAAAAAACAAATCGACCAGGATGATTCTACAGGACCTCTAAGAGAAGATTTTCTAGTCGCCTTTGAGGTCGACGTCAGGATCGAACAAGTTGAACAGGAACTTGGTCGTAATTGTTTTGTGAAATAAGGTGCTGGATGGCCTTGCGGCGACAGATTTTGCTTACTGAGCAGAAAATCATGGGTTCCCAAGCTCCTTCACATTATAGAGTTGTACTTTAAATCGACATTCGGTTGGAGGGACGGGCACGTAAAAGAAGTAATATTTGAGTTTTATAAAAGATGTGTTGAGCGGAAATCCATAGCAAATCCTTCTCAAGAGCAGTTGTTGTCGTCATGGGTGAGGCCGTCGCCGGTATCGAAACCTAGTAACAACAAGTTGAACGGTAACTGGATAGTAATTATTTTGTGATATAAGGACCTCGTTGTCCTTGTGGTGACCGATTTTGCTTGCTGAGCAGAAGACCGTGGATTCAATCCCAAGCTCCTTCGGGCTATTGAATCGTTAGGACATCAATTCAGCATATCGTCTACCAAAACTAATCCTGCTGCAATCCCAACCCTTTTATCCGACATTCCAGTGATTTCTCGTGGAAGTGCAGAGGTGTTCTCGGCATTCATTAAAGCGAGTATTATGACAACATATTTATTCCTACCCATTCCATTATTGACCAGCATTCGGACGTGGCCTTGTTTTAGATCACCAGAATTTACAGATTGACGATGATTGCTAGTCTCAAGCAACGTTCTGTGTGTAATAACAGCCGATCTTACAACAACGGAGTTGCATCCTCGGGCGGTCAATCATGCTCATGCTTATGCTCATGCTCAATAAAAGATTGTGAATAAGACGAAATATGGTAGGTTGTATTTTTCGCAACATATTTTACTTCTGCGTGTGGAGAATCCATGGTCCATGAGCACAGTGTAGAGAGAGGAAGTGAAATCGAAAAAATGAAGCTGTAGCGATACTTGTGTCCAGGTATTGGAAAGATGACTATTACTACAGCGAGTTTGGAATAGGACAGAATTATGGACACGATTGAAAGTATGCGAGAAACGATTTCTCGTAAAAATATGGCATAGACATTTAAACTTAAGATCAGATTTACAAATTCGAGTTCTTCTAGGTTAAATTCAAGGCCAATAAAGAAAAGCCTAATGAGTCGAACCAGAAAACAGTGAATAACAATATGAGCTACGACCACAGAACAGAACTGGAACTTCGGATCCAAAAGTGGCTCCATATTATTTTTATGAAAACTAGCGCACCTAGCGGTAGAAGACATGCTTTGCCTACAGATCATATGGGCAGCATGCTTTGATGGTGTGAGTGTCCATAGAAAACCCGTGTGCTCTCTAGTTTTGATGCATTGATTCGTTCACACTTCCACATCTGTTCAGTGCTACAACCCAACTTCATAAACAACATATCTGACCACACTGCGTACTGTGATTCCCTCCGCTCCGTCTCCATTCAATGAACACACACCAGGCGATGATGAGGATGCGTTTTTGTGGCTTTTGCGCGTTCTCCGGGCACACTGCTGATTGCTTACCGAACTGATTCCGATTTGCCTAATTTTAGGAGTTGGTTTGTCTAGCCAACAACAACAACAACAACAGCAACATCACTCGCAGGTACGCACGCACGAACGTGTTCGGAGGGAGGGGGGTCCGATGGTAATGGTAAAATAAATCAGTGCTCCGAATTTAGCCAAACACAGAAGCTTTATTGGTGCCACTACACTGCTGGCTGATTCGATGGTACGGCGGCAGTCCGAAGCGGATGAGGGTGGAGGGAGGGTTGTTGATATGTGCTTGAACACTCTTGCCCGAGATGTGCCGGAGAAAAAGGAGTGGAAATTCAATTTCGAATTAAATACTCTAAATTCGATTCATTCCCGACCCGAGGTGGTCGGCTATTCGTTCTTGAAGTGGGGGGAAGGCTAAGGGTGGCACAGGATGGGATGGTCCGACAGCAGAAATAGTTGGTGTTTGAATTTTTCACCTCCTGGGACCAAGTTGGGGGATGGAGGAGGGCGGTAACAAATTTGGCTGGTAAACTATTTAATTTGGCAACAATCTCCAAAGCTCCATAGATTGGGCACCATCATTGCGATGAACATGTGTTTGTACATGCATAACCTATGTGTGGGAGCGTAATCAGTTTTGACGCCTCTGATGGGAATTTGTCCGGATTCTCAATATAAATTTTGATTAAAAATTTATTGCCAACATTTTATAAACTAAATATTTTAAATTCGTACCGGTGGCCCGATGGGATCCCGACGAGTCGGTGGTGACACACTTTGGCAATTAGTTTGTGATAAATGATTGCAATTTGTGGGAAAATTTGTTGATAGAATTTTTTGCTCTGCTGCCACCCGATGGTGATGGTGATGCTGCCGTTTGGTGAAATGGGAATCTGTCGCTAAACAATGAAATATTGACTGGGACAGCTTGTTGACAGAATTATGTGGTGCGTGGTTTGAAGCTAATAATTTATTAATTTAGAGACTGAAGGTAGTTTTTATTTTCCCCATCCACGAGCCCAACGTGATTGGAATAATGCAATTATGTTCGCATCGGTTCGGCACCGGGATAATTCAGCGTTCAATTGAGTGAACGAAAACAAACGGCAAGCGAATCGAAATGAATTAACTGACCTAATTGTTCGAATTGATTAATTTGATGGAATTTGCCAGATTCATTAGTTGCTTTGTGGAAACCGGATTTATGTTTGCTACTGTAAACAACGAATCCGAATCTAATCATATACATAGGTACCATCAATCTTTTTTGGATATGAACATTGAACAACTTGACTAATCTTCGTGGATATAATATTGTTATCTATTAGGTTAGTCCTCCTCGATCACTGTCTTGCTAGGTCTTGAGCGCCGTTCTATCCCTTTTTAATAAAAAAAAAACACGTGCAAGTGATGGCGAAGGCTTTATCTTTTCCATAGACAACAAAACGTGCAATGGTAATCAAATAAATAAATATTAAATATGTGGCATCATGAAGATAAATAAATACGATCAATGTTTGGATGAGGTGAGATGTGTGACAACACATGATAAAAGACTGCGAGGGCACGTTAAAGTGAAAATGTGCTGCACGTTTGTTGTTATCTAAACATGGGAATTTGAAAGCTTGCTCCATTATTGGGACAATGCTAATTGATGGTAAGTTCTGCAAGTCGATACGCAACGTGTTTCAAAGCTTTCCGGTGATTGACTGGCGATCTTTTGAAAACTTAAATTGAAACATTTGAAATCCGGATATAAGTAAATAACTTTAAGGTGATTCGTTGCAGCGTCCTTTTTCGCACTACGCTTCGAAAATTCTTAAGTAAAAACATTAAGGTTTTTGTGAATGCACTTAGCTAAAACAATTTCTTGTTGTTTGCTGCGGAGATGCAAGCAATGTTTGATATTTACACATTTATAAGCCTCGAGATTTTCCTCTTGAAATTACGAAGTGTGATAAGAAAATGGACTCTAAAAGAAAACACCGTAACAGTATTAACTGTGTTACAACCGTAACATAGGTATTAAAATCGATTTTCACACGTCTTGCCGTATGTGACCGATAGCCATCCACCTGTATAAAACATTCCCAATCGATAGAACTCGGCTCGATCTGGCACGACATCGACATTACGACATCGTAGAATTAAATTGAACATGAAAAATCGACCCGGCAAGATGAAATTTGCTGATGTCTGTATGTGCGTCTATGGACGCGTTTCATCTAGGCAAGCTTTTTTCGAGGTGGCTTATCCGATCAATACGGTTGATACCTGCGTGTCGTTTAACCCCTTTTTCAGGGTAAGTCAGGGGAAGGCTTTATGTTTAGTTTGGGCGTTATCATCAGAATAAGAAATCGTACGCAAAATCGTGGAATGTACGTATTCCAATAGACCTTTTCGATGCTTAATCGCCTTGCTCTATCTATCACACATGTATGAAACGACGGTGTATTTTCCCACTAATCTGTTTCCCTCTTGCCCGCACTCGTTGGATTTAAATGGTACAGTAGTGTGCGCCGATTAGACGTTGAAAAGCTCTATAAGACAAGTCAGATGTTGTTCCTTCAAATTTGTGCACGGCCGATGAGATCAACCCAAATAAAAACCTCAATAATCTGCTGGAAGATGAGGAAAATTTACGAAACATTTACTCAGTCTAGTAGTAGTACCAATAGATCGAGAAAATCCAATCGCTACTGCTATCATATTCTGGAATTTTTTCCTTGAAAAAGCGCGAAAAAGCTGGAAAACATGAAGCAAATTTACTCATTGCTGAATGTATGCACTTTTTGCGATGAGTAAAGGAAAATCAAATTTGCGATTTATGAGTAAAGTAAAATCAAATTTGGGATGATATCGTTGGCCGTGTACAGCGAGTTTTTCCACTGTGCTGCACACGTTATTTCTAAACAATCAAAATTTCAGTAAGATCTGCTCTTTTCCATTAGAAGTAGGGCTACCCAATATTGAGCAAACAAGATTGTAACTGACAAGATAATAAATTAACATTCGGATTCAGGTGTTCATTCGTCATCATGTCAGTCCCAACTTTGTTTACTCAATTTTGGTGGATATGAGTAGATCCTATTCAAATTTGGGTTGTTTAGAAATAGCGTGCATCCTGCGCTGTTTTTGCCCATACATCTAAACATCTATACATCTAAAGCGGACGTTACACCTGTCAATATATTCACAAAGAGAATAGTGTAAATGGCGCTTTAAATATTGGTCTATACATCACCCTCATTATTAAAATCGCTATTAGAACTGGTATATCGTGAAACAAATCTGGAAACTGTTTGACCGATCAGCCCCCAACTCAGTCGATCGTTTGCACTTCACTCATTCAGTCCAGTTGATGTACATTTATGGTTCCAACTGAAACTCGAGTAGTGTAGTAGTCAAACAGTTTAGTTAGTTTAGTCCGGTTTTGGCTTGCTCAGTCGAGTTGTTCGAGTTGCGCGTTTGTTCGTGTCGTAGTGCCGGTCGCATCGTGTGATGGGAAGGCAGCGCTCCCGGAGCAAGCTCCGTGAGAAAGTGAACAGTAGTGAAGGTAGCTCATGCGTACCTATCACAAATAGGTACGCTACTCTTCCCACCGATGTTGGGAATGCCCCACCAGCGGAAGTGAAGCGGACGAAGAAAAAGAAGAAGAATCAGGGCTAGTCCGATGGTGCGAGTGGCCGTGACACCATGACGAACGTCAGCGACATCGGTGAATTCGGCGGTACCGTCGAGCATGAAAATTCTGCCGTCCCGAGTGCGGCCAAAGTCAAGCTTCCTCCACTGGTGGTGATGAAAGTGCCACTCAACACGCTCATTGGCGATCTCACATCGCTGGGTGTTGCAGCTGAATTCTAGCTGAGCAGGATCGGCACCAAGGTGATGCTGCGTACCAAAGCGGAGTACGAAGCAACCGTGAAGTACCTGAAGGATTCCAGGGCGGAATACTTCACACATGACATCCCCGGTGAGAAGCCCTTCAAGGTAGTCATCAGGGGCTTACCGAACTTCAACCCCAAGTCGATCGAAGAAGAACTTAAGGACCGTTACAAGCTAGCCCCAATCGCAGTCTTCCGGATGACAAAGAGAGACGAAAACGTGAAAACGTACCCGGATTGCCTTTTCCTGGTTCATTTCCAGAAGGGAACGGTGACGCTCAATGCGTTGAAGGCCATCCGCTCCATCAACTTCATCATTGTTCAATGGGAGCCATACCGTGGCGGCCGTCACGACGTCACCCAGTGTCAGCGTTGCCTGCTACATCAATCCGCGCTGTGGCAAATGCGCTAAAAATCATGTTTCCTCCGAGTGCGTTGTCGACGAGTCGGAAACGTGCAAATGCGCCAACTGTGGTGGAGCTCATCAAGGGTCCGACAAACAGTGTCCCAAACGCGAGGATTTCAAGCGGATCCGAAAGCAAGCGTCCACAAGAATCCAACCAGGACGGAAGAAGGAAAACACTCCGGCATTCAGGGTGGAGGACTTCCCGCCTCTTCGTGCTACGCAACACGGTCAAGCAAATCCACGGGTGCAATCCGGCCCCCGTCAAGAAACGTCTGGTGCTTCAGCTGGACAAAGCTCTCCATCCCCCTGGATTCTGGAGACAACCACCAGCACAAAACACCAATCCCGATCTCTTCTCTGCAGATGAGCTGATGAAGATTTTCGTCGACATGACCAGCGCTCTTCGTCAGTGCCGCAACAAACCCGAACAGATCCAAGTACTCGGTAAGTTTATCATTCAGTATGGCGTCTAAACCGTTAACTATAGTCACGTGGAACGCTTGCTCTGTACGAGCCAAAAAGTTCGAGCTTGCTGACTTCCTCCGCAAGCATAGTATCGACGTGGGCCTCCTATCAGAGACCCATCTAAAGTCCGGCGACAGCTTTTGATTGCCTGATCACCACATTATCCGGCTTGATCGTATCGACTCCAGGGGGGGTGGTGTTGCGATCATCATCAAGAAAGGAATCAAGTTCTGCACTTCTATCATCGAGGCCCTTAGTGTGGAGGTGGAATTACCAACCGGAAACGTCCGGTTCATCGCCGTATACTGCCCTCGTCAGTGTGCTGCCAGCAACGGCCTAAGGATAACATTCAAGAACGACCTCACCGCTATCACTCGCACGAGCTCCCGATTCATTGTTGGGGGCGATCTGAATGCTCGTCACGAAGCATGGTGCAACTACCAACGGAACCAGAACGGTAGACTACTATTCGACCACTCGCAGCATGGGCTGTATACGGTGTTATTTCCGGATGAACCGACATTCATCTCTCCGGCGGGAAACCCTTCTACGCTGGACTTCTTCCTGACGAACTTCGGGCTATCCAAGCCGGTGGCAATCAACGACTTAAGCTCCGATCACCAACCGGTGGTGGCTGAGATCGGCATCAACATAGCTCCTGCTCCAATCCTACGAAAAGACTACCACCACGTAAACTGGGTCCAATTTGGAAGTGTGGTTGACCGGTACATCAACGAAAATCCGCCGCTTGACACCGTAGAGGACATCGACCGGGCTCTAGAAGGACTCCACCAGGCCATATCCACGGCTGACGAGACGTGTGTTCGACAAGTTCCTGTGAGAGGTAAGTTTGTTGACATTGATTCCCACACCCAGTTACTGATTCGCTTGAGAAATGTGCGTAGACGCCAGTTTCAGAGGACTGGAGATCTGAGCAAAAAACATGAAATGGCCGATCTGAACAGGCAGATTGCTTCCAGAATGGACTCACTCCGAAATGAAAGTTTCGGGCGTGTTGTCCAGAATCTGGATGACCGCTCCCGTCCATTCTGGAAGGTAGCCAAGGTGCTGAAAACTCATCCCAAACCTGTTCCACCTCTTAGAGTCGAAAATGATGACGATCGGCTCAAAATCACCCCGCAGGAGAAAGCAAATGCGATTGGCAACCACATTGCTTCGTCGCATCTGCTTGGCTCCATCATCCAAAGTCCGCTTGAAAATCAGGTTTCACAATGTGTACAAAACTTGGATGCCTCCCCTTGTGTCGTCCCTTCGGCAGAAAATATTACAGTGGAGCAGATTTGCTCAGCGCTGAAAAACACCAAGAACATGAAGGCTCCCGGGTTTGACGGTATATTCAACTTGGTATTGAAGAAGCTGAGCACGAAAGTGTACTCGCTTTTGACTGCTATCTTCAATAGATGCTTGGAACTGCACTACTTTCCAAGTTTCTGGAAGGTAGCAAAAATCATACCAATCCGCAAACCCGGTAAGGATCCATCACTACCTTCCAGCTGCAGACCAATCAGCCTCTTTTCAGCGCTGAGCAAATTGTTCGAGAAACTAATTTTCAGTCGTTTGCTCAAGTTTGTCGAGGAGAACAACATTCTCCTACCTGAACAGTTTGGGTTTAGGAAGGGGCATTCCACAAATCACCAGCTAGTTCGGGTGATGAATAACATTCGAAGTAACAAAGCTGTATCCAAGTCCACAGCCATGGCATTGCTAGACGTTGAAAAGGCGTTTGACAATGTTTGGCATGACGGACTTGTGTACAAGCTTTGTAACTTCAACTTTCCACCACATCTTGTAAAAATCACCCGTAACTACCTCCAGCAAAGGTCGTTTAAGGTATCGTTGAATGGTTGCAATTCAAACACCTTTTCCATCCCAGCAGGTGTTCCACAAGGAAGTCTGTTGGGCCCTTTGCTATACAGCATCTACACTTCCGACATTCCTCCCTTGGGCAACGGTGGCGTGTTCTTCCTGTTCGCAGATGATACCGCTATAACCGTCAAGGGAAGGAGGCCTCGTGAAATAACAAACAAACTTCAACGATGCCTTGACGCCTTTGCTTTTTATGCCAACACGTGGAAAATCAAAATCAATGCCTCCAAAACCCAATCAATAATGTTCCTTCATCGACAATCTCCCAAACTAAAACCGGCTCCCTCTTGTACTGTAATAATGCATGGCACAAGGGTTGAGTGGTCCACCGAAGTAACATATCTTGGTATGTTATTTGACGAGAAGCTCCTTTTCCGCTCGCACATAGATAGGACAGTAGTTAAGTGTTCCAATTTAGTTAGATGCTAATTTGCCGCAGATCTCGTCTAGGGTGAACAAACTGGCTGCTACAAACAAATTATTGCGCCTGCGATCTTCTACGCAGCTCCGGTGTGGGAATAATGTGCACAAACGCACAGGAAAAAAAATACAGGTAGCGCAGAACAGGGTACTGAGGATGATCCTTGATCGTCCTTTCGATACCCGCATTTCCGACCTCCATCAAGAGGCTAACATTCCGAAAGTAGATTTTCAAATTAACGAAAGTAGGAACAAATTTGTGCAAAAATGCAATACATCAGAACATGCTTTGATAAGCAATTTGTATATAGTAGGTTAGGTGCATATAGTAGTTGTAGATTAGTTGTAGCTGTAAATAATAGTTTTAAGTAGTTTCCTTTTTCCAATTCAAAACAAACCAATCCCACCAAGGTGGTCATACTCTAATAACAGGCCTGATAGGACTAGGAACTGTAAATAATAATTAAAAATTTCAAATGTACTGAAGTTGAAAAGACGCATCTGTGTCACTTGATAATCCATACCATGTAAACCAAACAAATACAAGAAATAAAGATCACCGATCTGCCCCGTTGGCGTAGCTATTGGGGGTGCCGTAGGCAGTGATGCCACATTTTTTCAAATTTAATTCTGTATTCTCGCGTAACATTTGAAAAGGGCCTATCCTAGTTGAACGATTCTCTTCATAGACTTTCTCTTTGATTTACCACGGCAACATTAACGAATTTCTCGAAAAGCTCACAGGACAGTTCGACAGAAGATGATGTTAGTTTTATAGTCGCTATATTCATAGCCTGGCGGACAGAATCTCGGAAACCAATTGAGCTGTCAAATCACTACCAACAACATAAAAGAGCACATAAGCTATTGCGAACAAAACTTCCGGAACCCGTTTTCTCGTGACTTAAGGCACGCCTACGCAAACCAACACCATCTTTGGGCTGTGGAAAATTTCCCCTATCCGATGATGCCGGTAATTTTCGTTTGATAGGTGAGGAAAGAATAATAAACGTTTTGTTTATAAAACTTGATAGTACCATTTCAATTGTTTGTCTACAATATATTGAATTGGTTCCGCTTTTTGATAGTTCGAAATTCTATCCGCCAGACTATAAATATAGCGACTATAGTTAGCTTGCGCCTGAATCAACACACTGAATGGGAAATTCATTTGCAGTCGGGTTATTTTTTTTTTTTTCCTTGGATTTGTTTTCCGTCGATCTTGTTTTCCGTGCTGAGCACCAATGCTACCGACGACGCCAGGAAGGCAGCTCCCACACCTGGACCCTACCTATCGACCCATCAACTCATGAACCGGGGACCAACGGCTTTACTTCCCTTCCGAAGGAAGGCGTGATCAGAGATGTTATGCCTCAGAACATCCCGGCGGCGCCGACTGGGATTGAACCCAGGCCTGCTGGGGTGAGAGGCAATCACGCTTACCACTACACCACCGGCGCCGCTAGAGTCAGTCGGGTTATTCGCGAAAGAGAAAATCGATGAAGAGAATCGGGCTAATTGATTATTTAAATTTATTGGTACGTCAAATATTATTGCAATCAGGGTTCCTTCCATTCATTTCGGCTAAAAAAATGTTTTTATATATTATTGAATAATAAGATATTATGATAATATTTTCTTTGCATAAGCAACAAGAAAATATTGTAAAGTTTGTGTTTAACACATAATACCTGCCAATTTTGCTACATGAGAGTCGCAATAAGCGATTTTGTCATTTATCTCACCCACTCTTCGCTCTTCACTCTTCGCGAAAAGGCGACCAGAAAACCACTCATTGTGACTCTGTCAAAGCTAAATTTGCAAGTTTTATGTGTCAAACACAAACTTTACAATCTTGTCTTGTTGCTTACGCAAACCAATTATTATCATAACATTTTATTATTCCGTAATTTGATAAAACATTTTTTTTAGCCGAAATGAATGAACCCTGATTGCAATATAATAAGATTGTATATATTAGGATTGTGCTTGAAGTATGTAGAGCACAATAAAGCAGATGAAGTGTAAAGTCATAAAGCTCCAGTTGTAATCCAAGAAGTAGAAAGTGATTTATATACGCTTCGCACTAGGTACATTTTATTTCGGCTCCACATAGATAAGCCACAATTATATCTTAAAATTATTGTCATGTTAGGAAATAAACGTGAAGACATGAATCAATTGATTATTGAATTATTATTTGAACTTCAATTCAAACAAGCAATTGCTGTTCAACTGAGCAGTGCAGAACTGAGACCAATAAACTAAAAATTACCATTAAGGCGTCGTATATCTATGGATAATATCAAAAACGAGATTATACTGTATAACAAAGGTTCTATTGCCCGGTGGACCAATATGGGTTTTACACCTTGGATTCGACGAGTTCATGCGCCCCCGGATATAACATTTATGTATTATGAGAAAAATCGATCTCACCAAATCGAACCACTGTTTAAAGAAAAAATCGATTCATCGATAAAACCAACCATTTTGAATCTCTCATTACGAACGGCATATTTTTTTTGAAAGTCGTGGAAAAATGTATAACATAGGGGAAATTGATGTAATGTCGGCCTACGTGCTTCTAATTTGGGGCCATACATAAATTCACTAATCGACTAAATTTTAAATAGCGACCAACAATAGCCATTAGTTTCCTTCTACTACTAAAATGTTTGTTTATTTACTTATTGTATTGTGGTATACAATTATTGTATATTTTAATTGATTTAGCCCGCCATTGTAATACACACTTAAAAATAACTAATTTTACACGTGACGGAATCTACCTTTGACATAAAATATGAGACCTAAACAAAAAAGTCATGTAATATTAAATGCTTCGAGACTAAAAAGTTCGTTGCTCGACGAAAAGTACGTTTGATTGAGCTATATTTCACGTCTGTTATGACTCAAATTTATGTTAAAATTGACGCTCGTATATGTCACTCTCAGAGCACCTAAATTTACATGAATTTGTCTGTAGTTTGTGTGTAGTTTTGCTTTTAACGAAAGCATATTTGTTGATTATAATTAGAAAATTTGATATTATACCTACTTAACCTAGCTGCCTAACCTAACGTGCCAGAACCATAATGATCTGTTGCTCGGATCGCATGCAGCAATCTCTGAACCTTTTGATGGTAGCAGTTCTCCGTAACGCCAAAGTCTGAAGACCAGCCAGACGGTGGACCTCAGAATTTCTAGTACGCGGTGGACTGTTGAGGATCATCCTCAGGATCTTGTTCTGGATCCTTTGTAGAAGTACCGTCCCAATGACGCGTTCATCTAGATAAAATTGATAAATAGCAGATTTTTAGCGATGGGCCCAATCTTAGATCCATAGGCCAACATTAGAGCCATTTCCCCTTCTTAATTTTAAGATTCAGTTCTTTACCAAGATCAGACCACAGCGGATTTTACGAACCGGTAACGAAAATCGAACGATACGGATTGATCCACTCGATATTTGGAGCGTTTGAGATCGATCAATCGAACTGATATAATTGATCTTCCGAGTTTCGATTCAAAATCACCCATCCCTCGTCAGGATGCAATCTCTAATGACATTTCGTAGGGGACTCTGAACGCCTTGGCAAGTTGTGTTTATTTTGTTCATAGTTCAACAAATACTTTTTCCAAACCCACAATCAAAGTTCAAGACAACCAATCACTTCGACAGCCCATTTTAATCTCAAAATAATACTCACAATCCTACACACCAAATCCTCAGTCTAAATACTTTCCGACAGGCAAATTTTCCTGTCACATCAAGCATTAATGCAATTTCACCCACTCGTCGAACATCTCGTCTATTCATGCGGTCGTCGACAGCCGTCAACGAACCATAGGTGTGCTAATTTCGAAATTTAGCCCAAAAATTCAACACACTTTCAATCCTTGGAAAAACTCAGCGCAAAAAACGCAAATCGTGCTCACGCTTTGTGACACCCAATCAGGCACAGGTATCATGTATGTAAACACATTTCGGAAAGTTCGATTTGACAGAAAAATAAATGCGAATCAAATCGGCACCTTCCCTTCCCCCTCCCGACAGCCTTTCAACGGAAATAAATTCCGAAAAAATCCCTTCCCCATCGACCGCATAAATCAGAAGATAGGCTAGGAAGCGGCGCTTGAGGTGCACACCACACACGACATGTGGACATGTGTATCCTCGTATTTGGATTTCTGGTGGTGAATTAGGTTGGGGCACTCTTCCGAACCGGATCCTCACGATATTGTTCGTCGTCGTCGTCGTTGTCGTCGTCGTTGTCGTCGTCGTTGTCGTCGCCGTCATCGTCGTGTGGCGAAATGTGAGTGTCGGCAGCGAAAAAAAACGACCAAATCAAACAGGAAACCACCCCCCACCCCCCCGGTGATGTTGCTGTCCTCAGAAATTTGCCAATATGTGAACCTTTCTATTTCGGTGTCGGAGCGGGGACACAGATTCTGATACTGACTACATTCGAACACCTTTTCACTGCCAGCAGCAGCTGTTTTGGTAGTTCCACACTTCCTGCATGCATTGCATTGCATAAACCTACATGGCTAGGCACATCAACAGTCGAATTCGGTGGCCTGGTCGAATCGAAGGCTAATGATATCCCCCTCCGATACCCTCTCTGATGCTAGTGGAAAACGCATATGGGAAATCGCGTTTTTTTTTTATCGGGCAAACGTCGTTTTGTCGTTGTCGTTTTGTCGATGGCAGTTTTGGGTGGGGGGTGGTTTAAAATTGGTTCCATCCGTGGCTTTCTGTAGAGTGGCATATGTGCTGGCAGGTGCGGGTTTGGGTAGATCCGAACCCATCAATGATGGGTTCACCTACATTTGTCTTCATCGCTCGGCTCGACGGGAAGGAGAAAGGCGAGGTCAGTGGAACTTAGGTGAATGTGTTTGATTTGGCAGTGGGTTAGGAAAAAAATCACGATGATTGGCTGCTGCCCACCGCGAGACTAGCTTTGACATACGTGGAAAATTTCCGAGCGTTCAAATTGAGGTGGATAGGGTGCTATTTTTAGGCGCTTGATATGAGTGGAATTAAATTCGGTGCAAATGCGGGAAGTTCATTGAGTTTTAATTTTTAACAAATTTGACTTGGAGGGGGACCTGGTCTTAAAAGACTTAAACACAAGGCCATTCACATTAGTCCACATGGTACAAGCTCCATGGACGAAATACGACTGTAAACAGGCCGTAAATTACTCGCCTATAAAATAAATCGGTCCGACTCAACAGTCATGTAAACACTAATAGAGCTAATGTACCTACAGTTCACCACCATCCTCGATGCGTGTCCCAGCCCGGTGTGGTACACAGTCGGGAAAATTGTTTTCCAACACAACTTCTCACCCGATCATTAAATAGCACCGTTTTACGACCATTTCGTAACAATAAATGTCCTGTTAAATTTCCACAAAACTTCCTTCGCTCGCGTGGAGATTTATCGGAACCCGATGAAATCTCAATAGTAGAAACCTTTTCCCGAAGTTGGCCATTTCGTGACGTCGTCGAACCTTCACCGTCGGCGGCGGCACACGAACCACGTTCAGCGCTGAGTGGGGCGGTAAATTATAATTTAATTTCTACCTTCCGATATCGACTCTTTCAGCGAAGGACTCTTCGGGAGCAACATGCAACAAGCCACGCGTTTGGCTGGAATCGCGTGGTCAGCAGAGAGTACCGTGGCCGATTCTGATTCCGGGACCGAAATCTGAAAATACTTTGAGCTTTTCAAGTCAGTGGAACAGTGAGAAACGTCCGGTACGGGAATCGGAGCGGTAGGTGCATGTCACTTGAATTTTCGCGTTTTTCACTCTCACTTTAATTGACGGGGTCGACTCAAGCCTTGGACTTCATATACTCGCTTGGGGACAATGACTGAGTGATGTGACGTGTTTTAGAAGGATTGAAGGCTTTTTCATGGATGAATAGAGATAGTAATAGAAGTATAGTTTATGTAATATACTCTCACCACTTGTTTCACATATTTAAGTTTCCAATTGTTTATCATCATTCAATTTTCTGTGGTGCTATGCAGTTCAACTTCGTCATCAAATTTAAATAGGCATACAATTTCGCTATTGGCGTCTTGCAGTGAAACTTTTCCAAGCTTTCGCCACCTACATTTCGAAGTGAGAACTACTAGAAGGAGAATAACAGACGCTTTTTGGGGCAAATCGGTCCATAAAGAAAAACTAATAATTTCCCGTGGAAACTTTTGCTTGAATCGTGTAAGAAAACGTGTTTGAAAACTATTTGTTATTATTTCGGTATGGATCGGAGATGTTTTCATGGCAAATTATGCATAACAAGTTTGCACCCACAGGGAGAGGTTACCTCCTGCGCAGCTGCATTTTTCAGAAAATGGTAAATATGTGCGATTTTCACTTAGATGAAAGTGGAAATTAAGTGAATTTACTTAGGAAAGGTGTTGTATCATGCTGGTGGTAATAGAGAATTGGTTGGCCTTTTTTAAGCAAACATATTGATACTCACAATTTTCGACGGAAAACGCACCGGAACTTGATTTACTCAACACGCACCATACTATAAAATAGTGCTAGATGGTTTTCAAAGTGATAACAAGATGACAAATCATCTTTATTTTGAGTAATTAAGCAATTTACTTCTGTTTACCATCATATTTACGATGCAGCATTGATGGAGCCGTGAAATGAAATGAATATATCTTATGAAAGTTCACATGGAAAAGTCAAAGATGCACATTAGTCTGATCGTACAAACGTTTTCTTCTTCAATTCGAATTGGAAGGATTTCACGCAGGCTTGATGAAAATTATGATTTAATGCTAATTTTCACGAATTTTTTTGCGGTCTGTCAACATTATCATCATCATGCAGTGGCGACATCTGCGTTGAGTTTTTGCGGCAATCTTCCAATAGCCATCAACTTTAATATGATCGGCTCCTTCAAATTTGACAAATGACAAATACACTACCAGAGCGGGAAGCTGAAACAAACTTACCAACGAGAGGAGCAACACAGTAGTTGGGTAAAGAAGAATTGCATTATAACACACCATCGACTGGAAATGCTCTCGCAACGTGAGGCTTTAGGTAGTGATGAAAACGTCGCTAGAACTATTCCACAGCCGCAGTCAGTTTATGAGCAAAAGAAGGACGCACATTTTTTGCCTGTAAACTTGGAGACATACTTCAAGTCTCCGCGTACATCGTACGGGTTAGGCAAAAGATGTGCGTCTAACTTTAAAAACTGTCGCATTAATGGCCCTTCGCTCATTTTCAACTTCTATTCAATTTTCATACTGCCGTACTCTAACGGAACTATCCACCTACTCTCTTCTAAAGATCATTCTCTAGCTAATAAATTATCACTCTAAAGCTTCATGTTAGCATTTCCAACCAACTCTTTCGGGGAAAGTTAGAAAAACCTTTGAACAAGGTTGGAAAAAATTTCCTTGGAAAGTTGAATGAAACTTCTAAGGGCAGTTGCAAGAATATTTAGTGCAAAATCCGAGTGATGTAACTTTCAAGCAAAGCTGGTAGACGCTGCTGGGGCAAGCTGTGTGAAATTTTCGGAAGAAGTTGTAATAGACTTCCAGGAAAAGTTGAAAGGAGTTTCTTGAAGTCAGAAGACACAAGCAAAGGCAGTCACAGAGACTTCTGAGAGAAGCCGGAAGAAACTTTCAAAATAATTGAGAAGAGTCTTCCGTAGGAAGTCATAAGGATGCCACGGGCAATAATTTCCGCTGCCAGAGAAAGCCAGCAAGACTTCCGAGGAAAGACAGAAAATACATTTGGAACGGACTTCAGCTTAATGATGGAAGAAATTTCCGGAGAAAGTTTAAAGAATGATTCGGGGAAAAATGGAACAACTTTCGGAGTAAGATTTAAGATTTTTCCAGGTAAAGTTGTAAAAAAAACATCCGGTAGATGTTGGAAGAAACTTCCGAGAGAAACCTTTCTGAAGATACCGGCCTAAATCTTCAAGGGAAGTAGGAATAAACATCCAGAAGGTGTCCCGGTGCTAGAAATTTCCGCGGGTGAAAAAAATATTTAAAAAAAAATTAAATTCGTTCAAGTCAAACGGCAGAAGTTCTAAGTATAATAAACACCAATCGATAAATATACTGGATTAAAAATATCCCTATTCCCGGGAATTCCTGGGAAGAGCCATCAGCTGTTTCTCAATTCCCGGGTAGGCATAAATGGCCAGGAAACACTATTCCGAACTCCCCGGAGGTCCAGCCAATCGAAACTTTTTGGGTCCTGCCCTAGGTGTATCAAGTGGAACATTTTAACAGAGACTGGACAAAAGTGGCCAAAACAATGCCCCAGAAATCTGTGCTGACGGTTATGAGCTGCAGAGAACATATACATGAAAAAATTGAAAGTGATTTTATTTAAATATCGAACCGTGCTTATACTTCCTGTCTTCGTTGTTGTCTGCGCCTATTGACAAGCTTGGCCCATATGGGACAAGGTTATCTTTAAAAATTTACTAAAATTCTTCAAATTTAGGTAATCTAATCATTTAAATTCGAGCTCACCTCACATATATAGGGTAAATGACGTTTTCCAGCAATACCTTTATCTATTATCTTCAGGTGGTAAACAAAGTCTTTCACAGCTCAGTTTAAGCGTTAGGATTCATGATATTTCAGAGCACCGCTTGGCTTAAGTTGAGCCCTCAAGGACCATAATAAGGGAGCGTTCATTAATTATGGGGACTCCCTTAGCTCAGTCGGTAAAGTTGACAATGCTGGAGGTGGCTGTGCTTCAGGGGCTCTTCGTCATGAATAAAGGAAGAATATTATATATTTGTTTTCCTTGATTTGTTTTCTGTCGATCTAGTTTTCCGAACTGAGGTACCAATGCTACCGATACCAGGAAAGCAGCTCTTACACCTGGACCCTACCTATCGACCTATCAACTTATGAACCGGGGACCAACGCCTTTACTTCCCTTCCTGTGATCAGAGATGATATGCCTCAGCAAATCCCGGCGGCGCCGACTGAGAATGAGCCCAGGCCTTTTAGGGTGAGAGGTAATCATTCTTACCACTACATCACCGGTGCCGCTGAAAATTATATCATTATTGGTGTCAATTTCTGACAAAACTTTATCGTTCGGCTCGATGATTGCTTGTCAGTTTATCATTTGAAGATATTTTTGATTTCTTGGTAGTCACACAAAATTAAGTGTAGAAAATTAAAGTTAATAAATTAATCATCTGTTTTATGATATTCTGGCAGCTTACCCTCCCATTAAGCCCTAATATTGTTGAATTCACGGATTTAACGGTTGACCCCTCCATTAAATTTTGCACAACCTTATTGTATCGTTAAATTAAGTCATTTGACAATGTACTTCATTTTGTTTTGAATATTGATCATATAATCAACTTTTTCCGGACTCTTCTTGAGGACTGTCTTGATGATTGTTTAATATTTTTAAAATAGCCGAAGTATAATTAACTTGGCGAGTTCTAGTGTGGCTGCAACAACAACAATGTTTTTGATTTCATACAATTTTCACGTAATTTTACCGCAATGACAAGGCATGGGATAAGGCCAATACAGCTTAGGGTATCAGTGGTTTTAAAGGGTGTCCCACATAAAATTGCATTACGGAAAAACCGCTGTAGAAAATTACTTAGTTGACCGAGCCTTTTCAAACATTCAGACAATAAAATATAACCCATTAGTAAGCTTTTGGAATATTTATTTTATTCAACTTCAATACCATAGCCGTACGCTCGCACCTTACGCTTAACTCCACTCATTAAGTTCTGTACAACATATGTCTGCAGCTTCTTCTGTACGGAAACCCACTTTTTCTTCATGTCTTTCTCAGATTTGACCTCCTTGGGATGCTTCCGTAGTGCCTGCTTCATAATAGCCCAGTATTTTTTGATGGGCCGTAGTTCCGGTGCGTTGGGGGGTTCATGTCCTTGGGTACGAAAGTGGCCCCGTTGGCTTCGTACCACTCCAGGACAACATTTGAATAGTGGCACGAAGCTAGATCCGGCCAGAAGATCGTAGGGCCCTCGTATTGCTTCAACAGAGAAAGCAGACGCTTCTGTCGATACACCTTGAGGTAGATCTCCCCGTTTACAGTCCCGGTAGTCACGAACGACGCACTCCGTTTGCCACTTTGAAAGTTTCTGCTTCCTTACTTCCTCCATAACATCAAACTTGTGCTGGGCGGTGAAGAACAGTAGCCCCGGAAGCTGCCGATGAAGCTCCATGACGAGTCAATGAAGCTTCGTCAGCGTCTAGGTGTACAGTTTCCGGGCCCGTGACTTTCCCACCATATCTTGCCGTTCTTCTCGATTTGGAGCCTTCTACACTTTGTACGTAGGCTCTCTGAACGAAAGACTTGGATAGATTCAACTTTTTGGCCACATCCCTGATCGAAGGATTGGGATTCCGCTTAAACGCTTTCACGACGCGCTTGTGATCCTGATCACTCATAGAACATCCATTCTGATCGCATTTCTCCTTCCGTTCGATGCTCAGAGTTTCGTAGTAACGGTTAATCATACGACTTACCGTTGACTGCTCGATTCCGAGTTTTTTTTTCCGATGTCCCGATGAGAGAGCTGAGGATTTTCCAGGTGCTTGCGCACAATCAATTCCCGACGTTGCTTTTTGATGTGCAATTTGATGCGGGACACCCTTTAATACAAGGCAATGCACATTTGTTCAAACACTCGCTCACGTAAATATTCTGGTTGATGATGCAGTTGTCTCAAAGACAAATCCTCTTCAGCTCACCATTGCACTGGTGACCTGCCCGACCAAATAGGTAACTTCAAAATTTCGACTTATTTGTTGTGCTTGAGATGTCCTGAATTATTTCTCTTCCGGTTGCAATGAAAAATTCTTGACCATGAAGCTGTTTCAAGTCAGCTTTTACAAATTTGAGTTAACTACTTTTGCTCGTTCCACTCTTTAACACTCCGAACACGATGGCTCTGCTAAAATGGGCAACGGCAAATTATCAATGTTTGAAAATCATTGCTCAGCAATTTATTCTTCAAAGTATGTTGCTCCAAATGGCGTCACTAGATTTGAAATTCGGCAGTAAATGGTTGAGCTATGAATTTTCAAACATTTCAAATTTGTCGTTGTCGGAGTGTTAAATGCACATCGCAAATTCCGAAAAATTTCCAAAATTCCGGAGCATTATACTTTTTCATACTTTATTATAGAGATTTTTAGACTGCGGTAAGCTTGGTATTCTTGGTCATTTTCAAAAACAGTGCCATACAAATGATTAACATCTGTTTCTAGAGCCCATCAACATAGGGAGCGATTGAAATATAAAGTAGTTGAGATGAACAACAGTACCAAGTGTTAAAATTCCTTGAATGAAATTGAGATAGCACATCGAGGCGGGGAGATTTGTCTGAAGTCACCTAACCAATTTTGTAGTCCTTTGTGGCTGCTCCAGGGATGGTGTTCAAATCCAAGACTTCCACCATGAGATGTCATGTCATTGGTGTATTGACGTTGAACAAATCAAGCGTAACTATTCAAATCGACGTATCTGATTTTGTAAACAATCACTTCAATCGACGATTTGTGGCAACTGCTCACAGAAACTAACAACACCAGCTAGTAGGGGAAAGATTACCCTACCCGATGATGGTGTTGGTTTGCGTGGGTGAGTTAGCAGTTAAGGCAAATCGTCGGTTGAAGCGATTGTTTACAAAAACAGATACGTCGATTTGAATAGTTACGCTTGAAATATTGGATTATTCGAATTCGTTATAGAAATCAATTTTTTAGATATATATTTGTTGCAACGTAAACAAATGTGATATCACGTTTGAGCTTAGTTGCCCTTCCCTATGTGTCACAAATTTTCACGTTTTTTGAAACCCTTCTCCCCCTCCGGAACGTGTGACGTAGTTTACGGATGACTCCTAAGAACAGGTATTGCCTGAGCCGTGATTTACCCCAGATAATTTGTTCAAAGAAACAACGCTTGAACTATTGCATAGCCTATATTTTCGTATGCCACCAATCAGCAGTCGCAAAATCAATCAAACAATCAGATTCGTAAATTTGTCGAGTAGTCTATCCAAATTCATGATTAACTTAACTCAAACAAGGATGACAAATGTTTGTTTATTTTTGTTCAATTACCCATACTTTGAGATTGTGGGCACAATGAATTTAATGACTTATTTTTAATAGAAAATAAACCCCATTTCTCGAGATATTTTGGTCAAAATTGAGCATTTTTTTTCAATTTTGTTCCGCTTCCCATACAGTTTTCCACACAAAATTTAAATTTCTCCCGCAAATCGCAGATCGTAAACAAATTCGCTAAAATTTAGCACAGTTTCTGGGGACCTCAATACAGTTCGAAAGAGCAGTGGGGAGCAAGGTTTTTTTTTTTTTTTAAATCTTTATTTTAGAGATTTTTAGCCTGAGGCTAGTTCATCTCTTAAAGGGGAGCAAGGGGCTGCGATTCGCCATACAAACTTGACCCATCCTAGTGCCCACATATCGTTTATTCATCGATTTCAAATCAGCATACGACACAATCGATCGAGACCTTATGCACGGATACGGATTTCCACATAAACTGACGCGATTGGTTGGGACGCATTCAATATAGTTGTTTACGTATTTTACGTATTACATATTGGCTGTATGCATTCAACACACAATATGAGCCTAGAGGTTCTAGCGGGAGGAAAACCCCTGCAGAACCGTTTCTGAGAGCTCTCATTAAGAATATTGATTAAATGTAGTGTCAGTAACAACCTTGCGATTGAAAACTTCGTAGAAATGCTCGAATTGAGCATCCAGTCTAGATTCGTGTAAATCTATCTTAATTATGTGTCATCGGATATTTGCCTTCCGTGCTATAACCTCCCTCGTGTATGCTTCACTAACTACAGTTCCTTCATTGACTATGATCTCTCCATGAAACAGGCTATTCATGGAGTTCAAGATCAACTTCGACCTATCTCAATTTCCCGTATTTTTGCTGAAATATACCAACAAGTCAATTGCAATAGAAGATTTTTCACTGATCGATCACGCATTGATGGGATCTACTGGCTTCGGCGTCTTCAATGAATACTCAACCGCCTTCCGGAAACTTCAGGAGCCTTGTTCCGTTAATGTTGCTGAGCTAGCAGCAATCAATTTCCCACTGGGGATGATTTCCGACATGCCCATAGACCATTACTTCATCTTCTCGGATAGTCTCAGTTGCGTGATTTACACCCAACCGGGGGATGTAAGATTCGCTTACAATTATGTGGGATTCATCATCAGAGGATGTTAGTGGAGACCGCATGAACCGAGGATGCGATATACCTAGCTGCGGTCCAATGCAAGAAAATTGGAGACCGACAAATGTAGAGGTGAATTAGTTATGTCGAAAAAAAATAGGAAACAGACTGCCGACTGAACTCAAACCACGAACGTTGTGATTATCAGACCTGTGCTTTCTCCACTGCTCTCTCCATGCCTCTGAATATTGACAGCCTAAAAGCAAACATGAAGCGCTCATTTTCTCGCATACTCGACTTCGTACACTCAAAAAATTTCACACGTTTGATCGAAGTGTTTAAACACTTGATTTTTTAAATGCAGAATCACATTTACTTTAAGTGTATTTCACCTTGGTTCGATGTGTTATACACGTTAATTTAGAGTGTTTCAAACTTTGAAATGTTGAAAAATTTTCACTTTCTATTCAAGTGTATTGCACATTGAATCACGCTACTGTTCAAAACAGATGGATTTAAAGTATTTTGCATTTCAATATGATGTGAATTGCTTGCTCAGAAAGGTAAACATCGGAAACAAGAGTTGTGACTTTATCTTATTAACCCGCCTCATATATGAGAACAACCCTGGCACAGTGAGATAGAACGAAGACTCCGGCAGCAGCACACCCCAACAGTCCATGATCGAATCCCAAATCAGACCCATTAAAAAGATATGTGAAAGCTCTGGCCTCTGGCAGTTTTGATTATATATTTGTCGTTTCAATTTTTAGAGTCGGTAAAGTAGAAGTCGATAAAGCAGAATATTGAACTATGGTTTGCAAAGCTATTGATATCACCATATGAGACACATAGAATCCAAGTGTGTCACAATTCAAATCCATAGTGTTCAGGCATGGTTCATAGCATAAGATTCACACATGAAATGGATGTGTTTCACAATAAGCGCAAAATTAAGTGTGAGACACATGGTGATGGCGTGTGGAATTTTTTGAGTGTATGCTTTTTCTGCTGGAGAGATTCGAGGCAAGTGTGTGCGTCGTTCTACAATGTTCTACAATGTGCGTCGTTCTACAAGCTTACTGGTATGGTCGAAAGAGTAGATATAACACGAAATAAAAAAGACAAAAAACCATTACATCGCTTGCATGGTCAATTTCTAACATTCGTTGTGATGTTCATGAACAGAGGATGATAGGAAACGGAACTAACATTCATTGTAATAGATTTTTGGTTTGCGTGTAGGACTTTCGTGAGATATGTTCCCAACGCTGGTAAGAGGTGTATTGGGAACCCGTGATCTTCCCTACATGCAGGCGATCTATGAATCCCTTTGTTTGTCTGATGTTAGAGTTTGATGTGACCATCCCCTCCTTTCCAAACAATTTCCAGCCATTGTGTCCCAGTCTTATTATTATCCTGTTTCTGTGCTACTTGCCCCTGCCCAGCCAGGATTTGGTCAACCGGCCGAGAGTAGTATCTGAAGGAGGCTTCAGAAACCAGTTTCCTACCTAGATCCTTCCAATCAAAATTGTTACCCGCCACGAGTAATTGGTACCCAATACTAACCTAGAACTACTGCTGCTTAAAATGTAAATACAAACATTACTGATTTTTGGCTCCGCAAAGTGTCACAGACGACTGAGCCTAGTAAATAAACGAACCAGTTAAAAAAAACATTGGTCAAGGCGATGATAGATCGAGTGATGTGCATTGTCCGATTTTCGGGAACACTCTCGAGTCCTTTCGAATCTCGAAGAGTGTTACTGTAAGATGAGGGGCTTTCGAGTCTGCTGTTTAATATCACCTTAGAAGATGTGATCCGAAGAGCAGGAAAAGACACGAGGGGAACGATTTTCAAGAAGTCCGTCTAGCATCATCATTGCACAAAACTTTGAGACGATGACGGAAACTTACATTAGACTAAAGGCTGAAGCCAATCGGTTTGGATTCGTCATGAAAGTATAGATTAAAGTATGAATTAAAATCGTCACGTAAAGTTACCCTCACATAATTTTAGGCTTCACTTGGCGTGAACAAGTGCAATTGATAGCTAGATATATTTGGCCTATTTTTGCGCTTAATTTTACATTAACTATCGTGAATATTAAAGTCAAATCTAGCGCCAACTATGCTTGCACTATACATTATAGCAATTAACATAAATTTTCGAACGGTATAAGAGTCACAATCGATTTGTATTGTAACAATTCATCACCAAAATCGAGAATTAAATTGGAAATTTTAAAATCATAAACGAATAGGATGATATCTCATTCACAATATTGAGGTATATTAAAGTTCGTTAAAATTAAAAATAACGTATCGGATGGAATGGGAAATAGTTGTTTGACAACCCGATCAGAAGGGCAAAACAAAATTATAACACTATTACATTGTGCTTACAACGGTTGTTATATTTTGATGTATTTGTGATAGTTTTCCATCATAGGGGAAATGACGGCTTCGGCATGACAGACTATTTTCGGCAACACAAATTGAAAAACTATTTTCACTGGATTTTCTTACGAAAACACTTCGCTGAATGCATGCAAACGATTCTTTATGCTTTCAGCTTCAATTTGACTATATTTTTACCACTGAGAAAAAGCAATCTAGCAAAGTTTTCTTGAAATGCAACACACGCACTACAAATTGTAGCTGATTTCGAGTTGCCGATAATAGAACAGCAGATTTACATGCAGTTCAAATGGAACGGTTGCCGAAGAAAAACTGGTTGCCGACAATACTCGCTCTCACTAGAGAAGATTGGAGCTTTGTAAAAGCGTTTCAAAACATTTTTTGACAATTCTTTCGACTGAACTTGTTAGAGCAGCTGGCAGCAAAAGATTGTAAACAAAGCAATACAGCATATGTGTGCGTTCCTTAGAGAAAAAGGCTATAGAAAGAAGGTCGCTGCTTAGGTTGCCGAGAATACGTAAATTCCCCTATCAGAATTATAACGAAGTCTGTTATAATTACTATCAATCAGGGCTGCTTCCACTTCCTTGCTATAAAACGATATTTTTCGGAATTATGAATTTGAAATTATGAATTATAAGAGGGTGGGTGTAAAGTATGTGTTTGACTCATTAAACTTGTCAATTTCGCTTTCTGAGCGTCACAATCAGCGATCTTATGATTCGTGAGCGTTCACTCAAAATGAGCGCTCACGAATCGTTAAATCGCTGATTGTGACGCACTGAAAGCAATATTGACAGGTTTACACATACTTCACTTATTATCAACATAACATCTAACGTTTTCATAATTAAAAAAAAAAAAACAATTTTCTATGGCAATTGAGTGGAAGTAACCCTGTTATCAATGCAAAAAATATGTATTATAGGTTAATATATAAAAGTTTATCCACTATTTTCTGTTTCTAAGTGACGATCATTAGAGGCATCTTCTTATAAATAATAAGAAAAAATAAGATTTACGGATGATTGTCCAAGATTGTTTAATTCATAAACGGCTTATATCGGAAATTCCTTCAGTAATAATCACTGTCTCGTATTCAGATATCTTTTTGTAGTATTTCAAAAAAGATTCTCTGATCTGCTGCTCTATGGGAAAAGTAACAAAAAAGTCCTTTTTAATTGATCCACAGTTTTCCACAGGGCACAGAGGTTTAGGTTGTGGAGCAGCTGCATATCTTAAAATTAAATAGGTTGTTAGTGTGTTGTCATTATTGAACAAGAAGACGACATATCCATACTGACGATTCACACAAAAATAAATCCTTTCGGAGCTGGGAAAGCATAAGTAAAAGTCGTAAACCTAATTCAGTCCCATAAACATTATGTCTTTGACACGAATGTTGTCATGAAATTTTGCCGATTGATCGTAACTCGAAGGCTCCTGAAAAAAGACAGGATGTTCTCAGTCTTTTCTATCTGCATGTATAAAATCTTCCGATTTTGCTGATTCGTCATCGGAAAACTCTTCTTCTTCTTCTTCTTCTTCGCATTACAAGCTTATAGCGTGCTCTCAACTTAGTGTTCTAGATGCACTTCCACAGTTATTAATTGAGAGCTTTCGATGCCTGTACCATTTTTGCATTGGTATAATTGTGTGGCAAGTCGAGGAAAGTCGAGAAATTTTCCAACCCAAAAAATTCCTAGACCGGACCGGGAATTGAGACCCAGCCACCTCCAGCATGGTCTTGCTTTGTAGCTGCGCCTTTACCGACTGAGCTAAGGGAGGCGCTCGGAAAACTCTACCGACCGCAATGAACTATCCTAAATAGATTGGCTGCCTACTCCTTGTGAACCAGATGAGGAATGAAATTCCATCACCAAAGGATTCTCATGATTTGATAGAAGATCCACTAACAATCCACGTGGAAGACCACAAACGACGGCAACCAAGCATCGGGCTCAACTGCCACATAGCACAGTTAAACGCGTTCCACTTGAGCCGGAAAAAAGTGAAATATGTGCGAGGTAACCTTAATTTTTCATTCATTCATTCAAAATTACTAAAACAAGCAATTATGATCTCAGATCAGTTGTTGGATCTCCGCATTTATCACCAGATGCTGATGAAACACCACACATTATGAAGCGAATTCTGACATATTATGGAAAAAGAAGCCAAGAAAATGACTCTTTGTTAATTAGAATGACCTACAGTTGAGGAATTCCGTAAATAATAAACTTTATTTGCAATTAATTATTTGACTTAGATTCGAGAAATGGCACTACCATTGCCAAAAATATGGTAATTTTTATATCTAATTTTTAACAACGGTTGTTATATCTAATTTTCAACAACAACATCAACGTTTGTTGTAATTTTGTTACCACTAGACGAATTTTTGTTATGATTTTTGTTATTTTAACAACTAACCAGCTAATGTTTATAAAACGTTCTGTAACAATTTTTTTTTTAATAAATAACTTGTTATAATTTTGTTATGCCCTGCTGATCAGAAAATAGGCAGTTTTTCATCAGAAGGCTTCACATTGGAGAGATCCGCCTTCGTATCGCGCGGGTCCAGCGGCGGGAGGAGCGGCTCGGACGGCGATTCAACACACGCCGATTGGAAGATCCAGCAGTAAAAAGGTCATTCGTCGAGGAACTGGAGACCAGAGCTGCGGATATTCCTGATGGTGGCAGCGTAGAAGAGCAATGGACGGCGATCAAGGATGCCTTTACTGAAACGAGTGAAAACAACCTGGGCGAGCTGCGCGCTCAGAGAAAGGAGTGGATCACGGATGACACCTGGAGGAAGATAGAGGAGCGGAGAAATGCAAAAGCCGCGATAGAGCGGGCGAGAACCAGAGGAGCGAAGAACCAGGCCCGCCAACTGTATTCGGCTCTCGAGAAGGAAGTGAAGCGCTCGTGTAGGCGGGATAAGCGAGCGTGGGTGGACTCCCTAGCCGATGAAGGTGAGAAAGCCGCAGCAACAGGCGATATCCGTCTCCTCTACGATATCTCACGACGCCTGAGTGGAGCAAGGATGAATCCTAGGATGCCAGTGAAGGACGCGACTGGTCAGTTGCTCACCGACCCCACTGATCAGCTGAAACGCTGGTTTGAACACTTCGAACAGCTTCTACAAGTTTCGTCGGTCAACCAGCCATCAACATCTCGGCATGAACCGCCAAGAGTGCGACGCATCACTCGCGTCAATTCTGAGGCGCCATCCCTACCGGAGATCGAAGCTGCTATCCGAACCATGAAATCCAACAAGGCTCCCGGGGTCGATCGCATATCAGCAGAGATGCTCAAAGCTGACCCCATGCTATCTGCACAAATGTTGCATCAACTATTCTGCAATATCTGGGACACCGCGACTTTTCCGGCTGACTGGATGCAGGGCGTCTTAGTGAAGGTCCCAAAGAAGGGGGACCCAACTGTATGCGATAACTGGCGTGGCATTATGTTACTGTGTTGTGTTCTCAAAGTTCTATGCAAAGTTATCCTCAACCGGATACAGGAGAAGATCGACGCGACTCTCCGACGGCAGCAGGCGGGATTCCGTGCTGGAAGATCCTGTGTGGACCATATTGTCTCGCTCCGCATAATCTTGGAGCAGGTCAACGAATTCCAAGAGTCCCTTTACTTGGTTTTCATTGACTACGAAAAAGCTTTCGACCGACTCAACCACGAAAACCTGTGGGGCGCCCTAAGGCGCAAGGGAGTTCCGGATAAAATCGTCAACCTCATCGAAGCTCAGTATGAGGCTTTCACGTGCAGGGTGCTGCACAACGGAGCCCTATCTGACCCTATTCGGGTAGTCGCTGGAGTGAGGCAAGGATGTATTCTATCACCGCTACTGTTCCTCATCGTAATCGACGAGATAATGGTTGGTGCGATCGACCGTGTGCCGAACCGTGGGTTGCTCTGGCAGCCTATTACAATGGAGCATCTAAACGACCTAGATTTGGCGGATGACGTTGCTTTAGTATCACAACGGCGTTCTGACATGCAGAGTAAGCTCGACGATCTCGCCGAACGCTCCTCAGCGGCAGGTCTCAACATCAACGTCAGCAAGACTAAATCGTTGGATATCAACACGGGAAATCCATCCAATTTTACGGTAGCTGGTCAGGAAGTGGAGAAGGTTGAAAGTTTCCAATATCTTGGCAGCCAGATAGCGTCGGACGGCGGAACCAAGAGTGACATAGGTGCACGGATCAAGAAGGCAAGGGCTGCTTTTGCGAGTTTACGAAACATCTGGAAGTCAAATCAGATTAGTCTCCGCACGAAGATCCGAATTTTCAACTCTAACGTGAAATCTGTACTGCTGTACGCTAGCGAAACATGGTGCGTATCAGCGGAGATCACACAGAAGCTGCAGGTGTTCATCAACCGATGCCTGCGGTATATAATTCGTGCTTGGTGGCCTCACAACTGGATTTCGAATGCCGAGCTCCATCGACGGTGTCACCAGAAGCCGATATCGACAGAAATTCGGGAACGTAAGTGGAGGTGGGTTGGCCACACTCTACGGAAGAGCGGAAATGAAATCTGCAAACAAGCGCTGGATTGGAATCCAGCCGGACATCGCAGCAGAGGCAGACCCAGGGGCTCATGGCGGCGAAGCCTAAATAAGGAGATTAAGCAAGTCGACCGGAATTTGACCTGGGCCCAGGTCAAGGCGAAAGCAAACAATCGCCCAGGATGGAGATCTTTCACGTTGGCCCTTTGCGCCAGGAATGGCGCTCAGGACACTTAAGCCTTCACATTAAAGGTGCAGTCTGGTATCGTTTCAAAACCATTCGCTCTAACAATGCATCATAATTCACATAAGTATTCTTGATTTTCACATGTATCCAAGGGTATATTTTGGGGTTGTGACTGCAATATACACGCGAAAAGCTGACGAACACTGATTCAATCAAGGAAAACCTTAAGAAGGGTGCAAAATGCGACCCAAAATTCAATCGTAATATCGTCAAATCAACATCAATCGCTTCAATCAAATAACAAAATCACTGTTGAAAACAAACCTTTATCCAAATTTCAAGCAAATGTGTGATTCAAATTTCCACTAACCAAAGCTGAGAACACTAAAAATTGCATGAAATAGTATATGACACCGTCGGCTTCACAAAATATTCTGCCGATTTAACGCAGAACCTCTATTCTCACACTATTTTCCTACTTCTTAATGAACAGTCAGATCTTAGCATATATTTCTTCCTATCCCAAAAAATGTAGAGGCCATAAAAATCAACAAGGAAAAAATCACATTCCATAGCTATTTCACTGCTAATGAGAAGCGCGCCCTAAAGTTGCAATCCCTTAAAATTCCAAAGGTCGATTGAACCCATTCGCCAACTAAATTATCATGTATAGCATATTCACATCCATAAAATACAATATTTTCTGTGTAAACCATACGGGAAAAAAAAACCTTAAATTTGCATTGCAAAAAAGGCCCCGGATCGATTTTGCACACGAGAACCCAACCACAGTAGAGACACACATTTGCCCACACACATTTGCTCGCATCCCCTTCATAAGATGGAAAGAGAGCGAACGAACAGTCGGAACCTCGAAAACGAGAAGAGGTCGAAACGTTTCTCTTCCTACGCCCAGCCAGCAGCGAGGCAGCGAGGACCCACCAGGGGAAAAAAGTATGTCACTCGTCCTCGCAGTCGTCGTCGTCGTCGTCGTCGGTGTCGTCTTCCGCCTTGTTTTTTTCCCACCCACTTTCCTGAGCCCGAAAAGCCGAACCGAGCAACCAGAAAGCAGCTCTCTCGCGCGCGCTGCCACTGCTACTGCTGATTCTCTGTGCGGTTCGTACGAGTTGGGGGTGGTGATCTTCAGAAATTCCAACAGCAAACAGACATCGAACCTGTTGTGTGCTGTGGATGCGGTCGCATCGAAAAATTTTCATGGCGAAAAAAAAATTAAGTGTTGTTTTGAGAAAAATGTGGGCAACAAAAGAAAACAATTAAGTTTACGATTCTCCCTCCCTTCCGGGGGCAGGAAGTAGCCAGAAAGTCGAGTGAAATTGCTCTTGGACAAACTATTAAATCACTTCCACTCTCACTTACGATTTCGGTTTAATTGCTCCAACAACTGGGCAGTCGAGTTCTTCTGTCAGTGTTTTTCTTTTTCACTTGGCAAGCCATTTCCGTCTGTTAATTTTTCTTTCGGTTAATTTTTATGAGCTATCACGGTCCTTCCTTATCTTGGTCACTTTCACTTGATTTTCCTTATTTTTTTCTGCGGGAAGTTTCCTTACCTTCCTTCAGAAAAGGTACTTTATTTTATTGTGGTTTTTAATTTAATTTGCCACCATCACTCACTTTTATTTATTCTTCGTTTGTTTTCTGCCAATGTGGAACCGAGAGAGGGGTTGCACCCCTCGTAGTTCACTTAACCCCGAAATAAAGCAGACGGTTTATCACTTCTGGTTCAGATTAGCGAAATTGTCGAATGATAACAATCTCAATCCTCATTCGTCGTGCCCTGGGTTGGATTCTTTTTAATTTTTGGGAACACGCACCGGGCATTAATTAAACGCTTTTCCCCTCCCATTAGGTGGTTAATGGTTGGCTATAGTTGAGTGTTGACTGATTTCTTTCGCTAACATCGGTTCTACACCGCGTGACACTTTACGACACTCAAATGGATGAAATTAATAATACCACTTTGAGACAGAGTACTACGGTTTTGTGCTTTCTCGCAAAATCAGATTTTTGCCGGGGTAGGTTCACATCAATATATTTACAGTCACACCGAGAGCTCCGAGAGCTGTTTCTAGTACAAGGTTTCACAAATTTACGCATCGATGGTTTCTCCCTATGAACTTAATTTTCGTTTCTGATTGATCCGTTTCAAACCGAATACAAACAACTTTCTATTGCTTCAGAACATTTATTGTTGTATAGAACGAAAACAACGGTCAAACACGACGTTGACTGTACACACATGAAACAGGGAGCAAACGACACCGAACACCGAACACCGAACACCGAACGACGACACCTAACAGACAAACATCTAACTACACATGAGGGAAGGTGTGCAAATGAGCACCCTTTAATCCCTTTTGAACGCGACGCGCAACAAAAGGACTTCCTTTCCTGGCAGAAGGACGAACGACACTGAAACGGGTTAATTTTTGTTATGACCACACGACCGAACGATTCAACAAACATCCACGTCCGTTCGCAAACGAAAGGGACAACCGGATCAACTCCCTCTCCTCACGTTACAGTGCCTGGGAAGTCAGAAAAGGAAAACCCCATTTTCCGACCGAAAGGATCATACATTTTCCCCTCCCGAAGGCTGCAGAAGGACATAACGCGTGGTGTGCGAGCGAGACCAGCAGCGTAGCTTTTCCGATCCCACGGCGACGGAGAAGAGACGGAAAATTGTTAACAATTTTCCTGGCGCGGGAGCGTGAGAGAGCGTGTTTTTCTTTTGGCGGCGGGAAGAAGCACGTGATGGCATGTTAGCAACATTCCGGTTTGTTGTGATTCTCTCATTCGTCGAGGTTCGCTCTCGCGATGTTGGGCTCTCGATTTTCCCCCAAAGAAACACGTGGATGTTGTTCGAGGGAGATTTGCAGAATCGATGATGAGAGAACGGGAGATGTTTTGTGGAAGTCGATTTTGATCGAAAAGCACGCTGACGGCGTAGGGCTCTGGGCTGTATGGCACGTGGAATGAAATCGCTAACGAACTGGAAGTCATATTGGATTGGTAAATTATCCATCAAAATCAATTTATTTGGATAATTAAGTGAAGAGTGATTTTCACTTCGAAAATTTGTATTGCGACATCAATTAAAAAAAAAAGACACATGAATCACCGAAATTTTACATAAATTTACATAATTAGCGAGCAAATATTGTAATTATTTAAATTATTTAGAATAGACCGTCATGATGTTCTGCAAAGTTTTAGAACTGGTTATTTGAAGCAACTCAAGCTGAGCAATGCATTAGGTCCTAAATAACATTGATAGAATCTCTTCGCCGACATTCTCTTGCCATCCTCACGGCCATGCTACTTGACATTCCCAGCTATTTTCAGCAGCTAGATCTATGAAACGAGATATTATCTAGCTTCTAATACGATAAACACGACACGAAACGGTTCTGTACCCAAGCTCTTAACGAAAGAGAAAGTCTATGAAGAGAATCGATCAATGTTACTCAGAACTCAATGCATTGTTCAGTTTGAACTTTGCTAAAGAAACCAATTGTTTATCTCATGGTAGGGGAACTGTGGGTAAGCCCGTTTATTATTGTTGACATTTTGAGACATGTTGGAACCACTGTGAACTGTCAAATGCAAAGAAAACAATCAAAACAAATGTGAGCATCGTCCACACGCATTCGGATGTAATTTTTCGCTGACAGAACTTAAGCAAATAATAACAAACAAAGTTAAGAATTCAGTTTTGTACCATCCACATATTCTCGCCTGCATTGTTAACTATCAACGGATTTCAACGAAAGGTAAGTTTGAGCAATAATTAATTGATTATCGAGTTGTTTATAAAATGTGTGCCGTTGGAGTAAGCCTGTCACTCGCTGAGTGGGGTAAGACCGGCATGCTCTTTGAATATCCTTAAGATGGTAAACCAAACTGTCCATTAACTACAACAGAAGAACCATTCGTGGAAGTTGAAGCCAGGAGCAGCTCAGCCTTGCAAAGGACACGCAATCGATAGTGGAGTTTCTTTGAAGCGTGCCTCTAAGGATTTTGGAATACCAAAGAGCACACTATAAGACCACGTCTTGGAAGCAGCACTGTTACAGCATTTACTTGACCTTGTAAGCCGATTCTACGGGATTACGATGGAAGACGTGAGAAAGTTAGCATTCGAACTCACGGAAAAAAACGGCATTTCTCATCCTTTCAATGTACAGAAGAAAATGGCAGGGCATGATTGGCTGGCTGGATTTTTAAGCCAAATTCCGTAAATTTCATTCTGGAAGGCAGAAGCTACAAGGTCTGCAAGGTCTAGAGCCTTCAACAAGGTTTCGGTCAATTCCTTTTTTCAATGTACGAAGATGTGCTCGGAAGGATGAAGTTTTCTCCGAACCGGATCTTCAATACTGATGAAACGGCTATTTCCACGGTATGTTTTATTAGGTAACAGTTTCTTAAGATGTTCTTATGTTCATTTCCAGGTCCCCCCTAATAAGAAGAAAAAGCAGCCCTGAAAGGTAAAACACAGGTTGGGATTATTTGGTCAGCGGAACGAGGAGAGACAACCACCGTTCTTATGAGTATGTCGACAACTTGCCAATACCTTCCGTCGTTTGTCATATTTCCCAGAGCTCGAATGAATGATGCTCTCAAACATGGAGCACCATCAGAAACCAAGTTTCCGTGCAACCCAACAGGTTACATGACCATCGAGGCGTTCAAAACTTGGTTTGACCACTTCCTTGACCACGTACATGCTTGGTAGATGGCCATTCATCGCACACTAATAATTTGGCTGTGACTGAAAAAGCCCGCAAAACCATGTGACGATTCTAGTCCTCCCACCACATTGCAGCAATAAGCTGCAACCGCTGGACGTCTCGTTCATGACCCCCTTCAAATCATATTATTCTAGCGCTGCAGAAGTATTCATGCGATGAAAACCTGGACACATCATCAGTCAGTAGAAGGCTGCTACAATACCAACAGCAGTAAATGGTTTCAAGAAATGTGGATTGTGGCCATGTGACCGATACGTTTTCGATGAGAATTCTTTCGCAACATCTTCGGTTACCGATCAAGAGTTACCGAGTACAGAGCCAGTATCGGTTACAGGTATGCAGGAGAATGTTGATGGTACAGCTACAGGGGCTGGTGATGGTGATAGCACCATGAATTTAAGTCAGACTCAGCAGTCTGCAGAGTCTTCCTTCACGATTTCTCCAGAGAAAATACTGCCACTACCAAAAATGATACTCCACGTGCTACAAAGAGAAAACGCCGAGCTGAAAAGGCTGCGGAGCTACCAAGGATTTTTCATCCACCAAGAAAGGCCAGAAACCACCAACCAAAAGATCGTCAAAGCGCCAAAAGATCAACAGTAATGTGGAGGATTCATTATCCGATGCGATGCGCATGTTTCTCGAGTTCAGCGAACGGAAAAGGATGGACAAATAAACATTGAACATATTACAACTTTCTTTTCGTCCGGGTTCAAAATTAAAAAAAAATACTCAAATGACCATCTCGTGGTTTTCGTCACATAACAAAAATCATAAAACTACAGGACAGTTAATAGTCAATCTGGGTTTTCCATTGGATGTTCCTTGAGGGCTGGTTCAAATGGACCTCTACCTAATACCAAATTTTCATAGTAGGTTTTTCAAGTGATATGACAACGCTTTTCAATAAAGCTCGATGCAAAATTACGTAACACTAAAATTCTTCACTTTGTACTTCCTTCGGCTCATTCTATAACAATACGTAACACTGGACAAGACCCTCTCCTTAATAATTAAGTAAATATATAACAGTCCCTCCCATAATTCCACTTTTGATTGCTTGAATCCCTCACGTTAATGTTTCCAAAATTACGCCTCCCCCTCCTTATATCACAATAAGTTACGGATTGTCGAGCCTCTCCCCCCAGCAAGTCGTTACGTCATTTCGAAGCCAAGCAAAGGTAACAACAAAGCTAAGATGAAGAGTTTCAGTTTTATCCTTTTTGATGACGGTCTTACGACATGAGGTGACGTTCTTACCCGCACGTGTTAATATAAGCCAATTTTCATCAAGTTTTTGTAATCAACGTTGATTGATGAAATTTCAATTTTTGTGCAATGATAAGGCATTGATCTTATGGAGAACTATTCAAATGAAGATTTTGTATGGAAGTTACAGCAATCTTAGCTCACTGGTAAGCCTAACAACAATCCTAATGCTTAAGGGGTCGGGCTAACCCCCAATTCCCGTATATGCTTCACATCAAGCTTTAATAAATAATTCAGGCTGTCTCCTAAAAACAGGTCTAATTAAGTTAGCTTTTGCTAAAGGGTGTCCACGATGAAATTGCCACACACAAAATTGTTTCGCAAAATTCGAGTTTTCATTCGATTGCCATCAAATTTTCAGGGATTGAGAAATAACTATTAAACTTCATTTTACCATTTTACTCGTATTTTATTTACAGTCCATACGCAAATGCCCGCACCTTGGCCTTAACCCCGGCCATAAGATTCTGCACAACCTGTGAATCAACCGTTTTTTGCATGTAAACCCATACTTTCTTCAGTTCCTCGACTGTCTTCACTACCTTAGGTTGTTTAAGAAGGTGCTGCTTCATAATCGCCCAGTACTTCTCGATGGGGCGGAGCTCCGGAGTGTTGGGAGGGTTGAACATTTTCGGCACGAAATTGACCTTATTGTCCGCATACCACTTCAGCACGTCCTTGGAGTAGTGGCATGAGGCCAAATCCGGCCAGAAGATTGTTGGGACGTTTTGGGCCTTCAGGAGAGGAAGCAGCCGCTTCTGGAGGCACTCTTTTATGTACACCTGTCCGTTCATCGTGTCCTGGGTCACGAAAGGTGCATGGCTTGTCAAACCAGGAACTTCTTCGCAAATTTGGACATCTTCTGAGTGCGGGCATGCTCCGGAACGCTGAACTTATCCTTGGCCGTGAAAAACAGGTTGCCGGGGATCTGTTTGAAGTCGGCCTTCACATATGTTTCGTCGTCCATGATGCAGCATTCAACTTTCGTCAGCATGTTGAGGTACAACTTCCTGGCACGGGTTTTGGCGGACTTGTTCTGCTTCTCGTCGCGATTAGGGGCCTTTTGTACCTTGAACGTTCGAAGCCCAGCCTTAGTTTTGGCCTTCTGGACAAAACTTCGGCTTAGGTGCAGCTTCTTAGCCACATCCCTAACGGAGGCGTTCGGATTTCGGTTGAAGGCCCCAACTACGCGGTTGTGATTTTTGGTGTTGTACGGAATACTTTTTCCTTCACTTCTGGGCTTCCGATCGGTGGTCAACCGTTCCTCGAACCGTTTAATCACTCGCGACACCGTGGAATTCGCGATTCCCAACGTTTTAGCGATGGAACGATGCGAGAGATCCTTGTTCTCGTGATGAATGCGCAAGATTTTATCACGCACGAGCTGTTCTTTCGACTCCATTTCGGCGAGTTTTGATCACAGGACTTTAAAACTTGCAGGATGTAAATAATGCACTATGAACTAAATCCACCCAAATTTTCATTAAATTCTACCCAACGGTTAAAAAGTTAGAGCAATTTCATAGTGCGGCAATTTCATCGTGGACACCCTTTACATTAATTTATCGGAAATGATGTTTCAAAGACCCTCTTAGAACATTTGACTACGCACGTTTTTACTGAAGCAATCAAGTTGCTATCTCTTTTTTCTGGAAAGCTATAAACGATTTTCGGTAACAAAAAAAAACTATGTCTAGCGTTCAGAATTATAAGGACTTAACTGCAATGATCGAATATCTTCATCGATTTCCTCTTTTGTTAGTAACTTGGATGGATAAACATTTATTCGTACGTTTGATGTTGCTTTTGCTAGACAATGCAACCTTCCACTTAGCTGTAGTAATTTAAGAAAAGCATCGCAGTTAGGCCCTTATGATTCTGAACGCTAAATGTATTTTTGACATAAATATTAATGTGTGTATTTCGCACGATTACGCTTTCATTTCACCTATAAAATGTGCATTGAAACAACACGTTTCGATTGCTGCAAAAAATGTATCCCCCTTCTTCTTCCAACTTCTCCAATGGTATCATTTATATTAAAAGATAAAACGAGCTACTTACTTTAGCAAACATTTGCTACAAGAATAAATGGGTTATGCTATAAAAACCATTTTTTAGGGAACCACGATCTTAAAACATAAAAACTGCTGTAGAAAGATAACCATAAGTTTAACCACTATATTTTCATTAATAAATTTTCATTCGATTTCATTATCTTCAACTTTGTAGAAGGCTTCATCATAATATAATCAGAAATAAAAATAAATAAATTTTAGTTTTGTGTCATTTTACGGACCACCCTATTTGAGAAGATATTGTCAGAACTTGGCTAACAGACTGATCGTAGTGTGCTGTGCTCGAAGAGATACATGGAAAATTTTCAGCCGTCAATTCTTTGTTCCTTTTTTGTCGTGTTTTGTGTTTGTGAAGTTTAAATTAGTGTTCCTTCAACCAGGTTTGCTCTATTGGCCACCTGGGACTTCTTTAACCATCGTCGGCCTCTCGAGACCTAGCACCAACAGCTGGCTTTCCCAAGCAACGCACTATTATCAAAAGAAGTTGCTACAACTTGATTATGACTGAAATAAATTACATATTATATCACAACTATTCAGTGACAAGTGTGCTGCTTGGGTTATTGGTTGTTCTTTCCGGCATTTTGTACTTCTTACGAGTGGGTCAGATTCTCCGATTAGCAACCTGAATCCTGTAAACCACAAGCCATCTTCGTTGACCATTTCTGCTGGCATTATCTGACCGATCAACTGATTAGCCACGCAGGATTTTTGGTTCGCTTGGATTAATCCCAAATTACTATCTAACAGTATCGGATGGACGTGGGTCTTCTTCTTAACAATAGTTTGGAGCTCGTACCACCTACGAATTTGTGCAGCTTGTTCTATGCTATGCTACACAGCTAAAAAAAAGTAGTGTAAATTTCCGTTACTATGATGCACATAAATGGAGTGTCATAAATCATACAAATTTACATTATAAATCGTGTAAATTTATGAGACATGTCATGCAATATTTCATATATTGTATACAACTTTCCACCTTTGTTTGCAACATTTCTTGCAAGCTGCTAGTTTACGTGAAAAGGATGTTTACATGCATGAATGTTTGCATGCATGGATGTTTACATCACCAGTAAAATTCAGATTTTTTTAGTGTGTATGCTTGGATTCATAATTGCACGTAACCTAACGTATGTTATTTCTATTTACGTCTCATCCACTTTGTCAAAGTTGGATTTCATCACGAGTATAATAAACTATCTGAGTTTGTACTTTTCGAATCATCCTCAGTATTTTCATTGAATTCTTTTCAGAACTCCCTTTGCACAGATAAAAATTCTTAATTTTAATTGTGATGTAAACATTCAGTCACGTAAACTTAAATTTAATTTCACGCAACCGAGCAACTTGTAAACAATGTTGTTTACAAAGATGGGCTTTTGTATACAATATTTGCTACATTGCATGAAATGTGCCAGAACTTTACATGTAATATAATGTAAACTTATATGATATATGATGCTCCAATAATGTGCATCATATTGAACAGAAATTTACACTACTTTTCGAACTGTGTGGATTCTCCTTCTTCTCATGGAATTCTACTTACAATTACCTTGGAGTTCTCATTAGAATTCGTTTTCAGTTCGCCTTAAAAAGTCTCCTCAAAACTTTTAAATCAAAACTCACATTGGAATTGCCTTGAAATGCTTCACAGAATTCTCTTGTAAATTTACTTTGAATGCTACTCAGGATCAGGATTCCCTTGGAAGTCTACTCAGAACTACATGGAGTCTGGAGTTCCTCAGAACTAATTTGAAAGGAATCCTCAGATTTCACTTTACTAAAAAATCAACTGCTGATATTTTCCTCTAAATTCCCTTGAAATTATATCTAGAGATTCTTGGAAAGTCTCATGAAATTCATTCATTAAAGATCATAAGCTTGGACACTTTTAATAAAAATTTTCACTCATAACTCAGCGATGAGTAAATTTGCCTTATGGTTTCCTGTGAAAACCTCAAAAATCTGCCGGAAAATGAGGAAAATTGACGAAAATTTTACTCAGTCTAGGAGTAGTACTTTTCTCATATTCAGATTTTTTTATGGACAAACCTGGAAAAATCTGGAAAACATGTGATTTATGAGTTAACTAAACTCAAATTTGGGTCGTTCTCATTCGCCGGGTAGGTAGTAGACACTTTGTAACGGTACTGCCAATCTATGGTGGTAGCTTGGTCTCCAACCTTCAAATTGATGCCAATAGTTTCTGCAGATATCTGTAGATTAAGTAAGCAAACTTATTTTAATCCAGCATATATTTTGAAGTATTCCAACATTTTCTCCAAAGTATGTTGTTTTAACCAAATTATTCCTATGCAAAAGTAAGTTTGCATGGTTGTTAATGAAAACATTAAAATATAACGAAGAAAGTTTAATTTGCCATTATTATGTTGCAAACAATTTCAATTTAAGTTTACAAATAACTCCGAAACGCCAGACTGTGGAACTTTGGTGAAGACAATACCAGAGTAAAAAGTTGGCGCCATCTTTACGAATAAGTTGCGAACTATCTGTTTATGCCAATAGATGGTTTTAGTTAGATCTTCGCATTGACGTCGCCAGTGTATATTAGACTGATCTCAAGACTCCGGACCGGCCATGCGAGGATTTCCCACAATTTTGGTGGGACACCCTTCCACAAGGTTTGTCCAATCTGCAGCATCCCTGCCTCGGTGGAACACGTGCTGTGTGTCTGCCCAGAGTTTCAGAGGCTACGCGAACAACACCGACTCCCAGAGAGCATCAGGGAGCTACTTGGCAACGACCCCTCGACGTTGACTGCGCTGATTGCATTCTTGAAGGACGCTCACCTATACAACCAAATCTAGCCCTCTCGTCGTGGGCTGCGCTGTCCGTGTTCTTTCACCTTCCTATTTTCCTGCCGTCGGGGTATCTCTGCCGGACTGGGGCACTGTCTCTTACGGTGGAGCTCTACCTTGTTCGCGCATCCATTCCTCACCACAGTCCCGATGTAACTCCCACTTTACATTAAGTTTTTTAAAAATGTTGTCTGTCCCTTTTGGTGGGTAATCAGAGCCAGTTGTACGTTATGTAATGATAGACTGAAACGCTTTCTTTCGAGGCAGGCCCTAAGCCTGACCCTCGATTATCAAATGTGATGAACTAGCCTACGGCTAAAAATCACAAAAATAAAGAAAAAAAAAAAAAAAAAAATGATGCAAAAATTGAAATTTTCGCTCCACAGTGCTGAAACAGTTCCAAATCGGGTCCTGATTATCCTCCCAAAATTTGAACTCATTTGGTAAGAAACTGACTTGGCACAAACCATTTGAAGTTTATATGGACATTACTGTGGGAAAACCAAACTTTTTGTTTATTGTCTTCTAGCCTTTTCCCATATTGCACTACAAGGTAGTTCTATAGTTATTATTATGGGAAAGCTACAACATTGTAGAAGATCTTTTTTCAGCCAAACGTCAATTAAAATAGTTATATTTTTTAAGAGATAGATAATCTTATGGCATGATCAAGCAGCTGATTTGTGAACATCACTGTATTCTGCAGTGTGACATAGGGGAAATGGCTCTAATAATGGCCTATCTAAGATTGGGTCCATCGCTAAAAATCAATTTTATGTAGATGATCACCTCATTGGGAGGGTACTAATGGATATTTATGGTCGCTATTGAAAATTTGGTCGATTGCTGAATTTATGTATTGGCCCAAATTAGAGGCATTTAGGCTGACATTAAATCCATTTCCCCTAGTAGCCACGATTTGTGTGCTCTATTCTGCGCGCCAGAAAGCCAACGTTGCCGGCTGAACAGTTGATTAAGCATTAAATGAGTTCAAATTTTAGAAGGCTGATCAGGACCCAATTTGGAACCGAATGAGCACTACTGTTGAGCGAAAACTTTACATTTTTACATACATCAGTCTAGTGTAGATCTTAAGGTTCAATTTACTTTGATGCTTTTTCGAAAAATTCAAATGTAGCTTTTTTCGACGCATCATTTCAGATTGCAAAAAGCTCGCGTCATTTTGTGTATAATAGCAAAAGTGTAGAATTACGCGAGCTTTTTGCAATCTGAAATGATGCTTCGAAAAAAACTGCAATGAATGTTTCAAAAATGCATCAAAGTAAATTGAACCTTAATATCAGCCATTGGAACCTTATCCACGAGGACATTCAGTTGAAGAAATTCTCCTAGTCCTGTAGATCAGCAGCATCTGTTGGCGCATGAAATAGGATTGCAATATATAAGGTCTGCGAAAACGTCCATTGCAAACAGCATTCCATAAACTTCAGGACTCCCTAGAAGAAGCTTCTAAAAGAGACTTCTAGAAGAGATTTTTAGAGGCTTCTAAAAGAGACTTCTAAAGGCTTCTAGAAGAGGCTTCTAAAAGTGGCTTCTAGAAGAGGCTTCTAGCAGAAACTTCTAGAAGAGATTTCTTTTTTTTTTATTAATTTATTTGATAAGGCTCAACCGAATTAACTTTACAGAGCCGAGGATTCTTGTTCACTATACAATACATCTTTAAACTATAGTCAAAGGGTACAACACAATAAACATTTTATCTGTCCAATAAACCGTTCTCGTGGAGGAGGGAACCGCTTCCATTGGTTTCATTCTATGACAGATTCGGCAACGAGGGTCAGAGCGCTTCCATTGCAGCAATGGACGCAAAACGTGGTCAGTACTCACACATTCATCTCGAAGCGGTTGCTTTCCAAAGTCGACGACGCAAAGAACTGCTGATGAAGAACAATGAGGAGGACCACACAATGATTGCTGCCGAGTAAACAGACGATCGCGTGACACACATTGAGAGTGATCTGCTTCTGTCGACAGCCGAGTGAACACTGTAGAAGAGATTTCTAAAAGAGGTTTCTAAAAGAGACGTCTAAATGAGGCTTCTAAAAGAGGAGTCTATAAGAGGCTTCTAAAAGAGGCTTCCACAAGAAGCTTCTACAAGAGACTTCAATAAGAGATTTTTAGAGCCTTCTAAAAGAGACGTCTAAAAGACGCTTCTAAAAGAGGCTTCAAGAAGAGGCTTCTAAAAGAGGCATCTAAAAGAGGCTTTTAAAGAGGCTTCTAAAAGAGACTTCTAGAAGAGATTTCTAAAAGAGGCTTCGAAGATACGTAAATGAGGCTTCTACAATAGGCTTCTAAAATAGGCTTCTAAAATAGGCTTCTAAAAAGGCTTCTGAAAGAGGCTTCAAGAAGAGGCTTCTAAAAGAGGCTTCTAAAAGAGGCTTCTCAAAGAGGCTTCTAAAAGAGGCTTCTAAAAGAGACTTATAGAAGAGATTTTAGAGGCTTCTAAAAGAGACGTCTTAAATTGGCTTCTAAAAGAGGTTTCTTAAAGAGGCTTTTAAAAGAGGTTTCTAAAAGAGAATTCTAGAAGAGATTTTTAGAGGCTTCTAAAAGAAGCTTCTAAAATAGGCTTCTAAAAGAGGCTTCTAAAAGAGGCTTCTAAAAGAGGCTTCTAAAAGAGGCTTCTCAAAGAGGCTTCTAAAAGAGGCTTCTCAAAGAGGCTTCTAAAAGAGGCTTCTAAAAGAGGCTTCTAAAAGAGGCTTCTCAAAGAGGCTTCTAAAAGAGGCTTCTAAAAGAGGCTTCTAAAAGAGGCTTCTAAAAGAGGCTTCTTACAGAGGCTTCTTATAGAGGCTAGAATATGCTTGCCCGTCGCTCCGCTCCTCTTACAAAAAACACTTGCAGAACGAACATCTGAGTAGCTACGCATTAATTGAGCGTTATGAGCAGTTCCAGGCCAAATAGTAAAACAAATGACTTTTAACGTGCTCTCTTGTCGTGCGGGATCTTTTTGGAAGTATTTCTGCTACCTAAAGCTACGCAAAATTTAAATAGCACTTTTCAGTGCTCAATATTACCTGTCTACCTCTACTTTTGACTTTTATTCCTCTTCGCTCCTTGTTTGAACCCTACCGCCATGGCACCTAAGTGCAAAAGTAAAGGACAATCGCTTGATCCCCCTTCTGATGAAATACAATTGAGCAATCAATTTGATACGCTTACGGATAATTATTTAGAATGATCCATCATCCAGGAAAAAATCCATCAAACATTCCCTATTGTGGTAACCACTTCCAAGTTCCATGCTCTTCGTACGAAACTTTTAAACTTCGTTCAATTTAAGTTTTCACTTCAAATTGGCCGTCGGAGTGAATGCCGTGTATTGGCTGAAACCTTGGACGGATTCAAACGTCTTCTCAAGTATCTTATCGAGAAGCCACACACATGTTTTACTTACGACACCAAAACTGAACGTGTGTTCAAGGTTGTCTTGAAAGGTCTGTCCAGTGGTGAGTCCCTGGATCAGATCAAAGATGAATTGACAAAATTACTTGGTGTTCAGCGAGTCCAAATAATCAAAATGAAAATGAAATCCCGCTTGGGTGATTCACGCAACGGAATTTCCAATGATTTTTATTTAGTTCACTTCAAGTCTAGTGAACTAAACAACCTTCAGACCTTAGAAAAAGCTAGCCTTATTCCCATGTCCGAGAGAAGTGGGAACACTTCTGGAAGACTTTGGGAAATTTCCAAAACCTCACCCAATGCCGTAAGTGCCAAGGATGGGGTCCTGGGACTAAACATGCCAGCTAAATGCATGAATTGTGGTGATTCCTTTCACACAAAGGACCACTGTCCTGTGAAGGAAGATCCTAAAAAAATTAAATGTTCAAATGACCTCTAACAACACCCAAAATATTTAGGCTTGAGAGTTCATAGAGTACCTGGCAGGTCCTGGAGATTATTGATTTCAATTGAGTTCTCGAAAGAGTTCCTGTAACTTCGTATTTTTTTTTCGGAATTTTGAGAAATCTGAAGTACCCGGAGTACCGTAATAATTGAAGAACTATGCTGAAAGAATTTCACGTGTCCCGAGAGGTTCAGGATGATCCTGTTGGTCACTGCAGCTCTGAGAGTGCCGGAAGTTCCCGGAATTTCTGTAAATCCAAAATTACCGACAGCTAAGTGAGCTCTGTCGGTTTTAGAAAATTTCCAGAAATATGAGTAGTTCTTTATGTTTCAGCAAATACCAAAGCTGAGAGAATTTGAATAGCTACAAAATATTAAATTTCTGAAAGAACTGGCAGCTATAAATAGCTATATGAAAATATTTATGCAAATATTGAAGCAGATTCAAAATGTTTGATTTCCTGTTCAAATATATCCCCTCATTCTCCTCTTCTTTTTAGCTAGGAATATTCCATCGGTTACTACAAATTTAGTGAGGAGCGGCCCTGTACTGATGACCCTACTGAAATATTGTTGAAAATATTAACATAAAAATATTGGTGTTAATAACACTAGTTTACAAAACATCATAAAAAGTGTGAACTTTAGTGGTTGACCAACGTTTCTAATGCAAAATCCTACGCTGAATTCAATGCCGTGGTCAGAAAAAATTAAAGTAGAGCCATTTTTGAGATATACATAAATTTTGATTTTTTGAATTTTGGACAAAAGTACGATTACTAAAATGTCAATATCTTTTGAACTAGTGCACCAATTTTAAATCTTTTTTTATGAAAATGAAACTAAATAAATTTGCTATCGTTCACTAGAATATTATGTCTTGATTAAAAATTTAATTTTGAAGTCATTTAAAAATTTACAGCATTTTTTTTATTTTTCCTGCGAATTTTCCATAAAAATCTTGTTTTAATCAACATTTTTAATGGGATAAAAAGATCCAAAAAATCATTCCATAATTTATTCTTAAAGTGCATTAAAAACTGGAGAAAATGAGCCTTTAATGGATGCAATCGGTTGGAAATTGTCGAAGTTATGAAATTTTTTGTAAAATCATGGAAATTGAATGTTCCAAGATTGGCCGTTGTCCCGCTCCTAGGTTCATGCACCACTTCCAGTAAGCTTTTCTGCGGACGTGTACGCATACGATGCATTTCACTAACACTACCAGCTGTCACGCAAAATTAAATGGGATATTTTCAACAATATAATTTACGCTAGTGTTTGTGAGACCGCTCGGCGAGAACCTAACGCAACCAACTCAATTTGACAGCTTTCTTTCTTTAACATTGCTTAACGATGTATACGACAAAACGTGAATTCAAGTGTAAAAATGATCCTCAAAAGTTTTGTTACGCGTGTGGCAACTATATATTTACAAAATCGGTCAATTTCACTGCTTCGTTGCAAACTGCATACAGGCTTTATTTTAAAATTGATCCTGGAGACTTTGACGAACCGTGGATACCAAAAGTATTATGTAGTTCGTGCAAAACGTGCTTGGCTAGGTGGATGTCAGGCGCAAGGTAAATTGATTTTTTGAATAACTTTCATATAAACAATTTATGTACAGCATGGTAGTGCTTTGTTCTTTCCTGATCGACATTATCTTACTTCATCTATTTTTGATAAGTGTTACCCAAGTAACAATCTAAATGCTTGGAAGATTTATTCTTATTTTATCATTGTTTTATCATAGCATCCCTTCCAGCCTGTGGTTGTATTACGGTTTTGTGTGCTTGTCATAAAATCAGGCCGTCAAGTCGTCTATAAAACTGTTTTATGACTACTAAATTAAAACTCAGACTTCATAGTTTTAACGGTAGCTGTAAGGTGGTTCTGCATCACTACTTATAACTGAAGAATAAAACCAAAACAAAACATACAATTTTGTTTTATGGTACATTTTTTATGACCGATATAAAACTTGAAGCAGTCTTAGACCTTCATTAAAGCTTCATTACAACTATCATCTTTATCAGAGGCCTAAGATTCACAGACAAGAAATATACTGCTACAATAAAAAATACTCTGAAATTTTTTGTCATTATAAAAAACAAATCTATTCAGATACGTGAAATGAAAACCCCTTCAGTGCTTCTGAACACAATGAAGATGAGACGATCGACAGTATGAAACAATATGGAGGAACTACAGTTATACGATCCCTACATAAGGCACAGTGCGGTGAAGGAGCTGTTAAAAATATTGAACAAGCGGCTTTCCGATACACTTCCGAAAGATCCACGAACCCTTCTTAAACAACGCCGACAGTTTCACTAAATCCGTTTGGAGATGGCCAGTATTGACATCACGGCTTCAAACCTTGTATTGAAAAAGCTTTTAGTGGATCCAATAAGCATTTCTTACATCTTGATTACAAGCGAAAATAGGAGGATCGCTTGGAATGTTGACTTTTTGACAGGTGGTCATGGTTTTTGTTTTGTTTTGATTCGCTGTACCGAATAAAACCAGCAAGCTAGTTATATAGCTTAAATATAACTTAACGCTCTCAATTTGGACTACGAAATGCTAAGATACAACCATTAGGTTTATGTTATGCTATAGAATTCCAATCTAGGAGAATATGTTATATTGAGGTATTTTTAAGGAGTAGCAAGTTATAACGAAAAAAATGTCGCCGTATGAACAAATTTCACACAGTATGAATAATTACGCTTTAATTGATAGGCAATAAAACACTTTCATACATCTATGTATAATTAAATAATATGTGACTGGTTATTGCTCAACAGTAGTATCAGTTTTGTACTAAATAGATAATCTTTGAATGACTCTTTAATGCATGGTGCTAATGTAGACAAATTAAAAATATCCCTATATTTTAGTATTCATATGGCGCACTAAATTTATGCTCCTATTTGGTATAATAATCACCATAAATATTGCACGGCATGCTGTGAAGCATATACAGATTGGTTTAAAATTATAAAAAAGTCGTCTTATTTGCAATGTACAATAATATCAGCCATTATTACCAACTGACAAGGATCATGATTTCACATCAAACATCGAAAGAATAAAACCACAATAAAATATTTCTCAATATTAACTATCATCCAAAAACCCCAACATAAAACCTTCAAAGTTGTCAAAATGTTTTGCGTATCATGTTTTATCAACTTCTTCAGGAGCGATTTATGCAGTTGTAATATAGTTTTATGGTAGTCATTAGAAGGCTGTTAAAACTTTCTGACCTGGAGGAGGTTTTTTCGTTTTCATTTTTAACAATCACGTCTAGAGTGTGATAAAACTGACATAAATCCTATGCTCCTAAAGTAGTTCGCATATCAAGTTTTAATGACTGCATTAAAACTGGGCCAATTGGCCATGACATGGCTGTATTGCGGTTCTCAGGAGATTGTTAAAGCAATGTGGTCGTCAGTGAAGGTTTTATAATTTGGTTATATCAACTGCTATAAAACTTAAATAAAACAAAAATTGTTGCTTGGGTAATGTCTTACTTACTAACTCACTTATTTGTTATCTGTCAGTCGCTATTTTTCCTTTGACATGCCCACCATATGGCGTCGACCGTTTTGTCATGCAACGGATTGTTATTTCTGCTTGACAAAAGTTAAGCAACAAGGACGTCACAAAACAGTTGAGTATCCACAAGTGGCTTCTATGACAAAACCTGTTCCACATTCAAGTTCGGTCCCGTATCCTGTTTATCCAAAGCGGAAACGAGCGCCCTCTGTTGAATCGACCGTTACAAAAAGTGAGGAGGAATTCAAGGAGGAATGCGAGGAAGACTTCGAGGTGGAATTGGAAAGAAACCCAAAACTGTTTACACAATCCGAATTTAATGATTTGGTGCGAGATCTCGACTTATCGAAGGAGAAATCCGAATTGCTGGCATCACGCTTGAAAGAACACAACATGCTGAGCAAGGAGGTCAAACTTTCTTGTCACAGGAATCGTCACAAGAAATTTGACAAATATTATTCTACAAAGGACAAGGCATGTTTTTGCCATGACGTAAACGGCTTGTTTGAAGAGTTTGGTGAGCCATATGATCCAGCTGAATGGCGTTTATTCATCGATAGCAGCAAGTTGAGCTTGAAAGCCGTTTTACTGCATCAAGGGAATGAGAAACCTTCTATTCCATTATGCCGTTAATATGAAGGAAACGTATGAATCAATGGCTCTATTGCTCAATTTGATAAATTACAATCAACACAATTGGAAAATTTGTTCCGATCTTAAAGTGGTTGCCATGTTGACTGGATTGCAACAGGGATACACAAAATATATGTGTTTTTTGTGTAAATGGGACAGTCGAGCTCGTAAGGAACACTACGTCCGAAAAGATTGGCCAAAACGGGATAATTTCACAATTGGTAAAGACAACGTTAAAAATGATCCTCTTGTGGTAAAAGAACGCATAATACTTCCACCACTACATATAAAACTTGGGCTATTCAAAAATTTCGTCAGAGCGTTGCAAAAAGAAGGGCCGGCATTCCAGTACTTGAAATCAGTATTTCCAAATTTATCTGACGCAAAGATAAAGGAAGGTGTATTTGTTGGCCCACAGATCAAAAAACTGCTCAATGATTCCGCATTCAATACAGTTTTGACACCAGATGAGGAAGAAGCGTGGAAATCGTTCCAGCGTGTTGTCACAACCTTTTTAGGAAATTTCAGAAGCCCAGATTATGAGAAAGCCGTCGATGAATTGCTCAAAAATTATGAGAAAATAAGTATAAATCAAAAATATTGTGTTTGTTACATATAATTAATTTCAAATCCTTTTATTTCACTGAACACAGGTGTGAATATGTCTTTGAAGATACATTTCCTACATTCTCACATGGATTTTTTCCCGGAAAATCTTGGTGACGAGAGTGATGAGCACGGCGAACGTTTTCACCAACAAATGAAGATGATGGAACGTCGTTACCAAGGGTTTTGGGATGAAGCAGTCATGGTTGACTATTGTTGGTTTCTGATTCGAGAAACAAGTTCAAAACATCGAAGACAAAGTCATTCGATTCTAAATCATTTTTAATAAAACCTAAATAAATTTCTTTTGTATCAACTCGGTTTGAAATCCTGATATGCCTTAATCAAATTGATATGTAGAGAAAAGAATCTCCCATGAAAACTTTACATGCGATTTGGATGCTTACAACGACACCTAGAAAAGGAACTCTAAAGCTGTTGTATTTCAGCAACATTTTTAAGTGTTTTACAAAAATGCTCATAACTTCGACAATTTCCAACCGATTTCATCCATTGAAGGCTCATTTTCTCCGGTTTTGAATGGACTTTGAGAATAAATTATGGAATGATTTTTTGAATCTTTTTATCCCATTAAAAATGTTGATTAAAACAAGATTTTTATGGAAAATTCGCAGGAAAAAAAAAAAAAATGCTGTAAATTTTTAAATGACTTCAAAATTAAATTTTTAATAAAGACATAATACTGTAGTGAACGATAGCTTTTTATTTAGCTTCATTTTCATAAAAAAAGATTTAAAATTAGTGCACTAGTTCAAAAGATATTGACATTTTAGTAATCGTACTTTTGTCCAAAATTCAAAGAATCAAAATTTTTGTATATCTTAAAAATGGCTCTACTTTAATTTTTTCTGACAACGGCATTGAATTCAGCGTAGGATTTTGCATTGGAAATGATCATCACCTTACCGAGTTCAAAAATGCTGTAAACTAGTGTAATGAGCAGTTCCACGCCAAATGACGAATCAAAAAAATCGACCCTCGCCAATTTAAGCCATTATTTTGAAAAAAAATTCAAGATCCTAAATGGCTAAATTTTAGCCAGGTTAGTAAATCATTGCCCATAACAAACAATTACGAGAAGTTTCATACAAATTTGCCTGGAACTGCATAAATATATCTTCTGTAAGAGCACTGTACTAATAAAAGAAAGGCGACCGTTTTAAGTTTAATTTACTTACCAACATACATGTAGTTCAATATGAATTACTAAGCATCACGTACCTGAAAAGGAAGAAAATAATGCACCATAAATATCTCTTTCGTTAAACATTCAATCGTGAACATAAACCGACATCATAAGCTGAAATATATCTCAACAATGTTTGTGACACGCATTCAACAAATGCGATTCCAAAATTTGATTAAACGAAACGCACCACCGATTGTCAAATTACCCCTAAAGTTTCAATTTCCAATTTAATATGCTAATTTCCCGAAACGGAATCGTCACCCCAACAAAAAAAAACCTGAATTAATCCACCTATGGTGAGCTCTCACCCTTCTTACTAATATGTATTCCGGCAAAAGGGCTCATGTGATGTGGTGTGGTTGTTGAATTCTCATGGGATTTGACGTATGGCATGATGGATTTTGACCTCCGGGCATACCCGAAACATGTCCGGATGGGGCGGGGCCAGTATGGTCCAGCCTGGGCACTCCAAATGATTACCGTTGAACTAGATTTTTTGAATTCTCATGTGATTTGAGGTATCGCGTGATGAATTATGACCCTAGTCAAAAACTGGTCACTTTCCCGGAAGTACCCGGAACGGGAACGGATGTAGCCAGCGTGGTTTTGAGAATTTAATATGACATATTATTCCGGCCATAGCTCCGGAACCAATTGGCTGATTCCAAAAATATTCAAAAGCATTTCATTTAGCGGTCGCTGCTTCCAATGCGGTTCAGTGAGTTTCAATATGTTGACATTGTCTGATCTCGTCGAGCTGAGTCGAATGGTATATGACACTCGACCCTCCGAGCCTCGGTTCAAAAGTCAGAATTTCCACGCCGTATGTATACCCTTCTCTGTAAGAAGGGTAAAAAGCAGACAACAAATCAATCAACACTCACTTTCCCGAACCTATACACCCAAAAATCAGATGAGAAAAATTTCAAATCACATTCCAGGTGAAATGATGATAGCTTGCCCCATGGCATAAATAAATAAATATTCTCCCACGCTTCCTGCACTGAGCATCAACAATAAAGGGGTGAATGACGACGACGACGACGACGAGGCAACTCATCATCACCATCATTCATCGTTTGATTGGTTCTCAACGAGCATTAATCACATTATCAGGCAAACACACATAAGCACATACACACACACACACACACACACTCATCAGTAGAGGAAGTTCGATCTGCAAATCGCTAGCAGCTTATCACGGGGATTAACAAACGATATCATGTATGTGTGTGGGTGTGTGTTCGTCTGTCCGTCGATTATGATGAGGACGATGATTATGATTGCATAAGTGGTTGATCCCCTGAATACAGTTTCTATAGAGTCCGAAAGTGCGGAAGGGGAAATGGACCGGAGCCAAATTAGTGACCACTTGTCTGACTTGGGTGCGAGTGGGCGTAGATCGACATGAAAATCTCCCACTGACAGGAGCCAAAGCTCATGGATTGAGTGTGTGTGCTTGTAAGTAAGGATAGGGGATTAGAGCAAGCAACACCACCAACCACCACAGCTGCTGCCAACTGACCTAGGGCAAATCCTTTTCGCAATAAATCTCACAACGGGTGATCCGATGCCGTAAGCTGAAAAAGCTGCCCTTTGTTAGCTTGTCGGTGTTAATTTCAAGGACTTCCCGCCGGGAAGTTTATGTTCAACCGAGGAAGCGTTACAACTTAATTAGTTCACTCGATAAGGTTTTGTTTTACAATTTCTGGATGGGCGGTTTTTACTGGTCGTAATGAGGCGTTCGAGCCAAAATTTGAATTTTCAGTCCGATATCTCTCATTTCACGCTCGTTATTCAAATTAAGCCACACAAATTTCCTCGCTCGTTATTTCTACTCGTTCAACCAAACTAAAGAAAACTTTCCGGTAACAAAATCCATTAAATTATTTGTTTGGTTATTTCAAGAACATAATTCCGTACAACTGCCATCGCCTGACAACGAGCGGAAAATTATCAAACTCGAACCTTGGCCAACCGTCATCGGTGGGCGGCCTCGGAAGAAATAAATTAAATTTGTTGTTCTGCTCCTCAAACTTTGAGCAAAGCCACCACGACCAACGCGGCCGGTGGCGACGGTGGTGGCCAATTAACCCCTTGAAAAGTTCCTCCAACCTTTGCATCGAATTCAAGAGAGGGATGATAATTGAAACCTAGCTGTTGACATTCCGCGAAAGTCCCAATCCCAGACCGGCGGCGGTGGCGGCGGCCGGGTCGAGACACTTCAAATCAAGTCGAAAATTGTGATGACTTTTCACCCCAACCAACCAACCAACCAGGAGAAGAGCAGTCCTCAACATCAAGAACCACTCGACGGCCGCGCGACGACGACGACGTGTCTAGTTTTCTCTCGCAAAGAAGCACAGAACGTTTACGGTAATAATCCTACGCTGGGTTGTTTGCTTTGGTTGGGTTTGTCGTGCGAGTGTGGTGCGAGACTCGCTGCGGGACATTTCATTTCCGGTGGTGTCACGTGCATTTCAACCAAGGAATACGAATTAGATGCAAACAAATCGCATCGCATTAAGCTGTACCTATCAGCGTGTACCAGGAGGCAAAGGTTGGTGACGAAATTATGGTCGAAGTAGGATTTGAATGGGGATGGCAGGTTTGATAAATTTAATTAGAAACTGACGGTGGTGGTTTGGGGTATGGCAAAATGGAAGGACGCACAGGTGGCGTTCCGAGAGAGCGAGAGAAAGAGGAGATTTTGAAGGCTACAATATCCCCTTCCAATTTAAAAACCTGCTATTTTAAAAGCATCCAAAGACTTTCAAATTAAGTACATATCAAAATCGGGTTTGAAATAATCGAATGTAATCTTCTGTAAGAACAACTTTTCTGAGAAATATCAAAACTTTTAAAAAACCGTGTCCAAAACTGCATTATCAAATATCATTTATAAAAATTCCCATTCAATCCCACACATCACCCGCTGACCGTAACTATGACAATGGTCCAAGTCCCAGTCAGAGATAACAGCCAACTGCTGATAACAACGCCGAAACGAAAACACCAAACACACACTCACATTCCACTTCACTCACTGTGGAGGAAGCCAGCGGCAATGGCCTCGGTTGGACTGCTGCTATCGCTACTCGCCATTGCAATCATTTGGAACGCTTCTCTCCTGCGAAGCGAAGCTGCCAACATACTGGGCGTTCTGCCGACATGGGCCAAATCCCACTACATTATCGGTGCCGAATACCTCCGGACGGTGGCACTGGTAGGCCATAATGTGACTGTGATTACACCGTTCTCCCTCCGGGATGCTCCGCCAAACTATCATGAATTTGTGATGGACGGAATTCTGGATGCTTCCTCAGGTGAGTAAATCTATGACATACGAGTATTGAACTCAAAATGGCAGAAATTTCTTTCAAGGTCTGGAAAAGAATTACTTCAAGTATAAGGATGGATCATTCTTGATGATTTTGTCGATGCTGTACAATGACCTAGCGGACACGACCTGCAGTTTTGTTCTACAGCATCCCAAGGTTGTAGCCCTGATGAACTCGGATCAGCGCTTCGACGCAGTGATAGTGGAAACCTTCATGACGGAATCGATTTACGGATTGGCTCAGCACTTCAACGCTCCATTGATCGTGTTTTCCACTCTGGGCGGTAACCTTTGGACCAACGGACTTGTAGGAGCTCCAGCTCCCTACTCGCATGTAGCCCATCTGATGCTAGGGCTAACGGATCACATGAACTTCTGGCAGAGGATGCTCAATACGGCTGTTGGAGTCGGGGAGCAGATCTACTACGAAGCGGTGTACCTACCGAAACAGAAACGGTTCTACGAACAGGCGTTCCCCCGGGCAAGAATTCCTTTTGAACAACAGATGAAAAACGTTTCGCTAGTACTACTGAATCAACACTTTGCTTTGAGTAGTCCTCGAGCGTATCCGCCCAACATGGTTGAGGTCGGAGGTATTCACGTGCGGGAGGTTCAACCGCTGCCTGAGGTGAGTTGTTTGTGAGGTTTCCTTATGCAAATGTTGAATAATCTTCGTTTTAGGATCTTAAGCGATTTCTGGACGAAGCGCAGTACGGAGTCATCTACTTCTGCATGGGATCTCACATTCAATCGAAGCATTTTCCTACCGATAAGCGAGACGCCTTTATCAAAGTTTTCTCCCAAGTGAAGCAGCGGATCCTGTGGAAATTTGAAGACGAAACGATGGCAAATCTTCCACACAACGTCCTGATACGCTCGTGGATGCCTCAAAACGACATCCTAGCTCACCCGAACGTCAAACTCTTCATGACCCACGGAGGCCTACTCGGAACTACGGAGGCCCTGTACCATGGAAAACCAATTGTTGGGATTCCCATCTTTGGCGATCAGCTGATGAACGTTGAGAAGGCCGTTCGATCCGGATACGGTCTCAAGCTGGATTACGAGCTTATCGGGGAGGCGAGTGTCAGAAAGGTGATCGATACGGTACTAGGAGATCGATCGTACACAGAACGAGCTCGTCGGATATCCCGCTGGTTTCACGATAAACCGTTGACGGCCTCGGAAACAGCTGTCTACTGGACGGTGTATGTGATACGGCATCGGGGAGCGCAGCAACTGCAATCGCCTGCGGTCCATTTGAACCTGGTGCAGTATCATCTGATCGATGTCTACGGGGTTTTGCTGGGTGTGCTATTGCTGAATTTGGCGGTAGTTTGCATGATTTTTAAGATGCTTCAGAAGCTATGCACGAAGTCCCGTAAAAGTAAAGAAGACTAACGTCTTAAGACCAATCCAAATGTTCAACAGTTTAGGTTCATTCAATGAAGAATAGGTCAACTTAACAGGCTCAGATTCGTTTGAAACTTTCCACAATTACAACAAATAAAATATTGCGTTTTCGATATTTTTTAATAAATCATTGCACGAAAACATCGCACCTAATCGAAGTGACGTCTGAGACAAAGTTGAAGGGAAATAAAGACTTCATAGAAAATATAAACAATTAAAACATATTAGTCATTTATCGATAAAAAAATCCAAAAAGTAACAAAACTTAATAACATACAATTTTTGAATGGAATAATTTTGTAATACACTCTTAATAATTCTGAACTTACGCTCTTTTTTTTCGCCTCTATTTTTGATCTTGTGATCTCAATTTGCAACTAATTATAACGTAACACCTAACTCCGCTAGGTGGCGCTAGTGAACATTCGAAGGGTATATGTTTGTGCTGCTGTATCTCAAGATCCTGACTATTTAGACGGATAATCTTTTCGGCAAAGATGATCAGGAGGTCAAGGACTGTTGGATTATGGACAGAACAATTCAGAATTCCTCCACTAGGTGGCGCTTGTGAGCATTCGAAGTGTATATTTTTGTGCTGCTGTATCTCAAGATCCTGACTATTTAGACGGATAATCTTTTCGGCAAAGATGATCAGGAGGTCAAGGACTGTTGGATTATGGACAGAACAATTCAGAATTCCTCCACTAGGTGGCGCTTGTGAGCATTCGAAGTGTATATTTTTGTGCTGCTGTATCTCAAGATCCTGACTATTTAGACGGATGATTTCTTCGGCAAAGATGATCAGGAGGTCAAGGACTATAGGATGATGGACAGAACAATTCGGAATCCCTCCACTAGGTGGCGCTAGTGAGCATTCAAAGTGTATATTTTTGTGCTGCTGTATCTCAAGATCCTGACTATTTAGACGGATGATTTCTTCGGCAAAGATGATCAGGAGGTCAAGGACTATAGGATGATGGACAGAACAATTCGGAATTCCTCCACTAGGTGGCGCTAGTGAGCATTCGAAGTGAATATGTTTGCGCTGCTGTATCTCAAGATCCTGACTATTTAGACGGATGATTTCTTCGGAAATGTTGATCAGGAGGTCAAGGACTGTTGGATGATGGACAGAACAATTCGGAATTCCTCCACTAGGTGGCGCTAGTGAGCATTCGAAGTGAATATGTTTGCGCTGCTGTATCTCAAGATCCTGACTATTTAGACGGATGATTTCTTCGGCAAAGTTGATCAGGAGGTCAAGGACTATAGGATGATGGACAGAACAATTCGGAATCCCTCCACTAGGTGGCGCTAGTGAGCATTCAAAGTGTATATTTTTGTGCTGCTGTATCTCAAGATCCTGACTATTTAGACGGATGATTTCTTCGGCAAAGATGATCAGGAGGTCAAGGACTATAGGATGATGGACAGAACAATTCGGAATTCCTCCACTAGGTGGCGCTAGTGAGCATTCGAAGTGAATATGTTTGCGCTGCTGTATCTCAAGATCCTGACTATTTAGACGGATGATTTCTTCGGCAATGTTGATCAGGGGGTCAAGGACTGTTGGATGATGGACAGAACAATTCGGAATTCCTCCACTAGGTGGCGCTAGTGAGCATTTGAAGTGAATATGTTTGCGCTGCTGTATCTCAAGATCCTGACTATTTAGACGGATGATTTCTTGGGCAAAGTTGATCAGGAGGTCAAGGACTGTTGGATTATGGACAGAACAATTCAGAATTCCTCCGCTAGGTGGCGCTTGTGAGCATTCGAAGTGTATATTTTTGTGCTGCTGTATCTCAAGATCCTGACTATTTAGACGGATGATTTCTTCGGCAAAGATGATCAGGAGGTCAAGGACTATAGGATGATGGACAGAACAATTCGGAATCCCTCCACTAGGTGGCGCTAGTGAGCATTCGAAGTGAATATGTTTGCGCTGCTGTATCTCAAGATCCTGACTATTTAGACGGATGATTTCTTCGGCAAAGTTGATCAGGAGGTCAAGGACTATAGGATGATGGACAGAACAATTCGGAATCCCTCCACTAGGTGGCGCTAGTGAGCATTCGAAGTGTATATTTTTGTGCTGCTGTATCTCAAGATCCTGACTATTTAGACGGATGATTTCTTCGGCAAAGATGATCAGGAGGTCAAGGACTGTTGGATGATGGACAGAACAATTCGGAATTCTTCCGCTAGGCGACGCTACTTAACATTCCAAGTATATATATTTTTATACTGCTGTATCTCAAGATCCTGAGTATTTAGACGGATGATTTCTTCGGCAATGTTGATAAGGAGGTCAAGGACTGTTGGATGATGGACAGAACAATTCGGAATTCCTCCGCTAGGTGGCACTAGTGAGCATTCGAAGTGAATATGTTTGCACTGCTGTATCTCAAGATCCTGACTATTTAGACGGATGATTTCTTCGGCAAAGATGATCAGGAGGTCAAGGACGGTTGGATGATGGACAGAACAATTCGGAATTCCTCCACTAGGTGGCGGTAGTGAGCATTCGAAGTGAATATGTTTGCGCTGCTGTATCTCAAGATCCTGACTATTTAGACGGATGATTTCTTCGGCAATGTTGATAAGGAGGTCAAGGACTGTTGGATGATGGACAGAACAATTCGGAATTCTTCCGCTAGGTGGCGCTAGTGAGCATTCGAAGTGAATATGTTTGTGCTGCTGTATCTCAAGATCCTGACTATTTAGACGGATGATTACTTAGGCAATGTTGATCAGGAGGTCAAGGACTGTTGGATGATGGGCAGAACAATTCGGAATTCCTCCGCTAGGTGGTGCAAGTGATCATTCGAAGTGAATATGTTTGCGCTGCTGTATCTCAAGATACTGACTATTTAGACGGATGATTTCTTCGGCAATGTTGATCAGGAGGTCAAGGACTGTTGGATGATGGACATAACAATTGTGAATTCTTCCGCTAGGCGGCGCTAGTGAGCATTCGAAGTGAATATGTTTGCGCTGCTGTATCTCAAGATCCTGACTATTTAAACGGATGATTTCTTCGGCAAAGTTGATCATTGGGTCAAGGATTGTTGGAGTGCTATCTATGATCTTCTCTGGCTATTACGTCCCAACTGTAACTTAACGCCTGCTCTCAACTTAGTGCTCTAGATGCACTTCCACAGTTGTTAATTGAAAGCTTTCCAAGCCTGTTCGATTTTTACATGTGTATATTGTGTGGTAAGTACAATAATATACTATGCCCAGGGAAGTCGAGAAATTGTCCAATCTGAAATCCTAGACCAACCGGGATTGGAACCCAGCCACCTCCAGCATGGTTTGCTTTATAGTCGCAGGCTCTACCGACCGAGCTTATGGAGGCCTCCTGATCTATGAATGTAATCAAACTAAAATGCGAGATGGTAGCCTAATTAACAAGTTTTGAGGACAATTTGGTGAACCTAGAACGTCTTAAACATATCGAATTCAAACGTAAATAATGTGCATGATATGTTTAACCCTGTTTGGAGATGTTTTAATACAAAGGGCTTTGAATCAGTGAACCTGGATGAGAATTTGATCTGAACTCAAGGACAATTTGGAGAACCGTGAGTATCTTATACACCTCAAAATCAACTATAAACGAACAGCAGAAACTGTATAAACGTGTTTCGGAAAGTTTTGTCGGTGAGATCATTGTGCAGATTTTAGTTGATCCATTAGATCAAATAATCTGACCTCTAGAACAATTTGAAGAACCTAGATACACCTAATACACCTTAAATTGATGTTGTTTGGAGATGTTTAGTTGCTAAGGACCTTGTATAAAAAAAAGGTTGATCAGGTAAATCATTTGATCTGAGCTCAAGACAATTTGGAGAACCTTGATTATAAATCAAAATAAATCAAAAACGATCCGCAGAAACTAATTGTGTGGTGCTTCGCATTGTTCTTCATCAGCAGTTCTTTCGGTCGATGCGTCGTCATCCAAGAAAAGCAAGCGTTTCGTGATTAGTGTGTGAGTGCTGACCACGTTTTGCGTCCATTGCTGCAATGGAAGCACTCAGCCCCACGTTGGCGATACTGCCATTCAATGAACCCACTGGAAGCGGATCCCGTTCTAATGGAGGATGCTTATTGGATAGCGGAAGATAAAGTGTTTATTGTGTTTTACGTTATGAATATACTTCTAAGTTGTTTTGTATTGTGAACAAGAATCCTCGACTCTGTAAAATTAATTAGATTGAGCCTTATCAAATAAATTAACGAACAAAAAAAAATGTTGTGAAGATCTGTACTTTAAAAAGGATTACTTTTGAGGCAAGATAAGGCTTCCTCAACAAGTTTAAGGAAAAGGATATACCAATGTCCACAACAGGTACAGCAAAAACATCACAAAGACGCCCTTATTCGCACTATCTATTCAGTGGTAGAAGGAAAAGAAGAGTCACCGCAGCCAACTGAAGCTTGAACCGGGAAACTGGGAAACTTACAATACCCGCGATTCCGGTGTGAGAATCATGTGCATAGACTCACAGGAACAAAATCTAGGTCACTCAGAATAGAGTGTTGAGGATGGTACTTAATCATCCTTTCGATACAAGAATTTCCGATCTCCATCTAGAGCCTAACGTTCCTAAATTAAATTTAAAAATTGCTGACATTAAGGCTTGGTTTATGCAGAAATGCAACACATCAGAACATTTGTGAATAGTAGGTTAGATGTATATAGTAGACGTAGGTTAGTTGTAGTTGTAAATAGTAGTTATACAGTAGTCTTCTTTTTTTTTCAATTACAAGCAAACCAATCCCACCAAGGTGGTCATTATCTAAACAGGCCTGATAGGAGTAGAAACATTAAATAATTAAAAAAATTCAAATAAACTAAAGTTGAAAAGACGCATCTCTGTCACTTGAAAATGCATACCCAAGCAACACGGCTTGTCATAAAGAAGTTGAAAATACTTTGTAATGACTAACGCGAAGAATCACTAATACTTTAATATACATCATTTAATACATTTATACAACCTAAAAAGCGCAAGACGCGGAGCTTATACAACTAAATACTGGTCTTATAACATGTATTTTGGAAACATCATAAAAACCAGCGACAAAAAAAAAAACAATAAAAAAAATCTTGAGCATGGGATTCGATCACTGGTCCTTGGCGTGGTAGACTTGTTTCTACCTAACTAGACCAACACCGCTTGATGAAAGGTTTGTTATAAGTATCTATCATGTTCTTGCCAATGGCATGAAAATTATTTTCTCGTTCAACACGCCTTCGATCCGTCATGAAGACGTTTTGTTAGTAGCAAAGCGTACATCTAATTGCCAGAATGTTATTTAAACGTATTTTCAACTCCTTATAAGACAACCTGCACATTTTCAGTTGTTTTAATTTATGAGATGTCATAAAAAAGTATTTTCAACTTTCTTTATAACAAACCTCCGAATACCTCATAAGAAACTGTCAATCACGGCATGAAGAGACAGTCCGGCTCAATGGCACCGTCAATGTTTACGTCAATCTGGATTGATTTTGTATACGACAAGTTTTATAGTGGTATTAAACCAGTAAGATGCACGTTCAAATAACATTTTAAGATAAAAGCAAAAGAAAACTATTTTGGAAAATGTTGAATCGAAGAAGTATGAAGAAAACATCTTTAAACCTCATATATAACGTAGGATTTTTTCTGCATCTCTTATAATACATTTATACAACAATCCGTTCTAATTATTTTTCAAAAGATGTTTTATGTGTTACTTGGGTACATGCATGAATGTACCACACAAACTCTAGAAATGAAGATCATTTAAAGTAAAAGAAAACTAAACTCAGATCAAGGCGAAAGAATACAAACAGTCGTCAATGATGGGGATCTTTCACGTTGCCCATGTGTACCACTAAAGATACTCCGATAATTTTCGCGCTTTCAAAGCAATGATTGGCCTGATTTTGCATTTATATCACAGACAAGCAGACGTAATTCTTTAAATACAATTTGCTGACACATATCGCCACGGAACACACTAACGACAACAAGTTCGATATAACGCATAGAAACGTCAAAGTGATCCGATGCCAGTGCTGTGGTGGGAGCTGCATGCACCTAATAATTAATATTTAAATTGATCGTTAAATGCATTGCATTGAGGAGAAAGAGATACGCCTGTTTACCTGTGTTCATATTCTCAATATTGTTTGTTTTGCTATTTCAACGAAGCATATTTAAAGTTATTTAAGTCAAATAACGATTTCAAAATAACTGCGTCGCAGGTTGATTTATTGTTAATGAGCCGCAAACAACCAAAGCTTAAGAACCACTGGCCTGCACAATCAATTATGCACTTCATTGTCTCCTTAAATGGGAACCATGACTAGACACATACGGCACATACCGATGAAAGTCGTTTTATCTATTCGTTCACACAATCACCAGACACCGCGATAAGATATCGCACCTTGATTATTTTTAACTGACCTTCCCGACAGGCAGGAAGAAGATGGATCAGTTCAATCAGTTCGTCACAAGTTATCACGATGGCCGCTCGCTCGACAGCAGCAATCGTCCTACTGGCCTTGGTGACCTTCTCCGAGGGTGCCAAGATCCTCGGCGTTCTACCAACGAAGGGAAAATCTCACTACATTATCGGGGCTGCCTACATGAGATCCCTGGCCGACGCTGGTCATGATGTCACCGTCATCAGCCCGTTCCCAAGCAAGAACCCACCGAAAAACTACCGAGACATCGAATTAACCGGAATGGACGAACAGATGGAAAAGAACTTCGATCAGAATATGTTCAACTTCAAGGGTTCCGGAGTATTCCTCGCACCATTTTTCATGCTGACCATGATGTACGAGATGTTCGCCGAAATGATGTGCTTATTTATCCTGCAACATCCGAACGTCGTGGAGCTGCTCAACTCAAATGAAAAATTTGACCTTGTGATAGTGGAAACGTTCATCACCGAGTCACTGTACGGTTTTGCACAGCACTTTGAAGCCCCCCTGGTTACGTATTCCACATTCGGAAGCTCCATGTGGACGAACGATCTAGTAGGAACTCCAGCACTACCTTCTCACGTGGCCCACTTCATGCTCAGCTATACGGATAAAATGACGTTCTGGCAACGGTTCCACAATACATTTATGACCATTTTCGACCGACTCTACTTTGAGTGGATCTATCTACCGAAACAGAAGCGGTTCTACGAGATGGGTTTCCCGAATGCCAAACTGACGTTCGAACAGCAGATGAAGAATATATCGTTAGTGTTTCTGAATCAACATTTTAGTTTGAGTAGCCCTAGACCGTATCCACCCAATATGATCGAAGTCGGTGGAATTCAGGTTGAGGAGGCAAAACCCCTGCCGGAGGTAGGATTTCTACGACTCACTAATACCGAATTGAATTTAATCAAACTTTTCTTTTTAGGACCTCCAAAAATACCTGGACGAATCCAAGGAGGGAGTTGTATACTTCTGCATGGGATCGAACATCAAATCCATCCACTTCCCGGAGGAAAAACGCAACGCCTTCCTAAAGGTCTTCTCCAAACTAAAGCAGCGAGTTTTGTGGAAGTTCGAAGATGAAACCATGCCGAATCAACCGCCGAATTTGATGATCAAGTCTTGGATGCCCCAGAATGATATCCTTGCTCATCCGAACGTCAAGCTGTTCATTACTCACGGAGGTCTACTGGGCACGACGGAAGCCCTATATCACGGGAAGCCCATGATCGGAATACCGATCTTCGGCGATCAGCCGATGAATGTCGAAAAGGCCGTTCGCTCCGGGTACGCCGTACTGCTGGATTACGATGACATCACCGAGGTTAATGTGTATAATGCGATCGATGCAGTTTTGAACGATCCATCGTACGCCAGAAATGCCGAGTTGGTATCCGACCGCTTCCGGGATAAGCCAATGACTCCCAAGGAAACGGCAGTATTCTGGGCTGAATACGTAATTCGACATGGGGGAGCTCCCCAACTTCGCTCGTCTGCGGTTGAACTTTCGCTGCTGCAGTACCAGCTCATAGATGTCTACGCCATGATGCTAGCTATGCTGACAGCCGTACTGGCTGTTAACGTGTACGTAGCGAGGAAGCTCTTCCGGAAGGTGTTCAAAAGTAGATCCCCGGTAGTAGGCAAGAGAAAGAAACAGTCGTAGATTGAGTTGCTTGAATGTAATCTTGAATAATAAACCACCGATTTGAAATAAAACTCCTTTTGAAGTACGTCAACGATAACTTAATCGCGAAAGAGCTGATCTCCCTTCGTCTCTTAACCCTTTCGGTTAAGCTCTATTATTGGTTGCATAAAATCAAAAGTAATAGATAGCTGCATACCTTCTTCAGTATAGTTGTAGTTGTGGGTGTCCACTATGTATACAGGAAAAATATGAGAGCACCAGTTTATAGCCAAACTCACAGGCCTAGATCTCCAAAACCTCATGAAGTTATTATGTTGACGAACACAGACTTCAATCTGGTTTTTTTCTCGTTAATAAAGTCTTAAACAAATAAACTTTTATCTGGACAGCGGCGATATCTTTAGCAACTGATCATGGACTGCCATGTTAATTCAACCAAATTTGACAATTCTAGATGAACTAAGTACTCCAAATTGTCCAGGAGTTCAGACTGCTTGATCTACTGGATCAACCAAGGTCTGCGCGATGCCCTCAGGGATGACACCTACCCAAACATGTTCATTGAGATTTTGCTCATCATTTATAATTAAATTTTGATGTTCAAGATGCTCAAGGTTCTCCAAATTATCCTTAAGTTAAGATCAGATAATCTACCAGATCATCAATGACTGATACAATGCCCTTTGCTACGAAACAACTCCACATAGGCTCATAGAGATTATGTACATAATTTACGATTTAATTCCATGCACATAAGGTGTTCGAGGTTCTTCAAAATGTCCAGCAGTTCAGCTTATTTGATCTACTGGATCAACCAAGGCCTTTACGATGTCCTCACCTATCTAAACATGTTCATAGACTTCAACTAACCATGTTTTATTACTTCATGCGTGAATTTAACGATTTAGTGGTGGTAGCTGGGAGGGGGGACACACCCCTTACGAACCCTCATGAACGGATGAGTTTGGTAAAAAAGGATGCCCGACCCGATTCATACCTTCCTAAAAATTGTCCGTTGCTCACTTACTACTTTCTATATACAATTTTCGCAGCGCCGTACTTTAACGGAACTCTATACTTTCATCTCCTCATCTATTGTATAAAATGACCACTTTAAGTCTGGTATTTGACGGTAAGCATCCCCAACTATGTTCATAGAGTTTTTGTGCATCATTTATAATCCATTTTCAGGTATATAACATGCTTAAGGATCTCTAAATTATCCTGGAGTTTCGTTAAAATGATCTACATTGGCCTTAGTTACGAAATAACTCCAAACAGGTTCATAGACTTTGACTATATGTTTTGTATTACTTCTGCGTGGAGTCAACGATTTACATAGTTTAAGATGCTATTTTCAAATAACAGTTAGTCTTTTTGCCAGTGGTGGCGAGAGGGAATACCCCTCACCATCCCTCTCCAACGGGGGAGTTTGGTAAAGAGAGATGATCACACCGATTTGTACCTTCCTAAAGTTGTCCTTGCTCACTTTCTACTCTCTATATAAAATTTTCACACTGCCGTACTCTAACGGAACTATCAACTCTATACTTTCATCTCCTCATCTATCGTATAAAAATTACCATTTTAGTCTGTTATTTGAAATTAGCATCTTCAACTATAGGTTCATAAAGATGATGCACATCATTTACGTTTCAATTCAATGAACATAAGGTGTTCTAGGTTCACCAAATTGTATACTGGATCTACTGGATCACTCAAGGCCTGCACGAAGTCCTCAGTGAACACACATGTCCAAACAAGTTCATACAGTTTTTGTGCATCACTTGTAAACTCTATGAACCTGTTTGGAGTTGCTTCACACTAAGATTTTGTTTTCGTATTCGGTAAATTTTACCGAAATCAGAACAGCTGAACGTTCGGTAAAACTTTGACCTTCATTTTAAAGGCTATTGAACTTGAAAATAATTTCAAAACATACTCAACCTCGGTTAAACGATCAAATCTTGTCGTTTTAGTGGAGATTTAGTTTCAAAGTAACTGAAAAGCAATTGCATTGAATTACATAAATTTTACCGAACGGTTCAGCTGTTCAGATCTCGGTAAAAATAACCGAAGTCGGCGATAATTTATAAATGTGTTCGCAACTAAGGTAGATCATTTAATCTGAACTTCAGGATAAATTGCAACTACAGGATAAAGAACAGAGTGGTAGCAGCGCGCTGGTGTGGTGGCTACTGGACGTGCATTGTTGGACAAAGGCCAAAAAGCTGAGCATATCCAGGCCAAATACAAAAAAAAAATGTTTGACTAGACCTTCTCCGATTTGTATGAAACTTTGAATAATTGTTTGTTATGGTCATTAGTTCAAAAATTCGCCTATTTTGAATCTTAACAGTGTTTTCAAAATGGAATCTTTGACATTTTTCAATAAACAATCAAAATGACGTCTGAGACACAATTGTAGAGGAAAACAAAGTATTTCTAGGAAAAATATAGACGTTAATTTTTTTAGTGATTTAGAGTAAACATTTCAGAAAAGGGTTATATTCTTATTTCAAAATGCCATGGTAAAATAGAGCTTATGAAAAATGCAAACTCTTGAAATATTGGGAACCTTGGACGCTTATGGCGGTAAGCTCCATCGAGGATAAAACGCGATTTAATCAAGATTTTCAAAAATCTAGATGAAATCAAGCGGAACGTTACATTAGATCCTAAGTAACATTGATCGATTCTCTTAGTCGACTTTCTCTTTCGTTAATAACATGAGCACATAACCGTTTCTTGTTGTGTTTGTCGTATTAGATGCTGAATAAAAACTTCTTTTATCGATCTGTGTGCTGAAAATACCTGGGAATGTATTTACATGGCCGAGGGGATACAAAGAGAAAGTCGACGAATAAAATCTGTCAATGTTACTTAGGACCTAATGCAATGTTCAGCTTGAAAATTGAATACCCCATTCGGTAATCAGCAAGAGAGGATAAAACATAGAAAGCACGCAGCCATTCTCTCTCGCATAGTAAAGAATGTCAAGGTGTGAGTGTATTCAGATATGCAGGCCGAAGATGAGTACTAGACCAACATTTGAAATATGCAGAACAACCAAACATAATCAATGGCATTAAACGCTAATTTGACAGTGAGCATGCATAAGGGAGAAAACGCGATCGATTCTCTTCATCGATTTTCTCTTTGCATTGCTACAGCTAAGCGAAACAATTTTCTAGAATTTGTTCAATGCAGAGTAGTAACAGGTTGTATTGGCTATCAAAAGCAACAGCAAACGCACCGAGAAACGTTAAATCTAGCGAGTTATTAACAAAAGAGAAAATCGACGAAGAGAATCGATCATCGCGTATAGGCCCTTATGAATGCTTACTGTCGAATTTGTCAAGAATCAAAACACACCCCCACCAACTAACAATGTCATTCGATCAAAGAACTTTGTTTTTTTTTTCAGATGCTGGTGTTAGATTGCGTGGATGTGTTTTGATTCTAGAGAAATTTGCAATTAAAGCCATTCCTTACGTTTGGTTGTTCCACCTATTTTGTTGGTCTTGATTCTCGACAAAGGTTTGAGCTGGACGATTTATTATTAAGATAATTAAGTATAACATACTAACCAGATAGATAAGCAAACAAAAACGACTTAGTTACAGTTACAGATATAAATTCCCTCAGCACTTTTCAGTTGCTTCACAGCGATATAAACGTGACAAAACTTAGGCGTTCACCACTATGTTCACAAGCATTCCAACAAGAAGTTCACTGCACTTCCGACGAACAATTCAGAGATCTTCCGACGAGAGGTTCAGAGAACTTTCGATAAGAAGTTCACAGACCTTTTGAAGAAAATTTCACAGAACTACTCTGAAGTCCACAAAACTTCATTAAAGATCCCTGAAGCTCCGTCGAGAAATTCAGAGTGTTTCAATCAAGAAGTCTAGAAATCTTCCAACGACAAATTCAGGGAATTCTCGACGATTCTAACGAAAAGTTCCCAGAACTTCCGGCGAAAAATTCAAATACACAGAACTTCATTTAATATCCCTGACATTCACAGAACTTCATTAAAGTTCCTTGAAGTTCTAACAAGAAGTTCAGCGAACTTCTAACAAGAGGTTCACAGAGCTTCTGACAAATATTTTCCGACGAGAAGTTCACACTTCCTTGAAGTTCTGACGATTAGTTTACAGAATTTCCGATGATAAGTTCAGATATCTTCTAAAGAGAAATTCTGACAACAGAGAAGTTTGGAGAATTTCCTACGATTAGTTCAGAGATCTTGTCGAGTAGAATCTTTACTATTGATATCTAAAGTTGATATGGATTTGCGTTACATAAGCGGAAAGAAATTTAGAAATAATATCAAAACATAGCATAACCAATTCAGTGAACATCCGAGATGTTCTGAAAAGAAGATCTGAGAAAACATCGTCGAAAATTTTTGAGAACTTCACAAAATTTCCGACGAGAAATTCAGAGAACTTCCGAGAAGGAATACACAGAACCTCCAACGAGAAATCCAGAGAAAATTCAAGAAGAAGTACAGAGAACGTCCGACGAGAAATTCCGAGAACTTCCTTTAAGAAATTCACAATTCCGACGAGAAGTTCATCCAGAAGAGCAGCATAATCCATCTTGAATAGGCAACAAGTTTCTTGGAAAACATGGAACATGATATAGGGGCAATCGAGTGATGCGAAAAAGTCCGCTGAGGGATTTCATTGTCTTGGCGACACTTTCAATCGCTTGCTGCTTGCTTCCGAATAAGATGTCCAGGAAGATGATGAAAAATAATGAACGTTGATCGTTCCGGATGGGACCAAGCCGTAACAAACTTTCGGCTAGCTGCGGTCGGAACAACTGCAGCGAATCGGATTCCGCAAACATAAACCGAAAAATGACTTTTGATGCTCGTGCGAGAGCGGTGAGAGCAGATTTAGTTTTGGCTGCGTTATTTTTGAAAATCCAAGATTTTTCATTTTTTCGGCTTAACCACGCCAAGACTTGATTGCCGACTGAAATTTTATCTATGCCCAAGTCAAGGATGATGATATGTCACATTACCCATGTCACTGAAGGTGCTCCGACCCGTTTCGCGCTTTCAAAGCAATGATTGGCCTGGTTTGGCATTTGACATTCAATACCAGGATTAATAGGCCTTATGTTGGTATTTTAAGCCTTTTAAGGTTTTTCTGGTTAGCATTTTTAAAGTTATTTTGGTCTTACAAATCCCGACGTCAACATTGGTGAATCGCAAGTTCATTCAATTTTTCAAAGTGAGCCGAATGTACCAAAATTGAAGAATCATTGACCTACACAATCAATTATGCACTTCATTGTCCCCTTAAATTGGACCCATGACTAGGCACATACGGCTAATCGAGGGAAGTCGTTTCATCTATTCGTTCACACAATCACCAGCCAGCGCGATAAACTAGCACACCTTGATTATTTTTAACTGACCTGATAGGCAAGCAACGACGTAAGTTGATTAGTTCAATCAGTTCGCCATAAGCAATCACCATGGCCGCTCGCTCGACAGCAGCAATCGTCCTACTGGTCTTGGTGACCTTCTCCGAGGGTGCCAAGATCCTCGGCGTTCTACCAATGGGAGGAAAATCTCACCACATTATCGGGGCTGCCTACATGAAAACTCTGGCCGAAGCCGGTCACGAAGTCACCGTCATCAGCCCGTTCCCAAGCAAGAACCCACCGAAAAACTACCGAGACATCGAATTAACCGGAATGGACAACAACTTCGATCAGAATATGTTCAACTTCAAGGGTTCCGGAGGATTCGTCGCACCATTTGTCATGCTGATCATGATGTACGAGATGTTCGCCGAAATTATGTGCTTATTTATCCTGCAACATCCGAACGTCGTGGAACTGCTCAACTCAAATGAAAAATTTGACCTTGTGATAGTGGAAACGTTCATCACCGAGTCACTGTACGGTTTTGCACAGCACTTTGATGCCCCCCTGGTTACGTATTCCACATTCGGAAGCTCCATGTGGACGAACGATCTAATAGGAACTCCGGCACCACCTTCTCACGTGGCCCACTTCATGCTCAGCTATACGGATAAAATGACGTTCTGGCAACGGTTCCACAATACATTTATGACCATTTTAGACCGACTGTACTTTGAGTGGATCTACCTACCGAAACAGAAGCGGTTCTACGAGATGGGATTCCCGAATGCCAAACTGACGTTCGAAGAGCAGATGAAGAACGTATCGTTAGTGTTCCTGAATCAACATTTTAGCTTGAGTAGCCCTAGACCGTATCCACCCAATATGATCGAAGTCGGTGGAATTCAGGTTGAGGAGGCAAAACCCCTACCGGAGGTAGGATTTCTACGGCTCACTAATACCTAATATTGAATTTAATCAAACTTTTCTTTTTAGGACCTCCAAAAATACCTGGACGAAGCCAAGGAGGGAGTTGTTTACTTCTGCATGGGCTCGACCATCAAATCCATCCACTTCCCGGAGGAAAAACGCAACGCCTTCCTAAAGGTCTTCTCCAAACTAAAGCAGCGAGTTTTGTGGAAGTTCGAAGATGAAACCATGCCGAATCAACCGCCGAATTTGATGATCAAGTCCTGGATGCCCCAGAATGATATCCTTGCTCATCCGAACGTCAAACTGTTCATTACTCACGGAGGTCTACTGGGCACGACGGAAGCCCTATATCACGGAAAGCCCATGATCGGAATACCGATCTTCGGCGATCAGCCGATGAATATCGAAAAGGCCGTTCGCTCCGGGTACGCCGTACTGCTGGATTACGATGACATCACCGAGGTCAATGTGTATAATGCGATCGATGCAGTTTTGAACGATCCATCGTACGCCAGAAATGCCGAGTTGGTGTCCGACCGCTTCCGGGATAAGCCAATGACTCCCAAGGAAACGGCAGTATTCTGGACTGAATACGTAATTCGACATGGGGGAGCTCCCCAACTGCGCTCGTCTGCGGTTGAACTTTCGCTGCTGCAGTACCAACTCATAGATGTCTACGCCATGATGCTAGCTATGCTGGCAACTGTACTGGCTGTCAACGTCTACGTAGCGAGGAAGCTCTTCCGGAAGGTGTTCAATAGTAGATCCCCGGTAGTAGGCAAGAGAAAGAAACAGTCGTAGATTGATTTGCTTGAATGTAATCTTGAATAATAAACCACCGATTTGAAATAAAACTCCTTTTAAAGTACGTCAACGATAACTTAATCGCGAAAGAGCTGATCTCCCTTCGTCCCTTAAAACAAGACCGCATCTGGTAATAAAATAACCCATCAAGTCACAACCCAACCTCCCTTTACGACCACTCCGCGCGCTCTATTTATGTTCCCATTCATCCACCATCACCCCTCATTAGATGACATGAAAAATAACTCCACCTGAAATATTTATTATAACAACAATCATAAAAATAACAGCCAAAACAGTCGTCCACCGAATTCTCAGTTGACTAATTTATCCTCTCCACCCCCCAGTAATGAGATCCGTACGGGTAATTAACAGTCGACGGCATTTTGTGGAGGACGTGAAAACCGATTTTTTTTTTGTATAAGTATGGCGTGCAACGGATAGCATCAGCGAGGTGAGGTACAATTATGATATTTTTACTCTTAAAATGTGAAAACTAATGCATATCAAGAAGACTGACAATACAAAGCACAAATCTCGAGTAAATTTTCGAATCGACCCAAGTGCTTTTGTAAACAATGGCTTCAAATATCACCCTACCTGCCGCCAGCCGGAAATGAATAATAATGCCAACAAATCTTTGGGATGGCTCAGGAACTTCAGGAACTTCAGTTGCAAAAACTTCAGCTGACTTCAGTTGACGCTTAAGGATCTCAAGGGATGTTATGTAACTTCAGGCAGCTATGAGAATTCAGGACAGTTTCATGATTATCAGTAATTAAAGGCAGTTCTTTCTAGAAGTTCCAAAAATGACTGACAGTCTAGAGATTATCAGGAGGCTTAGAAAACAAAGAAAATGTCAGAAGTTTCACGGTACTGCAGAAAACGTCGTGAAGTTTAGAGGTCTTTATGGCAGTTTTGTTCATTTCAAGGCAATTCCAGAAACATCATCAGAAGAGTAGTGAGAACTCCAGGAAAGGTTAGAGAACTTCAGGACAGTTAACAAAAATTATTGGAACTTTGATGAACTTCTGAAGAATGAAAGTAAATACCGAGGATTAGGAAAAAGTTTCAAGAACAGACTGCGGGATAGTAAGGAAACTTCTATATCGTTTGGGGCACTTCAGGGAGGCTTCGGAAACTTCAAGGTGGTTCCATCAGCATCAGCCCTGGTAACATTGCAAGTTATATCGAGGGTTTAAACTTTTCGTTAAGTCCAAACCATAGCTATAATAAACCCAAAATTGATTCTTGGCAGGGAAACTGCAGGAACTTTTTTTCTCGGAGCTTCACGAATGTCCAGAGAGCTTCAGGAGAGTATAGAAAAAGAATTTGGAAATTTTTAAAACTTTAAAGATTTTCCGAGAACCTCAGGGATGATAGGTCTAGAGATTATCAGGAGAACTCAGAGAACTTAACGTGTTTTCTTGTAGAGTGCATTTTTCCAACACACCTTGTAATTTCAAGAGCACACAACTCAAGATCTACGAGGTTTATACATCTGCAAATTTCAGACATTGCTTGCTTCTCCGCAGGAAACAACAAGTAGTAGTAGTTTCAGCTACGTGCATTCACAGAAACCTTACTATTTTTACATGTGAAATTGCGAAGTGTAACACGAAAAAGGACGCTACAGGGAATCACCTTAAGGCTGTCACAATAACTCCGGAGACGTCCAGAATTTCGGGCATGTTCAAAAATATGTGAACGTAAGTTTTGATGAATTCAGGACAGCACCATGAACGTCAGCAAAATGTTGAGAAACTTTCAGAAGTTACGGGAATTTTGGAGAAATCCAGAGAACTTCTAAAAATTTTTGGGAAGTTCACAGAAGTTCAAAAATATTCAGGGAAGTTTAAAGATTTTTAGTTCCATGTATTTCAAGTACCAAGATCTTCATGAGAACTACAAGAACTTCAGGATGGCTTCGACAACCTCAGGATAGTTCAATTATCTTCAAGGAAATTACCGGAATTTTTCAGAAGTTCATAGAAACTCAGGGAATGTCCGAAAACTTCAGCAAAGTTCCGGAAGTTGAGAAATTTTTAAGCAACTTTATTGGTGCTTCAGAGATCTTCAGAGGAGTTCCATTAATTAATTGCTGTAACTTTCAAGAAGTTCCGAAGAATTATGGCATATTTTGGCAATCTCAGGAATGTTCTGACAAATATTGTATATATTCGGGGTATTTAGGGAAATTTGATGAATATAATAAAAAATGTTGGAACGTCAAAGAAGTTCCAAGAACTACTTGCAAAATTATGAAACGAAATAAAATTCGAGAACTTCTTAAAAAATTAGGAAACTTCAGAAAAGTTTGAGATTTTAAACGAAGTTATCCCAAGTAATCAAAAGTTCTGATAAAAGGCTATTTGAGGCTTAAGCAACGTTGTTGAAGGTGCATTCAAAGCAGCCTCATTTTTAAGTCGTTTAAAGAGCTTGAAACTTCCGGTATCATAATTGAAGAGCAATCTAAGTAGCTTCTGGCAGAACTTGAACGGCACTTTTAGAAAATAAGTTTATAAAAAAGGTGTTTGTCCTCTAAACCAATTTAATATTTAGTTAGTTAGTTAGAAAGTTAATTTTAGATTGTGTTGGAGTGTTCGACTGTGAGGTTTTACAATAAACAGTTTCGGCTTGGCAGTCTGGCAATCACTCAATCAGAACAAATTAATTTTGTAATTTGTCCCTACGAAGGCCCTAATCAGAGCCGAAACGTAGAGACAAATTACAAAATTAATTTGTTCTGATTGAGTGATTGCCAGACTGCCAAGCCGAACCTTCTTTTCTTGTTATTTTAGAGTCAGGTCTTTATGAAAGTTATTTCTAAAGGCAGATATAAAGGTGTATTGATTTATCAGCATAAGTACACGGGAAAAAAAAGAGTTCCCATATTCATGAACCACAGCCGTGAACCATAGTTCACGGTGTATATTTGAGAAAATTTTGTTCTGGATAGCTGGCCGTGATTTTTAGTTCCCGGTCCGTTTTCGGGAACGGATTTTTTTCCGAGTAGTAGTATTAGAGCTGTTTGAATAATCCAAGCTGAAAATTGCATTAGGTCCTGAGTAACATTGATCGATTCTCTTCGTCTACTTTCTCTTTCGTCAATAACTTGAGCACATAACCGTTTCTTGTTGTGTTTGTCGTATTTGATGCTTGATAAAAGCTTCTTTTTCCGATCTGTGTGCTGAAAATACCTTTACATGGTCATGGGGATACAAAGAGAAAGTCGACGAAGAGAATCTGTCAATGTTACTTAGGACCTAATGCAATGTTCAGCTTGAGTAAAACCCAGTCCTTCTACGTGAGAGCCCCAGAACGAACCGCTGAACCATCTAAGATATTTTAAAGTGAGCTGTTGAGCCGCCTACTGTTGAAGCTTTCAGTGCCAGCTGACTGACTTGAATGCGAAACACAACCCCTTGATGATTTTTAAATTGGTGTTTGCCCGCATGACATTCCAACACACTTATGGTGCAGTAGTTAGCGTCCGTTGATCGCATGCCGAATACACGGGTTCAAACCCAGAAAATTGCTCTTTATTTTTTTTTTGTAGAATATTGATGGCTTAAGGTGAATCGCTGTGGACCCCCTGATTCTGATTAATCTCATTATCAAATCGAATTTTCTAATGCACAAATATCAGCTATCACTAAACTATGAAACTGGTACTCCACGTTTGCTGCAGTGCGCTAGAAAACTTGAAGTGATAGGACATATCAGCCATCAAGACGGCCATGTTTGGACTCTTCAAGGAATCACCTTAAATATAAGAATTATGATTTTTTTGAGCCACTGCCTGTATGAATGTGAACCATTACTTGACCGTACCGAAAATGGTTTAAAATTGTTTATAACCCCTGCTAAACTGTAACTGAAGTCAAGTAATGGTTCGCGTTTGTGCGGGTGATCATTTCATATTTACGTAGAAGTAATGTTGTTGCTAATAAAGACTTGTGCGGATTATTTCATGTGAGCTTTGACGGACCTTTTTAGAAGCTTTCAAGTTGCTAAGAAGTTCCGCAGGGAACTCTTAAAAAACTTTAAAGTTGCTCAAAAGTTCCGCTGGGCACTTGTTTTTAAACTTCGTTACGGCAATATTATCAGCCCTGCCTGAATTTCCCAAGAAGTTCTTAGGGATGCTTTTTGGAATTTTTTGGAGCCTTAAGTTCCTCGCGCGCTTTCTATAGCTTCTAAAGTAGCCAGAAAGTTCTGTTGGAATTTTAAATGCACTTTATGGAACTTGAAAGTGGGTTTTATCGTGGAATGTGGAAGTTTTGGTTGCTTGGGAAGAAAGTTCTGTCGAAACTTTATTTGGACTTTATGGAACTTGACAGTTCTGTCGGAACTTTATTTGGACTTTATGGAACTTGAAAGTGAGTTTTATCGTTGAATGAGGACCGCTTGGTTGCTTGGGTACATGAGCTTTAAGGAAGTACTAAAATATCTGAAAAATTGTAGGAGTTCCAAAAAATATTAATGAACTTCAGGGCAGTTCAAATACCTTCAAACAAATTGGGGAAACATTTAAAACCCCTTATCAATTCTAGTCTAGAGAACAAAATTGATGTTCAAAGATCTTAAGGACAGTTCCAATAACGAAAACTGCAGAAAATTTTAGACTTTCGGGAAACTTTAAAGGTCTTGAAGAATAAGTCATTTTGTTTCGGCTTTCAGTCTTAAAGAAAAAGTGTTACAGTTTTATCGTCGTCAACGTTTCGATCCAGAGGTTGAGATCTTCATCTGGTCTAGCTTTAGTTGTAAAGGTTTTTGAGCTAAACGAAAGGCGGTTCAACTTTATATCCCCTGAAGAAGTCCAAAGCATAGGCCAAAACGTCAGACATAAAACATCCTAGCGTTTTGATCCACCAGTAAACTGAAAAGCCAATATCCGAAAAATAAAATATTTTATGTTTTATGGCGATCCTAGTTTTAATTAGAGAGAACTAAATTGTGTGGCGATCATATGAAAAATAAGTGAGTAACCAGCTCCAAATTTATCATGACAGCACCAGGGATGGAAAATCATTTACATTCATTTCGTGCATTCATTTACATTCATTTGCCTCTAAATTTATTTTATATAAACAAAATTCCGTAAAATAGTGTTTGAAGCTTTTGTAGGCTTTTATGTTAGCTACATTTTTTGTAAACAACTCAAATCTGTATCTCTTATGCATGATGAATCAGAGCGATTAGAACCCACCATTGTTTTTCAGTGAATGTAAATTGCATTCGCTGAAAAATAATAACATGTTCTTCCAGCTCTATTTCATCATGCATAGGAGATCCATATATTGGTTATTAACAAAAATTGTAGTTAATATCAAAAACTACAAAAGTTTCATACATCATTTGACGACATTCTGTTGATGAAAAAAGTTAGAGGCAAATGAATGTAAATGAATGCACGAAATGATCGTAAATGATTTTCCATCCCTGAAATATGAAATAAAACCAATCTATTTGTATGGGTGCATTAATTTTTATATCTGATGCACTCACCTATTTTAAGACTCATTTGTAAGCAGATTTTTTGACGTAGGACTACGTCTGTGATTTATATATGGTGATTCACTTTGTGAGAACCAAAAATGGAACATGTAACGAATTTATGAAAGATTTTAAACGTTTATAACTCAGCTGCCCCTCGACCAATTTCAATAATTTTTTCACCAATCGATCAGAAATATTTATACGCATCGCAATGCTTCCAACTGTTGATTTTTAGCAATAAACTATTGAAAAAGTGGTAAATGCAAAGCATTGTGAAAAAGCGCTGCTTCCCCAACACTGTCATCAGAGAGTCGTTAGTAGACGAAACAAGTCGAAGTGGCATTGGCCTCTGATCTTCGAACGTGAGCGAATAAGGAGGATGCAACTGCGTAACATTTTGCACACTCATCGTCATATTTAGAACCACACGCCCCCAACGACCGCACAAAATGCTCTACAGAGCTGTAATCTTATAACCAAACTTGGAAAAAGGGGTGCAAGTAATATTGATCAATTCTCTTCATCGACTTTCTGTTTCGTTAATAGCTCGACGGCAAACACATTCATTGATACGTTTGTTGTTCTGAACAGTGCTGCAAAATCTCGACAGTACACGGTGATATTGACAATTCTGCTTTGGTCACTCATTTGAGATAACAGTCATAGTCAAGGCAAACCATGTCAATTGTCAATGACAATGATGTCAGTGACGAACATGTGCAGATTTGTTTATTAGCTAAATTTGTAGCAAAATTAAATGACTTGAGCAAAACAATTACATGGATCCATTATAGTGAACAAGTATCTACGCCCTGAGCTACTTGGATAACAATAATGTGACACAGAATGTACTAAATTACACTTTTTGTTACCAGGTGAATCTTTGTCATTGACGAAAAAATGAATGAGATTTTGACAAAGGTTTTTTTGAGGATCAAGTCTGTCAATGACTATGTGACGAACAATTTTGTCAATAACGCGCGAAAGTCTGTCAATGACAATGACAAATCTCAGCACTGGTTCTGAATGATAGAAGAGAATAGCAGAAATAGTGTGAAGCCATGGTAATTAAAAAAGGAAATCTATGAAGAGAATTGACTTTCACCCCTCTGCTTCTAAGTCCATTAATTCAGTCGTCGTCATAATCTAATCTAATCTAATCTAATCTAATCTAATACAAACGCAGCCAGTACGAGAAAGCATCCTGGAAAATGATTAGGTTAGATGAGGTCTAATCATTTTTCTTGTCTAATTGATGTTTACAGCATATCTGAGATATGATATAAACATCAATACGGTCAGGCCTACTCCGTTGTATTTGCCGCAAAAATGATTCTTGGAAATGAATGGGAACATTTCTTGAATCTACAGGGGTGGAAGGATGCGTGGACATACCGTACCAAACGCTCCGATTTACTATGTGTAGTTGTGTGTAATGTGTAAATATTTTTACAATATTGAAGAATCATAAAATAATGCAATGGAAGGATCTTACCGAATTTTCTTAATAGGATGCTTTGTTGATTGTTCATTAACTTTTGATTACTTGTAATACTTATGAATATTTTAGGTGGGCAAAAAGGCGAACTAAGAGGGGGACGCCTGAGCTTTTCCACATTTATATTGCTGTGAAGCAACTGTAAACTCTAGAGGGAATTTATATCTGTAACTGTAACCAGTTCGATTTTGTTTGCTAACCTGGTTAAAACGACATATTTAACTATCTTAAAGATAAATCATCCAGCTCGAACCATTGTAGGGGTTAAGAGATGTGACCATCATTCTATTCTATGTTGGATGTGGAGAAAGGTTTGCAGCAGGGATCGTTCTGGTAAACTTATACTGATTGAAGCGATTTATAATAAAAAAGACCTAAACTTTGTTTGCTTCTTCCGTCATGTTACATAGAGATATTTTGCAAAATACACCTACTTCAGGATTTCGACGATCCTCGGTGGCTGAACATTTCGGGAAACGGAACTCAACGAAACATCCATATTAGCAACCCACTGCTTCGTGCCCCATAAGCCATCTGCTCATGCTACCCCGCAAGAGCTTTGAATCTCACTCATCTGATACACAATTGGGTCACTCTTGCTGGTTGCAATTCTACTGTTCGACATTTTTGAAGGACCACCAAAAACATTAAAGTACTCTTCTTTCTAGGGATGCCTAAAAGTCCAATTATTTGATTAACGATTAGTGGTAAAGAATTTTACAGCTATTCGATTAAATATATATCGAATTTTCAATTATTCGAGCGCGTAACCGACATCCCTTCTTATTTCTACTCGTTTGATTTAGCGAAATAGAGCAAATAAATAAAAGTACTTATTTATCTGAACAGACATAGAGAAGAACCATGACGTGAAACAGGATCATAAGTGTTAAGCGTTTTTCTGCTAAAGGCTTACATTTACCAACTTGTTGAGAGAAGGAGTTTAACGAGAAAAACTAAAAAGGGGAGGAGCTTTAGCTGGGTGGAAGCTGATATTCTACCGGCTGTTTCTATACAACGCATAATTTAGTGTAGAAAGACACAGCAGATGAAGTGTATGATAAAATACCCAAAATGGGTGGGGCTGCTACAGTTAACAAATAACATTCATTATATAAGACCACGTTGTCCTACGTTACCATTGCGTACAACCCCATAGGGCTGTCCCTTATATTTTCATTGAATGGTGCAAATTGAATCTGGATGAAGACAGAACATTTCTCACGTTGTATGTTTGCAGAGCAATTTTGCTCATATGAGCGCATAGTAATCTAGATGGGCGTTCAAAAATTCAGCGAATGATATAACAACACCTTGCTTTTGATTAGGTCAACACCTTTCTTTTCACTATACCTGCAAGCATTTGCCACGGTTCTCTCCAATTCCTGTTCAGTAGAAAAAGCATACGAAATCGAGTATGAGAGGAAATGACCGCTTCTTATTCACTTTTAGCCTATCCTTGTTCCGAAGCATGGAGAGAACAGCGGAGGAAGCACAGGTCTGATAATCGCAACCTTTTTTTTCTATTTGTGTCGACATGGTTCATTTAACTCATTAATACACTCCACATTTCTCTCTTTCTCAATTTTCTTGCATTGGACCGCAGCTCGGTATACCTCATACTCCGTTCATGCGGTCTCCACTAACATCCTGCGCAGATGAATCCCTTATTACTGTAAAGGTACGTTTAGACTATCTGATTTGTTGGTCTGATTCGAGCGGACTGCTCGATAATTTTGTCGGATGCAATGTTCGGATGCGTTCACACTTTTTTGGCAGGATGATTAGATTTGACATTTGATTTGTCGAACGAAATCGGTTTGCGTTTAATTTTCATTCGACTCACCTAGCAAAATACCCGCAAGCTAGGTGAAAATAGAAGAACGCTTGTTTTGAGTTTTGATGGCATCCAGCAGCAACCCTAATAAAATGTGTATGGCTTTTTTGCTTAACGACGTGATCAGAGTATCATGCAAACCATTTGTGGAATAGTTCAATCATTTGGGTTATCGTTCGGGTATGGTATTTTTCTATTATTAGGGAAGGTAAACCGATTTCACTATTCATTAATGTCCTGTGTATGGTTTGACTGATTTTTATTTTCCAGTGTGATTTGCCGAAAGATGCCATAATGGCTTTGATCATGGCATGGTCAGTGTTTATATAATACGAAGCATGTATTGTATAAGAATAAGCATGCCACACAGCAGGTCTGAGAGCCTACTAAGATTTTTTTTAGATTGTAGATCTTCAGATAAATGTTCAAAGTAATGTTCAAAACATCTAGCAAAGCAAAAATAAGCGAAATTTTGAAAATCTTCATGGAAATTTGCAGAAATTCAGGCAAGTCCAAGAATCTACAGTGAAATAAAAAATATTTCACAGAAGTTTGGAGATCCACTGAAAAACTATTCAACTTCAGAAAAGTTCGTAGATCTTCAGAACATAGCTACATAACTTTGAAAAAAAAACTGAACTTCTGAAAAAAAACAACATTCATAGATCTTCTGATAAATTTGAAGACCTTCAAGAAAATGTGCCGATTTTCTGATACATTTTTAGAATCTTAGAAATTTTAATTGACCTTTAATAAAATTTGAAGAACTTCTGGGAAGTCCGGCGATCTAAAAAAATATATATGGGGGAAATTTGTAGATCTTGAGAGAGATATTTAAAACTTTAAGGAAGCTCAAATAGGTTCATATTAATTTTGAGAACTTTAGGTTATTTAGAAGATCTTCAGAAATTTTTTTAAATTTTCAGGGTAGAGGAATTTACAAAACTTCAGAGAAGCTTGCAGATCAACTGGGAAATTTATTGAGCCTCAAGGTTTTTTTTTGTAGATCTTGAGAATAGAACTATGGAGCTTCAGACAAAATTTTTCAAAAAAGTTTCACAGTTTCAGAAAAATAAGAGATCTTCAGAAAAAATCGTTAAAAAAAATCGCAGCGAAGTACAAACAAAAGTACTAGATTTTGCAGAACTCTATGGAAGTTGAAAATAGATAGATCTGAAGAACTTCAGAAAAGCCCGTAGACCTTGAGAGAAGTCTGTAGAACGTCAAATCCCGTAGAAGTTCGTAAGTTTTTAGAATAATTTGAAAAACTTCAGCAAAACTCACAGAACTTCGGGATTTGTTACCTACACCAGGAAGGCAGCTCCCACACCTCGACCCATCAACACCAACGGCTTTACTTCCCTTCCTAATTCGGGAAAGTTCGCCGATCTTTAGAAGTATTTACTCAACTTCAGAGAAATTCGCGAATCTTCAGATACATTTTTAAAGCTTCAGCGTAGTCCAATTATTTTCAGATAATTTGTAGAGCTTTGGGGAATTTCAAATAAAATTTTGATAAATTTGCAGAACTTTATGGAAATCCAAGAATTCACAAAGAAGTTAACAGAACTTTAGAAAAGTTCGGAGATCTACTAAGAAATTTATTGAACTTAAGGGTAGCTTGTAGATCTTTAGAGCAGAAATACAGTACTTCAGAAAACTTTACAGAATTTGTAAGAAAATTTAGGAACTTAAGAAAAGTTAAGAGGGTAGATCGTAAATCTACTGAAAAATCTGCAGATTTTTAAATAAATTTTCAAAAATGTATTGTGGTTCTTGGATTTAAAAAAAAACTTACAAAACTTCAGGTAAGTTCGCTGATCTTTAGAGATATGTGCACAACTTCAGAAAAATTAGTAGAACTTCATGAAAACTTCCGAAAAAATCCGGAAAGCTCAAAAATTTCTAGATCATCTTTTAATTCTTTAGGAAATTGTGTAGATGTTCACAGATATTTGCAGAAATTAATTGGATCATGAACATCTACAGAGAAAATTACGGAACTTTCGAGAAGTTCGTAGATTATTAGATATTTTGTGAACATCAGAGATAATTGTTGATCTTTAAGGATCTTAAATCTGCAGGGATTCCGATTTTTAGGAAAATTTGCAGAATTAGGTTCTTAACAGAAATTTTCAGAACTCAAGGAATCATGTCGATCTATAGAGAACTTTTCCCACTAGCTTGTCGAAAGTTGGTATCGACATCCTGGCTTCCCTTCATATCGCAGCTCTTGAAGGACAAGATGAGCCCGATCCCTGCCGGTGTTCTTCCTGAGCAATCATTTCCCACTCCACAAAGTTCACCTTCTCCTTTTCATTTTATTTAAAATAATAAAAGCAAATACGCCTGGCGAAGCTAGAGCAATTTTCCGGCAGTATTTACTTTTGATTCCTGATCCAGTTTTGTTTTGAAATCTAAATTGACATTTCTTTCGACATGTGCAAGCAGTGTCAACACCAGCAAACAATGGGGTTCGATAAAGTTTGTCGAAAGTAAATTCGAGCAGATTTTTCATTATGGCGGCAGTAAAAATCAGACCAACAAATCAGATAGTCTAAGCGGACCTTAAGCAAATCCTATATTCCCTTGTTGGGTGTACGGCAGGCTAAGTCAAGCTGCTGAGTGAAATCACATTCGCCCTTTTTAAATATTAGCCCTGCGTCAAAATAGTCTCTTGACCTGTCAAAATTAAATGATTTCTCATACCTAAGACATATGAAAAGTTTTATCCAAATTGGAGAGAGTTGAGCTAGGTTATTTGTTCATTTGCCATAGAATTACTCGAAATTCTTTAAATAAATTAAAATTTTGCAGTAATCGATTCACTAAAATGAATATATCTCGGAAGCAGATAGCCAAAATCTGTTCAGGGCAAAACTAATCTACATAAAATTTTCAACAGAGATAGTCTATACTTGAAAGGCCCCTTGTGTACAGCATGCGTTCATTTTATTTTCTTGCTGCACCCTAAAGTAGAATTTTAATTTTAGCACACATTTGAAGACAAGATCAAGCGGTTAACTTATTTTTTTAAGCGTCCTCCTCATTATACCCTCATTTTATCCAAATAATAGCATCATGAACGTTATTTGAATTTCGTATGCTATCCGTCATAAGCACTAAAAACCTAACTAACTTCCCATCACCCCCACGATACCATCGCAACACAGTATCATCATTCATCTTTGAACCATTATCGCCAACCTTCGGTACGCAGAATTTTTTATAAAAATCTCGGCCACCGGTCCCAGGACAGGCATCGTACCTAAACTAATTAGCGCCGAATGGCTACTAGAGCCCGGGTAAAAAATCAACCCTGCTCCACCTTCCCTTTGAACTCAACTCAAGATTCTTCTTTGCTCAAGAGTCCTTTTCTCGTAGTAGTAACTTCATCATACCTCGTCCGGACAAAAAGGATGACTTACAGCAAAAGAGCAAAATCCTTGATAATGGCAGCGATAACGGATACCGGCTCCCACGATGCACAGACCGGAGCACCCAGAGAAACTGCTTTATCATTCGAGGATTATGTCAACAGGGGGATGACTAATGATGCCTTCTCTTCGCGTCAGCATGGGCATCTGGATAAACGGTTTAAGCTACTTTTGATGGAACACCTTTTTCCAACTCGCCAGGACTATAAACGCTTGATTTGATCAATTTGAGATTAGATTCAGCGAGCAACTTAATTCCCGGTAATGGAATTAACGAATCACGAATGCAGCCTAATTTTATGTTCGAAAAGTTGAAGCTACTTGTTTCCACATCGGTCGGTCGAGTCCCTGGGGCGAAGGAGGGAGGCGGCATGGCTGCACAAGAAATAAACGCAATAATTAGCCCTGTTATTTAAATCAAGTTATTCTCATCATCACCGAAAGCGGCTGCCGGACGGGACGAGCTGGAACGGGGGTTCATTAGAATGCAAATCATGAAACCGAACCTTAAAAATTTTGAATAATTACCCTCTCTGTCGGATGGGGAACGAAAAAAAAATGCCCGCGCGGCACCAGCGAAGGACAAGTTTAACTCCGGGAGGAGACTTGTTTCAATTTTCCCGGGGATTCTGCCCACACACACAAAAAACGAAGAAACTCGCAATCGTTCAAACTATTTAAAATTCAAAACAGTCCACTTCTTCCTTCCTTCATTTTTTTTTTTTTGGTTCAAACCAACCACTTTGAGAGTGTGGGAGGACGAGCTAACCAACCTTAAAAGCAACAAAAAAGTCAAACTGAAACGTCGAAACTACTTGTGAAGCGAGTTTTTGTGTAGTAGGTATGTCTCTCTCGATCGGAATTGCACTTGCCTTTCATGTATCAAAGTTGCACCCGTGCTCGAAAAAGACGACGACGACGGCGATGGAAAAAAGCTGGCAGAAAAATGTTGAAACGATTTTTCTAAACCGCAACCGCCGGCCGGGCCCCCCGATTCCCAGGTTGATCCGGTGTTGTCTTGTCGTTCATTGTTGTTAGAGACACAACTCAAACTAAACGAAACTAAAAAGTTCAACTCGCCTGGCAAAGCGAAACGAAACGACTCGGATAACTCCTCAGAATAGATTGAGCAGTTCCTCCCGGAATGACTGACAGGATAATGTTTAGAGCAAATATTTGAGTTGAAAGTTCCGTCGAGTCAATGCTTCTCGGCTCAGACGGATCCCCTTTTCAGTTTGCGATTGAGTCAAAATTCGCTGATTTTATCAAAACAACGCGGTTTACAACAATCACAGATCGGAAGTGCAACACGTGCAATGTGCAATCAATCCAATCTTCTCACCACCGAACCATATTGAGAGGTAATGAAGACATCGAACGACGAAACAAACTGGACAAATATTATTAAATAAAGTCAACACCCAGATCATATTCGCTTCTTTCGATCCAGGAAGCTGAAGAGGATGTTCTACAAGGACCAGTCGCAAGAGACACAACACATACGCGCCCAAGTGCTATTACCATCGTCATCGTCTCATCATCTTCGTTTTGCACTTATCCTCCCCTCTCCCCCCCCATCCCTCATTCACATGCCTATTGGAAAACAAGGAGGGGTTGAGGAAAATTTGTCGCTGCTTCCCGGTCAGCAATTTTTATATTTTCTGATGCCATCGGCAGAAAACCCTTCGAGAAGGCGAAGACGAAGGAGACGGCTTTCCACCCGTCGTCGTCGTCGTCGTTTATAACTTGTTCAATAACTCGGCTTCCTTTCGATTCAGCTTTGAAAAGGGCAGCGATTGGGGGGGAGAGGGGAGGGGGTTGTTTTTTCATATGTACATTCGAACAGCCTAGAATGAAATGTTTTGAACATGACTGTCTCAGGAACATTATCGCCAAAACTGCAGCTGTCTTAGTAGCGATAAAATTAAATGAATGTTATGTTGAATTTGAGAACACTTGGTGTGAAACCAATGGATGATTCGTTAAAAAACATCCAATAGGATCATCTAAACGTCCACGCCCAGCACCTTCACAGTCATCTTCCAACACTAACAGCAAACATTATTTCAATCGATTGATTCGTCCTAACCGATTCGATCCCACGAAGTCATATAAGACTCCTACGCGAAATCAGCTGTCAGGAATCACTGCTTGGAGATAACACTAATTGGAAAATCGCCCACTTTGACAAAATTTTGCCTCGCTGAATCCAAACATGTTCTCATATTTTATGTAACACGTACAGTTTTTGAGAAAAACGGGTTTGAATTCACGAAAGTACGTATTTTCAAGGATTCTACTATTCTGCATTTATGCTCCTCCCTTCGATAAATATGATTGGATTTTGTAGAATAAACCTATCTGAATAGATACATGAAAGTAAATTTTTTGCAGCACACTCAATTGTTGAGAAAAATGAGTTAAAATTAACAAAAGTACGTATCCTCCCGGAAATTTTTATTCCGGTGCTCTAAAGTCTGAACCCCTTAGAATTCAGACACTTTATTTATTCTTTAGCAGCGCCTCTAGTGGTCGGATTTGGAATGTTTTGACAGCGATTTGTTTTTAAAGTACTCGTGTTTCAGTAATGAAAGTTTCATCTTGATACGTGCAGTATTAAATAGCTTGTACTAGATCGAAGATGGAAGCATTGCAACGGAAAATCAGCAACAGAGGAATACGAACCGAGACCAACGGCAACGACCCCAGCGACGAACTCGGCACGTGGAACTTTCGATCCCTCAATTTCATCGGGAGCACCCGAATACTCGCCAATCTACTGAAGGATCGCGGATTCGGCATCGTAGCGCTGCAGGAGGTGTGTTGGACAGGTCCATGGTGCGAACGTTGAGAGCTAATCATACCATCTACCAGAGTTGCGGCAACACACGCGAGCTGGGCACAGCTTTCAACGTGATGGGCGAAATGCAGAAGCGCGTGATCCGGTGGTGGCCGATCGACGAAAAAATGTGCAGGTTGATCACTCCGGACGCACTGATGATGACAAGGACGCATTTTACGCGCAGCTCGACCGCGAGTACGATCGCTGCCCAAGCCACGACGTCAAGATCATCATAGGAGACCTAAACGCTCAGGTAGGCCAGGAGGATGAATGCAGACCGACGATTGGAAAGTTCAGCGTCCACCAGCTGACGAATGGGAACGGCCTACGACTCATCGATTTCGTCGCCTCCAGGAACATGGCCATACGTAGCACCTTTTTCCAACACAGCCTCCCTTATCGTTACACCTGGAGATCACCACAGCAGACGGAATCGCAAATCGACCAAGTTCTGATTGATGGACGGCACTTATCCGACATTATCGACGTCAGGACCTATCGTGGCGCTAACATCAACTCTGACCACTACCTGGTGATGGTCAAACTGCGCCCAAAACTTTCCGTCATCAACAATGTACGGTACCGACGCCCGCCACGGTACAACCTAGAGCGACTGAAGCAACCGGATGTCGCCTTAGCATACGCGCAGAATCTCGAGGCAGCGTTGCCAGAGGAGGGCGAGCTCGATGTGCCCCCTCTAGAGGACTGCTGGAGTACAGTAAAAGCAGTCATCACCGACGCAGCCAAGAGCACCATCGGGTACGTGGAAAGAAGTCGACAGAATGAATGGTTCGACGAGGAGTGCAGAGCGATTTTGGAGGAGATGAACGCAGCGCGGGCGGTAATGCTGCATCATGGAACCCGACAGAACGTGGAACGGTATAAACAGAAGCGGAAACAGCAGACCCGCATCTTTCGGAAGAAAAAACGCCGCCTGGAAGAAGCGGCGTGCGAGAAAATGGAACTGCTATGCCGTTCCCAAGAAACATGGAAGTTCTACCAGAAGCTCAACGCATCCCGCAACGGCTTTGTGCCGCGAGCCGAAATGTGCAAGGATAAGGACGGGAGCCTCTTGACGGACGGACGTGAGGTGATTGAAAGGTGGAAGCAGCACTTCGAGGCGCACCTGAATGGCGAGGATAACGTAGGCACGGGAGACCAGCGCAATGGAGAAAACGACTACGTCAGTGCAGCAGAGGACGGAACTGACCCAACTCCCACGCTGAGGGAAGTTAAGGATGCCATTCAGCAGCTCAAAAACAACAAAGCAGCTGTTAAGGATGGTATCGCAGCCGAACTCATCAAGATGGGCCCAGAAAAGTTGGCCATCTGTCTTCGGATGATATTCAGGATCTGGGAAACAGAACAGCTACCGTAGGAGTGGAAGGAGGGGGTAATCTGCCCCATTCACAAGGAAGGTGACCGTTTGGAATGTGAAAACTTCAGAGCGATCACCATTTTGAATGCCGCCTACAAAGTGCTATCCCAAATCATCTTCCATCGTCTATCACCTAAAATGACCGAGTTCGTGGGAAGTTATCAAGCCGGCTTCATCGACGGCCGATCGACAACGGACCAGATCTTCAGCGTACGGCAAATCGTCCAGAAATGCCGTGAATACCAGGTCTCAACGCATCATTTGTTCATCGACTTTAAGGCGACATACGGCAGTATCGACCGCACAGAGCTATGGAAAATCATAAACGAGAACGGCTTTCCTGGGAAGCTTATCAGACTGATCAAAGCAACGATGGACGGTGTGCAAAACTGCGTAAGGGTTTCGAGTGAACTATCCAGTTCATTCGAATCTCGCCGGGGACTGCGACAAGGTGACGGACTCTAGAAGGTGTAATGCGACGAGCCGGACTCAACAGCCGGGGTACGATTTTCACGAAATCCGGTCAATTTGTGTGCTTTGCGGACGACATGATCATTATCGCAAGAACATTTGGAACGGTGGCAGAATTATACACCCGCCTGAAACACGAAGCAGCAAAGGTCGGACTGCTGGTGAGTGCGTCAAAAACAAAGTACATTCGTCTAGGAAGTAATGTCACGATAGACGGGGATACTTTCGAGGTAGTGGAGGAATTCGTTTACCTTGGATCCTTACTGACGGCTGACAACAATGTGAGTCGTGAAATACGAAGGCGCATCATCAGTGGAAGTCGTGCCTACTACGGGCTCCAGAAGAAACTACGGTCAAAAAAGATTCACCCCCGCACCAAATGTACCATGTACAGAACGCTAATAAGACCGGTGGTCCTGTATGGACTTCGGCGGAGAACGGTGAGTGACGGCGAAGAATGAACGACGAGCTCGCTGCACTCTACGGCGAACCCAGCATCCAGAAGGTGGCCAAAGCCGGAAGGATGCGGTAGACAGGGCATGTTGCAAGAATGCCGGACAACAACCCTGCAAAGTTGGTGTTCGCTACTGATCCAGTTGGTCCAAGAAGGCGTGGAGCGCAGAGAGCACGATGGGCGGACCAGGCGGAGCGTGATCTAGCGAGCATTGGGCATGACCGAGGATGGAGAGCGGCAGCCGCAAACCGAGTATTGTGGCGTACTATTGTTGATTATGTCTTATCTTAAATGTGATGTTGTACAAATAAATGTATGTATGTATGTAGATCGAAGACGAGAAAAGAAAATTGAAAACCCGACGTGGTCAATTCGAAACATCGCAAAAAAGTTGAAGAAGGCCGTTTCTACCGTGGCAGATGTTCTTAACCCGTTCCGTGATTGTGGCCCGGAAGGTTCAAAGCAAACGTCATGCTTGAACTTTGGGTCGGAAGCTGAACTGAAAGGTGTTGAGGTCGATCAAGAGAAACCCAGAACTCTCGGATCGAGATGTCGCCAAAAAATACGGTGCCAGCCATAGTACCATCTGGAGGATCCGTCTTCGAGCAGGTTGACCGTTAAATTCGTGCCTCCAAGCTACCGAACCAAGATGAAGCAGAATCTAGTGACCTGAACACACGCCCGGAAGTTCTACGACCGGGTTCTGACGAAGTACAGAGGATGACTTGTCATGGACGACGAAACCTATGTCAAGATGGATTTCAGGCAGGTTTCCGGACAAATGTTTTATCTGGCCACAGCACGGGGTGATGTCCCAACAAATTCAAGTTTGTTTTCACCGATAAATTCGTCCGGTTACTGATGATCTGGCAAGGAATTTGCAGCTGCGAACTCAAAACCAAGCTTTTCATCACCAACAAAACGGTGTGCAGCCGTTTCTTTCACCACTGAAACACAAGTAATTTCGAAACAAATCACTGTCAAAACATTCCAAATCCGACCACTAGAGGCGCTGCTATAGAATAAATAAAGCGTCCAGATTCTAAGTGGACCAGACTTTACTAATTGGTTTACTACCTCGCTCTTTGAAAAATATGATAGAATTTTATAGAATAGACCTGGTGGAATCGATGCGTGAAAATGATTTTTTTTTTTTTTGAGCACACAAATAGGGGAAAAGTTGGCTTCGGCAATACCCTCACCTATTATCGTCTGGGGGGTAAACAAAGTCCTAGAGCACTCAAATTTGGCCAATAGTTGCTCTGAAACACAATGTATCCACATGCCAAAATTGAGCTCTCAAGGACGTTGTTTACCCCCTGACGATAATAAGTTAAGGTATTCCCGAAGCCAACTTTTCCCCTACGTATTTTAGAAAATTGAAACTCATTGTTCTCAACAATTGTGCGACCTCTAAAAAATCTACTTCCACACATCGATTAAAATCTCTAAAATGCGTAGTTGTGTGCTCCATAAAATATATTTTCACGTATCGATTCCGCCAGGTCTATTCTATAAAATTATAAAAATTCTATCAAATTTCCCAAAGAGCGGGGTAGGAAACCATCTTAGTAGAGCAACCAAATGAACATTTCCAAAAAAAAACACGTGTTTTCGAAAATTTAAACATGTTTGTTTTTTTAAAAATTGAGCGTTCTCAAAAAAATCTACTTTCTCGCATATTTTCAGGCATGTCCATCGTACAAAATGCAACCATATTTTTCAAAGAGCGGGGTAATCCAAATTCTATTGCGCTGTTCCAAGTTTAAATTTGACTGCGATTTTTGTAATCCAAATTTGATTGCGCTTTCCATGAAAAATTTAACTTTGCTACTCGTAATCAAAATTTGGTTTTGCTTTTTCAAGTAAAACTTGTCTTCGCTTCACTATTAATCCAAATTCAATTGCGCTTTTCCAATAAAATTTGACTTCGCTTTACTCGTAATCCAAATTCGATTGCACTTTTCCAAGTCAAATTTGACTTCACTTCACTCGTAATCCAAATTCGATTGCACTTTTCTATATCAAATTTGACTTCGCTGCACTCGCAATCCAAATTCAATTGCACTTTTCCAAGTTTCAATTTGACATCACTTCACTCGATAGCCAAGTTCGGTTGCGCTATTCCAAGTAAAATTTGACTGTGCTTCTCGTAATCCAAATTTGATTTTGCTTTTCCATGTAAAATTTGACTTCACTTCCCTCGTAATTCAATTTCGTTTTTTACAACTAAAATTTGACTTCGCTGCTCGTAATCTAAATTTGATTTTGCTTTTCCAAGTAAAATTTTACATCGCTTCACTCGTAATCCGAATTCGATTGCGCTTTTCCAAATTTGACATTGCTTGGCTTGTTAGCCAAGTTCAGTTGCACTTTTCCATGAAAAATTTGACTTCTCTACTCCTTCATTTGTTTTGCGTCGATCTTGTTCTCCGGGCTGAGCACCAATGCTACCGACGCCAGGGAGACAGCTCCCACACCTGGACCATACCTATCGACCCATCAACTCATGAACGGCTTTACTTCCCTCCGAAGGAAGGCGTGATCAGAGATGTTATGCCTCAGAACATCCCGGCGGCGCCGACTGGGATTGAACCCAGGCCTGCTGGGGTGAGAGGTAATCACGCTTACCACTACACCACCAGCGCCACTTGACTTCTCTACTCGTAAACAAAATTTGATTTTGCTTTTCCAAGTAAATTTTGGCATCGCTTCACTCGTAATCTAAATTTGATTTTGCTTTTCCAAGTAAAATTTTACATCCTTTCACTCGTAATCCAAATTCGATTAAGCTTTTCCAAGTAAAATTTAACTTCCCTTCACTCGTAATCCAAATTCTATTGCGCTTTTACAAGTAAAATTTGTCTCCGCTTCGTTTTCGCGTAATCCAAATTCAATTATGCTTTTCCAAGCAAGCTCACTCGTAATCCAAATCCAATTACGATTAACAAGTAAAATTTTACTTTGCTTCACTCGTAGTCCAAATTTGATTGCGTTTTTTTAAGTTAAAATATGACATCCCTTCACTCGTACTCCAAGTTTGATTGCGCTTTTTCAAATAAAATTTGGCTTCGCTTCTAGTAATCCAAATTAAATATTGGTTTATATGTAAAATTTGACATAGCTTCACTCGTAATCCAAATTCGATTGCATTGTTTCAAGTAAAATTTGCGTCGCTACTCGAAATCCAAATTCGATTTTACTTTTCCAAGAAAAATATAACTTCGCTTCACTCGTAATCCAAATTCGATTGCGCTTTTTCAAGTAAAATTTGACTTCGCTACTCAAAATCCAAATTCAATCTTGCTTTTCTAAGTAAAATTTGGCTTCGCTTCACTCGTAATCCTTAGAGATGAACTAGCCTAAGGCTAAAAATCTCTTAAATAAAGAATTAAAAAAAAAAAAAAACTCGTAATCCAATTTCGAATGCCTTTTTCCAAGTAAAATTAGACTTCGCTACTCGTAATCCAAATTTGATTATGGTTTTCCAAGTAAAATTTGAATTCGCTACTCGAAATCCAAATTTCATTTTGCTTCTCCATGAAAATTTTTATTTCGCTTCGCTCGTAATTCAAATTCGATTAGGTTTTTCCAAGTCATATTTGAGTTCGCTACTCTAAATCCAAATTAGATTTTGCTTTTCCAAATTTGATTGCGCTTTTCAAGAAAAAATTGACTTCGCTTCTCATAATCCAAATTTGATTTGGCTTTTTCAATTGAAATTTAACTTCGCTTGTAATCCAAATTCGATGGCGCTTTTTTAAGTAAGATAGGAGAAATGTCTCTAATGTTGGTCTATAGATCTAAGATTGGGCCCATCGCTAAAAATCTGCTATTTATCAATTTTATCTAGATGAACGCGTTATTGGGACGTTACTAGTGGATATTTTTGGTTGCTATTGAAAATTTAGTCGATTGCTGAATTTATGTATGGGCCCAAATTAGGGACACTTAGGCCGACATTACCCTATAACTTCGTTTTTCATAATACAATTTCAAATACACAGTAATTTTACAGTAAAAATGGGCTTCGCTTCTCTGATAATCAAAATTCGATTGAACTTTTCCAAGAAAAACTTGACTTCGCTTCTCGTAGTCCAAATTCAATTGCATTTTTCCAAATAAAACTTTACCTCGCTTCTCATAATCCAAATTTGATTGCGTTTATCCATGTAAAATGTATAAATTATTTATTTATATATTTATTTATATGACTGAACATCAACAGGCGTTATTTGCCCCAATGGAGACCCTATTGAAGAGTCTCTGTAAACCACCGATTGCACCGAACATGCTATAATTAGTTCGCTGTATGGGCGCAGCATTGTATTATTCCGTAGGGCTCGGGGTTGAACATAGATGTCAATTTGCTCAAGGAGGACAGGGCAATCGGTGCGTCCTTGCAAAATATCCGCAATTAGCAATGTCCTTGCTGTATCTCTTCGAATCGACAGGCGCTCCAGATGGATCAGTTGCAAACGACTTTCGTAGCTTGGCAATCGGAAGGGATCCGTCCACGGCAGTTTACGTAGCGCATATCTCAGGAACCGTCGCTGAACAGACTCAACTCTTTCGACACCGTTGTTGTAGTGAAGAGTCCAGACAACCGAGCAGTATTCTAATATGGAGCGAGACAAGAAGCAGTACAACGATTTAAGGCAGTAGATATCCATGAAGTCTTTGGCAATCCTGAAGATAAATCCTAGAATTCTGGAAGCTTTGTCGACGGCGTGCGAGATGTGCTGCTTGAAAGAGAGTTTTGTATCCAGAATCATGCCTAGGTCCTTAATTTGGCTGACGCGCTCAATTACAGTGCCTAACAAAACATACTTGAACATAATCGTCTCTTTCTTGCGCGAAAAAGAGATAACCGAGCATTTGGACGGGTTAACCTCCATGCGATTCAGAATACACCAATCAGCAAAAGCATTCAGCTGACGTTGAAGGAAGCAACAGTCTTCAATTGAGTGAATTAGGAGGTAGAGTTTAAGGTCATCTGCGTAAGATAATCGTGGTCCCTCAATTACCAGATTCACGTCGTTGAAATAAATCAGGAAAATCAGCGGTCCCAGGTGACTAACCTGAGGTATGCCGGATGTGGCAGCAAACATACAGGACTGGTGATCACCAATGACAACAGTAAGATAGCGATCGGTGAGGTACGACTGAAACCATTGCAAAAGGCAGCTGTGGATACCAAGCCTGTCCAGTTTAGCGATTGATATGCGGTGATTCAATTTATCGAAGGCAGCAGATAAGTCAGTATAAATGACATCCGTCTGAGCACGATCCGACATACTGTTAGAGATGTAGGAAGTAAGGCACAGCAAGTTAGTGGCAGTGGAGCGACCAGCCATGAAACCATGCTGGTCGATACTAATATACGGCTTACAGTGAGCGAGTAACGGTTGCATAACAACGAGTTCCAACAATTTAGCAACATCGCTAAGCGAAGTAATGCCACGGTAGTTGCCAACGTCCTGTTTGTTGCCTTTTTTATGTACTGGAAACATGTGCGCTAGCTTCCAACAGGATGGGAAAACTCCGACGTCCACAGACCGTTGAAAAACGTGAGGCAGTGGAGACAACAAACTGTCCAAGTGCGTTTTGAGGAACGTCGATGGAATTCCGTTAGGACCCGGATTGTACGACGACTTGAGTTTCGAGGAAGCCCTGAAAAACATCTCGGGATTGATGTCAATTCTGCTCATGGTTTGGCCAGAGAGTGGTACGTAACTGGCAGCCAGTCGGGCATGGTCGTCACTCAGTCTCTCGTCCGTGAAGACACTGGCAAATATTTCAGAGAACAGCCAGTCGGGCATTATCGTAACTCAGTGTCTCGTCCGTGAAGACACTGGCAAATTTTTCAGAGAACAGCTGACATATATCTTGCGTAGATGAGGCCACGTTACCATTATGTGTCATAGACGACGGCAGACCAGCTTCATGGCGTTGTTCGTTGACAAACTTCCAAAACTGCTTGGGACGTGACTTAAGCTTTCTCTGCAATCCACGTTGATACTGAAGAAAGCACCGTTTCGCAACTCGTTTGTATGCGTGATTGATCCTGACATAGTCACGTTGAAGGGATAGTGTGCGGTGCTTGGTGAACTTCCTAAGAGCGGCTCTCTTTCTGGATTTCAGTCGACGAAATTCGCTCGTATGCCATGGTGGATGGGTCGTATGATGATGAATCTTTTTCGGAACGTGTCTGTCAATGATATATGCCAAGACATTTGAAATAGTTTGAGCGGCAGACTCAATGTCAACGGTGTCCAATAAGTCGTCCCAATCTAAATTGGAGAGTAACTCGGCGATACTGCCATGGTCGGCGTTGCGAAAATCGTAGGAAACGGAGGCAGGTGAAATATTAAAATCATGCATCAGCTTAGTACAAGTTCTATTGCGTTTTTTCTAATTAAAATTTGTCTTCGCTACTCCTTTTCCCAATTCGACCCTATTCACATCCAAGTGACTTCGCTTCTCGTAATACAAATTTGATTTTACTTTTCCAAGAAAAATTTGACTTCACTTCACTCGTAATCCAAATTCGAATGCGTTGTTCGAATTAAAATTTTACTTCGCTTTTCGTAACTCAAGTTCGATTGCGCCCCCGACTACCCACAACCACAGCACTGGCTGGAGGGAGGGTATTAAGCCGTCAATGACCTGGACCTCCAATACCTCCTGGAATTCTGAGCATGCCTAAAAATGATGTGTTTTCTTTGTATGTTGAATATAGCACATATCAATTTTAGAGCCCTGAACAGAAGAAATACACTATTAAAAGTTCTTCAAATCATCCTGGAGAATAGACCTTGAAGATCTACATGCTCAACAAAATGTCCCGACCGAAATTCTGAACTCTAATCGCTTCCAGATGGTCCATAATATCATGTGAGACATGTACTACCTATAATCTCATATCAGTCTCATATGGAAAAAGTAGGCATTGAGAAGATGGCTTCAACGAAGTATAATTTCCATGTAAATATTTAAAATCATAGTGAATTTATCGATAATTTTGTCAAGTTAAAATGCAGCTTGCATTATTAGTTATATCAGCGAAAAATATGGCGATTCAAAAAACAAAACTGTAACTTAGCCTCTGGACGATTTAATTTCAGGATTGGACTGATATGCGACTACTTTCTTCATGTTGTTTTCACATTTTTCATGACTAAAGTTCGTAGTTTTATCACGTAATATGAAAGTAGATGCCAATTGATAGAAGATAGCGTTATTATCTTAAAATTTACGAGAATCCATATGGGACTGATATGCGACTATAGGCAGTATAGTTGTGTTACCCAAAAATGTATAAGCTAGAGTTCAGATCTTAATCTTCTACAGGTTCAACAAAATCTTGTTCCATGTCCAGACTGATGTTTAACCACTTAGAAATCTGTGAATCTTAGAAGCGTTAGGTTCCTATACTTATAGTTATTTATTTCGTCAACCCACGTAGACTAGTACAAATACATGTTTGTGTCTCCATACACAACTATAGGAACCCAACACTTCTAATAATTCTCCTCTACCAGGAGAACAGTTTAAAGAGACGTTAATAGACGGAAGCACCAACACTTCTAACGTATCGCAACTGTAGGAGCGTTTACCTTACACCTGAATGGCCATTTGAGCACTGTGAATAGATAGATTTTAGAAATCTTGGCTTGTGGCTGAACAACTATTTATTGATTTATCGGTATATTTTTGGACTTCATTGGCAGATCGTGAATGAAGTTAGAGCAATTTTAGTAAAACACTCGATTTTCAACTTTTTTCGTAGTGGACGAAGTTTCGTAAAATTGTAGTTTTTTGAGAAATTGGGATTTTATATAATAGTTAAACTCCTTACTCACTCAAACAAAAGTAAAGCTCAATACTATACCGATAACCGATAAATGTTTGATGAGCCAGCACCCAAAATGTCAGAAATCTGTCTTTTTAAATTTCGGGTAACGACTTTTCAGCAGGCTTGATGGAGCCTCACTCGCGAGTTTGAAATAAGCCGAGCGTAGCATTTTCCTGTGGAGTAGAATGCCTACTGCCAAATCATTCCACTGAGCTACAGAGCTTGTGAGCGAAGGGGGCTAAAATGAGAGTGAGGTTTGCTGCCATTCAAGTTCACGTTTTCCATCAGACGCTCTTACTCTCACTCTGAGTGAACTCTGAGCTTCTTGCGTCGAACAAAAAAGTCACCCGGAGTCTCGAAAAGCGCACCTTACGTCAAATCATCCTCTCGATGAAGTTCACTCTCCCTCTCTCTCGAGGATTTTTTGTTTACTTCTTCCATATTCCTGCCGCCACTCACTCGAGGTGAGGGCTGGCTAAACTCACAGGCAGAGATGCCAGATCTACGGAAATCTCCGTAGATCTACGGATTTTACAATTTTTTGCGGAAATACGGATCCGTAGGCAAAATCTACGGAATTCGGTACAGTTTCTACGGATTTTTTCTTCAGTGTACGTCTCCCTTCAGAATCGAATTTTACAATCTAGAGTATAATCTGATTCTGAGGGAAAGAAGCATAAAGTAAAATACACCCCTGCAACTTGTCGACCGTTTTCTGCGACTCTGTAGCTCTTCCCTCATATGAAATATCCCGTAAGCAAACGTCAGACTGTGCGTGAAACATGGCGGCCTTCGTACTATCTCTTCACTCCGCCGAAAGTTCTCATAATATACTGTCAATCTTTGCTTGAAGGGAAAAATTTTCGACGGTGCCGTGTGAAGGCGAATAAAAGTCGTGTCGAGACCAGTATTGTCTTTTCTATTTTCTATGATAATCTGTGTATCTATTTTCTATGATAATCGACTGCCTTTACTTCCGACACTTGCAAAAAAAGCTTTCAAATTACAGTACCAAACTAAAATTGATTGATTGATTTATCTTTATTAGGGAGGCTTTCAGCCTGGGGCTGGTTCGCCTCCAATTTACCAAACTAAAATGTCATACGACAGGCTCTGTCATACGACACTGTTGCCGAAGGCCGTCACGAATGTATGTATTTTAGTTTTTCTCATAATAAGAGCTGCTGATGTTGTGCTTGTGTGAATTCTGAAAATAGCAAGCATCGATGGCTTAGTAATAACATTTCTGATCAGAAATGGTTTAATTTACACAAAATTTAGGAATTAGAACGAAATCACATATGTCATATGATGATTATTTCTAGATAGAGCTGGAATTAGGGCGTAACAGCTTTTGTAAACAATGACTTGTTTTGATGATTTAAAGAAAGTTAAGGCTTGCCAACGCCAATCAACAACACCATCAGGTAGGGGAAGAGTTCTCCTACCCGACGGTTATAATGGTTTGCGTGGGAATATCTCGAGTTCCTAGATATAATCGATAGAAGTCATTGTTTACAAAGGCTGTTACGCCCTAATTCCAGCTCTATCTAGATTTGATGATTTTCTTTTTGCTCGAATGTTGTTCTACCGTTTGCGTTGTGTAAGAGAGACGACGTTCTCTTCCCCGTCAGCTCGATGATGATCAGGCCTTGAACGTGTTCATCAAAAAGCAGTCGTTGGCTTCATAAAGGAAACTTCGGTTAAATCGTGGCTTTCTTATAAGATTACGACACTACTGTACCGCTGCGGGATCAGAATTGATCAGATCGCCATAAATGATCTTGAAACCCCTGCAGTGGATCCTCAAATTGAGCTGGAGACCATTGTCGTGGATAATGAGACAGAATTGCTGATTGGGCAACAGGAAAAGCTCCTTTGAAATGAGAACAAATGCCTGGAGACCGCTCCCGCGCAAAACAGGGTTCCTCTGTCATTAATATATAACGAGCTCGGCGAAGAGATAGCTTTTCCTGCCATATGTTTTGGCCATCTACGGAAATTCAAGCCAGGGGTTCGGGTGACATATTTTAAAGAGTCTGAATTATAAAGAGACATGTTAAAATTGGAACAATCGATTATCTGTCAAGTCATAGGAAAAGTCATTCCAATCGAGCAGAAGAACTGTCAAATGAATAAGATGTCGTCTCTTTATAAATTCAGGCTCTTTAACATATCTCATTATGGCATCCAGTGAAACTCGTCGTCAAGACAATCGTGTGGCCAAACCACAACATTTGTTATATATGACAATGAAAGTGCTTCGCCTTAGAGTTTCCTAAGACTTACAATGCACTTTTACGTGCACGGGGACCGCAAACATTACACGTGTCAACCTTAAGGACCACCTTATTCATGGAGCAGTGCATTGAGCGAAATCTATCCTTCCTCAAATCAATACCGAATTCAGTACAGTATTAGCAACAACAACTTGACTGTACTACAAAGAGCAACTATGGTCAATCATGATCCAGTCACGTGCTGTGTGTACTTCAACAAGCTGATTGACACGATTGAATTTCAGCACCGTGGAAGTCCTCACACGCACATCTTGCTATGGCTGAACAAGGATCCCCGGGAACCGATCAGTGAAAGTATGCCAAAAATTACAGGTGCAACAGTAGCATGGTATTCATACCTGTACTACCATCGGCCCTTTTCAGGGTCACCAAGATTTTTGAAAAAAGAGTTAAATTTCTGAGCATGTCCCAACTAAAATTCATATCAAAAGCTTCATGGCAATCATAGTCATACTAAAGAGAATAAACATAGAGAATCCTGCTCAAATTCCTATTCCTACACAAAACACAAGTCCTGCTACAGTTAACAAATAACATTTATTATATAAGAGCACGTAGTCCGACGTCACCATTGCGTACAACCCCAGAAGGCTGTCCCTAGAAGTTTTTCAAAAATCCTTTCATCGATTTATCATTTTACGTAAAATATCACCTTGAAACTAAAAAAAATCCGTAGAATTCCGTAGATTCGAATAAGTCTACGGAATTGCATAGAAAAAAAATCAGGCATCTCTGCTCACAGGAAAAGAGAGTTTTAAAACCTCCAGTGAGTTTGAGAAGTTTCAGCAAGCCTGCTTTTCAGTCATTAATTTCCATCGGTGCCCTGAGATTGTTTCGCAAATTTTCTCACAAACACGTCTCTTACCGATGATATGTGCTTAATTTCAATATCTTCTCACGTTCTGACAAAAGATCTTTTTAAATTGTGCTCGAACAGTTATTTCCTAAAAAATTTGGACAGCTACACCACAGACATATCAATCACATGTTGTCTATTGGACACGCATTTAACGGTCGTGATAAAACTACGGACTTTAATGATGAAAAATGTGTCATCAGTCAGTCCCATCCTGAAATTCACTCGTCGAGAGGTCAGGTTACAGTTCTATTTTTTTTTTTTTTTTTTTTTTTGAGTCGCCATATTTTTATGGGACTGATATGCGATTATAAGCAGTATAGAGCTGTGCTGACAAACAAATTCGGGTTCTTCAAACTATCGTGGAATTCAGATCTTGCTATGAAAGTTTTATTCGATGTTCTGATTCATTCCACGAATTCGTAGACCTTCGGTTGCTTCATCATTTTAAGTGGGACATAAGACGTATTAGAAAAATAACTTATGTTCTACAAAGTGCCTGGAGTTCAAGTCAATATATTCTACAGATTCCAAGAGCTATTGTAATCTAAAGGACTTCATTTGATTTTAAATTATTAATAATTTAGCCATTACAAGTGAAAGTCCTTAACGATATTTAAAGCTTCACGAAGGCTTACTGTTGAATTTTTACATTTCAAAATACATTCCATCCACACTTTGAACCCATCCTCGGCGCTCACACCACATTTGTGGTGTCAACTTCACGTACGAATGTCCACTCAAAAAAAAAAGCACTGGTAAAACCTACCAGGCGTTCGAACTCACAAACCTCCAAGCGAACACAGAGGGCATCCTCCACTCGGGAGAAGATTGCACCGTAGCCAATAGCCAGTAGTATGGCTGTGCGGTTTTACTTATCGGTTTCGATATGGCATTGGAGGTTTTGCACGACGATGTCCCCTCCAGCGATAACATTCCCACCCCCACTTATTCCACACACACATACTCACAATAAAAAAAAGAAGAAGACCAATTTGTGTTTGTGCGGTCTAATGAATTGACTGGGCTGGCCGTGGGCCCTCGTATCGGTCGCCCTGTTGAGCCAACCGGGTTCCTCTTGGAGAAAGCAGACAACGAAGAAGAGGGATACCTTCCGGGGCTGTGTCGAATTCAATTAATGCAATAGCCACACACTGCCAATCAATAATTAATTTGATTGGGTGCGCCGACGACGGGGACGGTTCGGAAAGAGAAGTGTGATCCAGATCGACCTTTTCCGCCACGTTCAGTAGCGTTGTGTACTGGGTATGTGTATGTGTCTTGGCACAAAGGAGGAATATCAATGACACTCCAATGTGTGAAGGTGAAAATTGAGCTAATTTTAATCGAATATTCATGACGGAATTTGGAGGTGCCGGAGCAGTTTGCGAATTATTTTCAATTTCAGCTTCCCACGGCTTCAGTTGATCAGGAAGCCGAAATTTGTCCTAGAGAAGTCCATCCATTCTTCGCATCCAATGAAGCAATTTCCTTAATGGTTAGTTCATTTCCGGAACAAAGCCATGTATCCCCCCCATTCACAAAAAAGCAGAAAGAAAGGGGGACATCAACGTCGTAAACTGTGAAACTATACAACACATCCACCGTACAGCCAGCGACGACGACTCGATGAATGCCATCCATTCACAACCCCGAAACCCAAAAGAACCCAAACAAACAGTACACAGATAAATAAACATTATCATCGTTATAAAATTAACGAAATAAAATTGCAAATTATGAGGATTGTAAAGGACGACGCGCAGTATTTTCATAGAAAAGACATAAAACCCGGTGAAGAAAGCATATTTCATTTTAAAATCTTATGCCGGGCCGCCCGGAAAGGGGGAGGAAGTGGACGAAAAGATATAACTCCATGTCGTACTCGGTGTCCCCTTATACCAGTGGAGGTAGTCTGAGGCCATAGGCAAGCAGAAGACGGAAGTCATCCAACAAACAAGCCATTCTGATAAACGGCTGCTTTTCCGGTGACAGATGGGTGTGACGAACATTGGGGGGGGAGGGGCACGGGATGGGGGGGGGGGGGTATAACTGGCTCTTCTAGACTCCGGACTAGAGTGGCTCACCATTGTTGACGAAGGAAAGCGACGTTAAATACCCAGCCATCAACATCATTTCTTCATCACCCTGCCCGGCCAGTTTGGTTTGCTGTCAGGCAGTGTTGGCAGAATTGTTGGATGCAGTTTACCGGAAACTAAGGCACAGTTCGGATGAATTATGACACCCCATTAGCCATACATGCGTTAGCTATACGGACGTTTGCCATACGGACGAGGGCCAGAATGGACGTTAGCCGTACTGTTATTTTCGTATGTGGACGTTAGCCAGAATGTACGATAGCCATAATGTACGATAGCCATAATGGACATCTGCCATAATTTTTATAATCAAATTAACTAAAACTTTTCAAATGCATGCTTGCTGTCGATCAGATTTTATTCTGGAGGTCTCGAACTATCCAGAAACTTAAATCTCATGTATTTTTCAGAAAGTAGGTTGAACAGGAATTACTGTAATGTCCTTCAGTTGGTCAAATACCTACATAATGTTCTATGGATATTTTGGTAATTATTTTGGTTGCTTAATGATTATCTTGTCACGTCTCTTAGATATACTTGCAAGATATAAGGTTGATCAAGAACCATTCCACAAAACATTTAATTGATCCATGATTATCATAAAATCCACAGGATAATTATTCTAGACTACTACTTTATCAGGTATTATTTTGACGTAGGATTAAGTCTTTCGGCAACATATTAGGGGTGCAATTTCAAAAAACCAAAATCGACGGCGTTGCTTTATAACTCTGTGAATAACGGATGGATATTAATTAATTCTTTGAAATCGTTTGGAAAACTTTCTACGAATCTGCTAAAATGAACACTATATTAATTTTCAATAGGTCACTATTGAAAATAACACGAATTTCCAACTGTTGCACTTTCCCTAACACTGATTTCAAAATCGAATTCCATCCGGTCTCGAAGAACGGTACTTATTCAATCACCGTGTGTGGTTGTGTCCGGTCGGTCGTCATCAGCAGCAGCAGCAGTGCTTTCGGCGCGTGTTGTTGAACATTGTTCTCCAGCACACAACAAAAGGCCGCCCGCAAGCAGCGTGGTGCAGCCCACATGAGCGTCCATTCACCGAAGAAGGAAGAAGAAACCGCACCGCTACTGATCGAATTCAGTTGCTCTTCGTGAGTCGCTGTGGGCCATCTATGTCAAGGGCGTCACCCTCGTTTCAAACAACATATATCTCGCCAGAGTTGCGAAATACACACTTAAATTTTTTCGCCAAGATTCCAACAGCCGAGTAGTTCTGCAATTTATTTAGCTGAGGTTCAGTAAAACAATTGCCGATACTCAGCTAACAAATATCATTTTGCTGAGATATCAGCTAACAAACAGATATTTTGCAGATATATCAGCAAAAGTAAATGCCGAGGTAATCAGCTGATGGAGATTTTACCGAGCTAGATTAAGTGTGTATCACAATCACGATCGTCAAACAGGTGATGGTATTAACGCTTTGTACATTCATATCAATGTGCTCGTCGAAGCATCAAGGTGACGAAAGAAGTAAAAAGCAACTGGTGAATGTCGTCTTCGGTTGTGATCCATCACCGATCTGGTCATTCCCGACAATCACGACACTCATCTGTGCTCGTTTTGAAGCAGTTGCTGCTTTGCTTGCTTATGTGAGTGTGTTGGTGAGTTAGCCCAACAGCTTCCGTTTTATGTTGCCTGCTTTGTTTGTAATCCACACAGTCGCGCCTACCGAGACGAACTTGGAATGCGTAGGCATTGTTTTCATTTTGTTCTGTCGTTTCGCCTTTTCTCATGATCGTACTGCAAAAGGCTTCACTGTTTACGTTTGCTTTTGCTTTTCATCATCAGCAGCGTGTGTAACGTTTTGCTTGTGAGCAACAACCATTACTGGTGATTGTTGTTTGCCATGGCTCTACCTCTCACTGCGTGACAAAACGTTCTGTCAGCGATAGTCGGTTGATGCGAAGACGAGTGTCATGTGAGTGTCATGCATGATATTTTGCGGTTCTTTTCAGGACCACCATAAATTATTGTTGTTTAAGAGTTAATTGTCATTGAACGTTCCCTCGCCTTGCTGCCAGCCACATCGCCCCCAAAGCTCTTTGATAATGTACCCAGCAACCAAAAGCGTGTGGTCAAATGCGTAGCAGTATTGAAGTAGTACGTAGACATTCTCGCAATGACCGAATACCACATGACCTTGCCAATTAATCAGAAACACTTCACTCGTTTCCATGATGGGAAAAGTGGTTTCCCTAACACAGTCGCCTAATATTGATACCGAGCTCGTAATCCTACGTCAAATCTACAGTCGTGTTTTGGATACAACCTCTTACTTTTTTTGGACATCCAACTATTCTGCATTTCAAATCATGTTTCTACGATATTTCTTCCAGAAAACAAGTTGATCCAGAATTATTCCTAAAACCTTCCATTCCCAAGCAACAATTTTGGTTTTGTAACGCTCTTGAAGACCATGGTTTAGGCTTGCAGAGTTCTTTAAAACCCCGATAAAACTTGCAATGTTGTTTGGGATTGTCAAAGAACTGCATAAAGTCTTCTGGATATTCTGTCAAGACATCAGGTTGATCAGGGATTATTCCAAAGAGCTTCAGTAAATCATTGATCTCCAAAAAGTTCTTTGAATATTTTGTCAAGACTTCTCGTTTATACGGTATTTAATATTCTGGAGATCTCCAATTGTTCAAAATATTAATTCCTATTTCTTAGATATTCTCTCAAGATAGAAGGATGATAAGGAAATCTAATCTTATCTAACACCAACACAGCCAGTTCTTGAAAACATCCTGGAAAATTATATATATACCTACATTATTTTTCTTGTCTATTTGATATATGTTTCACATCGAAGATGCGTCATACAAATCAAAACGGCCAGGCCTACTGTGCAGTATTTAAGGGACAAGATGTTTCAAAAAACATCGGGTCTGTTAAAATCGAAGATTTAAACACGATGCTTCAGAATCCAATTAATGGATGAAACGTGGACATCTCGTACCGTACGTTCCGATTTTGGTAATTATATGATTGGTTGGTCGTTGGAAGCATCAAAGCTAGAAAGGTTAAGTGATGCTCCATTTTCTTCTGACGGTTGGGGCATAAGCACTAACTCTTGTCCTAGGCTTTTATGACTTATGGCTATAGCGCCATTACTCGCTGTCTGAAAAGAGAAGAGGGAAAGAAAAAGGAGAAGGACAAAGGGAAAAGGATTATGTGAAATCTATGAACATAAACAATATTTTTGATTTGTAATATACCCGAGTCTTGTCACTATTATCAAGTCATAAAAGAGTAACAAGGACTAAAATGTGATCCTTTGATTACTGGAAAATCCTGATTCCCTAGTTTGAAGTTGTCACGACTAGGATTCGGTTGTAGATCTTATACCAGTAACGCACCACAAAAAGGTGATCTCCCAACGTTACCGGTTTGAAAAGATAAAAATTTGCAAAATGGAACGAACTCACCAACTTTAGTATATTGAACCTGAAGGCTGCCTGACATTTGTTGATGTAGCAGTCCAAATTGAAGACCAAGCTTAACGAAGATCAACATGAACTAGTTCGGTTTATGGTAGTTGCGCGGAATGTCTTCCTTCACATCCCGTAACCCTATTAGTTTTTTTTTATATCCAGAAATTCGAATAAGTTTAAGTCTCAGAATCGTTCTAAAAGCTAAAAAAATTCATTGCGTTGCGTTTGCAACGGAGTAATTCGTAGATTGCATACTGGCAACTGTCATGTATCTACTTTAACGTTCTTATTCTAATTTCTTAAGGAAAACTATTTGGGAGTGCCAGCCCCATCATCTCCGTTACGGGGTAAGCAAAGATATTGTTGGTGTACCATCTACTTAAAGAGAGGCCAGCGACTCACCGACGTCCCCATATATGCTACGGAGTTGGGTCAAGATTCGCTTAAGCAGGCGATGCGACCTTAGGAATTGTTTTATTTTTGGAGGAGCTTGGGGATAAACCCACGATCTTCTACTCAGTAAGCAAAAGTAGCAGCCACCAAGCTAGCCGAGCTCCTCAATTTAAACCCTGGGACATAATTTGGTAAAGTTTTTATGAATACTAATAGAATTATAATGCAAACAAATGAAATAAAAAGGAAGGATCTCACCCGAATGATCTGTAAATAACCCGTCTCTTCGTGATTCTTAAGATCGATTGTTCTTGCAAATGGAGCTCCATCTCCTTGATCCTGATAATAACAAAATCAGTTTCCCCTTGCTCTGGCCTCGGGAAGAAGTGCATCGGAATAAACGCACCGTCATTGCAGTATTGTCGATGAACCTCCAGATGTTGGCTCACGATCCCCGTTCCTATCAGCTCTAACTGTTCCACTCTCAGATTCAAACATTCCAATACGCAAAACCACATGTTCGCAAGAAACTTCACAATTTGTTAAACACGGGCGCAAAATTCAAACACGTCACTTCTTCAGCGCGACCTACTTCGATCCACCTCCAAGATAGAAGGATGATGAGGAAATATTCCAAAATCTTCAGTGGATCAAAGTTCTTCTGGATCATATCTCAAGACAGGTTGATACGGAATTATTCTGAAGACCTACAATTGTTCAATAGATCACATAATGTCTCTGATATATCTTTGCAAAACAGCAGGATAGTCAGAAATTATTCCAAAAACCTTAAATTTGTCAAAGACCAGCGTTAAGTACTTTGGATACTCTTGCCAGGTCTGACGACCTATCACTGATTAATAATTCATACCATGTTTCTCAGAAAATTTCATGATTGCAGGAGCATCAGTAATCTTTTCGTAGACTTTTAGTTGCTCACAGACCAGGGGGACCCTAATCCTGTCAACCACACATAGATGCACCATAACTCACATGATTTTGACATGCTTGGACAATCTGACACTTTTTGGCATACTGACAACGGTAAAACTGACGGAGGTGCGGCAGAACAAAACCACCACCGCAGTGCTGAATGCTAGAAAGAGTAGTCTGTTGCAGTCATCCCAACCCATATATTCATTACATTGATGAAAGCTACGACGAAATTTTTGATTGCTGCCCCCGTGTCGAAGACCTGCATAAAGTCCTTTGGATATTTTGTGGAGACTTTTGGTTGATCATGTATTATTCTGAAGATCTGGAATTATTTAACATATTTAATCATGTCTCCAAGATAGTATATCCTGCGGTTAATCAGGAAGTATTATCTAATTGATCAAAGATCTGCATTAAGTCCAATGGATATTTTTTCACGACATCAGGTTAATCAGGAATTATTCTGAAGATCTCTAACGGTCCAATTTTTTCCTAATCAATTTCCTAAGATATTTCTTTCAGAAAGCAGGTTGATAAGGGTTTTTTTTTTATTTACTTTTGATCAAAACCCTTTATAATGTCTTCTAGATAATATAGCAGGCAAGACTTCATGTTGATCAGACCATGTTCTAAAGATCTCTATTTTTCAATAACTCAGATCATGATTCAAAATATTCTCTCAAGATCGCTGATTGATTAAGAATTATCTCAGAGACCTTAAATTGATCAAACATTTTCATAAAGTCCTTTGAAACATTACAGAATTCAGATTGATACCATATTATACTAGAGATCTTCATCTACCCAGCTATTCAAATCATGTATCTCAAATATTATGTCAAAATAGTCGGTTGATCAGGAGTTATTCCAAAGGCCTTCAGTCATTAAAAATCACTATAATGTGTTTTCAAGATTATGAGACTTAAAAAATTAACAAAATCTTTGGTACGGTAAAAATTATGAAAAAGTTTCAAGATCTAACACTTAGTTACACCTGCGTTTTCATGATTCTCGGACTAAGAAAGACAACGAGATCTCAGACGCGGAATAGATTTGAAAATTCTGTGATTTTTTTTATATAATTTATGATTTAAGGAAAAATACAATCCTTTAAATTTGTCGAACCTCTTAACGGAATCCCTTTATGAAGAGCTTTGAGTGGGTTGGTTTATTTCCTTTAAATGCCGTTATACTTGCTTATCTTTTGACAGATACGCGTATTTCGTTTACTACTTGCAGACTTCATCAGTACCAAGTGAGCAATAGGCCTTCTGTCACAATGTAGCGTTTTTTCGGCGGAGGCCTATGCGATCAAATCGGCTGTCAACGAGGCGAGTACAATAATTGACGCAATCATTCTGTCCAATTCAGCTAGCTGTCTTTCAGCAATAGAGAGTGGCAAATCGCAGCATCCCTGGATCCAAGAAATTGAATGTTACGAAACCGTCCGATTCACTTGTGTTGGGTTCCCGGCCAGGCCGGCATCCGTGGCAACGAAGAAGCGAACCGACTCGCCGGAGAAGTACGAAATAATCCGCCAATCAATATCGGTATTCAAGGAAAAGATGTCATTAAGGCAATGAACCAAGCCGTCCGTCAACAGTGGGAGGTACGATGGGCGCAACTTACAGAAGTCAAACTGAAGGAGATAAAACGTAACACGAAAAATTGGATCGATCAGAAAAGTTCTGCCGACCAGCGAGTACTCACTCACTCGTTTGCGCATCGGCCATACCAGGCTGACAGACAAATTTCTATTAAAGAAATCCTCGCCACTGACATGCGAATGCTGTGGAACGGTTATGGATGTCCGGCCCCTAATTCTACACTGCAGGAAATTTGAAGCAGTCAGGACGAAACATGAGATCGATCCAACTAGTCTTTATACGGCACTATGCAGCGATGATGACAGTGAAAAGCGGTTACTGAAGTTCCTGCATGAAGCTAATATCTATCAAACATTGTGAAAACGAGGAAAAGAGAGAAGCGGATTCAGAGGACGTTAAGGACAACAGAAGAAAACAGAGGATGATGGAGAAGAAACATACAAAGTGGGAGCAGAAGAAGACATGAATGGAGAACAAGATGAAGAAAGCGGGGCAGAAGATCAAGCGAAGAACGAAGGAAAATCAAGAAGACGAAGTAGAAGAGTTGCCGCTACCTAAGGGCAAAAATGGAAGCTGATGAAGATGACAGAAGATGATGCGAAGAAAGCAGAAGAAGATGGTTATGCAGAGGATGAAGTAGAGCGCGAAGCAAAACGAAAAGGGGTGAAAGAAGACAGAAAGGTGAATACAGGCACAAACACGGATGAAGAAGATGGCGAAGATGGCGAAGAAGAATGTGAAACCGGGTAATCAAAAGAAGATTGAAGCGGATGGAAATCCAAGAAGCAGTGATGAATATGTAGTGGAACGAAGCAAGGAAAAAAAGATACAGCAGGATCTGGAGCGATGAAATCTAGACCGGAGCAGTAAAGAAGCTAAGTGTGAACTTAACAACTAACACTAATACCACACAAAACACACTGTACACTAACATTTTTTAAAGACACGAATGCATCAGCAGATGTGAAGTGTCGGTAATTAACAACAACAACAACAACAACAACAACCAATAATTTTATTTCATTTCATTCTGAAATATTAAACGGCAACACTTCCCACCGCCAATATCCGCCGTGCTGCTGCTGCTGCTCAGCAGTTAACTTAGAATGGAAACTCAAACGAAACTTGAGATGACGCGTCGTCCTATCATCGTGATGAATCGTCAGGGGCTCAGACTTGATTTGTGCTCCATAAAAGAACAAACGGATGGACTCAAAACCCGCCATGGAAAACAAGTTGTTATTTCGGTACCGACGGAAGAAGTAGATCGAAAAACAAAACCAATTCCCTCGCTCCGGATCAGGAAATAGACTTTCATGGGAAAGCTCCATTCAGATTGTGTATTTTATATTTGTTGTCATTATCGTGCGGTTTTACGGCTCTGTGGCCCCTCCCATCCTACAATGAACCTCAAGGATCCACTTGAGTTATTGAAGTTGAAAAGTAATAATTATCTTAATTTTATGCTCATCCTTGTGGTTCCGACTGCCGGTTTGCGGTTTCAGTGCTGGTCATGGTCGTAATTTAATGTTTTCAAGTGCTTCAATCAAAAGTGTTCCGAAGAAAGACGGCCAATTAGGTCGCATTCAAAAGTTTACTTTCAACGATGGTCGGTAGCATTTTTCAACTATTTCTTCGGCATTGTTTGTGCTGAATGGTACCGAACAGATTTGGAAAAAAACAAGTGACACATAACAAATTCAGCAAACCATTCATTTGGAAGTCATTATTTTCCGGCAAACAATTTTCGAAATCTGCCATAAATCACCTTGTCGCGATTGCAAATCAAAATTCGCTTCCTACTTCAGCGAACGAACTCCAAACTGAATCGAACCACGCGAAAATCACTGTCAATACCAGCCGACAAAAAAACAATGCCCGAAAGGAAAACATGAAAAGAAATTGAATTTGTACAAAAATCAAAAATTAATTCAATGCCTCCACTCGGCTACAGAGGGAGATGCTTCCCACCCATATCGCTCGCTAGGAATACTCATCGAAAGGGAGCGAAGAAATTCCAAACAGCACATTCCAATTTCTCGTCCCGAAATCGAAAGAAAACAGATTGCGAAAAGTGTCGCCCTTTGAACCATGCCCCGCTCGCTGACCCTTTACCCCTTCTACCCTTTCCAAACCCCACCGAAACGAAACGAAATCGAGCGGCAAAAGTGTGAAAAATGGTCCCAGGAACGCCTCCCACCCAACCCCATCGACGTCGTCGTCGGTCGTTGTGTCGTCTCTAGCCATAAGGCTTATGATGCAACAACAAAGCGGAGGTTGAGGAGGTGGAGAAAACACTAAACTGCCTCTACATTTATCACACGGCCCAGACAAATTTAAAGGTGCCTCATTCCTTCCTCCCCACACCGCCATCGCCAACGAATTTTTCACAATGAAGCAAGAAAGAAAGTCCACTTGGAAGATGATCTCCACCGTCGTGTTATGCAAATAAAACAATCAAATACATTCGTCGACATCAACAAGAAAATGAAACGAAATACGAGCGGCTCATTTCGCACCTGCCTGCTTTCCATCGACAAGCTGCCCGGCGAAGGAGATGAGACAGATGGGGGACCTTTTCCGCTTCGTTCGATTATTTCTCGATTACTTCATCGGGAGTCGACGATATGTCACTTTCAGCGGGTTCTCGTCGTCGACGTCGTTGTCGTTGGTGTAGTAGCAACGAGCAAGCCTACGAGGGAACAACTGCTTTTGTCATTCAAGAGTTGTTTTTTTTTTCGGGGTGGTGTAGACATTGTATGGGTATGTAGACATTTACCGGTGGGAGTAGATGAAGACAACACAACGGTGTTAGAATGTGAGCATTAAATGATAAAATGATCGGTGGTTAATTTTAATTTTTTTTGCAGGTGAATAACTCTAATTGATGACGTTTTGCGCTAGTTTTTAATGAGTAACATAGGGTGGTAGCTCCTAAAAACCGAATTTATCAAATCAAATTTTCTTAAATTTATCAATCTATAATGGTTAACTCACGACTAACACTTTCAAAACTCCGGATGGCGCACATTTTTGCTCAAAGTAAAATAACAACCTGATAACATCTTGAAAACAATTCTTGTTATTCCATATATTACATTTGGTTTTCAGTTGTTATCGCTTAACAAATTTAGTTATCAACCTTGACTAATTTTGTTATCAGTTGTTATCATGAAAGAATATTAAATTATGCAAGATTTGATCAAAGCTTCAAATATTATCCGTATGACAAGAAAAAAAATTACTGCCAATCATATTCCAGGTATCAGCGTAAGTCTTTAAGGGGGTAGTCCACTCTGGCGACATGAAAAATAGGTCATTTTAACGATTTTTTTTAGGGTAAATAACGATCAATTCAAAAAAGGAATGCATGGTTTTGTCAATTGAAATGTCCTCTTTAATTGAGATTTTTTTTTTGGCGCGATTGGATGTCTCCTGTAGCCGCTGCACCAGGTTCCCCAGGAGACCTCCCGTCTGAGTCGTCGCGGGGCGGGACGTCTGGCGGTCACACCACTGGAGCTGGAACAACGAATTTTTTGTGGTTATTCTCTGATAGATGACCCAGTCTTGTACGTAGCCGTTTTTGATTTGGTTGAAAAATAAAAATTTGGCGACGTTTTGAAAAATACAGTCCGTTTTTGTACCCTAAAATTGGAGATAAAAGCTTGCACCAAAAATCCATTTTTGATTCTTTTGAAAATCGGCTACGTACAAGACTAGAAAAAGGTACTTAACTCGAAAATTCAATCGCCGTTTAAATCGAATGAGCCGTTTCAAAAATACGGCGCCCGCCAATTTTGAAAACATCGTTTAGAGATAATCGCGGCAGCAGTTGAAACTACTAAGACACGCCGTTTCGCCGGTAACGAGCGGGTACTCCGAGCGCTCACCTGAGCGCGCTTGGAGCATCTGGACACGAGTCCACTAATCGGCCAATAACTTTGGAACGATGTCACTTGCGGACTTGCGGTCAAGTCTATGTCAAAGTAGACATTCCAAAGTATTTTTTAAGATTTTTTGAAATTTCCCCTTAATACCAAATCGATAAAATTATTTGAAATTTGTTGAAAAAAATTGCATGGGTCACAGGATTTGTTATCAAGATATTTTAAATGATAGCTGAATCATTTATTTTTTAGATATCCAAGGAGCATTATCTTGATAAATTTGGGTTCTTTTGGCTGTTTATTCAACCACAATGATAACATGTTCAGTTATCAAATATTGATAAGCGGGTATCAGAACTTGTTATCAATTTGGTATAATCCTTTGCTCGGGTTGCTACCTCATTTTTTTTAATTATAAACAATGTTGGTTAAAAACAAAGACAATAAAGAGACCATAGCATATCAAGTCGAATAAAGGCACACCTAGTATAAAGCAAATGAAACATTCTTGGAGACATTTTGCAGTATAATTGGTGAGGATAATCGATAGGGAAAGCAAAAGTAGAGTGATTGGTGATTTTCTTATTATGGGGCCAAATAATCTTAATTCCATGAAATTTTACTAAAAGATATATGTTATGCTGTATGAATGAAAACAAAATTCAAAAAATTCTAGATCATGATATTTGAACCATTCAAAATTCAAGAACGCATACTTTAAAGTTCAATTATTTGCGATCAAAATTATACAATGCTTTATGACATAATTATAAAAAAAAAACGTATGAGCAATTCATAAATGTTTTCCTCGAAAATGAACACGGTTGACAAAAGTTGCACAGAAAAACCGGAAACTCGTACTTCTCCAATTTGCATAAAACTTTGTGTGTTATGGGCAATCATTCAAATTAAAAAAAAAAAATCGGCTTTTTAGAAGTAAGATTTTTCTTTTTCAAAGCGGTATCTTTCATTTTTTAATAAATTGTGGCAAGAAAACGTCACTTCTGATCGAAATGACGTCTGAGACAAAGCTGTTAAAGAAAAATGGCGTTTTGCTTTGAGAAAAATACACAGAAAAAATGTTATAAGTAAGGCCGGAACAAATCACAAGTTTTTCTTTTGTCACTCGATGCTCGCAGCAGTCGAGAGGGGAGGGGTAGTCTACAGTGGTTTAACAGTTTAAATTCGTTTTACATTACATCTAAACCATATATTTCAAACGCTAACATTTTTTCTTAGCCTTCGCATTAGCCTTATACTTCTTTGAAGCCGTGATTTTTGACACTAATGCCACAAATGTTGACTATATTATATGTAACACTCGGGTTATAGACAAGACATTTCGCGCATAAATTTTTGTACCCTTTCAAGCAAGAACATTGGCAATAATGTAGATGAATAGGAGCAATTGATTTTTGGGTATTGATAAATTCCGGATAAACCATCAAGTGGAATACCACAAACGTAACAATTCTTATAAAAAACGTTCTGTTTTCGATAGTTCCTCCCTATCCAAATATAACTCAGTTTTCTCAACAATTGTGCCTGCTTCAAAAAATCTAAACAGACGTATGGATTCAGGAAGGTCTATTCAACAAAATCCAAGTGTAATATTCAAAGGAAGGAGCCAAAATCCATCTTGGCTGAACATAAAAACCAAACTAGTTTTGTCAATTTAAAGCTGGCTTTGTGTGTGCTTAAAAATCATCACATATGAATTCAGCAAGGTCGATTCTATAAAATCTAAGCATAAATTTCAAAGGATAGTATCACAGTCCAACTTAGCAGAAAAGGAAAACCAAATTTCGAAAAAAAAAAAAATACTTTTCGAATTACAAACCCGGTTCAACCTTCACTTATGGATTCAGCAAGGTCCATTCTATAAAATAAAAGCCTATTTTTCAATAATATGACCCAAAATGCAATTTGGTAGAACCGAAAAACCAAATTTCTATGAAATTTTTCAAAGGAAGGAGCCGAAATTCAACTTGGCTGAACAAGAAATCCAAATCTCTATAAAAATGAGTACTTTTAGTGCATGCTTCAAATAATGTAACATCACGTATGGATTCAGAAAGATCCATTCTATAAAATCCAAGTCTATTTTCAAAGATCAGAGCTGAAATTCAACTTGGCAGAACAGAAAATCAAAGTTTGTATGAAAATACGTACTTTTTACGTACGTAAAATATGTACTATTCTCAAAAATTGAAGAAATTCAACCCTCACGTATGGTTTCAGCAACTTTTATTCTACAAATTACAAGTCTATTTTTCAAAAATAGGAGTCAAAACTCAGTTCGACAACACAGAAAAAATCATTTTTTATGAAAATACCTTCTCTTGTGAATATTAACCAGGTTCGTTCTTCCGGTATTCAGCAACTTCCATTCAATAAAATTCAAGCACAAATTTCAAACGATTGAACCGAAACCCAACCTGGCTTCAAACAAATCTACCATCACGAATGAACTCACATCCAAGCCTGTTTTTCAAAGGACAGAGCAAAAATCCATCTTGGCTGATCAAGAAACCAAAATTTCTATAAACATAGTACTTTTGTGGATGTAAACCCAGTATTCTCAACAATTGTGCTTGCTTTATAAAATCTAGTATGAACACACGAAGGTCCATTCTTCCATTTCTCAGCCTAATTTTCAAAGTTTGTGAATCTCACAAGAACGAGGAAGAGGTCTAAAGTAGCGGAATATACGCTAAAAGTTAGTTAAATCACTTCAGGAAAGTTCAGACTAACATTAAATTAAATTCAAGCACTCAACAGAAAAGTTTGGACTCCCTAAAGAAGGTTATGAACCACTTCAGAAAAGATGTTACTCCATTTGGAAAATTTAAGCTCAAAAAGTGTTAGAAAACTAGATGACCTAAACAAGATTGTGTCTTTGCCAAATGCCAAAGCAGTTAAGAACAGTTCGGAAAAAAGTTGAATCAATGCAGGAAACCTTTGATTCATTTAGAACTCAGTTTTGAATCTGTTTTGAAAAGTGTCACCTCAGTTAGGAATTTCTTGAATCGTTTCTGATTTGGTCTCAATTCTAAAAAATTTAAACCAATTTTTAAAAGATTGGATTTAGCTCGGAAATGGTTGAATCACTGTAGAAAATAATTGAATAATTTGCAGCAGGTTTGTAAGTTAAGAAACTTAGATCGAATGCAAAAATCTGGCGACTATGGTGGGCTGGGCCCATTGTAACAATGTCGGATAACGACCCAATGAGAATGGTTCTTGGTAGTGATACGACTGGAACAAGACGAAGATGTGCCCAACGAACAAGAGGGATCGATTAGATTGAAGACGGCTTACCTAGTGAGTTGCCAAAAAAGATTAGGAATTAGTTCGATAAAATCCGTTTTCAACAACTGAAATCGGCTGATTCGATCTCAAGGAGCTGGCATGCCGTACCGGTCTAGTTCAAATTTATGTAAAAATTCTGTAAAAGAACAAGGTTATATTCTACAACATAATAAGATCTAGCAAAGCGAGTATCCATACCCAAATTAAATAGCGATACTCGAAAAATAAATATACACAGAAGTTTTTTTTTATTCCCTCTTTATGATATTCCAAAATTTTGAAGGGGGTGGTGACAAAAGAAAAACTTGAGATTTGTTCCAACCTAATAAAAAAAATAAAAGATGTTAAATACCTAAATATCTCAAAAAGTTCTTGTCCGACTTTTGAAATAAAAAAAAATCTATGAAGAATGCAAACTTTTGCAAAAATTAAAATTGTGGACACTTAAAAATTGTCAAAAATCATAGAACAAGAACTTTAGGTCAAACTTTAGAACTTTTTTAATAACGTATTTTGATGTAATTTATACTCAGGAAACAATGCTTGAGACTTGTTAAATGGTTTTCCGTGATTTTTTTTTTTACAAAAAGCATACTAAAAAACACAACAATCTTACCATCTTCTATGATTTTTGTCATTTTGGTTTCGAACACTATTAAAGTTTGCATTTTCCGTGAGCTTTTTTTGAAAAGCAAAAATCATTTTTACAACTTTGTCTCAGCCGTCATTTTGATCAGAAATGACGCGGCTATGCCACAATTTTTTGTTTAAATTTCAACAACGCAATTTTGAAAAAATTTACAACAATTACACAGTTTAATACAAATCGGAGAAGGTCGATTTAAAAAAATGTTTCGCTATGCCTGGAACTGCTCTTAAGGATCCGGAAAATCTATTGCACAGATCTCAGATGTACATAGCCTGGTAAAAGGTCTGATTTACCTGCATATCATATTATACTATACAACAAAACGAAAAAAAATGGTTGAAAAATTGCACGCCTAAAAATGCACCTACCTGAGACTCCCAGATTTTTCGAAAATACTCTGAAATTACCTCTGAAAAATTGGCATAATGATACTATTCACAAATTATAATTGCCTAGTGTGGAAATAACATAAGGCTTTGATGAGCTTCTCTGAAGATTTCCAAAATTTCTCCTAAACTTATCTAAGGTTCCATAAATCTGCTTAAGATTCCCCTAGGCTTCTTTGTGGTTCCGTAAGTCTTTCCGAGTCTACCTCAGCTAATTCAAACATCCCTAAGCCTCGATCGCGCGTGATCTATACTCCCGATCATAAGTTTAAGGACACCCCAATCCCAGTTCAGGCGCACTAACGTCAACGAAGTCACCAGGAAAATTTACGAGATTGGGACCAACGCAAAAGGGACGGATGAAATCCCCATCTCATTCATCAAGCTGCTCTGCCCGTTTATCCTCCCCCTCCTGACTCACCTGTTCAATGCGATTATCGATGCTCAAACTTTCCCCTCAGTCTGGAAAAAGGCCATCGTTACCCCGATACCGAAATCATCGAACCCTACTTCACCGAAGGACATCAGGCCCATTAGTGTCCTACCTGCGGTGTCTAAGGTACTGGAGAAGATTCAACTGTCGCAAATAACGGATCATCTCGATGTATCCACACCCGCTCTTCTTGCCAAACACCAGTCAGGATACAGGAAAAACCACAGTACCACGACTGCTCTAGTCAAGGTTGCTCACGATATCCTCAACAACTTTGACGATAACAGGTGCACAGTAATGGTTCTTGTCGACTTTTCGTTGGCATTCAACTGTGTCAGACATGGTCTATTTGAAACGAAGCTGAGGAGGGAATTCGGGTTTTCAAACTCCGCGTGTAATTTGATTTCATATTTCCTGGAGCAGCGAAGCCAGGTTGTAGACCTGGGTGGTACTCCCTCGAATCCCCGGAATCTCACCGACGGTACGTCACAAGGATCCTGTCTGAGCGCCCTGCTGTTTAGCCTAAACATCAATGGTGTGCTGAAATGCGAGTATCACCTCTATGCGAACGACCTCCAAATCTACATATCAGGCCCCGCAAGCGAAATTAACAGGCTCATCGAAGCAATCAACCAGGATCTCCTCGCTATCGAACGTTGGTCCACTGAGAATCGTCTGTTTTCCAACCCAAAGAAGACGCAAGCTATAGTCTTTTGTAGAGATGGTGCCATAATCCCTCAAAATGACATACGCTTCTGTGATGAAACCATTACTTTGTCGAACAAAGTTACCAACCTTGGTCTCATTATGGACTCTAACCTAAAATGGACCGACCAGATAAACGAAGTCGCCAAAAAGATCTACAATACTCTTCGTACGTTCAGGCGCTTCCGTGGAGTGCTTTCCAGACAGTTTCGTATGAAGCTCGTCCAAGCTGTGGTGATGCCGTTCTTTGCATACTGTGACGTCGTGTACTACCCAGGACGGTCCACCGCGCTCAAGGCTCAGTTGCATCGATGCTTCAAGTAGTCGGTGAGGTTCGTGTATGGAATCCGAGGGCGTGACACGACCAGAGAAGTGCGACACACCATACTCGGATGCGATCTGCTGGAAAACTACCACCGTCGTATCTGTTGCTTCATGTACGGGGCCTACCATGGAAGCCTCCCAGAGTACATCACGCAGTACACACCTAAAGGTCGGAACGAGCGAGCTAGATCCTTTGTCCTACCGCATCACACCACAAGTTCCCGAAAAAGTGTTCTAATATTCGGAGCGTTCACCTGGAACGCACTACCACTAGCTACAAGGCAACAACGGACTCTCATGTCACTTAAAGCGGCGCTCCACAGAGCTGATTAATTCTCTAGGCTAATACCAATAGTAGCTGTCGATTTAAGAAATGTCAAATGTTTAGACTTAGACTTTAATTTCATTCTTAACTCACCACTAACCTGATTCAAAATGGTTGCTTTCTTGACCTGATTTATGGTTCTGTAACTGACAGGTTTTCGTTATCCTATCAATAAATTACAAATTACAAATTACACCCCCAAAAAAACATGACAATTAGTTATGTTCATATCTCTGTCATGTTACGTCCAATTTTCGTTCTCTTTAGATCATTTGAAAGGTATTGAATGTAACTTTCCTCGTACGCAAATTGTTCAATATATTTTTCAAATTTTGTGTGCTAAAAGTTCTCCCAAAGTTACAATATTTTTCAAAATTTACTCTGAAGAATCGTGACTGATTTTCTCAGAATTGGATTGGCCAAATTTTGAAATAAAAGTAGTAGTAGAACACTTATGGTATGCCATTCATACCATTCAAATAACCTTTGGAGATCGAAAATTGAACGTAAAATGAGAGATCATTGAATGGTTTTTTTGGGGGTGTCCTTAAACTTATGATCGGTAGTGTATTTTGCGGTTTTAGTTAGAACACAAGAAAAGCGATACTGTCGTTAAGGTGTGCACCCAAATGCAAGAACATGGTTGCGTCATGTGGGGGGAAAGACATTACAATTTATCCCAGGCTACTAGTGTAGAAAGTCGTAACTGATGATCTTGGGCGGAACGCTTTGGATTGTTTAGAAAAAAAATAGAGCGCACGCTTGATCCAGTTTGGGATACATTATTGGCTGGTTTCAAGAGCGCAATTTAATTTGAGAATCTTGGTTAAACAGGGCTTAAACAATCGTACCGTCGGTCAGAGCTTGCTATGATAGCCTGAACAATGCGTCAAGAGCAAATCGAAACATTTAACGTCGCATGCATGTGGAAATTAAGGAAGGCCTAAGCGCTAGTTTTCAGATGTGAAAGATCTTCGGTTGCTGTGGCTTGCTTACTGAGCAGGAAAACGTGGTTCCAGGTCCTTTCATATTAAAGAAATTTATGATCAACTCGATATCGTGTATTTTCCGAAACTTGTCATCCATCGTCGTCGGTGCCGGGTTTGAATGGTTACAACAACTCGAGTAACGGTATGATGTGATATGAAGGGCTCGGTGGCCTTAGAGCGAGCGTTTTTGCTTACTGAGCAGAACATCATGAGTTTAATCTCAGACCCATCCACATTCAAGATGCGTCAATCGTTTTATCTGTTAATATTACAAGATGGTAATAACAGCAACTTGATGATTTAAAAGGAGCTCGTTTGCCTAGTGGCAAACATTTTTGCTTACTGAGCAGAAGACCGTGAGTTCAATCCAAAGCTCTTTCGCGATATATGATCGTTAGGACATCAATTCAGTTAATCGTTTACCAAAACGAACCCTGCTGCCAACCCAACCATCTTATCCAATATCCCAGTGATTCCTCGTGGAAGTGCAGAGGACTTCTTGGCTTCCATCAAAGCCAGTGCCACGTCAACACATTCTTACCGATTTCTTTCTTGATCTGCGTTAGGGTGCAGCTGGCGAGTTTCCCTAGTTTGAGATCGCCAGTTTTTACACATGGAGGATGAATTTTAGTCCCAAGCATCGTCTATTGGTTCTCTGTGTAATTACAGCTAATCTGGCAATGACAGAGTAGCAACCGTGGGTGGTCAATCATGGTCATGCTACTCCAAAATTCCCTGAGCTTACCTGAAGTTTGTTAAGCTTCTCCTAAGTATCGTGCTGTTTTCTGAAGTTCCCTGGCTAGCATAGCTCTTCTAGTCATTTCTAAAGCTTCTTCAGATTCCTTTGAATTTCTCTTAAATTTTTCTGAGTTAGCCTATCGTTTTCTAGGATTTACTTGTTCACTAAACTTCTCTGAAGAACAGTGAACTTTTGTGATGTTTGCTTAACATCTCTAAAGGTGCCCCGGGAACGTTCCTTAAGGGTGATCTATTAAGAATGTCACGCTCAACGGGGATGGAGTTGTGGTTTATAAATCTCTGACAAACAATGAAAGAAATAAATAAGAAAACTGTGACGAAAGGGGAGAGGGGGCTGGTTTTTCCAGAATTTCTCATGAAGTACTTAATGGATTATAGTCACCGCTATGGACACCGCTTAGGTTTTGCTGGACTTTTTCAAAGTTCTCCTAAATGTAAGCAGCATTGGAAAAATCCACGAGTCATAGTCAGTTTTCGCGAACTTTTCAAATACTGACCCTAATACTTTTGAGGTTTTTCCAGAAATTCTCTGGGAGCTTTTCCGAAGTTCACTGAACTTCCACGAAGTATCATGAATGTTATTTTAAACACAATAAACTACATTTAACTCTGAACTTTTTTTTTGGGCTTCTACAAATACCTCCTTAGCTTCTCTGAGTCTTCCTAAGTATTGTTGTGGTGCCCTAGGCTAGTTCAATCACTGAATTTCACGGAAGTCTGCTGAGCTCCTTTATGTTTCTCAGAGCCTCTCTGAGGATAAAATGACTTGAGCCTATGTCTTGCACTTCTCTGAAGTGTGCGAACCTTTTCTTAATTTCTCTAAGCTCTGTATGAAGTTCGCTAAGCTACCCTTAAGTTTTTTAGTTTACTCAATTTCATTGGATTTCTCTGCAGTTCTTCTAAATTTCTATGACGATTTAGACTTTACATAAAATTCTACAAAGACGAAGTTTGTTAGTTCAGTGGTTACTGTTTCCGCTTACTGAGAAGAAAGTCGGAAGCTCAATCCGAGGCCCGACCCCTTCCCACCGGTACCGCTAAAAATCCGAAGATGACCCAGCACACGACTGAAAATCTCTTAAATAAAGGTAATCAAATCAATCAGATCAAGAAAATCCGTAGAAATTCAGAAAATTGCTTCAGGGAACTTCGCAGAAAATCAACGAAATTCCTTCAGGAAGCTTTGTAGGAAGGCAGCAAACTTCATACGAATTCTGATAACTTTGTATGGGTCATGCAAATTATGTAGCAATTCTATGAACTTCGTAATGCATCATAGAAGTGCTGGGAATTTTTTTAAGAGTACTTTGTAGTAGTTCAGCCAAAACTGTAGAAGCTCAGTTAACTTGGAAGAAGTTGATGAAACTTCGTAGAAGTTGATGAAACTTCGTAGAAGTTGATGAAACTTCGTAGAAGTTGATGAAACTTCGTAGAAGTTGATGTAACTTCGTAGGAGCTGAGAAAATTTTGAAGAAGTAAAAATTAGGGAACTTTGTAGATGTTCAAGGAACAGTAGATCAATTTTTCCTGCTGAGTACAGTGCCGAACGGACGTCGAATTAATCATCATTCTTTCCCAAAAGACCATGAGGACGTGGCCGGCGGTGTTAGTGATATATAAATAGATTGAATTAGTATGCTTGTACGTTGAAGATGGAAAGCTAATTCCATTCATATGGTTCTCGGTACAAGTGCACTAGTTCTAATCAATCTTACTTTCCAAGTACTTTTACTCCGAACTCCACTGATGTTTGGGATACTCTCTGATACATCCTGCATTTGTCCTGATTGTTTTTGGGAAATGATTTTTCTTCTACTAAACATCTTTGAGGTTCCCTAAACTACTCTGAAGTGTTTCAGCTTCTCTGAAGTCCAGTCATTTTTTACGAAGTTCCATGAAGTTTCAAGAAGTTCTTGGGAGTACTCAGAATTTATTTTTAAATCTCCTGGGCATCTTTTTCATTCCCTTGGAAATGTTTGGAATTCTGGTAAACATCTCTCAGGTTATTGGAATTTTCAGATGTTCACTCAGTCTTTCAAAGGTTGCATAGACTACCCTTGAAGTTTACGGTGCTTTTCTGAAGTTCGCTGAACTTCTATGAAGGTTCCTCTGAACTAGTCTACAGTGCTCGGGTTCGTCTCTAAAGGGATTCCCATTTTGTTTAACTATTTTTAAAGTTCCTCTGCTACTCAAGAATAAATGATAAATTCAGGGAGCAGCTGAGAGTTTAGAAGGACGCTTGAGAGGATGTACAGTGAGGCATACTTCTGATTGGAGACCTTCAAATAGATTCAAACACCTTTGGAAAGTTTTGCAACCTTAATCCGGACCAAATCAGGATCCGTTTAAGCACAGTGGAGCGAAGATTTCAAATTTCAAATAGTTCCTAGTACTAAAAATAATTCCCTAGTCATATAGTCGAATGTATCTCCTAGTGCCATACATTTAAAAATGTTTAATGCGTTGATAAAATCATAACATCACTCGGCGCTGAAGATTGCTTATTTCAGATCACTGTTTTAAAATTATTGACAACAAAATTAACTCTTTGATGCACCGCCATCAAACAACAAACACAATCTATTTTCTTTAGAACAATCACCGCCCAAAAAAATCGAACATCAATTATTCCTCTTCTATGCACCTTGTCATCAGATTCGTCCTCTCCTTGCTGTACCCTGCCACGTGGCGGAGCAAATTGCAAAAGTGATATATTGCTTCCCATCACATCGGTACCTTCGTAAATCGAACACCAAAACAAAAACGGCAAACGGAAAAGAAACTCACCTGTACCAAGTGGCAAATTGATCGGCCTTTGGACGACTTTAACCGAGGAGTTCGGTTCCTTCTTGATGTCCGCGTCCTCCAAAGCAGCTCTATTAGCCGCTCCACCGGAACTAACGGTAACGATTGTAGCCGTCGTCGAAGTTGCCGTCGCCGGTTGAACATGCTGCTGCTGCTGCTGCTGCGGTTGTACCTGGATCGGTTTCGCCTTAACTATGGTAGTGGCACTGGCCGCAGAAGCCGAACTAGAAGCACTAATGGAAGAAGCATTGCCGGCGACGACGGAAGCAGCCGAAGCAGTGGTTGTAGCATTACGAATAACGAGAATTGATTGAGACTTATCTATGCGTTTAAGCGTGCGAAGTAGGATTGGTCCATCGGAGGAACCGTTTTTGTTCAGGCGCTGCTGAAGGAAGATTTGGCCACCTTCCGAAGAGAGAGTGGTTTTCTTGAGGCCACCGTCGGATTGCAGCAGAAAAGTTCCATCGACGGCACTGCTTTTGATCGTTGGCTGGAATAGGATCGTATTGCCAGCGGTGGCCGTTGAATTGACCTCCGGGACGGTTTTGGTCTTCAACCTTTGGTGCTGCAGCAAGATGGGTTTGTCCTCATCGCTCAGCAGACTCAGTAATTCGTGAGTATTCTGGAGGATAATTTGCCCATTCTCCGATCGGGAACCACGGACTAAGATTATATTGCTATGTTGCGGATGTTGTTGTTGGTTTTGCGCCTGGGCCTGTTGCAGCTGAATCTGGGACTGCAGCTGCCGGGAAGCCGCTTCCGAAATGGTGACGCTCTTGCTGTCCAACCCGGTGATGATGGCTCCACCGGGGGCGGTAACCGTGGATGTGGTGACCACCTTGCTGAGTTCATTGCCGCTTACCGAGACGCCGGACGATGTGGCCACCACGTTGGATCCTTCTTCCGCTGGGGGACCTGCAACAAATAAAGAAGAAAACTCATTCAATATTCAACATGATGGCACTTTAAATACAAGAAATAAAAAAATCCAGGTCAAAAACATTTCAAACCCGATACGGATAGGTGACGGCAACCCAACTCGGAAAATCAATCACCCTCTCACAATCGAACTCCATCAGTTGCAAATGGGGCGGACCAACGTGGAAGGGTGTTTGAATTCCTTTGCAATCAAGAAGAGCACTCGGGTCCTTCCGGTCGGCTTACATTGTAACAACCCGGTCCCAACGACCAGCTTGGCGGTCCCAATCCAATTGCATACCAGGGATTGAAAGGCCTCAGTCAGCTGTAAAATCGTTCGTTGTCAATCAATGTTTTTTTTGCCATCCCATCGCTCAAGGGTGGCGAGACAACGCTGAGCAAGACAGGAGACAAGACAGACGTTCGAGTCAAGTGTCTGCCTACGAATGAAGCCGACCGATTTCGGTGGGTGGAGTGAGAAATGGATTTACCTGTTCGATTGTTCCCGGAGCTCGAGGGATTGGCAGGTTTTAACAAGGGGAATCTGCTTCTTGGGGAAAACATTCAGTAAGTGACATCCCTAGCGGTGCTCGATTACGTCAAATTTAAAGAACCCAGTTCCGAACATGTGATGTAAGCGAACGAAAATAGACGTCATTTTTATTACAATCCGGCTTTTGGATTTATGTTTAATGTCGGAAATTTGCATTCCCTTGCAGCAGGGCAGGAGGAACAGTTAAAGACTGTAATCTTAAGCCGCCGTTGGCTGTTGGTGGCGCGGAAAAGGGTGTCGTAAAAATTGACTTACAATTGAATTTTCACGGTTCGTTTGACAACCTTTGCCGTTGGTTTCAGGTTTTTTTTTGTCCTCGTGGTGAGCGGGTAGGGAGTTTGTTGTGCAATTTTTGATAACGTTTTGATTGAGACAGTGTCTTAATGAATAATCGTTTAAATAGGGTCAATTAAAAAAAGTCGAACTTACTAGAATTTTGAAAGTTAAAATTTTCATTTGCTGGATGCTGATTTGGACAGTTTAGCAACAGCATAAAAAAGTTGAATTGCATCCTTTAAAATATCGAGCAATTTTTCCTTAGGCTAAAAACTTTCTTTGAACCCAGCCCTCCAATCATTCCCTTTCATTGAAATAACATCCTTGCCTAAGTCCTCTCTTCTACGAAGCCCAAGGTGAAAAGTGTTCGGCAATTTGATATTTCTATAAGCCACCACCTTCGCCGACGAGAGCAAAAAAAAAACATAAATTTACGATCCACCCAATTTGTCACGAATCGCCTGACCTACCTCCAACGAGCGGACGCAACATAAGCACTTTTTAATGCGAGTCAATTAGGATGAAAGATTGCTATCATTTCTCGTTTTCCCCCTCACCCTTTCCCCACCTTGCCTCGCGGGAAATAGAAACGAAATCCCAGGAGATGCCATAAATATCGCATCATGGAATTTTTATTGCCTTCTAATACACATATCCATCCACATCGTCCACAGCACGTCCTGCACGTGGTCCTGTTTCTACTGGACGCAAGCCAAGCATTCATTGCGAGAAGGGTAAAAGTTTGAAATGACCAAAAACAGCCTTCCCCTTGCTTGTTCTCGGGCTCAAAAAGGTGCTAACTTTCCAGGATCAGTAAACAGGCTGCCAGCCACTTTGTGGTCGGCTGCATCCCTGACGCCTGGGAACCGCAAAATCCAAAATAAGGTAATCTACATAACAAATTAACTGAACCGCAAAAAGTCATTCATTCATACACGATTCAGGACTGGGTTGACCTGGGGCTCTGAAAAGACATGTCGTCGTCGTCGTCGTGGTCGACATCGTTCCCGGAAAATTTATTGAAAGATACGAAAATGGGGAAAAGAAGATGCGGGCAAAGGGACACACGTTTCTTCGGACAAATTAATTAAATACAATCACCACACCATTTGTCAGCGGTTATCACTGAATGGCTGCTCAATTGTGTTTGTTTAAAGTTTCAACAAATAGGCGGAACGCTTGGAGTGCCATGAAGATTATAAAAATGTCTGAAGACTGAAATGAGCATGGGCATGATTGACTGCCCGAGGATGCAATTGCTATTGCCAGATCAGCAGTTGTTACACAGAGAACCAATTTACTCGTTTCTCCACCGTTCGACAACACCACCGCGTTGATCCTCCACGAGCATAGTCCAGGTCTCGTGGCCGTAGAGGACCACCGGTCTAATCAGCGTCATGTAGATAGTCAACTTCGTGCGGTGGAGAATTTTATTCAACCGGAGCGTCCTCCGGAGCCAAAGTAGGCACGATTTCCTGCCATAATGCGTATTTGAGTTTCTCTGCTGGTATCCTTTTAAGCGGTCACCAGTGAACATCTTCCGTTGATGAAACGATCAACAATCGATTTTGCATGGGTTTGTTACACAAGTATAGCTAGTATGTAAGGGCTACAAGCAGCGGTTAATAGAAATTCAGTTTGTTAGCTCAATTAATCTCAGTTAAATTACTGGTGGTTCTTCTTCTTATTATTATTCACGTGCTCTCAACTTAGTGTTCTAAATGCACTTCCACAGTTATTAATTGAGAGCTCTCGATGCCAATTCCAATGCATGAATGTGTATATTGTGTGGCAAGCTGATTCTAGATTTCAGATTTCCACGCACTCAATCACAGTCCGCATCGTGCTCTCTTGCCGTGCGGATCTATTTGCTTTTTGCTGAAGGAAGTGCTAATACTACCTAAAACTACAACAAATTTAAACAGCACTTTTCAGTGCTCAATCTGTAAAATTTCTATCTTTTTCAACTCTTATTCCTCTTCGATCCTTGTTTGGACCAAACCCCAGGTAATCCTTCTTGGATATCGATTTGGAAAATTCCTTTTCGATCCTTCGGATTCTTATAGTAATCTGCTTGGAAGTCGATTTGGATAAAAATTTACTGCCGCCATGGTGTCTAAGCGCAAAAGAAAAAGGGCAAACTCTTGATCCCCCTTCTGATGAAATTAATTTGAGCAATCAATTCTCACGGATGATAAGAATGATCCATCATCAAAGAAAAATTCTAGTAAACTTTCCCGGCTTAATGCCAAGTAGGAAAAGATTCCCCCTATTGTGATAACCACTTCCGATTTCCATGCTCTTCGCATGGAACTTTTGAACTTCGTGATAGTTAAGTTTTCACTACAAATTGGACGTCGGGGTGAATGCCGTGTATTGGCTGCAACCTTGGACGTATTCAAACGTCTTCTCAAGTATCTTACTGAGAAGCAGCACAATTGTTTACTTACGACACCAAAACTGAACGTGTGTTCAAGGTTGTCATGAAAGGCGTTCCCGAACAGGTTTAAATTCCTCTGCTGTTAACAATGGTCAACGAGGAACAAATTCTACATTCGTACCCGTAGGTACAAATATCACCCCTGCTTCAAATTTTTCATCTATACTTACTACCCTCGCTGCTAACGATGTTCAGCGTATTAATGGAGCTACCTATGCTGCTATTGCAGCGGGTAGAAATCAAAATACTTACCAACGTAATTCTAACAGAAATTTTGAAAATTTTAACTTAAGAAGCATTACTGCTCCTAAAATGGAATTTTTACAGAAATCATTAGGGGAAATGACGACGGCTTCGGCATGACAGACTATTTTCGGCAACCCTAATTGAAACGCAACTTACACTGGATTTTCTTACGAAAACACTTCGCTGAATGCATTAAAACGATTCTTTAGACTTTCAGCTTCAAATTGATTATATTTTTACCACTGAGAAAAAGCAATCTAGCAGGGTTTTCTTGAAATGAAACACACGCACTATAAAATGCTGCTGATTTCGAGTTGCCGATGAAAACACAGCTGTTTAACACGCAGCTCAAATAGAAAGGTTGCCGAATAAAATGATGTTGCCCACAATAGTCGCTCTCACTAGAGAAGATTGGAGCTTTGTGAAAGCGTTTCAAAACAGTTTTTGAAAATTCTTTCGACTGGAATTGTAAGAGCAGCTGGCAGCAAAAGATTGTAAACACACCAGTACTGCATATGTGTGCGTTCCTCAGAGAAAAAGTCTATAGAAAGATGGTCGCTGATTAGGTTGCCGAGAATACGTATATTCCCCTAATTGAGATGATTACTGATATGCTTAAATCTAACTTCATGTTTGATGCTATTCAAACTGGAGTTAAATTTGCAAACAATATTGTCATGACTTTGAAATTCAGTGAGGGATTTTAAAGCATTAAATAGTTTGAATTGGAATGCTCGATCTCTTAAAGATAATGAAGACGAGCTATTTAACGTTTTGAGAGTTCATAACGTGCATATTGACGCATTTCGCGCCAAATCGAATCGAAGCTGGCAGCACCCTCTCAGATTTCAATAAAATTTTCTGGATGTGTAGACTTTGACTAAATAAGCACTTTTGCATACTCAGTTTTTCCAAAATTTATCTAGACTAACATTTGAGAAGGGCCAAACTTTTTTCTGCCGATTTTTTTCAAAAAAATGGTTATATAACTGGGCAATTGAACAAACAGATAAAAATATCACAAAACTACGTTTCGAGTACATATCCACTGAACAGTACATCGAAATGTCAGAAGAACTCGAAGAACTATATAACAGCACAAAGACAATATCTGGAATACGGAAATTCCACAGTTTTGTGCCTATAACTGGTGACAAAGTAGTGGCAAAAAGGTATTCTAATTAACCATTTCATTCAAGCAGATAAAATGACGTTTACTACCACTCGAACTTTGAAATGAAACATTATTTTGAGATTTTTTTCTTCTAGAACCTCGAAAAAAGTAGGCAACATTTGTGCGTTTCACAAAAAAAAGAAATTAGTTGGTCCAGTTTTGTGAAATCGCTGGTAGAAAGTCACGCCGAAACTGCTTGACAAAGTGGTCAATTCAGAAGATGAACCAAAAATATTTAACTTGATTGGAAAAAGGAAAAAATAGCATGTATGAAAATAGGTTTAAAACATTGAAAATATATAAATAAATGATATATGAAAAATCTTGACTTTTTCCTCTCACATATTATCCAATTTTGCATCAGTAGTAGAGAACAGAATAAGGGAATGATATTTTTTGACAAGGTCTACATGTCCAAATAGTTTTATTGAACTCTGAGAGGGTGCTGCCAATTCCAAATACGATTTGGCAAGAAATGCACCATGAGCCCTTTTCATATGAAATTCTCGATTAATCAAAGTGAACTTAAGTGCTGATTAGACAAAATTGAATCGAAAATTGAGCTTCATTGGATTCTGAGATGATTTTGAGCTTCACTGGTTTAGTTTTGTGTGAAAATGGCAAATCAAAAAAAAAACAGTTCAGACATGAAAAAGTTCTTGATGAATGTGGGCGTCTTAGTGGAATACCTGTATAATGAGAGAGAGAAGGATTAGTATTTTCCATTTAATTCCACTACTTTATTTGCTTATCCTTGACAGATACGCGTATTTCGTCTACAATGTGCAGACTTCTTCAGTGTCTTGTACTAATACTCGAGTCGAGTATTAGTACAAGACACTGAAGAAGTCTGCACATTGTAGACGAAATACGCGTATCTGTCAAGGATAAGCAAATAAAGTAGTGGAATTAAATGGAAAATACTAATCCTTCTCTCTCTCATTATATTTATGAAAAAGTTTTTGTAAGAAAAACTTTTTTTCCTTAAAAGTGCCCATCTTGCGATGCATGGACGGATGGTAGTAATCATAATTACCTATCTTGAGGCAAAGTTTCATCCAAATCAAATATGGGCATTTTTATTAAATCGACTTTAAATTTTTTTAAATTGATTTTTTTTTTCAGTGTAGGTCTCAAATGAAATTTTTTCCAGTATTTTTTTTTTCGATAACTTGGACAATTTCCTAAAAGTCATCCATACAACACATTTTTGTAGGAGTTGTGATTTTTCCATAATATTTTTTTTGAAAAAAATCGGCAGGAAAAGTTTAACCCTTCTCAAATGTTAGTCTAGATAAATTTTGGAAAAAACTAAGTATGCAAAGTGGCATATTTAGTCAAGGTCCACACATCCAGAAAGTTTCATTGAAATCTGAGTGGGTGCTGCCAGCTCCGAATACGAAATGCGTCTATTGCCGTTATAACTGAAACGTTCCTTAAACCTGACCATAAGGTTAAGAAGGACGCAAATTATGTCATTTATAGAAATGATCTCTTGATTGACGCTGTGGTGGCGTTGCCATCCTTGTTCATAGACGAATCAAACATAAAATTCTTAGATTGAAGATGCTATTTCGAATAACAGACTGAAGTGGTAGTTTTTATACGATAGATGAGGAGGAGATGAAAGTATAGAATTGATAGTTCTGTTTAGATTACGGCAGTGTGAAAATTGCATATAAAAGGTAGATAGCGAGCTAGGACAAATTTTTAAGGAAGGTACAAATCGGTTTTCTCATCTCTCTTTACCAAACTCCCCCTTTGGAGAGAGATGGTGAGGGGACAACCTACGTTTAAAGCTCCAATGCAAAACAATTTTCTCAAGGGTGACCTTCAGAAACTTACCCGTCATAGGTCTAAATTCTTCATTATTCCGCTCATGGAATAATGCTCAAAGAAATTCCAATGGTAATATTCTGTTTGATGATTGTTCTGCAGGTTATTACACTATTCAATATCCAAACAGCTCCACATGCTTTTCTTCAGCAAGAAATCTCTCCACTATTGATTTGGTCTTAACTGATTATAACTGAAATTAACTTAACTGAAATATCTCAAGAAATAATTTCTAATCCCAACAGCTCTACTTCCAATTACCATAGAGCTGATTGGGAGCAATATCAAACATTTTTGGAATATAAGTTCAATCCAAATATTCCTTTGCAAACCAAAGATGATGTTAATTATTCTCTTGAATCTCTGACTACTTATATAGTTGAAGCAAGAGCTGCTTCAGTACCAAAATGCGAGGTTAAATTCGATTCAATTATAATAGACGACGATCTTCAGCTCTTGATCCGTCTTAAAAATGTCCGTAGGAGACAATATCAAAGATCACGCGATCTTGCCGTGAAAGTTATCTGGCGGGATTTGCAAAAACAAATTAAAAAGCGATTCTCTGCCCTGAGGAACAAAACTTTTGAAAATAATGTTTCTAAATTAGACCCGAGTTCCAAACCCTTTTGGAAACTCACAAGATTTTTGAAAAAAAAAAACTCAAAAGCCTATTCCAGCGCTTGAAGAAGGTGGTAAAATTTTGATCACAAATTTGGAAAAAGCTCAGAAACTTGCTAAGCAATTCGAGAGTTCCCATAATTTCAGTTTGAGTCTTACTAGTCCTATTGAGATGGAATTTTCTATATCCTCATCAAAAAACTCCCAGAGAGTACCTTGTCTTTCTTGGTAAAATTATTTAACAGATGTTTCCATTTGGCATACAAAACGGAAAGGGACATTCACTTAGTAAAACCGAAAAAGAGGAAATTCGAATTCTCAAAGAACTAAAAACAAAACCGGTATTCTATACAAAAGCGGACAAAGGTAATGCAGTAGTGATTTTCGACAAAGAGGACTATGACAATCGGATGACGGAAAAAATTACTAATGGCCCATACAGACAGTTGAGGATTGACCCCCTCCCATCTATAGTTAAACATGTGGATAAAACGTTGAAAGAGTGCAAGGCGTTTATTGGCAACTCTACGAATCAATTGAAAGTTTCAAACCCTATTCTACCTAGGATCAAAGGTTTACCAAAGATTCACAAACCAGGAAACGAAATGAGGGAGATTATCTCGGCTGAAGGATCCCCCACTCATAAGCTTGCCAAATGGCTAGTAAAGGAATTTCAAAATATGCCTAAACCCTTTTCTACTCGCTCAGTTAACAGTACACAGGAATTCGCAAGTCAGCTTCAGGCATCAGGAGAGATTCGGGAAGATGAAGTCATGGTTTCATTTGATGTCACAGCACTTTTCCGAGTGTACCAGTAAAGGAAGCCATCAGCCTTTTAGCGGACTGGCTTCTGAAGCAACGTGAGGATTCTACTTGGAAAAACAAAGTTCGGTCATATCTCAAGCTTACTCGTCTTTGTATGGAGGAAAATTATTTCATTTTCAGAGGAAATTTCTATAAACAAACTAAAGGCGCTCCTATGGGCAATCCGCTTTCTCCATTTTATGTGAATTGTTCATGGCTAACCTAGAAAATACTCTGGAGGATAGGAATTTGTTGCCCAAATGTTGGTATAGGTACGTGGATGACATCTTTAGCATTGTCAAAAGGGAAGATTTATCAAAAACTTTGGAGGCCATAAGCAACGTTCATAAGGACATCAAATTTACTCACGAAGAAGATAGAGACGGCAAACTCCCCTTCTTAGATCTTCTCATCATCAGGGAAACGTCTTCGTTCAATTTCGAAATCTATAGGAAACCAACAAACACAAAGAGAGTAATACCAAGCACTTCAAACCATTCCCATCAACACAAAATGGCCGCTTTTCACCACATGGTTCACAGGATGCAAACTCTTCCTCTTAGCGATACAGGCAAATCAAAGGAAATAGCTCACATTTTTTACATCGCTAGACTTTATGGGTATCAAGAAAAAACAATTCAAGCAGTAATCGATAAAAGAACAAGGGATTATTTTAGGCGTATTTCGACAACTCTTACACTGAGGGTTTAAAACGGGTAGCGGTGAATTTCGACAAAAACATTACCAAACCATTGAGTTTAGAAGTTTTGGCCTAGATTTAGTATTCAGCAGTAGGACAAATCAGCTGAAGTCACTGTTAGGATCAACTAAAGATTCAAAAAATGTCTTAGGGAAAATCTCTTGTCCAGATTGCAATAAAATCTACATTGGTCAGAGGAAAAGGACTTTGGAAACAAGGTTTAAGGAACACATCGCAGAGGTAAAAAAGGCTAACAAAGAGATGGACAAAGGACTTCATTATGAATTTAACTCCAACGTTGCAGAACATATCGTAACAAAGGGGCACAATTTGACTAAGGAAAACATTAATATACTGCGGACTGTATCTCCGCCTTGGAAACTAGACGTAGCTGAAAGTTTAGAAATATTTAAACATAATCCATCAACATTGCTTAATAGAGATCAAGAAAACGGATACTCGAGACTCTTTAGCATGCTACCTAAAACGACACATCAACAACGACACATGCCTCTACCTGTTGGAGACTGAATTTAGGTACCTGGTTAGGTAAATTTTGACATGGCAGTGGATACCTGCTGATTTTTAGTACCTATTGATTAGTATATAACTCGTAGATAAAAGATGGATTCTTCAGTGGTGTTGAGTACTTGGCACTGATGAAGTCTGCAAGTAGTAGACGAAATACGCGTATCTGTCAAAAGATAAGCAATTATAACGGAATTTAAAGGAAATAAACCAACCCACTCAGAGCTATTCATAAAGGGATTCCGTTAAGAGGTTCGATAAATTTAAAGGACACTTTCCTGATAAATAGAAAAATGCAAAAGTTGTTCCAATTTTGAAGCCGGATAAAAATCCAGCTGAAGCTTCTAGCTCGTCCAATAAGTTTGCTTTCTTCAATAAGTAAACTTTTTGAAAAGTTAATTTTAAATGATGCTTAACATCAATATGAACTCAATTTTTGTAGATGAGCAGTTTGGATTTCGCCATGGACATTCAACTACTCATCAACTCATTCAAGCTGAAGCTGCTCCACTGGAGTTGCTCTTCTAGACATAGAAAAAGCATTAGACAGTGTTTGGCATGAAGGTTTGATTGCTAAATTGAAAAAGTTAAATTTTCCACTCTATATTATGAAATTAGTTCAAAACTATTTAACTGACTCTGCAGGTAAATTATCAAACTTCCAAATCTAATCGACTACCTGTTAGAGCAGGAGTTCTTCAGGGTAGCATTCTTGGGTCTATATTGTATAACATTTTCACTTCGGACCTCCCTGATTGCCACAAATATTTCCAGTGATCAGAGCAGTAACCCAAACACAGATGACTTTTTTGCTTCTATGCTACTGGCGCAAGAGAATACGTTTGTCCATGCTCAAACAGTATTTGATCTAATTCAAATGTTATACCATATAAAATTCCAACCATGAACGATCACCGTACAAGCATTTTAATATAAAAGGAACGGTGTTATTTTCCGTAGTAAAGCCTGTTCTTCTTCAAATTAACTCCCAAGAACGATGCCTTTCAAACGATTGGAGTACCCAAAAAGGCATACAGTATTAATTACTGTACTTCCATTCACGTGCACCCTAATAAAGTGACATAAATCTCCACCACAAAAGCACAATCAAACCATTGTGCCCTAAATGGGAAATTCACGTTAATAAGAAATTAAACTATAAATATGTCAACGTTGATTTACCGTCCGGCTGGCCCGATGGTGGTGGCTGGTGGTTGTTACATTTTAACTCACCACACACCGCGCCACCAATCTTCCATTTTCGGGGCAATAGTGAATATCTGTCGACAAAACCGGGGAGCAGCGCGTAAGTTTGTTTACTACGAAAAATCTACATTGCGCTCGCTCACAGTATTGCTGTTGTTGAGTGGGGACAAAAAACCAAAGACCCAAGTGTAAATAAACCCAACCTTCGGAGCCGGACGTTTCAGATTCAACACCAGCAGTAGTAGCAGGTAGTGCGCTTTTCATGCCAACACTCACTTCTCGACTAATTATGACTTTGTGCGGTGAGTTTTTGAAAACCGCGGTGCGATTTGAATGGGGCGAGAAACTGCGGTGCTAGGGGTGATCGAAAGTCAGACGATCAGGTTGTCGGTTATATGATGACATAAACAACAACTTATAACCTCAGATATTCACTGATTGACATTTGTCTAAATCAATAAAGCTTTTGTCAATAATTGTGACAAAATTTAATCTATATTGGATGTTTTGAGAGCCCATCCAATATCTAGGATAATTGAATATCTAAAAATGACCATTGACGGCAATCGAATGTGCTGGAAGGCAGCTTCCACACCTGCGTAGGATATAGCACCCATTCAAACATACATGGGCCGGGTCCAACGGCTGTACTTCCCTTCCGAAGGTAGACGTGACCAGAGATTTTAATACCTCAGAAAAATTACTCGAAACGAATATCGTTGTGCTCAAAAACGAAGCTCTTTCAGATGATGTTTAAAACCCGATAAAATTTTCAAAACCAAACAATTCAATTGGAGAACATGGTCGAAACATTTCGATCATCCCCACCCAACTACAGCAAAAAACAGACTTTGCAAAAGGACATCGCCAAGCGATATGATGGTCAGTTGTCGGTTCCACACCGGCCAGGATGATGGTAAGCCTTCGGCAAGAGATAAAAACTGAACCTGAAGTGTTGAATAAGGATGAGACGAGCAAAAGTTAGTCCTATTTGCAGACACACGGAGAACACAGAGTCAGTATATAGTCTCCGATGTGCTCCGTTTGTTTTACAATATTGCCATCCGGTTTCCGGTGGCCGCGTGAACGGAAGGTAACTATTTGAACGGCGCTGTCCGCAATGGCAACGGGCACCAGCAGTAGTGCTCACGATAACAGATGGACTACGGTGGGGATTAAATTAAATTCTCCCAAGGGTTTGTTTTGCTTTGTTGTGTTTTTATTAAAAGTTTGCGGTGGGAAGATTGCGATTTATTGTGCTTTAGTCGATGTGGAATGTACTTTATGAACGATTGTATGAAGCTGTATAGAACTGACAATGATGAAGATTGCACGATGATGTCAGCAACACCTCCGGCTTGGTAATGCCGGGCTGGTAATCAGGCTTTCTGACGCCTGATCTGACAGATGTTGGCATGAGCTTTAATTTTTTTTTTTCGAGGTCATAAACATTTTGGATTGTCCGAAAAGTGAGGTTAAATCTTTCCATGCAATGATGTATTAACTGAAACATTCGGTCAAACTAAACTTATCCATTGAAACATTCTTCAAGAAGAAAAAGTGCGTCAGATTAGGAAAATTACGACTTTGACTCCCATCGACAGTTTTCGGCAACCAAAATTTAACTGTTGATTTGACTAAATATAAGGCCTGTACTCGAAAAAAATGCACCAGACAAAAGTGTTTGCCAAAAATTTATTTTAAGTATGATTTTCTTGAAACTTTCAGGGAATAAACTAATACAGATGGATTATGTTTCAGCATAATTACTTTATTCAATTTTCTTTCCATCGCTGAAAGTCCGCACCTTTCCCTTAAGACCCCTCATTACATTTTGTGCAATGGTGGAGCTGACCTTTTTGGTCACTTTCATCCATTCTTTCTTCAACTCCAGCTCGTTCTTAAGCACCTTGGACGATTTTCGAACTTTGGCCTTCATTATGGCCCAAAATCTTTCCACCGGACGAATCTCTGGTAAATTTGGGGGGTTGGCGGTTTTTGGTACAAAAACAACGTTATTGTCTCTGTACCAATCCAACGTCGATCACGCGTAATGACATGATGCCAGGTCCGGCCAAAATAATGTCTCGCCTCCGTGGGACCGCAGGAAGGGCAACAGACGCTTCTGGAGGCACTCGGTGCGGTAAATTTCGCTGTTGATGGTACCCATTGTGATGTACGGTTTACTCAGTTTACCGCATTGGCATATGGCCTGCCAGAGCAAGTATTTTTTGGCGAATTTGTCCACTTTTTTCTTCCTTATGTCTTCCGGAACATCAAACCGTGATTTGACAACGTAGAACTCAAGCCCCGGTATCTGCTTTGCGTATGCCTTGATGTAGGTTTCGTCATCCATAACCACACACATCGGTTTCGTTAACCACTCTCGATACAGCTTCCTTGCGCGGGATTTGGCCGCCGTGTTTTGTTGATCACGCCGGTTCGGTGCCTTCCGGACCTTGAATACACGAAGCCCAGCTCGTTTCATGGTTTGCTGAACGAACCAGGCGGAACACTTTGCCTTCAGAGCCGCGTCGCGAATCGAAAGGTTCGGATTACGCTTGAAATAATCCAACACCTTCCAGGCCTTCACAGGGTCAGCTGTCTTCGATTTTCTTCCATTTCCAGCCCGCCGCTCGGTCGTCTGGGACTCCTTAAACGATATTACCACCCGAGACACAGTTGTATGGGTGATTCCCAGTTGTCTTCCGATCCATCTCATGGTCGCAGTCGGATTTTCCATGACGGCTCGCAAAATTCTCCGGCGATTTTCTTCTTGCTTCGATGACATCTCAATAACCACTGAACCGATTGTTATGAAATTTCGCACATGTAAACAATTCACTCCAAACTAGTTATACTCAGATTTTCATCAATTTTTACCCACGGATAAAAAAGTTACACACGAATAAAAATGGTGCATTTTTTTTCGAGTACAAGCCTTAGTCCTTATAGTCTTTTAGCTTCTTTTTTTCCTTTGATTTGATTTCTATTGATCTTGTTTTCCGTGCTGAGCACCAATGCTACCGACGCCAGGGAAGGCGAAGGAAGGAAGGCGTGATCAGAGATGTTATGCCTCAGAACATCCCGGAGGCGCCGACTGGGATTGAACCCAGGCCTGCTGGGCTGAGAGGTAATCACGCTTACCGCTACACCACCGCTTCAGTCTTTTAGCTTCAATGTGATTAAATTTTTGCGACTGTTCAAACCTGTTATACCAGGATTTTCATTTTATGAAATATACGTACTACAAAATGCAACTGATTACGAGGGGCCGAAAATAGAACAGATGGTTAACAAGCAGTTCGAATGGAAAGATGATCGAAGAAAAAGAGGCAACCGACAATTATCGCACTCGCTATGGAAGTTTATAGCGTTCTAAAACCGTGTTCAAACAGTTTTGGGCAATTCTATTGATATAAACAGACAAACGCGTCATATAAATTGGCGAGAATATGTAAATTCCCCTACAACAATGTTTTACATTGAAGATCTTATAAAGCTATAAAATATACCAAGAAATATGTCAAATATTGTTTGAGACGAGAATCATAATAATATTACATTAATATAATAATATATTTCTCTAATTTTTGTGTGGAATTATACCAATATTGGTATTGTGGAATATATATGATATAATAAAGACATTTGACCATAGTGTCATACTAGACACTAAACATTTGACCACACACACATTTTTCCTCCACGATACTTAATTTGTTTCAAAATGTACATCACTCTTTGAAAGCATCCTCGGAAGATACCTCTTCCAATTCATTAAAACTCAAACAGAACGCATCCTTTCCCAGGAACGACCGGCAAAAATATTACCATCTCGGGGTAATTACTTTCGCTCAATGCAACGTTTAACTAATTTTGATCATATACAAATCCGAGTGGCAATAAAACTTCTAAAATAACTACACACCGCCAATTACTTCACCGCACCGACCCGGCATGGCTCGAATCATACGGGGGAGAAACCATCGTCCCGACGACGTGCTCCCAACGAACGACGACGACGACGACGTGGACGGCGAGGGCCATGTCTATAACCAGTCAGTGCTTGTACTAATCCAATGTGTATGCCGTCAGATATTTATAAGAGTCAACCAAATAGTTGCACCTACACCAACCTCAACACAACGAACGAACGAACGAACGGGGAGTGATGTTTGCAACACCACCACCACCACCACCACCACCGTTGCCGTTCATCCTCGTCCTCGCAAACCGAAATCGTAAGTTGAAAACGGCCGGTGGAAATGGATGTGGTATATAGTGCTAGTTTATGATCGTTACAGTCTGGAATCTCAAACTAGCTTCAAGTGGGGAAGCAGCCTGCTAAAACAGGCCCCCTTACCACGACACGGTATGATGGTTGTATGCTAAGGTTGTGTTTCCATTATTGACATCTGTGAATTTTGGATTCATCCGTAAATGAAAACAGAGTACTGAAAAACAGTATACACAGTCTTACTAAATAAAAAACATTAGATGACAACCATACTTCTGAACAACATTGCATAAGACTACGATTTCCATCTACTCAGGATTTCAAATTAAAGTAGATTACACTATGAATCAAATTGCGCACTAGTGCCTTTCGGTGAAGATCTAACCTGGAAAACATTGCTCTAGTCACCTTCGATGAAGTGGAAATTTCAAATTGAAGCAAAGCTCCAAAAATACAAAGCTGTCCATCTTCCAATACACGGCCACTGATACTTACTGTACAATTACCGAGTTAGTTTGAGCGGCAATGCCCGTCATATTCATTAGAGCAACAGAAGATGCGAAGACTAGCACAATAGCACTGTTTGCTAGAATAATTCAGAACTTAATTATTCACTATTTCAGACGACGTTGATTCTTACTCAGTGACTGATTTTGAATGTCTCGCCTAAATGATTTTCTGTGCAAAATTTCACGAAGTGAAGTTCAAAAATGTTATTAAAAGTTGTTCTGTTAATTTTTAACTGTCCTACATGAACATTTCATAGAATATATTTTTCTTTTTTCAATACTTTATTCGTTAGGCTCAATTGTCCAAAAGGACTCCACGGAGCCGAGAACAATGCCATAATTTAATAATTACATTAAAGTATCAAGAGAGACATAGTAGACCGATGCAAAATTTGAAATTTTTGCTCCACAGTACTCAAACGGTTTCAAATCGGGTCCTGATTAGGCTCCGAAAGTTCAAACTCATTTGATAAAAAACTGACTTGGCACAAACCATTTGAAATGGAAATTACTATGGGAAAACAAAACTTTTTGTTCATTGTCTTTTAGCCTATTTTACATATTGTACTGTTGACAAATTCTATTGATATTCTTATGGGAATTTTTATCAGTTACAACTTTGCAGAAAATCGTTTTTCAGCCAAACGTCAAATTAAATAGTTATCAATTGTTTAAGAAATTGATAATCTTATGGCAAGATTAAGCAACTGTATTGTGGGCAAGACTGTATTCTGCAGTGTGGCATAGTAGCCATGATTTTTGTCCTCTATTCTATGCGCCATAAACACCAATGTTGCCTTCTGAACAGTTGATTGAGCATAATCATAAGACATCAGTGACTTGAAGCATTAATAACTTTTGTTCCTTACATTTGATCGAAAACTGGTCTTCAACAAAGTTGTAGCTATCATTTTTTAAAGTAAAGTGAACTGGTGAATTTTTAAATAGATATGAATCAAAATTAAGTTTTCTCCATAGTAATTCCCATATAAACATCAAATGGTTTGTGCCAAGTCAGTTTCTCACTAAATGAGTTCAAATTTTGGGAGGCTAATCAAGGCCCAATTTGGAACCGTTTGAGCACTGTGTCGCGAAAATTTCAAATTTTGTCTAATACATAGTTTATGAGTTCTTCTTACTCTTGGAGGCGACTTGAGTTTAGCTTCCGCTTTCATCCGTGTCATCAACTCCCTTACTTCTGCCAATTGATTTTTCTTCAGCATCGTCAGCCGGTTGTCTCCTCTTCGACATTTATCTCGGTATAGTCCACTATCCCGAATTTGTAGTAGTAATACGCATCGATTTTTGCACTTGAAAACAGACGGCTGCTGTTTCTCAGCAGCACTTGCTTCCTCTCCATTGTTCTTCTCGGCGTCCGGGAAAGTCGCATATATCACCACCACCTCTTCTTCCAGCCAACCGCTTCTTCGTTTGGCGATGCACCTTCTTTCACTACACCAGCGTACTCGTCTCTTCCTCATCTTTTTGATGGTTTTCTTCTTCCGTTCGTAGTTGTACTGGCTACTTTTTAACACAACGTACACCTGTCAGCATATCGAGGCCAAAGGCAGGTGGAATTTTCAACCAAAACTACACGCATTACATCACCGTATTTCTCTAGCAACAATACTAGATCGCTATCCGGGACTTATAGTGGTAGGTTGTAAACTTTCACTGAACGGTGTCCCAGCAGATGACCTGCGTACATCGACTGACTTTCCATCGGCATAATGGAAAATTAATAGTTGTGTAGCCAACAATAAAGCATCAAATCCTCTGCATTGATCTTGTTGCACAAAGATTTTCCCTCTGCTATGCGATATGTAGCGATCATCTTAGTGGGATCAGCATTCTACGATTTCACAAAATTCGTAATTGATGGTTTCGCCGAGCCACATGAGAAGCTGAATCTTATCTTCAGTTTTATTTCCACCGACATCTCCACTAGTTGTTTGCTTCCAACGGGGTAACAGCAAAAGCGAACGAACTTCAAACATTGAGCAAGCACCACAACAATGAATTCAGGGCCGTCTTAACGACCCTTGTGGTCATGGTCCTGGTTTTTTTTATTGCGGGGCCCCTTTGATATGATATCGATTTTCAATATCTAGCACACATTAAATAACAAAAAGTACACTACCAATCATAAGTATGGAATCGCTTAGAAAAGTATTGCAACACTCATTTGAATATTGCATCACCTTCCAAAAAGTTTAGCATCACCTAGGGTACAGAACTACTTCGGCCTAAGCGTCCATTTTGGGCCTATCAAGCAGAAAACATCAAATTAATCCATGATTTCGGCGTTAACAGGTAAATTATGCGTTTGGTACGATACTTTAGTTCAAATGCTACCAAACGAAGTCAATAAGAACGCGTGATATGAATGTTTGCACCCAATATTCTCAAATACAAATGAAGCGCTCCGACCGAATCAATCTTTATCTTCATCCGATAGGCCGAAGTGAATTCATTGGTGTTTCAATGGCGTTTCAAAGGGCTAGTTTAGAAACCGTAGGCCGAGTTTGGCGTCAATAAGTAGTGTTAGACTTTTAACAATATCTCAACAATTTGTTTCTCTTTATCAAATCTTACGGTACGAACGAAAAGGTATATAAATTTGGAAGCCATCAGTAATAATAACATTCCGTTTGGTGCTAAACTACGCCAAATTAAAAAATACTAAGTTCATTTAGTGCTTAATAGGCCTGAAATAGGGTAGTTAACCCTATATCTCGAAATCGTGATAACCTGCAAAGGTGCTCTCTTGAGTAAAGTTGTTCAAAAAGCCAAGGGCAACCGGAAGGTAGATAGTTTGGTTCAGAATTCTGACACTACGTGGCGCTAGGCACTAGTGTGCATGTCAAATTTAGCATTTTTTTTATATATTTTATCTCGTGATCGCGACGACCTAAAAAGTTCGAGTCTTCATAAAGTAGTTCATAAAACCAAGGGCGTCCGGAAGGTGGTCGGTTTAGTTCGGAATTCTCTCACAATGAGCATTTTTTAATTTGTTTTATCTCGTGATTTCGACCACCTAGAAAGTTTGAGTCTTCAGTCAAGTAGTTCAAAAGGCCAAGGGAATTCATAAGGAATTATATCACTACGTGGTTACAGAACAGAAGTGGAACTTCGGATCAGAAACTGGCTCCACTAGTCATTGGCGAACACTAGCACACCTAGCGGTAGAAGGCATCTTCCGCCTGTAGTTAAGATAGGCAGCATGCTATGATAGTGTGAGTGCGCATAGAAAGCCCGTGTGGAACGCTACCACAACGCATCGCTTGTTGAGTTTGTCAACTCGCTGATCAACTCCATTGAAAAACGACGACAAGTTGATGCGATCTACGTGGACTTCAGTAAGGCGTTCGATAGGGTTCCATATGTGCTTGCAGTGGACAAAATGAGGTGTATGGGATTACCTAATTGGGCCACGAAATGGCTACAGTCTTACGTAACTGACCGCTCAGCCTACACACTTAGAAAAAATCATGTAAATTTAGGTGCTCTGAGACTGACATATTTTTTTTTTTGTTTATTAATTTATTTGATAAGGCTCAAACGAATTAACTTTACAGAGCCGAGGATACTTGGTCACTATACAATACATGTTAAAACTATAGTCAAAAGGTACAACACAATAAACACTCTATCTTCCGCTATCCAAAAATCCTCCTCCATCAGAACTGGAGCCACTTCCAGTGGTTTCATTGTATGGCAAATTATCGTACACCAACGAGGGTCAGTGCGCGCCCATTGCAGCAATGGACGCAAAACGTGGTCAGCACTCACACACTCATCACGAAACGGTTGCTTTCCAAAGTCGACGACGCATCGACCGAAAGAACTGCTGATGAAGAACAATTAAAAGGACCACACAATGGTTGCTGCCGAGAAAACAGACGATCGCGTGGCACACATTGAGAGTGGCCTGTTTTTGTCGACAGCCGAGTGAACGGACTGACATATACGAGCGTCAATTTTGACATAAAATTGAGTCATAATAGATGAGAAATTCAGCTCAATGAAGCGTACTTTTAGTCCGGTAACGAACTTTTAAGTCTTGGAGCACTTAATTTTACATGACATGTTTGTTTACGTCTCATCCTTTATGTTAAAGATGGATTCCGTCACGTGTAAAATTAGGTATTTCTAAGTGTGTATGTGAACATTAACGGTGTTAATTCGCCTAGTTTCGAGATACCCTCTGGTGTTCCCCAAGGTAGTCATTTGGGGCCTTTAATTTTCATTCTGTTCGTGAACGATCTGTGTAGTCGACTGTGTTCTTCGAAACTTAAAGATCTTCCGTAAAATCAGGTCAAAACTTGACTGTTGCGCACTCCAGAAGGATATTGATTCCCTTTTGCGCTGGTGTACATTGAACGGTATGCAGGTTAATGCTGCGCAATATCTTTTAGCCGTTCACGCGAGCCCTTACGACATGACTATAGGATAGGACTCAGTAGTTTGCTCTTCGTTTCTTCAGTTAAGGATTTGGGTGTTATCATCGACTCTAAAGTCAGATTCAATGAGCACAACTGCTAAAGCATTCGCCACATTAGGTTTCTTGAAACGAAACACAAACGCATTCCAGGACATCTACGCGCTGAAATCACTATACTGTGCTCTCGTCCGCAGTCTTCTAGAGTATGCTGTTGTTGTGTGGGCACCCTTTCAGGCTATTCAAGCTAACAGAATCGAAACCATTCAGCGAAACTTCGTAAGATACGCTTTACGTGTTCTGCCCTGGAACGATTCGGTAAATTTGCCGCCTTACGAAGAACGGTGCAGGCTGATTGACCTGGACACGTTGGCAGCAAGGAGGAAACTACTTCAGCGACTCTTCGTGTTTGGATTGCTTAACGGTGACGTGGATTGCAACTCTCTTGTGAGCCAAATCTACATCAATGCTCCTCAAAGAGTTCTACGTAGTTACACGCTTCTGTGGCAACCTACCCATCGGACCAACTATGGATTCAACGAACCGTGGACTTTGTGCTGTCGTGTGTTTAATGAAACGTTTGATGTATATGATTTTAACATTAGTAAGTCTACTTACAGACATAGAATTCGACACCTAGCCTAGAAAATATCTGTACAACATTATGTTGAAGATTTATTTAAATAAATAAATAAATAAAAACGTACCACTCTTTGATTCATCGATTTGTTTGCACTTCCCCTTCTGTTCTGTGATGTGGCGCTAGTGTGCATGAAAAATCGAGTGTTTTCAATTTTTTTATCTCGTGACCCCGACCTGAAGGAAAGTTTAAGTCTTCAGCTAAGTTGTTTAGAAGACCATGGACTTTCGGAAGATGGTTAGTATTTTTCGGAATTCTGTAACTACGTGGCGCTAGTGTGTATGCAAAATTGATCATTTTTGTAATTATTTTATCTCGTGATAACGATTACTCAGAAAGTTCGAGTCTTGAGCAAAGTTGTTCAGGCGGCCAAGGCTGATCGGATAGTGAATTATGCCACTACGTGGCACTAGTGTGCATGCAAATTTTGAAGTTTAAAATCTCTTGAATATGAAGTGAAACAGTCCTGAAAATGTTGTAACCATTGGAATATGAAGTAAATCAGACCTGAAAAGTTTGAAATCACTTGAATATTAAGCCAGTCCACATTGTTCTCTTTTGCCGTATCTATTTTATTTTTGCTGAAGGAAGTGTTACTGCTCCCCAAAGCTGCAACAAATTTAATCAGCACTTTCCACCTTGTTTGACTCTTATTCCTCTTCGATCCCTGTTTTTGCCCCTCCCCGAGGTAATCCTGCTTGGATGTCGATTTGAAAACTTCCTCTTCGATCCTTCGGATTCTTATAGTATTCTGCTTGGAAGTCGATTTGGAGAAGCTTGGTTCTACCATCATGACACCTAAGCGCAAAAGAAAAGGGCAATCGCTTGATCCCCTTATGATGAAATTTATTTGAGCAATCAATTTGATATGCTCACGAATGATGAGAATGATCCATCATCCAGGAAAAATTTCAGTAAACTTTCCCGATTCAATGCCAAGAAGGAAAAGGTCCCCTCTATTATGATAACCACTTCCGATTTCCATGCTCATCGCACGAAACTATTAAACTTCGTTAAATTCAAGTTTTTGCTTCAAATTGGACGTCGAGGTCAATGCCGTATATTGGCTGAAACTTTGGACAAACGTCTTCTCAAGTATTTGACTGAGAAGCAATACAATTTTTTCAACTACGACACCAACACTGAACGTCTGCGCAAGGATGTCCTGAAAGGTCTGCCCAGTGGTGAATTCCTGATCTAATGATGTTTATTTAGTTCACTTCATGTATAGTGACCTAAACACCCTTAAGGCCTTAGAAAAAGCTAGCCTATACTCCATGTCCGAGTGAAATTGGAACACTTCAGGAAGACTGGAGGAAATTTCCAAAGCCACACCCAGTGCCGTAAGTGCCAGGGATGGGGTCACGGAACAAAAATTTGCTACATGCCAGTTAAATGCATGAATTGTGGTAATTCCTCTCACACAAAGGACGACTGTCCTGTGAAGGAAAATCCTAAGAATTTTAAATGTTCAAATTGTGGTGAAAAGCACAAATCCAACTGTTGGGAATGTAAGACTCGCAAAGTGATCCTACAATCTGGTTGTAAGTGACAGGTAGAAAATGCTTCACGTTACCAGTTACTAATTTCGCTAAGGCTGTTGGTCAGCGAGGAACAAATTCTACATTCGTACCCAAAGGTACAAACAGCTCCCTTGCTTCAAATTCTTCATCTATACCTGCTGCTAACAATGTTCAGGAACGGAAATTTTTGATGATTTTGACTGTTCCTAAAATTGATTTTTTGCAGAAATTATTAATCCTTATGATTCATGATATGTTAAAACTAACTCCATGTTTGATGCAATTCTAACTGGAGTTAAATTTGCGAACAATATCGTCATGACTTTGATATTAAGTAGGGGACCTTAAATCATTCAATATTTTGAATTGCTCGAATGCTCGATCTCTAAAAATAAAGAAGACGAGCTATTTAACTTTTTGATGGTTCATAACGTGCATATCGCCGTTATAACAGAAATGATCCTTAAACCTGACCATATGGTTAAAAGGGACGCAAACTATTTCATTTATCGAAATGACCGTCTTGATGGAGCCGCCATCATTGTTCATAGACGTATCAAACATCAAATTATTTCTTCATTTGAAACCAAAGATTTTGAAACTTTGGGAGTTGCTGTAGAAACAAAAGTTGGACAACTTACTGACTTCGGTTCTGATCACCTTCCAGTAACTTTTGAAATATCCCAAGAAATAATTTCTAATCCCAACAGCTCTACTTTCAATTACCATAGAGCTGATTGGGAGCAATATCGAACATTTATGGAATATATGCATATATTCCTTTGCAAACCAAAGATGATGTTAATTATGCTATAGAATCTCTGACTACTGCTATAGTTGGATTACGTTGCCAGATTATTTTAAAGCTTATCGGTATTAAAGGTTTTAAAAAAAATCGGTATTTATCGGTATTTACTATTCTAATTAATTTTATTTTATTTTGCCGTTTTTGAAAACAAAAATTTTAACTTTTGGACTATGATCCAATTTTTCCAGAACAAACCTCCGGGAAATGTTTGAATTCGCTTCTGAAGGAAACTGAAAAAAACATACAGAGAAAGACGAAAGAAGCTCTCCTTGACGAAGTTTGAGGAAAGTTCTTAGATAAGTCACATCCAAAGAAAGCCACCACAGTTTCGGAAATCGGAAATAAATTCCTGAGGTAGCAATTTCCAGGGGAAGTCAGAAGAAGCTAGGAAAAATCTTCCAATAGAAGCTCGAAAAAAAACCTATGGTTTATGGACAAACTTCCAGAAGAAGACGAAAGAAACTTCTGGGAGAAGTTTAATTGAACTTCCTGGAGAAGACGGAAGAAACTTCCTGGAGACACGAGCAAAAACTTCCCAAGGTAGATTGGAAGAAACTTCTGGAGAAAGTCGGAAGCACCTCACGGAAAAGTCGAAAGAAACAAGGACATAATTCCGGAAGAAAGAGAATTCTGCGGGATGTTCTAAGGATCCAGCAAATTTTCCTGAAGTTTTCGGAACATTCCTAAAATGCACTAAGGAATATTACATAATTCCACGGTATTCTTAAAAGTTCTTGTAATTTTCCTGAAGTAAATGGGGCTGTTTTGAAGTTCTCTGATCATCCAAGTACTCCAAGTACTCAGAACTTCCCTGATTATAATGAGGCTACCAGAATATCTCTTATCATCTTTGAATGTCTCTGGACTTTCTGGAAGGTTACGAAATTTCTTAAGTGCTCTCATAATTTTCTTGAATTTTTTTGTAACATTAGCTTCAAAGTTCTCTGATCTTCTCGATTTATTTTAAATTTTAACTGCCATTAAAAGGCATTGAACTTCCCATAAAATGTTCTCACAATGTTCTAATGTTCATGTAACTTTCCTTACGTTTCCTTAATGTGCATGAGCCCCTCGGATCATTGCTGAATATTTTGGAAATTGCCTTAGTTTCTATGAACTCCTTTAAAATTTCAGCAATTTCCTTGAAATTAATTGACCGATTGTTTCTCGAGTCATGGGTAGCCAAAAACGACGAGGAAATGGAAAGATTATTCGAAAGACTATCAAGCATAAGACATTTTTAAATATGATTTTTTTTTTAAATTTTGAAGGCTTAAAAAATTTGAGATATTTGCCATAATAATTTTAATTATATTATCGGTATAAAATTTCAAAAATCGGTATTCTGAGGAAGCTTATCTGTATATCGGTATCAAGTTCAGAAATCGGTATAAATACCGATAAATCGGTATATCTGGCAACACTGAGTTGGAAGCAAGAGCTGCTTCAGTACCAAAATGCGAGGATAAATTCGATTCAATTATAATAGACGACGATTTTCAGCTCTTGACCCGTCTTAAAAATGTCCGTAGTAGGCAATATCAAAGAACACGCGATCCTACTATGAAAGTTATCTGGCGGGATTTGCAAAAACAAATTAAAAAGTCATTCTCTGCCCTGAGGAACAAAACTTTTGAAAATCTTGTTTCGAAATTAGACCCGAGTTCCAAACCCTTTTTAAACACAAAAAAAAATAAAAAAAAAAACCTCAAAAGCCTATGCCAATGCTTGAAGAAGATGGAAACACTTTATTCACAAATTTAGGAAAAGTTCAGAAACTTGCTATTTGAGAGTACCCATAATTTCAGTCTGGGTGTTACTAGTCCTAGTGAGAATCATGTTGCTTGGGATTATCTGAATATTTTCTCTCAGGAAAATATTTTTGATGAATCCTGGGAGACTGATTTGAATGAAGTAAGATCTATAACTATAAAGTTTCAAAATACGTCACATTTAACGGAGCTCCAATTTCAGAAACTAGGGAAAGCTATGCAAAAAATTTTTTTAGTCGACAACCGATCACTTCACCTTCACCACCGTCACGCTGCCGTTAATGCAAAAGCCCCACTTCTGCATGTAGCCGGGTCTCCACACAGCCTAGACTCGCAGCAATGAATGAGCTATTTCGTGGTATATGTGCATAAAGATGGCATTATAATGGTTGAGTGAGGTGTACGGAAAATTAGACCTCCTTTCTTGCCGATCCAACAACGCTCATCCAGAAACGATGTCACCCCATGAACAACACATCGCAATTTTACGGTTCCAACCTACTTTGTCCTACGTATAGGTTAGGTTCATTCTCGCTGCCATTTGCTGCTGCTCTCATGTGGACGACGACGACGACGACGACGGTGCTTGGTGGTAAATTTAGATGAAACCATCCCGTGCGGTTGCTTTCCAAACGAAATGGATTCTGTTGTTGTTGTTAAATAGGACATCAGCCGACTTACTTTACAAGGCAACACCGACGGCCGTCCGTACGCACCAGATTGCCGATGTAAATTATGAAACAAACAACCAATAAATATCGTTTCCACCACACCGTGGAGGAACAACGGCTTTGCCCGTTTTGTTCGTAGCGGATGGGACTGATGGAAGTGGTGAAGTCCAGTAAAGTACCGTTTTTGTTTCTCAGTCGTCTTTTTCAAAATGACAGACGTACAATGAGGACCATTTACCAGAGAAGAAATTTGGCAAACTTTTGCAAATACGAATTCAAAACAAAAGTTAACAACGCGAGCAACTACACGTGTGTAATTTGCCTCCAAAAATAACAGAGACAAACCAAATAGAAAGTTGTTAAGAACATGATTCCCTTGCTCGAATGGCAAGGAGGAAATAACTTTACCAAGCAAAGAACGCTCTGTGTACTTCAAGAAAGACAAATTATTAGTTGCATCTTGCGAACGTGACCAGAATATGTGGGGAAAATGATTTCCATTACTTTTTCCCAGCTCGGTATGTTGGGATTTTAAGACTACTCGGCTGATAAAGAGTTTCACAGGAATTTAAATGCACTAAGAATATTCTTGTTAGAAAGTTCCGTAGGAATTTGTAAAAACCAAATTCACGTTACTGCACACTTAGAAATTATTCTTTTTACACGATACGTAATTCAGCTTTGACGTAAATCATGGACCGTAAACAAACATCGCATGTAAAATTAAGTGTCCTGAAACTGAAACATATGCAACTCGACGAAAAGTGCATTTGCTTGAATTGATTTTCTCGTCCTTTTCAACTGATTCGTATGTCAAAAGGGCCGCTTGCATGTGTCGGTCTCAGGGCACAGAAATTTACATGTCTTTTTCGTAGTGTGTGCTGTTCCAATCTACTTCATTGAAATATCAATTCAATGTTGACAACAGCAAATATACACCTAGTAAAAAAAAAAACCTCTCCATAATTGACTTCAATTGCATCCTCGAGCATCAACACATTCATCTGGCAGGCAAGCATTCCACAATGATAAATCACTTAGAAGCTGCTGCTCACCCCCCACGGGACAATTCTGTTCATCCGAAGACAGTCCCAACGATGACGACAACGACCTACTATGGGTCATGTACTTCTTCCCCAAGAAGAAACGTCAGCCATCAGCCACCGTTTAAATTTAAATGCTCCTCGTTTGGTTTGTGTCAACAGTTTAGAAGACATCTATCTTCCTGGGGATTCAATTGCCGGCTGTTTCCGTATTTATTTGTGTATGCAAAGCGGATCCTTCTGGAGTGGGATTTGTGTTGAAATCCCTTTCCAATTTCCCCGAAGGCTAGAAGCTGTTCTCTGATGTGCATTGAGATGGAAACACTGAGGGGTGGCAAAGAGCAGTCATATTACGATATCACTTTTTGAGATGATCAGCCGACCCCCACAATCACCTTTGTCTACCTCAATGTCGCACGTGCCACCAGAATAACGGTATGAACACCTAAGTGAAACCGAACTTGACTTATGGCATATCGCCACGGAAAAGTGTATACCTGTACACCTTTCCCCCGATAGGATTTGGATTCGGAATGTGGGAATGCTTCTACCAAGCCATCTGCGGGCACTGTTGTGCATATGGAGAGGTGATAAACACGAGACAAATGCCTGGGCTACAAAGGCACACATACACACTCCATAAACAACAGGTACTTATTTGTATTATTTATTATTCCGTTTTACCAAGGTGCGATGGTAGCGGAGTTAGCTGCTGGAAAACCGAACGAACAACAGTGCAAGAGAGCAATAGGCAATCGGTTTATTGGTTTTGTTCCGATTGTGAACAAAAGTGGTGTGGGAGTGAGTTGGAGTTCTTTGCAACTTTCCTGTCTCCGTCCTCGACGATATCGCAACCGCAAGAGGTTTGCGGTTTCTGTTGTGGGGGAGCTGAGCTTTGCTCAATTGGGTTTACCTCAGTCTCTACTCTTTCGGGAAGGTCGTAAATCATCCTCGATTGTGGTGGTGAATGTGGTGGTGAATTTCTGGAATGTGGGTGGAGGAAGTCAAAAAGAAGTGTATCTGCGTGGGAAAATAGGTGGGTTTTGCTACTGGTTATGGCTTGTTCAGGTGGTATTATTGAGAGGTTTAAGAGTAAATGACTATAAGGTTTTTCATCAATATGAATCAATTAGGTTAAGGCTACATTAGAGGAGTGGGACAATGATCATGACTATGAGATGGATAATAACTAGGTAGGTCATGACCTTTCATACACATTTCCTGACAGTTGGTGAAAGGTCATTTGGATTCAAGCTGCTGCACGGGTAAGTTGGACATTAATAAGCTGCGTCGTGGATGATTTGCCCATAATTAATATCGGCGGATTTTCACATTTATGGCGATACTGCCAAGAGACGATCCTGGAATCTTGGAGACCCCCGATAGGTAATAAAAGTGCAAATCACCCACTTGCAAGGAAAATAGGATAAGAACACGACTTCTGAATGCGAGTGAGGACCGATTTGCAAAAATCGTGTCCTCGTGGTGGCACTGCCACAGGAGAGAACGCGACCGGGACGGCCGTTCTGATAAGACGAGTGAGGACGGATTTGAAAAAAAATCGTCTCATCGTGGTGGCACTGCCACAGGATAAGAACGCGACCGGAACGGCCGTTCTGAATGCGAGTGAGGACGGATTTGCAAAAATCGTCTCCTCGCCGTAGAACGCGACCGGGACGGCCGTTCTGATAAAACGAGTGAGTCCTTCTTAATCCTGCCAACAGAATTGTGAAGGTAACCACACCGGAGGTAACGGAGCCCTCGATGGAGCCAATCTGAATCGCGGTATTTAAAAACGCAATCGGAACCGCCAGCAGGGGATAAGTATGCAATTCCGGCAAAACCAAGTAAGGATGAAAATCATGAAGGAACAACAAGCAAATACAAAGAGAAGATAGTAATCAAACGTTGAAAACCGGTATCTAGATCCTAGATACGCATTTGCATGCTGCTGGAAATTATTTGATGAACGATGAGGATAAACGGATTAAAAGTAAATAGTTGAGAGCCATGAGAATGAAGAAGAGCAGCACTATTTATTTTTGTGTTGTTATTGAACAATCTCAGTGATTTCCTGGATCTCCTGTTTATTTATTAGGCTGTTCAAAGGTTCAAAACCATGGACGCAGTCGATTGACTCTCCCACCAAAACATGTTTAGCAAACATAGATGAATTCAGTACCCAAAAGTTAAGGCTAACACTAGGAAGTAACTGAAGGTCTATTGCTGCTTCTACTATCGCCAGTGGGAATTTTAGGTCGAATCCTTCTTGATTTCTAGGTTGTAGCATTGTCCGAGTATCATGATGATAATGTAGAGGTACATTTTCCACTTGCCGGGTGGGTCATAAGTACAGTTTTCGGCCAAAGTCTACCAGAATGAGACACGGTAAAGAAATGTCTTGTCCTGGATGGACAGCTTCTGCCATCACTCACCCTTCTCCTTCTCGTGGAGGAGTTGAACTTAATGGTTGGCAACGGTCAGCGTATACTGGCTAACAGTTCCAGCAGTTGCCGACGATCTCGCGCTTATCAATCTTATCATCGTTAAAGCAAGAGGAATCACAACGGCGCCGGTGGTGTAGTGGTAAGCGTGATTACCTCTCACCCCAGCAGGCCTGGGTTCAATCCCAGTCGGCGCCGCCGGGATGTTCTGAGGCATAACATCTCTGATCACGCCTTCCTTCGGATGGGAAGTAAAGCCGTTGGTCCCCGGTTCATGAGTTGATGGGTCGATAGGTAGGGTCCAGGTGTGGGAGCTGCCTTCCTGGCACGTCGGTAGCATTGGTGCTCAGCACGGAAAACAAGATCGACGGAAAAAAACAAACCAAAGGAAAAAAAAGCAAGAGGAATGAATGTTGTACAAAGAAAAACTCAGGACAGGCACAGTGATTACCTTCGTATATACTATACAATATACTCAGATATAGCTCGTTTATCCATCGATGAGAACTTGGCAATGTAAACAAACAATCTTAAAAGTCATAACTGCAGGGTTGCCAAGCTCATGGGATACTGAGATCGACAGCTTGATTGCCACACTTCGGCACACTCGACCCAACGCTTGCCACAGTTTTCGGTACAGATAAAGTTCTCGGTTCAGATTCAGGTTTGCAGAGTTGAATACCCCTTGCATATGATAGTTATTTGATAATTTTCTTTTTGCTCGAATGTTATTCTACCATTTGTGTTGTGTGAGAGAGACGACGGTAGAGCATGAGTGTATGAATACAAACAGACTGTCGCGCAGGACAACGAAGCGTGTGTAGTAAAAAACATCAACCGTTTCAACCCCTGTGTCCAACAATGATCGCGTTGAGGCTTTGCTGCAGAAATTTTCCGAGTCGGACAGCTGATCTGGTTCCATATTACTGTGAAAATCTCCAGTCGATTAACGTTGTCAAAGTTAGTTTTAATTCTATACGCAGCCATTGCCACCGATGTCGCTTTAAAAAGATACGGCGATTTGTTTTTGCTTATATGAAAAAATGGAAAATACTGGTTTTAATGTAAAAATTGTCACTGGTGGTTCAACACATTTTTTGCGGAACACAACTACAAAATATTGTTTGCTCTGATTGCGCTAAAAAAAAAACTCGAAAAAAAATTAAAAAAATTAATATGGAAATAAATCTAACTCTCCATCATAGCCCACATGAAGCAATCTGCACAAGTCTTCATTATTAACAAAATTTAATGTAAGTAAATATGAAATATATCTGCTATATGCAGTCGGTTTCTGTGTTTCTTCAAATGTCTAGTATAAGAATTTAATTCCTTTGTCTTTTGTCTCTCTTTAATAGTTTTGTGTGTCTTGTCCCCCCGTCGCGATGAATCTCATCTTCACCCACTGGTCACCATAGCCGGTCGAACTCAAGACGAAACTAGAACCGCACTACCGTTCATACTGGCGACAACGCTCTGATGAGACAACGAAACCTTACCCTCAAGGTCCTTCCCTGATCCTATCCTTCGACAATGTACCTCTCTAACCTCGGGTAAGCCGCGAGTATTCGGCCCAACTCCTACTAGACATAGAATTAAGTGAATTTTGTTACAAACAAAGAACCATGAACTATCGGCTCCGTAAAGCTAACGTGGTTGAGCCTTGTAAATAAACGAGCTAGTTAAAAAAAAAATGAAATGATCAGTGGCTCAAATAAATCATAATTCTTATATTAATGCAGTGCATCAACATTCTATCCAAACATAAATAAAACAAAGGGCTATTTCCTGGATTCGAACCCTTTTATTTAGCATGCGAGCTATGAACGTTAACCACTGCGCCACAAGTGTGTTGGAAGACTATGCGGGCAACCAATTTAAAATTCATCAAGGTGTCGTGTTTCGTATTCAAGTCAGTCAGCTGGCACTGAAAACCCCAACAGCAATATATCTCAGATGACGTGGCGGTTCGTGTTGGGGCTCTCACGCAGTAGGACTGGGTTTAATTCTTCAAACAGCTCACCAATACTACTACTAATGCTGATATATCATACATGTGCATACCTTTTATTAACTTGTTCGTTTATTTACTAGGCTCAGTCGTGTGTGACACTTTGCGGAGCCAGTATTTTTTAATTATACACGTTCATACCTGCCTTTAGAAATAACTTTCATGAAGACCTGACTTTGGAATAAACTTTCATAAAAGTGCGAACTAAATATAGAATTGATGTAGAGGACAAAACCTTTTTTTTTTAAACTTATGTTCTCACAGTTACTACTCTTCAATTAAAAATGAGGCTGCATAGAATTTTATAGACCACCTTTAACCTTTAGTCTTTTTTCAGAACTTGGGACTCCTCCAGAAGATCCGGGAAACATTTTTTTTTTATTGGGTATCAAGCTGGAGCTGCGTGACAGCTTAGTTTTCAAGACTTGACCCATTTGAATAAATTTTACTTCTATCTTTGACAATACAGCAGAAGGACTAGCCTATGTTGGCCGCTTGAACACTGGATTCCGTATGTATTGTTTCAAGATAGTTATAGAAAAAATGCTGTGACGTGTGCGCGTAGATACATCTGCGTAGTAAACCGATTGAATAAGTAAATCCGTTTCGAACGAAATATCTAAATTATGTAAGTTACGAAAACCGCGCGAATTCCGAAAGCCGTGCGAGACAACCGAAGCGAGAAAAAAGGCTTATTATCATTTAAAGAGTGCCACCAAAATAAATGTGATAGCCTATGTTGGCAAGTTGATTAATTTTGGTTTCCTCCCTAGATATTCTACTTATTTACTACTGAGCTTTGTATCAAATTAGTTAATTTAAAGAACGTGTCAATCATTTCAAGATTTCGCGACGCACCGAACAAATTCTATACTACTTAAGCTGAAAAGCGTTTGACAAGCTCTACCGAATTGCGTATCACTTCTGCGTAAGCTCCGTAGACGTAGACGCGTTGAATCCGACAGTCGGAAAAGGTTTAACCTGTACCAACACCGCTTAAGGAACGACCTCGAGTCAGTAAAACCGTTTAGAGCTAAACATCTAAATTACGTAAGATACGAAAATCGCGCAAATTGTGAACGCCACGCAAAACAACCGTAGAGAGTGCCACCAAAATAAATGTGATAGCCTATGTTGGCAAGTTGATTAATTTTGGTTTCCTCCCTAAATATTCTACTTATTTTACTGTTGAGCTTTGTTTCAATTTAGTTATTTTACCGCACGTATCAATCATTTCAAGATTTCGCGACCGTACCAAACAAATTCTATACTACAGAAGCTCAAAAATTGTTTTTGGTAAGCTCTACCGCATTGCGAATCACTTCTGCGTAAGCTCCGTAAACGTAGGCGCGTTGATTCCGACAGCCGCGAAAAGTTAAACATGCATCAATACCACATAAGGAAAGATCGATTTTACATATGGTTTAGTTCATAGATTAACATTAACTGCTGTTTAAAAATGAAAGTACTTGAACACTAAGAAATAAGTTAACTCAAATGCTTTAACCGCATATATAAGAGATTTCACGTATTGAGATAATAATATAGTAATCGAGTACATCAAACTCAGGGGAATACAATACTTCCAAAAGTTTAAAAACTATTAATTGTCACATACCTCTACTTTTACTTCTTTCCTAAACTATTCCTCTCCTTGTTAAACTGCTTGATACTATTGGTCTGCCTGCGTATTCTTTTTAAAGTTTAAGACTAAATAAGAAGATTTATTCTACAACTTTAAAGGTTAGTTGCCTCCCTAAGTGGACCCCCTTATCCTAATTCTTTTGTTAATATACTTAATGTCATTAGACTTTCTGAAGTTTCTTATTTAAGTTCATTTGATGATTATGATATCTCATTAGTCTAATTTAATAAATTATTAAAAGCTCTAATTCACCTAATCAATCATAACCCATACTTTATTAAGTACCTGGACTTGTGCTTGTAATCTAAAATTAAACGTGTTTCAAGTACTTTTGATTTAAGCCTATACCTATTTATTATATCTTAGTTCGACCCAGGTAACACCTTCATGTGACTAAAATGCTTCATTTTGAAGTTAATTTCCTAGCTGATTTTTAAATTATATACGGTATATGCTCCAACTATGTTCACACGCTTCCACTATGTCGCACCACAAAAATACGTATGGGTAAGTCACAATAGAAGCACGCCACAGTGGAAATCCCGAGCCATAGTTCAAACACTTAACCCAAATCAAAATGAAGCACATATAAGATTAGTTACAATACCATGTACGAAAATGATGTTTAACATTGTTTCCTGAGTAATACTTCAATGAAAACAACAATGAAAGCTTGTCAAGCAAATATTTTTTTTCTTTATTATAGAGATGTTTAGCCATTGGCTAGTTGGCATCTCTTGTCACGCAAATAGAAGGAGCACCGTTGGCACTTTCTGAAATATTTCAATAGTATAATTCCCTTGCAAACCCAAATAAATCTATCTGCGTAAAAATAAATAAAATAAGAGTGATTTGCGGCAAAACCCGCCAGTATCACACCCAACGTCAGTGCCTATACGTAAGCGTACTAAGAGGCGGCTCTCAGGAGTAACAAGTGTGATACTATCACTGTTAGACTAGATCTTTAGTTCTCTCATGCAGTAGTTTATCAGAGAGGGGAAGCTTAGTAATCTCCATTGCCTGCCCATGACGCCATTCTATTGCGGCATGAGCCAGCAACGCCGACCATAAACCTACCGTCTCCAACACTCCACTATAAAGCATGAAATTAAGCCCGCCCACCAACAGCAAGGTGCAAAAACTAGCCAAGGGGAGGGCAGAAGATCCGGGAAACATTTTGAATCTAAAATGCTTATGATGAAAGAGCTTACTTCTAAATCATTTGAATTTTGTAATCAAACCGAAGGAGTTTCGCCATTCTCAAACTCATTTGTGAAAAGCTTTGGCAAAATATTCCCAAATGTTATGCCAACATTTCTTAAAACAACCCTACTCGAAACAATTCACCACCTTGGATGCTCTTCACTCATCGCCCAAAATACCGTTCCGTTGACAATATAGATCGCGATAACGTTTCCTAGTCTCGAATTAATCCTTTCAACTTTTCGCAACCACCATGGACCGGGACGATGCTGTGCCATGTACTTGTTGTTTGTAGTCATCGTCGTCTCTACCATCCAGGGTCCCGAAAAGCCAACAATAAAAATTATTGTCGCGAAATTAAATTTTATCTTTCGCATTTCACCACCCTGCCCTGTGTCCGTGTGTTAGGGAAGAGTGAAAAAAAATAACAATAAAAGTTAAAGTAAAAACCAGAACGGGTGCCGAATACACATATGTACATTAGGGTGGGTCAACTTTACAACCCCGTGTAGGTCCCGACAATTGTGCCAAATTTGAACAAATTTGGTTCAAATCTCGATTTGCGGGTGATGTTTAAATTTTGAATGAGAAACGGTATGGTCCTATTCATTTGCCTACCAAAAATACAAATATTTCTCAAATTTCATCAAATCTCGGACTTCGATTGAGAATAGTATACAAAACAACTTTGTCGAAGACTGCAAATCGATTTAATCTGTGTACAAAAAGTTACTAATCCTTCTATTTAGACCAAGTGTTCCACACGTACCACTAAGCTCATATACAAGCCTGCGCGGAGCAATAAGTCTAAATTAATTAAATATTAACTTTTTTTCTCAGAAGTCTAATCGATTTGCAGTCTTCCACAAAATTGTTCTGCCTAGTATTCCCAATTCATTTCAGAGATTTGGTGAAATTTGAGCAATATTTGCATTTTTGACAAGGAAATGAATAGGTTTTCGTTTGTCATATATTTTCCAATATAAAATTCTCCCGCAAATCGAGATCACAACCAAATTCTATCAAATTTGACACCGTTGTTGGATACCTCAATACACATCGGAAGTACAATGGGGAACAGGGGGTTGTGATGCACCATACAAACTTGACCCACCCTAATCTACATATTCCAGCGTCGAACTGCGGGTGAAAGCGTTCCCCATAAGGGAAACGTTCTGAGCACTATTCTGCGAGTCGAGCCCACAGTTCCCACCGTACCGATATGGCGCACAAGAAAAACATGGAAAAGAACGATAACTTAAAACGCGTATGGGAAAACGGTACGGGTTCTTCGCCAGTTCCGCCAGCACATTCGGAAAGGGTTGTTTTCCGTATAGTTGGCAGTCACACTCTGTCTCTAGATGTATGACCAAACAACAACCCCCCTCTCCTAGTGCCTGGTGGTGGTGCTTGGTGCGAGTGTCTGTGTGTTTCAAAATCTCATTCATCGTTCTTTTAGCCTCCGAACGACTCCACGCGGCAACAACGCTTAGCCCTTAGCCCACATCTATGTGTGGACTGTGGAGTTATGCGGACGAAAGGCGAAGGCGGAAACGGCACCGACAGACGGGCAAGCCACAAAAAGCACTATAAAAATATTTAATAAAGAGCATCGCGAACTTTCAAGTTTTATTTCTGTTGGTTCACTTCTTCTTGCTAGCAATTCGGGGGGGGGGGGTTGGGGAAACACAGCCCCTCATGCCGAACGTAGAGTATTTATAGTTGTAGCCTTTCGCGATTTCGCAGACCATTTTCTTTGCTTACTTACTGCGTTCTGTTTACTGTATGCTACGCTGGATGAATACGAAGCGGAATAGGGATCAGCAGGACGTAGAGGAGAACAGTCCATAATGCACCCCTGGGCTAAAATGAGCCAGAATGCTAGTACAAGTACTGAACTAGTAATTCACGAAATTGACGAATGGAAAGCTATGAACAGCAGCGTGGGGCCATTTTACCCCAGGGGTGCGCTTTAGACCATCCCACCCTATATGGTACTCTTAACATATGCAACTCGTATGAATGAATAGGGAAATAGGCATTCGGCTTGAAGGTACCTTCGTCAGCGAGTGTTACTGTGTATGTTCAGTTTTTACAGCGTTTTGCATTTGATGGTCATTACTTAGTAGGGGGCCCATTACCATCGTCACATAAATTGGTAAGCTTGGATCTAGTACTGCAATCCAAATTCTTGGTTATTCCTACTAGGTGGATTACTTCGGCGCATATTACTTGCAAATCGAGCTTCACACTCTTTTCAGAATGCACATTCTAAAGCCTCCTCACACAAAGACGGTCCCACTACTATGGAGAGTGTGTTTTTTATTCCATCCACTCAGAAACACTTTTATTTCGCCAAACGAGCCTGGCATAAATTTAATCCTTTCATATAGGCACCACTTCTGGTCGGCAGTTAACTTGGGTCGCGGAAAATGACCATCACCATTACCGTTACAGCTCTCCTCCATTCCCTGGAATGGATTAATGGAATGAGGAAGGACGTTTAGTGGAGCTCAGTTTATAGTTGAGTGCCGTTTTTCGCGCATAATAAATGCTTTTAATAAGGGAAATTTTTTCCGCTGTCATTAATGGCATTCCCGCGGATAAATTGTTCCTCGCGAAAAGGAAGGGAACGGTAGGTTGTCTATGAAGCGATTGAAAAGATTAATTAAATTTGAATGTACTTGTAGGGGTTCTGATGGATGTGTGGGAAAATGATAATCTTCATGATTTATCCACGGAAAGTCATTATCTCAATATAGTACTCGCAATTGACCCAAAGAGCACAACGCCCTTCTTCATCAACTAACCTCAGAGACGGGGAACTAGTTTCACATCAGTTTGGTCAAAACTCCCCAATCACCTGGCGGTCCAGAAAAACGATCGCCTAATGCATTTAGCTAAAACGAGCCGAGGTGCAAAGTCAGTTTTATAAATTGCTTCCTGTCATGCATCCATACATCATCGAAATGGACTTTGGCTCTTGTTGTTACTTCGTTTACTTAGCGGCGGGTACGTTCGCTCCAGTGGCGGATCACCACATATGGCCATTTCCCTGAGGACTGACCCCTGCTCCCCCACCACCCGTCTAATATAACCGATTTGTAGCTGTAAAACGGTAAATCTAATCCACATTCCAACCCTTTTCCCATTGGAGAATTCACCACCGAAGAAAAGGGATGCCGTGTATTTGTTTTCCCCTATTCTTCGAACTACCCCTTCTGCTATAGTTTTTTGTTTGCCCAAATTGCAAGAGTCAGTCATAAATTGGCTGTAAATCACAACGGGAAGGCAGGTTCACGCGGCTGCCGGCGTCGGGGTAGTTTTTGGAGGCCCATCAAGTTGGATTATCTCTAGATCTTTATGCATGCCGAAGGCGTGCATCCAACTATCGAACAACCGCGTTAGAGATCCACGGCAAGAAGTTTGCCGAGTGTGATCCATTTGCTTGGCGAAAGGCTCTGAAATCATGTGTGTGATATGTAGGTAGTAAGAGTTGAGCCACCCACCGTTGGTAATTTTGAAGGACGGCGTTTTCCTCCTAAAGGCTGACTAAAAGTAAATTGGTACGCCCCTCGCGCGCCGCTCGCACGCCTCTAGTGTTGGGAATCGAAAATCTTTGACAGTGCTTTGTTTACACTTCAATAGAGAACAACTGGTGCAAGTTTGATCAAAGTAGTCGATCGAAATAACGTCAAATGGAACTCGAGAGAAGAAAAAAAAATTGTGCACAAACACCTGGAAAATCGGGTGTGGTCCGGTTCCACGCTGGCTAAAGTGCAGAAGATGCCGAAAATAACAATTTGTCAAGTGCTCAAAATCTACAAGGAAACCCTGAGTGTGGCAATGAATCAGCGGACCAACGAAAAAACTGCAACCAGGGATCTTCCGCTGCGCAGCAAGGTGTTGAGGTGCGTTTAAGCCAACCCCGGTCTTTCGATCCAAGATGCGGCCAGAAGGTACAACGCCAACTTTTAAACGGAGTGGAACATCCTTGCCAGGGAAGGATACAAGTCGTACAAAGCCAGTAAACATCCGAACCGGCACATGAAGCAGAATTCCATGGCCAAAACGCGTGCAAGGCTCTTGTACGACCGTGCAAACGATGACGAAACATACTTCAAACTCGATTTTAAGCAGCTTCCGGGTCAAAAGTTTTACATCGCGACTGGACTGCCGGAAAGATTCAAGTTCGTGTTTTCTGACAAGTTCGCAAAGAAGGCCATGATTTGGCAAGCGAATTGCAGTTGTGGCCTGAAAACGGAACCATTCGTCACATCCTCAACGATGACATCCCAAGTTTACATCGAAGAATGCCTGAAAAAGCGTGTATTCCCAACTAACATTTTCAGCTTTTTAAGCCAATTTTTCCAGCGTTGTGCTGTAAAGCTGCAGATACAGCTACGAACAGTAGCTAGCCAATAAGGGTGTCCATTCAAATCCAATTTTTCAATTCCCGGTTATTAAAAACAAACCCAACCCAAAAATCACCGCTGCCTTAAACTAAAAAGGCGACCAAAAATAACCGTTTATAGATAATCATATATTTTTTCAGCAGAATTACTACAGAATTGCTCTATTTTGTAAAAAAAATTAGATAAGATTTATATTGATGTGTTTATGATCTAGATCTCCAAAATCTCATGGAATCAAAATTCGTATAAAATCAAAGAGTCTCCTGCAAAAAATGAGCCTAAATGTTGTAGTTGGATGTCGGAAAAAGCAAATCTCGATTACTTTTTCGAAGGGACGTATCAGCTTTTGTAAACAATGTATTTGATCGTCGATTTGGCGTAACTGGTAGCTCGCCCATGCATGCTAACACTACCATCAGATATGGGAAATTTTCCTCCACCTGCAAGTGGTGTTAGTAAGCGTGTGCGAGCTACCAGCTACGCCAAATCGACGATCAAATGCATTGTTTACAAAAACTGATACGACTATTCGAAAAAGTAATCGAGATACATCAAAACAAGTTACCTGAACAGGAGAATCGCAGTATTAAAAGTTCTTAAAATTTTCCTGGAGTTTATATCTTGAAGTTCTATAAGCCAAATAACATTTCCTGGGATACAAAGATGTATTACCAAAATATTTATATATCTCCAAATTGTCTAGGAGATATTTTATAGTTTAACTATTTTGAGCATTTTAGAGCATTTTGAGTTCATAACATCATTTAAAATTATCAATTTTGTAAAAAAAAACATTGTTGGATTATCAAAATCATCCCGGATATCTGCTCTTGAAGTTCTGCAGACTCAACAAGGTATAAGATGATTCGACTTAATGATAGAATGGGTAAACCTTCATGAAGCCCCATAATATCATTGGTTTTTATTATTAGGTTTTCCAAAATGCCTGAAGTTCAGATCTTTTTATTATTATTAAAGTCACTATAACACTCTTGGAACATTCGTGACTTATGGCGGTTAGATTTCAACTCAGGATAATGATGATTTCCCCTAGGTTTGAGCTGGACGATTTATCTCTAAGATAATTAAGTACTTCGTACTACTTTGTACTATAGATTCAGATCTTTATGTTTTACAGACGAACCAAGGTATTCTACGATGTCCTGACTAATCTTGTGTACCTGGTTAACACAAATGCAGATATTATTTTTAATTTATCTCTGGACCAATCATTTCATGAGATTATAATTTCATTGATTGTGTCCGGTGTCGAACATTTGCATGCCAAGCATGATCGGGTATGCAGGGAGTTTTAGATCGGTCATTCTTTTAATGGCTTGAATCTGCTTTCCACTATCTTACAAGTTATAGTATGTCTGGCTCAGGCTTTAGAACTACTTCACTCTATACAACCAACCACTCTTGCTGAATAACAGAAACATCAAAAGTGCTTTTTCAACAACTAAACAACCTGTATTCAGCTAATAAACTGTGTTATCGCTACTTTGGAAGCATTATTATTATTATTTAACTTTATTAGGGAGGCTTTCAGCCTTGGGCTGGTTCGCCTCCACTTTGGAAGCATTTTTACAGTGAACTATTCAACTCTATAATAAGGTAAATCCCTTTTCTCCTTTAGTTTACTTAAATCTTTGGTTTTAATTAGTTAGGTAGGTTCTGATTCGACACATTGTACATAGTTTGATTTTTATACCTGTGATTTTGACTTTTATACCTAGGGGATGAGTACTTAAGGGGGTTAGATTTTGAAAAGTTCTTTAGTGGGAATGACACTGATGAAGACTGCACATTGTAGTCGAAATACGTATCTGTCATGGATACCAAAATTAATTAAGTGGAAATAAATAGAAGATTACCTTTTTTTCTGTTTTATTTAAGCATTCCGCTAACAACCCAATTTCATTACTTCACGAAGTTTATAGTGTCAAGATTTGCCAATATGGTCGTCTCGACTTCGATTCCAGGTTCCGGAACAGGGTAAATAATTTAGTGGTGTGCTTATAACTAATTTCGATTAATTTTTGGTTCTCACAGCAAAATAAACTTAATCTTTTTTTTTTTAATTCTTTATTTAAGAGATTTTTAGCGTTAGGCTAGTTCATCTCTAAATAAACTTAATCAATTCCTCCAACAAAAAAGCGTAAATAATATTAAACCCGGCTTCAAGAGAAAGCTATGTAGTGATTATTGGATATCCAGGGAAAGGTTGAATAAGCGCCTTTCAAATTCGTACACAACTAAACAGCAGCATAGCAGCTGTTTAGAAGCGTAAATGGAAATGCAATAAAAGCTTGTTCCAACCGTCCCAACAGCCATAAGTAGCTGATTAAGTTCGCCAGATTTGCTTGTATAGAGGTTGAGTAAAGGTTGCCTCACATCGTATAACGTTTAAATACAGCTTGAGGCTGTATACATTTTTTTTTATTATAGAGGTTTTAAACTAACGGGTTCATTTGCCTCTTTGGAGAAAATTCGATTATATCTTATCATGTAGCTTACATTTTTTCAAAAATTAGCCTTCAATTCTTCGTTCCAATCGTTTCCTAATGTAATGCTTAGGTTATTGCATTGATTCCTATTTCTTCGCGAATAAGATCGTATTTTACACACTGCAATAAAATATGCTCGATTGTTAATTCGGTTTTACATACACAGCAAAAAAATAATTTTGATATCACATCAAAGTGGATGCACTACAATCATGTCGAAAATTTCATGTAATTTTTATGACCACATAAATAAACAAATGCAGTAAAAGCAGCGTAATGTCAGTTCATGCATTGTATTAATAATAATTTTGTCCTTTTTAGCAAGTAATATTACACCATATTTTCGACATGATTGTAGTGCATCCACTTTGACGTGATATCAAAATTATTTTTTTGCTGTGTACGTCGCAGTACTTTGAAAGTTTTTGTTGAATAAGTGCTCTTTAGTTAGTATAGTATGACCTAATCTTAGTCTAGTTAATACGCGTTGCTCGCGACGATCTTTTCTATCCATCCACTTTTCAGTCGATGCCTTGCATCGTTTGAGAAATGTTGGACGATGGAAGTCCCAAGCGGCTTGAAATTTCTCTTGTAACAATTTTCTAACCCAGTTGAGGATATCGGATGCAGGAATAACATTTTCAATTCGACGGGCAAGCTTTCCCCGATCTGCAGTACGATCAGCATCTTCATTTCCAGTAATTCCTGAATGTCCTGGGATCCAGCAAAAGGTGATATCTTTGTAAGCTGCCTCTTTTTCGATCGTTTGAATGAATGGGTGTTTTGCGGAGCTTGCGGAGTCAGAGAGTATGATGGTAGGGTTGTGTGTTGCGATGTTAGCAGCAGAGGCTAAGGCAACTGCCTCAGCGGAGAATACGCTACACTGAGGTGGGAGACTGCCTTCCAATATTATATTCGGCCCAATTACTCCCAAGCCTACCTTACCGTTATTTTTAGAACCATCAGTATACAACTTCACGTGTTTACTGTATTTGGTATTGAGATGATCGCGAACGATAATCTGTGCGTTTTTGATGTTTTGTCCTTTTTTTAATGCTTGCTTAATCGACCAATCCGCTTTGATTCCTCCGTTGTGCCACGGTCGATTAGCAACACGATGAAGCTTCGCAATGTCAGGAATATGCATGTTGGTTTCGTCGAGAAGTGCTGAATTTGCCGCTTCGCGAAGGTTTCGATGGTCTAACTTTGATTTCTCTGCTATTCGGCAATATCTGCGTATGAGTGTTTCAGTCATACGCAGATTGAGTGGTAGTTCCCCTGCTTCAACAACCAGGCTTGAAACTGGTGACGACTGTATTGCTCCCGAGGTTATCCTAACGATTTGATTGAAGGTGGTTTGAAAAGAGTCGCACAGCTTGAGACCGAACAGTTCAATTCCATTTAGTAGTTTGGACATGCATGTGGAGTCTGCGATCTTCCACAACGATGATCTAGTGGCTTTTGGTGCTATGGCTTTTATGTTTTGTATCCGATTTTGTAGAGCCATCTTCGTTTTCGCTGCGTGGGCCGAATAATCTCCCTTACGATTGATCCAGACGCCAAGGAATCGTGCAAGGTTGACTTCCGGAGTTGCGCCATCGATGCCTTTTTCTTGTACATATGTGTATAATGCAAGATTTTGGAGCAGACAATGAGAAGTGGACACTTTTAGCCCAAGCATTGATAGAGTCAACTGCATTTTTAAGAGCATTTCGGACCCTGGGGAGATGCTTTGACGTAGCCACTAAAACGATATCGTCGGCGTAGACGAGGACGCGGACGTTGTTGGGAACAGCGTCAAACATTGGATTAATGGCCAGCAGGAACAATGTTACAGCGAGGACAGATCCTTAAGGAACTCCATTTTCCTGGATTCGTTCAGTTGATGAAGATCCTCCGTAACTAACGCGAAAGCGACGATTATCGAGGAAGTTAGTGATGCAGTTTCGCATTCGGTGCCCAATGTTGAGCTCACCATTTTGTTTAAGGATATTTGGCCTCCAGGTTTGGTCGTATGCTTTTTGGATGTCGAGTATGGCAAACTCGGCGTGAGAACCGGTAGTTTTGATGTCCTCGATGATTTCTTTAAGATCACAGAAGTAGGAAGAAATGCCTTTACCAGCCCGAAATGCATGCTGGTTTGGGTTCAAAATGTTGTGCTCCTCTAGAAAGTTCATGAGCCTGTGGTTTATCATACGCTCGTAGATTTTTCCGATACAGCTTAGGAGGGTTATAGGGCGGTATCCTTCTGCTTTTTGGTGATTTGCACCGGGTTTCGGAATAGGCACAACCATTCCTTCTTTCCAACACGCAGGAAATCTTCCTTCAGACCAAACAGCGTTGTAACTTTTGAGCATTGTTAATTTAGCAGCAAATGCGAGACGACGAATCATCGGGTAGCCAGCATCATCAGTTCCGGTTGAGTGCCCTCTAGCTATGTCAATAGCACGGAAAAGCTCATGAATAGAGAAGTCACGATTGAAAACTGAATTTTCTTCTACTGTCAAGGTCATCCCGGCTTCCGGCCCGTCCGTTGAGGTGTTTGGAAGTTGACTGTCTTTCGAGGCCGATGATAGGCTGTATAAATGAAATGAGTAGAGCGTTAACATTTTGAAAATTGTTATTTGGGTTACCGTTCATCCGCAAGCATAGGGGCAAAGTCATCTTTTGGCCCGATTTGGCCAGCTGCCAGTACTCCAAGGTGTTTCTGGAGTGGTATGCTGCCAACAAGATCGATGTTGTTCCAAGCTAATGAATCCTCCGAATTGCCCGGAATTGCGACCAGTCGAAAAATACTGGGCAATTTCAAAGCAGCGACTTCGACGAAGCGGCGGGGCAGTTAAGGACATCCGGGAATGCGGGAAAAATTGAAGAATGCGGTGATTCCGTGTCCGTTTCCACTGTGCGGGCGCCTTCAAGAGGAAGGTTCGTTCGAATTGGAGAAATGCAACCATCTAATGCTGTAACTTTGAAGTTTTAATAAAAGTACTGTAAAGCAACCATTTATAGACTTTTTAAACTGATTGAATCACGAATTACAGGTCTTTTTGTGCGTACCAATTTACTTTTGGTCAGCCTTTATTGGAAGGAAGAAGAATTACATTTCGTATTATCAGTCTAGCGAAACCAGTGAATACAATTCCAATCAGTCAGGTGAGCAAAGAGGTGTTTATGCGGTAGGCAGGATTTTTATATGGGTTGATTCATAGATTATAATTGATTTGACACCATTTATTCGATAATACAGAGAAAGAAAGGAAATGAAGAATTTAACAAAGATTTCATTTCTATTACAAGAGAGCAAATGATGTTCAAACAGTTGAACGAATCGGAAAAAAAGATTTGGCTTTCTCCGATTCGCATGAAACCTTGCATAATTGCTTGTTATGGTCACCATTTTGCTAAAATTCGGGCATTTTGGATCTCTTAACATTTCCAAAACGACGTCTTTGAAATTTAATAGTAAATTGTGGCATGGAAACGGCACTTCAGATCGAAAAGACGTCTGAGACAAAGTTGTGGAAAAATTTAATGTTTTCCTGGGGAAAATATACACAACATTGATTTTTACTAATTTTATGCAAAAAATAAACCCTAATTTACAATGTCCTTGTTCGATTTTTGATTTTTAGTATGTTTTCAAACTTAAGAAGAATTTAAGTTTTTGGAATGTTTAAAATTATGGAGAATTGTTAATTTACAAAAATCGTAAAATACGAAATTCTGGAAAATTCACTATTTGACTAAAAGTTCTTGTTCTGCGATTTTTGCTAGTTTTAAAGTGTGTATGGTTTTAAACATTCCAAAAGTTTGGATTTTTTTTTCAAAAATCGGGCAAGAAGATTGGGTTTTTTTTTTTTCTTTATTTAAGAGGTTAAATATTGGGATTCTAAATAAATTAAATTTGGGCTCGAAATTACTAAAGCAAAAATTTTTGTTATATTATTCCCAGAAAAACATTAGTCTTCTCTGCAACTTTGTCTCAGGCGTCATTTCGTACGTACTACAGTTTTTTTTTTATAATTTCAAGGACACCATTTCAGCGGTGCCGGTGATGTAGTGGTAACTGTGACTGCCTCTCACTCCAAACGGCTTGGGTTCAATCTCGCCGCAGGGATTTTCTGAGGTATAAAATTCGAGAAGGGAAATAAAGCTGTTAGGCCCAGGTCCATGAGTCAATAGCGTCGGTAGAGTTGGTCTCAGTACGAATAAAAATCAAGGAAAAAAAATGATTTATTGTTAGAATCTAAATTGTAGCAAAATCGGCGGATCAAAATAACACAAACCAGAAAAAAATACTAGTTGTTTCCATGTGGTCTGATAGCCATGTCATCATTATATATGTTGTAAGGTTCATTCCCTTTTAATTCTCCTTAGAATTCACTTTCAATTCGCCCTAACATTTCTTCAGAATAATTCCCAGTAATTCTTGTCACTATCTCCATAATATTCTCCTACGAACTACCAATCAATTCGCCTTCAGTTCTTCTTGCAATATTACGAGATGATTTTCTTAAATTACCTTGAAGCTCTGGAAGAATTACCTTGCAATACACCACAGAATTTTAGCCCATTTGGCATCTTCAAAACCTATAGACATAACTTAAAGTTATAGAATACTAAGAACCATACCAACAAGTAAAAAAAAAACAATCAAGTCCGAGGTCTTAAATCTTACTCCAAAGGGTTACCTCAGGGACATAATGTCGGCCTAAATATCCCTATATTGGGTCCGTACATAAAGTTCAAAGTAAAGCATTTTTTGCCAATTCTGCACTAGCAACCAAAAATATGACTTTTTATTGTCCAGATGGTGCATTGTCGTAAGAAAAATTTAAGAATCTAATTTTTTTATCGATGGGCTGAATCTTTAGATCTGTAGGCCAACATTAAAGCCATTTTCCCCAATTGAAGTTTAAATGTTCTCTATGTCAGAAATCACGAAGATATTTCCAAGTCCAAGAATCGGGCCGAAAATCCTAGCCTTAAAAAACTTTTTTTTTCTTATGTCCATTAATCTTGAATATTTTGATTACTTAGTTTGCAATCATCAAAAAAAAAATCATAGACCGAGATCTAAAAAAAAAATCTTAGATCCGAGATAGTTGTAATTCAACGTATTATTTTTTAAATTACTTTCTGAAAGAACTTCCAAGTTCAATCTATAACTTTCCAACATTTATTTATTTAATTTCTGTATCATCAGGCTCGTGGCCCCAATGATGGTTAGTTAACACTACATGTACATAATAAAATATATAGTAAAATCTAAAAACTACTCGTTACGATTTGTTCTCCATGAAATTAGAGCGGTAAATTTTCGTCGCAGTAGCTCACGTGACATGTGAAAGTCAAACACAGATGCAACTCAGTTGAATAATCTTTGAAGACCGATGATAGCGCTATGCAAGCCATAGTTAGTTCTAATAAGTGGCAATCGAAGTATCTGGTTGTTTCTCAAGGCTGCACATTGATGTTTATTTGTTCCAATACAGGGCAATCAACTCAATTCTGCAGAACATCAGCGACAAACATAGCTCTTAGAGTGTCGGGACGGGTGTTGAGAGGTTCTAGGTGTATTAATGAACAACGTTCCTCATAGGGGGGCAGCCTAAAAGGATTCTGCGTTGAAATGACTCGATTCGCTCAACTCCATTATGATAAAAAGGGTTCCAAACAGCTGCATCATATGCTACTAGGGTACTAGGGAACAGTATAACGATTTAAGGCAGTACATGTCAGTGAAATCTTTAGTTATCCTAAGGATAAACCCCAAAGATCTGGAGGCTTTGTCTACCATGAATGAAATGTGCTGTTTGAATGTCAGTTGTGAGTCCAAGATAATACCCAGGTTCTTCACGTGACTTGGTGACGTGACGTGACGTGGTTCAATTGAAATACCCAGGAGTGTGTAATTGAACTCTAAGGGCTCTTTTTTGCGAGTTCAAATCACACCAGTCATTGAATCTATCAATCTGATTTAGTAGAAACATAGCGTCAGCATGCTTTTGAATCTTGAGAAAAATCTTAAGATCATCAGTGAATAACAAACGAGCTGTCTCTAGCACCAAGTTCACATCGTTGAAATAAATTAAGAAAATTATTGGCCCGAGGTGACTTCCTTGAGGAATACCTGAAGTTTCTGGGAAAGCAATCGAATTGCAATCCTCAATAGACACACTGACTTGGGGCTCGTTAAGATAGGCTGGAACCAAGATAGTAGACATTGATTGATTCCTAGCCGTTCCAATTTAGCGATGGTGATAGCGTGATTGATCTTGTCAATTGCTGCTGATAGGTCGGTGTATATTGCATTGGTCTGATGTCGCTCAACTAGGCTTCTCGTAACGTACGAGGTGAAGCATAGTAAGTTAGTAGTCGTTGATCTTCATGGAGATACTGCTTACAAACAGTAAAATATTAATGATTAAAGTGCATCCTCTTGGATGAAATATTAAAATTTATTGTTTGCTGTGATAACAGTAGCTCCATAACAACTAATTCGAAGAGTTTTGAGATAACGCACAGCGACGTGATTCCTCGGTAGTTGTCTACATCCTTCATGTCCCCTTCCTTATGAACTGGATACATTTGTGCTTTCTGCCAGTGCTCAAACACAATCCGAAGAGATGACACAGAGGCTTCAGTAAACACAGACGGTATTCCATCTGGTCCGGGTTTGTGAGACGATTTCAGCCTGGGTGCTACCGATGAGATAAAAGCTTCATCGACCGGGATTTCGTTCAGTACGTGATTGTAGACGGGTACAGATGGGCACACCTGGGCACTTTCATTGGCACCCATGGTTAGAAATTTACAAGATATTTAAAGTTACTGGCAACACTGAACTATATCTGCGCCTTCTCTGTGTATGTGTCAAAGTTTTAATCATTGTAGTTGACACAATCTAATTTTTGATTTCATAACTTCAACCGTGAGTTTCCGGCGAAGTTCTGCCATGGATTCCTCACAGCGCACATATTTTCAAAACATTAGGATGAGCGAGGTCATCAAGGTGATGACCGTTACCAAGTACAACTGTAATCTACAGTTGTCGCGATCGGAGAACCTCCGCTCAAGACGATCGAACTGTTCAAAGATGTGGTGCGGAAGGCTTTGGTGTTTCAGAACAGTTTGATCGAAGTTGGGAAGGAGCTGGCATCGTTCCGGAGGCTGATTGAAAAGATGAACATGAAGGGACTGCTACTGGTCATAATACCGATTCGGAATGTGATTAGTGAGTTGGTTAGTGGGGAGAGCGAGACCCTGAAGGAGGAAGTGAAGGGAACGTTGTAGACGTTGGTAGATCGATTTGGGGCGGGGAGATTCGTGACGGAGCTGAAAGCACAACCGAAGGAGGTTAAGTGGAATTATAAGATGTTGATTGGTCAGTTGTTGAGCTTGAAGGTGAGCTCCTGAAAGGCGACATCGGTGAGTTGGTTGAAGGATAAGTTTAGCTCTCAGACACGACCCTGGTAGCCCAGCGCTTGAATTAGAATATTTATAGGCTTGGCGGATAAGAAGTCCCGGTGAAGTGTAAAGAGACCGATGTTTTCCATGGTGTCCAGCGATTGGAGCAGTCCGGTAAGCATTTCAACATCGCAATGTTTGTAATAATCCTCGTCGAACTGATTGGAACGCATCTTTTCGAACTCTATGAGGAACGAATTGATTATTTGTATTTGTATTTGTATTTAAAATAATTCATCTGACAATTTAGTCTTAATGAATGAAATTAGAGCTAATTTAACACAGACCTTATCCGATTTGCAAAACGTTCGGTTGGTTCATTGAGCTCGAAAAACTCTTCGACAGCCGTAAACGCACGAATTCACGCTGAGATTGGTTCGTTGTTCCCAAACATGGTTCGGTGAAAACTTGGTTGCAGTCAGGGTGGCCAGATTATTTGTTTTCATTATCGGTAGGTTCTCAAAACTTTTATCGGTAGTTATCGGTAGGCCGTCTTAAGAAGCATTTCTTGAAGCTTGAAACCCTTTTGAGCGGGGGGGGTATGAAAACAAATCACGCGCAAATTAGAGACTTTCGACCCGATGTTTTTTTGAATAGGATATACGCACCAGTATTGGCCATGTTACTATGTTGGCCACCTTTTGACGATATTTCACGTTGTTTACAATTTTAAGATGTTCAGTTGCGTTCAGTTTGTTGGAACAAATCATATTCATCGGTGTACATAAACATTTTGACCACAAAATGCACGAATATTGCAATTTAATCGCTTTTCTGATGTGTGGCCAAAATAGGAACCTATGGCCAGAAAAAGATCCGTCCTACAGCCATCGGTTCAATGATAAGAGTAATTCGTACCCCTTAAAAATATACGAATATTAACAATAACAATTAAGAATAACAAGTAAGTGAGAGTAGGACGAGCGGAACACGACATCAAAAAAGGGAGAAACAGAAAATAACATTAGACAGAGAAAGTCGATTAAACGTATAAAAAACTTATTCGTACACGGTAAGAAAAAAATGCCGAACGGCCAGTTCACTTTTACCTACTTTTGACTAGTTTGCCTCCTTTCCTCCTTCTAATGTTGTCAAAAACGCTAGAGCAAAACCACCCCACGGGGTAGTTAAGTTGACCCGCTTTACCTACTTTTTGGTTCCTGAACCATAGTGCCGAGATGAGTGAAAAGAACTTACTTTTGGGTACTTTTTTCTTACTGTTGCAAAACACATCGCGTTCGATCAAACTGACTGATTGCCTGGGGGGACGGGCTGCAAATCAGCCTACTGATCATTCTTGTTTGAAATTGGTTCCAAACGTAAACAAACCCTGTAGGTTTCTTATGGCTTATATAGGTTTGAACCAGTTATGCGAGGTAGGCGACGATTGTTCGTATTTGACCAGCCCAGTGGCAGGCGCGTAGGCAACATGTTATACAGTGACAGCGGACCCAGCTCAGCAAAATAAACGATTTGAGCCCGGGACATGCTACGTACTGTCAAACGCTGCTGTTAGTATAGGTCTTGTCACTGGCCTGTATTTGATAGCCACCTACTGGCTACAAGGAAAACAAAACATAGGTTTTGAATATTTTTCAAGATTACTAAGGCTGTGTTCCAATGGGGAATTTTCACTTAAATTTGACAGATATAAAAATTTACCTGCTATTCCAGCAGACTTATTTCTGAACGATCAGGAATCAATCTTGACATACACCTTCTCAAAAATCGGACGATCAACAACAAAGGGATTTTTGAACACTATTATTAATTTTCGAAGTGTAAAGTTTAAGGGAAAATTCACCAAATGGAAAACAACCTTAAAATCTGTGATTCTCGGTAGGAAAAGTGAAAAATCGGTAGTTTTGAACCTTTCATCTGTGAATCGGTAGGCATCCCAAAAATCGGTAGGACTACCGATAAATCGGTAAGTCTGGCCACCCTGGTTGCAGTAGCGTTGTATTCCGAAGAGATCTGCTCGGCACACGAAAGTTCAACATCGCAAGCAGGTCGGAGGCATCAGTTTCACCATTCAACAGCTTAGCAATAAGCAACGATTGCTGTACCTTCCATCGTTGTTCCAGTGTGTCTAAGCCCAACAGTCGGCATCTATCAGGATACGGCGGCAAATTGTCAGGATTACTCCACGGCAAGTTTTTCAGTGCCAGACGAATGAACCGTTTCTGAACCCGTTCGATCCTTAGGCACCACGTGACATGGTGAGGATGCCATTTTCCAAAATTGGACGGACAAGTTCACAGTACATCTTCAAACAATGTGGATCCGAAAAATCCTTCGCATCTTTGGATATTTCCATAGCCCATTACTTTCGATATGATCGCTGAACGGTGTAAATCAAAAGTCATTTTTGTGTCTAGTTGAACCCCTAAATCAGTCACGCCGCCGTCGATATGATAGTCAAACAAAATTGGATGTACCATGCGGTGAAACGTGATTATCTGACATTTTTCCACGCTAATAGTCAGTTTGTTTCTCTAGCACCAATCGGCAAACAAAGTCAGCGAGTTTTGCAGAAGCCAACAATCTTCTTGCGCACCACAAAGTACAGCTTTAAATCATCTGCATAGACCAGTTTGAATCCTTCGCCCAGAATCAAAGCAGCATCGTTGAAGAACAGAATAAACAGCAACGGTCCGAGATTACTACCTTGTGGAACTCCAGACTTGTTTGAAAACGTCGAAGATACACAACACTCAACCTTCACTCGAAGTACACGCTCTGTAAGGTAGGAATGGAATCCAAGCAACACAGAACGTCTTAAAGGGGTCGGTGTCCATACATAGACCACCATCTGGCCGTAGTAGTTTTATCAGTGGTCGTTAACCATTTTTGAGTCCGTAACGCTTCACCACTTCGTTGATCAGCCAACCGACATTCACTTCCTTGACTCGTTCCTCATCGTAACTGACATCGATGAATTCGCCTTCGATGATCACTCGGACCATGTTCGGAGGTAGAATCTTCACCGGTGATTACTTTCCTACCATCGACAGCGCCCCAGCTTTTAGAGGTGTTCTCTGGCCGGCACTGCTTTTCGCCAGAGTCATCATAGGTACTTCTCTCCATTTGTCCGATCGTTGGACTATCGTACCCCACCTCCACCAGGGAAGTCTCATTCAGGTTGAAAGTCTCACTAGAACGCTGGTGACGCATCTTTGACTGAGTCAATGGCTTTCGGGAGAAAATCCTCCTTGAAGCTTTCATTAGAATTTCAAGAGCATCTGGACCAGTTTCCTCTGATGATGCACGCTCGCTTCGTTTACTTACCACCTTCACCATTGTCCTGTCGGAAAATGAAAGTGCCTCTCCCGGAAAACGTTCTCGCTCGAAGCTTCGATTCGCTGGCCGAGGCTGTTGCTTATTATGTCATCTTTGATTCGGGTGAGAGTCTTCCTTTTTATTTGTTTATCTTATATTTCAATCAGTATTCTTAAAAACTTTACCACATAAGGTCCCAAAATTTAAATTAAGGAGCTCGGCTAGCTTGAAGGCTGCCAATTTTGTTTACTGAGTAGAAGGACACGGGTTTACTCCCTGGGTCCTCCAAAATAGAAATTACTACACAGCAAAAAATAAATTTTAATATTACATCCAAAAGGATGCACTTCAATCATGTCGAAAATCTCATGTAATTTTTATGGTCACATAAATAAACAAATGCAGTAAAAGCAGCGTAATGTCAGTTCATGCACTGTATTAATGATAATTTTGTCCTTTTTGGCAAGTAATATCACACCATATTTCCACCATGCATCCACTTTAATGTGATGTTAATATTAATTTTGTGCTGTGTATGTCATATCGCTTGCTTAAGCGAATCCTGACCCATCACCTACCCAACTATCCAACTCCTTAGCATCTGTGGGGGCGTCGGTGAGTCGTTCCTTTTCCCGTAACGGAGAAGATGGACGTGGCCGACAATGGTAATTGTCATGTTTTTCCTGTTCTGAACTCTGATTGGAGAACTATTCACTTTCAAATAGTTTTCCTTAATCAATTAGAATAAGAACGCTAAAGAAGATACATGACAGTTACCAGTATGCAATCTACGAATTACTCCGTTACAAACACAACGCAACGTATAATTTCTATTTTCAGATAGCTTCCAAGTTATTCTCCATGAATCTAGAGATATTTTACATTTAACGTGCAAGCATTGTACAAATTACAACAAATGTCAGCCGTTCTGAACTTGACCATTTGTTCAACGTGATGCTGAGTTGTTTCATGAAATTTGAAACCCGCTTTGACATCAATGTTTGCAATAAAATTCAAGTGATTTTAGCGATTTAGCATACTGGACCTGGAGATTATTAAGGTCCCAATACTATCGTGGGTTGCATATCAATATTTAAAATTTATAAAGTGGTCAGATGTGTGGAAGAAATGCTCGTTCTGGTGAGTTCTTGTAATTTTTCCAAAATTTATGCCATGCTATTACTTCTTTATGACGTTTCATGAAAAATAAATGTAAGATCTACTAAAATATATTTTTAAAATCTATCTGGAATGTATGTGAAATTTTGAATTAATCTAAATAGAAGGGTAGTTATAAAAGCGTCTCATGATATGTTAAAAAATAGCAAAGCAATTTCCGTAGTCCTCTTGATCCGTTCTACAAAGATTTCTTCATCCGTATTGGAATAATTCTCAAGACTACTTTTTTAACGCGGAAATCCACATTGAAAATTCAGATACCTAAGGGAAATGGCTCTAATGTTGGCCTATGGATCTAAGATTGGGCCCATCGCTAAAAATTTGCCTTTCATCAATTTTATTTAGATAAACGCGTCATCAAGACGGTACTAATGGATATGTTTGGTCGCTATTGAAAATTTAGTCGATTGCTGAATTTATGTATGAGCCCAAATTAGGGGCATTTAGGCCGACATTACATCCATTTCCCCCTATATGAGCTTTTTCTTAAATTATCCAATAGGCATTTTGTTTCCATTACACTTTTCCCATGTTCTATTCTTCATGTGTTTTGAAATCTACAATATGCTGATATTGTTCTAACGTTAGCTCTTCGAAAAATTCTCACTATTCTTTCCGAAGCTTCTTACTGCCATATTATGACCATTCGAAGTGACTCCAATGATCTTCCCGATGCTACCACTGGCTCTTTTCGTCCTCGTCGTGTCTTCTTCATCTCCTATCCGAATCCCATTGTCTCGAGCTCAAGAGCATTAAAGTGGAAGTGATTTACTGATAGTTTTATCATCCAACACTTGAGAAAATTAACTTCTTTTATGAGCACTAAAAAGGGACATTTCCGTAAGTGTGTGTGTGTGAGAATGTGTGCTTTTCACTCGGCTTTTGTCTTCCGAAAATCTCCCTGTAATCTTGTCTCGGCTTGGTCCCACATCCCGTGAATGTCGGTGTGTACCTAGCTATAAGACATGTACAGATGGAGCCTTCTTTGGATTTTATTGCACTTTTTCACCCGGCCCAAGACGACGGAAGGAAGCAAAGTTCAGGAACAAAAGGAAGCAAATCTCTTTCGAATCTTACACCCACACCCACCCCCTTGATTGGGAGGGATTATACAACCTTGCGCCCATTTGAGCTTCCTGTTTCCCATCTACAAGCATTCATTTAGGTGATCGGAACCGAAGCAGTGGAAAGCATCGAAGATATATATGGAGTCTAGACTGGAGAGCTCTGACTCTTCACCGAGACCCCGGAGAAAGGACGTGCATCAACCGAAAGCACCTACATCGCCGACTGGCCGAATGGATGATGATGTGGGGAGGGAATCATGTAATTCAATAAGCTTCCAGTAGATATATTAATTCCTAACTCATGAAATTGATACCGCCTAATAGATCCCTTTCAATTCCAGGGCACAATGTGCCGTAAATATTCCTCACTCCTTCCCGTTGGTGGGTGGCACCATGGTAATTAAGTCAATTATCACTTTTTTTTGTGTATTCATCGCTCGCTCGATTTCCGATGTCGGAAAAGGGGAAAGACACTCTTCCTTTTTACTGCCTATAATGATAGAACATCATCATCTTTGTTTTCATCGTCGAGTTTTGCTGCTACTTTTTCCCTTCAAGCTGAAAAGGTAGCGAGGGGACGGAAATCAATTGACTCTCATTAATGCCTTAATCTAATAGAGCTTATGAAAATGGAAATGATATTGAAAATGGTTCATTTCGTCGGTCCTTCTTTTACCCATTTCTGTAGCACACACTCACACTCATACAGCAGAAGATATGGGTAGCAAAAATGTCTTGTTTTCGGAACTAGTATTGGAATCTTTCCCCATCTTGCAGCAGCAGCAGCAGAATCAGCTACGAGCATCGAGTTTCAAGTTAAATAAATGTGCCTCATTTTGGAACGAGATTCTTCTCGTGATAGTTTCTATGATGATACTGTTCTCCTCTTGGAGAAGTTGGTCGTACACCGCGCCGGTTTGCATGTCTCTCTGCTACTCGTTCGGGAACGTGAAGTAAGATGAAGTTTCGTTGGAAGTTAATTAAAAATATGAGTGTTGAAATTTTAGTCAATTATTGGATCGATTGAAAGTTTTCCATTCCATGTAAGGTAAGAAATGGGGTTCATGCTTGACGAATGGGATGGAGGTTGTAGGTTAGGTTGGCAAACTACACTTGAAGAATCGTGGCTACTCAAATTGTAAGTTGATGTTGGTTTCATTGTTTACAATGAACTTTGTGATACATTTACTGACAAGATAGTTTCGTTTGATTGGATTTTTAAAAAAGATGCGAGAAAATGCATGAAATTGATAATCCTTTAGAGGGTGATAGGGCAGGACAAGTTTAAAAGTTATTATCTATTCATCCGATGGAACTTCAATAGTTCTAGATAGAGCTGGAATTAGGGCGTAACAGCCTTTGTAAACAATGACTTCTCTCGTTGATTTCTCGGAATTCAAGACACGCCTACACAAACCTACATATCCATCGGTTAGGAGGAGTCTTCCTCTACTCGATGGTGATGTCGATTTGCCAGGGAGAGCCATGACTTCCGAGAAATCATCGAGAGAAGTCATTGTTTACAAAAGCTGTTAGGCCCTAATTCCAGCTCAATCTAGAGTTATTATCTATTCATCCGATGGTATCTGTATTGTTGAAGTTTGAAAAAAGTATGAACAGCATAAAAGAAGGCAAAATCATGTTGATGCAATGTTCATCAAAGACGTCAAAATCGTTCCTACAATATGTTCCGATAGAACAGCTCATTTAGGAGGAGAAACCAGTTTTCTCCAGAATCTTTCTTACTTTCTTCTAGGCCAGATCTGCCTGTTGGTCCAAGGCATGATGTATATTTACTTCTGGATGAAAAATCATAAATTTTGAGCCGTCGGACGAAGTTTTGGAAGTGTCCATTTGAACCATATCGGAACCGGTGCTAGCTATCCTAAATGACCAAATTGGATAAATCGTGGGCAGGAGTCGGTACAAAAATGGAGTTTTGACAGCGAGTTGTAGTCTGGATCTTTTTAGACCGTAATGCACAATGTGTCAATTTTTTTGGAGCGCCACTCTCAGAGGTCAATGAAAGCTTCTTTTAACAGCAAAACGTTCATTTCAGAATGTAAGGAAAAATGAACAAATTTCAGGTCTCTATCATATTTCGTTACAATGTTAAAGCTTTTTAAAATTGACGCCGGGTCTAAACCGTACTGCACTAGGAAGGATAAGATAATGATGTGTACTCAATTTTTTTTAATAATGTTCATGCCGCTGAAATAAACATTGATTAGTTTAAAAAAATACTTTTATATGAAATATTGCTGAAAAATATACGTTAAATGCTGTAATTTAGCCAGTTTTTTTTTCAACAAATTCGAATTATTTGATACTGTTGTAAAGATACTTCTCGAACAAAGTATGTCTCTGATGTAGCATTCTGGCACTGTTGTACTTTTTATAAGAAATTAAGATGATAAAATATATTTTAAGGCTGTAACTTTGCCAGTTTTTGACCAAATTCGAATAGTTTGTTATACAGATAATTATGTGTACTAAAAACTTCAAAAACCATAACATACTTTTGAAATAACATTCTAACATTGTTGTGTTTAAAAAGTGCTTTTTATACGAAATTTTAACGAAAAAAAATCACATTTAAGGCTCAAATTGTGTTATTATTGGACCATTTTGATACTTTTTAGTATCGTTGTAAAGATTACTAAGTCAATTAGAAAATCAAACCTCACCCTAATGCTCATGCGTGCCACTGATCACGGCCACCGTTGTATGAGTCATTTTAATTGAGGTGGAATTCTTATGAAGCCGGAATTCCTCCAGCACTGCATGGCTAGCTCTTGTAGGATCAGGACAAAGACATCAAACCTAGGGCGGCTTTTCAAGAGCTTTAAGTAAGTTCCTATGAAATTACTGAAAGTGCCAAAAAATTTAAAAAAAAAATCTTCTAAACACTTATAGAATGCTAAAAAAGATCCGAAATAACAGGACAGCTTTAAGTGGAACTTCAGGGCAGTTTAAGGGTTGAAAAGTTTAAAGGGAACAGCTTAAATGAAGTTACAAGAAAACTTGTGGCATGTTCTGAGGACAATTATTGAAAGTTCCAAGAGAACTTGTCAGAAATTCCAAGAATTTGACGGAAGTCCCGAGATCTTTTTGAAATCCGTTAACTAATCGAAAGTTCCATGAACTTTTTAGAAGTTCTGTGAACATGTCGAACTTGTCAGATGATCCGTTAACTTTTCAGACGTTCCGTGATCTTCACGGATATTCTGCGAACTTGTTGGTTCTGCTTTCAAGTGCCAACATGATGCGTACTACAAATTCGGGATAGTTTACTATACTGAGAAGGAGCGGATAAAGGACAAAGAAGAGTCCAAGCGGCTGACGCTACTGAAGGAAAAACAATAGAAAAAAGCAACGGAGTAGAGGGCACCGATGAAAGCGGAAGCTAAACTCCAGCGGAAGAGTAACAAGAACGCATAAACTATGTCTTTCCTAATATTTTAATGTAATTATTCAATTATGTAATGCTTCTTGGCTCCGTGGAGTCCTTTTGGACATTTGAGCCTAACAAATAAAACTTCTTGGAAGGTCCATAATTGTCGAAAATTTCATGAGCTTCTCGGAAGTCCCTTTAAATTGTCGGAAGATCGGTGAGATTGATGGAAGTGCCATGAAGTTCTCGGGAGTTCCATAAACTAGTCGGAAGTTTCGTAAGTTTTTCGGGAATTCAAGGAACATGTTGGAAGTTCCGTGAACTTTATGGAAGCCCAATGTACTTGTCACAAATTCCGTAAACTTTTCGAAAGTTTCTTGAACTTGTCAGAAGATCTGTGAACTTGCCTAAGATCCGTATCCTTCTCGTAACTTCCATGAACATATCGGAAGTTCCGTAAAATTCTAGAAATATCCGTAAACTTCCCTAACGATCCGAAAACTTCGTGGTAACATGCTCTTGTCGGAAGTTCCATTAACTTCTCGGAAGTTCCGTACGTAGCTTCAAAGATTTCTAAAAAACATCAAACATCTCTGCTGTTTCTTTGGAACTTATCTGAAGGAAAGCTTCAGAGAAGTTCAGGTAAGTTCCAAGGGAACTTTAGAGAAGTTCAGGTAAGTTCCAAGGTGACTTTAGTGCAATTCCAAGGGAACTCAGAATTTTTTTTTTAGATCTTTAACAAGGTGACTTTTAGTCCTGGGCTGATTCGTCTCCGCGGAACTCAAATCTCTAAGTGAACATGAGAGAAATTAAAAAGGAAGCTTCAGCGGTCTTTAGAGGTAACTTCAGAGAGTTTCCCTGGAACTTTCTTAAATTTCTTCCGGAACTTCAATAAAGTTTTTGGGTAGTTCGAAGCTTTTCTGAAGTTCCCTCAAACCTTCTCTGAAGTTTACGAGATGAACTAGCCTACGGCTAAAAATCCCAGAAATAAAGTTTAAAAAAAATCCCTCGGCACTTCTTTAAAGTTCCCTTGAAACTTCCCAGGAGTTCCCTCGAAGCTTCCCTGAAGCTCCCTCAGATCTTCTCTGAAGCATCCACAGAACTTCCCTGTAGTTGCTCCACAACTTTCCAGAAGTTCCCTTCAAGTTTCCTGGAATATTTCCTGGAACTTCACTTAAGTTTCCTTTGGACATTTTTAAAATTTCCATGCGACTTTCACGAAGTTCCCCTAGAACTTCCCTGATCTTCCCCTTGTACTTCCTTGAAGTTTCCTTCAATCTCTCAGAACCTTCTTGAAATTTCCAGAGGACTGGAGTAGGCTGTGCGTGTGAACGGACGTGACATTCGATTTCTCCGTTGTGTTTTTTTATATAAATCTATTCGGCTGCTGATCTGTAGAATATCATCCGTGGATAACTCAAGAACCAATGAATCGCCACTAAAATCGAATTTCAAGAATGGTCAAACAACGAACGTTGAGCCTTTATCAGAAGTGAAGTAGGGATTTTTCAAATAAATTCTAAAAGAATCTGGACCAGTTCTTGTTGATCCCCGTGAACCGTCTACGACTGGTACTATAACGTCAAGAAGAAGGATGATTTAAGGACAGTATATGAAAACACTACGAGGCAGCTTGTTGCAAGTCCACTTGATTCCTTCAGTAAGATCTTTCCTTTATATCTATTTGTACTTCATATCCATTCGTGTTTACGGTACGTCATTATCAGCATTAGTTTAAAAACGATCCCTGCTGCAAACCTTGCTCCACATCCAACATTCCAGTGCTTTCTCGTAGAAGCGCAGAGGACCTTTCGGTTTCCTTCACAGCGAGTATCACGTCAACACATTCCTTCCCATTCCCTGTATGACCTGCATTCGAACTCGGCCGACGCTGGTTTTTGCTAAGTATAAGATCTCTAGCTTTTACACATTGAGGATGAATGTTAGTCCCAAACATCATCTTTTGGTTCTCTGTGTGATTGCAGCTAATCTGGCAATAACAGAGCAGCAACCGTGGGCGGTCAATCATGCTCATGCTCAGAACACACTTGGAATTTCCAGAAATTCCTTCGGATATTCCCCGAAATTTAGAACGTCCCTGGAGATACCTTGGAATTTCCCAAAAGCTTCCATGAAAGTTTTCGAAATTTTCCTCGTAATATCCAACATGTTTCCTCGGATTTATTAGGAATTCCATATTTGTAATTCAGGGTACATTCTAGGTGATGTACGCAAGCTATGTCGGTAACCAAAATAAATATTGCAAAACCTTCCAACTCTATTTAAAATCCAGCAGATTTAGATCACCTTGTCTCTTTGCGAAGTACAATGACTTGCTTGTCTCTTCAAGTTAATCCCAACTTTCCAGAACTTTCCTCGAAACATCCGAGAAGTTCTCTCGAAAGTTCACATAAGTTCCCTCGGAATTTTCCTGAAATTCTCCCGAAACTTCCCAGAAATTCCTTTGGAGGTTCCTAGCAGTTCCCATGAAACGTCCCAGAAGGTTCTTTAGAACTGCTCAGAAGTTCCCTAGGAATTTCCAAGAAGTTGCCTCGAAGCTTCTTAAAAGTTCCCTTTTCATAAGTTCTCTCAAAACTTCCCTTAAGTTCCTTCAATACTTCCCAGATTTTCCCAGAAGTTCACTCACAACTTCTTAAACGTTCACTCGAAACTTCCAAGAGTTTCCCTCTTAACTACTCATAATTTCGCTCAGACCTTCCCAGAAGTTCCGTCGAAATTTTCTGCTATGTAATCAATAGCATTTACATATTGGAAAAAAAGTTTATTCCTAACAAACTCGTAATTTACTTTGCAGAGTTTACTTTACGACACTTTATATCAAATATTTGTTTTCCCTTTTGAGCAATTCCACGCCAAATGACGAATCGGAAAAACCTGACCTTTTCCAATTTGCTTGAAAATTGGCATAGTTGTATTTATGGGCAATAATTCACATTTTTTCTAAAATTCGACCATTTCAGATTTTGGATTTTTTTTTTCAAAATGGCGTCTTCAACATTTTTTAACAAATTGTAGCACGTAAACGTCACTACTGATCTAAATGACGTCTAAGACAAAGTTGTAGAGAAAAGTTATTGCTGCTCCACAGAGAACTTCTAATTTGGCGAAGTAACGAAGAAGAAGAAGAGTTAGTGCCGGAGCTGTCAACTGCTGTACACTAAAATAAATCTGAAAGTAAAATCGAACACAAGCTTTAAATAATATTAAATGTAACATGTAAACTGTTAAATTTTTAATTTATATTATTAAAATTCTAAATTTTAAACTGTTAATACTTTAAATATTAAAATTTTTAAATGCAATGTTTTTGAAAGTAAGTTGAAAGTTTTTAAAATGCTTAAGTTAAAAATTTTAAATGTTAATTTTACATTTGAAATTTTTATTTTCCAAAGATTAATAAATATTGAATTCAAACTTTTAATGTAAAATTTAAAATTTGAATAATTTCGTGTTAAATTTCAAATGTTAAATGTAAAATGTTAAATGTTGAATCCTGTAGGAAGCTTAATAAGTATTGCGAATTGCGTTATTCAATTTGTTGGATCGTACCGTTGGAAGGAGATTCTTAAATTCCCGTGGATTTCACGTAAGTGCCTTTGCTTTCGGGTCCGCCCCTCCGTTTTTGGCCCTTCATACAGCGATATTGTGAATTCAGATAAGTAGCTCAATTTGATCTTGCTATTATAAGTGGAGCTGCATACAAGACAAGATGTTCAAAGGGATGGTGGCTACCTTATTAATATTAAATTACAAATGTTAAATGACAAATTTTAAATGTTATATATTAAATGTTAAATATTAAATTTCAAATTTTAAATGTTAAATATTAAATTTCAAATTTTAAATGTTAAATGTTAAATATTAAATTTCAAATTTTAAATGTTAAATGTTAAATGATAAATTTAAAATGTTATATATTAAGTGTTAAATGTTAAATGTTAAATGTTAAATGTTAAATGATAAATGATAAATGATATATGTTAAATGTTTTATGATAAATGATAAATGCTAAATGCTAAATGATAAATGATAAATCAAGAGCAAATTTTCATTACGTCGAATGTAACAAAGGTAAACAAAGTCGAGCTATCAGTGTCAATCGATTCTCCTGCTATTACACTACACTCAAAAAATTCCACACGTCACCATCATGTGTCTCACACTTAATTTTGCGCTTATTGTGAAACACATCCATTTCATGCGTGAATCTTATGTTATGAATGATGCCTATACACTATGGATTTGAATTGAGACACACTTGGATTCTATGTGCCTTATTTGGTGATATCAATAGCTTTGCACATCATAGTTCAATATTCTACAATATTCTACTTTATCGACTTCTACTTAACCGACTCTAAAAATGAATCGACAATATATAAACAGAACTGCCAGACGCCAGAGCTTTCACATATCTTTTTAATGGGTCTGATTTGGGATTCGATCATGGACTGTTGGGGTATGCTGCTGCCGGAGTCTTCGTTCGATCTCACTGTACCAGGGTTGTTCTCATATATGAGGCGGGTTGATAGGATAAAGTCACAAGTCTTGTTTTCGATGTTTACCTTTCTGAACAAGCAATTCTTATCGCATTGAAATGCAAAACACTTTAAATCCATCTGTTTTGAACAGTAGTGTGATTTAATGTGCAATACACTTGAATAGATAGTGAAAGATTTTCAACATTTCAAAGTTTGAAACACTATAAATTAACGTGTATAACACATTGAACTAAGGTGAAATACACTTAAAGTAAATGTGATTGTGCATTTAAAAAATCAAGTGTTTAAACACTTCGATCAAACGTGTGGAATTTTTTGAGTGTATATACTGTCCGAATATAGGATCAAATCCCATTTTTAAATTTATTTGCCAGTCAAATTGCTTTTTGACGTCATCACCTTCCGATCAAAATAGTTTTCGATGTTACTTAAGTCACCCAATTTCTATGGAGATGCCGTTTGACTTAAGTAACAGCGCTGAGAAACCCGTGAAAAGTGTACGTTCGTCGTTTCGCTTTCTCATTATTAAAGTGAATAAATCGAACTGTTTGTTGCTAAGATGATTTCGGTAGTCCTAAAATGATGAATAAGCTGCACGTAAGGAGACGTAATTGATAATTCTCCCGAATATCCTGGTAAATACACTTTGACTGAAGTAACAATAGGGGCCACCAAACGACGTATAATAACTTTTGACTCAAAAACCAGTATTTTTTAGCATGAAAGCTAGCGATTTGCATTTGTATGATTAAAATCCGGCTAAATATGTTAAACATTGCAATCACTATGAGATTATATGTGCTTAATTGGAAATAGGAATAACTTTTCGGTTATCAAAACAAAACTTATTTTTTTCTCGGATCGGTGCGAATATTACTCACGACATAATGAAAATTTGCTCTTGAAATGTTAAATGTTAAATGTTAAATGTTAAATGTTAAATGTTAAATGTTAAATGTTAAAATTTAAATGTTAAATGTTAAATGTTAAATGTTAAATGTTAAATGTTAAATGTTAAATGTTAAATGTTAAATGTTAAATGTTAAATGTTAAATGTTAAATGTTAAATGTTAAATGTTAAATGTTAAATGTTAAATGTTAAATGTTAAATGTTAAATGTTAAATGTTAAATGTTAAATGTTAAATGTTAAATGTTAAATGTTAAATGTTAAATGTTAAATGTTAAATGTTAAATGTTAAATGTTAAATGTTAAATGTTAAATGTTAAATGTTAAATGTTAAATGTTAAATGTTAAATGTTAAATGTTAAATGTTAAATGTTAAATGTTAAATGCTAAATGTGAAATTTTAAATTTTAAATGTTAAATGTTAAATGTTAAATGTTTAACGTTACATGTTATATGTTAAATGATAAATATTATATGTTAAATGTTAAATGTTAAATGTTAAATGTTAAATGTTAAATGTTAAATGTTAAATGTTAAATGTTAAATGTTAAATGTTATATGTTAAATGTTAAATATAAAATGCTGAATGTTAAATGTTATATGTTAAATTTATAATGTTAAATGTTAAATCACCCAAAACGATAAAATGGTTCTCAGAATTTCGTAAAAATTGGTACCGTAAAACGGGGTAACATTGATAGTTTTTTAAAGTATATTCTAAATATTTTTTACAGCAATGAATGTTTTTCAAAATTTATATTTTTAAAACAAGTATGTACTGAGGATCCAAGAGTAAATTCCTTAGTAATTTGTTGAATGAAAATTAAAGCATTTGCACTATTTTTAAAGTTTTGTGACCGAACTTCAGTATTTTGATTTGGGGTTACTTTGATAATGCTCGATGAATGTTGAAAAAAATGAGTGAAACTCAAACAATTTAGTTCTTTAAATATGAAACTTTGAATGAGTATATAATCAGAAAACTTCATGAGCAATAAGAATACAACATTGAATTTGTGATGGCTGTATCGGAAATACATTTCATAAGTGATGGTTTGAGTGCTTTTTTCAAAAAGGCGAAAAACACGAAAATGGTTTTTTTTTTTTTGTAAAATATGTAACACATACTATATAAAAACTATATAAGATATCAACAGAAATACTCTAAGCTACAATATGGAACCAATGTTTCTTAGTTGGAAAAAGCACAGCGAGTAAATTTATTATTTATATTATACTATCAAAGTTACCCGCATTATCAAAGGGATATCGGTAGTTTTGTTCATTATTTTGTCATTGGTGACCATTTCCATGTTGGAGTGGTCCAAAAAATCGTTTTTTTTTCAAAAATAACATTTAAAAAAAAAATTAACTTTTGAACCACTGGACCAATTTGTAAGACCAAAATATCAAATGAAAGGTCATTAAAAATACTTTAATGGAAAAGCATAATGATGTTGAAAAATTAGGATTTTGTATCGAAATACATTGATTGTATTTCTTTTTTTTATGGTTTTCATGGTTTGTAGACGGAAGGCGCAATATTTTTTCGTTTATTTTTTTCCTTGTAAATTTAGGGATTTTTACACAACGTATCAAAAAATCAGCGATGTTTTTTTTTCGTTTTTGAGTTTTATTTTTTTATGAACTTATCAAGTTTGGGTGTTTGCTCAATACTCTCATGCGACAATACTACCATGCATCTCCATTGATTTATAGCAACTGTAACATGATTAAAAACAATTTCCAAAACTTCTTATTCTACGATTATTGTTCTTATTTAAGAGCCCAAAGTTTTCAATATTTATATTTTTTAGGCGAGACTTTGTTTTTCTCTACAACTTTCTGTCAGTCGTCATTGCGATTAGAAGCTTACGTTTTAATTAAAAATGTCATACATGCTATTTTGAAAAAAAAAATGCAAAAAATACCCAAATCTTTAGCTCAAATGTGAATGATTACCCATAGCCAACATTTATAAAAAATGTAATGCAAATTGAAGAAGGTGGAGTCTGATCGATTCGTCATTTGACGTGGAACTGCTCAATAGATTAAATCTATGGCCGACGGAATCCAATAGAATACTTTAAAAAATCTGAAAACGAAAATAACTATATTCAACTAAACCCGACGTTGGCAGCATATACATAGGCCTATCTCGTATGTACTCGATTTCGTCGGCTGTTGGATGATCTGTATCGTTGCACGATCTCATAACTCTCATGAGCATTTCACAATAAAAACGTACTTTTAAGTATTGTTTATTCTTGACGTAGCTCATTCGCAACTATCTTTAATGTTAAAGGTACACGGGAACAAATCAAAAATCCTAAATGAGAAAAATTACTCATGATTTCATGATCATAGCGTATTTTCATGTTATGAAAATACACCATGAATAATATTCATGATATCATGAGCTATGTTTGAGTAACGAACCCAAGATTCCCGAAATCATGAATCATCCGAGTTAAAATCATGAACTAAATTCATGAGTTTAGCTTTTAGTTTTGAAACCAAAACATATAAAAAAATAAAGCAACAGGCTGGATTCAAACCAAGAACCTTCTGATCATTAAACTCATACTTTGACCACCATACTATCAGTACTTTTATAAGATGGAAGGCAAAAGGCGTATAATGTAATGCGGTGAACACGGGTTTCCAGGTAACGATTGAAGCGGTCATGATCAGGCTGCATTATGAAATCATGAATTTCCATAACGAAATCATGAATCATTGTTATGATTTCATGAGATGGCAAGTTTTTTGATTTCATGATTTTTTATTCATTAAAATGGAATCAGATTTTTTCCCGTGTAGTTCCACGTTTGATTAGGCTATATTTCGCATCTGTTATGACTCAACTGTCACTTTCAGAGCACCTAAATTTACATGATTTTTTTCTAAGTGTGTACGTATTCACAATGCTCAAAAACTCAAAAAATCTCCAGAGAATTCCCGTTTTATAAAACTTTCTAATCAATACGTCCAACAAAGTTCTCCTCGATTCACGGCAGTTCGCCACGGGAAAGCCTCCCATAACCTTTGCAATTTATACCTTCTCGACTGCATTTTCCGATTTACATGACAGAAATGATTTCCCCGAGCGTCTCTTACATCGCCCCACCTGTCGTGTGTCGTGTTGTGAGTAAGATTAATCTGACCGGGGCATGAACTTATTCGATTCAACCACAGTAGGACGAATCTTGCTGGAACGCAGGAGCATGTCTACACGATAACTTGAAAGTACCCCTTGAACAAAAGTGGCTCAACTCATTACTTCAAAATTACCCATTTAATAACCATATGTTGCCCATTAATGAATAAGTGCTACCCATTAAATATCAATAATGGGTAACAGTTATCCATTAAATAAAAAAAAACTCATTTTATTCAAAATGAGTGAAATTTTACTCATTAATGGGTACTTTCAAGTTAGCGTGCAGTCTAGATCGGCCACGGTAGCAATCGTAAATATGCGAAGTTTATTGAAGAGAGTGATTTTTTTTTCTTTTCGCTTGAACTTGATGGTAACGTGACTGACTATATTGTATAGATGTTACGCACCACCGGGGGGTCTTTATTCCTAAACACTGACAGGCTGACGGTGGCGGTGTGCTTTGTTTATGGAAGTTTTCTACTCGAATTCGATGAGGTAATCGAGCGTGTCGTGGAACAAGGTGTTGAATTAATTGAATGGTAAATTTGTGGCTAATCGTGTTTGGCAGTAAAGAGGAATATTTTATTGGGTGCTTTTGATGCAACTGCAATGTGATTTGAACGGTTGATGGTAATTTCTTGCATAATTTTTCATATATTTAACAATTTAAGTGTTATAACTCAAAATTTTCACGTCTTAAAATTTGTCGAACAAATTCCCTGAGGGACGGTACATGTTTCTACTTGCAACAACAGACACAGAAATAAATTTATTAATTTTCCCCCTATGCCTCGATGCCATTCTTACATATGAATGATCTTGGAAACGAACTGCTTCCCATCAACCGCCAACAAGACATACAAGAATCACAAGACTGGGAAAATACCCAAACGGAAGACATCGTTCCTTTCAAAAAAATATACACATACAAACAGTAAGAACAGAGCAGAAGTTAACTGAAAATCGTGAGCGGAAATCACGATTTTTCCCATTTCATTCCGCCCCCCACCCTCCATCCATCAACCGCTTTCCTTGACTACATTTGTCTTGAAATTTCGCGCGCACAAGGGACACCCAATCTCCCGGCGATGATCTCTCCTTCCTCTCGGCGTCTTCGGATCAGAACGGAAGGCATCAGAGAGTGAGTGCTAACGATTGTACATCACTGATTAAATATTTACACTAAACGCAGTTGGAATCGAAAGCAGTTTGCGAGCGCGACTGTTTTATGCCGGGAGGGAAAAATAGAAACATAAAACCAGTAACATGTACCGGCGGCATTTAGCAAATCAAGCGAAACAAGCATCACAAGTTTCACTGCCCCAGCCCAAGTGGGTGGTTGGGTGGACTTTTGTATACCGAGAGGGGTTTTTTTTTTTTTTTTTTTTTTTTTTTTTTAATATTAATTTATTTGTACAGGCTCAATCGAATAAACTTTACAGAGCCGAGTTATCATTTTCATTATACATGATTATTGTCTTAAATCTAGAGTTAAAGGAATTGAACCGATTACTCGCGGTCGTCTCGAGGTTAGTGGAGATTTACAATTTTTTGGGTGGGGAAAGGGAGAAGGAGGTTTGAAATATGATTTATTATACAAATATTTAATTAATCCTAAAACATGAACTTATTTCTATTCATCTTGAAAACAAACATTAAAAAAAAAACTACACGCACAATACACAAACTAAACACAAGGTTAATCAAACTTACAATCTAAGGTTAGTATTCTTAAAGTAAACATATATGAGTTTCATAAACTCCAGGTCACGTCTAGCCAAAATATCCCGAACTGGAACATTAGGTTGTCTACCTCGAGCCCGAAGGGAATCGCACAGCTCAGATCTGACTCCACGATGCTCAGCACAAGACCAAAGGATGTGATCGGCGTCTTGGTAACCTTGCCCACATTCACAGAGATTGCTGTCTCCCAGCCCAACACGAAACAAGTGAGCGTTTAACGAATAGTGATTGGACATGAGGCGAGACATCAGACGAATGAAGTCTCGACCCACATCCAACCCCTTGAACCAAGGACTCTTCGACACCTTAGGGATGATCGAATATAGCCATCGTCCCAAACTCCCTTCACTCCACTTATTCTGCCAGCTGACGAGTGACTGTTGACGATAAATGAAGAAAAATTCATCGTAGGCGATTTGTCGATCGTAAATATCGCCTTCCATAGCGCCCACCTTAGCAAGTGAGTCAGCCATCTCATTGCCCGGAATCGAGCAATGAGATGGGACCCATGCAAAGGTGATGACAAAAGATCTTAAAGATAAAGCACTTAAAAGCTCTCGTATTTTCATGAGAAAATACGAGGAGTGCTTTACCGGCCTCATGGAGCGAATAGCCTCGACAGAACTGAGACTATCCGTAAAAATAAAATAATGATCTGGTGCAAGTGAGGCGATCGTTTCTATCGTATAATGTATTGCCGCCAGTTCAGCAACATATACGGAACAAGGAGCTTGAAGCATTCGAGAGGCGCTATGAAATTCGTTAAAAATACCAAAACCAGCGGACGACTCTATTAGTGATCCATCTGTGAAGAACGATCTTGCGGAATCAACTTGGCCAAACTTTGCAGCGTAAATTGACGGAACAATCATGGAACGATGATGTTCTGGGATTCCACGAATCTCCCGCGTCATAGATAAATCAAAACTAACTGAATTGCCGAAGTCGGAGAAGCATACACGATGAGGATTATGCTGTGAAGGGCTGACATCCTGAGTTATGTACACGTAGTACAATGACATAAAACGAGTTTGAGGGTTTAGCTCAAGAAGCTTCTCAAAGTTTTCGATTACCAGTGGGTTCATAACTTCACAACGGGTGAGGAGCCTGAGGGACAATTCCGAAAACCGATCCGATAGTGGCAACATGCCCGCCAACACTTCGAGACTCATCGTATGAGTCGAGTGCATGCATCCTAACGCGATACGAAGACAACGATACTGGATACGTTCCAGTTTGATGATGTGAGTTTTAGCCGCCGACTGGAAGCAAAAACTACCGTACTCCAAAACCGATAAAATCGTTGTCCGGTACAACGTTAGAAGATCTTGCGGATGAGCTCCCCACCACGTTCCGGTAATTGTTCGGAGAAAATTGATCCTTTGTTGGCATTTTCGTCTCAGATACTCAATGTGGGATCTCCAGGTGCATTTGGAATCGAACCAGACCCCAAGATATTTGAAAGACATGGACTGAGTGATCGGCTTACCCAAAAGTTGAAGCTTCGGTTGTGCTGGGCTATGCTTCCTAGAAAAAACGACCAACTCAGTTTTCTCCGAGGAGAATTCGATACCTAGCTCGATAGCCCAAGTAGACAAATTATCTAAGGTATCCTGTAAGGGTCCTTGCAGGTCGACCTCTTTGAGCCCTGTCATTGACACTACTCCGTCATCTGCAAGTTGTCTCAACGTGCAGTTGTCACTTAGACAATTGTCAATTTCTCTGACGTAGAAATTATACAAAAGGGGGCTTAAACATGAGCCCTGGGGGAGACCCATGTAACTAAATCGAGAAGCTGTAGAGTTTCCATGAGAAAAGCTCATATGTTTCTCTGACAGCAAATTGTACAAAAAGTTATTAATTAATGGGGAAAGGCCACAAGCGTGGAGTTTGTCTGAAAGGACTTCAACCGATACTGAATCAAAAGCCCCCTTAATATCCAAGAACACAGAAGCCATTTGCTCTTTTTTAGCAAAAGCCAACTGGATTTCTGTGGAAAGCAACGCGAGACAGTCGTTCGTTCCCTTACCCCTACGGAAACCAAATTGAGTATCTGAGAGTAGGTGGTTCGTCTCAACCCATTTGTCGAGGCGAAAAAGGATCATTTTCTCCAACAATTTTCGAATGCACGATAACATCGCGATGGGACGATACGAGTTATGATCTGACGCGGGTTTTCCAGGCTTTTTAATGGCTATAACTCTCACTCGCCTCCAATCATCTGGAACAATATTGAACTCCAGGAACTGACCAAACAAGTTCAACATGCGCCTCTTAGCGACGTCTGGGAGGTTCTTCAACAAGTCGAACTTGATCCTATCAGCCCCCGGAGCCGAATTGCGACACGAAAGGAGCGCGAGTGAGAGCTCCAGCATTGAAAAAGGCTGGCTGATCTCGTCTACCGAATTCATCGTTTCGCGAGGAATCATCTGTGCCGGCACGGAATCAGGACATACTTTTCGCGCGAACTTGAGAATCCACCGATCCGAGTACTCCTCGCTCTCGTTGTTTGAAGACCGGTTACGCATCCTTCGCGCCGTGTTCCAAAGCGTATTCATCGACGTTTCGCGCGATAAACCGTCCACGAATTGCCGCCAGTATCCGCGTTTCTTGGCTTTGATGAGGCTCTTGAGTTCGTGTTCAAGAGTCGAGTACGCTTCGAAATACTCGGGTGTTCCGCGTTTCCGGAAAAGCTTAAACGCGTCGGACTTTTTACGATAAACCTCAGTGCATTGCTGGTCCCACCAAGGGGTAGGAGGTTTCCTACGAAAAGACGTTCCTGGAACCGGCCGAGTTTGAGCTCGAAGCGCGCTGTCCAAGATCAGATTGGAGAGGAAGTTATATTCCTCCAACGGTGGAAGCTCTTCTACCGACGACACGGCTTCATCTATCGCGGTCTTGAACGTTGTCCAATCGATATTACGGGTGAGGTCGTACGCGACGTTAACGGATTCCGACGGATTGAACCCACTGGCAATCGAAATTTTGATCGGCAAGTGATCACTACCGTGGGGATCCTGGATCACATTCCACGTGCAATCCAACGATAATGAATTAGAGCAAAGTGTGAGGTCTAATCTACTTCCATTTGAGGATGGACCAGCCAGACGTGTTACTTCTCCATTGTTAAGAATTGTCATATTGAAGTTATCACAGAGGTCATATATCAAAGTAGAACGGTTGTCATCATACAGTTCCCCCCAGCCTGTACCGTGGGAATTAAAATCTCCCATAATCAACCGTGGAGTAGGAAGAACTGAACAGATATCTGAAAGTTGTTTTTGACTAATCGAAACTCGGGGAGGAATATACACAGAAGCAATACAAAGGCTCTTGCCTTTAACAAAAGCCTGACATGCGACAACTTCAATACCTGGAAATTGTGGAAGATTCACTCTATAGAAGGAATGGCACTTTTTGATCCCCAAAAGTACTCCTCCTCCACGCGAATCCTCACGATCCAGTCGAATAATGTTAAAATCATGAAAAGGAAGATCGATATCTGAAGAGAGCCAAGTTTCACACAGAGCAAATGCATCACAATCATTATTGTGAACCAAAAACTTAAACGATTCTATCTTAGGAATAAGACTTCGACAATTCCACTGTAGAACAGTGATCAAATCCCCGACCTCGTTTGGAAAATTATCCATCGAAGGAGATGATTGCTGCAAGGAGGGGCCACTTCAATGTCAACTGCTTCAAGAGGGTTTTCACAGTAGGAAGCATTGCCAGAACAATGCTTTTCAGAGGATCAGAAATATCGAGGTAATTGAGGATACTGTCCACAATGTTATCAAATGAGAACAACCCAGATGAAGAAGGGGCTTGTGTTCTGAAAATTGGGGCATCGGGGGTTTTGGATGTCCCCGGGAGAGGTGGAAAATCCTGGGTATAATCAGTTCTGCGGAATCCAGGAGGAGTAGAAGTCTCCTTTTTTCCACCACTCCTTGATTTGGGCAAGCTGATTTGGGGTTCTTGATCTGCAACTTTCCGCGAACGGATGCGTTTTCGTTTCCGGGCAGAACCTTCCGGAAAACTGAAAGAAACTCCCTCCTCAGCCAAGTCAGAGCCAGACTCGTCATCTGACAAAAGAGCGAAGGGATTTGTTTCGTTGGTCGATGGCTTGGCTGTCTTAAGCATTTCTGCAAAAGACCGCCTGGAACGTTCTTTAAGAGAGCGCTCTAGTTTTTCCCCGCGTTGTTTATACACCGGACACGACGAGAGACCATGAGGAGGAGATCCTTTGCAGTACACGCATTTTGGTGCCGTGACTGTGCAGGCGCCATCCTCGTGCTTCTCCCCGCATTTGGAACAGCGTGCCTTGCTGCCACAGTGAGAGGCCGTATGTCCCAACTGTTTGCAGTTTTGGCAGATCATGACCCGAGGAACAAACAAGCGCACAGGTAGCCGAAGTTTTCCCAACTCGATGTACTGAGGAAGGGCTGAACCAGAAAAGGTCACGCGAAACGAGTCTGTGGGGGTAAAACTCTTTTTACCCTCGCTGACAGATACTGAGCCCAGTTTTTGGACATCCAGTATCTTCACCGGGGGGAGCAAGGGGTTCTTGAAACGGCCAACCGCCTGCTTCTCCAAGATCTCGGGGGTCAGACTCGCTTCGGTGACCACACCTTCGATCTCCACATCACGAGCTGGTATGTAAACCCTGTACTCAATCGTAAAGAGCTGGGAGGCAGCAATCTCGTTAGCCTGCTTCAGGTTAGAAACGACAACACGAAGTTTATTATGCCTAACCTTCGTGATTTCGGTCACGGCCGAGTATCGCTTCGTCAGATCAGTGGAAATTTGCATCAAGTTCAAAGGTTTGTTTTTGGGCTGAAAGTAGACAACCCATGGCCCAGTCGAGTCATCTGGATAGGCTCGCGATCGGGGGCTTTTCTGAGACGAACCATGAATGACAGGACGTTTTCGTCTTTTCTTGCCATCGAGTGGCAAACTGGTTTCATCTTCCGACAAAATGTCCATATCGTCTTCTGACGAGACGTCCATTTTGCCGTACTAGTGGGAGCGGTAAACGCTCTACCACTGAAACGATGCTTAAAACCAGACAGACACAATAAACAGAAAAAAACTACAAACACAGAAACACAAAATTAAATTTAACTGATGGGCGAGAGAAAGAAACAGGAAAAAAAAAAACTTATCTGCTATACTACTACCACCGAGTGATTACACAGCAGCAGCGGAGCGACACGCAGCGTGGGTGACCTTCGATGCGCGTGTGCGGGCGATCTTTGTAGTGGTGTGCTTGTATTAGGCTCGGCACTCAGCTGGACACACGATGATGGATGACCGGTATAAATGCGGAGGCAGATGCTGACACTCGATGACGATGATCTGTGTGCAGGTATGCGTGATCACGCACCGATGGCAAAATGGTTGGCGAATTGGCAATCGCAAAAACAATTTTCCTTCCGATGATGCCGAAAACACACTTTCTTCTCAGAAAAAAAACTCACTTTCAGATAATTGTTCAGCCGGGCACTATGCCAGTAATCACTAAGCGAGAAAAAACTGATAATTTAAACCAACCGAATACCGAGAAAACTTCCGAAATACCGGAGCGCGAAACAAGTCGACTGTACTTCTTGCTAGGTCGCAGTGGGATGAACCGAGAGGGGTTGATATGTGAGAAATGGGCGCTCGATGTTTGTCAGATAAATCGTCCAATGTGCAAAGATTTGTGGTTGGTGTGTTTTTTTTTCTCTTTGTGATAATGTTAAGCTGGTAATACATAGAAAATCTTGGGAGAGAGGGAATCAGAAATTAGGAATCAGCACCGTGGAAATTGTAAAATTATTGCCCAAAGGGGATTACAGTGACTTCTCATTTGTCGGCAATCGACAACATGGCTCCATCAGTCACTATTTGGTGGTTCGGAATAACTGTTACTTTTAAAAATGGTCATAACGATTGAACGCTTGCATGATTTTTTTGATATCAGTTTATTCACACAAACTCAAATTGCTCTAACTTTCGATCCGTTGGGTAAAATTAATTGAAATCTTGCGTAGACATAGTTTAATGTGTATAGTTTACACTGTGTGGGTTGATTTCATCAGGTGCGCAAAAGTTTTGGGGCCTCCCTTAGCTCAGTCGGTAAAGGCGCAGCTACAAAGCAAGACCATGCTGGAGGTGACTGGGTTCGATTCCCGGTCCGGTCTAGGAATTTTTCGGGTTGGAACATTTCTCGACTCCCTGGGCATAGAGTATGATTGTACTTGCCACACAATTATACTAATGCAAAAATGGTAGCAGGCATCGAAAGCTCTCAATTAATAACTGTGGAAGTTCATCTAGAACACTTAGTTGTGAGCACGCAATAAGCTAATATGCCAAAAGCAATAAGCTTGAAATGCGAAGAAGAAGAAGAAGAAGAAGAAGCAAAAGTTTTCAAAATGGCAACGAAAGAACAGTGCGTGCGTGAAAAAGTGTTGTATGAGTACTTTGAGAATAAGGATCTGTCGCATCGTGCCATCGGAAAAAAGTTGGGAATCGTGGGAAGATCCGAAAAAAAGCTGTCAGGTCAACGAGAACAATCACAAACGGGTGGTTGGGGCCTTTCAACGGAAACCGAACGCTCAGTTGCATGTGAGCAAGACTTTCATGCAGAATACCAAAACTCGAGCTGGACTACGTATGTTTAAGGTTTAGAAGTCCCCAAACCGTGATGAAAAACAGAATACGGTCGCAAAAAGCCGTGTTCGGAAGTCGTACGACCAGACATATGTGAAGGCAGACTTCAACCAGATTCCAGAAAACATGTATGTGACTTCCAACGATAAGTGTGATGTTCTCGAGAACCTTCGGACACAGAAGATATCGAAGTTCGCCAAGAAGTTCTTAATATGGCAAGCGATTTGTACGTGCGGAAAGCGGAGTACACATTTCGTTACCGCAAGCACCATGAATGGACAGGTGTATTTGGAAGAGTGTCTCCAAAAGCGGCTTCTCCCTCTCCTGAAGGCTCACGACGGTGCGACGATCTTCTGGCCGGATTTGGCATCATACCACTACACGAAGGACGTGCTAGATTGGTATATGGCGAAAGATATGAAGCCCCCAAACGCTCCGGAACTGCGCTCAATAGAAAAATACTGGGCCATTATGAAGGAGCACCTTCTAAAACGACCTAAAGTGATGAAGAATGTTGAAGAAAGCATGGGTTAATATGCGAAAAACTGTCATTCGAATATAAAGGCGAAATAAATTAAATGAATGATGTCAAAACTAGTTTTAATTGTTTCTTTTTACTCCCTGAAAATTTGGTGATAATCGGATAAAAACTCGAGTTTTGAGAATGAATTTTGTGTGTGCGGATTGAAAACGAAAACGAATGAAATTTCAAATCCTACAATCAATACAAGCTGATATTTGTACACACTTTAAAACAAAAATACTTGAACTTATACCTATTTTAGGCATTGAGAATTTCATAATTGTGAAATTGATGACAGTTATTCTGAATCACCCTGTGTTTTTCCAAGTTTTGCTCCAGTGCAATCTGATCTATAAAGAATGGTCTAGTCAAATCATAAAACATAATTTACATGTTATTTTAAAAGGAATAGCACTGTATCAGTAGTGACAGCGATTCGGACGAATTTTCTGATTTCATGAAAGCACTCCATGTGGCTCCCATACAGATGGAAGTAACTTACCGGGTTGCGGAGGATAAAACTCTTTTTTTAAAGTTCAAGAGGACCCGAATTGATATCATCCTTGGTACTCGGAAAGTTCTGCAATGTGAAGCGTGTCATGCGGGAGAAATTCCCTGCACACTTCGGCCTCGACATGTACCCAGGTGTACGTGATGCATATTCTCAGTCGGACGGGGAATTTTCTAGCATATGGTGGCTAGTGATTTTTGGTTTCAAAATTCCCAGTTTTCCCCGGTTTTCCCAGCACCAATCTCTAAAATTTCACAGTTTTTAATATTCAGTAAAAACCTGAAGTTTTCAACGATAACCACTTTTTTAAATCGTGCATACATACCAATCGGGTTATCGCATTGACGTTCTCTGCTGTCCGAAAGCAGAAGCAATGCATAGTAAAATGAGCAAATACGCAAACTTTCCTTCTCAGACTGGATTCTATGGTATTAAATGTGTTCGTAGAACGTACCCCTTTGAACCGTAGATAACGCAGTTGTACTTGTCTCATAGCGGTCGTATGAGAAAACAGGAGGAGGGACAAATAACTACTTTGGTCAAAATCTCTCACAAAAAAGGCAACGGGAGATTTGCCAGTCTTCTATGTCTATTAGGGTGGGTAATTATCATTATTTTTTTTAGAACAATGATTTTTTTTTCCATTTGGATTCTCAAAAAACTGTGCAAAACTTGGGGTCGATTGGCTGAAACCCGACTTTCCGCATTGCGTATAAAATTTGTATGGATATTATTTTGGGAAAACCTACTTTTTTGCATTTTCATTCCATTTAATTAAAAGTATAGGCAAGAAGTGCCTAACAACATTGCCGAAGGATATACTAGAATGTCTCTAAAAAAAAAGTTATAGCTATTTAAAGATCGATGTTACGAATTAAATGCCTAAAATCACTTTTCCTGCCAATGAAAGTCAGATTTCAAACTGAAATAATTTCGGAATATCTTATCGATTTGGTATGTTCAGATGAACTATTCAATTTTTATTTTCTTTTAACCTCATCTGGTATCTTGTCTTAATAAGGAATACGATGAGGAAAAGCCTCTTTGAGTAAACCCCAACCAGGATCACGCAAAGAGCCGAAAAATCCCACATCTTTTCATAAAAAATACAAAATACAAAATAATTAAAATCAAGATATACGTAAAACAATAAACTAATGTTTTTTCAGAGGCTGGCATCAGCAGGTCACCGTGGATGATTCCCATAATCAGGGCTGTAATCTGATTACTCAATGTGCGCAATGTACTGATTTGTTTAAATAAACAAAGTGAGAATCAAACAAACACAAGTATGCATGCCTTTCACCCTGCGTAAGTGTAAAGCAGCGGAGAAGAGAAGACAGACAGACACACCCAGAAATAACGAAAACTCAATATGTAGCCATCGCTCCAACGGCTCCGACGCAAAGAGCGCCACTCTGTGTAGGGTTTCAAATGAGACACCCAGCAAAAATACAGAAGTCTTCTTCGTTATGCACTTCTTGATGTTCTATGCATTTTATTTATTTATTGTTATTCATCTGACAGTAGCTGTCTTAATGAATAAAACTTAGATAATACACAAAAATGCAACAGATTAACAGATTATAAAAAAATATCACAATCTTCTCAATCGGTTTCGAAATAGGTTCGATGTTTCTCCGATTTCAAATGCTTCTTCCACAGCGGAGAATGCCCGAATCATCGCAGACATTGGCTCATGGTATCCATTTGCAGTCCGATGGAATCTTGGTTGTAATAACGCTGATTGCCGCAACATCCTTTGAGGAAGTTTAATTGTGAAAGCAGTTGAGGGCAGTCCACATCGCCATTTAAAAGTTTCGCTACAAATAAGATTTGTTGCATTTTTCTTCTGTGTTCCAATGTGTCCAGGTCCAATAGCATGCATCGGTCTGCATAAGGTGGTAAATTCGTTGGATCGCGCCACGGCAGGCTGCGCAAAGCCAACCTCAAAAATCTTTTCTGAACACGTTCTATTCGGAGATTCCACACTAGCTCATATGGAGACCAGACCACAGATGCATTCTCAAGTATGGGCCGAACTAAAGAACAATATAGTGCCTTCAAGCAGTGAAGGGCCACCCACATTAGATCCGTTTGCGTTGCGTTGACGTAAATTTGACAGTTAGACAATAGATTTAGCTGTCACTTTGCCGCAACGCGTCCGATTCGGATCAAATGTGCGTGGGCCTTGAGAGTCTTTGAAATCTCGTGCAATCTTCGAAATAAATCCCAGCTGACGATTCGCCTTAGAGATGTTCGGGAAATAGTGAAGATTGAAGGTCAACTTTGGGTACAAAAGAACACCAAGTTCAGTCATACGTTCTACTCTGCGAAGCGTTACATTGTCAATGCAATAGTCGTAAAGGATTGAACTCTTAGAGCGGTGAAACGTCATCACTGCACACTTTGGAACGCTGATGATGAGCTTATTGCGACAGCACCAATCCACAAACAAATCTAGCAGAGCTTGAAGACGATCACAATCCTCAATCGGGTGAACTATGACGTATAGCTTAAGATCATCTGCATAAACGAGCTTGCATTTAACTCCCAACAAAGCTGCTACATCTTTAAAGAATAACGTAAACAAAAGTGGACCCAGGTTACTTCCCTGAGGTACTCCAGAGGTGCTGGAAAACATAGAAGAGACACAAGATCCTAGTCGTACTCGAAGAGTTTGTCCAGTCAAGTAGGAAAGTAACCACGACCTAAGTTGCTCAGACGCTCCTAGTGGGGAAAGCTTGCATAACAAAACCTTCTGGTCGATTTTGTCGAATGCGGCTTTCAGATCAGTATATATGACGTCGACTTGTGCCTTATCCTCCATCACGGTGATGCATGTACTGGTGAAATCCAAAAGTTTAGTAGCTACCGATCTACCGGAAATAAATCCATGCTGGTCAGTTGAAATGTAGTTCTTCGAGAGATTCAGGACAAATTCGCTCAAGATGATCAGTTTGGACACTGTCGAAAGACTGGTGATACCTCGATAGTTCTTCATATCCCGTTTATTGCCAGATTTGAAAACAGGAAACATATACGACTGCTTTCACAATGTTGGGAATTTTCCTTGCTCAAAGAATGCATTAAATATGGCTGCTAAAGGTTCAGCTAAGGCAGCTGGGCAACGGCAGAAAACCACTGCCGGAATTCCATCTGGACCAGGAGATAGTGAGGTTTTCAGTCTCCTTGCTGCTGAATGTACCATATCCCGAATTACTTCGAATGTGCTCAGTTCCACTAAGTCACTAGGCGTATCAGAGGCAGCAGATTAAGCTTCACCGTCACTTGACATATTTTTATCGAAGACAGATGCAAACATCTGTTTAGCAAACATCTCACATGCTTCGCTAAGAGAAGTGGACTCTTTCCCATCGAGTAGCATGTTGGACGGTATACTCGCATCTTTCCTTTTGCTGTTGACGAAGCTCCAAAAATTTCGGGGGCTACGCCGCAAATTCCACTGGACTCTTAGGACGTGTGATTTGTACAAGGCACTGTTAAGTTTAATGTCACGACGTAGTTTTCTCTGGACTACGTTACGCTCAAGCTTCAGCACTCTCAGCTGAGGAGTACTCCAAGCTGGGGAAATTGGTCTTCTTTTCAGAGGAACATTTGATTCCAACCAATGTTGAATAATGCTACATAAACGCACAGTCATCTCATCAACATCAATGCATTCAAACACATCGGCTCAGTATTGAACAAAAAGATACACGTTGCAAGCTGGGTGAGATGGTGACAGAATTAAGGAAGGATGGTGAGCATCAATAGGTAAAAGTGGCACAGCAGATTCGTCGATATCGAAATCATTTTCACCGTTGCAAAATACCAAAGCCAGCGTGCGGCCTAGTTCATTTCGGACTGTATTGTGTTGACTGAGATTAACGAAATCCATTCCATCAACGATGTTTCGGTGAGTTAGACCCTGTTGTCATCGATTCCTCACTGAAGACGAGGCTGATTATAATCGCCACAAACAAGAAACTCTTTGACTGAGGCAATATGCGCTGCCATGACTTCGACGTCGTGACTTCGGTCGGGTGGGATGTACACAGCGCAGTCATGGTAAGCAAAGTCTGCAAATAATTCAAAGTAGACATTAGCGCTTGTTGTATTATATTCGCTCCCTGCGCCACACGGAGTGTACCGCTCATTGTGTGGATCACTTTCAAACCATAAATATTTGAACAATTATAACATTTTTAGAGACATTCTAGCACCATACATCCCCGTGCAAAGTTGTTAGGCATTTTCTAGACTATATTTATACAAGGTTAGTTGCATGATTTAAGCAAAATTGTGGTCTCTAGAGATGAATGTGCAAAAAAAAAGTAGGATTTACCGCACCAATTTTCATACACATTTTAAACGCAATGTGGAAAGTCGAGTTACTGCCAATCGTCTACAAATTTGCACAGTTATTTGGGGTCCCAAATGGAACCAAAAAATGGTTGTTCTCGCTTTATGAGGTGAAGTCTACATTTTTCCATGTAACGGTGACCCACCCTAATCTTTATTTATGTATATGTACAGTAATGTTTAAGGTCACTAGACTGATCGCTAAGATTGAAATAAGAAATTGTTTTCATAGTTTCAACTTGATATCAAATGATAGGAATCCAGGGAAAATTTATGGTGACCACGGAGCAAGAAAAAATTATAACACTCCGTAATGTGTATCTAATACAGTCCATTCTTCATATCTCGATAAAGAACAATAATAGCCTACTAAACCGTTTGAAAAAACCAGATAACGATCGTAATTTATATAAAAAAAAAGTTGTCAGAAATCGAGATAGGGGAATTTACGTATTCTCGTCAATCTAAGCAGCTTCCGCACTTCTATTAGCATTTTCTCCAAAATCCCAAAAGTAAAATTTATGGAAACTGTGAGAAGAATACTGCCTAAAATCACAAATCAGTCCCATATGGATAAAGCATGCATTGCGAAAATGGCAGTCAAAGTTACGAAATGAAATTTCCATGTAAGTAGTTTAGAAATCATAGCAAATTTATTGACATTTGTTTTAACCTATAATCAAATGCAATGAAGATTGCATGTTTTGTTATATCAACGAAAAATATGGTAATTCAAAAAAGTAGAACCGGTGACTGGATTTCTGGACGGTGGAATTCCAGAATGGGACTGATGATATGCGATTAATTAGCATGACTTGACGTTGTTTTCACATTTTTCACGATCAAAGACCATAATATGAAGGTGGGCGCCTTTGAAGGGTGCCTTCACTCTTCGAAGGGTATAAATAGCGGGACCTTTCTATTAAAATCGATTCCTTGCGATAAGGGCAAAAATGACAACTGTATCAAAACCGAATACTTCATAATTTCTCAATAGTGATGGAGTACGAACACGGGATATACTGCAATAGATCAAATTACATGGTCGTAGTGCTTTTATTCCCAAAAGAGAAACACATATTGGGGATGCAATTTAAAAAAAAAAAACCCTAGAATCGACCACGTTACGAAAAGTGGTCAGGTTTTGACCACTTATAACTCTGTCAATAGCCGATGGCTTTCAATTTTAAACAAGTCAATCGATTGGAAATTTTTGATAAATCTGCAAAAAATAACACTATTGAAAATTACACCAATGTCCAACTGTTGTAATGGTGATCAAAATTAAAACCGATTGCCTGCAAAAAGCGCTTTCTCTAACACAAATTTCTAAATCGAATTCTACCCGGTCTCACCGAACGGTGCTTATTCAATCACCGTGTGTGGTGGTGTCCGTCATCATCAGCAGCAGCAGCAGTGCTTTTGGCGTGTCGTGTTCAACATTGTTCGCCAGTACACAACGAAAGACTGCCCGCAAGCAACGAGGTGCAACTAACATGAGCATCCATTCACCGAAGAAGGAGGAAGAAGCCGCACCGCTACTGATCGGATTCAGTAGCTCTTGTGAGTCGCTTTGGGGCATCTATTCCAAGCGCGTCACCTTCGTGCCAAACAACAGCTGTGTTGAACACCCTAATAGCTCAGCATTACTCAACCATCACGACAAAACGGTCCTCTGCAGGACCACCATAAGTTTGTTAAAGAGTATTTTCTGGACATTTGTCAAGGTCATCAATCGGATGTCAGTTCCCATAAGTTTAAATCTAACATACCATGTATTTTTAAGGCAACATTGGGGATGAAATTTCAAAAACCAAAGTCGGTCGCGGCTAATCTGTTAAAATTAAGACTTTATCAATTTTCAAAAGGTCACTATTGAAAATTGTACGAATGTGCAACTGTTGCTATGATACTTAAAATGATCACCGATTGCCTGCAAAAAGCGAATTCCATAACACAGATTTCAAAATCGAATTACATCCGGTCTCGCCAATTTATTCAATCAGTGGTGAGTGGAAATGTCCGGTCGTCATCAGCAGAAGCAGTAATTTCGGCGCGTAGCTATCAAGGCGCCCTAAAGAGCCCTCGATTCTCCAAAGAAGGAGGAAAAAGCCGCACCGCTACTGATCGGATTCAGTTGCTCGTCGTGAGCCGCTGTGCTAGTCAGTCTCATCCGTGTTGAAGACCCTAATAGTGCATTACTCAACCATCACGACAAAACGGTTCTTTTCAGGACCACCATAAATTATTGTTGTTTAGGAGTTAATTTTCATGGAACGTTCACTCGCCTTGCTGTCAGCCACATCATCCCCAAAGCTCTTTGATGATGTACCCAGCAACCAAACGTTTGTGGTCAAATGCGGAACAGTATTGAAGTGGAACACAAAAATTCTCGCAATGACCGAATACCACATGACCTTGTCAATTAACCAGAGAACTTCCAATTAAGGTAGGGTTTTCTCCAGGACGCTAGAAAAAAAGCAAAAAAATCTCGAGTTTATATGATTGATCGCAAATATTTCACGATTGAAAAATTTTAGCAAGAAAGTTCGACAGTCAATATTAGCATCTTTTTTTATTATCTATTGAATAAAACAAAAATTCCGTGCGTCTTGTGCACGAAAATGCGTAAATTTGTCCTTAGAAAACGAGGTGTTTCAATATAAAACGTGTGTTCTACGATGCTTGTTTCATGAGATATGAATTTCAATGTACGTGATGCGGTTGAAATTTCATAGCATTCTGAAAACGTTCGGCCCATTTTGTCCGATAGTAAAAAAAAATCCCCAAACTATGAGAAAAAAAATGGTAAAGAATGATGGCCGCGCAAATATTTTGGGTGTAAAGATACCTATCACGGTAAATTTGATTCGTGCCAGCTAGAATCTATGACCCCCAATCTACGGTACTGAAAAGGGGTTATGCAGCGTTACAAGGGATCCAAAACCATACCGATCAGCTGATTCTTTTATCACAATATGTTCCTATAATTTCAAGAGGTACTTGCGTATAAACCATTTCAATAAGAACAAGTGAAACAAAAATCCGCTACTTACGTATCTGCAGGCTAAGACAGTAAACGGCCTGTGACGTCATTGCCCAGGCGTCGGAAACAGCTTATTGCGGTGAACGGTGAACGGTGATTGGCTTCACCATTCTCTGCCCGTTTTTGCCGAGTGGAACTATGTTCCGATCTGGTTGGGTAGGCCTATCCGAGAAGTCTAGTGTGCTTGCTGTGTCGCCTGAAAGAAACGGAACAGAGAACAGAACCGTGAAACAACCGAAAATACAATGTAGCTAGATTTGGATTTGAAATTCTTCCCCTGAGCCTTCTCCAAAGCAGGAGAAAAAGTTCGTCTAAAGTGGAAAACTATAGCTGTAGATTATAATAACCAACCCTCGGCAGCACTAGGTTGGGCTCTGTATCAGCAGCCGACGCAGATCTAGATTCGCTGATTAAGTTTTACAGCCCTACTTTATAATGCTATAATATTCAAAAGTGGAATTAAAAAAGTTTACTTCGGAAAAAGTTGAGCTTTGCAGCAAGATTTATGTGAGTGTGAGCGTACATTGGAGCGAACTTCCTAGAGCTAGTGCCTTTGATGGAGCATTTCCACCATTGTCAACCGGAATAAGATTGATGAACCCGTTTGACAGAAGGTGAGCGAGAGCAATTCCCAAACAAGATGCAGTACACAGATTTGCATATGTAACGTCGAACCGTAAGTAGGCAGCAGCAGAAATATGCTAACTAAGTCCCATTACTCGGGTGAGCAGCCACCTGCAAACGAAAGCGAAATGTCAATGGTGAAGAATGTTAACCCATGCCAAGACTTATGGCTTTGGCACAGGGATATCTGTTGCATGAAGTCATAAATCTTTGCCGGAAGAGGATGCAGGAAATCCCAGTCCTTCACACACTGGTCTCGGTGTCAGTCTAAAAATGTGTTAATGTAAGACGTGTTAAACATTTCTTCCCCGCCCCGTTCCACCCAGTTTTTAACCCAAATTCAGAATTCATTTATCACGAAGCACTCATCTTTCCTCCATTGCCATTCTCATACCATCATCAACTTACTTGTAGAGAGGCCTCGGCTCGTCATACGAGTCAGGCGGCAAACATTTCCCTAAAACCATCCCACCATCCTTCGCACAACTCTGCGATACGTCTTACAAACTAGGGAAAAAACAATTCCTCTTCTGCATCGTTGTGCTGTCTCTCATTCTGCCTCCAAGACACTCGTTGTGTAACAACCGTTTATCATTCTTATGTTGCTTCCCCAACCTTCCACATGCAACGGCTTCCTGCTTGGAGATTCACCTTCCGGGGCAAAAATTCTGCTTGGCAAAGCTCGACCAAAGTGCAGAGGCTTTAGTAAATCACTTTAGGGACTTTGGTCCTTTGTACCTCTATACTTTTCCTACCACAAGGGGAGGGAAAAAACTCTCCGTTCTGTCATCTTACAAGCGTTGGCATTTCGGTACCTAGCTGTTTAAGAAGAAGAATTTTCAAAATTGCAAGATTAATTAAGAATTGTATAAATTGGCGATTGAATAAATTTACTACTGAAAGCACACGTATAAGCTGTAGTGGCAGATGAGGAATCAAATAATCGAATTTGAATAATAAACTATTACATTCCAACTGGAAATACACGCCTGTCATAAACTTAGTGCTTTTTGGGTACTTCCATCATTATTAAATGAGATTTTTCTGACCCTCAATACCCAGGAAAACGAACAAAATCTCCAACAGGATGCCTCCAATCCCAATACTCCTACACCATAACGGCTTAGTATCGGTAACCTATATTTTTCCAAAACTAATTAGAATTTGATAGGCTCATTGTTCACGCCCAAACACTCCAATCTAATTAACAATGTAAATTAGCGGTGCCAGCAAACGCTCTGCCGCTGCCCCAAATTTTCCCCAGTCCTAAACGCAACACTTCCGATATTTCACTGTCCAAACTATCGAAAATCACGCACACCCCCGGAAAATTATTATGGAAATCTAAATAAACACCTATCTAATTTAAGCATTCCGCCCAAAGCCCACCACACCGCCGATGGAATACACTTGACATCCTCGGACGGCACACGCATACCGGGGAGCCGGGAATTATTTATCTATCGATTGGGGGAAAAAATGCCATGCAAAATAAAAGCCACCCAAACGATTATCCCAAAACCCTCATGAATATCAATGATGCAATAGATTTCATGTGAGTACGTGTGTACATGCGATCCGTGATTTATTCCGACCCCCACCACCCAACCCCCAAACAGGGATGGGTGGTCAAAAATTAGCGCCATAAATATGTAATCACGAATCATACAATCCCGGGCTTGTAATTCCGCTCCGAAATTGATTATTTTCCAATCTTTTAATCTGCCGGAACGACTCAGAGCGTGTGTGGTGGTACCGAAGCCAGCCACTCGAAGCCAGTTCCCATCAACCCGATACGACTTATCAGTTTATATTTGCCATCGGACCCTTTGTTTGTTTGGTTTCGATAAGTGCTGCTTGCCGAGCTTACGATAACAGTTTCGATTGTTTTCCAACACCGCCGGCGACCGACCAGCAAGGCGAGTGATCAATGACCAACAGCAGGGTCTCGTCGACGGTAGGTGGCTGGTTCAGTTGTAGATCGGAAATCTATTATTTTCGGGGTCGCCACCGCCGGAAGCTACATGGTGCATGTGAAATCTATCGCTCAAAGTGCGATAAATTACAATTAAATTAATCGCATGTAACGGTGATATTTATGGGGGTGTTGCTTTTGTGGAACTAGTTTTATGTGTGCGTGTGACTGTGTGCCTTCGGGGATCGGAAGCCAGTTCGGAACGTTGATGCTGTACAGTGCCGGTTTGGTTTCGGGGATAGGTGGAGCAGATTTAGTAGATGTAAAAAAACGATAAAAAGTCAAAGCTGGAGAAGAATGGGAATTAAATTGAATCTGGGAATTGATCAGCCTAAATGGGGCCATACATTCCATTGCTAGAAAGTTTCGTGGAATTACCGTTTAAGTAAAACGGCTCATAAAAATGAGCAGTTTTACTTACCCGGAACCTTCCGGGAAATTTACCAAAATTGACGTTTTCCGATACCCGATTCACGGGAACCTGATTCGGTTTTCCGGAAAATGGATAATTTTTAGAAAACACATGCTAAATACAAAATTTTAAATGCTAAAAAAATATATGGGGGCAAACCAGAAGAATCTATTTGGGATATTGCGCCCTCCGTATACAAACCATGAAAACCATAAAAAAGGAATACAATCAATGCTTTTCATTACAAAATTCTAATTTTCCTAAAAAGTACTTTTAATTACCTTTCATTTAATATATTTATCTTGGAAATCAACCCAGTAGTTATGTTATGAATTTAAGCCATTTTTGAAAAAAAAATCGACAAAAAAACCATTTTTTATCCACCTTATGATACGGTTCTATTATATTGCGATAAGGAACAAAACTACCAATTTCTACGAAATTCTGAGAACCACTATATCGTCTTGCTATGAAATGGCTGAATAAGTGAATTTACAGAAGTTCCCTTATTATCTCGCAGTCTGATTTTAAGCATACACGAAATGCACAGTGTTTTCTTGGAACCTCTTACTACATTTTTTGAGAACCACCGTGAAGTTCTCTAATATTTCCTGAAGTTTTTGCTACTCTTCTGATAATATTCATGGCTTTGTCCTGAAATTTATGAAACTATCGATGAAATCAACTAAACTCCCCAGCGTTTTCTCCTTACTTACCTTACCAATCAGACTAAGGCCTTGTAGTCCCCTGCTGTCCGAAGAAGTCGTCTCCACTCTACTCGATTCATGGCTACACTTCACCAGCCTCGTAGTCTGCGAAGGGTCCGCAAGTCGCCTTCTACTTGGTCGATCCACCTTGCCCGCTGCGCGCCTCTTCTTCTTGTTCCTGTTGGGTCGCTTTCTAGAACCATTTTCACTGGGTCGTCGTGCGGCATTCTTACGACGTGCGCAGCCCACCGTAGTCGCCCAATTTTTGCAATGTAGACGATGGATGATTCTCCTAGCAGCTGATGCAATTCGTGGTTCATTTGCCTCCTCCACGTTCCGTCATCCATCTGCACTCCACCGTAGATGGTACGCAACACCTTCCGTTCGAAAACACCAAGCGCGCTGGTCCTCCACGAGCATAGTCCAGGTCTCGTGGCCGTAGAGGACCACCGGTCTGATCAGCGTCTTGTAGACAGTCAACTTCGTGCGGCGGCGAATTTTATTCGACCGGAGCGTCCTTCGGAGTCCAAAGTAGGCACGAATCCCTGCCATAATGCGTCTTTGAATTTCTCTGCTGGTATCATTTTCGGCGGTCACCAGTGAGCCCAAATACACGTACTCATCAACCACCTCGATTTCGTCACCGTCAATCTGAACTCGGGGTGGGAGGCTAACATTGTCTTCCCTAGAACCTCTTCCTTTCATGTATTTTGTCTTTGATGTGTTGATGGCAAGTCCAATCCGTCTAGCTTCAGCCTTCAGTCTGATGTACGTTTCCGCCATCATCTCAAAGTTCCGTGCCATAATGTCAATGTCATCGGCGAGGCCAAGGAGCTGGATGGACTTCCTGAATATCGTGCCACTCGTGTCTATCCCAGCTCTTCTGATCACACCATCTAACGCGATGTTGAACAGCAGACACGAAAGTCCATCACCCTGCCGTAACCCCCTTAGAGATTCAAAGGGACTCGAGAGTGTCCCCGATACTCGAACAACGCACATCACTCGATCCATCGTCGCCTTAACCAATCGCGTCAGTCCGGAAATCCGTACTCGTGCATAATCTGCCAGAGCTGATCTCGATCGATTGCGTCGTATGCGGATTTGAAATCGATGAACAAATGAAAGCGTGTTCTCCACTTCCATTAATTTCTCGCCACTTCTGATACGTTTATTATTTTTTGAAACTTCTAAAAGGTTCTCACAATTTTCCTGATAACCATGGAACTGCCCTCATGAGCTCTCAGAACTATCCGAAGCTACGTAACTTCCATTAAGGTATTTTAACACAACTGAAGTTTTGGGAACTTCTGTGAAGTTCAGGTATTTTTATCAGAAGGTAATGGAACCGACCTAAATTTATTAAAATTTTCCTGAAATTTACGGAACTGCATTGAAACAATCGGAACTTACCCTTAACGATTTTTGAACTTCTCGGCAGTTCTGGACGTTCTTGGAGTTCTCCGAACTACCCTGATGTTTTCCGGAATTTATTTTAAATTGTTGGAAGTTCCATGACATTCTTAAAAATTAAAAATTATGATATTGCTCCCGCATTTTTTTTTGCTGATACTAAGGTGTGTGTGTGTGTGTGTGTGTGTCCTCCTCTATCCCTCACCCAGCCGGGGGCGTTGGACAAGTAGAACTGCGAATAATTTGATCAAATCTCATGCTCCGTAATGGTGCCCTTTATGTTGTGAAGACTAGTACTTCAAAAAGTGTAACTTTTGAGGCAAGACAGGGTGTCCTCAACAAGTTAAGGGAACAGGATGCACTAGATTTCCACAACAGGTACAGCAAAACATCACACAGACGCCCTTATTCACACTAACTACTCAGGGGATAGAAGGTCAAAAAGAGCCACCGCCGCCAACTAAAGCTTGAACCGGGTACCTGGGACTCCCACGATATACCCGCGGCAAGGTGAGCAGACGATGCCCTGTGCGTATTTAGTATGTAATATGTTTTATTTGGACACACAAAATGTTTGAAGCCATGCGTCATCTAAACCATAATTTGCATCACCACAAATACACTTGTCAACAATCTTCAACTGGAACGTACTCACCAAATCACTTCACCCGGGAGCGCATTCCCGATGCTTTCACGCATATTTTTCTCTCCACTCCAACCACACAACAACCAAATATCACTTTTCTTTTTCAAGACACTCCGTGCACCTTTTTTTTTGCTGATACTAAGGTACTATCAAAACCGTTTCAATAGTTTTTCCAGAAGTTCATGGGACTCAAAACTTCTTAGATGTTTCATGAACTTTGTTCTTGAACCATCTGAAAAACTTTTTTTTTTTCAATAGTAAATCGAACTTCCTTATGTTCCCAAAATGTTTCTAGAGTTTTCGGAACTTCCCCAAAGGTCCAACAATCATCCGGATATTTATGGAACTATCCTGAAGTTCTCAGAACGTTTCCTACAGATCATTGCACTTATCTGCACATTTAAAAGTTAATGAAGTTAAGTTAAAAAAAAATCTTGAAATTTTCCATAAGTGAATAGAACTATCGTGAGCTTCTTTGATCTTCATTTTAGTTCACGAACTATTCTTGCAATTTATAGAACTGCCCTCCGTTCTCGAATTTCTTTTGATCATTTCTGCATCTCCTCGGTTATCATGGGAGGGATTTTAGTAAATAGCAAGGGAATGACCAGAATCCACCATGGTAAGTGATGTGATCGTTTGTTTACTTCACTATTCTAACACATTTATAAACAAAAGAGCCTGGGATTTAACCCATGATATTCTGCAAATTAAGCAAAAACGGTTACCACTATGCTACCACATTGCTTATATCACAAAAACGATCGAGTTTTCGATTGAGTTACAATTATAATCGCTCAATCCCGGCGGCGGCTTCTACGACGGCGATAACGGCTGCCACTAAAAAAAATAATAGTACGAATAATTATAAGAAATCGATACAATCCTTACAAATATTTAATGTAATACTTGGAATTGAACACATGATATTCTGTTCAGTAAGCAAAACTAGTTGCAACTAGGCTACCGAGCCCCTTCTATCACAGGATATCACTGCGACCGACGATCGTTTAAGCCCAGTGACGTGAAGCTACTCAAATATTTTTTTTTTATAATTACTTTATTTGTACAGGCTCAATCGAATAAACTTTACAGAGCCGAGTAATCCTTTGCGTTATACATTATTACTGTCTTAAATTTAAAGTTAAATGAACTGAACCGAGTACTCGCGGTTGTCTCGAGGTTAGTGGAGATTTACAATTTTTGGATGGGAAAAAGGGAGAAGGAGGTTTAAAATGTGGTTTACGATACAACTATTTAATTAATCCTAAAGCATGAAATTATTTCTATTCATCTTGAAACCAAACATTGAAAAAAAAACTCCACACGTACAAAATACAAACTAAACACAAGGTTAATCAAACTTACAATCTAAGGTTAATATCCTTAAAGTAAACATATATGAGTTTCATAAGCTCTAGATCACGTCTAGCCAGAATATCCCGAACTGGAACATTAGGTTGTCTACCTCGATCCCGAAGGGAATCATAAAAATGTGATTTGACTCCACGATACTCCGCACAAGACCAAAGGATGTGATCAGCGTCCTGGTAACCTTGTCCACATTCACAGAGATTGCTGTCTCCCAACCCTACACGGAACAAGTGAGCGTTTAGACAATAGTGATTGGACATGAGACGAGACATCACGCGTATGAAGTCTCGACCCAAGTCCAACCCTTTGAACCATGCAAACTTCAACACCTTAGGGATAATTGAATGTAGCCATCGTCCCAAGCTCCCTTCACTCCATTGATGTTGCCAGCTAACGAGCGACTGCTGACGATAAATAGAGGAAAATTCACTATAGGCGATCTGTCGATCATAAATGTCGCCTTCCATAGCGCCCACCTTCGCAAGTGAATCCGCCTTCTCATTGCCCAAAATTGAGCAATGCGAAGGGACCCACGCGAAGGTGATGATGAAAGAGCGCACGGATAAAGTACTAAGCAGTTCTCGTATTTTCAAGAGAAAATACGAGAAGTGCTTTACCGGCCTAATGGAACGGATAGCCTCGACAGAACTGAGACTATCCGTAAAAATAAAGTAGTGGTGTGGAAGAAGTGAAGCAATTGTTTCCAAAGTGTAGTGATTAGAGATCCATCTGTGAAAAACGTTCTTGTAGAATCAACATGGCCAAACTTTGCAGAGTATAATGACGGAGCAATCATAGGACGATGATGCTCTGGAATTCCGCGGATTTCCTGCGTCATAGATAAATCAAAATTCACTGAATTGCCGAAATCGGAGAAGACTACACGATTGGGAATATTTCTTGAAGGGCTGACATCCTGTGTTAAATATAGGTAGTACAAAGTCATAAAACATGTTTGAGGATTTAGCTCCAGAAGCTTCGCAAAGTTTTCGATCAACAGTGGGTTCATTACTTCGCAACGGGTGATGAGCCTCAGAGATAACTCTGAAAAACGGACGGATAGTGGCAACATGCCCGCCAGCACTTCGATACTCATAGTATGAGTCGAGTGCATGCATCCTAACGCGATACGAAGACAACGATACTGGATCCGTTCCAGCTTGATGATGTGCGTTTTAGCTGCCGACTGGAAGCAAAAACTACCGTACTCTAAAACCGATAAAATCGTTGTCCGGTACAACGTCAGAAGATCTTGTGGATGGGCTCCCCACCACGTTCCGGTAATTGATCGAAGGAAATTGATCCTTAGTTGGCATTTTCGTCTCAGATACTCAATGTGGGATCTCCAGGTGCATTTGGAATCGAACCAGACCCCGAGATATTTAAAAGACATGGAATGAGTGATCGGTTTACCCAAAAGTTGAAGCTTCGGTTGTGCTGGGCTATGCTTCCTAGAAAAAACGACCAACTCCGTTTTCTCCGTGGAGAATTCGATACCTAGCTGAATAGCCCAAGTAGACAAATTGTCCAAGGTATCCTGTAAGGGTCCTTGCAGGTCAACCTCTTTTGGCCCTGTGATAGACACTACGCCGTCATCTGCAAGTTGTCTCAACGTGCAATTGTCACTAAGACAATTGTCAATTTCTCTAACGTAGAAATTGTACAAAAGGGGGCTTAAACATGAGCCTTGGGGGAGACCCATGTAGCTAAATCGAAAAGCTGTAGAGTTTCCATGAGAAAAGCTCATATGTTTTTCTGACAGCAAATTGTACAAAAAATTATTCATTAATGGAGACAATCCACAAACGTGGAGTTTCTCTGAAAGAACTTCAACGGATACTGAATCAAAAGCCCCCTTGATATCCAAGAACACAGAAGCCATTTGCTCTTTCTTAGCAAAAGCTAACTGAATTTCCGAGGAAAGCAACGCGAGACAGTCGTTCGTTCCCTTACCCCTACGGAAACCAAATTGAGTATCTGAAAGAAGGTGGTTCGTCTCAACCCATTTGTCGAGGCGAAAAAGGATCATTTTCTCCATCTATTTTCGAATACACGACAGCATCGCGATGGGTCGATACGAATTGTGATCCGACGCGGGTTTATCAGGCTTTTTAATGGCTATCACCCTTACTCGTCTCCAATCGTCGGGAACAATATTGAGCTCCAAGAACTGATTGTACAAGTTCAACATGCGCCTCTTAGCGATGTCTGGGAGGTTTTTCAGCAAGTTGAACTTGATTCTATCAGATCCCGGGGCAGAATTGCCACACGAAAGGAGAGCGAGTGAAAGTTCCACCATTGAAAAAGGTTGACTGATTTCGTCTACCGAATTCGCGGTTTCGCGAGGAATCAACTGCGACGGCACGGAATCCGGACACATTTTTCGCGCGAATTTAAGAATCCATTGATCCGAGCATTCCTTGCTTTCGTTGTTAGTAGACCGGTTACGCATTCTTCGCGCCGTACTCCAAAGCGTATTCATAGACGTTTCGCGCGACAATCCGTCTACAAACTGTCGCCAGTAGCCCTGTTTTTTGGCCTTGATGAGGCTCTTGAGTTCGCGTTCAAGAGATGTGTATGCGTCGAAATGCTCGCGTGTTCCGCGTTTCCGAAAAAGTTTAAACGCGTCGGACTTTTTACGGTAAACCTCCGTGCATTGTTGATCCCACCAGAGCGATGGTGTTTTCTTACGAATAGACGATCGCGGCACCGGTCGTGTTTGAGCTTGAAGAGCGCTGTCGACGATGAGATTAGAGAGGAAATTATATTTGCTCCAACGGCGGAAGCTCTTCCACTGACGATACTGTATCGTTTATCGCGGATTGGAACTTAGTCCAATCGATGCTACGGGTTAGATCATACGCGACGTTAACGGATTCTGACGAGTTGAACCCACTGGCAATCGAAATTTTGATCGGCAGATGATCACTACCGTTCGGATTCAAATGAAATGACGTCCCTGAAAGGAGTCAACTACGCTTTCGAACCCAAAACGAGGATACGTTGTATTTGTTTTCCGAAAAACAACTGTGTTTCTCAAACACTGTTTCTATCGAGTTTCATGAGTAGCTTCTAAAAAAAACTTGGGGACATTCAGTCTTCCAAAAGCAGCAAAAACGTTTTTGCTGCTTTGGAAGCCTGAAACTGCCAAAAATTCTCAAGACAGTTCTTTCTATACACCAGCTGCGAGCTCTCAAATATTCGTTTAATTTATAATAAGAAAAAAGAGCCTGGGATTTAAGCCAAGCTTTTCAGCTCAGTCGCTTTTAGGTCACCGAGCCGCTTATATCACTACAACCACTCCGATCACACCTGGCATCATCGACGTCCATTATGCAAAATAAAATAATTATGATTTCCGATCAGAATAGAGCACACGTCCTATTACACCATAATTATCACTGATCTTTTAATATGTCCTATTACATTAGTAAGTAGTATTTTTTCACAATTTACCTGATTTTCGTGACGTGACGTGAAGATTGAAAAAATTGTCTTCCAATGTCTTAACCACCACTTTTTAAATGTGAGTGGGTTGTGGTGCCCAGATGTGGCAAGGAGAGGCCAATCCATAAACTACGTAGTCAGCTTAGAAGGGGGAGGGGCTAGCAAATTTTATTTTTTGCGTGAACGAGCGCAGGGGTAGGGTTGAAGTCACTCAGAAATTGGCGACACACTTTATGGACAAAAGATTGCAACAAATTATCATAGCACTAGAAAAGTTTTTTATGTATCAGATCTCGAAAGCTTTTCAAAGTCTTTAAACATTTGTATGGTGTAGAATCAATGATTTTTTTAATATTTTTTTTAATTATTTTAGAAAAATTGAACATTATTTATTAATTCAGGTCACGAAGAGAGTTCGATTAATCTTCAACAGCGTGGAACTGAAAATAAAATTAAAAGTTAGGTTTAATTTAATCATATTTAAAAACCATAAAAGTAGTAAAAATTTTCGAGATCCAAGGCTTTGAATGAAATGGAATCCAAGCTAGCAGTAATTTAAAAAATCGGATTTTATACATTTTTTCGCTATCATAGATTTAAAAACAAAAATTAAGTATTGGAAAATTTTCATAATCATGAATTAGCAGAAACAACTTTCATTATTGGTATTATACAAAATATTTCGATAAGAATTTCTACATAAAACGACGCATCTGACACAATTTTGGGTAATTTTTAAGCAGAATTTCAAAAGAATAACAAGAGAACTTAAAAGACTTCTGAATATAAGACCAAGAAAATAATGAGGAGAATTACATTTCAAATTAATTGTTCGAATTTCGAGTAGGGTCAATCTAAGCAGCTTCCGCACTTCTTCTTCTTCTTCTTCTTCTTCGCATTTCAAGCTTATTGCATATCGCATATTAGCTTATTGCGTGCTCTCAACTTAGTGTTCTAGATGCACTTCCACAGTTATTAATTGAGAGCTTTCGATGCCTGTACCATTTTTGCATTGGTATAATTGTGTGGCAAGTCCAATCATACTTCTATGCCCAGGGAAGTCGAGAAATTTTCCAACCCGAAAAATTCCTAGACCGGACCGGGAATCGAACCCAGCCACCTCCAGCATGGTCTTGCTTTGTAGCTGCGCCTTTACCGACTGAGCTAAGGGAGGCCCCGCTTCCGCACTTCTATTAGCATTTTTTCAGCGTCACGCACATATATGACGTATCTGTTTGTTTACATTCATCTGCTGCTTGCTTCTCTATCCATTCCAATCGACCGAATTTACCAAAACGGTTTGAAAGCGTTTTTACAACAGCCAAACTTCTCATGTGAGTGTGACTATTGTCGGCAGCATATTTTTCTTCGGCAACCTTCCCATTAGAACTGCGTGTAGTGCGTATGCTTCATTTGAAGAAAAATCTGACATAATAGGATTGCTCGGTCGTACAAATATAATCAGATTGAAGCTGAAAGACTTAAGAATCGTTTGCATACATTCAGGGAAGTGTGTTGATGGGAAAACATAGTGAAATTATCGTTTAAATTTTGTTTGCAGAAAACAGTCAATGGGTGCCGAAGACGACATTTACCCTATGTGCAAAGGAGAACTCCATGGAAGTTTTGAGTAGAATTTCAGGAGAACTCGATGGAAATCATGACAATAATTCCTAACAAATCCTTAGAAGTAATCCAGTGTATAGGTAGTCCTAAAGAAATTCCGTTCCAAAAAAGGTGGTGGAGTATGCAATAATGGTTTCACAAGTCAAAATATTAAGGTTTTTGTTAATGTACTTACCACAAACTATTATTTGTTGTTTCATGTAATGAAGCAAGCAATTTCTTAAATTACAGATTTATAAACCTCGTAAATCTGGAAATCGCCATGCTCGATAAGAAAAAAGGAATCTACAAGGAAATACGGAGGATTATATGAGAATTCTGAGGAATATTACAAAGAATTCCCGAACAGAAATCCGAAATAATGCAAACGAATATTCCACATAAGTTTTGAGATAATACTCATAAAATGCTGAGAAACATTCCAAGAGAATGTTTCAAAGATATTAATGGAGAATTCCAAGAGTTTAAAAAAAATCTATCGTGATATGAAGAAAATAAAAAGGGAATATCAGAGAAATTACCAAGATGGATTTTGAGAAAATGCTAAGATAATTCCAAGGAAATTCTTAAAACATAATCCTGTGAAAGGGTTTCACGATAACATATAAAGAAATTTTTAAGATACAAGAATAAAAAATTATTTTCCACAGCTGGATTTTTTTTAACTCGAGTCCTCGAAAAATTTGTTAATTCTCATGCTAAGAAGAGATTTTAATATCTCAGATCATCAAGACTCTGGGACTGAAAATCTTGGATTAATCCATACCAATTTAAGGCACTGAGGTATTCGCTCCTGCTCGGGATTAAATTAAGCAATTCAAACAACATACCAATAACTTGATGAGATATAACGGGTGTTCAATAAAAAATAAGAATGATTTCAGTGCCGTCCAGCGCTCTTGTGAGAGCGTTGCGACTAAGTTGCGTCGTATGGCTGACCAGGGCCCCTTCTCCAATATTCATTGACGTTTTTTTGAAGAATGAAAATTATGTTTTTAATAAAAAAAAAATACTGAATTCGTTGAAAAGAAACATTTTTTTCACTAGCTATGTGACTGAAAAAGTTCTCATTTTTATTGAACACCCGTTAATACCAACATACCAACCAATACCATCAACTGAATTTGCTATTACTCAGTTATGGTCTCATATATTTTTTGATATTATTTTTGGCATTACCTCTTATATAATTCAAACTACTAGCAATTTTTAATGATCTGTTCGCCAATTTTAATAGTAAAACTTGCTATTTATTTGGTATTCTCGTCTACTCGGGTACTGAGTCATTCGTTATTTGTTCGGGGATGAGGTTTGAAATCGTGACTTTGGCGTGAGAGGTATGGATGTTAACCACATAATCAGCCAAATTTCAAGATCAAACACTGCACACTTTTTTAAGAACACACCACACTCGCGTGAACAAAAGTGTGTCTCATCACACCAACCGAACAATAGATCTTGCAAGATCGAGGTCATACCGGGTGATAAAAATAAATGTGAGAGAACGTATCCCTTTTGTTATCAAGCGCACAACAACTCAAGAACAAAACGTATGCAAAAATACTAATTTATTCAGAATTATCGCTTATGAGAATTTCAATTTCATACAGCACGCTATCAATGAACCACATTGTAAAATATCATTCACTACAACGCAAACTTTGAAATACAATAGATTCAGGATCAACGAGACAAGACGACTCAACAGCAAGTAATGCATAACCTAAAACTAAAATGATGGGATTGACCATATTTTTCATAACTTTAAATTAACAGCAAATCGGTCAATATCGTTTCCATCAGACAATAAATACACTCTTTACACAGCTCAAAATAATTGCAAACGAAAGGAAGCTTCATAACTATTACGTGGTAACCAAAATTTTAAGCTTTGTTTTTACTCAGTGTTTTACTCAGTTTTACACATTTGAAAATTGAGAACTTGTTAAGCGATACACTCTATACCCGAGAAATTCGATATTATTTTCTACCCGCAGGCCTGGGTTCAATCCCAGTCGGCGCCGCCAGGATTTTCTGAGGCATAACATCTCTGATCACTTCTTCCTTCGGAAGGGAAGTAAAGCTTTTGGTTCCCTGTTCATGAGTTGATGGGTCGATAGGTAGGGTCCAGGTGTGGGAGCTGCCTCCCTGGCGTCAGTAGCATTGGTGCTCAGCACGGAAAACAAGATCGACGGAAAACTGCAGCAGGAGCTTATGTTATGTGTAGGAATAGAAATTTGAGCAGGGTTCTCTCTGTTTATACTCTTTAGTATGACGCGCTTGACATAGAGATCCCACAGCAACTCACGAAGAGCTACTGATCCCGATCAATAGCGTTGCGGCTTCATCCTTCTTCTATGGATGCTCATGTAGGCTGCAGCTCGCTGCTAGCAGACAGCCTTTCGTTGTGTACTGCAGAGCACAACCCCTCACCACGCGTTGATTGAATAAACACTGTTTGGTGAGACCGGATGAAATTCAACTTTGAAATCTGTGTTAGGGAGATCGCTTTTCGAAGGCAATCGGTGATAATTTTAATTATCAAATCAACAGTTGCACATTCATGCAATTTCCAATGGTGAGTCTTAAATTAAGCAGATGCGTAGAAATATTTCTGATCGATTAATGATAAAATTCTTGAAATCGGTCCAGGGGCAGCTTAGTTATTAAAATTCAAAATGTATCATTATTTTGTTACATGTTCCATTTTTGGTTTTCACAAAGTGTACCCCCATATAGAAATCACAGACGTAGTCCTACGTCAAAAGTGCACCGACAATTTTAAAATATTTGAAATTCACCCATGTTCGACCCACTTATAGCTCTAATGCCTTGCAGCTGCGTTGGTACGAGTCTCAATGCAATAATTCCTTAATGCATACAGCTTCAAGCAAACCTGCTCCTCATGCTCCTCTCTCTCCCGCATCACACACTCAGTAAAGCCTCGTCATCCACTAAAGATAAAGCGGATATAAATGAGTTAAATCGTCCTGAAGCCACTCGACAGCCATCCATCCCGGCCATTGAATGCCACCATTAGAACCGACGGGCGACGACGTCTTCTCATAGGACAGACAAAAAAAAAGTGAATTATGAAGGAACATCTTCTGGCACGTTCGTAGATGAATAGTAATATTCTACACGGTCGTCGTCGTGAAGCAGACGAACAAAAAAAAATAGAAACAACCTGAAAACGTTCTTTTTCGCACAGTTCCTTCGTCTTTTGTCAGGCTCAGGTCCGCTTCTACTTCAGTGGAGAGGAGATAATATCGGTATGACGCCGGAAGCCGCCCACAACTTTCGACAAACCCCTCAGTCAAGTTCTATACATATTTATAAATATTGAGTAAGCCCAAGTTTGCCTTTTCCGATCTTGTGTATTTCCATCAGAACATCTTCCATGCCATGTAGATGTAGAGCTGTCACCGTTGTGAGCCACTCGCGCTGCCAAGCTAAGCTCCTTGTAGGATCCATCGCGTCTTGGTTGTGGCAAACTGAAACCAACCGGTCGCTTTTGTGTTCCACAATTGCATGAATAATAAATAACCCCAGATCATCGTAATGACTGTTTGAGGAAAACTGAACTTTCCGTTCCTTTCTACCTTCGGGTACCGTCTTTGCTTCGAGATGGAAATGAAACTTTTGGAGCATGCCATTTTTCAACCTTTAAAACCCGAAACATTCAAGGCCTATAGGTCAATAAACCAACACCAATAAAGTGCAATCAAAATGCTAATCCTTCCCAAAAGCCATGATTTAGTACTTGGATGCTTTCATATGTTTTCTCACTTTCAACAGAGTCCACGAGGACGACATCGTGTCGTTCCCGGTTATCCGATTGTGCAATCAAACATTCCGAACAACCGAATCCGGCAACCTGTCAACAGAGACACCCCCTTCACCGTTTCTCCCCCTCACCCCATGGGATCCCGACTAATTATATAATCATTATTGTTCAAACGAAATTTCAATTGTCATGCAATTCAGTTTTCCAAATACACCCGATACTTTGTGTGTATTTGCAAACAGAGACTTATAATAATGCCATTTCGAAATTTATCTAACTGAAAATCATATGCACAAAATGATACCTCCGTGTGCCTGGGACTATGCAATGCCATGTGCACACGCTGTGCTGCTGGATCGGGTGGTGGTCGTCGTTTACCGATGCATAATAAGCACGGTGGCGGTGGTGGCGGCGGCAGCGGTGGATAACATGATGATGCCTAGCTGAAGTAGAGTCAGGTATCGAGGACATACACACCATTATGAGCCATTTGTATCGGGGTGTGTATTCTTCTTCGATGATGAATGCTCCACCGGGGAGAGCAGGTACACCTATGGTTTTCGGTTGTGCTTACGCTTTGTCCTTTTGCTCGCTGCTGTGTCGTTCGTAAACAACGAACGATTGGGGTAGATATGATGATTGTTGCCTTTAAATGTGGCGCTTCTATTTCCCTTCAATGTTGCATTCAATTTTGAATTTTGTAAGGTAATTTTTTCACTTCTATTCTTTTTTCATTTCACATTTTATTTAGCTTTCAATTTCCATTCCTTTTCGCATTGCTCTACGCATTTTGCATTAATTTTCCATTCTTTTTTTACATCCCATTGTCCAATCCTCGTATTCCATTTCACATGCCTTTTTGTATTCCTTTTCGCATAGGGGATGTGAGGCAATTTGTCCACCTCAAGAAAATCACCAATAATGATACTAAATTCAGTGGAAAATTCGAATGATTTAAGCAAATTGATAGTTTGAAGCCCTATTTATATCATGAATATAAATTGAATATTACCAGTAAACTTTTAAATCTTATGAAAGAATATTTAAAAAATATTCGTTTAGTAACCGAAACAAAACCGTTGGGGTAAAATGAATATTCTGTTTTAATGAGGATTAAAGAAGGGTCAACAATGAAAAGTTTTAGCACAAAAATATTTAAAAGAAGTGGTTTTCTGGCAGCACTGTTCTGGTAGCTGATACTATTGTCCTTAAGAGCAAATTATTTTTTTTAGAATTTGTAGTGATTTACGTTTAAATTAATCATAATTTTATTCCAAAGGTGTTTGCATAGGTTATTGCATAGTTTTTTCGAGTGTTGTGAGTTTGTATCGGAATAAAAGTGAAAAGTGCCTGTTTGTTACCTATTAAAGTGATCATCTAATGGTTTTGTTGTTCCTTGAAGCAATTGTATTGAGGGGCTGAGTTTCATTCGTATTGATTCTTGTGTTGATAAGTTGTGGTGTGTTTCAAACACTGTTCATTTGCCTGATATTGCTCGGTTTCGTGGGCGAAAGTTTGTGAGTTCTTGATTCGTTTGTGTCTTTGGAATTAGTACATCCATAAGTAGTACATGGAATTGGTTCTGTTGTCGAAGGCAAGGGCCATCTACGCTGCGTACAACTATCACCAAATAGTCTGTAGGTATGCTGGTGGCTGTGGTCAAGTGCTGCAGATTTAGCGAAGTTGGGTAGAAAAAAATCCAAAGTGAAACCGACACCTCTGGTAGCCAATATACCGTGGGATCCTTATCAGTTAAATGAATAGTCTGATCTAACACACCACCATTTGTTGTATGCCTGCCGTAGTTACGAATACTCTTCCACAGTCGATTGTTGAATTGGAAAACCTTTGCTTTTGGTCATTACTTTTTCAGTGTATTGTGCCAGTCTTTTACTTTCTATGGACACTCTATATGTTCGTTTATAGCCTAATGTAGTTTTTTTCGTTGTAGTGGATCCCATTCAAAAAATAATTTGTTTTTATTTTGTTTACAGGCTCATCTTCAAGAATGTCGGAAGATCAAGGTGATGTTGTTTATTGCGTTGAATGTAAAAAAAAAGGAAAGTGATCCTAGCAAACTCGAAACGTGTCTATATTGCTTCTCAAAAGCACATTTCAAATGCTGTAATATCATTGGAAATTCTATTCGCAAAGTCAAAGAAAACATGTACTTTTGCTCCTCCAAATGATCTGAAATCTACAAAAAAAAAATAGTTGAAATGCAAAATGCTCGTACCGCTTTGATTGCCGAGCTTAGTACTGAGATAAAAAAAAACATTGTGACCAATGTTGTGTCTGCTCAAGTACAAGCTGTAAGAGCCGAGGTAAATACGATCGTCAACGCAATAGAATATTTGCAGCAATTCCTCTCGTCCAAATTTAACCGACGTTCAAGATTTAAAATCGGATAATCAACGCTTGAAAACTGAAGTGGACGAGCTGAAAAAAATCTCAGTCGTCTTTGACAGAGTTTGTTCACAAACTGGAAAGAAAAGCGGATAAGGCTAACAAGGACTCTATCTCCAATAATGCGGTTATTCTTGGTCATCCAGTACAAGCTAACGAAAATGTCTCCGAGTTGGTTTCCAAGTTGGCTCAATGTATTGGTGTTGATCTCCCTTCTGGTGAGATATATATATATACTTCAAACACTTCTGCAAACAAACTCATTCCAATTAAAATAGTTTACAAAGATAAATCTGTGAAGGAGGTATTCTTTTCAAAAAAAGAGAGTATGGGCAACTTCCATCATCATCCATTGACCGATCGTTAATCTTCAATGGGAAATCAATGAATGTCGATGTCCGGGATGAGCTGACTCCACTTTCTCTTGAACTGTTGCAAGAAATGCGTGAAATACAAAAAAAAATTAGCCTGAAATACGTTTGGGCGGGCAGAGACGGAATTATATTAGTGAAGGTAAATGAGCACTCCAAACCGAAAGTGATTAGGAATCGTAATGACTTAGGCAGCTTCATCAATGGCACTTTATCAAACTCCTCTGTAGATTCTCCAACTCCTATGCATAAGAGAAGCGAGAAGAAATAATTGTGTGAGTAAAGGTTTTCTTATTTTACTTTTAATCATGAAATAACAATGGCTAATGTGAACAATTTCTCCCATGATAACCTTGATGATTATAACAAATCATTTCCGATCAATGAATCTAATGCAAACCATTTACGTATATTACAGTGGAACATTAGACGACCTCAACAAATCTGATCAAATCCTTGAAACACTTGACCACTGCCGGATCCCGATTGATGTAGTCATTATAGGAGAAACATGGGTAAACACAGATAACAAATTGGAGTAGGGACAACTCAAATGGATAATTATTAAGCTAAAATGGGCCCATTTTACGCTTATAAGCTCGAACATTCTTGATCATGTTAGTTGTAGAGCTGATGATATTCCACGATCAAGGAATGATACCATATTTACTGATGTAAGTGACCACTGTCCTTCAAATTACATGATGATAGGGAAAAAGTCACACTTGGGACAGTTCAGGATGCTGATTTGTGCTTTGCCGACATTATATCAACTTATAATTCGCTGCTAACTAAACACTCGAAAATCATTACTAAGCAAGTTAATACCAAAGGGAATTATTGTCAATGGATGAGTTTTAATTTGTGGTCATTGATCAGAATTAAAAATAACTACATTAAACGAGTGAAGAGGAATACTAATGATCAACACCTTCAATATCTTCTTAAACACGTGTATAATAAAGTAAGCTCTTTGAAAAAAAAATTACTATATAGTTGTACTATGACTATCTCCTTAATAATACCCCTCACGCGAAGATGTGGAAAAACATAAAACATAATTTTGGGCAATCTATTAAAACTGAATTGATTACGCTTGTTGAAAATGGTGTGAAGACCAACGATAACCAAGAAATTTGTGAAGTATTCAACAATTATTTATCCAGCATAGGAAAAGAAAATGGCTGGAACCATTCACGTTGTGTAGGATCCCTCTTTCGAGCATATAACGTGTTTCTGATTAAATTTTCTTGCATCCAGCTTCTGCGAACGAAGTTCCTTTATTAAATAACAATTTGGAGCGAAATAAAAGCTGTGGTCCTGATTGCATTTCAATGATTTGTCCAGACTTCAATTGAAAGAGGTTCCACGCTTATTTGCAAACGATACTGCTCTTTTCTATCCGCAAACTGATGTAGAGCTTATAGTACGTGATATGAATCAGGATTTACAGGCTTTATCAAAATACTTCGCAACTAACCTGCTTTCCCTGAATGCTTCAAAAACTAAATGTGTGTTTTTTGTTCCCCTAGGAAGTCTGTACCACAGCATGGCAACGTAACATTGAATTCATGCACAATCGAAGGAGTCAGATCATTTAAATATTTAGATTTAATCTTGGTTGTTGGGTTGACCACATAAAATACGTGAAGAAGAAAATTTCATCGCTTTGTGGAATAATGCGCAGAGTAAGCTATTTCGACTCTCGCAGTACTCTCTTAAAGTTTTATTTTGCTCATATCCATTCTTGCCTAAATTATCTCATTATAGCCTGGCGTCGGGCATGTAAATCTTATCTAAGAAAAGTACAAACACTTCAAAATAGATGCTTGAAAATTATATTAAAACAAAAACAGTTTTGTTCCCTACGTTGCAGCTTTATCCTCTTGCTGCTCATAGTTACCCTACTAGAAATGCTAACAATTTACAACTGTCAAGAGCTCACACAATGTTTGAACAGAAAAGGATTTCGATTATAGGTCCAAAGACATACAACCGTTTGCCTCTACAGTTAAAACAAATCAACAACCGCGGTGTTCTTAGAATCAAATTTAAAAAAAAAAACATTTCAAAGATAATCTACACGACATTCTTGGATGAGTTCATCTTGTGTTACCTACCAGAAGCAATAATTGTTTCTCGTTTAAAATAATTGTAAACTTTTGAATGAATAGTTTGTAAACAAGTGGGCCCTTAAAAGAAAATTCGTTTCCACTGGGACATCACACCCATACAATTTGATAAATATCAACCTTCTTTTTTTTCTATTTGCTATTTTTCAGCTCATTATTAGCTATATTAGTCCCTTATTTTGCTGCACAGATTGAGCTGAGATAGTTGCGTCCATTACAAGAGGGATAGTGGTGGGTAAAAAAACAGCAATTATGTTCTGTAGCATAAATTAAATTTAAAAAGTACTGCCTATTTAAAGTTATATTTTAAAAGCCTTGTCAATGACTGATTGTTGCCAAAACAGATTCACGTAATTTCATAAGATACAGTCAAATTTATAAAAAAAAGGAATAAGTCAAAGCTTAAGAATTTAAGAAGAAAATTATGGAAATAACAGTAACAGTCAAAAATATGGTGTAATATTACTTGACATAAAGGACAAAATTATCATTAATACAGTGCATGAACTGACATTACGCTGCTTTTACTGCATTTTATTATTTTTGATAAATTATAAGATACTACTGATAGACCTTATTTTTTCATTCAGTAATCTTATAACATTTTTAATATGTTGAGCTAGTCTATCGTTTTTCGAATATTCGTACTAGAGAAAAGCAATATTTAGGCTCAAATTAAATGGATGGTTCAGGTAGGCTTCAAACATTAAGCCTGCAACAATTTTTTTGAAAAATATGTTCAATAAGTTGATTTTCAAGCAGGTGTCACATTGACCCACTTTTCTCTAATATTTTGCATTCCTTTTCGCATTCTGTATCCGTTAAATTTCGCATTCCTTTTCACATTTCATTTTCATTCACATTATTTCCAGTTCATTGTTCTTCTTTTCGTATGCCATTTCACATTCAAATTGCATTTGCGTTCTTTGCCCTTTTAGAGAACACTCGAACAGAACGAAGGCAGTGCTCTAATAAACACTCAGCCTAACACTATCATACTGCTGTTCGGTATGCACAGTCGTGAGAACCATTGATTTGTTTTCTGTCGATCTTGTTTTCCGTACAGAGTACCAATGCTACCGCCGCCAGGGAGGCAGCCCCCACACCTGGACCCTACCTATCGACCCATCAACTCATGGACCGGAGACGAACGGCTTTACTTCCCTTCCGGCGGACGCAGGTAACAATTATATGGTTCACAAGTGTTGTTTAATCGATTTTAGTTCAGCCTTATTTTGAACAATTGTTGTACATAAACCACGTTAACCTTTGTTCAGCTTTTAAAGATCTAAATCTGGTGATTTTAATCAGCCGAAAGCTTAACAGTTGTAATGCATTAAATAACAGCCTTTTTCAACCCTTGTTCAGCCTTCTAGCTTTATTTAGAAAAAAAAATTATAATAGAAGACCGTTTCATATCTTATGTATTTTTATGGGACTGTAACAAGGGGTTGATTATTTGAATTTACATATTTATATTGTTATTAAAAGTCATTTGCATTTCGGGATTGGAACCGGCAGTCGTTGATTCACAGGCATCACTCATACCTACTGGACCACTTAAGCATATGTGTGGCAAAAGGTATGATCATTAACTTGAAACACGTCAAATTTAAGTTGAATAACAGCAATGAGAAGAGTATTATACAGCAATACAGAATTGTAAACAACAATTGGTGACAGTAAAATATTCCTCTCATTTTCAAGTGTAGTTACCACAATGTGGACACAAGTGCGCGATTTATTTCGATGGTCATGTGGAAGCTATTTAAGTACCTGAAAATTCAGTGCAATATAATCCATCACTGCCCACTTCTACCTGGAGCTATTCCTTAAACGCTCCTCTACCTCGTCTCTACCGCTGCCGCTGCTTGGGATTAGAAAGATAGGCAGTTAATTTAGAAGAACTAAAATGCCGGAAATGCAACGAGTGACACTTACACAAAATATTTGTAGTGCATGGCTGATTTGTGGAGTAGTGTTAAGCTAAAATAAGGCTTGTTCAATCTTTAGATCAGCTAACTTATTGAGGTGGAATTATGTGGATACAATTAGTTTCATGCACTACTAAACAACTATATATTCAGCCAAGTCAACCAATAATCAGCCTCTAGTCTTACTGTTCAGCTTGAATTGTTACTTTTTTTTTTATTATAGTCAATTTAACACTCTTGGGTCATTTGTGACTGGTCCGGGGGTGAGATTTGAACTCGTGACTTTGGCGTGAGAGATATGGATGTTAACCACAACGCCGGGGTCGCCCCCCCGAATTGTTACTTAGGGAAGGCGTGATCAGATATATTATGCCTCAGAAAATCCCGGCGGCACCGACTAGGATTGAACCCAGGTCCTTTGGGGTGAGAGGCAATCACACTTACCATTACACCACCGGCACCGCTGATTACCAGAAATGATATAAAATGATTAGGTTGGAAACAATTACGATTTTATGTATATCTTTGTTCTTCGATTATTAGGATAGGTTATTAGGTATAAAAATTGCTAATTTGACAGACCTGAACCAAAGATGATGACTTCCAATGTGAGATATTGCCTACAAAATCCTACAATATCGGTATTAGGGTAGGTCAAGTTTGTATGGTGGATGACAACCCCGTGTTCCCCATTGCTCTTTCGATTTGTATTGAGATCCCCATCTTGACGGATAAGGTCAACTTGCCGGAGCCGCTTGTAGATGGCACTGCACTTGCTTTTTTTTTATTTTTGTGACTCATTTACGTTACTAAAATGTTCTATGCGAAAAATAATGTTTGCTACGTATGCCGTGTGAAAGCAAAAACTGATCTAGCGCTATCTTCTTTTCCTCTGTTCGGGACCTAAAACCACTGCGACCAGTAATTTGATCTATTGTAGTATATCCCGTGTCCTTAGTTTAGTGCATGTCGTATTACTCCATCACTATTGAGAAATGATGAAGTATTCGATTTTTTTTACAGTTGTCATTCTCGCATTTATCGCAAGGATCCGACTCTAATTGAAAGATCCCGCTCTTTATACCCTTCGTAGTGTTGGAACACCTTCCAAAGGGGCGCCCCTTTGTCAGTCTAAATCGGATTCCTTAGCAATAAAATTAAGGAATGACACCGATAATGACCATACATCAGAACCCTAGTCTTAACCACTTCAAACTAGGGAACAACGAATAGAAGATTAGGAATCTCATAGATGAAGACTAACTAACTCATTTTTTCCTTGTTTCAAGATCATCCTAGGTGGACAAAGCTGAGTCTTGTCACTATCAACAAGGCATAAAAAGTAACAATAACTAAGATGTGTTCCTTTGATTACTGAAAAATCCTGTTCCCCTGGTTTGAAGTAGTCGGGACTAGGAATCGGTGGTAGATCTTACATCCCGTAGCGTACCACGAAAAGGTGATCTACCCACGTTACGGGGCTAGTGCTATCTTTGAAACAGACGAAAGTAATTTGTCAAATAAATTAAGGATGAAAAACTTTATCAACATCGAGTATATTGACTGAATCTTTAATTGGAGCGTCAATATTTGTGTCCTGCTAAATTGTCCTTTAGCACCATCTGTTCGGGCAAACGTCAAATATATGTTCAACTACCCTACCAGCTATGTGTACATCAACACTCAAGCGCCACTGGTAGTGGAATCATTCTATTTATTCTGTTTCAATTACCAACACAGCAATAGTTAATATGCCTCCGCCATGGCAGAATGATGAGGAAACCGATTTTGGAAACATCTCTATTTTAGCAACATAGAATTGACGCCTTGTTGCCAAAAACGGGCAGGCACTGTACTCTTAAAGATGATTGAAGTGAATCCCAAATGGTGGCTTTCTTCCAAAAGATATTTTATATTTTTCCAGTATTGCTAATTTGAGTCCAAAATGGTAGCTATATTTTTCTGATATTTTTTTTTTTCATTTTTCATTTTGCAGCGTTTGGTGGGGCAATGGGAGCGCAAGTCAATCCAAAGCCGAGGATAAAGGACGGGTAATGGCTGAATAGTCTATGCGAACCACTTGAACGCCATGGGAAAAGGAAAGGATTGAAGAGGTCGGATATTGAGGGGTTTTGAGGAAATGACACATAGTACTAGATTTGTGCTGCAAAATGTAAGGAAACATAAAGTCCATCTCCCACTGATTCATCTTTTCACATTAAAACAACCATCAAAATAAACAGACAATATATGAAAAGGTTAGCTGCCAGTTGCTTTAAAGGCTAGGCTAGGACCCCCCGCATCCTAACTATTTTGCTAATCTACTTAATGTTATAAGGCTGTCTACATTTTCTTATTTAAGTTCGACTACATTATCTCATTAGTCTAATTTAATAAATAATTAAAAACTCTAATTCACCAAATCAATCATAACTCATGCTTTATTAAGTACCTGCACTTGTGCATGAAATCTAAAATTTAACGTGTTTCAAGTAATTTTGACATTGACCTATATTTATTATATCTTAGTTCGACCCAGGTGACACCTTCAAGTTACTAAAATTCTTCACTTTGAATAGGGTATATGCTCCAACTACGCTTACACGTTTCCACTATGCCGTCCTACAAAATTACGTATGGATACGTCACAATAGAAGCACGCCACAGTGGAGCCATAGTTCAAACACTTATCCCAAACCAAAATGAAGCATATATAAGATTAGTTACAATACCATGTACAAAAGTGGAGTTTAACATTGCTCCCTGAGTAATGCTTCAATGAAAACAACAATGAAAGCTTGTCCCGCAAGCAGAAGCAGCACTGTTGGGCACTTTCTGAAATATTTCAATAGTATAATTCCCGTGCAAACCCAAATAAATCTAACTGTGTAAAAATAAATAAAATAAGAGTGATTTGCGGAAAAACCCGCCAGTATCACACCCAACGTCAATGCCTATACGTAAGTGGCTCTCAAACAAAGGAGTAACAAGTGTGATACTATCACTTCAGGCTAAAACTTTGGTTCTCTTATGCAATGGTTCATCAGAGAGGGGAAGCTCAGTAATCCTCATCGCATGCTCATGACGATATTCTGTCACGGCATGAGCCAACGATGCCGGACCCAAACCAACCGTTTCCAACGCTCCACTATGAAGCATAAGATAAGGCCCACCCACCAACGTCCAGGGGTAAAAACTAGCCAAGGGGAGGGAGCTATATTTTTCTGGTATTATAATATATAATGTATGAATGTCCAATCAATCGGGAATATAATTCTGAAGTCATTATTTGCTTCCAAAATAACGACTTTCTCAATTGCAATATGAGTTTCAAATGAAAGATTTCGGAAATCATAATCCAATGCCTTTTCGTAGTCGAATATGGTAGATTTATGTCCAACATGCAATAATAATGACAAATGATACTAGAGAGCATTTCGATAAACGTAACCTAGCACCATTAGGGGCATACCTTAACTCAACCGGTGAAGGTAAGGTTAAGTTGAGGGCAGGCGCAATGTTCCAGTTGGGACGTAACAACCATAGACAAAGAAGTATCGGTTACCATTGTAAATCCAAGATAATGTAAATCTGAGATTTTACTGGCCAAATTTCACACAAACGTGCGTAGATCACCATTTGGACACAACTAAAAACAAACCCGCTACAATTGCTTTCTCCACCTTATCGAAGCCGGTTCGCGCGACTTCTGGGAGCAGCTTGGCAGCAATTCTCTCCTCTGTGTGGTGTCGAGTCGAGCCTTTCTGAGAGTTCCCGATGAAGAATGGCTAGGGTATCGACGAGGAGGCGGCAAGGATTCCAATGTTTAGCAGTGGCATTATTAATAGCTGATGGCAGGCCACCAGCTATTCCACCGGCACATGCAACCTTGCCACGTTGTGACATTATCCTGCTCTCTGTTCATTGCCCACCCCGCCCCACCTACCGGATGATTCCCCAAGTGAACGCCAAGACCAGGTCTGTAGGTTTATGTGTACCAAACAACATCGTCATCATTGTCGTCGGTGCTGTTGTCGCTGTCGCTTCGCGCACCTTTCCTCATACAACAGTCAGCAGCAGGTCCCTGGTACGGGCGGCATCTAACCTGTACGGCAAATAATAAGTTTTGATCGTCCTCACGAGCATACCTATTATGAAGCATATCTACATGGCGGTGGCTGGCTGACAGAATGGCAACAACAACATCGCAACTATCGCACAATAATGCACAATCGCAGCCCGTTCCGATGAAGGACGATAAACCAGTGTAGGGGTTGGTCCCGTGCCCACCCGCGGGCTGGCACTCAAGGGTCATATCGGATTCGGTCCCGGCGCGAACCGAAGCGAAGCAATCTGATGCGTGCGGAGAGTGAGAGATCAAATGACAACCTACTCCTGCTTGGCCGGGGCTAGAAACAAGCGAAAGGCGAGAAACTAGAGCGAGATATAAATGTAATGATGAGAATAGTAACACTTTGGAGGATATTAGTTTGACAATAATAGGCTCCTATCGGGTCTTAAATTAGCAATAAATTCGCTATAATTAATATTGGGAATGTTTATGCAAATGCCACTGGATACCCAATGCATTCGAGCGAGCGCTTCTCGGATTGCGATGGTGGCGACGACAACGATTGGGAGACAGTTCTGGCTGTGCGTGTGTGAAGCTTTTCCTAACGCGGACGACTGTGAACTTGATGACATTCGATGTAGCAACATGTTCATAAATGGCACTCTGTTGGAGTTGATGAACACGTTTGATTCCGATGTTTGAATATCATTTCGCTCATTAGCTAGCAGATGTATGTTTACGGGCGTTGAGTTGATTGAATCGGTGTCATTCTAACATTACAGTATGGGTCCGACTTTGGCGACACGTCTGCAATGTTTTTAATTTGCTTATACTCAGCAATTAAAAGCTTCTTCTTATTCTTCTGCTTCTTTCTCCCACTGCAAGCTTGTTGTTTATCGCATATAAGCTTATTGCGTGCTCTCAACTTAGTGTCTTAGAAGCACTTCCACAGTCGTTGATTTAGCGCTTTCGATGCCATTTTTTGCGAGTTGTGTAGCAAGTAAAATCTGGTTTTTTTTTCAAATGGCGATTTTCAATTTTTTCCTTAACTCCTCTCTTCAAATTTGTCTCAGACTTCATTTCGATCAAAAATGCCGTTTCTGTGCTACATTTTTTTTTCAAAAAATTCAAGGTCGCCTTTTTGAATTTTTTACAAGAACTACGATGGCCAAATTTTAGCAAAATATGAATCATTGCTCACAAAAAAAAACAATTACGCAAAGTTTCATACAAATCGGAGAAGTTCGATTCCAACATTCAATTTTATTTTGCTCATAGCTGGAACACCTAAGGAAATTCTAATAAGTAGGGGAAATGGCTCTAATGTTGGCCTATGGATCTAAGATTGGGCCCATCACTAAAAATCTGCTATTTATGAATTTTATCTAGATGAACGCGTCATTGGGACGGTACTAATGGATATTTTTGGTTGCTATTGAAAATTTAGTCGATTGCTAAATTTATGTATGGGCCCGAATTAGGGGCATTTAGGCCGACATTACATCCATTTCCCCTAGTATACGGAAATGTTAAGCATGATACCAGGTGGGACAATTATTACGAAAGCGAGAATTTCAAGGGAACTTTGGGACGAATTCAGGAGAATTTTAAGGAAAATTTCGAGAAATTTTGATAAAAATTTCAAGACAGTTCTGAAAAGAACCCCATTAGAAAATTGACCTAAGGAATTTTGAAGAAAAACTCGGAGTGAATCCTGATGTTAATTCCTTCTCCTGAAATATTCTGAGAAAAGTTAACAACATATCAGATTCGGAAGAGTATTTGAATAACATGAAAATTCTTCCAGAGCTACAGTGTATCAACACATGGACAATTAAGATTTCTGAAATCTTGGCTGGTGATCAACTATTTGTTGATTTATTGAAACAGTTTTGGACTTGATTGACAGAGCTTCTATAAAGTTTAAGCAATTTTAGTAAAACACCTTAAGTAATTTATTTTTTCATTGTGGACGGATCTTTATCTACAAATGAATAAAATTCAGTTTCATTTTTTTCTATAAATTTCAAGAAAAAAAAGTTAATTGTGAAAAGGGCGTTTTTAAACAAAAAGCAGATGAGGCTTGAACTCGTATCCTTTAGTATATTATCTCTTCCTAGTTTCTCAATAACAAATTCGGAATTCTGTAAAGAACACTTTAGGAGGTCCCTCCAGAATGCTCTGGAATTTCACTCTAGATTAATCATCGTATTCTTAATCAGTCTGGTGTGAATTTGCTTTAATTTCTCTCTATAGTTTTTCTTAAAATTTCCTTAAAATATTTGTCCGAAATTTCTTTGAATGTATATGGGAATTGTATGGGATTTTTTCTCAGAATTCCATCAGGCTTGCTTCTATTCACTTGCTATAAAAAAAATGATTTTTGGAATTTTGAAATTATTAGATATTATAATGATGTACTTGCTAGATGCAAATAGAGGTTGAACGGCAAGTGTTTGACAACCTGTCAAATTCGCTTTGAGACAGTCACAATCAGCGTTTTTATGACTCGCGAACGCTCACTCTGAGTGCATGCTCACAAATCATAAAATTGCTGATTGTGACACTCGGAAAGCGAAATTGACAAATTTCATGCGTCAAACACATACTTTACAACCTCTTCTTTTAACTTACAAGTCCAACATATTCAGGGTTGCTTCCACTCACTTGCTATAAAAAAATGTTTTTCGGAATTATAAAATCGTTAGATGTTATCAGGGTTGCTTCCACTCACTTGCTATAAAAACATATTTTTCGGAATTATGCAATCATTAGATGTTATAATGATATGTTGTACTAGTAAGTAGCAAGAAGAGGGTGCAAAGTATGTGTTTGACTCATAAAACCTGTCAATTTCGTTTTCAGAGCGTCACAATCAACGATCTTATGATTCGTGAGCGTTCACTCAGAGTGAGCGCTCACGAGTCGTAAATTCGTTGATTGTGACGCACTGAAGGCAATATTGACAGATTTTATGTGTCAAACATATACTTCATGACCTCTTCTTGTAACTTACAAGTACTAATTAGCATTATACTATTTCATGATTTCATAATTCCGAAAAACATTTTTTTTATAGCAAGTGAGTGGAAGTAACCCTGGATGTTATTATGATATTTTGTACTTGTTAGTTAAAAGAAGAGGTTGCACACTATGTGTTTGACACATGAAACCTGTCAATTTTGATTTGAGAGTGTCACAATCAGCGATTTTATGATTCGTGAGCGTTCACTCAGAGTGAGCGCTCACGAGTCGTAAATTTGCTGATTGTGACTATCTGAAAGCAAATTTGATAGGTTGTATGTGCCAAATGCTTGCCTTTCAACCTCTTCTTGTATCTAACAAATACAAAATATCATTATAACATCTAATGATTCCAAAATTCCGAAAATCATTTTTTATAGCAAGTGAGTGGAAGCAAGCCTGAACATATCATAATAACATCTAATGATTTCATAATTCCGAAAAAACATTTTTTTATAGCAGGTGAGTGGATGCAACCCTGCATTCCATAGAAATTCTTCTCGAAATGGCGTTGAGAAAATCTCTTGGAATTTTCTTGGAATCCTCTTTGGAATTCTCATGAAACTCTCCTTAAAATTCGAAATTTCTTAAGAATCTCCGGGAACGCTGCTCCGAAATATTTGGAAATAATGTTAAAAATTTCATCTAGGGACCCCACTGGAAATGCCTTGAAACTATCTTCAAACTAGCTTGAAATTCGGCAAAATCAATTTTTATTGTACTAATAAATTAGTTCTTTTGGAATATTCAACAGGAGGTCGTCTCAGAATTATCTGATTAAATGATTGACTGATTAACTTTTAAGAGTTTTTCAGCCATTGGCGAAGTCCATATCAAATCGTTCTCAAGAGCAGTTGTTGTCGTCGTATAAATCTAGTAACAGAAAATTGAACGGGAACTTGGTCATATTTGCTTTTTGATATAAGCAGCTCGGTGGCCTAGTGGCGACCAATTTTGTTTACTAAGCGATTCCGCATCATGGGTTCTCAAGCTTAATATTAGATTAAGCGTAATGAAATTCGATTGGAGGAACGAATACGTAAACGAAATAGTATTCGAGTTTTAGGAAAGACGTGTTGATCGGAAATATAAAACAAATCCTTCTAAAAAGAAGTTGTTGTCGTAAACGGTGAGGTTGCCACTGGGATCAAAATCCAGCAACAGCAAGAACAGGAACTTGATTCTAATTGTTTTGTGAAATAAGGTGCTCAGTGGCCTTTTAACGACCGATTTTGCTTAATGAGCAGAACATCATGAGTTAAACAACATTATAGAGTTATACTTTAAATTAGCTTTCTTTAGTAATATGATCTAAGTTTTAGGAAAGACGTGTTGATCGGAAGTCGATATCAAATCCTTCTCAAGAGTAGTTGTTGTCATCGTCAGTGCGGTCACCACCGGGATCGAAATCTAGTAACTAGCATTCTCTGCGTAACAAAGCTGATTTGCCAATAACGGAGTTTCATCCTCGGGCGCTCTGTCATGTTCATGCTCAGGGCGTTTTTAAAAAAGGCTATAACTTTGGACACACTCAACAAAATAATTCCAATGGATAAATATTTGACGAGCTAGCAGCTAAGAATTCAGAAATCTATCTTTTCAAATTGAGTTTGAACGACTGTTTTGTTTTATTCTAAAATAAAAGGGCAGCTGTATAGATAATTTCTGGTTTCACTGTTTTAAGAATTTGAGAATAAATACAGAGAAAAATCCTTTTTTAAAGGGAGAATTCCCAGGGTGTTAAAGAGAAAATTTAAAAAGAATACCAGAAAGAATATCATGATGAACTTCGAAAAAAATCTGAAAATTTTCAAACGACAGTCGAGACTGACATTTCCTTTTATAATTCAGCGATTCCACCGGCTCCCTGCTGCTCTTTGGATTTTCTATTGAGATCCCCAACGACTGTGCCTAATTTGGAGGGATGTGGTTGCTATCTGAATTTGCAACCAGAATGTTGAAATTAGTATTGAAAATCGCTTGGGCAAAGGCAAACATGATTCTTAAAAGCTATTCCACAATAATTAGCTGATATGGTGCAGAGAATTCTAATTGGTCTCTGGAACTAAAAAGGGTCTTCCAATCCTGTGGCTGCTACTTTTCTAGCAGCATCTAGGCTTTCCGCTAGGGACAGGAATTCATGCGGTGCCTCGCGATATTGCATAAAAATCATTTGTTTTTAATTCCGTCATAACATATATTATTTCCGATTGTACTGTGATTTAAAAGCAGTAAAACGTGTGTTTTATTAATTATTCGAAAATGAATTATTTTAGACAAACAATGATGAAGTTTTTGTACATGATAAGCTTGTTCCTTAATTTTTTCATGACTTATGCTAGCAAGGAGATAATACGAGGATTGTTTCTAATGCTAACAAGGAGATTGAAAGTCGAAATAGCAAAATGGTGTCTTCGGCAAAGTTTTCGATAAAATTAAAACAAGCATTTTTGTAGAATAAATAAACTCTCCTCCAGCCAACCAGGTTAAGATCTTTTCCTTTTTGGAATGGTCAACACTCTCTCGGTGTCCAAATCAGTATAGAGGGTCAAATAATTTATTACGTCACACATCAGGGGTAGCTTGGCTCAGTGTTACACTTCCTGTATTAAGAATAGGAAAAGCGCAGTTCAAAGTGGCGAGGAATTCAAAAATCGTATTTGTTTTTTAAAGAATAGGCCCTTATTAGGGTTGAAGAGTCTGACATGTAGAAGCTGGAAATCTATGCTTGTCGTCCTTTTAGAATATAATGCCAGGCGCCCGAGTCATGGATGTTTCATCGCACTCATACAGTATGAAAATTGAATAGAAGCTGAAAATGAGCGAAGGTCCATTAATGCAACAGTACTAGTCAAACGCACACTTCTTTACCTAGTTCATACAATGTATGAGGAGATTTGAAGTATTTCTTCAAATCTACAGGCAAAGAAGTGTTCGTTTGATTTGCTCATATACTGTCTGCGGCTGTGGAATAGCTCTAGCGACGTTAGTGATGAGACATCACTAGAACTATAGAATTTTCAGGAAAATTCTGAATTCCTAGATCATTTTCATTGTGATGAGAACTCCAAGGAGAATTCCAATTCTGAAGAGTCTACCATGGATATCTAGAGAGACATTTCAACGGAATTTTTAAGGGAATCGAGAGAAAATTATGCAAATTCTTACGAAAATTTAATGAAAATACGGGGAGTAATTGTAGAGTGAATTCAAGAGAAAAGTCCTAAAGTGTTCCACAGAGAATCCCAAGAAAGTAATGGTGAAAATTTAAAGGAATATCGGAGTGAATCATAAGAGTATTGCACGGGGCAAGACAACTTAGATATTTTTGAAAATATCATTAAGTATTTTCAGAAACTAATACAGGAAAGCATAGAGCTTTTTGTGCTGAGCAATGTTGTTGTTACGGGAACTTTTGTTTTAATTCAAAGTAAATATATTTAAACAAGGTGTCATCTTAAAAGAATTTAAAAGATATCCTGTGAATATATTCATACAAAATATCTAGTTAATTCAGCCACTGGTACTCCAATCAGTTTTTGAGATGTCATGCGTACAACCAAATTTCGAGAGTCCGGTCTATGCCAGTTTCATCGAACAGAATTCGGTTACAACCCGGTTTTTCCCGATTATTTCCGATTCTCCATAAATTCCCGGATCTTCCAGTTTCCCAGTTCAGTGGCCACCCTGCCGAAATAGTTTATTGGGGATTCGACAACGGCAACAAGTCGAACAAGCAAGTTTACAACCATGTGTGTACTGTATTGTAATTTTGGACAAACGAGAACACTAGATCGTAACATTTGATGAACTTTCAAGTAATTTGGCATAAAACTAAATCGATTTTCTAAAATTCATTAAGACCTAGAAAGCGGATGTTTAAAAAATATATATTAAGAGTTAACACTAGATTTAGACGTTTCGTGTATTTTTAAGTAATTTGGCTTCAAAGATCTTCAAATTCAATTTTTAAATTTGTCGAACCTCATAACGGAATCCTTTTATGAAGAGCTTTGAGTGTGTTGGTTTATTTCCTTTTAATTCCGTTGTAATTCCTCATACTTTGACAGGTACGTGTATTTCGTCTGCTACTTGCAGACTTCATCAGTGCCAAGCACACAATATCGATAAGCAATTATAACGGAATTAAAAGGAAATAAACCAACACACTCAAAGCTCTTCATATACAAATTGATATAAACGATTTTTTCATGAAGCTGACCAAAATTATCGAAAATCTCAATTTCTGCGGAAATTTGAAAGCTTGGAAAGAGTTGTCCATAAAGTCGAAACCAATTAACCGAAGAAATGGTTTTGCTAGGATGCTTCTTTCAAAAGATAAATTACTTCAGCCGAAGTTTGCTGCACTTAAACCAAGGAAACATTTTTCACATGTAAAACATCTAATTTTGGTGGTTTTTACCAGCTTAATGCTTAACAAAAGCTTCAATGTTAAGCATTCAAAGTGTTTTTATGTTACTTCATACGCGAAGTTTGCGATTTTCAGAGTTGGTTGGAAATGATATCTAATATGAAGCTTTAGTGTGATAATTTATTAGCTAGAGAATGATCTTAAATAGATGGGGTAGATAGTTCCGCTAGAATACGGCAGTATGAAAATTGAATAGAAGTTGAAAGTTGACGTTTGACTTTGTACTGTCGCATAAATGGCCCTTCGCTCATTTTCAACTTCTATTCAATTTTCATACTGCCGTACTCTACCGGAACTATCTACCCCATCTATTTTAAGATCATTCTCTAGCTAATAAATTATCACACTAAAGCTTCATGTTAGAAAGCATTTCCAACCAACTCTTCAATGTTAAGATTATGAAGGCATTAAATAACACTCTATTTCAGCCTTTGTTCAGCCTCTGAATTTTAATAAAAAAAATATATACATATTCGGAAATTTTCATGGAAAACGCTAACACTGTTTGAACTATGGCAATTTATTTTTACGAAATCTTCATAAAAAGGAACCATTTAGCCCATTTGAAATAATGCCTTTTGAATTGCCAAGGATCGAGCGTCGTTTCCACACCTCATTTCTCCCAGCTAAAATTCACCAAGGATAAAATCCTACAAACTAAATCTATTCCAATCCACCTCCGTCTACCGACAATAAATTCTTTAATCCCAAACGCTCTCTGATGGTTTACCCCCTTTCGAAGCACCAAAACTCGGCAAAACTTTTCCCCCATGTACGGAACCCAAAATCGTTGCCCATTAGTATCAATTTGTATCCACTTAATTTTTGGGCTTTCAGCATCTCCGCCTATTCGACAGATCTTTGCAGTGCTATGCCATGTATGGAAAACTAGTTTTGTGCGTATGTGCTTCGATGTTGCCCTTAAAGATATTCGTATGTCGGTACAACAATTGGAAGCTGAGGTGTATCGACAACGACGTACTTTTTGCAATCGAAAATAACCGGAGCAGCACCAAATCGGAATGGGAAATAGATCCCCGCTCTGGATCGGTGGATTAGTGCGTCGTCAGCGCCTTCGTACCTTGCCGGCATAGCTTCGGTTCCGAAATCGAAGGAGGAACGTTTTGCGGTAAAAACTATAACTTTAATCCTCGAAGGTATGTTGAATAATTTTCTTGGGTGGTTTTTTTTTTATTCGATTGCTTTCATCTACCAACCAAAGCCGGCATGAAAGTCCAAATCCTTTCCGGTTTTTGGCGTTGTTTTCAGGGATTTTCCGGAATGGGATGCGTAGAAATATATATAGAAAACGACGACGATTGGCCTCCCTCACATTGTGGGAGATCCTTGAAATTCTAGCCCAACTCGACGACGATGGGGACAGAGGGAGAGAGATTGCCGTGTACGGTTTCAAACAAGCGGCTGGATTAAGACGGCTCAAGAACACGCCTAAGCATGATGGAAACTATTCTCAAAGCAAATTGATATTTATTGAAGTGGAAAGCCATGATGAGCTCGATTGTTCGGAATGGAAATCGAGGCTTGGATCGGCTTGAAATGTGATGATGGGAGCGTATTTTAAGCCTTCCATACGATAGATTGCTGGATCAGATGCCAAAAGTATTACGACACAGATTTAGCTGCTGGAGCAATCCAATGTTAGAAGTATCTGTAGCGATATCTCACGAAATTACCGACAAACATGTTTCAAACTCACGAAATTTCATATTCAATCATCAACAACGAAAAAGCCATCATTCACACCCAATTACCTCGGGAACAATAGTCCTTTAATCAAAGCTATAAAACCGACACCTATTTACCTTTACTAATTGTACGATATGCCAATTACGGGTATCAATCCCTTCCCCATTCGCAACCCTCCCCAACAATCCTCGTTCAACGAAACAAAAAAAAATAACCCACGACCTACAAAATTGCTTCGGGCTTTCGGTCCATTTCCGGCTGTAATTAACCAGAATCAGAATTTTTCCACTCTCTATTGATCCTGGTAAATACCGACCAACCGGCGACCGTGCACGTGCGTGTGTGCTTGACGTGTTCGACATATTTTCACGTCCATTCGGACAACAACAGCGTGGCGAATGAAAAAAAAATCCGTTGATTGCTTTCACGTATTCATGCAAAAGCCAATTTTCCGGCCACCGAGGAGGAGAAGCAGGAGGAAGGAAATCCTCTCTATCTTTAACAGCGGCCGACAGGATTGAATTAAATTCAATTGATGGTGGCGAAATTAAATATTGTAATTAAAAGCTTACACACAGGACGCGGACGAGATAACGCAGTTGAATCGAGGATTGACCCGCTGCCAGAGAAAAAAATCAAGCGACTGGACGCCGGTCCGCATTTTGAACCGCTCAACAAGTGATATTTCAATTACAGTTAATGGATGGATGAAGGGAGAGAAAAAAAATCGAAACGATGACAATTGAAGCTCCGAAAAACCATTTTTGCCTCCTGCAGCCCAAAGCGATGTACATCGTCCGTTCGTGAATAGTTGCAAGTGGTTTGCGTGGGTGGGTGGGTGGATGGTTCGGTTATGCATATGTAGTCAAAGTGTAACGAACTATGGTGGGATAGGTTAGTGGCGAGAGGGGGCGATGAAAAATTCATACGATAGTCCCTTCGGGTGAGTTGGAAACGCTATCCGTAGCAATTATACTGTTGCTTTGGAAAGCTTTTCACAACTGTGCTATTTTCCTGTTAACGTCTAGTGTTGAAGTGTGTTGATCGGTGGGCAATTAGAATTTGACACAGTTGTGTTGAATCGCTCAAATTGCATTCAGCTGTTCGTTTGTCTCATGGCTGGGTGATCCGTTTGTTGTTGGTTTATTAGTCCTTTCGGATTTCTGATTCCGATTGTGTGTGTTTCTTTTTTTTTCATTTTCTTCTGGCAAACCAATTTTTCTTCATTGCGTCTATTATGTATGTACCATTTTCAACTCTACCTTGCTCGTTATTGAAAAGATTTCCTCACTAACTCAAAGAGAATAGTATAGGAATAGGAGAACAGGCACCAGTTTAGCCCACAATCCTGTTTTGGTCATTCTGACAAAATTCAGGGCTGTTACAAGATTTTCTAAATTTTATCCGCGAAATCCGTGGTTTTTCAAAAGAAATCCGCGACTTCAAATACTAATCCGCGACAAAAAAAACTGTTTTCATTGCCTAAAAATACCATTTGTATACTACTACATGGCTTTTCAAGCCTCTTGCTTATAGCATATTAGATTGTTTGCCTTCTCTCATCGTTCTTTAAGTACCTTCACATTTTAATTGAAAGCTTTCTATGCCTGTACCATCCTATGCCCAAGGAAGTAGAGAAATTTTCCAACCCGAAAAATTAATAGACCGGACGGGAATCGTACTCAGTATCCTCCAGCATGGACTTGCTTTGTAGCTGCGCCTTTACCGACTGATCTAAAGGAGTATCGTTTGTAACCTTTTAAAGAAAAAAAAAATAATAGCAATCTTCAGTTATTTATGTATAGTATAAATTCTGAGTAATTAGTGAACATAATAAAACACCCTTACATTATGAGATTATGATCGTCCTGGAGTTCAGATAATTTGATCTACTAGATCAACCGAGATTGGGACAACGTCTTTAGTTTCGAAATATTTCCAGACAGATGCACAGTGTCTATGTGGATCATGCATGAACTATTGCCATGTATACCAGATGTTTTAAGTTATTCAAATCGTTCTGAAGTTCAGATGATTTATTCTACTAGATCAACCATGACTAGGATAAAGTCTGTAGTATCAAAATATGTCCTACCTTGCCCCGTAACGTGGGTAGATCACCTTTTCGTGGTACGTTACGGGATGTAAGATCTACCACCGATTCCTAGTCTTGACTACTTCAAACTAGGGGAACAGGATTTTACAGTAATCAAAGGAACACATCTTTGTTACTTTTTCTGCCTTGTTGATAGTGATAAGTCCTCGGGTTGCGTGGACCGAGGATGATCTTGAAACAAGGAAAAAATTAGTTAGTTAGTCTTCACCTATGTGATTCCTAATCTTCTATTCGTTGTTTCCTAGTTTGAAGTGGTTAAGACTAGGGTTCTGATGCATGGTCATTATCGGTGTCATGTCTTGTTTTTTTTTGCTAAGGAATCCAATTTTGACTGACAAAGGGGCGCGCCTTTGGAGGGTGTTTCAACACTCCGAAGGGTATAAATAGCGGGACCTTTCAATTAGAATCGATTCCTTGCGATAAAGGCAAGAATGACAACTGTATCAAAACCGAATACTTCATCATTTCTCAATAGTGATGGAGTAATACGACATGCACTAAACTAAGGACACGGGATATACTACAATAGATCAAATTAATGGTCGCAGTGGTTTTATGTCCCGAACAGAGGAAAAAAAAAATATGTCCTAACAGATTTATAGTGTCTATATGGATATTGTTTAATTATTTCCACGTACACCAGATGATCTAGGTTCTCCAAATCGTCCTGCAGTTCAGATGATTTGTTTTACTAGATCAACAAAGACTGCGATAATATCTGTAGTATCGAAATATCGATATGGAAATCCTAGAACATTTGGCAAACACGAAAATAGCTTGGCATGATCCACATAGACACTGCTGATTTGTTTGGACATATTTCGATACTACAGATATTGAATTAGTCTTGGGTGATCTTGTAAAAAAATAATCTAATCTCCAGAATGATTTCAGAACCTATAACATTGTATACGTAGCAATAGGTTGGGCACGATCCACTTAGACACTTTGAATCTGTTTGGACATATTTCGATACTACAGACATTATTGGAGTCTTGATAGAACAAATCAACTGAACTCCAGGACGATTTGGAGAACCTAGAATATCCGGTATACATGGCAATTACTCGCATATACACGATTCGTTTATGATTTGACAACTATAAATGCTATGTTCATATTGGAAAAAAAAGGAAAATGTCTCACATTGGACAGACCCCTGGAAATTTCCGTGTAAATCCGGTGTGATTTATGGTATTGAGATCATTTCTCGATTATTTCCAGGATGTTTGGTTTGAACCGATAAAAATTGAGAGCCAAATGAACAACAAAATTGACGACAGCAAAATAATCCGGGACGGAAAATTTACAACGAATTCCACAATTTTTGTGACAGCACATCAGTCCCTTCGCGATTTTCACGACATCATTTAATGTTTCCGCGATTTTCGCGACTGAAAATTCAAATTCGCGAAAATCGCTAAATCCGCGCCTGTTGTAACAGCTCTGAAAATTACAAGTAGTTTTCAAAGTTTGAGGGCATACAGAGATGAGAGTGTTATTTTGAATCATATGCATTGGTTTGGATTTAAGCATTTCCAGTCCAAAACGCTATAAATACATCAGTTTTGTCTTGACCCTTTCTGATTTAAATGAAACATTCGGCGCTACCAATGGTTGCATTTTTTATCTAAATATAATTTCAGAAGTCACTTTTGAAAAGGGTGTGTTCAAAAAATGGATTACATTTTTTTCAAAAAATTATAACATGAAAATGATTGATCTGATCAAGATGACATATGAGAAGAAATTGTAGGTTTTTAAATGATTTTTTGATAAAAAAATACACTGAAAGAAAAAACTGAGTTAATTCATAGTGAAAAAAAAAACATAAAACGAAGGTTTTCTCAAATCACCTCCCTTCGATTTGTATGTAAATAAAGCTGAAGTAATGCCCTAAAATTTGGTAAAAAGTGTAAGTTGGTAATTTGCTTCAAAAAAATTCTATATTTTTTTAAATTTATGTTGATTTCTAAAATTGTAGAAAATTCATAATAATTATTTTTTGAATTCGCAATAACTTGAGAACGGCTGGACTTAAGATATAAGTTTGTTTGTGAAAATTTATCAACAATGCTGAGAAAAATCCAAATAAATTACTATTTTATTAAGGAATATGTAATTTCATTATATTTTAAAAATTAAAAAAAATAAGTGATAGGTTTTTTGAAGCCAGTTACCAGCATACACTCTTCACCAAATTATAGAACATAATTTCAGCTTTATTAACAAAAATATAATAAGTTTATTGATTTAATGATTTAATGCTTTATTAATTTATTGAATTATTGATTTAATGATTTAATGATTTATTAATTTATTGATTTATTGATTTATTGACTTATTGATTTATCGATTTATTGATTTATTGATTTAATGATTTATTAATTTATTGATTTATTGACTTATTGATTTATTGATTTATTGATTTATTGATTTATTGATTTATTGATTTACTGATTTATTGATTTATTGTTTTATTGATTTATTGATTGAATGATTTACTGATTTATTGATTTATTGATTTATTGATTTATTGATTTATTGATTTATTGATATATTGATTTATTGATTTATTGATTTATTGATTTATTGATTTATTGATTTATTGATTTATTGATTTATTGATTTATTGATTTATTGATTTATTGATTTATTGATTTATTGATTTATTGATTTATTGATTTATTGATTTATTGATTTATTAATTTATTGATATATTGATTCATTGATTTATTGATTTATTGATTTATTGATTTATTGATTTATTGATTTATTGATTTATTGATTTATTGATTTATTGATTTATTGATTTATTGATTTATTGATTTATTGATTTATTGATTTATTGATTTATTGATTTATTGATTTATTGATTTATTGATTTATTGATTTATTGATTTATTGATTTATTGATTTATTGATGTATTGATGTATTGATTTATTGATTTATTGATTTATTGATTTATTGATTTATTGAATTATTGATTTATTGAATTATTGTTTTATTAATTTATTGATTAATTGCTTTATTAATTTATTCATTTATTGATTTCTTGATTTATTGATTTATTGACTTATTGATTTTTTGATTTATTGATTTATTGATTTTTGATTGATTTATTTATTGATTTATTGATTAATGGATTTATTGATATATTGATTTATTGATGTATTGATTTATTGATTTATTGATTTATTGATTTATTGATTTATTGATTTATTGATTTATTGATTTATTGATTTATTGATTTATTGATTTATTGATTTATTGATTTATTGATTTATTGATTTATTGATTTATTGATTTATTGATTTATTGATTTATTGATTTATTGATTTATTGATTTATTGATTTATTGATTGTTTGATTTATTGATTTATTGATTTACTGATTTACTGATTTATTGATTTATTGATTTATTGATTTATTGATTTATTGATTTATTGATTTATTGATTAATTGATTGATTGATTGATTGATTGATTGATTTATTGATTTATTGAATTATTGATTTATTGATTTATTGATTTATTGATTTATTGATTTATGGATTTATTGATTTATTGATTTATTGATTTATTGATTTATTGATTTATTGATTTATTGATTTATTGATTTATTGATTTATTGATTTATTGATTTATTGATTTTAGGGTTAGTTAGTTAGTTAGTTAGTTAGTTAGTTAGTTAGTTAGTTAGTTAGTTAGTTAGTTAGTTAGTTAGTTAGTTAGTTAGTTAGTTAGTTAGTTAGTTAGTTAGTTAGTTAGTTAGTTAGTTAGTTAGTTAGTTAGTTAGTTAGTTAGTTAGTTAGTTAGTTAGTTAGTTAGTTAGTTAGTTAGTTAGTTAGTTAGTTAGTTAGTTAGTTAGTTAGTTAGTTAGTTAGTTAGTTAGTTAGTTAGTTAGTTAGTTAGTTAGTTAGTTAGTTAGTTAGTTAGTTAGTTAGTTAGTTAGTTAGTTAGTTAGTTAGTTAGTTAGTTAGTTAGTTAGTTAGTTAGTTAGTTAGTTAGTTAGTTAGTTAGTTAGTTAGTTAGTTAGTTAGTTATCAACCTTAAGGGGGCCTCCCTTAGCTCAGTCGGTAAAGGCACAGCTACAAAGCAAGACCATGCTGGAGGTGGCTGGGTTCAATTCCCGGTCCGGTCTAGGAATTTTTCGGGTTGGAAAATTTCTTGACTTCCCTGGGCATAGAAGTATGATTGGACTTGCCACACAATTATACCAATGCAAAAATGGTACAGGCATCGAAAGCTCTCAATTAATAACTGTGGAAGTGCATCTAGAACACTAAGTTTAGAGCACGCAATAAGCTAATATGCGATATGCAATAAGCTTGAAATGCGAAGAAGAAGAAGACGTACAACCTCTGGAACATCAATAGTTTGCTCACTAAAGTTTGCATTCCAATAAGTGCACACCGTTGATCGTAAGGTGGTAGGTTGGAGAGATCATTCCAAGGTAGACCCCGTAAAGCGTACTTGACGAAGTGTTTCTGAACTCGTTCGATTCGTTGGGCATGAACATTATGATATGGATTCCAAACATGTACGGTATATTCTACTACACTTCAGACTAATAATACAGCGACTTCAAAGTATAAACGTCGTCGAAATGAGCTGTATTGCGGCGTATGAATCCAAGCATCGCATACACTTTAGCAACTGTAAACGAGATGTGTTCAGGAAACCGCAACTTTCTGTCAAGAATGACTCTTACATCCATGATCCAATTCACTCTTTCTAAGGGTGAGAGCAGCAGCATGTAGTCGAGTTACGCGTAAATGTAATGACTTTACATTTATCAACGTTCGTATGCATTCCATTTTCCTGGCACCATGTAGACAGTCGCTCAATGTCAGCTTGCAGAGCACAGCAGTCGAGAGGTGATTGCATCGCTCGAAAAATTTTCAGGTCATCCGCATACAATATCTTTTCGGTGCACAGAATATTGCAAAGGGCATTTACGAATAACACAAAGATCAGGGGACCAAAATGACTTCCTTGTGGCACACCCGTTGGAATTGCAAACTCAACGGATTTAGCACCATGAACCTTAACGAAAGCTTTACGGGACGATAGATACGATTCCAGGCAATTTATGAACCAAAATGGTAGACAAAGGCGATCCATTTTTAGAATGGCGAATTCATGGGGTTCTTGTCGAAGGCTTTCGTGAAATCAACATAAATAGCATCCACTTGTTCCTGCTTTTCGATTCTGTTGATGAGCTTATTGGTAGGTATACAACTTAAGATTCGAGGTAGTCGAGCGTTTGTTCACGAATCTGTGCTGCAACTCCGAGATCACAGACTGCACCATCGAATACAATGAGTCGTGAATTGAACTCTCAAAAACTTTGGCCAAACAGTTCAGAATGGATATCGGACGGTAGTTTTCAGTACTGTGTATGTTGCATGTTATATGAGTTATCGTCGGGAATGATACCATCACGCAGCGATAAGTTGAAAATCTTTGAAACGGGTCTGGCTAGCACCGCTGCACAATTTTTGATAAAGGCAGGTGGGATACGGTCAAGATCAGAACCTTTCTACGCGTCAACCAGACTGAGTGCTTTGTGAATCATGTGTTTGTCAAAAATAAACAGTGGGAGCCGAAGATTGTAGGACAGCAATGTACTGACGTGACGGCTGAGGTGCGTTCTCTTCATATACGTTTTGGAAAAAGTCAGCAAATAGATTAGTAGATGAAAATGGTCAGTTGTCAGAGATCCTATCAGAGTTCTTCCGGCTGTTTTTAAAATACTAATTTCATAATATAGAGTAAAAAATTGAACTTTTTCAATCTGTCAATCAAATTTTCATGCCAAACACTGTCGAATGCTTTTTCTAAGTCTAGAAGAACAACTCCAGCTGAGCAGCCTTCAGATTTGTTTGAACGAATTAATTTTGTAACTCTTCAGAGTTGATGAGTAGTTGAATGCCCATGGCGAAATCCAAACTGCTCATCTGCAAAACTTGAGTTCAGGGAACTTTAAGATTTGGGCGTTATTGCTTTTGTAAACAAACATGTCAATCGCTAATTTCTCGCGAATAAAATAACAATCTCGTAAACAAACTATTCCAAATGATAGAGGAACCATTCATCTACCTGTTTTTGTTGATAGTTTTTTTGGATTGAACTTTAATTCGCGAGAAATCATCAAATGAAGTATTTGTTTACAAAAGCAATACGCCCTAATCTCGAAGCTTTCCGGATTTATGTGAGGCATCATTCTATTCAAAATAATCTTTTCAAAAAGTTCTTGAAGAAAGCAAACCTTTTTCTTTTGTTTTATTATAGAGACTTTCAGCCTTTAACTGGTTCGTCTCTTGAAAGCAAACTTATAGGACGGTAGCTAGAAGCTTCAGCTGGATTTTTTTCGGCTTCAAAATTGGAACAACTGTTGCATGGAAAACCCTTTATCAGCAAAGTATGCCAAATGGAAACATCTGTTACATTATTTTACCAAAAAAGAGTGCTGGGATTTTCTTGAGGAGGAAATAAAAAATTCCATCATCACCTGGAGCTTTCATATTTTGAAACTTTTTAATTATAGATCTTACTTCGTCCAAATCAGTCCAAATATTCAGATAATCTCAAGCAACCTGATTCTCAATAGGACTAGTAAGACCCAAACTTAAATTATAGGTACTCTCGAATTGCTTAGCAAGTTTCTGAGCCTTTTTCCGAATTTGTGATCAAAATTTTACCACCTTCTTTACACGCTGGAATAAGCTTTTGATGTTTTTTTTTTCAAAATGTTTGTTAGTTTCATAAAGGGTGTGGAACTCGGGTCTAATTTCGAAACACTATTTTCAAAAGATTTGACCCTCAGGGCAGAGCATCGATTTTTAATTTGTTTTTGCAAACCCCGCCAGATAACTTTCATGGGAGGATCGCGTGTTGTTTGATATTGCCTCCAACGGACATTTTTCAGACGGATCAAGAGCTGAAGATCATCGTCTTTTACAACTGAATAAAATTTAACCTCGCATTTTGGTACTGCGGTAGCTCTTGCTTCAACTAAAGAAGTAGTCAGAGATTCAAGAGCATAATTAACATCATCTTTGGTTTGCAAAGGAATATTTGTATCGAAGCTTGATTCCATAAATGTTCGAAATTGCTCCGAATTATCTCTAGATTCGAAATTATTTCTTAGAATATTTCAAAAGTTACTGAACCGAAGTCAGCATGGATAACCAATTGGCTACAAAGTTGGCACGAATCAGTTAAGATCAAATCAATAGTTGACGGATTTCTTGCTGAAGAAAAGCATGTGGGGCCATTTGGATATTGAATAGAATAATAAGCTGCAGAACAATCATCAAACGGAATGTTATCATTGTAGTTGCTTTGAGCCTTATTTAATGAGCGGTGTTTTGCATTAACAACATAAAATAAATATAAACAAATAAAACGGGATAAGAAAAATCGTCGTTCTGCACGATTTCGGTGGAGTAGAGAATTAAGGTGCTGCCGGACGGATAGACGTACAATTACGTACCGGACATGGGGAAATGCGACGTTTTCGATGCGACATCATAAAATATTTTTACTGTGTACATTCTTAGATGTCTATCTCGTACTGAATCATAAACACACTATCAATAAGCTGAATTGAAATTTGCTTTAATACCATGATCCTATATGTATCGATGATCTTCGGTCCTTTTCATTCCACAATAAACCACTTAACCCCTCAATTAAGAGAGAAAAAAACTTCTCAAGCGCGGTTGAATTTATGTAAACCATGTCCCATCAATGAGCTTTCATGCACTCCCGGACGTGCAGTGAACCCATTTATTAGCAAACAGATCGAAAACCCGGTAACATTATTACTCACAAAAGCACTGCGTTACTCCACAACGGACTTATACTCACAGCTGACCAAAAGCCCATATGGGTGCAAGTTAATGGACTGTGCACATAACAATAAACAACGAGAGAACCGTGACTGAGTGTATGTAACTCGATTTCCTCGTGATGATGTGTGACCGCTCGATACATGCGCTCACATATACCAATTTAATTGCCTCTAATGCTGGCTCATTAAAAACCTAGTTACCTACCACCAGAAATATCCACCCACTAAAACCTCCCGCGTGCCGTGGATTGCTGGTTCTAATGCACTCCTCGTTCGTTCGTTCATTCGTTGATTGGTCGATGAAAACACCGTGTTCACGTCACGTGCAGAGCCGCGGCGTCAAACGAATGTTTACTTTTCCCACATGCACGGGCCACTTATTCCTGTACCTCTGCACCGTGAATGTTTGTCGTCAATTTTTTTTTCAACAATCAACACTGGTCAACGAAATTATGCAAAACTTGTTGTTCTAAGTTTTTTAATGACTCCACAGAAAGTTCGCATTTCCCAATGAAATCTCCCAAAACTATGACATAACGTAGTTTTTTTCTTTTTCGATCGATGTTCATATTTCGCACTTATGAAACGCCGTCTTGGTCCCGTGAAAGAACCAGATTATCCATGCTTGAAAATATAGTTTTCAATCACATGGCTATGAAAAGGTTCTGATTAGTCTGGTACCTTCCTCCTTTCACTGTGTTCCTTTCATGTACCTACGACAGACATCCATAAATGTAAGCCTACAACAGAGGCGGTGAAAATCGGATTTTTATCAGTAGCGTGTCCGTCGAAAGTCAACCCATTCAAGTGGACCGGAACGTAATAAAGTGTATGTTTGCTGTTGACATTGAAAGCGAATTCCATGTCGGAAATTGCATCCAACCAGGAATGTAAATAGTGAAAAAAAAATGTTACCATTAGCAGTCAATTTGATAAATAGGCTGGAAAACAAATCATTAAGCAATTGACTCACCGTGCTCCTCCATAGAACTCATCAACCCCTCAAGCAGTACAGTAGTATCTCCGAGAATATCCGTTAAGTGAAATATTTCACCTCCCTCGAAATGTTTCACAGAACAAAGACTTTAGATCCTACAACAACTCGCAAAATTCACACTTCCGACCACTCGTCAGCCCATCCTTGATCCGGCCATCAAACATTTGCCAATTTTTCTTGCTATAAAGCACTCCCCTTCATCAAGATAATAATCAGCGACACGAGGAATTCATCGCAAATTTCCGCCCTACTCCCTGCTTTCTCTTCCGAGTCTTCACCGTTCCCTCCCACCCATAATCACAGCGGAAAATCAATACGCATCATAGCTGTGTGTTCCGGCAAACACGCGGCACAATCGTGAAGCGGAACCATCCGATCGACAGCGGAGGGAGACAGTAACTAACTATATAGCAGCAAGCACTCACAGCCACAGCGTGGATTCTCGAATGAACGGAACACCGCAAAAAATAAAAAATAAACCTCCCGAGAAAAAAAACCACGGTGCTGCTACGGTTAGTAGGGCGAGCCTGGCCTTGACCTACACACACCGACCGGGTCCGTCCTGGCTGCTGGCTGCTATGGCTCGAGCGAATGAATCGAGAAGAATCGGAGGAGGAACAAACTTTTATTAACATTATAAATGCACTCTGGTTTCTGGGCCCTGGCCGGCGATGATTCGGATTCGGTATGCAAAATGCGAGAGAATGCAAACAACATTAAAAACCCCCTGTGGTTGGAGAATGATACCTAAGTGCGAGCAGCAGCAGCACTTGCGTCCCCGTCTGATGCCAGAGCCGTACTGCTAATGGGTTGGTTCGAATTTTAAGGCGAATTGTTCAACTACCGTCACGCATACTGTTCTTTTCTATGTGATGTTTAATTGTTTCACTAATGTTTGATGTGAAGGTTGTCACTTCTATAAGGTTCTGTTATTATAATATTTCATTGTATTTATTTCTATTTTGCAGTATGGTTATTTATTTAATTTCCGTCTTGCTAAGTACAACCCACAGTTTACCTCTCTGTTTTGAACGGATATGAACAAAAAATGGAATGATTGATTGAATTAAAGATGGATTCTACTATCGATGACTTCCAAGTGTATTTACCTTTTCAAACGTACCGTCACACATTCACAAGTTGTTGAAATATTGTTAAAAATCTAGCATCCTTTCTTCACTTCAAATTCGTTCTACGAGTTTAAATTCCATCCTAACGCAATGAAACGCCATTGAACTTTCATCATTCTACGGACGATGGCAGAAAAAATGGATTCTTTAGTAGCGCTCGATATGTAGGGTCCAGGTATTCTAAAATAAACAAACATTCAATTCAAAGTTTCAAAACATCAGAAAAGTGTGTTTAGAGGCATTGTTCAAATAAGTATAGCTCACAATCCTAAAATGTTGGAGATATGGACCCTACTAACTAATTTATGAATTGGCCCAAACCAAACCTTCACTACTTTGTAGTAGAAAGTCTAAGCTTTAAAAGGAGTAGTTGATATTGTCTCCCGGTTTGCTACCTTTTCCCCTGCATGCAGTCAAAAATAGAGAGAAAATAAATTAAAATGTTCTATAACTTTGAAAAGAATGCACGTAGCCACAAACTGTCTTGAGAAAAAACGGCACTAGCTAGAACATTATTAGCTAATAAATTAATTATTTAAAAAAATTAATAATTATAAACTTCATTTAAAGGTTTAACCACAGAAAACGGTCCATATCTTCAAAACTATTAGGCATAGAAAATTTGTTTTTTGAACTAAGTTTCAAATTTTGAGTAGTTCTACAAGTTTGCCCAAGAAAGTAACCTTCTCTCTCTTTAGGGAAAAAAGGCAGGATTTTTTTTTCATAGTATGCCACGATAAATTTGTGGACGATGCTTATGTGAACAATTCCTCCGAAGACGCTTTTTTGATTAAGTCAATAGTTTATACACAATTAAATTAAGTTCGTGTTTTTGCCTCTCCGACCACTGCGCACATTTATCGCATTTTCTGCTTCAATTAAACTTTTAAAACAATTCATTCAGTATTTCACGAAATTTAATTATTTTTAAATAAGAAAAAAATCGAACTGTCACTAATAAAGAAAATTCGATTAAAAATCTCAAAAAGTGTTACACATTCAAATGACCCAATTTTAAATGAATGAAGCTGTTGAATCCGCTTCATCTTCCATTTCATTGGAGGTTGATTTTCATCGCGTACTACTACCAGTTTTCCTACCTCGACCTTAACCGATGGCTTCCAGCGCTTGATTCTTCCTTGCAACTGGCTCAAATACTCCCTTCGCCATCGTTTCCAGAAGTCTTGCAGCAGCCGCTGCATCAACTGCCAGTGTTTGAGACGATTCATAGGTTCGGTTCAGGCAGGGCTTGCAATGATGAACCAATCAAGAAATGAGCTGGTGAATGAGATTTCAAGTCGTTGGGATCATCGGAAATTGCTATGAGAGGTCTCGAGTTGAGGCATGCTTCAACTTGGACAAGCAGCGTAATGAGATCCTCTGCCGATGCCGTAGCTTCGCCAACGACCTTGAGAAGGTGATTTTTTGCAGATCGAACAGCCGCCTCCCACAGTCCTGCAAAATTTGGAGCACTGCACAGTGGTTGAAAAGTCCATTTTGACGCTCTTAATTAATAGAACCATTGAGAGTGGATTTAGAGTAATGACGTCTTCAACAAAGTTGATGAGTATGACATGCTTCATATTTTGAAGGCATGGGTTTTGTGATTAATCCCCCTAAAAGTGAAATGAAAAATTTATTTTTCCACAATGTCGAGATAAATGGTTGACGTCTTTAGCAAAGTTGTAGCAAAAATGATTACAAACAACTTTGCTCAAGACATAAAAGTCCTAAATTACACTCAAATCGAGATAGAGAGCGTTGTTTGAGGACGGACCCCCCAAAAACACGTTTTTCATCAAAACACATATTTTCTTTAATTTTAGGTCCTCATTATGTTCAACAAAGTTGATTGGTATTCTAAAATACACATCGTTCTAGAACATACTATACCTGCATCATTTTAATAGGATGAGTTATTGATAAATTTTCTTCTATTTTCCTCATATTTTGGCCTTGCGTATCTTTCTTACGTGCAGGAAGGTGCAAATGAAATCAAATGCATCTAAAACTAAATTAAATGAGCTTTCAAATGGTGGTAAATTTGTCCGTCCACAACCGTCTGCTGGGGAGTTGTGATCAAAACAAGTATCTATATCTTTACTCTGTTTTATGGTATAACCAGTATAAAAAAGATAATCAACTTCAATATATCTACAAATTTTTCTTGATTAAATTCTTTTCGTTCGATTGGTTTTGCATTTTTGTTGTCAATATTTTGTATTGTATTCAATTATCATCATTATTATCATAATCATAATAATTAATATAATCATTATCGTTTCCTTCAGCTTCTTCTGCTAGCAGCTGTTTAGCATCGCTGTTTAGCATAGCAATGGCTTATCGTGCTTTTTAGACCATCCACGAATGCTAGTAATCAATGGATCTGATAATACTAGGAGCCAGTTCAATAGATCACGATTTGTAAGCGATCTTGATTTCTTGCGGGTATTGAGCTCTTGGTATCTGTTAAATAAAAGTTTTTATTCGTTGTTATTTTGGTTAAATACATGTACCTCTTCCAATCCTTGTTCCTTGCCTCCTGTGCTTCCTCAGAAAGCTGACCGATTAGAACAAGGAAATGTTCAATCACGGCTGATCCATGTATCAATACTTTATGAATACTAGCTGGCAAGTAATACCAGGTTCGATAGGTTGGTGTTGATTAACAAAGCCAAAGCTTGTAGATCTGTGTATTCGGGTATAGGGTTGCTCATGGACTTCTTCAAAGAATGAACCAACTTATTTTCATCTGCAGGACTTGCGTGAGAAACGGTTTTCAGGATATCCGTCACCTCTTTCTCACCTGATTCTCTCATCTTCATTTGTGTCGCAAATGCTAGCTCATTAAGATGGTAGCTATTCCGAACCTCTGCAGTTTTCTTCCTCTACGTTGTTTCACAACATTCTTCGAAAGGAACAACCTTCCGTCCTGCCACACTTTTTGCATTTTCAGAAGTAGAAGGAAGCAAGTTTAAAACGTTTTCAGGAAGCGTAAACGGCTTACTGAAATACTCGGCATGACACTTGACAACCATGCACAAGCATGTTTGGTTCAGAGCTTTTCAAAAAAAGTTGCACATCGTTTTCACGGGTTTTCCGACATGTGCAGCCACATCCGGCACTAACACATAACAGATAACACATAACACTGGAGTACCTTCTTATAAACGCAGTTGAATTTTGATGATCGGCCTCCACTCGTTTTTGACCAGAGTGATAAGAAAGAGATCAAGCTTATCAATTTCAACTTAAATTGAATCAAGAAAAAAACAAAGATCATTGGCACTTGTTGTGATCTAACGATGAATTGAAACATGTCATTTTACTTCAAAGCCCTGCTCTCGTAGCTTCCTCTGCTGACCGGTTTCTTTGCCAGAATTAGTCTCTCTCTCTCCTTCGCTTGGCTTCCGCAGTTCTTCTATCTTACATGCTTTCATATACTTTCACAATTCTCGATGAACATTTAAAATGGTCCTATCTGCTTTCATCGATTCTCTTCATCGACTTTCTCTTTTGATAACTACTGCTAACCAAACATATTTCGCGCTAATTATTCAACATAGTTTGATAAAGGAGATTCTTATCTAGCATCCAAACCTTAAAATACAATAGCGAAAGGTTTTGAAGCTGAGTTAATAACGGACGAGAACGTCGATGAAGAGAATCGATCAATGCAGATAGGAGCTTTTGAAATGTTTATCTAGAATTGCTTCACGCTTGATGGAAAAACATTTATCGACTCACAAGTTTAACTGAATTTGACAGTTTTTTTTTTTTCGTTCTTGATGCTTCAGTTTTGCCTTCTGGGCAATGTTTGGAAAGAAAATGTGCCGTTCTTGAATTTGATAAGCTCTGAGAAGTGGGAAATTTGTTTATTGAGTCGGTTACTATGGAAACGAATTTATTACGCGGTATAAAACACAATATCCCCTTGTTGTTGGCATGATTTCTATAAAGCCTATCAACGGGTGTTTGTTTTGATCATTACTCTCCAGCAGACAGTCGTGGACGGACAAGTTTACCACCATTTGAAAGCTCATTTAATTTAGTTTTAGATGCATTTGATTTCATCTGCACCTTTTTGCACCTAAGAAAGATACGCAAGTCCAAAATATGAGAAAAATAGAAGAAAATTTATCAATAACTCATCCTATTAAAATGATGCAGGTATAGTATGTTCTAGAACGATGTGTATTTTAGTATACCAATCAACTTTGTTTAACATAATGAGGACCTAAAATTAAAGAAAATATGTGTTTTGATGAAAAACGTGTTTTTGGGGGCCCGTCCTCAAACAACGCTCTCTATCTCGATTTGAGTGAAATTTAGGACTTTTATGTCTTGAGCAAAGTTGTTTGTAATCATTTTTGCTACAACTTTGCTGAAGACGTCAACCATTTATCTCGACATTGTGAAAAAATAAATTTTTCATTTCACTTTTAGGGGGATTAATCACAAAACCCATGCCTTCAAAATATGAAGCATGTCATACTCATCAACTTTGTTGAAGACGTCATTACTCTAAATCCGCTCTCAATGGTTCTATTAATTAAGAGCGTCAAAATGGACTTTTCAACCACTGTGCACTGGGTGGATTGAAATGCCATTGAGTCCTTCTACTGCACATTCCTTCACAATCTTCTCGCAATGGTCCGAACTCCTAATCAGCTTTAAGAACTCCTGCATCTTGTTTTTTGCTCCAACGAATTTGGTCCCATTGTCGGAATAAATATCCTGACATTTTCCTCGTCTGCTGCTGAAACGACGTAAAGCTTGCAGGAACCGATCAGTGCTCCGGTCAGTCACCAGCTCTAAATGAACTGTCTTCGTGCAGTGACACACGAAAATGGCTACGTAAACCTTGACTACCGGCCGTCGGGGACCAAGTCTTATGTACAATGGTCCAAAATATTCCACACCGGTCTGCTAGAATGGCCTTGACACGGTGACTCGTGGTGATGTTCCTAGCGACGTTTCCTCCACCTAGTGGCCAGAACCGTAAGGGAACAGCACCAAGTAGCAATTGAGGACCAGCGTGTAGAAGTTGCAGATGGTAATGCTGGAGGACCATTCGGGTAAGTTTATGTCGTGCAGGAAGAACTATCGGATGCTTCGTATCATCTCGTTCAGCAGAGTGACCAAGCCGTTCACCAACTCTGATGAGTTGATCCTCGGAAATATACGGATTGAACCTTCTTAGTGGAGACTTCCTAGGTATAGCTTCTCCTTTGGAAAGTGCCTTGCATTCATCGGCGATAACTTCTTTCTGAATGCCTCCTTAAGCTCTTTAGTTGACAAAAAAAACCCGTTGAAACTCTGTTTTTCGGTTCTTTCTGCAGTAGCCGCATTAGCCGCAGCCAGTATGCAGTTCGGCTAATGAGGTTCGTATAGGAATCTCACTTCCCCAAAAACCATTAGTTAAACTCCGCATACCCCGTAACTGCACCAGCAATCGGTGTTCGTCGTCTTTCCTGCTCTACTTCCTCCATAGAAAGTTCACTCGGTGGATGAGGCCATTTCTCCGGATTTCCTTTCAACCAAACTGGTCCCTCCCACCAGAAGATATTTTCGATGATGTCCTTCGGTTAAATTCCTCTGGAGATCAAATCCGCCGGATTCTCCTTGCCAGGAACGTGCTGCCATTGTGATGGTTCGGTGATAGTCTGGATTTTCCCTACCCTATTACCGACGTAAGTAATCCAGACGTTTGGAGATGCTTGAATCCATCGCAGAACACAGATTGAATCAACCCAGAAGAACGTCCGAGCGGGTACCTTGGTATGGACTGCGTCTTCAATGGTGCCACCTTGGATTTTGAGGATAACTGCTGATCCTTATTTCTCCCTTCTGTATCTTGACTCCGTACGTCAACACAGGCACCAAATGCCTTGTTCGAAGCATCAGAAACGCAATGAATCTCGATCAATTCTGCATCTGGAATGACCACACAACGATCGATCCGAACCTCGTTCAACAGAGGAAGTTGGTCGTAGTATTTTCTCCACATCTCACCCACCGTTGAAGGCAATGTCTGATCTTGCTCGTTCCTTATCTTCGACAGAAGCTGCATTATGACCTTGGCTGTGCTGATAGCAGTGACGAGAAGTCCTAAAGGATCAAAGAGTGTGGCAATCACTGAAAGGACTTGTCGTTTGGATGGATATTGTTCTTTGACTATTGTGTCTGGATCCAGGTTTATCCCATCTGAGCTCGCCAGATTTTCCTCTGAGACTCCCTCCAAAACCTCCGGACGGTTGGATACCCATTTCCGTAGCCGAAATCCTCCCCTTGACATCATTTCATCGAGCTGCTTCCGAAGCTCCCGTGCCTTTTCTATGGTATCTGCTTCCGTGATGACGTCATCCATATAGGTATCCTCGGTGGTTGCCCTTGCAGCCAACGGGTACTTGGTTTCCTCGTCCACTGCCAGCTGTACGGGTTGCGAGAAATGGTGCTGATTTTGTTTTTCATATATGACGGAGTTTGGGCGGACGGAAATTGCATGCGTATGCCTGAATGCCGTGGACGTCGAAATACGGTTTCGTCGAGAGAAATTCCCGATTCAACTCATTTGGATCATCGATTGGCTTGCTGGTTTGGACCACTGATCCAGCACCGGAGTTGATTTTCCAGGAAATTTAACTTAAGATCAGTGTATGTCCTCCCGTTGGACGAGACGGGAGAGGACAAGACAAACGGTCTGTTCATCATCAACTAGTCAGACTGAAGCTAATTACGCACACACGGTACGACGAAGAAGACGTTCTGGACACGTGGCAGAAGAGGCAGCATCAAATATTTCCTGTAAGGGTGAGTGCTTATGAATGTATATGCCACCGAAGTAGGACCTCAGAAATAACACATTTTAATCCAATTTGAAATCCTCTTCAACTCATTTGGCCACGATTCCCTGAGCAAAACTGTTCGTTATCAGAACAAACCGACTCACTCTGCTGAAATTTTGGTCGATTTTGGTCGATTTTGGTCGTCTTTGGATTGGAACTACTGTTAGTGTGCCGGGTTAGTCTGACAGTATATGCCTAGTCGAGGCTTCAAGGTCATCCAATGGTTGGAACGGAAGGATCATACAGGAAACCGAGGAGTCAGGCAAGGCATAAACAACCAAGGAAAGGAATCAAGCAATACATTCAAGCACAGCGTGTTTCATCCCACGGAATCACGGTTAGCGGTATCAAAGGTCATCCAAATAACGCAAACATAACCAATTGGTGAACACCGGAAGTGTCATCCGGCCAACCAAGGAACATCGCGGCAAGGCGTGAACTAACGAGACAAGAACCGATATGCAGGGAACAGAAGCTGAAGCTGCAAGATAGCCAAATAACATCGGCCTGATACCGCAACCATGAACGGAGAGCGGAGAACGGAGAGCGGAGAACGAAGAGCGGAGAACGGAGAGCGGAGAACGGAGAGCGGAGAACGGTGAGCGGAGAACGGAGAACGGAGAACGAAGAGCGGAAAACGGAGAGCGGAGAACGGAGAGCGGAGAACGGAGAGCGGAGAACGGAGAGCGGAGAACGGAGAGCGGAGAACGGAGAGCGGAGAGCGGAGAACGGAGAGCGGAGAACGGAGAGCGGAGAACGGAGAGCGGAGAACGGAGAGCGGAGAACGGAGAGCGGAGAACGGAGAGCGGAGAACGGAGAGCGGAGAACGGAGAGCGAAGAACGGAGAACGGAGAGCGGAGAACGGAGAGCGGAGAACGGAGAGCGGAGAACGGAGAGCGGAGAACGGAGAGCGGAGAACGGAGAGCGGAGAACGGAGAGCGGAGAACGGAGAGCGGAGAACGGAGAGCGGAGAACGGAGAGCGGAGAACGGAGAGCGGAGAACGGAGAGCGGAGAACGGAGAGCGGAGAACGGAGAGCGGAGAACGGAGAGCGGAGAACGGAGAGCGGAGAGCGGTGCGATAGCGTCATCAGCGCCAGACGCAGTTCTTCGACGGTGGGTGAGTAATGCAAGTCAACAGCAATACACCGATTCAAGGACAGCACGTTGGACCAAGAATAAGAAAGGCGAACACTGCAATAATCGAGGATTGGCACCAAGAAAGAATTATTCAGAAATGTAGGACATTTCAGGGTGGGCGAGTATGTTCGGGAGTAACCTCACCCTACCCTAGCTACGCCACTGTCGTTTGTACAGAAACTCTCCCAAACTTTCACCACGTAGAATCGAACCATTTATCCTCTCGTACGGACACGGACGGCTTTCAATAATTTCACAAAACCGTAATTCAAAATCTTTATCATTCATCTTCAAGATTGATGATTAAGTTATACTTTTATGCATTAAGACCCCTGAAAAAGCACATGGGTTCCGTAAAATATAAGACAAGAATTTTTTTAAAATAGGCTGACAAAATCGGGTAATAACTGAATCTCAAAAAGCAAACGTTAAATTTTTATAAAAAATAAAATTAAAAAACCTCATGAAAAATGCAACTTTTAGAAACATTTGAAACCATGGACACTTGAACATTGATGAAACTCGTAGAACATCAACTTTTGGTTATATTGTTAACTTCTTTTTTACATTTTTTTTTTCGCAGAAAAGGATTTAGAATGTCTCAAATATTGTTTCCTTGTGCGGAAGTTCAAAAATTTTACCAATAGCTCTTGCTTAACGATGTTTGTATCCATGTATCTATGGTTTAAAATATTTTAAAAGTTTGCATTTTGCATGAGATTTTTATATAAAAACATATAAATATTGAAAATGTACTTTTCAAGAAATTTCAGTTTTTATCATTCTTTTAGAATTTTTACTCAAAATTACAAAAACAAAAACAAAAAATCCACAATATTTATTGATTTATGTGCAATATTTTTACCAAAAAAACCAACTTCAAAGAGTTTCTGAGAATTTTAGGGAACTGCTTCAAACTTTGACGACGTTCTGCATTTTTTCGATAAGTCTTACTAATTTCTTTTTGAATATTTTCCCAGAAAACCAATATTTTACTCAATAACTTTGTGTCAGACGTCATTTTAATCAGAAATGCCATTTTCGTGTTTTTTTTTTTAAACTTCAAAGGCGCCGTTTTTTTTAATTTTACAAGATCCTAAATGGACGAATTTTAGCCAAAATGCTCTTAACAAAAAATTATCCAAATTTCATGTAAATCGGAAAAGGTCGCGTTTCCAATTCGTCATTTGGTGTGGAACTGCTCTTTACAAGAAATTCTAGAGATCCCACGTACTTTATTTCTTTAAATGATCTCGTTTCCAATGTATAAAAATATAACACCAAAGCACTAGTCAAGTTTTGCACGAGTTTTTCTGCTTTGTTTTTTGACGTAGGACTGCGTTTATGATTTCTATATGGAGGTACACTTTGTGAAAACCGAGAATGGAACATGTAACAAAGTTATGAAAGATTTTTAACGTTAATAACTCAGCTGCCCCTGAACCAATTTCAATAATTTTATCGCCAATCGATCAGAAATATTTTTACGCATCTGCTAAATTTGAAACTTTATAATTTTTCAAAATGTCACTTTTGAAAATTGCACGAATGTGCAACTGTTGCTATGATAGTTAAAATTATCACCGATAGCCTGCGAAAAGCGATTTCCCTAACACAGATTTCAAAGATGAATTCCATCCGGTCTCACCAAACGGTGTTTATTCACCGCGTGGTGAGTGGTGGTGTTCTCCAGTAAACAACAAAAGGCTCCCCGCAAGCAGCTAGCTATCAAAGCTACCCTCAACCGCTGATCGGATTCAGTTCCAATCACCGTGTGTGGTGATGTCTGGTCGTTGACATCAGCAGGAGCAGCAGCAGCAGTGCTTTCGACGCGTTGTGTTGAACATTTTTATCCAGTACACAATACGCCAATCGATAGGATTTTTTCTACGAATCTGCTAAAATTAAGACTTTATCATTTTTCAAAATGTCACTATTAAAAATTACAACTGTTGCTATGATAGTTAAAATTATCACCGATTGCCTGCGAAAAGCGATTCCCTAACATAGATTTCAAAGACGAATTCTATCCGGTCTCACCAAACGGTGTCATGATGTGGACTTACAGAATGCTTTAAAGCCTTGATAAAACATGCAACACTGCTTGGGTTCAGTCAATATGACAATAATTAGTTTGTACAACTCATCTTGTTTTGGTACCCAGTTCAGGCTTGCTCAATATTGTTAAATGCACAACTTTACCGAAGAAACCCTCTGATGAGATCAACCTGCCTACGCCTGAAAGTATCTTAAATAAATAAAATCAACCAATCAAACCTACAAGAAAAAATCAAGTGCATTCCAGGCAGTGGGAACAAGAACTCAACAGAGATCTTACAAAGTCAGTGCTTTTTAAACCGAGCAACTTTGTCGAAGACCGTAGAGCTGTAGAAAAAATTCTCACGGCTCAAGAGATTTTGGCCACGCTACCGGCCCAACTACCCTAATGTTCTTCTGTAATCTGACAGTATATGAGAGCGTTTTTATTTTTATTTTCATGTTATTGCGTTTTCTATGAATATTTTGTGGCTTTAAGGACTCTTACCATTTCAGCTTTTCCTTGATATTCAATCAAAGTGTTTTTTTACGATTTCACAGTTGGGAGGAAATGCTATACTAATATCAACATGAAGTTTTAGTGCGAAAATGTATATAGTTAGAGAGAGTTCTGAAGAGGATTGGTTGGAACTATCACATCTATCCTCTTCAGAACTCTCTCTCTAGTTAATAAATTATCGTACTAAAACATCATGTTGATATTAGTATAGCATTTCCTCCCAACGCTTTTCCTTGACGTTTTCACTCGCGAACGAATTCAGGTTCAGCAGGTTTTTTTATGCGAACATGAGCAGCTGGAAGCTTGAGGAGAAAGGGTTCAAAAATAATCATTCGAAGAAGTGTCATTGAAACCAAGCGCTAGATATATGCCAAGGTGGGAACGGTAAGAGCGTAAGTCGAAAGCGAAAAATTAGATCGATGAAATTAAAATCACTCGAGTCTAAATAGATAAAAATGTCTTCAGTGTTTGATGCAAATGCAAAACTAATCAACGATTAATTGCTTGAAACATATTATTGAGAAGGATTTGATTAATGTCTCTGAGCTGGGGCCACCAAAAAATTGGGGGCCATGGCTTTAGCCCACCGTTAATACGGCCCTGCATACAAATGAAGGCTGCTCACCCTCTGGTGGTGAGTGCTGTCAGAAGCGGCATGAAACACCTAATTATGTGAGAAATTTTTAAAAGCGTATATCATTCAGAGCTACTAATACAACTGAGTAAAAATTACTCTCTTAAGCTGGGTTTAGATGATTCAATTCAGCGTTCAACTTACTTGAACTGCGAAATGAACGGCCTGAAATTTGGTCGATGTCGGACTTGCTCTATTTGATGTCAACTAAATTGAACACCGACTACCAGATCCGGGTGAGTTGAATCAAACTCACTTGCCTCATCTAAACCCAGCTTATCTGAGTTAGTCTCTGCGTGTAGCAGTTTATGTTTTTACCACTCATTACTGAAAAGTGTAACTTTTCGACACTTGAATAACATAACGGCCTACTTTTCATAACTAAGATAACAGCGTCGAAAAGTACTACTTTTCAGCATCCAGTGTCAAAAATTTCTACTTTTCGACACTCTTTTGAATGCAAAATAGCTATTAATGCAACAAGTTGCAAAAAGAAGATGTTTTCAACACGAGTCTTAGTTTATACAACGAGACTTTCCGAGTTGAATAATTACGACAAGTATTGAAAAAATCGCATTTTGCAACGAGTTGCATACACAATTTGTTGCACTCAAACGAGTGTCAAAAAGTAGAATTTTTCGGCACTCTTTTTGAAACTTGTTGCATAAATAGCTATTTTGGTGGAGCTCAACAAGACCAATCTGGTAGTAAACAATTTATTTATGAATTAGCACCACAGTTCGTGTCATGTTTATCTAGAAAAAAACTAAGACCCGTATTCACATATAAAGTTAATATGTACGGCACAGTTGATCTGCTACAAAATATACTATGTATTTAGAACGGCTTACTAAATGGCATTAGAGTGCAAATGATAAATAATGTTCTTTAAATAATATCTCTCAACCTCTTTCAAATAATATCTTCTTCTATTTAAAATGTTTTATAATCCATGATCTGTCCCAAATGTTAACCCTGTACCAAAAGGTAAAAATTTTCCCATTTCACTTAAGTCGCTCGAAAACTGACAAAGACTTAAGAACAATTTGCAAAACTATCATCAATCTTTCCAATTTCCAAAAATATAAAATAAAAAAATAAAGCAAATCACTTCTTCCACGGCTCCTCACAGCAATCGCACAGCATATCCGTTATGGAAAGCGAACGAACGAAACCACAGCACAAACCGACATACCTAGCTACTCGAAACAAAACCCATCAGATTTGGCAATCTCATTGTGGGAGAAAATTATGAATGAATTGTGTTCATACATTATGATTCGTTCGTGCTTTTTCTCTGACTACACGTTCACCCTCTCATCGATGGGCGGGAATCTGGGGTTCAGGTTCACGGATTGCTGTTGTTGTCGGTCGTCTAAAAAGACGTCCCGTGTGTCTAGGATTGAAACCTATACCTATGCAAATCAAATGATGATAATCCTTTTGACACGAAAAGGCAGACACATAGATACGAAACACGACCCTCCCGCCTATCTGTCCCTTCCCCTCCCGGGTCAAGACGAACATTCCACGATTTGCCGTATAGGTATGCAAGCTGAGCATCGCTGAGGATATGATGAACCTTTACCTTACACCCATGTACGATGGGTTGGGGAAAAAAAGGAGTCGAGATTGGATTAGATTTTTTGCCCGCACACCCTCTCCACTATTCTTCACTTGATTCGTGATGAAATCCTTTTTCCTTTTCCAGATTTGCTCTTTTTTTCCTCGATTGTATTGAAGAAAAAGGTTACCCAAACAGAAGTTCTCACATTCCGTCAGACACGGTTCATGCATATCATCGTTATTATCATCATGGGATGATGAGTTTCTTTTGCTGTGAGTTTTGATCCCGTCCTGGAGGTGGATGGAACGTGTTGAGGGAAGCCTCTTCAAATCCTTAAAAAGCCTGGAAATTCACGCGACTCCACTTAGGAAAACCACGAGGAATCTCTAGTAGGAAATCAATTTACAGATCCTTCGAGAAGAGTTCACCACAATCCCAAAGGATTAAGCCCCTTCCCCGTCGCCGGCCGCGTCGAAAGGAATTCGATTTCAAATCTACATGTGATGTTATCTCCACGCCAAGCTTTTCAAGGTCTGCCATTCCACACCACCAACACCGCCTCAATTCTCCCACAAACTCACAGCAGCAATATAGGCCATTAAAACTTGGCCGCTCGAGGCCATCTTGAAAAACGGCTTGATGGTGCAGGTTTCAAAATTTTGCCCTGCAGGGTATGGGAGAGAAGTTTTAAAACGGTTTTAATTTTTCGTTAAAAGTGGGAGAATTCGTCAATCTAAGCAGCGACTTCTAGCATTTTCTCAGCGTCACACACACATATGACGTTTTTGTTTGTTTACATTTATCTGCTGCTTGCTTCTCTATCCATTCCAATCGACAGGATTGTTCAAAACTGTTTGAAAGTGTTTTTACAACGCTCCAAACTACTCAGGTGGGTGTCACTATTGTCGGCAGCCCCTTTTTCTTCGGCAACCTCTCCATTTGAGCTGCGTGTTAACCAGCTGTTCTATTATCGGCAACTCGAAATCAGCCTATTTTGTACTGTGTATATTTAATTTAAAATGTAATCAGATTGAAGCTGAAAAACTAAGGAATCGTTTGCATACATTCAGTGAAGTGTTTTGATTTGAAAACACAGTAAAATAAGCGTTTTAATTTTGGATACCAAAAACAGCCAATAGGTGTCGAAGTAGACATTTACCCTACATTAAATTAATTTTATATGGGGGATAAAAAGTCAAAATCTGCTTTTTTTGATCACCATCATATTATTTTTTAACTTTGAATATTTAATATAATACGTCAGTTGACTAGTCCATAAACGTGCCAAATTTTGAAATTTGCATCATCAAGCCATGTTCCAAAATGACCGCGAGAGGACAAGTTTTAATGGCCTATGGTAGGCAATGCCAAAGAACACGGCCTCCGGAACATACACAGACACGCACAATGCTTTTCTCCTTTCTGTTTTCCCACCCAACCGGCCTCGGTCTTGGTCTCTCGGTCTTGTGGATCGATATGTTTTTATGTGGTATGCCGAATGTTTGCTCAGCCTTATTCACGGGTATGCCTTTCTTTGAAGAGGGGCCAGGATTAAAAAGACACACCGTGTCGTCGTTGCTCTCACTCTGTAGATGCGTAATCGAAAATCACCGGGTAGATTTGAGAGAAAAGGGTATTTTGACTGGAAAACGCATTCTACACCACATTCCCCCACATTCTACGAGCTGCGTTCCCATGCGAAAACGATACATGTATGTGCCGTGTCGGCTTCTAAAGCCACGTTGTGGCTTCTGCTGCTGCTGCTGTTGCTGCTAGTGCAGGCCTCCTTTTGGGGTGTTACAACTTTCGTGGGATTTTATGCTGAGGAGGAATGTCAAAGTTTTCCGTATGGTGGACGACAGACACGATGGAGCAGTGCTGTGTAATTTAGTTTCGGTACGGCCCATCCCGATGATGACATAAATTGCGGGGAAGTTTCCAAAGCGCATGTTTTGGGGGATGGAGGATTGTCAAGATGCTTAAATTCTAACACTATCGAAACTACCGAAGTTTTGAATTTAGGTGTTATGGTTTTAAAACAAGTGCTTTTTTAAATATTACAGATCCTCAAATATGATATCTCCTGAACCAGAATACGCATTTCCCCGTTTATTTTTGTAAAGATGGTATGGTAGGTATGGTAGGTTTGTAAAATAGTAACATGCTTTAGTTTTGACTCAAATTATGAACCCCTCAGTAAGAGACAACTGCCTGTAAATCTTGTTTTAGTTGTCAACTCTGAAGCCATAGAGAAATTTGAATCCTTCGAGTACTTTGGCTTAACGTATGATACCAATCTTGCTTGGTATAACCACATCAGTAAGCTTTAGTCGGAAATCAGTTCAACTTGCGGTCTTCTGTGAAATGTGTCCAAATTAGCATTGGGCGATCTTGAGGCAAGAATCGATCTTAGTGAATCGATTCATTTTTTGAAAATAATCGATTCACCGATTTAATCAATCTTTTTGGAATCGATCTTTTGAATCGATTCATTTTTCAAAATGGCACAAAAATGTTTCAAATATAACGGATCATAAGAAAGTTCGTCATTTAGTGTGCTGATTGATATCATTAAGAAATAAATTGTGTTGTACAGACGCAGTGAATGTGGTGTAGGCAAAATAAATTCGAAATTTTAGGTTGTCTTCATTCAACTTCATTTTATTCGACTTTAAAGTTAAGCATTTGATAGTGTAATAAAAATTAAGTAAATGCACGAGAAAACTCAAAGTTAAAACATTAAATGACTCACTAATTAGAATCATATATAAAATATGTCTGGTCAGTGAAATAGGTGTGTTGCATAAAACTACGGTATAGAAAGCTTGAAAATAATTGTATAAGTTTTATTAGACTAATGACGCTTAGTAACCGCTGTGCCCTACATTGTTGAGTAAAACCTTGTTCAACCTTCTTGGCATTTACTCGACCAAGCACTGAAAAGTTTCCTTTGGTATAGCATACCACTCTCTTTGAACTGTGGTCCATAGTTGATCCTTATTTGAAAATGCTCGACCAGATAACTTTCTTTTAAGCTCGTTCCATATATTTTCGATGGGGTTGATGTCAGGAGAGTGGCTAGGCCATGATATAACCGACACTTTGTTTGCACGAAACCATTCCTTTACATACTTAGAAGTGTGTTTAGGATCGTTGTCTTGCTGAAAATGCCATATAAGAGGCATGTTCTCTTCTGCATAAGGGAGCATAACCTCCTCCATGATTTCTGGTCATGATGGAATTAATACGGAAATGGGACCTACTCCATACCAAGAAAAACAGCCCCAAACAATGATGCTACCACCTCCATACTTTACGGTCTTTACAGTGTACCGCGAATCGAATACTTAATTCAGATATCCCAAAACTCATCTGAGAGGGATCTCAAGAAAGCTAATTGAGCCATGCGTTTTGCATTGAGTCGATATCGATTCTGTGTGGTTTCACCAGTTTTGAAGAATAGCCTCTTTGACGGAACAGTTGTCACCATTTTGATAAATAGTCTCAAGCAATGGGGTTTACATGGGGATATACTCTACGGATTTTTTCCCATCATCGAAAAAGATCGACAGAACGTGGAAAAACAGGCTGATGCAAGAAATTTTGTAATTCTGCCGATATGCCTCCATGGCGATCCAGTTCTGACATAGCAGAGGACTGATAAACCTGAAATATGTCATAAGAAGTGCATGTTTGTACATATGTAGATTAATACCTTTCTTTACCATTTCGTCATGAATATCCCACAGGCCTCCGGTTGGTTTTGGTGCGAGGACAGATGTGTGCAATCATCGTATACTCTTTCGGTACTATAGATCTGCTCAGACAAAATTTTAACTGCCCGAGCGTGACCTGAAGACTCCAGGTACAGGTCAATATTAAATTTCATATGCAAATGCACTGATTTTTTTTTTGTTGGATCGAAACAAAAATCAAATGAAAATGATCGATCCAATCGATTTTTGTCGTGTTTTAGATCGATTCAAAAAATCGATTAATCGAACCAAAAGAATCGATCTTTTGTGTTTCGATCCAAGATCGCCCGTTGCTAGTCCAAATATCTGACAACGAAACAAATGCTTACCAATTCCATTCCAGTACATGGTTTCGTTGTTTGAAAGCAGTTTACCGGAAACCGCGCATGCTTCTTATTTGCTTTTCATCGCATTGTCCCAGCAAGCGTCGCTGGACTAACTTGTCAGGTACGTGCCTTTGGATACCAGAATCGTTGGTTAGAAACCCGGGTGTAACTTTTTTTTTGTATTTGTCTTTAGTTACTTTTCTACGTCATTCGCCACCGGGAGCTAATTCAATAGCTTGTGATTTAAAGAGCACATTGAGGAAAGTAACTTTTATCTAACCGCACCACTCTTTTTCCATTTCGTTTTGTGTTTACCTCAATGTGAATGTATTTTCATAAAGCTGTGCAATCGTTTTCCATAAATTGATAATCTATAAAGTTTGCTCTTTCCGCCCAATTTGTGAGGAAATAACAAGCCTGTCTGTTCTAATGGAAAAAGCTTATTGGATGGTGAAAGATAAAGTGTTTTTTGTATTGTACCTCTTGTCTATAGTTTTAAGAAATCTTGGCACCGTAAAGTTCATTCGATTGTGCCATACAATAGAGTAAATAATAATAAAAAAAGCAATTGAGACAGTCGATTATTTGTTCCCCGATTCCTGGAACGGCTCCCGCATTTTTATAATGCCCACTCCCATAAAGAAAACTCTCAAGCTCAAAGTTCAGAACATAAAAATATTAATCGGATTTACGACCTCGATATTTCCACTCCCATGAACCTATCAACCCGGTCCCCATTAAACGACAGCTTCCTTTTTCTCTGCGATTCTCCCACCCCATTTCTCCGGGCTCCGGTTCCCATTTTCAGCGTAATCAATAATTTGTCAAATCATCTTCCGTTCGTAGATCACCACCAGCATCCGGTTCTAGCGAACGACCTCCTTCCATCCCCAGAAGCCAGTCGACCGACACGACCATTCCCAGCAGCAATCAATGGCACCCGGTGCGACCCGCGACAACAAACCAAAAACGAGCGTCGATTATTTAGATTGTTATCAACTTTCCTCGTGCCGGTTCGGGGAAGGAATTGATTCTTCTGTGCTTCCTAGCTTCCTACGTTACGTCCCTACCGTCATAAATCTACCGTATCGATTTGATTGCGAGTTTGAGGAACGTTCAGTGTGATCTCATTTTTTTTCGGATATCACATTGCATTTTTTTTTTAAACTGGATAATTTAAAACCAATCAATCTTATAGGTAAGGAGGGAATTCATGGGACAAAATTCCCCACAACTGGAGCTCCCAGTGTTTCACTGAGAAACGAGCATTTTTCTATTCATTCAAGATAAAAACAGTCAGTGTTGGATTTGGACGGCATCCTCCAGCTGTCATCGGAACATCTCCACATTGTAAGTTTTTCTAACTCCCTTTTAACCAGCAAGGAATAGATTGATTATGTTCAAATTCCCTATCTTTTTCGTAGGTGGTTTATATCCTGGTGTTAGCGCATGGCCTCCCTTTGTTCAGTCGCTAAAGACACTGCTATAAAACAAGATCACAGGAGACAACTAAGCTCGATTCCCGGTCCGTTCTAGGATTTTTTTTAATCGTTAATTTTCTCGATTCCCCTATTCAAATAATATCAGTGTGCTGATGGTTTTAATCATATCAAACACATCATCTGCCAAAATGAGTGTTTCCAGGGAATCAAGAAAATGGTATGTTTCGATGTTTACCGACTATGAAAATACTAGTAAACGGAATCATGATCAGTGTACAGTAAGATCATGGATTATCATTTGTGTTACACATCATGATCAGCAACAAAAACGATAATCTACTGATATGATAACAATCACTTTGTAATATATCTCGAAATCTAGGAGCTTGCTGTCTTCGAAAAAGTTGTTCTAGAGGTCAAATACCGTACAATATGGAAATTTTTGGAATCGGGAGAACCCATATATGTTGAAAATTAATCTAGGCCGCCATTTTGAAATCCGCCATCTCGACCGTTGGTTTCGGAAAAAAAAACTGTCAAATATCCTACAATATGGGTATTTCTGGAACTGGAATAACATATAGATGTCGATAATCGATGTCCACCGCCATTTTGGAATACAATTTGGCGGCCTTTGTTTTTAGATAAAACTGTCCACAAGTCAAATGGCGGCAGACATCGATTTTCGACATCTACACGTCATCCCGGTTTCAAAAATACCTATATTGTAGGGTACAGTTGTTTCTAAAACCAATAGCCGCCATCTTGGATTCCCAAATAGCGGCAGATATTAATTTTCTACATCTGCATTTCATCCCTGTTCCGAAAATACCGGAATGACGGGACTGACATCAAATGTTTCCACTATGGGATTTCACAAATTTGACAGTACCCTCTTAACAGGCCTATAAATGTATGGCCCATAACAAACTTGAACAACACATACGAACTTTGCGGCTGTATTGCTATTTTACAGCTGTCGCTTACACCGCATGTGTTTGTTTTGCGTTGGTTGTAAGTGTGTGGGTAAAAAATAGCAGATAACAGAAAAATGCTGGCTTAGCAGCTCCTTGTCTGAAATCGATGGCCACCATCTTGGATTTCCAAATGGCGGCGGACATCAATTTTCGACAGTTTTTTCTTAAATCGATGGCCGAGCCTTATTGGGTAGCGGTAGTTAACATGCCGTTTGGTAGTTCTCTTTGATTCCCAAGTGACAACTATGTATATTAGTTCTGTTCGCTTTACCCAAGGATCCAAATTGGCAGATTAATAGATGCAATAGACGAGTGCACATATGGATCTGAGTTCACTCACTCTAGAAAAAGTGGCACAAGCTGCGGGCAAGTTTTACTAATCATGAACACTAAATGTTCATGAATAATGAATAATGGACATTTAGTGTTCGTGATTATTAAATATTACCCGCAGCAGCTTGTGTGACTTTTCCTGGAGCCAGTGAACTCAAATACATCCGTGCACCAAAGAGTTAAAATAAATACACACGGTAAAAAAACCCACATTTTTTAATCCCATCCATATCTTGAATCAATTTAGAATCCAATAGATCAGTATACGGTAGACTGATTCAAAATTTGAAATTTTCGCTCCACAGTGCTCAAACGGTTCCAAATTGGGCCCTGATTAGCCTCCCAAAATTTGAGAAACTGACTTGGCACAAACCATTTGAAGTTTATATGGGAATTACTATGGAGAAACCATAATTTCGATTCATATTAATCTTAAAACTCACCAGTTCACTCTACTTTAGAAAATGATAGCTTAGCTTGTTGAAAATTTTGTCAGCTACAACTTTGTTCAACACCGCTTTTCGATCAAATGTAAGGACCAAAAATTATTAATTTATTTATTATTTATTCTATATAATTCCATCTGACTTTAAGTCTAAATGAAATATATGATGGGGAAAAGCCTTTTTGAGATAGCACATTTAACTCAAAAAGGCGTAAAAACCCCATATCTTTTCACAAAACAGTACACATTAACGTTTTCACAAGGCATTATATGGTATACAGATTATAAATAAAACATAAATAAGTTCTTAAAGTGAATCAATCAATAAAACAATCTTTAGTTGGTCAGGTCACTCATCAGATGGCAGTCGTGTGTCGTGTAGATGATGTCGAATCATGAAACAAACAAAAACACCAGGTAGCACATTCAATTTCTTAGTTAATTATTGGACAGATACTCACCAATTGCATTATTTTTCGATTCAATATCGTTGATTATTATTAAGTTGGCATTGCAGAGTGGTGGCAGAACTATTGAAGTTAAATCTGCTGGCGATTTCGTTAAGCCGAAGTGTCTTGAATCTAATTGGATCATGTTGTCCATAACGAGTGTGACGGTTAGCTATATGCAAGAAGTTGCGTCGTCTCAAAGGTCGTTCTGGAACATATATATTCAATTCAGCGAGAATATCTGAGGCGTCAATATTATTGGTCAACACCTTAGCCACGAATACAGCTTGCATAGTCGATCTTCTTTGTTCCAGGGTATCATTTCCCAGCAGCATACAGCGATTCATGTGGAGGAAGATTCAGTACGTCGTGCCAGGGTAAGTGTCGGGGGCTAAGCGCACAAACTTTTTCTGTGCAGCCTCGAAGCGATCGATCCAGTTTCTACCACCATACTACTACGGCAGATTCCGAAATAGAGCGTATTAGGGCACAGTAGAGGGACTTCGGCAGAGAGGATCGCGAAATCCATCAGCAAGCTTAAAGATGAACCCGAGCTGCTTGTTAGTTTTTTTCACAGTGCGGTCGGAAAGTGAGTTCACGGTTCAATATCACACCAAGATCCCTCACCTGATCCATGCGTTCGAGAGTTTGCCCAGATAGTTTGTATTTGAAATAGGGGAAAAGTTGGCTTCGCCAATACCTTAACCTATTATCGTCAGGGGGGTAAACAACGTCCTTGAGAGCTCAATTTTGACATGTGGATACATTGTGTTTCAGAGCAACTATTGGCCAAATTTGAGTGCTCTAGAACTTTGTTTACCCCCCTGACGATAATAGGTTAAGGTATTGCCGAAGCCAACTTTTCCCCTATAACGGTTGAAGCTTTCTACTAAATGAGATCGTGTTGCATTTGGCTATACACAAATCAAGAATATTGCGCTTGCTCCAGTCCTCAAACAAATCCAATAACCGTTGCAGCTTCAAGCAGTCTTCAATACAAGTGATTACCATACATATCTTAACTTTATATGCATAGAATATTCGCTGTCCGCGTGGCAGAACAAATGAAACATCATTTATGAATAACGAGAAGAGAAGCGGGCCTAGATTACTTCCTTGCGGTACGCCGGAAGGAATGAAAAATTCATCTGTATATGAAGAGCCGATCCTTACTTTCACAGACCTTCCAGTCAGGTACGATCTAAACCAGTTTACTAGGTCGGAGGAAAGTCCAAGTTTCTCAAGTTTTCCAATTAGGATATCATGGTTCACTCGGTCGAATGCAGCTTTGAAATCTGTGTACTCATGTCTACTTGTGTACCAGCGTCCATGGAGCGTATGCAGGGTGAAGTAAACTGTGTGAGATTTGTAGTGACGGATCGTTTCGGGAAGAATCCATGCTGAGAACATGATATGTAGTTCTTCCTAGCCTCAAAGAGAATATATTTAACGATAATCTCAAAAAGTTTAGAGCAGGCACTCAACGCAGTAGTTGGCAACATTACATTTGTCACCCTTTTTGTGAATTGGAGACAGGAATGAAGTTTTCCATCCAGCAGGACATGTTTTCCTTTGAAACGAGAGGTTGAATAGTTTTACTAATGGTTTTAGCAGAGCACTTGAACATTTTTTTCAGTACGGTTGAAGGAATCCCATCAGGACCAGGTGATACCAAATTTTTTAACTTACGTAGAGCATTTTGGACGTGCTCCTCGGTGATTTGAAAAATTCACAGTTCAAAGCTGTGCGACGGAGTATTACTGAAGGCAGCTTCTAATTTCTGAACCATCGATCATATTTTGAGGTAAATCGAGTTACTCGGTCCATTGAACCAACAAACAGGTGAGCAGAAATGAGCGGCACACTGAAGGTAACAATCAGTTTGTTACCACGTACCCGAATGCGATTCAATAAATAATACGGCACTGGACATCGAACGAAACACTAGATGCTAACAACGACACCACCAAATAGGAGGAGTTTCGGTCAGCTACTGTATAAACGAAAGCAACAATTAAGGCATATCCAGTGATGCAAAATATCATGACACTCACTCGACACTCGTCTACGCATCAACCGACTTTCGCTGACAGAACGTTTTGTCACGCAGTGAGAGGTGTCATCAATGACCAGTAATGGTCGCTGCTCACAAGCAAAACGTTAAACTCGCTGCTGATGATGAAAAGCACAACGAAAACAGTGAAGACTTCTGCAGTACGATCATGAGAAAAAGCGAAACGACAGAAGAAAATGAAAATAATGCCTACGAATTCCAAGTTTGTCTCGGCAGGTGCGACTGTGTGAGTTACAAGCAAAGCAGGCAACATTAAACGGAAGCTGTTGGGCTCACTCATCACAATGTGTGTTCACAATAGCAAGCAAAGCAGCAACTGCTTCAAAACGAGCACAGATGAGTGTCGTGATTGTCGGGAATGACCAGATCGGTGATGGATCACAACCGAAGACGACATTCGCCAGCAGCGTTGCCAGTATTCCAAATTTATCTGGATTTTCCAGATTTTTAGTCGTCTTGCCAGATACACAGACAGACCATGTATATTTCCAGATTTTTAAAATATGTTCCAGATTTTCCCACATTTTTTAAACATGTTGCTTTAAAAATATCACTGCAATTGATTTAAACTCTTATAAAAAAAAGCAAAACTTTCTACTTTAATTAATAAAGACCATCAACGTTTGACATTATTGGAATTTTAAAGTAATTCTGAAAAAAGCTACTTCTGAGTAGAATTACATCTATCTTTGTGGGCTTCGGGGTCGTGCGGCGTCACCCATCATTTAGGCGTATTGTGAGTGCCACGAAGTGAGGGTTCGATGCCCGCTCCAGCCGGTACAAATTTTGACAACCTGAAAATTTCCCTACTGGTCTAATGGGTGTGGTGTGTTGTCCGTTGTCTAGTGTTAAATGTTCAGTCTGTGCAACCGCAGGTTGAAGACGGTGTCAATTGTCTTGTCAATTCTGATGACAATTGCATGGAGATTTTGTCAATAAAGGAAATACAATCCGGAATAGAAATCATAGAAAATTCTTATAATGAAACTTAAGGAGTATGCTGATATGAATCGTGAGAATAATTTCAATTGAATTCTTTCCAATGTTTCTATGGAGATTAATTTTTATAAAATTTTAAGCGCAATTTCTGGGACATTTTCAAAGCCATTTTGGCAAAGTACTTGAGTAATACTGAAAAGGATTTCAAAATAATTCTGACCTTACCTACAAAGCAGTTCAAAGTGAATTATCGGATAAGTCTGAGAAGAGAGTGACGGTCATTCTGAAGAGTGTACCAAGGAAATTTTAATAATATTTTAAGAATTTCATAGAGAAAAATGGACACACAATTGAGTCAATTCTTGCCAGTTTGAGGGAGTTGTGGAATTGGAGAGTGATTTATAAGAGATTACAAGAGGTAATGCTAAGAACTCTTAGAATGTTACTGGGAAAGTTAAGATATTTTCAAGATTATTTTAGGAGAATATAGAAAAGAAATATGATGGAATTCTAGAATGATTCAAATTGAACTAAAAAAAGGCGAAGATATCCTGTGAAAAGTTCCAAGTAATTTCAGACTAGCAAAAAAATTCATGATCTGGGAAGCAGGAAAAATATAAATTCCGGAATTTAGAAGCATTGCAAGATCCCGAGACTTCAAAAATGAAGCTATCAGACTTTCATTTTAGTAATATAATAAAATTATTCTTTGGCATAAAATTATTCGTAATGGTCATGCGAATAGTGGAGTTACCCATAGCTTAGGTAAACTGTGTGTGAGTTCCACGATGTTGGGCTATGATTCCCACTTCAGCCCGGTGAATTTTGCTTCAAAATAAAATTGCCTACTGGTCTGCTGGGTGTTGTGTGTTGTATGATGTCAAGAATTAAACTGTAAATCTGGTCAACCTCAGAGTAATATTAGAATTATTTAGAACTAATAAAATCTTTTACCAGAATCTGCATCAAATAGTAAGGACTACATCGACTATTAGTTCAAAAAATCCATCCCATCAAATTTCTTTCCCAAGTAACAATTTTGGTTTTATGAGGGTTCTGTAGACCATGATTAAGGCTAGTCGAAGACTATAAAACCTCTATAAATCTTGCAATGTTACTTGGGTTGATTCTTTGCTTCTAATTCTTTTTAAAAAAAGTTACAGTTTAAAAAACAATTCGAACCATATTATCTGCTGTTTCTTACACACATTTAACTCAATTTTTGAAATGCTGCGTAATGGATATTTGAACTTTTTGGGCACACCGTGTCAATACTTTTCAACTTTTGGATGATTTTAGAAATGCTAACAAGTTATTTGCTTTATATAAATTATTTAACCATGTACTGCATTACAATTCTAGTAGTTTTAATAAATTCCACATGATCATACTTACCTATTTTTACGGGAGATTGGCACATCACTTTGATTTCAATAGCATTATGTTAAAAAGAGGATCTTTTGGAGCATTCCAGATTTTTCCAGATTTTATATTTTACCCGGCCAGATTTTTTTTTGAAAATGACCTGGCAACGCTGTTCATTAGTTGCTTTTTACTTCTTTCGCCAACTTGATGGATGGTCATGGAGAGAGCTTCGACGAGCACATTGATAGGAATGTACTACTATCAGCTGTTTGATCGTGATTGTGATAGGTCGCAACTATGGGTATATCAGCTAAAGTTCCTCCTCTGTTTATGGCTTTATCGCTTGTCAATCGGACATGATCATTTTTGGAAAGCTAGAAACCCATTTTGGGTATGTTATACACTTCATCTGCTGTGCATTTCTACACTAAAGTATGCGTAGTATAGAAACGGCTGGTAGAATATCAGTGTCCACCCAGCTAAAGCTCCTCCCCATTTTAGTGTTTCTCGTTAAACTCCTTCTCTCAACAAGTTGGTAAATCTTAGTCTTTAGCAGAAAGACGCTTAACACTTTTTTTAGGCGAATTTATGATCCTGTTTCACGTCATGGTTCTTCTCTATGCCTGTTCAGATAAATTAGTACTTTTATTTATTTTCTCTACTACGCTAAATCAAACGATTAGAAATAAGAAGATATATCGGTTACGCGCTGAAATTTGAAATTTCGATAAATATTTAATCGAATAGCCGGAAAAATCTTTACGATTAATCGTTAATCGAATAATTGAACTTTTAGGCATTCCTAGACAATAGTTAAATTTCGTGTTTTTTGTGGTCCTTCGAAAATGTCGAATAGCATAATTTCAACCAGCAAGTTTAACCCAAGAATCTAAAGCGGTACGATGCTAGTTTTCATTGCATTGACTGAATTATGGGGCTTAGAAGCAGAGGGGTTAAAGTACATTATCTTCATGTATTTGCTATTTTGATGACCTATTTCGCACTATTTCTGCTATGCTCTTCTATCATTCAGAACAACAATCGTATCAATGAATGTGTTTGCTGTCGAGTTATTAGAAAGTCGATGAAGAGAATCGATCAAAATCATTTGCACCCCTGTTTCCAAGTTTGATTATAAGATTACAAGTTTGGAAAGCATGGAGCGTGTGGTTCTGAATATAGCGATGAGTGTGCAAAATGTTACGCAATTGCATCCTCCCTATTTGCACTCGCCCAAAGATCGGAGGCGAATACCACTTCGACTTGTTTCGTCTACTAACGACTCTCTGATGACAGTGTTGGGGGAGCAGCAATGCTACATCGACTTGTTTCGTCTAGAAACTATTCTCTGATGACTGTGTTGGGGAAGCAGCATATGCATGTACGTAATTGGTGGATTTGTTAGTTATTTCGACGCTTTAGGACAATGCTTGACATTTACCACTTTTTCGATAGTTTCTTGTTGAAAATCAACAGTAGAAAGCATTATTATCGATGCGTAGAAATATTTCTGATCGATTGGTGATAAAATTATTGAAATTGGTCTAGGGGCAGCTGAGTTATTAAAGTTCAAAATCTTTCATAATTTTGTTACATGTTCCATTTTTGGTTTTCACGAAGTGTAACCCCATATAAAATCCAGGATTTCTGTCTCAGAAAGTGTCTTGAAAAACCTCTGAAGCAGAGGGTCCTGTTTCCTTAAAAAAAATCAGGGCAGTTTTCAGAATCATGTCAATTCCTCTTTTTCATTTTTTCTTATTGATTTGCATTTCATCGACAAAAAATCAAGTATGAGATCATACAAATCTCATTCCCTGAATAGCGAGGAAAATTTTAAAATATTAAAGATTGTTTAGACCATACATTTTTGAAAATGTTCCGATGCCTAAATCATCTTAATAATTTCGATGGAACCCTGCACAGAATCATCTCACAGTTTCTAAAAGCTCTAGTCGAAGTTGCTCAAGAAATTTTAAGGGATTCTGTCAGGTATTCTCTTAAAGTTTTCCACATAAGGCTTCAGGAATTATCTACAGAAAACTCTTGAAATTCACTCTAAAATTATCTCCCAATGCTTGATAATTCCTGCTGTTTCCATGAGTTGGTGGAGATCGCTCAAGGTAGCCAAGTTAGCCACGATCGGTTTCGCTGGCTGGGAAGCTTCACTTTGTCCTGATACGACCCAACCAAGCACGGTGCTTATTAGTGTTGGTTGATCATCACCAAGATAAATTCTGCCTGCGAATTTGAAAATGTCGAAAAAGATCTCCGCACCCAGAATGATGTCGATTGTGCTAGGTTGGTGGAACGACGGATCAGCGAGTTCAATACCAGGTGGAATTTTCCAGGAAGAAGCATTTATGGAGGTTGATGGAAGATCTAGGGTAATCCGCGGTGGGATAAGGAAGTATAACGAAGTGAAATACTGACTCACACGGGAGCAGATAATAGAGCGTAGTTTGTAGCGAGCTTGGGTAGTTGAGTGACCAATTCCGACGATAGGGCACCATAGAGCATCCTGATGAGAATCACGTCCCATAATTCAGTTATTTCGCCAAGTTGTTTCAATACTTTAACGTTTGCCTCAAACCTTTCACTAAAGAAACCACAGTTCCGTTGCTGATTCGCGTTTCAACTATTGGAATTCGAACAGTGAGTCCACATAGGATTTCTTCAACCGCGCTGGATTTTGGTAATCGTTCTCCAGTAGTACCCATGCGACTGGGTAGTTGTTTGCCGTAATGGCGATTGTTTGGATGAGTGCCAAGGCCTCTCCAGAGAGCGAAGAGCGGAGGTAATAGAACTTCTGAATATTAGACAGTTCATGAGATAAATGTACCAACGAGGCGAACATATCTTAAAAATTAATCCAACTATCAAGGTTTCCGCTGAATATCGGTAATTGCACGTCGGGTAACCCTACGTGGGAAGAAGAAGCAGGGACATGCGCAGTTGAATGAGAAGAAGTAGGCGTCAACGGCGTAGGGGTTTTATTCACCAAGAGAAGGAAACCCTTCACCTTGAAATAGCAGGACTCAAATTCCATGCGCTTCTTGAGGTGATCGTCGACGTCGCTCTCGTCTAGCGACCCTATTTCCGCTTGAACCGCATTAAAATCGTTCCACAACGACACTAGATGCTCCAACCGGACAGGAACTTGTAATGCATCGATCTCTTCCTGGTAGTCGTCCATGAATGTTTTTATTTGGCTGAATGATGCTAGCTGATTCTTTTGGCGGGTCTTCAAGCCTTTAAATCAACGTTCCGTAGACATGGTGGATTCTGGAAGCGACATGCAAGGTAGCACAACACGCGAGAGGGTAAAGAGATTGGAATGATAATTACCTCTGATAGGCAATTATCTTCTTCTTCTTCTTCGCATTACAAGCTTATTGCATACCACATATTAGCTTATTGCGTGCTCTCAACTTAGTGTTCTAGAAGCACTTCCACAGTTATTAATTGAGAGCTTTCGATGCCTGTACCATTTTTGCGTTGGTATAATTGTGTGGCAAGTCCAATCATACTTCTATGCCCAGGGAAGTCGAGAAACTTTCCAACCCGAAAAATTCCTAGACCGGACCGGGAATTGAACCCAGCCACCTCCAGCATGGTCTTGCTTTGAGCTGCGCCTTTACCGACTGAGCTAAGGGAGGCCCCGATAGGCAATTATATGCCTTGAATAAAAGAATGTCAGCAACCAAGCAGGAATGTAGGTGAATTGACGAGTCCGTCGGGTGCCAGGACTGATTCACTCCAGGCACGTGAATCCAGCACAGGAAGGATGGCGACTTTCAGATAAATAGATGGGGATGCACTGAGTTCAATGCACATCCGGTTCGAAGGACCAATAATGATAGTAGCGGGAAGCAACGGGATTCTAGTCGGCTGCACCTTTCCTTTTCAGATTCACGTCCAGAGATAATGCTCAAGTAAGCACACTTTTCTTCTTTTCAAATTGAAATGCACTTCCGAACAGTCCACAGGTAATATCAACAGTTCTCTATATTTCTATTTAATTTATTTTTGTTCAGTTCCGTTTAACCTATATCAATTAACTTCACTTCATTTATTTAATTCAAATTACATTAACTTTATTCTTCAAGTACAATTTACTTTCCTACTGATCTCTAAAATAACTTCACTGCGAGATTGCTTATAAGTTGTGTGAGGCACAGTTGAACTTCTCGTTGGGAGTTTGTCAAAAGGTCCTTTCATCCTGTCACGTAAGGGTTTTATATCTAAAGCATCGGAAGTGGTTTAACTCCACTGTTTATGTTTGCGGGTTTTCTCTTCCTTCGTACATCGAGGTTTGACGGGTTCGTTGACGGATGAGGGATCTCGTTGATGTGATACGATGACGATTCACAACCAGATGGCGCGCGTTTATTATTTTTGTCGTTACAAACACCTGCTAAAAAATCGCTAAACTGTTTATCCATAACTCCGGATTGTTTCGAGAGTCGGCTTAATTGATTTTGTAAACGAACACGTCTATCGCCGATTGTTGCTTGCTAGATTGAGCCTTTATTCGCGAAAAATGGGCGATTCACGTTGCCTAGGAATTCTATTCAGAATTATCTTGAATTGGCTATGTCCTCCTAAGCGTTCCTTAAGAATTCTTCAAAAATCCGCAAAATACAATTCCACAAAACTTCTTTAACTCGGACCAGGCATCAAACTCAACGCAAGGTGTATTCTCCGGAAAACGCATTATCCTAATACAGTGGAATAATCGCTTAATTTACCATATCGATTTTCCGGAACCTCTCTCCTTTGCTTATCAATATCTTTCGGATCTTGTCCCTAACAAGTTCCAAGTGAAACAGCTGCCCCCTCAAATTTCAGACATCCACCCCGGTCCGGCCTCCAGTAAATAGACTGTATATCTAACCCTAACCCTTCCAACTAAACGATTCCCCATAGACAAACAGACAGAATGCGAGCCAAACTTTGCTGCTGCTGCTGGCGCTCTGTAAAATAACTGTTGAACCCACCTATTTCGACCTTTTGCAAACGAACAGAGGAAAACAACAGCCTCAACAAGAAGACCATCATCAAACCCACCACCATCGCATCGCGCGCGCCGAGCAGCTGTCGAAACGAACGAAAAACCTAATAAATATATACTTAACTGAAAATGAAAGGCATAAGGCGAAAAAAGTTTTCCTCTCGCACAGAACCGGAGCCGGAATAGAAGGTGGAGACGCACTATTGTTTTCAGATATTATCGCCTTTTGTCTCTCCCGCCCCGGTCCTAATGAAGTGAAACTCTCACATGCCACCCCAAGAAACAGCGAAAAACCGCCCGAGTCAATTTTCCAAAAGGACCATAATGACGTTCCTTCCCATTGACACCAGATCCACCAGTTGTTTGGACTTTCTTTTCCGACTTTCACAGCTCACTGCGAGGCTTTCAGGGGTAAGACAAACGTTGTTGGTCGGTGGATGGCTACGCATTTTCGTTCCGGTACCATACTTTCTTTTGTCGATGGTATTCGCTACCAACACAACCACAGAAAGCACGAGGCCCTTGTTTAGAGGCAACCGTATGGACACAGAGAGCACTCCGTCCAAAAACTGTGAGACCGAACGTTATGAGTGACCACATGAGGTTGGGCCGTGAGTGCCGGGCAATGGAGCAAGCAGTTTGTGGATAGAAGGCAGTTCCAGAAATCGACTTTTATCAAATCAAATCGGATGAATCTGGCACTAGGGTAATTAATTGTGGCTGCGAGAGTTGTTCGTGTTGATGTATTATGAATTTATGGTGCATATTGTAATCCCCCGAAGAGCGCAGCAGGTAGGGTAAAGGCTCCTATAGTGACGGTACGTTTGAAGCGTTAGGTTGCTATACTTGTGTATGGAGACTATAGGAACCTAACGCTTCTATAGGAGCTTTTACCCTAATAGGTTGTACCCACCGCTATTATTCGGCTGCGTTCTAATCAACCGAGCAGATTTTTTTGTATGTGATTAGTGTCGACGTTAAGCACTATAAATTTTAATAAATTTAAGTAAAGTTCGGTGTTTGATTTGTCTTTTTACAAAATTGCCCCGATCTACCTTATCTTAAACTCAAATGTATGTTGAATCAATTCCAAAATTCATTCTGCAATTTATTCACTAAATGTTCTACTTCTTTGAATTCTTAAACGATCGCAATCACGACTATGTCAATTATGAATTATCAATTGATCATAAAATTGATTTGACATACACGGTAAAACAACATCATGTTCATGTTAAGTGATTTGCTGTTGAATTTGCACTACTTGCCAAACATTGCAAATCGATGTGCAAAATCCCTTGGAAGAGAGCATATCGAAGCACGATTAAATCAACAGCAAATCACTTCATTTTAGATTGTATTGCACATCGTTGTTGATGTGCTGTGCTTAGAACTCGAAATGTCAAGCATACTGATATTAAAAATCTATCACTTTAACGGCGCCGGTGGTGTAGTGGTAGGCGTGATTACCTCTCACCCCAGCAGGCCTGGGTTCAATCTCAGATGTTCTGAGGCATAACATCTCTGATCACGCCTTCCTTCGGATGGGAAGTAAAGCCGTTGGTCCCTGGTTCATGAGTTGATGGGTCGATAGGTAGGGTCCAGGTGTGGGAGCTGCCTTCCTGGCACGTCGGTAGCATTAGTGCTCAGCACGGAAAACAAGATCGACGGAAAAAACAAACCAAAGAAAAAAAAATCTATCACTTTAAATTTAACTAATTTATCCTTGGATCATTATCATTTTTGCTGAATATGGATTTAAATAATATATATTGCCTTGTTCATACTGCAAGCCTTGTTATATGTTATTCAGAATATGGCCATATATCATATTACTTACCCAGATCACATGTGTCAAAGTGATATTGAACAACATTACAAGGCTTGTCGTAGAAGTAACATTGAGCAATCTATTTGATAAATTTGACAATGTTTTGTAACAGAACTTAACTGAATAATACACTATTATTGAATACAGTAACAATTTCATAATACTCGCGCTCATTATTTCGGGTGGAAATGGAGAATTATCGCTTTCTTGGTCTTACGCAATTAATTTGTTGTTGACTTGCCATCTTCGCGAGTAATGTTTAGCTTGTGCGTTTTGACATTTGCTTCCAAAAGCAAAACCAATAAAATTCAATGGATGAAAACAGTGGTGCCAATTTAAATGATAATCAGTACATATTTTTCAATGACAAATCACTTTGTTTCAAAACGCAAATCACTTGAAATCAATGATAAATCACTTCGATTCGTAATGTCGCATGACAGACTGAGTCAAGTGCAAAAGCATTTGGATTAGATGTGACAACTTTTTACCGTGTAGATATATGAATCTTTTTAATGATATGATCACATTGTTATTATTTGGATATAATTTAAAGGAATTATTCATCTTTACCAAATATTAGGACTCAGAGCAGCACCAGTAAAGGCTTATCGGAGCACTAAGTGGATCTTAAGCACGGAGCACGATCTTAACCTCCCAGCAGTCGCACTGGTGCATTGAGTGCCCGCGCTAAAAACACACTATTGACAAATGATTTTTGCTCAAAAATTTCCTTGGATATTTTTGCTTTATCAGAGGAAGATTTGATCTTGAAATACAATCAAAACCAGGATCAATTAGAGTGAAATTTTCGTTTTTATTCGCTTGCAAAAATACCACTCATTTTTTCCGGTGATTTGATGCGACTACTCTTGGGTTTCTAATTATTTGAAATCCTTTTAACGGAATGCCCTACGAAGAGCTTATGAAGTGGATTGAATAATTTTCTTTTTATTTCCTCCATTATTTCACAATTGCATATCTTTTGACAGATATGCATATGTCGTCCATTACTTGTACACTTCCACAGTGTCTAGTACGCAAGCAGCACACGAAATATTGTGAACCCTGAATAAATTTATTTCAAATTTCTCATCTTCATTCTTTGAAGCTTCTTAAGACGCAAGTTTCATCATCACTTTATCTACAAAACTAGAATTCCCAGTAAATATTACTAATTCTTCAAGATTTTAAAACTTCCCCGAAAGTACTTTTCTGAAGTTTTCGATGCTTCACTGAAATTTATGGAACCACCCAAAAGATCTCTGAGCGTCAATAAAGTTCTCTAGGCTTCCCTGAATTTTACAAAACTTTTCAAAAGTTCCCACAATTTTCCTGAAGTAAATTGAACTATTTGATCTATCCTGGAGATTCGACAGTTTTCCGGAAATTTTCTAAACTTATGACCTTCAAAAGGAAACTTCCATTAAAATCTCCAAACTTCCCTAAACTTCTATGGAATTGTGGGTTGCCCAGTCGATACACCTCTTCCACTTCACTCTCCTCTCTTCCGGGTTTTGCAACGTTGCTAAGCCTTTGGCGAACTGTAGGTCGAAACCGTCGGACACTACGGGGTCTGCCCACGCCGTATGCTGTTCAAACAGTCACTGTGGGTTTCGGAGCTGATTGCGTTCGGGGTTGACTACAACCGTCTGTCAAAACGACGGACACTACGGAGTCTACCCACGACGCAGATAGATTCTAGCGGTAAACTACGGGGTCCTAGAGATTTTAGCAGGTTGGCTCCTCCTCCATTACTGCTCAAGTTTCAAGTCTCAAGTCTCGTGCAGACTTATCACCTTCTTTAACTTTTTGATCTTTCACTAAAGCTTTTATTTGGTTTTGGATTAGTCTAGCTTGGTCTACGACTACCACTGTTGAATTTCACCAGGCAAAATTGGCTAGCAACGATGGTGGGTGATTTCCTTGCGCTTTTTAATCGTTGAGCGAGTTTTTCTTTCAGCGCAATTTCACCCCAGCATGGCCCCCTTTACACCACCTACAAATGACCTCCCAATCCTAATGTCAGCGGCATCTGGCGGTGAGTAGCGGTACTTCGTCCAGTCCGTGGTGGGCAGTGTTTGCTCCTTTCCTGGCATTCATAACATTTAAACCGAAACACTAACACTCGCGACAATCTCAACAATCTCGGACAGACAGACTGCAAACAACCTAACTGAAGTTCTCGGAACATCATTTAAGTTCTTGCAATTTTCCTAACAATTATGGAACTTCCAACTTTTTTGAAGTTTTTGGGACTTTGTTCTTGGAACACCTGTAAAGTTCCTGCGATTTTTTAAAGTTAGTCAAGCGGCCCTGAAGTTATCTAAATTTTCCAGAAGTTTTCGGAGCTTCCCTAAAGGTATCACTTTTTTCGGATGTCCATTGAACTGCTCTGAAGTTCTTTGAACTTTCCCGAAGCTTGCTTACCTTTTTCTAAGTATTCCTAAGTACATGAAGATTCCAGGAGATTCTCAGTGTTCTTGTTAAGTGTATACAATGTTCTGGCAGTTAATGGAACTGTCATGAAGTTCGCTGATCATCATCTAAGTTCTGTTATTTAATGTAATGAAACTACCCTGAAGCTTTCGGAACTTACCCAACTAACTTCCCCAAAGTTCTGGACTTTCATCAGAACTTCTCTGAATATTTAGGGTAGTTCTTAAAAATCTTGTAACATCCCTGAAGTTGTAGATCTTCTTGAAGTATTTGAAATAGCTCTAATAACATTTGTAACATAAGTCCTGGGAAAAAATCACAAGCATGCCATTTGAAATCAAACAATTTAAATTTAAAATCTTCTTCAGGGTATTTTATTCTATTTATAAACTGTTGAAAAATGCATTTACAGTACACTCAATGGACCATTATCGTCGATTTTTCACAGTGTGCACCGAAATTGTTGAATCAGGGTTTGGACGGTGTCTTTGACGATTTCTTTTAAATTTTGCTTGATTCGATCAACCAATTTTTGCTCAATTTGAGCTTCCCAGCCGTTGTCGTACATCGTAGCCTTGAGTACTCTCGATAAGACGAACCTGAGGCACGTTTGATGGATTGTCCTTTTTCGGTACAAATGGTATTTTTTGCTCAGTTCCAAAATGATGCATTTTCCATTCGCAAAAGGTTCACGACGAAGTGCACGGCAACAGTTTGGTATTTTTCGAGTTGTTGCTGTGTATATTTTGGAGCACGATGACGTTTCCAATAGATTGCGTTGTATTTTGTTTTAATCCGATGGATTGTCATGTTTGAAACATGAAATTTTCGTGCTAATTTGCATGTTGACAACATTTTTTTGGTTGTTTTGGCACTCCATTTTGTTAGGCGATCGCATTTCTTTTTATTTTCCTGGCGTAGGTAGCATTAGTACTTAGTGTAAAGTGTTCTAGTTTTTGACCTCAGTGGCCCTATGCTAAATTTCCGTTTATTCAGTATTTACCAAATTATTTAAAATTTGATTTAGGCCGAAGGGTAAAAAACTGGAGCAAAAACTGAGGCATCCGAGCCTCTGATATTTACATCTAGACGCCGATCATCCAGCGTTGGAAGCATTCATCAATCGATCAGTTCCTGTTCTCTATGAAAACATCGTTGATGTACAAAGCCTGGACTTTCGTAGAACTGACTACGTCACGTTGAATCACTCACTGGCTCAGGTAGATTGGCAGTCGCTTGACTTGTGTTCATCCATTGATGAAGTCGTTAACTATTTCGACGAAGTTGTTAGCCGATTAATAATGGATTGTGTGCCTCTGAGGAGACCTGCTCCAAAAGCTGCATGGTCCAATGCTCGATTACAACACCTGAAGCGTGTGAGATCGAAGGCTCTTCGAAAATACAGCCAGTCTCATAATCCATTCACCAAGCGATTATTTTCGTTGGCAAGTAATTGCTACCGAATGTACAACCGTTTTCTACACAAGAAGTACTCAAGACGTATGCAGACCAATCTCCGGCGTAATCCTAAGCTATTCTGGACGTTTGTGAAGACAAAAAGGAAAGAGGATGGGCTACCGGTTGAGATTCATCTAAGCGATAAAAGAGCCAACACTTCTTTAGAGAAATGTAACCTCCTGGCTGAGCATTTCAAGAGTGTTTTCAACGATTCAACGGCATCGTTAAGCCAAGTTGCTGAAGGGATCAGAGATACTCCCAGTGACGCGTTTAGCTTTGATATTTTCACGGTCACATTGGACCTCGTTGACTCTGCCATCCAGAAGCTGAAATTCTCGAACGCTGTTGGGCCTGACGGCATTCCATCGTCCATACTCAAAAGATGCTCAACAGAGCTTTCCTCTCCGCTTTCAAAGCTGTTCAATATTTCGTTACAACGAGGTATATTTCCCTCTCGTTGAAAATCTTCGTTCATGTTCCCGATTTTCAAGAAAGGAGACAAACAAAATGTGGAGAATTTCCGAGGAATTACTTCACTTTGTGCCTGCTCGAAAGTATCCGAGATAATCATCAACGACGCTTTATTTGCCAGCTGTAGAAACTACATTTCTCCTGACCAACATGGTTTCCACCCCAAACGTTCGGTCTCAACAAACCTCGCTCCTTTCATTTCCCTATGCCTACGGAATATGGAGGCAGGGGCACCGGTGGACGTCGTATACACGGATCTCAAGGCTGCTTTCGACCGGGTTGATCATGCCATTCTAATTGCCAAACTCGAGAAGCTTGGTTTTTCTCATGGACTCACTCGTTGGTTTGAATCGTATCTTACCAATCGAGAGCTTTGTGTGAAAATCGGGTCTGATCAATCGGATTATTTTTCAAACAACTCAGGCGTTCCTCAAGGCAGCAATTTGGGACCGCTGCTATTCGCCATATTCATTAACGAAATCGGTTTGATACTTCCAACTGGCTGCTGGTAATTCTACGCAGACGATGTCAAGATATACGTGGTTGTGCGATTCTTCACTGACTGCCTGCGGTTGCAGCACCTGATCGATAATTTCGAAGAGTGGTGCTCTAGGAATTTTCTCACGTTGAGTGTTCAAAAATGCAATATCATCACTTTCCATCGCAAGCTAAAACCTATTGCATTCAATTATACGATCGATAACCAACCTCTGCAGCGTGTGGACAACGTTCGTGATCTAGGAATTACACTTGATTCTGCGTTGACATTTAAGTTACATTACACGGATATCATAGCCAAAGCTAACAGGCAACTCGGATTCATCTTTAAGATCTCTGATGAGTTTCGGGATCCTACCTGCCTGACAGCTCTATATTGTTCTCTAGTGCGATCGATCTTGGAATTTGGTGTAGTAGTATGGTGTTCGTATGAAACAGTTTGGATAGCGAGGATCGAGTCTGTTAAGAGGAAATTCGTTCGTCACGCTCTTCGCCACCTTCCTTGGTACGATCCTACGAACCTTCCACCCTACGAAGATCGTTGCCAACTACTGGGTTTTGAAACTCTTGAACGTAGGCGGAAGATTAACCAGGCAGTTTTTGCAGCAAAAGTGCTGATAAGCGAAATCGACTCTCCCGGGATTTTGGCTGAATTCGAAATCTATGCACCTGAACGAGTTCTACGATCGAGAAGTTTCCTGCATCTCGGACCCCGTGCAGCTAATTACGGATTACATGATCCAATACGGTTCATGTCTGCCCGTTTCAATGAATTCTATGTTTTTTTTTCGATTTCAACTGCACAGTGGTAACATTTCGTCAACGGATTCAACGTAGTCTGCTGGATCGGTGACAATACGGTTCGACACATGCAACTGCTTTCAATCAGCAAATTGTTGCAAGATGGTGAGTAGCTGTCCATTAATGTACATCTGATGAATTTTGCTACCTGTTTCCTTTTTTGTTCCCGATCAACTTGATGTGTTTTTCTGTCCTTTTTATATTGTTCCTTGTATTTTGAAAAGATATGGGGTTTTACCGCTTATTTGCGCAAATATTTGCCAAATAGGCTTTTCCCCATCAATCTTCATTTAGACAACAAAAGTCCGATGAAGAGAATAATAAATAAATAAACTAGAACACTTACCCTATGTTTGTAACCAAATTCAAATCTCTCAATTAAATGATCACTCAATGCTTATGGTAAATGAAAATTAGAATATCTCCAACCTCCTTTTCCAAACCATTTACATTTAAATATTCACTCACTGGCACGAACACTCCGGTCGTTGTAAGCAAATCACTTTCAGACACATTCTTCGTACTCGAACCTATCGCAACGCATCTGGGAAAATATAGAAACACCGCCAAAGCGTATCTCTAGTGTACCAACACCGATGATTTATTATAGGCACCCTTTTTCTGTATATTGTGTTAGGCGCTTCTTTCCATAATTTCGCCTAGCCTTTTCCACGCTCGCACCCTCGATTGTCTTCAACGGAACAGCGAAATTAACTCTATATAACTAGAGCTAACAGTAATTTAGGTAAATCTGAAAATATCGCTGATCATCAATGACTACCTATATGTGCTACTCACCCGAAAAACAGACAATCAGATTTTGATGCCTATACACTTCCGAAAACACCGTGGAGAATCTTCTCCGAAGCTGGCCTCCCAATAACAACAACAACAACGAAAACACGCGACACTCTCCTACTGCTCTGGTTCTCCTTGCTTCACCACTGCGCCTCCACACGTCCCGTGTAGTCCAAGGATAATATTGACGTCGTCGTCGTCGTCGTTCGACTCTCACGGGTGATGAAATATTTCAAACTATGTACAATACAACACGCACTCTGGGTAGCACTCGGCACCACTACCACTCCGGAGTCACGAGCCACACACACATACACTGTGACGAGCGACCACCACTGGATGAAGGAGGCGTCGGGTGACGATGAATTTTCCTCCCCACAAGAGCCGAAGCGGCGAGAGAACACGGGGTGACACGCGATAGGCAGAGGGTGGGAATTTTCTTCGCTGTTTTTTCCAGCACACACAGAGAAAGGGCCAGGTAGGAGCACTAACTTGTACAAATTTTCAACTTTCCTCTGGGGAATCTCCGTACGGTAATGGAATTGTCAACTAACTAGATAAACTATTAGCACACTACATCAACTGCAAGTTTCAACACTTTGTCCTAGGGAAACACTACCAAAACAACGCGAAATAAGAACGGGAAACTCCACTCGATTTAACTCGGTAACTGGGAAAAACTGGGCTAAAAACGGAGCTGTCACTCTTCGGTACACAATTCCTGACCGAGATCCATTTCACACAAGTCAGTCGTCGTGGTCGAGAATAGGTCTCACCGTGCTAGGTGGTGGGTAGCAACGATGTGTTCGAGAGTTTCGAGAGAACGTGCTCCCTCTCTCTCTCTCTCTCAGCCAGCAGGTCACTCATCGCGGCGGAGTCTTGTCAACATTGCTACCTACCGACCTACCAACAATAAGAGAGCTGTCTCTCTGGTGAGGCAGTGGAGCACATGTGGTCCGGGAACTCAGCGTTTATTGTTTTGGGGGAAAAGCACATTATTTCACTTGAATCCTTGTTTTTTCCTTGTTAGGCTGATTCGATGGGTGCCACCGGAGAGCGAGCGAACGAAAAGAGTGGCTGAGCACGTGTCGTGTATGGGTGAGCGACCGGCACGGCAAATCGGACGAGTTTTGATTATTATGGGTGGGTAGCAGAGGCGATCATGTTGCGAGTGTTTTCGGCAAAGAATTGAAATTAGATGCGGGTTAAAAAGCAATTCAGGGAAACTTACTGAGAACAATTGGCTGAAACTTCTGGAATAAATGTTGGCTTTACTAGAAGCGATTCCTACGGAGGTTCAAGCGTTTCCACTAAGAATTAACATTTGATAGGGGAGTATTAGACACCTCAAGCCTCATTTATTCATACCATTTGGAATAAGACAGTCCTTTTAAAGGATTTATTTGATTTGTCCAACAACATTATGCTTTGATTGTTCAGGGGATAAAGCCCTTTACGTTGAAGGGCAGATAAGTTCATAATTCATCCACTACGAGGCGCAAGTGTACATGTGCACTTGCTGTCTATGATATATCACTAGATCCAGGTTATCTAAGTAGCTGCTGTCTTCTGTAAAGTTGTTCAGGTGACCAAGTTCTTTTGGATGGTAAACATATTTGTTCAGATTTCTCCAACAGATCAGCCCTAGTTTGCATGTTAGCATCCTGTATAAGCTATATTTTGAGAACTTGTCCATATAAAGAGCTGCTGTCTTGGACAAAAATTAATGCCATCCTCAAACTCAGCACTTCAGCAGAGACATATTTGACAGAATTGCCTTATCGCAAAATAATAGGTCCGTATTTTTAATAATGTCATTAGGGTGACCATTTTCATGGTAGGGTGGTCAATAAAATCTATTTTTTAAATGACCTTTTTAAAAAAATCATAACTTTCGAACCACTGGGCCAATTTGAAAGATCAATGTATCAAATTAAAAGAAATAAAAAATAAAACGATAAAAAATTGGATTTTGTATTGTATTGAAAAACATTTATTGCATTTGATTTTTCTTTTTATTGTTTTCGTGGTTTGTAGACAGAGGGCGCAATATGTGTTTATATTTTTCCTTGAAAATTTAGGCTTTTTTACACAACATATAAAAAAATCAGCGATGTGTTTTTTTTTTTCGTTTTTAAGTTATGTTTTTTGAAGGTATCAAGTTTTGGGTTTTCGCTCAATACTCCTATGAAAAAGCTATGAACTATTTTAAAAAAGTCACCTTTAAAAAAAACGATTTTTTGGACCACCCTAACATGGAAATAGTCACCTTAATGACAAAATAAAATAAAAACACGGGTCTAATATTTTTCGATAAGTAACAAAACCCCTCCCCTGCTGGGGAGAGAGGTAATCACGCTTACCACTACACCACCGGCGCAGCTAATATTGTGCAATAGATTCATATTCTCCTATCAGGCTATCAAAATATGTGTAGTGCATTGCAGATTTGTTGAGTAAAGTTAAGCTTAACTAAGTTTTGTTCAGTCTTTAGTTCAGCTAACATATTGAGGTTGAATTATGGGGATACAATTCGCTTTATGAACTACTAATCAACCATATATTCAGCTGTGTACACATTAAATCAACAAATAATCAGCTTCTGTTCTTACTGTTTAAATTGTTACTTGGGTAACTTCTTAAGAAGAACATGACCTTTCTTTATCTTAAAATATTTGCTATGGATTTGGAAAGAAAAATCTGCCTACAACATATTGCTGATACAGTTCTTACTACCAGCAATGGCAGAAACATTGAGTGGATCCGTTGGCATACGAAGGGATGCAGAATAAAAAGCAACTGGAGAAACAAAATCACGAACTCAATAAAAGCTAAAATAAAATTAAAAAATAATAGTCCCTCGGCTCCGTTAAGCTCTAAGAGACACTGAGCCTATCAAATAAAAACCATAGAAAAAAATCATGATTTATGGACATCAAAATGGTAAAATTCAAAATATCCAAAAATTCCGAATTCCGAAGTCTCTAATCTAATTTTCTAAAATCGAAGATCTATTAAAAGCATTCGTCAAATACTGCATTTTTCTCTATTTTCAAAAACAAGAAAGCTAGTTTTTTTTATATCAATTGATTTGGGGACCATTTTATTTTAAAAGTGGTCCAAAGAAGGAAATTTTTATGAAAAAAAAAACACTTCACCGGAGACATCAAACGTCCAAAATAAAAAATAAAATCAGTAGACGTTTGTCTTGCTAAATTCCCATCCTGGACCACAGTGCAATGGAGCTACGGATGTCACCTACAGGGAACTATGTCCAATATGTGCGAGTGCACGATTTGTCACCGGAATTTCCTGACTGAGATCCAGCGTTGGTGCTGGAGAAATACGGGAAAGTTTCCAAGTAACCAACAAGCTGAATAAGTGGCACTTTCTGCCTTGTACGCTGCTTGTAAGTTTGTCATCCGGGAGAAATTCCCTCTGAAGTTGCGCATAGACATATATACAGGTTCAAGCTGTATACATGGACATGAAAAAGGAGAAGATTAAGATTGTATCCACAACAATCCAGACCCATCAAAACTTAAGTAAAACACAAATTCCTATTTTACGAGCCACCGTTCGAACAGAGAGTTTCGGGTTTTCCTACAATATCCTCTTCACCTTTCGATCCATGACAGGATCACGTCCATTATTTTTATCACTTCTCGGTTTCCTCTCGACCATCAAACGTTCCGAAAATGATTTGAGCACACCTTGAATAGTGGAATTAGGTAAATTAATTTTTTGCAAGTTCCCGTATTGACAAGTCAGGATTTGCATTACGTCCATACAAAATCTGCTCGCGCACGTGTTTTTCATTCATCGCCATCTTGAACACTAAACATGGAATGTAATGCAATATTTCAAAAGTTACAGTGATTTTTAGGTGCCCGGATTTATGTGGATACATACCTTAATTTCCTAAATCGGAAAAGGAATGTCTATTTACGACGGGGATAAAAACAAATGCTTCTTGTGCATGTCGGAAAGGCACCAAATGAATTCCTGCCCCAAGTGTGATGGTAAAATAACAGTATGAGGAACAAAGAGCTAGAAGTTCATACGCGGTTTTGAGGTAATGAATATGGACGTGGCGATCACTGAGGCCTCAGGGGACAAAGAAGAAGAATAATCAAGGGAAACCGAAGCTAATGACAAGAAGTATTACCATAGAGGTAACTCTAAGACCAGAGGGTCAAGAAGAAACGTGCTCAACTGTTTGGCTCAGCTCTGGTGCTCTCTTCGGTCCCAAGCTAATCGATGCACCCCTCGAAATATAGGAAAATCAACGAACCCCACATTTTATCTGTCAAACTTTCATAGCGAATCAAAACAAACATAGTGTAGTGCTAGAATTTTGACTACAATGGGGTACGTTAATCGAATTGCTTGAGATCAATAGGATAGTCAAGTAGTGAGCCAATTTAAAATCGATAGTTGCCACCGGTTGGTATTACTACAAGTTCGGATTCGTGACCTACAGGAAGAAGCAACAGATAACAACATGATGAACAACAGACCAAGCGTGGGGTAAGAGACAGAAAGAGAGAAATTATTTACTTGTAAGGAAAACAAGCAGAAACATACAAAAAGTCACCTAGAAGAACTCCTCGCGAGCCCCTTAGGTACGAAAACAATCGACACTGCATAAGAAATTTATAATAGTTTAACAAATGGATGGATGGATGGATGGATGGAATTAATAAAAGTCTACTCAAGTGTCGAAAACTGCATCACTTCCTTCCTAACCCCTCAAATGTAATTTTATATCTAGTCCTTCGACTTTGTAGAGTTATCGAAGACAGTTGAACCAACAATCAATACGAAACTAACGATTTTAAATTGGCTCACTACTTGACTGGCCTATTGGTCCCAAGCAAATCGATTAACGTTACCCATTACAGTCAAAATTCTAGTACCACACTATGTTTGTTTTGATTCGCTATGAAAGTTTGACAGATAAAATGAGGGGTTATTGGATTTTCCTATGTTTCGAGGGGTGATTCGATTAGCTTGGGACCGAAGATAGTACCAGAGCTGAGCCAAAAAGTTGAGCACGTTTCTTAGGGACCTTCTAGTCTTAGAGTTATCTCTATGGTTGAACCATACTGATTTCTATGAAATTTTGCATAATTGTTCGCTATGGGCAGTCATTCAAATTTTGTTTCTCTTCCATATAAACCCATTCAAAATGTGCACGACATAGACTGGAACTAACAGGAATTGCGAAATAACCTCGTTTTACCGGAGTAGCTGCCTAGTCAAGTAGTGAGCCAATTTAAAATCGTTAGTTTCGTATTGATTGTTGGTAGCATTGCGCTCGAGCGAGGGTGAAAGCACTGCATAGAAAAATGAGCAAATACACAAACCTTTCTTCTAAGGTTGTAATCTTTGCTATCAAAATCGTTTGAAACATTTACCTTTGCGCGGCAGATGATGCGATTATGTCGGTCTCATAGCGGTCGTATGAGAAAATGGAAGAGTTGCCAGTTTTTCAGATATGTTGTCTTCGCTTTTATCCTACAAGTTTGTCTCAGCCGACAATTTTCTGGTGCTGTGATTAATTGAAAAAATATCGAATACGATTTCTAAGAAACTTTGCATAACTGTTCGCTGTGGGCAATCATATGAATTTGTGCTTGAATTTAGTCATTTGGACTTACGCCTCATATTTCAAAATGATATGAGGCGTAAGTCCAAATGACTAAATTCAAGCACAAATTCATATGATTGCCCACAGCGAACAGTTATGCAAAGTTTCATAGAAATCAGAGAGTCTAAAATCTGATCATTTTGTCAGTTTAAGAGCCTCATGTGTAGGCCTTGTAGGCCCTTTTATCGCCAACCGAGGCCCACGCAAAGCAACAACATCATCGGGAAAGGGAAAGTTTTCCATAAGAAGGGCATAAGAAGGTTTGTTTACAAAAAGCTTCTATGCCATTTTCACATGTTGTTCTTGAGTTGGCGTGGCGAATAATCATCGGATTTAGGGAAAAATCACACATTTAAGTGAACCTAGATGAAAACTGACTGGTGAAGCTTCAGTTCACTACCCAAGTCTGCCGTGCAATTCACCTAACTTCGCTCATTTTGCCAATGCAGCGATGTTCCGTTTTAGGCATCAAACGTTTCCATTTTTAGTAACCCAAAAAATAGATCTGAAACATTCGGATGAAAGTCAAGTAATATTCATTAAATACAGGAAGAAACCGAAGGACTCTATGGACAAATTTTGGGGACTTCAGCGAGGATCCAGAGTATATCCTTGAAGAATTTACACAATTCCGAAAATGGACCTAAATCATGTTGGGATCGAGTCTGAAGTACTGGTACTGGTAGTGGTACTTCGAGAACAAATTCGTCAAGGCTTCGGAAGATCAAGTTCAATGCATTTTGACAGCAAAATTCATTATTATATTCATCCATGACCATCAGATGACCATCACAATGAGTTTGATACAGTATTTCAATCAACAGATTGAGAATAGTTCGATAGCAATTTTAATTAATTTCCATAAAATATCTACGGCATAGATTGATATAAAATTTGTACAGGCTTTAAAGACAATCCCAGAAAACATGTCATGAATCATCCAAATTTGCTGATCTATGTAGTAATTATATTTATTTGAAAACCAGTAATGGATGCACGATAGCTCTCTAATGTCTCGCAAAATTTACTCAGCGAATTTTTTTTAATTTTGCAAAAAATGCAAAACTGGCTCAGAGCATTTTCTTTTGAAGTCCTTGATGTTGATTTTTAAGTGATTTGAACTTTTCTTTAAGCTTTCCGGGATTGATTACCGGGATTCTGTTTCAGAAAGGCGTAGTGTAGTAGTGTAAGTAATTGGTTAAGGACAGGCTTGTAGCCAAATTTACAAGATGAATCCCCTGTAGATGAATTTAGAATTGCCACTCATTCACAAAAAAAAACTAGCAATGGTTTTTTTTTTTTTTTTTAGTCACTTTAACACTCTTGGGTCATTCGTGACTTGTCCGGGGGTGAGATTTGAACTCGTGACTTTGGCGTGAGAGGTATGGATGCTAACCACTACGCCGGGGTCGCCCCCACTAGCAATTGTGTCTTTTTAAATAATGCATACAACGCTCATTGAAGACTAAAAACGAGAAACTTTAAGAACAAACGCTTGATATCTACTAAAACGTTACACAGTTATTATGATTTATATGCAGATTGGGGTCATACTGAATAAAATTAAGCTAAAACAAGGGTGCATATCGAGCTACGAAGGTAATTTTAAGAAATTTGCAAGGGATTGTGAGGTCTGCTTTGTCGAGCTAAGTAGAATATCGTGTAAGAAAGAATTAACTGTATTTTTAGTAAATAATCGCAGCTTCATGCAGTTCATGAATTACTTCCAGTCAAAGATTTTAAGAAAATAAGGTAATCTTTTGAAGATTTTCCAAGCAAGTGTAAATAAAACCCAGGGGTATTCAACAGCTGTCAAACCCACTACATTCAGCATACGAAAAAACTACTGTTCAGTTTTTGAAAATTGAAGCCCTTCACCTTAAACCTGCATGTCTTAAATTAGAACGTTCCTATGGGTACCTATGGGATCTGTTGTTTTGGTACAAAACCATAATATCAGAATATTATTCTGATTCAATGGAAAAAATAACAGGTAGCATCGATATTCCATTAACATGAAGGTTTAAAAATGTGCCTCAGTAATAGCCCCTGGATCAAACCCTGGCGAACTCATCAAAGAAAAAATCTTAAAATATTGCTCCATGGTAATGCTTGAGTTCAAGGAAACGCTTTTTCAAACCATTTTAATAGTGTGATTAATTGAGCATATTGTTCCAAAAATGCCTACACCATTTATGTTCCATCATCCATCCGTATAATGATTAATGAAACATGATTTAAGGATCAACGTATATTTGTTGAAATACCTTGACAAAGTGTAAATAATTACAAATAACCAAACAACAGTATGTAGTTCACATTGACACATAAATCAACTCGTAAACAAGAATGTTCAACCTATAGTTGACATCTCTCACGAATATGTCCTATCTCACCACAACAGAAAAAAAAAAGAAAAAACTCAAAGCAATATGATCAACATCAATAACAAAATAACAACTCGTCTATCGCTACCAACCGCCCACCACCCACCCAACACCCGCTGTGCTCCCGTCGCTGCACACATCCACATGTGAAACGCCACTTTCCTTCAATCAGGCAGCAAAAGTAGCAACAACAACGACAACGACAACATCAGTACCTAGCAGCCGCACGTTGATCCGTCGTCTCCTGTGTGTATTTGAAAAGGGCACCGAAAGAATCACGTTCCAACCGAAAAGCAGCAGCTAGCTTAGAATTTCCACTAACCGAGTTTTTCACGTTCTTCATTTTCTCGCCATCGCACTCTCTCCCATCGGTTCACCAGTATCTTCCCTCTCGGAACCACTTGCCCATCTCAGTTGCTCTCTCGCTGTTCAACAACAGCACCCGTAGAATTTTCAATCACCCTTCTCACTCGCACACATGAACACTCACCAACTCACCAAGGAGAGGAAAAACTTGCTACCACTGTCAAAAGCAGAAGAAAATGACTACCTACTATATGTTTTATTTTTTCTTCCCTTCACAAACTTGGCCAAAAACTTCCACGCCCGAATTCACACTCGGTCCTCGCAACACGGTCCAACGCCCGGGAAATGCACCGTCCTCGATGATCACCGATGGTTAGGTGGAGAACACTCCTGCCTTCAAAGGTGCACTTTTTTCCCCGAGAACACACGCACACGCGAGATAAACACACCGAGCGCGGCCTGCTGCTTCTGGCCTCCTCCAGTTCGAGTGTGGTGGGTAGGAAAATTCGCGGCGTTCGACGACCGACCGACCAACTAGGACGATTCGAAAGAGGCAGAATGATGAAAATTCACTCGTCGTCGTCTTTGGTCGTGGTTCACCGGGTTCACCCAGCACGGCTGTCAAAATTGCTTTCCCATGCACACTCACTGCGTTGTGTTTATCGTCGTTCGTTTGTTTGCCTATCAAAGAATCATCCAATTCAAGCAATTCCAAACTCTTCACTGTGTGAGGCGTGCAACGTTCCGCGTGTTGGGAGTGAGTAAAAGAAGCATGTCTTATTATTATCGCCTGAGCATGTATTGTGTGCTGCAAATGAACGCGCTGATGAGCAGTGAATGCTTGGGGCTTTGACAAGTGCAAGTGAGCTGCTTGTTGAAGGTTGATAACAAGAGAAAGGGCAGTTTGTACATCGCTCACTGTGGGGAGCATTCGGAATTTCAGTTTAATTAATCGGTGAGAAAATGTCGTTAACTAGAAGCATCCTCCAAAATTTGAAAATCTCCATTGATTTAAAAATTCCGGAGAATGGAGACGCATGGTATTTAATGAGACTTTTAAAGGAAATATTATTCAATTATAGAGTTAAATTTATCTTTCTCGAAAAAGAGTAATTTTAGCACCATTGCACAATGAAATGAAACTACACGGTTAGCCGACACAATTATCAGATCTAAATTAATTTGATAAATTTGTTAACCAAAACGGTTTGCAAACGCCAAGTTTCCAACAAAAATAAACTCTTTAAAGTCCTTGAAAAAAGAATTTTCAACTTTTTTGAGCACTTTTTATACGATAGTAAAAAATATATAAACAATATATATTTTTTATTTTGCAGATCAAAAGTATATTAAAAACTAATGGCAAAACTAAATTTTTATACCATTCTAATAAATCAAACCTCCCCCGCTCATTCCGCCACGAAAACCTCCATCTCCAACGCCTGTTTACCATTCCGGGTCAGCAGATTCATTCCACCACGGTTCACCATCAAATAGTCCAACCCCTTGCTCAGAAATGTCTTCGGTAGCAAAAAATCCTTAAAGTCCCGAACCTGCATCCGACAACCTCTCACGTTGATCCGCTCCGAATCGCTGATGGTCAAGTCCCCGTACACCGGTCGGGTCACGCTCGGACCAATCAGCCACAGTACAAAGATATCCTTCTCCGGGTCGGATCCATCCTGTGCAGCTTCCCGTCTCTGGCAGATGTCGTTGTAGATCTCCGCCGGTATCTCATCGTCTGCCAACATATCCGTCAGGTGAGTCTTGCAACCCATGACCAGTACCGGAAAATGATTCTCGTAGACAAGGTTGTTTGACGAAAGGATGGAGTTCCTTTGGGAAAATCCCATTTGAGTTGGTCTGGACCGTTCATCTTTTCCGCCGTACAGCACAAGACCCATACAAATTGGTTGACCATGTGGAAAGATGGACTCCTGGAAGGAAAGGACGGCTTTCTCACCGGCTTCCACTGGCTTCAGGTCAATGTTCTTATGTTCGGTCAGCAGGTGATCCAGGAGAGCCGTTTCCGAAAGCACCGTGGGACAACGGATGATGGGACACTTCGAGGGGTTACGTGTTGACGGTTTGGGTTCGGATTGGTTTTGCATCGTGCTGGGGATGTTGTTACTGCATGGAATGATGGTTTGCGGAGTCAATGTTTGCTTGGATTAATTTGGAAGGCAGCTTTAGCTTTATGAGCTTTCGTGAACCTGAAGCAATTTGTTCAATTTGCTTTTAACGTAGGAGTACGTCTTTCGGCAACATATTGGGGGTGCAATTCCAACAAAAAAAAACAAAATCGACCGCCTTACGAATCAGCTAAAATGAACACCTAATCAATTTTCAATAGGTGACTATTGAAAATTACACAAATATCCAACAATGGTGATAAAAATGATCACAGATTGCCTGATAAAAAGTGGTTTCCCTAACACAGTGGTCAAATATTGATACCGAGTACATAAATGTACGGTCGTGTCTTGGATACAACCTCTTACTTTTTTGCAACAGGAAAGCTGCTCCTATAGGAAAGATTGAAAGACTTCGTGGGATGTTTAAAGCTTTCCTCGATTTTCCTCAAATTTCTGCTTGATTATTCATTAGGAAAATTTAGGAAATTTCAAGCAGTCTACACTCAAAAAATGGATCACATATCTAATGAATGAAATCCATGTGGATTTCACATAGCTTTCCTGTGATCATATAGCTGCAAATCCCACCACAAAATAACATGAATGTTAGGAGGCCGATGAAATTAATACGAAAAATCATATAAAATTCACTTTGTGACTTTCTCATTATTTTATATTTTTTTATTTTTTATTTGCTAACAATTACTTGATTGAGCCAATATTTTGTAAAGTTCGGTATAAGCTTTAAAATGGTTATCAAGTAAGAAACTGATCAACATCAAGTCAAACGGTCGAATTCCCTCAGACACGTTTGTAGTAGATAGAGTTAGTCCCAACAAACAATCGTCTATTGAAGAAACGACTTCTTGGCCATTTTATTCAACTGCATGCTTAATAGTACTTGTACTATTTTTAATAATAACTTCTGTTCAGGCTTTGTTCACACAAATCTGGAGAATTTATTCAACCACAACATTGAACTACTGGTGTTGTATAAGGTATGTCGAGAAGCTTTTATTCGACTTATATGAGTTGTAACAGAGTTTATACGATAAAATTTTTGATTATTCAGCGTTTATTAGACATCACTGCTTCTCCTTAAAACAGTAATGCTCTGTATACGCTTGATTCTCATGTGAAGTAACGTTTAATTAGACATTATTATACATTTATTAAACGATTATTCAACTGTGGGAAAATTAACCCGAAAATAAGAGGACAGGGTGAACAGGGACAAGGGAAGGGTGTGTGTGTTTCTTAAGTGTATTGTATTTCAATATTTCTGACGTGGCTCGCACCACACAGATATTAGAAACTTTATTAAATACTTATACATGCCGTTGTATGGGAATCTAACCATGTACCTTCCGATCACCAGCCGCTTGCCTTGTCATCTGAGTTATCCTAGAATTCATCATATGGGCAACTCAATAATCTATAAAAGCTTGCATGAAAGTAAATACCTATCAGCACTCCCGATCGCAACTCTAGCTCCTTCAAGGCCCTGTGGGAATGATTAATTCATTCATCATTGTTTTAAATGAGACCGATGTTGCCTCTTCACATCTCCAAGTCGAAAGAAAGGATGCTCGGTTATATTTTAAACTAGATCAATGCATTCATTATCGTGAGTCATGTGATCGATGATTACTATTTAAATTAATTATGTTCTACACAAATAAAAAAAAAGGGTTGAGCTTGGGATTGAACTCACGACCTTCTAATTGGAAAGCAAAAACGGTAACCACTACTCTACTGATTTCGCCTTGTTGTAAGACTGAATCAGTGTTATCGAATAATGAATCTAATACGTCGTTTATAAAGCATTTACAAATCATGTGATTACAACATGGAATCATAGTGGTAAAAGAGCTATTATGCTGACTGTATTCACCTTTATTCAGCAATATTGTAAAGTAATGCAATGAAATCTAATAAAGGAGCTGGAGAACATTTATTAAACGTCTAATAAAGCATGTTATTAAATCAATTGAAAACAGTCGAATTAAAGTGTCAATGTATGTACAAATTACACTTATTCAGTTTTTTATTAGATCGAACTTTTGGCGTTGAATTGGGAAGACATTTAACACTTTTACAGCTTTTAATAAGTAAATTAATCAGATCAGAGCATTGGAACAATGAGCTTTTTCAGCACATAATTCGACAACTCTTTTTATTCAGCATTGTACACTGTTATACAGCATTTATTCAATATATATATATCCTTATTTGTGACTTTGAATTGTTTGTTGGGTGGTATAAGAGCTATTTTGCTGAGTGTATTCACCTTTATACAGTAATATTGTAAAGCAATGCAATGAAATCTAATAATGAAGCTAGAAAACATTTATAAGACGTTTAATAAAGCATTTTATTCAATCATTTGAAAACAGTCGAATAAAAGCGACAATGTATGTGCAAATTACACTTATTCAGTTTGTTATTAGATCAAACTTCTGGTTCTGAATAAGGAAGACAGTCAACGTTTATAAAGCTTTTAATAAGAAAATTAATCATATCAGAGCAAACGGCGCATCTATCGATCTCAATGAGCTTTTTTCAGCACATAATTCGACATCCTGTTTTATTCAGCATTGTACACTGTTATACAGCATTTATTCAATGTGTATGCTTATTTGTGACTTTGAATTGTTTGTTGGGGTGTTGAATAAATAATGAGTAGAATCGAGTGAGCGTGAAGCGTGATAGTCCGTATGTAAACGGAATCTCATTGGTTAGAGAATTTTGATAGGTTAGCAGGTATAAATATGAAGAACCTAAGCTCGTTGAAGTCATGGGCATTCTCTGCTTGATCGTCAAGCAGTTTAGTTCGGTGTTAGCTCGCTCTCTCGAGTTGTTTGAAAAGTTCATTGCGATAGTGTTCGTGTTCTCTCTTTCGCGGTTTGTCGTGCGTGTGTGTGTGCCCCGTAATGGGGAAGCATCGGTCGCGAAGCCCGGCGAAGGTCCAGAACCCCGGAGAAGGAAGCTCCGGTGTGCCTACCTCGAACAGGTTTGCTGTTCTCCCCATGGATGGGAATATCCAGCCAGCTGTGTTGGAAAAACGCAGTAAGAAGAGGAAGAAGAATCGAGGCCAGTCCGATGTCACTGCGACGAACAACAGCGATGTTGGAGATTCGCGATGTGACTCAGTGCCAGCGGTGTCTGAACTTCGGACACGGTACCCGCAACTGCAACATTAAGCCACGCTGCGGAAATTGCGCTCAAGACCATGCCACCTCTGAATGTGCTGCGGATGAAGCTGTGGCGTCCAAATGCGCCAACTGTGGTGGTGCTCACCAAGGATCCAACAAGCAGTGCCCTAAACGCGAGGATTTCAAGCGCATCCGAAATCAAGCGTCCACCAACAATCAACCAGCACGAAGGAAGGATAAGGCCCCGGCTTTCAGGACAGAGGACTTTCCACCTCTTCGTGGACAAGCGAATGCCAGGGTGCGATCCGCGCCCCCTCAAGAAACGTCTGGATCTTCTGCTGGACAAAGCTCTCCATCCCCCCCTGGATTCTGGAGGCAACCAACAGCTCAAACAAACAATCCCGATCTGTTCTCAGCAGACGAACTGATGGAGATTTTTATCAACATGACCGGTGCTCTACGTAAGTGCCGCAATAAGCCCGAACAGATCCAAATGCTCGGTAAGTTCATCATCCAATATGGTGTCTAAACCGCTAACCATCGCTACCTGGAACGCTTGCTCTGTAAGAGCTAAACAGATTGAGCTTGCCGACTTCCTCCGCAAGCATAGCATCGACGTGGGTCTTCTAACCGAAACCCACCTAAAGTTCGGTGACAGCTTCTGGTTGCCTGACCACAACATTATCCGGCTTGATCGCACCAGCTCCAGGGGGGGTGGTGTAGCGGTCATCGTCAGAAAGGGAATCAAGTTTTGCACTCTGCCCCACATCCGCACTTCTATCATCGAGGCCATTAGTGTGGAGGTGGAATCACCAACTGGAAACGTCCGGTTCATCGCTGTTTACTGCCCACGCCAGTGTACCGCAAGCAACGGATTAGGAATCCAATTCAAGAAGGACCTGACCGCCATCACCCGTACTAGCTCCCGATTCATCGTTGGGGGCGACCTGAACGCCCGCCATGAAGCTTGGCGGAACTACCAGAGGAATCGAAACGGATGTCTATTGTTCGACCACGCACAACATGGACTGTACACAGTGCAATTTCCGGACGAGCCAACTTTCATCTCTCCAGCGGGAAATCCCTCCACGCTAGACTTTTTCCTGTCAAACATCGGACTATCCAAGCCGGAGGCGCACAACGATCTCAGCTCCGACCACCAACCGGTGGTGACTGAAGTCGGTGTCAACGTGGTTCCTGCTAGAGGCTGCCTGCGTAAAGACTACCACCATGTCAACTGGGTGCAGTACGGTCGAATGGTGGACAGCAACATCGATGAAAATCCACTGCTCGACACCGTAGATGACATCGACCGGGCGTTGGAAGGACTCCAACAGGCCATATCCGAGGCTGACGAGACATGCGTTCGACAAGTTCCTGTGAGGGGTAAGTTTGTTGCTATTGATTCCCACACCCAATTATTGATTCGATTGAGAAATGTGCGTAGACGCCAGTTTCAGAGGACTGGAGACCTGGGCAAAAAACGTGAAATGGCCGATCTGAACAGGCAGATTGCTTCCAGAATGGACTCACTCCGAAATGAAAGTTTCGGGCGTGTTGTCCAGAATCTGGACGACCGCTCCAGACCATTCTGGAAGGTAGCCAAGGTCCTGAAAAATCATCCCAAACCCGTTCCACCTCTCAAAGTCGAAAATGATGACGATCGGCTTTTAATCACCCCACAGGAGAAAGCAAATGCGATCGGCGAGCATGTCGCTTCATCGCATTTGCTTGGCTCGACTATCCAAAGTCCGCTCGATGATCAGGTTGCGCAATGCGTTCAAAACCTAGATGCCTCCCCTTGTGTCGTGCCTCCGGCGGATATGATTACAGTACAACAAATTTGCTCAGCGCTGAAATGCACCAAGAACATGAAGGCTCCCGGGTTTGACGGTATATTCAACTTGATCTTGAAGAAACTCAGCATGAAAGTGCAGTCTCTTCTAACCGCTATCTTCAACAGATGTTTGGAACTGCACTACTTTCCAAGCATCTGGAAAGTAGCAAAAATCATACCAATCCGCAAGCCCGGTAAGGATCCAACATTGCCTTCAAGCTACAGACCAATCAGCCTCCTTTCAGCGCTGAGCAAATTGTTCGAGAGACTCATTCTCAATCGTTGGCTCAAGTTTGTCGAGGAAAATAACATTCTCCTTCCGGAACAGTTTGGGTTCAGAAAGGGGCACTCCACCAATCACCAGCTAGTGCGGGTGATGAATAACATCCGAAGTAACAAAGCTGTATCCAAGTCCACAGCCATGGCATTGTTAGACGTTGAGAAAGCGTTTGATAATGTCTGGCACAATGGGCTTGTATACAAGCTTTGTAACTTCAACTTTCCATTACATCTGGTTAAAATCACCCGTAGCTACCTCCAGCAAAGGTCGTTCAAGGTATCGTTGAATGGTTGTCTTTCAGACACGTTTTCCATCCCTGCAGGAGTCCCGCAAGGCAGTCTGCTGGGCCCCTTGCTTTACAGCATTTACACTTCCGACATTCCTCCCCTCGGAGACGGTTGCGTGTTTTTCCTGTTCGCAGATGATACCGCAATAGCCGTCAAAGGAAGGATGCCTCGCGAAATAACAAACAAACTTCAACGATGCCTTAACGCCTTTGCTGATTATGCCACCACGTGGAAAATCAAAATCAATGCTTCCAAAACACAAACAATCATGTTCCTCCATCGGCAATCACCCAAACTAAAACCGGCTCCCTCTTGTACTGTAATCATGGATGGCACAAGGGTTGAGTGGTCCGCCGAAGTAACCTATCTCGGGATGTTGTTCGATGAAAAGCTCCTCTTCCGTTCGCATGTAGAGAAAACAGTAGTCAAGTGTTCTGTCTTGGTTAGGTGTCTGTATCCGCTGATTTGCCGCAGATCCCGCCTCTCAAGGGTGAACAAACTGTCCGTCTACAAACAAATAATAGCACCTGCGATCCTCTACGCAGCTCCGGTGTGGGAATCATGTGCACAGACTCACAGGAACAAAATCCAGGTCGCTCAGAATAGAGTGCTGAGGATGGTACTTGATCGTCCTTTTGACACTAGAATAACAAATTTACACGAAGAGGCAGGCATTGCCAAAATAGATTCCAGAATTAACGAAATTAAGACTAAATTTGCACAAAAATGTAATTTATCAGAACATGCTTTGATAAGCAATTTGTATATAGTAGATTAGGTGTACATAGTAGTTGTAGGTTAGTTGTAGTTGTAAATAGTAGTTATAAGTAGTCTTCTTTTTCAAATTTTCAAGCAAACCAATCCCACCAAGGTGGTCATACTTTAAAATAGACCTGATAGGACTAGGAACTGTAAATAATAATTAAAATCTCAAATGTACTAAAGTTGAAAAGACGCATCTGTGTCACTTAAAAAAATCATACATGTAAACCACACAATCACAAGAAATAAAGATCATTTAAAGCCAAAGCTCGTTGAAGTCATTCTTGTAACGAATTTTGGAGGTGACGGACCACCACCAGCAACAGAAACAGCAGCAGCAGCAGTAAATTCAGCAGCAGCAGATGCAGCCGCACCCGTGGCAGCTGCATCGCTAATTCGTGTAGCCGTGGCCGAGGCTGGAAACCTCGGTCCGGTCACGACAACGTTTAGGGTAATCAACTCTGCCCACTGTTACAAAACACAGCATGGCACACTGTTCGGCACGGTAGGACAAACGCTGACATGTAGAACACAAGAAACATATTAAAAAAGGCATCATTGTCGAGCGTTGACGTTTTGCCAATCGTTGCTTACTTTGTTTACTCCATTGTAAAGCCAAATAATGTCGAGAATCGTGACATGACACACAGTGCTTTTAAACTGTAAGGATTTTCTGCATCATGAATTCATTCAACCTAACAAAACTCAATCCATGTAAAGCGAAACTCCGCTGCGGCTTGTGGTTTTGTCCAGAACAGCTTATAAAGGGTGATACGGTCAAAATTTGGTCAATATCAACTTGACGTATTTCTTTCAATTTTGCATTTAAAAAACCTGAACACCCCTCATTTTGAAGGTGTGTGTGTGTGTAGAATGTTGCTCCTATTTTGATTTTGGAATTCACTCTTCAGTTGTCAAAATGCCGTCCAAGCAAGAAGAGCAGCGTATCAAAATTTTGCTCGCGCATCGCGAAAATCCGAGCTACTCGCACGCAAAGTTGGCAAAATCGCTAAAAGTTGCCAAATCAACCGTTACAAATGTAATTAAAGTGTTTGTGGAACGTTTGTCGACAGCCAGGAAGTCTGGATCGGGGGGAAATCGAAAACCGGAAGCCGCTGAGACAACAAAGAGAGTTGCCGGTAGTTTCAAGCGAGATGCCGCAAATAAGCTGGGTGTATCGTCTACAACCGTGCATCGAGCCAAAAAACGAGCCGGACTATCGACTTACAAGAAGGTAGTGACTCCAAATCGCGATGATAAACAAAATACGACGGCCAAAGCGCGATCCCGGAGGCTGTACACGACGATGCTGACGAAGTTTGACTGCGTGGTAATGGACGACGAAACCTACGTCAAAGCCGACTACAAGCAGCTTCCGGGACAGGAGTTTTATACGGCAAAAGGAAGGGGAAAGGTAGCAGATGTTTTCAAGCACATGAAACTGTCAAAGTTCGCAAAGAAATATCTGGTTTGGCAAGCCATCTGTACCTGTGGCTTGAAAAGCAGCATTTTCATAGCTTCCGGGACTGTCAACCAAGAAATTTACGTGAAAGAGTGTTTGAATAAACGTCTGCTGCCTTTCCTGAAGAAACACGGTTGTTCCGTACTGTTTTGGCCGGATTTGGCATCTTGCCATTACGGTAAAAAGGCCATGGAGTGGTACGCCGCCAACAACGTGCAGGTGGTTCCCAAGGACAAGAACCCTCCCAACACGCCAGTGCTCCGCCCAATTGAGAAATACTGGGCTATTGTCAAGCGGAACCTAAAGAAGACCAAAAAAACTGCTAAGGGCGAGCAGCAGTTCAAGGCAAACTGGCTTTCTGCGGCGAAGAAGGTGGACAAGGTGGCTGTACAAAATCTGATGGCAGGGGTCAAGCGTAAGGCCCGGCAATTCGGATTTGGAAAAGCGGAAGCCTAACTGAATATTTTTCCTGAATTTTATACTAATTGAACTTGAAAAAGAAATTTAATTTGATTTTTTAAATAAACGATTTCACCGATTTACACGCGTTTTCCCTTGACCAAATTTTGACCGTATCACCCTTTATTCCAAGTTCTTCTCAACCATCTGTAGGGATAAAACTCCTCTGAATGGTTGCTAAATTGTGCCAACTGCAGAAGAAATTTTGAAGGAGTCGGTTTTCAACGGTTGTTGCGCAGACTTTCAAACACCCCTTGAAAATAAGGCTTTGGATTTGTGCAAACTTTTGTTCGAATTTCGTAAGAAATTTACTGTAATTAAAGTGAATTTCTTACGAAATTCGAACAAAAGTTGGCACAAATCCAAAATTGATACAGCCATTACTCTAAGTCTAACCAACCACCAATGACAGGTAGAGATGTTCCTGACAAACCTGCGCAACACGTACAACAAAGCAATAACCGATCCGAGAACGGCTGGAAGAATATCCTGCATCCTGCGAAGGTCAAATTTACATTTGGAAGTGAACCTTACAAATAATGGGTTGTTAAGAACCATTACCATTCCAAATTCTTTTTTCTCCATACATTTTTGGGAAAGGAATTATATTGGAACCATTTTATTTATGAAGTAATGAAATTGGGTTGTTAGCGGAATGCTTAAATAAAACAGCAAAAAAAGGTTATCTTCCATTTAATTCCACTTAATTAATTTTGGTATCCATGACAGCTACGTATTTCGACTACAATGTGCAGTCTTCATCAGTGTCATTCCCACTTAAGAACTTTTCAAAATCTAACCCCCTGAAAAACTCATCCCCTAGGTATAAAAGTCAAGATCACAGGTATAAAAATACCCTTTTTTGCTGTTTTATTTAAGCATTCCGCTAACAACCCAATTTCATTACCTCATAATGATGGCTACCAAGCCTTTGGGATTTTCCTTATTAGAGAGTTGAATAGATTTTTCTCCTTTAGTTTACTTAAATCTTTGGTTTTAATTAGTTAGGTAGGTTCCGATTCGACACATTGTACATAGTTTGATTTTTATACCTGTGATCTTGACTTTTATACCTAGGGGATGAGTACTTTAGGGGGTTTAGATTTTGAAAAGTTCTTTAGTGCGAATGACACTGATGAAGACTGCACATTGTAGTCGAAATACGTAGCTGTCATGGATACCAAAATTAATTGAGTGTTGATTATGTCTTATCTTAAATGTGATGTTGTACAAATATATGCCATGTTTAAAGAAGATTTATTTAAGCCTGCAGCGATGTTTTTGTTACGATTTTGGTTAAGTATTGAATTTATTTGCGGTGAAAATTTTTGCATCATTTTTATTATTCAGACTGCAACTATAAATAAATAGCATTTGTTTTGTTGAAGCGTTGGCTTGGAACTTGACCAGTAAAAATACGCATGATGTGTCTTGTCAAGTTGATCCGATTTCAGGAACTGTAGACGACTAGGTGCTGGACCGTATGATCAACGAAATGCTTCTCAACAGAACCGCTCTACTTGGATCGTCGACATCAGAGGAAGTGCACATAGGTGCTGCACCTTCCTTCACTGGATCATTCGGTAGTGCAATTTTGTCCCATCGTCGGGCGTACTTCCCAGAGCGCTGGAAAGTTGGTCAATTCGATAGGGGAAATGTTGGCTTCGGCAATACCTTAACCTATTATCGTCAGGGGGTAAACAAAGTCCTAGAGCACTCAAATTTGGCCAATAGTTGCTCTGAAACACAATGTATCCACATGCCAAAATTGAGCTCTCAAGGACGTTATTTACCCCCCTGACGATAATAGGTTAAGGTATTGCCGAAACCAACTTTTCCCCTATATTTTATTTTAGGAAACTATTTATTTAGTGAATAAGGATGATTACATAATTTAGTTACAATGCATTTTTTTTCCTTTGGTTTGTTTTTTCCGTCGATCTTGTTTTCCGTGCTGAGCACCAATGCTACCGACGTGCCAGGAAGGCAGCTCCCACACCTGGACCCTACCTACCCATCAACTCATGAACCGGGGAACATCCCGGCGGCGCCGACTGGGATTGAACCCAGGCCTGCTGGGGTGAGAGGTAATCACGCTTACCACTACACCACCGGCGCCGTTTAGTTACAATGCATTTAAACCTGAACTAAAATACAAACAGATACAAATACCTTTTCTATTCTGGTGGTAATTCTACTAAGTCCAATGTGGATAGCAAGACCTTATCGCCAAGTTAGAAATAAAAATTCTAAAATCAATGCTCTATTTTTTTAAAACAATGTATAATATACTTACTGCAAGTTTTATTTTCGCAAATTAAATGCAGATAAATAAGCGAAACTTTTTTGAATCATGGCGAAAAGTAAACAGTGTGGCATGTTGCTGACTTGATAAGCACAAATATGAATTTTGACACGTTATTCGTTGTCATGTATAAATAAAAACGTTTTTTTTTTTAATCGCTAAATCAGATATAGCTTAAATTTTGTACTATTTTCGATTAGTAATATATTTGAGGTTTCAAGAAAAACTTATTCAAAGATTTACGTCTGTTTGTCTGTGGTACTGCTTTCGACACAGCTTAAACTCTCGGCACACGGCGAATGAGAACAACCCAAATTTGAGTTTAGATCACTCATAATCGCCAAAAGTGCAGGAACTCAGCGATGAGTAAAATTTGTCTCATGGTTTCCTGTGGAAAACCTACAAAATCTGCCGGAAAATGAGGAAATTGACGAAAATTTTATTCAGTCTCGGAGTAGTACCAATAGACTGAGTGAATCCAATCTTTACTTTTCTCAAATTCGGGAATTTTTCCTTGGAAAATCCTGGAAAAACCTGGGAAAACATGAGGCAAATTTACTCATCGCTGAGTTCCTGCACTTTTGGCGATTATGAGTGAACTAAACTCAAATTTGGGTTGTTCTCATTCGCCGTACACAGATTAAGGTTTGCAGAGTTGAATTCTTCTTGGATTATTGCAATGAATTAATCATACTTTATCATTATACGAATAAATTTGACCAGCCTTTAAGCGAAGACATCAAATCAAGAAGCTTGATATGTTGTCTTCGCTTTAAGATACACTTGTTTTATTACTTTGAAATTTAATTTAATGACATTTTGAGTGTTGATCCTAATACTTTTGTCTTTCGAACGAATCTATTAAAGGGACGTAAGACTGGGCGATGTTCCTGATCGTTGGATTGTTATGACAGCACCAGTTATTTTTTTATATTGACAAGCATTTCGAGTGACTCTGCACCAGTCAGGTTACAAGCAATCTTTTTCTAAATTTTGAACAGTTGTTAGGTTGCATTCCATTTGGTAAATTTTCACTTAAATTTGACACGATAATAAATTAAGATGTTCGAAAATCCCTCAGTTGTTGATTGGCTGATTTTCGAGAAGGTGTGCGTCAAAATTGATTCCTTGTCTGTCAGAAATAAGACTGGTAATAAGCAGGTTTATTTGAAAATTTTCCATCAGTCAAATTTAAGTAAAAATTCGCCAAATGGAACACAGCCTTAGTTACCCCAAATTGAACCAAAAAAGGGTTGTTCTTGCTTGATGAGGGCCAATTTGCGTTTTTCCATATAACGGTGACCAACCCTTATACTCATTACCTAGGGGAAATGGCTCTTATGTTGGCCTATGGATCTAATGTTGGGCCCATCGCTAAAAATTTGCTATTTATCAATTTTACCTAGGTGAACGCGTCATTGGGACGGTACTAATCGTACTAATGGATATTTTTGGTTGCTTGCTGAATTTATGTATGGGCCCAAACTAGGGGCATTTAGGCCGACATTACATCCATTTCTCCTAAGTAAAATTGTTCTAGATTTCCTTCATATTCGAGCACGCGGCGAATGAATCTGACTAGTAAACTTTGACTCAAATATGAGTAAACATTATGAGCGGCATTTACTAAAATTTGAGTAAAAATGTACTGCTGCTGTCACCCATTATTGCACAGTTTTCAATTTCTAGAACCCAGAACCAATCCCAACCAATGAACATTTCGGATCTCTAGCAACCAAACGCAGTCGGTTTCAACAACTATGTTCATGAGTTTATTCCAGTTTATATTACTATGTCATTTCCCTTCCGGTCTATATAGTATGGGGATAGCATCCAGCATTATTATTATTCGTTTCCGGGTATAGCGTATCGTATGTATATATTTAGAACGATGTTGTTTCTATTGTTTATTTCCCCATTATTATTTTTTTCTGTTACAACTACCCGGTTGAGATAATATAATAGCATATTGCGATTTGCGATAGATCGGTTATTCTCATCACCATGCTGATAATGATTTTCATTGTTTTTTGTTTTCTTTTTTCATTGGCCAAAATACACGATGCTTACACAGTAATCGTTCGGTTTCGAATGTTAATTTTTGTTTTGCAAATTGATCAAATAAAATTTGGATGCGAAAATACACTTGCAACGTTTAACCGTGACGTGAGTACCTATGTGTGTGTGTGTGTGTTAGAATGATAAATGCTCATTACTAAATATGCCGATAAAATGGTCTATTATTCTTGTTCTCAGATGATTGCGTACTGGTTCTATGTCGATTGTAGGGTTGTATTAGCATTGACATTATAACAGATGAGAGGGTGGGGACCGAGGTTTTGGCATTGCTGCCATCCACAGGATCAGGCGGGGGTCATTCAACACTGGTCAACATAATATTTTGCGTTTGTGCAGCGATGGGCTTTGGTCAACCTGCTGGTGCTTCGGCGGTGTATTCGAGGACAGCAGTAAAAAGTAACATTTATACGATTCTTGCTCTCATTTATGGCCAGTGGTTACAGCGAAATATTTCCGATATTTTTTGTTGTTGTTGTTGGCTATAGTTTACTCTCGTGGTTATGATGCACCTTCATAGTTTCCTTCATTTACAACGTGTGGGGGATCCTTGTGTATTGGTTTTGTACACACAGTTTTTTTTTTTCTTAGTTCGATTCGAATCTTATCATTCTAGTGTTGCTACTGATGTTGAACGAAAATAAAAAGACTTTCTAACAGAAGAAAAGGATGCAGAATCAAACTAATGGAATGGATCGAGAAAAATCGTTAGAAAAGCTTCAAACCGAACAACAAGTATTTACACACAGCGACGATGGGAAAATGAAGCGGCGAATGGTAGGTTGAGATTCAACTCATTATTATTGGTTGGCTTGGTTGGTTGGTAGGTCGGTACCCAAATTAGTAACCAATAATGGAAAATCCATAATGCATCTATTAAATAGGAGTTATAAGAGGAAAAATGTATTGATTTTTTGTTCCAACATTATCGCATTTTTTTTTTTGTTTACTAGAATAGCCTACATCGTCTCATTCTTCCAATCAATGGTCTAATCTGCTAATTAAATCGAGTTTGTTTTAGAGGATGAACTATGCATATTTTATTATTGTTACCTTTTATACTTTATATATAATGTGTGTAATCATAATAACGAGAATAAGGAGCATTTGCTGCTAGCCTGTTTGCCTAAACATACTTTGATAACTCTTGCTTTTGTCCAATAGTTCTGCGTTTGATAATAATAGTTTTCCACAATTACCTTTCACATTCAATGAAAATCTTTGTATGCACTATCTGCGCGTGTATGTAAGTGTGTATGTTTCACAATTTCTCAACGTCGATGAATTAAATTAATCCACAATAACAGGGTCGAAGAATGTCGTCGATACAGACCTGACATCCCTATCGAATAGAACATAGAGATGCTGGTAATTCGTGATTTGTGTGACCATCGATCGGTCCTCATTTTTTGTTTTTTTTTTATCAATCCTACTACTAGCAATAGTAGTGGGTAAACTTGTACCACGAATATCGAGAGCCAAAAGATTTTTGCAATCAGCAGAATTATTGATTTCCTATGGGTTATTAACAGCGCGTCTCGTACAGCCCGCTGCGACCGATGTAGCGCACCCATTTGATCACATCGTGGTCCGAGTAGTTCAGCTTAGGCTCAAATACCTTCAGATAGCGCACCTGCAATAGAGGAAGAAAGAAAATGAAGTTGATAAGAGCCTTAGGCCAACAACGCACACAGCCCCCCATAAGTCATCACCTTTGTTAGACCCTCGGTACTGTCGGAGTTCGCGATCGTGCTATATCGATCGATCTTTGCTTATCTAACGAAGGAGAGATCGACTGATCCACAAGATCACGGTCGGATACGGTCGAACAAGGCGAAGCCTTCGTGCACACTATTTGTTAGTAATTAAGAATAAAATGCGTTCAACGTAGAGTAGTACAAAGAAAATGTGTTCAGTGTAGTAGATATTAGAATAAAGTGTTTTCATTTATTTATTTATTTATTTATTTGTCAGCATCAACAGACTCGATATGGTCCCAATGATGGTTTAACTTAAAATTAAAATTAAAGTCATAAGTTAAAACTACAAAACATTAAAACATGATCATTGACTGTTTCCATTTCTGGAGAAGAATGAAGAGAAACGTCTCCCAAGTGTTAGTCGTGGCAGGTGAAAATCGAATACTGTGAAACTCGGTTAAATATTCGCTGCAGTCCGCCTATTGCACCGTTGATGGCATAGTTTGTCCTACGTAGTGGCATTCTCAGCATAACATTGTTACGAAGCATTCGGGGTTGGACGTTAATGTTTACTTGCTCCAAGATTGCCATGCAATCAATTCTGCCATGTAACGTGTCCGCGACAAGCAGGGCTTTTGAAGTATCTCTTCTGGTGCGAAGAGGCTCCAAGTCAATCAGCTGGCAGCGACTTTCATAGCTGGGCAAATGAAACGGGTCTCTCTCCCAGGTAACATTCTCAACGCGTATCGCAGAAAGCGGCGTTGAACGGACTCGACACTCGCAGTACCATTGTTGTAGTTCGGACTCCAAACCACAGAACAATATTCTAGAATGGAACGTACCAGGGAACAATACAGTGACTTGAGGCAATGGAAGTCGGAGAAATTCTTAGCTGTTCTGAAGATAAAGCCCAATGTCCTTGACGACTTGTCGACGACGTACGAGATGTGTTGCTTATATGTAAGTTGAGAGTCCAGGATGACACCCAGATCTTTTACATGGCTCACACGTTCAATAATGGTGTCCCGGAGAGCATTGTGAAAAATAACTGGTTATTTCTTTCGGGTAAAAGTGATGACTGAACACTTCGCAGGATTTACTGTCATTCGGTTCAAATGGCACCAGCTGGCAAACGCTTCAAACTGACGTTGGATAACTTGACAATCATCGATCGAGCAGATCCGTAAGTAGATTTGATTTCGTCTGCATACGATAGTCGTGGACCTTCGATAACTAAATTCACGTCATTGAAGTAGAGTAAGAAAATCAACGGTCCCAGATGACTTCCTTGAGGTATTCCTGACGTAGCTGCGAAAATGTCGGACTGGCAGTCACTATGGGCTACCACCAACCAGTGTTGGAAAAATCATATTCAAAAAAAGTTCTATCACAGCTCATTGCAGAGATAAATCCCAAAGGAACTTCTCACAAAAAGTTCGCGAACGAGAGATGATAAAAAGTTCATGAAAGCGTAGAGCGGGAGAAATTTTCATTTCGTATCGCGAAAGATGTTTCGTCTCTCCATCTCACATCATTTCACACGTACTCGTGATTCGAACCAACCAAATATCCCCTCAGCTTTGTTCTTTTTTTTCCAGCGAGTAAAGGTAGGCGATGATCACGCGAGAGTGTCTGTTTGTTTTCTTCTCGTTCTCCGATATTTTTCGCATCCTTCACATTAAATACCATTTCCAGAGAACTTTGAGATTTGGGCGTAATTGCTTTTGTAAACAAACACGTCATTCAGCGATTTCTCACGAATCAAAGCACAATCTAGCGAACTTTACTATACCAAATGAATCATTCCTCTACCTGTCCGTGTTGTTAGCTTTTTAGATTGAACTTTAATTCACGAGAAATCGGCGAATTAAGTGTGTGTTTACAAAAGAAATTACGCCCTAATCTCAAAGTTTTCCGGATTTATTTATAGTTTTAGTTCTCAATGCAACCAGCTAATAGTAAATACTTGTAACTATTCACCAAGAGTCTAATCTTTGCTGACCAAATCATCATTTGTGGCTGTACTCTTCGACAAGAAGAACTATGCTATTAGTGAAATTTAGATCGTTCTCAATCTGTCACTATATCAAAAGCTCAAGGTACATGGTACTTTGATTAATTTTGTGTTCATTTCCAGCCAACTGGTAATAATTTTTTGTTTTTCTTTTTTTTCTGCCTATATTTTTCACAGTTTTAATGGACATTGAATAACCTGTTTAAATTTTTTATCATCCTAAATTGCACACTAAAAAAATGTTTTTGTCAGATCCTTGGTCAGCAAATAAAGCGTTTTGAAGTTCAGCAGTGCAGCAGTCCCGCATACCTTATGGTTTTACATAGTTTTACAGGATTCCCAGTCATGGGAGAGGACAGTAATAGCCCAGTGCTGTAAATTTTCATATCATTCGATTGAAGATGAACCACTACAACCATTCAATCAATTCTGTGTAAACGAATTCTCACATGACCATAATTTGAAGAGTCCCTTTCTCATTCGAAGCTCATTGTCAGTGTCAATTTAGTCACTCAGTATCATTTGATATACGACAGTGGAGTATGGAAGAAATCCAGGAAAATGGTCCCGAACAGACAAGTCGACCCGATGTCGGATCAATGTAAGGCTAATTTAAGGTCGATGTCGACCCAATGTCGTGTTAATGTCGGGTCAATTTTGGGTTTATGTCGGGTCAATGTCGGGTCAACATCGGGTTGGGGTTTGATAGAAGTCAGGTTGGTGTCGGGTTGGCTTAGCTTTTTCGCCGGAATGTCGACCAGAGCTCCGTTTGTGTGTAGGTTACACTCAATCGAATGATATATAGCGTTTCTCAAATGAGAATGATCCATGCCTTCGTCAAATGACTAAGCAACTGATATCACCCATTCGGAGGAGGTCCCCTTTGATAGCGAATAGCTACTTTTCTCATTTTCATCAAAAATGTTCAAATGATTTTGAGAATTTACAGCACTGGTAATAGCACAGTGAAAAAGTTCACCACCACCTATATTCCCAACCATCCCCCTGCATATAAATATTGCATAAGAGCTTACAGGAACGATATTACGAACACTAGTGATGAGAGGAGCCATGCATTAACTTTATTTCGTGAAAATGAGGATACATTAGGCGCTCCTCCTTCCGCAACCCCCTATCCTGAGGAACGGTTTTAATATAAAAATTGCTAGTCACAAAATCTTACACTACCCTCCCCGTTCCTCGTTAATGTCGCGTTGACACTTGTGCTGATTTATTCGTTTTTTTTTTGCCAGAAACCAATGCACCAATCAATCAGCTGCACAAAACTGTTCACATCATCCTGATAACGGCTACTTTAAACAACAGGCGCCAGTAGACAGCCAGCTACCAGACTTATCAGTCTTTAGAGATTGTATTGATTTACTCGGGATAGCTTTCTGTCTATAATCTTTCCCTTGTGAAATGTGCAGTGCAATTTTCAAGAACGAATGTGGTGTAAAGAGATAGAGAGAAAAAATGATCTGATATTTTTCGTATCCTCACGTTGGTGATTCGAGTTAAAAAAGTTCGCGATATCTCATTCTCTCATCCCAGAAAGTTCGCTCAGGAAATATTGGAGTGTGAAACTAGTGAGGGAAAGTTCCCAAGAGAAAACGTATCGCAAGCGAAAATGATATTTTGGTGAGAATTCCATCACTGCCACCAACTGACGATCGGCGAGATATGAGCGAAACCATCTCAAGAGATTTCCGCTAATCCCAAGTTTATCCAATTTGGCGATCGCGATGGCGTGATTTATCTTATCGAAGGCAGCAGATAAGTCAGTGTAGATGACGTCTGTTTGTGACCTTTCAACCATACTTTGCGTGATGTACGATGTCAGACACAGTAGATTCGTGGTAGTAGATCGACCAGAGGTGAAACCATGTTGATATTCACTTAGATACTGCTTGCAATGGGAGAGCAGAGGCTCTATGATGATTAACTCGAATAACTTCGAAATTGCGCACAACGATGTAATTCCACGATAATTATCCACGTTCCGTTTACTACCCTTTTTATACACAGGGAACGTATGCGCAAATTTCCAGTTCGATGGAAAAAAGCCACACGATATGGACAATCGGAACAGATGTTGTAGCGGTGACAGTATGTTAGCGATATGCTTCTTCAGAAAGACTGAAGGGACACCTTCCGGTTCAGGGTTGATAGAAGGCTTTAGTTTTAGTGCGGCAGTCGTTATCACTTCAGCGTTGACAACAATTCCACCCAGAGCTTGACCGGAAAGTGGAACGTTGCTTGCTGCTAGAGTCACGTATTCGTTGGTTAAGCTCTCTTCAGAGAAGACACTTGCAAACTTGTTGGAGAACAAGCGGCACCGGACCGGACTCTCTGCGCTGCTCCTTCACGTACTTCCAGAAAGACTTCGGGTGCGACTTGAATTTCCTTTGAATCCCTCGCAGATAATGCAAGTAGCATTGACGGCTGACTCGCTTGAACTGATAATTGAGCTTAACGTAGTGACGTTTCAGTGACATCGTTCGATATTTAGTGAATTTCATGTGTTGAGTGTTGTGTAAATCATTATGGAGGCCCAGTGCGCATAGAAAGAAGATCACGGAATCCCGGAAGGTGATGTACGATCCACACTTCAACCACAGCCACGCAAGGGTCATCGCGCGGAGGTAGGCTGCCCCATTGGCTTGAGCTCTCGATCAAACAGTGTATTATAGGTCAATTTGGCGTCGATAATGTGCTTCTGAGAAGCTTACATATGTGAAGACCTACACAAGCGTTTCGTTTTCAAGCTACGACCCCCTAAGGCTAGGTATCCAGTGAAAAATTACTGTCCATTCTGCACCAGGGTAGGGATATAGATTTGACATCACAGAATAATGACCACAGGGGTTCAATTAATCCTGCTTTAAAACGCCGGATAGTAAGGAAAGATATTGAATATTAAATCTGTCGACAATCGTTGTTGTTATTCACATCGTCGTGATTTTGCGCTGTTATATTTGATGATTGTTTATCACACGGGCTATCGTTCTTCGTTTTTCCCGTTCTGTAGACTTAGAATAGAAATTGTACCGGTTGTTAGTGGAAAGTGCAGTTCGTTGCGATAATCGTCTATTCGGAGGTCATCTTGTAGTGTTTACTGTTGTGTTATTGTCGATATCAGACGCTCTGCAGAATCCAACTCCTCCTTGTGTATTAGAGTATCTCCACCGCTGTTTCTAAATTAGATTTGGAAACTTAGTCAGCATGACTTCCGCCTGTGACCAATGCGCTAAACCAGTTAAAGGCGATGAAGAATCCGTCTCCTGCACGGCTTTTTGCGACAGGATGATTCACCTGAAATGCGGCGGCACAAAGTTGAACAAGGCTTTTCTGAACATTGTCCACACTAGTCCGAACTTGTTCTGGATGTGCAACGAGTGCGCGAAGCTGATGAAATGTGCCCGGTTCAAAACTGCTGTTTCGTCGTTTGGTAGTGCGATTAATTCTATCACCGAGAAACAGGAAATCGCACACGCTGAGCTTAGAAAGGAAATGACTAAACAAGGACAGCATATCGTTCAGCTGTCGAAACGAATCGCATTGACAACTCCAACACACTTGAGTTCCGGCGATCTATTGCGCCAACCGCCATTAAAACGGCGCCGCGATGAAGGCTCGCTCACCAGCAAACCACTTGTTGGTGGTACTAAAGCAGTAACGGATGACAATGCCTTTACCGAGGTCCTTACTGTCCCTGAACCCACCGAGCTGTTTTGGCTGTATCTTTCTCGTATACATCCTAGTGTGAAATCGGAATCAATCGAGAAGCTGGTCAAAGGTTGTATACAGTGCGATGATCCGATTAAGGTTGTGCCGCTAGTTAAAAAAGGAGTTACATATCGTACAAAGTCGGATTGGCTCCCAAACTACGTGAAGTTGCTCCTACATCGGATACATGGCCGAAAGGAATTTTGTTCCGTGAATTTGAAGACGGTTCAAAAAACATGTGGATGCCTCGTTTGAACACGCCAGCCATCACGATCTCTCCTGTTCCGGGACCTTCCGTGTTCTCAACTCCCATCTCCGGACTAGACCCAGTATGCTGATTCAAAATTAGATGCCGCGTTGTGAATTGGAACGCTGTAAACCAGAACGCACTGCCTGTCGCATTATGGGAGACCTCGAACCACTAGCTGTTTCCCGCCATCAAAGTCGTTCTATTTCCTGCCATCAGCGTCATTCTGGACCTGCGGTCGAGTTCGGTGGTGGGGTCTCCCAACCATCGATTTCAGGCAAGTATGCATACATTAGGTACAGTAATTTTCCTGATCTGCTTTCGTGTACCAGTGCAACGCCTCAAGCATCTGCCGGCTATTTCCAGTTGAGAAGCACTTCTGATACTGCTCATCCACAATATCCGCATTACTGTTCGAACAATCTCCGGGACGCACAATAGACCGCTCTTTGGAAGCTCCGGTTTCCTCCAGCCCAGTCGTGCCGATTCCTGCCAGCGTTCAGCATAATCGTCCTGGACCTGTGGCTGGATTATGAATCAGGAGTCTTCCACCTTGCCTCTACAGGTAAGTACAATCAATATATGTATTGACTATTCACTGCCATTCGGACTATGTTAGTCATTGTGAGGATGCCTCTGTAACTCCCAATCCTGGGAACCTGGAACGCGCCGTAGAAAGCCCCATGGAAGCCCCCAATCCCTCCGTCTAAGTCCTGCCATCAGCAGCCTTCATTCATCATAGTCGTTCCGGACCTGCTGTCGGATGTGGAGTGGGGGTCTTCCAACCCACCCACTATGGCGAGCATCCAATGAGACTTGATGATGGTCAGTTATTGCCTGATGTATCTGTGATTTCCAGGGAGAGCAGTGGTTCGATTCCTTGCCGCAAGCAGGACGACGTGATGTTCTACCAAAATGCCGGTGGAATGAATTCTGATGTTGAAGAGTACCGCCTAGCTGTCATGTGCGAAACGTGGATAAATTATCGAACGCTTTCCAGTCAAGTCTTAGGTTTTCGGATGACTACGAGGTCTATCGTTGCGATCGGAATCCTAACAACTGCCGTAAATCTACTGGTGGAGGTTTCCTTGTAGCTATCCGTGGCGGGTTGGAGGCAAAGGCCACCGAGAACGATTCATGGAACCCTTGAACACTATTTCTATGCGCTCTGTACATTCCACCTGATCGAGTCCGGGACAATGAACTCAGCGATACTCACTGTCGGTCAGTTTTTACAGCTATCGAAAGTGCCACTCCAGTTGATGAGATATTCATTATTGGTGACTTCAATCTACCAGGCGTTTCGTGGAGTCCATCTCATAGCGGATTCCTGTATCCAGATCCTGATAGCTCTACATTTCACGCAGGAGCTATTAGTCTTGATCCACGGAAGAACATACTTACTTAAAATCCCGATGTAGACCTCCGTGTTGACCTTGTCGCCTTCTGGAATGATCACCGGGTTCATTTTTTGCCATCGGAAGCCAGCAATCCAAACACCATAACGCTAGCAGGATGCTTGGTCAGATACACGTTCTTGTGCTCGTCGGTCACGTCTTTTACCGGTAGAGAACTAATATACCGGTCGGTTCTGGAATTTGATACGGGATCGACGGTAAACATGCTCTCGTCGGTGAACAGGATTACCGGATTTTTTCGCTTAAGGAAGTTCAAGATTTTCTTGCATCGTTCGACTCGTAGGTCCCGGATGCGGTTGGTAATCATGTGAGTTTTTTTTTCGTGCCCTCGACTTCACCCCGCAATCTTTGTTTACGCTCTTCCGTGCCGTAAAGTCACTGATCCCGTGTTCCTTTGCCATTTTCCTTTTTTCGGTCTAAAACCCTTTTGACGGTTCACCGGGACACCCCCACGGCGATTGAAATGTCTTTTTGCGATATTTGCGCGTGGGACAAATCACGAATACGCTGCCACTTCGTCATGGTGCAACTGTCAAACTAAGTAAATCATTTTCTTTTATACACAGCCTACACTGAGCGAATTTACCATGTCGTCATTGCATGATTAATCATTCAGAGCTATCCGATTTCATTAACATCGAAAATAATATGAGATACCCGATTGACTGATAATTGACATTAAATGGGATGATTCATCATAAATATCATAAAAGAAACTAACATCAACCACTTAATGAAGTACCGTTCACATTTTGAAAGGTATTAACAAAAAATGAATTCAAGAACAGAAATGAAGTAAAATCATCCAAGTTAGCCCCATGACGAAAATCATACAACAACTGTCATGCGATTCATATCGTTCCAGTTTCCCGTTGCGTTTTGGCTTCGCCATTTTATATTTGCAGCTGGATGAACGCGCACTGAGCAAAGGGGCAACATTCGCAGTTTTGGTGGCTCCCAGTGATCGAAAAATTTGTGAAAATTAGTGAAAAACTGTCGCAAAGTGGTGCAAAATTACTGCCGGAAGCCGCGGGAAGCAGCTGGTGCCAAGTGTGACCGCAGAAAAGGAGCATTTCAGTGCACCGCAGTGCTAGCCTTTCTCCGCTGCTCTTTGGCTGGTTATTTTTTCCTATCCCTGAGCTTCCGAGAGTGTGTGTGGTGTGCGTGGGGTTTCGTCCGACGGACGGACAGAACAAGATAAAAAGCAGCTAGAAGCTAACAAGCAATTCCGATTGCAAAGTGAACAGCTAGGGTACGGACGGACAGGGAGCGAAGAATAAAATTGTCCACCTGCCATGGCTGCCCCGTAGAAGCTGGCGCTGGCTGATCCTGCCTTGATGCTGCTGCTGCTGAATTGTTGTCCGGTGCAAGGTGTGGTGTGGGTTTTTTTTTCTGTTGGAAAGGAACTGTTGTAGGACGAGAGACCACCGAAGAATTCGGAATAACACTATCCGGCGGACGGGAAGACCAGCCAGGAGACCGGTAAGCGATGATGATCTTTTTGTTTGTGGTAGATATCACGATGGAACCATCTATGGCTAGGTTTTTTTTAATGGAAAACATCGAGAAAAAAAAAACTGTTCCAAAACCCCCCACGAAATATTTCGACCGACTCCACTTTTCCTCAAGTTATTGAACATCATTAATAATATATATCTTTCCAATCCTAGGAATCAGATGCAGGAGTACCTTCCCAAGGAGACCAACGACTTCCGCTAGCTGTGAGATTCTTCAGTCATTACAAAACATTGACCCCATGGCACTGAACTTCGTGCTTGACCTCCACAAGCGACGCAACATAACACGGAAGGATGTTTTTGATGTCCAGACTAGCGTCAAGAAATTATATAGTCACCTTGAAAACCTGATCCGCTCCATAGTACCTTTGCAGGCATGAGACCCACAAACACAGTATATTACAGACGTTTATCTACAAAACATGTCTTCAATGTTTAATTGCATTGATACAGAGCACAAGTTCTTTAAGTTTCTTATTGAGGCGGACCTTTTCAGTAAACCGAGAGTATTTATTGCTAAAAACGGTAGTATCGATGAAGCAGGAAGTGACACGAACATCAAAACTACACATTTAATCTTAATGAACTTAGAGTTTCAAATCAGAAAATTTCTCGAAACCGAAGATGTGCTGTCTGAAATAATTAAAAATATGTACAATCTAAGGAAAACAAGTAATAGATATTGCAATTTTGTCAACGGAGCACTGTTTCAAAACAATGTAATGACAATTTTCGATGGCCCTCCTTTTACATTAGAAGAAATGGGAAGAAAAGTTATGTTTCGCAGAAAAATATATTAAATAAATGAATAACACTATTGTCCAACTTGTAAAACAAAAGCGTTTCATTTACAACATTAATTTACTGTTCCAACGATTTAGGACAGATATATTTTGTTATGATCACAATTTTTAAACTGTAAAATAAGCTTTCTTCTTTTTATATATTTTTCATTCAGATTGCACTTATATTTCATTTGAACATTGCATGACAATTTATTTTGAAATTGTATGACGAGTCCGTATCATTCTCAATGTTAATCATACGGTTTGTTCATTGCAAGTCTTCCTAAGAATGGATGATAATCATGCTGATTTAGAACTGATGGTTTACAGTGTGCAGAATGAAAATCATCCTGTTTTAGAATTGATGCTATTCAGTTCTTCTGTGCTTTGAAAGCTGAATCAGAGAATGATAATCTTTCTCAAATAGAAAAATAATCCGTATGGGGCTCAAGTGAAGCAATAATCATACATTCATGTGTGGACAATTTGGTTCAGTGTACTACGGTATGAGCTATAGACTGTCTAGTTATAGACATGCGGATGCAAAATCCGTAGATCTGGCAACTGAAAATATACCACCATAAATTTGCCAGCACTGGAAAAAGTTCAATCGCCTCATGACTCAAAGCAAAAATCAAAACAAACCGATTTCGGCAGCAGCTTGTTTGTTGATTTTTACTTCCTTAATGTCCCAAAAATGAAGTGCTTTTTTCCACATTGTGAAAATGAGTCCCAAAGCGAGCTCCAAAACGTGGCATTTTTTCGATTTCCGGTGAAAAAATCTGATCGCGAGTTGTGGCTTGGATTCTGCGGGTTGACTGCTGCTTTCAGACTCTCTGATAGTCACCGTTTGTGTAGTGTAAGTTTTTTTTTAATAAAATTTCAAAGATTGAGTGGTATATTTATAAAAAATAAATTTCCCTTTCAGCTGCATTTTAAAGAGGATGATTTGTATAGAGACACAGCTGGAAAGATCCGGAAGATCAATGGTGCTGTTCTGTGGTTTCGAGCCGTCCCTCAGTTAAGTTCAGTTCCAGAACCGAAAACGCTATGCACTGATACAGAAGCTTCAGATTATGGCGAGGTGGAATACCTGGATGAAAGCTTCTGGAATTTCGACTCGGTCGATGCTCTTAACACGGATCAAGCGAATTCAAATCTGTCCACGCAACGTGAAGAATTTTGTGAAGCTGCTGTTGACCTAAACGGATCGGATGCCGAAAATTCAAATCCGCCAACACAGGAAAAGGCTTCGTCGTGCTATGAATGTTTTAACGCTGTTGAGTAAGTTTTTAATTATTAATTTTTGTGGGGTTTTATTTTGATTTATTGATTTTTTTTCAGGTAGATTGACCGGTACAAAAACGAAAACCAGGACCTAAAAAGAAAACTAGAAGACTATGAGGACCAGTTGTCAAAAATTAAAAGCGTCGTGATCGATGACCAATACTCCTTAATGACCGGGTAGAAGAAGATTTCCAAATGGTCAGACGACAGAAAACCAAGGCATTGTATGCACAGGTGAAACGGGAACCTTATTTGTACGATGGTGCAAACATTATCACGCATACGGTAAAGGGTGATACGGTCAAAATTTGGTCAATATCAACTTGACGTATTTCTTTCAATTTTGCATTTAAAAAACCTGAACATCCCTCATTTTGAAGGTGTGTGTGTGTAGAATGTTGCTCCTATTTTGATTTTGGAATTCACTCTTCAGTTGTCAAAATGCTGTCCAAGCAAGAAGAGCAGCGTATCAAAATTTTGCTCGCGCATCGCGAAAATCCGAGCTACTCGCACGCAAAGTTGGCAAAATCGCTTAAAGTTGCCAAATCTACCGTTACAAATGTAATTAAAGTGTTTGGGGAACGTTTGTCGACAGCCAGAAAGTCTGGATCGGGGGGAAATCGAAAACCGGAAGCCGCTGAGACGACAAAGAGAGTTGCCGGTAGTTTCAAGCGAAACCCTAACCTCTCTCTCCGAGATGCCGCAAATAAGCTGGGTGTATCGTCTACAACCGTGCATCGAGCCAAAAAACGAGCCGGACTATCGACTTAGAAGATAGAAGGTAGTGACTCCAAATCGCGATGATAAACAAAATACGACGGCCAAAGCGCGATCCCGGAGGCTGTACACGACGATGCTGACGAAGTTTGACTGCGTGGTAATGGACGACGAAACCTACGTCAAAGCCGACTACAAGCAGCTTCCGGGACAGGAGTTTTATACGGCAAAAGGAAGGGGAAAGGTAGCAGATGTTTTCAAGCACATGAAACTGTCAAAGTTCGCAAAGAAATATCTGGTTTGGCAAGCCATCTGTACCTGTGGCTTGAAAAGCAGCATTTTCATAGCTTCCGGGACTGTCAACCAAGAAATTTACGTGAAAGAGTGTTTGAATAAACGTCTGCTGCCTTTCCTGAAGAAACACGGTTGTTCCGTACTGTTTTGGCCGGATTTGGCATCTTGCCATTACGGTAAAAAGGCCATGGAGTGGTACGCCGCCAACAACGTGCAGATGGTTCCCAATGACAAGAACCCTCCCAACACGCCAGAGCTCCGCCCAATTGAGAAAATTGTCAAGCGGAACCTAAAGAAGACCAAAAAAACTGCTAAGGGCGAGCAGCAGTTCAAGGCAAACTGGCTTTCTGCGGCGAAGAAGGTGGACAAGGTGGCTGTACAAAATCTGATGGCAGGGGTCAAGCGTAAGGCCCGGCAATTCGGATTTGGAAAAGCGGAAGCCTAACTGAATATTTTTCCTGAATTTTATACTAATTGAACTTGAAAAAGAAATTTAATTTGATTTTTTAAATAAACGATTTCACCGATTTACACGCGTTTTCCCTTGACCAAATTTTGACCGTATCACCCTTTAGTTAACGAAAATGATCGTAGTTTGGACCTCTACTTCGTGTCAATTTCCTCTGCTCCTTGTGCACTAACTGAGCTAGTTCCACATCACCCTCCTCTAATTGTCACTGGTCCTCGTTGGCGTACAACAATTTGCCATACAATGAAATTACTGGAAGCGGCTCCAGTTCGGATGGAGGAGGCTTTTTGGATAGCGGAAGATAAAGTGTTTATTGTGTTGTACCTTATGACTATATATTTAAGATGTATTGTATAGTGACCAAGAATCCTCGGCTCTGTTAAGTTAATTCGGTTGAGCCTTATCAAATAAATTAATAAACAAAAAAATAATTGTCACTGTTGAGGACAAACTCGTGCGTGATTTCGACGACTATCCTGCTACGGTTTCTTATGACTTCCGTAAAGCTGACCACCGTAGCATCATAGATGTATTGTCTAGCATGGTATGGGAGAACATCCTTGATCCTGAGGACGTTGAGGCTGCAGCGCAAACCTTTTCACATGTCTTGACAGACATGTCCCGAAAAGAACACACCACAAAGTGTCTCACCCTCTCTGGCAGACGAGAGAGCTACGTAGGTTGAAGTCAATCAAGAGAGCAGCATTGAGAAGATTTACGAAGTATCGCACGCTTCCTCTGAAACTACATTATGCGAGGCTGAATCACATGTACCAGCGATTTAGTCGTGAATGCTTTTCAACTTTCCAACGAGGCATCCAGCGCAAACTTAAGCTACACCCGAAATCCTTTTGGAACTACGTGAACGAGCAACACAGGGAATCCGGCCTCCCATCGTCTATGGAATTCAACGGAGAAGTTGCTGCCACTAATGAGATACTAACTGACGACCAAATTAACCTGGCTGCGTTCCAGTAAACGATCAAACGCTGGGTGCAATTGATGTTAATGCTGAGATGATTTCTAAGGCCGCGACTCTGCTCAAGTCATCCTTCAATCCTGGACCTGATGGAGTTCCATCTGTATTTTTGAAGAGACATATTGCTTCCTTGTTAATTCCGCTTCTTCGCCTGTTCCGAATGTCTCGCTCCAGTGGCATATTTCCATCTTGCTGGAAATTTGCGCTCATGTTTCCCGTCCACAAAAAAGGAAGGAAACGAGCTGTGGATAACATCGCTAAGTGCCGTTTCGGCCGCTCTACAACCACCAATCTGCTGTGTCTCACACAGGGGTTGAAACTGTTGACGTTTTTTACTACACTCGCTTCGTTGTCCTGTGCGACAGTCTGTTTGTTTTCGTACTCTCATGCTCTACCGTCGTATCTCTTACACAATGCAAATGGTAGAACAACATTCGAGCAAAAAGAAAATTATCAAATAACTATCATATGACATGTGTGATTTCGTTCTAATTCCTCAATTTGGTGTAAATAAAACCTTTTCTGATCAGAAATGCTATTACTAGAACATCGTTGCTTGCTATTTTCCGAATGCACACAAGCACAGCATCAGCACCTCTTATTATGGGAAAAACTAAAATACATACATTCGTCACGGTCTTCGGCGACAATGTCGTATGACAGAGCCTTTCATATGACATTTTAGTTTGGTACTGTAATTTGATAGCTTGTTTTGCAAGTGTCGGAAGCAAAGGCAGTCGATTATCACAGAAAATGTGTCGACTACGGTGACCGCTTACAAGACTGGTCTCACATCATATATAACCGAAAGCATGTCGGATCGGGTTCAAACGGACTTTATTTATTCAGACCTATCCGCAGCATTCGACAAGTTGAACCATGCTATTGCGATTGCTAAACTCGGCAGGCTCGGTGTATGCGGTAATCTTCTGAGTTGGTTTCGATCATATCTTACCGGTCGCCAACTAAAGGTTGCCATAGGAGATTGCAGATCAGCTAGCTTCTTCGCCATATCAGGTATACCTCAGGGAAGCCACATGGGACCGTTGATTTTTATACAGTACTTCAACGACGTGCATCTGGTCATCGAAGCTCCTCGGTTAACATATGCAGATGACCTCAAAATCTTCCTACGAATCTGCTCCATTGCTGACTGTCACTTTCTTCAACGTCAGCTGAATGTATTCGTTCTCACGAAAACAACAACCGATAATATTTAGCTATGACCTGCTTAGCTCGACAACCGAACGCGTGAATCAGGTGAAAGACTTGGGTGTGATCTTGGATTCGCAGCTTTCATTCAAGCAACACATTGCACATTGAATCTGTTCAACGTCGCTTTCTTCGCCAGTTACGAAACCCGTTGTCAACTTATCGACCTAGAACTTCTCCGGACTAGAAGAGACACAAGCAGCGCCCTAACGGTGGCCGATATCCTTCAAGGAAGGCTACCCTGAAGCAAACTGACCTAAATGTTCAACCCCGACCGCTTCGTAACAACCTTATCCTATAGCTATAAGACTGCCTCTACGTCGCACAAATTATGGAGCATACGGTGCGAGTTGCGGACTCTGCAGAGAACATTCAACAGAGATGCATCTGGTTTCGACTTTCATCTCTCCCGTGATGCACTTCGTCGAAGATTGGACGAACACATGAATCCGTTTCCGCGCAGGTGCAAGAATTTCGTTCAAAGTGAAGTAATGAACAAGTTGTATTATTTGGAGCTGCTACAGGAATCAGTTGAGAAACTTGTTAAAACTACCGCTCGGTGCGAAGATCCACTAAAGGTTGTGCCGCTTGTGAAAAAGGGATCCGATACGAGTCATATGAGTTTTAATTCGTATTTGTTCCGCGAATTCGAAGTTAAAAAAATATGCCTCGTTTGAACACGCCGACCATCACAATCTCTCCTGTTCCGGGTCCTTTGCATTATTCAACTCCCGATGCCGGAATGGATGGCAAGCAGCGTTGCACAATCGAAGCTGCAGCGTCACTTGATGAAGTCGATTTTATCCCCAATTCCTGAAACCAGAACGCACTGCCCGTCGCACTATGGGGGATCTTGTTTTGCTCGATCCAGTCTCGCACGTTGTTTCCTGTCTGCATAGTCGTTCTGGCCCAGCGGTCGAGTATGGCGTGAGGTGCCTCAGTGTAAGACTGCCTCTACGTCGCACAAATTATGGAGCATACGGTGCGATTTGCGGACTGCAGAGAACATTCAACAGAGATGCATCTGGTTTCGACTTTCATCTCTCCCGTGATGCACTTCGTCGAAGAAATGTTGAAGATTGGACGAACACATGAATCCGTTTCCGCGCAGGTGCAAGAATTTCGTTCAAAGTGAAGTAATGAACAAGTTGTATTATTTGGAGCTGCTACAGGAATCAGTTGAGAAACTTGTTAAAACTACCGCTCGGTGCGAAGATCCACTAAAGGTTGTGCCGCTTGTGAAAAAGGGATCCGATACGAGTCATATGAGTTTTAATTCGTATTTGTTCCGCGAATTCGAAGTTAAAAAAATATGCCTCGTTTGAACACGCCGACCATCACAATCTCTCCTGTTCCGGGTCCTTTGCATTATTCAACTCCCGATGCCGGAATGGATGGCAAGCAGCGTTGCACAATCGAAGCTGCAGCGTCACTTGATGAAGTCGATTTTATCCCCAATTCCTGAAACCAGAACGCACTGCCCGTCGCACTATGGGGGATCTTGTTTTGCTCGATCCAGTCTCGCACGTTGTTTCCTGTCTGCATAGTCGTTCTGGCCCAGCGGTCGAGTATGGCGTGAGGTGCCTCAGTGTAAGACTGCCTCTACGTCGCACAAATTATGGAGCATACGGTGCGATTTGCGGACTGCAGAGAACATTCAACAGAGATGCATCTGGTTTCGACTTTCATCTCTCCCGTGATGCGCTTCGTCGAAAGTTTTCTTCTGTTTATCACCGGAAGTAGTAACTGACTATAAGATATATGTTTTTTATGTTATGACCATGCTTGAATGTATTTTTTTTTTTACTATAGCTGTTAAGGTTAACATCATTGGGGCTTCATCCAGCCTGTTGATGTAAAACAACAATAAAGAGACCTTTAACGAGAGTGAAAGTGACACAAAAAGAAGATAATCTCAGGGCCAAATACTTAGAAGCTGATGTTGAAGAAATGTTGAAGATTGGACGAACACATGAATCCGTTTCCGCGCAGGTGCAAGAATTTCGTTCAAAGTGAAGAAATGAACAAGTTGTATTATTTGGAGCTGCTACAGGAATCAGTTGAGAAACTTGTTAAAACTACTGCTCGGTGCGAAGATTCAGTAAAGGTTGTGGCCGCTTGTGAAAAAGGGATCCGATACGAGTCGTATGAGTTTTAATTCGTATTTGTTCCGCGAATTCGAAGTTAAAAAAATATGCCTCGTTTGAACACGCCGACCATCACAATCTCTCCTGTTCCGGGTCCTTCGCATTATTCAACTCCCGACGCCGGAATGCGTAGCACAATCGAAGCTGCAGCGTCACTTGATGACGTCGATTTTATTCCCAATTCCTGAAACCAGAACGCACTGCCCGTCGCACTATGGGGGACCTTGTTTTGCTCGATCCAGTCGCGCACGTTGTCGTTCTGGGCCAGCGGTCGAGTATGGCGGTGAGGTGCCCCAACCATCATGTATGCTTCCATTAGCAACAGGTATTTGTCTGATCAGTTTTCAAAATTCCAGTGTTACGCCTCTAGTTACCGAATCCTTCATCGATTTCCTCCTGTTGAATAGCATTTCTGTTGCCAACGGCATTGAACAACTGCTGTACAGCATGAGTCACCTAAATTAACACCCGGGACGCATTTTGGAAGCTCCTGGTTCCTCTAGTCCAGTCCAGCTGATTCCTGCAAGCGCTTATGTGACTAGATGTGGATCAGGGGTCTTCCAGCTTGCTTCAACAGGCTGGACATATAATTTGATCAAGACAATTCTTCGGCTGATATGCCTTCAAGTTACAGCACATCTTGCATGTCCAATGTTGCTTATTCCAATCCTGAACAACCACCGATGACGGCATACCTTACAACACCGATTCTGAATGCACTGCACCGAATCGGAGCTGCCACGTTTCTGAAAATGTCAGCCCAGAACGCATTGCCTGCCGCCTCATGGGAGTCCCTAAGTCTTCCAACCTTCGATTTCAGACAAGCATATGTTTATTGGAACCAATTTCTCGCCTGATCAGCCTCTAAGTTTCAGCGCAACGTCATCTTCACCACCGACTGAACCTCGCCTTTCCTATTGCCAACCTATGTTATCCGATGGACTTGTGGTGTATTATCAAAATGTTGGTGCCCTACGAACTAAGGTTGACGACTTCTTCTTGACTGCTGTTGAGTCCAACTACGATGCAATAGTTCTTACCGAGACCTGGCTAGATGATCTAATTCACTCAGCACAATTGTTTGGCAGTATGTTCTCAGTTTTTCGTAATGACCGTAACCGGATGAACAGTGCCAAATCACGTGGTGGTGGCGTCTTGATCCTGCTCCGGTCAGCACTTCTCTTGAGCAGTTATGAGTGAAGATTACGACATCGCACAACATAATAAGCATCGGCGTATGTACCTTTCTCCTGACCGTAAATCTAATTTGAGCTGCGTTGATAACATCACAACGATCTAGCCCTGCTATTTGGCGACTACAACCAGTCTGGACTTGTTTGGAATAATTCCACGAATGATCATCCAACCATTGACATTCTGCGGTCGTACATAGTTTCCTGCTGTGCTCTTTTGGAAATGTCCTCCTGTCCTTATGTCTATATTTAGACAACAAAATTCCGATGAAGAGAATAATAAGTAAATAGATAAATAAATAAATAATTCCGGGCAGAATGTTGATAATTTTCAGGTCATCAGCAACCACAACTTCTAACCTGTAGAGCTCAAACAGACCAGTCCATACTTTTCTTGAATTCCAGGCTAGTAACAACAGCTTTTTAACACCAGTGCTTTTAAAATTCTTCTCAAAAGCCTTAGAGCGTTCATTGGCTTCTTTCTGCACCAAGGATAATGTAATCTTCAGGAACTCGCCAATGCATAGTGGTTGAAAAGTTCATTTTGACGCTCTTAATTAATAGCTCCATGGAGAGCGGATTTAGAGTAAGGACGTCTTCAACAAAGTTGATGAGTATGACGTGCTTCATATTTTGAAGGCATGGGTTTTGTGATTAATCCCTCTAAAAGTGAAATGAAAAATTTATTTTTTCACAATGTCGAGATAAATGGTTGACGTCTTCAGCAAAGTTGTAGCAAAAATGATTACAAACAACTTTGCTGAAGACATAAAAGTCCTAAATTTCACTCAAATCTAGATAGAGAGCGTTGTTTGAGGACGGACCCCCCAAAACACGTTTTTCATCAAAACACATATTTTCTTTAATTTTAGGCCTTCATTATGTTCAACAAAGTTGATTGGTATACTAAAATACACATCATTCTTGAACATACTATACCTGCATCATTTTAATAGGATAGGATTGATAAATTTTATTTTATTTTCCTCATATTTTGGCCTCGCGTATCTTTCTTAGGTGCAAGAAGGTGCAGATGAAATCAAATGCATCTAAAATTACATTAAAAGAGCTTTCAAATGGTGGTAAATTTGTCCGTCCACGACCGTCTGCTTGGGAGTTGTGATCAAAACAAGTATCTATATCTTTACTCTGTTTTATGGTATAACCAGTATAAAAAAGATAATCAACTTCAATATATCCACATATTTGTTCGATTGGTTTTGCATTTTTGTTGTCATTTTGTATGGTATTCAATTATCATCATTATTATCATAATCATAACCATTAATATAATCATTATCGTTTCCTTAAGCTTCTTCTGCTAGCAGCTGTTTAGCATCGCTCGACAATGGCTTCTCGTGATTTTTAGGCCATCCACGAATGCTAGTAATCAATGGATCTGATAATACTAGGAGTCAGTTCAATAGATCACGATTTGTAAGCGATCTTTATTGCTTGCGGGTATTGAACTGTTGGTATCTGTTAAATAATTTTTTTATTAATTTATTCGTTGTTATATTGGTTAAATACATGTACCTCTTCCAATCCTTGTTCCTTGCCTCCTGTGCTTCCTCAGAAAGCTGACCGATTAGAACAAGGAAATGTTCAATCACGGCTGATCCATGTATCAATACTTTATGAATACTAGCTGGCAAGTAATACCAGGTTCGATAGGTTGGTGTCGATTAACAAAGCCAAAGCTTGTAGATCTGTGTATTCGGGTATAGGGTTGTTCAAGGACTTCTTCAAAGAATGAACCAACTTATTTTCATCTGCAGGACTTGCGTGAGAAACGGTTTTCAGGATATCCGTCACCTCTTTCTCACCTGATTCTCTCATCTTCATTTGTGTCGCAAATGCTAGCTCATTAAGATGGTAGCTATTCCGAACCTCTGCAGTTTTCATCCTCTACGTTGTTTCACAACTTTCTTCGAAAGGAACAAACTTCCGTCCTGCCACACTTTTGCATTTTCAGAAGTAAACGGAAGCAAGTTTAAAACGTTTTCAGGAAGTGTGAACGGCTTACTGAAATACTCGGCGTGACACTTGACAATCATGCACGAGCAGGTTTGGTCCAGAGCTTTTCAAAAAAAGTCGCACATCGTTTTCACGGGTTTTTCGACATGTGCAGCCACATCCGGCATAATATTCATATTTATGGCATAACACTGGAGTACCTTCTTATAAACGCAGTTGAATTTTGATGATCGGCCTCCACTCGTTTTTTACCAGAGTTACAAGAGATCATAAATAAATTTCAACTTAAATTTAATCAAGAAAAAAAAATCATTGGCACTTATTGTGATCTAACGATGAATTGAAAAATTTAAAAGAAATAAAGCCCTTCCAGATAATGTAATTTTACTTCAAAGCCCTGCTCTCGTAGCTTCCTCTGTTGTCTGGTTTCTTTGACAGAATTAGTCTCTCTCTCCTTCGCTTGGCTTCCGCAGTTCTTCTATCTTACATGCTTTCATATACTTTCACAATTCTCGATGAACATTTCAAATGGTCCTATCTGCTTTGATCGATTCTTTTCATCGACTTTCTCTTTTGATAACCACTGCTATGCAAACAGGTTTCGCGCTAATTTTGATGAAAAACGTGTTTTTGGGGGGTCCGTCCTCAAACAACGCTCTCTATCTCGATTTGAGTGAAATTTAGGACTTTTATGTTTTCAGCAAAGTTGTTTGTAATCATTTTTGCTACAACTTTGCTGAGGACGTCAACCATTTATCTCGACATCGTGAAAAAATAAATTTTTCATTTCACTTTTAGAGGGATTAATCACAAAACCCATGCCTTCAAAATATGAAGCATGTCATACTCATCAACTTTGTTGAAGACGTCCTTACTCTAAATCCGCTCTCCATGGAGCTATTCAACCCTATTCTGTATTTCGTTTCGAACGAAATTCTCATACAAAAAAATATTTTTTGTATGAGAATTTCGTTCGAAACGAAATACAGAATAGGGGTGATTAATTAAGAGCGTCAAAATGAACTTTTCAACCACTGTGCAATGACAATGTTGAGGAAGAAATGCTTTTTTCCAATGTTCCTTTCATCACAAACTAACTCAATTACACTTCTAGTTGCATGCTTTATATTAAATTTGTAAGGAAACAGCTCCATACCCTGTTAACATTCATCATTTGATTTGTTTGTATGAATAATAATAGAACAGTACAAACAAATACGAGTAGGATACAACCAATTTTGTATGCCAATATCTGGTATGTAACGATGCTTAATTATTTGTCGCGCGTTTTCGGAAACAGCTCTTAAATTCACTTTTTGGAGACACATGGATGGTGTCACGGAACAAAAAATTGCCAGCTAAGAGCATGAATTGTGGTGATTCTTCTTACAGGATCCACAGGATGCCTGTCCTGTGAAGGAAAATCCTAAGAAATTTAAATGTTCAATTTCAATTTCAATTTTTGGGAACGTAAGACTCGCAAAGCGATCTTACAATCTCGATTCAAGCGACAGGTAGGAAACGCTGCACGTTCCCGACCAGGTACTAATTTATCTGCTGTTAAAAACGGTCAACGAGGAACAAATTCTACATTTGTACCCGTAGGTACAAACAGCTCATAAGCTTCACAATCATCAAACATTCCACCAAAAGAGATTCCGGAAAGCAGTTTATCCGCGAAATGTCTTACAACCTTCAGAGTCAGAAGGCTCACTTGATCTGGTTCATTCCTGTTCCGAGGTTCCATTGACAGTACAATGTCAATATGATCGAATTCTGGGGGTTATACCAGATGGAAAGTCACGATTTCTAACTTTTTTTTTTAAAACCTAGTTTCTAAAATCAGATGCCAGTGTGTGCCTTACCTTGAATCCGGACGGCGCGAACGGTACCTCAAAGTTCATCGAGATCGGCGGTCGGGTCCACTTCTTCTTCGTGTCGGTCTCGAGTAGTTCGATCTCAGCCGACAGTTGCGTTTCCTTCATGCCGGCCATCCGTTTGATTCTAGAGCAGGTGAGAAATTTTACTTCAATGGGTATTGGCGTTAAATTGGAAAACCTTACTTCCACACAATGGCATTCTCCGACGCCTTGTACTTGGCCTTGCCTTTGAGGCAGATCAACTGTACTCCGGACGTGTTGAGCGGCGTCGGAATCTTCACCTCGATCTTCTGCCCCAGCAGCGATGGTTTGAAGTTCGACTTGAGCACCACCTTGACCTCCATTTTCGTGCGACCGACCTCGCGCACCAACGGAATCACTCGGAATGGCAACGAAATGTCCTTGGTCGTGCGGTAGCGCATCAGCTCGAATTCCCCATCCGGCGGGATGAAGCTGATCGAGTGTTCCGTTTCGAACTTGCTTAACTTTACGCACTGATGGAACTGGCAATCATCAATCACGACCACCGGTTTGCCCGAACGGGACGCTTCATTGTCCGCATTGCCGGAGATACCGCTGCGTCCCTTCGCTTCCATCACGATCTTATCGTTGATGCCGAACTTGCACTCGGGCATACCTAGGAGGGCGAATCAGAGTTTGGGATTCAGATATTTATGTTTGAATAAAACTACTCACCTGAAAGATAGGACTTCATTACGACCTTGCCGGCAACGTGTGCCGACAGGACTTGACCCTGGGGACTCATGAGAAGATTAACATACTCTAGGACGTCCAGGAATAGCTCATTCCGGCGGTACTTAATGCCTTCCCGACGCCAGCCGATCTGACCGGTCACCTGGGACGTGATTTGGGCCTGCTCCTCCTTCGTGGCAGTCTTGACACCCTGCTGGGTAATGAACGTCTTCAGCACGCCGGTATCCGAGTTTTGCGGATAGCCAAAGTCCAGAATTTCTGCGCGAGAAGAACAAACAACATCAGTTCATCTTGTTGCAAAAAAAAAAATACGCGGTCACCTACCATCTAACAGTTCATAGATCAGCACAAAGTTGTTCTTGATGTTCTCCTCAGAGATTTTGCCAAAGTAGGACTGCATCACGTCGATGATCTTCAGAAGAAACTCAAACACCATTGCGGCGTTCACATTCTGCTTGGTGACGGCGGCCAGCCAAATGTTTGCGCGCTGAAAAAGAAACCATAGATGATAACCGATTGTAGTTTTGACAAAACGATCGCTTCCAAGAAATAGTAGAAGCGTGATTCATAGATCTCACGCCAACTCACCTTAATATGGAAGAAGCTGGTCCTAGCGATGTTGGTCACCGGCGAGCGAACCTGCTGCCGCGCGTGGATCACATTCACCCGGAAGGCGTCCACCGCATTCCGGCCGATGTCATCCCGGTACACGCGGGAGATCAGCACCTCGCCCTTGTGATTGTAGACAAAAAGTCCGCCGATCATTGTCCGCTCCTACAACTCGTTTCCCTCCACGGATGGCGGACCACTTTCCACGGGTAGATTGCTTCTATCTCTATCAGTAAATTATCAACGTTTATCAACAGCAGCTAGCAGAAGAGAAGGATAAGGAAAAAAGCCAACTCAATAAAAACGCCCACTTGCACAACAATCTCTTATTCCAGCGAGGATGCTGCACTGGCAAGCAAGTCAAACATAATCAGCTTCTCACTGATAAGAACTTCGTGGCTGGAGAAAGTGAATTATAGAGCACAAATTGTTGTAAGTAGTGGTGGCTGCATCATTCAATCAATTACCGACTTCCTGTTTCCACTCTTCTCCTTCCCCCGCAGACCCCTAATCCATGGATATCCATCCATCTACACTTGCAACTTGCAGCATATCAAATCGGAAATCGATAACCTTTGAAAAATTAGCCTCTTTTCCAGAGATTACCCCCGCACAAACATGACTCGAACTAAAACCATCCCTTCTTCTCTGCCAGTGTCAATTACCGTCCCTTTTCCAGCGAATAAAAAGCCATCGTTTTATCCCTTCGACGGTCTTCTTCCGCCCCCAACCGCACTCACTCCTTGCACATTCTGATCCATCTATCCATACGCACTACTGCTGCTGCTGCTGCTGTGTCACTTGCCAAAGAAAAAAAAAATGTCTTCCAGCCCGACAATCCAGTCAGCCACCACCGACACTCTCTTCTACGAATTTCACCGGAAACCCACCGGCCAGTTTCTAACTTACCTTTGAGACTACGTTACGGGGAACACTTTATAGCACTTTTCCGCTCGAATCTAGTCCATTTTGGCCACGGAAATTACCGAAAACAATCAACCCACAAATCGAACGCGACCAGTGAGGATCGAACTTTCCTCCGCAACTTTTACGAGGCGAACGGCGAACGTCGAACGAATAATGACACAATCGAATTTTCACCCGCAAAAAAAAAAGAAGCAAAAACGCTCGTTTGGTCGAGGAATCGATGAATCGCGAGGCGGCCGATGACGTTTTTATAGACGAGTGCACGGATGGCTTTGAGTTCACTCACTCGACAAAAAGTGACACAACAGCGGGGCCCTGTTTACTATAAATGAAAAATATATGTGTTCATTTTTAGTAAACAGGGCCCCGCTGTTGTGTCACTTTTTTTTTCGAGTGAGTGAACTCAAATCCATCCGTGCACTCGTCTATGCGATGACGCAGGGGAGTGATGAACTCGACGAGTTGTTCGCAAGTTTCAATGCAAGTTTGTATTTACAGTTCCCCCCGCTCATTTGACAAAAAAAAAATCGTTGACAAAAAAATTATTGACAAGTTGACAAATTGAGAACATCGACCTGAATCCGATGTTGTTGATAATTTGTCAGCATTCCTAATAAAATTTGTAAGGTTATTTTCTCGCGGGATCGATAAAACTATCGTAGAAAACGAAGCTCTATCATTTTTTTTCCTTGATTTGTTTTCCGTGCTGAGCACCAATGCTTCCGACGCCAGGGAGGCAGCTCCTACACCTGGACCCTACCTATCAACCCATCAACTCATGAACCGGGGACCAACGGCTTTACTTCCCTCCGAAGGAAGGCGTGATCAGAGATGTTATGCCTCAGAACATCCCAGCGGCGCCGACTGGGATTGAACCCAGGCCTGCTGGGGTGGGAGGTAATCACGCTTACCACTACACCACCGGCGCCACTAAGCTCTATCAGATGATGTTTAATAATCGGTACACGGCGAATGAGAACGATCCAAATTTGAGTTTAGCTCAAAAGTGCAGGAACTCAGCGATGAGTAAATTTGCCTCATGTTTTCCCAGGTTTTTCCAGGATTTCCAGGAAAAAATTCCCGAATTTGAGAAAAGTAAAGATTGGATTCACTCAGTCTATTGGTACTACTCCGAGACTGAATAAAATTATCGTCAATTTCCTCATTTTCCGGCAGATATTTTAGGTTTTCCACAGGAAACCATGAGACAAATTTTACTCATCGCTGAGTTCCTGCACTTTTGGCGATTATGAGTGAACTAAACTTAAATTTAGGTTGTTCTCATTCACCGTGTATATTTTTCAAAGTTAAACAACCAAATTACGTACCCACGGTAACTGTAATAAACACGAGTGCTGACCGGTTGGTTGATACCCGAGGTTCAACCACAAATTTTGTTTATTTTGAAATAAGTACTTCATTGAGTCAAACACAAGGGGTAACTCGAAGGGTAACTCCTAGGGTAACCAACCGGTGAACACTCGTGTTTATTTCAGTTACCATGGAGACGTAATTTGTGATTAGCCCCGGTCCCTTTCAAATTGTATCATTATTTATGAACGGTTCTTATATTTAAAATGACGTTTCACATTCATCTAGTGATGTCCGATTTTCATTCGAATTATCGATTAGTCGATTAACGAACCGAAAACTAAACTATTTACAATCGGTTAGATCATGCCGATATAAGCATTAAAATCTCCACAGGATCATCACCGATCGTTTCAAACATGTGCTGCACTCTCATTGGTGGAAAAATGACAGGACAGCGAACAAAAAATAATCGATTAGTTGTTAATCGAGTAATTAAAAAATGGGACATCTCTGATTTTGGTGTGATTGTAATGAGCGCAAAATTTCATCTCTTCCGAGGGGGCAGCAAAACCACAAAATTACCTTGAATACGGGAGGTTCTCATTGGATGAAAGGGACCGTGAAAAAAGACACTAAAATAGAAAGATTTTCTTCCGACAGTTTCATCTTAGTATTCATCTTTGGTTATACCACAGACAAACAGACATAACACATTGAATATTTCTCACTGTAAAACATCGTCGTTAAAACATTACCGCCATCTGTTGAGTACACTGTGGTGGGCACTACGCTGAACAGATGGCGGTAGTGTTTAAACGTCAAACGCAAGGGAATTAACTATGCGCGCCACAAGTTGCGGTACTACCAACAACGATACTTTTAAATTGTCCGTTAAATGCTTGTTCGATGAACAACTTGCGAGTGTTATGTCTGTTTGTCTGTGGTTATACAGTCTTATGGTGGTAAGCTCCAATCGGTATTATCCTCGGATTAAATCCCGATCAAGAATGTCCGGCTGCTTTGATGTCGACATCAGAGTTATTCAACACGATGCTAGGCAAACACTTCGCAGATCATCCAAACAGGGACGGTATTAAAAGTTAATCCGAGTTGGAGCTTACCGCCATTAGAGCAACTATTACTCAGTCGATATTAGTTCGGTTTCACTGTCACTGCGTTCTTCTTTTCTTTCGTACCCTATTCTCACGGAGGTATAGCAATCGATTAGGGGTGTGCCAATGCACATTACATATGAAGGTGTGCTTATTGTCACTCCACATCTTGTGTATTTTTGGGTTCTGCATGGTGTTTCAGGGTGTTTCTGTGTTGAAAGAGCTGTCAAAACGTCAAGCGGCAATCATACAATGTACACACTGGCAACCATGACTGAAAATGACAGATCCCCCTGCGATCGTAGTTGGCGTTGACGGTGTCTCTGTAGCTCTATACTCCTATGGTAAAATTTAAAATGCAAACGTCAGACTGTGCATGGCGGACTTTGTACCATAGAGGAATCTCTAGCATGATTGGCATGAACAGTTGTACACACCAACTGCTCATTTTTTAATAACTTTTCACTCAGTTGTTGAAATTTAGTTTTCTTTAAAGTAATTGATAATTAGGATCATAGTTTACTGTAGACATGCAAAGAGTAGGTAAATCTTATCATTTGAATCTACACCAATGAATTTTTACACTTAAAGTCCGAGATGTGCAGAGAGCATTTCTCACTTCATTTTTGCAACGCAAAATCAAATACAATTTATTACTAGAACTAAAATCTCCTTTTTTAAACGTATCTATAAGAAGCTTAAACTCTATTCTATCGACTGATTCAAACAGAACTATGTTTTGTCAACTCTGTGCAACAGCGCTGCCATTTATACAGATTTATCTGTATTATACAGATTTTTTAATCTTAATACAGACCCGATACAGAATACAGATTTATCACAGATTTTTAAATTATAATACAGATTTATACAGATTTTTAAATTACAATACAGATTTATACAGATTTTTATAAAATGCTTGAGAAAAAAAATTCAAAATTTATAAAAACAAAATAACTTGCTCGATTTTATCAGCGTACTCCCTTCTCTCCCAAATTAATTGTTGTGCTAAAAACCATATTTTTTGCAGTGGGATCTGCTCGAGGCGTTGCTGTTTCTTTTATGCTTCTCTCACTCCCTCCAACGGAAAACGCAGTCACGCCCGATTCCACTGTGCGTTTATATAGCTGCCTTTTAATAACTCATGATGACATCAAAATTTGATGTATTTTTATTTTGTTTTTTCAGCATGCATGCAATAACATGTTGTGGCATACGGACTTCGGATTATTCAAGATGCTTCTCGGTTGACATGTACGAATAGACTCTTTATTCAATTTGCAGGTTCGGATCAGGAAGGTTCTTATTTGGTATTTGGATAGGCCGAAAGAATGTAAAATATAAACCTTAAAAAAAGCGAAGCGGCGTGGTAGGTTTATTGCCAAAACATTTGCTGTGCATATGCGCAAGACTTATTGCGCGCATATCGTAGCAGTTAAAGTAGGTTGGTAAACAGGGAAAAGGAAAAGGTTTTACTGTTTCGAAGTTGACTGAGCAGTTTCTCAGTAGGTCATGAATTTTGGCAGTTTCTATCTATGTTAAAACAGTGGGATAAGGAAATGGAAATGTTTCCTTTATTATGGTGATTTATGAAAAGATCTGTGTGGTAATTTGAGATGTATCATATTACAACATCGTAACACGACAATGTTGATAACTAAATTTGTAATCTAAATAAAATATCTATATCAAAATAAGTTATCAAGCAGTTCTCACTAATATCCTCGCTAATTTCAATATATGTTATAATTTTGATATTCTTCGCATATCTTTTAGCTCTCATTTTTGTTCTGTTATAGTACGTTCAGACTACAGAGTTATAACATGTTATAGCGCTATCTTGATGGTGGTTTCTGTGTTGTAATTAGTTGACAACCGTTATAACATGTTATAACTCTCCAGTCTGAACAAGGCATTAGCCATCAACTCCATCAAAATGAAATCAATTTGAGTTATCAGGAATAATGAAAACAACATAATTCTTGTTTTCATTTTGTTCTCACCCTCTGCTCGGGAACCTATCAAATTTCCATCGACAATTAATCATGTTATGGTGTTTTTGACAGCATTCACAACCAGAGGACCAACCGCTTTCGGATGCATATGGAGCTGGTAGTAAATGATTTGAGATTGTATGGGGATTTACAATATTAATTGAATATTTCCAATATAAGCATGTATCACAGACAAACAGACATAACACATTGAATATTTCTCATTGTAAAACATCGTCGATAAAACATTACCGCCATCTGTTGAGTACACTGTGGTGGGTAGTACGCTGAGCAGATGGCGGTAGTGTGTAAACGTCAAACACAAGGGAATTGACTATGCGCGCCACAGGTGGCAGTACTACCAAGTGAGATACTTTTAAATTGACCGTTAAATGCTTGGTCGATGAACAACTTGTGAGTGATATGTCTGTTTGTCTGTGCATGTATGTTAAATACAAGAAAAGTGCCCAAGCACATTAAAATGGTACAAATACAAGTACTCGTAAACATTTTACTTGCATTGAAAATGTATTTCGTAAGAAATTGTGGATTTTCTGATATTCTCCATACTGCAAAAATGATTTTACCAGCACTGGCGGGGCGACATCTCTCGACTTTTCGGTGTAACTACCACACAAATGATGTAATTAATTGTATTTATCTATATTAAAAATATCAAATAGTAATGAACTCGTGCACTTTTTTGCATTTAAAACTGCTTATCAGGAAGATAATGAATAGAAACTAAAATCTCCATACATTTTCAAACGGCTTCATATCACTCTTATAAATAAGTACGGACGATATCACAAATGGCGCAATTATATCCCGTATGGTTAGTACCATAGCCCGAATAGGTGGTTAAGCACTTTTTATGGTTATTTTGTATGCACTGTATTTGTAAAACAACAAAACATGATTAATTAAGAAAAAAAACGTCAATACAGAAAATACAGATTTTTTAATCGAGTGGATACAGATTTTTTATAAAACCACCTGGCAGCTCTGCTGTGCAAAGTTATTTGCAACTGAGCAGTTCGCGAGCAAAACTGTGTATGCCAAGCATGATCTCTAAGACCTGAAGGTCACGAAGAAACGTGCGAGGCATCACACCACCGGACGCTGCTGCCACGACGGAGGTTGTCACGGCCGCTGCTGACATTCGGTTACCAGGTGCCGGTGCCATGCTCATGCCCATACTTCGATGTTCTCGTTGCTCCACGCACCGTTCATCGTCTTGGACGAGGAGAAGCAGAGCTTCATAATGAACGGGAACTTTTGTGCCTTTGTGATCGATCGCGCTGTGGTTGCACTTCATGATGGTGTTCACCGCCGGGGCTACGCTCGGGATCTCAACCAATCCAGTGGAGGAACATTCCGATTTCAGCGGGAACATTCGCTCTTGCGACGGGTGGCAGTCCTTGGTGGTGAATGCAGTCAGCAGTAGATCCTCAGACATCCCGATTGGGAGAGTGAAAAAGTGGACAATCTTGCTCGGGAAAGGAAGCGATTGTTCTTAGAGGCACTGTAGCCTTGAAGCTGATCGAATTGTCCGGCAGGGTGTATGGGGCTGGTGGACTCTGACAAGTAGTTCTGCTTGGAAAATGCAATTTGAATTGTTCAAGGAATAAAATTTTGTTCATTGAAATCAAAAATATGTATGTTCATTATATAAAAATATAAATAGTTCAAAGTAAATTACACGTTTTCAACAAAAATAAGTATGTTTGAATTAATTATATGATTTGAGTAGTAGCTATACTGAAGATCCGAGAGATGTCGCCCCTTTAGTGGTCGGAAAATCATTTTTGCAGTATGGAGAATATCAGAAAATCCACGATTTGTGACTAAACATGCTTTCACAGAAGGAAACAAATAAACGAGTGTTTACCTTATCACCAAAGTAATGTACTCGTGCAATTTTTGTGCATCTAAAACTACCCATAAAGACGATAATGAATAAAAACTTAAAATTTTCATGCATTTCCAAATGGTTTCCTACCATTCCCATACATTCGAAGTGACTGGCCCTCTGGATGTGATGATGTCAAAAACAACAAAACATGATTAATTAAATTCAAAAGCATGTTTATTTCAACAATACATAATCTGGGTAAACAATTTTCAGTGTGTCTTTTTTTCCTTGTTGTTTACACGGCGAATGAGAACGACTCAAATTTGAGTTTAGTTCACTCATAATCGCCAAAAGTGCAGGAACTCAGCGATGAGTAAAATTTGTCTCATGGTTTCCTGTGGAAAACCTAAAAAATATGCCGGAAAATGAGAAAATTGACGAAAATTTTATTCACTCTCGGAGTAGTACCAATAGACTGAGTGAATCCAATCTTTACTTTTCTCAAATTCGGGAATTTTTCCCTGGAAAATCCTGGGAAAACATGAGGAAAATTAACTCATCGCTGAGTTTCTGCACTTTTGGGTATAAGGGGATTTCTATCCGTGTACGCAAGCAAGTGTTTTAAGCTCTACAAAACCGGTGGAGCCCCACAATATCAACGTCACTCTGTAGTTTCTGATGCCCATATAATCCTCACCCCCACCCGACGGCGAAAGAAAAACAGATAATCCCCCAACACCAAACGTAGAAAGAGGCCGGTATGAGGACCAGCATCAGAAACGACAAAACGATGCTAATATCACAAAGTTTCACTGGTTTTACTGAACTGGAACCCCCGGACACCCACTCCGACGGCCCCCAGTTCTCAGATCCAGATCCCAACACCCATAAACCACCTTTAATCGCACCGAAAAATAGCAGGAATAAAGACCTTTTTGACGTTTAATCGTCTTTCTCTATCTTGCACACAGGGATGAATGGATGGTTTTTTTCCCACTAATCTGTTTCCCTCTTGCTCGCACTCCTTCAATTTAAATGGTGCATTAGTGTGCGCCGATTAAACGTCAAAAAGCTCTATATAGATGCCCTGTCTGGCGATTTCCATTTATTTCCCGAAAAATAAATAACAGTGAAGTTTTCAGTGAAAACAATGCTCTAACATTAATATTTATTGTCGACAATAAAAAAGATTGTTATAATCTTGTACCATTCTGAAAACGGCAAAAGTGCTACCTAGATGTACAATGAAGGTACATAATAAAATGTTGTTACAATGATTTTTATCGTATTTTCATTTATTTTATTGTTAACATGATTCGATCATGAACAATAATGAACAACTCTATTACAATAAAAATTGTTGTTACATTAAATATTGATGTGTTTTCATTGTGGGTTACGTCACAAACAAGAAAAATAAATCTAACTGAAGCATGCAGACTATGGGAGGGTCAGCAACACTGCCAATGTAATCAAGATAGGCGCTGCCCGTATGGCTCTGGCTTTGACAGTTCGTTTGGCTGACTGATATCGGACTTGCTCTATTCGTTGCCAAGTCAATGACCAGATCGGTTTGAGTTGAATTCAACTCACCTGCCTCATCTAAATCCCGCTTAACGCAGACCTTTTCCGTGCAGTCAATAATCATACAATAATAATAAAAAATCCACCACTTGAAGATGTCAGGAAGAAATTCTCAGGTGGAAGCATAGTTCATGGGCGATTCTCTCCAGTCGAATGTATTAACTTATCAACGACGCTCAACCACCAAGGAGGCGTGACCTAGGGAGATCGAGTGCAGGGGAGTTGGCCTGCATTTCTCACGAGTTCCGGATCGAATCTTAATCCAAAACCAGTAAAAAAAGGACTCACCCGTAACATACATACCACCCCCTTCCCTTCCCGGGGTGATGTTTTATTTTTTCGATTTATTTTTAAAGTCGATAAAGTAGATCTGCAAACTTAAATATTTTTGCCGAGATTCCAACAGCCGAGTAATTCTGCAATTTATTTTACTGAGATTCAGTAAAACAATTGCCGAGACTCAGCTAACAAATAACATTTTGCTGAGCTGTCAGCTAACAAAAAGATATTTTGCAGAGATATCAGCAAAAGAGAATGCCGAGGTAATCGGCTTTTGGAGATTTTACCGAGCTAGATTAAGTGTGTGTCAAGCCAACACATACACTCTAAAGTACACTGTTATTTTTTTTAATCAATAAATTCGTGAACCAACAGTAAAATAACAATAATATATACTGTTATTGAAAAAAAATATATGGGGAAATCTCGAAAATTTCATTGTTAAAATACTTAACAACCCCCCTTTTTTATTGTAAATTTTCCATTTACCATGAAATTTACTGTTTAGTACAACATAAATCAAGGTAAATTTATTGTTGACGTAACAATATAAATCATTGTTAAGACAATAATTTTCGTCTTATTGTTACATTGTTTTTTAATGTATTTTTGTTGTTATTTTTTTTCGGGTTGCTATTCATTTAAAATATTATGTTTTATTTCCTATTGGAATGTTGTTCTAGTGCTGGATGCTGCGTTCGACAGCGAAGGCGGCTCCCATCTGGACCACCCTAGTAAACAAATACCATAAACGAACTGTATCCCGGATGGGTAAACTATCCCACATATGGTTTGGATGATACCCTGAACACGTCGTTAAGCTCTCTTTTATGGTTATTTTTATTAGGGCATGGCGGCAAGGCCCCCTATTGTCCAATGAGGTACAGAGAGAGGTGAAGCAGATCGTGAAATATTGTTATATTAGTAAACCAAAAAATCAACGTATACGCAAGTAGTGACGTCACTAATTCGACAGTGAGCATGCATAAGGGCGTAAACGCGATGATCGATTCTCTTCGTCGATTTTCTCTTTTGTTAATAATTCGCTAGAATTAACGTTTCTCGGTGCGTTTGCTGTTGCTTTTGATAGCCAATACAACCTGTTACAACTCTGCATTGAACAAATTCTAGAAAATTGTTTCGCTTAGCTGTAGCAATGCAAAGAGAAAATCGGTCAAGAGAATCGATCATCGCGTATACGCCCTTATGAATGCTCACTGTCGAATTGCTTGTATCGTACAGGGGTTTTACTCACACAACTAAACCGATTGCTTCACCTCGGTAATCCAGCAATGAGCCTCCCTAATAAACAAATACCATAAACGAACAATATCCCAAATAGTCGAACTTTTCCACAAATGGTTTGGATGATACCCCAAACACGTCGTTAAGCAAAATAACCTTAACAAATTTATTAGGGCTATTGTCTTCTCTTCCTCTTAGGTCAGTCATTAAAAAATCAACACCCCTAAGTTCATCCCTGTGTGCGACCGGTCTACCGACCGCCAGTCGATTGAAATGTCATTGATGCTGCTGTGCATCTGTCATCATTCGTCGCCCGACTCGGTGTCTCGCACACAGCGCACACACAAAAGAAGCAAAAAGTCCCGTCGTTCATCGTTCGGTCGTACGCCTCTGTTTCTACCCAGTGAACGCTCTCGGTCGGCTAGTGGTCGCTATTTTCTGCAAATTTTCCCCGAAAAAAGTGCATTTTTCTTTGCTAAATTTACGCCAAAGTGATAACAATCGATTGTGGAACCGATTAGCCGTGTTGATTTGCTGCTTACTGTTGATTTCGAGCGCTTTTTCGGTACTTTTCAGTACATCCTGTCTGCTTCGCTGAGCGCTGATATATATATTTTTTATGTTTCATTCTCTCATCGGTGGGTGCTAAGTGCAAGTATAGAGTGCTACTCAAAGCTCGTCCGTAAAATCTCCTCACAACGACGACGGTCGGACGGAAACGGGTTCTTGGTGCGTGTGTTTTGAATCATATTTTCCCTGTTCCCGAAAAATCAGTGCTAGTCGGTCAAAAACAAACAACGAGCTTGCTACCTGTTAGTGAAGAGTGTGTTGCACAGCGAAGAAGAGAGTAGTGGTCAAAAATTTCGTCTGCCTCGGATTAATCATCATCCACCTCGACGGGTTGCAGCAGCGGAAATACGATTAATAATCTGTTCATCGCCTCTAGTAGCTGCAGCACACAGTACCATATAACGGTAAGAACGATGATAATGCCTCGCCATAACTCATCCCGGTGTATAATCTCTCTGCTTGTTAGGACTACATAGTGGCAGATGTGAAGGGTATAGGGAACAAAGCAGCAGTAGGAGTAAAAATATCGATCCAAACTTTGGTTCGGCGGATTCACTTTTACTTTTTAAATGGGGAGATGGATGCCCTCTGCCCATTTCTCCTTCTGCCTTCGTCATTGCTGCGGTAGTTTCCTAGGTTGCAACCTTTTGCTCGTTCTGTTCCTCTCGTGGGGTTGGAGATTGTGATTGTCCTTATACACTAACATGATAGCTGCTTGCCTGCTTGCTGACCCCCCACGCACGAATCTACCCACTTATACGAAGGATGGTGTATTGAATGGAATTTCTGATCATTGCTTTACTAGGAAGAGGGGAGGGTTTTTTCACATTTTCACACATTTTCCTAGGATCGACATAAGCCATTCAGGCTGCTGAAGGAATATTGGATTCAATTAATGGAGATTTCATATTTCCGTAGTAGAAATTTTCAAGGGACTTCGATAAGCAGCGAGCATAAAGCATTTCATATTTTTTCGTTAGAATTTTGTAAGCAACATTGTAAAAAAATCAAAAGAATTTGATATCTTTTAATTTTGTCGAACCTTATCATTCCATGAAGACCCTTATCAAGAGCTTTTGAGTGAGTTGAGTTATTTCCTTATAATTAAAATTAAAAGGAATTAACTCAACCCACTCAAATGCTCTTCAAACGTACTTATGTCAAATTCAAGAATAATTCTTCAAGGGTTCTTCGTGGATTACAGTACCAGGAAGCAAGTTGCCGCCGTAGGTAACTGCCGGGGCAGCTGGAAGGCCAATAGCAGAGATACTCAATTGAAAGTTCGCTGTACTTAGTATGTCGAAATGGAAATCTCAGCATAACGTTGTTTCACAGCCTTCGGGGTTTATACGTATAAATTTATCAGCTCCAAGCTTACGAGCAATCAAAGTAGCAAACCTTTCAAAGTAACTCTCAGAGATAGAATAACCAACCATATTTTAATCTTTTGAATCTTTCTTAGACCGGTATTTTGTATTTTTGTTTGTAAGCAAGGTGGAATATTTTTGATAGTTTTTTAGCCTAACATGTCACAAATCTTAGATCATATCTCCATTTCTGGGATATTGAATGTACGTCGTCCATAGAGGACATTTTACACATACCTTACTGTTACACTTTTCTGTAATTTTTAGCTCCATAATCTTAAACAGTTTTTAAAACCAGGATCTTAAATTTCTCATTTCTCATTCGATATCTCAGAATTTTAAGATTTATTGTTTGTTCTCCTCCTTTGATTGATCGGCATTTTAGAGATTTTTAGGCATGTGATCATTAGGCGAAGTTTTAGAATTGTAGTTATGATTTTCCGTAGAGTTAATTCACTTCGAAGATAAGAGACTTTGAATTTCCTTAGAATGCTCCCTAAAATTTCTTTCACTTTAGAATGTTTCAAATTTTGGTAGATCTTATTGTTTTCTAAAAGAATTTCCATGCTCAATCCATCAATTCGGCCTAGTGTCCTTTCAACATTTAACATAAAATTTAGATTTTTTTTTAATTCTGAGACTTAAGAATACTTCAAGTATCGGACTTCATAAAATTATCTATATTATGGAGCTTAGTTCTACAATTTAGGTATATGAAACAGGGAAAAATATGTTGGCCACCAGAGAAAACCGGGAAAATAATTTATTTAATTCAATGGCTGCCTTGACTTGGCAAGTAAACCAGGAAAACCGGGAAAAAGTTGGGATTTTATTTTCACCTTTAAAACCCGGGAAAAAGGCAGGAATTTGACTAATCTACCAGGAAAATAATCTTGTTTCAATGATTTCAATAATTTCTGAATTTAACATAAGTGATAGGCGCATATTTCAAAACTAAAAACACCACATACCAATTTCTAAAAAAAAAACTAAACTAAACTAAAAATGTGTTGTAAGTTGTACAAAATTTACCTCAAGTAAGAGTTTAGTAAATGTGTTGCGTATTTATTGCTATATTCATGATTTTATTTTCTAATTAAATTGGATTGACAAAAGCGACGGACGTGATTCGTTGATCGCAGAATCGAGCAAAACTTGACCGGTGAGTATACCGTGATTAATTTCTGAGTCGCTTTCAATTATAATTACAGGATAGCTTGATAGAGCAAATCAATACGATACAGTGTAAAGTGGTCCAAAAAAATATGACTCCTAAACGAAAATATTCCAATACGTTTTCTTAACACTCCGAATACGGTGGGTAAAATATTTTACGCCGACTACGAAACCTCCGAAAAACGTGTAAATAGCAAGTTTGCAATGACATAACTTAGCCATTTCTTGATGAATTTCAAAAATTGTGGTACCTCTAGAATTCCTAGACATAATTTAGATTAATGGGCACAAATGTTCATAATTAGCCAGAATACAGTCATAGTTCCTATGTATCCTGGAGATAACGGAACGGTCGTCGAAAGATCCGGGGCATCCGTAAAAGTGGTCTATACATAAACCCCTGATCCTAGAACTCCGCGAAAGCATTAGGAACTGTGATATAAGAAATAATTTGGGGTCATGACAAAAACATGGACCTGTATGGCCATAAGACCGTCCTCCGGAAGATCCGAAACATCCGTAAAAGTGGTCAATTCCTGGACAACTGTCATTGAAGCTGTTCACAACATTACGTGCTGTTTGACTGTCTTTATAAAGCCCGATTCAAAGTAAATTTGGACGCATTCAAGTGATCATAACTCAAGAATTAAACAACATACACGGTTGATCAGAACGTCAAACAAAAGGGTATTTATTCAGCTTTCAAACGATATGTAACAAGTTATTACATTTCACCGTTTCGAACGATCACTTTACTTGTGATCGATGCCATCATGATCTGCACAGTCGCTGGTGAAACTGTACCGACGAACTTATTCCACTTTAAATGCATTTGTTGTGCATTTGTCACTTCTTTACCGCATCCTCGAAGTTTTCGCTTGACAATTGCCCAATATTTTTCGATCGGTCTGAACTCAGGGTAATTCGGAGGATTAATCTCTTTAGCGACGAAATAAGCATTGTTTGCAGCATACCATTCTAGTACCTCCTTAGAGTAGTGGCAACAATCAATACGAAACTAACGATTTTAAATTGGCTCACTACTTGACTAGCCTATTGGTCCCAAGCAAATCGACTTACGTACCCCATTCTAGTATAAATTCCAGTACTACACTGTGTTTGTTTTGATTCGCTATGAAAATTTGACAGATAAAATGAGGGGTTATTGGATTTTCCTATGTTTCGAGGGGTGCATCGATTAGCTTGGGACCGAAGATAGTACCAGAGCTGAGCCAAAAAGTTGAGCTCGTTCTTCGGGACCTTCTGGTCTTAGAGTTACCTCTATGGTAGTGGCAGCCCGAGCAAAGTTGGTTAACAAAATGAAAGCAAATCGATATTAAAGTTTGCAGTTCCTATCATAATAAAAACTCATTTTGATTTCAATGGTCGCGACATAAGTATTATTGTGCTTTCATTATGCAGTCAAAAGTTTTTAAATGAAAGCAACTTAACTTGAAGTTAACGTCTTGTTTAAAATTTAATTTAAGTTCATCTGTCGTTTATGTCTAATGATTATTGTTTATTTGTTTTGTTTACCACATTTTAGGTCATTCATGACTTGCCCGAGGTGAGATTTGAGCTCAACTCTTTCAGCGTGAGAAGCATGGATACTAAACATTTACGCCAGTTTGCCAAATCAGTAATCAAATTGATTTCATTGAAAGCAAGATTAGTTTTCCGTTTGATTCAACAGTGTAAAATTTTGCTCTCATTTTTGCTGTGTTAATCGTTAAGTCAACCAAAATGAGATCAACTGGAGTATTCAAAATAAGTTACATCATAATAGCAAATTTTGATTTCAATTTGATCTTCAGCTTTGCTCGGGAGCTGGCTAAATCCGGCCAAAACATTACGTTGGTCTTGTGTTGTCGAATGAAGAGTAAAATCCGCTTTTTCAGACACTCTTTAATGTAAACCTTCGACGTCATTGTGTGAGATGTGATAAGAACCTTGGTTTTAAGGCCACAACTGCAGATTCCTTGCAAAATCATTAGTTTCCGAGCACAAACAAATTTATACCTGGAAGGGACATCTCCACGACCAGTTGCCAGGTAAAATTTTCGTCCGGGGATTTGTTTGTAATCCATTGTGACATATGTTTCGTCATCCATTAAAATACAGCCATCAAATTTCGTCAAAACTCGTTCGTATAGTAATCGTGCTCGCTTTTTGGCCACTAAATTTTATTTCAGGGAGTGATTCGGATGTTTACTGGCACAAAAGGACTTATATCCTTCTCTTGAAAGGATGTTACTCACGGTGGAAAAGTTGGAATCGTATTTCTTTGCCCAATCACGTATGGAGACACCTGGATTGCTTTTCACGTACCTCAACACCTTTCTCCTCAGCTCTTTGTCCCTAGTGCCACTTTTATGATAGATGCGCTGTGCTCTATCCACACTCAGAGTATCTTTGTAACGTTTGATTACAAGACTCACCGTTGACTTTGGGAATTTTAACACTTTTGCTATTTTTGAGGCAGTCCACGAAGGGTTCTCTAGATGTTTGTGCACAATTAATTTTCTTTTCTCAAGTTCCATGATCCGTAATTTCGGGATGCGTCGATCAATCGAGAAAAACTTTCCACCAATTTCTTCGTCAATGAAACATCAACAAATGCCTGTCAAACGTTTTTTGTTCCAACCACCAGGGGCGCGGTGGTGTATTAAACCGTGCGTCCAGATTTACTTTGAATCGAGATTTATACCATAGGAGATCAGACCAGCAGTTCACTTCTCGGTTCACTTATAGATTTAAAACCAAAATGTAGGTTCTAGCGTGGGCTCGAGAGAAAGAGGCAGTTAATCAGACTCCATTAGTACCCTTAATTCAAGTAATGCCTGTCATATTATGGCAATGTCATATTTATCATCCTCTATATTTTGTCTCAAACAATGTTCCCCACCGGTTCCAACTCTTTCAGTCGTTGATAGACCGTTGCATTTCACATTACGAAAGGCTTGTCTGCCTTTGAGGACTTTTATGATCATATCAACAAAAAAATCGCACACCTGCCACTTCCCGCGTTATCTTCAATCGGCTGGCGAACGAATACTATGAATTTGAGCATCATCTACAACCAATAAAGACATTGCATTTCTCCTTGGTTGCCATAAATCGGTCTTTATTCTTGCGATTCCATACCAAAACATTCAAGGTGTCGGAAATACCGGGTTGCCGGGTTGGGTATTTTACAAACAATCACAGCTTGCTCTATGACCGGCACAATCGGTACACCTGCGGGACACTGGCAAAATAGATGACCCAAAATTCGTGTGCGGAGTGACCTACCCCTTGAAACAGGGTCGTTTTTAATCTTTTTACAATTAAAATAATCTACAGACCCTAGGAATTCTAGAAGTACCACAATGTCAAGAAATGGCTAAATTATACTATTGCAAACTTGCCGTTACACGTTTTTCGGAGGCATCGTATTCGAAGTGTTAATATATTTTATTTGGATTTAAAAAGCAATTCTGATTCATATCCCTCCCCTTGGCTAGTTTTTGCACCTTGTAGTACGCTTACTTATAGGCACTGACGTTGGGTGCGATACTGGTGGGTTTTGCCGCAAATCACTCTTATTTTTTACGCAGATGGATTTATTTGGGTTTGCAAGGGAATTATACTATTAAAATATTTCAGAAAGTGCCCAACAGTGCTCCTTCTATTTGCGTGACAAGCTTTCATTGTTGTTTTCATTGAGGTATTACTCAGGGAACAATGTTAAAACCATTTTTGTACATGGTATTGTAACTAATCCTATACGTGCTTCATTTTGATTTTTGACTATGGCTCGGGATTTCCACTGTGGCGTGCTTCTATTGTGACATCCCAGGTAACAATTTGATGTTTAAAAAGTGTTGTTTAATCGATTTTTATTCAATCTTAAATTGAATAATTGATGTACAGAGACTGCTTAAATAACAGTCTTTTCCAACCCTTGTTCAGCCTTCTAGTGTTATTTCAAAAATAATAATGGAAGACTGCCTCATATCTTATGCATTTATATGGAGCTAACCTTTGCATTTCGGGATTCGAACCGGCAGTCTCTGATTCACATGCGTCAACCATACCTACTGGACCACTTAAGCATATGTTTGGCAAAAGGTATGATCATTGGAATGAAGCACGTCAAATTTAAGTTGAATAACAGCAAACGGAAGAGTATTAAACAGCAATGCATACATTCCTTTCATTTTCAAGTGCAGTTAATACAATGTGGATACAAGTTCGTGGTTTATTTCGTTGGTCATTTTGATGCTATTTTAGTGCCAGAATTGAGTAATATTTTTGGAATGCGGTCTGAAACTTCAGTGCAATAAAACAGACAAAACACAGGAATACAAATGTTAATACTTCCAACGTCGTCGCAGCTTCATCTACATGGAGCCATTCCTAAAAAAATTCTTTTCCTTGTTTCTACTGCTGCCACTGCTTGTAATTAGAAAGATACGCAGTGAATTTAGAAGAACTAAAATGCCGGAAATGCAACGAGTGACACAGATACTGACGACATTTAACAAATCAAGCTATCAAAATATGTGTAATGCATTGCTGATTTGTGAAGTTCGGTTAAGCTTAAGTAAGGCTTGATCAATCTTTGGATCAGCTAACTTATTGAGGTTGGATTATGGGGATACAATTCGCTTCATGCACTACTAATCAACTATATATTCAGCCTAATGTTAATCAGCTTTGTACACCTTAAATCAACCAATAATCAGCTTCTGTTCTTAATATTCAGCTTGAATTGTTACTTGGGATACTCACTCATACGTATTTTTGTGGTACGACATAGTGGAAGCGTGTGAGCATAGTTGGAGCATTAGACTGGTGCAAAATTTGAAATTTTCGCTCCACAGTGTTCAAACGGTTCCAAATTGGGCCCTGATTAGCCTCCCAAAATTTGAACTCATTTAGGGAGAAACTGACTTGGCACAAACCATTTGAAGGTTAGGTGGGAATTACTATCAAGAAACCATAATTTCGGTTCATATCTATCTCAAAATTCACCAGTTCACTCTACTTTAGAAAATGATAGCTGAGCTTGTTGAAAATTTTCTCAGCTACAACTTTGTTGAAGACCACTTTTCGATCAAATGTAAGGAACCATAATTATTAATGATTCAAGTCACTGATGTCGTATGATTATACTCAATTATCTGTTCAGCAGGCAACATTAGTGTTTATGACGCGTAGAATAGAAGACAAAACTCATGGCTACTATGTCACACTAGAAATACTCAGAGGGAGAGATAGGCGGAGAAAACAAAATACAATTCGGCAGCAGGGATTAGTTCCTAAATTATCTTGCAACCCTTGCTAGAAGCTAGTATTTCAAATGACTTTTATTTTTGATTCGATTTACGTGCATAATAATAATTGATTGCATCGCAATATTTTGCACATTTCTTGTTGCCATTCATTAACCAACGAAGATCAATGATTCAATAGAGTTAGAATATTGTTTTTGGTTCCAAAAACTAGGGGTTGGTTGGAAATGCTAACATGAAGCTTTAGTGTGATAATTTATTAGCTAGATAATGGTTATTAGAAGAGGGTAGGTGGATAGTTCCGTTAGAGTACGGCAGTATGAAAATTGAATAGAAGTTGAAAAAGAGCGAAGGGCCATTAATGCGACAGTTTTTGAAGTCAGACGCACATCTTTTGCCTAACCCGTACGATGTACGCGGAGACTTGAAGTATGTCTGCAAGTCTACAGGCAAAAGATGTGCGTCCTCCTTCTGCTCATAACTGACTGCGGCTGTGGAATAGTTCTAGCAACGTTTCATCACTACCTAAAGTCCCACGACAGCACTTCCAGTCGATGGTGTGTTATTATGGCCCTTCGCTCATTTTCAATTTCTATTCAATTTTCATACTGCCGTACTCTAACGGAACTATCCACCTATCCTCTTCTAAAGATAATTCTCTAGCTAATAAATTACTACACTAAAGCTTCATGTTAGCATTTCCAACCAACTCTGAAAATCGCTAACTTCGCGTATGAAGTAACATAAAAACACTTTTAATGATCCAAAAACTAGTTGAATTTGAGAAGCACACAACACATAAAGGTGATTAAATTTCTGTTCGATTGCAATACTCTCAAATTTATTCTAGTAAGAATAAGAAATCCTCGGAAAAAATCTCATATGAATGTTCGATTGGCTCAGATTTTGACAGTTCGTTTGGCTCAAAACATTCTCTCCGCCCATCTCTCCCTCTGAATATTTCAAGAGCAAATTTTCATTACGTCGAATGTAACAAAGGTAAACAAAGTCGAGTTATGAGTGTCAATAGATGCTCCTGCTATTACACTATATACTGTCCGAATATAGGATCACATCCCATTTTTAAATTTATTTACCAGACGAATTGCTTTTTGACGTAATCACCTTCCGATCAAAATAGTTTTCGATGTTACTTAAGTCACCCGATTTCTATGGAGATGCCGTTTGCCTTAAGTAACAGCACTGAGAAACCCGTGAAAAGTGTGCTTTCGTCGTTTCGCTTTCTCATTATTAAAGTGAATAAATCGAACTGTTTGTTGCTAAGATGATTTCGGTGGTCCTAAAATGATGAATGGGCTGCACGTAAGGAGACGTAATTGATAATTCTCCCGAATATCCTGGTAAATACACTTTGACTTAAGTAACAATAGGGGCCACCAAACGACGTATAATAACTTTTGACTCAAAAACCAGTATTTCTTAGCATGAAAGCTAGCGATTTGCCTTTGTATTATTAAAACCCGGCTAAATATGTTAAACATTGCTATCACTATGAGATTATATGTGTTTAATTGGAAATAGGAATAACTTTTCGGTCATCAAAACAAAACTTTATTTTTCTCGGATCGGTGCGAATGTTACTTACGACATAATGAAAATTTGCTCTTGATTTCTATGTCACACTGCAGAATACAGTGTTGCCCACAATACAGTTGCTTAATCTTGCCATAAGATTGTCAATCTCTTAAACAATTAATAACTATTTAACGTTTGGCCGAAAAATTACTTTCTGCAAAGTTGTAGCTGGTAATAATTCCCATAAGAATAGAAATAGAATTTGTTAACAGTACAATAAGTAAAAAAGGCTAGAAGACAATGAACAAAAAGTTTCGTTTTCCCATAGTAATTTCCAATGGTTTGTGCCAAGTCAGTTTCTTATCAAATGAGGTTAATCTTTCGGAGGCTAATCAGGACCCGATTTGAAACCGTTTGAACACTGTGGAGCGAAAATTTCAAATTTTGCATCAGTCTATTGGAGCATATTCCCCATATAATTTAAAAATCAGCTAGGAAACTATCTTCAAAGTGAAGCATATTAGTCACTTGAAGGTTTCACTTGGGTCGAACTAAGCTATAATAAATAGGTATAGGTCAAAATCAAAAGTACTTGAAACACGTTTAATTTTAGATTACAAGCACAAGTGCAGGTACTAAAACATGGCAAACTCAATTTTTTTTAAATTTATGTTTCAATCTTGATCTTGATTTCTCGACTTCGAGATAGGTCCAAACAAAATGCATATGCTGAGAAAAGATTCCTTATGACATTGTAAAATGGTGAAAAGTATTCAAAATTGTTGTGATCATCGCGCAGGGAGGCTGCAGGAAGCCGTCGTCACCTTCCTTATCTTTTCCTCTGCACACTGTAGATAGTAGCGCGTGCGATGCCGTAAGTGGTTAGAGATCGCCGATATCGTGACAGGAGAAAAGTAGCAAACGTTGTCCGGTTGTAGGTAGCAGCACATGGCACGACTAGAGCCAGCAAATATGATAGTTACGATAGGTACGTACCCACATGCATGACGACGGACCATCGAAAGGAAAAATCAATTTAACAAATTTACTTTCTTATCAGTGAGTTGTATCTACACGGTCAAATGGTGAGAAGAAAGTATACGTGTAGCACACAAATGTTTGAATTACTTCTAGGAACTCGGACAAGTCGAGCGGCAGCTTCGAACGCAGCTAAATATTTATCGAACAGGCTCTTTTTTTTTTAGTATCGGTTGATTTGATGGAGCGAACAAACACAAACACACGGTGATTCATAATTCTGCGAAGCGACCCAGAGGTGGACGAGACGAGGAATGGTTTGCAAGTCAATCTTCTCCGCTGCGGCGGCTTAGCCAAGCAAATTGTCGCCAACACTGTCGTCCATCAGAATGTAGAGAGAACGAACGAATCAACCGATCGACTTGCGCTCTGTTGGCTCTAATTTGAATTTATGAGAGAATATACCTACTCCGAATGATCTAGCAGCGCATTCCTTCAATTTGGTACCCGGCGGTTCGTTAATTGAGACTGCCTTGTGGAGAGTGTATCACATGGTACTGTCTCCAAATGGGCCACACGATTCAATAAATTTGCATTCGTCGGAATGGGAACGACCCTATTATCCTATAGATGTTACTGCCTTGCTAGTATTCGTCGTGAAAAGTTGCTCGAGGAACTAACTGACCAAGATTGAAATATAAAATTAGTACCGGAACCCTACCGGAGGGATCTATTCCGTTTTGTTGATGCTTGCTGCGCACTATGAATGCATCAGTTGTGCAGCGTTTTCATCACACATTGGTGCACGTCGGAAAGCAATCGTTTTCGGTGGTCGTCGATACCATAAAAGGGGGAAGGTGTGAACCGCCAAAGAGATCGACCAAAAATATTCGCCGGTTAAGTTTTGGAACATCCGATTTGATTGAATCATCAATTGAAGATTCATTTTCATTATCAAGCACAGAAGGGGGTCATAGGGCCAGGTCTCCAGTGAAACATCGCTGTCCATGCAGCACGAGGGTAGAGGTAAAGATTTGGCTCGACAGAATAATAATCACAGGGCTCAAGTGAATCCTGCTTAAGATGTCGGATAGGGAGGAATAGTGTTTCAAGTAGGGAATAGTCGGAGTAACAGTAGTAATAGTAATAGTAAAAGTTGGAAAGTAAACGTACCGAAGACCATGTTTTTCAATACCTGTAAATCTTGTAAATCCAGTTACCTATCATATAAATTTGCATATCATCTAGGGTACATGTCCATAACCTCGGTCTAATATGAAGCCTTCAATAACATTTTATGTCATATCTTATTTGATAATTGAGCTGCAAACGGTGTTTAACTGGCAACATGCAAGTTTAGATATTCTTATTATTTTGATATTAAATAAGCACGACCGAAAGTTGTAAAACTCACTATTTAAACATGAAAGCTCTTCAGGTACGTGGATGTAATGTCGGTCTACTGTAATCAAATTGGTCTATATAAATTGATGCAACTTCGGCCTATCGAAGATGACCCTCGATCTACAAAGGTCCGGCATGTTAAATTGCGCTTCTTTTTCACTCTTTATCATTCATACGTAACCACATTGTTCACGTCACTTACACTTCTCGCGTAAGAACTGATGAGGAAGAAAGAGACAGTGTTTTCTTTCCGGTTGATCCAGATAACATAAATGACGATTCTTTTAGAATCAACATAAAAGCCAAGTAGATCATCTCACGACCACATATATAACGAACTGTCAAGTCAATTCTAGATCAACATGTGAAATGGGCTTATGTTCCAAATATAAACAATGGCTTAAACGTCGATTTCTCGCAGATTAAGATTCATTCAGGCAAACCAACGTGGACGTGTTGTGATTCATGAGCAATCGTGTAAAGTCATTATTTACATTCGGCTCATAGGGCCTTATCACATGTTGCTCTAAAAATGGAGTGTTTTTTACTCATAAGTTAAATAATAGGGTAGAGAACTACTTCGGCCGAATCGTCCATTTTGGGCCTATCGTGCAGAAAACTTCCAATAAATCCATGATTTCATAGTTAACACGTCAATTATGCATTTGGTACGATACTTTAGTTAATAAGCTACCGAACGAAGTCAATGCGAACGCGTGGTATGAAGTTTTACACCCATTATTCCCAAAAACAAAAGAAGCGCTCCGACCGAATTATTTTTTATCTTCATCCGATAGGCCGAAGTAAATTCAATGGCTTTTCAATTGCGTTTCAATGCGTTAGGCCGAGTTTGGCGTCAAGAAGCAGTGTTGGACTTTTGACAATATCTCAACGATTGGTTTCTCGTTTTCAAATCTTACGGTACGTAAGGAAAGGTAAATAAATTTGAAAGCCATCAGTAATAATAACAATCCGTTTGATGCTAAACTGAACTAGATTAAGAAAGACTAAGTGCGGGTTGTGCTTAATAGGCCGGAAATGGAGTAGTTAACCCTATTTCTAAAAAATTCTAAATCTCCGATTAATTCTAAATCTTATAAAATTTTGTTGAAATTATCTTTCCTTTCGATTAATATTCATTTTTGGAACAAACATCACTGTTACTGTTACCCAGTGAGTGGCAATGACAAGAGGGGTTATGTTATGGATTAGTATGTTTTAACAGAAGGTTAACCACTCTGTCCTTCAGTACCTACAGGACAAGCACCCTATTTTGAACAGTAATAATTTCATATGATTACCCAACTAAGCATATCAAGCTGAACATTGCATTAGGTCCTAAGTAACATGTACAGATTCTCTTGGTCGACTTTCTCTTTTTTCCCACGGTCATGTGAAGACATTCCCAGGTATTTCCAGCACACAGTTCGATAAAAGAAGTTTTTAAGAAGCATCTAATACGACAAACAAAACAAGAAACGGTTATGTGCTCAAGTTATTAACGAAAGAGAAAGTCGATGGAGAGAATCGAGCAATGTTACTTAAGACCTAACGCAATGTTCAGCTTGATATATCAGTGACATTGCCTCACTTTGAACCTACATTTATATTTTTTTTTTTGTGATTATATGGTTACTTGGATACTTTTTTATGGTATCAAGCTGAAAACTTGACCCATGTGAGTAAATTTTGCTTCTATCTTTCGACAATACTACAAAAGGACTAGCCTATGTTGGCAGTTTGAACACTGGTTCTAGCATATTGTTTCAAGATAGTTTTGGAAAAAATGCTGTGACGTGAGTGCGTATTAACGAGGCAAAAGCTATATCCGCGTAGTAATGCGATTGAATTAGTATTGAATTGTGAATCCCGTAAGCTCCGTAGACCCCGTTAAATCCGACAGTCGCGAAAAGTTAAAGCTGCACTTGACAAAATAGATTAAACGTATTAACGAGGCAAAGGGTACGTCCGTGTAGTACTCCGATTGAATCAGTAAATCTATTTAAGTATAACATATCTAAACTAAGAGAGTTCCGTAAACCGAGCAAGTTCCGAACGCCGCGCGAAACAGCAGAAAAAAAAACAGTAGCAGAGTGCCACCAAAATAAATGTGATAGCCTATGTTGACAAGCTGATTAATTTTGGTTTCCACCCTAAATATTCTACTACTATAGAGATTCTAAAATTTCCCGTCCGTACCGACTAAATTCGAAAAACTACATAATCCCAGAATGCGTTTGGAAAGCTGTATTGAATTGCGCATTACTAAAGCTCCGTTGAGTCCCGACAGCCGCGAAAAGTTCAAGGGGTCTATTATCACCGTCACGTCACCTCACTTTCTTGTCACCGTGACAGAAAAGGGACGCTCATAATCGCTCCGGTGACGTGACTCTCGGCGCTGAGTGACAAAAAGTGAGGCTCATACATGGTGGCCAGACCTACCGATTAATCGGTAGTCCTACCGATTTTCGGGATGGTTAAAAACTACCGATTTTTCACTTTTCCTACCGAGAATCACAGATTTTTAGAAATCTTGAAAAATGTTCAATACCTACAGTTGTGTTTAATATAATAGCAGCGCATACCGATTTCCATACAAAATGGTCAACTTTGACATGATGTAACTTTGATAATAAATTGATGCTGAAACTTTCGCAAAATAACAAATTTTTGAAGCACCTGTTGGAAAGTGAGACACTAGGTAAAATTTGTCAAAATAATAGCAGTTTTAATTTGAATTCTTATGTACCGCTAATATTTTAAACATTTTAAACTATTATGTACATTTGTTAATTGGGTGGGGATTGTTAGAATTTTGAGTAATGTAAAATTAAAAATCTCAAAATTGAGCTGAAATGCAAATTATTAGTACTGCTATTATTTTGAACAATTTTTCCTAGTGTCTCACTTTTCGGCAGGTGCTTCCAAAAATTTGGTTTTTTGTAATCGTAAAATTGAACATATTTGTAGTAAAGAGCCTGAATTTATAAAGAGACGATATGAGAACAAAGTTATAACTTGTCAAAGCTGACCATTTTGTATGGAAATCGGCATGCGCTGCTATTATATTGAACACAGGTGTATGTTTTGTTTTCCGTGTAGTCAGAATTAGAAATATTGATTTCAACACGTTTAAAGCAGAAGAACTGAAGGACAGTGTATTGTTCTGAAGCAGAACGGGGGAGGGTTTCAAGCAGGGGGAACGACACTCACTTGGATGTATTTTTTCAGTCTAGTAATTACTTGGGATTTTCGGGAAAAAAAATTATTGATGGGATTTTTTTGAGTGTGTCGTGTTGACGAAAATAGAGCACGGATAGAAAAAATAGATGGAACAGATCAGGGAATGGATGTGATGTAAGGGGTGTTAAGAAGTTTCAGAGGAATACAAGTCCGAACACAGGAATGGGTAGGAATGTGTTGACGTGCCACTCGCTTTGATGGAAGCCGAGATTAGACTCATGATGTTCTGCTCAGTAAGCAAAAACGGTTGCTCTAAGGCCACCGAGCCCCTCATGTCACATAATACCGTTGCTCAAATTTTTGTATCCATTCAAACCCGGAACCAACGACAACAACGAGTTTCGCAAAATACACGGATACACAAGCGATTTTACCATAAACCTCTTTGATATGTAAGGACCTGGGACAGCGTTTTTCTTCTCAGTAAGCAGGCCACTGTAACACCTTATCTACTATATACAAATTGCTTATCAAAGCATGTTCTGATAAATTACATTTTTTGTGCAAATTTGGTGTTAATTTCGTTAATTTTGGAATCTATTTTGGCAATGGCTGCCTCTTCGTGTAAATTTGTTATTCTAGTGTCGAAAGGACGATCAAGTACCTCAGCACTCTATTCTGAGCGACCTGAATTTAGTTCCTGTGAGTCTGTGCACATGATTCCCACACCGGAGCAGCGTAGAGGACCGCAGGTGCTATGATTTGTTTGTAGACAGCCAGTTTGTTTACCCTTGATAGGCGGGATCTGCGGCAAATCAGCGGATACAGACACCTAACCAAGGTAGAACACTTAACTACAGTTTTCTCTACTTGCGAACGGAAGAGGAGCTTTTCATCGAACAACATCCCGAGATAGGTTACTTCGGTGGACCACTCAACCGTTGTGCCATCCATGATTACAGTACAAGAGGGAGCCGGTTTCAGTTTGGGCGATTGCCGATGGAGGAACATGATCGCTTGTGTTTTGGATAATCAACAAAGGCGTTAAGGCATCGTTGAAGTTTGTTCGTTATTTCGCGAGGCATCCTTCCTTTGACGGCTATTGTGGTATCATCTGCGAACAGGAAAAACACGCAACCGTCACCGAGGGGAGGAATGTCGGAAGTGTAAATGCTGTAAAGCAAGGGGCCCAGCAGACTGCCTTGCGGGACACCTGCTGGGATGGAAAACGTGTCTGAAAGACAACCATTCAACGATACCTTAAACGACCTTTGCTGAAGGTAGTTACGGGTGATTTTAACCAGAATAATGGGAAGTTGAAGTTACAAAGCTTTTACACAAGTCCGTTATGCCAAACCTTTTTTTTTTTATATTATAGTCACTTAACGCTCTTGGGTCATTCGTGACTTGTCGGGAGGTGAGATTTGAACTCGTGACTTTGGCGTGAGAGGTATGGATGCTAACCACTACGCCGGGATCGCCCCCCTCATGCCAAACATTGTCAAACGCCTTTTCAACGTCTAACAAGGCCATGGCTGTGGACTTGGATACAGCTTTGTTACTTCGGATGTTATTCATCACCCGCACTAGCTGGTGATTAGTGGAGTGCCCCTTCCTGAACCCGAACTGTTCCGGTAGGAGAATGTTGTGCTCCTCGACAAACTTGGGCAAACGATTGAGAATAAGTTTCTCGAACAATTTGCTCAGCGCTGAAAGGAGGCTGATTGGTCTGTAGCTTGAAGCTAGCGTTGGGTCCTTCCCGGGTTTGCGGATAGGTATGATTTTCGCTGTCTTCCAGATACTTGGAAAGTAGTGCAGTTCCAAGCATCTGCTGAAGACAGCAGCCAGCAGAGAGTGAACCTTCATGCTGAGATTTTTCAACACTAGGTTGAATATTTCGTCAAACCCGGGGGCCTTCATGTTTTTGGTGCATTTCAGCACTGAGCAAATCTGTTCCACTGTGATTCTATCTTCCGGTGGGATGGGACAAGGGGAGGAATCAAGGTTGAGTACGCATTGCTCAACCTGAACTTCGAGCGGACTTTGGATGTTGGAGCCAAGCAAGTGCGATTTGACAATATGCTCACCAATCGCATTTGCTATCTCCTGAGGGGTGATTATGAGCCGTTGGTAATCATTTTCATCTTTGAGTGGTGGAATGGGTTTAGGGTGCGTCTTTAGGACCTTGGCAACTTTCCAGAATCGTCTGGAGCGGTCGTCCAGATTCTGGACAAGCCGCCCGAAACTTTCGTTTCGGAGTGAGACCATTCTGGAAGCAATCTCTTTGTTCAGATCGGCCATTTCACGTTTCCTCGCTCCAGTCCTCTGAAACTGGCGTCTACGAACATTTCTCAGGCGAATTAAGAGTTGGGTGTGGGAATCAATGGCAATAAACTTACCCCTCACAGGAACTCGTCGGACTCACGCCTCGTCAGCCACGGTTATGGCTTGGTGAAGTCCCTCCAACGCTCGGTCGATGTCCTCCACGGAGTCAAGCGGCGGGTTGTCGATGATGTGCCTGTCTACCACGCGTTCAAACTGGGCCCAGTTTACGCGATGATAGTCCTTGCGCAGGCTTGTAGCAGGAGCCACGTTGCAGCCTAATTCAGCTACCACCGGTTGGTGGTCGGAGCTGAGTTCGTTCAAGGCTACCGCCTTAGACAAGCCGATATTTGTCAGGAACAGGTCTAGCGTCGATGGGTTGCCCGCCGGTGAGATAAATGTTGGCTCATCCGAAAACCAAACGGAGTACAGCCCATGCTGTGAGTGGTCGAACAGCAGACGATCGTTCTGGTTCTGCCTGTAGTTCCACCAGGCTTCATGGCGAGCGTTTAGATCACCTCCTACTACGAAGCGGGAACCGTTACGGGTGATGGTGGACAGGTTTTTCTTGAATTTAGCCGCTAATCCACTGCTGGCGGCACACTGTCGAGGGCAGTAGACGGCGATGAACTGGACGTATCCAGTCGACGACTCTACCTCCACACAAAGGGCCTCGATGATAGAGGTGCGGATAAAGGGTGATACGGTCAAAATTTGGTCAAGGGAAAACGCGTGTAAATCGGTGAAATCGTTTATTTAAAAAATCAAATTAAATTTCTTTTTCAAGTTCAATTAGTATAAAATTCAGGAAAAATATTCAGTTAGGCTTCCGCTTTTCCAAATCCGAATTGCCGGGCCTTACGCTTGACCCCTGCCATCAGATTTTGTACAGCCACCTTGTCCACCTTCTTCGCCGCAGAAAGCCAGTTTGCCTTGAACTGCTGCTCGCCCTTAGCAGTTTTTTTGGTCTTCTTTAGGTTCCGCTTGACAATAGCCCAGTATTTCTCAATTGGGCGGAGCTCTGGCGTGTTGGGAGGGTTCTTGTCCTTGGGAACCACCTGCACGTTGTTGGTGGCGTACCACTCCATGGCCTTTTTACCGTAATGGCAAGATGCCAAATCCGGCCAAAACAGTACGGAACAACCGTGTTTCTTCAGGAAAGGCAGCAGACGTTTATTCAAACACTCTTTCACGTAAATTTCTTGGTTGACAGTCCCGGAAGCTATGAAAATGCTGCTTTTCAAGCCACAGGTACAGATGGCTTGCCAAACCAGATATTTCTTTGCGAACTTTGACAGTTTCATGTGCTTGAAAACATCTGCTACCTTTCTCCTTCCTTTTGCCGTATAAAACTCCTGTCCCGGAAGCTGCTTGTAGTCGGCTTTGACGTAGGTTTCGTCGTTCATTACCACGCAGTCAAACTTCGTCAGCATCGTCGTGTACAGCCTCCGGGATCGCGCTTTGGCCGTCGTATTTTGTTTATCATCGCGATTTGGAGTCACTACCTTCTTGTAAGTCGATAGTCCGGCTCGTTTTTTGGCTCGATGCACGGTTGTAGACGATACACCCAGCTTATTTGCGGCATCTCGGAGAGAGAGGTTAGGGTTTCGCTTGAAACTACCGGCAACTCTCTTTGTCGTCTCAGCGGCTTCCGGTTTTCGATTTCCCCCCGATCCAGACTTCCTGGCTGTCGACAAACGTTCCCCAAACACTTTAATTACATTTGTAACGGATGATTTGGCAACTTTTAGCGATTTTGCCAACTTTGCGTGCGAGTAGCTCGGATTTTCGCGATGCGCGAGCAAAATTTTGATACGCTGCTCTTCTTGCTTGCACGGCATTTTGACAACTGAAGAGTGAATTCCAAAATCAAAATAGGAGCAACATTCTACACACACACACACCTTCAAAATGAGGGGTGTTCAGGTTTTTTAAATGCAAAATTGAAAGAAATACGTCAAGTTGATATTGACCAAATTTTGACCGTATCACCCTTTATGAAACAGAGTGTGGTATTTTATTCCTTTCTTGATGACGACCGCAACACCACCCCCCCTGGAGCTGGTGCGATCAAGCCGAATAATGTTGTGGTCAGGCAACCAGAAGCTGTCGCCGGACTTTAGATGGGTCTCGGTAAGAAGGCCCACTTCGATGCTGTGCTTGCGGAGGAAGTCGGCAAGCTTAATCTCTTTTGCTCTTACAGAGCAAGCATTCCAGGTGACGATAGTTAGCGGTTTAGACGCCATACTGGATGATGAACTTACCGAGCACTTGGATCTGTTCGGGCTTATTGCGGCACTTACGAAGAGCACCGGACATGTTGACGAAAATTTCCATCAGTTCATCCGCTGAGAACAGATCGGGGTTGTTGTTTTGCGCTGTTGGTTGTCTCCAGAATCCAGGGGGATGGAGAGCTTTGGCCAGCAGAATCACCGGAAGCTTCTTGAGGGGGGGTGGGTTGCACCCGCGAATTCGCTTGCCTTTGCTGGGCAGCACGAAGAGGCGGAAAATCCTCCGTCCTGAATGCTGGGGTTTTGTCCTTCTTGCGTCCTGGTTGATTGTTGCTTGACGCCTGCTTTCGGATGCGTTTGAAGTCCTCGCGTTTGGAGCACTGTTTGCCGGAACCTTGATGTGCACCACCACAGTTGGCGCATTTTAACGCCACAGCTCCATCCGCAGGGCAGTCAGAAGTGGCGTGTTCGTGAGCGCAGTTGCTGCAGCGTGGCTTGATGTTGCAGTTGCGGGTACCGTGTCCAAAATTGAGGCACCGCTGGCACTACGTTACGTCACGATGGCCGCCACGGTATGGCTCCCACCGTACGATGATGGAGTAGATCCATCGGATGGCTTGCAGCGCATTGAGAGTCACCGTCCCTTTCTGGAAGTACACCAGGAAGAGACAATCCGGGTACGCCTTCACGTTTTCGTCTCCCCTTGTCATTCGGAAGACAGCGATTGGGGCTAGCTTGTACCGGTTGATTTCAGCTTCGACCATCTTGGGGTCGAAGTTTGGTAGACTACCTTGAAGGGCTTCTCACCGGGGATGTCGTGTGTGAAGATATTTCACGGCCACTTCATACTCCGCTTTCGTTCGGAGCATCACCTTGGTGCCGATCCTGCCGAGCTTAAACTCAGCCCAGTTTCGTTGTCGACGGCGTCGCCGAAATCACCAATGACGCTGACGTTCGTCGCGGTGGCGTCGTCCCGTCCACTCGCACCATCGGACTGGCCTTGATTTTTCATCCTCTTCTTAGACCGCTTCACCGTGGCTGAGGTGGTATTCCCTACATCGGTGGGAAGAGTAGCGTACCTATTCGAAATAGGTACACTCAAGCTACCCTCACCGCTGTTCTTCGTCTCCGTTTTCTCTCGGAGCCTGCTCCGGGAGCGCTGTCTTCCCATCACACGAAGCGACCGACACTACTGACGACGCGATTAAACTGCGAATGTTTGGAACAAACTAGAAACTTTAGAACAACTCGACAGAGCGAGCAAAGGCCGAACTGTACTGCTTGACGTTCAAGCAGAGAATGCCATGCACGAAGAAAACGATTTGGCAAGCGTATTTATTACCGCTGCATTTCTCCTCCCTTCCATTCATTGGTGAAATTGTGAGCGCAATGTGTCGTGTGTCCGATTTGCGCTCTATCGTTACGTCCGTGTTTGGGATTTTTCGTTACATGTCACTGATTTTTTTAATGTGACCCCCAGTATAGATATTAAAGACGTAGTCCTACATCAAAATGCACGAACGAGGGATGCTCCGGTTGCAAACCAATACCTGGGAATGTGCATGATAGAGGGTGCTAGTGTGCATGCAAAATACGCTTGACGATATTTTCCTTCTAAGAGTTATGTCTGTTTGTCTATGGTGTTGGTTTGTGAGGCGGCCTACGCTTTGTTAACAAATGCTGATGAGCCCTTTTTTATTGTTAATCCAGGTTTGAGATCGACGATCAAGTTGTGACTGGTCATGTATTAGGTATAACAAAATACACTACGAGGAGGAAGGGGGGTCTGAAATTGGTCAAAGATATGCTACGTCATTTATGAATGTTCCTGTAATACTCTGTTCACACAACCTACAGCGGAGATTCGCTATTTGGGGGAGGTATTTTCGCGTTTTTAACGTATTTAATCAATTCGCGGAGGTCTATTATCACCGTCTCGTTACTTCATCACTAAGTGCTTTTAATCTTCACTAAGTGACAAACAGTGACGCTCACAATCGCTCCAGTAACGTGACTCCGTCATCAAGTGACTCAAGTGACACTCATAGCATAGAGGTAACTCTAAGACCAGAAGGTCCCGAAGAAACGAGCTCAACTTTTTGGCTTAGCTCTGGTACTCTCTTCGGTCCCAAGCTAATCGATGCACCCCTCGAAACATAGGAAAATCCACTAACCCCTCATTTTATCTGTCAAACTTTCATAGCGAATCAAAACAAACATTGTGTAAGACTAGAATTTCGACTAGAATGGGGTACGTTAATCGATTTGCTTGGGAACAATAGGCTAGTCAAGTAGTGAGCCAATTTAAAATCGTTAGTTTCGTATTGATTTTTGCTCATAGGGCCTTATTACGGGTGTCACTACACGGTGATAATGAAGTGATACTCAGAATAAGAGCCGTGATTGCCGTACAAATCAAATGGGAATCACTTCACCGTGACGACAAGTGACAAGTTTCCACCGTGAAGTGACATCCATAATAAGCCCCATAATCGCTTCAGTGAAATGATCACCAGGTGATGTGCCGGTTATAATAGACCCCCAATATTATCACCGTCACTTCACCTGGTGATCACTTCACTGGAGCGATTATGAGCGTCACTTGAGTCACTTTTTGTCACTTGGTGACGGAGTCACGTCACCGGAGCGATTGATTAAATAGAATTTAAAAAACTAAGTTAAATACTATCTACTAAAGGGTGTCGACGATGAAATTGCCACACTATGAAATTGCTCTAACTTTTTAACCGTTGGGTAGAATTTAATGAAAATTTGGGTGGATTTAGTTCATAGTGCATTATTTACATCCTGCAAGTTTTAAAGTCCTGTGATCAAAACTCGCGGAAATGGAGTCGAAAGAACAGCTCGTGCGTGATAAAATCTTGCGCATTCATCACGAGAACAAGGATCTCTCGCATCGTTCCATCGCTAAAACGTTGGGAATCGCGAATTCCACGGTGTCGCGAGTGATTAAGCGGTTCGAGGAACGGTTGACCACCGATCGGAAGCCCAGAAGTGAAGGAAAAAGTATTCCGTACAACACCAAAAATCACAACCGCGTAGTTGGGGCCTTCAACCGAAATCCGAACGCCTCCGTTAGGGATGTGGCTAAGAAGCTGCACCTAAGCCGAAGTTTTGTCCAGAAGGCCAAAACTAAGGCTGGGCTTCGAACGTTCAAGGTACAACAGGCCCCTAATCGCGACGAGAAGCAGAACAAGTCCGCCAGGAAGTTGTACCTCAACATGCTGACGAAAGTTGAATGCTGCATCATGGACGACGAAACATATGTGAAGGCCGACTTCAAACAGATCCCCGGCAACTTGTTTTTCACGGCCAAGGATAAGTTCAGCGTTCCGGAGCATGTCCGCACTCAGAAGATGTCCAAATTTGCGAAGAAATTCCTGGTTTGGCAAGCCATCTGCACGTGCGGGAAGCGGAGTGCACCTTTCGTGACCCAGGACACGATGAACGGACAGGTGTACATAAAAGAGTGCCTCCAGAAGCGGCTGCTTCCTCTCCTGAAGGCCCACAACGTCCCAACAATCTTCTGGCCGGATTTGGCCTCATGCCACTACTCCAAGGACGTGCTGAAGTGGTATGCGGACAATAAGGTCAATTTCGTGCCGAAAATGTTCAACCCTCCCAACACTCCGGAGCTCCGCCCCATCGAGAAGTACTGGGCGATTATGAAGCAGCACCTTCTTAAACGACCTAAGGAACTGAAGAAAGTATGGGTTTACATGCAAAAAACGGTTGATTCACAGGTTGTGCAGAATCTTATGGCCGGGGTTAAGGCCAAGGTGCGGGCATTTGCGTATGGACTGTAAATAAAATACGAGTAAAATGGTAAAATGAAGTTTAATAGTTATTTCTCAATCCCTGAAAATTTGATGGCAATCGGATGAAAACTCGAATTTTGCGAATCAATTTTGTGTGTGGCAATTTCATCGTGGACACCTTTTAAAGGAGCCACCTCAAAATTTAAATTGAACCGATATGTGATTATAGAATCTCAGCCAGATTAACTTTTCTCCCCAAATTATTCAACCTACTCTTGATTAGTTTCAAAGACCAGGGCTGATTCCACTCACCCGCCATAAAAAAAAATGTTTTTCGGAATTATGAAATCACTAGAACCGAAAACGGTAATCAGTACTAGAAAGCCACAAGAACAGTCTGCAAACAACGTGCCCGACACACAAAACCCGTCACCATCTCGTCCAGCGCGTCACAATCAGCGATTCTACGACTCGTGAGCGCTCAGTGAACGCTCGCCGACTGCAACGTACCGAAAGCGGAACTGAGTCAAACACGTACCTCCCAACCTACTCCTGTATCTGACAAGCACAAAATACCACTATAGCATCCAATGATTCCACAAACCCGAAAAACACCCTTCACAGCGAAGTGAGTGGAAGCAACCCTGTCGAAGAGTATATTTCCCTTTCAACACTAAATCAAACTATATGAGTCAACATAAGATAGTAGTGAAACCCAACCCCAGTAGAGATTTTCACGTCCGGTTGTATTGGTGCGATATGTGAGAATGTGTTAGTGAATATCTGAGGGAAATACACACCCCCCGAGCATCTAGACAGAAAACCTTAGTTTCACGTACCCACTTGCAAATTGTAGATGTCTCCACCGTACGTAAACAATGGGGTCAGCCATCGTTGGTGGCACAACTTTTTTCACATCAGAAAACATGTTTTTGTTTCACTTCATGTGGACGTCGAAAGCAAACCAAGAATAAATTTTGAGTGAGACGTATTACTGGTGTTGTATTGTATCTTGGAATTCAATCGATTTAATTATATCAAAATTCATCATCATCGCTTTCGTGTGTGTGTGTGTGAGAGATAAAGAGAGAGAGAGAGAGAGAGAGAGATAGATAGGGAGAGAGAGAGAAAGAGAAAGAGAAAGCACCACCCTAATACAAATGTTCCAAACACGAACCATAACCCAAATGGTTTAACCATATGACACATAGTTCGGAACCTGCACAGGTTTTTAAGCACTTTTTATGGTTATTTCCTATATGGGCACTGGGCAGTAACCCGATTAAAGGGTTTCGTTTATTTCGGTTATGTGGTTGCCGACAAACATCACTTAGTTCCCGGATTTTAGGGTCTTGTTCCGTCCATATATCCGGAACCAGTTAATCGATTGAAAGTCTATTAATTAACATTCTATAGAATCATGGTAGCTTTCATTTGGTTGTTGTTGCGTTCAATTCGGTAGAGTGGTTGCCGAGAAATACATATAAGAAAATTGTCCTACGCGCTCTCTCACACACATAAATAGACAGACATTTTCCGATCCCGTCATGCTGAGTCGATTGGAAGACTATTAGAAAAAAATATCAATGTTTTTATAAAAAGTTAAAAAAAAAACAAAAAACTTAAAAACGGGGAAAAAAAAGTTGATAAAAAAATTAGACCAATTGTAAATTTACTCCACCATTATTCGATTTGACAGAACCAGAGTACCAGAATTTTCGGGGTACATTAGCATTACACTGGAGCTGTTCAGTTGCTCCCGGGGTGGAAATACATTACAAATCGATGTCAAACTCATTTTGACAGTACTTTCATACATTTTTAGGTTAGCCAGAGGAAAATAATAAACGGCGTTGCTCCCAAGGGGGGGGAGAGGTGGCTGTCAAATACGAACAATCGTCGCCTACCTCGCATAACTGGTTCCAAACGTAAACAAGCCATAAGAAACCTACAGGGTTTGTTTACGTTTGGAACCAGTTTCATACAAGATGATCAGTAGGCTGATTTGACAGCACGTCCTCCCCCCTCCCAGGTTGCTCCCGCTAGTGTGCGTGCGTTGAACGTCACTAATCTCTATATTTACCGGTGTGATACTGTCACTAGCGGCTCTGGTTCTCTCAAGCCGCTCAAGCCAGACGGCACACTGCCACGACATGAGCTAGACATGCCGGCTATAAACCCACCATCTCCAACGCTCCAATATGACATGAGATTAAGCCCTCCCACCAACGTCAAGGTGCAAAAACCAAGCCATGGGGAGGGGATTTGATTGAATCATCAATTGAAGATTATCTAAAAAGGTTTAAAATCACCGCCATTCAAAATCAGCTGTGAAGAAACTTTTCACATTTTGCGTAGTTAACCCAACAAGAACAGCATTGACGGATTAAAAACATCATTCACAGCTAATCCAACCAATTATTCTCTTATCTTGTAACCCTTGCGCAGCTATAACCGTCCGAGCGTAGGCACGGCTTCCAGCGAGAGAGGGCACCCACCAAGCTATGGCCAGACGCTATGCTTGAACGTGTCCGAATCGGTGGTTTCAGTGGAACGTACAAAGTAAGAAGTGCCGAGCTGGCGCGCGACAAGAAATCCCAAACCAAAGCGGTGACCGTCCTTTTCCTCGATGAAACAACCCACACGTTCCAGCTAGAGAAGAAGGCCAAGGGATCGGATCTGCTCGAGCTGGTCTTTCAGCACCTGGAGCTCTCCGAGCGGGACTACTTTGGACTGCAGTTTCAGCCGAAATGTGCCGCCACCAGCAGCAGCAGCAGCAGCAGCAGCAACAACAACAAGGGGGACAAGAATGGATCCAGTGGCACCGGCGGAGGTAGCGAAGGGGGAGCCAACTCGATCGAGTCCGGTCGATGGCTCGATCCGAACAAACCATTTCGGAAGCAATGGAACGCGGTGCGCCTCTCGGGGGACCTCAGTCCGGTGCTTATCTTTCGAGTGAAGTTTTACATTACCGATCCGAGCCGACTGTGCGAAGAGTATACGAGATATCAGTTTTATCTACAGATAAGACGGGATATATTTCAAGGAAAACTTCTGGTGGCACTGAACACCGCCTGTCTGCTCGCTAGTTATACAGTGCAGTGTAAGTTTCGTGATTGCATTGGAGGGATTTCGATTACGTGTAACGATGATTGCAATTACAGCTGAACTGGGCGATTACAACCCACTGGAACACACTCATGGTTATCTCAGTGATATGCAGCTGCTGCCGGAGCAAAACGAAGAGACAGAACATCGAATATCGGAACTGCACAAGCTTCATCGGGGGCAGCTACCCGCGGATGCCGAGTACAACTATTTAGAACATGCCAAACGGTTGGATATGTTCGGTATAGACTTTCACAAGGCAACGGTTAGTACAGGCATCGCTCCGGGTTGCTTGGAAATGTGAGAAACTGATTTCGATCGATATTTTCTAGGACTCGGCCGGAAAAGATCTGAAGCTCGGTGTCTCCTCCATAGGTTTACTAGTCTACCAAAACGGTATTCGCATCAACACCTTCTCCTGGTCCAAAATGGTGAAGGTGTCGTTCAAACGGAAAGATTTCTTCATTCAGCTTCGACGGGAACTGGTGAGTTAGATTCGCTTTTAAGATAGGTACCTAAATCTGTTCACATCACTAACTGTACTGTTGTTACTCGTTTTAGTCCGAGAGCTACGACACACTGCTGGGCTTCAACATGGGCGCTCATCGCAATGCAAAATCACTCTGGAAAGCGTGTGTAGAACATCACTCGTTTTTCCGACTGCAGAGACCGCACCGCTCACCACGATTCCTGCCATTAACCCTAGGTTCTAAGTAGGTCTCACCGTCGGGATTCGTTTTTAGAAAATTTACTAAAATTCTGTTCCCCGCAGGTTCCACTATTCCGGCCGTACCGAACTACAAGCCGTCCAGGAAAGCCGGCACCGTAGCAAGGTGGCAAAAATCTTCATCCGTTCACCCAGTAAACGTCTGCTGACCGGTTCTCAACCCCAGTCACCACTACTGAATGGTTCCGGCAATGAGAGCACCAACGGAACCGCCGCCAACAAAAATCAACTGTCGCTGCTGTCGTTGACCAAGGCCACTCGGACGTACGATAAGGTCACATCCAAGACTCCGTCGATTCCGAGGAAGGCTTGGGAGCCACAGGCTGATGAGTAAGTATCCGATTGGACCATAGAAAACTTCCAGTTTAACCACCTTCCCCCTTACAGTCCTACTTTCATCGAACACTGCGCCCGGACGTACGATGCGCAGATTCCGACCATGTTCGATTCCCCGCCGGCGTACAACGGCATCAACAATCCGGAAAACAGTGTACCCAAGGAGGAAGGTCTCGTCACGATACGGTTGGTGGCCGACGAACAGGGTCGCTTCGGTTTCAATGTTAAAGGCGGTGTGGATCTGAACCTTCCGGTGCAGGTGTCCCGAGTGGCTCCGCATACGCCGGCCGACAAGAGCACTCCCCGGATCTGCGAAGGTGACCAGCTGGTGATGATCAACGGGCGCGACGTGGGCACCATGATGCACGAACAGGTTGTGAATTTGATCCGTGCCTCACGGCAGGGCGGCGAACTAATGCTGACGCTGAAACCGAACGCCTTAGTCGACTATACGGAGGAGGAACCACTGTATCAGTACGTTCCGGAGGAGAATGACATCGTGCGGGGCGAACTGAACGGCGATCAGTTGTTTACGCAGTCGTTGCTGCTGCTGAGCGACGGGCTGGCGTCCGGTTCGCTGCTGGCACAGTATGAGCAGATGTACAGGAAGAATGCCGATCTGGCAATCACCGAGGCCAGGAAGAACGACAATCTGAACAAGAACCGCTACAGGGATATTTCGCCTTGTAAGTACCTATATGTTGTCGGTGGGACACGCGCACATGTATCAGTGTGTGGTGCTATGACCACTCGTTGAACTTTACTATTTACGTCGGATTTCCAGAGAAATAGCATGAAATTAAAATTTGGGGAAGGAGACGAAATCTTCACAAGAATTCATCAGATATGGTCATTGGGGTTAGAACATATTAGTGTTTAACTCTCTCATTCCCATGGTAGCAATGTACTATTAAATCATCAGTGCTTATTTAAGCTTCTCCGTGTGCTCATTCAGGGCGTCGGCTCAGTGAAGAAATTTAAATTCCATGATATTCCAGTCGTTTTCAGAAAAAAATCCAGGTTATGAAAACCATCTAACTTTTCAAAAATCTCCAATTTTAAACATGGTTCAAGCACTAACCAGCATGTTACTGTAATTGATAGCGATGGGTTAAGGTACCTGCAAGCATTTTGATTTCGGTCAGCTTGCTATCTTCATAATATCTCCAAAATGAAACCTGCTTTGGCTTATAGGCCTAGTCATGGCATGACCAACGCATTCAACATACTTGAACAGTACAATTAGCTATAACTGATTGACCACCATTTCCAGACGATTGCACCCGCGTGGTCCTGCTGAATGCGGAAAGCGGTGACTACATCAATGCCAACTACGTCAACATGGAAATTCCCCCGACGGCGATCATCAACCGTTACATCGCCACCCAGGGGCCCCTGTCGACCACGGTGAACGACTTTTGGCGGATGGTGCAGCAGGAGAGCAGCCATTTGGTGGTGATGCTGACTACCGTCATGGAGCGAGGCCGTCCCAAGTGTCACCAGTATTGGCCTTCCGCAGACGAAGAACCGCTGCCCCTTTCGGCAGGATTTTCCATCAAATGTCTCCACGAGAAACCGGACGAAACGGGAAGCTTCGTGTTTCGGGATCTGGTGCTCACGGACGAGAAGACGAATGAAACGAGAACCATCCAGCATATGCAGTATCTGGCCTGGCCAGACCATGGCGTACCGGCCGATCCGGAGTTGTTCCTTCAGTTTACAGAGAAGGTACGTGCCGCGCGGAATACTACTCTGCTGCAGGAGATCGAAGCCAGTTTGAAAAATGTCAAATTGCGGACAATGGATGATAATGGAGGTTTGGATTCGTCGGAGCGACGCGTTGTGCACACGGATAGCGATGAAAGTCCAAACGACATGCCCTCCTCCACTTCGGTGCATCAGTAGGTTTTGCCGGACATGCAAGCGAATCAAATTGGGTCCTGAAGTCAATTTTCCGTTTCAGATACATAAGTGCCGCTAATCCACCCATCATCGTTCACTGCTCTGCTGGCATTGGCCGAACGGGGGTTCTGATCCTGATGGATACAGCGCTTGCGTTGATGGAAGCCAAGGAACCCGTCTATCCGCTGGACATTGTACAGGCGATGCGTGATCAACGGGCTTGTATGGTGCAAAACGTGGTAGGTATCAACACATATTCACATTCAATCGTATAACAGATGTCTTCAATAACCGCCGTCCGTCCCTTGCAGAGCCAGTATCGCTTCGTGTGCGAATGCATCTGTGCAGCGTACAGGATGATGGTAACCAAAGAGATAGCGGAAGCCAGAACCACTCCTCCCCCGCCGACAGTGCTCAAAACAATCTCATCCATCAACGGTACTGCACCGTTGGTTTCCTCCAGTGACGATGATTCCAGCTCTCCGCTGGAGGACGTCCCTCCAACATCGCCGGAGCGCAAGGCTCCTCTGGCGGTGGAAACTACAAGCCTTACCACCACTACCACTACCCCCACGACCAACAACGTTACACCCACCAACGGCAACGAAGGTCCTGGTGCTACTGCCATCAACGGGAAAGCCGCAGACACCTGACGAATAGAAACGATTGTCTAGGTTCCTTGTTTGTTTTTTTTCTTCATTCGGACAATTTTATTCTCATCGTCGGTCTTATATTTAAGTTTCATTATTGTTTATCCCTTAATATCATCCCCCTCACCTGAGATATACGAAAGTAAGCAGCTATTAACACACCTACAAACATATTTATCAAACGTAATATACCTAGTTTCTCATCAGCAGTGCTTGTGGCCACGCGGGTCACTCCCACACGCAAATGTATCGCATATTATTAGTGGTTAGGTATCAACGTACATTTTACTACAACTCAATATATCATTTAATCTGTGCTATTAATGTATCAACAACCGTATGTTTCTCTCTCTCTCTCCATAGTAGACTGTAAACAGCGAAGAGAACTTAGTTATACAGATTTGTCTAAACGTTCTTCCCCCAACCATCCATCCCATCCGTTTGTGGTGTCAATTCCTGAAAGTACACGTTCTGTCCATGTTTTCTCACGAACGATTTTTCGATCTAGATTTGAATACGAAATAAAATAAAAACTGTTTGAATAATAAATACCTACCCTGCCTTGTTGAATGTCAGAGAAACACTTTTATCCAGAATTATGAATAATCTTCAACTGAAGGGAACTACAATTACAGTACCCGTTCGATTTTGGCACGATTGGATTTTCGATTGGTTTCCAAAATCGAACGGGTTCTGTACAGACAATTAAGGGCCGTCGGATGTTTTAGAACCAATTTATCACGTCTATCTGTTCATATTATTAAAATGTATGGCATAGTGCTGCCTACATCTTACCTCTAATATCACATTTAGAAAAAAAACAAGGTTTAATCCTTACATAAATCCCGTCAAAACTAGTTTAACTACCAAGAGCGCTTTCCCCGTATGTCAACGGTACCATCGTTGCAATGCTATTAATCAGCGAATCATACCCATGCTGCTGATGCCCATTTGATCCCCCAGTAGTGACGATAGCCCCGGCTGCATTACCCACATCTGTCTCAATCATTTGTACATCATCCTGCTGTCCCACAGTCGGTTGTAATGGCGCAACCGCTGGCGGTTGTTGATAATGATGACCACTATTATCCACGGGGCCAGCGTTCCCATAGACATAGAAATTATCCACTTTGGAAAGGTTGTGGGCAAACCCAGCCGGCCGTATGAGTGGAAATTGTTGATCGTGCTGCTCGTTGACGGTTGGCGGAATCAACGAAAATGCATCCACCGGAGGTTCCGAAGAGTCCTTCTCCACAATGACCACATCGGAGTTGACGCTTTCGCAGAGACGTTCCGGATCTTCTTCAGTCGCCTGCTCGGCTGATTCAGTCGTCGCCCTGCTGGGATCCGGTTCCTCTTGGATGGGATTTGCAATACCCAGTTTATGCTTAGCCCGATGAAGTTGATATTTCACCTCGCTGATGGACACGAAAGCACAGTCCGAACATTTGTACAGCAGATTGGGAGCCACATCGGCGTGCATACGTTCCAGATGTTTCCGATAGGTTGTGCTCTGAATACTGGTGTAATCACAGTAGGAACACCGATACATGTGCGCTTCCGAGTTGTGCCTCATTTTATGCCTCCGCATGGAGTTGTGATCGTTACAGGAGAAATCACAGCTGGAGCATTTGAATCTCTTCTCGTCGGAATGCTTGGCCACGTGCGACTGCAGTAGATATCTGGTTTTAAAGACCATTCCACATATCGAACATTTCATGCGACCCTCAACCAAAGAGCCATCCGGGACGTGTCTACATTCGACGTGCGTCTTAAGGAACTTTTGGTTCGGGAACACCAATCCACATTTCACGCACTTTACTGGTAGAATGGACTGATGCCGGACACTTCGAACCTCCGTCTCCTGCGGTTGACTTTCCTTCGGCAGTTGAATCTGGTGAAGGTCCCGATGCGATCGCCGGTGGTTCCTCAGTTGTTTGTTATTCTTGAAGGCTTTATTGCAGATGGCACAGATGAAGTTCTTCTCGTCCGAGTGTATCTTCATGTGGGTGTTGTTCAGTCTACAGAGGACAGGGGTTTTGAAATTGCACAGGTGGCAGGAATAGAGCTCCATGTCAATCGAGTGTTCCCGCCAGAGATGCGTGTGAAGCGTGTTCCAATTGCGAAATTCCTGCGAGCCGCACTCCGGGCACCGATTGCCTTCCGTAGTCGTACCGTCAGAGGATGGGAGGTGGCATTTTTTGTGATAGGTTAGCGTGTCCGGTTGCCGGAAGCGAGCACCACAGTCGCCTTGGTCGCACTTGTAGCCTTCCTCCATTGGGGTGAGGTTGGTGTAGAGTTTCTTGAGCTTGGTAATACCGGTTTGCCTGGCTCCCTTCGGGCGACCTCTGCTGCGGGCGCGTTCCTTGTCCATCGCCGACGACGTTTGAGCCAGCTGGTATTCGGTGGGATGACTAGTAGGTAAGATGATTTTGATTTGCTCTATTTGATTGAGTGGAGAGTTCGTTGAGTCATGCACTGGAAGCGCCAGGGGAGGCGGTGGCAGAGGAGTAGGTGCATTGGGTTCCATCAAATTGTCCGAAACGTAGATGCGACCTTGCTGCAATTGTGGTGGCTGATAAGCTTGCGGTGGTTGTGGCGGGGGCGGTTCTGGCGGAGGGGATGGCTGGATTGATGGAGGTTCGGACGATGCTGACTCTTGTGGAACCGGAGGATCAAGGTTGATAATCTCTTCAGCACAAACGAAAAGAATGTCTTCGTCCGTATGATGGTACTGCTGCGATTCGGGGGGATTTGGCGGCGGTTGTGGCAACTGCTGATGGTTCATCAGTTCATTTGTATGTGGTGGGATCCTGTGGGAAGAATTGTTTAAATCATATTTGAAGAAAAACCTGTCAAATCAACTCACCGCAAATGATCTGGGGCTTCCTCGTACGTGACGTTTTCCGAAGAATTACCCGGTTCGATTATGATAAAATCGTTATTGAACTCCTGTTGGTAAGGTCCCTGCTCCGTAACGCTACCACAAGCCGAGTCGCATCCCTGCATCTCCTGATACTGATTACCCTCGACATGAAAATCATCCAGATCGGATGGCACCTCGTCCAGTATGTTACCGAAATTGTCCTCCTCCTCCTCCTCCATCGATTGCTGTCCGCCGTTTCCACTCAGATCACTACCCTCCATGCTTTGGGAGCTGTTCGTTGGCGGTAGCAAATTCTGCAACTGTAGCTGATCGATGGTCATCAAATTAAGCTCATCAACGGACTTTAGGTGGATTGTCGGTTGCTTGAGAACGCTGATGTTCTTGATGAATATCTTACTCTTTCTCGTGGCCGGATGCTGTGACTGAACCGATCCGAAATTGGCAACCGTCAACGACGGAGGTGTGGAAATAGTCGGCGGAGTCGAAGAGTTGCTACTGCAGGTTGGCGTCGGAAGAATTACCATATTGAGTCCGGAGAATCCCATCGACGATGGCGTACCGATACTGGACACCGAGGTGGCAGGACTGACCATCGTCGGCGGTGGAGTTGTGTACATACTTTCGCTGCTACTTGCACGACTCATTTCGCATGTGGAAGTAATCGTTGGTGGCGTAATTGGAATCATAGGATTCCTTAGAATGTCCACATTGCGGATAAATATCTTGCTGGGCTGGGGAGTTCCATTCACCGCAGACTCTCCTATGCTGATGGGGGGCGATTGACTGTTGGGGCTCGGCGCAGGAACCACAAAACTGTATTTGCTCTCGTGCAACCCGGAAGGGTTCTGAAAAACGTTGTCCACATTCTGTACGTAGTTTGCATTCTGCAGCAAGGAAACATTACGAATATAGATCTTCCCATTTTGCTGTTGGAGTTGATGCTGTGCTGTTTGCTGCTGCTGATGCTGCTGTTGAGCTTGATGAACATTTTCCTGCTCGATGACATCGGGTTTCTTGAGAAGCTGTACATTCTTGATGTAAATTCGTCTTCGGTTCTGCTCTGGAGCAACCTTTCAAACAAACGAAAACTCAATCAAAATGCTTACCCTAAGACTCATAACTCTTACCGTTGGTTGCGACTCGGACACCGGAGCCACATTAGCATCTTGAATAGAATCTTCACATCCCGTCGATTCTCTGGGTTCCTGCACCCGCGGAAACCTGCGGTCCATGAACAGTGTTACCTCCGACTGCACCATCATGTGATCACTCCCCAGATGCAGTTCCAGCAAATTTCTCTGCCGAAACTTATTCTCACACGCCGGGCAGTTCAGAAACTCGACGGCTTCCCGTTCCCTGTTCGGATGCTTGGTACGCACGTGATCTCTCAGGCTTTGCTCCACCAGCGTAACAAACGGACAAAATTCGCAGCAGTGCACTCTCAGCTCTTCCTCCCGCCGCTCCTGACGGTCCTCTTCCAGGTAGCTCTCGGAAATGCTTGGCAACTGAACCATGGCGGTTCCCTTCTCCAGCGCACGCAAATCTCCCAATTCCCGCTTGATCGGTTCGGATTTGTCCTCGCATTTAATTTCCTCCGAATTATTCCGGGACTGGCTTTGCTGCTGATACTGCTGGTTGATTTGCATCGGCACCTTGACAAATATGCTCGGCAGAAGGACATCGTTCGGTCCGGATGAGGTCACTCCGGTTGAGGTGCAGCTGATTGAGGGCAGAGTGATGATGCTGCTGCTGCCGTTTACCACTGTACTCGACGGAATTGTGACAAAGTACGGTGAAGAGTTGAAATTTAAATGGGTTGGTGATTCGGTGCTCTGCAGCGGTGAATTGAGAGGGTTTGCAGCCAGCTGAGGATAAATCGGGTCAGATTTTAAATAAATCGAAAGATAATTAACAATTGCCGTACCATCGAATCGAAGCCAAGGCTCTCCGAGCAGTGATTCTGGAAAATGTCCATTTCGCTTGAAAGTTCAAGTTTTAAGCGTAATTTTCAACCGATCCGGATAGCTTTCATGGTGCGAATGTGGGTAATCATTGTTTTTTACACGAACTTTTCAATTTTTGCACAAATTTCACTTATTTTCAGTGTAAAAAGTGGAAAAAGTACACTTTGTTTACCTTTCGGAAGGGCGAGGACGATGTATCGCAAAAAGGGCTGCAATGGTTTGACAGTTTCATCAGCTGTTTGTTGTCGATGAGTGTGTTGGTGGGAGATCTTATGCGTGTTTTCCATTTTCCCCAAGAGCATTTTCCCACAAATGCGTCTGTGTTGAGTATGGTGATCAACTGTGGTACCGCTGTCAGAAAGGGGGTGACAACAGCGGTGCCAGATATATGGATATGTCTGTATTTATACAGATTTGTGAAGTCTCGTACAGACCGAGGGGCACGCAATACAAAGAACCGGCGCGTTGAAGTTAAAATGCAATCAAAAGTACTTAAAGTAATTAATGCGTTTTGAAGTAGTACTGACAGTAATTAAAATTATCTATCCTTAATTATTGTAATTTAAAGTATTGAAAATGTAATTAATGGAGTTAAAAAGTAGTTAATGTTCTACATTGTGTAATTAATTTAATTAAAGCAATAGTTAATAAGAGATGAACTAGCCTCAGGCTAAAAATCTCTAAAATAAAGATTTAAAAAAAAAAAAAAGCAATAGTTAATGGAATTAATTTAATTACAGCCGTTGCCTGCGTTGGAGTTAAAGGTTATTGCGTGCTCCTAGGTAGAGACCCAATACAGAACAGACATTATACAGATATTTGAAACTTAATACAGATTTAATGATTTAATGATAATGATGAAAATGCTGAGGTTTTGACAGAACTGTGCTGTGGCTAAAATAGTATTTTACATTTGATCGTCCATATACTGTAGCGCCAAAAGCATGCTGTGGTGGGTTCAAAACTTGACCATCTAAAATGATCAATTGGTTCCTGAAACTTAACATAAAATATACAAAATTATTTTCGAGTGTGGGCATCTTGTTATGATTATGGTACGTTTCTAAGCACCTGGCAGATTTTGTTTGACTGATTACGGACCTGACCTTTTTGACGTTTAATAGTCTTATCTTTTCTAGCACATCTCGTAATTTAAAACAGCATAATGCTTTTTAAATTTTGACTTCGTTGGGGAAATGGCTCTAATGTTGGCCTATGGATCTAAGATTGGGCCCATCGCAAAAAATCTGCTATTTATCAATTCTATCTAGATGAACGCATCATTGGGACGGTACTAATGAATATTTTTGGACGCTATTGAAAATTTAGTCGATTGCTGAATTTATGTACGGGCCCAAATAAGGAGCATTTAGGCCAATTTCCCCTATACTGCTAAAAATAAAATTTGAAAAAATAAAACACAAAAACGCACTTTTTAATTTCAAAAATGCTTATTTATTCCGAGATTTATTCAATTGAGTGTGTGGCGAGCAGTTTTATAGATAAAATACATGTGGGAAATACGTAATCAGCAATACGGCGATATTTTCTAGTGTACAAACAAATACAGACATATGTTTTGCCACTCATACAGACATTTGAAAAAATCATCTGGCATCCCTGCGAGTGGACATTTCATTCTTTGCTCGACTGTTGAGCTGTTCAGTCCGTATTTTCGCTCGAGTTCTCGTTTCGATTTTGTCTTGTTTTGTGCTATTGCGTTGCGCCGTGGAAGTGTCACCACCTTCACCCCTTCTGGCAAGTTTACTTGAACTTGCAAACACGAAACAAATGGTGCATAAACGTGCCAATGAGACAGCACCGGGCCCTTCAAAGAAGATGCCAATCAAGCCCAGCGCGTCGCAGGATCACGCCGGAAAACGAGTTCTGCAAGCTAACCCGTATGCAGTACTCCCGGAAGAAAATGGCGATGGTGACGCCGTTCCCATTGCTAGAAGAGAGCGGATTTCCCCGCTTTTCACGCCGGTGAAGGATGTTGCCAAGCTGGGTGCCGAACTGGCAAAACACAAGCTGCTGCCTCGCTTCAAGCTTTGCAGCATCGGTACCAAAATCATGTGCTCCAATCTGGAGGAGTACAAACAAATAGGATGTTCCCTGAAGAACAACAACGTGGACTTCTTTACGCATGATCTGCCATCGAGAAAGCCACTGTAGGTGGTTTTGCGTGGATTACCGTCATTCGAAGCGGCTGCGGTGAAATCCGAGCTGGAGTGGCTTGGGCTCAAGCGAGGGGCAAATCATTATTTGGTGTGCTGAATCGAAAATACATTTTCTTAAAAAAAATACTTAAAAATCTATTAATACTCGAAAAGTTACCAATGCATCGTGAAATGCACATATTACATTAATACACATGAAATGCATTAAAATGCAGCATACAATTTCAATTATATTTAAATGCACAAAAATACCTTATTTCAGGCAAATACGCCACTAATACGTCAATGCATCAATAAATCAGTAATGCTTTTGTAATACGTCAGTTGAGACTTCAATACATGCCAATACCATAGAGGTAACTCTAAGACTAGAAGGTCCTGAAGAAACGTGCTCAACTTTTTGGCTCAGCTCTGGTACTATCTTAGGTCCCAAGCTAATCGATGCACCCCTCGAAACATAGTTTCCATGAACCCCTCATTTTATCTGTCAAACTTTCATAGCGAATCAAAACAAACATTGTGTAGTACTAGAATTTTGACTAGAATGGGATACGTTAATCGATTTGCTTGGGACCAATAGGCTAGTCAAGTAGTGAGCCAATACGCTTTGAACTGTCATAGGATTTTCCTGCGAGTTTTTGAAGTGATTGGATGATTTTAGCAGGCGTTGGCCAGATGGGAGGACCAAGCAGCTTGCTCGGGTCGATGAGGCGCTCATCTGGACTGCCCCACTTGAAGACCAATGTCAATAGGCTAACCAAAATTATCCAGGTCAGGATGGTGGATCTCAGTAATAACGATTTTGCCAACAAGATTCGCTCTCTCCCAGATTCTTTCACTTTCCTCTGTTGACCAGAACTCGGACCCATCCCTAATCATAACCGCAGTTGAAAAGGCCAATGCTCTTGACCAACATTTTGTGATTTCACATCATCTTAGCCAAACCATGGTGAGCCCCCATGAGCCTGCCGTACTGGAGGCAATGTCTAGAGTCGCTGACACCCCCGAAGTAGTGCATGATGATAGTAGAATATTGGATGATGAGATGATAGCAGCTATTGGACGCACTAAAAACATGAAGGCCGCGGGTATGGATGATGTAGTCAACCTCGAGTTGAAAAACTTGAGTATTGACTTATTCAACCATCTTACCGTTATCTTCAATAAATGTTTGGAGCTTGGCTACTTCCCTGCATGCTTGAAGTTAGCCAGTGATTCCAATACGCAAGCCTGGCAAAGATCCTACCAGTGCCAAAAGCTATCGCCCCATCAGCCTCTTGTCCTCCATATCGAAGCTATTCGAAAAGTTGATACTCAGCCGTCTGCTGGTGTTTTCAAATGATGATAACATTTTTCTCAAAGAGCAATTCTGGTTTAGGAAAGCCCACCAACTCGCATGGGTTACTAGCATCATCAAGCGGAACAAGCCCTTTTCCAATACATCTGCCATGGCATTGTTGGACGTCGAGAAGGCTTTCGACAATGTCTGGCATGATGGCCTAGTGTACAAGCTGCATCGATACAAGTTTCCGATCTACCTCGTGAAGATCATCAAAAACTACTTGTCGGGTAGATCATTCCAGGTCAACTTGAACAATGTCCCCTCTGATACGTTCGACGTTGATGCAGGGGTCCCCTCAGGGTAGCCTGCTTGGGCCTATCCTATTCAACATTTTCACGTTAAACGTTCCTCCCCTGCCGGGTGGTGGTATCCTGTCTATGTTCGCAGATGACACCTCCGACATCTATAAGGGTCGAGTGATCCGTCTTCTGACGAGTAAACTACAATGAGGCCTGGATGCTCTGTCCGACTATTTCAATAGCTGGAAAATTTGTATCAATGCAGCTAAAACACAAACCAATCTATTTCCACACTCGAATTCACCCCGGCTTGTTCCACCTCCTAACGTCAAAGTCCATCTTGATAGCACTCCCATTGAATGGTCGAGTGAAGTAGTCTACACAGTTCGAAAAAGTAGTGTAAATTTCTATTCAATATGATGCACATAAATGGAGCGTCATATATCATATAGGTTTACATTATATGTTATGTAAAGTTCTGAGACATTTCATGCAATGTAGCAAATATTGTATACAAAAACCCATCTTTGTAAACAACATTGCTTACAAGTTGCTCGGTTGCGTGAAATGAAATACAAGTTTACGTGAATGAATGTTTACATCACTATTAAAATCCAGAATTTTTATCTGTGTACCTTGGTTTCACCCTCTATAGCAAATTGCTATTCCGAGCCCATGTGGACAAGACATCCACCAAGTGTAACATCTTGATCAGGTCGCTCTACCCTCAGATTAAAACAAGTTTGCTGTCCCCAAACAGATCATTCTGCCAGCTATTGAGTATGGTATGCCAATCTGGGAGAGTTGTGCTAAGTTCCACCACCTGAAGCATCAGAGGATCCAAAACAGCCGGCACCGGTGGTGTAGTGGTAAGCGTGACTGCTTTCTAACACCCCAATGGGTCTGGGTTCAATCCCAGCCAAGGTCGGTGGGATTTTTCTGAGGCATAAAAATCTCTGGTCACGGAAGTAAAGCCGTTGGCCGGCCAATGTGTGTTGTGAATGGGTGCAATATCCTACGCAGGTGTGGAAGCTGCCTTCCTGCACATTCGGTTGCAATCGATGTCCGTCGGTGATTGGCACCAGATTGCGGAACAGAGACCGACGTTAAATAAAGGAAAAGAAGAAGAAGAAGAAGAAGAAGAAGAAGAGGATCCAAAACAAGATCCTCAGAATGATCCTTAACAGTCCACCACGAACTCGTAATTCTGAGATTCACCACCTGCTGGCCGAACACTCGAGGAGCGAAAGACGTCCACACTGGAAAGGTTCAGAGTCACCTGTCTGCGATCAAACCACCAGAACCTAGTTCAAGTAGTTAGGTAGGTTTCTGTGCTCAAGTAGGTAGGTTATCAATTTTTTTTAAATTCAAACGGAAACAAGTCCTTAAAAGGGTATCGTGTTAATTAGCGCTAAACGCAATCATCACATTAGAAAAACCTATTTACTAGAACAAAGTTGAAGAGCCAAAGGCTAACCAATTGAAATGTAAAACGAAATGTTGAAACTTAAAAAACCTACAAATAAACGTAAATTTTACTATTACCACTCAGTGGACGAGTTATTAACGAAAGAGAAAGTCGATGAAGCTTGTAGGGTAGGATGGTGCAAAACGCACCCTTTAAGCAAAATCGTCAATGGCTGGCGAATGGAAGCTAAAATCAAGAAGAAAGTAATGGCGTTTGGTTCATTACCATGTTTTCTACAAAGATCGAGTGATTTAGAACTACAAAAGGATGATTTTCCATGACTTTCAAGGTATTTTCTAAATTGCTTCCAAAATGATAGCGGGGCAAAACGCCTGATTCATGATGCAATATGCACCACAACATTGGGACAAGACGCACGACAACAATGGCCAAAATGCACCACAACATTGGGGTAAAATGCACCCCATGGTAAACAAACCATAACCCCTGCAAGTAGATAATACAAAGGGATGCGGTATTTCAAATGATTATTTCTTTATGTTACATCAGAAATAAGGTCTCAAAATCTCAATAGAATGTTAAACTGTGATTCATCAAGTAAAATATCTAAAAAATATACGAAACGTAAATTTGATATTTTTGTTTTTTGTGATATATGATGTTAAAAGCTTAATTTACAGTCGATGATTTTAACAACTGTGTCCTGTTTTGCACAAAATGTAATTTTTTTAAGGAATCAGCAGGTCAATACATGATTTTATGATCAAGAATTATTTGTGAAACCTCCAGTTGAAAACAATCACAAACCGTTACCCTGAAAATGCATCTGAGGAAAAGTTATCGCTGTTTTTCTAAAAGTGGGCATTTTACCCCAGGGGTGCATTATGGGCTGTTCTCCCTTATTATTATTTTTTTCTGAAAACGAAATTCAGTTTGCTACATTTCGATTAGATGAGTCGTTTTCGTGCTATGATTTATTGATAAATATCGAATACGCCATTTTGAAAAATTAGGCGAGAGTAAAAATTGCCGAATTTCAGCACATTGCCTCGAGCCGATAGTAGGACGTAAATTAGATCAAAAACCCTACTCTAATAAAAATCGTATGGTTATTTTGCTTAACGACGTGTTCGGGTTATCATCCAAAACATTTATGGAAAAAGTTAGATTATTTGGGTTATCGTTCGTTTATGGTATTTGTTTATTAGGGTATTTACAAATGTGTGTGTGTGTATTCCTTATAACCCCACTGGCCGGCAGTGTTATTATGGAAGAACTTTCTCTACAATGTCGCATTTTATTATGGTCATTGTAGACAGCTTTAGTCCGGGAGTTAGAAAATGATAGCTCTATTGGTGTTGACGGCAACACTGTAGCTCTTTACTCCTATGGTAAAATCCATAAGCAAACGTCAGACTGTGCGTGAAACATGGCGGACTTCATACTATCCTTTCACTCCATCGAAAAATCCCATAAGAAACTGTCAATCTTTTCTAGAAGAGACAATTTTTCGACACCAATTGCAGATCCAGCAACCCATTTCAGAATGTCTGGAGAGTCACGCCCATTCCGAGGTTACTTTCACTTACAGTAAGCCCCGCATGTATGCATCACCGTTACAAATATGGAAATTGGTATTACATACACACTTCCAGGTTCGAAAATATTCTTTTCAAACCTGGCACGTATTTAATTTATGTTTTTTTTTACGTAGGACTACGTCTTTGATTTCTATATGGGGGTACACTTTGTGAAAACCAAAAATAGAACATGTAACAAATTAAGAAAGATTTTGAACGTTAATAACTCAGCTGCCCCTGGTCCAATTTCAATAATTTTATCACCAATCGATCAGAAATATGGCTACGCATCGATAACAATGCTTCCGAATGTTGATTTTTAACAAGAAACTATTGAAAAACTGGTAAATGTCCAGCATTGTCCAAAAGCGTTGAATTAACTAACAAATCCACCAATTACCTACGTGCATATGCTGCTTCCCCAGCACAGTCGTCAGAGAGTAGTAAGTAGACGAAACAAGTCGAAGTGGCATTCGCCTCCGATCCTCGGGCGCGCGCGAATAGGGAGGATGGAATTGCGTAATATTTTACACACTCATCGCCATATTCAGAACCAAACTCAAATTCTTCGAGATAACCACCATCCGTCGTCTGGCTCGCCGTGGCGGTGTCTGGCGTATCTCCGGTCTGATTTACGAGGTGTGCTGAAGGTGTTCCTGAAAAATGAGATCCGTGATGCTGTCACCTACACTAAACACGCCAAGCGTAAGCGGCCATGGATGTCATCTACGTTTTGAAGTGACAGAGACGCACTCTGTTTGGTTTCGAAGGTTAAATCATCACCAACTTTGGCAAGAAAACGGCTCTTTTCAGGGCCACCAAGCTTATTACAGTAAAGAGTAGGAATAGAATTCATCTGCCTGTTTGTCCACATTCAGAACCAACGACCACACAAAATGCACATGTAATCAAACTGGAAGCAGAGGTATAAATTATTTTGATCAACCTTGATCAACTTTGAATCGCCACGGCCGGATATTTTTGATGGAAGAAGCAACAATCTAGCTTCTAATTCGACGAAGACGGCAGGAAACATTTGTGAAGCCGAGTTATTTACGAAAGAGAGTGTCGATGAAGAGAATCGATCAATGTAGATAGGACCTATTTAAAAGTGACGCGAGATTTGTTTTCGGTACTGAGCTCCAATGCTACCGACGCCAGGGAGGCAGCTCCCACACCTAGACCCTACCAATCAACCCATCAACTCAACCGGGGACCAACGGCTTTACTTCCCGAAGGAAGGCGTGATCAGAGATGTTATGCCTTAGAACATGCCGGTGGAGCCGACTGAGATTGGACCCACTGATATCTTTCAAGGTGATATCACGGCGAATGAGATCGACCCAAATTTGAGTTTAGTTATCTCAGAAATAAGAAATAAAGTGCAGGAACTCAGCGATGATTAAATTTGCCTCATGTTTTCTCAGATTTTTCCAGGATTTTCCAGGGAAAAATTCCCGAATTTGAGGAAAGTAAAGATTGGATTCACTCAGTGTATTGGTACTACTCCGAGACTAAAAATTTTTTTCATCAAATTTCCTCATTTTCTGGCAGATTTTTTAGGTTTTGCACAGGAAACCATGAGACAAATATACTCATCGCTGAGTTCCTGCACTTTTGGCGATTATGAGTGAACTAAACTCAAATTTGGGTCGTTCTCATTCGCCGTGTACGCAAAAGGAAAAGAGGCAGTGTCGCTACTTGATAGCAAACTAGTCATAATCCCCCTTATTCTGCGAGTCACGTGACTCTCTCTCACCGGTGAGGTGACAATTGTCACCTCGTGTGAGGTGACTCTCCATGCAAATCAAATGGAGAGTCACCTCACACGAGGTGACTATTGTCACCTCACCGGTGAGAGAGAGTCACGTGACTCGCAGAATAGGGGGGAATGGGAGGAGTCTTTGTAGCTTTCATACCACTACTTGGTTGCACATCATTCTGCTTTAACCTGAAAAGATATAAAAGAGCGCTGCTGTATGGTGAACAGCAACTCCTTTACACCTAACAAGCAACAATTGTTGTGGCAAAGAAGGAACAGGTCTGGTAAAGGAGGCGCCAAGAGTCATCGAAAAGTTCTTCGAGATAACCGCCTTCGGTCGTCTGGCTCGCCGTGGTGGTGTCAAACGTATCTCCGGTCTGATCTACGAGGTGTGCTGAAGGTGTTCCTGGACAATGAGGTCCGTGATGCTGTCACCTACACTAAACACGCCAAGCGTAAGTGGCCATGGATGTAGTCTTTAATAAAAAATGGCCCTTTTCAGGGCCATCAAGCTTACATCAGTAAAGAGTTAGAATAGAATTTATCTGTGCTTGTTTGTCCATATTCAGAACCACAAGCCCCCAACGATCACACAAAAAGCTCTCCAGAGTTGTAATCTTGTAACCAAACTTGGAAGCAGGGGTGCAAGTGATTTTGATTGATTCTCTTAATCAACTTTCTCTTTGAAAAAAATTACTACAAATTTGGTACACCTACAATTCAAAAACGGAAAGAGTTGAGATAATAGATAATTGATCAATTAAAAGAACTAAATGCTCTTCACATCTATTCCGTCCACTAGCGGTCCTACGTCAAGCTTCCGTTCGTGCCCCTTGGCACAGACCCTTCTACTTTTTAATTGTAAAATGTATTTGGACTGGTCTCACCATGTTAATTTGATCCCCCAAACCATGGGTTCTGTAATTTTGATTTTCTCTAAGCTTCGCATCAAATTTCGTGATGCACCTTTGTCGTAATACCTACTTCCTTTAACGAACACAAATTTTCTTGCATTGCTATGGTCATCTTGGAGGAGGTTCGCGTCTAGTGCTTTCCCCAGGAACAGTTCGGGGCCACCAACTGCCACCCGTCCAGTCTTGGGCGTATCCAGCGAGGCATCTTTCATATTGGTCGCAAACTCCGACACCGGCGAGAGACCAGCAGCCGAGCACTTTTGCACCGAATTACCACCAAAACTCGCGATAGACACATTATCAATTCGTTCCCGGGCGAATTCACCAACCGGACCGATCTCTCAATAGAACTACACGCCGATAGTGTATCATTCGAACTCGGAGAACCGGGCTCCCGGGAGGCAATGGAAACCGACACCGAACAATGGAACTGAAGCTGCGTTGTATATTTTGGAGGTTAGCTTCAAGGTTAGGCCGAGCCACTCAAGGCAAAACACGATATATCACTTGAAACTAAATTTCAGCACACAAATTAACAAATGTAAAGTCAAAAAGTGTTTATTCGCTTACGAAAAATACACAGCAAAAGGAAAACATGTCAGCTTTCAAGCGCGGCCTATTGCGATCGCTTTTTTCTCCGTGTGTGGAACATCATCAAAAACCCTACTTACAAATCAAGTGAAATTCCGAGTTCATCAACCGATTGAGGCTTTTTTGTTTAATAAAAAGGATGTTTCTAGGCATAAAAATAGAATGAGTAAATGCGATGATTTGTGGCTAAAATGCAATTAAATCTATTTTAAACACTTTGGGCCTTATTACGGGTGTCACTACACGGTGATAAGGAAGTGATATTCGGAATAAGAGCCGTGGCCGTGATTGCCGTACAAATCAAATGGAAATCATTTCGCCGTGACGACAAGTGATAAGTTTTCACCGTGAAGTGACATCCGTAATAAGCCCCTTTAAAAACTCAACGGGACGAGCAGACAGACACAGGGATGAGTTCTTTCTTAGCAATGAAACCTTGCGCGCGGTCGTTCTATTGGTAAAAAGTTTTTCCATCTTTAATATTCTCCATATACTGTTCCAGTCGGTTCTCCTTCTCTTTCCTACACATATTATCCCCGTAGCATTTAGCATTTTCTTGTTAAATGTTTTAAACTTGGCCAAAATGTGAGTGCGAGTGCGAGGTTCACACACGCACACACACACTTGTCCCTAATTCATCGTCAAATCGCTAGGGGGGTGTTTACAAATCCTACATATTTTATGGATGTTATTGGTTGTTTTTCTTTGTATTTTTATTTTCCTCCTCTCAATGATATCGATCGCGTTTTGTTCAAATGACTATTTTTATATCGACATACTGCGACTGCTATATGCGCGTTTCGTGTGTGTATATTTAGATTACTTTCAAATAGTTTGTGTTTGTGTGTGTGTGTTTTTTTGATAAATGTCGGCTGTAAGTGGGTTTATTCGATTAATTTCATCCTTTTTTCTGTTTCATGTGTGTATAATTATATTCGATGAGGCTGGCATTTAGTGATTGTGATTTCTTGTTCTCGGTTGATTCCTTCAGTTAGTCTATTATAGCAAAAGAGTTTTAGTGTGTTTGTGTAATAATTGTGTCTGGGCGATCCATGAATACGTAATGCCTAATAAATTGTTATGTATTGTGGGATTTCATTTTCTTTTAATATGGAACACAGAGTTTCTTCTTTTTTTTTTCGTTCATTACAAATAGCACGTCACGCATGCACGCACACACAGGCATAAAACATTTTCACAAAATACATCATCCTCCAAAAAATGGGGGGGGGGGGGAGAAGCGGTTTGCATACTTGCTGGCGCCCGGGGCTCAAGCAGTCTCAGTTCTTTGCTGTTTTGCTACCTCTTCTTCATCTATGTTTGTTCTGATGGATTTTTTTATTGGGAATTTGCTTAAGTACGCGTTTCCTCTCCCTAATAACACGATTGTTCAGCATTTGACTTTTGTTTGCTTTTGCTTCGCCTGAAGACCGGATCCACCTAAAAGCTAAGTATTCCTAACAACATATCGTATGTGATTCTACACAAATAATAAAGCGCCTTATGAAACACTATCACTGCCAAGAGAGAAGGGGTATTTTGCCTTTTGGATGCATTCTAAACATTAATGAAATAAGTTAAAAGAAAGGACAAATTTCTACATAAATTTTCAGAGCATAGAAGCGACAGAGTTAATCCGTAGGCTACTGGTAAAAATATGTATATGCGCATAATAAGCTTACTAAGGTTAATAAAATTACATTTTTTACATAATTTTTATTTTGTCGGTTCTATGGCGAAAGGATAATCATTTTTTGTTTATAATGTAAACTTAGTTCGTGTTTTCTTTTTAAGTATGAAATCGTCAGTGCTGCTATTACAGTTCTATTATATAAAGTTGTATAAAGCAATCTCTCACTTAGTTGAGTTGGGTTGGTTCCACACATCGTTTCGTCGTCTTGGTTTTTAGTTTAAAACGTATAGAGGGCAGCTGAAATCTACGATTGTTTGAATCAACGGAAATCTCCAAACACACACTCGGACAAGCTTCAGGGTATGGTGGATTAATTTATTGGACACAATCTCGTTGATAAATCAAATCACTTAACAGGTATATATATCGTAATTTGTAATGGTTTCCTAAGTTCCAACAGTGAATCAAAAAATATTTCAATAGGAGTGGCGCTACCTCGACTCGATTGAGTTCGACACATCACTAAAACTACGCCACAACAGAGCACAACATCCAAGTAGAAAACTGCCGGGTGCGCCTCTCCCAAATTATAAAACGAATTGAAGTAAGGGAACAAAAATCATAATAACAAAAACAAAGAAATAAACAACTAGAGCATAAAATTTGAATACTAGATATAGAAAACCAAAAAATATAATCATGTCTGCTTGGTTGCCCACAATGTTCGGCTCAGACAGATAAAACTATAACAGAATCTTTAAATGAGTTCCAAAAAATAAATAGACATTGCTAATAATTGTGTGAGTGATGGAGTGTAGTTGTGTTTGTTTGTGTGTGTGTGTATCTTGATTTCCGATTACTTAAAACAAACACCGCTCCTTTTTGAGTTTAGTTTGCTTCCACGCTGGGAGCTGATCGAACTCGGCCTTGGTAAGGCCCAGCCCTTCCGGGTAGTCCTGCTCGTGGAGGTACAGTTCCAGCTTGGTCGGGTCGACACCCTCTGGTAGCGGACGTTCCAGCAGCACCGACAGGGGATACTCCTTGCGCGACAGAAGCGAGAGACTGCTGGCAATTGGTTGCGGGGCGGATTTACGGCCATCCTGCGAGAAACGGGATTGGAAAGAAAGGGAAGAATGTCGGTTGGTAACTGTTGTTGGCTCTGAAAATGTTATCCTCAGAACTTCGATAACAGAGTAACGGCAAACAGAGTTATTTAGAACATAAAATTGATCTCGTTAGGTTAAAAAGGGAGGCTGGTATTAACCAAACTCAAGATCCTGGACAAAGATTTTAGTAAGTTCAGTGGAAGAGGAATTGCGTAATGAGAGTGCTGATGGTTATAACCAAACTTTGAATTATAACAGAAAGTGTTAATTGTACGACAACTCAATAGCATTACCTACTGACCAAAGTAGTCCAATACTGACCTGCGTTCTGTTTGCTTTGTTATAAAAGTTCTCGACATACTTAAAATAATGTTGGTTTCTCAGATTAACATTTTGTCTAGATCTAGAAGGTAGTTCAGTTGAGCTGACATGGCTCACAACACCAACGCGTATAACCATGTGAGCTCAAACAAACTTACCTTCCAAGTTCCAAGCACCTAAAAGCTACTTACTGCCGTATTTCTCCAATAATCAAAAAAACCCACCTGCACGTTAATCTCGGCAACATCGTCTCGCTGCTCCCAGTCGGGAAACATGGCGATAAACTCCAGCGGTTCCAGGCCAGCCCAAACCACGTAGCCGTTGATTTCGTTCTCCCACCGTGGCATCCCGTCATTCCCGTGGTCCTCTTCTTCATTAGCACCATTCGGAACAATGGCATCGCGGTCACTAGTAGTAATAGTAGTATCACAGTCATCGGTTACGTCGCTGGCAGCGTGTAGAGTAGTACCATTGTTGGCAGTGTTTTTCTCGGCGTCGTCAACCTCGTCGATGGCACCGTTACCGTTTTCGTCCGGAAGGGGTTGCCGTTTCTGTTGATCGTCGTTTCCGTTGGTAACCTTGTTCGACGATCCCTTCTGGGCTGAGGTACTGTTTCCGAGCTGGGCTTGCTTTGCCTTCCAGTAAGCTACGGCCGTCTCCATTGCCACCCGGCGTTCCGTTTGCCAACGGTTTTCACCGGAGCGATTGCTATCGAAGCTGCTGTGGTTATCGCTACCACTGTTGCTACCGCTATCGCTTCCCGCGCCGTCCTCCGTGGGCCACCAACCTTGCCACAGCCACAGGATGTGGCCATTATCGATCATGAATATCGTCGGCTGGCGGGCATTGTACAGGTCGTCCTGCCGGAACGGATACGACGAAATAAGGTCCTTGCAGCGCAGATTGTACTGCAATTCGGTGGCCTCGAAATTGCCGTTGTTGATACTGGTCAGGTTGAAGATTCGAGGCGAGAACTTAAAGTCCTGATGAGAACCGAGCAGCGAGTGGTACTGATGGCGATTTTCACTTCCATCGATGGCTTCGAAGAACTCGTGACTTTCTTGGCCTTCTTCAAGGGTCTTTGAAGTTATGGAGGACAGGGTTTCGTCAAACAGTTCGGAATATTTGTTCTGGATGATGGCGTTCAGCACGTTCTGACCAACTTCCCGAGCATGGGGCAGTGCCTTACAACCGGTCCAGAGGATTGCGCGACCCTTTTCGCCCTGGATTAGCACCATTGTGGCACGAGAGCGTAGCTGACGTTCATGGCAAGTTACTTCGGTGCAAACTGTTTCTTCCGGACAGTTTCCGGTGATGATGTACAGGCGCCAGGCATTGCGCGGGGTCTTCTTGCTCTTGTGAATGAACATAATTTTGAACAGCCGAATGAAGGCGGACGATTCTTGACCTTGAGCGACGCGAACCTGGGCGCCTTTCTCTTTGTCCAGTTCAACGGTCAGAAGAGCGGCAGCACCTTTTTCGTTGGCCGGAGCGTCCTTTCCGTGCCAGCAGAAATAGGCGCAACGGTCACGTCCAACAATGGTGCTTCGATTCGAGACCTTACCACTAAGCTCCCGTACGGTAACACTCACTTGGTACATCCAACGCACGGTGTAACTTTCGTCCGAGTAAAAGTGTCCACAGGAGGAACCCTCAATTACCTTGTATTCGTATTCGTCAATCTCCCATTGGGTCGTTGAGATCGTGAGTACGTCGAAATGACGCATCGTATTGGTGTCGTAGTAAAAGTTTCCACGACCCAAGCTGGAGTTTTCGAGCACCAAGTTTGGTTCCACATAGGGTTGTCCCTTGAACAGCATCTCTCCATCGACGGGCTTAATATCCAAGCTGGGAGTGTCCCCCATTTGGTAGCCATCGTCCTTCAGTTGAACGGTTATATCCGGCCAATCGAGGAATTTCTGTCGGAACAGAACCGTTTCCATATGTTGGGTAACCTTTGCTATCAAGCACCATTCCGGACGAACCGAACCACTCTTCGCCACTCGCCTGGCGTCTCTCTGTCTATCACCGCTCAGCTCCGTAAATTTGATCGGATTCAACTGGCACATATCGTAGCTGTATTCCTGTGAGTACAACTCTTGAGCCAGCTTGATGGCTGCCCTCTTTGCCTCGCTGGAAGCATTCTTCCCGTTCCAAATGTACAGCTCGCTGCCGAAATCAAAGACCAAGATTTTCTTACAGTCCAACATGGCAATTTTCGGTGCAGCACCCCAGTACTCTTCCAGCGGTACCAATGCGTCATCCTCGAACTCGTAAACCTTATTGGTCTCAATCAGGCAGCTCTCCAGCAGCTCATCTTCATCGGCATGACCGGAATCGCAAACTTCCACTTTCTGATCTTCTTGACCGCGTCCGAGCAGTTTCCAAAATTCACGCAACTGCCGCTCGCTGCAGGACTTGCCATCGCTGATCACCGTAGCGCTAGCAGCTCCACATCCGAGATCCTTATCCCGAACCATCACGTCGCAAATTTCCTTGGCCCGTGACCGCTCGATCACGTTGGAAAACTGACCCATGAAGGCAAAGAGTCGATCGGCGGTGACCAGCACGAAGCAATCTCCCCGGTTGATCGACCGCGCTACCGGTTCCACTAACCTGGTCTGAACGTGCCGCCGGCCCTTGACATGCAGCAACATCAACGGTTTGTACGGAACGAAGCTCTGGTTCAGCGGCAGACTGCTAGATTTTAGTGCGACCGATTTAAAGTCCTCCATGGAAGCCAAGCCAGCGAGCGCTTCGATGGCCAGATTGCTAGTTTTGGCAACTGTTTGGTTGGGTGTTGAGTGATGAGATGCAGTGTTTTGGTGGTAGCAGCAGGAAACGGGGTTGGGGGAAAACACGCACACACATGAAAAAAGAGAGATAAGAGAAAACAGCGCATTCCAGGAAGCGAATCCCGGAAGGAGGCGCACGGGGAAAAAGGGGGCGTGGTTAACAATTATGCTGTTAGACATGTTTCGCTTGGTTGGGGTGGTATTGGTCAGGGGAAGATCTTTTACATCATCGTTAGGTATAAGGTAAAGTATTAAGATTAGCAAATCATTCGTCAGAAGAGATCGAGCGTCGGGCAGTACGAAAAGCAGTCTAGTATTATAGAGAGAGATAGAGAGAGGGGATTGCGTCGAGCAACAGCAACATTAGAACACACACTTACTTGATTCTAGTTTGAGTCTTTTCAACTCTTTATCGGCGATACCTGTTTTGATTTCGGTGTACTCGGTCTGCAGATCGTCCCGTGCGGCCAGCTTCTTCAGCGGGTTCTTCGACATGGCCCCGCGACGTTTCGGTCCCTGGACAACCTTCTTCTGTGTCAGGCGCTGCTGGCTGTCTACCTTGAGCGTGTCGAAGTCTCCGATGACGACCTCCGCTGACGAACTGCTGCTACTACTGGTGGTGGTGGTGGTGGTGCTAAACCTGGTAGCTGCTACGGTTTTCTCGACTTTGGTGAAAAAGTTGCCAAAGCTTTCGTCGTCCAGCTTTGGAATTGAAACCTTTGAACCGCCGGCAGCGTGGGACTTGAGATCCCCACCGGCTTCCCCGTAAGCACCAAATGAGGGCACCCCGGGGACACTAATGCTACGCTTCATCATAAGTATACTGTCCATTCCTGCTCTGTGCTGACTGAGTTGACTAGATAGTTGCTGGCCCACGGCGGCCAGTGCTGCCACTGGCGATGGGCCTCCTCCTCCCCCTCCATTCTGAATTGGGCCTCCGCCGCTGGGGGTGGTGGGAGCGTACAGCATCGACGAGGTGGTCACCGAAGACACCATCATCGACGGGCTTTTGGCAAGACCCAGCTGGGGCGGGTTCACACTGCGGAACGCGCTCATCGGTGGCGACTGCTTTGTGTCGGATTTGATGAACGGCAACTTGGGCGACCTGGTGGCGGCCAATCGGCCCGCCACGGTGAAGTTGGTGGCATCCGAAAGTTCTGCAAGTTTGGTCAAGGAGATCGTCAGATATTGTATCAGATTGTAGAGTACTAAGCGTCTGCATTAAATTGGATTAATTCTATGTGAACGTTTGGCAGAATTGACTAGTTTTGGCTACCGAAAACCCTAAATTTTCTAGTTTGTATGTACCTATGTACCTCTTAATTACTAGACGCACGAGAAAACAAGATTGTATTTCTATACGAACAAAAAAACTAGTGCAAAATTTATGATCCATTACAACGACTTGAATGTAAGTACGCTTAAGTATGTGAAAACGATCGCATTGTGCATCGGTGCATGGCTCTTGTAAACAGCACATCCACTGCGCACTTTGTTCGTATAGAGATGCATGTTTCTTGCCAACTTGAAAGTTTGTCATCGTAGTTTATCTGTAGTTTGCTCCATGCTTCACTTCCAGTCATCAAAAAAAGTTAAATGAAGCAATTATCGCGAGCTACTGCTGCCTCTCTCACAATCGCACGCTCCTATGAACACGCCAATCTGAAGGTAGGTATGTACTCCTGGACCGTCACTTACCGACACGATTCTTCCAGCTTTCCGAAGACGTTTTGATCTTTCCGAGCCGGTCGGAAATGTTCCCGCCTTCGATGTCCGCTGCTGGCCGGCTGAACGGGCGCGGCGTACTGTTCTTGACCGGACTCTCGATCGATTTGGCAACAAGGATGGCATTCTGAAAATCGTAATGAGAATTGAAAAACCGGTGAGATAGTTGTAATGTGTTGCATAATAGTAGTAAATAATATTCCTCGCAGAAAGTGAAAACCAAAACAGCAGCGATTGAACGCCAAACGGTCAATCGCCTCAAACGTCAACCAACCAACGGCGCTCGGTAGGGGAGCATCTTGGAGTAATACAAAAGTGCCAATGATGATGGTTTCGGTTTAATGAGTAATCGTAATAGTTATAATGATAGCGGCGATAAGCTGCACGTGCCTCCCCCCGTCACAAGTCATCTATCGATCGTTTATTTCCCACACGGTCAATGTGACTTATGCGGATTCAAGTGTCTCTCAGCAGCATCAGGTTGTTGTTTGCGTTCGGAGGTTCGGGGAAGCAAAACAAAATTGAAAATGATTCGAATCCGAGCAATTATGATGAGCTGTTCTGTGGAGACCAATCAATGCTGAACCCCCCTCACTCATCGTCGTCGTCGTCGTCACAATCAAATCAAATCAAGTCAAGTGATTGAGTCATGGCGGAATATCGGAGTCGTCGTCGATGCAGCTAATGTCTTGTGTCGTCTCCCGTTCAATCGTCTATGCGAGATTCGAGCATGGCACGAGGGGCTAATTGGAATGACCTTTTTTTTCCCAGTCAACGGAGTCAATTCGGTTCTTTGGTGGGATTTTCGGTGATTTTTTTTTTATTTATTAAAATTATCGTGCGTGACTTGCGGATGCTGAAGTGCAAAGCGGATCAGATGTGAAGCACATATGTGAATATCGTAGCTACCAACTTTGAATGTGAGAATTATTCCCGAACCGAGGATGACAATCTTAACCAAGTTCAAGCAGTAAGGCTAATCGGTGTTGATTATGTTTGGCAAAAAAATCGTACGTAAACACAAGTTCAACACTGTCGCTATTTGCATAACAGTCCTATGTCTAAAAAGTGTGAGTGTAGAAATATGCAATAGGAACATACATGAACATTTGATCGTATGGTAAGGTGGGGCAAGATGGGTCAGCTAATACACTTATTAATTTACCGTGCACGCACTATATTCTGACCGGGTAAGAATATTTCAACGTTATCGGATCTGAGTGAAAATAATTGCGCAATTTAAAAAAAATCTATACAGAGCTGGAAAAATGGCCTATCTGCTTTGATCGATTCTCTTCATCGACTTTCTCTTTTGATAACAACGGCTATGCAAACAGTTTTTGTTCTATTTATGCCACATAGCATGATAAAGGAGGATTTCGACAGTGAGCATGCATACGGGCCTATACGCGATGATCGATTTTCTTCATCTTTTGTTAATAACTCGCTAGATTTTTTTTTCTCGGTGCGTTAGCTGTTGCTTTTGATAACCAATACAACCAGTTACTACTCTGCATTGAACAAATTCTAGAAAATTGTTTCGCTTAGCTGTAGCAATGCAAAGAGAAAATCGATGAAGAGAATCGATCATCGCGTATTCGCCCTTATGCATGCTCACTGTCGATTTTATGTATCGTCCAAATTGTCAAATACAACAGCAAATATGTCGTTGCAGCTGAGTTATTAACGGAAGAGAAAGTCGATGAAGAGAATCGATCAAAGCATATGGGACCTTTTTCAGTTATGTTCTTGTTATATCCGTAACCAAGGCCAACAAGTAAAACAAGCTGTTGTTAAGAGCTACTATTTATTACGTCTATCTTGGTTGGTGGTCGGATAAAGAATGAATCTCGAACTTATGACAGTCAGGCAAGGCCTACTACATCTAGGCCTACTACATCTCCCCCTTTTAGAAAATGTCATAGGAAGAGAGCCATCTTGGAATTCTTAATTCTCGTACAGAACGTCGAATAAAGTCTCCAACTGCTTCAGATGACACGGGCTTTTGTGCGGACTGAAGTTCTCCATCTTGAGCAGCAGGTTCATGATCGATTGTCGAGAAAGGATTTTCGCCAAACGTACTTGCCACTTGACCATCAGCTTCGAGTGATACGGAACCAACAGGAATAGGGACATCGTGATTGAATGGCACTTCTGGATCCAACGGTACAGCTTCATCTTGAATTTCATCAAGCAGCATTTCCCATGGTAGTTGCTGCGTCGCTTGCTCTGGATCATCAGAAGTGTGACGAGGGCGCATTTGGTTTACATGCGACCTCACCAGCTTCGGTCTCCCGTTCATGTCCAGTGCAACGATATAGTTGACGGAACCTTTCCGTTCGATGACTCGACCAGGAATCCAGGACTTGGCGTTTCTGCGATGCTGTTCAACGTAGACCAGGTCATCTTCTTCAAACTCGCGCTTGACTGCTTCATGCCGCCAATTGAACTGTTCGTTTTGTTTGTGGTTCTTGACAGCTTCAGTTACAGGAACAGGTTTCTTCAGTAGGTCCAAAGTGGTGCGCACTGGTCTTCCGAGGAATGCTTCTGCTGGAGACGTGCTGAGACCAACGCAGCATATTCAGGGTTGCAGTTGTGATAATGGATTGAGTGCGAAAAATTTCGGGCCACTTAGAGAAAGCATCTACCATGACGAAATAGTAGTATCCATGGATCGGACCAGCAAAATCGATATGGACACGTTGCCATGGCTTGTCCGGGAGAGGCCATGACTCCAAGGTTGCTTTTTTCGGGGACTTCGCTGCTTCAGCACATGCAGTGCACTGACGGACAAATTGCTCCACATCGTCGTCAACGTTAGGCTAGTAGATGTAACTTCGGGCCAGAGACTTCATTCGGTCCATTCCTGGGTGTCCACGATGCAGTTGACGAACGATCCGCTTTCGAAACTTTGATGGGACAACGATTCGATCGCCGAACATAACGCAGTTGTCGACAACTTGAAGTCCATCTCGTCTGGCGAAGAACTTCTTGACATCAGGATCAGCAACTTGCTTCGCATTTGCTGGCCAACCTTCGTTAAGGAAATTCACCACTTGCTGAAGAACTGGATCCTTTCGCGTCTCACCCACAATCATCTGGTGCGTGACTGGAAGGTTGCTGATGGTGTCGTCGAGAATTGCTTTTGCTTCAGATTCGACGCACACGGCGGCTATGACGTAATCCTCATCTGGTCTATGCTGCGATGACATTAGCCGGGATAGAAAATCTGCATAGCCAAAATTCGTCGATGAAACGTGTTGGATGTCGAAATCGTACAGCAGAAGTGTGAAGGCCCAGCGCTGCAAACGGTTTGCTGTGTAAACAGGAATACCTTTCTTTGAGCCGAAAACCTTGAGTAGCGGTTGATGATCGGTTTGCAGGAGGAAGTGTCGTCCATACAGCATTTTGTGGAAACGGGTGACAGCGAATATCAGGGCCTACTTTGGCCGTCCTTTGTAAAGACATCCTCGTACCTCGCATACCAGCCATCGAAGAAAAACTCCTCCGTCCGGATCGTACTGGAAATCCTGGATCCCGCTTGCCAAGGACTCAATAATCTTCTCACTACCAGCAGTCGGATTTCCCCGATTTTCCAGGTTTTCAATCTGCTGCTGCTGCCTCGTGATGAGATTCGTTAGCTGCAGGATGGCGTTCCGAAGATCCTCGTCAGACATTTTCTTGCTAGAGATTTCTTGCTTCGCGGTTCGAGGTGCTTCCAAAATTTTCCTCGTCGCCAATTGTTATATCCGTAACCAAGGCCAACAAGTAAAACAAGCTGTTGTTAAGAGCTACTATTTATTACGTCTATCTTGGTTGGTGGTCGGATAAAGAATGAATCTCTAACTTATGACAGTCAGGCAAGGCCTACTACATCTAGGCCTACTACAGTTCTTGTCATAGTCGTGTAGGCTGGACGTCTAAGTACTTGTATAACATAAATCTGGATGCACAATTAATCAATTTTTATTGAGTGAAAACATTTAAGAAAGCGACTATGCGTTACATATTCTTAACGCTCGATTTTGAATCCCGCTCGGGAAAGCCTTATGCTAAAGCATTTTCTTCTGATAGACAATCCTCTGTTCTCCACTGCTCTTCCGATGTGTCTTGAGGTCCCCAACAACGGTGTCAAATTTTTAAAGAATTTGGTAATGATATTCTCAATCAAAGTCCAAGATTTGTCGAAATTTGAGCAATATTTGAATTTTTTGATATGCAAATTAATAGCATCGTTCCGTTTCCCATACATTTTCCCATACACAATTTAAAAGTCTCCCGCAAATGCAGATCATAACCAAATTTGTTCAAATTTGATACATTGAAAGATCAGTGGGGAACAGGTGGTTCCTGAGCCAAAGAGTGATATTGTAGTTAATAATGTTACCCTCAACGAAATCTTACAAACTGCACCGTTGCAGTTTGTTCAGAAAGCGAGTAATGGCGCAATAGCCATAAGCCATATAAGGCTAGGACAAAAGTTAGTGCTCAAGTCCCAACTGTCAGAAGAAAATGGAGCTTGATTTAACCTTTCTAGTTTAGATGATTCCAACGAAAAACCAATCATATAATTACCAAAAAGGGAACGTACGGTACGAGATGTCCACGTTTCATCAATTTATTGGATTCTGAAGCATCGTGTTTTCTTCGATTTGAACAGGCCCGATTTTATCTGAATCATCTTGCCCCTTAAATGCTGCACAGTAGGCCTGGCCGTTTTGGTATGTGAAACACATATCAAATAGACAAGAAAAATGACCGAGGTATACCAATCATTTTCCAGGATGCTTTCAAGAACTGGCTGTGTTGGTGTTAGATTAGATTAGATTAGATTACCCTAAACCAAGTTTTACATTCTCTAAATACATTGGATGCATCAAAGGGTGCAGGACCGGATGGATTGGCACCAGTATTCTTGAAATCAGTATCGCAGAAGATAGAAAAACAATTGTTTTGGCTGTTCAACTCTTCTCTCGAATCCTGTTTTCTACCGTATATTTTTTGAATCTATAATGAATCAAAATGTTTTCGCACAAGTTAAGCATTTAATTACAGGCAAACAACATGGTTTTGTTAAAGGACGTTCAACGACTACTAATCTGTTGTATTTTGTAACATTTTCTACTAACGCAATGGATAAGGGACATTATGTTGAGGCGCTATATACTGACTTCAGAAAAGCGTATGATAGAGTTGATATCCCTCTTTTGCTATTCAAATTATCTAAGCTAGGTTTTAGTCAAAAGTTATTAAAGTGAATTCAGTCATACTTGACCGGTAGGACACAAAGAGTGAGATTTGAAGGAGATTTATCGTCAGTAGTCAATGTAACATCTGGTGTGCCACAAGGTTCCCATCTTGGACCAATACTGTTTATTCTATTTCTTAATGATATTGTAACGTGCCAGTGTGGTGTTACTCCCAGCACTGATGAGACCCCCGTCTCCAAGCCTCAGGGTCGGCACACGCTCGTGATAATTCCGCGAACCAAGAAAACACTCAAAGTTCACTTAAGATGAACTCCCACTTTATTCGCTTTGATGACACTCACTTCACGGACGGTCTCTTTAGATGTCTACTCCTACCTTGTGCTAGCACTACTCTTCTTTTGTCTTCGGGGCCCCTTCACCTGCCACTGCCGTCGTCGTCGTTCCTCTCCTTCCTCTGGTACCGCATCACCTTCTTGGGCCAGGGGTGGACGCCTCTACCTGTCCCGTACGCCCCTCGAGTATGGTGACGGACTCGAGGTTTCAACGAACCACAAGGGTAAGTTGACTTGCCTGGATTGGTGGCGCACACTGTAGCTGAGGGATCAGATTCTCGAACTGCGATTCGGACACACTACCGGCGATTGGCGTGGTCGACTCCGGAAAAATACGTTGAGTACGCAAATGTTACGGTAAAACCACGAGGTCCTGTGGGCGCGAAGGAGAATTCTAAATGGCGGTTATCGACCTGATCTCACTAGACAACGGTTGGATCTAGTTCGGGGTTTTCTTGGTGATGGTGATTACCTGGCTGTCCAATGATACGTGGCAACTTCCTCTACAACTTCTTCAAACTTCCAACTTAGCTGACTTTAGCACTTTAGCTTTAGTTTTCACCTTCAAACTATTAATTTTTAGCTTTAACTTTCGCTATGTGACCGTAGTCTATAATGATCACCAGGCTTATGACTGTGCCTCTTGGTGGACGATGACCCCGAACCGTGACCGTTGAACCGTCGTACGTGCCACGAATTCTCCACGCAATGGCACCGATTACGCCACCCCTATGGACGTCCATTCATGACTGCACACAGCGTGCTCTGGTGGTGGCTAGTGACATTGTTCTACAGTTTATAGGGAAGTGTCTCCTACTGGCTGCGTTCGTGGGGATTCTGGGACGTTTTACCTTTTACGAACATTTAAACTTTTTCTTGGAATTTAATAACTAAATATACGAAAACTACACGCGATTAATCTCACCAATCTTGGACGCAACACTTACACTTGTTACAATGTAGAGCACATATTGAATATCCTGAATGTCTCAATATATGCAGACGACATGAAACTTTTCCTGGAAATTCGTGAAGCGTCTAATCTTGTAGTATTTCAACAAGAAATTGATAACTTTTACACTTGGTGCACAAAAAGTTTATTAAAGCTTAATGTGAAGAAATGTAATTCCACTTCATTTACAAGAAAGCAAATGATTTGGCAAGAACATGTAACAATAGGACAAAACAGAGTTGAAAGGTGCAATCAAGTTAGAGATTTAGGTGTTATACTAGATTCAAAATTAAGCTTTGTTGAACATTAGAATAACATTATTTACAAGGCAAGCAACATGTTAGGGTTTATTAAAAAGTTTAGCTTTCATTTCATTGATCCATACACAATCAAAAAATTATACGTTGCATATAATAGGCCCCTCCTTGAGTACTATAGTATAGTCTGGGCTCCATATCAAGATATTCATATAAACCTTATTGAATCAGTTCAAAAACAGATTCTATTATTTGCTCTAAGAAAGTTAGGCTGGACGAGTTTGCCCTTGCCATCTTATGAGTCTCGATATATGTTGATCAATTTAGATGCACTTGAAAAGCGAAGGCAGTTTGCAATGATAGCTTTTATAAACGATTTTGTAGCACAAAGAGTGAATGCCACAGCGATTTTAGAAAATATAAATTTTTATGCTCCCACTCGCTCCTTCAGAAACAGAAATATGTTTTATATTAACAACCAAAGAACAAACTATGCCAGGAACGCGCCTTTAAATAAACTGCTCTACATTTGATTGACGACGAATAAATAAATAAAAGTTGACCCACCCTAATGTAGACCGTCGGAAAATCCAAACTACAATGCGGTTCTCCTCATTTTCCGAAAAGATTGTTGACTTTCAGGACTTTATTTGCTGATTTAAAACTTCAATTACACACAGTAACAGTAGTATAGTAACCCTTTCTAACCATTTTAAGCGCCTTTACCAGCTACAAAAAGTTGTAAACTCTGTACTCCTTTTGTATGGCCTTTCATATGTTCAGTATTAAGGAGTATAATGTGAAAATTTTTAAATTGCAAAAAATTGGAATTGAGTCAGGGCTCCTAAAATGGCTTGAATCATATTTAACTAACCGCCAACAAATAATTAAATTCAACGGAAAGAAATCGAGTCCAATTCAAGTCACTTCAGGGGTCCCCCAAGGCTCTCATTTGGGACCTCTTCTTTTTATTCTATACGTAAACGACATTTCTTTCATTCTCAAAAAACTTAAATGTCTTATTTATGCCGACGACATGAAGCTCTTTTTAGAAATAAGAAATGAAGAAGACATCAATATATTCCGGAATGAAATACACATATTCTACATATGGTGCAAAAAAAGTCTACTAGAATTGAATGTAAAAAAATGTAACTTAATATCATTTAGCAGGAAAAGAACAACTTCAAATATTTCAATTGCACTAGGAAATCAAAATGTAGAAAAATGTGAAAGAGTTAGGGATTTAGGAATTATCTTAGACTCTAAACTAACTTTCATAGACCATTACAACACAATTATTCACAGGGCAAATAACATGCTAGGCTTTATCAAGCGCTTTTGCTATAACTTTCAGGACCCATACACAATTAAAACACTATATATCGCCTATGTGAGGTCAATACTGGAATATTGCAGCATTGTATGGTCTCCTTTTTCAATCACGCACGAAGAAAGATTAGAATCCGTACAAAAACAATTTCTATTATACGCTCTTCGTAAATTAGGTTGGACATCATTTCCTCTTCCATCATATGAAGCACGCTGCATGCTTATAAACATACAAACATTAAAAGAGCGTCGTGAATATGCAATGGTTTCATTTGTAAACGATATCGTTTCGCAACGCATTGACTCCACAGAACTTTTATCAAAATTAAATTTCCATGCACCTACTCGGCAACTCCGAAATCGAAATGTATTTGCCATAAAACATCATCGTACAAATTATGCAAAATATGGGCCATTAAACCGCATGATGGCCTCTTACAATCAATACTGCGAAACCATTGACTTTACAATGTCTCGGCATAAACTAAAACAATATTTTTACTCCATAAGGCATTATAACTCATAAAAAATAGGAAAGCTGACACTGCTTAATTTTTATTAAAGAAAAAATTATACTTTTAACCTTTTGTCCAAAGTTGACGAAATAAATAAATAAATTTAAGAAAACAAAACTGTATTCTCATATGTACTAGTCTACGTTGGTTGACGAAATAAATAAATAAATAAAAAAAGTTGTGCCGTATTTTAGACAGCCCATTTATGAGACTTCACTAACTAAAACCATCAACAAACCTTCAAAAGATATAGAAACTTAATTTTTACTCTGTTCACCCCTATTCTAAATTTCGTTCGAAACGAAATTCCTATACAAAAAAAAATACTTTTTTGTATGAGAATTTCGTTTCGAACGAAATACAGAATAGGGGTAGTTAATATCAGGACTGTTGCGCCTAGCAACAAATGAGTACACAGGGTGCTCAATTCCATATTCCCAGCAGGCACAAGGGTGTCTGCTACCTACTCCACGATTTGGGCAAACGGTGCTCATTACCAAATCCAAGGGTACGACACGACGGTGTCTATTCGACAATCCACGGATTGAGTACAAAGGGTGCTCAAATTCGCATCCCAAGCCCAGATACAAGGGTGTTCTAGCCAGTGCTGATAAAAATCATTCCTTATACACTCTACTTAGCTGAAATGAAGACAACCTTAACAGATAGACCAACTACCTGCATGAATTTGAATTTTGACATACACAAATTCTCTTGATCAAGGCAACCTCTGAGTATCAATGTCAACATTTGTTTTTGTTCATTCGTGGCTAGATGTTTATTATCGCCTGTGTTTTTGTCAATATCAATATTCATCTTCATCTTGGTGGGGATGATTTTGAGGATCAAATGCAAAATGATTATTTTCCTATTACACACATACAAATCTGTTCGAAGCATTTACCTTTGCGCAGCAGATGACGCGATTGTATTGGTCTCATAGCGGTCCTATTAGAAAATGGAAGAGTTGCCAGTCTTCTTGATATGTTGTCTTCGATGAAATGCAAAATGATTGTTTTCATATTACACAAAGATCGCTCTGTAAAACGTGTTGTGTTGGTTTTTCTACACAGATGGATTAAAAATTATAGCCTCATGCTGAATTGATGATAATATCGAGGTTTTAAGTGAACCCTATACGATTGCTTTTATTGACAATAATCGTATTGTCAATACATTCAATATTGACGTCAATACATCGGTATTGACAATATTTCTGTATTCACATCATCAATATTTTTGTCAATAATTCCCCTTCGCGTCAATATATTGATACATGTGGGGTTTGCTTTAGGCTCTGGAGTAGACAATATTCAAAATAACCATTTTGCCCAAAATGAATTTGATTATTTTGCTTTTGAGGATCGCTTCTCATGTCGACAATTTTGGGATGAATAATCAAGCAGTGGTGAATATCAACAAACTCGTATTTGTTGATGTATAATGAACTCATGTGTCCGTTTCACTCGTACTTCAAAGCGAAGATATTCAAAGCGAACACAATTAGGTACTGCAGCGTGACGTCACGAATGAACTCAGTGTTAAGCTGTTGAACCTTTTTGACAGTTCAGTGGTACTGTTTACTAGCACTTAGTCGTTTTTTGAAAAAAAAAATATTCTAAAATTTCCTAGTTTTAACTTGAAAATTGTCGAGGAACAGCGCGGCGAAAGGATGTTGCTCGTTGACAATGCAGAAGTGTGGTTTACATCTCACTGCAGTTTGAGAACTTATCGAGAAAATCTACTCAAGAAAAAATCGACTAAGTCCACGTGAACTGTCATCAGATTGAGGTTAACCCCGACGGTGCAAAACCTAATTCATCTACATTGGGTTGAAGCGCTACTCCTTGCGTGTGATGGTAAATGATAAAAACAGACACTGGTTCTAGCAAACTCCAAGGGTCGAACACTAAGGGTGTTCGAACCAATCCCAAGGCAAACACACAAGGGTGTCCTCTAGCCATTCGGCGGATTGTGCACAAAGGGTGCGCAAACTCATCCAAGGCAAGGATACAAGGGTATTCAAGGCGAATCCCCAAGAACAGGGCACACCGTGTGCTCAAAGTCAAACTCCAAGGATTGCGCACATGGGATATCATACACCGGCTTGGCAATATGGTAGCATAATTTCAACCGGACTCGGGTGCCATTGTAGGCACTAGGGGTGTCTGCAGTTTGTCACTCGGATCCAGGATCATCTTATTTCAAACATCCAGGAACAAGACTAACAGGACAAACATCACCAGGAGGCAATGGGGGTGCCTGAAATCAACCACTAGAACGACATTATCTTCACTGTCACTTGTCGGATCTAGCTCAAGGTTATCAACCAGGATCAAGCACCCAAGAACTTAATTTCGCCTATATAAAGGAATGGGAACGCAGAAGTAGCAAGATACCAAATATAATCAACCTGATACCTAAACCATGGCTGGAACTTGGAGAAAGGAGAGTGGAGAGCGGATCGTTATTATCATCAGCGGCAGAGTACTCAATGTCCTATTGAAACCAAATTGGACCAATGATGAGAAGGATGAATACTACGATGATCGAGGATTGGCACCAAGGGAGAATCATTCAGAAATGTAGGACATTTCAAGGTGGGTGAGTATATCCGGGAGAAGCCTCACCCTGCCCTAACAACGCCACTGCCACCAGTGTGTATTTCTCCCAACGCTCACTTCACGGAATCGAACCATCTCCATTCTCTTGCGAGCAACACTACTACCATAGAGGTAACTCTAAGACTAGAAGGTCCCGAAATGACGTGCTCAACTTTTTGGCTCAGCTCTGGTACTATCTTCGGTCCCAAGCTAAGCGATGCACTCCTCGAACCATAGGAAAATCCACGAGTCCCTCATTTTATCTGTCAAACTTTCATAGCGAATCAAAACAAACATAGTGTAGTACTAGAATTTCGCCTGGAATGAAGTACGTTAATCGCTTTGCTTGGGAGCAATAGGCTAGTCAAGTAGTGAGTCAATTTACATTTTTCAGTCATTTTGATTCATTTTTTTAATGGCAGAAAATTGCATGAAATAGGTACAAGACATATATCAGATTTATTTGACGTTAGTTCAGGTGTCATAATTTTGAAAAGTGATGTGTGGAAAGAAGGAGTTTAGAAAAGCACCGACTGGTAACGCAGAACTAAACTGTCGACGAAATCAAAGTAACGAGCGGAGTGGGGAAGAACGAAGGGCAGCAACGTTTCTACTCATCAACTTATTCACAACATCCATTCCATTAGAATTAAATCTATGGGCTAGGGGGCGAACATCGCCTATCCCTAGCAACAAATTTGTTGACGTAGGACTACGTCTGTGCTTTCTATATGGGGGTACACTTTGTGAAAACCGAAAATGGAACATGTAACAAAATTATGAATAATTTTGAACGTTAATAACTCAGCTGCCCTTGGACCAATTTTAATAAATTTATCACCAATCGATCGGAAATATTTCTACGCGATGCTTCCACTGTTGATTTTTGACAAGAAACTATTGAAAGTAGGTAAATGTCAAGCATTGTTCAAAAGCGTCGAAATAACTAACAAATCCACCATGCTGCTTCCCCAACACAGTCATCAGAGAATCGTTTCTAGACGAAACATGTCGATGTAGCATTGCTGCTTCCTCAACACTGTCATCAGAGAGTTGTTAGTATACGAAACAGGTCGAAGTGGCATTCACCTCCGATCTTCGGGCGTGTGCGAATAGGGAGGATGCAATTGCGTAACATTTTGCAAACTCATTGCCATATTCAGAACCACACGCTCCCAACGACCACACAAAATGCTTTTGTATTTCGACGGCAAACACATTAATTAATACGTTTGTTGTTCTGGATGATAGAAGAGCAGAAATAGTGCGAAGTAAGTTAGTGAAGCCATGGTCATCAAAAGAGGAAATCGATGAAGAGAATTGACTTTCAAGCACCTTAATTCAGTCGCCATCATAGTATCGCATTGTTTTTGGTTTTTGGGTAACCCAAGAACGGGTTACACTTGCTGGTTGCAATTCTGAAGTTCGACATTTTCGAAGGACCACCAAAAAACATGAAATTACACTATTTTCTAGGGATGCCTAGAAGTCCAATTATTCGATTAACGATTAATCGTAAAGATTTTTCCAGATTTTCAATTATTCGAGCGCGTAACAGACATTCCTTGTTATTTCTACTCGTTTGATTTAGCGCAGTAGAAAAAATAAATAAAAGTACTAATTTAACAGGATCATAAATTCGTCGATAAAAGGTTTAAGCGTCTTTCTGCTAAAGGCTAAGATTTACCAACTTGTTGAGAGAAGGAGTTTTACGCGAAAAACTAAAAAGGGGAGGAGATTTAGCTGGGTGGACACCAGTTCAACCCCTGTCCAGCAGCAGACGGCCCGAGACTCTTACGAGTCCCAATCATTGAACCGAAGAATATGGGATTGTCCGGTCCGATTTGCTGATCCAGCTGCCTACACATCATCATCATCATCTTCCAAAGTCTTTAGGCCTGTACTACCATCGGCCCTTGTCAGGGCCACCAAGATTTTCCAAAAGAGTTTAATTTCTAATTTCTAAAATTCATTTCAAAAGGTTCTTTTCAGGGCAATCATAGTCATACTAAAGAGTATAAACAGAGTGAACCCCGCCCAAATTCCTATTCCTACACAAAACACAAGCTCCTGTTGCAGTTAACAAATAACATTTATGATATAAGACCACGTAGTCCTACGTCACCATTGCGATGTCAGGAATAATCTCGAACAACTACATTTACTGGAATATCTGGCCTTATTAACTCATATGAATTCGAAAAATAGTTAGGCCGAATGGTCATTTGCCCAGAGTTAAATACATTTTGACGAGCATCCTTACACAGTTATATTTTTTAAGATTTTAAACACATAGATATGTAGGATGTATTCAAATGGAATTCTTGAAATAAATCCAACGAAAACTTGTAAAGAGTTCCATCGAAATTATTGAGGAAATTACGAACTACAAATCTCCTAGATTTTGGGGCTTTGTTTTGGACTTCTGGAACTGACACATGCTGGGACGTAGTGAAGGGGTGACGAAAACGGATATGCATTCTATTTACATTTAAATCATGGGCGTAGCCAGAGGAAACAGAGGGGCATGGTGAATGCCCTTTCTAGATTTCTGTATTATAGATACTTTGAGCCGTGGGCTGCTTCGTTTCTGAAGGATTAGTTCCCTTTCTTATTTTTAATCAAAATCATGCTCAAGAATTTAGAAAAAAATTAAGACTAAGAATCTCGAAATAATGTTATGCAGTTATGCTTCATAATCACCACATAAAATTCTGGAATTTTCTTCAGAAGAAGAAATGCAAAAGAATATTTTCTCGGCACTGCAGTCGTTTTGCTGCCTTCTGAATTTCTTTCAATCGAAAGCAATACCGAAATTACGGAATGAAATATGATCAGAACTAATGAACTTTGCAAAATGCCAGCGATTCAAAATTTTGAAAAATACATCAAGATGTTGGGCCCTGCCACCTCCAGCATGGTCTTGCTTTGAAGCTGCGCCTTTACCAACTGAACTAAGGGAGGCTGTGCTATAAAATCCTAAGGAATTCTGACATTAATTCATTGAGAATTGTGATGAGAATTCCAAGAGAATCGGAAGCTAATTCCAAACGGATTGAAATGAGAACATAAATTTTAAGTGTAAAAGTGTAAAACGTATTAAACACAACACCAGCAACAACAACAATACCAATATTTTGACTGTATACTTACATACATTCATTACTTTGGAATCCTGAGTTCAAGCGGTTATAGAAGTAGTTATGAGTTGAATTTCATAGATAATTCCAGTTCCATTTTGTTTGCTAATCTGGTTAAAATGTTTAAACTTAATTATCTTAAAGCTTAATCATCCAGCTCAAACCGTTATAGGGGTAACAGGAGAGACTATTATCATCATGAATTTTGAGGAAAATTTCAGCGAAAATTTTGAGAATTCTAAATATAATTCTGAATTCAAATGTTCAATACTCAATTCTGATGATAAATCCAATGAAATCCTGATGATTATTCCGAGGAAATTCTAACAAAACATCGAAGGCATCTTGACAGGTATAACAAGTGATTCATAATCAGCTTGATAAGATGAGTGAATTTCTGAAGGATCAGTTGTGTGTAGGTCCTTAGAATAATTCATGATTTATCTTACATGAGTGTATATCTGAGGGACAGAATGTCTTCACAATATATTTCCAAAAATCCTGATACAATGACAGAATATCTGAAGGATTTCGTTCGAGTTGCAGGTCTCCATCTTAATTCGCAACCAATCTAAAATAATAAGAAAATATTTTATGGTTTAAATGTCTTTAGAATAGCAACCCTGGTCAACCTGATATGATCAGAGAATATCTGAAGGACTTCGTATGAATGTTTGATGAGTTGAAAGTCTTCAGAATAATTTCCGATCAACCTAATATGATAACACAACATCTGAAAATCTGAACGTCTTTTTTAGAGTTGGTTGGAAATGCTATCTAACATGAAGCTTTAGTGTGATAATTTATTAGCTAGAGGATGGTCTTAGAAGAGGGTAGGTAGATAGTTCCGTTAGATCACGGCAGTATGAAAATTGAATAGAAGTTGCAAATGAGCGAAGGGCCATTAATGCGACAGTGCAAGTCAAACGCACTCTCTTTGCCTTTTAGTCATTAGAATAATTCCTGACCATCCTGATATGATGATAGATTCAAAGTACTGAAGGTCTTCAGATTAATTTATGAGCATCCTGATATGATGAGAGAATGCGTAAGACTTCATTTGAAGTTTTGATCAAAAGCTGTCCATTTACCATAAACTAGACGACAGTTTTTGAAAGGGCAAGCTAAGAGTTCTAACAAATCGACGTTTGAATCTTTGTTTAAAAAAGCAGTTAAATTCTTTTGAAAAATCATCATAACTATTTAAAAAACCCTATCTGATACTTGCAGCAAAATCAAAACTGCTTAACGATTTCCAGTTCCCAATCCCCTCGCAACCGATAAATATATCATTTTATGATTCAACTCAAGCTCCCCCGGCCCCTTCCAATCGCAGCAAATTACTCACCGTGGTTATTATTGATATTTCGCCACCTTTCCACAGAAATGACCAAGATCCAGCAGTCTTCTTCCTTGTATATTCGACTGGGCACCGATGTTGACGATGACTGTGTGTGCCAAGTTGACAAACATCACACATAAAATAGCAACAGCTAACACAAAGCGAGAAAGAGAGAGACACAGATATGGAGACCGAACCTTCTTCCTTGTTCGCGTCTTTTGGTTTTTGCTTTCGAAAGCAATAATAAATTAAACTGGCATACATTTGCTTCTTCTTTTTTTGCCGCTAATGCCTAGATAGGTAGTTGGTTATAGTGCAAACAGCACAATGATAAATCACAGCCACGTCGTAGTTTACTCTTCTTGGTGTGCTTAGTAGAATTCTCTTTAGCGTTTACCGATCACAATATCGCACAATCTTTGAGGTGGTCTAATCCACGACTTAATAATTAGAAAAAAAAAATGCGGCGGAAATATTTATACAAATCAAACACGTTCTGGTATGGGCACGATACATAAGAAACTGTTCTTTTGTTTTCCTACTTTTTTGTTTTCGTGGAACGTGTGTCCTTCGCTTGGCGAATTCGAAATCACAATTGAGTGACCAGAGGGGCAGGGTAGTCCTGCAGGAAGACGACATCGTCATCGACGAGGTCGGAGATCGAGTACTGCGAGTAGCAGCGCGAAAGGTTTTCATCGATCAGAATCTGATCGATATTTTCGACGGGCTTGCGATCGGTCCCACGGCGTAGGGTGACGCCCTCGAAGGTACACTCCGGTTCATCATCCCGGAGTAGCTCCGATAGTGAGAACGTTGAGAGCGTCTTGATGCCACGGCCTACGCGATTGAAGTCCGGGCTGGTAGGGTCTTCTTGAACACGAGGGCTGTCCTCGTCCAGGTACTCCGAGATGGAGTATTGTGAGAGGCGTTTGGAGAATCGTTCCGCCTCTAGGATGTCTTCGATGCTGGATGCAATGTCGGAATAGTCGCGGTTGCTTGACTCGGACAGACTTTGCTGGGATCGAATTTTACGGCGTAGGCGAACTACCGGTGGCTCGGATGCAGCCTTTGGGATAGAAAGTGACTTGGCTCGAAGGTTTTCCATGCTGGTGCAAGTTAGCGGAGGAGGTCGTTGCTTTTTATTTATGATGTCGACGACACGGTTCAATTGCCATTTGTTCGTTTCGTTGGATTCGAAAAGGTTCTTCATCCGAGCCACCACATTTCTTCGATGGACGTCTTTCAGGATGGCCGAGTCGTCGGATTCCACCCTGTTTACGACCTTATCATCATCGGTGCAGTTTCTGTTGCTGTCGCCTGACTGAATTTGATAGATGATTTCATTGACAATGTTACTCTTATCTTTCCTATCTAATCTGCGGGCATACTCGAACGAGGTCTGACTACGTCGTTCTTTGTGTTTCTCGGTGGCTTTTGATTCGGGCGTTGGCTGCGGTCCGGTCGCGACCAGTTCCAAAGGTCTTGACCCTTTATTTAATGTTTTCAGCAGATCCGCCTTGATATCCTCAATTAGTCGTTCTCGTTCGCGTTCGAACGCTTCTTGAACTTGCCGCACAAACAGTCTCGCATTGTCCTTAACGTTCCTGCACAGCCGCCACAGACTGTGCACCGAAATCAACACCACCAACGGCATGAATAGCCATTGTTGGGCCGCCTGCAACACTTCAAGCAGGTCCATGCTGCCAGGGGGAAAACTCACTGAATCATGCTATCATGAATCACGATAAAACTATTTCTCCAAGAGCTTAGAGCTTCCACTTGTAGAGCGATCCAATCGCCAATACTAAACTTCACTCATATTTATCACCCGCTTGGCGCTGTGGATGAAGGCTTCTTTTCACTAAACAACAATCACGGCCCTAGCGGGATTTACACGCTTGACTTGCTTCTCACACCACCGACCGAGACCGAGAGATGCAGTCATCGAGACCGAGACGAAACTGTGCGACCATCAACAGCACCGTACCGAGAACAGGATTCAACTGAACATCAAACCGACGAACCAGTTCTCTTGGAGGGCTTCCTTTGGGGATCGCGCGGGACTCGAGGCGATCTCACTCAGTTAGCCAGCAGCCCTGGTGTGTATCCTGATGGTGTTGGTGGGTGGTGGATACGATGCGAGAGACCCGGAGTGCTTCAACTGACGACGGAGCTGCGCGCGTAGATTTGAATTCGAGTCGTCGTACTGACTGATTGTGCTGAGCTGAGCGCGATGGACGGCTCCCTGCGGCAACGACCAACACCACAATCCACCCGGTTGAGAGTGAGCGAGCGAGTATGGCAAGAGAGGGAGTGCTTGTTTTGATTCCATCGTCATCATCATCGTCTTTGAAAAATGTTCAGTCAAGTGTACCGGCAGCGGCGGCGTGGTGTGGTGGTAATATTCCATACTTCACTAGCCGGCAGCAGCAGCAGCTGATGAGCAGCTAACCGTCACTTACACGCTTGAATGAAGAACTTCGAGTGATTGCAACTCTGCGAATGTGCACAACAAACAACTTTATGAGTTTGAATTGAGCTACGCCAAGTGAGATAAACGCACTGAGCTGTTACCAACAACGGTGCTAAAGATAAGCCAACTCGGAAGACATCATAGGTAGGTAAGGTATAGAAGTGGTGGAGTTCGAGAAATGAGTTTTAACCATCCATCATCATTGTATAGTTATGGGCTCGCCTCGCACATGCCGCCGTCGCTCGAGCCATGGTAGGCATCCGATAATTAGTATGTGAGATGGATGATGGCAAAAACGTTTCCCGAGGCGAACGATGCTGCTTGTGGTAGCACTTTTCAGAGTGTTTCAGGGGGGACCCTGCCCAGAGAAACGGACTGAGAAGACGAGATGCGCTGGATGCCCACAGGGTGTAACGAAAATATGGGTACGGATACGGATGACAAAGCGAATATTTGTTTTGGGAACCGCAAATTCAGGACCACCGAGCAATCTGAGTATTTTCCTATTTCCTGAAATGAACAAAGCCTTATCATGGAATGGACTTTCTGGAGTCCATTTCAAGAATCAAGCGAAAGTTTTGAATTATGATAAATGTTACAAAATATCGAAAAACAAATCGACGTCATTTGCCTCTTGGTGATGCGTCTCAATCAAATTGTTAAGTTTCCTGGAGACGAGTTGTGAAAAGTTTGAGTACAAGATGGCGACTCGATGATGAAAAATAAATGATATTCCCTGATTTTCCCAATCGTTTTTCTGAAAAATTCCTGGCAGGTTTGGGCTGAATCTACAGTTTTGATACAATACCTTAATGGAACATTATTTTTTATCAATTTTTTACTAGCAGCTAAAGATATACATTTGTATTGTCTAGATAACGCATTGTTATAAGAAAAATCGAAGAACAGGAGCTTTTTATCGATGGGCCCAATATTTACTTCCATAGGCCAACATTAGAGCGATTTCCCTTAGCTAACAAAAAATTACTGCATTTTATTTGAAATATAGAAAACCGGAGCAAAACCCTGTTCTCTACTTCTCTATTGAAAACACTAAATCAATTATCAAAATTTTCAAATTATGCTCCATAATTTAGAAAATGTTATGAACTTATTGAAATATTCTTAAAGGTCTAAGAATTGAATTGAACTTTGCAAGATTTTTTACATTGAATATTGCGTATTTTAAAAATCACAGGTTTAAAAAAAAATATGACTCTTGAACTTTGATAAAATTTTAGGATTTTCAGACACCTTGAAGCATTGGCTGGAGAATTTTTTTTTTTTTTATTTAACGTCGGTCTCTGTTCCGCAATCTAGTGCCAATCACCGACGGACATCGATTGCCATCCATTGACGGCAATCGAATGTGCAGGAAGGCAGCTTCCACACCTGCGTAGGATATCGCCCCCATTCAACACACATACACATGGGCCGGGACCAACGGCTTTACTTCCCTTCCGAAGGAAGACGTGACCAGAGATTTTTATGCCTCAGAAAAATCCCACCGACCTCGGCTGGGATTGAACACAGACCCATCGGGGTGTTAGAAAGCAGTCACGCTTACCACTACACCACCGGCGCCGGCGATGAAAATTACAAATGAGGTTTGAGGATAATTGTAGAGAAAATCTAGGGATAATACTAAAGGAACTCAGGGGAGAACTCAAATGGAATTTAATTATAAATTTCAGTTTGTTCTGAGAAGTATCTCATGAAAATTGTAAGGGGAAGTAAAGGTGAGATTTAGGGTAGTTCTGAAGAGACTATTATGGTATTATGATTATAATTCCAGGGAACTCGAAATGAATTCGGGGTCCCTTTCCAACCCTACGGCAAACTTAACTACAATCCTGAAACTATGCCTAATGATCACATACGGCTGAAAATCTCTTCAATGTTGATCAACCAAACAATCAAAAAGAAATTTTGAGAGAACGTGCATGGAAATATGTATGTATAATAATTCCATGGTGATGTTTAACTCTTAAAATAGCACTCATATTTTTTTTAGAATGTTTGAAAATAGTCTCAAAAGAATTTCTAAACAAAAATATAGGAATTTTGAAGAGATTTCAATTAATTTCTTGGAGGATTTGGCATGGAATTTTAAGCAGATTTCCAAAGAAACTATGAGTAGTGCTCCAAGAGAGTTTTGAGAATTTTTGGGAGAATACAATTCCTAATTCTAAATGACATATCTAGATTTCCGAGGAATATTCCAAGCGAATTCTAACAAAAGTTGTGGAGAGAAATTAAACAAATTCTCGCGAGAATTAATAAGAATGCGAAGATAAATTAAAGTGATTTTCAAGAATTTCCTGGAAGGAATTCCTAAAAAGTGCTCTGCAGAGAATTCCGAGACGGTTATAGTGAAAATTTCTAAGGAATACCGGACAGAATCATAAAATAATTGAAGGAAATCCTGAAAGTAAAAGTAGTTCTGAAGCCTGTTTGGATTGATCCTAATCATAAGATCCTGAAACAAATTCACAAATACACTCAGAGAAGGGATCTTAAGAATCAATTTAGTATATTCGATCATTGAAAAATTGTCAAGGTTCCGTGGACAGAAATTCATGAGCCAAGATTGACAGAAAATTTCTATGTTTCTGAGGCTTCGATTGAGAGCATATCTCAAGATCCTGGTCTTAGAAAACTATCTAGCTAAGATTATGGAGCTAAAGCTTAAAGTGAAGGTATGTGATTAAAATCCTCTATGGACGTGCATTCAATATTCCAGAATTGAAGAATAAAAAAAAAACAATTGTGACATGAAAAGTTCCAAGGTTCTAAAATAAAAAAAATATATATAAAGGGTAAATGGCTCTAATGTTGGCCTATGGATCTAAGATTAGGCCCATCGCTAAAAATCTGCTTTTTATCAATTTTATATAGATGAACGCGTCATTGGGACGGTACTAATGAATATTTTTGGTCGCTATTGAAAATTAAGTCGATTGCTGAATTTATGTATGGGCCCAAATTAGGGGCATTTAGGCCGATATTACATCCATTTCCTCTATACAAAACGCCTGGGACTCTGGCACATTACTATTTTTCTTTTTAATCTCAGACTTAATTTTTGGTATCCAGTACTATGGAGAAAAAAAAATCCAGACTTGAAGAAGTATTCATGATTTTAAGAGAAATATTCTAGAATCGAACTTAGAATGTTTATTGACAGAATTCTGGATACAACAAAACATTGTAAGGTTCCAACCACATTTTCCGAAAATTTCCAGTTTTTTTCGATTCTCGGTTAATTCCCGGTTTGGGTTGGAAATTTGACTGTAGCCGCTCGCCAAAAAAGTGCCTACGCGGAAAAGTCATGTTATTTAAACAAATCGAATAGTTCGGTAAGGTTTCTGGAAATTATCCTTATGAAACATTTGGAGTTGATCCATAAAATTTCCGGACTTGACTTAAAGTTGAGTACCTTCAGAATTGACCGGAAAACTTTCGGCATGGACCACGTCCCATCATTCGTCCCATCCCAAGTAACAATTTAGGTTTTATGAAGGCCATGATTTAGACTTGTAGAATGCTATAAAACCTCAATAAAACTGGAAATGTTACTTGGGATCATTAGTTCCATCATTCGTTGAGTCGTTGAACCTGACTATTGGACACGAAAATGCATGCCAATGCACATCAAAAATCGATTACATACATTTGTTTATCTCAAATCGACGGAAGACATTCCGCGCAACTACCATAAACCGGACTAGTTCATGTTGAACTTCGTCAAACTTCGTCTACAATTTGGACTTCTACATCAACACATATCAAGCAGCCTTCAGGTTCAATTGGCTAAACTTGGTGAGTTCGTTCCATTTAGTGTTTATGTTCATAGATTTCACATAATCCTTTTCCCTTTGTCCTTCTCCTTTTCCTTTCCCTCTTCTCTTTTCAGAAAGCGAGTAATGGCGCTATAGCCATAAGTCGTAAAAGACCAGGACAAGAGTTAGTGCTCATGCACCAACCTTCAGAAGAAAATGGAGCATCACTTAACCTTTCTAGCTTTGATGCTTCCAACGACCAACCAATCATATAATTACCAAAATCGGAACGCACGGTACGAGATGTCCACGTTTCATCCATTTACTCTGAAGCCGATGTTTTCTGAATCATCTTGCCCCTTATATGCTGCACAGTAGGCCTGGCCGTTTTTATATGTGTGGCGCATCTTCGATGTGAACCATTTGATATATGTAGAAAAATAATTTAGGTATATATATATCATTTTCCAGGATGCTTTCAAGAACTGGCTGTGTTGGTGTTAGATTAGATTAGATTAGAAATCATAACGCCATTGAAGTTTATTTTTGAAGATTAAATCTCTGCAAATCAGTCGGTTGCCGTTGGTAAAAACGAGCACCCGGTTGCGAAAGGGTTGCAGTCGGTTAAAGTGAACACCCAGTTGCGAATGGGCGAATACCGTGAATGCAGCACCCGTCCACTGACAGTTCTCGACGGCTGATGAAGATCACCAAAATGAATGGCACACATACATGCGCATGCAGCTGATCGCGCAGTGGGATCAGCCATCGCAATTTATTATTGTTGACACTAAAGATGGAAACGAGATGGTAAAATCCTCATCTTGTAATTTAGTGAAGTGAATTTGTCTATCCACTTGTAATTGAATATCAAAATATGTGTGAAGTCAGTTTTGTAGTGTTGGCAGTGAGACTGGTAGTATTTATATTGAGGAAAACTTAATTGTATGTTGTTTGTTATTAATGATAAGTGCATCTGTGATTAATGTTTGTTGTATTAAAATTTTAGTTTGAGTATCGCCGAAAGCATACTTTGTAAAATAGTTTTCTATGCTCGATCCGAAGGACTGCGAGCAACACAGTCCAAGGTTGAACTCATCAGTCCAAAGTTGATCCATACAATTCTCGTATAAGGCATTCAAGGTCTCTGAAGTTGAAAAAAAATCTCTGAGATCGATCGAGAAGGTTAGGTAGAGGAAGGATTTTAATTAAATAATAAGACCTCGGACTTAACTCATAAGACTGGATAACAGATTGACACAAGCAATCTCAATGGGCATTACAAGAGCAGATCTATTAGGTTTCTGAATTTAACTATAAGCAGGCCCTACATAGATTAGAGATGCACATAGCTGAAGTTAACCTAAGTTAACTGCAATTGATTCAAGGTCTATGGAATGTAATGTAATAAAGCCACTCCATAACTAAACGAATTCAGAATTTCGTAAAAATGGGAAGTTTTGTTCCATATCGCAACATATTTTTTGATTTTGTCATTAGGGTGACCATTTCCATGGTTCAAAACATCATTTTTTTTTTAAAAATTACTTTTAAACCACTAGACCGATTTTAAAGATAAAAATATAAAATGAAAGGTAATTAAATATACTTTTAGGAAAAATTAAACGATTAGAAAATATAATTACTTTGAACCTGATATTTTGATTTTTGAAATCGGCCCAGTGCACAGTGGGACGAAATCAAAAATAGTGGGACATGGCTATTTGCGACGAAACTATTGAGTGTAGCATTTTGATGTCTTCTAGAATGTTTCTTAATTTTATGAGAACTTTCATTGAGAAGCGAACATTTTTGATTAAGGTCGGTATAAACTAAAATAAAAAAATAACTTATTTATGTCTTGTTGAAATTGAGGAACGTCTATGGAAACATTGTAGATGCAGTCATTTAAGAAACATAAGAAAGAAATTTTCTATCTCTCAAGTGGACGAAGCTATAGGATGAAAATGGAGTACGAACGCTAGTATCCCCTTAAAACCCGTTTTTTCCCTAACCCTAACCCTAGTTTGAAATTTTCAATTTTTTCAATATTCTACAAAGTTGTAAGTGCTCTAAAAATGCACATTTTTGCTCAAGGAAGCAAATCGCTATCTCTTTGTTTTGAGAATTTAAGTCCCTTTTTATATGTTTTAACGCTATCTGTGAAGGAGTGTATCTTGCAGGTTAGCAGGTATTAGCAGTGAAACTCGGCGTAATTTCGTTCAGCAACTTATACCCTACTGTTACATATACAATTCATAGGGGGATCCAAGGGGATGCGTAATGAATTTTCTAATATAGTACCTCAATGTTTTGTTACGTTTTGCTGTTTTCATGACCATTTTTCCAAGTATGTACATTAGAGTGGGTTGCAGCTTCAACAAAGTTGTTTGGTATAATATTCTCAATCCTAGTTTCGGTGAAATTTGAGCAATATTTGGATTTTCGGTAAGCTAATGAATAGGATCGGTCCGTTTCCCAAACAAAATTTAAAATTTTCCCGCAAATCGAGGTTATAACCAAACTTGTTCAAATTTTGCCCAGTTGTTGGGGGACCAGAATAAGCATTGAAAGAGCAGTGGGAAACCCACTCTAATGTAAACACTTCGGAAAATGGTCTTGAAAACTGCAAAACGTAACAAAACATGGAGGTACTTTTAAAAAAATTGATTATGGATCTCCTTGGATCACCCTATGAATTGTATATGTAACAGTAGACTAGAAGATGCTGAACGAAATAACGTTGAGGTTAGCTGCTAATACCTGCTACCCTACAAGATACACCCCCTTACAGATAGCGTTAAAGAAACATAAAAAGGGACTTAAATCCTTAAAACAAAGAGATAGCAATTTGTTTTACGTAGCAAAACTGTGCAGTTTTAGATCACTTACAACTTTGTAGAACATTGAAAAAATTGTAAAATTCAAACTAAAATGTTATGGTAAAAAGACGGTTTTTAAAGGGGTACTACCATTGGTATTCCTTTTTCACCCTATAACTTCGTCCATTTGAGAGATGGAAAATTGACGTCTTGGACAAAGTTTCTTAAAATAACTTCATCTACAATGTTCAATCTAGATGATCATCAATTTCAACAAGACATATTTTTTTTTCTTAGTGTATACCTCCCTTAAGAAAAAAAAACATCGTTTTTATAAAATTGAAGAAACATAAGACATCAAAATGTCACACTCAATAGTTTCGTCGCAAATGGCCATGTCCTTCTTTTTTTGGTTTCAACCCACTGTGCAGTGGTCCAACAGTTAGGTATTTTGAAAAAAAAATCGATTATTTGGACCACCGAAACAAATGGTCACCCTAATGACAAAATAAAAAACGGGTATTTTGCAATAAAGAACAAAACTATAAATTTTTACGAAATTGTGATAACCACCATTTCGTTTTGCTATGGAATGTAATCGTACGAGATATCTTGGGATGCCCCTTGAAATTAACCTATAAGACCACTGAAATTAATTAAGAGTCTTTCACTCATTTAGCGAACATTTAAGGCCTAATTGAGAGAAGCCAAGAAAAAATAAATAAATAATAAAAAACCCTTTTTAATCTTAGGGCTTCTCGCATTCGGTGTACTAGCGCCCTAAGCCACTGAATCATAAGCCCTTTGTAGTTATCCAGTAAGTCCTTCGAAGTTCAGAGTCAGGATGCTAAAGTTAACCTGAAGGGGAAGTTAACCGCCCCAAAAATATATTTTTTTAGGCACGTTTTTATTTTTTTTTAATATTGGAAAAATCCAAGAAAATCTGTATTTTCCTTATATTTCTGCAAAAATTTACATGTCAAAAATATATTTTTTCACTCATCATGAAAAAAAATTGAACCCTTAGCTAAACTAAAAGGCCGACGTTTTGTGGTTGTTTGAGTCCAACTGTATGCCATGATGACTTACAAAAAATGTTTGTGTACACGCAAACTAAAAATCTATTACAATGAATGTTAGTTCCGTTTCCTATCATCCTCTGTTCATGAACATCGCAACGAATGTTAGAAATTGACCATGCAGGCGATGTAAGGGTTTTTTGTCTTTTTTTATTTCGTGTTCCATCTACGCTTTCGACTATACCAGTAAGCTTGTAGAACGACGTACATTGTAGAACATTGTAGAACGACGCACACACTTGTCTCGAATCTCTCCAGCAGAAAAAGCATACGAAGTCGAGCATTTTTATTTCGGGTTCAATCTACGCTTTCGACGATACCAGTAAGCTTGTAGAACGACGCACATTGTAGAACATTGTAGAACGACGCACACACTTGTCTCGAATCTCTCCAGCAGAAAAAGCATACGAAGTCGAGCATTTTTATTTCGTGTTGCATCTACGCTTTCGACTATAGGTACCAGTAAGCTTGTAGAACGACGCACATTGTAGAACATTGTAGAACGACGCACACACTTAACTCGAATCTCTCCAGCAGAAAAAGCATACGAAGTCGAGCATGCGAGAAAATGAGCGCTTCATGTTTGTTTTTAGGCTAACCATATTCAGTAGCATGGAGAGAGCAGTGGAAAAAGCACAGGTCTGATAGTCGCAACGTCCGTGGTTCGAGTCTAGTCGGCAACCTTTTTTCTATTTTTTTCGACATAATTAATTTCACTCACTAATACAACTCCACATTTTTCGGTCTCCAATTTTCTTACATCGGACCGCAGCTAGGTATATCGCATCCTCGGTTCATGCGGTCTCCACTTACATCCTCTGATGATGAATCCCACATAATTGTAAGCGAATCTTACATCCACCGGTTGGGTGTACATTAGTTTTATTTATTTTTTATTTCTGATATATTTTTTCAATGTTTAAAAAAAACATAATTATTTTTTTCGGAACGGTAAACTTTCCCTTAACAGGAAGCTTACCGCCCAAAATATGTAATATTTTTAGAAAAATCAAAACGATTTTTTAATTTATCGGAGTGGCAAGCTACCCGTTAAATCCCCTAAAACCTTAAGAGTCACCAGGCTTTAAATATTACAGAGCCATCTCTTGGTTTAGATTGTAAGATATCTTGAATTAACTGTACAACCCGTGTGTCATTCGGAGTTGAGAAATAAATTGCAAGAATTTAACCCTTGAAGCATCTTGAATTTTCTGAACTTTATATGGGTCTGTTCGTAAACAACGAAGACAGTTTTAAGGAAATTTTAGACCCCCTCGGTCCCCCAGCGTAGACATTCTTGAATACACATTTTATGAAATTTGTTAGGACCGTAGACACTTGTCAACCCCGCCTTCCCAGTTCCCCTATGCAGTTTATGATCAGCCCCTATCTGAATCTGAAGTCGATCCAAGAGACATCAGGAATCGATCTAAAGGTAAAAAATGGCTCTAACCATCATTTTTGGTTGGAGCGAAAGTGAGGATAACAAACTTCGCACTTGAAAATGGGAATACGCAATAGTGCGAGTTACAAAATAGGGCCAATGCCTCTACAGTCGCTTTATATTGTCTCTAAATCTAGCCCGTTAAGTGGGATCTCTGTTCTGTTTTAACGCAACTTGTTTCATCCTTATTTTTGATTATTTGAGCTCCAATTGCAATTAAAGGTAGTGTAACTTATTTATTTAAAAAAAACTGAAAATCATTGTTGTATTGAAATTTCCGTTCTTATCCAAAATAAGGACAAAATCGAAACAAATTAAAAACACGTAAAAACAGAATGGAGTGTACGTGCTTTATGAAATATTTTATTTTTAACCATATTCGAAATCAGGTTTCTAGTTGCAAGTGAATCGCGTACAGAAACCTGGTGAATTTAAACTACTTAAAATAGACGGGTTGAAAGAGAACCGAGTGTACTTTAACGCAATGGGTCTGCCATGTTGGATGTACAGGTTTATTAATGGTGCTGTGATGACTTGATGTATCTGAATATATAGTTCATTTTAATAATTATAGTAATAGCACAGACAAACGTATTATGTCTCAATCGCAATCACATTAATCGCAAATAAGGTTTTAGTTGGGAATGTGCTCGCATTTGTCATGGTGGCGCCACTGAAGCGTTGAACAAGCCACAACATTTCAAACTTATCAGTGCCAGTTCTTGTTCAGGTCAATTTACTAGATGTCAGCTCTTGAAAATAATAAGTGGTCAAGGCATCCCACTGGAGACCAAGGAGGTGGCACTATCCCTATCCCTACTAATAACAAGTAGCCATTGCGAGCATAGACGCGGGCCCACGCTCAGGGCCCGCTTACACTCAAAAAATTCCACACGTCATCATCATGTGTCTCACACTTAATTTTGCGCATATTGTGAAACACATCCATTTCATGTGTGAATCTTATGCTATGAACCATGCCTGAACACTATGGATTTGAATTGTGACACACTTGGATTCTATGTGCCTCATATGGTGATATCAATAGCTTTGCACACCATAGTTCAATAATCTACAATATTCTACTTTATCGAATTCTACTTTACCGACTCTAAAAATGAATCGACAAATATATAAACAAAACTACCCGAGGCCAGAGCTTTCACATATATTTTTAATGGGTCTGATTTGGGATTCGATCATGGACTGTTGGGGTATGCTGCTGCAGGAGTCTTCGTTCGATCTCACTGTGCCATGGTTGTTCTCATATATGAGGCAGGTTGATAGGATAAAGTCACAACTCTTGTTATCGATGTTTACCTTTCTGAGCAAGCAATTCACATCGTATTGAAATGCAAAACACTTTAAATCCATCTGTTTTGAACAGTAGCGTGATTCAATGTGCAATACTCTTGAATAGATAGTGAAAGATTTTCAACATTTCAAAGTTTGAAACACTATAAATTAACGTGTAAAACACATTGAACCAAGGTGAAATACACTTAAAGTAAATGTGATTGTGCAATTAGAAAATCAAGTGTTTAAACACTTCGATCAAACGTGTGAAATTTTTTGAGTGTACACGGTTAGAAAAAAGTACCCAAAATTAAGTTCTTTTCACTCATCTCGGCACTATAGTGCAGGAGCCCAAAAGTAGGTAAAGCGGGTCAAAGTAGTTTTCATTTACTTGTGTTCAATTCGTATGGAATTTTCCATCAACTTTCAACGCAAAAGTAAGTTAGTTGTACCCAACAGTAGGTAAATATGATTATACTCAACCTTGGGTTCCCACACCTTACTACCCCTGTTGGGTGGTTTTGCTCCTCCGTTTTTGACAACATTAGAAGGAGAAAAGGAGACAAACTAGTCAAAAGTAGGTAAAAGTGAACTGGACGTTGGGTACTTTTTTCTTACCGTGTAGTATACATAAATCAAGCTGAACATTGCATTAGGTCCTAAGTAACATTGAAAGATTCTCTTCGTCGACATTCTCTTTGTATCCCCACGGCCATGTATAGACATTCCCAGGTATTTTCAGCGCACAGATCGATAAAAGAAGCTTTTAGCACGTAATATGACAAACACAACAAGGAACGGTTATTTGCTCTAGTTATTAACGAAAGAGAAAGTCGACGAAGAGAATCTTTCAATGTTACTTAGGACCTAATGCAATGTTCAGGTTGACATAAATGACATATATACGGAAGTGCCACACCACTTGTGCCATTCCCTGTTCGTTATTTTAAACGCAATATAGCAACACAATTTACACGAAATCGTTCGACACTTACAACTACCGACAACTCATATCATATCGGCCAAAGAAAGAAGAAAATTTGTATATGTGTACAGACAGAGGTTTAAACTTCTCCATGACTCTCTCGCGCTCTTCCTCTCGTGAGTGCTGATAATGCAATGATACTGATGATACTTCACTGACGGTACTCTCCGATAAGTCATCATCACTGTACGGTAGAGAAGAGACTCGAACATTGGTAGTAGTATGCAGTAGACAGACGTCGTCAGCGTCACTTCATTACTGTTCTAATTACTGACACGGTACTAACATAAAAAGGCAATCAAAGTGCTTTCGTCGTGTTTCCTGTATTTGTAAGAACTCTGAAAAGGACTCGATCACTTTAAATGTTTGTACTGTTGGTGCTAGTGATGGAAAACATGCACTCTGCTCATAAGGGAACAATGTTGTTGTTTGTTTATTGCACCACAGTGCACAGTACTGTTGCATCGAATGATATAGTTTTCCATATGTTAGTAAATAAAAACCTCAGTTAAAATAACAACAATTTTATGCCTGTTTCGATATCTCTGCTCTTATTAAGAATACCGGTTCGGAATGTAGCAGCCCAATTAAAATCATATCAACCAACGATCATCCGACGATGCCCCAAAAAGGTTAAGTAATAATACAACGCGACTTGCGAAAATTTAATCTTCAAGAGCAAAAGACGGAATCGCGATAACAAACAGCACTTGAAAACCAGTTTTGAATTTCGTACGTTCGAATGTTTATTTTGATACCGCTGCCTTAGCCCCCTTCCCAACCGAAGACGGTTCGTTTATGACTCTTCCCGGGTAAAAAAAAAACAAAACTGAAATGATTATACGATGTTGAGTCCATCTCCATCCTCCATGTACTGTTCATAGGGGCTGTTCATAAACTACGTAGACCGTTTTTGAGATATATTAGAACCCCCCTCTCTCCGCGTAGACAATCGTCCATACAAAGACAGAAGACATTCGTAAAACACCCCTCCCCCTCCCCCTTAAAGTGTCAACGTGGTTTATGAACAGCCCCACCAAAACAAGATAGTTCGGTGTTCAGATATGTGTGTGCAATGTTTATCTTTTCTTGCTTCCTTTTTTCAGCCCGTTGACTTTGTATTGTCCTCCGGGTAGGATGCCAGTCAGTACTAGCGTCTTGTACGCAAATGTTTTGGGTAAGCAACATTTTATGGTATTTCTTCGCTAGGTTTGTTGCCCTTCCCGACCCGGAAGGGGACGTCGAGCCACCTATTATTGCCAGTTTTGGCGAGTAAACCTGTTTTCTGGACTGTGACTCTTTGGGAACAGGTAGTGTGTGTGTGTGTGTGTGTACATGCAGCAAGGTACCCCAGGGGATTGATCGTTCTTATCTGTTGGATTTCTCAACGCGCACAGTTTGGCCTTGGGGGGTAGCAAACAGGTTCGGCAGGTTCACTTCTGCATTTAGATGATCATTTAGCACAAGTTGAAAATGCAAAACCGGGTTTTCAGAACATGATACACAATCAGGTTTTGAACTTTATGGAAAAGTCGGAAGACTCCAGTTTACATGAATTTCAATAACATACCACAAAAACTAAAATCCAGCCAAATTACATTTGAAGCCACAACACTGCCAATAACAGAAGCACCTCAATCAATTAAGCACCAGCCCCCCCGGAAACGCCGCAACGTATGCAACCAACGCGTGTACGAGCAACAAGTCCGCCCAGCAAACAACCATCATCACGACGAGAAATCTTCTCTCCATTTCCATAAAAGTCGAACCAAACAAAACCGGCATCGATCAAGCCAAGCGCACCCATCGTCGTCGTCGAAGACCCTCTCTCTCTCTCTGACATGTTGAAAGATATATTATTATTGCCTGTCGGTTACTGAATCTACTGAACGGGGTCTGTTCATAAACTACGTAGACCATTTTTGAGATGTTTTCAAACCCCCCTCCCCCCATCGCCACACGTAGACAATCGTTAATACTTTTTTTAATTAGCATCTACGTGCTTTATGAACAGCCCCTAACGACTACGACGCTGGAAGGATGCTGACGGATTGCGGGAGTCGACAAGCATCCAATGAAAAATGACACTCGTGACGAACCGACACAATATGGGAAAACGTTCAATTAAACGGTTACGGAGGCAGCCGCCGTAGCACATAAATACAATTGACAGAATCACGTTTACGCCCACGAATTTTGCTCACAGCCTCTTGCTCAGCTCAAGTCGTAGTTTGAGCAAACAACGCGAGATGAGGAGGGCACATCACGTGTACGAAACACCTACGAGCTCCTGCACAGGTGGGCATCGCAACACTTTTCTGCAAACAGGTTTCACTATGAAAGGCATTCCAGCAGCAGCATAAGCAGCAGCAATAGCATCGATTGGAACGAATCGATTTAGCAATGGCTTGTTGTTCTACTTCTTGGGATTCGATTCTGGAAGACGAATAGCTCCCCATAATAGCTCTACTTCCTGCTATTGGGGTGAGGAAATGAGCGGAATAAGAAAGACGTATTGGCTGGTAATATGGTTAACCATGATGTGAAATTAGAGCTGTGAGCCGATAGCAGCTTGGTAGTGGTTGTTATGCGGAACGTAAAAATACAAAACAACACCTTTTTTTTTTGTAAAAAGTGCCATTTTCTCTAGACTTTGGGCCTATCACATGATGCTATGATCAAACGGTAGCTTAGTAAAAGCAATGCTACACAGCAAAAAAGTCTGAATTTTAATTGTGATGTAAACATTCTTTCATGTAAACTTGTATTTCATTTCACGCAAAGGACCTACTTGTATACAATGTTGTTTACAAAGATGGGCTTTTGTATACAATATTTGTAACTTTTCATTAATTCTGAACAATTACAATTACAATTACAATTACAATATTTGTAACTTTTCATTAATTGCATCACAACTTTACACGATTTAGAATGTAAACATCTATGATTTGTGACGCTCCATTTATGTGCATCATATTGAACAGAAATTTACACTACTTTTTCGAACTGTGTAGTAAGATTCATATCGCCATCGAAAATTTCTCTTTGCTCATTTTGAACATCGATACCAAATTTTCACACTGCCGAACCCTAACGAGACTTTCAATTCAGTACTTTCTATAGCCAGGCATGGAAAATCATTTACATTCATTTCCTGCATTCATTTACATTCATTTGCCTCTAACTTTTTTCATCAACAGCATTCCGAAAATTGATGTATAGAGCTTTAGTAGGTTTTGTTATTAGCTACAACTTTTGCCAATAACTCAAATCTGTATCTCTTATGCATCACGAATTAGAGCGGGCAGATCTTGTTACTGTTCTACAGTGAATATAAAATACATTCACTGAAAAACAGTAGTGGCTTCTTTTCGCTCTGGTTCGTCATGCAGAAGAGATACGGATTTGAGTTGTTAACAAAAGTTGTAGCTACTAACAAAACATACAAAATCTCTATACATCATTTTGCGTAATTCTGTGGATGAAAAAAGTTAGGGGCAAATGAATGTAAATGAATGCACGAAATGAATGTAAATGATTTTCCATGCCTGTCTATAGCTTAAATTATACCTTATCTCTGATATTGACATTAATAAAGAATCTGCTTAATCTTTATAACAATGTAAAACCGGTTAATTTCACTTGCAGAGAGGAACAATCAGCGATTTTATGATCGATGAGTATCCACTCAGAGTGATGAAGTTACAACCCAGATAACCACAGATCGCATGCAGTTCTAGATAGAGCTAGGATTAGGGCGTAACAGCTTTTGTAAACAATGACTTCTGTCGATGATTTCTAGAAAGTTAAGGGCCTTATTACCGGTGTCACTACACGGTGATAAGGAAGTGATACTCAGAATAAGAGCCGTGATTGCCGTACAAATCAAATGGGAATCTCTTCACCGTGACGACAAGTGACAAGTTTTCACCGTAAAGTGACATCCGTAATAAGCCCCTAAGGCTCACCCACGCAAATCAACATCATCATCGGATATGGGAAGACTTCCCCTACCCGATAGTTAATGTTGATTTGCGTGGACGTGCCTTGAATTCCAAAAAATCATCGAGAGAAGTCATTGTTTACAAAAGCTGTTTCGCCTTAATTCCAGCTATATCTAGAATTTTACATAACATACTAAATCGTACACACTTAGAAATACCTAATATTACACGTGACGGAATCCATCTTTGACTTAAAGGATGAGACGTAAACAAACATGTCATGTAAAATTAAGTGCTCCGAGACTGAAAAGTTCGAAAGTACGTTTGATTGAGCTGAATTTCGCTTCTATTATGACTCAATTTTGTGTCAAAATTGACGCTCGTATATGTCAGTCTCAGAGCACCTAAATTTACATTAATTTTTCTAAGTGTGTAGGTTTGAAACAAACAGAAATTACGTAAAGCTAGTTATGAATAGTTGGAGATGCTCAACATCAAATATCAGGCTTAAAGTGGTAATTTTATACGATATATGAGGAGATGAAAGTAAAGAGTTGATAGTTCCGTTAAAGTACGGCATAGTGAAAATTGTATAGAGAATAGACAGCGAGCAAATGTCAATTTTGAGGAAGGTGCGAATCGGGTTGGGGAGTTTGCTAAAGGATTTGAATTAGTTCGGTATGTTGTATCGTTTTCTAGAAATCGTTAAAAACGTACCGTGTAAATTGAGACTGAGAAGCGCAACAACGTAAACCTACCGTTTAAAAAAAAAATTTAAACATTGTTTTTGATTTTTCCTTGTATATTTTTACCGGGAAAATAAATATTTTTCTTTACTCTGTCTCAGACGTCATTTCGATCATAAGTGCCTTCCCGTGCTACAATATTTTAAAGACGCTATTTTGAAAATTTTAAAAGATCCAAAATGGCCGAATTTTAGCAAATATATGAATCATTGCCCATAACATTACGCAAAGTTTCTTACAAATCGGAGAAGGTCGAGTTTTTCCGATTCGACATTTGGCGTTAGACTGCTCAAATGCATATTCAAATTATATTCAAAGTATTATGAAGTTTGGCAACATTTCATATCAAATAGCTACTGTCTATATGTTTGCCTGTAAAACCACTCATCGGCGCACAACTCTACCCAAACGTACCGTCGTCTCGGTTGGTTGGGAAATATTCCCGCTCTGGGTTTGCTCCACCGAGAGCATGGTCAATTGGCGTTCAATTTATCATCTGATGCTATGCGAATCGGTTCGCTCATGATCGTTCTACGATGATTTATGAACAATTCATCCGTGACTGGGAACCAACCCCGAATGGGTTGTCACATCAGTTACGTCATCTGTTGTATCACCCCTGACCTAAATCTAACCAATAGAGTACTCACATTGACTAAATTCTCCCGCCGGACATCGTCGGTGACATCCTTCTTGGCAACTCGCTTCCGCCAGTCATCTTCGCCGCTCTTCTGCAGGGCCGCCAGCCGTTCGGCGATCGAGACGCTCTTAACCATCGATTCCTGATCCGGGCGCATCTCCTCGGTTAGGCAGCGTCTCAATCCGATGAAACCAGGTGGCACCGAGTAGTGCTGCTGCTGTTGTTGTTGTTGTTGTTGTGGTTGCTGATACTGCTGCAGATCTCCTCCTCCTCCGGTCGTCGATTGGCTCAGGAAACCGCCACTCCTTTGGTCATTGGAACCACCGTAACTCAGAGGATCATTTCCGCCGACGCCAACGCCAACCGGGCCGACACCACCGCTGAATGGTTTCGCCGTGTTGTGATAGATGATGGCCGACGCCGGAACGAAGGTGGCAAGCTCCGACTGGCTCTTGCTCTTCACCAGTTGCTGTTTGTAGCTGGGGAAGAAAAAGGAAAGATGGAACATTTTAACGATATGTTGCTTTCTATGTGGGTGGTGGGGGGGTAGGGTGTGAAAATCGATTCTCCCATTTTTGCAAACGCCTTTCGGAAGAAATCGTATAAAAACGGAACATAAACGGAAGAAAACAGCTTGATAAAATTCAATTTACTCCTTCCCGAGAGGAACGGCACGGACACGGAACAGCTCGTAATCCGAAACCGTGCATTGTGATCGGAATAGACGTTCTCCGGGATGAGGGACATAAACTTTTAATTAAGTGAATCTTGTGGAAACGACATTTTCCGCCATTCGGAATGTGAGTGTGTGTGTGTATACAGTGTATCACAAAATTTAACGTACCGCTGTCCCTAAATGTTAGAAAAAACAGCTGTTCGAGCAAAATTTAATAAGATAGGTTTTTGAATTTTCAGCTACGGTATAATGTTGGGCTTATTTGGTTGAGTATGTAGGAAGTTGGAGCTATTGTAGAAAGACACCTCTTTCTAAAAAAAACACTATGCCTTGAAGTACAATGGACCAAACTTTTATAAATTATACTAATTTGTAGTGATAATAAAGATCTTCCTTGCGCCCCTAATTTTTACTAAAATCCGTCCACTAACGAAAAACAAGTTTTAAATCGAGCGTTTTACTAAAATTGCTCAAACTTCCTACCGGCTCTGCCAATAAGTTCCAAGATTATTCCAATAAATAAATAGATAGTTGTTCAACCACCACCAATCTATCAATCTACCAAATTCAAAGAGTTTCGAAAAATGGTCCATTCAGGTGTACGCTCAATTTTAAGATACACTGTATGTTGGGCATCATCAAACTTTTTATCGCTTCCAAAGGTATAATTGAATCAGGCTCCAATTTGCTTTATTGAATGAAAGTAAACTGAGTTTAAGGTGATGAAAAACATGCGAACATTTCCAGTTGGTGTTTTGTATCATCAGGGCAAGGGCCCAATGGTCGTTAAAATTTAATTTCGTCTTGAACAGATATCCAATCAAACACATCGGTTAATTGAAATTCAAATCACGACAATTGTCAACTCGAAATGGCACGTTCCATTGTATGACCTGGTGAGAGTTAATCCAAACATACAGACGCCACAGAGAAGCGGAAAAGGAGTGGATAGGAGCGGAGGGTAGCGGAATTCACAACCACACACAGTACAGCTGCCTCTGGATTGAGTTAACAACACGGACGACGTTATTTAGGGATGAGCGGGAGAGAGTGGTTACCAACCAATGAACAGCTAGCTAAGGTCGGCAACGATGACTGTGGATTTCGTGTTCCGGTTGTTCGTTTCTGGTAAGAAACCGCGAGGAGTTCACAATCAGAAAAGGGCAAGTGAGAAACTCAATTAGCTGGATTTCACTTCGGCAACTTTTTCTGTGCATGTATGTACTTCTTTAATCCGAACGGGTTGAGTTGGGGAAGACATGTTTGAACAATTTGTCAACCAATTCGGCAACATGGCGTTCCACAGCAGACGCCCAGCAACATAAATGGCTGGTTATAAAGCAAATAGCATGGAACGGCGGGATCTTTTTTTATAGTCCCTTTAAAGCTCTTGGGTCATTCGTGACTTGTCCGGGATGAGATTTGAACTCGTGACTTTGGTGTGAGAGGTAAGGATGCTAACCACTACGCCGGTCTGATCGAGGATCTTTTCTGATTTGCTTTTTACGACTTCCCAGGGCATATAGTGTATCACTGTGCTCATTGGCGTAATCATAAGGGGAGGTCGAATGAAGAAATTGATCCGTTATCGTACTGGAATACATGTTCAGTAATTGATCACCTAATTTCTTGGTCATTATTTACCCCAGTTTGCATCACTGAAGCCAAGCTGAGCTTCAGATTGCTTGGGATAAATCAGCTTCATTGGCTATATTTGGGCGTGTGCACTTTGCCAGGAACTGGTACAAAAAGTCAAAAGGTACAACGGCTACTGATATCTTTCTTTGCAAACAGTTGAGAGTGAGGTGGGGTCACATTGCGCAGCTCGGAACGATAAACATTTTCATACAAACGTTCATACAAAAAACGTTTCGTTTCAAGCTGCGCAATGTGGCCCCTGAACTGTATCCATATGAACATTTAGATCGTAATATCCATCGTTCTTGCTGCGAAAACCACATAATCACGAGACGTGCGTTCTCTAATGGTCCACGGTCCATTCGGAGTTGATCTTGATTACCTTATAATCCCATTTGCATCCCAGCGCTCGTCGTCCTGAAGTTCACTTAAGTCCTACGTGTTGTTCACATTCAACACTTCGAGCTCCGCCCGCTTGGCATGACACCCTTATCAGTATGTTCAATAACCAATCTTCGGAAGCAACCAGTTCTTCAAGCTGTAGCTGCATCGTCGCTTGCTCACTTTCGGAAGCATCTTCCAGGCTTGTATCCAGAGCAGTGCTGATAAAAATCATTCCTTCTACACTCTACTTAGCTGAAAATGAAGACAACCTTAACAGACAACTACCTACATGAATTTGAATTTTGACATAAACAAATTCTCTTGATCAAGGCAACCTCTGAGTATCAATGTCAACATTTGTTTTTGTTCATTCGTTGTTGGATGTTTAAATCGCCTATGTTGTTGTCAATATCAATATTCATCTTCATCTTGGTGGGGATTTTGAGGATCAAATGCAAAATGATTGTTTTCATACTACACACATATGTATCTGTAGAACGTGTTGTTTTGGTTTTTCTAAACAGACGGATTTTTGGGCTCTGGAGTCGACAATATTCAAAATAATCATTTTGCCCAAAATGAATTTGATTAGTTTGCTTTTGAGGATCGCTTCTGATTTTGACAATTTTGGGTTGGATAATCAAGCAGTGGTGAATATCAACAAACGCGTATTCGTTGATGTACATATAATGTACTCATTTGTTCGTTTCGCTCGTACTTCACAGTGAAGACATTCAAAACGAACCCAATTCATCTACACTGGGTTGAAGCGCTACTCCTTGCGTGTGATGTTAAATCAAGACCAACAATTGAAATGGCCTTAACTCCATTTTGTAAACAAACCTTGTAAGGCCATTTTCTCGCGAACCGAAACCTTCATTCGCAAACCTAAACCACAATCGGGTAGAGGAGAATTTCCCCTACCTGTTCATTATGTTGGTTTGCCTTTGCGGACTACGGATCGCGAGAAAATGGCCTTACAAAGTTTGTTTACAACATGGAGTTAAGGCCATTTCAATTGTTGGTCTTGAAATGATAAAAACAGACACTGATCTAGAGGCATCGTCCCTCTACCAGTACGAAAGTTGTTGATTTGATATCCTTTTGACTATCCACTAGGGTGGTTCCTTTTGAAAAAAAAGTGATGAATTTCTGATTCGATTCAAAACCTCAAAATAGATTTGAAATTTGTATGGATATTTCAGTGAATTAGTATAGGAAATTATTGATTTTCACTTACATTGCTCCAACAATTGTAGTTGTCCAAACGTTGAAAAAAAAAATGTGGTTGTCATGACAATGATCAACAAGCCTGTTGTTGTTGTGATTAAATTTATTAGATTAAGTTAAATTCATCTGCCATTTTACCCTATTTTGTCGATTTTTTTACCGAATTTACAGTGGTGGCCTTTAAATTAGTACAATAGGCCGATTTTCATACAAACTAGCCAACTTTGGCTTGCAACATGCCTATGTTTTGTTATGATCAATTGAGCTGAAATTTTAACACAGAACTACAAATATGCTGAATTTTTCGTGTACGTAATATAAAATTATTGGAAGCGCTTGCCGGAAATTGGAGGGCTAATTAGCACATTTCTAAATTGTAATTCCCGTAGATTTTTGAAATTCTTGCATAATGATTCCCATACAAATTTCAAATCATTGGCACGATAACGGATCGTTTTTTTTTGCGCTGCACCTTCCGAACATGATAGTAAATCACTTTAGATCCAAATAACCACAATTCCCACGGGTGCGGATTTCTTTCAGTACATATATACATCGCTCTTCGGACGTTACTGCGGCTACCGTTTCCGCTGAACTAGTGTATCTAGACTCACTGGTGACCGGCGATAATGACACCAGCAGGGAAATTCAAAGACGCATTATGGCAGGAAATCATGCTTACTTTAGACAACGAAGGATGTTCTAGTCGAATAAAAACCAGTAACGCTGATAGATCACCTTTTTGTGGTGCGTTACTAGTATAAGATCTACCTCCGAACCCTAGTTCTGACAACTTCAAACTAGTGGAGCAGGATTTTTCGGTAATCAAAGGACCATATTTTAGTCCTTGTTACTTTTTCATATTTTAGTCCTTGTTTTTTTACCATATTTTAGTCCTTGTTACTTGTTAATAGTGACAAGACTTGGAGAAGTAGTCACAATGCCTGTTGAATTGTAAAGTTAATTTAAATCAAATTTAAATTTAAAATTAAAAATTATTGAAAGAAGGAATACTTTTCTATAAGTTTCACTAGGTAAATTGCTAAGCGCTTTTCTACTTTAGTGTGGTTGTTGCTGATATTTATTAATGAACTCGGTGGAAAGTTGCCTGTCAAATGTATAAATTTGATGCTTCCAAATGTTTTGAGATTGAAAGAGTTCGATGGAGATTTTTATGTGGTTGTGCATATTTTTTTCCTTTTCGATACTGCTTTCGAAAACGTAACTGCATTTGAATAGCTTGTTTAACTAGGGCTTAAACAATCGTCATGTCAGTCGTAGCTTGTTATGATAGCCTGAACAATGCGTGAAGAGCAAATCGAAACATTGAGCATCGCGTGAAAGTGTAACTTAATGAAGGCCTAGGTACTTTTTCGTAGCATTTAGTTTTCGGATTTGAAAGATTGTTGGTTACAGTGGCTTGCTTACTGAGCAGAAAAACGCGGTCCCAGGTCTTTCATATTAAAGAGCTTTCTGGTCAAATCGCTTGTTTATCCTGTATTTTCCGAAACTTGTCGTCGTCGTCGGTACCGGATTTGAATGGTTACAACAACTCGAGTAACGGTATGATGTGATATGAGGGGCTCGGCGGCCTTAGAGCGACAGTTTTTGCTTACTTAGCAAAACATCATGAGTCTAATCTCAGGCCCATTCACATTGATTCGTCAATCGTTTCATTTGTTAATATGACTACATGGTAATAACAGCAAATAGATGATGAAAAAGGAGCTCGTTTGCCTAGTGACAAACGTTTTTGCTTACTGAGCAGAAGACCGAGGGTTCAATCCCAAGCTCCTTCGCGTTATATGATCGTTAGGACATCAATTCAGCTTATCGTTTACCAAAACGAACCCTGTCGCAAACCAAACCCTCTTACCCAACATCCCAGTGATTCCTTTTGGAGTTGCAGAGGATTTCTCGGCTTCCATCAAAGCAAATCCCGAACAAAAATTATAATAAAACCTACGAAATTACAATGACTTTACTGTTGAATTTCGAGTACAATAAATTTTTTGTTGAATTGTTGCATGGGAGAAAAAATAAATATCGATTTTTAACGATACAATGCTCAAATATTGAAAGGTAATGGGATGATATCAAATTGTTAGAGAAAAATCAGTTTATTTTATTGTTAAGATGTTTAACAACCCCTCTTTTTTACTGTAAATTTCTCATACAGGGGAAATGGCTCTAATGTTGGCCTATGGATCTAAGATTGAGCCCATCGCTAAAAATCTTATATGTATCAATTTTATCGAGATGAACGCGTCATTGGGAAGGTACTAATGGATATTTTTGGTCGCTATTGAAAATTTAGTCGATTGCTGAATTTATGTATGGGCCCAAATTAGGGGCATTTAGGCCGACATTACATCCATTTCCCCTACCATGATTTTCATTGTTGTGAACCATGAATTTCGTTGTGATTTTATGGTAATCAACAAAAATGTCCAATGTTTATGGTAAATATCATGGTTACAATAACAATGAAAATCATTGTATTTTTATTGAATTTTTTTACGGGGTGTCCCGTCAACACATTCCTACCCATTCCTTTTTTGACCTGCGTTCGGGCGCGGCCAGCGCTGGTATTGCCTAGTTTGAGGTCACCAGTTTTTCCACATTGAGGATGATTGCTAGTCTCAAGCATCGTCTATTGGTTCACTGTGTAATTACAGCTAATTTGGCAATAACAGAGTAGCAACCGTGGGCGGTCAATCATGCTCATGCTCGAAGGATGCTCTAGTTGAATAAAGCTCGCTGCAACACGAAGTAGTCCTCTATGACTTCGAGACATGGACTGTGCTCGTATAGGAACAATTTAGTGTTTATAAACGGAAGGTGTTGCGTAGATACGGAGGAGGGCAGATGGAAGACGAAAGTGCAGGAGGCAAATGAACTGCAAATTGCATCAGCTGTTAGGAGAACCACCCATCGTGTAAGAATGTCAGACGACAGCCCGGTGAAAATGGTTCTCGATAACGAGACGACTAGATGACCTGACCTAGAACATCGTTTTCTATGCACAAATTACATAAATAATGCGTGAAACAATAGTTCAAACATTTGACTAAAAGTTGATATTTTACGATTTTGGTCAATTTTATTGTGTCCATTGTTTCCGACATCAGAAAATTAAGCATTTTTGATAATAAACATAAAATTAAAAATCTTAAAATAGTACCTATTTTGTTATTTGCATCAGTTTTTTTTTACAGTGTGTATTTTTTGCTGAAAAAGCAATTCAGTTTCCTTCCTTTTCGTGCTATGATTTATTAAAAAATATTGAATACATCATTTTGAAAAAATAAGCGAGAGTCAAATGGCCAAATTCCAGCACAGACTTGGTTTATTGCTCCTAGCGAACAATCATGCGAAGATTCATAACATTCATTAATATCTGAAATTTGTTTAATTTTTCCAGTTTGGCGTGGATTTGATCAGCTATTAACTGTTCCTTCAGCAAGGAATAGTTCATACTTTACTAGTTGAAGTTTTTTGACAGCAGTATAGTATGTCCGCAGCGTGTTATATCGCGTTGTACCAAATCGTATCGCATTTTCAGAACTTAGTGTACAATTTATCGGGAACCATTTAAATTGACCTCCGTAGAATTTCGCTTACGGACTTTTGGGAAATTTCCCCCAGAATTACAGCCTACAACCCTGAATCTTCTTTTTGTGCTCGAAATCTAGAAAAAAAAAATACTTAGGTTAAAGTTACCTCGTCGAATTTTTGATGGCACGAATCTTAGAAACTATAAAGATTTCATGTGCTAAACTATAATTACTCCTTTGCTGCACTGCAGTATACATGTGATTACAATTTTCTGCACGAAATATTAATCGTTTCTAAGTATCGTGTCTTCAAAAATTCGACGAGGTAACTTTAACCTAAGTATTTTTTTTTTCTAGATTTCGAGCACAAAAAGAAGATTCAGGGTTTGGATTTTTTGAAAAACCTGAAGCTTCACATAATTATTTAGGGGAACTAAAACTTAACTAATTGTATATATTTTACAATAATCTTTTGTTAGCGTAATACTTAAGGCCTAGTGGTATGTGGTAAGCGTGTTTGAAAATGTTTGAAACTATTAGTAAACCTTATTTATTAGTAAACCAGAAATCTTAGAAAATTTTGAACATTTTAGACTAAAATTAAATTAATAGTTCCAGTAGGCCTCAAGTATTTTTTCCTTGATTTGTTTTCCGTCGATCTAGTTTTCCGTGCTGAGCACCAATGCTACCGACGCCAGAGAGGCAGCTCCCACATCTGGACCATACCTATTAACTCATCAACTCATGAACCGGGGACCAATGGCTTTACTTCCCTTCCGAAGGAAGGCGTGATCAGAGATGTTATGCCTCAGAACATCCCGGCGACGCCGATTGGGATTGAACCCAGGCCTGCTGGGGTGAGAGGTAATCACATTTACCACTACACCACCAGAGCCGCTAAGGCATAAAGTTGTTATGATTCAAAAATATGAAATTGTTGGTGGAAATGTTTTAAGATTTCTCGAGCGTATTCCCGAACGATAAAAACACTTTTAAGTTACATTCCAACAGGCATCACGGGCTGACGCAAACAATAAATAAAAATCAAATAATCATGATTCAATGTGCCGTGTAACGCGCCGACGGACGTTCACAGTCAGTCCAATGATTCCGAAAGCGATTATGCTGATGAGCATGATAATATCTCCTTCAGAGCTGCACAGAAATCTCCCTTTCTATTGTGCTCTCCGGTTGCCTCCCGTTTTCGCAATGACACAAATCATCCGAATGAATTATGAAAGGTTATGTCGAATGACTACGGGCCAGCAATATAAGGGAAGTCGGAAAAGTGCTTATCCAAGCGCTTTCTTCTGCCGTGTCCCATTTTCCATCAATTCTATTGATCATCATAGCTGCACGATCTAAGCTGCTCTTGTTCGTGACGCATTCGAGAGTCTCTGGAATGTAGGTCTCTACATTATTTGGCGGTTCCAAAGTATGTACTCCTTTCTTTTGCCACCAAACAAAGACGATCAGACGAAACTGCTGACGATGGTTCCCTCTTTCATCTGATGGCTTAGGTATCATCGGTCCTCGGTTCGGTGGTGAAACCATCGATAGTAATCTTCCGACCATGTTCCGTTTTTCTTTATTTGCCTTCTGAAAGGGTCGTCCAAATTGCTTCTGGCTTTGGGCCTTTGATGTGCGCCATGGATTCTGTCCACTCCAGTCCCCTCTTTCTCCTATCACAAAGTCAATGCAATATCTCTGTGATTGTAGTGTTGTGAGTAGGTGGGCGGGAATGTGTTCGAGAAGTTGATGGGGATGATTGGATTTGAATGACCCAGAAAATGAAGCAATAATAACATATAATCATCCCGGGTAGGGGATAGGAATCTTTGAATTGACACAGGGATTTTATCCAGCACTCGGAAAGCGAGATCCTTCACTCACCATGGGTGAATGGAGCTGTGATTGTGCGATAAAGCTAAATGCGAATTGGGTACAATTTGATAGACAAATTATCTCTCAAACTGGATTGAGTCGGGGTTCAAATCAAAGAGCATTAACACTGCATCGAGCGTTTCGTGTCCCTTAATCAAATTTGTCTCTAGAGATACAGATGACATCATCGCGAATAATTTTCCATCCATCGATAACAGCCCGTCTATAATTATCATTATCACAGCAAATTTCTATCACCGCATTATGCCATGATGAGTTTTCCGTCCCGGATTCACTTTCATCGATCCGATCCGGATGAAAGTGAAACCACACATTGTCGTTAACCCAACTGGCCTTCCAAACGATCAGAGGGCGCTGATGGCAGGTAGACGAACACTTGGCGCATTAAACCTCCAGGTAATGAGAAGAAACGCACCATAAACACACAAGGCAGCGCCGAGTGCAATTCCCCACCGTATTTTGAACCGGCCTTCTTCTTCACTTCGGTAGATACCTACATACACATACACACACACACACACATACTTCGCCTATATCATTTGAATTCATTGCCATTTGCGGCACGTTCTCCAGCAGTGGAGACCGAACGGACGGATCGGGTGCCTCTGATGGGCAACTTGAAAATCTCCAGCCAGTTAGGCGACTGGTTATTATTACAGGCATACGGTGAGGACTACGACGACGCGTCGTCGCTCGTATCGTAGCAAAATTAATGGCCAAAGTAAAAGAATGAAAGTGAAAACCGAAAGTGGTTCATCAGCTCTCTTGGGCAACCGTACCAACTTTGATACCTACCCGAGCAGTGACAGACCAAAGGGACACCGGCCGACAGTCACTATAATGGTTCTTCGGCGTGAAACGTGTTCGATTTCAAATTACGGTAGCAGAGCCGGAGCGTGATTACTTTGTTAATGCCCATCGTTGATCCCTCGGCTTTTCCCGCTGCCAGATTGGGATGATGCAGCGCTCTTAATCATCAACCCAGGTAAAAGCAAAACGTGATCCAGGTGGCTTACCACGATTCGTCCATGGCGGCTGCTGGACCGCTATAAATTGTCCCCCAATTTAAATTAAGTCCCACGTTGCAGTAATACCATACATATGAGTGGAGACGACTTTCCGGTCTATCTCCCCAACATAAATCATGCTAATACATGGTAATCTGCATGCATAAGAAGAAAGCCTCTCGCTCGAAATGAGCATTCAATTCTTCTACGCGATCCATTATCATGGGTCGTAATTATTAGGCTACCAGCACCATAAACAATCGTTCCCTGCTTGCTTATAGTCTACGCTCATAGGGTGTTCCCGAGTTCCTTCATATTCCACCACCGACCATGTCTCGGTGGTCATATTTTGTCGGCTTACTACCACCGACCCGGACTGTTTTCTTGGAATGCCGTGTTTATGACACTTTATGGCTGTGGTTTGTTTTATGTGTGGGAAACCACTGCCACTGTCTGTGGATGGCGGCGCGATGGGACGACGACGGACGCCCCCCTCGCTTGTATGTACGATGCAAGCGGGACGACCGCGTAAATAATTATGATAATTACATAATTTATACCGGGACGTGTGTGCGGCGGTGGTGGCCGTATTACCGGAAGGCGGGATGGGTGGCATCCAAGCGAAGGAGCAAGATTAATGAGTGTTTGTTCTTTCCACCTTATATGAAAGGGAATGCATATAGGGGGAAAGTGGGGGTAATTTCAGCAATGGGGCAATGTGGCCACCCGCTTAAAAATCAACTTATTGAACGTATTTTACAAAAAAAAATCTGTTGCTTGAAGCCTACTTGAACTATCCATTTCTTTAGTGTGAATGTTCGAAAAAATGTTCGACTAGCTCAAAATGTTGAAAATTATATAACATTTCTGAATCAGAAAATAAGGTCTATCAATAGTATCCTATAAGTTATCATCAATATTCCTTCAGCAGCTATATAAATGGTCATTGGTTTCATATATCACAAGATGTTTTTTTTCTAGTGTTCAATAAACATTAAAGTTTGTATTAAGAAAATATTACTTAAGTCCATTCGGGGTAATGAGAACAACGCTGATATTTTGAACATTTTCTACTTAAATTCTTCAATTTACAATAAACCTTTAATAAATATAATTGTATCAGATGAAATCACGTTTTGAAGCAGCTGCTTTGTTGAAAAGAGAATATTCTTACCGGTTTTTTGGATTTTATTTCAGTTACAAAACGAACATTTTTTAAATCTTCATTCATATGATTCAGAAGTTTACTTTTAATATTCAATTTGTATTCATGACGTCTTGAAACTATCCGTGTGGTTAAAAATCACTCGAATTTTCCACTGAATTTGGTATCATTAATGATGATTTTTTTGAGGTGGCCATCCTGCCCCACTTTCCCCTACGTAGTCTTGACTGTGGTGGAAAACTATTTCTTTTTCGGGTGATAAGAATGTCGGTTTAATGGAGTGTGCATAATAAGGTGTCATGATTAACAGCGAAGCTCGTTGGTTGTAAATTTAGAAGCTTTTAAAAAATATGTTTATTATTTTTTAGTCCACGAGTAGCAAAAAAAATCGTTTAACAAATGGTATGCTATTTCCACAATCTATCCAGATTTTTCCGCATTCTTATGTATTAATTACCTCACCTAATTGTAAGAATTTAAAGATGTGAAGCGCTTGTAATACATTAGAGTCTGGTAGGCAGTTATAACGTTAAAGGTTGGGAAACATCGTACGCACAGCCATTCTACTTTCACACAGATGACTTTGGTGGGAAATTGGACTTACTCGACATGGATACCTTATTGAGCATAATTAAAACCATACGTACATTAGGCATAATTTTGGACGTTATTGGACAGAATGGATCATTATACCGAATTTTTGAAAATGAAAGATTGAACTTAGGAGTTTAAAAAAAAATTCTGGGAAATTGTTGATACCTTCAAGCAGCGATTCTCCTCAGGAGGATACCAAGATAAAAAGAGCACTGTACTAGGCGTGAACAGTCTACCTCATCCAAGAGTGAGGCAAACACTCTCTCGTACGCTTCTTTCTTCTCAGAAGCACTAGTTTCTAGGCATAGTCCGCCTGAATTAACACTGAAAAGCACTGGAGAGAACTGCACTGTTCAAATGAAGTCCGTTCTGTTCCACTGGAGTGCGAAAGGATTTCAAATGTGGCTTCAATGCAAACACATTACATCTGTAAGCACAAAGTATCTGTAGTTTTCTGAAATTTCCTGATATGAGGAGATTTTGCAGAAAGTACAGGTTGATGTTGCTCCTGTATTAATCATTAAAAGAAGAGATTTTGTTGCGTGTTGTGTCCCATAGTTTAATGCAAAATTACCAATAAACCTGCATGGTCAGCAGCAATAAACTATTGAAAACTGAGCAATATACAAGTGGAAAGAAGCAATGGAAAATACATTTTCACCGGTAAAACTACGAAAATAAGGAACAATAAACTGAAAAATTGCAATAGAAAACATATGTTTGAGCAATAACAAATCTTTAATGATCCATAAACAATTGATGAATTTCCAATTAAAATATACAAGTAGCAAATAAAAAACTGAAAAAGAGCACTTTAAGTGCCACAAAACCAATCTATGAGTACTATAATATTAAAAACCCAAGCCAACATGACATTTTCCATTAAACAGTAGTCAATTTTTCTGGACCAATTTAGTATAAAGGCGTATGTAAAAAAATGGTTTATGTCTTACTTTGAAAATTTTCCGAAATTACCGTTTTGAAAAACAATATTTAAGATAATTTTGAAAAATTTTCGAGCTCAAACCAAGAAATAAACATGATTCAACTCAACGATGAGCTTCCACAGAACACACCAAAAAATTCTGAATTTTACTGGCAATGTAAACAACCATGCATGAAAACATTCATACATGTAAACTTCCTGCTCACATAAACTAGCAGCTTGCAAGAAATGTTGCAAACAAAAGTGGACAGTTGCATACAATATATGGAATATTGCATGACATGTCTCATAAATTTACACGATCTATAATCTAAACACGTTCCATTTATGTGCATCATAGTAACGGAAATTTACACTACTTTTTTTTAGCTGTGAAGGTAACATACCAAGAAAATTGGAAACTCTTCTGTTTTCTCATACGACCGCTTTGAGACAAGCACAATCGCGTTATTTTAGGCTACAAAATGGTGAGTTGACAACCTGGAAGGAGCGGAATACCTAGCCCTGGTCCTCACAAGTTCCTACTTCACGCCTCCTCGAGTCAAATGATAACAAAAGACTACCAGCTGAAACATGGACACAGCTGGGTGGCGTAGCCTGGGCAATGTTGCCAGTCCGGCAGTAGCAAAGTGAAGAGGTGCGACGCGAACACTGGCGTGGTAACCATAGTACGGTAATAGAGGAAATGCTTCACCAAACCCGAGCGTCTGTTCACCATGGAGGTGCAGCTCAAAACGGCGTCTGTTCTCCATGTTAGGAGCGGCTGATCAACGTCCTAGTGCCAGCGTGGGACTCTAAACAGAGCTGTGCACGATGGTCCCCCGGTGAGATAGGGGGTTGGGACAGTTGCAAATACTGAAGAGAGAAATACGGATCAGAACAGTCGGCACAGACCTACGCGACGAAATAAGGACTACGATTGGAAACTCGGAACATGGAACTGCAAATCGCTCGGCTTCCCGGGTTGCGATAGGTTAATCTATGACGAACTTCAACCCCGCAACTTCGAAGTCGTAGCACTGCAGGAACTTTGCTGGACGGGACAAAAGGTATGGAAAAGCGGGCATCGAGCGGCTACTTTCTACCAGAGCTGTGGCACCACCAACGAGCTGGGAACCGGCTTTGTAGTGCTGGGTAAGATGCGCCAACGCGTGATTGGTTGGCAGCCGATCAACGCGAGGATGTGCATTTGAGGATTAAGGGCCGTTTCTTCAACTACAGCATTATCAACATGCACTGTCCACACGAAGGGGGAGACCCGACGACGAGAAAGAAGCGTTCTATGCGCAGCTGGAGCAGGTGTACGACGGCTGTTCGCAACGGGACGTCAAAATCGTCATCGGCGACATGAACGCTCAGGTAGGACGGGAGGCAATGTATAGACCGGCAATCGGGCCAAACAGCCTGCATGCCGTATCGAACGACAACGGCCAACGATGCGTAACTTTGTAGCCTCCCGGGGTATGGTAGTTCGAAGTACCTTTTTCCCCCGCAAGGATATCCACAAAGCCACCTGGAGATCACCTGACCAACACACAGAAAACCAAATCGATCACGTTCTAATCGACGGGAAATTCTTCTCCGACATTATCAACGTCCGCACGTACCGCAGTGCGAACATAGATTCGGACCACTACCTAGTTGCAGTATGCATGCGCTCAAAACTCTCGACGGTGCATAACACACGTCGAAGTCGAACGCCGCGACCCAACATTGAGCAACTACGGGACGCCGGAATTGCCCAGGACTACGCGCAGCAGCTGGAAGTTTCACTACCCACGGAAGAGCAGCTTGGCGCAGCTTCTCTTGAAGATGGCTGGAGGGACATCCGTTCAGCCATAGGTAGTACTGCTGCAGCGGCACTAGGTAGTGCAATTTCGGACCGAAGAAATGACTGGTTTGACGGCGAATGCAAACTGTTAGTAGAGGAGAAGAATGCAGCACGGGCAAGAATCCTGCAACACCGCACGAGATTGAATGTGGAGCGATACAGACAAGCGCGGAACACACAAAACTCGGTTTTCCGAAGGAAGAAGCGTCAGCAGGAAGACCGAGATAGCGAGGCGATGGAAAATCTGTACCGCGTAAACGACACACGGAAGTTCTACGAGAAGTTAAATAGTTCGCGCAAAGGCTACGTGCCGCAAGCCGATATGTGCAAGGACTTGGACGGTAACCTTCTCACGAAAGAGTGTGAGGTGATTAAGAGGTGGAAGCAGTACTATGACGAGCACCTCAACGGTGAAGCAGCAGAAAACCTTGGAGCACGCGCAGAAGACGACAGGCTACCGGCCCCCGATCTTCAAGAAGTTGAGGAGGAGATCGGTCAAGAACAACAAAGCAACTGGTGTAGATCAACTACCAAGTGAGCTATTAAAATACGGTGGTGAAGCACTGGCTAGAGCGCTGCACTGGGTAATTGCCAAGATTTGGGAGGAGGAGATATTACCGGAGGAGTGGATGGAAGGTGTCGTAAAGGGTGATACGGTCAAAATTTGGTCAATATCAACTTGACGTATTTCTTTCAATTTTGCATTTAAAAAACCTGAACACCCCTCATTTTGAAGGTGTGTGTGTGTAGAATGTTGCTCCTATTTTGATTTTGGAATTCACTCTTCAGTTGTCAAAATGCCGTCCAAGCAAGAAGAGCAGCGTATCAAAATTTTGCTCGCGCATCGCGAAAATCCGAGCTACTCGCACGCAAAGTTGGCAAAATCGCTAAAAGTTGCCACATCAACCGTTAATTAATGTAATTAAAGTGTTTGGGGAACGTTTGTCGACAGCCAGGAAGTCTGGATCGGGGAGAAATCGAAAACCGGAAGCCGCTGAGACGACAAAGAGAGTTGCCGGTAGTGTCAAGCGAAACCCTAACCTCTCTCTCCGAGATGCCGCAAATAAGCTGGGTGTATCGTCTACAACCGTGCATCGAGCCAAAAAACGAGCCGGACTATCGACTTACAAGAAGGTAGTGACTCCAAATCGCGATGATAAACAAAATACGACGGCCAAAGCGCGATCCTGGAGGCTGTACACGACGATGCTGACGAAGTTTGACTGCGTGGTAATGGACGACGAAACCTACGTCAAAGCCGACTACAAGCAGCTTCCGGGACAGGAGTTTTATACGGCAAAAGGAAGGGGAAAGGTAGCAGATGTTTTCAGGCACATGAAACTGTCAAAGTTCGCAAAGAAATATCTCGTTTGGCAAGCCATCTGTACCTGTGGCTTGAAAAGCAGCATTTTCATAGCTTCCAGGACTGTCAACCAAGAAATTTACGTGAAAGAGTGTTTGAATAAACGTCTGCTGCCTTTCCTGAAGAAACACGGTTGTTCCGTACTGTTTTGGCCGGATTTGGCATCTTGCCATTACGGTAAAAAGGCCATGGAGTGGTACGCCGCCAACAACGTGCAGGTGGTTCCCAAGGACAAGAAACCTCCCAACACGCCAGAGCTCCGCCCAATTGAGAAATACTGGGCTATTGTCAAGCGGAACCTAAAGAAGACCAAAAAAACTGCTAAGGGCGAGCAGCAGTTCAAGGCAAACTGGCTTTCTGCGGCGAAGAAGGTGGACAAGGTGGCTGTACAAAATCTGATGGCAGGGGTCAAGCGTAAGGCCCGGCAATTCGGATTTGGAAAAGCGGAAGCCTAACTGAATATTTTTTCTGAATTTTATACTAATTGAACTTGAAAAAGAAATTTAATTTGATTTTTTAAATAAACGATTTCACCGATTTACACGCGTTTTCCCTTGACCAAATTTTGACCGTATCACCCTTTATGCCCAATCTACAAAAAGGGCGACAAGTTGGATTGGGCAAACATATTTTTTAATATAAAAACCAACAAATGATCCATAACAACTTTATAAATGCTCCTTAAAAACACCCAAATGATCCATAAAACCCCAGTGAAAATCCTTTAAAATTTATGAATGATCCATAAAAAATATCAATATGATCCATATTTTATGTAAAATTTAGCAACACAATTGTAAAAGTGTACTGCTAAATTACTAAATAATGAGCATTGAAATCGTATGAATTACCCATACACATATTGCAAATGATCCATAAAAAATTCAGCAATGAACCTTAAACTAATGAAAGTGATCCATAGAAAATCAAGTTTGCACTCTTAAAAATATAGGCATGATCCATAAATTAGACATATACTGTTGATGTTTTGGACACTGACTTTTTGATTTTGTTCCATAAACCGTGAAAAGATGTTCCATTACTACGTAGCTACTTAGATTTACTGACATACCCGTGTTTTTAAGTTAGAAGTGCTAAACTACGGGTAAGCGTGTAGAATTATCTTCCAAAAAAAGCTTCTATAAAAATCTTTTTAACAGGCTGAGAACGATGCCTCTGGTCAAATGTAACAGCAAACTTGTAATGTTTGAAAAATCATAGCTCAGCTGTTTATTGACGAAATCCAAATCAATGGGCGCTGAAGAATGAAACTAAAGACTTTAAAGATTTATTCGGTATGAATAGGTTTAAAATCTATTGATAAATTGCTGAGTAATGATTTTTCAAACATTACCAATTTGCCATTACACATTTAACCGGTGGCTCGTGTTCAGAGTGTTAAGAAGTATCATAGGGAATATTTTTTTAGAAGTTTCTTTTAGATGCTTATTCTAGATGCTCCCCTGATAAAAAAAAAACACGGCAGAACAGTAAACCAGAGTAGCTATGCAGTAATGGGCCAATTTTCCAAGGTTAATGGATCAAATAAAAAAAAATAGTGCCCAAAACATTGACAATATATGTCTAATTTATGGATCGTGTCTATATTTTTAACTTGGCAAGCTTGATTTGCTATGGATCACTTTCATTAGTTTAAGGTTCATTGCTGATTGTTTTATGGATCATTTGCAATATGTTTATGGGTAATTTGTGCAATTTCAATGCTCATTCTTCAGTAATTTAGCGGTACATTTTTACAATTGTGTTGCTAAATTTTACATAAAATATGGATCATATTGATTTTTTTTAAGGATCATTCACACTTTTTAAGGGATTTCCTGCACTGTTTTATGGATCATTTGGGTGTTTTTTAAAGAACGTTTTTCAATATTTTATGGATCGTTTTATCAATTCTAAAGGTGCATACTTAGGGCTGCCGTTGGATTGCTGCAACTACCGCGCGATCACACTGCTGAGCGCCGTCTACAAGGTACTCTACCAAATTCTATGCCGCCGTCTGTCACCATTTGCAAGAGAGTTCGTGGGGCGATACCAGGCGGGATTCATGGGTGCCCGCGTTACCACGGACCAAATTTTCGCGATTCGGCAGGTTCTGCAGAAATGCCGCGAATACAACGTGCCCACACATCATTTGTTCATCGATTTCAAATCCGCATACGACACAATCGATCGAGATCAGCTATGGCAGATTATGCACGAGTACGGACTTCTGGATAAACTGACGCGATTGGTCAAGGCGACGATGGATCGAGTGATGTGCGTTGTTCGAGTATCGGGGACACTCTCGAAACCCTTTGAATCTCGAAGGGGGCTACGGCAGGGTGATGGACTTTCGTGTCTGCTGTTCAACATCGCGTTAGAAGGTGTGATCAGAAGAGCTGGGATATACCCGAGTGGCACGATATTCAGGAAGTCCATCCACCTCCTTGGCTTCGCCGATGACATTGACATTATGGCAAGGAACTTTGAGATGATGGCGGAAACGTACATCAGACTGAAGGCTGAAGCTAGACGGATTGGACTTGCCATCAACGCATCAAAGACAAAATACATGAAAGGAAGAGGTTCTAGGCAAGACAATGTTAGCCTCCCACCCCGAGTTCAGATTGACGGTGACGAAATCGAGGTGGTCGATGAGTTCGTGTATTTGGGCTCACTGGTGACCGCCAAAAATGATACCAGCAGAGAAATTCAAAAACGCATTATGGCAGGGAATCGTGCTTACTTTGGACTCCGGAGGACGCTCCGGTCGAATAAAATTCGCCGCCGCACGAAGTTGACTGTCTACAAGACGCTGATTAGACCATTGGTCCTTTACGGCCACGAGACCTGGACTATGCTCGTGGAGGACCAACGCGCCCTTGGTGTTTTCGAACGGAAGGTGTTGCGTACCATCTACGGTGGAGTGCAGATGGATGACGGAACGTGGAGGAGGCGAATGAACCACGAATTGCACCAGCTGCTGGGAGAACCATCCATCGTCCACATTGCAAAAATTGGGCGACTACGGTGGGCTGGGCACGTCGTAAGAATGCCGCACGACGACCCAGTGAAAATGGTTCTAGACAGCGACCCAACAGGAACAAGAAGAAGAGGCGCGCAGCGGGCAAGGTGGATCGATCAAGTAGAAGGTGACCTGCGGACCCTTCGCAGACTACGAGGCTGGCGAACTGTGGCCATGGATCGAGTAGAGTGGAGACGACTTCTTCGGACAGCAGAGGACAACAAGAAGAATCCAACCTCGCAGGGCTGGTAGCGATCACTGCTGTCAGAAATAGTGATTTTAGTGACCATGTTGAATAAATAAGTGACCAAATAGTGACTTATAGTTGTAAAAATAGTGACTAAAAAGTGACCATCTACTAACTTCAAAAATCTGGAAAACCGGGAATCCTTAGGAAATTTTTTGTACTTTAACCTGGAAGTCTCCAAGGATTCAAAAAATTCTTAATAAGGAAAATTTCCCATTTACACTTTGAACTTTAAAGATTAACAGTGGATTAATCTTAAGAAATAAATTGAAAAAAAATAATAATATTTTTTTTGGTTTCTGAAGACCACTGTCCTTCTGTGAAGTTTCCGAAGTTTTTCTAAATTTATGGAACTTTTGTGGTCCCGAAATTTTCATGGAAGAGAAACAAACTAATTAATATAGTTCTACGATTTTCACTGAAGTTCTCAAGATTTTTCGGAACTTCATAAAACTTCTCTTAAATTGTCGACACTAATTTAAAACTTCTTCAATAGTCTAGACTTCCCTGGTGCCTAAACGATTACTGAATTTCTTTAAAGTTCTCTAGACTGCCCTGAATTTATCAGTATTTTTAGGAACCCGCAACTTTACTGAAATTGATTAATTTTCCTTGAAGTTTCGAAAATGTTCCTTGAGTATTATAACCATTGTTAACACTCGCTTTTCCCTCAACTTATCTACTTAGCTTACCTGAAGTTCTCTAAATTTGTTTAATAATCCAGCAAATTTTCTGATATGTATTCATAATTCCCTGACGCTTCTTAGAATACCCTATAATTCCACGGAACTCCTTGTAAGTGCTGCAAATTTCTTAAGTTAATGGGATTATTCTGAAGCTATCTGACCGTCCTCGAAGTACTCGGAAGTTCGCTGAATATCATTAAACTATCTAAAAATATCTAAATTTAGTTCTCTGGAATTTCTTGAAGATATCGCTGCTTGCTGCGTATTTTTGAAGTTCTCTAAATCTCCATGATATAACACCCTTAAAATACTCTCACGTTTTCCGAATGTTCATACAATTTTCTGAAGTTTTCGGAAATTCACTGAGTTTCTCGAAACTTCTTTAAGGTTTCTAATATTTCCTTGAAATTATTTGAACTGCCCTTTGATTCTCTGACCTGTCTTGATGTTCTCGAAGCTTCCATAAAGCTCTTAGTTCTATTGAAGGTCTCGGTTCTGGTCGGAAATAAATAGAATTCCTGTAAACTCCTTTAAATTTCCCTTTAATTCTCCGGACTTCTGTGCCTTCTGTTCATAAATTCTCTGAAGGTCTCTGTACTTCCCTGAAATTCGCGGAATATCTTAAGGGTTCTCGATTTGTTTTTCAGCACATCACGGAACTATCTTGAATTTATCTAAATTTACGATTATAGAGTTTTAATCTATATAGCTTTTCTGAGGTGCTTTGAACTTCTTAAAAATTTGCACAATACCCATCAAGTTTTCTCAATTTCTCAAGTTCGCTTGACACCTGTGAAGTTCTCTGAAATTTGAGAAACTTTATAAAAGTTCCTGAAAAGTCTCGGATGCTAAAAGAACTGCTTTGATGTTCTTACAGCGTCCAGTAAGTTTCCCATATTTTCAGCGTATAAACTTCTCTTATGTTCTTGCAGTTTGTTTATAGAGTTTCACTCAGCAAATCTCAGCATTTCCTTTCATTCCGCAGAACTTCTCCAAAGTTCATACAATTGTTGTAAAGTTAATGGGACTGCATTGAAGATCTCTAATCTTTCATAAAATTAATTACGAACTTGAAATAAATCATTTCTCGATTACTATTTCGAAGGGACGTATCAGCTTTTGTAAACAATGCATTGATCGTCGATTTAACGTAACTGGTAGCTCACCCACACATTCTAACCCTACCCACTGATAGGGGAATTTTTCTCCTACCTGATTGTGGTGTTAGTATGCGTGGGCACCCTACCAGTTACGTCAAATCGACGATCAAATGCATTGTTTTCAAAAGCTGATTCGTCCCTTCGAAAAAGTAATCGAGATTTATTTTTTTACTTAATTCTGGCACTTTGCATATTTTCAATATCTTGAACCTATTATCGTCCTTGAGAGCTCAATTTTGGCATGTGGATACATTGTGTTTCAGAGCATCTATTGGCCAAATTTGAGTGTTCTAGGACTTTGTTTACCCCCCTGACGATAATAGGTTAAGGTAGACATTGAATATTTTTAGATCTTGGACTTGCTTACTTGGAAAACTTAGGTAATTTTATCCAGAAAAATGAGTAGACATCCTGATTTAACAACGTCACAACGCAAAGAATAATCAATCTTGTAATAAATTCACGCAAAAAAAGTTGAAAATAGTGACTATTACAAGAAAAAGTGACTTTAGTGACTTGGCCTTAAAAAAATAGACTTTTTAGTGACTGACTTGAAAAAAGTGACCCAAGTCACTAAAAAGTGACTCGCTACCAGCCCTGTCATGAGAAAGGTTTGCAAATTTGCTCATTATTCTATTTTTTGCTGTCCATTGCTTCAAACGCTGCTGACGTCGCTGACTATATTGAGCACCCACACTTGAGCATTTAGATTTAAAAATCGCCGATCGAACTCAATCTGCGATCCCGCTACGTAACCTATTTTTATCTTAAACTTAGAATTTTGAATTGAGGAAATTGATCAATCTACTGTGAGTAGATTTTTTTTTAATAAAACTGGGTGAACTTTCGTGATAGTGATAATCGTCGTTAGAACTATTCCCCTGCTGCAAACAGAATATGAGCAAGTCAAACGCGCACCCTTTTGCCTGTGGATTGTGACGACATACCTCAAATCCCATCATCCATTTTTCCATCCAGCGAAATTTGTTCCAAATAATTGAAAAAGGAAAACTCATTCTCAAGTATCGGTAGCTTACAATACAGTACAATGTAAAGATGATTTCTACAAGAAAATACCGTTTCTCTTAGAAACGCCCGGCCGTTGCAACATTGTTGCAAGTTTCCTCTGTGTCATAGTTCCATTGTTACGCCAAACAAAAGGGCACTCATATGATGGAGTGCATGCTCAGCTCTTTCCGCTTCAACATATATATCGCCAGACTCATTAACGGAATGCTCAATTAAAAAATACCACCCAGTGCAAAAGCTTACCGCACAAGTTCAGGGCCAACACCGAAGGTGGTCAATAACGGCGGTGGTAGCGCCAGCGCCTTTCTTTACAACCCTCTCTTGCAATCATGCAAGGAGAAGGTTATGACGACAGTTCATCACCGCGAGCTTCTTCCTTGGATCGGTCCATCGATATCGCTCGTGCCTCGTTTGAGCATAAAAAAATCCATAGAAGGAAAAGGTTAAACGTTAAGGTTTTATTCAGACCTGAGCGAGCATGGCGTGCGCGGGGCGTACAAAAGGTACTTTTGTCACTAGCTCAGGTCTGAATACAGCTTTAAGCTCGACCGTCACAAACATATGAGTCATCGTCGTCGGTGTTCGGAAAAAAAAGTTCCAAGCCACCTTTGCTGCTTTTACGAGCTCCATCAGCTTCGAAGATATATGATTGAAGTTTGCCCATCGTTAAAACGTTATAGGGTGAGTGAGCCATTAGTGCAGGAACCGAGACTTGTTTAAATTAAAAAAATAAATAACCTGGTCGATCTACAGTTTTCAACCAAAGCAAAATATTACATTGTGATTAAATTGTATTAATTTTTCGATAACTCGTCCTCCTTTCAGACGACCCCTGTTCCAGTAGTTTTGGTTGTTACTAACTTTGTTTCCCTATAATAGTGGTCATCTGGTTTTCACCATTATTCCGGCATAAATCCCATACCGCAACTACAGGTACACCAACATTTGGAGCACCTACCCTACTTCTTCAAAGGTTCGAAAGCGTGTGCATTGGAGTAAATTCAGGGTAAAAGTGGAAAACAAAACGAGAGATAACTTTATCTTCCGCTCTCCTGTTGTTATTGTCGGGATGAACTGACATTAATGGGTTTCTTTTAGATTCGGTTTTAGCCCGTTTAGCGGCAGCGTGCGCCCTTGTTGGACTGAAAGACACCTCTTGAGAACTCTTACATGAAGATCCACTTAAGTCGAAGCCTTTGCGCTGAGAGCCACGGGCAGTTTCTTGATCGCGGTGTTAGTTTGAACCAGTTCCTGGAAACTTTTTCCCGAAGCGCTGACGTTTGTTTGTGTACACATTTCAAGAGTGTGTTTCCGATGATCTGATTCACTTCTTTCTGGCTCAAGTGCTGTTTGCAGTTTTGTTTCCCTGTTCAAACTTAATTTAAACAAATCTAGGCGAATGCTTCAGAAGGACCTATCTGCTTTTATCGATTCTCTGAATCAACAACTACAAGGTATGTTTTTGCAGCTAACTGAAGAGAATCGAGTACATAAGACTTTTTGAAATGTTCGTCTAGAAATACTTGAATCAAAAGTGTACATGTGTGCATCCTTTACCAGCAATGCCAATTACCATCAGGCAGACTTGGCACAAAAAGGTCAATGCTACTGGAGGCTGTAAATCGATCGAGTTGTCCGTCTCAATTCACATAATAATAGCCTCTTAACGAATGGAGGAGTGCGGTGTGGGCACCCACCACCGCTTTTTATTAGGTTCAAACAGAACAAAAAATCTATTCGACAGCATAGTTTTGCTTGTAGTTAGAAGCAGCAGTAGAGGCAGACGGTCCAGTCACCCAAAGCCAGATGCGATGTGCAATTAATCCCACCGCAAACCAATAGGCCGAGACTAGAGTAGACGGTGTAGCCTTGAGAGTTGCTATAACTACATAGACAGCATCCATTACTGGTGGTTCATCTATTCTGGCTAGTTTTGGACGGGATGAAGGAGAAACGTTCGATTGGTATGAACTGAAACAAAGGCAGCTGACTATAATGATTGCGGTCCAAAGTGGTTTGCTGCAAACCGTAGTTTTATAGAAAATTTTAACATTTAACAACTTGAGCGGGATCATCTGGCACCTTTTCCCTAAGCTGTAACATTCTTCGGTTTTGTCAGAGAAAAGCTCTTGCTTGAATTGACAGGCCGTAAAACACTTCGACAATGCTGCTACAGTCAAGTCAAGCGATGCTCAGTGGATGTTGGCGCTTCATTATTGATTTGTGGTAAACTTAACGGAGAGCAAACATTTACGTTCACAGAATTGAACAGGTTAACAATGTTGTTCTACTATCCCACATGAGACGAGTTTACTAAATAATTTATTTCCTATCGATGCAGGACAACAACCAACAATGCTATCGTTCCATCAATGCAACAAACATACCTAGTTTTAGCACTAAGGGAGCGGCATGAAACCAGTGGGTAAGGTAAAGTATCTACAGTATGGGATAGAATAACAGCAACAAACAAAATACTGGGCGACAACTGAATTTACAGTTTTGAAATTCCTGTTTTTCGAGGTCCAATTTAATATGTACGATCGCTTCGCCCTTCGAAGTTGACCATAAGATTTCCATAAGTATTGTGAATTGAACCTAATAATTAGATCTTTGAAGTCAATCCACAAGATTTTTTGGAGTTGATTAATATGATCTCTGAATATAATCTATAAGCCTTTAGATTTAGAGCAGAGTTCCGAAGTTGCCATGGGACTCGTCGGATTGTCCCATTATGCCCATTACTGAACAAAACTAGCAGTTGTTTGACTTTATTTGCCACTGCTGGTGATCTACTGCCACATAATCCACTGAATGGCATGCTAAGAACCCAATGCACAGTGATCCAGGAATGAAAATGAGGGGGAAATAAATTTTTTGACCCAGAAATTGCATAGTGTTTCCTGTGAAGTTGTTACTCATTATAAAGCATTTTTTTAAATCAAAGATGAAAATTGTGTAACTTTTTTTTTATTTCTGATGGAATCTTTTATAAAGTTATAGATAACGGAATTTCAAGAAAGCGAGCAAAGGCCAATTTTGACGAAGACACGAATCGGGTTGATCATCTCCTTTACCAAACTCCCCCATTGGGTAAATACCCCTCACCATCCCTCCCCAACAGGGGAGTTTGGTAAAGGAGATGATCAACCCGATTCGTGTCTTCGTCAAAATTGGCTTTTGCTCGCTTTCTACTCTCTATATACAATTTTCACACTGCCTTACTCTAATGGAACTATCAACTCTATACTTTCATCTCCTCATTTATCTCATCTCCAACTAAGTAAAAAAATAACTCTTTTATTTCAAAACTTACGTAAAAACTTGTCCTCTACAATTTATTTTCAACTCATTGAATAGCAGATTTTAGATTTTCGATTTGTTCATATCTTCTGATGGGGGAAGAACGGTGATACACTTCTTGCAGCAATCGAAAGTTGATGTTTCAATGCACATTTTGTAGGTGAAATGAAAGCGTAATCGTGCAAAATACAAGATTTATAATTATGTCTATAAACATATTTTTTTTTAACGAAAATCGGTTTAAACTTTACATCAAAAATTGTAGATCGTAAGTCGGTCCTTTCAGCAAACATATACGTAATTAAAAGTTATGAAAGGGTCTACAATACATCATTGACGATAAATTAATGCAGAAAGAGTCAACTTAATGAAACCTACTTTTAGGGATCACCATAAAACTTGATATAAAACATGAACCATTAGAGATAGAAAATTGGGGTCTTCAGCAAAGTAGCTTCAAATGAACAGTTATACAACTTTATCGAATAATATAACAGTCTATTCAAAACAACTGAGTGAGTGACATTTAGGTGATTACACTTCTGTGATTACCTGAGGTGTGTCAAAAAACGTAAATATTTACACTTGCTTCAATTGATTGTTCTTCAACTTTTTAGAACATTGCATTGGTCTATCTCAAATAATAAAAAAGTTTGTATTTTCAATTCACCAATTTTATGGACCACCCTAATTTCACTAACATAAAAATCGACCTTGTTCTAGACACTTTGACAACTTTTGATGGCGCATATTTTTGCTCAAGATACCATATTAAATTGTCTATCCCTTGTGGTTCATAAGTTATTATTTTTTTAAACAAGCAGGTTAGTGTGGCCCCTAGAAAATCGGCTTTCTTTGAATATATTTTTATACGTTCATTCTTCGTAAAAACTTTGTTCTGAACACTTTTTGATGACGCATATTTTGGATGAAGCAACTAAATTTTTATCTCTTTTATGTAAAAAGTTATGGCTACTTTTCCTGAAAAATATAACTTTTTTTTTTTTAAATTAAATTAAATGCTTTAAACAAAAAACGCTCTTGCAGTTTTTACCCAAAAATGAAGTAAAAAGCTATCTTCAAAATGGAATTAAAAGTTTTAAAACCGGTTTGCTTCATCTAGTGATAATGACAAGTGAAATTAGCCATTTTTTCGTAGAAAATCTTCTTTAATTTTCTTATAATTAAAGATAGCAATCTTGTTGCTTCAGCAAAAATATGCATCATCAAAAGTTCTAAAAGTGTCTGCAATAACGTTTTTACACAAAACTGAGCGTATGAAAAGATATTTAAAAAAAAAACTGTTTTTTAGAAGCCACCCTAACCTGCTTCTTTAAAAAAAATCATAACTCATGAGATAAGAGATAGAAATTTGGTGTCTTCAGCAAAGTTGCTTCGAATTGATTCTTCTACAACTTTTCACAACATTGCATTGGTCTATCTCAAATAATAAAAAAAAGTGTGTATTTTTGTGAAGTAATGAAACAATGAATGCCTTAATAAAACAGCAAAAAGGGTTATCTTCCATTTAATTCCACTTAATTAATTTTGGTTTCCATGACAGATACGTATTTCGACTACAATGTGCAGTCTTCATCAGTGTCATTCCCACTGAAGAACTTATCAAAATCTTATACCTGTGATCTTGACTTTTTTTTTACCTAGGAGATGAGTTAGATGAGGAGGTAAGATTTTGATAAGTTCTTTAGTGGGAATGACACTGATGAAGACTGCACATTGTAGTCGAAATACGTATCTGTCATGGATACCAAAACTAATTAAGTGGAATTAAATGGAAGATAACCTTTTTTTTGCTGTTTTGTGTATTTTATTTTCACCAATTTTATGGACCACCCTATTTTCACTATCATAAAAAGATTGGCTAAAAAATACGAAGAAACTTTTCCGAAGACACCATATACCTAAAAGTGATGGTTTAGGCGCAAATATGTTTGTCTTCCTAAATACGGCTTTGGGACCATTGCATTACAGTATTGACCCGATTTTGTCAGCCATCTTTTTGAAAATATTTCCTAATGTTCAAAGAAACCCATGTGATTTTTCAGTGGTCTTATTGGACCAAAGTATACCCTAAGTTTCCATCTTGAAAATGAATGAGAAAGATTTGAAATTACAGCTAAGAGAAATTAATCAAATATAAAAGTCTGATGCGCGAAGAGGCTGACAATATCGGGACATTGCTGTATAACATAGTGACCAGCAAATCTCAATTATCAATTTCCCGGGTTTTCCCGTTTTTGCCCGGAGTTTTGGATTTTTTTTCATTATGTGCGATATATATTTAAATTAAGCATAAAACCAAATGCGATTGAACCTAATAGATCACTAGGTTAAATGTACCATAACTAAGACAGCAGGATTTTTCTTGGATCTTAAATTTGATTCTGCGTTCGAAGTATTCAAAATATGTCCATGAAAATTCGCTAAAAACTTTATAGGATTTCATTTGATTGTTCTCAAGCATTTCCTTTAAATAAATTCCCTTTGCATAGTTCTTTTCGAAACTTTAATTTTTTTCCGTTGATTTGTTTTCCGTGCTGAGAAGCAATGCTACCGATATGACAGGGAGGCAGCTAACACACCTGGACCCTATCTATCGACCCATCAACTCATGGACCGGGGACTAAGGAAGGCATGATCAGAGATTTTATGCCTCAGAAAATCCCAGCTGGGATTGAACCCAGGCCCTTTGAGGTGAGAGGCAAATACCAGCGCCTTTCGAAATTCTGCTAAAATATATTTGAACTATTCTAAAATGTATTTAAATTCTTCAAAAATATATTTCAATTCTTCTAAAATATAGTGGAAATTGATGTAATGTCGGCCTAAATGCCCCTAATTTGGGCACATACATAAATTCAGCAATCGGCTAAATTTTCAATACCGACCAAAAATATCCATTAGTACTGTACCAATGACGCGTTCATCTAGATAAAATTGATAAATCGCAGATTTTTAACGATGGGCCCAATCTTAGATCCATAGGCCAACATTAGAGCCATTTCCCCTATTTGAATTCTTCTGAAAAATATTTGAATTCTCCTAAAATATATTTGAGATTCTCTCTGCGAGTCGCTTGAAAATTGATTTATAGCAGTCCAGAAATTCTTTGTACCAGTCCAGAAATTCTATGCAGAAATTCATGGAAATCGTCCTTACATTTTCTTCGTATTTAAAACATTTTCTGAGAGTTTACTGAAGCTTCTTTTTTAAATTCGTTTTATGCAACTCCCATGCAATTCACCTCAAAATTGTCTTAAAATCTTACTAAGAATGATCTTGGAGCACTCCTTCAAATTCTTCTGAACATTCATTTGGAATTCTCCTTAAAAGTATCTAGAAATTCTTTTCGAGATGCCCTTGAATTTATCATCGGAATTTCATTAAACTCTTTTCGCACAATGCCTCTGGAATGATACTCTCCAAATTTGGTTCCATTGGTATTTTTTACGGATCCAGGAATCCACTTCAAAATCGTCATGATTTGTATTACAGAGCTACTTAAGGGGAAGCTCACCGGCCCAAAAATAAAAAAAATATTTTCGGTACGTTTTTATTTTTCTAAAAATATTGGGAAAAATTATCAAAAATCCAAGAAAATCAGTATTTTCCTTAGATTTTTGTCAAAAATTACATGCAAAAAAAAAATTTCTATCCCATCATGAAAAAAAAATTGGACTCTCAGAAAAACCGAAAAGTTGATGTTTTGTGGTTTTTTGAGTCCAACTCTATGCCATAATGACTTATAAAATATGTTTTTGCACGTGAATTTTCTTTAAAAAATTAGAAAAAATGTGATTTTTTTAGATTTTTGATACTTTTTTTCAATATTTTTAGAAAAATCAAAACGTAATTATTTTTTCGAAGCGGTGAGCTTCCCCTTAAGGGGAAATTTACCGCTCCGAAAAAAAGCATTACGTTTTGATTCAATAACATTTTTTTTTTAATTTTGTATAGAAACTAGACATGCAAAATAATTTTTTATGTCATCATGGCATAAAGTTGAACTCAAAAAACCAAAAAAACATCGACCTTTTGGTTTTGCTGAGGTTTCTATTTTTTCCATGAAGAGTTAGACAAAATATTATTACATGTAAATTTTCTCAGAAATTAAAAAAAATTCTTGGATTTATGGTGTTTTTTCCCAATATTTTTAGAGAAATCAGAACGTGCCAAAAACAAAAAAAAATAACTATTTACGGGGCGGTAAACTTCCCCTTAAAAAATACTCTGAACTCACACAACTATCTTGAAGTTTAAGTAAAAACTCCCTTAGAGTCCATCTCAAAACTCTATAGGAAATTTTCTCTGAAATACTTTGATGTTATCTCTAGAATTCATTCTAAAATTTTCTCAAAATTGCTTTGGAAAAAATCTAAAATTCACTTAAAAGTTCTAGTAATACTTAATAGTATCTTGAAAATCTAGTCCAATCCCAGGGCCTTGAAATGTTATTTTTCCCGAAGTGAGGACGGAGTATATTTTTCCCCGATTTGTCATCGAATTTGCGGGTTTTTCCCGGTGACTTCTGATTCCCGACTTATTCCTGGTTTTCCCGATTTCCCAGTCCCCTTAACATTAAAAAATGCTTTTTCATCTCATTTCTAGGAGGATTAATCGAAAAACAAATAGCGTCAACAATTAGATCTTCCGATTTAAAGAAACTTTTCCGAAGATACCACATTCTTAAAATCAAGTTTTCTCAACTCAAATCTTAAACGATCCCGTTTTACGGTTTTAGACCACTGTGCATTGATCTAGTATATCAGGTGATATGAACTCCAGGACTATTTGGAGAACCTGGAACATCTCATGTACGTTAGAATGGATCGTGATTGAGGCACATACACTCCATGATTTTTTTTTTTTTTGAATATTCAGTTACTAAAGTCTGATCTACTTAGAATCCGGACACATAAAACCAGGCGGTTATCGTGATTGATTTGACGTAAGAAAAATGTAATTTAGTCAAAATGAAGTTATTTTATTGTTTCTCATAAAATAACATTGCAAAATTACTCCGACGGCGTTCGGATGAACTAGCGGACGTTTTTTTTGGAATTCTCGTCATCATCTGCCGCGCACTGGACTGGTCAACCTCAGCGGCCATTTTTTCCAACGTCGAGCCATCTGTGCAGCGTCCTGAGTCGTCTGAAAATTTCTTTGACTTCCGCTTGATAATTGCCCAATACTTTTCGATTGGGCGGAATTGCGGGTAGTTGGGTGGATTGATATCCTTGTCGCGGGACCACTGTAGTGGCAGTTTGCCAAATCTGGTCAGAACCCCACTGGACCTTTGTGAGCCTTAATGAAAGGTAGTATACATTTATCCAGGCACTCTTACTTACAAAGAAAAAAGTTCTGAATTTTAACTGTCGCGTAAAATCTCCTCTCCATTAATTGTAAGCTATGGTTGGCATAAATAGCGAAATCGCTGACAAGCTTGCATACAATATTGCAGATTTATGCGATGTAAAATTACGCCAAATCTAGCGTTAATAACGTGTGCGCTACACACTAAGAAATACCTAATTTTACACGTGACGGAATCCATCTTTTACAGAAAGGATGAGGCGTAAACAAACATGTCATGTAAAATTAAGTGCTCCGAGACCGAAAAGTTCGTTACTCGACGAAAAGTACGTTTGAATGAGCTGAATTTCACGTCTATTATGACCAGGCATGGAAAATCTTTTGCATTCATTTCGTGCTTTCATTTACATTCATTTGCCCCTAACTTTTTTCATCAACAAAATTCCCCAAAATAATGTATCGAACTTTGGTAGGTTTTGTTATTAGCTACAACTTTTGTTAACAACTCAAATCCTTGTCTCTTATGCATGACGAACCAGAGCGAACAGAATCCACTACTGTTTTTCAGTGAATGTATTTTACATTCACTGAAAAACAGTAAAGAGTTCTGCCCGCTCTAATTCGTGATGCATAAGAGGTACAGATTTGAGTTGTGGGCAAAAGTTGCAGCTAATAACAAAACCTACAAAAGTTCCATACATTATTTTGCGGAATGCTGTTGATGAAAAAATTTAGAGGCAAATGAATGTAAATGAATGCATGAAATGAATGTAAATGATTTTCCATGCCTGATTATAACTCAATTTTATGTCAAAATTAACGCTCGTATATGTTACTCTCAAAGCACCTAAATTTACATGATTTTTTCTAAGTGTGTATATATCGCAGAAATTAACATGAATTTTTCATACGGTGTTTACAGCTTCGAATCCATCGATCGTTTTGTTGGTGAGGAAAAGCTTGGTTTTGAGTTTACGGACTAATTTATCGGTGAAAACAAACTTGAATTTGCTGGGGACGTCACCCCGTGCTCAAGGTTGCAAAGACTCATTTCAGCTAAAATAATGTTTTTCGGAATAATAAAACCAAAAGATGGTATGATGGCATGTTTTACTTGTAACTTACAAGAAGAGGTTACAAAGTATGCGTTGGAAACATAAAAACTGTAAATTTTGCTTTCTATGAGTCACAATCAGCGATTTGCTGATCGCTGAGTGAGTGAGTGAGTGAGTGAGTGAGTGAGTTTGTGAAAAATCGCTGATTGTGACACTCATGAAGTGAAATTAACAGGTTTAATATGTCAAACACATTCTTTGCAACCTCTTCTTGTATCCTACCAATTCAAAATTTGATCATGGCATCTAATTATTTCATAATTTAGAAAAACATTGTTTTAGCTGAAATGAGTCTTTACAACCTTGCCCGTGCTGTGGCCAGATAAAACTTTTGACCGGGAACCTGCCTGAAATCCATCTTGACAAAGGTTTCGTTGTTCATGAGAAGGCATCTTCTGTACTTCGTTAGAACCCGGTCGAACCCGGTAGAACCCCAACTTCCGGGCGCGTGTTCTGGCGACTAGATTGTGTTTCATCGTCCTGTTCTGTTGCTTGGAGGTACGGAATGAACGGTAACCTGCTCGCTGACGGATCCTCCGGACGGTACTGCGCCTGGATCCGTATTTTTGGCAACTTGCCAATCCGAGAGTCCTGGGTTTCTCTTGCTTGACCTTAACACCTTCCAGTTCAGTTGCCGATACAAAGATCCAGCACGACGTTTGCTTTGAACCTTCCAGGCCACACTCTTATTTAATACTGCACGTACCGAGACGAAACTTTCAACTCTTTCAAAACAAATTGCTCTCAAAACATTCCAAATCCGACCACTACAGGGACTGCTATATAATAAAGTGTCCGAATTCTAAGTGAACCAGACTTTGCATATACTATCCCAGTCGTGGTTTATCTAGTTGATCAAATCATCTGAACTCCAGAACGATTTGGAGAACCTAGAATATATGGGTCATTCCAGCTCAAGTGGGTACACAACCTGTGGTCGATGTCACCGATTTGAGCCAAAATTGGCCAAAACGCTTATTTTGGCATTCTGAACAAACGCCTTTTTGATTTTGCTCTAAAGTACCCAGATCCTTCTGAACTACAACCCCGGATTATCGCGATTTTTAAAAATTTCAACTTTCAGAAGAGATTACTCCACAATCAAATAAGTTATTCGTGATCTTAGAATGTCAATTTGAAGGTTTTTAATGTAGATTCACATAGGTGTACCCACATTTTGTTTTTGTTATAGTAACTACAGTAAACAGACTGATTACCGGCATATATCCAAATTGTCGAAAAATGCTCAAAACTTTTTTTTTTTAATTCTGTACCCACTTGAGCTGGAATGACCCATATGATATTCATGATAATACATCACAAATTGTGTATTAGTTCCATGAATCCGCTTTGATATATTTCGACATTGCCGAATATAGTTCATCATCTGACCTACACTGAAAAAAGTTTTCACTTAGTTCCTATTAGGAACGCACATAGTATTTTTCCAAAAACAAAAACAATGATTTCTACCTGAATATCACATAGCATTAGAAATTCTATATGAGAAATCATATAGATTTCATTGGACACATAACGTTCATGTGATTTAGTGGTGCAATTTCCAATTATGGGATCACATGAAAGTTATGTGAAATTTACATGGATATTTTCCACTGGTTATGTGATTTATTTTATGAGTGTAAACTCCAGGAGTATTTGGAGAACCTGCAATATCCCACATGCATGGAAATGTATCGCAATTGATGCGCATAGATTCTATCGATAAGTTTTCTTTTTTATTTTACTTTTTGAGTTTTTGACGACATAGTAATTCAAAGTGTTTTTATGTTACTTCATACGCGAAGTTTGCGATTTTCAGAGTTGGTTGGAAATGCTAACATGAAGCTTTAGCGTGATAATTTATTACCTAGAGAATGAGCTTTAAAAGAGGGTAGGTGGATAGTTCCGTTGGAGTACGGCAGTATGAAAATTGAATAGAAGTTGAAAATGAGCGAAGGGCCATTAATGCGACAGTACAAAGTCAAACGCACACCTTTTGCCTAACCTAAAACGTGAAGTTTTAGGACATCTCTATTTTTAGCACTTTAACTCTGGGGACCCCAAGAAAGTCAAACATGGCGAAATTCTGTCCTAGAAAATCAAAATTAAATTCGTTGGACGGTGTAATAGAAGAAAAAACAGCGACATAAGCAGATAAAGTTCATACTCAAGAAGTCATGAACAAAATCAGTAATGCACAAAATTTTCATAATGGTGAAAGTGCATATGCATTTAAGACAAGTTTCAAAATCGCCAATGCAAAAGTTTGCCAATTTAGTTCACTACACGTTACGAACTACCACCATTATCACTCCACTGCGGTAGCACTTACTGGCTAAGAGCTTTCTCTAAAGTTTAAGGTTCACAATTTATTGATAAGTAGCACACATGGCTCCGGGAGCGAAGAGTACTGTGCAAGTAACGTATCTTTCATATTAACCCTGCTTCATTTTTTAAATTTTACCCACATTTTGCCTGTTCGTTGTTGTTGGCGCTACTGTAGGATCCTATTCAAATGGACACAGAATTTACTGTTCTCTCATGAATAGTAATTCCACCTTACGAGGGCACTTCCCGTACAAGAAACCGCCATATTGCAATTGCAACAAAGCCAGGTTTCATTTAATCCCTTCGGTTGGAATATATTTTCCCACCGACAGGTGGTACTCAGGTATTGGAATCGGAACAGCGTTTACCGATTCACAACGACGTGCTGGTGGTTGGCAGACTCCCTAGGGATAGTAAATTTTCTCACCTGACCACTGACTGCTGTATAGCGGTGGAATGGTATATATAGTCGGTTGGGAGTTTAAATTTGGTAGAATAATACGCTTGCTTGCCGTAAATTGCCATTTTGCAGATACACAGCATTGATGCAGGGGGAAAATTGTGTCCGTCGCATAAAAATACAATTTGATAACTTTTTATTTTATAAAAAGATTGTATTTGGAGTTTTATGCGTTTCTAAATTACAAATATAAAATTTTGCTCCCTTAGAAATTATAAAAATAAACCTTTATTTCAGTGCTTTTTGATTTAAGATTTATTCGATTTGATAGTGTGCTCATAAGAAAAAATAAGAGCATTTCCAACTCAACTTGCTGCATTACTAGCTTCGTGATCTGTGAGAAAGCAGAATGATGAAAGCTGTTCTGAGCTGAGGGTGGGACACTATGCGCCGTGTGGTTTCGTGAACAACCGTTGAAGTTTAAATTGCTGCTGTGAGTTACGTTGAACAGGAGTTATAGAAAGAGCAAACCTTATAAAGATATATTTTTGATCAATCAAATAGTGAAAATCTAGCACTTCGCGTTCCCGCATTTACGGAAAAAGAGAGTCAAATACATCTAGCTTGAGGTTCCAAATAAAATACAAAATTAATAAATCTTGCGACACATTTAAAATAGTCGTTATAATCTAGGATGAGATTAGGATAATTTCCCAGATGTTAGATGTTAGATCTCGTAACTACGCTAGGGATTGTAAACATGGCAAAAGCAGTTCAACTATTCAAGTGACTTAATTGTAAATCCAAAAGATAGGTAACAATCAATTATAGATCGCACACCAAGCACACCTGCAATTACCCGGCATTCACAAACAACAGCAAAAGGAGTCGAAATTGCTCCACTTTTTGACTGCCTGCTCCATTCATACTCACCAGCGAACGAACGACCGGTTGGTCGATCGGTCGCTTTCATTCAATCGCCGAGTTTGTTTCCGTCCATTTCTTAAGCTCCAAGGCCACCGGAAGAAGGTGCTCAAGGATGCTCGGCGGGCACGAAAGAAATATTTCCAATCATTTCCACTTCCATTTAAACTACAAAGCGATGGAAACTCACCTGAAAAAGAAAAAAAGAAAAAGAAAAGTTTTTCAATCAATTTGTGCTACCGCTTTGGAATACTAATTCTAATGATTTTTATAAAAGGTGTGCAAGTAATTTTTGGCCCAAGAATGGCACTTTATGTTCATCAGGTTCGATTCGATTGTGGTTCTGCCTTCTGACCTTGCCACCCTCTGTCGGGCATACCTCTACTTATGTGCAATGGATGGAATTAAGTTTCATTGAAAGGCGTTAGCAGTGGCAGCGAAATGATACACCTTTCACTGCCCACACAGAAATTGTTAGAGCTAATGAACGGTTTGGTGCGCCGAAACTGCCAATCATAAATTGTGCGTATTAATGAACCGTATGCCTGGGTATGGGTGGTGTGGACAGTGGGTTAAAATGGTTTAAAATTTGAACGTTACCGCGATTGCGGCAACGTTGAAGCAATTGAATGTTTTGAAACGGATTGAATGATTAAATAATTGTACATACAATTTGAACTTTTGATTCCCGCAGTTTACCCACTGTCCAACGCGAGTTCGAGTGACAGGCCAAAAGTGCTCGTTTCTCGATTGATGGTCAGACATCTGCCTGTATGCATTGATTGAATAAGACCGACGCATAATATTCGGGCAATGTTGAAAATATGCTCACATGCATTTTAATTGGATAAATTTTCAGTTTTAAAAGGAATGAGTGAATGCGTTGATTCGACTTGTTGCGAGCAGAGTCAATCAAAAGAGGATAATGTTTTCAATTTGAACACCCGTTAGATGCCGGGTGCACTAATCCTCCCCCATTATCAATTATGGATTTAAATTTGCTACAACTATAAAGACGGATTAACCAAAATCATATGAATATGACTGTTATTGTTATTGTTTGTGATGACCATCCTCGACAAAATGGGTGTGCGTTGTGGCAGGATAATTATAATTAAATTATTCATGGCTCAGTAGGAAATTAATTCAGGCGCAAGTTTCGCGAGGCTTTAATTGGCAAAAAGTACGGCGGCGAATAATGATCGATAAATGCTCCTGGCGAGCGTTTTAGAGCGCAAAGGGAGCGTTATAAAAGTGCGGTATGTGGCTTTAAGTTGCATTTAATCGATATTGCAGTGCTGCAGACGTTGCACAATTCGTAATCGAAACTATTGAATGCATTTCGTCACAGATTTGGTCTCTTAGGTAAAAACCTTGCTTGAAATATGCCAGTAGGCTTCTGCTGTGCGCTGAAGCTCCACTCAATACACTTATAGATATGTATCTATTAAATTGGAGTTTGGAAATCATCAAAAATTTGCAAATTAGTGGCAATAACCATCGGGAAATGGAAGATGATAATTTGAAGAGATAAATGCGCGACTGATAGAAGGTTATTAAAAAACTGCTTGAATAACTAACCCATAATAGGTTATTCAATAATAGTAATAGAGATCCACGTATTGCTTCATATGGAATTTACTGATACATATCTTGGTGTCGTGGAATTGCTCTGAAACAACATGTAAATGTTACGCCAAACCTAGCGTTAAATTCGTGTGCGCTAGCTATCGAAGCAACTAACATGATTTTTTCAAGCGGTGTACTCCGCACACTTATAAATAACTACTTTTATGCGATACGTAATCCATATTGGACGTAAATCATGGAACGTAAACAAACATTTCATGTAAAATTAAGTGTTCTCAAACCGAGCATAAGCAACTCGACGAAAAGAACGTTTGATTGAATTTTTCTCGTTGCTTTCAACTGATTCGTATGTCAAAAGGGCCGCTTACATATGTCAGTCTCAGGGAACCGAAATTTACATGACTTTTTCGTAGTGTGTGTGAATGACAATAACCAGCAAAATTGCACCTAGACCCAAATGAATGAACATATTCCGAAGGGTCACTACTTTGTTATTACTTTGTATGATCAATAACTATATTATTATTATTTAGCTTTATTAAGGAGGCTTTCAGCCTTAGGCTGGTTCGCCTCCAATCAATAACTATATCCCCAAGGCTCTCTCATTCCCGCTAGACATAGTATTAAGCAATTTTGTATTATTGCAAACAAAGAAATATCGGCTCCGTAAAGGTCTCGCGATTGAGCCTCCCAATTAAATGAATTAATAAAAAAAAATATGCCAGCCACTTCCTTACGGTCATCGAGGAGGGGAAGGGAAGTGTGGTCTTTTAAAGTATGATAAGCAAATGGTATGACTCTATCTGCTAAGTAATGTATGATTTTCTGCTTAGTAAGCAAAAACGGTCCATCTAAGGCCAGCAAGCCCTTCAAATCACAAAAAAAAACACATATTCATTTACTGCGATTTATAGCGCTTCGTAAGCAGTCAATAATGTTTTCGAAACTGGATCGAACTTACGAGAAGTGTCTTGACATTTATGGCCCTGTCTTTTGACGGTATTTATTGCTTAATTAATCCATCTACAAGTGAGATTAAAAATTCCTTCAAATGTCGCGTTAGAGAGAAGCTGTCTTCAGCAAAGTTGTAGTGTTACTAACAACTTTGCGCAAGATACTAATCTTCTATCTAATCGCGCTATAGAGTTAAAGGGCGTTATTTGTGGACGGTCCCCTTGAATTAGATTTATAACCGTAACTTTGTGTGTTTATTTTTTAAACATCTATTCTCTATTTATCTATTTAAAATACACATTTTAGTACAAGATAATTACCTTATATTTTTCATATCTTCGGAGGTACAGTACACTTTTTAAGGAGGAAATGCAATCCAATTTCTCCGATTGAATATTTGCTATTATAATGTAAATATCTTAAATCTTAAAAACAAGTTCTGGAAATATCACTGAATGGATCTGCATTGTTAAAGACACTCTTTTCCTAATCATAAATGTCACTATATTCGCTATCGTGTGAGTCAGATACATTACTTGAGCTGTCTAGCTCTAGCAGGTATCGAGCATCAGTTGAAAGTAACTGTTTTGGCTCGCTTGTTCCAATTATGTTCATGAGTATGATTGGCCGCTTTGATATGGATATCCGATCAACACGCCTTTCCTAAAACTCAAATATTACTTCTTTTACGTACCCGTCCCTCCAAACGAATTTCTTTACGCTTTTATATTATGAAAGAAAGCCTAATTAAAGTATAACTCTATAATGTAACGGAGCTTGTGATTGATTCTATTACTTTCCGCTCAGAAAGCAAAATCGGTCGCCACAAGGCTCCAAGCTCCTTATTTCGTAAAACAATTCCCGTTCAATTTGCTGTTACTAGATTTCGATCCTGGTGGCGACCTCACCGACGACGATAAAACTGCTCTTGAGAAGGATTTGTAATACATAGATTTTCGATCAACACGTCTTTCCTAAAACTCGATTATTATATCTTTAACGTGCTCGTTCCTCCAACCGAATTTCAATACGCTCATTTTAAGAATAAATCCGATTTACACTAAAACTCTAACCCATAATTTTCAGCTCAGTAAGCAAAATCGGTCGCCACTAGGGCACCGAGCTCCTTACATCACAATACAATTACGATCAAGTTCCAGTTCAACTTGCTGTTACTATATTTCGGTCCCGGCGGCGACCTAACCGACCTCAACAACAACTGCTCTTGAGAAAATTTACCAATGGAAACCATAAAGTGGTCAATGGTTTTGATATCGTGTAAAATGATCTTGTTAACAGAGACGGACAGTAGTCTTAACGGAATCCCTTTATGAAGAGCTTTGAGTGGGTTGGTTTTTTTCCTTTAAATTCCGTTGTAATTACTTATCTTTTGACAAATACGCGTATTTCGTATACTACTTGCAGACTTCATCAGTGCCAAGAGTGGTGTTGAGTACTTGGCACTGGTGAAGTCTGCAAATAGTAGACGAAATACGCGTATCTGTCAAAAGATAAGCAATTATAACGGAATTTAAAGTAAATAAACCAACCCACTCAAAGCTCTTCATACGAATCATGTCAAATATTTAGTAAAAGAAATTTGATTGCACTCCATTCATAAAATGGCTGAAACTTTTTAGGATGCTGTCAGAAGTAGAAAATCCCGGTATGTCACCGTTTGTCACCCTACGGCATATTTGAGTTAAGCAAAGGCCAATTTTTATTTAAAAAAAAGGTACAATGTTTTAAGGAACCTACGCAAATAACGCTCTTTAGCTCGATAACGCAAATAGAAAGAAGTCGTCAAAAGGATGGCCCATGAATATCAGAAATTTCTCTCAAAATAGTTTATACCTTGTGTTAAAGCTTTTTAGCGTAATTTCAAACGATCACGTTATTCGCTGTTTGGACCAATGGGTCACAGAAACAGTTTGTTACGACAATCGACGTGTGCGACATTGTCCATGTTGCTGCCCGCTCTTCGTTTTTTGATACCATTGTCAGAAGCAGGGCTCTACATTTTCGAAACTCTAAAATGAACTCGTGTTTTTTTTCTCTCATACATACGTGTTCGACGATTCATTTCTATAACGCCTAGCTAGACTATCAGCAAGAAATTATAGTGAAAAAGAAGCACGCTTAGAAGGAAACGCTGGCTGTGGAACTTCTCGTCGTTGCTTTGCTCATCGCTTTCAATGTAACTAACGTCGATTTTCTAGTTAAACGAACCTCATTATGGCTTTCAATCCCCTTTCACGAACATTCTATCACCGATCTTTCAATTTGTTTAAAATGCGTTATGTCCCGTTTTTGATAATTTTTTTTAGATAAATATATGGATGGAAGATAAATTAAACATATTACGTGTAATCTTCACGTGATTTCACGTGAGAAATGCTTTAAATCTGTTATTTCATTTTCCGTCATATACGTCATGAAACCTCTGTTGATGTGTTTCATGAAAGAGAAAACTATCAAAGTCGAGCGCTCTTTCGCTCATCCGTTTCACCGAAGCTTGAAAGGAAGACCAATGGAGCGACGGGAGAAAGAGAGACAAGCGATTGAACATTTGTGCACGCCGACTGAGGTTCTAGAATGCTGCGAAGCTGTTCGACTTTAACAGAAAAAGAAAGCCAGCAGTCTCTTCGTCGCATCGATTTGGTCGATTGAAGCTGATATTGTGACGCCCTGGTCAGAAGCGATTTTCTACCAAAACGAAACGCCGTGAATTTCTATTTTATGTAGTGGAAAGGGAAGCTGGGACTGATCCCAATATCTTCAGCTCAGTAAGCAAAAATAGTCGCCACTAGGCCACTGGGCTCTGGGCTTCTTTCATTACAAAATACTACTAAACCTGGCAACTGCTATTGATGCTATTCAAACGCAATGACGTGAACGGCAGGACTCAACTATGTTTTTGAACCCTAGAATTAGTGAAACGTGCGTGTACTAAGTATACTGTACTAAGTATACTGTCGTGTACTGTCTGCGTGACTAGACAGAAGGTTGTGGTCTTCGGAAAAGTTGTTCAGATGGATAAGGCCTAATGGATGGTGAGCAGCTCAGATAATAATTAACTCACCAAGCAGCGCTAGTGTGCTATATGATTTCTAATCAATTTCGTAACTCGACATCTCCACTAGGCAGAAGGTTGCAGTCTTGGGCAAAGTTGTACAAATGAATACAGGGTGGTTCATTTTCCAGGACTTAAACGAAAAATTTCAGCCACCAACTATCTAACAAACTGGTTAGGTAAATGTGACATGGCAGTTGGATACCTGCTGATTTATAGTACATAATGATTAGTATATAAGTCGTAGATAAAAGATGGATTCTTCAGTGGTGTTGAGTACTTGGCACTGATGAAGTCTGCAAGTATCAGACGAAATATGCGTATCTGTCAAAAGACAAGCAATTATAACGGAATTAAAAGGAAATAAATCAACACATTCAAAATATTGTAGATTTTTCTTAATCGACCAGAATCACGAGAACTTTTTCAAGCATGAGATACAAATAAAACATTCCAAGTCTCAGAGTTTTGATTTTTTTTTAATCTTACATCATTCTTCTGTGATTCGAAAAAAAAATCTATACTTGTATCTTCTTGATACCCTTGATAGTATTTCTGAGCAATTTTCTGAAGAATTTCTTTAGAATCATCTTAATATTTCCCCAGAGTGCGTCTAAAAACTCTCTCTTCCCTTACAATTTGCTCCGTAATTCTCTACAAATTTTATACGGAACGCTATTTGATGCACTGTGCAATTCTCTTAAAATTCTCAATTGACTTCACTCTATAACCTATGAACTTCATGAAGAATTCTCCTGAAATAAGCTTTCCTCAACTGATTATTTTCCTAAAATATCCATGTTCCATAATCCATTCTAAATTACTCAGACTCCCGTAAATGCCTTGAAATGCTCTTCAGAATTCCCTGGGAATTATATTTTGAGTTCTCTACAATCTTAATTGAAAATTTCCTTAGAATTCCTTTTCAATATTCTTAAGAATTCTTTTGGAATTAATCTGAGAGTTTTCTTAGAATTCGTTTCTCTTTGGATTCTCCATATTTTCTTGGCATTGTACTCATGGTAGTTACCATGTTCCATGGAGTTATCCTTACAATTTTTTTGGGATTCTTAGAACTCTCTTGGAATTCCCTTTGGAATTACCGTAGAATCCTTCTCAGAATTCTGTTGAAAATTTCCTTTGAATTCAACTTAGATTTCCCTTGGGACTCTACTCCAGAAATTCACCTGGAATCTGTAGTTCAACAGAACAGGTTTAATTTCAATATTTCCTAACAATGTTGGAATGCTTCTCTGAATTCCCTTGAAATTATCCCTGAAGTTCATTGGAAATTCACATAAAACTCATTCATTTTAGTCCATAAGCTGTAAAAGTTTTGCAAGGCCTTTATTTTTCAAATCTGGGTTCTTGGAAAATATTCAATATCCGACGTATTGATTATTTATCTTCGTTCAAGATTCTTGAAAATTTGCCGAAGCCTGATTTTATGAGGTACAGGGTTTCAAAAATTTGATAAAGTTTAATATTTGTTGAAATAATCAATTTTTCAGCAACCTAAAAAACAATTCAAGTTTCGGAATGTATGTTGTTACTGATGATGAATCCACTCCAAACTTATTATATTCAATGAGTAAAACCAAATAACGCGGAAAATAAAGTTAATTGTATTCTAAAATGTTTTGAAATTCTGCTTGATGCTTGATACGAGGATTTCAAAACTCCCTGATAATTCCAGGATTTTCCAGGAAAAATGGCATTCCATGACGATTCCCGATTACTAGGTTTTTCCAGGCTTTAACAGGTAGTAGACACCCTGGAATAAGACCTATTGGATGGTGGACATCTCTGTAAAAAAAATGACTCACCTGGTGGCGCTAGTGTGTCATTATCTCTAATTGGTTGCTTTAACATGAGAGCTTGACAAGATAGAAGATGTTCAAATAGATAAGACCCAATGAATTGTGAACAACTTAGTGGAAAATCTGCTTTCCAGGCGGCACTAGAGTGCCATCTGCCTTATAATTACTTGCTTAACTCGACATTTCAACTAGATTAGAAGGTTGCAGTCTTGCGCAAAATTGATCTGACGGACAAGACCTATTAGATGGTAGACAGCTCAGTTGGAGAGTACTCTTACTAGGCGGCGCTAGTGTATCATTTGATTTATAATTAATTCATTGAAATCTGAATGTCTTCAGTAATGTGGTTCAGATGGACAAGACCTATGCGATGGTGGGCATCTCAGTTCCCAGAATTCACGTACCACACGGCACTGATACCATTTTATTTCCAATGACTTGCTTAAACCGACATCTCGACTAGATAGAAGCCTGCTGTTTTTAGTAAAGTTTGTCATATGGATAATACTTATAGGATAGTGGATAGCTCAGTACATTATTCTCACATCAGGCGGTGCTCGGGTACCATTTGACTTCTGATTGGTGCCTTTAACTTGATAGCTCGACTATATAGAAAGTTGCTGTCTTTGGTAAATTTGTTCAGATCGATAAGACCTGTTGGGTGGTGAACAGTTTAGTTGAGCATTTCCTCACCAGGTGGGACTGCAATGTCTAACGAAAAATTTAAAAATAATGTTTAATTTTAACGGATTTCCGCCCATAGTACAAATGTATTCAGATCTAGTACCATGATATTACTAAAATTGCGAAATACATACTTTATACAAAGCTTTACGAAAATGTTATTTCTAAGGACAAAATGCTTCCAAGGACGATCAAATTGTATAACCAGAAGTTCATAAAAGATTTGCGAAATTCCTAGCTAGCATCGTCAATGTCAGACTGTCAAACATTTGATTGATCTTCTTGATCAGGACTGGACAAGCATAACTGTATCTTGATTGAAACAAACCACCATAGAAAGCTTTTCGAAACTTATGCAGTTTTCTCCGATGTCACAGTCTGAATAATGGAATGGTTCATCTTTCGAGTCCAACTACCACTCATAGTTGCAAATTTCTTAGCCCCTTTCCCAAACCCAACCAAACCAACCCATCAGGAAGACAAACAGAGCCGTTCATCGCTACTCCATGTCCAATCACACTTAGTTCAATTAGTGCACCCAAACAAATCAACAAACAAACAAACGAATAAACCCGATCCAACCGATTGATTCCGTCGAATCGTTTCCCTGCTGCATATGAGTGAACCATTCAAACTGAAAGCACATAGATGCAACCCGGAGGTTCTTATCCTTGGCCAAAAGAACCATACTGCCGGTAGCAGCATCCCGAGTTCAGTCACTCGCTCACTCACGTTGCTTGCAAGTTTACTTCGGTTCAACCGTCTGGGTCATTGCCGGCGTACCTCGCCGTCTTCGTCGTGCTCCATCTGAATTGCAGCGCTGGCTGGTGCAACGGCATTTCCCCGAACGATGGAACGTGGAAGTTCAAGTGCAAACAAACTTTGATAAAGAAGCGAGTATCCTTTTTTGTGTGCTCTTCCTTTTTCCGAGAAGAACAACTCACCCCCTTGGGCCAGACGGCTACTTTCCTTGAATGAGTTAATACCCGAATTGGTCGTTCAAAGGAAGTTTAATGGCTTTCTGCCGTTTTTGTGTGAATGCTCCTCGCACCTCTGCATAGAGTCATCGTTTCACTATCGTGTCTGAGAGGGCGAGAAAATCTGTCTGACGTGGTGGAATTTTCCCTATCATTACTCATGGGGTTTTCCATCCGTCCACCCCCCCCCACTCTAATAGTTCACAGCAAGCCACCATACGAAACTATGCAGCTGCTGCTCACGGGTAGGAAAGAAGAACAAGTGCTACGACGACGACAAAGTTTGAAGACATTGTTTCTTGTTCTTAGTGGCTTTCTTTAGCGGAAGTTTTCGTCTGATTTTTTGGAAAAGTCCCCCATCGGATACGGTCGCGTGAGCAACGTTCAAACAAGCGAACATAATAGAACTTGTGATTCATGATGGTGGGTGTCGTTTGGTCGGAAGATTATTGATCGCATCTGGGATGCTGTTTTTAATTTTAATTATCGATGATACCATTTGCATAAACAAATGTTCGACAGATCAACTTATCATGTAAAGCATTTGTGTTTTTATCCATCATCGTATTTTTTTTTATTCTACGTCGAATGGAATGATGTGTCATTTTACTGAAGCATTTAACGAATGCGAGAGCAAACGGCTTGTACGTACGTCGTAAAGTTAATATTAATTGATCCATCTGATTTTCGCCAATTGAATTGCTGATCAAATTAGAGCCAATTCATTTCGCTTCTCTTCGCCACTTCGGTCGTCAGATTTCCGCGTGCAAGCTCCTCCGTTTCCCTCTGTTTCTCGACCGTGGAATTGAAAGAGTAGCACAGCTTTTGCTTTTTCATGAGCAGTAATTAATTCACTTTTGGCACCCAATAAAATGCCGCAGCTGCTACTGACGCTGCTTTACTCGCTGTTGGTTTCGTACCTCAGAAACCCGCATTTTAATCAGCGATCTGATACCCCCGGCGATCATTATCATTAAACCACAACCGTTTTAACACCGCTCCTAGCCCGGACTCTGTAACGCCACCATGCGATCTGTTAGCAAACAACTTTTTTTTTTCATTTATCTTTCGTTATCATTCCTTTGGCCGCAAAATTTATTCGATATCAGCATAATCTGCTCTGATTTTGGCGAACCAATCACCCACAGTCTGTCGAATCGGTAATCAGTAGTCAGCAAACAGCGGATCAATATTCAATCAAGTACCGAATGAATCGCTGGCTCAGGTCGTCTGCTCGCTGTTGCTGTTTAAACTTCTATCCTAACGAATCCTGGATTATCAACGACGGCGACTAAAAGAGCTCAATTTACATAGCTTCCACATTCAAATCAACCAATTCAGACTGTCGACCACCGATCAATTCTCATAACCATATTTTCACTTTCGTTTGACTGAATGCGGCTTCTCGAAATTTGATGAGAATCAATGGAACGGATTGAATGCAGAGCCGCAAAGAAGCAATGAGTGGAAATTTGCAATTTTGATTGAATGAAAGTGAGATTCGGCTGTGTGTTGACTGACTTGTTAGGATTGGATTGCGGTAATAGATTTTAAAAGTTATAATGTAGTGGTTTAAATCGGGCCTATTCTCAAATTCATTTTCTGAACGAAGGTCAACCACCACCACTTTTCCATACCTATACATCGGTAGACATCTGGTTCGTTTGAGATTTTGATCTAGAGTTCTTCTCACAGCTCCCAATTCAACGGAAGTACTATCCAATCTTAAAACATAAAGTTTCTAACAGCTTACTAGGGCAACTTGCTATACATTTCATTTGCATACAACAGAACAAAACTGGATGCCGCCCGCCCCATTCTCCCCACGGATCAAGCATACGAAAAAAGAAAGATCATTTCAACTAATAACACTCATCCATTAGTCTTATACGAGCGCAAGCCCGGATTCTGTCTATAAGTGCTGCTGCTTGCGTAGTTTGAGTTTTCAGTTTCCTTTTACTACACACACGACTCTGTGACTCGTACACTGGTGGCTCCAGGCCTTTGGATAAGGGAGGGGATAGATCTCAAGTTCTATCTCAAGTGCAAGAAATGTTGGATTGGTTCACGACTTCCGAGACAAATTCCGGGGATATCAGAAATTGTTTGTATGCATAGAATTCAATATAGGGGCAATGGCTCTAATGTTGGCCTATGGATCTAAAATTGGGCCCATCGCTAAACATCTGCTATTTATCAATTTTATCTAGATGCACGCGTCATTGGGACGGTACTAATGGATATATTTGGTCACAATTGAAAATTTAGTCGATTGTTGAATTTATGTATGGGCCCACATTAGGGGCATGTAGACCGACAATACATCCATTTCCCCTACTATGAATATGAAATCTGACAAAATACAAGGTTTGCACAATTCTGGGGGCCTCAGATAGCCTAGTCGGTAAAGGCACGGTATTACCAAGCCGGAGGCGGCGGGTTCGATTCCCGGTCCGGTCGAGGGAATCTTTCGGGTTGGAAATTTTCTCGACTTCCCTGGGCATAGTGTATCATTGTACTTGTCACACAATATACAAATTCATGCATTGGTACTGACATCGGAAGCTCTCAATTAATAACTGTGGAAGTGCATCTAGAACACTAAGTTGAGAGCACGCAATAAGCTAATATGCGAAAAGCAATAAGCTTGAAATGCGAAGAAGAAGAAGAAGACAATTCTGATCCAAGTCCAACTTCAGTCTTTTTATTTGCCAAGGCTCAATTGCGTTGGCTTTGCGGAGGCGTGATTCAATGTACATTAACAAGATTTCCTACGACTAAATCTAGTAGAACGGGGCCGAATACTCGTGGCTTACTCGAGGGTAAGAACTACAAATTCCCGAGATAAACTATAGCTAAAATCTCTTAATTTATTTATCACCGTCTAGAAATTACTACTAATCCTATTTCTAAAAACGTTTTTAGTCAAGTTAAAATCGAATTCGTCACAGACAACATTGAACAAGCGAAGACACGAATCAAAAGGGTTGTTGTAGCCGTAGTTTGTTCTGTGGTATGGGACTGCTATTAAAGCTGAGCTCCGACACCGTCGAGGAGGGATGTTAAGCGGGATCTGTGCGAGAAGTTCAGGGCAATCGATAGATCCTCCAATGACATCGAAAATAAATAGCCGCTGCATCGTTACTCGTCTGACAGATAGTGGTTCCAATCCTATGAGCTTGCATCGGTCAGAATAAGGAGGAAGATTGGTCGGATCGTTCCAAGGAAGTTGTCTCAGTGCAAACCGTGAGAACCTCTTCCGCACCCGTTCAATCGTGAGAACATGAGCTACATAATAAGGGAACCAAATCGGAGCAGCGTACTCCAGAATGCTACGAACCAACGAGCAATAGAGAGTTTTTAAATCGTGGATGTCGGTGAACTCGGAAGCGTGGCGACGGATGAATCCCAGCACAGAAAAAAAGCTTTGGCAGTGGTAATGCTCACGTGTTCGTTGAATCTGAGCCTCGAATCGATGGTAACGACAAGGTCACAGATGGACGACACACGTTCCAATGATGCAGTTTCCATTCTGGGGTTATTGCAGCGACCGAAGGTAATAACTTTGCACTTCATGTTATTGACCCGCATGCCGTTATCGCCACACCATACCAGTACAGTATAAATATCTTCTTGTAGGGCAATACAATCCGGAAGAGAAGCTATGACACGATACATTTTTAGGTCATCAGCGAATGAAAGCTTAAACGAGGAAAGCAGCAGACACAGGTCATTTATAAAAATGTTGAATATTAATGGTCCCAGAACGCTTCCTCGGGGTACACCAGACGTGATTTTGAAAGTGCGGGATCGAGTCGAGTTGACCGCAACATATGCAGTACGATCGCACAAGTACTATGTGCTTCAGTTTTTCCACGGCTAGAATGTGCGGTACAGTGTCGAAGGCTTTCGCAAAGTCAACATACACCGCGTCAACTTGCCGCCTCTCTTCTACTTAGCGGGACAGTGCGGTGACGTAACACATGAGGTTCGTTGTTGTAGAACGATGCTTCATAAAGCCATGCTGACCACCAAAGATGATGGGAGACGCTACGTTGTATAGAACGTTGTGCACCAGTCTTTCAAACACTTTGACACGCCGTGATAATTTGTCACCTGATTACAGTTGCCAGATTTGTGAATAAGAACGATGCAAGCAGCTTTCCAAGCTGTCGGAAACGTGAAAGTGATCGGTTGAATAAGCGAGCAATTGGGTTTGCTAGTTCTCTTGAACAGTTTTTCAGCAACAGGGGTGGTATTCCGTCCGTCCCAGGTCCTTTTTTGATGTAATTTTTGACTGAATAACGGGTAGGTAGAGCATCATTGAAGGTAACGTTGCATGGGATGCGAGAAGATGCTTGTCGCTTTTTTGTCGCCAGAAGCACGATGGGTTTTGTTCTACGCTGTCCTGGATCCTAAGTAAGTAGTTATCGTATGTGGATAATAGAATTGTTTTGTACTGCAGCTCTACTTCGCGAAGGTAATTACGGTCGCTCTCAGACTTCGAAAGGAAGAAACAGTGACGTGATTTCCTTAGGATGTTACGAAGATGCCGTAGTTCGGAGGTCCACCATGGCTTGCTGAAAACTGAATTGAACGATCGTCTTTTCCGAGGAACATAGTCGTTAAGCACTGCATAAAGCTTATCATACCCAAGTAACACTGCAAGTTTCATTGCGGTTTTATAGCACTCTACAAGTCTAAATCATGGTCTACAGAACCCTCATAAAACCAAAATTGTTAGTTGTCATAGAATGCGGATAATGTTCTATCCAATGGCCCGGTTAGCGGTAAGGAATCCCAGTCAATGGCAGCTAGAGCCGTTTTCAACTGGCCAAAATCACACGAGCGGAAATCGTAGTAAAGTTATCGTCCGACTCGTTCTGTACTACTAAATCGTCGATACTCTCATCGAACAGCAAAACAAAAGGCACGTGGTGATTGTCTACCGGCAACAGAGGCGTGGTGGGTTCAATGAGTTCTAGTCGCTCTGGAAGACTGACGAATACAAGGTAGAGAAGCCTTCCGTTCGCATTCACATATCGGTTAACTTGCTGAAAACCAGTAGCAAACATAGTTTCAGTGAGCCGGCGCCGGTGGTGTTGTGGTAAGCGTGACTGCTTTCTAACACCCCAATGGGTCTGGGTTCAATCCCAGCCGAGGTCGGTGGGATTTTTCTGAGGCATAAAAATCTCTGGTCACGTCTTCCTTCGGAAGGGAAGTGAAGCCGTTGGTCCCGGCCCATGTGTGTTGTGAATGGGTGCGATATCCTACGCAGGTGAAGCTGCCTTCCTGCACATTCGATTGCCGTCAATGGATGGCAATCGATGTCCGTCGGTGATTGGCACTAGATTGCGGAACAGAGACCTACGTTAAATAAAGGAAAACAAAAGAAATAGTTTCAGTGAGTCGAGCCTGTTCATGCTCGGAAGAAGCGTTCAATGGAATGAAACCATTTACATCCTCGTTCAATTGGCAACGCAAATTGGGAAGGTTGAAGTCACCCAGAGATACAATTATGTCAGCGGCAGATTAAAAAAAGCAAAGGGAATTAGGGACAAGGTACATGGGGTTGAATTGTCGTTTTAATCTCCGTCACCGTTGTTCCGGTGATTGAACGTGGGAGATCAATTATGATAATAGAAATGTTAGGAGTCAACTATAAAATGCTTATTGGACATCTTTGAAGATCTCAAGATAGTTTTAAAGATGTTACTTGCAGTAACGAACAAAGGTGTATAACATGTGCAATATAAATTCTTAAATTTTAGCCGCTGGTTGATCAACCATTCAAGGTTTATTGGTATAGTTTTGAGGTTGATTGGATGAGTCTATACATTAATTTTGAGAAACTTTACTTGAACGCATCTTATTTGATTGACCTTTTTCAAACTGTTATTTCTTGAAGTACAATGAACCAAATAAACCGAAATTTTTCCCATTTCAAGAGCCACATGTGAAAATAACATCAAGCTTTTTATAAACAAGCCGTTGTAGGTCCTTTTCTCGCCAACCGAGGGTCGCCCACGTAAAACAAACAACATCATCGGGAAGGGGAAAGTTTCCCCCAACAGGTGATGTTGGTGGTTTGCGTTGGTGTAATATGGGTGGCGAGAAAAGCGTGTATGCGCTTTTCACATATTGTTCTTGATTTGTAGTACAAGTATTGATCTTTGAAACGCCTTGAATTAGACTAAACTTTGATCACGACAAAAACACGTTATAGCCGTTTATTTTTATTCGCCATCTAAGAAAATAGGCTACTTTTGATGCACATTCTGAAAAGTTACAGCTCATCGAACATTTTCGCAATGTTAAATACTTTCGTCCGGCACTGTAATTTGAGGTAGTGTTTTTTCTACCCGGGAATCAAGAAAAATCTGATGACTCTTACCGGGAATGGTCGAAAGATCAAAGGTAAAATGATAAAACGAAAAAGGACAAAAGGTCGTATGAAATTTAGAGGAATATAGAAAAAGGTAGAAAAGGTCGAACGGACAAAATGTCGAATGGAATGCTTAATGTTAATAGCTTTTATTTAAGAACTTCTCATGTTATAAAGAAGGAATCATCTTCAAAATTAAGAAATAACTTACGAGCATTTCAGTTCGATAACTCAAAATCTATACTTGAATAACTTGTAGTTCATCATATTTCGTTTCTGACATTCTATTATTTTAATTTTTATGCATTAAAAATTATTCAAATTTTTGACATTTTCGTCCTATTATCGTCCACCTTTTGCCAATTCCACCTTTTCTTCATTCCTTTATTTAACGTCGGTCTCTGTTCCGCAATCAAGTGCCAATCAGCGACGGACATTATTATTATTATTTATCTTTATTAGGGAGGCTTTCAGCCTTGGGCTGGTTCGCCTCCAAGAAAGCGACGGACATCGATTGCCATCCGTTGACGGCAATCGAATGAGTAGGAAGGCAGCTTCCACACCAGCGTAGGATATCGCACCCATTCAACACACATGGGCCGGGACCAATGGCTTTACTTCCCTTCCGAAGAAAGACGTGACCAGTTATTGTTATGCCTCAGAAAAATCCCACCGACCTCGGCTTAGATTGAACCCAGACACATTGGGGTGAGAAAGCAGTCACGCTTACCACTACACCACCGGTGTCGGCTCATCTTTTGTCCCTTTAAATTTCATTCGCGCTTGCGTCCATTTTGACCTTTTAGTCTATTTCGACATTTTTGTCCCTTTAAATTTCGTTCGACCTTTTGTCCTAGATATTTTCTCCAAAAAACACACCAGGAAGTTTCATCCGTCTACTCCAGGAAGTTTCTGGCAAGTTCCTGCAAATATTTCTAGCAATTTTCTCCTAAAGTTTCCTCCAACACCTGAATGCTCCACTACCCATCAGCTCTAGGAAGTTTCCTCCAACTCCCACCGGATATTTCTTTCGGCTTCTATCAAAAGCTTCTATCGACATCCTCTGGTAGTTATCTTCCCCGAAAGTATCTTCCGACTTCTTCTAGAAGCTTCTTCCGAAATCCTTCTAGCTCCTCCAGGAATTGTCTTCTCGCTTCCTAGGAACTTTTTTTTTTGAACTCTCCCGAAATTTCATTCTGTCTTCTTCGGAAGATTCCTTCGACTTTTGACGGCAGTTTCTTTCAACTTTATTCGGACAGACGTTTGGCAAAATTTCCCCCGGAAATCTTTTCCGATTTCCTCCAGAAGAGCTTCTACCTTCTCCAGATGATTTTTTTTTAGTTTTCCTACATCCTCCGAAAACTTCTTTCAGATCAGCATCTTTGAAATGTTTTCCCATTCAAAGTGATCTGTTTTTTAGTGAAATAGAGTTAGCATGCCTTTTGTTATGTAAAATAGCTCATCAAACCCACAATTAGCGAAGAAATAAATGAATCTCAGATTATACCTCTGAGAATTCTTTGAAACTTCGCATAATTGCTCACTAGGGGCAATGAACTAAGTTTGTGCTGAAATTCAGCCAATTTCAAAATCACCTATTTCAAGCTGAACATTGCATTAGGTTCTAAGTAACATTTACAGATTGTCTTCGTCGACTTTCTCTTTGTATCCCCACGGCCATGTAAAGACATTCCCAAGTATTTTCAGCACACAGTTTGATAAAAGAGCATCTAATACGACAAACAATACAAGAAACGGTTATGTACTCAAGAGAAAGTCGACGAAGAGAATCGAGCAATGTTACTTAGGACCTAAGCAATGTTTAGTTGATTTGTTCAATATTTTTCCATGAATCATTGCACGAGACGGCTCGTTCAATCGATACAACGCTTGAGAAAAAAGTTGTAGGATTCAAGAAAAAAATACACTCTGAACTTTGTTTTGTCTAAAATTGAAAACAAAAAACTGGTAAAAACATCAATAACAAAAAAAAACAGTACATTTTTATGATTTTTTCAAATTATGTTTATCAAAAATGACAACTTTTTGAATTGGCGAATTGGAAACTTTAGAACTGACCGAAAACGTAGAACCAACTTGTAGCAACAATTTTTTACTTGTTTTTCACGCAATATTTATTTTATTTGAGCGAAGGAAACGATTTTCTGGACTAGAAAAAAAATTTGTCTGCAAAAAACAATAAAATTATTTACTTAAAGTAGATGTTTTATGATTTTGTTCAATTTTAAAGTGTTCATTGTGTTCAATCAATATCAGAAGTAAATTATAAAAACGTTCTATTTTTTTTTGTTATTGAAGGTTTTAACCGTTTTCAAATATATGTGATTGTGATTTTCGGTATGATTTTGTTTCTGAAAACAAAAATCGTACATCTTCCTACATCTTTGTCTCAGACATTGTTAGGATTAGATTAGCCGTGTTCGTGCTATGATTTATTGAAAATTATCGAATACGCCATTTTGGAAAATTAGGTGAGTGTAAAAATCGCCCAATTCCTTCACAAGCGATGTTCCTTATTTTTCGGAGAGGGAAAAATAAAATCGATTCGCCAGTGGATTTGCTTAGCTGTTTCTCGGGAAAACGAGCAAAGGATTTCCAAAAATTGAGAAACGAATTTTTGGCAAATTGCCCGGAATGTCCCGGATAGGAAACAATAGCTTCAGCCTCAGCTTCAATTCTGGGAAACTTTTAGGATTTTCAGGATGTTTTAAGATCGATAAATGTTTTAATATTTTGTTTAGACCCAGTTGCCTGATTTCCTTAGATCTATCTAAAAATAAACCCACGACCCACCGGTGAGTCGCGACTCATATACTAAAAACCACTATCATAGACTGTAGAGTTAAGATACAGATACCTTAATGGAGGTCTCATGAGTTAATTCCGAAGTCAACTTCAGAGATCTTTTGTGTCAAACTCGGAGACCTTAATGGAATACACAAGCTTCATGGGCCGGCTTTGGGAGCCCTAGAAGCTTTATGGATCAACATTAATAGATCTCATTAATTAACTCTTAACATTCAAAGGCTTTTTACCCTTATAGACTAACAAAAATGATCCCATAAGTCAGCTCCAAAGGGTCAGGTCTTTTAGAACAAATTCAGTAAACTTCAGCATGTTAGTCATAAGTCATAAGTTAGGCTCGGAGTACTTAAGGGGCATGTGCTGAGATCTGGTGAGAATTCCAGTCATCATGTGGGTATGTTCAGAAGCAACGCAGTTGACCCAAGAGGCTCGAACTCGAAAGGCATCCGGGTACGTGATTTAATCAATAATATATCTATCGGCATTATCCTCAGTTCGTAAGACTCGGTGGACACGTACAAGAGCATTCTTACTATTGCTTACTATGGCATTTTAAAATTCAAATCGTTTTGAATGCTAGATCTTCAATAAAGGGAAGACTATTTATATTCTATAAAATTGAAAAAGAGATGCATGCCCTCAGTGCCCCCTGAAGATCTGCCGATGTAAACCCAGGCACACCCTACTCGACTTGAGGGGCCGTTCCTGGGGAGCTGACGTAGGTGGAGAAGGGAGTCCGATTATTTCCGTTCCAAAACTCCAAGTACGAAGCACATTCTCGTAATTCTTACGTACATTGATCGTAGGTTCTCTCTGAGCTTCGAGTTGAAGCGTGTGTATTAGGAAAATGCGAAGATTACAAACTTCCTGTCCGTGTGTGTGTGTGACTGTGGATCCCTTTCTCCATGACTACATTCCAGACTCCGGAGTGGTGTTCTGGCTGGGTTGGTTCATCGTTCACTTTCGTCTCGTTTTCATCATCATCATCGCCATTCTCCATCAGTCAGATGAGTTGCACGCAGTAAGCAGCTCGAGCTGTAGGCATGGCGGGTGATATATGGATTACTTTTGTAAAGTATTATACTTTGTTGCATTTTTCTCCTGGGATTTTGTTCGCAGTCCAAAAGGGGAACGATGGAAACAGGATGCAATTCACTCATGCAAGCTCGTACCTAGGCTTCAATTTTGTTCATCAATCTTGTGGTGGCCATTATACTAATTTCACTGTGAGTGAGAATGTTCCATAGAGTCCTGGGGATGAATTGAAAGTTGGCAACGTCTTGTACGATAAGATGAAACACCATATTTAATTACGAAAACGACAAAACGACTCCGGATCCAGCCGACCGTGTTTTACATTGAGAAATTAACCAACATTGCAATCCGCATAAGCAGCAAACCACAGATGCGTGTCTTAATCTTAATGTTTTCGACACTCATTCACAACGGAATAATCACTCCCCCATACAGTAACTACTCGACAACATCATCACGTGACTGAAGCTGCAACTTGCTCTCAACTGTCCAGATACACACCTAACCGATCCAATCCCGCATTGCGCTTATCATGCAATTTGCCGGTACACACATCGGGCACGATTCCATCCATCCATCCAGTGCCGAGATTTGATGCGTTCCTGAACAACATAATTACGGCTTACACTTTCGTTTACCATTACACTCCCCTATTGTACCTATACAGACTACCGATTCAATCACGTGAGAGCGCGTGTTCTCTGTTAGTTGTGCAGTAATTGTGCAGATAATTTTCACTAAACACTCAAACCGGTACCAGCCTCGTACCGGCATCTTAATCACAAAGCATACCCACCGAGCAAAACCGCATCGCTAGCAGCAGCAGCATCCACATCCCCGACGGAACGCTTTGCGGAGAATATAACTTTACAACCGTTTAATGGTGCGTTTAAATGTTTCAACCACTACTCTCCTGTCTGCGGATTGTGGGAACGAACGTGATGGGGCACGCGCCCCCAGACGAGTTGGAAATGAAACCTGTTTTCGAAGAACATGTGTCTGCTGATGACGGTAATATGTTGTATGTCAATTCCATCGCCGATAGCAGCGGCCTGTCGTCGGCACGGACTCAATAAAAGCCAGACGCCCTCTCACACCACCAAACCATGGCAACAACGTCATCCAGATCCAGACCGATCAATATTTCATCGAACGATTACTATTTCAATTAAAGTCTCATTCATATATTCATGCAATGATGAAGAGGAAGACGGCGTCAACGGTAGGGGTAGGTGGGTATGTGTGATGCACTCATTTCATGCTCAGCTGCAACAGTGTCGCTCGTCTGTGTGAATGGGCAACAAAGAATTCCAGAACCGCATTGTGTATTAGTTTCTCGGTATAGAATTCCCCTGTCCCCATCGTCAGCTCTTTTCCGTTCCAAAAATGCTGACGATCTCAAATTCTACTTTTCTCCGGAACCCAGTTGACTGCTGCTGTAGTACTATATGTGAAACAATAATCCACTCTGACTCTACAAAACTTATCATACGGAAGGAAGGGCGTTGGCAGAGGGTTCCCATTTCGATTGTAATTGTAAACTAGCAACTGGCACTTGAACTACACCATTCGTATGGTTATTTATGCTCAAGGTAAGTAAACCAATTGTCACAGCTTGTTCCGCATCAAAGTGGGACGAGCACCCAGGTTCTACCCTAGCATACGAACTCCAGGGATCGTGAGTAGACAAAGCGAACAGAATGAGTTGTACACTGCTACCTATTCATTATTCTCATTAAATTAAAATAAAGTGCCAGATGCTGTCCCACAACAATAGTTCAAGTAGCACCAACAACCAACCGAGTGACACCAGTGCACACATATCGGTTGAGCTATTGAACAATATCAAGTTGTGATGTTTTCAAAAGCATCGCAATAGGGGCAATAGCGAATGGAGATGCACAATGAAACATAGGTACTATACACTTGGTGGTTGGTTATGGTGAGCTCAATTTCTGAATACGTCGCAGTTTTGTGCTCGAAAATGGGATCTGATACTGCGAGTGGCTGTTTCTATGCTGCTGCTGCTGCTGCTGCTGCGTGTTTACAACTCACACAGAACATGTGGCCTAGAAAGAGGCAGCATAATTGTTATTGGCTGGTGGTGTAGTGGATTCAAGAGCGCACATTATGCTGTTGAGCATGTTGATAATGGGTGGCTGGCTGGTTCTGTTGTTCGAGAGTAGTCATTATTAACAACGATGGAATCAAATAATTGAAACAGTGGTTATTTTGTTGGCCGATAGTCGACACGCACTACTATTCTTCAACAGGGTGGCGTTTAACGATCAACAATATTATTTTTCTGAAATTTCGAGTGGATATCCAGATTACTGCAGGCAGTGATGGATCGCTTTTTTGGGGATTTTTCGTTACTTTTTAATATAAAATGCTTACTTTAATTCCAGTTGAATTTTCAGCTAGCCCATTCTAAAATAGATTGTTTAGTGCTATTAATCTTCCTATCAAAATTCAAAATATCCGCACCGTACAGCCACACTCTGTTTTTTTGTTACTGAAGGTACACTCGAGAGCGCTCTCAAGCAGTGTTGGAAAAGTTCGCGATATTTCATGAAGTTCACCAAGGGAAAAGTTCGCGAGTCATAGTGAGTTTTTTACCTTCAGTGAAAACACAGAGTGTGGCTCTGCGGTGCGGATATTTTAAATTTTGATAGGGAGATTAATAGCACTAAACTATGTATTTATGGATGGGTTAACTGAAAATTCAACTGGATTTAACGTTAGCATTCTACATTAAAAAGGTAATGAAAAATTCCCAAAAGAACGATCCATCCCTAACTGCAGGTCATTACGAGGTAGCATCGCGCTCTGATCAAATACATTAAACAAATCATCAGTTACACGCCAAATGATGAATCGATCAGTCACAACCTTCTTAAATAACTGTTGTTGGCAATCTTTAATATTTGTGTTGAAATTTGGCCATTTTGAATCCTGTAAAATAGTTTTTATTTGATTCTTTGGAAGCTAAAAAAAAGTCCCTTGCAATTGATCGATACCCAAGTAACAATTTCGGTTTTATAAGGGTTCTGTAGACCATGATTTAGACTTGTAGCATGCTTTAAAACCTCCATAAAACTTGCAATGTTACTTGGGTAATGTTCAAGAAATTTTCATATAAGGTTCTTTGATTCACTATGAAATTCTCTAAAATTCTCCTCAGAGCCAGAGGCGAACAAGCCTCAGGCTGAAAGCCTCCCCAATGAAGAAAACTTAACTTAACTCTCCTCAGTATTCACTAACTATTCTCCTGAATTGCCAAGGAATTATCTTCGAAATTTCCTCTAAATTTCACATAGAATTCTCTTGGAGTAGTCCCGTAAATGAAATGAAATGAAATGATGCTCAGAATTCTCAAGGAATTCCTCTTTGAGTTCTCTAAGCCAAATTACAGGAAAAGTGTCCTTTAAAATTTAACTTTTCGTTGGAAATTTATTTTCATGACAATTTGCATAGAATTCCTTTGGAATGATCCTCAGAACTTTCATTGAATTCTTTTCAGAATTTCCTTCCTTTCTTGAAACTCTACTCATATGAACCTTGGAGTTCTCTTACAAATCCCTTAGAATTCTCCTCAAAATTACATCGCAAATTTAGTCAGAATACTATTGGAATTATGTGTGGAATTACCTTGAAATCCTTCCCTGAATTCTGTTTTATTTGAATCGTCAAATATCAGTTCAAGTTGTTCTAATAATTCTTCCCTTGAAATTTTGGGATTCTCCCCTGAATTCCAAGTACTTTGAAAATTCTCATCAAATTCATTCATAGTCTATAATTGTTCAAATTTTGCAAGTCCCTTATTAAAAAATGAATCTTTATTTTCGATTCAGATTCTTTAAAATGTCGCTAGGTCTGATTTTATTAGGTCCAAGGTTTTAAACAAAAATCATGATCACGTTGGTCATGACGAGAGGAGCAACACAATAGTTGGGTAAAGAAGAACTGCATTATAACACACCATCGACTGGAAATGCTCTCGCGACGTGGGGCTTTGGTAGTGATGAAAACGTCGCTAGAACTATTCCACAGCCGCAGTCAGTTTATGAGCAACAAGAGTGACGCACATTTTTGCCTGTGGACTTGGAGACATACTTCAAGTCCCCGCGTACATCGTACGGGCTAGGCAAAAATGTGCGTCATCTTGAAAACTGTCGCTTTAATGGCCCTTCGCTCATTTTCAACTTCTATTCAATTTTCATACTGCCGTACTCTAACGGAACTATCCACCTACATTCTTCTAAAGATCATTCTCTAGCTAATAAATCATCACACTAAAGCTTCATGTTAGCATTTCCAACCAACTCTAAAAATCCTATGAATCCTGATGATGCCCACCCACAAACTAGCGAAGTGGCTAGTCACAGAGTTCCAGAGTATGCCGAATCAGTTCCAAAGTAAAGCAGTTAGTAACACCCAGGAGCTGCGTAGCTGCGCCTCCCTTAGCTCAGTCGGTAAAGGCGCAGCTACAAAGCAAGACCATGCTGGAGGTGGCTGGGTTCGATTCCCGGTCCGGTCTAGGAATTTTTCGGGTTGGAAAATTTCTCGACTTCCCTGGGCAATAGAGTATGATTGTACTTGCCACACAATTATACTAATGCAGAAATGGTACAGGCATCGAAAGCTCTCAATTAATAACTGTGGAAATGCATCTAGAACACTAAGTTGAGAGCACGCAATAAGCTAATATGCGATATGCAATAAGCTTGAAATGCGAAGAAGAAGAAGAAGAAGACCCAGGAGTTCGCCCAGCAACTACAATCTTCAGGAGACATCAACGAGGACGAGATTATGGTATCTTTCGACGTCACAGCTCTTTTTCCCAGCGTACCGATAAAGGAAGCGATCAACCATTTGGAGGACTGGCTATTAACACAACGAGAGGATGCAGCATGGAGAAATAAGGTCGTACCTTAAGCTGACCCGCCTTTGTATGGAAGAGAAATACTTCTCTTTCCGAGGTAACTTCTACAAGCAGACGAATGGAGCCCCAATGGGAAACCCCCTATCCACTTTCTTGTGTGACCTTTTCATGGCCAACTTGGAGACAATCCTGAAGGAGAAAGGACTATTACCAAGCCGTTGGTGGAGGTTTGTTGACGATATCTTCAGCGTAGTTAACAGGGAAGCCCTTCCACAAATATTAGATGAGATCAACAGAATTCACAAGGATATCAAATTCACTCACGAGGTAGAAAAAGACGAGAAACTCGAATTTCTCGATATTCTAGTCATCAGGAAATCGTCATCATCATCTTCGCTTGAATACGAAATTTACAGGAAACCAACAAGCACCAAAAGAGTTATCCCCTATACTTCCAACCATTCGTTCCAGCATAAAATGGCCGCCTTCCACCACATGATTCATCGGATGCAGACTCTTCCATTCAGCGATACAGGAAAGGATAAGGAATTACAGTAGGTACATCTTCGAAACAGCGAGACTCAACGGATACAAGGAGACCACAATCCAGGAAATCATTGATAAAAAAGCGAGAATTCTACAAAGGAGATTATTTACAACCCTCACCGCAGCACCTGAACCCTTGAAACGAGTGTCCGTTCCATTTGATCAAGATATTACTTGTAAGCTAAGACCACAGTTAAAACAATTCGGATTAGATTTAGTATTCACCAGTAGACATAACCAGTTGAAATTATTGTTAGGATCCACTAAAGACCCAGTTAATGTTTTAGGTAAAGTGCAGATGGATGACGGAACGGTGGAGGAGGCGAATGAACCACGAATTGCACCAGCTGCTGGGAGAACCATCCATCGTCCAGATTGCAAAAATTGGGCGACTACGGTGGGCTGGGCACGTCGTAAGAATGCCGCGCGACGACCCAGTGAAAATGGTTCCAGAAAGCGACCCAACAGGAACAAGAAGAAGAGGCGCGCAGCGGGCAAGGTGGATCGATCAAGTAGAAGGCGACCTGCGGAACCTTCCCAGACTACGAGGCTGGCGAAGTGTGGCCATGGATCGAGTAGAGTGGAGACAACTTCTTCGGACAGCAGAGGACAACAAGGCCTTAGCCTGATTGGTAAGTGGTAAGTAAGGTGTATATAAAATAAGCTGTAATCATTGTAACAAAGTATACGTTGGACAAACCAAGAGAACTTTGGCAACTAGATTTAAAGAACATATAGCGGAGGTTAATAAGGCCAAAAAAAACAAGACGAAAAAGGCCTAACATATGATAAGCAAATTAGGTAGTGGAATTAAATGGAAATTACTAATCCTTCTCTCTCTCTCTTTATAAAAATCCTATGTTTTGTTTTTCTAATCCATGTCTCAGAACCGGGCTTGAAGAAACTCCTGAAATTAACTGGAACTTTTAAAAATATTCATGCCCTGTGAGTTTGGGCAGCCCTCGCACCTCGGGTTAGATGCGGCAGGAATATGTAAGAAATAAACAAAAACTCTCCGTGAGAGAGGGAGACCGAACTCCCGCGAGAGGATGATTTGACGATTTGACGTGAGGTGCGCTTCTCGAGGCAAGAATCCCAGAATTCATCTAGCGCAGGGATCGGCAAACAACTAAAGCTGGGTTTAGACAGGGCAAGTCAATTGAGCAAGTCAGTTGAATTCAACTGACTTGAACGCGAATTGAACGTGTAAACCATGCCATTCAACTGACATGATCAACTCACTTGAATTGAAAAAAGTTGAACCAGGCTCAACTTTTCAAGCCAATTGAATTCAACTGAGTTGATCATTTGACTTGCCAAGTCTAAACCCAGCTTAAGAGTGGTACAAAAAACACTGGTGCTACTCTCAAATACGGGAGCGAGTCGACAAATTAGAGAGAGATTTCATACCTAGGAGAGAGTATTTGGACTGCGCTGGTGCTACTTGCGTGTATCACAATCGAGTAGTGCACGGTGTTATGACGGGAATAGCACTTTTCAATCGTGGGCCCCCCTTCCAAGTGGGGAGTTTGGTAAAGAGAGACGATTAACCCGATTCGTACCTTCCTCAAAGTTGTCTTTGCTCGCTTTCTTCTCTCTATATAAAATGTTCACATTGCCATACTCTACCGGAACTATCGACTCTATACTTTCATCTCCTCATCTATCGTATAAAAATTACCACTTTAGTCAGTTATTTGAAATTAGCATCTTCAACTATGTAGATCGTTCATTCCACGCAGAAGTAATACTAAACATATAGTCAAAGTATTCCTTGTTATTTTCTCCTGCTCGGGTTCTTGTACCTTGAAAGTGCAAAATATTATAATAAAATTTAATGATTTAATAATTCCGAAATAATGGCAAACGAATGCCGCAAGCCTGTTTTTATTTTCTGATACAAATGCTCTTGAAAAATGCTGAAGCAATCAAATTATAATTATAGGCTGGATACAAAAATCTGCCCATATATCATTTTTATAAATCTTGATAACATTGTTAGCAATTTTATTTCAATATTACCAGTTTTAATTTGATTCTATACACCTATTCCTTTTCCTATATTTGGTGCTTAACTTAGCTCAGTCGAAAAAACTAATAACCAAGACCATGCTGTAGGCGACTGGGATTTATTCCAGTTTCGGTCTAGGAAGTTTACAGCTTGAAAACACCTTCGAAAGCACCCAGAAATTTCAAGAAAGAATTTCCAAGGATTTCTGAGGAGAATTCTGGAAGATTTACACGCAAATTGAACTCTAAAGATAGTCCTGAAGGAATTAATTCAAAGCCCAATTCTATGGAGAAATTTGCTCAGGCATTTCAAAAGGCAATTGAAATTCAATATAAAATAAGACGCAAATCTAAGGTCCTTTCGTGTTTTCACGACAAACTCTTTACCTTTATTTGACCATCTTCCGAAATTTGATTGGTTATTTTACCACTCTGGTCTTGTTTAAAATCACGATTCTGCCCTAGGGGTCCGGAAGTTCTCGATTAGTCATCGTAATTGTAGTTCGGACCATTATTGGATTGCAGGGCTGGTAGCGCTGATGCGATATAATAGTAGTGACTTTAGTGACTAAAATTACGGAAATAGTGACTTTTGAATTATAAATAAGTAACCAATAGTTACATTTATAGGATGACTCAGAAACTCAAATAAGGTTTAATATTGAAATGAACTGTTTTTGTCATGGATCTTAAAATGACATTTAATGAATTCCTCTAATTATATCGGAACTCTCAACGGAATCTCCTACTAAGAGCATTTGAAGTACAATTTCCAGATTTTCCCAAAGATTTTTTTAAATGTTACTATTAAAAACAACAGCATTTTTTATCGAAGATCTTGAATTTGATTCTGCCATGGAAATCGTTAAAATTTTGATATACTTTGATAATTCGCTAAGAATATTTCATAAAAAAATTTCAGAATGATCTCAAGAACTTTTTTAGAATTATTCCATTCCTCTTAAACTTTGCTTCTAAAACAAGCTCAACAAAAATAATATTGCATTCTGGAAATTCTTTGCAGAACAATGGACAACATTCTTGGAATTAGATTATTTTCGTAGTTGGAGATGCTGAACGTGGACATTTAAAAAAAGTATAGAGTTGATAGTTCCGTTGTACTACGGCAGTGTGAAAATTGTATATAGAAAGTAAAAAAAGCGAGCTTAAAACAATTTTGAGGAAGGTACGAATCGGGTAGAGCATCCCTTTTACCAAACTCATCCGTTGATGAGGGATAGTGAGGGGTGTTTCACTCCGCCGCACTGGCAAAAGGGATGATCGCCGATTTGCTCATGTACCTCCGATGTGCGGAAACAGTTCTATCAATTGTTTCACACTCAAATCACCATCGGACGTAAGCATCTACCTGATTGCTATACCTGATTCGTAACTTCCTAAAAAATGTCCTTTGCTCGCTTTCTACTTCTACTTTCTATATACAATTTTCACACTACCGTACTCAATTCTATACTTTCATCTTCTCAATGTCCACTTTAAGTCTGATATTTGACGTTAAGCATCTCCAACTATTTAAATCGATAACTTCATGCATAAATTAATAAATCATAATTAGTTAAAGTAGATTATATTTGATTTTTTAATTATTCTTCCAGGATTTCCATGAATCCATTTTAAAATTACTTGAATTCTCCTTAGAATTTCTATGAAATTAACATCAGAAATATCATAAATTTCTGCTTAGAATAATGTTGAACTTCTCCCCTGAATTATATTGGAATTACAATTCGTATTCTCCTCAGAATTCCCATTGTATTTTCTCAGAATTCTCAAAACAAAAATCCATCTCAGAATACCCTTAAAACTCTTCGAAGAATTCCTTTGAGAATGAACCCTCAAAAGCCGATTCCATTGGAATTCTTTTCGGAATTTATTTCGAACTCTTTAGAGTTCTCTTGGAATCATCCTCAGGAATCATCCCAGATTTTTTTTTATAACTTCCTTAGTGCCAAGTACTCAATTTAAAAATGTTGTTGATATTTCTCCATTTCACTCTATTTTAGTTGTGAAAAAGTGACTTTAGTGACTATTTTTAGGGAAATAGTGACTTTGATGACTTTTTGGTTTGAAAAGTGACTTTTTAGTGACTGACTTCAAAATAGTGACAAAGTCACTAAAAAGTGACCCTGGGATTGCTTCTGAACAAGTTAAGTAGCTCAAACTGGATTGAAGAAGGTACCTTTACTTACTTGTTTCTAAATTTCTCATCGAAATGCCATTTGAAACTCACCTGCAAAAGATAATTGAAAAATGGGTGGTTAATTACCAAGTTAAAATTGAGCTACATTCATCAAAAGTTCTTTTAACCCCGAAAAACATTTTCCGTGAAAACCGAAATATATATAAATAAAATCCTACCTCCATCCCCCCCCTTCATAATTCTAGCAGATTTAATAGAGAGTGACAGTTTAATTAAATTTGCTAACGTACTCTCGACAGGAAAAAGTAGCAGCTCTCACTGTTCGCAAAAGTTTCCATATTTTTTATGAAATAAATAAACATCAATCATTTGAACAGAAATCGCAAACCAGACAGACGAACACAAAATAATCACTCGAACGGAGAAGAAAAAAATCCATATTCTATTCAACATCCACAGCATCATTTATACAGCAGAACGGGGGGGTCATTTAGCAAATAACTCAAGAGCCAAATTGCTTTTCCATACATACTGAACTAAACTGACAATATTCCTCGATCCTTCCGATGCACTGACTGGTGGAAACCACCAATCAACCACCAATGCAATCAGTTGCTGCAGTAAACATACTATAGAGAAAAATACCACCCTCCTCTAGCCCCCTAATGGTTGGGTGGTAAATTATTGATTCGTAATAAAAAGCAAAACACTTGGACTATCTATCAATTTAACGAACATCCTCTTCTCAGGCGATATGCTGCTGGCTCGGTTTGTACTCACCAAACAACAATCTTGTCGTGAGTGACTATGGGAGGACTCCGTCCATCCAATAGTCAGTGCACGGAAGGAAGGACAAGTGCTGCGAAAAGTAAGCAGCAGTATCGAATCCATCGAATCGACAGCACAACAACATCAGCATCCGAACGGGTGTGAGACGAAACCCAATTGCTTTAGGAGAAGGTGATTGAGTGCACTAGCTTAATCCGGTCTGTGCGCCGGCCGAGGATATATGTTCAGATGCGGTGGTAAATCTTCCCAGTAGCAATGTGCCAATGACAGGCATTCAGGCTGGATGCAATGTGGGATGTAGAGTTTATACTAACAAGGATGTTCAGACGTCTATATATGTTCTGGCAGCGAATTGAAATCCATGGAGGGAAATTGATAGCTCAGTGTCGATATATTGGACAGCGTTGTGCTATTCGTGTTTATCTGGCTTAAGGAATTGATTACCGTGAGTTGGCGACTTGTAGAAATTAAATTCTCTTCATAACCTGGACAACTCAGGAAATATTATTTAGCAAAATTAGAAGAACATCAGTTAGGTTAAATTTGTCATAAAGCTATGTTAACAAGAAAGTTTGAACATACTGAGAGGTTAGCACATATCATTGGTAAAAGACGTGTGTGTGAGAAAATTTTCGAAAAAATCTAAGGGCACTGGTGGGATTCGAACCCACAGTTCCCATTCAGTACACGGGTGCATTGCCAATTATACAAAGCACCCGTGTACTGAATGGGAATTGTGGGTTCGAATCCCACCGGTGCCCTTAGATTTTTTCGCAAATTTTCTCACACACACGTCCCTTAACGATGGTATGTGCTAACCTCTCAGTATGTTGAAACTTTCTTACAAACAATTAAATTGACTGCAAGTCGCTAAACCGTAAATCAAAAAGCTATGTTAACTATCATAATACCAAACCTGCAAAATGCGTGCCGATGCTGTCACACAGCACACCTGTCCCGTTTCCATTGAGGATGATTTTACCGATTTCAATTGCAATATTGCCTTTCAATTAAATACTGCATTTCCAGATATCATTTCCAGATATCATTTCCAATATAAAAGTTTAAAGTGTAAGTATCTTAATCATATGTCAAAATATGTTGCTATTAATAATGTAAAACTGGATAAAACTTCAAGAATTATCGAATACTGGAAGATTTCAAACTATAATTGATTGACTGGATGCGTCAAAAAAAAATTGAAAGAATCCAGTTTAAACTGGAATTTTGGTATCACATACACATACACATCATAATACACGATAAACAATTCTCAAATCGCTTAATAAAAAATTGAGCTTGCGTTAAAAAGCAAAAAAAAAAAATCTTAGATCAACATAGCCATAAAAACCCAAAAATCACTTTGAAATTCCAAAGTTGCAGAGAATCAAAACCCCCAAATTAATTTAAAATGCCAAAAAATAAAACATGCTTAAAATGGTTAAATGGCCCTAACAAGGCAAACTACAATTTAAAGTAGAGTAAAGTCAGGCCGAAACAAATCAAAGAGGTCTTAAATCGCTAAACCACATTTTTTTTTAAATTAATTAGTGGTATTTTTAGAGAAATAAAATCCCAACAATACATTTTACAGGTTTTCCCGGAAAATAGGCTTCCTTGTAAATCCTAATCCTAATACACCTACAAGCAAATGACTAACTGGACTGGATGGTTCCGTGCTACTTCAGCGTGTGGTGCCCATTTCCATTGTAAATATGCATTAAATAGAATGAAATTAAGGGGGAGTACACTTTGATTTTTCAAAAAAATGCATTTTTTTTGGCTTAAAATGTTCCTTGGGATGCCGCTTACCGCTTTACGAAGCGATTTCCTAAAACATTTACCGGCGCGCTGAGAGAGCAATTTTATCTTTAAACGCGTTTATCTCGAAACGGGGTTTTTCAAACTGACGTGGGAAATAACTCTAACCAGTTATTATCAAATTTGGATATCGCCTAGGCTATCTTGTTCAGAATTATATTCTGCTTAGAAATACGTATCCACATTTTCGATTTTGTCAAAAATGGATTTTTAATCCACGATTTTGTAAGCATTTTTAGGGTGAAAAACCCGAATTTATCCACCTATGGTGTGATCAGACCCTTCTTACTTATTCAAGTTTATTTATTTTATTGTCATTATCAGTGACCAAGCCCCCCACCCCCGTGTCATCCAGTGACGCTACGCCACTGCCTGGGGGTACCCGGAATATATCCGGGTGTAGTCTATTTGGTGAGGCTACCAATCACCTTATCATCGTATTTTAATGTGATTTAATGGGTTTTAATTCAATTCATATTCAAGCAACTTCCCCGGGGTACCCGGAACATGTCCAAGTGTGTCCAATGTGGTCTGGAACACTTAACACGACTTGCATTGATCTTATTTTTGAATTCTGTAGTAATTTGATGTGTCGCATGATCAGTTCAGCTTCGAACCTGTTCGGATACGGTTGTGTATAAGTTTATTTCTGTTTTGTGCGTGCGTTCGCTGATTTTGCCAGATTAGCGCTGGCACTCTGCCTCCCGGACGGTTATACGTGTGTGATTGGTGGTTTTCTCGCTTTCCGAGAAGTTTTGGAATCGAAAAAGAAAACGTGATGCATCATGTTTGCAGGCATCAGAAGAAGTGTCGCTATCTGCGTTGTTTGTTTTTTTTTCTTCGCTTGTGCTCCCGGTACAGAAATTTGTGGCGTCGCGTGTGATAGTTTTTGATTTCAGTTTGTTTACGCGTTGTATGATTTTGTGAGCGGTCGCTTCGTGTTCGCGTCATGGAGCAATCGACTACATTCGACCAGAGGATTGATCCCCGTAGGGCGGGTCTATGATCGGAGCTACTACACCAAGCGTGACATAGCTGCTTGCAAGGGATTCAGTTGGACTGATTTGGTGAGATTGTTCCATTTTTCTACTTTTGTCTATTTAAACTTAATTTCTATGAATGCGTATCGTTTGGAATCATTTGATTCGGATGAGACTCTTAACTTTTATTTGTTTACATTGTGTTTCAATTGGTATTCTTAAGAACTTCATAAAATAAGGTTTCAATATTTAAATTGAGCAGATCGACTAGCCTGGTGGCTGCCGCTTTTGCTTACTGAGTAGAAGACCGCCGGGTATCCACATTGTAAAGATTCCCTATTTTCAGCTTTTTTACAGGCTGGAGTTGTTGTTTGAACCATTTAGTTTATCAATTTAATTTATCTATATAACAATTATTCACAAGCATTCTTCCAGGTCAATTCAAGAATAGTTTGATGATGATAAATCTTCCTAATATTCACATTACAGTTATGACCCGATCCTGTCAATCTCTCCGCGCATCAGACTGTTATTTTTCAATAATTCCACATAATTGTAATTTCATACCTTCCTCCTTCAAGATGAATGTTTAAGATACGCATACTTTGCTAGCTGACAAAATGGGGTCATTGCTGTATAATTATTCTCTTTTTGCAGCCTTCATTCAGACTGGATCTATTGATTTAAATTATTTGAGTTTTCTTCCAGCTCTTTGATGACGGAACATCACTAGATTTATACTGTAATGATTCACTCTTACAGCTTTCACCCTGGTTTTGTCTGTTGATTTGATTTGTTTGAATTGGTTTTCAGCTCCTTGGTGTTGGCAGTCGCGGGCGATCAATTTTGCTCATGCTCATGCTCTAAGTTCATTTTCAGCATTTCGATGATGGAACGTCTTCAGATTTATATTATAAGGGGGCTTATTACGGATGTCACATCACGGTGAAAAGTTGTCACTTGTCGTCACGGTGAAGTGATTCCCATTTGATTTGTACGGTAATCACGGCTCTTATTCTGAGTATCACTTTCTTATCACCGTGTAGTGACACCCGTAATAAGGCCCAATGATACACCATTTGGTTTTGGCTTCGGGCAAATCCAAGTATAATGCATGATAACACTGATTCATTTAAAACCATGGTCGCATCACTTATCAAGGTGAATCCTGATCCAACGAACCCAACTTACTAACAAAATCTCCTTTTCTGTGTCTTTTGTTGGAAATTTCAGGGTTACATCTTCCTTATTGGGAGCTGAGGAGACATAGAGCTGCATCATATTGTATATAAAATAATTATTATTTTCATTGCGGAATACCAGTTTTTTTATCCATATAAATGTATTTTCATTATTACGTATTTTAATGTTCTGATATATTTCATTTCTCCATTACATATGTTTACTATATATATAAATAAATACTGGGTTGGGAGGGAGCATCAGGGTATCATTTGACCTGAAACTGGACGATTGGAGTGGTATGACAACCGGAGTCTAGGAGGGAATAAACACTATCATTTTCTTTATCCTACCGATTCGATTGTGATGGTGTGAATTCTACTCCAACAGTTTCAGTGAGATTGACGCGCCCTTCTTAACAAACCATCCTGTAGGAAGCTTAATAAGTATTGCGAATTGCGTTATTCGATTTGTTGGATCGTATCGTTGGAAGGAGATTCTTAAATTCCCGTGGATTTCGCGTAAGTGTCTCTGCTTACGGGTCCACCCCACCGTTTTTGGCCCTTCATACAGCGATATTGTGAATTCAGATCGGTAGCTCAAATTGATCTTGCTATTAAGTGGAGCTGCATACAAGACAAGATCTTCGAAGGGATGGTGGCTACCTTACATACATACATACATACAATTTGATGTGTCGCATGATGGTTTTGATACGTTTTCCGTTAAATTCAGCGTGAAGGCCCATATTCACCGGATCTTATTCCGGCCATAACTCCGGAACCGGTTCACCGATTCCTAAACCGTTCAATAGCGTTCAATGGGACCCCAAGACCTATCATTTGGCGCCAAGTTTGTCCAAATCGGTTGAGCGGTTGCTGAGAAACGTGAGCGCATTCATTTCGTTACATACACACACACATACACACATACACACATACACACACACACACACAGACATGTTCCGATCTCGTCGAGCTGAGTCGAATGGTATATGACACTCGGCCCTCGGATCGATAGTCGGTTTTTCAAGTGTTTCAAGTTTAGATATCTATACCCTTCTTTGTAAGAAGGGTAAAAATGGACTTTTTTTTCCTAAGGCCACAACTTTTGAAAAAAATAATTTAAAAAAAATCGGAATACGTATTTCTAACCCAAATTTCATTACTAATCAGGATTTTTGTTCGATTTATGTTCCAGGATCACATGGAAAGGAGTATTTTCCCACGCCGTTTTCCGACTTCCGTCGCCACGGGGAGACGCCAATCGAGCTAAAAAAAATACAAATTGTAGTTCGAAGGATGACTAATAAATGGGTTATAACATATTTGCCCTCCCTGAGTGTTTTATTGCTTAAAAAAATTAACGAAAATGCCTTACTTTTTGGACGTTCAAAGTGTACTACCCCCTTAATACACTTCAGTAAAATATCCGGGGTTATGACGAAGCAAAGTGGAGTACGACGAAGTGACGCTAAACCCTAGTCCTATGCTAAAATCATTCCATTTACCACTAGGTTTGATAACTTCACGAACAAAAAATAGGAATACATTTTCAAATTATAGTCTATGATTAAAAGAAGACACTTAACCTAGGACCAAAAATAACATACCAAAAAAGACTGGCAACTCGGCCAGAATCCAAAGGACAAATATGTATAACAGCACTTCGCTTGAATAAATCTAGAACCTCTGCATGGAAGAAAAATAACAAATAGGAAAGTCTCTCTTTTGAGCCTGGCGTCATCACTATTCAACCCGTTTGTAACATTTTAACAGAAAATGACAAAATTATGTCTGTATCTTAGCGATAGCATTACAAATCTTCAATAGTTTTCGCTAGAATTCTAAAATGCAAAAACTTTCAACCATTCTTTAAAACATTCAATTCCCTTCAAATTAAATGCCTTCCCTTCCCGGTGTTGAAAATTAAACCGCAAAATCAAATCCGATTCACCTCGCCGCTCACAGCTCGGCTCATTTGTAATTAGATTAACCCAAAACCCGCACCGCACGCACACCGGCGACAGAACCTAATTATCGTCATTACACGCCAGCCGAAGCCACCAGCACCGACCGATAGATGGCGGTAGCGGTTGCGTACTAAATTTCTCGCAAAAAGTCAACCAAGCTTGAGGAATATGCACTAACCGGTGCGGCAAATTCTGATTCAATTACTGTGCCACATCGGAAAGCTGCATGGAATGGAGCTGATGTACAACTTTTGCCCTCTGGCCAACCGACCGTCGTTCGTATGGAACCGACTGTCATTGGAGTCGTGATAACGCTGACAGCTTCGGAAAGTTGAGATAACTATGTGAAAACTATGACTTTTCCAATTATCCATCCACTTTGTGCACTCGCTCGCAGCAAGTTTCAAGTGCAGCAAAATGGTTCTGAACTCTAACCGGAGAACCGACGCCCTATGCTTGCGGGGGTTGTTTTCATCAAGTTTGAAACTGTGCCGGGGGGAAATTGAATAAAGTGTCTTCGGTTCATCAGCTTGAAAGCTAATCCGTACAATCGAGTTGGATCTTTTCGGGTGATATAGTTTCGAGACAACAGGGTTCGTTGATCCCTGATTCAGTGAAACTGCTTTAAGTGCACTGTAAGTTGTTTCCATCATTCGTCGATTTGAGAATGCAATTCTGAGTGCAACGATCCTTTTGTTGAGATGCTATCATAAATTGCTCTCGCCTGGGGGAAAACCGAACATTCCCAGACAGCGATCCCCAATTAAGATCCAGAGGAAGATTCCAATTATCCTCTGGTTCGCGTCTTCCGCCGGTAGTAGGAATGCATTGTTTGGTCGACAATTGTAGCGAGAGAAGTTGCATCCTGACTCGCACAATGAAAGCGGAAATAAATTACAAGAAAACCCCCCGGGAAAAGTCAATGGCGTAGTGAGCTTTTCTCTTGAGATAGTGAAACCGTTCCGCAGAACATAAGTCACCCGCATATCGAAACAGAAGGAGAAAGCATTCGACAACATATTCGATAAATTCAACTCCTCCCCAACAGCAGTTCGTCCCGGATCTCCGATGACACATACACCGGATATGGGAAAACTTTGAAGATGATTAAGATCCTGTCCGTGTCCTGTTCCGCCGCCTCCAGCTGGAAAAGACAAAGCCCGAAAGGCTAATGGTTCTTTTTACGGTAGAAGAACTTTTTCAACTTTCAACTTCCAGTAAAAGAAAAGACGAAGTAAACGATGGCTTAGCTTTTGTTCTGCCATAAGGGTCATCGTAGTTACTGCAGATGCAAGAAGAAAAAAAAAATACGACCTGAATGAGCGAAAACTTCTTGCAAGATGAATAGAACCTTGTATTCACTGGGAGGAAAGGATAATTAGAAATGAGTTGAATCTTATGCACCCGCACAAAAAAACTTCTTTTTTACTCTGGGGAACCATAAATACCTAGCCGGGCAAGTCAGCACAGTCAGCCAGCAGGTTAGTTTTGAGCCATTAAGCACGATTCGTTGCTCTGAGCCTGCTCATCGTGACTGCGCCTGGGAAAGCAACCACATGTCGTCGTCGTCCCGTGGCTTGATTACATACACGGACCCTACCAAACAACTAGCTGTAACTGTGGAGTAGTGGAATGAGTTCGGTTCTTGGTAGAAGAGCATACATACATACAAACCGACCCGAGTGCACTAAACCATCCGCCGTATCAGCGGTCCTCTTCCTCGAATGCACTCTCTAATGACCTGCGAAAAAGTGGATTTTCCGCAGTCAATTTCGGTTCCCTGCTCTGCTGCACGTTGCGTGGGATTTTCTACAGTGCCGGTTGGAATGTTTTCGGACGGGTTGGAAACTATGAACCAGCGTTGGCGTTGCTAATGTGATACAGTACGCCTGCCCCGTTGCCGAGAAGCGTGCTTGTTCACAGAATCGCTACGCACTGCGCACTCTTGGGGTTTTAGTAAGTTAAAGAGACTTTCAGCCTTTGGTTGGTTCGCCTCCTAAGGCCTCTCGAGAATTTTAAGTATGTAGGGGAAATGGCTCTAATGTTGGCCTATGGATCTAAGATTGGGCCCATCGCTAAAAATCTGCTATTGTTCAATTTTATCTAGATGAACGCGTCATTGGGACGGTACTTATGGATATTTTTGGTTGCTATTGAAAATATAGTCGATTGCTGAATTTATGTATGGACCCAAATTAGGGACACTTAGGCCAACATTACATACATTTCCCCTACTCTTTTTTTTTGGAAAACTCATCGCATCCGAGCTTCAGTTTTAGATTAAGACAGATCTATGATACCATTTTAGTTCTCGCATCACAAAATCACGAATGATTTCGCGTTTGGGAAATTTGCAATTTTTGTAGAGCTTATAAAAATTTAAAATCTTGAACTTAAGGTTCTTTAGTCAAACTTTCAGGATCTCAATCGATCTCAAGACATCTGTATATGGACTTAGATAATACAAGAATTCAGAATTTACAACATTGTTCTTATCATGGATTCCAAACTTTCAGGAATCTTCAGGTTCTTAAACATGCATCGTCTGATAACAATTCCTAAATCTCGGAGTCAGCAAATTGGCTTGCCACGGATTCCTTATCTTATCAAAAATGTCAACTTATCTGAAATGGACACAGATCTCAATTAAGCGTGCGTCAAAATGGCCGAACTTCAGCACAAACTTGGTTCATTGCCCCAAGTGAACAACTGTGCGAAATTACATGGCATTCAAAGAGGTAAAAATAAAATCGATTCGCCATTTGGCGTGGAACTGCTCTTCTGAATCAGTTCTCCAAGTTTCGTAGATTGTAACCCACATTGAACAATTATAATTTATTTTACTGCCTATAGTCACAAATAAGTCCCATATGGGTTTTCGTCAATTTTGAGTTAACAAAACTATGCACTATCAATTCGCATTTGGGTTCTCTTAGTTTCAATGATACAGTCAACTCTCGATGTTCTATATCTCGATATGTGACCACTTTTTTCTATCGGTCCATTCAAATGGTCTATTAAGCTTTTCTTATTCCATATCTCGATCTCTCCATATCTCGATGGTCCCTTCAATATCGAGATATGGAGAGTTGACTGTATAACCAAACAAGCAAGCTTTATTACAATTGATTGCACCTAACTAGAAAAAATCAATATTAAATTTACTACGGGTTTTCAAACAATTACATGAGAACAGCACTTCATAACTTCGACTGCCATTTTCTCAATATGCATCAACATTTTCCATAAGGGACTGATATTCCTGATATGCTAAATGATGCCCCAATGCTGGTTTGAAAAAGGAAAGCGTTGCATTAAATCTATTGATATTGACTTGCAAATAAATTAATATATGTACTAACTGAGCTGTCTTGGCCCGTGACCCATCTTACTCCACCTCAAACTAGTACATTTGCGTTGTAAGATCAAAATTACTTGAAAACGTCAAATCGCCAAAATTGCTCATTAAATCAGCTTGATGACAAAAAGTAAACGCCTGCAAAAAAACTACAAGGGACAGCCCTATGGGGTTGAACGCAATGGTGACGTAGGACTACGTGATTTTATATTATAAATGTTATTTGTTAACTGCAGCAGGAGCTTGTGTTTTGTGTAGAAATAGGAATTTGAGCGGAGATCTCTATGTTTATACTCGCGTTTATACTAAGCTTGGCATAGATGACCCACAGCGACTCACGAAGAGCTTCTGATTCCGATCAATAGCGGTGCAGCTTCTTCCTCCTGCTGCTGCTGATGCCGACGACCGGACACAACCACACACCGTGATTGGAACTGAATCCGATCAGCGGTTATGAGCACCCATGATAGCTAGCTGCTTGCGGGAAGCCTTTTGTTGTGTACTGGAGAACACCACCATTCACCACACGGTGATTGAATAAACACGGTTTGGTGAGACCGGATGGAATTCAACTTTGAAATCCGTGCTAGGGAAATCGCTTTTCGCAGGCAATCGGTGATAATTTTAACTAGCGCAGCAACAGTTGCACATTCGTGCAATTTTCAATAGTGGCATTTTGAAAAATGATAGTCTCAAATTTTACCAGATGCGTAGGAATATTTCTGATCGATTGATGATAAAATTATTGAAATTGGTCCAGAGGCAGCTGAGTTATTAACGTCTGAAATCTTTCATAATTTTGTTTCATGTTCCATTTTCGGTTTTCACAAAGTGTACCCCCATATAGAAATGACAGACGTAGTCCTACGTCAACACTAACTTAAAAATAATAAAATAACCCGAGCACTCTCAAAATAATCTTGAAACTTAAAAATTGCTCTTAAAGGTCACACAAAGAAAAATAGCCTAAAATCACCACCAAGGCTTTAAAAACTTCAAATTGAAAGAGGTAAAGGCTTTCATTAATAAAAACAAAAAACTCCAAATTGAAAAAATCCAATAACCAAAAAACGCCAAAATCGGCTTTTAAAACACCAAAATAGATATAAAAAAGAATACAGTGATAACATCATTTGTACACTTTTCAAAAGTTTTTTTTATGGAAAATTGGAGTACTTATTAAAGCAGATTTGTAGAGTGATTTTCTATCGATTGGCGAATTTGGATTTTAATTTAATCTATGAATGATAAAGTTACAAGCGTTCAAAACCTAACACTATTTCGCCACGCATTTTTTTTTAATTTGTTCGCCAGTATAGTCCACAAAGACGTAATTCTACGTTGTAAGTGGACAACCCCTTCAATGTTCAGGTTGATCTTTGAAACCTACAAGTTATGCTGTAATAACAGTTTCGTCTTAGCTGTTGTCGAAAACGGCAGTAGCAGTTGTACCTCTCTGTAGGGATCACACAATCGTCTGTATATTTTACAGAAGCTATTGTTCCGCGCTTTGTTCAGCGTTGAAACCACACACAAAAAAGATGATGATGATGGATGTCCAAGTGAAGAATGCGATCAAATTTAATACCTCGAATGGATCCGCAAGTTCCACCTCTGACGAAATTTCCAATTTTGTGAATGCACTGGATGCGAATCCCGTTCGGATCAAATCAACTTACCGGATTTCAGGAGAAAGAACTTTTCATAAAGTTCAAGTTGGAAGAAGCTGTGTATAGCTCGGAAGATTTAAATTTCGAGCGGAAAGGCAGTATTGGTTAGCATGTCGAATTTTGCATGTGCGTGTGAATGATTCCTGATCTTAATCTATTGTTAGTACTGGGGAATTATGGCAAAGATAAGCGTGTCACCCGGGAATAATTCCCAGCGGAGCTGTGCTGCGATATGCACACAGATGTGTGTGTGTCAAAAGGAAGAATTTGTTGGGAAGTTGAACCACTGCATTCATTATTTGAAATTTGCATCATGAAAGCTGACCGCCATTTAATCAGTGGACATCTAATTGCCTGGACACGTCCTTTCCCAGTCAGTTATGATATGGTTAATGAAACCAACTACCTTTCCAAAATTAGCAGACCAAATTCCACTAGGTTGTAAGATAATACCACCAATAGATTTAGATCTACGCCTGTGTAATGCAGCACAACTGCAGAGCAGATGATCCAAAGTTTCACGTTCTATGCTATAGAAACGGCAGATATCGCTCTGAATCCGACCAATGTTCTTCAAATGATATCTACTCGGACAGTGCCCAGTTACTAGACCAGTGTATTTACTAAGAAAAAAATACAGATATTTGCACCTCTATAGTTTCTCCTTAGGCAAGCTGGCGTGTGTGTCCCAGGACCAAAGATTCCTGCACCTGTTTGTGTTCCAATTTTTGAGCCATCTGTGAAAATTTTTATTGAGCCTTGACGAACGCTTGGACCACCGACTTCCCAATCCGAACGCAACGTTTCACATATGTTGAAAGGGAGTGTCATAGTTGTCCTCTGGTTTCATCCAGTCTCCATTCATACTCATCACTGACTGATCCTCTTTGGAAGTATTGTAAAATGCTAAGGTGATCAACCAGATCCCTCGGTATGACTTTTTTTTAGACCTTTTGAGCCTCAGAGCACATCTTTCCGCTTCTAGATGCACGTAATCATGCAAGGGCAGCAGATGGACGATTTTGATGGGGTGCAGCGCATCGCACCCGTTATAGCAATACATACTAAATAGACGTTGTAGTTTTGCCAGCTTTCTAAGTGCGGTAGCCTCTTTCGTTTTTGGCCACCACATTAACGAAGCATAAGTTACTTTTGGACGGATTACTGATGTGTAAATCCACATTGTCATTGCTGGTTTCAAACCCCATTTTCTACCATCAATTAAGGAGCACAACCACAGGGCACTGGTTGCTTTGTTGATCACAGAATCAATCTGAGCATTCCAATTCCACTTGGCATCCAATATAACTCCTAGGTATTTGACCTGTTCACTATTATGGATCTGTTCTCCTCCATGCTTGAACTCCTTTAGTTTGAACGTCCTCTTTCTAGTAAAAGGAACGATTACTACTTTCGACGGATTAATGTTTAGGCTCTCCTTAATGGGTAAACTTCAGAGCCTGTTGCATTGTTTCTGAAATGATCCGTAAAGCGAACGACTTCGAAACCTTTCCCATCTAGGCTTCTTAGAAGAACATCTACAACTAAAGACCCCATTAGTGGTTAGAGGACTCTTCTTTGAGGACAACCTTTCCTTGCCTTTACTGTTGTAGATGAGCTTCCCAGCCCAGAAGTGATTTTCCTTTTTGCAAGCATAGTATGAATCCAGTTGACGACGTGCGTGTCGGAGTTCCTTTTCTTCAAGGCGTCAACCGTTGAAGAATAGGATGCGTTGTCAATAGCTCCTTCAATATCCAAAAAGGAACAAAGTGCGATTCCTTTAACTGAAAGTGATTTTTCGATTTTAGTTACCCAAGAATGGAGAGCAGTAACTGTTGATTTTGAAAATTGATACGCAAACTGGAAGTTAGATAATGGATGCGTTACCTCCTCGCTTAATTTCCTAAATCGGAAGGAGAATAAGAATAAGTACTTCTTATGAAAGAAGAAAGGACATCGGATGAATTCCTGCCCAAGCGGACGGCCCGAAATGAGCCATATAAGCAACAACAGCACGACAAACAGAGCGACAGCAGTGTGTACACGGATGTAGTGGTTCGATCTGATTAGATTCAAGAGCAACAATTCAACGGAGACGCTAGAGGTCGAGATAATACTGGAGGAAATCATTGAAGATACATTAGCAACAACTGACGAGTGACGACGAAAACTATGCGAAAGGTGGCAAACGGGAATAGGAAAAGGGTGAAGAATCCAGAGTACTGAACTAATACCAGCAGCGGCTTAAACAGCGAATTCAAACACATAAAGCAACCAACGATACAAACAAAATGTTTGCTACGACTACCACGACAAACTCTCTCAAGCTCGATATATTGCTTGCCTGCTTTGTTGCAATAATTATGGTTGAAGACATAGCTTGATCGGAATCGGGAAAAGACATAACAAAAAAAAAAATCCCATTAACACACGTGTATCATCCTCGGCTTTACTTCTTGAAGCAGTTTACTAACACTTTGGTCGTTTTCTTCTACCAGCCTGAGCGAGCTGTGTTGCAGGAGCTGTTTTTCATGGACAAATAAGAAGATTATATCACAGGGGGTGGCCAGTGAATTTTCATTTTAAAATTCCCGGTTTTCCCAATTCAAGTCTTTAAAAAATCCCGGTTGTTAATGTTTAACAAAAAACGAAATTGAACGCATTTTTAAGAACGTGCTGAAAGGAATTTACTGAAAGGATAAAAACAATTGATTTAAGAAGATTCCCAAGAATCTGAGGCTTTGAAATTTGTGTGGAGTCTTGAACTTGAACTTTTTTTTTCGAAATGTTTGATTAATAACAATCTTCGTGATGCAAGATTTGGAGTAATAATATTTAAATTGTGAAATTTCGAAAAAAAATTCAAGATAACACTTTTGAAAAAAAAGATATATCATACTTATGAGTTGTGGAGTCATAATTGTCACACTCTGAGACTTGGAAGCATTTTAAGAGTTACAACAAATTACAGAACAATCTATAGAATCTAGCGGACAAACCATGGAATTTTTAGTAAAATTTAAAAGAATTCAAAGTGTTGATTTCAAACAAATATTGAGAAGGATTCTCACACAGTTTTAGAAGGAGAAGTTCTGAGCAGAATTCCAGAATTATTCTGTCATGAAATCCTTAGAAATTGTCAGATGAATTTTGAGGGATTTCTGTGGAGAAGAATGCATGTTCTAAATTTAATAGTTAGGTAATTTTAGAAGATTTAAAAGGAAATTGTGAAAAACAAAACTTTGCGGAAAATTCCTACGTTATTCTGAGGAGATTTGTATGGGAGTCGTGGGGAAAATGACAGATGACGTTTAAGAAGAATTCCAAGAGAATTATGATCAGAATTCAACAAGAAACAGAGTTCTAAGAGTGTTTTGGCAATAATTTCAACCCTAGTGCGAAAGATTCATCACAGAACTATAACAAAAATGATTGCAAAAAAAATTGCTGATGATTAGAAAGAAATTATTTGAGGGGTTTATGTGGATTTTTATAATTAAAATTTCGAAAGATTTCTGCAGTTTTGAATAGAATTAAAATAAATTTTTGAAAAGATTTTCAAAGGAATCAAAGTCTCCGGATAGGCTCAAGGGAATTCTAAGAAGGATTCCAATTCAATTCTTAGAAGGGGTTGCAAGAGAATTCCAAAAAGAATTCAACGGTAATTATTACGCGGAGTGTTTTCAGAACAATTTCAAGATAATTCAGAGCAGGATTCCAAGTTAAATATGAAATTCATACCATGAGAATTTTGAACAATGAAAAATTAAAGCCCCGGAAAAGAATAATTCAGTTTCTGTTTTTACAAATAGTTGTTTCCCAAATCCAGCATCTTAAATATTTTCTTTTAAGGACCATGCACTTAACATCTGAAATTGAAACGACAAAAATCAGTTTGCAAAATTGCTGAGTGATTAAATTGTAAAAAAATAAGACGGGAAACTGAAGAAAACTATGCAGCAAATAGAGCAAGACATTCATTTGGTAAAGGATAACTCTGTTTTAATGGTTTATTCTGAAATTCTGGTGTAAAACTTTGTTCCTATGGTAAGGTTAATCTGACAAAGCTTTATCGTTCGGCGTTGACCGCTTGTCATTTTGTCATTTGGAGATATTTTTGATTCCTTGGGCGAAGAACAAAGTGCTACAGGCGAGAGAGGCAAGATTTACAAATTAACCCTTCGGCTCCGTAGAGGTTTATAAGACGTGGAGCCTACCAAAAATACAAATTGGAAAACAAAACTTGCAATATGAAGGGAGCGATGGGGTAAAATGGCCACCCTAAACTTGAAGTAAAATTTAACAAAAACTGAATAAAATTTCTACGATAAATTGAGTGATTATGGAGTACTTTCCCTAATTACATTGATTTTCAGAAAATTTCCTTTTCATTTGATGATGATTTATCACGAATCAAAAACAGACTAAATTTTGTTTTGTTTTATTCAAGAGATTTTCAGCCTTGGGCTGGTTCATCTCTTCAGACTAAAAATGAAAGAAAGAAAATCATGGAGGGTAAGACGGCCACATGAAATATATTATGATCCTGGCCACATTAAAGGTTACTGTCTTCGGCAAAATTGCAAGTAGGTCCAGGGGGATGGAGAACAGTAGTACTATGCGGCGCCAATGAGCAAAATATATCTTAAGATCTTTACTATTTAGAATATTTCCGTTTTCAGGAAGGTTGTTCAGCTGATCATTGTCTTGAAATTTGTGGGTTAGTTAGTTAAGAATTTTCTCACTACGTGACACTAGTCTACGTGTGGACTTCACGTAGATGTCCTGACTTCATAGATGGTGAGGATTTCACGGTATAGCTTATAGATACAGAAAGTTCACATGTACGCTAGCGCCGCGTAGTGAGGAAATTCCTAATTTACTTGTGCATCATCACCTTTTGGAATGCCTTGATCATCTTACTTATAATGCCGGTAACAGAAGCTTCTTAGAAGCCTGAACCACTTATGAATTGACTACTTTTACGGATGTTCCGGATTTTCTGGTGAATTCCCGGGGGCCTCCATATCCCGAAGGGGGCCTCCATATCATATAACTGATGACAGTTCTACAAATGTTTTCGAAAAAAGCCTGATATATTTATTGTTGTTTGCGCATTCAGTTTCAGGGGCCTCCCTTAGCTCAGTCGGTAAAGGCGCAGCTACAAAGCAAGACCATGCTGGAGGTGGCTGGGTTCGATTCCCGGTTCGGTCTAGAAATTTTCCGGGTTGGAAAATTTCTCGACTTCCCTGAGTATAGAAGTATGATTGGACTTGCCACACAATCATATCAATGCAAAAATGGTACAGGCATCGAAAGCTCTTAATTAATAACTGTGGAAGTGCATCTAGAACACTAAGTTGAGAGCACGCAGTAAGCTAATATGCGATATGCAATAAGCTTGAAATGCGACGACGAAGAAGAAGAAGACGAAGAAGAAGAAGAAGAAGAAGAAGAAGAAGAAGAAGAAGAATCATTCAGTTTCAACGAACCAAAGGTGGATACATATCAAAATGAAACAGCTTCTGTAATCAGACTGCAAACGACGTGTGCTTCTCTTAGTAAAATTACCTCAAAAATTAGGTTGAAATATTGCTCAAGCCATCGTTGGAAACATACCTGAAAAGAAAGGGAAATAATAAAAATTAGCATCTCTGAATGATGAATTTGTGTATTATTTATGCAAAGCGTCTATCGAGCATATCATGCTGCAGGTAGTGTATACAATTCTTACGAGAACGGTAGCAGTAGTTCTGATAACAGCCAGTAATCAAACAACTTTTTTGTAGATTTTTCACCTTCTTAAGTATCACCTTAAAAAAGATAATTTTACACATGTTTTATACAAAACTGTAAGAAAATCATTCTTACGTTCCCCGGTTGTAAGTTTTTTGTCAAACGACTGATTATAAAACATCGAGTTATAACAAAAAAAAATTCAATCATTCGCCTCGAAATGTCCAAAAACATTCAATCTCCGGAGCAATCTGCATTCCGGCAAAAGCGTGACTGCTAGCTTCGCCAGAGCCGGGTCAATATTCTCATTCTCACACCAGTTTTTTTTAACACTCAATTCTGGACCTGCTACAGCGCCCAAGCACCCAGGAGCATCCTCATCCTCGTCGTGATGAGCTTTTCAACCAACCGCCATTCTCCACCAGAAGCGCCAACATTGGGAAAACTATAGGTAGTCTTTTCTGGCCCGTTGCCACTCAGTGGAAATGCAAACAAAAAAAAAACACGAAAGGGTAATCACACCTGCCTTGTTCAATTCCCTTTCTGGGTGTGCTGCAAGAACATGACAGCAGAGGGGCACGACTCACGGATTATGTACGCTTGCAGTCTCTCTGTCGGCCGCATCGATGGGAAAATGAAAATCATAAACATTTTTCATGTCTGTGCTAGAGGGAGCGAATTCTCTTTGTCCCACAGATTCCTCGTAAGCTACCAGTGATGTCCCGAATAGAAATGTAAATACATTTAGCTTAGTGCGGGAATCGAAACAATTTTCTTCATAGCGACTGACGTCCCTATCCGCGAACAACAAAACCCATTTTGGAAATTGAGAGCTCATTGCTAATCGGGTACATTCGAAACAAGAACCAAACCAAAGCATCGCCAATATAGGCCTACAAGCGCGCTATACCAGTAATCCTGCAGGAGAGGCTCAAGAATGATTCCATTGAGGCAGGCTGCAGCAGCACGGTGCATCAATAGGCTGTTTCGATGGAGATGCACTGGCAAGGTGCATCTTTCGGTATGCAAAAGTTCTACTCACAGCCACAGTTCGGAGGGGCGAAATGCAAAAGCTCATTTCATCCCATCGCATCGGTTTATTATGCATCCCGAGTTGGAATGACGATGCTATTCACATAAATTTCCATATCGCAAAGGAATTTATCGTCTAGGAAAAATTCTAAACCCGGATGCTTTGCTTGGTGGGGAATGGGTGGAATGCAGGGAATGCCTTAGCAATGGTACCTCCGACTGAAGATTAGAACCGTCTCGACGCTCTTATTTATGGTTCTCTTTCTCCAGGGAAAAAAGTCTCTTTATATGACTGTTGAAACTGGGATTCGAGTGAGAGTTCTTTCTCCAGGGTTGTTGTCAAATGTACAGACTGTTAGAATGCTAATTCTTCGGGCAGGAAGGCAGCTACACACTCAATCTAATCGATTACCTCGGCATTTACTTTCACTGATTTCTCAGCAAACTATCTGATTGTTAGCTGAGATCGTAGCAAAAATCTAATTTCGGCTGTTAAAATTTCGGCAAAGACAATTAAGTGTGTAGGTGCTCCTAGAGAATAATGATTCGTTAACGTGCTAATTTATCATTTTCGGAGCCCTGCGACGATAGGAACCACCGAAACTCTCCAAGGGGCGCGTCGAGGAAGATAAATCACGAAATTTTGCCATAAGTGACATGAAGAAGGGGCTGTTGAGACATTTTCTACGGCAAGAAATATCCTGATAATCGTCCGACGAAGTAGAAGGATGATATGATTCATACTCAGAAAACTTTCAACGACTCGTCTCAAAGCAGCAGTAAAAGTCGCACTTCAGTTTCCTGGAAGCAGTAGAGTCCAAAGTACAGGGAACACAGCGAACTTTGAGGTTATAATGATAGTGGTTTGAATATTTAAAAACACTCCAAGAACCAAGGACCATTCGTTGGTGTTCAGAGACAAGACTTTACAACGACCGCAGTTTTTCTTGGAGAGGGATGATGCATTATTAATTCCTGATTCGGTGTGGAACCGAATGCGGTAGATAGTAAATAACCTGCGGAAGCACTCTCAACAGATCACTTCGAACGAGTGGCAAGTTGGTGGTACTTCTTTCCCAGCAAAGAAAGGAAAATCAATATTCTTTTTCGTAGGATACCTACTGTAAGGAACCACTTGGGTAGGAGACAAAAGTACGGCACGTGCAGCTAAGTATCGTGTTTTGTTGGTCGGTGTAGTCAAACGCAACCGCATCGTATTTCGGTAATCCTCAGCCATGAATGAATAGGTAAGCGAGCGAGCGACGGACCAGCAGAGAACGCCTATATCGATTAGCGGTGGCGGTGTAGCTCATTTTAAACCGTGCTCGGTTAGCTTTCTATTCATAGAGTAAACAAAACTGTCGGGGTGGAAAGGGAAGCGAACTAATTTGGTGTTGGTGACTCCCCCTCTCTTCTGCATGTTAAGGCAGACAAAACCAAGGCGTTTGGAGATACCAGGTGCTCTAACTTGTGAACTCAAAACAAGCAGCCATTTTTGATGGCCAATTTGGTACCGTTATGGACCGAAATCCAGACACTTTTTGAAGTTCATTATCAATATCTACCATGCTTAAGATAGCACGTAAATTTTATCATGACGTTCAGAATCATCTCTGATATTTATTATTGTGCTGCAAAGTAGACGTAATAATTAATTAAAAATCAAATATCATGATTACCAAACCGTCCGGTATTCAGGGCATAAAGGTATATGTATAAGCATCTAACGCGAGCTAAGTACTCCGCTAGGATAGCTTATGCCTTGAAAAGGAGACTCCCTTTTAGAAACTGATGTCTTCGAAGTTGGGCCTGCCTTTTCAAAAATGATAACACTGCAATTTCCTACCACCTTTTGTCCACAAACTGAGTATTTAAGAACACCTTGTATTTCCAGACGCCTTGGACAAAACAATGGATTTGTAAATGATAGCTGGAATCGTATAAGTTACTGGCTTTTGGTGAATACCTACTGCTTGTACCAGAGGGAAAGAATAATCCAGGATCGTCTTTCATAACGCAGCAATGGGATAATGAGCTTTTGTTGGTCGTTGTAAAATATCTACAATACTTTGCAGACAGAAGGTAAAACTGTTTATGCATTTAATATATTGAAATTGTACCTTTGAAAATGTTGAAAATATGCATCTCCTGGTCTATCACTTTTCCGATGGAAAATAATTCATTACAATTTCACATAGCACCACCAAATCACATGAACCTTATGCGTCCAATGAAGTTTATGTGATTTATCATTACATGAATATTATATATATATTAGACCTGTTCATTTTAAACGAAATGTTCGGAATGTAACGGGTCAACCGTGATTACTGTTCGTCATGTTAATTTGAACTTCTGTGCAAATTTTCAGCAAAATCGGTGATGATTTAGAGGTGCTTCAAGTTAATTTTATGTTTTTAAGGTAATTTACGGCTTACAATATTTGTATCTCGAGACTGAAACAACGAAAGCTGCTGTAACAACTTTCATAGCAAAGTTTAATGTGTTATGTATCAACTTTGTAACCAAAGGTTGACTATTCGAAGTGATTTTATTGAAGTTTGACTTAGTTTCATGCTTGAAGATATCTTAAAAAGTGAAGAATTTTAAAGTATTTGTTCTACGAATTTTCCACCCATATGACATAAAAATGTGTAGTGTACGGCATAATGTTCCTCATATTGTTCTAAAAGTTTCGTTCCAACATAGTTTTCGTGTATATTTCATAGATTGAGAGATAAAAATCAGAAAAGATGCCGTTTTAGCTAAAATTCACAAGACAACAGAACCAATAAAAGTCAATTAGATTGACAGAACATAGTTGCATTGCTTTTCAATGACGACCGATGACTGTTTCATTGATATATGATTTTTTCATAACTATGAATCCTCAGTAGACGTGTTTTTTATCAAAGGCAAGTGTCACTCGAACCATAACAGCAATTTATAAAATAACGAATATTTTGAATGGCTCGGCTGGCTGGGTTAAATGGCTCATAACTACGACAGCAGCACCCTGGATTTGTTCTTTTTTTTTTGTTCGAAATCTTCGACATTTGTCAATGTTTTATCTACCTTGATAATTAAATTACTGAACAAGATTTCTTTGTAATGTTCTCAATACTTGCTTTAGAATCATTCCTCTACAGAGCTCCTTACAACAGTCCTCTAAAGTAAACATGAGATTCTCTTTGATCTTTCCTTGTAATTTTTTAAACAACTGTCCTGAAATACTCTGGAGAACAATCCAAAAAAGTCTTGGTATTCACCTTAAGATTCCCTAAAAACTCAATGATTTAAATTTAAATTTATTCTCATGATTCAATATAAAATTCGCTTGAATTTTCCTCAGAACTCCAATGCAATTCACCTCAGAAATGTCTTGAAATTTTGCTCAGAATAATCTTGGAGTTCTTTTCATAATTCTTCTGAAAATTCACTTGGAATTCTCCCAAAAATCCTCAAGCAATTCTTATCAGAATGCCCTTGGAATTGGCCTCGGAATTCCCTTGAAACTTTTCTCTGAATCCCTTGGGAATTGCAACCTCCAAATTCGATTCTATTGATATTTTTTTTTTGAATTTTCTTGGAATAATCTTCAAAATTTCTCAGGAATTTACCCTACAAATTAGTTAGTTCCAATTTTTTGCCGAGATTTGCACAGCCGAGTGCTCAGCAATCTGTTTTACTGAGATCCCAGTAAAACTGATTACCGAACGCTCGGTTGTGCAAATCTCAGCAAAAAAGTGAAACTATACTCAGAATAGCCTTGAAGTTCTTCCCGGAATTTATTTGGAGCCCTGACCAGAAGTCTATATAAATTCTTCTCAGAGCTTGTAATTTGGAATATTCATGGAGCACCTACGAATTATACACGGAAGACTTCTTAAAATTCCCCTTCTCACAATTATCTAGGAATTATTCCTCCAGTTTATTTGGAGACGTAGTCTGAAATACCATGGTGAGCAGTTCCACGCCAAATGACGAATTGGAAAAACTCGTCATGCTTTCTGCAACGTGGGGCTTTAGGTAGTGATGAAACGCCGCTAGAACTATTCCACACTCTACTGGAACTATCAACCTACCCTCTTCAGACCTTTCTCTAGCTTATACATTATCTCACTCTGGATATATGGAATGTTTCATGCACTACTTCTTACTATTTCCTGGAATGTCCACAGATCTTATCAACCATCTTACGAAAGTTCTTCAGATTTTCCTTCGAAATTCTTAATGCTTATCCTGAAAGTTTTCCGAAAATTTCTAAAGATGCTCCAAAAGTCTTTTGGTATTTTTTGTATCTTGCTTGGAAAGTTCTGTACTTCCACAGAGGAGAGCATTCACATAAAGATGAAGGTTTGCGAAAGTTGTGATCGGCCAGATGTTAGGTATCGAAAAATAGGAGGGAGGAGAGGGCTACGAAATGTATGCACGGTGCCTACGCAGTTAGTTCATTTTGTGACTGGTGTTTTCCCACCTGACAGTGCTTCTCGCCATTTTGTACCGAAACCGAATTCGAATCCAATGCTATCAGGCAAAGGCCTCTGCTCGTCCTTTTCTGTACATCGAAGTCGTCTTAAATCCACTCGATCTATGTCGTCAGTCACGCTACCTGCAAAAGGCTCCGCAGGACGCCTTCCACCTGGTCGATAAAGCTTGTCCGCTGCTCACCCCATCGTCTAGTTCTTGTCGGATCGTTTTCGAGAACCATTTTCACCAGATTGTCGTCTGATATTCTTACGATGTACCCAGCCCACCGTAATCGCCCAATTTTTGCAGTGAGCGATGGACGATGGGTGATTATCCCTGTAGCTGATGCAATCAGCAGTTCAATCACCTCCTTTACATTCTATCATCCATCTGGAATCCACTGGGTATACTACACCGTCTGTTCGAACACACCAAGGTCCTCCACAGTTATAGTCGCAGACTCGTGGCCGATTTGTAGATTGTCAACTTCGTACGATAGCGAACTTTATTCGATCGGAACATCCTTTAGACTCCATAGTAAGCTAAACCCTCTGCCATAATGCGTTTTTTAATTTTTCTGTTTGTGTCATTATCGGCGGTCACCAGTGAGCCCAAATAAATCAAATCGTTAACCACGTCCATTTCATCGCCATCAATCCGAACTCGTGGTGGGAGGCTCAATGACAAGTCCAAGCGCTTGGCCTCAGCCTTGAGTACGTATACACCATCGTCTCAATGTTCCGTGCTGTGAAATCGACGTTGGTGAAGCCAAGAAGCTAAACGAACTTCCTGAAGATCATCACACTCTTCTGATCGCACCTTATAGAGCAATATTAAACATCAGACACGAAAGTTTATCACCATGCCGTAACCCTCATCGAAAAGCAAAAGGACTCGAGAGTGTCCCCGAAACTGAGACAACGCACACCACTCTAATCATCGTTGCATTGACCAAATGTGTCTGTTTATCTGTGGGTAATCTTCGTTCCGGAAATTTTTTGTCAAAATTCTTTAAATAGCTCCACGGAATTACTAAACGGTGCATAAGCAAAAGCTCTAAGGGACGCGGCCAAAAAAAATTGAATGGACAAACATTCAAAATGGACAAAAGATCAAAATGAACTGAAGGTCGCAAAAGCCAACGTCAAAATCGACAGAACTGCTCATGATATAAATTGTAAGAACCTACAGAATTGTTGAATGTAGTTCAAGTAGTTGAATGTATTCGTTTCAATAATTTGTGTAATGAAATTCAGCCACCCCACTCATATGCTGGACAACATACAGCTGAAACTGCAATTTTTGATCATTTGAATATTTGATTCTTCAACTTTGAGTCTGATCTAAGTCCTATTATTATCATCCAAAAAGCATTATTATTATAGGGTAAAGGCTACAACTTCAAGAAACTTTCGATAATTTCAGGAAAATGTAAACTTCAGAAATGTGTAGCAACTTCCAGCAAATCTCCAATTCTGAGAACTTCAAACATTTCCAAGTAAGTCCTTTAGGAAACTTTGACCAATTTTTGGAAACTTTTGAATAAATTAGAATATTTCAGAAAAGTTTGCAGAATTTCAAGAAAAACAAGGAATTCCAAAAATTATCATAAAATTTGAAAAACATAGAAAAATTCCTTAAAACAAATAATTCTTAACTCCTGCTGAACAAAAACAATGTTCAACACTAGAGCCATTTCCAGAAATATCAAATTGACCCATTTAAAAATAAAATGTCCAATACATTACACTTTAAACAAACAATATAAATGGAGTTGGGTCGGCCTCCCTTAGCTCAGTCGGTAAAGGCGCAGCTACAAAGCAAGACCATGCTGGAGGTGGTTGGTTTCAATTCCCCGTCCGGTCTAGGAATTTTTCGGGTTGGAAAATTTCTCGACTCCCTGGCATAGAGTATAATTGGACTTGCCACACAATTATACTAATGCAAAAATGGTACAGGCATCGAAAGCTCTCAATTAATAACTGTTGAAGTGCATCTAGAACACTAAGTTGAGAGCACGCCATATGCTAATATGCCTTAAGCAATTAGCTTGAAATGCGAAGAAGAAGAAGGGTCGACCTCACGCTATGAAGGGGCGGAACTGAAATCTGCATCGAACCCGGCTGGACATCGCAACTTAGGCAGACCCAGGGGCTCAAAGTGGAGAAGCCTCAACAAGAAAATAAAGCAAGTCGATAGTAATTTCACCTAGGCCAACGTTAAAGCAAAAGCAAGGATGGGAGTCTTTCTCGTTAACCCGTATTAAATTATTTTAGCGCCATCTTCAAGTTATCACAGGTTATAAACTTGAGGCGCAATTAACCTTTATTTTTCAGAAAAGTTTGCAGAACATATGTTAGATTTTTCAAACCGAACTACTACCAACAAAGCCGTCTAAACCTCCCTGCAAAAAATATCCTCCAGCCATCGCTGTATCATTCTTTTGTGTATTTACCGAAACCTACACGTTGCGTCATCGTCTGCTTCCAAGTGTGTTTATCAACGCAAAACCCTCTCGAAAAACAGTGCCGCGCCGATTTTCCCCACAATCGAAATCACCCAAAACGTGCCGCATGTATAAACCCACCTATTGGGTCCGCTCATTTTTCGACTGCCTCAGGCATCCCCTTTAGACAGGGTCAGCTTAGTCTCGCTGTAGGTTGTCTTCGGTGGAGTCCACTATGGAACCAATTCACAGGAACCAGCTGATAGCTTTTGGCGTGCTAGCCATCCTGAGTAGCACCGTAGCCTATCCACCTTCACAGCGAGAATGTTTATCGTCGTCGGCCGAACTATGCAACTACCAGAATATTGTGTGTTTTATTTCGGCAGCTAATGGTCACTTTAACTACGGTACTCTCCAAATCGGATGGTGTACACACTACATTCTAATCGATTTGATTGTGCTGAACAGTGAAGGCAAGCTGTTGATCATCGAACAGTCCAGTCCAGGTGAGTTGTTCAGCGGTTCCCGACTTCGAATCCAACGTTCACTGAAATAATCTTTCCAGCGTTAACTCAACTCACGGAGTTCAAAGCACGGATAAGGCAGGTGGGTGATCGCGCAAAGTTCATACTGGCGATCGGAGGAATCAATCAAGACTCGGCACACTTTTCGCGCGCGATCGAGGATCGTGGAAGATCACACATGGTGGCAAAAAGTCTGGTGGCTTACGTACAGAAGTACTGCTTCGACGGAGTTGACCTGGCGTGGTTCTACCCGGGAAGTTTCGGTGGCTGTGAGGCGGATAAAGCCAATCTGGTTACGCTGCTCGAGGAGCTGCGTTGTCAACTTCAGGATGGTGAGAGTCTTTCACTGACAGTTGGCGTGGATCCGCAGTTCAATATGCGTTACAATATCTCGCAGATTGATTCCTACGTAGATTTTGTCAATATCATGAGTGGAGACTACCACGATCCACAGCAAGTGTCGCATGTATCTCCGCTGTATGCGGGTGACACGAAAGATCGATTCAACGTGGTGAGTAGAGTTGGATTCAGGGTTAGTGTGGCATGTTCATAATGATCTTTTTCCAAGTATTCCAGCGTGAATGCTTACGTGCAAGCTGGACTACAACCCGATAAAATCGTTGTGTTGACGTCCACCTACGGATATCTCTACTCGCTGCGAATTTGCCGTCAAGGAGGACAGGAAGTAGTCAAAAGTGTTCAGAGGCTCAGTAACCTTTGTGTTCGGGATATTCTTAAACAGGAGAGCTTTCATACATCTTGGGATCAAGCGCGGATGGTTCCATATGGTACGCTAATACAGGACACCAGTAAGAAATGGATTACCTTCAACGATCTGGAGTCCCATCGAAAGAAGGCCGAGTTTGTACAGAAGTTTCAACTGGCTGGAATCGGGGTGTTCACGTTAGATCAGGACGTCACGGATGAATGCTCCGGTGGAATACCATTTCCATTTTTGTGGGCTCTGGTGAAGGTTTTGCGACCGGATTTCGAATTCCGAATTATTCCTAGAATTGTTTGGGAGGACATTCCGGAAGTGCCGGTGGCAAAATCACCTCGGGAAAACGACGAAGACGTGTTGGTGCAGTACATTCCTGAAGGAGATGCACCAAGGTATGGTGCAGCATGTACCAAAAGCAAATCTGTTGAGTTTGAAGACAAACGGTATCAAAACGCACCCGAAGGTGCAACTTGCCGACCGTTCACTATCATCAGACCATCTACTACAACCAAGTGGATAACAACAACAACTCCTACTACCACAACCAAATAGACAACTACTAATGACACCACGATGGATTCATTTTAAATACCGTTATAATAGTCTACAGAAGTAGGAGTTTATGTAAAGACACACACGATCATCAATTTAATATCGAGGCAAAACTCCCTCTCTACGCAATTAAACGAAATTTCAAAATCTATAGGATTGTCTAATATAGTTGTTTCAATTCCTTTTCATTTTAATTCTATTTCCATTCAATTTCCTTTCAAATTCCATTTCCATTCCATTTCCATTCCATTTCCATTCCATTTCCATTCCATTTCCATTTCATTTCCATTTCATTTCCATTCCATTTCCATTCCATTTCCATTCCATTTCCATTCCATTTCCATTCCATTTACATTCCATTTACATTCCATTTCCATTCCATTTCCATTCCCATTCCATTTCCATTCCATTTCCATTCCATTTCCATTCCATTTCCATTCCATTTCCATTCCATTTCCATTCCATTTCCATTCCATTTCCATTCCATTTCCATTCCATTTCCATTCCATTTCCATTCCATTTCCATTCCATTTCCATTCCATTTCCATTCCATTTCCATTCCATTTCCATTCCATTTCCATTCCATTTCCATTCCATTTCCATTCCATTTCCATTCCATTTCCATTCCATTTCCATTCCATTTCCATTCCATTTCCATTCCATTTCCATTCCATTTCCATTCCATTTCCATTCCATTTCCATTCCATTTCCATTCCATTTCCATTCCATTTCCATTCCATTTCCATTCCATTTCCATTCCATTTCCATTCCATTTCCATTCCATTTCCATTCCATTTCCATTCCATTTCCATTCCATTTCCATTCCATTTCCATTCCATTTCCATTCCATTTCCATTCCATTTCCATTCCATTTCCATTCCATTTCCATTCCATTACACTTAGAAAATTATTACAAGTTGAACGCCACTTCAGATGAGACCATTGAAATTATCAGCTATCCAAAACTAGATGTCGCTAGAACCATTCGACTGAACCATTCGCAAATCATCTCTGCATGAGTTTTGACAAATAAACCGGTTCTTTCATCGATTCCGCTCTTCAGCTCGAACAACACGTGCGGTGCTTAATTTCCGCACTAATAATCGATACTACTCGGGCGGACTTTCTTGAAAACGTCCCAAACGTGCAGCAATGCGAACCCGATTGCGGAAATGAACGAACCGCTAGAACCTAGGTTTAGCTAGTTTTCTATTGCGATTGTTCAGTTGTTGGCGAATTTCGGTTGAATAAAGCTGCGAAAACAATGAGAATTCCATCGGAACTCTTTGGGTGGTCCCTGCTGGCGTTTGGCTACGTAGTTGCCCAAACCTCTTCCAGTGAACGCTGTGAGAGTGATTACCAAACGAAGATTGTGTGCTTTGTTTCCGCCACCAATCAACGGTTCGGCTACGATCGTCTAGGACCCTCGTTATGTACCCACTACATACTGATCGACTTGGCGATCTTAAACTGCGAGAAAAACTTGATGCTGGAGGAAAAGTATATGCCGGGTGAGTTTTTCGACATAGCGTGGTCATTTCCGGAATTAACTCGGCAGAGTGGTGTTGTTTTTCAGCGCTTACATCGTTTCTGGAATTCAAAACTCGCTTACGGACAGTAGGTGATACCGCTAAGTTCATCCTAGCGATTGGAGGCGCCAACCAGGAGTCCAGGGATTTTTCGCAAGCGATTAGTGGAGAAGACGGAGTGTTCGACGTGGCGGAGGGTATCGTAGACGTTGTGCGACAGTACGACTTCGATGGGGTAGATATTGCATGGTTTAATCCAGGTGAGGGTGATGATTCTAAAGCGAACAGGATCAATTTGGTGATGCTATTGAGGGAACTGCGACTTCAAATGGCGGCTGGGATGAGTCTCTCGTTGACAGCTGTGTTGGAACCAGAATACTATGATCTCCAGAGCATTGATGTCTACGTGGATTATGTCAACCTCTTGACCATAGATTACCATGACCCGATGAAACCTTCACATGTAGCTCCACTGCTTTCCATGGTTGAAGAAGATCAATCGAACATTGTAAGTAGTTAAATGAAAGAAGCACAAACCTTCACCTGACTATGTATTTCTTTCAAGTTCCGCAGTGTCAAAGCCTTCATCCAAGCAGGGCTTAATCTACAGAAAATTGTCGTGCTGACATCTACCCATGGTTACCTGTACTCGCTGAATCTGTGCGCTGCCGATGGAGAGGTGACGGTCGAAAGCGTACGGAAGCTAAGCAAGTACCGCGTTCAAGAGGTCCTGGAGCGGGAGAAATTCTACGTGATGTGGGACGATACGAGGCAAGTTCCGTACGGCACTCTTGCGCGAGGAATCGCCGAAAAGCAATGGATCACCTTTAGCGATATGGAATCCCATCGACGGAAGGCACAGTTTGTACTGAAATACCAGCTCGCTGGAATAGGTGTGTTTACCTGCGATCAGGAAGGAGAGGAAGATACGATCGATACAGATGGATGTTCCAGAGGCATCCCGTTCCCTTTCCTGTGGGCCATCGTGGACACCGTGAAGCCAAAGATGAAGTACGAGAATCCACCGCTGATTATTAGCGACGATGTGAGAGTACAGTACGTGCCGGAGAAGTATTAAATTGTGTTGCAGAATACTGCAGGATCTAGCTCGACTCGTTGGATTGATGAATAATCGGATTACTTACAATAAATGGTTGTGTGGTGAAATAACTAACTGAAGATGGTAGCTTGGTATCGGAAACTCAATCAAGCTTCTAGGGATTTAGGAAATCTGGGGGTTCCTTTTTAAGTTAGACGGGCATCCGAATTCCATATTTGAAGAAATCAGTTATTTAATGGAACTACTCTGAACTTCCCATAGTAGTCATCTACCCAGAGCTGCTCTTTCCCTTGAAATTTAAAACCAGTTTTTTCGTTTAAAAAAAAAAATCGGTCAATGCAAATGTGATCTCGGTGTTCCGGTGAATGAAATGAACACATTCTCATGAACCTAATTCGGGTTTTGATTTTTTTTAAATAAATGACGTCTCCTTTCACTTTAAGGATAATTTCATGATAATTTCTGAATATAATATATTGATATTTTCTACATGTTATGTCAAAAAAGCAGTGTCTCTTTGCAATGTTGAAGAACAGAACACCCATCATTTTGTCATTTCAACGGTGCTCTACGAATGTCAAAATTTAGTCAGGACATCGTACAATCTCTCTTTGAACTCCAGGGTGATTTGGAGAATCTTAGATATTTTGTTATCACAAATATATATTTTCCCTTAAGTAATGAGCTCTTACAAAGCTCTCTGGAGTCGTACCGACAATATGTACGACATATGCACATCGAGAAAAACTTGATTGAGCATGTAGAACTTAAAGATCAATTCTTCAGGATGGTTTGAAGATCTTATTGTGCCACGTATTTGCTGTTCTTGATTTCATACGGTATGTACGGCAGAACATCTATTTTGAGCCTCTGTTGATCTTTTAAAGATAAAGGTTAAAACTTCAGAATAATTTTGATGTCCTAAATCATCGCAAAAAAAATGTTTTAAGGCTACTTCTCTGTTTTTGGTACTATTATAGCTCAATTCTAACAAAAAACGCTAAAAGTTGCTTAAGATATGCCCTAGAAATAAAAAAATGGAACTGAAACGATAAAACTTGATGAATTCGGTTTTCTCCTCCGATAGCCGATAGCTTGCTTCCATCTCAGCAGCATTCGCATCCAGCACTTTGAAGGAAATGGAAATTTCACCCAATGACGGTCTCGCTCTTTCATTTTGGTAGTCAAAACGAATGGTGTTCTTGACCTCAATTCCTCATATCATCAAATTTAATTTGCTTCCCCGACCGACCGCGTGGCATGCAATGAACAAAGCGCTCCGAGTAATAGCCTCTACCGGAAATATTAACACGTAATTTGCCACCATGTTATTGAAACCAACAACTGAAGTGTCGTAATTAAAGTGTGAACTGCTAATTCTTACTAAATATGCCCCCAAGAGGGAATAATTTCAAGTCAACGGAGGGCTAATCGTAAACTTGTTGTCAAACGAAAAATTTCATAAGAAATTATTAAAATCTAATATATATCCAAAGATGTAGAGTCCAATACGATAAAAATTGGAATTTATGCAATGTTTAGCTTCTTTAGACTAATGTATCACAACGTATAACATAAAACCTACAGTCACCGAAAATTAATCTAATTAATATAAAGCAATCTTGAATATTTGAATTTGAAACTGTATCGTAAACTAATAGGAAAGTAATACATAAATTGATAAATATTAAATTCATGTCAAATTATTAAAATTAGTTTCGTAAAGTTTAAAATAAGTTTGTGTCGAAAACACAAAAAAAAATTGAAAAACCCTCTATATCTATAAACATAAATACAACCTATAATATAAGTCACCAATGATCGTATGCTAAGGTTTTTCTGGTTCCCTGGTCACCCTGTTAGACACTGAAGAAGTTTGCAACTAGTAAACAAAATACGTATCTGTTATAACTTTTTTTAAAGTGATGCTGAAAGTAAATAATGAAAGTGAATAGTGAATTGGTGATAGTGAAAGTGATACAATAGTAGTAGAATTACAAGAAAAATAACGCAATAAGGTACACAATTATTCTACTAAGACGCTCTTCATCATTTAGAATAAACAAATAAAAATGTTAGACGAAGAATCGATTTTAAGGGAGGGCTTCCATAGAGATTGAAGCATTCTTTATGGAAGGTCCCTTAAAATCGATTCTCAATAACATGCTAGAAAATTTGTGTCTTCAGCAAAGCGCCTTATTTCAACTTAAAACTTATCTGAAGACACCAAATTGATTAAACTTCATCTTCATGCACTTTTTTTTATGTTTTTCCTGAAATTCACCCTTCTAAACCACTGTGCATTAATGTCAAGATTTAAAAAGGCATGGCTTGCGATAAATTCTCACACCTCGTAAATTCTTGGACATGAAATCCCAAATACCCGTGACGAAATTCCGTGTTTGCTTGCAGTTGAGCTTCTCAAAATTCCAGGTCAAAACACAGTCTAACCTCTCTGAAGTATTCAAATGAAGTTCAGCAGAACAACAGAAATTCAGTTCCCCATCTTATACAGCTAAAGCCAAACTACTTTGTGCTCGATTGGATCTAGAAAGTCTACACAAATATTTACCCGAACAGCACGTCAACCAATCGCACTTACGTCTTCAAAAGCCCACAACCTAAAGATCGTAGCATTTTTGCCCTCAACGCCCCAAGTGCCGGAACGTGCTGCACACCGAAAACAGCGATTCGGTAACCAATCGGACAGTGCGCGCGACCTTTGTTATTACGAAATAGTTATAAAGGTACCCTCGGTAGCGTGCGCCAGCTCATATAGGTTTCAGTGACGAAGATTTCCAGAACCCCACAATGGTGACGGCGGAGTGGATTGCCCTTGGGGTGTTACTCGCAGTTGGTGTAGTGAATGGTGGCTCGGTTCGACGGTCCATTCCCGTAGTGCAGTCGTCGCTAGAATGTGAAAGCAGCTATCAGATCAAGATTGTGTGTTTCATCTCGGCTTCGAATCAACACTACAACTACGATAGTCTAGGACCGGGCCTGTGCACTCATTTCATACTGATCGATTTGGTCGGAGTGAACGGCGATGGCAAGTTGCTACTTATGCAACGATCCAGTCGAGGTGAGTTTGCTGTTTCACGTGTTGTAGCGATTGTGTAAAAATGAAACGTGGATTTTTGTTTTATCCAGCATTGACGCAGTTTATCGAGTTCAAGGATCGAATACATCAATCAGGTGATCCGGCCAGATTCATTCTTGCCATCGGTGGAGTCAATCAGAGGTGCACCCAATTTTCGAAGGCTGTCAACGGAACGGATCAGCGGTATGAGCTGGTGGATAATATTGTAACATTTGCGACGAAGCACGGACTTAATGGAATCGACATTGCTTGGTTCTACCCGGGGCAGTTTGGGGGTCGTCACGCGGATAAAGCCAACCTGGTTCTGTTACTTCAGCAGCTTCATCTTCGGATGAAGGCGTGCGATATGAGTCTTTCCGTGACGGTTGGCGTAGATCCACGGGACATCGACATCAGTTATGATGTACCGCAGATTGACCTGTACGTGGATTTCGTTAACTTCTTGACGGGTGATTACCATGACCCCAAGAAAGCTTCCCATGTTTCACCACTGTATCCCAGCGATCCCGACGATCGGTTGAACATTGTATGTATGTCTGATTGCTTAGGAAAAGTTTTAAATTCTACAATACCTGCTTCTAGGACTACAGCGTTAGGGCGTTCATGAAAGCTGGACTGAATCCTCAAAAAATCGTCATTCTTACGTCCACCTATGCCTACATCTACACAATGAAGTTGTGCATCAACGGTGGTCAGGCGTCCGTCAAAAGTGTTCAGAAGCTCAGTAAACTCGGTGCCCAGGAGATTATCGAACGGGAAAATTTCTACACTTCGTGGGATGATGCTCGAATGGTTCCGTACGCTACGTTGACTCATGGACTTAACAAGAAATGGATCACCTTCAACGATATTGAGTCCCACCGGAGGAAGGCCGAATATGTAATACAAAAACAGTTAGGCGGAATCGGAGCCTACACCATCGATATGGACGATCACGATGGATTCTGCAGTGGAATACCATATCCATTCCTGTGGACTCTGGTGAACGTATGTGAACCGAAGTATTCATTCGAAGAATATCCACTGCTGGTCGATGACGACGTACCTGTGCAGTACGTGAAATACGAATCACCATGTGCTTCATGTGGCCTGCAGCAAGTTCTCGATTTGGACTCTCCCATCAAGTACTACAAACAGTGAGTGGTTTGTGTTTGCAACGCTAATCGGTTTTCTTATTTAGGCGAAATATTTTTTTATCTTTTGTAGAAGCTTATGCCCACATCAAATTAGCTCTGATGGTGAAGCGTATAGCGGCACGGAAGATGTCTCCTACAGGAACTCTGCAACTGGCTGTGCTGCCTGTCTAGCGGCTGCCATTACGGCACCTCCTACTTCAACCACCACCGCCACCACCACCACCACTGCAGCCACCACGACACCAAAAACTGGAGGTTGAAAACGTGATAAGTTATCCGGATGCTAGGTTTTAGGTTGTTTACAAGTGCCGAATAGAAAACGTGATTGTTGTTAAATTGTTTAATTTCTTATCACTATAACTATCCTTGGTAAGGAACTACCAGCGCCTACAGCAAGGTGCCTGCATAGAAGAATTGACAAGCCTTGTTACACAACTTTGATTTGAATACTGGTCTTACTTAGCATAGTATGAGGCTCGTAGGCAGACAAACTGATGATCCTTAGAATTCTCCAGCAAGTATTTTCTGAGTTCTCTAAACAAAATTATAGGAATATCTTTGAAACTCTCTAAGTATTCCTCTAAAATTTACCTCAAAATTTCGTTGGAAATTTCCTTGAAACTTTCCTTAGAATTCCTTAGGAATAATCCTCAGAATTTTCAAAATTCAATTGGAATCTTCTCTTGTAATTCTACTCACAAGAACCTTGGAGTTCTCCTCACAAATCCCTTAAAGTTCTCCTCACAATTACTTTGCAATTTAAGTCACAACTATCTTTGGAATTACATTGGAATCGTCCTCAAAATTCTGTTGGAAATTTATTTTGATTCTCTTGGGATTCAACACAGCACTACCTTACGTCCTCAAATATCACTTAAAGTTCTTCTATCAATTCTTCCTTTGAATGCCCTTATCCCTTGGATTTTTTTGGATATTCGCATCAAATTAATTAATTATGGTCCATAAGCTGTAACCGTTTTGCAAGCCTTTTATTTAAAAAAAAATCTGGGTGACGTCTTGAATGTTTATTTTCTTGATTTTTTTTATTAACAACCCTTTAACTGTTTATCAGTCATTCACGTCGGGTTCTTGAACAAATCTCCAGGGTTTTAAACAAATGTCTGTATCTTTATCTAAACCAAGTCCGCAAAAAAATCAAGTTTCAGTAAAAGTGAATAACAAGGATGCTTAAGTTGGTTGTATTAGAATTTTTTTTGAAATTCAAGATTGGCGTACATTAGTATATTCTATTCTTATTTAAAAAAAAGCCGACGGTCAATCATGCTCAAACCAAAACGGTCGAGTCCAGGATTTGTTCAAAAATGCATTCACTAACCGAAGCCTTTAGCAGTCAAATTACCCACCATGCAAATAAATCGACAACAGCTTCGGAATCATCAACTCCCGACACATATAGAACCGACTCAAACCATTCCGCCTTCAATCAGAACAGTGTAATCCACCGTAAATAGCCGATACGTCGCAAAAAGTAGACTAATGACTTTCCAAACGCCAAAGCCACACCACCCGATTTGACGTTGATGGTCTGATCGTAAATATAGCAACCGACCACAACTCGACAAAAGCAAATGATACCTACGACGAGCGCTAATTTATGGACGTGGATAGCATGCAAAACGCGAAATTCCGTGATAGGAATTCCACGCTGCCTGACTCTACTGCCCGACCGAGGAGGTGCAGTTTATTATAATGCGATCGCGTTCACAGTTTTGTTTATAGTGTGGTTTGTTTGTCGTGGGGTGTAGAAATTTGTTTGGCTCGTGTCAACGCTCGCGTGTGTCGTGTCTATATTTGCTTACCATTTGTAAACAGGTTGTAGTGGTGTAAGGTCTTAAGGAGACATCTGGACCCAACGAAACTCAGAACTTTTCTCCAACGGAATTCGATCTGAAACCACACCCACTGTGCGCGGTCATTGAAACCATCCATCAACTATTGTTGTCAATTTTGCATGTACGTACCCACATCTGCGAGTGCATTATTCAAATGTGCACACGCAGGCGGCGCGGACTCAATCTGCAGTTTCCGAGCGATGCATCATTCGGCATATCTATCCGATTCGTCGGGATTGTGATGAACCCACAATGCACACCCCGCTGAGCGGTCTGCTTCTCCTGTGTGATGCAACAATGAATTTATGAGATTTAATTAAAACTTCAAACAACCATACCAACCCAGCCAGCAGCAACTAGAGACCGCTCGCTCGGAAGAGGGAGTTGGCAATTGTAGTTTTATGAAGTTAACAAATAACCCGACAGGCAGACGCGGCCTCGCATCAACCCAAACTTCTCCGCACTGTCCCGACTCATCGAATCGTCGAAACTTCCTGTCTGTGAAATGGATACCGACTATTTTGGTTGTGTTGTGGGCACCGATGGCTCGTGGGATGAGTCTAGACAGGATCCATGGAGATGTGTCGGAAACAGTGACTGCACCAGAGCACACTGTACTGGCCGTTCGGTTCTGGTTGTCCGACTCCTGGCCATTATTTACAATCAAGCGTTTTTATGCTATGTAGGTGGGAGACCATTTTTTGACGCGAGGATAACGGGATGGAGGGATATTTCAATGTCAGGATAAAACAAGTTCTGCATTGTTGGGTAAATTTAATAAATCATCAGACGCTGCGAGGGTACATAGCACTCCGGTGGGGGAGGGGGGGAGACTTCCGCACGATCCTATGAACGTTGCTTTATCCGACACAAGTGGCGGTTTATGGAAGGATGTTTTTTTAGGTTTGAAGAGGGTTCACGCTTTTCACAATTTAATTAGGATTCACTTTGCGTTGCTCGTGCCCTAGCTGCGGGGGGTTGAAATTGTTGTTTTTTTTTTTTTATAAACAAAATTCAAATGAAGTGGATCGAAAGTCGTAGTAAATTTTTGGCAGATTTCGCGGCGAAGCTATCATTAATGAAATCACAAATAAACTGTCCGCTCTGGGGCCAAAAACTACACAACGAAACGAAGAAACGAAGAAACGGGTCAAGGTAATTTCATCGCATCAATCTGATAGGTGGCTATAGAAAACCTGTTTCTTCCGTACTATTCCATGTGCGTGTGTGTGGTGATTGACACACTCTGCCGATGTCAATCGCGTCGCACAGTGAGGAGGAACGAACGACAATGCGTCCAAAATTTTAATTTTTTAGTGTTATTTTAGAAACTGACAAAAGCCAATTTCACTGATTGATTGAGTTGAATACTAAACATAAGTTAACCCCAGATGCTTAATAGGTATACTTATGATTTTATGTGTACATTTCAGAGACTTTATGTATTAAATTAAGAGGTCAAACCAGTAGGTAAAACAAAAAGATCATTGGAGTGATAATAATAACTCTTGTCACATTTGACCTGCCGCACAAGAAGTCCTTTGAATCCCATAATATGTCGTAATTCACGTCTGAAAATATCTATACATGGTCCACATACTGTATGAGTAGCTCCATCATTCGTTCAAGTTGACACTAGATCTTTGAAGTAGATTGATAAGCTCTTGATTGAGCTTATGAGACCTCCGGAGTTGAATAAAAAGCTCTCCATGGGGCCTTTTTCAGTTAGCCAATAAGAGGATAAAGGATCATTGGAGGTGGTTGGAATAGACCAGTAAGGCTTCTAGATTGAATCCATAAAGTCTTCACAGTATGTACATTCATAATTTTCCATACACTGTCTCATAAGACCTCCGGAGTAGAAACTTAACCTCTCTGAAGTTGATCAATAAGATAAGACCATATGGCATCTGGATTTAACCGATAAGATCTTTGAAGTGAACCCATCAGAATTCCGGAGTTGATCATTAAAAGCTAAGAATGTCACCTATAGACTTAGCCCAGAGTTGTTCCAATAAAATCACTGAAGTTGACTCATGGTCTGGAAGTTCTGTGAACTCTGGATAAGGCCGTTGACCTCAACCCAACAGGTCCTTGAAGTTGATCCATATAGCCACTGGAATAAGCTGGAACTGACGTTAACCCATAAGATCTCTAAGGTTTAGGTGTCGGAATCGGATGAATAATGTCTCTTGATTTACTCTAAGGCCTCTGAACTTAAATATCGTCGAAGTAGGCCCAACAGCTATAGACTGAAATCTGTATGGACTCAAAATGGATTGCAGCCCATCAAGTACCAAATAAGACTATAACCACAGACAAACAGACGTAACTCTTTGAAAAACTTGTTCTTGAAAACATAGTATCTCAAAACATTTAACCTCAGTAACGACATCTATCTGGCTTCTCGCGGAAAACAAGCTTGCTCGCTAACTCGTAAACAATATTGCATAAAAGTTCTATAGAATATATAGAAACGTCAAAGTGATCAGATGCCAGCGCTGCGGCGAGTAGTTCGCGAAACTGATAATATTCAAATCAACCGTTAAATGCATGAACGAAGATACACAATGAAGAGTTACGTCTGTTTGTCTGTGCTATAACGTTTGAACAGTAATTGAGCGATTCAAGAACCATACCTTCCCCTCCCCCCTACGTGAATATCCATACAAATTGTAAAACAAAGTGTGAACCATAGGCATTTTTCAGTAGCATCTCCTCCCCATGTCGTATGTGGACAGCCCCATAGACCCAAATGGATCCAAAGAATCATAAACAATAACTCATAAGACCTCCGGACTAAGCTCGTAAGGCCTAAGACTCGTAAAGTTAATCCATAAAGCTTCTGATATTGATCCAAGCTGGAGTTAACTTATATGGCTTTTAAACGTAGCCCGTAATACCCTTAGAGTCAACCGGAAGGCCTCTGAAGTTGAACAATAAAGCTCAGTGACTTTGAACTCTTAGGACCTTTGAGAACGCTTCACAAAACCTTAGTGTCTGAAGTGACCTGAACTATCTCGAATTGTGTATTTTTTAAACCAATGACATATGTTTCATATTTTTTAGGCACATCGCCATATCTCACAGCTTTCGCTCACATGGACCAGTGCTGATAAATTTTTGATTCATTTGTACTTGTTGCTATCATGAAGAGATGACGTCAGGAGATCGGAACCGCCATGCACAGCACAAACGTATCTAAAACAGATCGATGATTCAGCACGCCGATATAAACTAAAACATGGTTAGGGATGATACCGAAAACATCGGAGCAGTTCAATTGGCGTAAGAAAATATATAATTCCTATCATTGTTTTGTACGCTTGTATTAATTTTGCTATCTCTATGATCTAGATATCGTTAGCTGTGCTAATACGCGTGCTTTGAGCTGGGTGCTGCAAAGCACGTGAAACGTGCACTTTCTCGGTCTCTCGGATACTCTTTAAGGTCTGAAAGTGCGTAAACTTCAAATATTTTTTTCCAATCAATTCAAATCAGATTACATTAAACGTTTGCTAACTCAAAGGGACTGATTTCTGTAACTGTGGTCAAAAAATTTCTCCAGTAAGATAGAATTTTCAAATTAAAAAAATCCCTTTCAGTTATCGGACGTTTAGTAAACCGCAATTAAAATGCATAATGAATGTTTACCAAGCCCTAAATTAAGAACAAGTAAGCATTTCTGATACATACGAAGCAATAAAATGCAAAATTCCACTACATACAGTGACGGACAAAACAATATGACCACCTTTAAGTTGATCTTGAAAACCTTCCTATAACCTTCAATAAAAAAAATAACAAATCAAAACTACTTGACAAGCACTTGTACAAGTATAGCGTTTTATCGAAAATGGTTTAGCACATGGAAAAAACTTTGAATAAAAAAATAAAGCCACTTCCGATGATTCGACCATATAATTATTATGAAAAATATGGCAAGGAGGTAAGCTACACAAATAACCATTTAAATTTACTTTTACTCTGAATTTGATAGAAACCTGTAGAGAACTATGGGCGTGCAGCGCATTGTACGGAAGTGAAAAGGCAAATTGTTATAAGGCTCAACTAACAACAAGAAAACGAAAACTTTTTTTTTCAATGCTGTTAGATCACCAAAGTAACGATTGCCAATCAGGAAACTACGTTTTCATTGAATTTGCAGTGTGCTGTGAACAGGGCGTCACAAGATCAGCTTCAATCGACCAAATCGATGCGACGAAGAGACTGCTGGCTTTCTTTTTCTGTTAAAGTCGAACAGCTTCGCAGCATTCTAGAACCTCAGTCGGCGTGCACAAACAAATGTCCAATCGCTTGTCCCTCTTCCTCCCGTCGCTCCATTGGTCTTCCTTTCAAGCTTCGGTGAAACGGATGAGCGAAAGAGCGCTCGACTTTGATAGTTTTCTCTTTCATGAAACACATCAACAGAGGTTTCATGACGTATATGACGGAAAATGAAATTACATATTTAAAGCATTTCTCACGTGAAAACACTTGAAGATTACACGTAATAGGGGAATTTACGTATTCTCGTCAATCTAAGCAGCGTCCGAACTTCTATTAGCGATTTATCAGCATCACACACATACATGACAGGTTTGTTTGTTGACATTTATCTGCTGCTTGCTGTTCTACCAATTCCAATCGACAGAATTGATCAAACCGGGTTGAACATATTTTTCACAACGCTCCAAACTTCTCAGGTGAGAGTGACTATTGTCGGCAGTCTCTTTTTCTTCGGCACCCTTTCCATTTGAACTGCGTGTTAACCAGCTGTTCTATTATCGGCAACTCGAAATCAGCCGTATTTTGTAGTATGTATGTTTCATTTAAAGAAAAATATGGTATAACAGGAATTCACAGTCGTAAAAATGTAATCAGATTGAAGCTGAAAAGGTAAGGAATCGGCTTAATACATTCAGCGAAGAGTTTTGATGGGAAAATACAGTGAAATAAACGTTTCAATTTTGGTTGCCGAAAACAGTCAATGGGTGCCGAAGCCATAATTTACCCTATATTTAATTTATCTTCCATCCACATATTTATCTAAAAAAAAATTAACGAAAACGGGACATAACGTATTTTAAACAAATTGAAAGAGCGGTGATAGTGTTCGTGAAAGGGGATTGAAAGCCATAATGAGGTTTCGTTTAACTAGACAATTGACGTTACTTACATTGAAAGCGATGAGCAAAGCAACGACGAGAAGATCCACAGCCAGCGTTGCCTTCTAAGCGTGCTTCTTTTTCATTATCATTTCTTGCTGATAGTCTAGCTAGGCGTTATAGAAATGAAGCGTTGAACCCTTTTGTATGAGAGAAGCAAAACTCGAGTTCATTTTAGAGCTTCGAAAATGTAGAGCCCTGGCTGTGAATAGTTGTCCTTCATGAGGTGCAATTTCAGAGGCATTTCCCACTCAGCATTAGGGAGCATAATATTCTCCCAAATGTCTGCCTGATCCATTATTTTGATAGCAAAGTAAAAGTACGTGTTATAGGTTTAAATGATAGTAGTGGAATGAATATTTATTCTGAATAACAAACTCTAGTTGCTGCGTACAATGATCATGGATTACTTGATCGCCAACACTCCTCTCTTATCCTTGATTCCAATAACCCGGTTAAGGTGAGCAATCCCGGAATGAAATGGGGGCTTCGTGAATCCATCAGCTGCTTGATCCTTGGCGCTGAAATAGTTGAGAACCACCAATCCACCATCGATAGCATCGGGCACAAAGTGGTAACGTATGTCCACGTGTTTTGCCGTAGGATTATAGCTTCCGTTCTTGGCTATGGAGATAACAAATTGATTATCGCAAAGAATTTGGATAGTAAATTCTCCAAAGATTTGCTTCATTAGGTTCCTCCCCCATAGTGGTTCCTGGATCGTTCTTGATAACGCCATGTATTCTGCTTCATATGATTATAAGGATACCGTTGGCTGTTTCTTAATGTTCCGTGATATGTATATCTCCACCCTGAATCCTGAAAACATAGCCTGTCGTTGATCGCCGCGTATCCACATCTCCTCCCGAATCTGCATCAGTATAGCCAATAATGCATTCGTTGCCATCTCTGCTGTATTCAAATATCGGAAAATTCTCTTCACTACTTCCCAATGCATTCGGCCCGGGTACTGTAGGCACCCGACAGCTTCCTTGAAAGACACATTCTTTATCAGTTAGATGTCCCTACAGTTTGTGGGGACATTGATTTATCCAACCTCTCACTTGCCTCAAACGGTGTTGAAACGGATTGACAGTTCGCCATATGAAACTTGTCCAATACGTCCTCGATGTAATTCTGATGGTCCAACGATAGTAAACCACGTTCTCGATCTCTGTTGATCCGGAGTCCTAGTTCCTTCATTTGGAATCGTGCGCACAAGAACTTCCTCAGACGTTTCTTCGAATCATTGTAAAAACAAGAAAATCGTTCACATTTATTGTGATGAACAACATTTTATCTCCGTTGATCTTGAAATACAAACAGGGTCCATCTTTGACTGCTCCAGTCCGAATTCGCGCAATGTCTTATTCAGCTACTGGTTCCAGACTGTGCTGAACTGCTTCAAGCCGTAGAGTGCTCTTTGAAACCTGCATGCCTTAGCCGGATCCTTGATGAAGCCCTCTGGTGGATGCATATAAACATCAACCCGAGTTTGCTTTGAAGGAACGCTGTCACCGCATCCATTTGGTCGACCTCTAAATTGAATTTCGTTGTTAAGGCCATCAAATACCTAATAGTCGAATATCGAACTACAGAGGCATAAACTTCATTGTAGTCGGTACCCGGTCGCTTCGAGCACCCTTTGACCACCAAGCGAGCGTTGTACCGCTCAATCTTGCCGTCAGGTCCCCATTTGGGCTTGAAGATACATTTGCTCTTGATGGCTTTGCCTCCATCTGGTAGATCTTCCAGCATCCACGTCTCGTTATTCTCCAGCACAGCAATCTTTTCACGCATTTCTGCCATCCACAATTCTCGGTCAGGTCTGTTCAGTGTCTCATTGTAAATGACTGGATCACTAATATGCTCGATATGGTCTAGCGTACCTTGCTCAGTACCGCATGTAGTGTTCACATTCGACTGTGGGGTTTGCTACGCTTGAACTCATGCTCCTGTAAAGCCGGTTTAACTAATTACGGTGAGAGAGCGATTTCTGCATTAGCATCTTCGAACTCGCTTTCGGAACTGCTGCTGTTGTCACTGGTTGCTTCTTCATTTTTCGTTTCTGTAGGCGTCTCGTAAACGATTGATTGTTCTGCTGCCGATGCGCTGGCACTGCTACTCAATTCTATAGCCGCTTCAGAAAATTAAATAACCAAAAAATTAAACACATTCCGCTTCCCCGGATAATATTTCGTCGAACTGACCTTCGTTAATTATTTTCACATCACGACTGATCAAAATACCTCCGTTCGCCAGGTTGTACACTCTTTTTTTAATTTTTTTATATCTTTATTAAGGAGACTTTCAGCCCTGGGCTGGTTCGTCTCCGCACTTGTACACTCTGTAGCCTTTGGTATCCTCTGCATATCCCACAAATACACATTTGGTCGATTTTGGATCCAGCTTATCTCTCTTTTGCTTCGATTCATGGACCATGGCCATAGGTCCAAAAATCTTCAAATGGCCAACGTAAGGCTTCTTTTCCATCCATGCCTCTTCTGATGTCTGTCCTTCCAAAGACCGTGTTGGGCAGCGGTTGATGAGATACACCGCTGTGTTAACCGCTTCGGCCCAGAACTTCTTCGGCAATTTTGCATCGTTTAGCATGGTTCTCACTTTCTCCACAATCGTCCTATTCATCCGTTCCACAATACCGTTTTGTTCTGGCGTGTACGGACAGGATTTCTGATGTCGTACTCCATCTTGCTTCAAACTCGCTCGGAATCGGCAGTTGATAAATTCACGCCCGTTGTCATTTCGCAAAAACTTCAATTTTCTTCCCGTTTGTCGTTCAGCTATCGCTTTGAAATCTTCATACGCTTCCATTGCTTGATCGTTTGTTTCTAGAGTATAGACAAATACCTTCCGTGTAGCATCGTCGATAAAAGTGATGAAGAATTGGCAACTTCAGATGATTCCTCGAACTGCCCGCTCAAATCAGTATGCACTATCTCCAGTCGCTCTTTGGCTCTTGATTCACTACTCGGGAACGCTTTACGAGCATGCTTGCCTGCCCACATACAATACAGTCCAGCGCTTCTGAATTCTTTATGGAAATCCCATTTGCCATCTGTTTCAACTGTTTCAAACTCTGCATGTTCAGGTGGCTGCACGAGCAAAGTCGGTTAACAAAATGAAAGCAAATCGATATTAAAGTTTGCAGTTCCTATCATAATGAAAACTCATTTTGATTTCAATTGTTGCGACAGAAGTCTGATATCATATTGTTCTTTCATTATGCAGTCAAGACTTTTTAAATCAAAGCAACTTAACTTGAAGTTCTGCTGTTAATTTCTTGTTTAAAATTTGATTTAAGTTCATCTGTCATTGAACTAACGATTATTTGTTTGTTTTTTTGTTTATTTGTTTTGTTTAACACATTTTAGGTCATTTGTGACTAGCCCGAGGTGACATTTGAGCTCAAATCTAGCATGGATGCTAACCATTTACGACAGGCCCGTATTCAGTCAAACATTATGAATGCAAAATCAGTAATCAAATTGATTTCATTGAAAGCAGAATTAGTTTTCCGTTTGATTCAACAGTGTAAAGTTGTGCTCTCATTTTTGCTGTGTTAACCGTTAAGCCAACCAAAATGAGATCAAATGGAGTTTTCAAAATAAGTTACATCATAACAGCAAATTCTGATTTCAATTTGATCTCTAACTTTGCTCGTGCAAGCCTCCTATGTCACGTCTTAAGCTCGCACCTTCTGTTCCTGCCGGTTTAGCCGATACAATCCACCATCTGCTGTGCCCAACGCAAACACTTCTCCATTTTCGGTGAGGACGTTACGGCCATTCGCTGTGAATATCATCGTGAAACCCTTGCTGGCTGATAACAAATTGGCTGCCAAATCGGGAACCTCCAGTATATCCTGCACGTCCACAGGATCTTCGACGCAATCCAGGTTGATAATACCTTTCGCCTTAGCTGTCATGCTGCTCTTGTTGGCAGTACACCTCCTGCTTTCCTGGTAGATTACATCCAGGCCGTGCCGTGTGAGTAGTGACACCAGAGTCAAAATACCATTCTTCTTGGTCCATATTAGTAACTGCACGGGAAAAAAAGAGTTCCCATATTCGTGAACCACAGCCGTGAACCATAGTTCACGGTGTATATTTGAGAAAATTTTGTTCTGGATAGCTGGCCGTGATTTTTAGTTCACGGTCCGTTCCCGTTTTCGGGAACGGATTTTTTTCCGAGTGCTAGAACAGCAAACATCGCACGACATCTGCTGTTCTTTGATGTACCAGGCTTATCTGGACAATTCGCTGCATAATGTTTCATCTCTTGACAATTGTACTACGAACCGTTGTTGCTGCTCTCAAATGCTCCTTCATCTCTGCTACTCCGTGGTCCATACTTCGCCTTGACATCTGCAGAATCTTATCACTACATCTGCCTTCACAATCTGCCCAGACGCTTCCAAACCCATCACCATCAGCGCATAGTATTTCGGTAACCTCATCAGAAATAACGACGTAAGCCATTCGTCAGCAACTGGAAAGTTGATTTCTGACAATTCGACAGTGAGCATGCATAAGGGCGAATACGCGATGATCGATTCTCTTCATCGATTTTCTCTTTGCATTGCTACAGCTAAGCGAAACAATTTTCTAGAATTTGTTCAATGCAGAGTAGTAACAGGTTGTATTGGCTATCAAAAGCAACAGCAAACGCACCGATAAACGTTCAATTTAGCGAGTTATTAACGAAAGAGAAAATCGACGAAGAGAATCGATCATCGCGTATAGGCCCTTATGCATGCTCACTGTCGAATTTATGACTCGTCGAAACCAAAGCATCAACGTCGGCCTTCAACCTGTCAAAATGTTCAAGGCGAATCGATGTCAGCTGCTGTAGCAATCCAATGCGGCAACTCGATAGATTCCATCGTCTTGAAAAGCGTTTTTCAACTTTTGCCAAACTTCCTGCGCATCTTTCGCATCCATGACCAGGCTATAATTGGTCTTTTCAATCGTAGACAATGCTCTCATCTTGATGTGCTCATCGACAACCTGTCCTTCATTCGACATTACGGCGCTCCAGGATCCTTCCCGTATAGTATAAGTGGCGAACGCCCACGACACGTAATTCTCCCGGCCTTTCAGCTTTTCAATCGACAAAGCTACGCTGCTTTCGCCGGCTGCACGAACCGGTCTTGAATACAAAGCACCTCCTGTCCTTGATCCACTTCCATTACCAGAATTCATATTCTTCGATCCTCAGTTTTCTTACTACTTCGATCTTCTATTAAAAGTAATACTTCTTCAGGACTTCCAGTTATGGTCACCGTCTTGGGCCCATAACCTAAAGCAAAGTAAAAGTACGTGTTATAGGTTTGAATGAAAGTAGTGTCAATTTTTACGTTCTTCTTATTCTTCTTTTTATTCGCAGTTCAAGCTTATTGCATTATCGTATATTAGCTTATTGCGTGCTCTCAACTTAGTGTTCTTAGTGATGCACTTCCACAGTTATTAATCGAACCCAGCCACCTCCAGCATGGTCTTGCTTTGTAGCTGCGCCTTTACCGACTGAGCTAAGGAAGGTCCCAATTTTTACGTGTCCAACTTGAAAAAATCACAGAGCTTTTTAATAAATAAAAATATTGAAGAGGTTCCCTAACTAACATTTTCAGCTTTATAAGCCAACTTTTCCAGCGTTGTGCTGTAAAGTAGCTTAAATAAAACTGCAGATACAGCTGCAAGAAGAAGTTAGCAAAATAGTTTTGGAGAGCGTTTACTCAACTTTTTCACAACCATTATTCAATTTGTCATTTGCACTGAATAACATCACCCAACAAACGCTAATGTCACTTCTATGCAAATATTAATGAACTTTAAACTGTTAGCTTCAAAACAAAGCTAATAAAGCGAATATGTTACTTATTTGATGGCTTATACACAACCAACCACTCTTGCTAAATAACATAAACATCAAAAGTGCTTTTTCGACAACTAAACAACCTGTACTCAACTAAACTGTGTTCGCGCTATTTTGGAAGCTATTTTACAGTCAACTAGGTTTATTTCTAGACGTGTGGTGTTTACATTTTTTACTCTGTTTCTTTACAAAGCTGAATTATCTAGTCGAGAAAAGTGATTCATGTGCACTATTATAAAACCTCTACTCAGCAATATTGTTGTAGAAGGGCATGTAAATTTGTTTACGTCAGTTCAAAGTGTTGGCGTAGCAAACACGCAAACCAAAAATCTATTACAATGAATGTTAGTTCCGTTTCCTATCATCCTCTGTTCATGAACATCGCAAAGAATGTTAGAAATGGACCATGCAGGCGGTGTAATGGTATGTTTTTTTTTTTTTATTTCGTGTTCTATCTACGCTTTTGACTATATCAGTAAGCTTGTAGAACGACGCACATTGTAGAACATTGCAGAATGACGCACACACTCGCCTCGAATCTCTCCAGCAGAAAAAGCATACGAAGTCGAGTGCGAGAAAATGAGCGCTTCGTGTTTGCTTTTATTTAGGCTATCCATATTCAGAGGCATGGAGAGAGCAGTGGAGAAAGCACAGATCTGATAATCGCCACGTTCGTGGTTCGAGTCCAGTCGGCAAATCTGCTTCCTATTTTTTTCGACATAGCTAATTTCACTCACTAATACACTCTACATTTTTCGGTATCCAATTTTCTTGCATTGGACCGCATCTAGGTATATCGCATCATCGGTTCATGCGGTCTCCACTAACATCCTCTGATGATGAATCCCACATAATTGTAAGCGATTCTTACATCCCCCGGTTGGGTGTAGTATCAAGGTTCGCCAATGCGGTCGTCTCGAGTTCGATTCCAGGTTCCGGTACATTGTAAATAATTTGGTGGTGTTGCTTTTATAACTAATTTCGATTAACTTGATTCGCAGTAAAATAAACATGATAAATTCCTCCAACAAAAAAAGCGTAAACAATATTTAACCTGGTGTCAAGAAAGAGCTGTGTAGAAATTATTGGATAATCGGGTAAAGGTTGAGTAAGCGCCTTTCAAGTTCACACACAACTAAACAGCAGGATAACAGCTGTAAAGGGTGATACGGTCAAAATTTGGTCAATATCAACTTGACGTATTTCTTTCAATTTTGCATTTAAAAAACCTGAACACCCCTCATTTTGAAGGTGTGTGTGTGTAGAATGTTGCTCCTATTTTGATTTTGGAATTCACTCTTCAGTTGTCAAAATGCCGTCCAAGCAAGAAGAGCAGCGTATCAAAATTTTGCTCGCGCATCGCGAAAATCCGAGCTACTCGCACGCAAAGTTGGCAAAATCGCTAAAAGTTGCCAAATCAACCGTTACAAATGTAATTAAAGTGTTTGGGGAACGTTTGTCGACAGCCAGGAAGTCTGGATCGGGGGGAAATCGAAAACCGGAAGCCGCTGAGACGACAAAGAGAGTTGCCGGTAGTTTCAAGCGAAACCCTAACCTCTCTCTCCGAGATGCCGCAAATAAGCTGGGTGTATCGTCTACAACCGTGCATCGAGCCAAAAAACGAGCCGGACTATCGACTTACAAGAAGGTAGTGACTCCAAATCGCGATGATAAACAAAATACGACGGCCAAAGCGCGATCCCGGAGGCTGTACACGACGATGCTGACGAAGTTTGACTGCGTGGTAATGGACGACGAAACCTACGTCAAAGCCGACTACAAGCAGCTTCCGGGACAGGAGTTTTATACGGCAAAAGGAAGGGGAAAGGTAGCAGATGTTTTCAAGCACATGAAACTGTCAAAGTTCGCAAAGAAATATCTGGTTTGGCAAGCCATCTGTACCTGTGGCTTGAAAAGCAGCATTTTCATAGCTTCCGGGACTGTCAACCAAGAAATTTACGTGAAAGAGTGTTTGAATAAACGTCTGCTGCCTTTCCTGAAGAAACACGGTTGTTCCGTACTGTTTTGGCCGGATTTGGCATCTTGCCATTACGGTAAAAAGGCCATGGAGTGGTACGCCGCCAACAACGTGCAGGTGGTTCCCAAGGACAAGAACCCTCCCAACACGCCAGAGCTCCGCCCAATTGAGAAATACTGGGCTATTGTCAAGCGGAACCTAAAGAAGACCAAAAAAACTGCTAAGGGCGAGCAGCAGTTCAAGGCAAACTGGCTTTCTGCGGCAAAGAAGGTGGACAAGGTGGCTGTACAAAATCTGATGGCAGGGGTCAAGCGTAAGGCCCGGCAATTCGGATTTGGAAAAGCGGAAGCCTAACTGAATATTTTTCCTGAATTTTATACTAATTGAACTTGAAAAAGAAATTTAATTTGATTTTTTAAATAAACGATTTCACCGATTTACACGCGTTTTCCCTTGACCAAATTTTGACCGTATCACCCTTTATAGAAGCGTAACTAGATATGGAATAAGAGCTTGTCCCAACCGTCCAGTGTTTGGAAATCTGTCAACATGCCATTGAACTACCGTGTGTCAGGTTCGTAACTGGTCATGAATATATATTCACAAATGAGTGAAGTGTCAGACACCTTTGCCGAATAAGAGTATTCAGTTTTGTAGCACCAAATGAATGAACGAAACGAAGAACGATGGATGCACAAAAAAAAACGATCTCAACAGTTCACCGAATAACGCGTTCAATGATTGTATACAACTTTGAACTGCACATATCTTCTCTTCGTGTCTACCGCTCAACATTGCCGTACAGAGCCATACAAAGCAGTGGATGATACATAAGGAATCGCAAACGTCATCTTTCTACCGCACCCACTCTGGCAGTAGCACAGCGCAGCTAGGTACATAAGAAACATTCCTTCGTCTTACGGTACCTTACGAGCGAATAAGGGAAGAAATAATCGAAGAAATGGAACGCGGATAAGTTAGTTAGTTTTGATTTATTATGAACACGGATCAATGTCATGGTCGGTTTAAAATGAAAGAAACTAAATTTATATACAGTCAATAAAACTCTGATATTAAAGTTATATGCATATATAACTTCCTGGTATATTCGGGGAAATTGTTAACTGTCCTCCTTTTGGTACAATGTGTCTTCCAGCGGGACACCGTAACATCCTTAAAAGTGGAAAATTCATGAAATTGGAGCTGCGCAGTTTTTAGCGGCAGCACTTATTGGTGAGTTTTAAGAAAACATATGGGGTTTTGGTCCAAATATGTACCTTGGAGGGCTAAGGCTGGTCCAATAAAAGATATAATAAGAGCTCTATTATTTTTGCGAACACACTTGTTGATGTGTTTTTCGAATTAATTTCATATTGTGGCCAGAATATTGACGATCACAGACTGGTCCTCCGGAAAATCCAGAACATCCGTAAAAGAGGTAAATAAATTAAACTGGTCCTAGAGCCCCATGTTTTTTTTTTGTGCAAGAACTTGTTGATGTATCTGACTGAATTTGGCATTGAGGTCAAATTATGCACACTGGAGGCCCCAAACAAGTTGTCCAGATGATCCGGATTATCCATAAAAAGGGCAATCACGCTTGCTACAACGTATGAAAAATCCGTGAATGGGTGTCATCGGGAAAGTTTTCATATATTTTTTGGACAACTTTGAACAACTTTGCAGTGAACAGTTATTTCTCAGAATGCCAAAATCTTGAGATATGATACATGCACAAGCTCTTACGTACACTAGCGCAGTGTACGTAAGAGCTTGTGCATGTTTCATACACACTTACACACTAAGATGTTGTTTCCGTGTTCGGTAAATTTTACTGAAATTAGAACAGCTGAACATTCTGTAAAACTTTGACCTTCATTTTAAAGGCTATTGAATTTGAAAATAATATCAAAACATTTTCAACCTTGTTTAAAGTACCAAATCTTGTCATTTTAGTGGAGATTTAGTTTCAAAGTAGCTGAAAAGCAATTGAATTGAATTGCATAAATTTTACCGAAAAGTTCAGCTGTTCAGATTTCGGTAAAAATTACAGAAGTCGGCTATAATTTCTAAGAGTGTATTGTCCATAATTTGAAATGACTTGGTTAGCTTAGCAACTATGTAGAAGACTGTATTTTCCAAGTAAGTCAGGATCTTGTGCAATAGAGCCGCGTAACAAGAGCATTCGCAACTAACCTGTTCTTCATGTAGAATAAGACCTTGTCCACCGATGCACATTACACATGCACATAAAAAATCTCATATATACACTTACGCCACCTTGTGACTGAACTCTGAACTTATCCCTAGTAACACGCTTGTTGCAAACTGGTCGTGGAAACTTCTATACGACTTATTTCAGTCATAAACAAGTTGTTGCAACTTTCTGCGACTGAAGTGTGCTACTCGGGATATGTCCACCATCCGAAAGATCTTAGTCACCTGTTGTTTGCCGTTGCCGATTACAGTAACTTCCTATATCGCCGGGATCACGGGGTATTCCATTTTGGAACCAATTAAATCAAATCCCACATGATACGTGTATTAAATTTAAGGCATTCACTCGTGTAATCGAAAAAAAAACTCTAGAACAACGTACTGCGGACACGAGACGAGGCGCCCATTGTTGTGGCGACGGTGCGGCATCATACAACATGCCAGAAGATCATGTGGATGTAATGTGGCGTAAGGCAAATCTCGACAAGCTTTTTTACCATGCTAGCAGATGCCACTCCGCCGCCATATCAGAAACTAACTTGACTTACATCATGTTGACGTTCGCCACATGCAATTTTTCAGCATAATGTTTTGACATGCCACATCGCCGCCACAGTAGTGTGGCAGTGGGTGTCTGACATTAATCGAGGTTGCATGCATGTTTTGTGGAATGAGAGGAATGTTGTCATGATGTTTTGACATGCTAGTACATGCCACATCACCACAACAGAGGACGACGCCTGAACATCCCGACCAATAAAGAAAATCCAGTCAAGAACATGAGGGGTACTAGGGATTATGTTTTGTTGGAAATCCTGTGAAAAAGTTTTCAGGAATATAGTATTTCAATGGATTTACAATGGCTAGGATATATACGCAAAATTAGGAACCTGGCAATACAAAATATCCCCCAATAACCCACGTAATTCGATGTGAAAGTTAATGTTCACTTTATGCAACAGCTTTTGACCATTCATATTCAGTGTCATTACATGTTGCTGAATATGAATCATTCGCCAGTGTTATACTGCGATACGCAGATGTATCATGAACAGAAACTAACGCACACAATCCATGCCGAATGGTACACACGAATATAAAGATTCTTTCGATTATACCGTCAGTAGTAAATCGTTCGTGTGAACGTATTTGATCATCGATGCAGCAAGATTTATTTTTCTCTGTTTCTTTATGTGCCATGATTTGTCGTCTCGCCGATACAAGGAAATCAGTTTAGTTTACTGACACATGGGGGTCCAACGGTTGCGGAAATACACGTGAATTATTCAGTGAACAGTGAAAACTTCAAACACTGCCAAAATCTCATAGAATTCGTATAAAATCAAAGAGTCTGACTGTCAAAAATGAGCCTAAATATTGTTTTCCTTACGACATACAAAGCATATATCAATGGAAGAGACCTCAGCACGTGAAACGTAGTATTAAAAGTTCCTGGAGTTAAGATCTAGGAGGTCTATGTATGATCCAAATAACATTTTGTGGGGTACAAAGATGTGTTACCAAAATGTTTATCATTCTCCAAATTGTCCTGAAGATATTTTACAGGTTAATGGAAATCTTGATGAATGTCTACTCAGAATTGTACTTTGTACTTTTTATGAACTATTAATTGTTTTTAAATCGAGTTTTAAATACAACATTGTTGGATTACCCAAATCATCCTGGATATCTGATCTTGAAGTTCTGCAGACTCAACAAGGTATACGATGATTCGACAAAATTATAGAAGGGGTAAACCTTCGTGAAGCCCGATACTATCACTGGTTTGGTTTATTAGGGTTTCTAAAATGCCTGTAGCTCAGATCTTTACTCTTTTTTTTTATTATAGTCAGGATTATAGTGTAGGAAGATGCATCTTTCCATCCAAACAGTTCAAACCACAAACAAAAAAAAAATTTTTTTGACTTCCTGAAGCTACGTTTAGCCCTTAGTGCGGCTTCCATGACGCATCGTCAATAAAGGAGACGACCAGTCCATAATATAATTCAACTTCATTTTTTATTTTGCTTCGTGTCGTGGCGCTTATGGTGCTTGTATTGAAAGTAAACAACATTCGGAAGTTTGTTTGTTTATTTGATTCAGTACACCTGATATTACCATATGTATCTAATTTGACTAACAAATTCGAAAATTCTCATTGTTCGAAATTTATCTAATTAATGAAAATAACTGTAAGCGAACAAACAGACCGATACAGTCAAAACCACCAAACCAACTCTAATGAAGGGCAATCACAGAGTGTACGACGCAAATTACTCCAAAGCGACATAGATCTTATTAGATCTATAACGAGAATGCTGTTTACCTCTCCGCCGCCGGGCAGTTCGATACCATATTGGGATGTGTAATTCTACTGCTTCACCTCCCCTCTCCCTGCCAGAGCTTCACACCCAACACCCAACCGCTGTGAATCGAACCCAAATGAAGTAGCCATAATGTTTTGATGTCGGTTCGAGGTTAACTTCATCCTCAACATGTACGTGTACAACTAGTGGGAATTAACATATCAACAACCATCAGAGATGTGTTTGTTGTTGTTTAAAACCAGTCAGTTTACCCTGCGGTGGTGATGGAACGAGACGATCAAGGACTCACAAACAAGTGGCGCCACCGCCAATTCCTTTTATAGTTGCATAACTTCCGGGATCATCCCGGAGAGTGGATTCAATTCCAGCTGGTCACTATTTTTATCCGAAACACTTACCTGAAAAGAGAGTGGAAAAACAAAAATACTATTAGCCAGGAAAATTGTCTTAAATATTATGAGGTCGAGGAGGTCGATAACCGAAAACGTTGCTGCTCCAGGTGGAAGCACTAGCTGTCGAGCTACCTGTTCCTCTGTATCATACGCTGAGTGGAAAATTTGCATAAACCATTAATAGCAATTTGAAACAACGAGTGCCCGTTTACCTTCTTCTAGCTTTCTTCTCGCCCCTCGGGGGGTGGTTATAGGCACACAAACCATCGCATCGTCCGCGGAGCGATGAAGAACGGTTGATGTTTATAGCGAAAATTATAACGCTACGCAGCAAAAAAAAAAAAAACAGTAGATAGGTACGAACCTCACCCGAAGGCTACCACAGCTCTTAAATGAACTTCATTCAGGAAGTGCGATATGAAACGCAACGAAAGGGAAAAAAAAACATCACAATTTAATGCGTTTGGGATGATTATATTATCCCCTCGTAGAGTTTCTTGGCTCCGATGGTTGCTTCGCGGAAGACTGTGCAAGAAACGATTATCTTCAGTATAGTTACTGCAAAAGGAGTTTTCAATTCGGTTTGATGTTTAATGACCGCGAGCTGCAATTGAGCTTGGAATTAACTGCCATTTGAACGGCAATGAAGAGCTGGCGGAGTATCTAAAACGTTCGTTGCTTAGTTATGCAGTGTGTAAATATCTTACAAAGTTGAAACATTCAGCGCTGGTATGAGTAGCTCTGAAATTATTTAGACCTCAAACAAGACTTTTCGTCTAACAGAACGCGGTCACTGAGAATAACTCAATGAGAGAGTCACTTCTACTCAGATGTGTAATAAATTTTTGAAAACTGAAAGTACTCAGCGCTGAGTTCCTGTAGTTTTGAGAAATTTTTCCATATCTCTTAGTAGAACTGACTGTTTATTTGAGCTATTCTCAGTGGTCGTGTATATATTTTACTCAAATTTTCATCTGGGGTCCATATCAAATGCTTCTCAAGAGCAGTTGTTGTCGCCGCCGGGATAACAACAAGTGGAACGGAAACTTGATCGTAATTGTTTTGTGATATAAGGAGCTCGGTGGCCTAGTGGCAACCGATTTTGCATACTTAGCAGAAGACCGTGGGTTCAATATCACGCTTCTTCGCACTATTGAATTGCCAAAACGAATCCTACTGCAATCCCAACCCTTTTATCCAACATCCCAGTGATTTCTCGTGGGAGTGCAGAGGCTTTCATTAAAGCGAGTATTATTCAGTCCGCATCGTGCTCTCTTGCCGTGCGGATCTCTTTTCTTTTTGCTTAAGGAAGTGTTACTACTACCTAAAGCTACAACAAATTTAAACAGCACTTTTCAGTGCTCAACCTGTAAAAATTTTCTACCTTGTTCAACTCCTCTTATTCCTCTTCGATCCTTGTTTGGACCCTACCCGAGGTAATCCTTCTTGGATATCGATTTGGAAAATTCCTCTTCGATCCTTCAGATTCTTATAGTAATCTGCTTGGAAGTCGATTTGGATAAAAAGTTTACTGCCGCCATGGCGCCTAAACGCAAAAGAAAGGGGCAAACTCTTGACCCCCCTTCTGAAGAAATTAATTTGAGTAATCAATTTGATTTGCTCACGGATGATGAGAATGATCCATCATCCAAGAAAAATTCTAGTAAACTTTCCCGGCTTAATGCCAAGAAGGAAAAGATTCCCCCTATTGTGATAACCACTACCGATTTCCATGCTCTTCGCATGGAACTTTGGAATTTCGTGAAAGTTAAGTTTTCACTACAAATTGGACATCGGGGTGAATGCCGTGTATTGGCTGAAACCTTGGACGGATTTAAATGTCTTCTCAAGTATCTTACTGAGAAGAAGCACAAATTTTTTACTTACGACACCAAAACTGAACGTGTGTTCAAGGTTGTCATGAAAGGACTGCCCAGCGGTGAATCCCTGGATCAGATCAAAGATGAACTGGCAAAATTACTTGGAGTTGTGCCACTCCAAGTAATCAAAATGAAAATGAAATCCCGTCCTGGCGATTCGCGCAACGGGATTTCTAATGATTTTTATTTAGTTCACTTCAAGTCTAGTGAACTAAACAACCTTAAGGCCTTAGAAAAAGCTAGCCTTATGCTCCATGTCCGAGTGAAGTGGGAACACTTCAGGAAGACTGGAGGAAATTTCCAAAACCTCACTCAGTGCCGTAAGTGCCAGGGATGGGGTCACGGAACTAAAAATTGCTACATGCCCGCTAAATGCATGAATTGTGGTGATTCCTCTCACGCAAAGAACGACTGTCCTGTGAAGGAAGATCCTAAGAAATTTAAATGTTCAAATTGTGAAGAAAACCACAAATCCAATTTTTGGGAATGTAAGACTCGCAAAGCGATCCTACAATCTCGTTCTAACCGACAGGTAAGAAACGCTCCACGTTTCCGACCAGGTACAAATTCCTCTGCTGATAACAACGGTCAGCGAGGAACAAATTCTACATTCGTACCCGTAGGTACAAATATCACCCCTGCTTCAAATGTTTCATCTGTACCTACTCCCCTCGCTGCTAACAATGTTCAGCGAGTTAATGGAGCTACCTATGCTGCTATTGCAGCGGGTAGAAATCAAAATACTAACCAACGTTCTAACGGAAATTTTGACAATTTTGACTTAGGAAGCATTACTGCTCCTAAAATGGAATTTTTACAGAATTCATTAATTGACATGATTTCTGATATGCTTAAATCTAACTCCATGTTTGATGCTATTCAAACTGGAGTAAAATTTGCTAATAATATTGTCATGACTTTAAAATTCAGTAATGGATTTTAAAGCATTAAACATTTTAAATTGGAATGCTCGATCTCTTAAAGATAATGAAGACGAGCTATTTAATTTTTTGAGAGTTCATAACGTGCATATTGCCGTTATAACTGAAACGTTCCTTAAACCTGACCATAAGGTTAAGAAGGACGCAAATTACTTGATTTATAGAAATGATCGTCTTGATGGACCCTGTGGTGGCGTTGCCATCATTATTCATAGACGAATCAAGCATAAACCAAAGTTTTTGAAACTTTGGGAGTTTCTGTTGAAACAAAATTTGGACAACTTACGTTTATAGCTGCCTATTTGCCATTCCAATGCGTAGGCCAGCAAAAGAATTTTCTCAAGGGTGACCTCCAGAAACTTACCCGTCATAGGTCTAAATTCTTCATTATTGGTGATTTTAATGCAAAACACCGCTCATGGAATAATGCTCAAAGCAATTCCAATGGTAATATTCTGTTTGATGATTGTTCTGCAGGTTATTACACTATTCAATATCCAAACAGCCCAACATGCTTTTCTTCTGCAAGAAATCCCTCCACTATTGATTTGGTCTTAACTGATTCATGTCAACTTTGTAACCAATTGGTTACCCATGCTGACTTCGGTTCTGATCACCTTCCAGTAACTTTTGAAATATCCCAAGAAATAATTTGTAATCCCAACAGCTTTACTTTCAATTACCATAGGGCTGATTGGGAGCAATATCGAACATTTATGGAATATAACTTCGATCCAAACATTCCTTTGCAAACCAAAGATGAAATTAATTATGCTCTTGAATCTCTGACTACTTCTATAGTTGAAGCAAGAGCTGCCTCAGTACCAAAATGCGAGGTTAAATTCGATTCAATTATAATAGACGATGATCTTCAGCTCTTGATCCGTCTTAAAAATGTCCGTAGGAGACAATTTCAAAGAACACGCGATCCTGCCATAAAAGTTATCTGGCGGGATTTGCAAAAACAAATTAAAAAGCGATTCTCTGCCCTGAGGAACAAAACTTTTGAAAATAATGTTTCTAAATTAGACCCGAGTTCCAACCCCTTTTGGAAACTCACAAAATTTTTGAAAAAACCTCAAAAGCCAATTCCAGTGCTTGCTTAAAGAAGGTGGTAAAATTTTGATCACAAATTTGGAAAAAGCTCAGAAACTTGCTAAGCAATTCGAGAGTTCCCATAATTTCAGTTTGGGTCTTACTAGTCCTATTGAGAATCAGGTTGCTCGGGATTTTCGGAATATTTTCTCTCGGGAAAATATTTTTGATGATTCCTGGGGGACTGATTTGGACGAAGTAAGGTCTATAACTAAAAAATTTCAAAATATGAAAGCTCCAGGTGATGATGGAATTTTCTATATCCTCATCAAAAAACTCCCAGAGAGTACCTTGTCTTTCCTGGTAAAATTATTTAACAGATGTTTCCATACATACTTTCCTGATAAATGGAAAAATGCAAAAGTTGTTCCAATTTTGAAGCCGGATAAAAATCCAGCTGAAGCTTCTAGCTACCGTCCAATAAGTTTGCTTTCTTCAATAAGTAAACTTTTTGAAAAAATAATTTTGAATAGAATGATGCTTCACATCAATACAAACTCAATTTTTGCAGATGAGCAGTTTGGATTTCGCCATGGGCATTCAACTATTTATAACTGTGGCGGACCTTGGTGTGTTCGAACAGACGGTGTAGTATACCCAGTGGATTCCAGATGGATGATAAAATGTAGAGGAGGTGATTGAACTGCAGATTGCATCAGCTGCTGGTATAATCACCCATCGTCCATCGCTCACTGCAAAAATTGGGCTGTGCACATCGTAAGAATGTCAGACGACAATCTGGTGAAAATGGTTCTCGAAAACGACCCGACAAGAACTAGACGATGGGGTGAGCAGCGGACAAGCTTTATCGACCAGGAGGAAGGCGTCCTGCGGAGCCTTTCGCAGGTAGCGTGACTGACGACATAGATCGAGTGGATTTAAGACGACTTCTATGTACAGAAAAGGACGAGCAGAGGCCTTTGCCTGATAGCATTGGATTCGAATTTGGTTTTGGTACAAAACGGCGAGAAGCACTGTCAGGTGGGAAAACACCAGTCACAAAATGAACTAACTGCGTAGGCACCGTGCATAAATTTCGTAGCCCTTTCTTCCCTCCTATTTTTCGATACCTAATACCTGGCCGATCACAACTTTCGCAAACCTTCATCTTTTTGTGAATGCTCTCCTCTGTGGAAGTACAGAACTTTCCAAGCAAGATACAAAAAATACCAAAAGACTTCAAGATCAAAATTAGAGAAAAAATTAAAAAAAAATAAAGGGTTGTGTCCTAGACACGACCGCAGTATGACGTAGAACCTATCGATCTATCTCTATCTATGATGCATGATATATGCATTTAGGTTAACATCGGAAGTCCCTCCTTTTTTACATATTCTGCACAAAACATATTTTCTAAGCCGGACAGGATTTGCCGCCATTTTATTATGAATGGGGCGGAGCAGAAAGTTTCTCCGAAGCGGTAATGAGCAGAGGCAGGAGAGCAGCGCTGATTTATATCTTTTCAGGTTCAAGCAGGATGATGTGCAACCAAGTGGTATTCGTTTATGATAACTGGGTTTGGGAAAAAAAGGCTTGTTTCATGAAAACAGTGGTACAATTATCATTTGTACATTTTCAAAAGTTCAATTACAGAAAAATTGGAAAAGTATTTATTTAAGCAGGTTCGTAATGTAATATCCTATCGATTAGCGTATTTGGATTTAAATTTCATCTATAAATGACAAAGTTACAAGCGTTCAAAACCTAACACTCCTTCACCACACATATTTTTTGATTTGCACCCCAGTATAGTCGACAAAGACGTAGTTCTACGTCAAAAAATATAATTTGGTCTGGACAAATTTTGAAGATAACGGACTTGAATGTATAGATCACGGAGTTGAAAAAAAATCAATGGTTCCATCAACAGCAATTGGACAGTTTTGGTCTGTTGATGCTGATGTTATTTTTTAAGGCAAATTCTTTACTCTAAACATTATTGATAGTAAAAAAAATGACTTTAGTGACTACATTTTAAGAAATAGTGGCTGGAAATACATTTGTTATCATTATTCTTGATTTTGTGAGTTTTTGAGATTGGCTTTTCGCTGATCAGAGCGTGTGATTGGGATTGGTGATTAAGTTTCTAGCCAGTGAAAATTATATGGAAGTATCGGTATTCATATCAGATTATCGTTCAACTTTAGAATTAACAGCACAACTATTGTGACACAGGTGTTACAAAACTGCCATTGGATCTAGTGATTTAAATTATTTAAGATTATCAGAAGTTGTCTTAATAAAGAAACATCAACAACAACAACGACAACAACTTATTTAAGTTTATTTTTAGCTGCTCGATAATGAGACATCATCTTAGATTCTTTTTTCTCAGCCTTCGTTCAGGCTAGATCTATTGAATTAAATTATTTAATTTAAAAATTTAATTATTGATTTCAGCCTTTCAATTATTTCTTCATGATTTTTTTTAGCCTTCGTTTAGGTTGAGCTTGTTAATTAAAATTTATTTTCAGCCCTTTCTATTTTTCTTTAGATTTCTATTTTACGCCCGTATTCTCGTTTTCGTTCGCGCCGTGTTTTCCATACAAAAAAATAGTTGGATCGCGTTTATTGGGGCCTAATTGCGATTTGAGGGGTTGGGGGTTTGAAATCTTTAATCGCACTTATCTCCTTAATTAAGGCCTAAATCGCGATTTGAGGGGTGTTTGGGTGTTCACAATCTTGAATAGCGTTTAACTCCTTAATTAAAGCCTAAATAGCGACTTTTACATCGAGTCAATGAAAGTGTAAGTTTTTGCTCGTAAATTTTCGAAATCTTCGAAGTTCAGTTTTTTTTTATATAGAAATAACAACGCGATAAAGCTTATTTCTTTTTATCATGTAGGGGAAATGGCTCTAATGTTGACCTATGGATCTAAGATTGGGCCCATCGCTAAAAATCTGCTACTTATCAATTTTATCTAAATGACGGTACTAATCATTGAGACGGTACTAATGAATATTTTTGGTCGCTATTGAAAATTTGGTCGATTGCTGAATTTATGTATGGGCCCAAATAAGGGGCATTTAGGCCAACATTACATCCATTTCCCCTATATATATTCTTTAAGCGGTGAACTTGGAAGAGCGATTGATTTTAAGGGGGTATTCCCGATCTTTTTTTTTCAAAAAATCAAATTTTTTTTTTTCACGTTTTTTTGTACTTTAGACTATATACTTTCATCCCCCCAAGCCGTTTTCCGATCAGCGAATTCGGTGTCCAGGCATAGCTGACTAATGGTAAGAACCCCCAAATGGTTTTAACTAAAGTCAAAACTTTAAACGCGTTTTTCTCGAAACCACATTTTTTTTATCGGGCGAAGATTTTTCTCAGAAACTATAAGAGATATTGACTTGAATCTTTGCGCATTTTGTTCCTTATTAAATTCTTTGGAGCTTCTCCCACTTTCAGCCAAAAATATTAACATTTAACATTGTTTGAAGCACCTTAAAGTTGCAAAAAAGCGGGCTAAAAATCGCCTGTTTTTTCATATGGCCGCCATTTTGTTAATTTGCAAGATTTTTTGCTGCCAACGGGAGAAGCTCCAGAGAATCTTATGCAGATTATTATTTCATCACGAAATCTGTTTCAGATGAAGCCGTTCCAGAGAAAAGTCTTCGCCCGTCCAGGCGTTTGCGGCGAACAGGGGTCTGTTTGTCGCCATTTTGTGACGTCAATAATGTCTTTTTTTATGTCGAAAAAAAATTATTTGTAAACTTTAATGTTCAATAAACAAGAATCCCAAAGAGTTAGGCGCATTACTATTCATTTTCCTTGAAAAAAAAAATTAATTGAAAAACAGGCCGAAAAAAGGCAAAAGATTGGGAATACCCCCTTAAGCTTATGAAACATCGAGGGTGGCTAATTACAGATCATTCAGATGATATTCATTCCAGTTATTTGTTAAAATTTAATTCAATCTTTATCAACTAACGTCTCAAAAAAAAAATGAGGACCGCTAGGCTACCACTTTTGCATACTGAATAGAACTTCGTCTGCTTAAGACATGTTGATCGGGATCCATATCAAATTCTTCTCAAGAGCAGTTGTTGTCGTCGTCTGTGAGGTCGCCGCCGGGACCTAAATATACTAACAGCAAGTTGAACGGGAACTTGATAGTATTTTTTTGTGAAATAAGGAGTTCGGTGACCTAGTGGCGACCGATTTTGCCTATTGAATAGTAAATTGTGGGTTCAATCTCAAGCTCCTTCACATAATAGAATTTTAGTATGAATCGGATTTATTCTTTATATAATATAAAGTGTATTGAAATTCGGTTGGAGGAACGAGTACGTTAAAGATATAATATTTGAGTTTTAGGAAAGATGTGTTGATCGGAAATCTATAACAAATCCTTCTCAAGAGTAGTTTTTATAGTAGTAACGTAACAGTAAGTTGAACAGGAACTTGGTTATAGTTTTTTTTTAGTGAAATAAGGAGCTTAGGGAGCAGAAAATCATAGGTTAAATCTCAAGCTCCTTCACATTATAGAGTTATACTTCAATTCGGCTTTCTTTCATAATATGATGTAAAGCATAAAGAAATTCGGTGGGAGGGCCGGATTCGTAAAAAAAAAAGAAATATTTCAGTTTCAGAAAAGTCGTGTTGATCGGAAATCGAAGCAGTTGTTGTCGCCACAGGGATAACAACAAGTTGAACGGAAACTTGATCGTAATTGTTTTGTGATATAAGGAGCTCGGTTTTTGGGTAAACCGATCACTCATTCCATGTCTTTTAAATATCTCGGGGTCTGGTTCGATTCCAAATGCACCTGGAGATCCCACATTGAGTATCTGAGACGAAAATGCCAACTAAGGATCAATTTCCTTCGATCAATTACCGGAACGTGGTGGGGAGCCCATCCACAAGATCTTCTGACGTTGTACCGGACAACGATTTTATCGGTTTTAGAGTACGGTAGTTTTTGCTTCCAGTCGGCAGCTAAAACGCACATCATCAAGCTGGAACGGATCCAGTATCGTTGTCTTCGTATCGCGTTAGGATGCATGCACTCGACTCATACTATGAGTCTCGAAGTGCTGGCGGGCATGTTGCCACTATCCGTCCGTTTTTCAGAGTTATCTCTTAAGCTCCTCACCCGTTGCGAAGTAATGAACCCACTGGTGATCGAAAATTTTGAGAAGCTTCTGGAGCTAAATCCTCAAACATGTTTTATGACTTTGTACTACCTATATTTAACACAGGATGTCAGCCCTTCAAGAAATATTCCCAATCGTGTAATCTTCTCCGATTTCGGCAATTCAGTGAATTTTGATTTATCTATGACGCAGGAAATCCGCGGAATTCCAGAGCATCATCGTCCTATGATTGCTCCGTCATTATACGCTGCAAAGTTTGGCCATGTTGATTCTTCAAGAACGTTTTTCACAGATGGATCTCTAATAGAGGAGTCCGCTGGTTTTGGTGTATTTAATGAATTTCATAGCGCCTCTCGAAAACTTGAAGCTCCTTGTTCTGTGTATGTGGCTGAATTGGCAGCAATTCACTACACTTTGGAAACTATTGCTTCACTTCTTCCAGACCACTACTTTATTTTTACGGATAGTCTCAGTTCTGTCGAGGCTATCCGTTCCATTAGGCCGGTAAAGCACTTCTCGTATTTTCTCTTGAAAATACGAGAACTGCTTAGTACTTTATCCGTGCGCTCTTTCATCATCACCTTCGCGTGGGTCCCTTCGCATTGCTCAATTTTGGGCAATGAGAAGGCGGATTCACTTGCGAGGGTGGGCGCTATGGAAGGCGACATTTATGATCGACAGATCGCCTATAGTGAATTTTTCTCTATTTATCGTCAGCAGTCGCTCGTTAGCTGGCAACATCAATGGAGTGAAGGGAGCTTGGGACGATGGCTACATTCAATTATCCCTAAGGTGTCGAAGTTTGCATGGTTCAAAGGGTTGGACTTGAGTCGAGACTTCATACGCATGATGTCTCGTCTCATGTCCAATCACTATTGTCTAAACGCTCACTTGTTCCGTGTGGGGTTGGGAGACAGCAATCTCTGTGAATGTGGACAAGGTTACCAGGACGCTGATCACATCCTTTGGTCTTGTGCGGAGTATCGTGCAGTCAGATCACATTTTTATGATTCCCTTCGGGCTCGAGGTAGACAACCTAATGTTCCAGTTCGGGATATTTTGGCTAGACGCGATCTGGAGTTTATGAAACTCATATATGTTTACTTTAAGGATATTAACCTTAGATTGTAAGTTTGATTAACCTTGTGTTTAGTTTGTATTTTGTAGGTGTGGGTTTTTTTTTTCAATGTTTGTTTTCAAGATGAATAGAAATAATTTCATGCTTTAGGATTAATTAAATAGCTGTATCGTAAACCACATTTCAAACCTCCTTCTTCCCTTTTCCCATCCAAAAAATTGTAAATCTCCACTAACCTCGAGACAACCGCGAGTACTCGGTCCAGTTCCTTTAACTTTAAATTTAAGACAGTAATAATGTATAACGCAAAGGATAACTCGGCTCTGTAAAGTTTATTCGATTGAGCCTGTACAAATAAAGTAATTATAAAAAAAAAAAATAAGGAGCTCGGTGGCCTAGTGGCAACATACTGAGCAGAAGACCGTGGGTTCAATCTCACGCTCCTTCGCACTATTGAATTGTTAGGACAGCATATCGAATCCTACTGCAATCCCAACCCTTTTATCCAGCATCCCAGTGATTTCTCGTGGAAGTGCAGAGGTGTTCTCGGCTTTCATTAAAGCAAGTATTACGTCAACACATTCTCACCCATTCCTTTCTTGACCAGCATTCGGACGTGGCCAGCGCTGCGGTATTGCCAAGTTTTAGATCACCAGTTTTTACACATTGAGGATGATTGCTAGTCCCAAGCAACGTCGATTGGTTCTCTGTGTCATTACAGCTGATCTGACAATAACGGAGTTGCAGCCACGGGCGGTCAATCATGCTCATACTACATTTTAAGAAATAGTGACTTTAGTGACTTTTTAGTGACTGACTTGAAAATAGTGACCAAGCTACTAAAAAGTGACCTACTAGTTTTGAAGTTTTCGTACACTGTGCTTTCATTTCTTCCCAAATCGAATGGCAATGAAGTACAAACAGTAATAGAGTTTGTCTTCAATCTTATGTAATGAACCAACCCAAACCCGGTTTGACATCATTGTTGAATTCTCGTTGTGCTATTTTCGCCAACAAATAGTAAATCTTCCTACCCATCCTGCCTGATCCAATTACCATCCTTTACTGCGATGACGGTGATAACCCTAAATCCAGCTTCGTCGGCCAGTTAGTCGGACGGTTACCCAAGCAACTGTGCGTGATGTATGGCAATAACAAACCGAAAATCCGTATTGATCAAACCTTGACTTCGTGCTCAGCAAATCTTTACAACCTGCCGTACGAAATGGGGAAAACTTTGGGATTTGTTTTTCCCTTTTCCATCGGTTTAAATAACAGTTTTCATTTGTTATTCTGCTCTACGGATGATCGTCTATTTTCGTTGCAATACATTTCTGGGATCCCTTCCCATTTGTGGAATCGATACCGTCGTGAAAGCACAAGTTGTTTCTAGCAGGAGCTCCAGACCTTCTCCTGTGCGGAAGAAAGTTTCCCAAAGCAAAAGAAACGATTTAAATAGAACTCGAATATTCGCACATGATTTGAATTTTTTATTGGCCATCCTACCGGTCGGTCACATCTGCTACACTGCTTCTATGCATTCAAAACCCCCCAGCAGATTCAGGGACTGTCTCGTTTTTCGGTGGAGAATGGTCATTGCCATTGCCAAATCGTTCAGACCAAAACGAATCGAACGGACAGCACACAGCTGGCCGCGGTCCGGTCACGAACATTTGCTTGAAGGGTGACCGACACGAGAGGCAGTTTAATTTACGCTCTTCCGCCATGACCAAACATGGCATATAAAAAGCGGGAAGCTCGTCTCGTCTGGTCGAAGAACGAATCGCAAATAAAAGTGGCTAGGTATGGAAATGTTAACTTTGAATGTTGACTATGTTTGGTCTGTTTTCACCGCGCCGTTGTTTACCGGAAAAGGATTCGCTGAGGTAGGTAGTTCGGGGACAAATCCTTAAAATGGTCAATTCTCACCATTTAACATTTCCCACAATGCGGTTCTTCTTGGTCTCGGTCTTGGTCTGGTGGTGCAACAAAAGCACTCTAATCGACCGGTGAAACCGCAACCATAAAATCTTAATTAACACGGCCATACATTCATGTGTGACGTTGATGGGCGGTTCGTGAAACTCCTGGTGGACCGATAGGGACGACTCTTGATGGACGGTGCAATACGTGCCAGTGAGAGTGGGAGTGGGATATGCTTTCATGCAAGGATTACGTTTTATATGTGTCGGTATCCTTTCGGTAATGGACAGCTGTGCTTAGATAGTTAGTTAGTTAGTGACTTGGTTGGATTGGCTGGTGGGTAGTCACATACTACAAACAATTATGGTCCGATCCGGTGTACGTACGGAGTGCATAGTCACACATAAGGATGTGCAAGGTTGCTGATTACGTGCTGATGATGACAGCATCCTTATACTATAGCACCCTTATAAAATATGCAGATCGATGGTGATGATTATAATGGTCAAAGTGGAGAATACGAATCATTACAGTGTGGTTTTATGGAGTGTGTGATTTGCGGCAATGGAGTATTTGAATTGGGAATATTCATTAAGTACCACAGGGGCCTCATAAAGCCTAGTTGGTTAAGGCACGGTGTTACCAAGCTGGAGGCGGCGGATTCGATTAAAAGTTCGATTCGGTCTGGTCTCTAAATCTTTCGGGTTGGAAATTTTCTCAACTTCTCAGGATGTAAATATATATATTATCATTGACACACAATACACTGGAGTCGCTTTTTACGCGGGTGATACGTCCCGCGTAAAAAAAAAACCGCGTAAATTCCGGAATCAGCGTAAAAAAAACCACGTAAATTCCGAAATCCGCGTAAAAAGCGACTCCAGTGTCTTAAATTGGTTGGCATGGAAAGCTCTTCATTGCAAATCCGTGTCATTTATAGCTCCTCGCAAATCCCACTTATCCAGAAAGACGCAAAGTGTAGTGTATTTACTGTATGTATCGTTTGTGATCAGTCTTGTAAGCGGTCACTACAATCGACACATTTTCTGCGATAATCGACTGCCTTTGCTTCCGACACTTGCAATACAAGCTATCAAATTACAGTAACAAACTAGAATGTCATATGACAGGCTCTGTCATACGACACTGTCGCCGACGACCGTTGCGAATGTATGTATTTTAGTTTTTTTCTCATAATAAGAGCTGCTGATGTTGTGCTAGTGTGAATTCTGAAAATAGCAAGCAACGATATCCTAGTCCTGATCAGAATTGGTTTAATTTACACCGAATTGAGGAATTAGAACGAAATCGCACATATCATATGATAGTTATTTGATAATTTTCTTTCTGCTCGAATGTTGTTCTACCGTTTATGTTATGTAAAAGAGACGACGGTAGAGCATGAGAGTACGAATACAAACAGACTGTCGCACATGACAACGAAGCGAGTGTAGTAAAAAACGTCAACCGTTTCAACACCTGATTGTGATATCGGGAATCACCAGAAATCGTTTGGCCATTAGAAAAATTGATGAAGATATGACGGTTTGTTCTTGTTGTTCTTGTGTTTTTATATACATTTCGATAAAGGTGGCGGTGATACTGGTGGCTCAGATTGAAGCAGCACATGAAAGAAAATTAAATTAACAACCGTCGTTCTTTTTGCGATTAGTTTAGATTAGCTTAGATTAGATTAGTAGGTCAGTAGTTGTTTTTTAAGGGTTACCAGAGGTTTTATAACGCTGCTGTTGGGACAAATTGAGCCAACATTTGGGGAGATCCATCCATTTAATAAAAATCAAATTAATTTATAAATGCAACAATATTCAAAACCTGAATACGACAGGGCATCGATGGCAGGCTGTTACCGCGGGTATTGTAGGTTTCCCAGGTACCCGGTTAAAAGCTTCAGTTGGCTGCGGTTGCTCTTCTTTTCCTTCTATCCCTGAATAGATAGTGCGAATAAGGACGTTTATGTGATGTTTTGCTGTACCTGTTGTGGACATTAGTTTTTCCTTAAACTTGTTGTTATCCTTTTTAAAGGACTGATCTTCATAACATAAAGGGCACCATTACGGAGCATTATATTTGATCAAATTATTCGCAGTTCTATTTGTTGGGATGACACACACACACACACACACACACACACACACACACACACACACACACACACACACACACACACACACACACACACACACACACACACACACACACACACACACACACACACACACACACACACACACACACACACACACACACACACACACACACACACACACACACACACACACACGCGCACTCTAGTTGTCTCAGAGCCAGAAGACGTGTTCAGAGAGCAAGAACAGAATCAGACAGCGAGGAACGTAGAGGAATATTTCGAGCGGCCAGGGGTACATAAATCAGAGCAAGTCAAACTGTTTTAAGGAGCTGGGTCGAGACACTGATGTAAACCTCTAGGGCGACGCATACCGAGTCGTGATGGCAATGATCAGAGGTCCAACGATGCCCGCTGAAATGTGCCCAGAGATGCTGAAAGTCATCGTGGAAGGACTTTATCCGAAGCACGACCAGGGTTGCAGAGCTAGAAACGAAGCAGAACCACAGGAAACTGGGCAGTACGTTCCGACTCATGGCCATGCGAGTCGTGAGTGCGTACATAACCATTTCGTTTGAAGTAGTTTATGTTATCGTCGGAATTAGCCCTATGGGCATCACCCTTCCCACACCTTTGTATAACTGGGTTGTATTGTACAGCAGTATTTTACACATAATTTTACATACAGAGGATGTAATAAATCCACACTTACGCTTTGATGAACATGTTATTTATTTAGGGTGTGCCAAGCAGAGCCGTACTTAGGATTTTTTTTTGGGTGGCGAGCATTCCTTTTTGCGCTATTTCTAGTGTTTCGACCGTCAAACGTTCCAAAAATGATTTGAGCACACCGTGAACATAGGATTTCGGAAAATCCAATTTTTTACAAGTTCCCGTATTGACAAGTTAGGATTTGCATCACGTCCGTACAAAATCCGCTCGCGCACGTGTTTTTCATTCGTCGCCATCTTGAACACTAAACATGGAATGTAAACACCAATCATAGTCTTTTTCATCGATGACTTCCAGCTATCCCTCAGCGAAATTTTTTACTCCTACGTGCAGTATTTCAAAAGTTTCAGTGATTTGAAGGTGTCCGGATTAATGTGGATACAGACCTTGTAAACATTCGAGCTGAACTGAACTGAGTATTTCCGAAAATTTATAAAGTGATTCAGTACTTTCTGAAAAAATTCCGATAATTTCTAAAGTGATTCAGTACTTTCTTAGGTGATTTAATATTTTCAAAAGTAAGTCAATACTTTAGTGAAGAGAATCAATACTTTGCATTACCGAATATTTCTGGAATGATTTAGTTTTTTTAGAAGTGATATCGAATGTTTATAAAGTGGATAACTACTTTCCGAACTGATTCAGAACATTTCTGAAATGATTCAATATGTTCCAAAGTGACTCCGAATATATCTTAAGTAACCTAGGACATTCCTAAGAAATTTAGAACCGTTCTGAAGTAATGCAGAACATTTCCGAAGTGATTCAGCACTTTTCGAAGTGATTCTGAACATATCTGCAATGATTCAGTTCTTTTAGAAGTGATTTCGATTGTTTACGAAGTGATTCTGTACTTTCCTAAGTGATTCCGAACATTTCTGTTCGGTTTCTGAAGAGAATCAATACTTTCCGAAGCGATTTAGAACTTTCCGGAAGTGAATCAGTACTTTTTCAAGTTCCGAAGACGGAAATTCAATCTTCCCCAAGCGTATTCAGCACGTTATCCAGCATTTTCAAAATGTTTCAGGTGATGCAAAACTTTTCTATGCGAGTCCATACTTATGACGGGTAGTGTATGGCTGAAACAAATGTGAATTCGAAACCAAGATCAATCGCACCCAATATGATTGACCAGGACTATATTAGTCACATCCGGACATCATATTGAAAAAAAATGCCACCATGGCGACATATCAAATTACATACGCATTTCATAACTAGATCAACCAACAGGAGTCACAATGAGTGCCCAAGACCACATTGACCCCATTTGAACACGTTCCAGATATCCTTGGGGAAGTTGCCAGAATCGGACTTACTTACTTAAGGGTCCTGTGCACCACCAGCGGTGCAAAGAGCCAACGTGAAAGACTTTGCCTTGACCTGGGCCCAGGTCAGATTCCTATCGACTTGCTTAGTTTCCTTATTGAAGCTCCGCCGCCATGAGCCCCTGGGTCTGCCTCTGCTGCGATGTCCTGTCGGATTCCAATCCAGCGCTTGCTTGCAGATTTCGTTTCCGCCCCGTCGAAGTGTGTGGCCGACCCACCTCCACTTTCGCTCTCGAATTTCTGTTGCTATCGGCTTCTGATGACATCGACGATGGAGCTCGGCATTCGAGATCCAGTTGTGAGGCCACCCGGCACGAATTATATACCTCAGGCATCGGTTGATGAAGACCTGCAGCTTCTGAGTGTTCTCCGCTGATACACACCACGTCTCGCTGGCGTATAACAACACAGATTTCACGTTCGAGTTGAAAATTCGGATTTTGGTGCGTTGACTTATCTGGTTGGGTCTCCATACGTTTCGTAAACTCGCAAAGGCAGCCCTAGCCTTCTTGATTCGTGCACCTATGTCGCTCTTGGTCCCGCCGTCCGACGCCATTTGGCTGCCAAGATATTGGAAACTTTCGACCTTCTCTACTGCTTGCCCCGCTACCGTAAAGTTGTAAGGGTTGTCCGTGTTGATATCCAACGATTTGGTCTTGTTGACGTTGATGGTGAGACCCGCCGCAGAGGAGCGTTCGGCTAGATCATTGAGCTTACTCTGCATATCAGAGCGCCGTTGTGCTAGTAGAGCAACATCATCAGCCAAACCGAAGTCGTTGAGATGCTCCATGGTGATAGGCTGCCAAAGCAGCCCACGGTTCGGTACACGGTCAATTGCACCTACCATGATCTCGTCGATTACGATGAGAAACAGTAGCGGTGATAGTATACATCCTTGTCTCACACCAGCGACTACCCGGATAGGGTCGGACAAGGCTCCGTTATGCAGAACTCTGCACGTGAAAGCCTCATACTGCGCTTCGATGAGGTTGCCAATTTTATCCGGGACTCCCTTGCGTCTCAGGGCGCCCCACAGATTCTCGTGATTGAAACGGTCGAAAGCTTTTTCGTAGTCAATGAATACCAAATAAAGGGACGCTTGGAATTCATTGACCTGCTCCAGGATGATGCGGAGCGTGACAATATGGTCCACACAAGATCTTCCGGCACGGAATCCTGCCTGCTGCCGTCGGAGAGTCGCGTCGATCTTCTCCTGTATGCGATTCAGGATAACTTTGCACAGAACTTTGAGAACAATACACAGTAACATGATGCCTCGCCAATTGTCGCACACAGTCAGATCCCCCTTCTTTGGGACCTTCACTAAGATGCCCTGCATCCAGTCGGCCGGAAAAGTCGCGGTGTCCCAGATATTACAGAATAGTTAATGCAACATTTGTGCGGATAGCATGGGGTCAGCTTTGAGCATCTCCGCTGATATGCGATCGACCCCTGGAGCCTTGTTGGATTTCATGCTTCGGATAGCTGCTTCAATCTCCTGCAGTGATGGGACCTCGGAATTGACGTGAGTGATGCGCCGCAGATATTGATGGCTGGTTAGCCGTCGAAACTTGAAGAAGTTGTTCGAAGTGCTCAAACCAGCGTTTCAGCTGGTCAGTGGGGTCGGTAAGCAATTGTCCAGTCGTGTCCTTCACTGGCATCCGCTCAGGCGTCGTGAGATATCGTAGATGAGGCGTATATCGCCAGTGTTTGCGGCTTTCTCCCCTTCGTCGGCCAGGGAGTTCACCCACGCTCGCTTGTCCCGTCTGCAAGCGCGCTTGACTTCCTTCTCTAGAGCCGAGTACCGTTGACGGGCTTCGTTCTTGGCTCCTCTGGTTCTCGCCCGCTCTATCGCGGATTTTGCTTCTCTACGCTCCTCAATCTTCCGCCAAGTTTCATCTGTGATCCACTCTTTTCTCTGGGTGCGCAGCTCACCCAAGTTGTTCTCGCTTGTTTCTATAAAGGCATTCTTGATGGCCGTCCATTGTTCTTCTACGCTGCCACCTTCTGGAACGTCCGCAGCTCGAGTCTCAAGTTGTTCAACAAAAGACCTATTTACCGCTGGATCTTCAAGTCAGCGTGTGTTGAACCGCCGCCCGAGTCTCTCCTCCCGTCGCTGGATCCGCGCCATGCGTAGGCGGATTTCGCCGATTAGAAGGTGATGGTCAAACGCGATGTCGGCGCTGCCAGAATCTGACATGAACCAAAACTCATACTCCAGCGACACATCAAATCGCATGAGAATTCAACAACAAGCCGATTGACGATCATATTCCATGCCCAGGACCACATTACCGTTGCTAACTTGTTCCAGTACTTATACCCGCCCTAGTGCCCACCCTTTTCCAATTTCATCCATAATTTAACGATTACGTTACGTATTTACAACTTAATCAGCTGATACAATTTCTACACCGCTGCTGACTGCGTGGAGAACCGATCAACCCACAATTATAACGTTATTTTTTTTTATTTGGCGAACAAGTTTCACCCAGTAAATTTATATTATGCACATGCAACATCGCATTCGTCTCCACGACGACCGATGGCTCCTCGCAACCTGCGCATCCAAAGAGGAAAATCTATACAAAGACGAGCGCCAAACGATGGGAGGGGGGGGGGTGGTTATAATAATTAAACTCGCACATACCCATTTCGAAGGCAGACAGGCAGGCGGGCGGACAGACCGGGCACTTTAGTTGACTTGACTGACAGTCTGCCGACGACCGACGGCCGCCCGGACTGACTCTGATTGGCAGTGCGGCAGCAGCGTTGAGCATTAAAACAAAATTGTTAACGCTGACGCCTGCCTGTTGTGCACGCACTTTCATTAGGCATAGCCCAATAGATTCCACAAGGTAGAGCTCGCTCGGACATTCAATTCGAGAAGGTTGAATCGAATAAGGGGGCGGTATATCTGTGGAAGAATTTACGTTATTCCTCACCGATCCCGGCCAAAGAGATCTGTGGTATGTCCATGCCGAAGCGCGTTGGAGGCAACAATCTCGAAGAAATTCGGCCGAGGCCCGTTCGTCGTGGGTGGGTTTTCAATTTCAGTAATAGCACAGCAAAAGGTTATCTCCTTCAACCATATTGTTATCGTATACCTTGCTGCGATCGAAATCAAATTTTTCTAATGTTTTTTTTCCGTTTACCTCATTCTGCATCCTGGTGAATTTCGCTCCGCAGAAGTCAGGCTTCCGGGCGGTGAAGCTTCAGTGAGTTTTTCTGTTCGCTTGTATATTTTCAACGATGTGACAACTCAATCAGCAGCCGGGAGGGAGCGTAACTAGCGAAATCGATTGCGTTGTTGGCTACCTGAAAATTGAATGTTGGCGCTCGTTTCGCGTTCGAAATTGCATTCACGAACTTTGCATGTCGTTTTGGGACGTGCTTTTCCCATGCATCGCGTGTGCGTTGATGCCCCGATCGGTTATTCACATTCCTACACGATTTAAACTATCGGCGGGAAGGTGGAGAAACGGTTTCAGCAGAAAATTGCACATTCTATGAGTTGTTTGCTCTTTTGATGCATTTCAAATTTTACATTTGATGTAGAATATAAGGTTCTTCTGTAGGATTTAGGGTTCTGTAGATTTCGACCCCAAAAATCAAGATTCTCAAATCTTATTATTTTTTGACTGGATTTTATTCTAACGAAGGTTAAACCAACTATGATTCCTCCTAATAACACTACCGTTGCAATGAGGTACAATATGTTTAGGAAAGTTGATGGGTAAGTGAAGTTTCTTTTGAAGACGACAGTTGTGTCGACTAGTGTTAGATTAATTTATAAAGGCTTCCAGGAGAAAATTCATAGCAGTCTTACTCTTGGGTGCATTTTCCAATGGATGCCGATTTATAGTATGTACTACAGCCAACTCTTAACAACTCTATATCGAACATCATTCTGTTTAGAATACGTTGTGCCACCAAAACCCTGTAAGCGGAGAAGGGTTAACAAACACTTCTAGTTTTATTCTCTGATACCGAAAGCCAACGATACGATAAAGGAAATGAACTTTATGCGACGCAGCTTGATATTACAGAGACCGTATCAGCTGCAGTTGCGTTATCAGTTCTGTCGTAGTTTTCATTGTCGTCGTTGACAAAGCAATGTCAGAAGGTAAACTGCAAAAAAAGTCATATCTACTATGGATTAAAACCAACCTCGCTATCTAGCACGACTGTGTCATTAGTCCAAATATTGGCACTGTTGAAAAATTCAGCTCTCAGGCTTTGTTTGCGATGACTCGTGTTAAAGTTAAAGAATCGGCCATTTTCCAAATCGGAATACAGTGTCCCATATTGGGGGCCAATGACTCTCGAACAACCGACAACCAACGGACACGAGATCCGCCACGAAACCTGTCCGAAAAAATACCTCACCATAGGCCTTGAGTGGGTATCAGTTTCCGAGTGGCAGCAGCTGACCATCTTCGCCGGTTGAGGAGCGGACAGAAGAAGTTCAAATCGTCTGTGGGCACCTGCACGTATCACTCGCTCACACGTTTCAGCCGAGAGTCCGAGCTTTTGGCAGTGCAAGTTTACTTTTATGGAAAGTGAAATTTGCAATTTAGAAAATGCCGTAATGATTTGCCTTCCCTCGCAAACCACCCCCCAGACCCAACTCACACATACACACACGCGCGACTATTATCATTTCAACAGCCTTCTAATCCACCTATCGCGCAGCTCGCAGCTCTTCCAAGCGATCGTTCGGCGGTGGGTTGCGGATTTGCTGCTTTGTATCCATTTAAAATTATGCTAATAAGCAAAACGAAGCCTATACACAAGCTGAGCTGCTGCTGCGAGTGTGCTAAAGACCCAACTAAGCGCTAATTTAGTGCATTTTTTAATTATTTAAATTGTTGGCACTCTCAAGTGGAGGTAAAAGCATGTTAAACTAAGAACCAATGGAACGGAGAGCAGCACTTGGACTACCAACTAAAACAGGTTATGCTCGCTCTTGAAGCTACTGCTACCGGTGGTGTAGTTGATACGTTTGTTTTTCGAGCAAACTCAAGCTTCAGCTGAACCGAGTGAGCGTTATGAAAAAAAAATGGAATTAATTAGATGCCGAGTACTCGTCTTGTTACAACACTCCTGAACGGATCTCAATTATGGTCGGGGTGCGTAGGTTTAAATTAAATGGTGTTGGAGTTGGTTGTTCCATAAGGGAAAGAGTTAGGTAGAATTGAGGTCAATTAGTCGGCTTCGCTGCTGGCAGCGTGGGAAATGAGAGCGACATTTGATTGCAATGGAGAAAAGAGCAATTGGTTGTTGTGACTAATCAGAATAGCTAATTATGGTTAAATCCACTTTGAATATAACTTTGCTACAGGTTGCTGAGTACCTGAATTTCCATCATATGTATAATGTTTCTAAGCTTCCCTTTCAAGTCCTCTTTTTGAATCGATCTCTTTAAGGGGTTACATATATCAAAAATGGTCGAATTTGATTCGTATTGGTAAATACGTGTTAGTATTAGTGTTAGTAAACACGTGTTGAGGTGAAATGTTGCTGTTTGTACATAATTGAGGTCTAAATATAGCAGTGACGTTTTCTTAACCTCAATCTACCTGTGCACCAACTCTCAAAACATAAATAATGATCAAAATATTGCTTGCAATGGATAGATATTGAGTAAACTAGAAGATTAAGTGTATTTTTCAACCGATTCGGGTGTGTATATTGCATTAAATCTGGTTTTGAAAGTTGATGCACAGGTAAAAAGTGAGGTTACGGGACGCCACTGAAAGATAGACTTTCTCGAAACACAGAGTTGATTTACGGGTCCCACCATTTCTCAGGACTGGATGGACCAAATTGGCTGAAATTTTGGGTGAAGACCAGTCTTGTAAGTGGTCACGGTAGTCGACACATTTTCTGTGATAATTGACTGCCTTTGCCTCCGACACTTGCAAAACAAGCTATCATAGTACAGTACCAAACTAAAATGTCGTATGACAGGCTCTGTCATACGACACTGTCGCCGAAGACCGTCACGAATGTATGTATTTTAGTTTTTCTCATAATAAGAGCTGCTAATGGTGTGCTTATGTGAATTCTGAAAATAGCAAGCAATGATGTCCTAGTAATAATATTTCTGATCAGAACTGGTTTGATTTACACCAAATTGAGGAATTACAAAGGAATCACACATGTCATATGATAGCTATTTTGATAATTTTCTTTTAGCTCGAATGTTATTCTACCGCTCGTGTTGTGTAAGAGAGACGACGGTAGAGCATGAAGGTAAATTTATTTACTCAAACGAACAGGAAAAAAAAAGTCATGCTTGGAGAAAACGAATGTAAATTCTACCCGTAGATGAATGCACATAAACTCAGAACTGACAGCAGCAGAACGAATCAGGCAAGAAACGGAAAGAATATGAAAAACGTTCTGAACGAGCGGAATAGTTTTTGGATCAGATTCTAAAAATTTGGACAGTCAAACGTCAAGCAATTTGAGTTTAAAGCCATTGTTTACGTTTGGTTTGGTCTCATTATTTTTGACGTGCAATCTCACAGATGCATGTGTTTATCCGTCTGTGATTTGCACTGTTCACTATCCCTGCTCATGAGTTAAATTAGGAAATAAATTCAGCGGGGATGTCCAATTATCGATTTATGGGCAGGAGGACGAAACGAAGTAGAGTATGTCGAAGTAGTGACGCACCCTATGCGCATATCAATAATTTTAATAATTCAATATTTCGTACCTTTGTCAACCAGTACTTGAAAGAATCCTGGAAAATTATACAAGAACATCAATCATATTTCTTGTCATTAATAGTGCTTGTAACACATCAGAAATGTGACACAAACATTAAAGTGGCTACCGGAGAAAAGTCGGATATCAAAATACGATCAAAATGATATCTAATTTTGTTTGTGAAATCATATTGATAACATATTTTGATATGCTATTTTTTTCAAATTTCGGTTGAATTCATATTTTGATACTTCTAAAAAACTTCAGACAAATTGTGTATAATATTTAAGCTTATCAGAGAAATTCACGACTGTTCCATTAATTTCATAAAAATGTCACAAAACTTTCGGCAAGTTCAAAGAGTTTGGGAAAACTTCTGATAACTACGGAGCTATACCATGAATATCCGGAAAATTGTCAAAACTTGTTCCGGAAACTTCAGGAAAATCTTAATAACTGGATCTGAAGTTCGATCCACTTCAGAAAAATTATTGAAACTAACAGCTAAGAACTAAGTCCACAACACATTAACACTCCGAACACGATGCCTCAGGTAAAATGAGTAACGGAAAACTTTCAATGTTTGAAAAATCATAGCTCAGCTATTTATTGTCAAATTTCAAAACTAATTGGCGCCTTTTGAAAAGAAAATTTAAAGATTTATTCGATATCAATAGGTTCAAAATCTATCGATAAATTGCTGAACAATGATTTTTCAAACAATGCCAATTTTCCGTTACACATTTTACCGGAGACATCGTGTTCGAAGTGCTAAAAAAGTGGGAAGTTCCTCCCCCGTCAGGAAAATTTAGGGAACTTTAATTTAATTCCAAGAACGTACAGACCATGTCTAAAACTTTATGTTAGCTCCATTAACATCAGAAATATTGTGGAAACCTTCAAGAAGTTTTGAAAATTTCAGAAAAATTAAAAGATTTAAAGGAAGTTCCGAAAACTTCGCGAACTTGAGTGGAGATTAAAGCGCTTCATGGCAGTTTCATTCAGAAAACTTCACTGAATTAAAACAAAAAACTTCAGATGAGATTAAAGATTTTTAGGGAAGTCACGTAGCTTCAAGCAGTTCTGAGACCTCTGGGAATTTCAATGATTATCAGGAAAATTGTTGGAACTTCAGGGAAGTTCCAAGCAATGCATGTAAATTACGAGTGAAGTAACAAAGTAATGAAATTGGGTTGTTAGCGGAATGCTTAAATAAAACAGCAAAAAAGCATGTCTTCCGTTAATTATTTTTTTTTATTTATTTTATAAGGGTGTCGACTCAAAGTCGAAAATAAAATTCCCGGACTTTCCCTGACTTTCCAGTCGGTTTTCAGAAAAATTCCAGTCCACAAAACTTTGTTATTTTAACCTAAGAAGCTACAACGTGATGTGCTTTATTATACCGTAGTGTAAATTAAGGTTAGTTTAAAATGAGCAGCAGGGTAAGCTTTCGAAAATATCAAGAATAGCATACTCATGGCACGTACTACAGAACTTGATACTAATACACTTTTTACAGAACATATGACCGACTACCTACGAAGGATGTGAATAGGCCTAGGGCTATAAATACATATTTTAATATAATAATGAATAACTACTGTTCACAACTAGGCTCACTATTCATTACTTAGTAATAATAGGAGTATTTAATCAATGTCACCAAGCTCTCAATTTGTGTTCATAATTTCACAGCCAAATAAAATTCAACCAGTAGACGATCCTTTCTCTTAACATAAAAATTATTGTAAAATAACAGAGCAGTGATTATTCTTGCTTTGGCAACCGAAGCTGAGGATGCACTGCTCATGCATTAGTTAGTTTCGTACTCTCTGGGGAGTTCCTGGAAGCGGAACGACATCAAGATGCCTAACAACAGTCGATTTGATTCTAACTAGTTTTCAATCCGACAAATAGGCTTACTCAGATCGGGCTTTTCCGCTACCACTGCCGTTGTGCTGTCATTGCGCTTGGGCCTTGACTCTTCCCTCATTTTTTCAAAAAGATATTCTGCATTTACCGAAAAACCTCTCTCTGCATTGGCGTTGCCATGCGATAAGCAGCAAATCATTTTCACAACCAACAATAGTTCTGAATGCGCCGACCAATAACCTGTGTCAAAAAACGTCCAGTCGTTCCTTTCCTTTGATCAAATGTGCATTTACCTGTGCAATATTGTTCAGATGATCAATATTAATGAACCTTTCCATAATGCCTCTAACCATTTGAGACATCGCGTTGCACAAAAAAGGCACCATAGGGTTGTCCGTCTGAAATTCGCATTGAAATGGCTCAACTTCGACAGCAACTGATTTGAAGAAAGCAAGCTTAATACCACGTTCAGACTACAGAGTTATAACATGTTATAACGGTTGTCATATAATTGCAACAAAGAAACCACCATCAAGATAGTGCTATAACATGTTAAAAATCTGTAGACTGACGTACTATTAGCTATCAGCAGCGAGTCATTCAAACAGTTTTAACATTTTGGTAGGAAGCTGACGTTGGTTTGATTTTGTCTTTCTGTACGCCTTGAATAAATTTTCGTATTTGCGAAGTAATTTTGATTGCCCTTTACACAGCAGCACTATTTACCAACCATCGGTGACCGCAAAACTTTAGCGGAAATATGGTAGATCCAGAATACATCGTGATAAACGCTCTTCTTGCTGGTACATCTTGAAGATATTGTATACCACGCAAATATTTGACAATATCCCAATTGATACTGCAAACATTATCCTTGAATGCATTATGCAAAATATACAGCCTACAGCTTCCCAGATCTAGCAGCTTCTCGCCACCTTTTTGTACCTCTAGCTTCAATTCACATTGGGTCCATCCAACGACACTTGCAGCAACTTGTTCGAAGAGATACCGGCAAGCGCGTTCTTAAACGCAGTGAGTAGATCTGATGCCCGGGATCTTCCCAAAAACTTTGACATCATACACTGATAAAATTTCAAAGATTGTTTTTATGTGTCCCACACATGATTTTAAGCAATGTGATCAACATTATTTTTTTCCCTGACCTACACTAAAATTCCCTGACATTCCCTGACTTTCCAGATCATAAATAGAATTCCCTGACATTCCCTGACATTCCCTGATTTTCCAGGGTTTTCCAGGTAGTCGACCCCCGGTTTAATATTTCGAGTACTTAAGTTTCAGGAGCAGTCCACATAAACCGTAGTTACTTTAAATAAGTTCCAAGGAATGAAAGGAGAAGAATAACAGACTGCAACAGATAGTAAGGTTCTGTAAAATTGTGGGCACTTAAGGGAAACCTAGAGAATTTCAAGGTGGTTCAATCTGCTTCAGGGAAACTGAAGGAACTTTAAAAAAGTTTTAGCAAGTTAAGGGATATCCAGAGAACTTCAAGTAAAGAAAAACCTTCAAATAAATCCAGAGAACTGGGAAAAAAGGTGAAGATTTTAAAGAAGATCCAAGAGCCTCAGGGAAACTAGATCTCAGATCTCCAGGGAGGCTCAGGTATCCTAAGGGCAGTCACAATAACTTCAGAAACGTTCTGACTTTCAGACGCATTCTGTGAAGGTTAGTTTCAAATGGTATCGATCGCGCAGCTCGGCAATGTACGGATAATGACACCGCCAGAGAGCGGCTTTCGAAGCCCAAAAAAGACAACATTATGTTCCTATCATAGACGTGTTGGGAAACTCACGATCTCTGCTATATGCAGCCGATTTATGTGTTTCTGCAAATGTCTGGTATAAGAATTTAATTCCTTTGCCTTTTGTCTCTCTTTAATAATTTTTGTTTGTGTTGTACTGGCGACAACACTCTCATAAGACAACAAACCCCAACCTTCAAGCTCCTCCCCTTATCCTATCCAAGGAAAATGTACCCCTCTAACCTCGGGTAAGCCGCGAGTATTCGGCCCAACGCCCACTAGACCTGTCGGCTCCGTAAAGCTAAAGAGCCTTTAAAATAAACAAACTAGGGGAAATGGATGTAAATGTCGGCCTGAATGCCCCTAATTTGGGCCCACACATAAATTCAGCAATCGACTAGATTTTCAATAGCGACCACAAATATCCATTAGTACCGTCCCAGTGACGCGTTCATCTAGATAAAATTGATAAATAGCAGATTTTTAGCGATGGGCCATATCTTAGATCCATAGGTCAACATTAGAGCCATTTCCCCCAGATAAATAAAAGTTAGTTTCGATACGTTCAGGACAGCACCATGAACGTTAGCAGAATTTTGAGAAACTTCAAGTATTTTAGTGACGCTGGAAACATTGAAAGAACTTACTTTTTAGGAAAATTAAATAGGGCTATAATGTTGGCCTATGGATCTAAGATTGGGCTCATCGCTAAAAATCTGCTATTTATCAATTTTATCTAGATGAACGCGTTCAGGTTTTTAGGACAATTCCATTAATTTCAGTTCAAGAAATTCAAGAGACAGGTGGGAACTTTAGGGTAGCTTCGGGAACGTCATGAAAGATCAGTGAACCTCAGGACAGATAAATTAACTTCATGAAAAATGTAGGAACCCTTCAGAAGCTCCCAGATATTCTGGAAACTTACGATAGCTTTAGCAATGTCTGAGATCTTTCGGGAAGTCCAGAGAACTACAAAGAAGTTTAGTGATTTTTAAGCAGTTTCATTATTTTCAGGGATGTTCCCAGTATTTCGAGGCTGATAAGAGAACATCAGAGCAATTTAATTCATTAATTGCAGGAACTTTCAAGAAGTTTCAATAAATCATAAAATATTCCAAGGATTTCATGAATGTTTCAAACATCTCTAGAAATTTGCGGGTCTTCAGAGAAGTTCCATGAATAACTGGAAAATTTGTGAACATAAGAGAAGTTCCAATAACTTCCTGAAAATCTAGGGAATTTTGGGGAAGTTTGAAGATTTTTTCAGGAAGTTCTAGGAGCTTCAAGGGAGTATCGAAAACATCAGGAAAATTGTGAGTGCTTCCGGATAGATCCCAAGCAACATTGCAAGTTTTATCAAGGTTGTATAGCATTCTTCAAGTCGAAATAATGGTCTACAGAACCCTCATAAAACCAAATTTGTTACTTGGAATCAATGATTTTCAAGGCAAGGAAAGGAAAATTGTGGGAGCTTTTAAGAAGTTCTGAGAAAATCAGGCATGCCTAGTATAATATTATTGATATTATTGAAGTTCAGAGATTTTTAGGGACAGTTCCAATTACTTCAATGAAGTACCGGAAACTTTAGGAAAGTCTAAAAATTTGGGAAGTTTAAGGTTCTTGAAGAATTAGTCTGTGTTGATAATAGTGTTATCATCGTTAACGTTTCGATAAGTTTTAGTTTAAGATCATGAATATGTTTGCGCTGAGAGGCTGTGCGTGTGATCGAACCTGACGTTTGTTTTTTCCGCGGAGTTTTTTTTTTAAACTATCAACAGAGCTGATCTGGCCAAAACCAGGCCCAGGAGACAATTTCTAGTTCCTCAGTCCCTATTATTTGCCGCTGAGAAGCTGTCCCGAAGACAAGTAGAACCTCCACGAGGCGTCCCATCATTCGTTTCGTCCCATCATTAGTTCCATCATTCGTTGAGTCGCAGCGTTGAACTTGACTATTGGCCACGAAAAGGCTTGCCAATGCACATCAAAAATCGACTACATACATCCGGATATTTGTATTCTCAAATCGACGGAAGACATTCCGCGCAACTACCATAAACCGGACTAGTTCATATTGATCTTCGTCAAGCTTCGTCTACAATTTGGACTTCTACATCAACACATGTCAGCCAGCCTTCAGTTCAATTGGCTAAACTTGGTGAGTTCCATTTTTTATCTTTTCAACCCAGTTACGTTGGGAAATCACCTTTTTATGGTGCGTTACTGATATAAGATCTACCACCGAATCCTAGTCGTGACAACTTCAAACTAGGGAATCAGGATTTTCCAGTAATGAAAGGATTACTTGCTTGTTACTTTTTATGACTTGATAATAGTGACAAGAATCGGGTAGTGACCACCGCTGGTATGCAAGTCTATATTGTATATTTCAAATTAAAATATGGATTATGTTCATAGAGTTTACACAATCCTTTTCCCTTTGTCCTTCTCCTTTTCCTTTCCCTCTTCTCTTTTCAGAAAGCGAGTAAGGCGCTATAGCCATAAGCCTTAAAAGGCTCATGTGCTCATGTCCCAACCGTCAGAAGAAATTGGAGCATCACTTAACCTTTCTAACTTTGATGCTTCCAACGACCAACCAATCATATAATTACCAAAATCAGAACGTACGGTACGAGCCCGATGTTTTCTGAATCATCTTGCCCTTTAAATGCAGCACAGTAGGCCTAGCCGTTTTGATATGTGTGACGCATCTTCGATGTATATAACATATATCAAATAGACAAGAAAAATTATGGAGGTATATCCATTATTTTCCAGGATGCTTTCAATAACTGGCTGTGTTGGTGTTAGATTAGATTAGATTAGATTAGATTAGATTAGATCATAAATATGTTTGCGCTGATCGAAAGACTGTTCATTTTTATATCCCCTCAAGAAGGCGAAGTCCAAAGACCGAAGTGACTTTCATAAAAATCAATGAGTAACTTACTCTAAGTTTACAATGCTTAGCACTTTTTCTGATTCTTTTTAGATATTTTCAATAATATCCATGTTAATTCTCATCGAACACAGACTACAGAACAGAAAATTTGATAAGGAATAAACTACCACAGTGAGTTAGGAATGCATAATATAGCGGGACAAAATTATTAACTCAACGAAACGAAGTATCTCTAGAGTTGCTGTAGTTTTACATATTCAAATAAAAGTCGATATTAAATTGCTTCGACGGTTCGACGTGTTTAATAACTTTATTCGATGTAAACTCAAAACCAACTTTGTCGAAGGAATCTAGTATCCAAAATGCTTCGTTCGAAAGATGCAATACACAACTGCTATAGCTGCGATGGTCATGACGAGACTACGTTGGTCATGACAAGTGAAGCACTGTTTTGCCTGTGGATTTGAGGACATACCTCAAATCCTCTCATCTTTAAAAGTATGAGTTAGGTAAATGAGTGCGCATTTGATTAGTGTTGTCGCACTGCCGTACTCTAGCGGAACTATCAATCTATCCTGTTCAGAACTTTCTCTAGCTAATACATTATCGTACTAAAAGCTTCATGTTGATATTAGAATAGCATTTCCTCCCAACTCATAAAGTTTAAATTATAGACAGTTCTACCTTTTAATTATCATTATTATTTATTAGTGACACTTTATCACAGTGACATTCATATCGGACCATTTAACTATTATGCGACTTTTGGTTCAGCTTTTGCGGTAACCGCACTAACCGATTCACCCACTAAATTAGACCCCCGTTGCATAACTTTGGTTCACCTTGAAACACACAATGTATGATCATGGCTTTAGAAAAAAAAAAATTAACTGCGAAGCAAATAATGCCCCAGCAGAAGCAGCAGCCGCCCGGGTGCTCTTTTGTAAGACACGATGAATGGTGATGATAATTATCAGCTCGATGATGGCTGGGAATCGGCGGCGGCACCCAAAGCCGCCCCCTGTGGGTAAATCATTGTGTGACGGACCCGGCCAAGAGATAGGATCTGCCATTACCGCGCTGATGGTTGGTGGATGAACAGAGCACCCAGGGCCACTACTATTTTCACATGTTGATGTGTTTTTTTTTCATGGGTGCAACAAGCAAACAAAACGTTTCGCAGCATCTTTAGACCACCAACAAGCACGGCAGCAGCAGCAGCAGAAGGGATGAATTTGAACATAGGTGTGAATTCGTACTCAAGCTGGGTTTTAAATCAAACGTGTGAACTGATGGCGGAGCAAAAGGCTTTAAAGATAACATTTTGCAGGCAGAACGGTTCATTCCGGGTAGAGGAGACGTAAAGTGACCGGGAAGTAGAGCAAACAATTAATGATTTTATGATCTCTATCTATCTGAAATCAAAGCTAAGGGTTGCTGCTCATGCAAATGCTTTTAGAATGGGGGGAAAATTGAAACAGAGCTTCTGCGCCTTGAAGTTTGTCCTTGTTGTATTTAAAATTCAAAGTAGGTATGCTTCCTGAACACAGCAATCATTCGAAATTTTCACCCTCTCAAGGGACCAATTTCAATATTAAAGTTTAGGGTGATTCAAGATTTTAAGGGACGCAGACAAACGAATGTTTTGAATGGATTTTTCGAGTCCGAGTGAAATATTCGAACGGGATGAGCGAAATCCCGCAACAGACGCACGCAATTTGTACGTGTGTAGGCCGTCGTTTTATCCATTGCAGCTAGGGGAGCAAATTTTTATCGGGTGCCATAAATTGTCTCGACTTTTTATGGATGCGCTGGTTTTATTGCGGTATCCTGTGCCTAACGCAGTGCATACGGGATACAAGGTTTAGGGACCGGGGGTCTAACGGTTATTAGCGGTGAAATATCTATACACAACTTGCAGGTTCTCTCGAGGGTCAATATATAAAAATAGAATGATGGTCTTCACAAACTCTCCCGTTCTGAACAACGTTTGTGCCAACAGTTTTCTGCAGTTAATTACCCAGCTGGTTGCATAATCTTTGTTTGGGTTCATGTATTGCAAAATCCGAACAGGTTCTTATGCTGGCTGTCGTCACGATTCGGACGGCTCAACTCGAAGCAATGTGCACCTTGCTCGTTTCGAAATCGGTACCTACACATAAGCCAGCCAGCCAGCCAGCCAGAAGAAAAGATCGCATCAGACAGGCAACAATGCGGAAAGACCGAATGATGACGTCTCCGGTGGGTGTGTGGGTTGGATGCGATTGCGAGGGGGTGACGAATGCATCGAATTAATACAAGCTACAAAGAATGCACACGATTTTAGTGCTACACTCTTCTCGCACGTTCGTATAATGCAAATTTTTCCTCGCCTCAAAGACGACGGTTGGAAATAAGTTGAAAACAGTGCTCCAAAAGAAGTATGCATGCGCTTTGATGCTTTTCAAGGATTGCGTATTCTCGAACAGTAGTGGAAGAGCTGAAACTGAGTTGGTTGGTGGGTGAAACAAAACAAACTCGACGCGACGAGAATCGCACCTTCTCAGTATGGCGGCGAATCGTTACCCTCCCCTGGGAGTTGTTTGGAATCCAGAATTAGGCGTACTCATTTGAAGCAAGTTGGGGGATTAGGTGCGGAATGGGTGAAATTGTTCGACGGTGACTATGTCGACGCACCACCCTCCGTGTTCGAATAGAACGTTATGCTACAAGATTGGATAAAGGAAAGGGACTATGGAGATTTATGTGAACAACCGTTTGCACACACCAAGCTGTGCCGGGCAGAGGCGTAGAACGTCTGCAAAAATCAAAACAGAAACCCCTGTGTTCTATTTGGACAACACATGGGATGTTTACCCTGAAAGGGTTGAGGCCTATCCTGAGCTAAGTGAAGTTTTCTAAATGTTGCTTTCTCTTTAACTAATTCCTTAAATATCCTAGCTCCAGTGCAAATTTCAGAGTTACAACTGAATTTCTATTTCAATGCAGGTTTTTCAGGCGAATATTTCGGAAATGCCCCAATATAACAACTCATGAATTGAATAAAAAAAAATTAGAGTAATGGATTCCTATGAACAAAACAACCTTGCTTCAATGGCTAGCAAAACGGAAATTAAGCTTGAAAACCACTTTAAAATTACCGTAAGAACTCTTAAATTGTCTTATAATTGTCTTATAACAATAATGAACAATAGAATCGCTTTGAAACGTCCAAAATAGACTGCAAAATTCAAAACTGATGAAAACACTCACATACCTTAAACAGTAGACTGATGCAAAATTTGAAATTTTCGCTCCACAGTGCTCAAACGGTTACAAATCGGGTCCCCCGAAAGTTTAAACTCATTTGATAAGAAACTGACTTGGCACAAACAATTTGAAGTTTATATTGAAATTACTATGGGAAAACCAAACTTTTTGTTAATTGTCTTCAAGTCTTTTTCCATATTGTACTATTAACAAGTTCTATTGCTATTCTTATGGGAATTTTTATCAGCAACAACTTTGCAGAAAATCGTTTAGTAGTGACTTTAGTGACTTAAATTACGGAAATAGTGACCAAATAGTGACTTGAAAATATTAATATGGTAACTTAGAAATTCAAATACGGTTTGATATTGAAATAAACTTTTTATGTCATGGAACTTAAAATCAAATTTCATAAATTCCTCTAATTTAATCGAATCTCACAACGGAATCTCCTGTGAAGAGCATTTGAAGTGATTTAAATAATTTACTTTTGCTTACGTTATACATGATGACTAGCAAATTCTGCGTTTGAAATCTTTAAAATTTGGATACATCTAGGTAGACAACGTTGATAATTCGCTAAGAACCTTTCACAGAATTTCTTCAGAATGAACTCAAGAACTTTTTTAGAATAATTCCCCTTCTCTTAAACTTTGAGGCAAATAAGCTTTTACAAAAATAATATTGCATTCTTGAAAATGCTTTGCAGAACAATCAACAAAATTCTTGGAAATAGATTATTTTCGTAGAAAGGCTTAACATCAAATATCAGGATTAAAGTGGACACTTTATACGATAGATGAGGAGATGAAAGTAAAGAGTTGATAGTTCCGTTATAGTGTGAAATTTGTATATTGAAAGCAGAAAGCGAACAAAGGACAATTTTGAGGAAGGTGCGAATCGGGTGGAGCATCTCCTTTACTAAGCTTATCCGTTAATTAGGGATGGTGAGAGGTGTTTCACACTGCCGTACTATAACGGAACTGTCAACTCTATAATTATATATCCTCATCTATCGTATAAAATCTCCCATGATTAGTTAAAGTAGATTATTTTCGATTTTTTATAGATTCTTTTAGGAATTTCCTGAAGGCTCCTTCCATAAATTAATTTTAAATTTATTTGAATTCTCCTTAGAATTTCCATAGTATTAACCTCAGAAATTTCATAAATTTCTGCTTAGAATAATCTTGGACTCCCCCTGCATTCAATTGGAAATTCAATTCGTATTCTCCTTAGAATTCCCATAGTATTTCCTCAGAATTCTCAAAACAAAAAACCATCGCAGAATAACTTTGAAACTCTTCTGAGAATTCCTTTGATATTGAACCTTCAAAATTCGATTCTCTGGAATTCTTCTCGGAATTTATTTCGAACTCTTTAGAATTCTCATGGAAGTATCTTGAGAAATCACCCCAGAATTTCATCATTTCATCCCTCAAGCAAAATTTCAGAACTAATTTTGAATTCTTATTAAAATTGGACCTAGAATCCTCATCCAATCATCATAGAATTCTACTCAGAACTCTCGTTAGAGTGCAATCTCAATTATATTGGCATTATTTCGAAAATTGTTTCAGAGCTGAATTTTGGGTGTCTAATAATTTAAAAAATAATCAAAAGCGACGCTCGTATGAGTTAAGCCAAGTTTAACTATATTGGCTTAAGATTTAAGTGGAGATGAAGAAATCAGTCCTCAGAGCATGAGACTTTCGTAGTCTGTACTTTGGTATTCATCTCTGATATATCTTGGTGTAATCCCTAAAATCCTATACAATTCTCTTAAAATTTACTTTGGATTATTTAAAGTTCGTAATCATCCTTGAAAGCCTTTTGAAAATCTATCACAGACAAATACCTTTGGAAAGTCTACAAGATTTACTATTTATTTTATGGGAAAGAAGGTCTATTTTCACCGATTTTTAATCGAAATTGAAGGCATTTCCCAATAGTTTTCCTGGCCTTCTAAAGTTTTGCTGTTGACTGGTCGCCAAATTTCAATTTTTTTTAACAGATATGCATATTTTGTTAAAACTACTATAGGCTTTCCTTTTTAGTGCCAAGTCCTAAATTTAAGCATTTTCACCCACTAAATTTATGCATTTTGTTGATATTTTTAAACTCTTTTAAAAACTCTATTTTAGTAGTGAAAAAGTGACTTTAGTGACTATTTTTAGGGAAATAGTGACTTTAGTGACTTTTTGGTGTAAAAAGTGACTTTTTAGTGACTGGCTTCAAAATAGTGACCAAGTCACTAAAAAGTGAGCTGCTACCAGCCCTGAAACAGTGACTTGAATCATTAATAATTTTTATTTCTTACATTTGACCGAAAAGTGGTCTTCAACAAAGTTGTAGTTGAGAAAATTTTCAACAAGCTAAGCTATCATTTTTTTAAAGTAGAGTGAACTGGTGAATTTTGAGATTGATATGAAACGAAATTATGGTTTCCCCATAGTAATGTCCATAATTCAAATGGTTTGTGCCAAGTCAGGTTCTCACTAAATGAGTTCAAATTTTGGGAGGATAATCAGGATCCAATTTTGAACCGTTTGAGCACTATGGAGCGAAAATTTCAAATTTTGCATCAGTCTATTAAACACGGTACACACTAAACCAGCCAATAAGATTTTACTGAGTTGTAGAATTGGGGAACTGTTGTGTAAAAGTTTAAAAGTCTTTGGCTGTATAGACTTAGTTCTGTTAATCCCATTTAATTTAGAAAACAAAAATTTCCGATTTAATTGATTCCTTAACGGTTATTTAAATTTTTGCGCAAGTCAAAACCCAGTAAAAATACTGACTCTTGTAAAATAATCTAAGTTAATGTCTTAAAAACAAGAAAATGGTCGGAATACGGCCCAAATGGTCTTAAATGTCAAAAGAAATATTTATGCTTAAGGTGATTCTTTGATGAGTCCAAAAATGGCCATATACTCTTTTTCCATGATTTGATTTCCGTTGATCTTGTTTTTCGTACTGAGTACCAATGCTACTGATGCCAGGGAGGCAGCTCCTACACCTATATATCGACCCATCAACTTATGGACCGGGGACCAACGGCTTTACTTTCCTTCCGAAGGGATTTTATATCTCAGAAAATCCCGGCGGCGCCGACTGGGATTGAACCCAATCCCGGTTTTCCTGTTACAGTTTCCACGCCAAAATTTCAATCCTGCGACCAAGGTTACTGATACTCGCATCGTACGCCTCAAAAGCGCTTACCGTCTCTGAATGTGTTTGGTATAACGAAAGCAAAGCATACATCCTGAACGAACCGAACGATTCCATTAACGCGAGTCTTCGTGAGTAACCTGTGTGCGAAGAGTATTCTTGCTGCCTTCCATTCTCTTTCATTCCATTCTCTCGTTCTTTACGAACTGGTGTGATCGGATAAGAGTGCAGGCCTCAATGAACGTTCACGGTGAGTCAGTTTACTACTCGCGGCGAGTGCCTACCAGTTGCCAATATGAGCAAGACGAACCGTGGAAGTTTAAAACGGAAGATAAGTGACGCGGTGAAAGAAATAAAAGATGGCGGTGGGTGCAAATATCGTTGCTTCGCCGATATAGACGCAGATCGCAAATGCGTCTACATACAAAAAGTGTTTAATCCGGGGAATTTCAAATGGCACATTAATGCTTGCCACCGGAAGTGGCTCAGAGGCTAGATATTGTGGAGGAGACTATTGACCGGCAACAAAAAACTGCAAAACGTAAAATCAACAAAAGTGCAAGTGGACACCACTAAGGGCGATGTGCTTCTGGGTACGTTACAAATGGTAACAGAGCACAACCTTCCCATAAGGTATTCAGAATGGGAAGATGCCAATTTGCTTTTGGGCCCCTTGTGGAAGGCATGCGGTCTAAAAATCTCCCGGAATACTCTGCCTCCGTTAATTCAATTATGAAATTATGCGGCAAATTATGTCTGCCAAATTTCGGCAGAAGGTAGTTTGCCTTAAAGTTGATGCGGCCACCCGGCACTCGAAGTCGGTATTTGGAATAAACTTATCATTCACGGACGAGGATAGATTGTTCAAATAATGCATCTTGATAAATATATTGCAAATTAATAAACCTATCGTGCCAATATTACAAATGCCATGTCCGCAACATCGTCCGTTCGAAAACACCATGGAAAACACGTCTACGAGCATAGTATGGGTCTCGTGGCCGTAGAAGATCACCGGTCTTATCAACGGCTTGTAGAATGTAGATAGTCGACTTCGTGGTACGGCGAATTTTATTCGAACCGAGCGTCCTCCGGAATCTAAAGTAGGCACGATTCCCTGCCATAATGCGTCTTTGAATTTATCTACTGGCCCATTGAATACGTCATCCAAAAAAGAAGTTAAACTATTCCTCCTTTTGGAATGCTATTATTTTACCTTAGCTATAGATTCTAGTCCTGATAAATCGTAATGTTTAATTTTGATTGTAAAATTGCAAAAAAGGACGCTACAAGGGATCGCATGTAGTTCAACTTTCCGAATTTCATACTTTATAAACTCACAAATAATGAACCAAGAATTATACAAAGAATGTTATACCGTCAACTCTAGAGACCATTTTTGATCTGATTTTATTTTAATTCCAACCTCGCCGTTAAAACTTGGAATTGTATCAAACGTTATTTAACTCGTTGAATTTATTTTTATATATATGCGCTGAAAAAAATTGAAAAAAAGTTTTGCACTCACTTGAGGAAAGGCGTTATTGATCCATATCGAGAGGCCTGTTCCGTCTCAAAATAAATGGGTACCAGTTCGACATTCTATACAACATATTGCAAAATTGTATCTCATATTTATTTCAGTCAAACGCGCTATGCATTTTGGTCAACGGCACCCAATGTTTTGAAGCCGAAACTGTAGGAGCAAAAGCTAATGAAGTATTTTTATTATGTTATTTTTTTCCAACCTAAAGTAACTGTTCTTGCGCATACACCTGATTTGCACCCACAATAGTGCGATTGCTGAATGATTGAAAATGCTTCGCTCCAGTGCAGCGTCAAGCTACCACTCAAGCGTCCAGCATAGTACATCGCATCGCCGTGAACACTCGTGGCGAGTGGAATCTTGCATTCTTTGTGAAGATTACCCAGAATCAAATAGCAATTGAATTGAATGAACTCAGCTAAACTCGTCCAGTAACGAACAAGCGGATGAGTGGCGATTGTTGATTTGCCTAAAGCCGTAACTCAACGAACAACGAGAGAATGTAGAAGAAGCGTAAAACAAAATTATTTAACATCATTCGTGGGAGATAAATTCTCTTGCACGAAAAGAGAGCCTGCCTCCTGCAGTACTACTTCAGCAACAGCGAGAGGAATATATAACAAATTGTGCCTCGCTGTGAGGATCAGCAACCTTGCCTGCGACCCTTCCTACGCACGTCAGTTGCTCAGTTTGGGCATAAAATCCACAATCGTTGTCGTTTTTCGTTTTTACCAACCAGCAGGAAAACTTTTCCAACATCAATGACACGAGGGGAGGACGGATTCTTGATTTGAATTCATGCTGTTCCGCCTGCCTTTATCGAAATCCAGTTCAGACAACAAAACCGAGCCGAGTGGCACCTGCCGCCAATACAAGGCGGAAATACAGATCAGACGACACGTGCGATTCAAAGATTGTCGTCGCCTTTTCCCCGGCAACATCAGCGAGCTGTGTTCCATCATCAAGTTGATTTGTGATAACTCATTGCAATATCACTCCACCAAGCTTGTTCTCCCATCAACGGCAGGCGAAGGCAACAAGATTCATATCAAAGATGAGAAATCAAAAACAAACAATTACACTGACTGTGAGCTTCTGCGGTTTCTCGAGTGCTCTAAGCTGACATCACCCCGGTTGGGGTTTGGTTTTCCTAATTCCTACCGCCTTACGCACACGATTCGGAGTCCAACTGCGCACTTGGAAACCGCAGGGTTGAACATCTTACTACTAGCAAGCTTCTGATGCAGGCAAGAATAAGACGTGGTTCGCTTGAAATTTCATCCCGTGTGAACTTTAATCAGCTCTATAAGGTATCGTGAGTCATTTTCCCGTGGAAGGAAACCGAACGACAAAGAAGAAGGTCAACCCTGGTAATGGTTCTTCAGATATAATAATTACTTCTATGCTTTTAGCGATCGGAACGCGCGTTGCTTGATATTGCTCCATCATCAGTCCGGTGCAAGGGGCCGGGGGGCGGTGGCTATTATTGTTATTTGCCGACAATGGTATCTTATCATAGTCCATCGTAGTCTCCAGTCTCTATACGGCCAGCGGGAGTGAAATAAGAAAGCCATTATAAGGTAAAGTGTGTACCGACGCTATTAATATGAAAACAGACATGCGGACGAAATGGCGAAAAAAACACTGCTTCACGCTTCGACGCCCCTGAACAAAGAGTAGGGGAATAGAAGAACCGCTCGGTGGCGTCCAAAAGTTCTCTGTCGACAGGTTCGTTAGAAGTAAGGGGAGAAGCCATGCTACTAGCGATCTATTCAAAATGGGTAAAATTCGACATCCAAGGGCCAAAACAATCAGACAGTCACGTTATTATAGACCTGCTGATGCAAAAATCGCAAATCTGGCAACTCAAAATTTGTTGCCATAAATTTGGCAACATTTGTTCAATTCGACAGCCATTGGTGTTTACCTTGTTTACACCCAAAGTACTTTAAAGAGAAGTTAACTTATATCAGATTTTTCGCACACATTTTCAGTGGTCTGGACACCAACATATGTTTGATAGTTATGAAATTTCCATAATGTTGTATGGAATCCTTTAAGTTTTTATTACTTTTCAGCTCTTGTGAATAATGTTGAAACATTTTGAGAAGATTGAAAATCAAATTTGAAGACATTTTCTAAAACATTGAAATTGTCGACATTTTTGGTTCATTGTACAGTCCAAAAATACTTTGATTCTGATCAATTACGTTCAATTCTTTGAAATGTTATGTTTTGAGCTGCTAGACTAACATGCCACACCTACATATAAAAACTTATGCAAATTGCTTTCATTTTAACGAATTATTTAACAAAACTGCTTGAATCTGACACATTTTGGCGTTAACATTGTAGCGAATATTATAGGGGAAATGTCGGCAATACCTTAACCTATTATCGCCAAGGGGGTAAACAAAGTCCTAGAGCACACAAATTTGGCCAATAGATGCTCTGAAACATAATGTATCCACATGTCAAAATTGAGCTTTCAAGGACGTTGTTTATCCCCTGACGATAATAGAATAAGGTATTGCCGAAGCCGTCATTTATCCTACCTGTGTTTTATAATGCTTTGGTTTTCATCATTTGCAGCAGCAGCTAATAACTGCAAGAAGTCTTAGTAGCAAACGACCATTCAAAAACGCAAAAAAACCGAATCGAATATACAACCCAAGTAACAATTTGGGTTTTATGAGGGTTCTGTAGACCATGATTCATATTTGTAGAGTGCTATAAAACCTCAATAAAACTTGCAATGTTACTTGGGTAGTGACAAAATTCAGTTACCGATATTAGAATCCGATCTGTATAAATTATGTTAGTATTTTGAGGCCATTTTGACAATTGTGAGACTATCCAAGTAACCAGTAAACCCACTAATTCGGCTTTAGATACTTAAATGCTGCTATTTCACCGTTTTTTAGATGTTTTGCGCCGTTTTGGCAAATGAAGGTAGCTTATGAACAGGTAATTTTTCAGATTACTATTTAAACGTTTTAAAATAGTATCGAAAAGCGTTTCTGAAGTCATTTTGGCGTTATTTACGTTACGTTGGCATGTTAGATCCATTAAAGACGCTGTTTCGAAGTTTTTGGACTAATTTTTCGATCCCAAGCAGATTTTTTTTTGCGTTTTGGGACTACCGTTATAGACGCTGCGTATTAGTACATTTTTTGACATGTTTAGGATTATTTTAGCGTCTTAAAGTCTACCGTACATGTTGTTTCTATGTTAGGGATTTTGATACAATTTTTCCGTTTTTTAAACATTTATAACTTTAAAGCCTTTTCAAGTGCTTAACGATATTTTTAGTTATTTATTTGACAACATCAACCAAAGGCTATATGAATGAATGATGGGGTTTTCAGGCTATTTCGGAGTTTTTAAGAATACCCCAACAAACAATTTGAGTTGATCAACTGCTGAACAAGCTATTTTTTAGCTGAAGAAGCTTGTTTTTGCCTGATTAAGCTCTAATTCAACATTCAATGTTTGTTGGGACCCCGACGCTGGATCTCCCAAGTAGCATTGCAAGTTTTATCGAAGTTTTAAAGCATTCTACAAGTCTAAGCCATGATCTACAGAACCCTCATAAAACCATAATTGTTACTTGAGCTGTTTCCAGTTCTGACCTTTTCATCTGCCACAAAAATCCATCATGTTCGAGACCTTCACGAATTTTCGTTAAAAAGTGCGGCTTCTCAGAGCTAAGTAAACGAATTTCAAAAATAACGAGTGACATTCAGGCAAGGTTGCAAATACTCATTTCAGCTAAAATAATGTTTTTCGGAATAATAAAACCAAAAGATGATATGATGGCATGTTTTACTTGTAACTTACAAGAAGTGGTTACAAAGTATGCATTTGTAACATAAAACCTGTAAATTTTGCTTTCTATGAGTCACAATCAGCGATTTGCTGATCGCTGAGCGAGTGAGTGAGTGAGTGAGTGAGTTTGTGAAAAATCGCAGATTTAATATGTCAAACACATTCTTTGCAACCTCTTCTTGCATCTTACCAATTCAAAATATGATCATAGCATCTAATTATTTCATAATAAAAAAAAAAAAAACATTGTTTTAGCTGAAATGAGTTTTTGCAACCTTGCATTCAGGCTCAGGTACATATGGGCAGCCACATTTATGGAAATACTTTTTCTAATTTTTGAATTTTTCGGCAAATTGACAATATTTGAAAAATCATTGCTCAGCAATTTATCGATAGATTTTATTGACATCGGAGTGTTAATTAAGTTTTGACTAATTTACTCTCAAAAGGAACATTTGTAGGTTATTTTTCATAGATGACCTTCCAAGACTTTCTGAACATTTTTGGAGTTCCCAGAAAAAAAAACATCTACAAACACCTCTGAAATCTTCATAACTCCTTGGAACTTTGCTGAAGTTCCTTGAACACGACTGAAGCTGCTTGATGACCTCTTATAAAGATTCTTCTGAACAGCTCTGAAGTTCGCAGAATCGCAATGATACACTTTCAAAGGGACCTCATTCGAATAAATGATGTCGTTCTACATTTTCAATTGAAAGAGCTTTGGTCGACATTCTGACGACTAAAAATCTGAGCAAATCCAACATTCGTTCGGTACGAATTCAACATTGGGTTGGCATAGTCTCGAAATTACCGGACACTGATCCGTATGAAGTACCGTGAGAAGTTCAGGCAGTTAGTGAACTTTAAAGACATTTTTAGTCAGAGTATTGCCCAATGGCTGAACCACACGGTTGATCAAGCCGACACAAAATTGAGTCGAACCGACTCAATTTCGTCAAAAGTGGATTTACTCAAAAGTGAGTTCAATTTTCGAATAATTTTCCTTCACAGAGTTCTTTTCAGAATTCTCAAATAAATTTGAAATTCTGTCTGAGAATCCCTAAAAAATAGCTTGATAACATGCCATTAATTCTCAGCAGAAAACTCAAAAAAATTCATGAAATTCGTCCTAAGATTCTCTTAAAAATTTTAATGTTATTGTTTACGACTTCACTGACGCTTCTTTCCATTTTTTTTAATCCGCTTGAGTTCTCTTTGCAATTCCCATGCAATTAACCTCAGAAATTTCTTAAAATTTTGCTCAGAACTATCATTGAGGGTGGCAAGTGAATTTCCATTTTGAAATTCCTGGTTTTTTCCTTGTCAATGATTTAAAAATTTCCTGGTTTTAAAAACCATGTATTTAAAAAACATTTTTTAATAAAAAAAAAAATAAAGTGAATCCATGTACCATCATTTTTCGCGCAATGCGAAATTTCACAAACCAAAATAGGTATTAAGGTTCTTGAGAATGCCCGTGAAATCTTTATCTGATTGTTTGCTGTAAAGAATGAGCGATTTTAGGGGTGTATGACGAAGAAAAGTTGAGATACGACGAACTAGCGCGGAGCCCTATTTGAAATTTAGAGATCTATACACTCCTAAATCTTGAGATTTCTGTTTTTGAAACTGCGATTTTTTTAATTGTATTATTGAGATTTCTAGCCAACGGGCTAGTTTATCTCAAGGTGAAATAGCGAAGTGTGATATGAATGAGGACTCTTTAAACAAATCTTTGCTTCTAACAATTTTACGTAATTCCAGTTTGTTTAAATTTTCCGCAAATTGTCAACGATTAAGGATCTTATTTAGCGGAATTTTGATAACAACATGATTTCAAAATCATATGATTAAAAGATTTCATTAACAACGCTGGTTTAATAACTCTTATTATTAAAAAGACTGACTGCTGAAGTTCACAGAAACTCCCTAAAGTTCGTAGAGCTTCCCTGAAGCGTTGAGGTCTTTCCTGAAGGGTTCATTGAAGTTTGTATTGCCTGAATTTCATGGGACTTCCCCGAAGTTCGAAGGACTTTTTTTTAAGATCTTATGACTTCCCTGAATTTTGGAGTTTTTTGAAATTCATAGGAATTTCTTAAATATCGTAGAAGTACCACGAAGTTCGTAGAAATTCTCAGAAGTTCGTAAGACTTCCTTCAAGTTCGAAGAACTTTCTTGAAGATCTGAGGACTTCCCTGAAGTTTGAATGACTTAACTGAATATATGAGGACCCTAAATTTAGAAGAGCTTCCCTGAAGTACATAAGGCTTTAAATGTCGAAGGGTTTTTTTTTTCCAAAAGTTTGTGGGTCTTTCCTTAATTTCTTGGAAATTCCCTGTAGTTTGGAGAGCTCCCATGAATTTCGAAGGACTACCTGTAGTTCAATCGACTTCTCGGAAGTTCTAGGAACTTTTTTGAGCTTGGAGAACTATGTTAAGTTCAGAGGACTTCCCAAGAGTATTGAAGACTTCTCTGAAGCTCGGAAAAAAATCCATAAGTGTCATAAGATTATCCTTAAGTTTTAAGCAATGCCTAAATGTCGTAGAATTTACATTAAATCTGTAGAAAGTTCTGTAAAATTTATAGTTATTCCCCAAAGATTAAAGGACTTCTCTAAAGTTCGTAAGACTTCTCTGAAATTTGTAGAACTTCTCTGAAGTTTCGAAAAGATTTTCTGACCGTCGTAGGTCATCACAGTAGTTCACAGGATGAATGAAACTTGTAAGACTTTCCCGAATTTTGTAGAAGTTGCATGTAGTTCGAAGGCCTTAAGTGAAGTTTTTAGAAATAGAACTTTTTTATTGAACATGTTGAACAGGTACTTCAAAGTTGTTACGCGTCGGCACTGCTTAAGTCTGCTATCAATTAAGCACAAATCATACATGCAATTGATTCGAGAAAAAAAATAAATTAAAAATAAATACAAAATGTATTTACTAAATTCTCAGGGTAAATTTTATTTATCAATGTTTAGTTGTGTTAGTTTTGACCTGATTATAAAAAGAAACTTTGACATACATAACATTTAAAACCTATTTAAATTATACAAACAAGATTATTTTCCTGGTGTACTTATGAAATTATTGGTTTTTTCCCGGTTTTTCCTGGTGAAAATAAATTCCCGACTTTTTCCCGGTTTTCCTGGTTCACTTGCCACCCTGTATCATGGATTTCTACTCTAAGTTCAACTGAAAATTCACTTGCAATTTTCCAAATATTCTATTCGAGATCAGCCTTGGAATTATCCTCGGAATTCCATTAAAACTCATCGGAGCATTCCTTTGGAACAGTACCCTTAAAATTCGATTCCCTTGGTATTTTTTACGGATCCTGGAATCCTCTTCACAATTGTTTAGTATGAATTCTCAGTGAATTTTCTTGGAGTTCTATTCAAAACTCTTTTCTGAAACTTCCTTTGCAATTTTCTCTGAAATGCCTTGATTTTATCGCTAAAATTTATTCTAAAATCTCATCAAAATTGCTAAATTTCTCTTAATAGTTCTTCAAAGTGACTTCATCCTGAAATTCTATGCCAATCCAAGGGTCTGGAAATTCAAAAATTTTATTTATTTTCGAAGAGAGGACGAAGTATATTTCTTCCCGAATTTGTCTTGGAAATTCCTGGAATCTTCCCGGATTTTCCCAGTGTCCAAGAATTCCCGGTTTTTCTGATTTCCTGGTTCACTGGTCATCCAGCAGCTCAGAGAAACTTCCAGTCTGAGTCCCCACATGGCGACCAGCAAATTCCGATTTCCAATTTCCCGTTTTGACAATTTTTCGGTTGAAATCGAAGACTACGACAGCAGCATTTTATAAAAATCGTCGAAAATTTCAGCTTGTTTTTTTTTTGTTTTTTATTTTATAGGGGAAATAGATGTAATGTCGGCCTAAATGCCCCTAATTTGCGCCCATACATAAATTCATCAATCGACTAAACTTTCAATAGCGACCCAAAATATCCATTAGTACCATCCCAATGACGCGTTCATCTAGATAGAATTGCAGATTTTTAACGATGGGCTCAATCTTAGATTCATAGGCCAACGTTAGAGCCATTTGCCCTATGTAGATTTTATTAATGCAATATTTTCGCTAGCCCCGTTAAATAAACATAAAACCTTTGATAATAAGATGTTATAAAGCGATATTATTTGGAAACCGATGAAATCTCATCAAGTCACAAAAATTATCAACTGACTAAAAATGCAGAGGCCTCATTTTGAATGTCGAAGCGAAACATTTTTCGCATGAACGCTGGTATGAAGAAGTCGTTTCGATTTGCGCACATAATGTGGCCTTAGTTTTCCTGGATTATGACTTTTTTCTGTGTCGAAATCTTCAACATTTGTCTCACCCAATTGAAACGAGTTGGATGGGGAGAGTGAAGATGCCAACTCTCTGATGCTAATATTTCGTGGATAAAGGATGGGCTCTTCTCCCCATTCATTGGGGCATCTTCCTGTTGAATGGCTCCAATTGGCTGATCAAGTTGTTGGAAGGAGATTCCTAACTGTCCCTAGGAAATGAATAGGCTATCAATCCATCCCACAATGGGATTTTTTTTTTCAAAAAAAGGCATTTATTTCAATATCTCAAAACGCCACTGGATATGATGGGATATTTACAACAGTTAGCTTTTTCGACTAGAAATCGAATTCCTAGGTGGTTGTGCACAGCATGAATCATTTTCGGGTAGTTTGAAGCAAAAATACGGAATTTTACTATATTTTTAAGTACCTTAAATTATATTATAGTCGATTACTAAGTGAAATGTGAATCGATTTTAATAAAACCAGTTTCATTTCAAAGCTAAGATTGTCTTTCATTCATTGTGCATCCATTCGTTTTTGGCCCTTCATACAGCGATTTGCCGATGACAATCAGAGGTTAATAAGCTTGATCAAGTTCAACAGTTTCCGTGCTACCACTATCATCATCATCGAAATCCTCAACGTTTGTCTATGTTTCAACTAACTTGATAATTCAGCGGCAGTGTTCTCATAATTGTCTTAAGAACCATTCCCTTAATAAACATGAAATTCTCCCTGATATTCTCACTCCATAAAAATATTGGAATTCACCCAGAGATTCTTTTAGAATTTTTAAAGATTTTCCCAAGAATTCAATAAACTTTCTTCCATATTTCTTCTTAGAAATCCCATGCAATTTTACTCTGAAATATATTGAAATACTGCTCAGAATTAACATGCAGTTCTCCTCTGAAATCTTCTGAAAATTCACTTGGACAGCCGATAGCTGAAAGTCTCTTTAATAAAGAAAGATAAAGATAAGATAAGATTCACTTGGAACTCTTCAGAATTCTCCAGAAATTCTTCTCCAAATGCCCTAACATTATCTTTGGAATTCCCCAAAAATTCTTCTCAGAACTCCTTGGGAATTATAACCGTAACATTCGATTCCCTTGGAATTTTTCAGGAAATTCTCTTGGAATTCACATTTGAATATTAAATTGTCGTTATCCTCACAATTTGCTTGGATTTTTTCACAGAATTATTTATGGGATTCAATAGCTGTAGGCAGCAAGGGGACGCAGCACATTTTTCAAAAAAATTCAGCAGCAGTTTTTTCGGAAAAATCGTAAATTATGTTCACGAAAATGTGTTCACTGTTTTCCACTTGTCAAGATGAACACAGTGAACATATTTTCATAAATAGAATTTCGGTTTCAAAAATAAAAACAGCTTTTGAATTTTCGAAAAAAAAATTGTATCCTTTTTCCTCCAAACTAAATTTAAGGATAGTAGTTCTGAGTAGAATTTTCAGGTGATTCTGAAGAAATATTCCAGCGCAAACTTTAATTAATATAATTTATAATAATAAGTTCATAAGAGCTGGAATTAGGGCGCAACAGCTTTTGTAAACAATGACTTCTCTCGTTGATTTCTAGAAACTCAAGGTACGTCTACACAAATCAATCATAGGGTAGGGGAAGTCTTCCCCTATTCGATGGTAATGTTGATTTGCCAGGGAGAGTCATGTCTTTCGAGAAATCATCGAGAGAAGCCATTCTTTGCAAAAGCTGTTACGCCCTAATTCCAGCTCTTATGAACTTATTATTATAAATTATATTAATTAAAGTTTGCACTGGAATATTTCTTCAGAATCACCTGAAAATTCTACTCAGAAATACTTTCCTTAAATTTAACTTGGAGCTCTACTCATAATCACCTTTGAATTATTTCCACAATTGCCTTGGAGTTCTAGTCAAAATTTCCTTATCGTTAATTCTAAAATAGGGGAAATGGATGTAATGTCGGCCTAAATGCCCCTAATTTGGGTCCATACATAGATTCAGTAATCGACTAAATTTTCAATAGCGACCAAAAATATCCATTAGTACCGTCCATCATCTAGTTAAAATTGATAAATAACAGATTTTTAGCGATGGGCCCAATCTAAGGTCCATAGGCCAACATTAGAGCCATTTCCCCTACCTTGGTGTTATCCCTAGCATTCCTTCTTAAATTCTTCAAAGCGACAACATCCTGAAAGTTCAGTCCATTTCAAGGGCCTTGAAAGCATTTTCCCGATATTACAGGAAACATTTAGCCATGACGTTTAAGTATGCAAATGTCTTCTTAAGATACGACTTAATACTCTGAATCAATCACTTTAATTATATTTGACTCAGTATTCCCATCCAGTAAGTATTTGTAAAAGAATATTAAAATTTCTTTGAAGAACTCCTCTCTGAAGTAAAAAAAATCAATCAGACAATTTTAAAACAATTAGCCATGGTGTCTTAATGTTTAAATGTCTTGTTTTGATATTCTAGAATATTCTTGGTGAAGAACTGGAATGGTATTTCACTTGGTATTCCATACATGATTAAATGATATGTAATATCATTAATGGTTGAAAGTTTTGATTTGAATGTTTATTTAGCACAATTGCTCGATTTACGCCTTGAGATGGCTTCCTGCACTAGAAATTAGTACAAGCTGGATGGTATGGTGCTGGATAACTTCATTGACATCATGAGAAGCCAAATCGTTGTTACTTTACAGCAAATGTCTCAATGGAACGTAGAACCGAGTGAAAAATGACAGCTGAACGGCCATACTGTGATAGATTCTGAGTGTGGTAGTGAGGATTATCCGTTGGTAATCCCTTCTACCTATGCCGAGTCATATTCTAGTAGTGTGCTTTTGCCACAGAGAACCCATCCTCTAGTTTCACTTGTAATATAAATTTGATAGTGTCGCTCCTCAAGTATGATAATGATTTACAATTTAATATTCAGGATACTTCACCACTTTAGTGTGTAAATTTTAAACTTTCATTTGAGCCCAGAATCTAATACATTATTGGGAACTCTTTGCTATACCAAATATGCAAAATCTGCAGATATCAGATCATTACCATTCAGGTTTTATGCATCGCAGTGGGGTTCGCACTCAGTAAAGAACATGTTTCCTATTCTTTCAGTTTCTCGCCTGTTTCGTTATTCTGCTGTCAGTTTTGCTTTACTTGCTTTGAAGAATTAGCAACCAAGGATGGCTATTTTGTGTATATAGTAAATTATTCTATGCTTGCCGATAGCATGCTAAAAAGAAAACTTGAAAGATTTTTGTAGCATATGCACCTTTTATTCACAGCAAAACTTCCACAATCAATTTGTACCATATTGACAACTTGTAGTTCTTAATTTTATTTGACAATGGTCGAAGCTAAATAATGCAAATCTCATCGTTTAGAGATATTTATTTCCATAATATGTCAAAATATTCAGCGGCTATGACTTGCACCGAAAAATCCCAGCAATGGACAACAAATGATGGTTCGCTTACCGTTGCGCTGTAACTTTATTGCAATCAGTGATGCTTACCTGAAATAAGAGAGGAAAGGAAACACCATTAATACACATGTTCATAATGTTATGCTGTCGTTCTTTTTGTAAACTTAATTATTCTGACAACCGTAAACAACATTTTCAACTCAAACTCGCCACAGAAGTAAACAGCCTCAAACGTAAGATTCATCTTGAATTTAATATTCAATGCATTCATTTTCCCAAAGGAAACCATTCCAACCAAAATACGATCCTTCCAACTAAGATAAACATTTTTATTTACCCATAAATCCCCAAACAAATTGCATAATCTTCTTCCACTGTGTGTGCAGACCACTTGGGGAGGCAACACGGCGCCCACCTCCCACAACAACACCAGATGGGCAACGACAACTCCCGTAAAGCTTGTTTACATCGAATGAAAAGGACTTCCACCCAGCTGCCGCAAGCTCTCCCCGAAAGAGGAGACGTTCCTTTGCGTTCCTTATCTTGTGATGTGTTTTTTTCTTCCTTCGTCTGTTTTGAATCAGATTGAACCTACTGAAAAATTCAACTTCAATTTGGAACCATCGTCCCATTTCATTACTGCTTCACTAGACTCTTATCACACCGAACTGTCTCTTTTTATTAGGATCGTATTTTCGCCAGCGCTGGATGGCAACAAAGGACAACAGAGGACATTAGACGTAATTATCTGTTATTTTGAGAGGACAATGTGGTGATGGTTATTGCCAGGGACAGATCTCTAAATTGCCTTTAGAAGTTGAAGCTTTATTAGATCATTTCAGTGAAGGCAACAGTCGGTCCAACTCGAAAGGGGATAATCGCGGTGAGGTTTGGGGAAAGCTTTTCCGGGTGCGTGCTCGATTCTACGGTCACGAGTTTACCCTTTTGCGAGCGCGCTTTGTTTGAACTGTTATATTGACGAAATAGAGGAAGACTTTCGTTACGACCACACGTTGCCCGGCATCGTGATCCGCTGCTGTGGTGCGCAGGTATCGAGGGCAATTCTTAACCGACTTTTCGCGTGCACAGTGGATTATCGAAAGGTGCAGGGGCGATTTAGCTTTTCCGTATGCCGTCTATTATGGATTGGTTTATATTCAGAAATTCAGATTTCCTTTCACTCGCTTGTTTCACCTGCAGCTACGGCTATTAGGCGAAGGCGGTTCATTCTACGGTGATTAACAAGCGAATGGTTTTTACAGCACTTGTTCAGTATCATGCAGATGCTGCAACACGAAATTTTATTTTAAGAACTGCGAATTATCGGAACGAACCGTTTTGTTTTGGCACCTGTCCAAGATCCGAAACACGCATTCTCGATGTGGACATCAGGAATTCGAATAAAAGGGTTGACGACTTCGAATCGTACCCATGAACCGTGAGCGTAGTTTGCAATCGCTACTTCTAGGTGACTGTATCGTCTAAATATGTGCGTCGTTAAATGACACAAAAACAGATCGAAAAAAAAACCCAACCAAATGACACCGAAAAGAATTGTATAATCTCAGCCTCAGACATGCCCACTCGAACACACACTTGGCAGGCACCGAATCCGAGAATAGAACCGGTTTGTACCGTACGCGACCGGGTAGGCCAAGATTGCGAGATGGCCTACGGCGGCGGACAAGAGCAACAGAACGCCAGATCCCACAATCCACCAAAGACGACGGCGACAACGACGAGGACGGGCGGCGATACATTGTCGATGGCCACCGGCTCCGGGGACGGACACCCAAGTCACCAAAAATGAACAGCCAGGTAACCTCGAACTGAGAAGGCAAACAGCAGCAGCAGCAGCAGTAGCAGCCGAACATGTAAACCTGTTTGAGCTATCTAATTCTGGTTTTCAACGACTTTTTGCACCTTAAGGTGCAGCATGCGAAAACAACCAGTGAAAAAAAATCGAGTTGTGGCATGCAAGAGGCGATGTAGAATTTTCAATGCACTAAGCTGCAGAGCCAAATGGGACTATTTCAAACATTTAAGTCGAAATTTTTTAACAGAACGCAAATTCTTTAGCCGAGAAATGCTAGGAACCCGAGACTAAGCAACTGAAAATCAGTACTGATCTACTTAAATGTATCCTCGAGCACCAATCATCACACTTAAAAAAGAATACCATATGAAGAGGCGAGCAAAAATGCATCAACCCACCATTCAGAGTTGTCGTAAAATCGTTCTCGGTATTCCCTTGGAATTTTTCTCTGAATTATTCCTAACTACTTCCCTTCCGAAATTTCCTTGAAATTGTCTTCTGAATCTTGAAAATTAAACAACCGACACCTGAATTGGCTGTAACGCCATAAGTGACACTAGCGTAGGACTCTTTCAGAGCATCCATAGAGACACGACTTTCGCATTCCATCTTTAACAGTTTAAACTTCATTCGTTGCGGTTTTCGTCGATCTCATTAAAGGTTAAGCATAAATTAACAAAGACTAAGGATGTCTCAACAAAGGGAGTCGTATTCCCTCCAAGAATTCCTCACTTATCGCTTTACATTCCCAATCATTGCAACACTCATTTGTGAAAGAAAATTGCGGCAAATCCGTGCTGTAACATCCTACTAAATCTTTCCATCCATTGCTCCATCCATGATAGCATTTAACAAAACACACTACACCCGGATTCCAGCTCCGTCCCCCACATTCTACACCACAACAACAACAACAACAACATCACAAACCAACTACTAAGCGATGTTATTGTGTCTTGTCTTATTATCATCAATCATCTCGGCGTCTTTCCCCTGTTTTTGCCCGTTCGAACACATTAATTCATTCAACCCATCTGTGTAGCTCGAAGAGACGATATGTGAATATATATTCAGTAAATTTACAAAGATTCCTTCCGAACAGACCCCGATCTATGGAGCGTCGTCGTTGTCGTCGTATCGTTTACGAGCCTCATCCCTCCGGTTTCCCGTCTTGCCTTGAACCTCAGCCCAAGTGAGGAACTACAATACAAAGGTACTGCTGATGCAGGCCTACAGAGGGGCGAAGAGCGAGCGATATTGAATCATATCAGTTTTCGTGCAGCATCAAAACAGCTGAAAGCTATAGGTAATCGTCCAACAGGCATGTATGTGGGGATGTATGACTCACAGTTCGGTGCCGAACCTGCCTATACTTATACAACCAACGTGTGCGGATGCTCAATTTGCGAATATTGAACAGTATAACAGAATTAACAGTATTGAACAGCTGCCGGATGAAGGTCACCGGAAAAGTTCATTTTCAGCTTAATTTAGTCTAAGCGCACTGAATGGTTCCACAAAGTCGATTAAATCAGGTTGAAAATGAGTAAGATTTCAGTTATTTTCATGCAAACTGAATTAACTCAAAACTGAGTCGAAATAAGTTTTTCGATTTTCTGTAAGTCAGTATTTTCTCGAATCCGGAAGATTCGCTTCTCATTGAAGTCGCTTAAGCCCCCTGTGTACCATTGCTTCCTCTGCGGTGCGTTAAAATGTTCTAAAATGACATGGTTTATTGTTTTAACAATTTCGAAGCATTCGCATTTATTAATTCTTTAATAATTAATACATAGATCTAAGATTGGGCCCATCGCTAAAAATCTGCTATCTATCAATTTTATCTAGATGAACGACGCATTGGGACGGTACTAATGAATATTTTTGGTCGCTATTGTAAATTTAGTCAATTGTTAAATTTATGTATGGGCCCAAATTAGGGCCATTTAGGCCGACATTACATCCATTACTCCTATTTATTAATTAAATTGTGGTAAATTGACATGTATTTTTGGCTCAAATTGGTATTATGGCTGTTAAGATACTTAGAGTTATCAAGAATGCAAAAGTAGAAAAGGGCCAGCAGAATAAGGCGCTTTCAAACTACGACTAAATTTTATTTCAAAGGGATATGCAGAAATATATTTTAAAAGCCAAAAAAGTTTAAAGATCCCGGATTGTTAGTAATTTTTGACCGTGGATTATCTTTTTATTTTATTTCTAATTTAATTGAATAAAAAAAAAAGAAGTACCTTAATCCATAGTATGAAAACTAAAAAAAAAAGTAAAGGGCTGTATCCAGAACACGATCGTAGATTTCACGTAGGATTACGTGCTCGGTATTAATATTCGGCGACTGTGTTAGGGAAACCACTCTTTTGCAGGGAATCGGTGATAATTTTGATCACCATTGCAGCATTCGGACATTTCTAGATAGAGCTGAAATTAGGGCGAAACAGCCTTTGTAAACAATGACTTCTCTCGTTAATTTCTCGGAATTCAAGGAACGCCTATACAAACCAACATATCCATCTGGTAGGAGAAGTCTTCCTCTACTCGATGGTGATGTCGATTTGCCAGGAAAAGCCATGACTTCCGAGAAATCATCGAGAGAAGTCATTGTTTACAAAAGCTGCTACGCCCTAATTCCAGCTCTATCTAGATTTGTATAATTTTCAATAGTGACCTATTGAAAATTGATAAAGTGTTCATCTTAGCAGATTCGTCGAAAAATTTCCAATCGATTTGCTTGTTTAGAATTAAAATCCATCCCCTATTGACAGAGTTATAAGTGGTCAAAACCTGACCACTTTTCGTAACGTGGTCGATTTTGGTTTTTTGAAATTGCACCCCCAATACGTTGCCAAAAGATGTAATCCAACGTCAAAATACAAACATTGTTGGAACCTTTAATCAGTCCAGACTATGAATTCAGGTGACATTTGAATACCTTAGCTATACAATTTTCCTAGACAGAATTTATATTTAAATTTAAGGATCGTGGACAATATTTCAGAGATTTAAAAAATAAGGCTTTAATTTTTTGTTAATCCAGCATAGAACATTTTTCTAGAATCTTGAGTTATTTTTTCCTATCTCAGAACTTCGGATATGTGCTGTATCTTAAACATTCAGAATTTAAAGATTCCACAACCGCAAATCTATATTTTCCAAGTTATAATACATTTTTTTAATGATTTTGGATTTGAAAATCTTGCCTTGATCTTCTAGATATAAATCCACAGAATTATATGAAGTTTTCGCAAGTCTTTCCCCTGATCTTGGTATTGAAGAATTCACAAACTGATGAAATACAGACATCGCATCTCCAAATATTAGAAATTATTGGCAACACCGTACTCAAACTGTTGGCGAGGTTGGCATTCGTCGACTAAAAGCTGCAGAGAGTGTAGAAAAACTGTGTTGTTTTCATAAATCAATGCACTTCGTTATTTTAAAATTAAGAACGTTTGTATCATAATTAATTAAAAACAATGAAATCGTCTTAAAAAATTCAACATTGAAAAATGGGCTTTAAGAAGACATAATTGGCCTATAATCGTTATTGATATCGCCTTTAAGGTGATATCGCCAGCGTTCACAAATCATCTGCAGAATGGCTGATTATCTGCACTGCCAATTCGAATTTTCTATGAAGTAAATCTCGCATACTATTGCGATTTCTGGCATAAAATTTTCTTCTCCATATTTGCTGCACCGCAAAGACTGCGTTTTCCGGTAGCTTATAATTATGCTCCGAAAAATGCAAAGTGGCATCACGACAAGGACTTCCAGATCGTATCACCGTAAGAGCAACCAAATGGGATTAAAATGTCAAAATGACTTTTTAAAAACCAAACTAGTTTAAGGCACTCAAATCTATTTAAATCTTAAAAATCAAAATGGGCTTTATTTATTCGTTGTCCTACACTGATTGACCAATTTATAATAGTTGCCTTTTATAATTTTGACTGAGTTATAAAAAATATAATATGACACAAATTGAAAAAAAAAACTCCTTTTAGCTGACGTTACGCGAGGAATTAAAATATTGCTTTAACTTGGTTTATGTCTTTGGCTTGTTGTTGTTAAAGGCTATTTGGTACGGTTCAACTGGGAATTGATGTGTCTTGTGAATGGCTTTTCAGTCTAGACAAAATCAATATACTGCTATTTTATATGTTTTGTCCAACGTTTCGGTCCATTTGCAACCTTCTTCAGGGCCTTAATAATTACAGTTTTCTCATCGAACCTTGGGATCTGGAATTTGAGGACAGTTTCAAAGGATAATTGGGCTGTTAAATTTTGAAAAACATACCTGTTTTTATGCTTCGTTTTCTGAGCTCAACGATATATTTATCAATACCATAGTCATTAGACTGATGCAAAATTTGAAATTTTCGCTCCGTAGTGTTCAAACGGTTTCAAATCGGGTCCTGATTAGCCTCCAAAAGTTTAAACTCATTTGATAAGAAACTGACTTGGCACAAACTATTTGAAGTTTATATGGAAATTACTATGGGAAAACAAAACTTTGTGTTCATTGTCTTCTAGCCTTTTAACATATTGTATTATTAAAAATTTCTATTGCTATTCTTAAGGTAATTTTTATCAGCTACAACTTTGCAGAAAATCGTTTTTCTGCCAAACGTCAAATTAAATAGTTATTAATTGTTTAAGAGATTGATAATCTTATGGCAAGATTAAGCAACTGTATTGTGGGCAACACTGTATTCTGCAGTGTGACATAGTAGCCATGATTTTTGTCCTCTATTCTACGAGCCATAATCACCAATGTTGCCTGCTGAACAGTTGATTGAGCATAATCATAAGACATCAGTGACTTGAATCATTAATAATTTTTGCTCCTTACATTTGATCGAAAAGTGGTCTTGAACAAAGTTGTAGTTGAGAAAATTTTCAACAAGCTCAGCTATCATTTTCTAAAGTAGACTGAACTGGTGAATTTTGAGATAGATATGAACCGAAATTATGGTTTCTCCATAGTAATTCCCATATAAACTTAAAATGGTTTGTGCCAAGTCAGTTTCTCACTAAATGAGTTCAGATTTTGGGAGGCTAATCAGGGCCCAATTTGTAACCGTTTGAGCACTGTGGAGCGAAAATTTCAAATTTTGCATCAATCTAATAGTCATTCACCTCGATTTTGAAATCAAGATTTAACTTTTTAATGTTTTACAGTAAATCTATTGAATGACAGCTCTCTCCCATACAAGGTCCCACCGAGGGGCGCTTAGATGGTGATTTTTGCTTATCACACTGATTTAAAATAGTTCCAGTGTAGCAAAATCGATTAAATTTTGGATGTTTGGTTCCATTTGCAGATTACACACTAAGATTATTTTACCGAAATCTGTGAAATTTTACCGAAATCTCAACAGCTGAACGTTCGGTAAACAGTTCGATGATTTTTCACAGATTTTCTGTGATTTTTCACAGATTTTCTGTGATTTTTCACAGATATTCGTTGAAAACTTACAATTTACTGTGAAAAATCACCGAACTGTATACCGAAAGTTCAGCTGTTGAGATTTCGGTAAAATTTCCCAGATTTCGGTAAAATAATCTTAGTGTGTACAAATAGGTATTTACCTCAATACCCCTAAACAACCCAATTCCACTTCCGAGTATATTTTCAAGGTAACAACAGGTCGGACTCGATTATAGGTAACTGCCCTTTGTCACTTCTTTCGTCGATTTCTCGCAAACAACAAATGGGGCATCCCTTAGCTCAGTCGGTAAAGGCGCAGCTACAAAGCAAGACCAAACTGGAGATGGCTGGGTTCGATTCTCGATCCGTTCTAGGAATTTTTCGGGTTGGAAAATTTCTCGACTTCCCTGGGCATATTTGTAAACAATGACTTCTCTTGATTATTTCTAGAAATTCAAGACTCGCTCACGCAAACCAACATCCTCATCGGATAGGGAATGACTTCCCCTATGCGATGGTTAGGTTGGTCTGCGTGAACGTGCCTTGAATCCCTAGAAAACATCGATAGAAGTCATTGTTTGCAAAAGCTGTTACGCCATAATTCCAGCTCTATCTAGAATTATACTAATGCAAACATGGTGCTAATGCTCTCAATTAATAACTGTGGAAGTGCAACTAGAACACTAAGATGAGAGCACGCAATAAGCTAATGTGCGATAAGCAATAAGCTTGAAATGCGAAGAAGAAGAACAGATGGGGGATTATCTTCATTTTCCGATGGTGTTGTTACTTTTCGTTATTGAATGATCCTGTGCAAAAAATCGCAGATGAAAGTGACAAAAGTCAATTACCGATATTTGAGTCCGAACTGTACATGAAAAAAAAATCCCAAGGATTATCAATGGCTTCTGGGATAAATACAGGCAAATTTTAAGGCAATTTTTCAAGGGATATACTTAAAGAATGCTGAAGAGAATTCCAACGAAATTTCAGAAGAATTTCAAATCTCCATTCCAAATTTTATGAAGAATTTTAAGTAGATTCTGAAGAAATGGTAAGGAGAGTTTCTAAGGAATTTAGAGGAAAATTCAAGATAATTCTGAGGAGAATTCCGATGGCAATTTTGCGTAGAATTCTATGTGAATTTTCGGAAGAATTTAGAGGAGAATTGAAAGATAATTTTTGTTCTTCTGAAAAAAATCACTTCAAGAATTATGAGGAAAAATTTAAGCGAGTTCATGTGATAATAAATAAGATTAGGAAGTGATTTGTAAAGTGCATTTCAAGAGTTTTTAGATGAGAACTCATAAAATGTTCTGTATTTTATTTTTCGAAAGGACACCAGAGAGAAACCTAAGAAAATGCTTAAATAAACTCTGAGAGAATTGTGGGATGAATCAAAGCGAATTCTAGAGAAGAGCCAAAAGAAAACCTGTGAAGTGTTCCAACAAAAATATTAAGGTATTTCAAGGAATAGGAAAAAAATCAAAATCAACATAGGAATAAAAATTATCAATAAGTCACAATGATTCTGACACAAACAAACAAATTCAAAGTTTGTGGACTTAAAAAAGACCAAGAATCCATGACGAGGCTCGGTAGATTAGTGGTTACCGTTTCTGCTCACTGAGCAGAAGGTCCGAGAGTTCAATCCCAGGCCCGTCCTTTTACTTGTTATTTGTCACCATGCCTAATTATCTATCCTCATTATATTTAAACAAACAAATCTCGATTACTTTTTCAAAGGGACGTATTAGCTTTTGTAAACAATGCATTTGATCGTCGATTTGGCGTAACTGGTAGCTCGCACACGCTTACTAACACCACTAGCAGGTCGAGGAAAATTTCCCCTGTCTGATGGTAGTGTTAGCATGCGTAGGCGAGCTACCAGTTACGCCAAATCGACGATCAAATGCATTGTTTACAAAAGCTGATACGTTTCTTTGAAAAAGTTATCGAGAAAATTTCTCGATGTTTTACCGATCGCACCACAGTGAATTCAGATCAAAAATAACCTGACCCACAACAACACAACTTTCGTTCCAACGGCAATCCTAGAGACGCAGAGGTAAACACGGTCTCTATAACAACGGTTGTCATACTAATCAACTTTCCCCTTCCCAAAAGACCGTGTGGACGTGGTCGGCACCGGTGCTGATCTATAAATAGCTTGAATTAGTGAACTTGCACATTGAAGAGCTAATCCCAAGCGCCATCTATGTGGTTCTCTATGCAATTCCACAAAACGGAGTACCAACTACGATATCCAAGGTCCCTTCTTAAAAAAAGGCATAAAACCAAATGCGATTGACCCGAAGGTTAAATGATAAGACAGCAACATTTATTCTGGATCTTGAATTTGGTTCTGCGTTCAAAGTCTTCAAAATTTGTCTATGAAAATTCGCTCAAAAGAGTGGATTTTAATTCAAGAATTTCCTTTCAAACAATGTCCATTCCCATAGTTCTTTTGAGAATTCATCTTAAATAAATTTGAGATTCTCTCTGGATGTACCTTGACAATTTCTTTAAACAGTTCAGAAATTATCTGTAGAAACTCCAAAAATCAGGAAATTGGTCCTTGGATTCTGAACGAATTTTAAACTATTTCGAAGAATTCACAGAATCTTATTTTATTATTCGTTTTGATTCGCTTGAATCTTCATGCAGTTCACCTTCGAAATGTCTTAAAATTTTGCTCAAAATTATCTTCAAAATATCCTCTAAATTCTTCCGAAAATTCCGAAATTATGCCCTTGAAATTTCTCTCGAAATTCCCTCAAAACTCTTCGCACAATTTCAATGGATTTGAATCATCAAAATTCGATTCACTTGGTATTTTTCACGGATCGTGGAATTCTCATCACAATCGTTATAGAAGTGTTCCAAGAACTACTAAAAAAGTTGACTAGTAGTTCTAGTAAAAACGCGCTTAGCGTAAAAAAAAGGTTAAGAATACAGATTTCCCCCACATTTTAGAAACCAGGAGCTTGATTTCAAAAATTATGAAAGTGGCGTCATTTTCATGGTTTATTAAAACGTGGATGCACCTCAAAAGTGGAGGCTATTTTATAATCGAATGAGGTGTTAAATATTTGTTTATCAACAATCCTTTTTCATTATATTGTTTTACTGCATTAAGTAGTTTTAAAAGAGTTGGAGGCGAACCAGCCCCAGGCTGAAAGCCTCCCTAATAAAGATAAATCAATCAATCAAGTAGTTTTCAATAGTACTTTTGAATCTTTTTTTTTCTACCACTCTAAATGTACAATTTAATAGAAGTGAATAAACACGCACCTTTTAGCTGTTCCTAAACATTCTATCAGAATTATCATTTATTCGGAGGTAGTGCTTGACAAAATTACTTATTTTATTTAATTTTAGATCACTGTATCCGAATGTGAAATCAGATTTCGTACCTTTTAAACAATTTTGCAACAAAATGAGCAAACTTCTGATGAAATTTTAACACCAGATTCTTCTGCAGCGAACAAGTGTAAATGCTAATTTCTGCATTGCATAAATCCTGCCTGATCAACTTCACCCCAGAATCGAAACTTTCCCATTTGAATCTAATTTTATGTATAAAAAAAGTAAACATGCAATTTAAAACCTAAATTCGTACATTGGAAAAGCATTTGCTTGCACAGGTTTGATAATTGTTTGGGTGCCAGCCAATATGGTTGGAAAAATATTCAGGTTTTTCGGTAAAAAATGATCAACTTGCCCCCGTTTTACGGTATTATTTAATCTCAAACAACCAACTCAGTTCGATCAGTCTTACGACATTCTACAATTTTATTTGTACATTGTACTATTTTAATGATAAATCATCTACAAGTCGACAGTTTTCATTATATCCGACGACAGTCAAGCATTAGGTGATGCAATTAGTTCTGATATGCGATTCAGACTGGCTTAATCTGCAGTATTTTTCGACTTCTGATTACCTGGGAGGATGATTGACGACCACAACCTACCGTACAATCTACAAATTCCAATCACTTCGTCCGATACTGTACTGATACATCATGAAAGGGAAAACAAACATGCACACACGTACCTCTACTTCTCGGTCGTCGCAAATTGATCGCTCAGACACCTTTTCTGCCCCGACACCACAAACTGCGTCAGTCGTCAGTCTACCGCTCCTTAAAAATTGTTCTTCTTGTCTTCCTCCACAACCTTCTCCCAAGGTAACCGCACAACTCAAGGTACACTACGGGTGCAAGGTAAACTGCAGCAACAGAGCACAGTAATGATAATAACAACCGGTGAGCGGCGAACAAGCAGTTGCTATTGCTGCTGCAGATGTTTGCGCAACTCTCGCCCAGTTATTTTGGATTTTTCCCTCTTTTCTAAACAGCTACCCAAACAGGGAACTGCTTTCCGAGTCACTACTTTTGCGTATGTCGGTATCTCAGGTATGTGACGCACAGAACGGTCGCCCAGACGAGATAAACAAACAAATCTTTGGAAATCACGCTTTCCACACGACACTCACTTGCTTGTTGGTCAACAACAGGTAGATCGAGAACGACACAAACCAGCCAGCAAAGTAACGACAAATAAACAAACTTGAAGTCCACGAGGACTTCCTACGCAGCTGCCTGTTGGTATATTTTCAAACTCAACGCTCCACGCACTTCACAACATCGAGCATGGAGAAGGTCTTCAACGAACGTACAACACTATTATTTTTTAGAACAACCGGCTGGCACTACGTATAAACTTAGCGAAGCCGAATTTGTTCAATCCTCTTCTAGTCACGACCGAATTCTTCAATGCCACTCGTCGAAGCACTCTTCCCCCTTTTTCTTGTTTACCATAGACGGGGGACTGCTAGCTGCTATAACCATTCACTTCTTTTTTTTTGACACAAGTCTACGCTCAAAAGAAGCTTCGGAAACCGGTAATTTGCACCGTACCCATGCACCTTTCAATCAGCTTCGACAATAATAATCACTTTCCTTTTTCTTCCCTCGTCCAATGAAATAGAGACTCCGCCAAAAGGCTGTGATCAACGACCACCATCAGTCAGAAAAGTGGGTCGTTGCAATCTTCTGCGATCGCAGCAAATAGAATAGATCGATTAATCGCTTGCACAACTCCGCAATAACTCTACACAGATAAATGACACAAACAACACACACAAAAACGGCTACTTTTATCAAACACCGATGAGATGCACGAGAATGGGCATCAGCGAAACGAGTTCGAAGATAACAGCGAGTGTATCGTCGCCAGACGTGAAAACAACGTCCACCATCGACAACAGACGGAACTTGAGTGAATGAATGTGGCGAGAATGTGCATACGATGGGCTTGGGTTGGTTTGGCATACAAAACAACACGCGAATGAACCACCCGTGTGCCACAGACAAACGGACCATGCGCAAATATCGCGCAACAAGCCGGAAAACCGGTCGCCACCAACACATAGCTTGGAATAATTCACTCCGACTGCTGCTCATAACTACATATAGCAGCTTGTTCTAAGCCAGCTGATTGAAGACAGTCGGTATTGGTGGATGAACAACTCCCCCATTGCGAGGTCTATGCTGCATCTAAACGAGTATTTTTCGAATTGCATGTCGGTATGTTGGAAGTCCATCAACATAAACAGAAAAAGTTCATCGAAAACAAATACACAAATACATGGCCGTACGACATTCATCGGAACGAGCTCGAGCGAGACGGCTAGTGTTTCGGTTTGTTTATGTCTGGTCCGATGGTTGGGTGAAGTCATCGTCATCGGTCGTATCGCTCGCTAGCAAGCATATAGCATAGCAGCCGGTTGCTGTTGCTGTTGGATAGGTAGGAATATCAAGAGACTATTGATGTCTGGTAGGTTTATGCTTGCTTGCAGCAGCCCCCTTGTTGCTCTTCGCCGGTACGTAGAGGTTGCGAGGTGAAATGATATACAATGAGAGCACCGAATCACTTTTCACTGGGCACGTGCTTTGTTGGGAAATAATTTTCAAATTTTAATTAAAATGATTGAATTGGTAAGGGCTTACTAAGTGTTTGATTGTATGGTTGCTAAATTGACCTGAATCAAGCGATATTTGGACAAGCTTACGTCGATTGTGATGGAACTTTCTGACTTATCGCATGTATTCAAATTTCTCGAAAATAAGTAAGAGGTTGTTTCCAAGATCCGTAACGTAGGCAGATCACCTTTTCGTGGTACGTTACGGGATGTAAGATCTACCACCGATTCCTAGTTCTGACTAGTTCAAACATGGGGAATAGGATTTTTCAGTAATCAAAGGAACACATCTTAGTCCTTGTTACTTTTTATGCCTTGTGCTTTGCCCACCGAGAATGATCTTGAAACAAGGAAAAAATGAGTTATAGTCTTCATCTTTATGATTCCCAATCTTCTATCCGTTGTTCCCTAGTTTGAAGTGGTTAACCCTAGGGTTCTGATGCATGGTCATTATCGGAGTCATTGTTTAATTTTGTTGCTAAGGAATCCAATTTTGACTGACAAAGGGGCGTGCCTTTCAAGGGTGTTTCAACACTCCGAAGGGTATAAAGAGCGGGACCTTTCAATTAGAGTTGGATCCTTGCGATAAATGCAAGAATGACAACTGGGAAAAAATCGAATACTTCATCATTTCTCAATAGTGATGGAGTAATACGACATGCACTAAACTAAGAACACGGGATATACTACAATAGATCAAATTACTGGTTGCAGCAGTGTTAGGTCTTGAACAGAGGAAAAAAAATCCAAGACGCCACCGTAGATTTGACGTAGGATTACGTGCTCGGTATTAATATTCGGCGACTGTGTTAGGGAAACCACTTTTTCCCATCACGGAAACGCCTCGTTTGCTTATGACAAAATTACACCTGTTCGTGCACAAAATGCACGGAAATTTGGTTTATTCAATAGACAATAAAAAAGCGAAAATTGATTGGAGGAATTTTAGCTAACATTTTCCAATCACGGGACATTCACGATCAATCATACAAATTCGAGATTGTTTAGCTTTTTTCTAGCGTCCTGGAGAAAACCTTACCTTAATTCGAAGTGTTTCTGGTTAATTGACATTTGGTATTCGGTAATTGCGAGAATTTGTATGTACCACTTCAATACTGTTACGCATTTGACCACAAACGTTTGGCTGCTGGGTAAATTATCAAAGAGCTTTGGGGGTAATGTGGCTGGCAGCAAGGCGAACGAACGTTCAATGAAAATTAACTCTTAAACAACAATAATATATGGTTGTCCTTAAAAGGACCCTGTTTGGTCGTGATGGTTAAGTAATGCTGAGCTGTATGTTGTTTGGAACGAGGGTGACGCGCTTGGCATAGATGGCGCACAGCGACTCACGAAGAGCTACTGAATCCGATCAGTAGCGGTGTGGCTTTTTCCTCCTTCTTCGGTGAATGGACGCTCATGTGGGCTGCAGGTCGCTGCTTGCGGGCAGCCTTTCGTTGTGTACTGGAGAACAATGTTCAACGCCATGCGCCGAAAGCATTGCTGCTGCTGATGATGATGACAACCGATTGGACACATCCACACACGATGATTGAATAAGCACCGTTCGGCGAAACCGGATGGAATTCGATTTTGAAATCTGTGTTAGGGAAAGCGTTTTTTGCAGGCAATCGGTGATAATTTTGATCACCATTACAACAATTGGACATTTGTGTAATTTTCAATAGTGACATATTGAAAATTGATAGTGTTCCATTAGCATATTCGTAGAAAAATTTCCAATCGATTGGTTTGTTTAGAATTAAAATTCATCCGCTATTGACAGAGTTATAAGTGGTCAACACCTGACAACTTTTCGTAACGCGGTCGATTTTGGTCTTTCGAAATTACACCCCCAATATGTTGCCGAAAGACGGAATCTTGACGTAGCATGAAATTCGTCCTTAGATTTTCTTCGAAGTTTCCTTCCATAATTCTATTTAAAATTCAATTGAATTCTCGACTACTTCATATTAGAATCGTCTTGAAATTTTGTTCAGAATTATCTTGAAGTTTTTCCTCTAAATTATTGAAAACTTTCGCTATTTTTTTTCTTTATTACCGTGATTTTTAGCCGTGGGCTAGTTTATCACGTTATACAGCAGATGGTCAGGCTAGATCCTGCCTAAAAAAATAGGTTTCAATTTGACATTAACGTGACGTATAACTATATATACGTGCTCTGATTATCCAACGAATGAGACAGACAACATTTTAAAAACTTAATGTAAAGTGAGGATTAGATCGGGGCTGTGGTGAGGACTGGGTGCGCGAACAAGGTAGAGCTCCACCGTAGGAGACAGTGTCCCGTCCGACGGCAGAAAAAAATGAATGATGCGGAAAATACGATCAGTGCAGCCACCGACGGGGGGCTAGATTTGATCATACAAGTGGACGTCCTTCAGCCAACGTCGAGGGGTCGTAACCAAGCAGATTACTGACGTTCTCCGGGAGTTCCATATTGTTCGCGTAGCTTCTGGAACTCCGGGCAGACACACAGCACGTGTTCCACCGAGGCGGGGATTCTACAAATTGAACAAACCTCACGGAAAGGTGTCCCACCGAAATTACAGGAAATCCTCGCATGGCCGGTCCGGAGTCTTGAGATGATCCGCTGATCCTTGTACTTTTGGCTGTCCAGCCAGGAGTGTACGGTTTCCTTGATCTTCCTCAGGAAAGTGGTCCGCAACTGGAACCATTCGTGTTGCCAGGCTTCCCTAATAGTATTCACAATCCAACGCCTGACGTCTAGGAGGGGTACGTTCCTGGTGTAGCGGGGACGGGATGCACCAGAGCCCGCCAGTCTGTCCGCAGCCTCGTTTCCGGGAACACCGCAGTGTCCGGAGATCCACGTAAAGACGGTTGAAGGTGGGCGTACCGTGTAATGGCTTGTATCCAGGGGTGGCTCGGGGCTTCGACTTCCAGCGCTCAGATGACGCTATGTGAGTCAGTTAACACGAGGATCGGTTGATCTGCCGGAGTGATGACTGCGTCTAGAATAGCTGCGGCTTCAGCGGAAAAGACGGAACACTCCTCCGGTAGACTTGGACTCGTTGCAGTGTTCGGTCCTGCCACTCCGAGTCCAGCTCCAGCCCGCGACCGCGATCCGTCCGTAAAGCGATGAACGTGCCCCGGATAATCCGACCCGAGAAGCTTTGCAACAGAACGTCTCAAAGCTACAGAGTTATCTCCGGCTTGGAATCCACTCTTAATCTGCTTATCTATTTTGACGACATTTGAACGCCAACTCTTCTCTCCATGCCAGTGGACCCTGGCCACCGGAGGGAGGACACGGTTGGCTGCAGTGCGGAGGGCTCTGTTCCCCTCGTTGAGGAGAAAGACCCTTTCGTTCCCGGATGTCTTAGCAGCGTGGGCAACGGCTTTTGTAGCAATGGCTGCAGCAGACCGATAGCGAAAAGGGAGGATTCCTATTTCCACACATGCGGCATCTGCAGGCGTATACCGGAGCGAGGATGTGGTTGAGCTTCTCGGTGGCTAAGCAGGTTATTTTGAGGCCGTAGAAAAGTCGACTGTCGATAACAGCCCGAGCGACACGAAGGCGGATCTCACAATTGCTGGAGCGATGCGGGCGGGAGATTGTCCTGACTATGTTGATGCGGCTACGACAGTTTTCTTTCGCCATCCTGTTTTCTTAAGCGGAATCGGATGATCTTGGATGGTGATCGGTGATCGGTGGTACACTCTTCGGCGCAGAGAGCTGAAAACCAACCGCAAGCGCCCACCTGCTGACGGCGGAGACTGCTGCGTGAGCTATGTTTCTGGTCCGCGTAGTCGTTCGTCCCGTTAGGACGATGAGTATGTCGTCGGCATAAACGATTACGTGCACGTTCTTGGGCAATCGGCTGAAAATCCCCGAAAAAAAATTTGCTAAGAAATTTCATTAAAATTCTATAGAAATTTATTTCGTGATGTACTTTTCACAGATCCTGGGATAATCACAAACGGCTTGGAATTTTCCACAGAGTTACTTAGAAATCTGAACTCACGCGTTTTCATTGTCTCCCGGGAGGCCAATTCACCGTGTTCGGATGTCACGCTTTCGGCGTATAGTTCTATAGAGAGTCTCGTCACCGTGTGCGAGTATGAACACGGTTCGGTTGGCAAATTAGCCGGGGAAAGTGCTGATAATATATCCGTCGCGAGTTTTGGTGGTGATTCGGTGGCCGACGTTGCCGTGAATCAGCAAGTTTACGGCTTGCAAAAGTGCTCGTCTGATGGTCTCTCGCCAGTGTCGGAGATTATGAGCAATCTGAAGAATGCCTCGCTGGAGGCCGCTGGCGGTAGCTGGAGGCCGTGAACGGTTCCTGGGGAAAGCACTAGACGCGAGCCTCCTCCCAGATGACCAGATGGCAATGCAAGAAAATTTGTTTTCGTTGAAGGAAGTACTACAACAAAGGTAATTGCTATTAGATATTTTTGCAAACAGTGACAGATGGCAGACATGAAGCTCAAGTGGAGGTGCCGGGCAAAGGTGTTCTATCCTAGACAAATGGTAAGTTACACATTTAAATTAATCATCAGTCGCTGAAACTATATGAATTATCGCGTATCTCTGTTGTTCATTACATACCAAGTGAAAACTTAGCCATCGTTGGGTTCCGAGAGCATAAAGTGCAGTTAACAACCAATAGTTGTATTGTTCAAACCATGAGTTTCGGAAAGGGTTTATGCGTGATCAAGTTTGGAAGACATTGTTGGCTGCTTTCAGAGAAGTCGCTTCATTTGAATAGCTTGTTGTTAAGTCGGTCATAGCTTGTGGTAATTTAAGCGGCACGGTGGCTCTTTTTGCTTTATGAGTAGAAGATCAAGGGTTAAAACCCAAGTCTCATTACCAGTGTTGAGAAAATATCAAAAAATCAAATCTCACCAACGCCCAAGATCACGCTTGATTTTCGTAGATAAAAATCCACAAGCAAACAACTGCGGTTGATTTTGCAAACTGTGATATCGCAGCTCGGAATATCAAGCTAACAAAACTCACCAACTGCAAATCTCACCAAACTGTGGTGAGATTGAGTTTAATGATTTTTGCTTTACACCCGAATGCAACTGAAACTTCCATAACGGCTTGCAGCAGTCCCTTCACATCTGCCATCGGTGAAGATTAAAAAGAGATAGCAAACTATGCTTTCTCTTTCTAAGAAAACGATGTGCAATGGAATCATTTTTGTGTCTGAGAGTTGACTCAGCTTGATTTTTGCACGTTGTGAATAGTCTCGCAATATCAAAGGAGCTTTTAAAATCAATATCAGGGATGATATTTTGTTCCAATATCATGCGTGATTTTGCGAGCGCATGAGAGCGGAAAAATATCAATTGATTTCTGATTTTGCCAACACTGCTCATTACATTAGGTCAATATTGTTAAAAATTGTTAAAAACAGCAATTGGAGGAACGATTCAGAAAAGTAATAAGTATATTTGGACCAATTTGACGTACGTCTGATCCGGTTCGGAAGATATTGTTAACTACTTTGAAGGATTTCATTTAATTGTAATAGCTTCTTGTAACCGATAATGAACGATCGTCGTCGGTCGTAGCTTGTTGTGATGTAAGGGACACGGTGGCCTTAGAGCGACCGTTTTTGCTTACTGAGTAGAAGATCGCGGGTTTGAACCCAAGCTCCTTTACATAACTGAGTTGATAGGGACGCGTTATTTGCTTAACAGGCTTTAAAAGATCGCATCACTTTCCAATGTGAATCCAGATCTAACTTACCCTTCCCACTAACAAAAACATTCTTCCGGTGACAACCGTGGAGATGCAGAGGTATACTCGTTCTCTAGTAACAACGGTTGTTGAAATAACAATCCTTTCGATCCCGATGACCGTAAGGACGTGGCCGGCGCCGTTATTGACCTCCGGATTTTGTACACTGAGAATGGATTGCTAGTCCCAAGCCTCGTTCATATGGTTCTTTGTGCAAATTTCGCTAAATCTGATCAATCACGGAGTAGCTACTATCAATGCTCATGCTCATGCTCTCATGCTCTAAATCTGAACTCACGCAAGTGACTAGCAGTGAAAGTCTAAAATCTCTAAAAGTTCTTTCTAAAAGTCCCGCTAGTTTTCTGATATTCATTCTAAAATCTATAGTCTTCTCAAAATTCCTTCGAAACAAAAAAATCTAGTCTGGTCCAAGAATTTTTTTTCGCACGGCGCTTATAAATTGTCAAGTTTAAGCAGAATAATGCGTAAACAAGAGGTACTCGATTATGAAGAATGGGTTAGGGAAAATGTTTTTGTCACGAATACAGTGATAAAATTATATCGTTTTACTTGTACATTTTTCAAAAACTTTCAATGGAAAATTGGACACAAGTATTTAGATTCATACAGCTATTTCCTATCGAATGGTGTATTTGGATTTCAATTTCATCCATAGATGACAAAGTTACAAGTGTTCAAAACCTAACACCTTTTGTGACGGTCGCAAGTTTAGATTTTTGATTTACCCCTTGTACCTTCCCGTAAAGCGTAGCCCACCTAAAAAATAACATTAGTGACTAACATTTAAAAAATAGTGACGTTAGGGACTTTTTAGTGAAAAATTTTGTGACTGACTTGAAAATAGTGCCCTGCTACCAACCCTGTAATTTGATGCCACAGGGATAACAGATCAACAGGCTAAAAGCAGATGCAAACATACTGAAACAGTCTTTTATCCACGGGGCTAACTTTGATTTGCCAATACGCCTTTTTAATATAATAGAAGAACGAGAAAAAGAGCGTTGCTATCAGTGATGCCAATGGTGTAGTTCAAACTGTAATTTCCAGTTTTTTACGCATCCAGTCCAACAGTTAAAGCTTCAAAACTTCCAGTTTATGAGAAGTCATACAGTTTTATCCAGTTTTCCATTATTACTAGAAATCTTTGGATCATGATCAATAAGTGGATACTTTAAGATTTTAATTTTAATTCAATCTGGAAGTGCAATATTTGTGTTAAAAACGCTTTATGTCAAAGGGCTAACTTATTTTAGTCATCTACTTTTAACAAAATTAACCCTAAAAAATTGCCAAATTTTTATTAATAATAGCGTTAAATTACAGACAAACAGACGTAACTCTTTGCATATATTATTTTGAAAAATATCGTCACGGAGCTCCTTAACGACATCTTGCGAGCAATTCGCCGAAAAAAAAAGCTTGCTTGCCAAGTCTGTAACAATGGTGCACACAAGTTTGGTAGAATATATAGAAACGGCATAGTAGTTCGATGGTGGGGGATTCACGAAACTAATCATATTGAAATTGAACGCCAAATGCGTGTTCGACGATTGAGGAGAAAGAGTTAAGTCTGTTTGTCTTTGGTAAAATATTCCACAAATATGTTTTTACACGATTCATACGATAAGTAAGAAACGCTTCAATTACATTATTTAGTTGACCTTCTTTCTTCAGAACCATTAGAACTGCTAATTCACATATTACTTTCAAATTGATCAAAATTGTCCTCAAAGTAAACATTCAGGTGCAACTTACTAAATATTCCTTAAATTTTTTGAAAGTTTCTTTTGCAAATTTGAAATATTGATCAGTAATAAATTTTACCTGGGCCCCCAAGTCTAGATACTTGAATGAGCCAAATTCTCTCTAATATTTAGACAAACAAAAATATTTAATTCATAGTTGACCTTCAAATCAAACTCACCGATAAAACTATCGTAATTTGAAAAGCTCAACCGTGACGCCACAAAACTCTTTCGCACCTCAGCCACCAACCCACCCAACTGCTGAAGGAAACTCTCAACCCGCCAAGGTCGTTCACGGTAGCTGCCCATTTGATTGCACCTTATAGTGGACCTTCCTTTCCATAACGACCTGTTGGTTCAGGCAGGTAGGCCACCATCACTACATTATTGCCATCATGGTGAATGAACCCACGCTGGGAAAACTCACCGAGTGGAACCCCCTCCCAGGCACCTTGTCCGTGTGTCTTTGCATTTCCTCAATCACTGAAAATTTGATCATTTCAGCCGCTGCCGAAGCGCAGCGCTGCGAAAAAGATATGATTACAAAGTTTTCCTTTTCCCCTTGCCGTCTTATCTTCGATCTGGTCGTCGTCGTCGTCGTTGCGATTGTCGAAAGCGCCGCCCTACCGTGAAATTGCGCCATCATCGTAACTACCTTCTACTGCTAACAGTAGTGTGTAAATCGTAAATTTGGGCACCTGAATCACGCTCGCTGGCACTGCTGGGTACTTCGGTGGAGGTTCCATTGGCGATGACACAAAACCGGTAACTCCTACTGGGCTGAAGTTTTCCCATAAATGAAAATTTTGTATGGTGTGGTTCTTGAAAGACTAATTCACGCATCGATGAGTTTGAATCAAAACAGAATTGGAGCGGTATGATTATAGATGATGAGGAGGGTCAAAATGTTTCGATTTCCGTCTCTGTTCCGAGCTTCCTTTTTTTTCAACGAAGATAGAACCTCATGGTTGAGATTTGCAAAGAAGCAATTGTGGATCCATGAATACGGGACGAAAATTATAATAATTTCGACCCCTCTCTTAACTTAATGATTCATTTTTAAAATAATATATTCGCAACGATGAATAACCACCTTCATTGGAACTTCTACAAATTCACCCCCCTAGGATAATGATAGTATTGAAAATGGATTCGGTACTCACCCTTCATTCTGCCGCCGACGCCGTGCCACAGCCGGATTCTTCAGGATCGAGTCCACGTTGCCACGGGCACTGGCCGAGGACGGATGCTCTCCATCGCTGGTGGCACCACTCGACGCGACGAGATCACTTTTCTTCAACGGTACAAACGAACTGGGAGGCACCGGGGGAAACAAGGCCACGCCACCGGGCGGAACATAACCACTACCACCACCACCACCACCCGTCGACGCGGCCGTATTCGACACGTTACGGAGCATTTTCGCGAGATTCATACCGGGCGCGACACCGTCCTCTTCATCGGACTCGGACGAGGAACCGACGGCCGCCGACGCGTCACATTCGATGTTCGAAACGGTTGTAGACTTTTTCAGATTGCTCACCGACGAGTGGGTGGATTTGCGAAGTCGCGATTTCAGTTCGGAGTTGAGATCAGCCGGAAAGAGCCCGATGCCACCGGATTTCGACTTGAGGATGCCTTTCTTCAGCTCCGACACGAACGGGAGCGGTTGCTGATTCGAGGGCGGCAGATAGGCAAAAGGAGGCTTGCGAGGGCTGGTTACTTGATCTGGAATGAAAGCGTGAGGTTATGGGAAAGGAGACAAAGAGAAAAATTAGAGCTGCGATAAAAAAAAAAATACATAAAACTTAAGCAACACACGTGAACGGATAAGCAAACGACTAAAACAATTATGCTCACTGAAAAAAAAAATTACTTTTCAAGCTAATTAACAAAACAAACATACAAATCGCAAGCGTTACAATCGAAATTAGAAGCATTTGAACGTGTAAAAGTGGTGAAATGACGCGCACACCGATGAATGAGTTTTCATCAAAATCTGTAATCCAAACATATTAGATATTTTTGCACTAATCACTGATTGTAGTTTAATGATTGTTCCCAAAAACAAACCCATCACCATTCGATTCAATCAGAGGAAACCTGCGTTAGACCCAATTACCGTATTTCTACAGAAGTATGTTGCTGTAAAGTTACTTGCAACCGATTGTGCAACAGAGTGACCATGCTGCACAAACGCCAATGCAACTTCACAGCGACACGCTCGCTTATTATCACCCCGAAACCAGGAGAAACTCGTTAAGAGAAAGATGACTGAGGAACGTACCGTCAGAGAAGTAAAAATAGAATCGGGAAATCGTCTACGGCTGTAGTTGTGGTTTGATTTGATGGTTCATATTTTCGTCAGTCAATGTAAAAAAAAAAAAACGGATAAAGTCCTATCGTCCAGTGGAGTGTAGAGTTCGTAGTTGTCAGCTGCAGGCCTCTATCGGGACACACGGTGTGGCGACTGCGATTACGGCGTGCGGTTCTAAAGCTAAAGTACTCAATCTTACTAGGCAAAAAACGCCAGTCTTTTTTTCTAATAGGGATAACAAAACTAGGGTTCTAAATATTGCATTCAAAGTTAATCTACAATAGAGAAAGAAACGAGAAAAGAAGGGAAGAAAATGAAACAGAGAAAACGATCATTATTGGATTTCGGCGGATGGATCGGCAGCGGAACACGGTGAAGGGGGATATCTCTGCTGGTGGAATTTATACCTTTTCCGGGAAGCTGTATTACGTGTTGAAATTTTGAAAAATTAAGCAGAACGTTGTGGATTCAAATCCTTCACCTTGAAAGGAGTTGGAATGTAACTACGTGAAAGTATAGCAATTCGAATACGTCCATCGTCGATACCAATTCGCATGTTTCAGCCAGTTGGTCACTTATTGTCCTATCACCAACTTATGCGAGTTGTTTTTCCAGAATGAGTGGCAAGTACGGATCCAAAATACTGCAAGTATATCGATGTTGTTTCTATGATGTAGACACTCAAACAAGTAGCTCTCAAATCTGTACTAGCAAATGCTTTTCTAATGTCTGGATTTAGTTTTTAAATGGTATGTTTAAATTTTCAGTTCTGAGGTGAAGTTGATACTGCAGGTATTTATGCAATGCAAAATATAGAAGCTAGCATTTAAACTTGATTTGTGTTGGCTGAAGAAGAAACTTGTTTTAAAATATCAACAAAAGTTGTTGTTTACCAATAAGAAACTGCATATTTTGTGGAAAATAGTTTTTAAAATACGCCTAAATGTAGGCAATCATTTTTATGATACTAATTCGTTATAACGAAATCCGATTTCACATTTGGATTCAGCGATCCAAAATTAAATAGAATAAGCAATTTTGTCGAAAACTGCACCAGAATATATACTAATTCTGATAGGATTTTTAGGAACAGCTAAAAGTTACACATTTTATTGTTTCCACGAATTGTACATTTATGGCGGTAAGCTCCAACGAGGATAATACGCGATTTAACCCAGATTTTCTAAAACATAGATTATATAGCTAGATACACCATTCGGTAAGCACCAAGAGAGGATACAACTTAGAAGGAACGCAGCCATTCTCTCTCGCATAGTAAAGAATGTCAAGGTGTGAGTATATTCAGTCATGCAGGCGGAATAAGAGTACTAGACCAACAATTGAAATAGGCGGTACAACCAAAAGTAACGCAAATTCTCGAAAATCAAAACATACCTACGCAAACTAACAATGCCATTTGATAAAGGAAGATGCCGATGTGAGATTGCGTGAATGTCTTTTGATTTTCGAGAAATTTGCGTTTAAAGCCATTTCTTACGTTTGGTTCTTCCGCCTATTTCAATTGTTGGTCTAGAATATTCTGCTCATTGCTGCTTTAGGTTGAAAGCCGTCTTCGAATACCTACTTCTATCATCTTCAACGAAGCCAGTTTAATTTGATGAAAAACATACCCAATGCATCCCAGGACGATGATGGAAATTGGTGACGAAAGGGAAGGCGTGATTAACTTTGATCCTGCCGATGTGTTTTCGGTTGCTGGGTGAAGTCCCAAGTAACCAAAAGTTCTGCTAAAGGGCTATTTGTGGCTTAAGCAGCTTGGTTGAAGGTGGTCTGTAGAATTCTAAGCAGCCTCATTTTCAAGTCGTTAAAAGAACTTGAAAGTTCCGGTACCATAATTGAAGAGCATTCTAAGCAGCTTCTGGCGGAACTTGAACGGAACTTTTAGAAAATAAGTTAAAAACCAGTTTTTGTTCTCTACACCAATTCTATATTTAGTTCGCACTTACATGAAAGTTAATTCTATAGTCAGGTGTTCATGAAAGTTAATTCTATAGTCAGGTACGAACGTATATTGATTTATCAGCATTAGTAGTAGTATTGGAGCTGTTTGAATAATTAAACTCAGTCCTTCGGCGTGAGAGCCCAAGCATGAACCGCTACGTCATCTGAAATATATTAAAGTGAGCTGTTGTCCCGCCTACTGTTGGAGTTTTCAGAGCCAGCTGACTGACTTGAATACGAAACACAACACGAGGGGGCGACACATCTAAATCTCAATTCTAGATGCTCAACAAATCTCACACTAGCGAATCAAACTTCGAAAAATCTTCTTTGATTTCTCGCATCTACTTGGATCGCGCATCATTTTTTTTTTTGCAGGAAATCTTCAAAATCGTCATCAATCTTCTTCATATCTACTCAGCGTACGGGCAGCTAACCACAGCAAAACACAATTTTCCTGCACCGTAGATAGGGTCGCCCCCCTCAACACAACACCTTGATGAACTTTAAATTGGTGTTTGCCCGCATAGTTTTCCAACACAGCGTTCGTAGTTCGCATGCCGAATACACGGGTTCGAATCCAGGAAATTGCTCTTTATTTTTTTTAGGATAGAATATTGGTGAACTGCATAAATATAAGAATTATGGTTTATTTGAGCTACTGACCATTTCGTATTTACGTACATTAAATTTTGTTCCTAATAAAAACTTGTGCGGATTGCTTCATGTGGGCTTCATGACGGACCTTTTAAGAAACTTTCAAGTTCCTAAGAAGTTCCACAGCGAAATTTTAAGATACTTTAAAGTTGCTAAGAAGTTCAGCTGGGAACTTGTTCGAAACTTTGTTGTGGCCATGTTTTTAGCCTTGCCCGAAGTTCTTAAAAAGTGCTTAGGGATGGGTTTTAGAGTTTTTTTTTTGAACTTCAAGTTGCTAGGAGTACGCATTGGAACTTTTTGGAGCCTGAAGTTCCTCGTGCGCTTTCTATACGGGAAAAAATCCGATGAGAAAAATGGCTCATGATTTCATGAACAAAGCGTATATTCATGTTATGAAAATACACCATGAATAATATTCATGATCTCATGAGCAACTTTTGCGTAACGCAGCAAACATTCCCAAAATCATGAATCATCCGAGTTGAAATCATGATCTAAATTCATGGGTTTAACTTTCAACCAAAAAATGTAAAAAGAATAAAAGAAAGTATCAGACTGGATTAGAACCAAGAACCTTGAGATCATTAAACCCATTCTTTGACCACTAGACTACCAGTACTTGTATAAGATGGAAGACAAAAGGCGTTCAACAAATATCTATGTAGTGCGGTTTATGAACACGGTTTGCCAAGTACGTGTAACGCTTGTAGCGGTCTTGATTCCACTGCATTATGAAACCATGAATTTCCATGACGAAATCATGAATCATTGTTACGATTTCATGGGATGGTAAGTTTTTTTTTCATTTCATGATCTTTTATTCATGAAAATGGAATCGGATTTGTTTCCGTGTATAGCTTCTAAAGTAGCCAGAATGTTGTGTTAGAACTTTACATCCACTTATGGAACTTGAAAGTGGGTTTTATCGTTGAATGCGGAACTTTTGGTGGCTTGGGAAGAAAGTTCTGTCGGAACTTTATTGGAACTTTATGGAACTTTAAAGTTCTTCCGGAACTATATTTGAACTTTATGGAACTTGAAAGTTCTGTCGGTACTTTATTTGAACTTTATGGAACTTGAAAATTCTGTCAGAACTTTATTCGAACTTTATGGAACTTGAAGGTTGTCGGAACTTTATGGAACTTCGAAGTGAGTTTTATCCTTGAATGCGGAACTTTTGGTTACTTGGGGTATGCGACAGAAAAATTCTGAGGCAGCTGGATATAGTAAAGTTGTGTAAAAAAACCTATTTCGGAAGATCTTCCGACCAGAAGCTCAAAGAACTTCCGAATAGAATTTCCCAGAACTTCCTAAAAGTTCCGACGAAAAATTTAGAGAATTACCGACGAGAGGCTCAGAGAACTACCGAAAAGAAGTTCAGAGAACTTCCGACGAGCAGTTGAGAGTATTTCTGATAAGAAGTTCAGAGATCTTCCAACGAGAAAATCAGGGAATTTTCGACGAGAAGCTCAGAGAACTTCCGACGAGAGGTTCAGAGGACTTCCACCAAGAAGTTCACAGAACTTTCTTGAATTTTCAATGAAAAGTATTGAGAACTTCCGATAACAAATTCACAGAACTTTTGAAGAATTATTTTCAGAACTTTCCTGAAGTTTCACAGAATTTTCCTGAAGTCCACAGAACTTCATTAAAGTTCCCTGAAGATCCGACGAGAATTTCAGAGTATGTATTTTCGTTTAAAGTTTTTCCGACTATAAGTTCAGTGAATTTCCAAAGAGATGTTTAGTGAGCTTCGGACGAAAAGTTCACAGAACATCAGACGCAAAGTTCAGAGAGCTTCCGATTAAAAGTTCACAAAACTATCCACGAATGTACACAGAACTTCCGACGAAAAGTTCACAGAACTTCGATAAATTTCCCTAAAATGCATAGAACATCATTAAATTTCACTGAAGTTAGAAAGTGCAGTGAATTTCTGTGGAGAAGTTTAGAGAACTTCCAACAAGAGGTCCACAGAACTTCCGACGAGAAATTCACAAAACTTCTTGGAAGTTCCATTGAAAAGTTTAGAGAACATTCGACGAGATATTCTTCTAAAAAGAAGTTCCGAGAAGTTCAAAGAACTTCATTTAAATTCCCTGCAGTTCCGATGCACAGTGGTACGACATAAAAAGTGAGTCATTTGCAACGAAACTATTGAGTGTAGCATTTTAATGCCTTCTAGAATGTTTCTTAAATTTGTAAGCACTTTATTTGAGAAAAAATACTACTACAAATTTTCGGTATTCTCGTCAGAATGTTACAGAAACTTCTTTAAATTGTAAGAAACCTTAATATTTTTCAGGGCCCATAAAAATGTTGTTTTTCCAACTCTAGGATCTTCAAGATTTTTCAAAATCCCACATTTTGAGTACAGTCAACTACCCACAACCCGATATTCGCTATAACTCGATGAATTCGGTGGTCCCATAATGTTTCCATATATCGTACTGTCCTTAAGTCTATTTTTCCACAAGTCGATGCCTCTTTTGGTCGATGAAGTGTTATTTAAGAAAAAGATATGAAGTATTGAGGAGGAATCTAAGAAATTTTAATGAACTCCAATCAGAATTCTAAGATCAAGCCCTAAAGAGATAAATTACAAGATATTTCTGGGGGAAAAGAAAAGAATTCCTAGATTATTCTTAGAAGCATTCCACAGGAATTGTGAGGACAACTTCAAGCAGAATTGTTATCTTATTCCGAAAAAAAAGTATGATTGTGAGGAGAATGGCTGGTGAATTGTAATAACATTCCGATGAGAATTCAAAGAAAATTACACACAGATGTCTAAAGGAAAAAATTTAAAAGTGAATTCGAAAGATTTATAAGGAAAATCTCAGAGGATTTTAGAGGAGAATTTCGAAGGTTTAAAAAATTAAAATTCAAAGGGATCAATGTTTCAGGATAGTTTTAAAAGATTCCGAGGAAATTACTAGGAGAGTTCTCATGTAATTTTAAGAAGGATTCCATAAGCATTATGAGCAGACATTCTAGGTAATTCTTTGATGGATACCATGGAAATTCTTATATAAATCAAACTTAGAAAAATTCATGTAAATTTAGGTGCTCTGAGACTGACATATACGAGCGTCAATTTGACATAAATTTAGGTCATAACAAACGCAAAATTCAGTTCAATCAAACGTACTTTTCGTCGAGTAACGAACTGTTCAATATTTCTAAGTGTGATGTTTTAACTTTGATTTCGTACAAAATTCAAGGATAATTTATAGTTAAGTTTCAGAAGACTTTCTTTTGGCAGGAACTCGTTCTTTTCCACTAATTGATTCTGAAACTCTGGCTTAAAAAAAAACTATTATTTATAAACAATGATTTTTTCAACTTCTCCCGGTTTTCCGGTTACTTTTCAAATTTCTGATTATTTCCCGGTTCTCTGGCCATATGTTTGGAAGGCATGGTTAATTGATGTGAAGTTTGATGACGATTCATAGGTCTAAGTTGTTTATCCTTAAGATTGGATGGCTTCCATAAGGGATCCAACTAAAGGAGTTTTTCTTAAGCAATATTTTAGGAGAGTATAAGAATATTGTAGGTACAGTTGAGAAGACTTCCAGGGGAATTAGTTCTGCGAACTTTTGAGAAAACATCAGACTTGAGTTACCAGGAAATTTTGAACTAGTGTTTCACATCCAGGGGAGGCCAGCATGATTTCTTGGAAAAACCGGAAGACAATTCCAGGAGCAGTCGGAAGAAATTTCCGAAGCAAGTCGACAAAAATTTCCAAGAGCAGTCGGAAGGAACAACCAGAGAAAGTTAGAAGAAACTTTCGGAATTAGAAACAAATGTCGGAAGCAATTAGGAAAAAAATTCGTGGGGAAGTCAGAAGAAGCTAGACGAACTTCTGGGGGTGCCGGAAGAAACTTCCTACATGCAGAGCAAGCCAGCAGGAACTTCCAAAGGTTTCAAGAAAACCTTTCCAGAAAACCCTAAAGTTTTCGTCGAAACCGGTAAACACTTTCCGAGATGGTTAGTACGGAACTTCCGGAGGAAATCGGAAGAAAATTTCAGGATGACTGAAAAAGCTCCGGAGGAAATCGCCAGTTGAGCGTCTCGGGGAAGGCATTAAAAATTCTACGAGGAATCGATAGAAACTTTTGGCCGAAGTTGAATGAAGCTTCCAGGCAAAGTAAAAAAAAAAATCCCGAAAGAAATTTCATGGGGAAGTTGAAAAAAAAACTTCAGAAGGTTAGTATGCAGGAAGTCGGAAGAAACTTTCAAGATGGCTGAAAAAGATAAGGAGGAAATCGGAAGATATTTCTAAGTAAATCCAGTGGATTTTGGGTAAGTTCTAGGATAACTCGATAAAAAAAACATTCGGCATAAGTCGGAAGAAACTTCCTGGTAAGTCAAACAAAGTCCCGGGGCAGAGAGGAATGTTTGAAGAAACTTCATGGGGAAGTCTAACAAAAAAAAAATTCTGGAGAATACTATGGAGAAACTTCCGGCGGAAGTCAGACGAACCTTTCCAAGAGAGATGCAGAAATTTACGAGGAAAATTAGGGGAAACTTCCAGAAGAAGTTTGAAATAATTTCCGGAAAAAGTTGGAACAAACTACGGGATAAATCTACAGAGTAAAGCAGCAGTTCCTGGCAAAATAGAGAAAAAGAGAAATGTTTGAATCAACCTTCTCCGATTTGTATGAAACTTTGCATATATGTTTGTTATGGGAGATTAGCCACATTTTTGCTAAAATTCGGCCATTTTGGATCTTGTAAAATTTTAAAAATGATGTCCTTGATATTATTCTAAAAAAAATAGCACGGAAACGGCATTTCTGGTCTAAATGATGTCTGAGACAAAGTTGTAGAGAAAAATAATAATAATCAAAATGTCCTTGTCCGATTTATGAAAACAAAAAAATTAAACGATTAAGAAAAATTCAAACTTTTGGAAGGTTTAAAACCATGGACACTTTAAAACTGACAAAAATCGTAGAACAAGAACTTGTGGTCAAATTTTTAAACTTTTTGCTAGCACGCTTTTTTGTGTGGCATTCACTCTAAGATTATTTAAAAACTTTAAATTATCCTCCCAAGAATTCATTAAAATTTCCATTCATGATTCTATAACAAATTTGCTTGAATTCTTCCTAAAACTCCCATGAAATTCACCTCAGAAATATCTTGCAATTTTACTCAGAATTTTCTAGGGGACTCTTCTGAATTCGACAGAATTCTCTCGAAATTCTGCTCAAAATCTCCCAGGAATTATCCTCGGAATTCCTTTGCAAATTCTTCTCAGAAACCCATTCGAATTGCATCCTACAAATTCGATTCTCTTGGAATTCTTCTCGGAACTCTCTTGGAATACTTTTCTTTTTAAATAATCGTCACAATTTTCCTGGAATTTGCCCAGAATTATTCTGGAACTATCCTCCAAAATCAATAACCTTGAAGTTCTTTTCGGATTTTCCTGGAAACGCTCACCAAAACTCTTTAGAAATTCTTTCCAGAGCTTATTTGGAATTGTCATTAGCATTGGACCCGGAATCTTCCCCAGAATCATGATGGAGTTAAACAAAAATTAAAAAAGAAAAAAAAATCCTAAGTGTAATGGCTCTAATGCTGGCGAATGGATCTAAGATTGGGCCCAACGCTAAAAACCTACTATGTATCAATTTTATCTAGATGAACGCGTCATTGGGACGGTACTAATCGATATTGTTGGTCGCTATTGAAAATTTAGTCGATTGCTGAATTTATGTTTTGGCCTAAATTAGGGGCATTTAGGCCGACATTACATCCATTTCCCCTATCTTTCTTAAATTTCAGCTGAAGCTCATCTCAAAAATATTTCGGTATTCTTACCACAATTGCCTTGAAGTTCTAGTCAATACTCCATTGTCGCCAGTGCTAAAATACCCAAGTGTTACATCTATGACTCCTTGAAATGCTCCTAATTCTTCAAATTGACAAAGTCTTGAAAATCCAGTCCAAGGGCCTTGACCACTTTCCAAGGACCAGAATTGTATGTTATGCCGAGAGTGCCCGAACTATGTTTTTACCCGATATGTCATCGAAATTCATGGTGATTTTGAAATCTCGGGTATTTACCGGTTTCCCGATTTCTCGGTTCACTGGCCAATCAGCGAGACGTATACAAAAGATCTGAAGGCTTCATAATAAAAGCTCCAAGGGCTTTGCAGAGAAGTAAGCTGGATTTCAATAGATTTCAAAAGTCATCTACGTAATGGTCAGGGTTTACTTCAGGAATGTTTGAACAACTACTAGAAGATGATTGGATATTTTCATGGAATTCTGGTGGAAGAAATTTACAGAGTCTAGAGGAAAATGTGCCGGTCAGAGAGCTTCAGGAGAAGGTTTGGTGAAGTTTGCGTGAAGAATTAGGACACTTCTACAAAAGGAATTTTAAATCAACTAGCGGAATTTCCAAGATCTAACCAATTTTGAGATGAGATATGGGAGAAGCTTGTAGGAATTTTCGGAAGAATTTAAGATCGAAAAATTCTCCGCAGTAAGCAACGAAAAGTAAAAGAAGAGGTATGAAGGCCTTCAAAATATGCCTAAGATAAATTTGTAAATGTATGGGAAATGTCTCTAATGTTGGCCTATGGATCTAATATTGGGCCCATCGCTAAAAATCTGCTATTTATCAATTTTATCTAGATGAACGCGTTATTGGGACGTTATTAATAGATATTTTTGGTTGCTATTGAAAATTTAGTCGATTGTTGAATTTATGTATGGGCCCAAGCGACACTTAGACCGACATTACCTGCATTTCCCCTATATAATTTTTGTAGTTCTGAAATGTACAAATTGTCTAAAATCGTTCGAAATTTTCAGCATTAGGAAAAGGTACAAAACCTACAGCGCACAATCTAGCTTCTAGGAAGAAATACCTCCCATCAAACAAGAACTCCTTCCTAGCCAGACTAGATACAGAAGAGAGAAAAAAAAACAGAAAGAAGACAAACCCCAGTCCCGTACACCCACAGACACACACACCTAGATAAAGCTTGTCGAATTCGCTGTCCGCCATCGAGAGATCTTCCGCCGTGATGTTCAGCTCTTCAAAGTCGTTCAGCTGTTTTACCCTTCTTGCCAGGTCGCTGGAGATACAGAAACTTGCCGAATGGGGACCATTCTTCTCGTACACCTCCTCCAGTTCTTCGAAACAGTCTTTCCGGGGCACCGAACGCGATCGGCGGCGGCGTTTGGTTTCCGACTCCGACAGATTCGGTTCCAGTAGACGCTGCTGAGGTTTGACAATGGCTCGCGGCTTGTTGATTGCTAAGCGAGGTGAAGGACATCCGGAGAAGCTCTTGTTGATGCCAAAATACTTTGCGATCCGTTCGTCAACTGGCCGTTGCGGTGGAGGAGCGGGGGGATTTCCACGGGGCATTGAACGAGATCGCCGCCGGGATTTGCTGTTGAGACCGGGATCCAAGCTGTTGTTGGGTGTTACCGTAGCTACGGGGTTCTGGTTCGTTTGAGATTGCAGACCAAAGTATCGGGCAAATCGATCATCGACCATCTTGGAACTGTTGGTTTTCAGGGAAGAACTCCGGCCTAGGGCAGTTGAATTGTTCGTATTGTAATGGTTATTCTCGCCATCGTACGAGAGACTTTCACAAGTGCGCTCGTCCAATGTAACGTTTGCTCTGTCCCCCACTGGAGATGGAACGGCACTTGATGTCATCTTTTTGATAACAGACACATCCAAAGTCATGGCGCGCATCCGGTTCCACTGTTTGGCCAAATTGGAAACCTTCCCCTTGACAACTACCTCATCCCCTTCGGCCGAAGAGTTCAGTAGAATGCTCTTGTTGTGGGATCGATTATCGTTCAGTAGGTTTCTCTTCATTGCAATAAGCCCGCCACATGTCTTTGGGCGACACTCCGCCCCACTGTCGTAGTTGTTCTCCTTACCCGACTCCACATTCGAGTCACTTTCCTCCTCTCCAATGATAGGCGTTGACGAGTCACCCATGAACTTCCTCCGAATCCGTTCCACCTTCGAGCGGTTCAGAAGGTTTCCGTCGGTTTCCTGACACTTGGTGCTCGCTTTGTCGCTGGCCAATTCCCTTTCCTCGTACAGCACGGCAGGAGTGGTAACCGGCATGGCCCCAGCCGCCGGCGGCGTAGTCGAATTCGAAATGTTATTGTTGTTGTCGTTCAAAAACTTTGGCATTATCAGCTTTCCAATCGTACGGAACTTGATTATCTTCTTCTTTGGTGGTTGGGTTCGTCCACAACAGCCGCCACCACCACCACCGCCACCACTAAGACCGGTGGGCGTAGTCAACGTTGCGGCGGTCACGCCTCCCCCTTGGACCTGGTCTCCGCCACCGGAGAATAGCTTGATCTTCTTCGATACCTGCAGTGTCGAGGGATCTGTGCGTAGAGGTGTGTTCCATTTTGTGCAGTTTGTAGAATGTGCGTTTAGTGTGTATTTTGGTTTTAACGGTAAAGTGAAACATGTGAGTGGTTAAGTGTGTAGTGTGAAGGAAACGTGCGGTAATTACAAAATGAAGAAATTTAATAGGGGTAATTAAAGTAATATTTTTACTACAATACTCTAAAAATGTATAAAGAAGATATTTCAAATGCTCGTCGATATTTCTCTAGTGAAAAAAAAAATGGTTTTAAATGAAGATGTCAAATCACAAAAAATACCCTGAAAAGTAAACTTTCTACTGCTTTATTGACTGACTCAGTGACAACTTTCAGTTTCTTCCACTGTATTCTGTAAAAAGCATGCATTTTCAAGGACTTAGTGCAAAAATATTCCGGACAATGTCTCAGATTGCGGAATGTTGTGGCATTTTTATTTTTTCTAATGATCTAAAAATTTTAGTTAAAATGAGACATAACAAATGAAATTAATAGGTTGTCGTCCAAATATGCAATGCGATAACGTCATTAACAACAACACAATGAACACCGAAAAACTAGGCAGATCACGCGCACATGCTTGTGTTGACTATGAAAAAGGATAAAAATAAAAGTGTTGCGTACAACAGTCATTGCTGAAGCTGACGTTAAAAACGAATCATACTAAATTCATCGAAAAACTCAAGAGCAATTAACTCAAACGCGGCCAGTAATGTTATCAAATCGACACGTTTCGTTAAATGAAAAATAAAAAACAGCGAGAAAATAGAACACTTTTCACTTACCAAACTCGGTGCCGGAATCATCCGAAATGTTGTTGTTGTTGTTAGTGTTGCTAAGGTTACTGATGAGATTGCTTGTGTTGTGGATGCTTCGGTCGATGTCCGTTGGGGAAACTGTTTGGGTTGCGAACTGCGTTGGTGTTGCTCCGGTTGGCATCACTGGAGGAAACCGGTTGACGTTTGCGGAAATGGAAAACAAATGGCATTAGAGGGTTGCGGAAAACTAGATCGGAATGGGGTAGATAGGGTATATCAAGACCAACAATTGAAATGGCCTCAACTCCATTTTGTAAACAAACCTTGTAAGGCCATTTTCTCATAAATCGAAAGCTACATTCGCAAACCTAAACAACAATCGGGTAGAGGAAAAAATCCCCTACCTGTTCATTTTGTTGGTTTCGCTTGGCGGACTTCGGTTCGCGAGAAAATGGCCTTACAAGGTTTGTTTACAAAATGAAGTTGAGGCCTTTTCTATTGTTGGTCTTGATATAGTTGAGATATGGTATTTCGACAATGTCATTCATGGCAACATTTTAGTTCTAACTTCGAAAGAACTCGCAACCGCCGTAGAAGCTGACTCATGTTTGCGTTTCGCTTACTGACTTTCGTTAAACCCACTAAAAATCTGTTCAAATTTGATCGATCGTGAATGTCATTTACGCGGTTTATAAGTTATCATGGTTTAAGCGAAAGAAAGTGGACAGAACTCACATTTTTGTCAGGTTCTAAGGCCGTGCATACGACAATTAGGTGGAAGAAGGTGATTAGAGAATGTATGGCGAAATCCACGTTTAATTGAAATTCTCTATAGTAATGCATTTTGTACGCAACATTATTTCTACAAAGTATCGCTATTACTATAAGCAACAAAATGTAGAAATTAGTTCATAGAAAGATGCAATATTCATAGAGAAATCTCCGATCTCCGACCACCGTAGGGGCGACATCTGTCGGATTTTATGGTGAAAAGTAGTACCCTATTTACCCAATTTGAAATTGCAGATCCTGCATTATGAAACAATTGCAAGATACCAGAAGATAAAATAAAATAAGATTTCAGACTTAACAAAACTTTAAGGATTTTGGGGATTAGTTAAATATTGAAGACTCCAAAATTTAAAAAGAATTAGAGATTGTGTCCCAAGCACGACCGCATTATTGACGTAGACCTACAAGATTAATTTGTATTGATTAATTTTTTTTTATATATATTACAGTCACTTTAACACTCTTGGGTCATTCGTGACTTGTCCGGGGGTGAGATTTGAACTCGTGACTTTGGCGTGAGAGGTATGGATGTTAACCACTACGCCGGGGTCGCCCCCTGTTTTGCTTAATAATTTAATTCATAATTACAAAATTATTGATTTATAAATTTTATTCTAAAATAAACAAGCATTCAATTCAAAATTTTGAAATAAGGGGACATTCAATAACCTTAATTTAATTCAAATTTCGTATTTCAAAATTCAGTTCCTATCCCATTCAAAATTAGGTATCAAACGTGAACAACCAATTTTCAGGTCCTACTGAATAATGTTTATTTACAGTAACCAGAGTTAAAATTCGCCGTTTAAAATGCATTTCATATAAGAAACCGGTTTAAAATATATATATAAGTACGTCACACCATATTATTGCATTTTAATGAAGCAAAATTATTACAGTTCAACTGAATCTCTTTTGAGTTTGTCCTTTATCTTTGTTCCAACAAAAATCTAACAAATAGCGAACGTTGTAATTCAATAAATTTTACGTCAATTAGATTGTTTCATATTAACATATTTTTGTGAGTTTGAACTAATCTATCCTCGTTAACATAAGGCATAGGGCTGTACTTGAATTTGCAAACAATATGGTACCATTTTGATAAGTCTTTGTCCGGCTTTATTGCGGATGTATGTTATGAAACTTGTAAATCGTTTACTGACAATTACAAGCCAATACGTTACATTCGTGTAATCTTCATTTCACAACTAACGACGAAAGTCCCAAAACAGCAGATGAAATGAAAGTTAAAGACAGAAGCAAAGTTCCAGTTGGGACGTAATAACTATGAATAATAAGAAGAAATTATCAAAATTTCAAATGCACCTTTACTTCCCTGGTGACAGAATTCTGAACTAACGTGTGCACCATCCAATAGGTCTTGTGCATCTGAACAACTCGGCCAAAGGTAGCAAGTCAGTTCGTACACGAGTGAACATTTTTTCAACTAAACTGACCACCATAGGTCTTATAAATCTGATCAACTTTGTCAACTTTTAGCTTCCAAGTTAAAGCAAGTAATTATAAGTCAAATCGTATACTCGCCGGGTCTGGTGTGATAATTTAAAATTGAGCTGTCCACTATACAATAGGTCGTGTTGACATCTACCTTCTATCTAGTCGAGATGTCGACTTAAGCAAGCCATTAGTATCAAATTAAATTAAATAATCAAAGGGATTTTTTCGAGTGACATACGATATGTCTTGTCATTCAGAACTGAAGACAGCAAACTTCTATCTAGTCGTACTGTCAAGTTAAAGCAAGCAATAAGATGACACATTCTAAATTCTGAACTGATCTGTCCATCACCCAATAGGTCTTATTCATCAGAACAACTTTGTCGAAAACGTAAGTTAAAGCAATAAGAAGTGAAATGTTATATGTATTAGCAATAAGAAGTTAAAAAGTATACTAGTGTGATGTACACCATCCAATAAGTCTCTTTCACTTGAAAAACTTTCCCAAACACAGAAACTTGCTATCTAGTCAAGGTGTCAAGCTAAGAAAATAATTTATTAGTGCTGGAAGACGAATTCTGAACATAACTGTTCACCTTATGCACCTGAACAGCTTTGATGATATAAATTTGGAACTGGTTACATATGCATTTACGAAACTACTTCGTTATTCGTTATTCTTCTTCCTAAATGAGATGAGATCATGGTGACCACTGGATTAATGAATTTAAATTCCCGGTTTTTCCTGGTTCCAAATGACAGTTATACCGGTTTGATAAGAATAGCTATATGTGATAACAAATACTTTTTTTTTTAATTTGATTTCAAATCAAAATTTGAAATCCTTAAAATTACCCATAAAAATTTCTTAATTCTGGGTTTCAACGTTAAGAAAAAAAAAATTGTATCACGAGGCAAATGATTCACGACACTAACTATTTTTTAACTGTCCTGGATACAGGAGAAATGGATGTAATGTTGGCCTAAATGCCCCTAATTTGGGCCCATACATAAATTCAGCAATCGACTAAATTTTCAATAGCTACCAAAAATACCATAAGTTCCGTCCCAATGACACGTTCATCTAGATAAAATTGATAAATAGTAGATTTTTAGCGATGGGCCCAATCTTAGATCCATAGGCCAACATTAAAGCCATTTGCCCTATTTCCCAAATATCATAAAATCAAATATCACCAATGCCGAATATCACGCTTGATTTTCGTAGACAAAAATCAACGAGCAAACAACTGCGGTTGATTTTGCAAGCTGTGATATCGCAGCTCGGAATATCTAGCTAACAAAACTCACCAGTTGCAAATCGCACCAAATTGTGGTGAGATTGAGTTTAGTGATTTATGCTTTACACCCGAACGCAACCGAAGCTTTCATAAGGGCTGGCAGCAGTCCCTTCGTGTCTGCCATCAGTGAAGATTAAAAAGAGATAGCAAACTCTACTTTCTCTTTCTAAGAAAACGATGTGCAACGGAATCATTTTTGTGTCGAGTCAGCTCTCAGCTTGATTTTTGCACGTTGTGAATAGTCTCGCAATATCAAAGAAGCTTGTAAAATCAATATCAAGCATGATATGTTGTTCCAATATCACGTGTGATAGTGAGAGCGTATGAGAACGGAAAAATATTATTTGGTTGATGATTTTGCCAACTCTGCCTATAAGAAATCAAAATATCGTGAAATGACAACAGAAAGTTATCAAGGATTGAAAATTATTCTTGACGCGGGAATTGGAAACATTTTCAAGATTCTAGGACTCTAGAAAAAACTTTTCAAAAAACAGAAACCTTCTATCTAGTCAAGATGTCAAGTTAAACAAATAATTTATAAGTACCTGCATCTGAACAGCTTTGATGAAGACCGCAACGCAGTGATGTCATGGTAAATTTGGAACCGGTTACTCATTTAGAATTACCCTTTGCGCCCTTGTACCCTGGAGGGTCATAAGTTCCAACCAGTGATGTAATACTGAATATTTCACTTAAAATCGTGAAAGTGGGGTTACTCAAATTTTGTTAAAAAATCTGCTCGAATATGACGAAAATCGTGAAAAAATTATCCAACCTAATCTACATGGCCGATAAAAGTAACTCAATACCTGAGTCGAATTGAACTCATAATTACATTACTTTACGTAGCGCAATTGAACCCGATAAACAAATGCGATTTAAGCTATACAAATGGGTTCTACGGTAATCAAGAAGTTTTTCCTAGAGAATCAAATTTACTCATTCATTAAGTAACCCCCTTTTTTCAAATTTTCCTACCCAACTTTAAGTTACTCACCGGCCGTGTACGGCATCTAACGATGTGACAACCGTCATATTCCCAGACGATGTGAAGCAAAACATACAGATAAGCTCTTCTATAACCTCCCAATCGGCTTGTCTCTCTCTGTTTTCTCGATAGTAATAATAGCGCGCACGTGATTTGTCGATATCGGCGTAAAAGTTAGACAAATTCTCAATAGTTTACTAATGATAAATTGCTGTAATCTTTAAGACCACACAAATCTTACGTCAATTCTGAATCAAATGGTGTGAACATAATTTTAATCCATCAATAAATGGCCAAATTATAAGCGTTTAAAACCTAACACTTTTTAGTTACACAATTTTTTGATTTGCACCCCAGTATAGTCGACAATGTAAGATCTACCACCGATTTCTAGTTCTGACTAATTCAAACATGGGGAACAGGATTTTTCAGTAATCAAAGCAACACATCTTAGTCCTTGTTACTTTTTATGCCTTGTTGATAGTGACAAGACTCGGCTTTGTCTACCGAGGATGATCTTGAAACAAGAAAAAAAAATGAGTTAGTTAGTCTTCATCTATGTGATTCCTAAGCTTCTATCCGTTGTTCCTTAGTTTGAAGTGGTTAAGACTAGGGTTCTGATCCATGGTCATTATCGGTGTCATTCCTTAATTTGAAATTAGAATCGGATCCTTGCGATAAATGCGAGAATGACAACTGTAAAAACATCGAATACTTCATCATTTCTCAATAGTGATGGAGTAATACGATATGCATTAAACTAAGAACACGGGATATACTACAATAGATCAAATTACTGGTCGCAGCGGTGTTAGGTCCCGAACAGAGGAAAAACAAAATAGTCGACAAAGACGTAGTCCTACGTCAAAAGCTCATACACAAGTTTAAAAAATCCGAAACGTTAAAAAAGATACAGATTCTAGGATCACAAAAATTCAAATTTTCAAACCCTGGAACATAGACAAATTTTATAGATCATAAAGTGATCAATACATTTCAAAACTCTGGCATTTCAAAAAATCATCAAGATCTTAATATTTGAATTAATATATAGATTAATTTTTAAAACAAATTAGTACTTAATAGGCATACATAATATGTTAAGGATGCAATTAAATTCCCGGTTCTTTCGGTTATCCTGATTGAGTAGCCATCTTGTATGATCTAAGCATTTGTAAAATCTCCTACTTTCTTCTTTTTCTTCTTCTGCTATTAAGCTTATTGCTAATCGAATATTTGCTTATTGTGTGCTCTCAACTTCGTGTTCCAGGTGCACTTCCACAGTTATTAATTGAGAGCTTTCGATGCCAGTATCATTTTTGGATTAGTAAAATTGTGTGTACAATCATACTCTATGCCCAGCGGGGTCGAGAAATATTCCAACTCAAAAAATTCCTAGACCTGACCGGAAATCGAACCTAGCCACCTCCAGCATGGTCTTGCTTTGTAGCTGCGCCTGCACCTGCTAAGCATTTGTACATCTACCTCGGACTTTGTCCCGAAAAAATACCTGGTTTGCATTAAAAGGTCTCTAGAGTTGCCCAATAAGACCCATGATCTTCCTTCATGTCCCTTATGTCCCTTGAGCTTATCCCATAAGATATCTGGAACTGGAATATCCGCAACTCTGCTGGATTTTACCTAAAGGTATAAGATTCCTGAACCTAGTCTATAACGTGTCTTTAGTTATTCTGTATGGATTGCAGGCTATAAAACCTAAAACATGCAGACCAGTGGTGGCGGGGGGAATACCCCTCATCATCCCTCTCCAACGGGGGAGTTTGGTAAAGAAAGATGATCAAACCAATTTGTTCCTTCCTAAAAGTTGTCCTTGCTCGCTTTCTACTCTCTATATACAATTTTCACACTGCCGTACTCTAACGGAACTATCAACTCTATACTTTCATCTCCTCATCTATAGTATAAAAATTACCACTTTAGTCTGTTATTTGAAATTAGCATCTTCAACTAAATAAAACATCGATAATTGACACATGAGATCTACGAAGATGGTTCATCAAACCGCTTGATTTTTTTTTTAAATCTCAAGGGCTAGTGTATTCTGTAAGGCCTCCAAGAGTTGACACATAAGACATCGATTAAATGCAAGTTTCGTGAGAATCAAACCACATCCAAGCAATCTAACACCAGCATCTGATAGAGCAAACTTCCTTTATCGAATGGCACTGTTAGTTTGCGTGGGTGTGTTTTGATTCTCGATAAATTTGCATTTTAAGCCATTCTTTACGTTTGGTTGTTCCGCCTATTTGAATTGTTCGTCTAGCGTTGATACCCTTGAAGTTGACTTATAATACCTTCGATGTTTTAATATAAAGCCTCTACAGTTGGCCTATAAGATATCCATGAGGCGTCTGGATTTAACTTATAAGATCTTTTCCCATAAGATTTCTGAAATTGATCATTAAGATCTCTGTAAATAATCTGTATATAGACTTAGTTCAGAGTTGTTTCCAACAATATATTTAAAATTGACCGATGAGTCCTCTAACCAATACTGCGCACCAAAAGAGTTGCACCACTAAATCTTTGCAGTTTACGCATAATGGCTCTGAACATAACAAATAAAGACTCTAAAGTTGACCTAATAAATGCCTGGAGTTGACCTGTAACCTACTGGACTGAAGCTGATTCATAAAGCCTCCGAAATTTACTTGTAAAGCTTGAGAAGTAAATTGAATATGTAGTTAACCCGTAAGATCTCTAAACTCAAACCGTACGACCTCTGCAGCAAATCCAAGATATATTTAGGGATTAATTCACAAGTCTCCAGACTAAGACTGTGAAATCTCAGGAATCGATTTTTTTTTTAACTAGTTCGTTTATTTACTAGTCTCAGTCGTGTGTGACGCTTTGCGGAGCCAAAAATCCGTAATTTTTTAATTAACATTTTAAACAGCTGTAAATCTAGGGGGTACCAATTACTCGTGGCGAGCTCGTAACAATTTCGATTGAAAGGAGCTATATGGGACAGTTAGGCATATAATCCATCATAACCTCTGAAGTTATCTTGTCGTCGTACGGGATGCAAGTTGGTCTAATCAAAACTGCCCTAAACATATTGGAAATTGACGCTTCTGAAAATATAGCTTTTATCCAACAAAAAATCCTCTGGAGTTTACCGCATGAAATTCTTTTAAAAGTATCTGGTGTTAACTCCCAGAATAAGTGTTTTGTAATTAATCTGTATGGCCTATGAAGTTTTCTCTTGACCTAATTCCGAGGAAGAACTTAAACTAACTTGAGACATATTATATATGTATTATATATAATAGATAGATGCGAAATGTGGAATTGTTTCTCTACAGTGCGATTTCAAATCGGGTCCTGATTAGCCTCCCAAAATTTGAACACGTTTGGTTAGATTATAAATGCCAATAACCAAAACTAAATAATTTTAAAAACAAAACATTAAAAAACTACTTACATCGGCTGAAAGCCATTAAATTAAGGCTATTCAAAAGCCAAACAGCCTGAAATAGACCAAAATAAACCAAAAATAGACCACGCCAAACAATTCAGCGTAACATCTCGTGTAAATCCGCCAAAACAGTCAAAAGGCTTTTACACGCCAAATAAGTCTTATAGTCGCCAAATAAATTTTAACCCCAAGATAGCTTAACGCTTTGTCTGTACCTCTAAAATAAAGCTAGGTTCATTGCGAAAATCCTTCAAAACGGGTATTAAATAAAATTCGAAATATGTCTCAACTAAGAGGCAGGCATATCAAGAAGACTTTTGCATGCAAAAATGTCAGAGAAAAGATAGTTTTGATAAATAATCAAGATTGCAAAAAAAAAATCCTGGGGTCATAACAAAATTCGAAATGTTTATAATAGCCCCGTTAAATTTGGGTGATTCTGTATAAACGTGTTCATACAGACTTGTGTATAAATTCTTAATGTCCCCTAAAATCTAGTTCGAGAAAACTAATTTGAAGATTTAAAATTCATATTAATTGGAGTCATTTTGTCAATTGGAGTCAAATGAGATGAGGTTTTTAGTAGAATCAGAAGTTATTGCGACTTTAACTCTTACTTTAAATTATTATTCTCACCGTTTCAGCGAAAGTTGAGCAAACGATTGCAAAACTTTGTAATTTGGCAGAAGAATCATTTTAATCGGTTTTGAGTGAATAAGTGAATGTAATTATAGGCAAATTCATTCACTCGAACGAGGAAAAAGATGTTGCTGAACGAATTTTGGAATTTTGTACATAGACTCGGAACTGACAGCAGTACACGAGAAACTTATATAAATCTGCGGGTGAGTCGTCTTTGGTTCAAATTACATATGGGTCATTCCGCGCCAAGTGTACACAGCACATGAAATTGACCTCTTCCTATTTGGAACAAATTTGTAGGGAATGTTCATTTAAGTTCAAAATTTAAAAATCCAAAGTTTTATGCTAATCGTAGCACCCCTCGGTCAAGGGGCGCATTTTCCAATTTTCGTGATTCTTTGGAAAGCACTACTTTCTTTTGTTCATATCTCCGGAACAAATAAAGCTACAAATTGCATTAGGTATTGTTTCAATAAGGAAATTAGACAAGAAATGTAAATCTGTAACTTTTGTTTCTGTACAGTGTTGCCAAATATTTTTTATTTTAGTTTGAAAACTTTAAATACAGTTTTCTCATAATACATGTCGTTTAATTTTCATTTTAAGGACACCATCGTGTTCTTCATCCTTTTTTACATAAGAAACACTTAACGACAAAAAGTAATTTGCGTAGTTCCTGAGATATTGCATATTGAATGAACAAAAGTCATAAATTATGAGGGTAAAACATTTTTTTAATTTTTTTTTTCATTTCCTCTTAATAAGTGGATTCATTCTCATGACTTATAGTGTGAAATAATATTTAAAGAAAAAAAAAATCGATTACATTACCAAGAACAGTGTTGCCAAATTTAAATATTATTTAGCAACTAAAAACATTAAACGTGATTTTTTAAGTTGATGCATCTAAATATTTGGTTTGATGCCCCATCATGTCCCACAGCATTTTTACTTAAGATAGACTATCTAAAACAAAGTTCAACGCAATGTAACATTTTCGGAAAACAAATTAAAGAAAAGTGTTTTTTATTTTTCTGATGCATTTTCTAAAGCAATGGAATTAATATCCAAACCTATTATTTTAAAAGTTTTCAGAAGGTAAGTACACAACGGACCTAAATCTATATTTTTTGGTACAAGAACACCAAAATAACTATTTATAGCCATAAAACAAGACAAAAATGTGGAATATAGGACAAAACTGTAATTTGCTCATGTTTTGCATACGATCCAGAATTTCGAGATCAAATAGATGTCTTTGAAAATGTCATCTATTAACGTATAAAATATGACATTTTTGATTTTTTTTTTCATATATTAGGCGTTAATGTTTTAAGCATCTCTGGCGCATCTGTCTAGTACATTAGAAGTTTGCAGATACCGAGTGGAAAATGGTGTGTTCTGTTCAGGGGGTAAGCCACTTTGCCACCTTGTGTTAAACACATCAAAAACACTCTTCGACACTCTTCAACAGTAGAATAGTAGTATTAGAAAAGAAGATTCAATATCAAGCTCAACATTGAAAAACAGACAATTTCAACCTCTAACGAGCTAGAATATCTGTAACTGTATATTAATGAAGCGGATAATAATTATCATATCAATTATTGATCGATAGCTGAAGACAGATATTTCTTTCTAATGTGTTTGATGCCCTTTCATCGTGGATTTCATATACACAATACCAAATCAGAGAGATCCATCCTACTAGCTGCCGCTTGCAAATAGGTTCGTTTTTTTTTTTTTGCGAAATTTAGATCCAGAGATTGCTTAGCAAGGGGCGTGCTCGGTTTGGTTATCTGGGCTTGATTGCGACTGGAATTCGGTTGGGATGAATTCGAGAAGACTTTACTGGTTTGAGCCAGGATGTCAAGCATCATGACATAAGAATGCGACGGCTAGAGAGTACTTTTTGAGATCGGAGTGGAACTCCAGACAGTACATAACGCACCCCCGGGGTAAGACGCACTTTTTCATTTCATTTTGAGTTTTTCTTGGAATTTTTAATCCAATTCTAGGATTTATCATGCAGGATTTTGAGTTCAGATGCTAGGCTAGAAGTGCTGCTTGATAAGACAACAAAAAAGTTACGTAAAAGCCATGAAAAACACAAATGAAAGTCAGCTGGTGCGTTCTGCCCAGGGGGTGCGTTGTATACCATTCTCCCCTACATACACAGCACATTCTTTTAGATAGGTGTTCCGGATGACGATCAGGGATGGGAATTTGAATTCCTGTAAGTTGCTTGCATAGACGTGTGCATTATTTCTGAAATTCCGTGCTTTCACTGTGCATGATTAAATTGGTAAATTTTTGGAGAGCAAAAAAAAAAAAATTCTGATTATAAACAAAAGTGGATGTAATGCTAGCCAGTAAGCATTAATTTTCAATAAACGTTTTGACAGCTAGGTCGACATGCAGAAACACCCATAAACACCTTCCGACACCCTTAAACACACAAGAAACACAATTACCCCCCGTAACGTGGGTGGATCACCTTTTCGTGGTACGATAAGGGATGTAAGATCTACCACCGATTCCTAGTCCTGACTACTTCAAACTAGGGGAACAGGATTTTTCAGTAATCAAAGGAACACATCTTAGTCCTTGTTACTTTTTATGCCTTGTTGATAGTGATAAGACTCGACTTTGTCCACCGAGGATTATCTTGAAAAACAAGGAAAAAGGGGGTTAATTAGTCTTCATCTATGTGATTCCTAATCTTATATTCGTTGTTCCATAATTTGAAGAGCTTAAGACTAGGGTTCTGATGCATGGTCATTCCTTAATTTTCTTGCTAAGGAATCCAATTTTGACTGACAAAGGGGCGTGCCTTTGGAGGGTGTTTCAACACTCCGAAGGGTATAAATAGCGGGACCTTTCAATTAGAGTCGGATCCTTGAGATAAATGCAAGAATGACAACTGTAAAACGGAGTAATGCGACATGCACTAAACTAAGGACATGGGAAATACTACAATAGATCAAATTACTGGTCGCAGTGGTGTTAGGTCCCGAACAGTGGAACACAATTACAATCTTTGTCCTGGTGTTACGGAACTGAAAAGTGTTTGTGATGGCCATGCTAAGCAATATGGAGACCTGTATGCGACAATGCAACGACAGTGCTGCAACCCATTGAATCTGCATACAGTTATTCGTCGCAAGAGTTTGAAACCAATTTCTGCACGGTTTCATGACGAGTACAATAAGAACTTTGCCAAAAATTATCGAAGGTCGGAAATTATGCGTGCAATGTCATCTAGCGGTTAAAAAAAACATGGATAATGACGAGCCATCTGCAGGTAAAATTCATCTTGAATTATTCATTTCAATCCCAGCCGTACGAAAGCACGTCTATATTGTAGCGAAACAATCCGAGTTTTTCGGCAACCGTTCACACTTTTGATGCCTACACTGTACACCAGAATAAAGTTGTACCATTGAACTGCGTCATAATGTCCGATACTCTAGACCACAGCACAACAACATTTCATGCTTTCCAGCGCCATTTCAAATAGTATCTCAAATCCTAGGTATCACAGTTGTCCAAAATCTCGTACTTCTCCGATGGTGCGGTACCCTGGTTTTCCACGAAAGCAAATTTGGGGTGCCCACTGAGTGGCACTACTTTGTTACGGCACATGGCAAAGGACCAAGCGACGGATTCGGATGAACTTTGAAGAGATTGGAAACGCGAGCTAGTTTACAAGCAGCCACTATTCACACGCCAAAGGAGCTCTATGACTGGGCAATGAAGAATTGCAATACAAACGTTAGATTTGTGTCATCTGAGATCTGTTCCGAAGAAAAACAAATACTGTTCCACCGTTTTGCATCAGCTGCATCTATTCCCAGTATTCGTTAAATAAATGCAGCAGCTCCTTCTGGTATTGATACCATTATTATGAAAACTGTTTCAAGTGCCACAACTGGTTCAGCTTTTAGAGTTGTGGCAACGAAACGTGCAAAGCAAGTGGATTCGAATAATAATGGGAAAAAATCATCACGAAGTGCTAGCCTTGAGAAAAAAAATAAGTAAATTGTAATTTATGTTTTACATTGTTATAATAAAATGTAAGAAACAAATCGATCAGTGTTCGATACAACATTTTATTGGAATGTCTTAATTTATAAAGCAATTCGTTTAGATTATTACTAGTGTAAAGTTTTCAGCTACTAAATAATATTTAAATTTGTCAACACTGCATAAAAACTATTATTGGTTTTATCATACCTATTTTGTTTCCATCAAGTATTATTTAACAAAGTAAGTCATGAGAATGAATCTTATTACGAGGAAACGTTATAAAAATAACCCTCATAATTTATGACTTTCGTTCATTCAAAATGCAATATCTCAGGAACTACGCAAATTACTTTTTGTCGTTAAGTGTTTCTTATGTAAAAAAGGATGAAGAACACGATGGTGTCCTTAAAATGAAAATTAAACGACATGTATTATGAGAAAACTGTATTTAAAGTTTTCAAACTAAAATAAAAAATATTTGGCAACACTGTACAGAAACAAAAGTTACAGATTTACATTTCTTGTCTAATTTCCTTATTAAAACAATACCTAATGCAATTTGTAGCTTTATTTGTTCCGGAGATATGAACAAAAGAAAGTAGTGGTTTCTAAAAAATAATGAAAAATGAAAAATGTGCCCCTTGATCGAGGGGTGCTACGATCAGCATACAACTTTGGAATTTTAGAATTCGAACTTAAATGAACATTCGCTCCAAATTTGGTCCAAATCGGAAGAGGTCAATTTCACTTTTGCAATTTTTTGTGACCACTTGGCGCGGAATGACCCATATATTGAATAAATTGTATCTCCTAAAATAAAGTACAATTCTACATATCACAATTGTGTTTAAGCTACTTAGGAAGGAAATTATTGATTTACTCTACCAAGCTACCTGTTTCAAATAAATGTACTTGAAAATGATTCAGCAACTGAGGTGTTATATGGACCACTAGCATGACATGAGCAATGTTTCAGCGACTCTTCAGTTTCTTCCTTAGATTTTTGTCAAAAATTACATGCAAAAAAATTTTTCCATCCCATCATGAAAAAAAATTGGACTCTCAGAAAAACCGAAAAGTTGATGTTTTGTGGTTTTTTGAGTCCAACTTTATGCCATAATGACTTATAAAACATGTTTTTGCACGTGAATTTTCTTTAAAAAATGCGATTTTTTTAGATTTTTGATACTCTTTTTCAATATTTTTAGAAAAATCAAAACGTAATTATTTTTTTCGAAGCGGTGAACCTCCCCTTAAGGCAAACTTTGTTCATCTTGTTATAAACTTGTTGTTGCATGGAAGTTTTATTTCGACCGATATGATTAGTATTGACCTGTTTAATTTGCCATTACCACCTATGTGAAATGCAGAAATGATTGAAATCATTGCATCAAGATTATTTGCCTGGTGGTGTGGATTTTTCAAATTCCTGGTTTTTTCCCAGTTTGTCCTGATGAAAAGAAAATCGCGAGTTTTCGCCGGTTTTCCAGGTTGACTTGCCCCCCTGGTTTACCCATAGTAGTTCTCAAACAAACTACAAAGGGCGGGTGCAGTTTGAGTAGGCATCCAAATAAGCTCAAATTCTGAGATAACGATCAGAACCTGGGGCCTCATTATTGAACCACCCGAATTGGAAGCGCACATACTAATGCCAATATGTATCCGTGTTATGGTACTTTAAAGGATCTTCTTCAATAAAAAAAAAAAAAAAAACAATGCACATTGTCTCAAACCGTGTCCCCAAAAAGGTACCTGGTGATTGATTACGCATGGAACAAACTCTCAGAAAATGCAAAACACACAAAAACACTGCAAAACATCCGTCTACGTTCTCTTGTCAAACCCCTCCTCTGTCCCTCATTTAGTATGTCAATTTACTCGTGAGGACAGCAGCACAGCAGTTGACTGATTGCTGATGGAAAGCAGGAAAACAACCTATATTTACAGTGCATCGTGCGACGACACACTTTTCAAAGTCCGGGGGCTAGCTCGGGACGGGACCGTAATAGGGAAAAACCCGTCGTCGCCCGTCGATCGGCCGGCCGGCAACCCTCTTTGAAAATAAGCAAAAGTAGCTAAGCACACGCAAAACAGCAGCTCTTACCAGACTCTTTGTCGTAATCACTCATCCCCAGCCAACGCACAGAGAAGAGTTTCACTGAGATTAAGTTTTAAAGGTTTAAAAATAAAATCCCACTTTTCTCTGTTTTGCAACGAGAAAAAAAAACACAACAACACCAACGACCATGCGTCTCCTTCACTTTTTTCAGCTTTTGAGCGGCATCTTGGTTTACATACACAAGTGAAGGGGAATGTTTTATGGAAAAGTTGTAAGGTACTCACCTCGTCTTCCTCGCGGAAGTGCCGGATTCTCGTTCTCCTTCTTCCGGCTCTCCATTTGTTGGAACATGCTGGCCCGTGCGCGAACGCTATTCGACCGCCGCAATCCGGACGACGATTGATCCTCGTCCGGTTGGCTGCCGCTGCTATTCACCGATGCTGCGTACATTCGTTCTACTTCCCTATCACTCAAATCACTAGAGCTAGCACTGGAACAACTGGACGAACCGGAACGTCTTCGATCGGGTGTCAATGGCACCGCGGTGGATGGACTCAGCAAAAGTCGCTTCTGTCCTTCAGTCTCTTCGATTATTTGCAAATGCTCTTCGTCCTCGTCGTCGTCTTCGTCGTCGTCGTCGTCGTCGTCGTCCTCTTCGTCGAGTTCGTTCAAATCGTCGTCGATGGTTTTCTTCGATGGAGACTTGTCACTGTCACTGGTCTTCACCGAGGACACATAATCCGCCCCGGAGGTTTCCTCCGTTCCGCGACCGAACTGTATTCCACTGTCCGAGCTGAGCGAAGCAAGGTTGAATTCCCCGCTAAATGAGTGTGAGTTGGACTCGGTATGGGCAAAGGTCGGCGACAGCAAATCCAAACTCTTGTCCTCCGAAGGGAGCTTTTCCTTGCTGATGAGAGATTCTAGCGAACCACGTGGACCCACCGATTCCACCGCAGCATCACCGCAGACGATGGCTTCACTATGCTCCTCTACACTCGAGATGGATTCTTCCTGGTTGTCCACCGATCGGTGGTCAACTTGTTGCTGCTGCTGCTGCTGCTGTTGCACACTACGGAAAGTTGTTTGAAATTTGTTTGTTCGAGACAAGAAATCATAAATTAAAACACTCTTCTACCAGTGGACAGCTGTTTCGCTGCCTGTTCGCGCGCGGTACGGGCGCTATTTTTAGTTTACGTATATCAATAGAATGAAAACGAGAGTCTTATCCCCTCAGCAGAAGATTTCGGCCATCGATGTTCTAACTTTTATCGATTATTCAACCTCTGTTCAAACAATCATTTCACGACGGTTCACGAAATCAACAATAGAGGACACGTTCAGGACACAAGGCAATAAAGCGATAATCTTCTTTTATTTTCAAAATCACCAAACCCCGAAAACCACTCCGAAGATTCCAATCAACACTACTTGGCAGTAATCACCAAATTCAACAGTACGATCAGTTTTTCACCTTTCAGATAAGAAACCCTACACATGAAGCGTTAATCAAAACGCGCAAACGAGCAGAAATCACGACGGAAACTGCGCGCTGCCACCGACTTTTTTCCATCAGTGAAAAACGTCGCTATATGCTCATTGAAAAACTACGGGGAGAACGAGAAGAGAGGGAGCGCGAACGAGAGATGATCCCTGTGCGCGCAGAATTCGGTGCATAATCTGAGCTGAGTGGTGAGACTGAGATTTGTGGTGACGGAACGCGCCTGCGCTCAAAGGCGCCACGTTTTTTTCTACCAGCAGCGTTGCCAGTATTACAGATTTATCTGGATTTTCCGGATAAACCGCCAGAATATGTCTCAATGTTCAATTTTCCCACGAGGGCTTATTATCGTGTGAGCAGTTCCACGCCAAATGAAGAATCGGTATAACTCGACCTTCTCCGATTTGCATGAAACTTTTCATACTTGTTTGTTATGGGCAATGATTCACATTTTTGCTGAAATTCGGCCATTTTGGAGGCAGTAAAATTATCAAAGTGGCATCCTTGGAATTTTTCAAAAAAATTGTAGCAAGGAAACGGCATTTCTGATCGAAATGACGTCTGCGACAAAGTTGTAGATTATTTTCAGTTTTTAAGTGTCCATGGTTTTGAGCATTCCAAAAGTTTTCATTTTTCATGAGCAAAAATAGGAAAAACACGTTTTGAGATATTAAGGTGTTATTTTTTATTTTATTTTGTCGTCTATGTTTTCCAGAAAGACATTATTTTTCTCTATAACTTTGTCTAAGACATCATTACGATCAGCAATGCCGTTTCCGTGCTACAATCTTTTCAAAAATTTCAAGGGCGCCATTTTGAAAATTTTACGTGATTCAAAATGGCTGAATTTCAGCAAAAATTAGGATCATTGCCCATAATAAATAATTTCATACAAATTGGAGAAGATCGATTCGAAAAATCAAAATTTTGACGCTATGTTGTCTGAAACTGCTCATAGTGAAGAGTGGGTAGAATTCCTTGTGAAATTAAAGGAGGATTCCAAGTTACTTTAGAATTCTAAACTGCCCTATAATTTCAGAATTTTAAGATAATTTTGAAAATAGTGTGAGTAGAATTTCTCGTAAATCAAAGGAAAATTCATTGTAAATTTTAAGTAGAGTTCCATCACAGCTCTGATGACAACTGCGTAGAGATTGTGTGGAGAAAGGAATTAGAATTCTGAAGAGAAGAAAATTCGTTAGATGAATTTTAGGGAGCGTTGATGACACATTCAAAAAACTACTGGGACCATTTACAAAGAAATCTGAAGAGGAATTCAATGAGTATGTTGAAGAGAATCCATAAGGGAGTCGCGAGAATGATTTAATTTAAATTCTGACAAATGTTTCTATGGGGATAAACTCGAATGAAATGAAAACAAAAATCAAAAGGAATTATGGGAGAAGCACATCTAGCCGTTTCTGAGAGAATTTGAAGGCCTTTTAATAGAATACTTGAGTATTTACAGGGTGGCAAGTGAAATTCCTGGTTTTTTCCTGGCTTTTCTGCTCAATGATTTAAAAAATTCCTGATTTTAAAAACCATGTATTTAAAAAACAATTTTTAATAAAAAAAAATTAAGTGAATCCTTATACCATCATTTTTCGCGCAATGCGGAATTTTACAAACCAAAATAGGTATTAAGGTTCTTGTGAATGCCCGTGAAATCTTTATCTGATTGTTTGCTGTAGGGGTAGGGAACTGCGCTACTTCGTCGTATCATGGCGCCTATTTCCGTTCTATGTGCTAAAACTATAATAGCAAAGCGTTTCCACTCATGTTTTTGCAAAAACATCTTTGCTTACAAGATTAATTACGATTGACACTGAAACATTTGCCATAACCCGACGAAGAAAAACTGAGATACGACGAACTAGCGCGGAGTCCCATCTGAAATTTAGAGATCTATACGCCCCTAAATCTTGAGATTTCTGTTTTTGAAACTGCGATTTTTGTAACTTTATTATTGAAATTTCTAGTAAACGGGCTAGTTTATCTCAAGGTGAAATTGCGAAGTGTGATATGAATGAGGACTCTTTAAACAAACCTTTGCTTCTAACAATTTTACGGATTTCCAGTTGGTTTAAATTTTCCGCAAGTTGTCAACGATTAAGGAGCTTATTAATCGGAATTTTGATTACAACATGATTTCAAAATCATATGATTAAAAGATTTCATAAACAACGCTGGTTTAATAACTCTTATTATTAAAAAGACTGACTGCTGAAGTTCATAGAAACTCCCTAAAGTTCGTAGAACTTCCTTGAAGCGTTAAGGTCTTTCCTGACGGGTTCATTGAAGTTTGTATTGGCTGAATTTCATGGGACTTCTCCGAAGTTCGAAGGACTTTTCTTAAGATCTTAGGACTTCGCTCAAGTTCGGAGTTTTTTGAAATTCATAGGAATTTCTTAAATATCGTAGAAGTACCACAAAGTTCGTAAAAATTCTCAAAAGTTCGTAAGACTTCCTTCAAGTTCGAAGAACTTTCTCGAAGATCTGAGGACTTCCCTGAAGTTTGATGGACTTAACTGAATATATGAGGACCCTAGATTTAGAAGAGCATCCCTGAAGTTCATAAGGCTTTAAATATTGAAGGGTTTTCCAAAAGTTTGTGGGTCGTTCCTTAATTTCTTGGAAATTCCCTGAAGTTTGGTGAGCTCCCATGAATTTCGTAGGACTACCTGTAGTTCAATCGACTTCTCAAAAGTTCTAGGAACTTTTTTGAGCTTGGAGAACTATGTTAGGTTCAGAGGACTTCCCAAGAGTATTGAAGACTTCTCTGAAGCTCGGAAAAAATCCATAAGTGTCATAGGATTATCCTTAAGTTTTAGGCAATGCCTAAATGTCGTAGAAGTTACATTAAATCTGTAGAAAATTCTGTAAAATTCGTAGTTATTCCCCAAAGATTAAATGACTTCCCTGAAGTTCGTAAGACTTCTCTGAAATTTGTAGAACTTCTCTGAAGGTTCAGAGAGATTTCCTGACCGTCGTAGGTCATCACAGTAGTTCACAGGACTTTCCTGAAACTTGTAAGACTTTCCCGAATTTTGTAGAACTTGCATAAAGTTCGAAGGCCTTATCTGAAGTTTTTAGAAATAGAACTTTTTTTATTGAACATGTTGAACAGGTCACTTGCCACTCTGTATTTAGGAAATACTGAAGAGAATTACAAGATAATTCTGACCATTCTTCCAAAGTGGTTCTAAAGCGAATTATCAGATAAGTTTGAACAGAGTGTACAAGTCATTCTGAAGAATGTACCAAGAATATTCCAAGGGTATTTTATGGAGAAACATGGAGACAAAATATAGCAAATTCTTGTGCTGATGCGATATTATAGTAGTGACTTAAGCGACTAAAATTACGGAAATAGTGACATTTTAATAATAAATAAGTAGCCAATAGTGATATTTATATGATGACTCAGAAATTCAAATAAGGTTGAATATTGAAATAAACTGTTTTTTTTTTGTCATTCATTAGAGGAATTTTTGAAATGAGATTTTAAGACATTTCATTAATTCCTCTAATCTCACAACGGAATCTCCTATGAAGAGCATTTGAAGTGATTTGAATAATTTTCATTTGATTACGTAATACATGATGACCAGCAAATAGCAATTTCCGGATTTTGCCGGAGTTTTTTTTATTAAATGTTACTGGTTGCGGGATATACATTTGGATTAATGTAGTTATAAACCATAGTAAACCAGCTAAAATAGGGTTAAACAGATCATTACAACGACAGTATTTGTAATTGACAGTATTTGAATTTGAATCTGCGTTAGAAATCTTTAATAATCTTTAATCTTTGATAGTTTAATATTTTACAGATTTTTTTCAGAATGATCTCACGAGCTTTTTTAGAACCCTTCTATTAAACTTGCCTCTAAAATAAGCCTAACAAAAATAATATTGCATTCTTGAAATTCTTTGCAGAACAATTAACAATATTCTTGGAAATAGATAATTTTAGTAGTTGGAGATACTTAACGTCATATATCAGACTTATAGTGGACAATTTATACAGTAGATGAGGAGATGAAAGTATAGAGTATAGGATAGGCAGTGTGAAAATTGTGTATAGAAAGTAGAAAGCGCGCTTAGGACAATTTTGAGGAAGGAACGAATCGGCTAGAGCATCCCTTTTACCAAACTCATCCGTTGATGAGGGATAGTGAGGGGTGTTTCCCCCCGGCACACTGGCAAAAGGGATAATCACCGGTTTGGTCATGAACCTCCGATGTGCGGAAACAGTTCTATCGATTGTTTCACACTCAAATCGCCATCTGATATAAGCATCTACCCGATTGCTCTACCCGATTCGTACCTTCCTCAACTCTATACTGTCATCTCCTCATCTATCGTATAAATTGGTCGGATATTTGACGTTAAGCATCTTCAACTATGTAAATCGTTAACTTCTCGCATAAAGTAATAAAACGTGATTAGTTAAGGTAGATTATTTTCGATTTTTTAATGATTCTTCCAGGGTTTCCTTGAAGGTTCCTTCCATAAATCCATTTGAAATTCACTTGAATTCTCGTTAGAATTCCCATGCAATTAACTTCAGAAATATCATCAATTTCTGCTTAGAATAATCTTGGACTTTTCCCCTGAATTCTATTGGAAATTCAATTCGTATTCTCATCAGAACTCCCATGGTATTTCCTCAGAATTCTAAAAACAAAAATCCATCTCAGAATACCCTTGAAACTCGGATTTTTTTTCGAACTCTTTAGAGCTCTTGGAAGTATCCTCAGAAATCACATCAGAATTATTTTAGAGCTATCCGCAGAGATTATCTTTGGAGTTCACGGGAGTTACATGGAATTCCCATTACAGGGCTGGTAGCGGTCAATGCTATCAAAAATATTGATTTTAGTGACCATGTTGAAGAAATAAGTGACCAAATAGTGACTAATAGTTGTAAAAAAAGTGACTAAAAAGTAACCTTAGAGACGAAAAGTCTGATGTTTTAGACTTATTCAATTAGTATCTCATAAACACTTATGTACGATATGAAACTTAAACACGAAATATTGAAAAGAAAGCATATGATCAAATCCACGATATGGCAGAACTTGAAAAAAATCGGGAATGAGTAGAATTTCAAGGGAACGAGTTTGATTCAAAATGAAATCTAAAATGAAAATTCAAATAATCTTTCCAAAGGGTTGCTTACTGATGAGAACTAAAGGAAAATTAAAAGAAAATGTAAGAAATAGTTCCATCGAAATGCTAAGGAGAACTAAAAGTGAATTTTCATGAGAAATCTTCGATGAATATGGAATAATAGTCCATTCTACAGGTCTTCAGAACTACTTGAAATTTGCCAAAATTTTCCTGAAGTTAATAAAACTTCCTTGAACTTCTTTTATTGTTTTTAAACTAGCGTGATACTCACAAAACTTCTCATCATATTTATAAACTTCCCTGCACTTTTTCGGACTTCCCAAAGTTTCCTTAATTTTCTTAACGATCATGGATCTTCTCTTAAGTTTTAACAATTTGCTGAGGTTCTCGCAACTTCTTTAAAATGTATGCAATTTTTCTAATGTTAACGGATCTGCTCTATCCTGAAGTTATCAAAACTTCTCTAAAGTTTTTGCAGTTCTCATGAAGCTTGTTGTACTACCATACATTTAATTGCCAATTCTAGAAATTTTAAGCTTCCGTGAACTTCTGAACTTATGTGAAGACCTCAATAATTTTTCTAACATCTCTGAAGTCCTGTACTTCATTAAATTTCCCGCTTATTTTCTAAAACTAATAGAACTAAACTCTTTCCTATTTTGGAAGCTAACTAAACTTCTTTGAAATGCTCCCTCATTTTACTTAAGTTCCAGAAGCTCTCGGATGTTCCCTTAAGTTCCTTTTATAAAGTTCTCGGAATGTTTCTGAAGATCTCTGCACTTCTGGTACTAAGCTCCTGCAGTAGATTATCATTGATAACATCGTCAATTGTCTAGACTTCACTGACGTTATTGAATCTGCCCAAAAGACTTCTGAATTTCCTTAAAGGCTGCCGTGAATTTTAACATATTTTTTTATAAGAACACGCAATTTTACTGAAATTAATAGATGTGCCTTGATTTTTCCACAATTTCTATTGTTTTGTATACCGTCGATCTTGTTTTTTGTACAGTATTAATGCTACCGACACCAGGGCAGGCAGCTCCCATACATGGACCCTACCTATCGATCCATCAACTCATTGACCGGGAACCAACGGCTTTACTTCCCCTTCGGGAACGGCGTGAAGGCGTGAACAGAGATTGTATGCCTCAGAAAATCCCGGCGGTGCCTACTGGGATTGAACTCTTTGGGGTTTGCGGCAATCACGCTTACCACTACAATACCGGCGCCGCTTCCACAATTCCTTAAGTTTAATAAACTTTATAAGCGCTCACGAAACTTTGTCTTAAATCACTAATTTTCCCTGAACTGATCTGGACATTCCTGAACTTTTCTATGCTTTCGTGAAGTTCTCTTAATTTGCTTAATGTTCCGGCAAATTTTCTGACATATATTCATAATTCCTTGGCGCTTCTGAAGTTTTCGGATAATAAAACTCCTTGTAAGCCACTGTGAATGTCCTTAAGTTAATGGGATTGCTCTGAAGTTATCTGATCGCCCAGAAAGTACTCGGAAATTCGCTGAATATCATGAAACTATCTAAAAATATCTAAATTTCTTAGATGTTCCCTGAAGTTTGTTGAAAATATTGGTGCTTGCTAAAAGATCTCGCAATTTATTTTAATTAATGTAACTTTGTTGATGTTCTCTAATCAACTTAGCTAAACTCGAGTGTTCACTCGGCTGTCAACAGAAGCAGGCCACTCTCGATGAGTGTCTCGCAATCGTCTGTTTACTCGGCAGCAACCATTGCGTGATCTTCCTCATTGTTCTTCATCAGCAGTTCGATGCGTCATCGACTTTGGAAAGCAACCCTTTCGTGATCAGTGTGTGAGTGATTACCACGGTGTTGCGTCTATTGCTGGAATGGAACCTCTCGGCCCCCAATACTGCCATACAATAAAACCACTGGAAGCGGATCCCGTTCTGATGGAGCAGGCTTATTGGATTGCGGAACATAAAGCGTTTGTTGTGCTGTACCTTTTGCATATATTTTTACGATGTTTTGTATAATTAACAAGAATTCTTGGCGGTTTAAAGTGAATTCGATTGAGCCTTATCAAATAAATTAAAAAAAAAAAACTTAGCTAAATTTTCACAGTTAATTGAAGCTCTTGAAATTTCCATGATATATCACTCTTAAAAAACTTTTACATTTTCCAGTTGTTCATATAATTTTTACTGAGTTCCAGACATTCTCTCGGAGCTTTTCTGAAGTTTCCGAAAATTCCCTGAGTTTCTCGAAACTTCTTTAAGGTTTCTGCAATTTTCTTGAAATTACTTGAACTGCCCTTTTAATCTCTGATCTGACTTGATGTTCTCGGAGTTTCCCTGAAGCTCTCAATTATATTGAAGGCCTCGGTGCTACTCTGAAATAAATGGAAATCCTTTAAACTTCCCTAAAATTCTCTGGACTCTGACATATTTTGAAAGTTTTCATAAATTCTCTGATGGTCTCTGTACTTCCCTGAAATACTTGAAACATCCTAAGGGTTCTCAATTTGTTTTTCTTCAGCATATCACGGAACTTCCTGATTTTTTCTAAAATCACGCTAATAGACCTTTAAACTGCTCCAGAAGTCTGAACTTAAGTAACGGGATCTGCCCTTAGGACATATGAATTTCCCCAAAGATCTCTAGTTTTAGCTATTCTGATGTACCTAGAGCTTCTTTAAAGTTTCCACACCTTTTCTCATTTTTTTATATTTCTGAAGTTCTCTTACCGGTGAAGTGCTCTAAAATTTTAGGAACTTCCTCAAAGTTCCTACATTTTTCCAGAAGCTAATAGAACCGTTTTGAAGTTGTTAAAGCTCCCAGAAGTTGTTTGCAGAATTTAAACTTCCCTGTGTTCCCGCAGTTTGCTGCAATTTTCAATATCTTGAACTTGTACATGGAATACGATTATCCGTTGAAATTCTGGAAAACCTGGAAGATTCAGGGGATTTTATTTAGGCAAATGAGTAGATAGAGAAAGCCGATTAAACGTCAAAAAGCTCTATAGAAGCACAACACCTTCAAATTGTTCGATAATTAGAACATATGCGGGCATCGATTGGACAATCGGATCCAAGAAGAATAATCTATCTTGAAATAAATTCACGTAAAAAAAGATGAAAATGGTGACTGATTACAAGGCCTTTAAAAAGGAGACTTTTTAGTGACTGGCTTGAAAAAAGTGACTCACTATCAGCCCTGCCATTACAGCTCTCTTAAAAATGTCAGAACTAGTTTTGATTTATTATTAGAATTGGATCTAGAATCCTCATTCAATCAACATAGAATTCTTCTCAGAACTCTCGTATGTGTCCGTCTCAGGGCTGGTTTTTCACCTCCTCCCACCTTTTTTAAGATTTAAGCGTGAAGAAATTGGGGACGAAATCTTCCATCAGAGCACTTAATTTTACATGAGACTTTCGTAGTCTGTACTTTGGTGTTCTTCTGTGAAATATTCCTTTAAAATTGTCTTAAAATGTCCTTTGGATTTTTTAAGTTCTTGATTATTCTTCTAAGACTAGCACAGACAAATACTCTTGATATGTTTCCAAGGTTTGCAATCGATATTGAAGGCATTTCCCAGTATTTATCCTCGTGTTTTAAAGATCCTTGATTGTTTGCGGTTCATTGATCATCCTGGTTAAAATTGTTATTTTTTACAATAGATATGCATATTTTGTCATAACTGCTGTAGACTTTCTTTAGCCAAGTACTCAATTTAAAAATGTTGTTGATATTTGTCCATTTCGCTCTATATTGGTTGTGAAAAAAGTGACTTTGGTGACTATTTTTAGGGAAATAGTGAGACTTTTTGGTGTGAAAAGTGCTTTTTTAGAGATTGACTTCAAAATAGTGACACTACCAGCCTTCTTATTACCAGTTTGAGAGGACTATGGTATTGTAGAGTGATTTCTAAGAGATTTCTACTCGATAGATTAATGTAGGTAAGGTCAAATTAAATCCGTAACTTCAGGATAAGGATTGGCTCTGAAGACTGGGATGACTAGGGCTATGCAGAGAGCTTCTAGAATGTTATTGAACAGTTTTGGAAATTATCAAGCTTATTTGTAGGGAATCCAGAAAAGAAATATGATGAAATTCTACGATCAGTCAGTTCTGCTTGTTATTCAAATGGAAGTGGCCCATAATTGTGGATGACCCATAATTAATTAATTTAGCTTTATTTAGGAGGCTTTCATATGACCCATAACACTGCGTTGGCTGTAATACAATTATCTTAGACATACCATTATTCGTAGTGATGAGGTGGATAGTGGAGTGCCACGAAGTGAGGTTTGATTCCCGCTTCAGCCTGGAGAATTTGTGATAAAAATAGAAAAAAAAAAAAAATCCTACTGCTCTACTGGGTATCGTGTGTTGTACATAGTCAAAAATTTAATTGTATGTTCGAGCAACCTCAAGATAATGATGGTGTCAAAATTTTAGAATTATTCAGAACTAAGATTCAATTTTGACAGCAAAACCACAAAATCATTCGTTTTTGGCAACGGGGTTCGTACCAAATTCAAACGGATATTGAAAATCAGTATTTTTTCAATGTGATGTAATTACAATTTTTAATAAAGTCTATGTCATAAAGTTAACTCACGGTGGTCCAACATCAAAGAAATCGTAAATTAAATTTTAAAATAAAAGCGTTAGATTTTGGCACGGTTCGATTTTTGCAACACTAAATTTTCAGACTTGTTGCCAAAATCGTACGGATCCTGTAATGTATCAAATAGTAAGGACTAAATCGCAAATAAGTTTTTAAATTCCATCGAATCTTTGCTTCTCATTCTTTTTTAAAAAGGTTACAGTTTAAAAAACAAATGTAAAAAATATTTTGCTAGGTATTTCACAAAAAAATTAAATTAAATTTTTGAAATACTTCCTAATGGATATTTGAACTTTTTGAACGCATTTTTCATTATAACATCATTTATCTAAACTTGCAGCTCTTATCACAAAGATTCTGGTACGTTGAACAAATTCCAGAAATTCAACTGAACGATTTTTTCGGGTTGATTTGTATATCAATTTGATTTCAATAGAATTATTTAAAAAAAAACCGCATGATCTGTACGCAGTTTGGATTTTTCAAAGCATTCCAGATTTTATATTTTAACAGGACCAGATTTCCCTGAAAATGACCTGGCAACGCTGCCTACAAGTCATGTTCAAAACATACTATAACGAAAACGACGACACGATATTTGGGTGCTAGCTAGCGCGGAGTTGAAGCCATTTCGACGACTTGGAAGAGGAAATTAATGATCGAAATGTTTTTCCACCGGCATGGATACGGGGTTGGGAAACCGGAGAAGGTTCTTGCTCCGGGAAGATGTATTAACTACAACACTCGACTGGGTTGATCAACGGGAGTGTGGATCGTCGGTTCGGTGATGCTTGCATTTTCAAATTGATCGATTTGTGGCAGGGTGGTTGGTGATGAAGTGAAAATAACTTCGCAGATTGATGGCGAAACACGACCGAAAGATGTTTTCGGTGGGAGTATTGATTTCACTAGGACGGTGGAAAACTAGCTTCTACCTCGGGGAAGTGTATTAGCTATGGCACTAATTGGCTATACGGCCTAAAACCTCCAAATTTCAAACAAATTCAAAATTTCTTCCACTGGAACTTAGTCTCAATGGGGTGTTTTGCATGTCTACGTTGGAAAATAAGGGAAAACTCATTTTAAGATTATTTAGGCCGTACGGTCAATTAGGGCAGCACTAGTGCTATAACTGGTAGTTTGATAATTTGAAGACAATTTTAATAGAATTCCTAAGATAATTCATAAGAATTTAGAGTGAATTTCAAAGAGTTTCAGGAAGGAGTATTCGCAGTGAATTTTGATCATATTTCCAAAGAAACGAGCAGATAATTAAGAAATTTTCAAGAGAATTCCAAGAAGAGTTTCAAGAGGATTCCGAAAAGGATTCAAAGACAATCCTAGAGAACATCGCAAGGGAATTTTAATAAGAATTTTAAGGAAATTCTGAGGAAAATTTAAATGGAATTCTATGGTGAAATTATACAAGTTTTAAATGGCATACCAAGAGATTTCTGAGGAATATTTCAAGGAAATTGTAAAGAAAATCATGGAGAATTACGAATACAAAAGACAATTTTAATAGAATTCCTAATTCATGAGAATTTTGAGTGAATTTCAAGGAGATTCAGGAAGGGTTATAAAAATGAGAGTTCGCAGGACATTTTGATCATATTTTCAAGGAAACGAGAAGTCTCTTAAGAAATTTTCAAGAGAATTCCAAAAAGAGTTTCAAGAGAACTTCAACAAGTATTCAAAGATAATCCTAGAGAACATCGCAAGGGCATTTTAATAATAATTTTAATGAAATTCTGAGGAAATTCAAATGGAATTCTATTATGAAATTCTACAAAATTTAGGGAGAATACTTTCTAAATTTTGAAATGGCATACCAAGAGATTTCTGAGGAATATTTCATGGAAATTTTAAAGGTAATGGAGAATTTAAAATAAATTATAGCGAGAATTATTAAAAATACAAAAATAAAAAGAGTAAATGTAGAGTGGATTTCATGATTTTTCTGAAGGTTATTTATAAAGTGTTGTGTGCTGAATTCCGAGACCATTGGTAAAAATTTCGGAGAGAATCTATTATTACGAGGAGTCCTGAACGTACAAGTTATTCTGCAATGGTCCTAAGGAAATTCTTGTATCTTTAGATAGGTTGCATGAAATAATTTCTAGATAGAGCTGGAATTAGGGCGAAACAGCTTTTGTAAACAATGACTTCTCTCGATGATTTCTAGAAAGCCAAAACTCGCTTACTCAAATCAACGTCGCCATCGGGTAGGGGAAGACTTCCCCTTCTCGTTGGCTATGTTGGTTTGCGTGGGCGTGCCTTGAGTTTCGAGAAATCATCTAGAGAAGTCATTGTTTACAAAAGCTGTTACGCCCTAATTCCAGCTCTATCAAGCATTGATTTTTTTTTCAAAATTTTTAACATAAATTAAAGACTCAAGATTAGGCAACATTCGGTAGGAAAATTTGAGATTTAATTTTAAAATCCCAATCATAAAAAAAAACTGCGCATAATTATGGGGTTATAAATTTCAGAAAAAAATGGAACAGGGAGATATGAGAGACCTCGAACATAGTAAATCCACCATACGCCAAACGTTAATTCAATATCACATTGAATAATGTTCTAGATTCTGTGACATGAGAAGTTTGCAAGACTCTAAACTTTTGAGATTTCGATGCTAACAAAAAATCACGTATCTGAGGCTTAGACATTGTTTAGGATTATCAATGGAAATAATTAGAAAATCACGATCTTGCACTGGGACATTGCTATTTTTGAAATCTTAGGCTTAGTTTTTGGTTTGGACATTTGATAAGAATTCGAGCTTGAAAGAATATTCAATCAAATTTCCGGATTTCCCGGTTCAGTGGCCACCCTGTTATGTGCTACTCATTTGTATATATCGCAAGTCAAGCTTATTGCTTATCGCATATTTGTTCTAGATGCACATCCACAGTTATTATCGATGCCTCTACCATTTTTGCATTAGTATAATTGCGTGGCAAGTCCAACCATACTCTATGCCCATGGAGGTCGAGAAATTTTCCAACCCGATAAAATTCCTAAACCTCCAGCATCTTTACCGACTGAGCTAAGGGAGGTCCCTAAAAGGTGTACCAAATCTCTGTAGAGAATTGATATTGCAAAGGCTATTATGGATTAGTCGATAGATAAAATTGAATTTAATATTGAATAATCTGTCGGATGATCATCATCCAGGAAAGTCTTGGATATATGTTTTCAGTGAAAAAAATAGGAGCATGAAAGCATTCCCATGCTCCTCTTCTGATCCTTATCGGCCAAACTTCTAGTGGACCTAGAATTAATTAAATTTAGTAACGAACCAATTAATGATCGGCTCCGTAAAGCTATCCCGATTGAGCCTTTCAAACAAGCGAGCTAGATAAATAAAACCATCCAGGAAAAGTAAATTGTCCTTATGAGACAAATTGGACCATAGAAAAAATTAGATGAACTTCTAGAGGAAGTCGAAAGACACTTTTGGGGTAAGTCAGTAGGTTTCTGGGGGAAGTCAGAAGGTGCTTCCAGGATAAATTGAAATAATTTCCCGGTAACAGTCAGAAGAAACTTCTGGAGGAAATCTGAAAAAAAAACAACTCACGAATGGTGTCGAAAGAAGCTTTCGGAGGAAAACAGAAGAACTTCGGGGAGAAGCCGAAAGAAACCTGCAGGAGAATTTGGGGAAGAATCCTCCGATTGAAGTCGTAAGAAACATCCTAAAAACTGGAACATCAAAAGAAAAAAAAAATCCGGGAGCAGTCCGACGACACATTCAGTCAGAAAAACTGCCCGGCAAGTCTGAAGACTTATTCAAATTAAATCGAAAGAAACTTCCAGAGGTAGTTGGGAAAGCCTTCTGAGGGAAGCCAGAAGAGTTGAGGATTTAAAAGAAAATACTTTCTCCAGCATTTTGAGACTACTACAGACATTTTTCATTGGAGGCATCTTGAACAAACAATTTCAAACACGATCTTTTCCTTATAAAAAAAATTTAGTGAAATATGCACAGTCAACTATCCCGTACTTGATATTACAGGAACCATCGAGTTAGGGCCTTCGAGTCACGTAGGTAAATTTTGGAACGTTGTATGGGAAAAGTGGTCGAAGTAACCTGGATTTACATCAAGCTAGGGCGAATATCCAGTTAGGAAGAGTTGACTGTATGAGAAGAGCAGAAGTTGACTCCCATTTAGTAGACTCAGCTCACTTGAATCGTACAGTTTGACCTCACGATTTAAGTCGGCTTTCAACTCAATTGAACAATCGATACAGACCATTTGTACACTGACCTGTAGATCTAACGTGAGTTTAATGAACTAACTTGAACCGTGGGCCTTTGGTTATGATGATTAACATTCGGGTCTTACGATTAATTATACTTGATGTTGTCCGGAAATGTTCTGCTATAATCTTTTTAAATCTTAAAATTTACCAAACAAACTCAAATTCCCGAAGTAAATTTAAAAAAATGAACGCTTACCTAAGTTTGTCAATTTCGTCCGCGATTTTGATTTCAATAAACAGAAAATTTTGAATAAAAAAAAACAAATCCAAATAAACTCCAAAATGGACACCAAACGAAACACACAAAAAGGCAAACATTTTTTTTTTAAATGAAGGTGTGAGAATTATTTTTAAATGGGTACGTATGGTCTCAATGATACATAGCAATAAAATCAGTGACTGCAGATATGAGGTAGCGTGATTGTTATGATTTAATTTTAGATGGTACAAATTTGTTGTTACAATTTTTACAATGCAAATTAAACACATTTCTATAAACAATACTAAAGTTCTGACGAAACACTTGCTACCCGTTAAACCGGTCCTAGAACTCCATTAACAATCAATCAACGAAATCGTAAAATAAAACGCTAAGAGCAACCATCGAATAAAAGAGAAACGGCTTGCGTTTTCCCAAATAGAATCCAGAAGATGATCACTCGTTTCGTGAGATCATCTCGGAAAGCTTAAAAAACACCACACCCGCTGCTTACGAATGATTTCACTTCTTTCTATTGTGGAAGCAGGGGATACCTACGTTAAATCTTCCGCCTCCATCATCCTCGTGCTATGAAATACGCCCGACTCCTTTGTCAATTCTAGTCTCGGTAGGTCTCGATCAACGAACAATGGAGCCGCCCGCGTTCCACCGTCGCACGCAGTCTGCAGTCCGGCGAGACCGACGCGCGTTTATTAATAGGTCAAATACACCAAAACAAAGACGGCAGAGAGAAAAACCCTGATTGCGGTTACGTGATCTCCTAGCTGCAATAATCGGCACACACACAGAAACACTAAATCACGCACGGCGCAAAAACTCCGGTGGCAACAGTGGACGACAGTCCGGCGAAAACTGCACGGGTGCAATTGCAGTTGCAGCACCGGGGTTGGAAAATATTTCAGTTCGGAATCCGACTTTTCCGCGGGGGTGGAATAACGAGTGCGCACGCACACACGCATACATACGTAAGAACAACGATCGTGGATCGGCGATTGTTTTGGTTTTGATCACGATTCGATCGTGGAATAACACGGAAACGTGATCGTGCGCCTGCGCGCGTTTGCATGAATGTATTGTTTTTCCAAAATATGGTAACTTGGTGTTGGTGAGAACAGTGTGCGGCGGCGACACCGGTGATCACCACCTTCTTCAGTCTGTCGGTGTAGATTCCCAATCGAGAAACATCCAGAAAACTTCTTCGCTCGATCGGATTCTTCTGTGGTGCGAAGAATAAGACGACGCTGACGAAGTTCCTACCACTATACTCTCACTGCCACTGCCATACTCGGTATCAAAAGAAGAAATGGGTGGCTAAATTTAGCACCCGAGTGGGACGAAAATAGATTCGTCAGATTTTTCCGTTTGCGTTTTTAGCATGCACACAAGCTTCTCTCGGTCCGGAATGAGGATGAGGGAAGAAAAAGGTTCAAAACAAAGACCGTGCAGTACTAGAGCGCAGATCGAGGTGCAAGCAGTCTGTAGTGGTACAAAGAAATATTAACAGGTACCACTTTAAAATTTGGAATTTTCGATTAATTTTTGAATACGTAGGTACTATTTCCATTTTCCGATCAAAATGATCGATTAACTTGATTAACAATTAGTTGAGTTTTAGTAGTGTGACCATATTGCCCAAGTGGTGGAACTACCCCACTTCCCCCTAACTTGATGGAACTGCCCCACTTTCCCCTAACTTGATTTGCTTTCTTCAGTTACCAGAGGGGTATTTCCACCATATTGATGCATTGAATTATAAGTTCAAAGATTAAATTAAGAATTCTATGTTATTAATATTGCGGAAATACCATTCTGCTAGCTGCAGAAAGCAAATCAAGTTAGGGGAAAGTGGGGCAGTTCCACCATATGGTGCAATATGGCCACTCTACTAAAACTCAACTAATTGTATATATTTTACAATAATCTACTGAAAGCGGGGGAACGCCGTTTGGCATAAAATAACTTGATATAATGGTCGTTTGGCATAGTAGTCATCACTGATGTCAAAAATAGTGATTTTAGTGACCATGTTGAAGAAAAAAGTGACTAAATAGTGACTTATAGTTGTAAAAATAGTGACTAAAAGTGACCCTGAATTGAATTAAAAGTAAATTGTATTGAAAACACTTAGGAATTTCTGAGGACCACAACTCCTGTGAACTTCAAAGAAAAATTCCAATTTCATTCTGAGGATAACTTCATAAAGTTTGTAGGAGAAAACAAATTCGTAGCATAAGTTCTTGATATTTTTTTTAAATACTTTAAGAAGGATCACAATCAAATCTGAGAATAACTCCAGAACATCTTCAAAGGAATTCGGAAAATAAATTCAGGAGAGTTTGCCAAACAAATTATGAGAAGAAATCTAAGGAATTTGTGAGTAGAAAAGCCTATGAAATCTTACGAGACTTTCAATGTGAGTAGAATTCCAAGGGAAAAAGTGAGATTCAAAAGGAAATCTGAAATGAATTAAATGAATATTCTGATAATCTTTCCAAAGGGTGTCTTATTGTGGAGAATTTCAAGGTAATTTCGAGGAAAACTAAAAGAAAAATTAGGAGGAAAGTTTCATCGAAATGTCCATTGAATATGGAATGGACTATTTTGAGAACATCCCAAATTTTTTCTGAAGTTAATGAATCTGCCTTGCAGTTCTTTTGTAGTTTGAGAAACTAGCCTGATGCTCACAATACTACTCATCAAATTCTTTAACTTCCCTGAGCTTTATATGACTTCCTAAAGTTTCCTAAATTTTTCTACGCTCATGAATCTTTTCTAAAGGTTGAACAATTCGCTGAAGTTCTCTAAATTCTTTAAACTTTATGTGATTTCTCTTATGATAACGGAACTGCTCTGAGGTTCTCTGTTATATTCTGAAATTCTCAAAACTGCTAACGCTGAATTTAATTGTACCGTCCTTAAAATGTTTAAGCTTCAGTGAACTTCTGAACTTATGCGAAGGCCTCAATTCATTTTTAACGTCTCTGAAGTTATCTGAAAATATGGGAACTGCTTGAAATTTCCCACTAATTTTCTGAAACTAATGGAACTGACCTCTCCCTGAAATTCCTCCAATTTTTGGAGCTTACTAAACTTCTTTCAAATGCTCCCGCATTTTTTCTAATGTTCATAAAAATTCCTGAAGTTCGCGGATCTTCCCTTAAGCTTCAAAGTTTGTATGAAGTTCTCGAAATGTTTCAGTGTCCTTCTGTGAAGTTTTCGAAGTTTTTCTAAATTTCTGGAACTTTTGTGCTTCCGCAATTTTCATGGAATTAGAACAAAATAATTAATATAGTTTTATGGTTTTCACTAAAGTTCTCAAGATTTTTCTGAAGTTCATGAAACTTCCATTAAATTGTCGACACTTATTTAAAACTTCTTCAATAGTCTAGACTTTCCTGGTGTTATTAAAACTACCTAAACGATTATTGAATTTCTTTAAAGTTCTCTATACAGCCCTGAATTGATCAGTACATTTCAAGAACCCGCAACTTTACTGAAATTAATTAATTTTCCTTGAAGTTTTGACAATTTTTCAATATTCTTCTTCTTCTTCGCATTTCAAGCTAATATGCGATAAGCTTATTGCGTGATCTCAACTTAGTGTTCTAGATGCACTTCCACAGTTATTAATTGAGAGCTTTCGATGCCTGTACCATTTTTGCATTGGCATAATTGTGTGGCAAGTCCAATCATACTTCTATGCCCAGGGAAGTCGAGAAATTTTCCAACCCGAAAAATTCCTAGACCGGACCGGGAAGCGAACCCAGCCACCTCCAGCATGGTCTTGCTTTGTAGCTGCGCCTTTACCGACTGAGCTAAGGGAGGCCCCATTTTCAGTATTGTAACTATTAAAAACGCTCACTTATTATCCCTGAACTTATCTATGCTTACCTGAAGTTCTCTTAATTTGTTTAATAATCCGGCAAATTTTCTGATATATATATTCAAAATTCCCTGACGATTTTGGATCAATCAAAGAATTCTTCGAATAACCTATAATTCTACGGAATTCCTTGTAAGTCTCTGCAAATTTGTTTAAGTTAATGGGATTATTCTGAAACTATTTGATCGTCCTCGAAGTACTCGGAACTTCGCTGAATATCATGAAGCTATCTAAATTCTAAGTTCTCTGGAATTGTGTGAAGATATTTATCGCTGCTTGCTAAAAGTTCTCGCATTTTTTTTTTAAATTAATGGAACTTCGTTGATATTCTCTATTTTCGCATTTTTTTAAAGTTCTTGAAATCCCCATGATATAACACCCTTAAATACTCTCACGTTTTCCGGATGTTCATATAATTTTTATCACGTTCCAGAAGTTCTATCGGAGCTTTGCTGAAGTTTTCGGAACTTTTTTAATGGTTTCTAAAATTTTCTTGAAATTATTTGAACTGCCCTTTGATTTTTTGATCTGTCTTGATGTTCTCGAAGCTTCCGTAAAGCTCTCAATTCTATTGAAGATAAATTTCCCAGAAATTATTTGGACTTCTGTGAAGTTCCTGAAATATTTCTGAAGTTTTCATAAACTCTTTGATAGTCTCTGTAATTCCCTGAAATTCTCGGAACATCTTAAGGGTTTTCAATTTTTCATAGCAAACTAAATATACTTTTTCTCTCGAAGAAAACGATGTGCAGCGGAATCATTTTTGTGTCGAGTCAACTCTCAGCTTCTTTTTACATGCTGTGAATAGTCTAGCAACATCAAAGGAGTTTGTAAAATCAATATTAAGCATGATATATTATTCCAATTCCGCGTGATATTGAGAGCGTTTGAGAGTGAAAAAATAGCATTTGAACAACACTGCTGTCCACCATACAATAGGTCTTAAAATGCTAAATAACTTTTTTTAAACAGCAACCTTCTATCTAGTCGTGCTGTCAAGTTAAAACATGCAATAAGATGTCAAATTGCACGCTAGTGTAACCTGGTGAGTGAACTCTGAACTGAGCTGTCGACCATCCAAAAGGTCTTATTCATCTGAATAGCTTTGTCGAAGATCGCTACCTTGTATCTAGTCGAAGCCGCAAGTTAAAGCAAGCAATTATAAGTTAAATGGCACACTAGCACCACCTGGTGAGCGAATTCAAAAGTGTGATGTACACCATCTGCCAAAGACAGAAACCTGCTAGTCAAAATGTTAAGTTATGCTAGTAATTTGAAAACAAATGTTGATTTTTTTTAATAAAAAACACTGCCAACAGGAGGGCTAATTTTGAACTGTGCTGTTCACCATCCAATAGGCCTTTACGCTATTTCAAAACTACCCAAATTTGGGTAGAAACCACCCAGATCGGTGAAAACTGAACCTAATCTAATCTAATCTAACACCAACACAGCCAGTTCTTGACCAGATCGGTCAAAACTGAACCTACCCAAAAATGGATGAACTATGTTGGGAGTGACAAGTTGACAAATGGAAAACATGGAAATGAATTCGATCGACTTTGGTCCTTTGTCAACTTGTCATTCCCAACATAGTTTAACCATTTTTGGGTAGGTTCAGTTTTGACCGATCTGGGTGAATTCTACTCAAATTTGGGAAGTTTTGAAATAGCGTGTTAGCCATCTGAACAACTGAGATGAAGATCGCAAAATGTCACTCAAAGCCGTACACTGAACACGAATCTTACTCAGAAAGTGTGTCACACTTTTTAAAGCGTAGGTGAGTAAAAGAGCCTCACAACTGAGTAAAAGTGACTCACTCTCTGAGTTATTTTCGTTTTCAGTGCAGAAAAATCGATGAATATTTTACTTAGTCATTGAGAATACTCGAAAACTACGCCAAATTTTGCAATTTTGACAAATTGACATCTCTCTGTTGTTGATCGACTGATTTTCGAGAAGTTGTTTGTTAAAATTGATTCCTTGTCTGTCAGAAATAAGTCTGGTGGAATAGCAGGGTTATTTAAAACAAATCAAAGTTAAGTTAAGTTAAAGTTAAGGAAAAATTCACCACACGGACAAAGAGAGTAACTCAAAATCGACGATAGACTTAAAAGACGGAAAACCAAGGAAAATTTTACTCTTTCAGTGAGTAGCCCCATATGGTCGATGAGAACGACTCAAAATTGAACCGTTTATCACTCAAACACACGCAGGTTACTCATAGACTGAGTAAAATGTTTCTCGATTGTGCTCCAAAAAAATGCTAGATTATGGGAAAATTCAGGAAATTTGTACTCAGTCTATACGGCCAATGAAACTAACTCAAAATTGAGTCGAGTTCGACTAAAAATCCCAAAAGCTCAAATTACCCATAGATTCATATTCGAGTTTTTTTTTATGAAAATTCGAGAACATTTTAGTCAGGTCTACAGGGCCGCGCTTCTATTAGGCTGTTATTGCCGAGTAAAATTAAACTCGTTTTTAAAAGTGATATTTCGAAAGTTATTCTCTATGTTCGAAAACCCCTGTGCTGTCGATCGACCGGTTTTCGAGAAGAACTCAGCCACGGTTGTCAAAATTAAACTTCTTGTCTGTCAGAAATAACCACGCTCGGATAGTAGGGTTAATGGATAACTTGCCATCTGTCAAATTTTAACCAAAAGTTAAACATATCCACCAAATGGATCAGAGCCTTAATAATATCTCAGATTCACGCACACATATGACGCTTGCGATTCTGTCCATTCCAATCGACAGAATTGTTCAAAACGGGTTGAAACTTCTCAGGTGAGTGTGACTATTCTTGGCAGCCTCTTTTTCTTCGACAACCTTTCCATTTGAACTGCATATTAAACAGCTGTTCTATTATCGTCAAATCGAAATCAGCCGTACTTTGTAGTGCGTATGTTTCATTTGAAGAAAAACCTGGCATAACAGGTTGCTCAGCCGTAAAAGTGTAATCAGATTGAATCTGACAAACTAATGAATCGTTTAAATACATCCTGCAAAGTGTTTTGCCGCAAAAAATCAATGGGTGGCGAAGCCATCGTTTACCCTACTTCAAGTAGGCTTCAAGCATTAAGCATGCAATTGATTTTTGTAAAAGATGACCAATAAGTTGATTTTTAGGCGGGTGGGACACATTACACAATTGGCTAAATAACCCCACTTTCTCCGATTAACCGATTTTTTGATCGGCATATGGAGACCCGAGGGGGAGGGAGGGGGGACAGTGACAAATTTAGAGCAATTCAGAGTTACTCTGAGAAAATCTCTTACTCTCTGAGCGAACCTATCTCTCATTGCTAGTGGGAAAATTTCTGGACAACAATTCGAGTTTAAGGTTCGTTAAAGACGTTTTGAAATGTTCAGCTAGATAGTTAACCTCGTTTGTTTTAAACATGATGAACAGGAGCAGAGGACTTATATTTCACTGTGGATGATTTTAACTGTCTTGAATACTAAAATCCGAATCGAGATGCAGAATAATTTATCCTCAACATCGGAGTCACACTCAGGACCGATGGGACCAGGTCAAATAAACCTAATAGTGAATTTGTTTATTATTCAGTTCCAACCTGCATCGGGTATCAAGATCGGCTCTGTTTGTTTTCTGACAAACGTCAGTTTGATCGTTTGTTTTTAAAACCTACCTCAGGTTGAGGTTCGCTCTGGCAAAAAGGTTCGGTTTCACGATAATAAACAAATTCGCTATAAGAGGAAGACGAGACCAGAAACGACTTTATCTCGCGTGACATTTGAAAAGGGCCTTCAACTAAAATGTAAACAAACCAGAAAATGGATTGTTAATAATCTCTGTCTTTTTCTTGGCCTTTTTAATCATTTTAATTCTTATCTTGCATATCATTTGAAAACTGCACACTACCAAAATATTAGTAAACCAGAAAATGGATTGTAAATAAGCTGCCTATTTTTATTCCTATATAAGGAAATCGAAGTTTTTTTAGACTTTGTACAGTACAGTATGGCAATAATATCGCACACAGCACCCAAACATGGTTGGCCTTTTTTAGCGTGCGGGCCTTGGTGCGGGCCAATGAATGATTCGAAAAATTTCTTTGATCGGCCGATTTGAAAATTGAGTTATTTATAATGATTTTTACTAGTTATGCGGAACATTCTTACACGATTTGTAGCTTGCAAGCGGTGCTATAGAATGGTATCAAAAACCGATTTGATTATATTTTGATTATAGGCCCTTTTCAAATGTTACGCGAGATATGCCTTGTTCTTTATTTTTCCCTATGCAGATCAGAGCAAATCATAGTAACTCTGAGTAACTCTCAGCTTAAGAGACACTTGCATTAAAGCCGTACCCGGGGGGGGGGGGGGGGGGTGGGGGGGCTCTGTGGAGACCTATTCAAAAATTAATCGATAATAATGTTGGAAAGTGTGAGAGTTCTTCGGAAGATGATTACTAACTTTTTTGTATACTGCTTGGCAAAGAATGTTTGCCAATTTTCCCTATCCTATTTGAAGAACTTTCTGTTTTTATTTGGAATTCTTTTCAAATGTCATGTTTCTGAAATTTCTTTAGAATGGTTGAGGAACTTGCTTCCGTCCTTCCGCAAATACTCCTCATGGAAAAATTAAAAGATGTTTAAAAATATTTCAAAGGCTGCATTAACGGGTGGCCTTTAAACTGGATTTTGAATGCTATAACCTCCTATGTCATCAGAAGCCGATATCAACAGACATTTGAGAAACGCAAATGAAGGTGGGTCTGCCACACAATACAAAAGGGCGGAAGCCAAATCTGCAAGCAAGCACTAGATTTGAATCCGGCAGGACATCGGATCAATGCAGTGGAACCTCAACGTGATCCCATGGAAGCAGACAATCGTCAACCGTGACGGTCCTTTACATTGACCATATGCACCACTACACTATTGCTGCTCAAGATTCTTAAATACTGCGACGAGCTTCTGAAATGTTTGCTGATCTTCGATGAAGCCATCAAAGCACATGTAGGATATCTTTCTAGTACTGCAACTATGCACGTTTTTCACTTTTCTCGCGAGCTTTACGCTATCATACCCCAGTATTCTAACCACACTCACTCATTCCTCCTGTATACAATTTGAAATTTTGCAAAAATAAATCGAAACAGCAAATAAATAGTTCCACCCACTCACACACAATAATTATTCAAAACAAAACACCGACTTCGAAAACCTTGAAACGGAAAACACACTTCGCTACATGAATCTTTTTATGCCCCTCTACATGGGCGCTTGCGAGCCAATACGCAATAACTGTTGCACCAGCCGTTCGTAGCCGTAGCACGCGCGCCCATCGAAATGATTGTTTGTACAAGAGGAATTTACTATATCGAATGATCTGAATGGCAGCGAACGGGATGAGACTCTCATTGGTTAGAAGAAAGAAAGAAAAATCAAATCAAATCCGATAAACCTAAAATCCTACTCACCCACTCAGCTCCGTCGACGTGATCGGTTGCGTTTTGAATCGGTACGATTCCCGCCGGGAAGTGGCACAGCCGCCGGTCTTTTTCGGTACGGCACCGGAACTGGATCCTGCGGCGCTACTGCTACTAGTGTTGTTGCCATTACCGCTGGGGGACGGCGTGGAGAGGAACTTTTCCATATTTTTGATCCGCTCCGCCACGGATATGATCGGTTTCTCGATGTTTTGAACCTGAGGGACGATGGCTGCCGCCTGAACTGATTCTGGATGTTCCAACGAGCGGCTTCGGCTGAGAACGGGATTCGGGTCCGGATCACGATCGCCGAACGAACGCCGCTTGGCGGGGCTGTCCGTTTTCAAGATGGAACGTTTCAGTTCTTCCGAGTCGGAATTCTCCTCGCGACTGCTTTTGCGAGAAGATTTCAGGATCGGGCGGATTTCCTCCGATTCGGATGAGTATTTCTTCTTGAGGATCGGTTTCGGTGTGGGCAGTGGTTGGCTGTCGGACTTGAGGATGGGGCGGATCTCGTGGTCGTGTTCGTGATCCAGAAGCATGTCCTGACAGATTTCGGCCGCGGCGAGGATCACCGCTTGCGAGATCGAAACATGCTTCGGTTGTTCGTTGGGGGTGGACGTCGAGGAGCTGTCGGTTTTCTTCTTGAGGATTCCGTGCGAGACGACACTGTTGACGGCCGTAGTGCTGCCGCCGCTGCCACCGGTGGCCGAAACGTCTTCCTTCGATTCGTAGGATTTCTGCTTGAGGATGCCGTGTTGAGTTCCGTCTTCGAAGCTGTTTCGGCGGGTGTGTTTGACCAGGATGCTCCGATCGTCCGGGGAGTGGCTTCGGCTGTATCTGCTTTCGTCCAGCGAGCAGCGTTTCTTCAGGATGCCTTGCCTGCGGTTGGATCGGATGGGAGTGTCCAGCACGCTCGGCGAGAATGTTACCGGCGAGGCATTGCTCGATGCAGAACTGTTGGATTCTACGGTTTTGCGTTTCAAAATCGACACGATATGGTTGGAAGCCGGGGAAATGACCGATGATAGATGATTTTCCTCCATGCTCTTGGCTCGTATGATGGGCGATAGGCTCTTCTTTCGCTGTGGGGAGCAGCTTTTACGCTGGTGCAGACATTCAAAGTGTTCCACGGAACTCATCTTGACCAGCTTCTTCTCGTACGGTGGACCCGATCCTGCACTGTTACTGCTGGCCGGTCTCGGTGGGTAATCCTCGTCGTTGTCCCCAATCACAATAATGTCAGTCTCGTCGAGCGATTGTATAAAGTGACTCTTGGGACTGTTCTCTATTACTACAAACTCATCGTTAAACTTATCGTCGAATAGGATCCGGTTCGCCGGCCGCGGCGAGGACGAACGACTTCTACGTACATTTCGCAGGAGTAACCGTTCCGCGACCAGTTCTTCTTCCTCTTCCCCTTCGTCATCTTCGTCGTTATCAATTATAATCGGACACAGTCCGGAAGGTCCTGCCTCCATCAGATCCAAATCCTGCTCTTCTTCATGCACGATCACCAAGCTTTCCAATTCCACGTCCAAAGGCACCACTTCCTGCTCGTCCACTTGGTCCAACAAGGGCACTTCCTCTTCCTCATCCTGCACGACCGGCGGGATGAGCGGCGGAAGAACCGGCACTCTCACTTCGTACTTCTCCAATGTGGGAGATTTCAGCATTTGACTAAATTTAGAATATTGTTGCACCACCTGCGGCAGTGGCGAATCCGGTAGCTCACCATCGGAAATTCGGCTATCTACTCTAACGTCTTCCAGGCGGTCGTTGCTACCGCTAGCAATTGGCGGCACTTCGTCTCCGGCCAAGGTAGCACTCGAGCTGGACGAATCCACGTTGAGCGGAGGGCCTCCCGACGGCGGAGGAGGGCTTCGGCCGAGAAGGAATGTCAGTCCGGTGGCGGCCGGTGAAGCAGACTTGCTGGTGCTGGTGCTTACCAGCGGCGACGACGCCGGACTTGAGACCGCCGTACTAGTTGCTAGGGATGTGACGGATGATTGCGACGGAAGGGTGGCCAGATGTGGCGAGGAAGCGGGGGTCGTTACTGCGGTCGACGGTGGAGATACCGACGGTGACGATTTTTCCACGGAATGCGACTTCCGGACGAGTCTGCCGGCCCGCACCGAAAGCGGACCGGCACTGTCGTTAGTCGGCGAGGTTGTTGTTGCATTGAGTTTCCCGGCGACGGTTTCCGGACTGGAGAGCGGGGCACTTCCGGATTTCTGACGGATACGGCGCCGTTCGGTCGACGAGGGTCCTGGAATAATAGATGGGAAATGGGTAAGTGGTTTGAGCATGGGTAAGTGATTTGAGATCGTTTGAAGAGCTTTGCGATCACACTGATCTTTTTTTATACAAATGGGGGGGCCAAAATGGAAACTGAGGGGGAGGGTGTGCTTCCCCCCGGTTGGGTTGTTGGGATGATGAAACAAACAAATAGGGGTGGCGTTCCATGTCAAGCGATTTACGGTAAAGATTGTTGATCAAGTTTCTACGAGAAGGTTTGAAAGCTGTTGAGAGCTTTGAATGTTTTCGGAAAAAGCCATGAATACCTTTATCGATTGGGAGAGGCCCAGAAGGTTTATGCGGACGATCAGACTGACTCATAATTGAGTCAACTCAATTTCGTCAAAATTAGTTTTACTCAAAATTAAGTTGAATTTTGCGGTGTTTTACAGGAAAAACTTCTCGGATATGAGAAAAATTCATGAAAATCATATAGATTTTCCTCATATTCGAGAAGTTTCTCCTGGAAAAGCCTGGAAAATTCAGCTAAATTTTAAGTAAAACTAATTTTGACAAAATTAGTTCTTCCGTAGGCACTCCTCCTGGTAAATTTGCTGGTTCATGGTCCCAGAAATAACAAAAGTTTCGTTTTTCAGTCCACAACAAGGAACTTTTTGGATAATTTCCACTTCTTTTTGATTTTATGCCTACTGTGATTCTATACACTCTTAGCTTGATTCAATGAAATTTTGAATAAAATTACTCAAAAATGCCATATAAGCAGCGTTTTTAATGTGTCCGGAATTTTTCGTGTTCAACCTTTAATAAAGCTCACGCCGGTCCACGCCCTGATCGGCGCATAGGTCTAATTTCAGTAGCTTGCGTGGGCGAGCGGAAAATTTGCCGTCAAAGTCATTGTTTCTAAAAGCACTTATGTATATTTCTAGTGTTCAAATATTTTAAATTGAAACTCAGATGAATTCAGACTAAGTGGATCTAAATCCACGCCAGAGCAAATCTGAGATGCCAATCCAAGAAAATCGTCTTGCCGAAAGACAAACTTTTTTCTATTTCTCCTCATCGACATCACCATCTTACAAAACTTGCGTAGGAATTTCAGGGTACCGTAAAACGGGGGGAAGTTGATCACTTTTTACGGATGCTTTTTCCAACCATATGTTAGGCACACAAATAAATACCTCTCCTGTACTAGCAAATGCTTTCCTAATGTACGAGTTTAGATTTGAAATTGTATGTTGGTTTATTTTTTAGAATTAAAATTAGATCAAAAACGCAAATTTTCAATTCTGGAGGTGAAGTGCAAGGTTGTATAAATGTAATATTTAGAAGTTAGCATTTAAACTTGATTTGTGTTCGCTGAAGAAAAATCTAGTGTTAAAATTTCAGCAAAAGTTACGGTTTACGAATAAATTGCATATCTCGTTACAAAAAGTTAGAAATACGCCTAAATGTAGGCAATTAACATCAGCGACACAGCACCAGAATAAATGCTGATTCTGATGGAATGTTATGGAACAGTTAAAAGTTGCATATTTGATCACTTCCAGTAAATTCTCTCCTAACTTTTCAAAAGGTCCTAAGTAACAAATGTAAACAAATCGAGTTTATAAATACACATTGTAACATTTGTACCTAAGAACATTATGCACACACACACACACATTCAGATTAATGTCAATTGAATTGAGAAAATTCTAAATTAACAAAACGTCTGAAGTCCAAATTTGCATTAACGATGTTTCACTGTTACATAAGACGTTTGACTATGTTCATCAAGACATAAGACATGAAGTATCAGAAAATCCAAAACAATGCAGATCTCTACCACCGACGAACCGACGTGACAGCTCATACAAGCTACTTTCAAATTCGTGCCCAAGACGCCATATTTAAAATACGTTAAACACTACCGACATCTACTCATCCTATCGCGTCATACTATGAGCAAGGACACGAACCCACGTATAATTTATACTGCCTTGGTTTGCGTCTCACCTCGTTTGACAGATCTGTTCACCCGTTTGAAAGTTCGAATCGCTAGTTTGACAATTCGAATTGTGGGCAAACGAAATGCTCATGTTGCATGTCGGTTCGTCGGTATATCTACTTCGATCCTTTGTGTTTATACGAGTCAAACGTCTAAAATGTTCAAACAAACCAAAACAATGTGATTGTGCACATCGGAATTTTCATGTCAAGCATTTTTCTACTGTTTCCGCGTGAAAATCTAATTTCCTATCGAATAGCGTTCCGGTAATTCCTTTATTCGGTGAAGCGTTCAACTGGCGGGGCATTATACATGATCAGGGCCCAGCAAAGTCACTTTCAATCGAAAATCATCAAGCGACGACGAAGGTGTCAACCATCAATTGAAAGTCATTCTGTCTTCTCATCGAGCAGATCCCCTTCAACATCAACAGAACCACTTTCGATCAGTTTTCATGCTTTTAGTTTTGGCTTGACTCGTGTTCATTTCGTCTTTCATTGTCAAACGAACTTGCTTTCGTATTGAAGCAAACTGTTCGATCCAAATTTGCGCAGTTTTTCTGACTTTTATTGATTGCTCACTCGGTTCATTTTAGCGCATGCGCATAGATCTGTGGGCTACAAAATGGTGAGTGACAATCTGGAAGGAGCGATATACCTAGCTCCGGTCCTCACAAGTTCCTACCTCACGCCTCCACGAGTCATATGATCACAAAAGACTGCCAGCTGAAACATGGACACAGCTGGTTGGCGTAGCCTGGGCAATGTTGTCAATCCGACAATAGTGAGGAGGTGCGACGCGAACACTGGCGCGGTAACCATAACAACCCGAGCGTCTGTTCACCATGGAGGTGTGGCTCAAACAGCGTCTGACTGGCATCCAGCGGCTGAATAAGAAATGCTCTTCCCCGGAAGCTACACCTAAGATGGCAGCCCCATCACGGCGAATAGGAGACCTTAGGTCAACCACCTACTGTCTCTGAAACCTTTACAATCGTTACAGAAACCAACAGAGAAAGACATCGAACTGATTTAACGGCAACGACTTATAGCGCAAAACAACGGACACGAATTGGATCATGGAATGTATTGTTATTGTTAGCCCAGCAGGGTAAACTGGCACAACTTGCCAACGAGGCGCGACGCATGAAGCTAGAAATCCTGGGACTGAGTGAAGTTCGTTGGCCAAACTTTGGAGAACACAAACTGCCGTCGGGACAGATACTACTATACTCTGGTATTCGAGGTGAAAACGCTCCCCGCCATCGTGGAGTTGGTCTCCTACTTAGCGTCCAGGCAAGTGCTGCGCTCATCAAGTGGGAGCCTGTTAATGAGAGGATAATCGTTGCCAGATTTAGAACACGGGTTCGTAACCTTACCATAATCCAATGTTATGCGCCAACCGATGCTGCCGAGCTACAGGACAAGGAGAATTTGCCGTCGTGGATAAGTTTCCAAAGGGTGACATCAAGATCTACACTGGCGACTTCAATGCGAAGATCAGCTCCGACAACACGGACTATGAGCGTGTCATGGGACGCCATGGTCTCGGCGAAATGAGCGAGAACGGTGAGCTGTTTGCAGAATTTTGTGGCAATAACGACATGGTGATCGGGGGCTCGCTCTCCCCCCATTGGCCAGTGCACAAAGCCACGTGGGATGGACATACCGAAAATCAGATCGACTACATCTGCATCAGCCGAAAATGGAGAGGAGTCTTCTTGATGTCCGGAATAAACGCAGCGCCGACATCGTGTCTGACCATCACCTTCTAATCTGCGAAATCCGCCTACGCATGGCGCGGATCCAGCGACGGTAGGAGAGACTCGGGCGGCGGTTTAACACACGCCGACTTGAAGATCCAGCGGTAAAAAGATTTTATTGAAGAACTTGAGACTCGAGCTGCGGACGTTCCAGAAGGTGGCAGCGTAGAAGAACAATGGAAGCTCATCAAGAATGCCTTTATAGAAACAAGCGATAACAACTTGGGTGAGCTGCGCACCCAGAGGAAAGAGTGCATCACAGATGAAACCTGGCGGAAGATTGAGGAGCGTAGAGAAGCAAAAGCCGCGATAGAGCGGGCGAGAACCAGAGGAGCCAAGAACGAAGCCCGTCAATGGTACTCGGCTCTAGAGAAAGCCGCAAACACTGGCGATATACGCCTCTTCTACGATATCTCACGACGCCTGAGTGGAGCAAGGATGAACCCGAGGATGCCAGTGAAGGACACGACTGGACAATTGCTTACCGACCCCACTGAGCAGCTGAAACGCTGGTTTGAGCACTTCGAACAACTTCATCAAATTTCGTTGGCCAACCAGCCATCAACATCTTGGCATGATCCGCCTAGGGTGCGGCGCATCACTCGCGTCAATTCCGAGGCCCCATCACTGGAGGAGATTAAAGCAGCTATCCGAAGCATGAAATCCAACAAGGCTCCAGGGGTCGATCGCATATCAGCAAAGATGCTCAAAGCTGACCCCATGCTATCCGGACAAATGTTGCATCAACTATTCTGTAATATCTGGGACACCGCGACTTTTCCGGCCGACTAGATGCAGGGCATCTTAGTGAAGGTCCCAAAGAAGGGGGATCTGACTGTGTGCGACAATTGGCGAGGCATCATGTTACTGTGTATTGTTCTCAAAGTTCTGTGCAAAGTTATCCTGAATCGGATACAGGAGAAGATCGACGCGACTCTCCGACGGCAACAGGCAGGATTCCGTGCCGAAAGATCTTGTGTGGACCATATTGTCACGCTCCGCATCATCCTGGAGCAGGTCAATGAATTCCAAGAGTCCCTTTATTTGGTATTCATTGACTACGAAAAAGCTTTCGACCGTCTCAATCACGAGAATCTGTGGGGCGCCCTGAGACGCAAGGGAGTCCCGGATAAAATCGTCAACCTCATCGAAGCGCAGTATGAGGCTTTCACGTGCAGAGTTCTGCATAACGGAGCCTTGTCCGACCCTATAAGGGTAGTCGCTGGTGTAAGACAAGGATGTATACTATCACCGCTACTGTTTCTCATCGTAATCGACGAGATCATGGTAGGTGCAATTGACCGTGTACCGAACCGTGGGCTGCTTGGCAGCCTATTACCATGGAGCATCTCAACGACTTCGATTTGGCTGATGATGTTGCTCTACTAGCACAACGGCGCTCTGATATGCAGAGTAAGCTCAATGACCTAGCCGAACGCTCCTCTGCGGCGGGTCTCACCATCAACGTCAACAAGACCAAATCGTTGGATATCAACACGGACAACCCTTCCAACTTTACGGTAGCGGGGCAAGTAGTAGAGAAGGTCGAAAGTTTCCAATATCTTGGCAGCCAAATGGCGTCGGACGGCGGGTCCAAGAGCGACATAGGTGCACGAATCAAGAAGGCTAGGGCTGCCTTTGCGAGTTTAAGAAACGTATGGAGATTCAACCAGATAAGTCAACGCACCAAAATCCGAATTTTCAACTCGAACGTGAAATCTGTGTTGTTATACGCCAGCGAGACGTGGGGTGTATCAGCGGAGAACACTCAAAAGCTGCAGGTCTTCATCAACCGATGCCTGAGGTATATAACTCGTGCCTGGTGGCCTCACAACTGGATCTCGAATGCCGAGCTCCAAGTCGATGTCATCAGAAGCCGATAGCAACAGAAATTCGAGAGCGAAAGTGGAGGTGGGTCGGCCACATACTTCGACGGAGCGGAAACGAAATCTGCAAGCAAGCGCTGGATTGAAATCCGGCAGGACATCGCAGCAGAGGCAGACCCAGGGGCTCATGGCGGCGGAGCCTCAATAAGGAAATCAAGCAAGTCGATAGGAATCTGACCTGGGCCCAGGTCAAGGCAAAAGCGAGCAGCCGCCCAGGATGGGTGAAAGACTTCCTGGTGGTGCACAGGACCCTTAAGTAAGTTAATAAGTTCGTGTCGTCACCGTTCCTAAAATACCAATATTGTAGGGTATTTGAGACTTTTTCTGAGCCCGATGGCCGCCATCTTGGACTCCAGAATGGCGTCGTTAGTTTAATATTCGTTTAATAAAAAATAACATTTTGTTACTACATATAATCCGGATGCCATGCCTATCGGCAACCGATATTGTGCGGATACTATCCGATTACTAAATATATGTTGATGCCTGACGACGCGACACGTGACACGACGAATGAGCCCTGAATTGAAGTGAAAGTGACAAAAACGAAGGAAGCAGTTTTCGATTCATTCATTGCATCAATTGAAACAAGCCTTTGCTTCAAATGAAATGAACTGATGCACTTGACGAACAAAGCAAGCAATATTCAAGTCATTTTTGACAGGAGGAATGTTCATCGTGACTTAAAACAAAAAAGAAGCACAATGACTTACACGAAAATGATATTGCTCGAAATGAGCGATTCTGCGGAGAGTTCATTTTCTTTTCTTTGTTACGAAAATGTAGAACCCTGCACATGATTGATTTGCTTCTTGGTTAGTAAGGCTTGTACTCGAAAAAATGCACCATTTTTATCCGTGTGTAACTTTTTTATCCGTGGGTAAAAATTGATGAAAATCTGGGTATAACTAGTTTGGAGTGAATTGTTTACATGTGCAAAATTCCATAACAATCGGTTCAGTGGTTATTGAGATGTCATCGAAACAAGAAGAAAATCGCCGGAGAATTTTGCGCGCCGTCCTGGAAAATCCGACTGCTACCATGAGATGGATCGGAACATCGTTTAAGGAGTCCCAGACGACCGAGCGGCGGGCTGGAAGTGGAAGAAAATTTAAGACAGCTGTTCCTGTGAAGGCCCGGAAGGTGTTGGATTATTTCAAGCGTAATCCGAACCTTTCGATTCGCGACGCGGCTCTTAAGGCAAAGTATTCCGCCTGGTTCGTTGAGCAAACCATGAAACGAGCTGGGCTTCGTGTATTCAAGGTCCGGAAGGCACCGAACCGGCGTGATCAACAAAACACGGCGGCCAAATCCCGCGCAAGGACGCTGTATCGAGAGTGGTTAACGAAACCGATGTGTGTGGTTATGGATGACGAAACCTACTTCAAGGCAGACGCAAAGCAGATACCGGGGCTGGAGTTCTACGTTGCCAAATCACGGTTTGATGTTCCGGAAGACATAAGGCAGGCCATATGCCAATGCGGTAAACTGAGTAAACCGTACATCACAATGGGTACCATCAACAGCGAAATTTACCGCACCGAGTGCCTCCAGAAGCGTCTGTTGCCCTTCCTGCGGTCCCAAGGAGGCGAGACATTATTTTGGCCGCACCTGGCATCATGCCATTATGCGCGATCGCGACGTTGGATTGGTACAGAGACAATAACGTTGTTTTTGTACCAAAAACCGCCAACTCCTCAAATTCATCAGAGATTCGTCCGGTGGAAAGATTTTGGGCTATAATGAAGGCCAAAGTTCGAAAATCGTCCAAGGTGTTCAAGAACGAGCTGAAGTTGAAGAAAGAATGGATGAAAGTGAATGTAATGAGGGGTCTTAAGGGAAAGGTGCGGGCTTTCAGCGATGGAAAGGAAATTGAATGAAGTAATTATGCCGAAACATAATCCATATGTATTAGTTCATTCCTGAAAGTTTCAATAAAATTCGACTTAAAATAAATTTTTGGCGAACACTTTTGTCTGGTGCATTTTTTTCGAGTACAGGCCTTACTAAAGTAAATTTTGTTTGCGATGAGTTGGATTCAGAAAACACTCATGTTAATGTGTTTATTCTAGCCGCGGCTGAAACGTTGAGTCATCAGGAAGTAGTAACATCCACGATTTATCACATAAAATAACACTGTTTTATCAAATAAAAAGCAGCTTACGCGACCACCAACGATCGACCAAAACAATCTGTGGGCAGTGTTGCGATATACCGTTAAAAAAAAGTTGATGCATTGTCCAATACTCATATTGATCGTTTAACTCGTATAACTTAAATTATGCACTTATAATGCTTAAAAACAAACATATAATGTTGAAAACATAAATGACCTTTGTAACTGTGATTATAACAAAACGTCCTATATAACAGGTCCAATGTACACCTGACAATAGCAAAATGTCCTATGTGACATTTTCACGTTTTCATAGGAAAAAAAATGTGTGAAACGGGTAGATTATAATTTCAATTTCAATTTATCTATCGCATTTTACTATTAAAGGTCTTAAAAGCTGAACATTGCATTAGGTCCTAAGTAACATTGATCGATTCTCTTTGTCGACTTTCTCTTTCGTTAATAACTTGAGCACAGAACCGTTTCTTGATTTGTTTGTCATATAAGATGCTAGATAAAAGCTTCTTTTATCGATATGTGTGCTGAAAATACATGGGAATGTCTTTACATGGCCGTGGGGATGCAAAGAGAAAGTCGACGAAGAGAATCTGTCAATGTTACTTAGGACCTAATGCAATGTTCAGCTTGAAATGTCAAAAGCTGATTTGATTTAAAAAAGTATCAAAAAGATATTGTCAATCTTCAACCTCGTTTTTCTCGAAAAGACTTAAATGTGAAATAGGACCTTTTGAAAAGCTAGGCGAGAATTGTTCATATAGAGTGGTAGAACGCATCATTTGTGAAGGGAAAAGTTCCAAAAACACTATTTTAAACTACTCAGTGAAATACTAAACAATTTATCATATTACAATATAATGAAAAATAATAGTCCAGAAACGAAAATTTAACCATCATCAACTTCACCCTGTTTTACGGTACCTTAGATTTTTTTTGGGGAAACCATCCAGGGAAGATCATGAAGTTTTTTTTATGATGCTAATTTGCATCTTTTTAAGCTTCTATGGTGCTTACTAAATGTAAATATTCAAAACTCATATATGAAGGCATTTTGTGAGACTTTCAAAATTTCTGTGACATACACGGTAAGAAAAAAATACCCAACGGTCAGTACACTTTTACCTACTTTTGACTAGTTTGTCTCCTTAATGTTGTTAAAAACTGAAGAGCAAAACAGGGGTAGTAAAGTGTGGGAACCTAACGTTGAGTATAATCATATTTACCTAATTTGGGTAGAACTAACTTACTTTTTTGTAAGAGATGAACTAGCCTAAGGCTAAAAATCTCTTTAAAAAAAACTTACTTTTTTGGGTGGAAAGCTAGTGGAAGTGCACACAAGCGAAGACAACAAATCAAGAAGACGCGTCATCTGCCGCTCAAAGGTAAATGCTTTGAACTTTGATAGCAAATATTACATCCTCAGAAGAAGGGTTTGAGTATTTGCTCATTTTTCTATGCGTTGCTTCCACCTTCACTCAAGCGCAGCGCTATTGTATATGTCGCTTGGATTCTGGCAAAGTTGCCAGTCTTCTTGATATGATGTCTTCGACACAAGTAAATGAAAACTGCTTTGACCCGCTCTACCTACTTTTGGGTTCCTGCAATATAGTGCCGAGATGAGTGAAAAGTACTTATTTTTGGGTACTTTTTTCTTACCGTGTTCCATCTTTGAGGAACGTTTACTCAGTTTTGGCCAGAATACCGTCTAGTCAGTGCTGAGAAACCGCACTTTTTACGAACAATAATTCGCCAGTGAGCATGCATAAGGGCGTATACGCGATGATCGATTCTCTTCATCGATTTTCTCTTTGCATTGCTGCAGCTAAGCGAAACAATTTTCTAGAATTTGTGCAATGCACAGTTGTAACAGGTTGTATTGGCTATCAAAAGCAACAGCAAACGCACCGAGAAACGTTAAATCTAGCGAGTTATTAACAAAAGAGAAAATCGACGAAGAGAATCGATCATCGCGTATACGCCCTTATGCATACTCACTGTCGAATTGTGAAATCCTGTCAATTTCCACTAAGTTTCAACGGCCCACAGAGGGGACGAAATAAAAAAAATGGGAAATGGCCATTTGCGACGGAACTATTGAGTGTAGCATTTTGATATCTTCTCAAATGTTTCTTAAATTCTTGTCGACTTGAGAGATAGAAAATTGTCGTGTTCGACAAATTTTCTTAAAATGATGTCATCTACAATGTGTCCATAGATGTTAATCGATTTTAACAAGACATGAAAAAGTTATTTTTTTTTAATCTTAGTGTATACCCTCCTTAAGCAAAAATTTTCACCACTCAAATAAAGTACTCAATAATTGAAGAAACATTCTAAAAGACATCAAAATGCTACACTCAATAGTTCCGTCGCAAATGGCCATGTCTCACTTTTTTTTAATTCGTCCCACTGTGCGGACCGTGTGATTCATTTTCATATTTTCATTGCCGGACATGGAACTGCAACCTAAATTGGTGACACCGTGGAACTGAGAAAGCAAATCAAAACTTAATGATCATGAAGAATGTGTAGTTACAAAATAAATACGGTACGTAAATTTTGAAAAAGAAACCTACAATTGCAGTCACGCCATGCTGCTAAAATGATGACTGTAAAAACACAAAACAAACCGATAACATCGACAGCAAGAACATCAATTTCACAAATTCAAACTTGAGATTAGGGCTACAGAAATAATAATTTAAAACTCTAAAAACATCGCATTTGCAACTAAAAAAAAAATAAACAAAAACTAACATCTATCCAAAGACATTTTAAACCTACAACATTGACCAGCACCTGCCCAAGGAAGGGAATTTGCTACTCACGTTTCTCCGTCGATTCCTCGTGCTGCGAGCGATTCAGATTGGACTTCCGCTTGGCCGATTTGTCCCGTTCGATCAGCGTGCCCCGATTGGTGCTGCTCTTCACCGGACTCAACCCGGCCAGGTCCTTAGCGAGCAGCGGATTCCTGGCGCCCGATTTCATCGTGGACGTTCGCATCCGGGGCGAAGCCGTCGCTGCTGCCCGAGGCGACTCCCAGCTTGGCAGCTGCTGCTGTCCTTCATGAACGATTGTCCCTTCGACGACGGCGCCGTTTCCAACAGCAACCGCATCAGTGGTCGAAGGGATTTGTTCCAAAAAAGCCTCCCCACTGGTTACGATCGACGATGGCGACGGTTCGGGATTATTGTTGTTAATCAAACTGCTAGTTGCATTTCCATTCAGCAGATCATTTCCGTTGTTATTGGCTAGTTGGTTAGTGGTGATATCGGGCATTGCGCCACTCTTGTTACGATTGACGTCGGCACCGGAGCCGGCGCGTTTGGTGATCGTTTCGGTCGTCTCCTTCAGCTTCTGCTTCATACTGACGGTGGTGATTGTCGGAACGAGTCGTGGTTTCGCCGGCTGCTTCGTCATTGCCAGTATCGCTCGGTTTCCGGTATTCATCGTTGGCGATATGCCTTTGCTACCGATATTGTTGTTATTACTGGGGGACAGAAGCTTACCGATCCCGCCACTGGATGCCGTCGTCAAAGCTTTCAAGCGTTGGTGGTGGATGTCCTCGCTAGCGGTGGACGAAACGCTTGCTCCACCAGCTGATTGAACTCGTTCTTTACCTGCACGGGTGTGTGCGATGTACACAAAATCGTCAGCACGAACACACACACACACACATCGAATTGAACGTCGCGTGGTGAAGGCATGTGTGTGTGTGTGAATGAAGAGGGATGTGAAGGTGTTGGTGAAGGTGTTTTTTCGTTGTTTATATTTTGATATCGTTCGCACGGTGAGAAGAGAGCGAGAATAAACAGAGATCGGATGGAAAACGAGTGGTTAGTGCATACTTTGGGGGGTTCTGGTGGAAGGAGGGGGATAACAACAGCTAAACAGAGTAGAGCGAGATAAGAAGGGACTACCACAACCGTTACATTGCACAAGCTAGAAAAAAATATGGACTGTCCAATAAAAGAGCAAAACCGCACAGAAAGATGAGAAAGGACTGCAGTAGTCTGCAGAGGAAAGGTATATTTACAACAGTAAACAATGGCAAGGCAAACATAATGTTGTGAGCTTCTTCGTATCACCCAGAATTGCTATTTACACTGATGGCGATAATATCTAGAGCAAATACTATCTCTTCCTAAGGCGAAAGAATTTTAATTGTACCCAGTAAACGGTCAGAACACACCCGTTAACAAAATATCGTAATATAGCCTCACTGTCCCATCTCTGTTTGATTTCCAGTAATTGTCATGTTTTTTATGGGCAGCTCATGTCTATAGCACAATATTCTTATTCTACATATGACTTGATCACAGTAATAAATCGAGCGTTCAGAATCTAAGGCAGCACTGCAATGATCGATTTTCGTCTTCGCTATTGTCTTTGAAGTAATTCTAATTAATTCTATGAACATTTCAAAAGGTCCAGTCTATCTGCTTTGATCGATTTTCTTCATCGACTTTCTTTTTTTTTTTAAACGGCTATGCAAACAGGTTTCGTGCTATTTTTGAAAAATAGTTTGTGAAAGGAGATTCTTATCTAGAAATTGGATGAAGAGAATTGATCAATGAAGATGCCTACATGGCGACCAGCAAATCTCGATTAGTAATGTGCCGATTTTATCCCGTTTTTTCCCCCGGAATTTTGGAAATTTTCCCCGTTGTGCTATATGCATTTAAATTAAGCATAAAGCCGAGTGCGGTTGAGCCGAAGAGATCACTACGTTAAATGGGTCATTAAGGGGGTATTCCCGATCTTTTTTTCAAAAAATCAAATTTTTTTTTTCACGTTTTTTTGTACTTTAGACTATATACTTTCATCCCCCCAAGCCGTTTTCCGATCAGCGAATTCGGTGTCCAGGCATAGCTGACTAATGGTAAGAACCCCCAAATGGTTTTAACTAAAGTCAAAACTTTAAACGCGTTTTTCTCGAAACCACATTTTTTTATCGGGCGAAGATTTTTCTCAGAAACTATAAGAGATATTGACTTGAATCTTTGCGCATTTTGTTCCTTATTAAATTCTTTGGAGCTTCTCCCACTTTCAGACAAAAATATTAACATTTAACATTGTTTGAAGACCTTAAAGCTGCAAAAAAGCGGGCTAAAAATCGCCTGTTTTTTCATATGGCCGCCATTTTGTTAATTTGCTAGATTTTTTGCTGCCAACGGGAGAAGCTCCAGAGAATCTTATGCAGATTATTAATTTCATCACGAAATCTGTTTCAGATGAAGCCGTTCCATAGAAAAGTCTTCGCCCGTCCAGGCGTTTGCGGCGAACAGGGGTCTGTTTGCCGCCATTTTGTGACGTCAATAATGTCTTTTTTTATGTCGAAAAAAATTTATTTGTAAACTTTAATGTTCAATAAACAAGAATCCCAAAGAGTTAGGCGCATTACTATTCATTTTCCTTGAAAGAAAATAATTGAAAAACAGGCCAAAAAAGGCAAAAGATTGGGAATACCCCCTTAATAAGACATTAGTAGCATTTCTCCTGCATCTTAAATTTGGGTTCGCGTTCGAAGTCTGCTATATTTGTATTGAAAGTTCGCTCAAAACTGTGCAAAACAAGCGTTTCCTTTAGAATAATTTCCCTTCACAGAGTTCTATTCAGAATTCATTTAAAATAAATTCGAGATACTCTTTGGAAATCCTTTGAAAATTGCTTTGTAACAATCCACAAACACTTTAAAAATTCATGAAATTCATCCTAAGATTCTTTCGAATTTTAAAGATTTTCTAAGAACATACTGAAGCATTGGCCCAGTTTTTTTCTCTTTATAATTCCCATGCAAATCACATCAGGATTGTCTTATATTTTGCTCAGAAAAATCTTGGAGTTCTCCTCTCAATTCTTCCAAAAAATCACTTGGATTTCTCCTTTAAATTATCTAAAAACCGTTTTTCGATATGCCCTTGGAATTATCCTGGTAGTTCACTTAAAACACTTCGCAGAATTTCTTTAGAATTCAAGCTGAACATTGCATTAGGTCCTAAGTAACATCAAATATATCATATTAACAATATGATCCATTCATGCCTTTTCCAAATGTTGCAATGGCGACCCGCAAAATATTGCTTCACGCACCATCTAGCGTTGAAAAAGGTCAGCAACAATCATTCAATTACAATCGAGGGGTGCGAATATAGCACTTATTACAAAAGTAAGAGTCAAATTATTTTCTTTAATTACATTGTGTTTATTACTTTAAAATTTGTCTGACATGTCACTGTTGTCATCAAATAAAATAAAATACTGAAATACAATTATTTGAAATATTAAACAAATTTTTATTTGGTTTACCCCTCGTGATGATAAACAAATACATTGGTAGCCTTTTTGGCCACAGAGGTGCTTTCATCGCTAAAAATTCGGTTCGCCAGCTAAGCGAAAGTGTGGATCATATTGTTAATATAATATATTTGGTAACATTGATCCATTCTGTTCGTCGACTTTCTCTTTCATTAATAACTTGAGCACATAACCGTTTCTTGTTACGTTTGTCGTATTAGATGCTAGATAAAAGCTTCTTTTATCGACATGTGTGCTGAACATACCTGGGAATGTCTTTACATGGTCGTGGGATTCAAAGAAAAAATCGACGAAGAGAATCTATCAATGTTACTTAGGACCTAATGCATTGTTCAGCTTGATTTGTACCCTCGAACAGCGTTGCCAGATATACCGATTTATCGGTATTTATACAGATTTTCAAACTTGATACCGATATACAGATAAGGTTTCTCAGAATACCGATTTTTGAGTTTTAATACCGATTTGTACCGATTTTTTTAATTTTATTAATACTCAAAATGATCTGTCTGCCCGCACTGAATTGTCAGAGAAAACTATTGTGAGAGACTTTTATCTTATTGAAAATTCAAATTTTTGAGCCTGCTCTAAAAAAAAATCATCTTCAAAAATGTATTATGCTTAATACTCTTTCGACTAATGCTTACATTTCCTCGCGTTTTTGGTTACCAAGGAGTCGAGAAACAGCTGATGGTTTATCACAATAATTACTGGAAATCGGGAAATACTTTTATTCAGTGGAAAAATAGGCCCATAAAAACTTCCTGAAATTTTTTTAATCCTACCTTTGAAGTTTCTTCCAACTTTCCCTAGGAATTTCCGTTCACCTTAACCTGCCCTGTAAGTTATTTTCCGATTCCTTCCGGAAAGCTATTTTGACTTCCCTTGGAAGCTTCTTCTGGTTTCGCGCGAAAGGTTCTTCCGTCTTCTCCCGTCCGTTTCTTCAACTTCCCCGGGACTTCAGAAATGCTTCCAGAGTTTTATCATAGAGGTAACTCTAAGAAAATCCACGAACCCCTAATTGTATCTGTCAAATTTTCATAGCAAATTAAAACAAACATTGTATAGTACTAGAGATTCGACTGGAATGGTGTACGTTAATCGATTTGCTTGGGACTAATAGGCTAGGCAAGTAGTGAGCCAATTTATAGTCGATAGTTTCGTATTGATTGTTGGTTTTATTGCGGTTCCATTAGTTTCAGGAACTTTTCAGAAGTTTTGAAACTTCAGAATAGTTCGGACTTTTGGGTAGGTTCCGATAAATTATAGGCACTTTCATTAACTTCTGTTCAAATCCGAGAACCCGGGAATCTCAGGAAAGCCCAGAGAACTCCAATGAACGTAAGGAAACTGAAATATTTTGAAAACTTCACAAGCCCAAAGAACTTCAATGAAATTTAATGGTTTTCAGGATAGTTTCATTTGTTAGGAGAATTTAGATAACTTTAGGGAAGCTTTGAGAACATCAGGACATATACATTAGACTGATGCAAAATTTAACTTTTTCGCTCCACAGTGCTTAAATGGTTTCAAATCGGGTCCTGATTAGCCTCCCAAAGTTACAACTCATTTGGTTAGAAACAGACTTCGCACAAACCATTTGAAGTTTACATGTAAATTACTATGGGAAATCTCAACTTTTTGTTCATTGCCTTCTAGTCTTTTTCCATTCTGAGCATTCGATAGCTATTCTTATAGAAAATTGTCTCAGCTACAACTTTGCTGAAGATTGTTTCTATGTAAAACGAGACAGGAAATAGTTATTAATTATTTAAGAGATTGGTAAACTTATGACATGATCAAGCAGCTGCTCTGTAGGCAACACTGTATTTTGCAGTGTGACATAGTAGTCATAATTTTTGTGTCCTATTCAACGCCCCAGAAACACCAATGTTGCCTGCTGAGCAGTTGATTGAGCATGATCATAAGACATCAGTGCATTGAACCATTAATAACTTTCGATCCTTGCATTTAATCAAAAAGTGGTCTTTGGCAAAGTTGTAGCTGGGAAAATTTCCTACAAGTAAAATTGAAAGCTTTTGAAGCAGACCGATATGGTAAATTATTAGACAGACATGAACAAAAATCTTGGTTTTACCATAGTAATTCCCATACGAACTTCAAATGGTTTGTGCCATTTCAGTTTCTCACCAAATGGGTTCAAATTTTAAGAGGTTAGTCAGGATCCGATTTGGAATCGTTTAAGTATTGTGGAGCGAAAATTTCAAATTTTGCATCACTCTAATATACATTCAAGGAAATTTCTGAACCTTTAAATGAGTTCCGAGAAACTCTGGCAATTTGAAAACTTCAGTTAAGTTCCGAGAGGTTCATGAAAATTTTGGAAACGTAATAGAAGTTACATGAACATTAGAACATTGTGAGAACATTTGAAGGAACTTTAAAAAAATTAAAAAATCGGGAAGTTCAGAGATCCCAGAAATCTATTTCTTCCAGATATTTTTCCATCTTCTCCTTGAAGTATCTTTCGACTGTTCCGCAAGCCCTCTGATGTCCGACTTTTTCCAGAAGTTTCTTCCAATCCACCGTGGGAAGTTTGTCCCAGTGTCTGCTGGAAGTTTTTTCCGTCTTCTCCAGGAAGTTCAATTAAAGTTCTACCGGATGTATCTATCGAGTTCCCCCAGAAGTTTCTTTCGACTTCCTCTGGAAGTTTCTTCATAAGTCACTCTCCATAGGTTTTTTCCGACTTATTGTAAGGTTTTACCGAGCTTCTCCTAACTTCCCCTGGAAATGGCTCCTACGGCATTGGCTTCCGATTTCCAAACTTTTCTGGCTTCTGGATTTTCGTCTCCGAAAGTTTCTAAAAAAATTTGCCAGAAAATTCTTGGCAATTTGGAAGATCCCCATCGGATGTTTTTTCGACATCTTTTAGAACTTCCTTCAAACTTTCTTGGAAGTTTTGCCGGTACCATTAAGAGACTAATTCAAATATTTCCCAGAAATTTCTTCCGACTTACATGGAAAGTACATCCTTCGAATTTAGTCCAAAATTTTGATTTTTTTTTTAAATTAATTAAAATAGTGAATACCGATAAATACCGATTTTTAATCATTTGAAACCGATAATCATGAAAACAGTCTGGCAACGCTGCCCTCGAAATTCGATTCCCTTGATATTTTTCACGGAATTTTCCACTGACTGATTTTCCTCCTAACTCTCACAATTGACTTTGAGTTCTAGTCAAAGCTCTCGTTGAGTCCTTGCCAAAACGCCCTAGGAAATTTTCTCTGAAATAATTTGATGTTATACCAAGAATTCATTCTAAAATGTCCTCAAAATTGCCTAAAATATTTTAATACTTCTTCTAAGTGACTTTATCCCGAAAATCCAGTCCAGCACAAGGGTATTGAAGTTTTATCCAGGTTCAAAATCTTATTTGTTTTTCAAAGGAGCAGTTCCACGCCAAATGACGAAAACGGACAAACTACACACTTAGATTTTTTGCCGAGATGGGCGCCACCGAGCAGCTCGGCATTTTATTTTGCTGGAAATTCAGCAAAAAATATGGTTGTTAGCTGAATCTCGGCAAGTTTTTCACTGAGATCCAGCAAAATAAAATGCCGAGCTGCTCGGTGGTGCCCATCTCGGCGAAAAAATCTAAGTGTGTAAACACGGCGAAAAGATAAGGGCGACACTTTTAAGGTAGGATTGGGCGATCTTAGATCGATCTTTGGAAGATCGATCTTTTTCATCCCGATTTTCGATTTTTCGGATCGATTTTTTGTCCACGAAAAGATCGAAAAAATCGATCTTTTCGATCTTCAATTTTTTTTTAAAGTATAAAAAACGATTAACTCGCACCACAGACTGCGTAGTAAATTTAACGAACGTAACGTCAACATCAGCATCGCTCCCTACAATGACGTCCCTATTTACGTTTTCGATATTTAAGAATACAGCAACATTTGAAGGTTTGTTCTACCTGCCTCCTATGCTCATTGCTTCTTAGGGGTTGTTCATAAACTACGTATACAGGTTAGGGGGGTTGGGAATTACCCACGGCCCATACAAATTAAAAAAAAAAATGGTGTGGACAATTGTCTACGCAGTGGGGGGGGGGGTCAAGAATCCCAAAAAACTGTCTACGTAGTTAATGAACAGCCCCTTACCGTCACGACAACATTTAATTGAATATTATAAAGGAAATAATTTCTTGGGGTACCAACGTAAACAAGCGTATTAAAATTAAAATCAAAAGATCGTTTCTTTGATACCGATTTAATCAGTGGATCGATTCTAGAGCCAAATATAAGATCGATCCGTCAAGATCGATCTTTCTCTGAAGATCGCCCAATCCTGTTTTAAGGAAATCAAAACAAGGCGGATAGTATTGGGCAAATTGTTGTTGGTATACATCTTGAGGGTGATTTAATGAGGGCCGAGATGAGGGCGTATTTACGGGCGCAATTATAAAAATGACGAGTTTTCAAGAGAAAACGAACGAAATGCTCAACACTATTAAAAAGGGATCAATTTTACGATCATAAATGAGAGGGTTATAAAGAAAGGGGTGTCAGTGACTTTGATCGATTCTCTTCATCGACTTTCTCTTTCGTTAATAATTCAGCTGATTCGTGTGCCATTCTGGATGCTAGATGAGAACCTCCTTCATCAAACTATGTGCCAGAAATTGCACAAAATCGGTTTAAAAAGCTGTGGCTATCAAAAGAGAAAGTCGATGAAGAGAACCGATCAAGTCACTTACACCCCTTTCCTTCTTACCCCCTCAATTCCACTTTTGACTGAACCCAGCAAATTTATTGAGAGCTCTCTGAGTTCTCTGAGTGCCGCAAATTCAAATGATAAAAAATATTCGAGTCTCCAAAAACCACTACGGTCTTAGGCCAAATGGCACACAAGCATCCCAACAAACAATTCACAGTCACAAATAAGCATACACATTGAATAAATGCTGTATAACAGTGTACAATGCTGAATAAAACAGGATGTCGAATTATGTGCTGAAAAAAGTTCATTGAGATCGATAGATGCGCCTTTATTCCGCCGTTTGCTCTGATATGATTAATTTACTTATTAAAAGCTTTATAAACGTTGACTGTCCTCTTGATTCAGAACCAGAAGTTTGATCTAATAACAAACTGAATAAGTGTAATTTGCACATACATTGACGCTTTAATCCGACTATTTCAATTGATTTAATAACATGCTTTATTAAACGTCCAATAATTGTTGTCTAGCTCCATTACTAGATTCCATTGCATTGCTTAACAATATTGCTGAATAAAGGTGAAAACAGTCAGCATAATAGCTCTTATACCACTATGCGTCCATGTTTTAATTGCATGCTTTGTAAATGCTTTACAAACGGCGTATTCATTCATTATTCCACAACACTGCTCCAGGCTAACAACAAAACGAAATTGGTAGCATAGTGGTTACCGTTTCCGCTTTCCAAGTAGAAGGTCGCGAGTTCAATCCCAGCCTCAACCCTTTTTTTTTTATTTATTTTCTACGCCTAATTAATTTAAATCGTAATCATAAATCGTATCACTCAGGACAACCAATTCATAGATCTATCTAAAATAATAGCATCCTTTGCATCGAAATTAGAGAGATGGAGAGATAACGTTAGTCTAATGTTAAACAACTATGAATGAATTAATCTTCTCACATCTCCTTGAATTAGCTAGAGTTACGGCTGGAAGTGCTGATAGGTTTTCAGATGCAAGCTTTTATTGCTTATTTAGCTGCCCATATGATGTAATCTAGGATAGCTCAGATGGCAAGGCAAGCGGCTGGTGATCGGAAGGTCATGGTTCGAATCCCATATAACGAAATGTGTGTGTATGTATGTATGTAATAGATTTTCTAGATCTTGTATGGTGGGTGCGCGTGCTTCGACCGAAATAAATGACACAACAATCACTGACGAGAACACAACCCTGCTCTTCTGTGTCGTTCTTATTTTCGGATTAATTATTCCGTGGTTGAATAATCGTTTAATATTAAATAATAGTGTCTTATTAAACATTATTTCACATGAGAATCAAGCGTCTATATACACCTTTATACCATCGCTGTCTAAGGAAGTAAATGATGTCTAATAAACGCTGAATAATCAAAAATTTGATCGAATAAGCTCTGTTACAACTCTTTTTAGTCGAATAAAAGCTTCTCGACCTACCTTATTCAACACCAAATATTTCGATGTTGTGGTTGAATAAATTCTCCAGATTTGTGTGAACAAAGCCTGAACAGATGTTATTATTAAAAATACTACAATTATTATTAAGCATGAAGTGGAATAAAATCGTCAAGAAGTCGTTTCTTCAATAGGCAATTGTTTGTTGGGATCTTTCAAAGAAGGAAGGATTATTTTGGAGAAACTTAAGTCTATGATTTTACAAACAATCTCTAAATTGTAAAATCATCAAATTATTATTTTCGTGATTTCGAGATATGAACAACAAATCGGAATGTACAATAGCTCAAGTTTTTTTTGCTACGATACGATTGAATTGAGCCTTGCCTTATGTTTGACTAATATTTAATTTGTCCATCTGCTTACATTGCCAAGTGGAATTAGTAGATCCAAGATTTCTTAAAAAGACGTGCCTAAACGAAACTAAAAAACCTAAAATGTTTTTCAAATGTGCTTGGATCAACTTAAAATTCTATTATGTATCAGTTAATTGAAGAAGTCTGCACAAAGGCAATTAAATGGAACTGTCTATTCCTTCTGTCGTTCATTGTTAAGAGTATTCCACTAAAGACGCCAACATTCATCAGGATACATCAAATAAACGTTGTCGATAATGCTTTATTTATCATTGTTCAGCTCCCAAATTAGCATTGAAGTTAACATTTCACCATCTACACAAACACACATACAGGTTAGAACACACTAGAAGCTACGGAAACAAGCCGGCAACGGGTAAGTAACAACGGTGCAACAATAAGCAACAAACACACAACACAAAGCAAAAGAAGAGAAATGGAAAGAAGAAAATCCAATTTAAAATACCCATACCGAGGTGGTGGTGCGTTGGTTAAAATGAAAGCTAATATATAAAGTAGGTAATATGCAAAATCAATAAGTATAAATATATGAATGTGACAGGCAAAAGAAGAAGCCGAATGGAAAATGAAAAAAAAAAAAAACAGCTGGCCATATCAATCCCGCGAGCGCGCGAATGTGCATTATAAAATAGAAGAGGAGGTAGGTGAAAGACCAAGCACGAAATGCGTTGGCTTGGCAGGGGAAGGGGGGACAGGGATATGAATCTTACCCAGCGCAGCGGCACGAAGTCTGGAAGATCTGGTCGTTCGAATCGGCTGCTGTTGCTGTTGTTGCTGTTGATGTTGTGGCTGCAGCTTGACCTGTTGCTGCGGAGGTGCGGCGGCAACCTGTTTCTCCTCGGATTTCGCTGCACGAACGTTGCTGCGGTCTCGAGGTTTACGTTGCTGCTGGAGCAGTTGCTTCTGCTGCGGTTGATGCAATGGTGACAGTGGCAATGAGCTGCTGCCTCCGGTGCTCGTCGTCGGTCGGGAACCATGGGCCGTGGCAGGTTTTGCTCCGCCGGTACTAGCAGAGGTAGTGGATGTAGAAGAGGAACCGGCTGACGTGGCCCGCCACGGCCTACCCGCGGCGGAGGCTGCTGACGAGGATGACAACGACGAAGGTGGTGCTTTCGAATGATGTAGCGTGGATGATTGAGATTTACTATGAATTGCACTTGACGTAGGAGTATTGGTTGCTGATCTAGACGTTGATCTGGGTAGGGGAGAAAAATCCGTCGTTACACGAAACTTATCCATTTACATTGCGCCGATAACCCAAAGCTGATACTTACTTCTTTCTATTATCCAGTCTTTCATTTTCGTTTTCTTGGACAGTGTTCCTTAAATAAATAGGTTTCCGCCGGTCGGCTTTATATTTCGCTATTCTATCTATGTCCTTGGTGGCGAACGATTCAGTCGTAGCGGCGCCGCCACTTCCGGAGTGGATCGACGGCGACGAACTGTGGCTGTAGGCCGCCACCGGGATCACATTCTCCTTGCGTGACTTAAGCAGCCTGGTCGTTGAAGAACTGGAAGAAGACGACGACGACGATGACGCATTCGCCGTCGGCGCCATCGGAATCTTCGACAGGACACCATCGCCTTTGGTACCGGCTGGCCTGGCTTTGCTGTTGCCGTTATGAACACTACTGGTACCGCTGCTACTGCTCATGATCGCTTGCGCTCTTTCCGCTTCCTTCTCTTGGCATATTATATTCAACAGACGGCTGATGGGTGTGGATTCGGGGCCGAAAAAATCCGAGATGGTCTTGGAGCGGGTCTTCAGGAATGCGTCATTCCGCTTCAGGGCCGACTTAAACGGTGGCCTGCGCTGTTGCCCGCTGTTAGCAGTAGCGACGGCGAAGGCTGATGGTGCCGGTGGCAGATGGTGGTGATGGTGGGAAGTGGAAGTCCCAAAAGGTGGCGAGAAGCAAGAACCGACGACGTTCGGCGACGGTGGAGATCCGAGCGAACGTTGCGTGACTAGAGGTTTCTTCGGATAGGATACCGGTGGATGGCGGTGAACTTTGCGAAAGTTGACGGCAGCGAATCTGGGCCCCGGTGCGGAAGGGGGTGGCGTGGTCCGATCGATACTGGACGATCGGGTGCGAACGTCCCGCCGGGGAGATCGCTTTTCCACGGAGGATTCGTGCTCTGCGCGAAGCACCTGCAGGATACTGACGAGGCTTGAGCTTGAGGGATCCGTTCGAGGATGGTCGGCGGTTGGATGCTGTTGCTGTTGCGGTGGTGATTGATAGTGGTGGTTGAGGAGATTGTTCGACTGATAGATCGTTTGTTGCACTTGATGAGGTTGCTGATAACTAGAATTATGTTGCGTTTGGCAGCTTACGTTGGCAGTGGCGGATGAAAGCTTCTTCTCCAGCTCTAGAATGGCGGTATTGACGAATGGTTTGTTGTCTGGAAAGAAAAGCGAGAAGAAGAGGTGGTCAGGCATATGTAGATTGACGAGTACAGATTAGGAATTATTTTTCTGTGGGAATCAATTGGTATTATAGAATCTGGAGCCAAATTTATTTTTAATAAATTGGGTATCTGGAGGATTTAACTTATTTTAGATTCCTTCATCGCAAGCTTAGGCAATTTGATTGTTAAAAACATACGCCTAGCTTCTATCTGTTTTCGTGGGGTTTAAAAACAGATTATATTTTGTTGCTTAACTACTGAGCGATGTTTTTGCAATTAGGATGAATGCAATCAAATAATAAATTGAACAATAAATAAATTGTATGTAACAATATTACGAAAATACCGCCCATGTTATGGCACCAAGTGAGAGAAGTAAATCGATGTTTTATTCAAAGACCGAAGGCAATTTTTTTAGGCCTATTGTGATTCCAGAATTATAGGGGAAGTGTACCAGTTATGGCACTAGTGATCTCGTAATTAGATTAATAATTAGACCGTTTGGCCTAAATCTAGTTCAAGATAATATAGCTCAAGCATTAAAACTAACTTCCTGTGGAAGAAATTTCGATTGTCATTCAAATTGTAAGGTTTTAGACCGTATGACTAAATTACGGGAGCACTTTTACTATAACTGGTACACTTCTTCTATTTATATGAAGTTCCAAACATTGTTTTTATTTATAGAAGAATGATGTTTGTGATGTCAAGTAATGTTAACCTCTACGCTGGGGCCGTTCCCGGGGTGAACGCGTTTTGTGAAGCCACATTCCTAAAAAAAAATTGATATCCAAGTCATAAATCTACTTTGCAAATCTCGAATCAAGATTAGGTAGATGGCAAAAAAGGAAAACTTCGATAAAATTTTCAATTGTAATTTCCCACTTTCTATCACCGATACGATGGCGACGGAGATTAAGGGGGTATTCCCGATCTTTTTTTTCAAAAAATCAAATTTTTGTTTTTCACGTTTTTTTGTACTTTAGACTATATACTTTCATCCCCCCAAGCCGTTTTCCGATCAGCGAATTCGGTGTCCAGGCATAGCTGACTAATGGTAAGAACCCCCAAATGGTTTTAACTAAAGTCAAAACTTTAAACGCGTTTTTCTCGAAACCACATTTTTTTTATCGGGCGAAGATTTTTCTCAGAAACTATAAGAGATATTGACTTGAATCTTTGCGCATTTTGTTCCTTATTAAATTCTTTGGAGCTTCTCCCACTTTCAGCCAAAAATATTAACATTTAACATTGTTTGAAGCACCTTAAAGCTGCAAAAAAGCGGGCTAAAAATCGCCTGTTTTTTCATATGGCCGCCATTTTGTTAATTTGCAAGATTTTTTGCTGCCAACGGGAGAAGCTCCAGAGAATCTTATGCAGATTATTAATTTCATCGCGAAATCTGTTTCAGATGAAGCCGTTCCAGAGAAAAGTCTTCGCCCGTCCAGGCGTTTGCGGCGAACAGGGGTCTGTTTGCCGCCATTTTGTGACGTCAATAATGTCTTTTTTTATGTCGGAAAAAATTTATTTGTAAACGTTAATGTTCAATAAACAAGAATCCCAAAGAGTTAGGCGCATTACTATTCATTTTCCTTGAAAAAAAAAAATAATTGAAAAACAGGCCGAAAAAAGGCAAAAGATTGGGAATACCCCCTTAAGACGACAATTCACCCTTATGTACATTTTTCTATTTGTCCATTTCCACTCTGTTTAAAAATGGAAATCCTTAGTCTCGAGTAAGCCGCTAGTATTCGGCCCCCGTTTTACTAACTTTAGTCTTATCTTGATAATTTTAATTGAATCACGGCTCCGCAAAACAAAATCAATCAAGCCTTGATGAATAAATGGATTTTATAAAAAATAAATCCCTTGAACTTTCTACAGGACTAAATTATCACCTTGGAATTCTCCTTAAATTGAAGCTCTTTTCACTTGAATTCTCTTCAAAACTACAGACGAATTATTCGCAGAGCTCCCTTGACATTCTACTGAGCATTTACCATGAACCAAGATGCCTCAATAATTACTGACGTTGTACGCATAAGAGTTCCACGGTGCATAAGGATTGCATAGAACATGGGACAGTTATGCGTATAACGGCAGATTAGCTGATAAGCATTTCTTAAATTGCGTTTGAAATTCTTCACACAACGGCCTCCAAACTAAACTGTGATTCCAGACAACTCAACTCTCTTAGAATACAGTCTTCTTGTTCTTGTTCTTGTTCGCATTTCAAGCTTATTGCTTAGCGTGCTCTCAACTTAGTGTTCAAAATGCACTTCCACAGTTATTAATTGAGAGCTTTCGATGCCAATACCAACGCATGCATTTGTATATTGTGTGGCAAGCACAATGATACTCTATGCCCAGAGAAGTCGAGAAAATTTCCAACCCGAAAGATTCCCTCGACCGGACCGGGAATGGAACCCGCCGCCTCCGGCTTGGTAATACCGTGACTTTACGCACTAGGCTATCTGAGGCCCCCCTTAGAATACAGTACTCCTCCGATTTCCTAAAGGAATTATCCTTAGAATTTGTTCGCCTCAAAATTCTTCATTAATTTTCATAGAAATTCATGAGGTACGAAATGCCAGAACCATCAATATTTTCTTTAAGCCCAAGAACCTTGAAAATTTTCCTATATCCTTCATTATGATATTTGTTTCAAATCTTGGATCTCGGAAAATTTCCAAAGTCTGGCATCTGAAAATTCGGTCCAGAATCATGAACATTTATTCCAGCATGGGTTATTCTTTTTCTAAGGCCCAGAATTTTGAAAATTTACAAAAGTCTCAAACTAATTTCATGTTTCAGAATATGACTCATGATTTTGAAATAATTCTTAATTCTCACAGCCTTGAACAATTTTTAAAACATTTTCAAAGTCCATTCCATCCATCTACAAATTTCGCAATAATGGCCCAAAATGTATATGAAATAGCAGATACTTTGAAAAGTATATAAAAATGTAAATCCTATTAAGTAGACTTGAATAATTTAATTAAATTTTTAAATGTTTTAAAATTCTTGAACTTACGAAATTTTCAAAATAGTAAGTTATAATATATTGAAAACCTCCTCGCATGCTCTCCAACTTGATAAAGCCATAGAGGTAACTCTAAGATCAGAAGGTCCCGAAGAAACGTGCTCAACTTTTTGGCTCAGCTCTGGTACTATCTTAGGTCCCAAGCTAATCGATTCACCCCTCGAAACATAGGAAAATCCACAAACCCCTCATTTTATCTTTCAAACTTTCATAGCGAATCAAAACAAACATTGTGTAGTACTAGAATTTCGACTAGAATGGGGTACGTTAATCGATTTGCTTGGGACCAATAGGCTAGTCAAGTAGTGAGCCAATTTAAAATCGTTAGTTTCCATCGGTTGAAAAAGTGATGAAGATATGTGAAAACAGTTTCAGACATTTTTCGATCTCTCAGAACACCTGGCACCCCGGTTTACTAATTTCTAGTAATATTGCAAACGTGACGCAAGATAGGCGCTGCTTGATTGGCTCTTGGCATTGACAGTTCGTTTTGTTGGAAGACAATCAGTCCGTTCCTTTCTTATCCTAGACCCTCACTAATATAAAGCATGTAAATATAGCCAACTTTTCCTTACTCGATACTCAAGGGATCATCGGTGAGGTATTGAGGTCCAGTTCTAAATTCCTTCATATTAACTAAGAATTTTATAGTCTTTACAACTGTATGCTCATGCTCATGCTCGTAGTTTGTTATACCACCTCAGAACTTCGAATAAATTATGAGACTTCAACTGTCTGAAACTATCACTTTTTAGATTCTCTATCCCCAATATCTATAACTAATTGTTAAAACACAATACCTTGAACGACGAGCGATGCCATTGCTTGTTCTTCAAAAATCCTACGGACTAAACATAAAATTCACAAACATTTTTGTACAGATAATTTTCGTTCCTTCAAAAGGTATACGCACAATTTCAACTGTAAACAATGCCACCATAATTTCATGACCTACTCATTTTTCCCGTCAGTTCTAACCCACTTTTTACATTTGCAATTCTATCTCATCCGAAGAAAACCTATCCAGTATCTAGGGCCGGGACACCTTGGGTGAATAAATATATACCAATTCAAGAACAACATGTGAAAAGGGCATACAAGCTTTTTGTAAACAATCCTTCCTATGCCCTTTTCTCGCCACCCATATGACACAAATGAAAACCATCAACATCACCGGGTATGGGGAAGCTTTCTTCTTCCCAATGACCTACTAAGGTTTGTTTACAAAAACTTGTATGCTCTTTTCACATGTGGCTCTCGAATTAATGTGATGCTATTTATCATTTCTTATGATACCTTTATCCTTTCAGTAGTTACTCGCACCAACTTTTATAACACGAGCACTCGCGCGTTATATAAACGGTGCGAGTGCTGAACGGTTAAACAAACGTATTCAGCACAAAAATCACTTTTCGATGATATTTTTTAAATATTTGAAGATATTTGCAAATAGGGGAATTTACGTATTCTCGTCAATCTAAGCAGTGTCCACACTTCTATTAGCATTTTCTCAGCGTCACGCACATATATGACGTGTCTGTTGGTTTACATTCATCTGCTACTTGCTTCTCTATCCGTTTTAATCGACAGAATTCTTCAAAACTGTTTGAAAGCGTTTTTACAACGCTCCAAACTTCTCAGGTGAGTGTGACTATTGTCGGCAGCCTCGTTTTCTTCGGCAACCTTCCCATTAGAACTGCGTGTTAACCAGCTGTTCTATTATCGGCAACTTGAAATCAACCCCATTTTAGAGTACGTATGCTTCATTTGAATAAAAATCTGCCATAACAGGACTGCTCAGACGTACACATACAATCAGATTGAAGCTGAAAGACTAAAGAATCGTTTGGATGCATTCAGGGAAGTGTGTTGATGGGAAAACATAGTGAAATTAACGTTTAAATTTTGGTTGCCGAAAACAGTCAATGGGTGCCGAAGCCGACATTTACCCTATATTTAAATTGTATTACCCCTTGTCTATTTTGCACAACTCCATTGGGGCCCATCAACCAGCATGGAATCGTTCAACGTGGTTTACTCTAGAGAGGGTCTAGTATAAGAGAGGAACGGATTCAAAACAAACTGTCTTGGCAACCTATGCCTAGATGATTACTAGCAACACTGCCAATGCAATTAAGATAGGCACTGCTCGATTGGCTCTGGCTTTGACAGTTCGTTTGGCTCAAAACCTGCCAGTCCGCTCCTTTATTATACAAGACGCTCTCTAGTTTATTCAAATAACCGAAAGAATTCATAGAATGTTCCTGAGAAAAATTATCAAGTTTATTGTAGGGGAATTCATAAATTGGTCCCCGGTTCATGAGTTGATGCACATAACATTCAAGAAATGGCCTTAACTCCATTTTGTAAACAAACCTTGTAAGGACATTTTCTCGCGAACCGAAACCTTCATTCGCAAACCTAAACCACAATCGGGTAGAGGAGAATTTCTCCTACCAGTTCATTGTGTTGGTTTGCCTTTGCGGACTTCGATTCACGAGAAAATTTCTTTACAAGGTTTGTTTGCAAAATGGAGTTAAGGCCATTTCAATTGTTGGTCTTGATATGTGGAACTCGATCATCAAAAATCGACCCCATTTCAATAATGTCAAGTGGTACAGTAGGCCATCGATCTATCAAATTGATTATACCAGCTGTAAAATGAGAAAGGGGATCAGCCGATTCTATTTAATTAATTATAACGTGGTTTGTAATTCTAATTTTTTTAGCACTTCTGAACTTATGTCTTTATTTTTTCTTAACTATTTATGTACTTTATTTATAACTATATAACTAGCTTTAACAAACGCATCATCTTGCTTTACAGCAAAAAAAAAAGATTAACGTTTGCATAAAAAAGTAGACAATTTTTGCCGATTTTTTATGCAATGACCTGCCACCCAATGATTACTCGTGAAATGTCATTGTAAGTTACCATATGTTAACTGTATACAGTCTTCTAACTCCAAGTTTGAGCGGGTATATTTTCAATTTTCTTTCTGTAAACTTAGAGTAAAAATGTATGAACTATTTGTTTCGTAAACTTTTTCTCATTGTTTGGAACCAATTGCATCAACCTTTAATTTAATTTGGATTCGTAGGGGGAAAAATTCGACCGCGCAAATTTGGAGTTAACTGCACAAAAAGCAGCAAAACTTTGCGGCTTATGCGGAAAATATGCTGACCATCGTTCCATTGACAAGAATTTTGATCTGAAATACCCAAGGATTCAACCCTCGATATGTTTCTCAACTACGGTCAAATAAACATTTTTGCTCAAATCCCAACACAAAGATCTACTTCAATTACTTTGTTCTAAAAAACGTGGAAAAGTTGATCGAAAAGCCAAAAGGCGATCCTAACAAACTTGTTTCGACCACTATGACTAAGTTCCCAGTCTGGGACTTCCAGCTAGCAGTCTCAAAGTTAGCAGGAACTGCTAACCCAAGTAACATTGCAAGTTTCATAGTGGGTTTAAAGCATGCTACAAGTCTAAATCATGATCTAAAAAACCCCCAAATATCCAAAATTATTACATGGGAAAGGAACAACTGGAACACTTACCCTATTTTTATGTCTAGCCTTTTAAGAAAAAAAATAACGTTAACATCCAACAACAGCATATTTCGTGATGTTATCATAACGTTCACAAGTTAACTTACTAAAAGAACAGTAAACAATTTTCCAACATACAACAATCATTCAATCTTCAAATTAGTTGCAGTAAATTACATTCCATTAACGTATTTTCCGTAATGAATGCAATACAATTCAACCACGTTGAAGATACAAAGAAATATTACATCTGTAAATAGGCAATATAACTGATTAATAGCCCTCTTGATTGGCTTTTGACCGACTTGAAAAATACTAGTTAAAAAATCCTTTGATAAGCCCCCCGTAGAGCTAGTCGAAAAACAGAATGGCCGCATTACCGTGACAATTTATAATTCACCTTTTCCGCCACTCTGTAGCTCTTTACTCTTATGGTAAAATCTCATCAGCAAACGTCAGTGTTCTGGACCGTATCAATAATTATCATTATTCTGGAACGAGGAAAATTTTCTCGAAAAATTTCGATCTTCAAAAAAAATGTAAGAGTACATTTTAGAGATCTTGGACATTTGTTTTTGTTTGATGCTGGTACTTAGTAATTCGTTATCTTTAATTCAAACAAAATAAGAAAGCGTAGAATAATTAACGATGTGTAAGAATGAACGTTCACAGTCTGAGAAACATTTAATGATTCTAAAATATAGAAAATATTTCATGATTTTAAACATAGAATTTATCTAAAACCTGGGATTGAAAATTTGCTGATTCCGGACTTGTTTTTTTTTTTTTTTTTTTTTATGTTAATTTATTTGTACAGGCTCAATCGAATAAACTTTACAGAGCCGAGTTATCATTTGCATTATACATGAATAATGTCTTAAATCTAGAGTTAAAGGAATTGAACCGATTACTCGCGGTCGTCTCGAGGTTAGTGGAGATTTACAATTTTTTGGATGGGGAAAGGGAGAAGGAGGTTTGAAATATGATTTATTATATAAATATTTAATTAATCCTAAAACATGAACTTATTTCTATTCATCTTGAAAACAAACATTAAAAAAACTACACGCACAATACACAAACTAAACACAAGGTTAATCAAACTTACAATCTAAGGTTAGTATTCTTAAAGTAAACATATTTGAGTTTCATAAACTCCAGATCACGTCTAGCCAAAATATCCCGAACTGGAACATTAGGTTGTTTACCTCGAGCCCGAAGGGAATCGCACAGCTCAGATCTGACTCCACGATGCTCAGCACAAGACCAAAGGATGTGATCGGCGTCTTGGTAACCTTGTCCACATTCACAGAGATTGCTGTCTCCCAGCCCAACACGAAACAAGTGAGCGTTTAACGAATAGTGATTGGACATGAGGCGAGACATCAGACGAATGAAGTCTCGACCCACATCCAACCCCTTGAACCAAGGATTCTTCGACACCTTAGGGATGATCGAGAATAGCCATCGTCCCAAACTCCCTTCACTCCATTTATTTTGCCAGCTGGCGAGCGACTGTTGACGATAAATGAAGAAAAATTCATTGTAGGCAATTCCGGACTTGTAGAAACTACAATTTGATGGGCTTGGAAAGGATGAAATTCAGGTCTTTGAAAATATCTCTAGCGCTTGGAAAGTTTCCTAGACCATTCTCCAACAAGATGATTAAAAGAATATCGGAACCAGAGTTTATTTTTTTCGAAACCTCAGAAAATTTGTGATATCTCGAGATTATAGACAATGGAAATTGTATATCCTAATTTTTATTGAAGTTAACGCACTCTGGCCATTATATTTAAGAATTTAAAAACCTGTTTTTTCGGGTTTTTTTTCCAGTTGTCTAACCTAGTTTTCCTAGTTTAATTGAAACAGGTAAATATGGTAACATATCCCAAGTACCGTCACAAGTTTTATCGTATGATTGTGTTTTATCCTTACTTGAAGCATAGATTATTATTTCGCTTAACTGTTGACCCTAAAGAATACAGTATGTAATATGTAGTAAGGTTTATGTCAAATTATGTTATTCGCAATTGGGGATTGAAATTGAGAAGAGAAATGCCAGGAAATTCCAATGATGATTTTTGAAATAATCTTAAAAGAATCTTTACCGGATTCCAAGAGGATGATTTGAGAATGCTTAGCAAAATTTCAAGGAAAGTATTTTTTTTTATTTATAGTAATTTTCACACTCTCGGATCATTCGTGCTTTATCCGGGTGAGATTTGAACTCATGATTTTGGAGGTATGGATTCAGATCTTTATGTTTTATAGACTAACCTCGGTATTCAAAGATGTCCTAATCTTGGTATCTGGTTAGCACAAACTGCAGAAATGAATGTTTAATTTATCTCTATGTCCGCTGTCGAAAATTTGCATGCCAAGCATGATCGAAGTTTGAAAGGAGTTTGAGACGGCATGAATCTGCTTATGTATGTCTCGCTCAGCCTTTATACTAGAACTACTTCACTAGGAAAACTGTAGCGAAAGAATTCAAGCAATGACACCATATGACATCATATGTATTCCAATGATACCATATGAAATTGTATAAATTTAGCTATCGTAGTAGGAACAACGACAAAATCACCGCTTGATCCGGGCGCGAACAAATTGCGAGTGAGAGAAAAGAATAATATGAAAGTTGTAAGCAAGAGAATATAATGATGTATGTGTTATAAAGTTGATTGATTCCAAGTAACATTACAAGTTTAAAAGTTTAAAGGATTCTTCAAGACCAAATAATGGCTTACAAAACTAATAAAACATCAATTTTTTACTTGGGATCAGTATATGTGATCTTTCCCGGAGCAATTTGGGTTTTCCCGCATTTTTCCCGGTAAATCCGAATTCCCGGGTTTTTCCCGGATTTCCCGGTTTTCCCGGTTGGATGGACATGGGTGAAACATGGTGGGCATTTCCTTCTCCTATGAAAATCCCATAAGATACTGTCAATCTATGCGTGAAAAGACGGCGGCCATGGTGGAGTGAAGAGATAAGACAAAGTCCGCTAGACTTCATGGACAGATTGTCCGATGCTTATGGGATTTTACCATAGGAGTAAACAGTTGCAGAGTCGTCGTCAACGTCAATGCTTACTGAGCATGCAACAATGTATCTCCTTTTCTTTCATAAGAGCCAATGTCGCAAACGTTTAACAATTACTTTTTCCACGAATTTCTCGAGAATGAAAATCCGCTCAAGTAAACCACCACGATGCTTGTGTAGAGTGAGAGTCCCCCTTTCCGATAGAATTGGTGGCTTACATTGATTGAATTTGAACTACGAGAAATTCAAGAAAGAAGCAGTTGTTTACGTTTTCGACATTGGTCCTTATGAACGCTCAGTGTCGTTATCACGAAAATTGTATTTTGACAGATCCATGGCCAACTATACCACAACAGCAACACAAAAAAGGGGTAATCTTTTAATAAAGTTTATTAGCATGAATTTCCACATATGTTATGTGGTTGATGGGTCGATAGAGAGGGTCCAGGTGTGGAAGCTCAGCACGGAAAACAAGATCGACGGAAAATAAATCGAGAAAAAAACACATGCCTATTTTAATAGAAACTTTATTTTTTTCCAAAAAAAATTGTGTCAGACGTCATTTCAATTAGAAGTAACGATTTTGTGCTATAATTTATTTAGTTAGTTAGACGCTGGTTTGTCTCCGAGTATAATTTATTTATAAACATTGAACACGTCATTTTGATATATATTGCAAAATCTTAGCACAAATGTGTGAGACTGTCCAAAACATACAATTATGTTAATCGGAGAAGGTCGCGTCTGATCGCCTTCAACTGTTCTGTAGTAAAAATTTCAAATATTTACAAAAAGTATTTTTTACATAGTGAACGTTTTGACTAAAATTAAGAGAACATTCCGTCAATAGATTCCGAGTAGATCTCCTGTTGTGTGGTAAGAATTTGATGTAACTATTTCAAAATCAAAACAATACTCATTTTTTTTAAATGTATTGCGCATTTTAGACTTCTGTGTAGAAAATAAATACAGAGTATTTTTTAATAGGCCAGAAAACTGAAAAATCGACTTATTTAAAACAGTATTGAACAGCTTTAGAACAGTATTGGCATGCTACACTAATAAATTCGAGTTCTAGAGAAAACTTTAAGAATTTCAATATTAACATTTTAAGACCAGTGTGAAAATATTACTGTGTACTAATTTTTAGCGAGGGGTCTAATGAAGTACGAATTCCGAAAAATAACAGAAATATAAAAATAAAAATGATATTTGTAGTCGACTTCAGGTGGATTCTTTAATTTTAATTTGAAGAGAATAAAGAAAATAAGACATGCTCGATAGCTTAGCGGCTACCGTTTTTGCTTACTAAGCAAAAGGTGGGGAGTTCAAGCCCAGGCCCGTCCTTTGCTTTGAAATTTGACACTATACCTTATTCTCTCCCTACTAGATTTAAAATAAAAACAGTCTGCTGCTTTCACTGATCGCATCACTTACCTACCGCAGTGTGCATCCTGCTCTAAAAATTATAATAACCCAACCCACTAACACAACTATCCTTCTCGCAACAATTGTGGAGATGCAGAGGTATACTCGATCCCTACACTGAGGCACAAGAACATAAGAATTCCATAAGAACCACTTATGAATTTTAGCCACAAAAAATCGGTATGAATTTCATTGATTTGCCTTATGAAAAATATTTTTGACAAAAAAATAATAAATCGGAGCAGATTGGAACCGAACCATGGACGTTGAGACTACTCGTCTTTCAACACTTGCGAAAATTAAATAGTTAAAGGCGTACAAGAGCTACCTCGTATATAAAGAGAAATAGAGAGAGGATTAGTAATTTCCATTTAATTCCACTATCTTATTTGCTTATCCTTGACAGATACGCGTATTTCGGCAACAATGTGCAGACTTCTTCAATGTATTGTACTAATAGTCCAGTATTAGTACAAGACACCGGAGAAGTCTGCACATTGTAGCCGAAATACGCGTATCTGTCAAGGATAAGCAAATGAAACTACCTCATGTTATCCGAAAATCTTTCATAAGTCACGCGTATGAAATTCATATGTTTTGTTCATAAGTCAAGCCTTATGAAATTCTTAAGTCTATTTGCCTCAGTGTAGTACGACGATTGTCAAACTAATCATCCTTCCCCACTCGGATCTATAAATAAAATGAATCAGAACTTGTGTGCATTGAAGATGGAAACCTAGTCCCAAGCTCCATCTATGTGATTCGCTATGCTATTTCTCTGATTCTAATCACTAACGGAGTAGCAACTACGATAGGCAGTCTTAAAAAAATTAAAAGAACAAAGAAAAAAAAACATTATTGCTCAAAGGTTTGTGTAAATTATTTTGATAATGTGGATCATTCAACAAATAATAATAAATGAATAAAATTCATCGAAACACTTCAGCTCTGCTCAACTCATTTAAAAAAAAATGTATTGAAAAGAGATGTTTACTCGGCAGCAACCGACTTTGGAAAGCAACCGTTTCGTGATGAATGTGTGAGTGCTGACCACGTTTTGCATCCATTGCTTCAATGGAAGCGCTATGACCTCCGTTGGCGAATCTGCCATACAATGAAACCACTGGAAGCGGCTCCCGTTCTGATGGAGGAGGCTTATTGGATAGAGGATGATAAAGTATTTATTGTGTTGTACCTTTTTACTATAGTTTTACGAAGCTTTGTAAAGTGAACAAGAATCCTCGGCTTTGTAGTTAATTCGATTGAGCCTTATCAAATACAGGGTGCGTGACGAATTTTTGCAGTAAATTTCAAATAGTAATTTCTCATGCTTGTGCATCATGATTTAGATATATTTGGCAGCACTGGATAGCTTATACTGTTAGGTGTAAGATTTAAACAAACAATGTTGAGTAAACGTAAAGATGTTGAAACAAGAGAGCAATCTGTTAGCCGTTGTCGCTTTGTTGCGCGCCGGATTATGCATGAAAGAAATAATTCGGTCAGTAAATGTGTCTGAAAGAACAGTGTATAATATTACGGAGCACCTACTCATACTGCTAATAAAGCACAGAAAAGGCTTACGGAAAATATTTCGTAAATTTGGGAGGAAGAAATTTGGCCCCCAAGCAGTCCCGATATCAATCCGTTGGATTATTTTGTATAGGGCGTCGTCCAACGGGATACAAATAGAACCCCTCACACCACACTTAAGTCGCTAAAAGCTAAAATCAAGGCAGTGATCACATCTATGGATCGAAACATTTTAAAACGTGCATACTGCAGTTTCCGGAAGCGTCTAACTACATTCGTCGAAAGGGAAGGCAATTTTTTTGAATAAATTTGCTTACAACTTCCATATATTGCGAAAGAAAATAAATCGCACAAAATTCATTGCTAGAATAACTAACTGGTGTATTTTTTCTCAAATATGCCATTTACTGAAAAAATTCGTCACGCACCCTGTACATTGTTAACCCTCCGTTACTCGCGCTATTGTACTTTGTACAACACACATGAGTTTTCCATTGCCATTTTGTTTCTGAGCTACCAATCGATCGAAAACCAACGAGTATTCCTCAAAAAACTTATTTTGATCTATACAAGCTAACCATTGATTACAGTAAACACCTAAAAAATACGGATAATAGAGAAAATGTAAATGGAAACCGCGTAAACTGTGACCATACTACGTGGGATTTGGCTTAATTGATTACAACATGGAATATATCGAGATCCTGACCCGATAGAAAGTTACTGTCTCCGACAAAGTTGTTCAGAAGATCATAGCCTTGTCGCTGGCGGACAGTAGTTCAGAATTTTCTCACTACGTAGCGCTAGTATACATGTGAAATTCTCGTATGTGATATATCTCGAGAACCTGAGCAGATAGAAAGTTACTGTCCTTGACAAAGTTTTTCAGGAGGTCAAAGTCTATTGCTTGGCGCTCAATAGTTCAGAATTTGCTAACTACGCGACGCTAGTATACACGTGAAATTCTCATATAAAATATCTCGAGTTCCCAACCAGATAGAAAGGTACTGTCTTCGGCATAGTTGTTCAGGAGGTCAAGGCTTTTTCGCAGGTTCAGAGTTTTCTCACTTTGCGGCGCTACTATACATATGAAACTCTTGCATATAAAATATCTCTAGAACCTAACCAGATAGAAAGTAAATGTATTGGACAAAGTTTTTCAGGAAGTCAAGATCTTTTTGTTGGGTGACAATAGTTCAGAATTTTCTCACTATGCGGCGCTGAAATACGTGCCTTTCTCGCATATTCAATAGTTCGAGATCTTGATCAGCTAGAAAGTTGCTGTCTTCGGCAAAGTTGTTTAGGGGATCAAGACTTTTTGGCTGGTAAACAGTAGTTAAGAATTCTCTCACCACGTGGCGTTAGTGTACATGTACACTTCTCGCATATGCTATATCTCGTGATCCTGATTAGATAGAAAGTTACTGTCTACGACAGAGTTGTTCAAGAGGTCAAGGTCTTCTGGCTGGTGGACAGTACTTCATAATTTTTTCACTTCATGGTGCTAGTATACATGTGAAATTCGCCCATATAAAATATGTCAAGTTCTTGACCAGAAAGAAAATTACTGTCGTCGGCAAAGTTGTTCAGGATATCGCAAAATTTTTGCTCGTGGACACTACTAGCGCTAGTAAAATGTGAAATTCTCGCCTCTGATATATCTCGAGATCCTGACCAGATAGAAAGTTACTGTCTTGAACAAAGTTGTTCAGGAGGTTAAAGCCTATTTTTTGGTGCACAAAGTTTCAGAATTTTCTCACTACTCGGCGCTAGTATACACGTGAAATTTTCACGTATAAAATATCTCGAGATTCTGACCAAATAGAAAATTACTGTCTTCGGCAAAGTGGTTCAGGAGGTCAAGATCTTTTGGCTGATGAATTTTCTCACTGCGCTGCGCTAGTATATACGTGCAATCCTCATATATGCTACAGCTCGAGATCCCGAACAGCTAGAAAATTACTGTCTTCGGCAAAGTTGTTTAGGAGATCAAAGCTTTTTTGCTGGTGAACAGTAAATAGTTCATAATATTTTCGGTATGCGGCGCTCGTGTGCATGTAAAATATTTGTATATGCTATAGCTGAAGGTCAGGAAGTAACTGTCGTTTTCAATGTTTTACATGCGGCAAAGTTCTTCCGGATTGTGAATATGCAAATATGTTGTGTTCAAAGCTCTCTCATTTTATGTCCAATTTTTGATCTCCTTAGGTTATTTGAATGGTATGAATAGTATAGCATAAGGGTTCAACTACTACTTTTAACTTCATTTTTTTTTTTCAAGTCAAATATGAGAAAATCAATTATAATTCTTCAGAGTAAATTTTAAAAAATAGTGTAACTTCGGGTGAACCTTTGGTATACAAAATTTGAAAATGATATTGAGCAATTTGCCTCTTCGTATTTCCATTCAAAAAGAACGAACATTGGACGTTTTTAGGGGGTGTCCTTAAACTTATGATCGGGAGTGTACGGATTTATAAATTTCTCCATTCAACTCAGCAAAAGTGCCTCACTCTCTGAGTTAGTCTCGTTGTTCGTCCACACTAAAAACAGGGATTTTTTTTTGTTCTAGACCCCTCGATAAGACATTTTGAAATTAGCCTCAAACGAAAGGAAGACTCTAAACATTCATTTGGTGGAAGTTTCAGCGATATTGATCTTTTAAGATATTTTTTTCCATCTGAGATACGTTTTATCACTAATTTATCAGAGGTATACAAGTGGAAGACTAACCCCAATTTATGTATCCACAAATCTGCATGAAAATCTTCACCAGTAAAAGAAATCCAGAATATATTTGTCTTATCCCACTTAGGCTGATGTAAATTGTATTTTTATTTTATGATATTTGATATGCGAGAATTGCCCGCCAAGTTTTGAGAAATTTCTGAACTACTGTTCATCAGCCAAAAGATCTTTATCTCTTTAACAGCTTTGTCAAATAAAAAATTAAAAAATGAATTATAAATAAAGGACGTAAATAGTTAAGGAAAAACCAAGACATAAGTTCAAAAGTTCTAAGAAGACAGAGAATTATAAACCACGCTATAATTATTTTAATAGAATTGACTACCCCCTTGATCCCCTTTCACATACTTATACAAACATACACAGCTGGTATAATAAATTTGACAGATCGATGTCTTTCTATGCCACTTGAAATCACTGAAATGGGGTCGATTTTTGATGATCGAGTTCCACATATGTTATGTGCATGTGTACACATGAAAGCCATGTGTGACCACACATACTATTCATTTGACACATAAATTTCATGTGTACTTCTGAGTGGACTCTGTTTATGTGTGTTCACATGAAAATCAAGATAGATCACAATCATCATAGACTAAGAAAAAAAATTGTTTTTGAGTTGATCTCATCGGCCGTATGGAAAAGCATCTGCAACGGTCGATGGCACTTTGTCACAGCCTATATTCATACGAAGATTTTTCCAGCTTAAAGGTTGATCGTATTTCAAACTGGAATTATTCTGCTCTGGAGGGCAATTCCTTCGTGTTTAGCCACGACTCATGTGCTGCACTGTCACTGTTGTGTGACAGCAATACCGATGCCGTCAAGTAGCGATTCAGCCAAGGATCGAACCCGCAGCCGTCGACAGGCTGGGGCAAAATCTATTGCTGCTGACAAATCAATTTTCGGTACTGTAAATGGTGCTGACAACAGACAAGATGATTGGATTGGATGTTGGTTTTTCGTCATTGGTGACCGTGCCTCAGGTCGAGAGAGATGATGTAATTTGCGAAGGTTGGATGAGCGAATTAACACTCTGGTACGGACAGGTTCAGATGATGTCATTACTGAGTGAGGGAATACCGTTGTGCGTGGATGTTGACGATGGAGAGTCCCAGATTTGCTGGGATGAAGAAACAAATTTTGAAATTGAAGTAAAGTTACTAGTAAGTTACCAGAAGAGGTTGTCCAGTATGTATTTGACTCATAAAACCTGGAAATTTTGCATTCACATGCCGGTAAGCTCCAACTCGGATTAACTTATAATACCGAGACGCTGATTGGATAAGCTGTCAAATGTTTGCTTAGGATCGCATTGATTAACAGTGTTAATTAATTTAACACCGACATCGACCTCAAAGCAGCCCGACATTTGTGATCGCGATTTTATCCGAGGATAATACCGGTTGGAGCTTACCACCGTAAGAGTCACAATCAGCGATTTAATGATCGCTGAATGAGTGAGTGAAAATTAATAAAATCGCTGATTGCGACTCTCATGAAGGGGAATTGCCAGGTTTTGTATCGTATTAATAAAATAAATGATCATTACAGCTATAATTTCATAATTCCAAACAACATATGTTTTATCTAAAATGAGCTCAGCCGGTAAAGGCGCAGCTACAAAGCAAGACCATGCTGGAGGTGGCTGGGTTCGATTCCCGGTCCGGTCTAGGAATTTTTCGGGTTGGAAAATTTCTCGACTTCCCTGGGCATAGAAGTATGATTGGACTTGCCACATAATTATACCAATGCAAAAATAGTACAGGCATCGAAAGCTCTCAATTAATAACTGTGGAAGTACATCTAGAACACTAAGTTGAGAGCACGCAATAAGCTAATATGCGATATGCAATAAGCTTGAATAAGAAGAAGAAGAAGAAGAAATCAAATTATCCGTAGGGAAATTATCTGGGTGAAGTGCAACAATTATTGCACTACTAAAAATGTGCTCCAGTTTTGGCATTTAGCATTTAGGTGGCCTATCTAATTTAAATGGGTAGGGCCAAAAACTTGTGCCCTTGTCGGTATAGGATTGTACCATAACTGGTGTAGGGTAAATGTCGGCTTCGGCACCCATTGACTGTTTTCGGCAATCAAAATTTAAACGTTAATTTCACTATGTTTTACCATCAACACACTTCCCTGAATGTATCCAAATGATTCTTTAGTCTTTCAGCTTCAATCTGATTATATTTGTAGGACCGAGCAATCCTTTTATGCCAGATTTTTCTTCAAATGAAGCATACGTAATACAAAATGGGGCTGATTTCGAGTTGCCGATAATAGAACAGCTGGTTAACACGCAGTTCTAATGGGAAGGTTGCCGAAGAAAAAGAGGCTGCCGACAATAGTCACACTCACCTGAGAAGTTTAGAGCGTTGTAAAAACGCTTTCAAACAGTTTTGAAGAATTCTGTCGATTGGAATGGATAGAGAAGCAAGCAGCAGATGAATTGAAACAAACAGACACGTCATATATGTGCGTGACGCTGTGAAAATACTAATAGAAGTGCGGACGCTGCTTAGATTGACGAGAATACGTAAATTCCCCTATATGTCATAACTGGCTCACCTACCCTAACTGAATTGAGCGTAAGCAATCCATAATGGAAATAAACCACGATCAAACGATTGCATCTATAGAGTCACCGACCTCACATCTTTCCACCGTTCGATGACATCTCGCTTCAACGCCCCTCCCTCCCTAGTGGAGACCACACCTGACTCGTCAATGCGCTCACATAGGAGGAAAGAACCAGAAAACACTTCCAGGAACCGGCTGTACTGCTTCGCCGCCGAGGTTACCAGTAAGGTAGCGCATCATGTGGATAAGGCTTTCTCCACGGCCAAACAGGATGATTACAAACGACACTCGACGACGACGACGACTAGCACATTACGAAAGCGGATCTCCAGCGGGTTGCAACACACTTCGATCCGGCTAATTATCGCAAGAGCACTTTTAGTTTGAAGTCCGGACGTTTTTTCTATCGGAAGAAATTATTTAATAATCGAAACAAGGTGGAGGTGCTGCTGCTGCTGCAGTAACTAATGCCGTAATTGCAACCGTCGGCGTCGCGCGTCGCAACATCGTCACCTCGGCTGCGATCGGAAGTGAAAATAAACCAGCGACTGACGGAACTCGAAAAGTGTCGTCACGATGGGGAGCTGTACTACCTTGAAAAGAAAGACCAGGAACTCTAAAAACCTGCTCGTCGCCGCCGCCGTTGCAAACTACCTTATGTAGCTTTAAGGGTAATAATCGATATGATAAGCTTATTATGCGTGTGTGCGCAGCGTGCACGGTGAGAGTGGTGACGAAAGTTGTGAAAAATGTAAGTTATTTATCAATTAGCCTAGCGCTTTGGCATTGCGGCTGGGAGTTTGGGGGGAAGTTGGGACATTAGGCGAATTTGTGTGTGTGTTTTTTTTAGTTTTGGGGAAACTTTCAAATAGCTAGCAATTGCTCAAAAGCAGCAATACTGCATGTTTGCTAATGCAGATGCCCCGTTAGTGGGGTTCTTATCCATCAAAACCCCAAAACCGGGCATAAGTATCGACCAAGAAGACGCCTCTTAATACTGATAGGTCGTAAGTTGTTCAGCATGATTCTGGTCATCGCGAGCGTAGTCGAGGTGGCTGTTGAAGTTTAGCCGGTCTTCGATCATCACTCCTAGGTGTTTCAGCACGCTCGTCGGGGCATGCTCTCCGACGATGATTTCTGCCTGCCGAGCAGCTTCGCAGTTATTGACAACTAGCATTTCCGTTTTGTGGTGGGCTATCTGTGGTTTCGCTCCTTGCATCCTATTCTCTACCGTTGCAAACTCTTCCGTTGCTATCATTTCCACCTCATCTCGTGGCTCGCTTACCTCTTGTTAGACCAAGTAACACCTGAAATGATCCTAACCGATCTTCAGAACTAGTTCTTCAGAATCTTGCAAAGCTTGGTTTCTCTAGGCTAGCGATATGGAATGCGTTCTTGACGTTCTCCGTTTTGATGACTTATCGACTCTCTCTATCACTGTTCGGAATGCATCCGCCGTAGATCTTCCCTTCCGCCGTAGATCTTCCTTTCGAACTGCATCTTCGACAATCCCTGTTAGCTCTCCGTACATTTCGCTGTCAGCCTGTTGAGGATATTCCTTCCCAGTAGTTTTTCAAGTGTAGCCAGCAAGTCTATTGGCATATAGGATGCTGGATCACCTGGAGGCTTGCCTGGTTTCGGCAGCAATACTAAGTTCTGTATTTTTCATCTGTATGGGAAGTGACCTTCATTTAGACATTTCTGCAGCACCACTCTGATCATGTCCGGAAGCGCATGGATCTCTGTTTTCAAAGCCACGTTTGGGATTCCATCCGTACCGGACGCTTTCTTCACTTTTAATCCATTCTCATTGGAGACTTGCATACCCAGGGTGTCAACTCCCTCATATTCCAGTCGATTTTCAGAAACATTCCTGATATGGAAAACCATCCAAATTTTTCTTAATTCACAAGTTAAAACATGGAAAGGGCCAGGTAATCAATTCAAGCAGTAATCGGGGTGTTACTATGATTGATAACGATGTGTGATGGAGACAGCAACCTTCTTGATATCAATCAGCTTTAATCTACAAGAACTGATCTTCTAATATAAGATAATCCTTGCAGACTTGAAAAGTAAAACAAGTTATCATAGAGCGAACAAAACATTGTATAATCCTCAATATAATTTTTTATTATTAGGCTGCTTTCATTTTTTTTATCAAGTTCAGTTATTCGGAAAGCTAAATGGTGTTAGCTTTACGGAGCCGATAATTCATTTATTTATTATTAATAGATTTTCTTCCTGGCATTTGCCTTTTCGCGTTCACACAACGTTTTTCTTCCATGCATCAATTCTTGTTCTCCTTTTCTTCCTGCTACCTTCACATTTTCGAAGCTATCTTGTAAATAGTAGGCGTTATCCCGGTAACTGGGTTGCTGATTATGGGATTAGTTTTGGCTAGTTTTCTTTTCATTCAGTTACGCAGCCGTGTACGTAATTCTACCACTCTGCTTTTCGTCCTGTCGTTGCTTCTTAGGCTGCTTCGGAACCTTCAGGTACCCCTCCGTCTTACTGAGGAAGCTTATATTCTTATATTATATTCCCCTTCCGATTGTGGAACTGGGGTGGGGATTTTTTTTCACAACCATATATACACCACATACACCTGTGTACATGTCGAAGCACAGCTCAGCTGGAATTTTTTCCCGATGTGCCCTTCACTTTCTCAGATTTCCGCAGCATTAACGCTAGCTCATCGTCAGAAACCTCCGGTGGTAAGTCATACACACGCACATATTGAACATGCTGCCGTTCCATTCGCATAAAGGAAAATGAAATCTTTCGAGTTAAAAGCAAGGTTGCAAAGACTCATTTCAGCTAAAACAATGTTTTTCTAAATTATGAAATAATTAGATGCCATGATCAAACTTTGAATTGGTAGGATACAAGAAGAGGTTGCAAAGAATGTGTTTGACATATTAAACCTGTTTATTTCACTTCATGAGAGTCACAGTCAGCGATTTTTCACAAACTCACTCACTCACTCACTCACTCACTCAGCGATCAGCAAATTGCTGATTGTGACTCATAGAAAGCAAAATTTACAGGTTTTATGTTTCCAACGCATACTTTGTAACCTCTTCTTGTAAGTTACAAGTAAAACATGCCATCATACCATCTTTTGGTTTTATTATTCCGAAAAACATTATTTTAGCTGAAATGAGTCTTTGCAACCTTGGTTAAAAGTCATGGCATGCAGCACTGATTCTTCGGATTTAACTCCGCTAACCTCTAAGTGGCATCCATTTCACCAGGCATATTAATATTCACCATAAAGTATTAATATTAATGGCATATTAATATTCACAATGAAATAGTAATGATTCCATAAACACACATTGGACAGATAAAATTATCGTCTTTCCGCAACTCTTCTTGTCAGACTTTACACTTTAATCTTTTTAACACAAATTTGTTGTCACATTTACGGAACAATGGAACAAGTTGCACTTTGATGGGTTAGGCCATCTCTAACAATAAAAAATTGAATCGCCCCACACAAGGACACACACACACCGAAAATTTCCACATTTGGACTCAATGAAACATCGAAAGCATTATAATCAAATTTGAATGACATGAACGTAATTTTTAACTAGAAAAACAACCGCTGTAACTGCATAATCCCTCGGCTGTTGCTGCTCCAATCCAGTGCCATTCCCACAGTCTGTCTTTCGACCGGCACCACCTACCATTCAAAGTATAATTGGCAATGATCTCTCAGCAAGAGAGACACACATGCACTAACCTAATAGCGGCAACCAGCAAAATAATCAGTCAAATTAAACTCATCAAGGCTCATTTTTTATTGCAACAAATAAATAAATGGAGCTACCTATAGCGAGACATGTAGAAAGAAATTCCATTGGCTTACGTGTGGGCGCCTGTGCCAGCCGCACCAGCCTGCAGCTCCACCACAATCCACAAACAAGGTTTACGATTTCCCTCAACTGTTATTTCAAACGAACTAATCTGCAGGCGAAATTGGAGCGATTAGTCGCGCAATGAGATCGCAAAGTCCCGTGACTGGCACGTGAGACAAATATGCAAACTACCCCTCGGATCCTCGTTGGTCTGATGCTAATATGTCTACCTACCGATACATTGTTTTGCCCCATAAGAAACACTCGGAAATCGGAGATTAATGATTTACTCCGATTGCCTCTGGTGCGCTTGAGTCTGCTACTGGCGGTCATAAAAAACAGTACAACTTAATTAAAAATGGAATGCAAATTCGAACCGGAGACGTCTGAATAGAAGACTGTTGCGCGCAGCCAGTCAGTGTGTGGATTGTGACCATAAAATATAATTGAGATCCGATAAGGTGGCTGGTTTTGAGACACAGCTTCGTCGTTTTTTTCTGGGCCTAAGCGTAGGCGTTATAGAAGCTGTGCCATCACGAGGATATCCTGTCACCCATTTAGTTTAAGCAGGGTGGCCAGTGATTTTGCATTTTCAAATTCCCGGTTTTCCCGGTACAAACTTGTCGGTTGTTCATATTTAGGAAGAAACGAAAGAGTTCAATGATCACATTTGATTTTTAAATGGTGACCACGTGCAAATTTTTGAAGATAGGGGAAATGGATGTAATATCGGCCTAAATGCCTCTAATTTGGGCCGATACATAAATTCAGCTATCGACTAAATTTTCAATGGTGACCAAAAATTTCCATTAGTACCGTCCCAATGACGCGTTCATCTAAATAAAATTGATAAATAGCAGATTTTTAGCGATGGGCGCAATCTTAGATCCATAGGCCAACATTAGAGCCATTTCCCCTATGTGCGGGTTAAACAACTTCAGTAGCGTAGTTCCACGCCAAATGAATAATCGGAAGAACTCAACCTTCTGCAATTTTCATGAAACTTTGCATAAATGATAGTTATTAGCTACACATTTTTTTTTTAATTCGGCCATTTTGGATCTTTTTAAAATTAAAAAAATGGCGTCTTTGAAATTTTTCAAAAAAGTTTGCACAGAAACGGCACTTCTGATCGAAATGACGACTGAGACAAAGCTGTATGGAAAAACAATGTTTTTCTGAAAAAAAAATATATGTAGGGGAGAATGGTATACAACGCACCCCCTGGGCAGAACGCACCAGCGGACTTTCATTTGTGTTTTTCATGGCTTTTACGTAACTTTTTTGTTGTCTTATCAAGCAGCACTTCTAGCATAGCATCTGAACTCAAAATCCTGCATGATAAATCCCTGAATTGGATTAAAAATTCCAAGAAAAACTCAAAATAAAATGAAAAAGTACGTCTTACCCCGGGGGTGCGTTATGTACTGTTCTCACCTATATAAGAGAAATGGCTCTAATGTTGGCCTATGGATCTAACATTGGGCTCATCAATAAAAATCTGTTATTTATCAATTTTATCTAGATTAACGCGTCATTGGGACGGCACTAATGTATATTTTTGGACGCTATTGAAAATTTAGTTGATTGCTGAATTTATGTATGGGCCCAAATTAGGGACATTTAGGCCGACATTATATCCATTTCCCCTATCTCAAAACTATACGTGTCCGATTTATGCACATTAAAAAAAAGCTCATGAAAAATGCAAACTTTGGGAATGTTTAAAATTATGTAAAAATCGTAGAACATGCTGTTGTATTTTATATGGACTGTTTCAATTTGAAACTAGAACAGAAACGCACCCCTCGCAATTTTGAGTTGCACTTTCATTATTCGAGTACTAGTTTGCACCATATTTGCAACTGCTCGACTATTCTGTTTTATTTATGAGCGGCTTTGAAACACGAATGGAACTCTGTTTCAAATTTCTATGGATTTATTTGAGGAGCTTCTAATCCAACAGATGGCAGACGGCCATTCTGTTATTGTTCGGAGTCAACAAATAAATTTGCTATACATCATAAACATCTCTCAAGAAACCAGATGACTACTAATTTTTCCACAGATCTTCAGGTGTTTAGAGATCTACAAAAACTATCTGGATATGTTTTTCAATACTTATGGTTCATCAATTATTCTGAAGATCTTCTACTGTCCAATATTTCAAATCGCGTCTCTCTATTCTCTTATGATACCAGGATGCTCAGAAATTAATCCAAAGGCCATTAGGTGATCAGAGATCTTCATTAAATCCTTAGGATATTTTTTCATGCCTCCAGATTAAATAGGTTTATTCTGAAGGTATCCAACAATTCAAATCACGTCTCTCAGATATTCTCTTATGATACCACGTGACACAGAAATTATACCAAAGACCTTCAGGTGACTTCAGTGATCAGCTCTCCAAAAATTCTTTGGTTATTTTTTTTTTCAATACTCCTGGACGATCAACTATTATTCTAAAGATATTTAACTGTCCAACATTCAAATAACGTCTCTCAGAGATGATCTCGTGACACCAGGTGTCTCGGAAATTATTCCAAATGCCTTCGGGTGCTCATAGGTTTTCAAAAACTTCTCGGCATATTTTCTCAATACTTCCAGATGATCAAGTATCAGAGATTCCCTAGGTGTCTCAGAATTTATTGCAAAACCTTCAGGTGCTCATAGGTCTCCAATAACTTCTCGTGATATTTTTTCATTACTTCAGAATAATCAAGTTTTATTCGGAAGATATTCAACTGTCCAACAATTCAAATAACGTCTCTCAGATATTCTTTCGTGATACCAGGTGTCTCAGAAATTATGGCAAAAACCTACAGGTGCTCACAGGTCTTCAAAATCTTATCAGGATGTTTTGTCAATACTTCAGGATGATCAAGTATTATTCTGAAGATCTTAAACTGGCCAACAATTGAAACGTCGTCTCTTAGAGATTCTCTCGCGATATCAGCTGTCTTAGAATTATTGTAAAAACCTTTAGGTGCTCATAGGTCTCTAAACACATTTCTCGATATTTTTTTCCAAGACATCCTTGTCGCTGAACCCCTGCATTTATTGACAGCAGAATCGTGTGGGACCTTTTCTCGGGGGTCGAACTCGTTACCTGACACTGCATTAGGTTGTTGAAATCATCTTGTTCGAGGAAACATTCTTGATTCAGAAGGTGACCGTCCCGTGCTAAAATCACCTAAGCAAACAAACTTTGCACGCGCACACATATGTATGTAGGGATGAATATCAAACACCGCTTAAAACTTTGCATTGCACTGATCGTGTTTCAGTTTCATTTTTGACAGTTTCAAATATTAGAACTTTCAAGTACTTAGTTTGAAACAATTTTGAAACTCAGCATTGCGAACGGCTTAACACAAGGTTAAAACATTTGACCAAAAGTTCTTGTTCTATGATCTTTTTCAGTTTTTAAGTGTCCATGGATTTGAACATTCCAAAAGTTTGCATTTTTCCCTGAACATAAAAATCAAAAAGCAGGCGATATTTTGAGATGTTTGAGTTAGGGGAAAAGTTGGCTTCGGCAATACCTTAACCTATTATGCGCAGTCCTAGAGCACTCAAATTTGGCCAATAGTTGCTCTGAAACACAAAGTATCCACATGCCAAAATTGAGCTCTCAAGGACGTTGTTTACCCCCCTGACGATAATATGTTAAGGTATTGCCGAAGCCAACTTTACTTAAAATTTAAAAAATGCATTTTCCCAGAAAGAAATTAATTTCCTCTACAACTTTGTTTCAGACGCCATGTCGATCAAAAATGCCGTTTCCGCGCAATGATTTTTTTTTAATTTCAAGGACGCCATTTTTAACAAATAACAAGATCCGCCATTATAGCAAAAAAAAAAGAATCGTTGCCCATAACAAACAATTACGCAAAGGTTCATACAAATCGGAGAAGGTCGATTCAAAAATTATTATTTTTCGCTTTGTTGCCTAGAACTGCTCAGGAAGCAGTTTTAAAGCTAAAAATTCAACCAAATGAGTCACTTTATACATATTCAAGATTAAACCATTAATCATAACGATAATGTTTTGATCCATTAAATGCATTGTGCAGTAATCCCCATAGCTAATATTAGTACTGGTTCACTACAGTACATTTGATAATTTAAAACTTTTAACATCACAGCTAGGGTAGATGTACTAGTTATGGCTGTACGTTCCTATTATGGTGTGTTTCAATTATGGCCTTTGCGAATTCCATAGGCCATAATTTGAACACACCAGAATAGGAACGTATGGTCATAACTGGTGCACCTACCCTACAACAAACCAAATCAAACTTAACTGAAGCGGGACAAAAATGTCACAACATTTCTAAACTGTTTTCGCCGGCTACACTACATTTTCGCACACAACAGAAAAATGAGACCCTGCGCGGGTGACTCAGTTTTGTGTTTTTTTTTAATTTTGCTGTTTTCTGGCTAGTTAGTTTTTAAATCATTAGATAAGAATGAATATTACCACTCCAAGCATAGACATTAAAATTAAGCAAAATTGAGCGAAATAAAAATTAACAATCCAGTGACATTTTATTTTGCACATACACAAGCTTACGAGCAGTTATGCGACTGTCGACAAATGCAAGTGAGAACAATCTTCTGTGCTTTTACAAGCGGTCGATCAAAAGTGTATCTGTACACTTGTAGCCATGCACACGCTGACCATTTTCACATTGGATGATGGTTATGAAAAAAATGTCAACATTTACCAGCACCGGTTAACCCACAAATAATAATTATGAATCAGTCAACCCAGTGAGTTGGTTAACTAACCGGAAACGATCTATAGCGGTGCAGTGATTAAATACAAAATATAAAAAGTAAAAGATATTTTCGAGAGCTTCAGAACTCATTTTTTCAAAGCCCAGAATTTACTGAGATTTTTTATTTAATATCATTAGGCCGAACGCTATCAGACAAAAAACGGGTCATTAGATCAAATCACAAACTATGAGATTTAATTTAAAAAAGGGATTTTGAAATCTTGAACTTGATTACAAATGAGATGTAGGGAAACTCTTTGAAGACTCCGAAGCAAGAAAATATGTTAACATTCCTTATCTTGTGGAAAACAAATCATTGAAAATTAGGGATTTAAGATAAAAGACCCAAGAGTGTTTAAGTCACTACGATAAAAAAAACACATTTCGTTGTTCAGCATTTGAAATATTTCTGTAAGTTTTGGCTCTTGAAAACCTCTCATGTTCCAAAAGCTTGGACATTTCTCCATGTCCTAAATATTGAATTTAAAATAAAATCTGAATCTTGAATCTAGCATGAAATTAAAAAAAACCAAAGGCTCAGAATTTTAATTTATTTTTTAAATCCTGGATCTTAGGTTTTGTGTGTGTGTGTCCATCTTTATTCCCTAGGAACTCTGCAGGATTTCTGTAGCATATTTTAAAATAATGTTTGGAATCATCTTAGAATATTCTTATCTTAGATGTCTCTCTGGTATTCCTTTATAATTTTGTCCATAATTCGCATGACAATCTTCTTCAGAACACTAGTTGAACGCACTCTGTAATGATCATCAAATTGTTAATAATTCTTGCTGTAACTCCTAGGAATGTGCCGAAGAATTGTCCTGAAAATTCGGTTGGAGTTCCCCTAAGCATTCCCTTAATATTCTCGAGAAATTCCCATGGAACTAACCCAAGTAACAATTCAGTAACCATTTGGCATCCACTCTGATTTATGATGGTTTTAAAACGATAATGAACAATCCATTTAGTTTAAATACAGCATTTCAAAGTGTAAATTCCTACTTATTAATTCAGCTTTTTGCAGTTTTAAAAACCTATTATAGTCTGTCAAAAAAAGTAAAAAACTGTCTTGTTTTAAAAATAAATTTAAAACAGTTCTCAATTCCACCTTAAAACTGTTCTGTAATTCAAGCATAAACGCCATTAGCAATTGTTTATTAATGTCTTGATAAAATACTTTATAAACGTGTTCTATCATTATAAAAGCAACTAAAAAACCATTAGGTTTTGTATTAGGGCAAAAAGCATTTATTGTTGCTTTTTAGGCTTTCTAAAGTGCATCATAAACTCACCAATTACTCTGTTTACAAATTGAGCTTAAAATTGAGTTCCTCATCTCTGAGTTCTTCATAGTTAATAAAAGCCAAATTGATGAATTGGAAATCTCGAAGGATAGACGAAGTAGGATGAAAAATTCAAGTCGATTTCAGCAAAATTTACTTCTTCAGAAGAACCAGCACACCATCAACGACTGACTATCTGGCGGAGAAGAGTAAAATGAGCGTGGCCCTCGGATTCATAAAACATTGTCGAAAGTTTAAAAACATACCAGCCTTCTCCAGATCTTGTGAATAGATGCCAATCGAAATAACAACCGACAGCAAACCTCTGAAACTGTTAGTTAGCGGAGAAGCGGGTTTCCGATCCATAGCAACGATTTTATTCGGCGAAAGAATCAACTCTTCGAAAATTTCATTCAAGCGTACATGCCTGCATCGTTGGATGGTGCACTTCTGTAATCATCCGGAAGAAGGGGATCTTTTCGGGAACGATTGCGCTTCCGCTGTTCAAAATGCGAAATGTTGCCAAACAGTATCGCAAACTATCTGAGTAACTGCTCCCGATCCATCGGGAGAAAACCGCCTGAATGAACCTTGGATCCCACAGCACAACTATCGGAGGATGAACAAACTTTGACGTTTAACTTTTTGCAGGCAACTTTGCCTCCATAAATGCTGCCATAAATCTGAACGGGTTAGGATCAAGCAAAATGGCTTTAGATAAATTCAATTCAGCCTGCAAGTATTCTTCATAAAAGCCATTTTAAAACCTTATGAATTAGTTTTGGATTTCTTGAAAGCAAAACAATTTTTTCACAAATGACCCATGAAAATCAATTTTTATGCCAATTTTTTTTTTCTACTATGTAAAATAATTAGTCAAATCGACGTTTTACGAGGGTGGACTTATTTTTTTTTATGTTTTCACGTACATTTCACATAACATTTAATAAGGCACTTAAAACTAGGGCACTTTATGAGAACTATTGTAATAAATTTTGATATTCAACAAGATTTTGATAACAACAGTTTCTATTTTAATTATTTTGATAAGATCGAATTCATAAATCCTTTTCTATCTTGACTGATGCTTTCCTAGTGGATTTAGCAAGCAGCTAGGGGAAATGAATCGGAAATAGCATTTATTGTAGCTTTCAAATGGTTCTCAATGCGTTCTTCATACAACCTTTTACTGTAAATCAACCTTGAAGAGCTTCGAGAATACACCCTTCAGAACCTTCTCTCCAGGGTGGGCCAACTAGACATATTCTAGTCTTAATGAGGTTTTGAGTGATGGATTAATGACAAAATAGCCTTGACCAGGGTTTTATGAATGTTGTTTTATAGTTGCTTTGCAGTATTTAATAAAACTTAAAATGTTACTTGGGAACTTACAAATATGTTTTGAGTACTGTAAGGAATTCCCAAAAATTGTTTGAAATACTGCTTCTATGGAACTTTCCGTTGAATAATCTAAAAAAAAATATCACCCAAGAAATGTGTTGGTATTATTCTGAAAATTTTCATTGAATATACAATGGTGGCCTTTAAATTAGCACAATATGCCGATTTTCATGCAAACTAGCCAACTTTGGCATGTTGCAACTATGTTTTCGAATTATAAATGTGCTAATTAGTTGCCCATTTTCAACCAGCCCGCCAATTTCCGGAAAGCGCTTCTAATAATTTGTAATTACGTACACGCAAAATTCAGCATATTTGTAGTTCTGTGTTAAAATTTCAGCTCAATTGATCATAACAAAACATAGTTGCAACATGCCAAAGTTGGCTAGTTTGTATGAAAATCGGTCTATTGTGCTAATTTAAAGGCCAGCACTGTATATCTGAATTACTTTTGAATCTTGCTCCTTCCCTAGGAATTCGTTACAACTATGAAATTGTCACCTAAGAAATTACCTGCAGTTCTCCTACCAAATTACTTAGATTTACCCTTTAAACTTTGTCTTAACGGTCTTGGAATTTTGAGGTTCTATAGTAATTATAATACCGCAGAGTGACCAGTGAATTTTTATTTTCCCGGTTTTCCCGATAAAAATCTCACAAAATTCCCAGTTTTAAATATTCAATTAAAAACGAAAGTGGTCAATTATCATTTTTTAAATATAGTGAATACATGTAAATTCCTATAGGAAGCAAAACTAAAGGAAAGTTGAGGTTAATGTTTAAAGTATATTCAACTAAATGGGCCACTTGATATATTCTAAAATAAGCCAATAGTTTTAAGCGGAAGCTTACCACCAACAAATAAATAAATAAACGTTTTAAAATTTTCGAACAATGTTAGAAATAAACAAAGAAATTAATCTACATAAACCTTTTTTATTTACATTTGAATTTTTTTTTCCATGTCACACGTCTCAAAAAACGGACTCAAAAACCGCCGGGGCATGATGACTTTTCCCAAATTTTGAATACATTTTCAATATAGTTTCCATAAATAGTATTTTCATGGATTTATCATATGCAGCATATCATGTTCCTTACCATATTCTCAAAAAAGAGGTAAAAAGGGTTTTTTAAAAGCCAAAAAGTAATTTTGCACATTACCCCATTTTAAACTATGTATCACTTTATGTAAGCTCCAGATCTCATGTGCCATAGCCTTAGAATTGACTGAGAAACAGACATGTTTTGGTCACTAGGCCGAACACTGTCGGACTGAATGGGTCATTAGACCAAATTGTAGCCAGTGAAAGTGTTTTAGAATCCTTGAATTTGATTTCAAATGAGATCCAGAGAAAATTCTTGGAGTCCTCGATGTAAGCAAATATATGTAAAACTCCGTAGTCTGCAATATTAGAATTTTTAAACATTTTGGAATTCAGGAAAATTTCGAAGCTTGTTACGCTTTGACATTTGTTTAGAGTCTCAGAGTATGATTTATTTTTTAGATTTGTGATTCATAAAAAAAATGTGATTCTATATTCAGAAAAAAACGACATAGAAATGTTTTCATCAATCTGAGATACAAAAAATACACTCAAAATATGAGGTTCTGAAAAATTTCCAAGATTCCAAATTTTGCCCTGAAAACATTTCAAGGCTTGACATTTGGAAGAATTTCTAGAGTTTTAAAACTATCAAGATTTTTTTCATTGAATACTGCCGAGAATACCTATTGGATTTATGGTAGGATTTGAGGGGAATTAAAGTGTTAATTCCAAAGAAGGAGGATTTCTAAAATAAAATATAGGAAAATTCTAAGGAAGTTGTGACCAACAGTGGAAAAGAAAAACAAAATTGAATTGAATTCTTCGGTGATTCAGGGGAAAATTTAATGCGAACCGTGAGGAGAATATCAGGAGAATTTTGAGAAAAATTTCAAGATAATTCAATTGAGAGTTCTAAAAAAAATTTAGACGCAGAATTAAAAAGCTGTTCTGTGAATAATTTCGAAAGAATACTGGGTAAGTTTCAGAAAATAAGTTTAAAAGAATTCAGGAAAATATCAAGGAATCAAATTATTAGGAGAATTAAAAAAAATAATAATTTAAGGAAAGTTAAAAAACTTGAGAAGAGAATTCCAAGGGAATTCTGAGGGGAATTCCGAAGTATTTGTGATGAGAATTTTAAGTTCAAAGAAAATTTTGAGAGGGATTTCAAAGGAATCTATTTCTTCTACAAATTGCAAAGAAATTTATAGAAGGATTCGAGGGAAATGGTTATGAGAGTCTTAAGGAAATTCCAAAGTAATCTTCGTATGTTGAAGAGCTGGGCGCTAATAAACATAATCTTCCAAATTTATTATGAAATTTGGTTTACAATGGGCCAATAGCTGGAAGTCTCTTTAATAAAAAAAACCTAACCTGGTTTACAATGATGTTTAGTCTAATGAGCTGTAAAGTGCTATAAGTGAATTTCGTGATACAAGAACAATGTATCACAATTATTCTTTATCTTTTAAATAGCTTATAACACTTTACAACTTCCTAACTTGAACATGGCATTAGAGTCATCGGAAAGACCCATTTCGGCCTAAAAAACAATAATTCAATAAAATTTAATCATCTTGCGTGGAGATTGGATCTAATGAAATGCGTCCGATCAGATTGACTACTTGCATATCCGTCAGAGCAGCCTTGTTTGCCAGGCTAAACTCAAATGCGTTATACTTAACCGCCGTACATAGTGAATATAAGTATTTTTTAAATCGTGGCTGGTGATTGAACAGATGTTTATTGATTTATTGCTATAATGTTGGTCTTTATTGGAGGAGCCTGTATGAAGTTAGCTATATTTTAGTAAAACGGTCGATTTTCAACTGTTTACCTAGTGGACGAATTTTAAAGGGTGTCCACGATGAAATTGCCACACACAAAATTGATTCGCAAAATTCGAGTTTTCATCCGATTGCCATCAAATTTTCAGGGATTGAGAAATAACTATTAAACTTCATTTTACCATTTTACTCGTATTTTATTTACAGTCCATACGCAAATGCCCGCACCTTGGCCTTAACCCCGGCCATAAGATTCTGCACAACCTGTGAATCAACCGTTTTTTGCATGTAAACCCATACTTTCTTCAGTTCTTCGACTGTCTTCACTACCTTAGGTCGTTTAAGAAGGTGCTGCTTCATAATCGCCCAGTACTTCTCGATGGGGCGGAGCTCCGGAGTGTTGGGAGGGTTGAACATTTTCGGCACGAAATTGACCTTATTGTCCGCATACCACTTCAGCACGTCCTTGGAGTAGTGGCATGAGGCCAAATCCGGCCAGAAGATTGTTGGGACGTTGTGGGCCTTCAGGAGAGGAAGCAGCCGCTTCTGGAGGCACTCTTTTATGTACACCTGTCCGTTCATCGTGTCCTGGGTCACGAAAGGTGCACTCCGCTTCCCGCACGTACAGATGGCTTGCCAAACCAGGAATTTATTCGCAAATTTGGACATCTTCTGAGTGCGGACATGCTCCGGAACGCTGAACTTATCCTTGGCCGTGAAAAACAGGTTGCCGGGGATCTGTTTGAAGTCGGCCTTCACATATGTTTCGTCGTCCATGATGCAGCATTCAACTTTCGTCAGCATGTTGAGGTACAACTTCCTGGCACGGGTTTTGGCGGACTTGTTCTGCTTCTCGTCGCGATTAGGGGCCTTTTGTACCTTGAACGTTCGAAGCCCAGCCTTAGTTTTGGCCTTCTGGACAAAACTTCGGCTTAGGTGCAGCTAAGGAGGCGTTCGGATTTCGGTTGGCGTTCGGATTTCGGTTGAAGGCCCCAACTACGCGGTTGTGATTTTTGGTGTTGTACGGAATACTTTTTCCTTCACTTCTGGGCTTCCGATCGGTGGTCAACCGTTCCTCGAACCGCTTAATCACTCGCGACACCGTGGAATTCGCGATTCCCAACGTTTTAGCGATGGAACGATGCGAGAGATCCTTGTTCTCGTGATGAATGCGCAAGATTTTATCACGCACGAGCTGTTCTTTCGACTCCATTTCCGCGAGTTTTGATCACAGGACTTTAAAACTTGCAGGATGTAAATAATGCACTATGAACTAAATCCACCCAAATTTTCATTAAATTCTACCCAACGGTTAAAAAGTTAGAGCAATTTCATAGTGTGGCAATTTCATCGTGGACACCCTTTAGTAAAATTAGTGGCAGACGAATGATCTTTATTACAACTAAAAACGAGCAAAATTCCAAGAAGTTATGTTCATTTTATTTCAAGAAAATTAGATTTTTCAAGAAAAAGGCATTTTCCTTAAATTGCTCTAACTTTTTGTAAACTCAACCAAATATGCCCAATACTGAGCCAATAATTGATAAATGTATGCTGAGACGTATCTTTTTAACTTGTGTTTTTCTAAAATTTAAGTACTGCTGTACGATCAATTTTGAGATACACTGTATGTAATTCTGTGACTAAAACATGTGCTCGAAAATGTATGCACTAAATCAAAGTGCTGTGTAATGGACGACGAAACATGCGTGAAAGTGGATTTCCTGAAATTATCTTGGCAATAATATTTGAAAGATATAATTAAGAATAAGAATCATTCAAATTCTGCTGCAATACACTTGATTTGGCATACAAACTGTACAACCAGGGAAGGGTCAAGACTTTCACGAGTTATCAATTAGCATACTTCCATACACGAATGTCTGCAAAAACGGCTTTTTTTTTTAAAGACGTCCCAAATAGAGCAATTTTCTAAATTTCCAAGAACTCAGGCCCATCGAGAAATATTTAGCTGTACTAAAGCAGCAGCAATGAAAATATTATGGGGGGGGAGCAAGTTGTGCAGCAGATATGAGTTCAGAATGGAAACATGTTGAGAAATACGAGCCTTTAAACTGAAGTTCGTCCCAGAACCTTGAAGAAATGGTCCGTGTCTTGGACCTTTTAAAAAGGTATTTAGTCCAAGAACTTTTCCCTGGATTTAGATTGTTCAAGTCTAAGCCTTCTATAAAAATGCATTGTTTGCATTGGCGATATCATTATATTTTGTTTTGCAATTATGAATAAGGATTGAAACATATTTCCTTGAATTCAAAGAAAATTTCCTGAGATTCCCTGAGTTTTCTGATCATTAATGGAATTCTCTGAAATTCCCCGATTTTCCAGGTATTTCCAGGTAGTCGAAACCTTGTTGAAATTTCCATCTAATCGGAAATCTTCTTGTCAGAAGTAAACAGGTGACTTCAGTGACTACATTTTAAGAAATAGTGACTTTTTGGGCAAAAGGTTTAGTTACTGACTTGAAAATAGTGACCTAACCACTAAAATGAATGACCTACTACCAGCCCTTTATGATACAAGCTTAGTAACGATTTTGGTGACTGTTTAAAAAGATGCGGAGCATCATTTTAAGCAACTTCTTAGAAGTCGCCTAGCCCCGAAAACGTAAAAAGGTGAGAATAAGGTTTTTTTCAGAACGGCCCCAGACACCAGACGATGCATCTGTATCATTATGCTCCTGCAGAGCAACTCTTGACATCACAGTTCTAGTCCTCTGCCACCACCTTTTCGATAGACGCTTGGCCTGCATTTTGAATTGTTATATCCTTAACGAGCGACCGACACAAAGGAAAATCAATTCCGAACCTACCCCAAGCGCATTTTGGTTGGGCGCACACCAGACGCTTTCGGTCTAATTCACTTGCTAGGGGTACTGACTGACTGGGAGCTCACCAGACGAACCCGCGTCGTCGCGACCGACAGACGGCAAGTGGAAAAAGAAGAAGCATTTCTTCCAGCAGATGCAGCATCCGACCCGACGACGAGACGGAAAATGGAAAACGAAGACCAAAAAAAAAAACGGGACACCATTTGTGATGGCCCCTAAACAAGAAGTCGGATGCAACGAAGCGAAAACCCCCTGATACACCCCTGCCGGCCCCCAGCTGCCACTGGGATCCTGTTTGTTCGGCTCTGGCTATGTACTAGACGATGTCGTTTTTTCAGCTCTGCAGATAAATTGCCCCGGAGTCTGGCTGCGGCCCAACTGTGTCCCAACGGTGGTGGATGCAATCAGAAGACAAAGCAAGGACTTTCTGCAGCTCTTGCAAATGGAAATTTACTCCTGCCGAGACGTTAATGGGGCGTAGTCTGATTGTTGTTTTCGTTCTGAAGTGTTCCGATTTGAACCCACCGTAAACGGCAGACTTATGTACCATGTGACCAGACATTTACCGAGCACACTATTTACCATCTCCGAGCATGATGTCTGTAACAGTTTCGCATCCTTCTGTGCACCTCAACTGAATATAGGAGGAATATTGTTCCGAATTCCGAACCGTCAAGAAGCTTCGTTCCTGACCTTTCCCACTAGCATACCGGATTGTGATATGGCAGAGGTATATTTCGAGATTATTGACCATTTATCAAAGGGTTTGAAAACCGTCATAAGAGGAGTCTTATCTCTTAACACAAAACGCAAGAGATGCAAATCAGTCTATTAATCTAATTGGTTTTAATGTTCAAGCTAACATCAACTCTAAAGCAATAGACACCTCTATAATCGCTCGTGCCGCTTGAATGCCTCTGCTCTATGACTACGCCAACCACGCCAAACATCCATTCATAGTTCACACCATCTTTCTGCGATATCTTCATCATCAAATCTCACCACCGCCCCAGCGAAACTCCCATTGACAGAGAGCATATCTGTAGTGCCGCAATCGCACACTCGGCTTGGCTTGAGACTCCGTATGTTGTGAGCTTCAGCTTATCTGCTGCAAAACGATTTGCGCACCCACAAATTGCACGCTCCACATATCGCTTTAATATGTATACATTTATGTTTATCTTTCTGCGCTCCATATTATGCTACCGAGTGAGCCCTTGCAAGGCAGCAGCATCAGGCAGCGTGGCAACATCACATTAGAGAGACACCAATAATTGCCAAGTTTGGTTTATACGTAGCATCTACCTGTCGACCAAGACGGTTGTTTTTGTTTTCAAACCACCACGACCGTTTGCTGCGCGCGATTGCAAGTTATGAAACGGATGGCCAATGGCAGATGAAATGGATCAATCCACGCGCGCGGAGCGGAGGGAAAGAGAAAAATGCTCTTATGTTTGTGCTTTCAACATTCATCACGCAAGTTGTCATTTCGAGTATGTACGACGATCGCTGCTGATGCACGGGTGCAGCACCGTTGTTGTTGTTGTTGTTGCTGCTGCTGTCAGGTAGTGGGTTTTGGAGTGTGCAGATTCCATGATGTAATTGGCGTACTTGGAATAGCGATCCGCCGGGCGATAGTGGAGCGTGGGAGTTTTCGAGTCAGTAAACTCTGACTGTTGATCATTTGTCAGGTCCGATCGCATTGTGGAGCAATCATCGAAAAATATCACCGTCCGTTTACTCAATTAGTGTTGAAATGAGTCATCAAGTGACATAGCTGAATTACTTACATAATTTTTAATACTTTGAAATTAAACTGTGATTCCATCGTGGAATTGTGATGTTCATGAGCATGAGCTTTGATGACCGTACAATTCGTAGTTGACCAGATCCAGCGAAATATGCACAACCATCCAATGCTTGGGATTTACAATCCTTTGTCAGTTTTCAAACTTTGGCGAAACAGCACTTCAGATCAGGACAACATTCGTTGTTACTAGAAACAGAGTATACCTTTCCATCTCCAATGCTGTCACAGGAAGGGTAAATTAGATTTGGAACCACGTAGGAAAGTTATGCTATATTTTGAATTTGATAAGCAAATAATGCGACCCTATCAATTCAGTAATGTAATGCTCGGGATTAGACCCACGATCTTCTGCTCAGCAAGCAAAAATGGTCGATATTAGGCCACCGAGCCCCATTCATTAGAGTGACTGATGATATGTTGTTAATCCCGTCGACATAAAGCCATTCAAATGACGTATCCGGTAGGAGTTAACAAATGTTTTCAAGTCCGTAAAACGGGGTATATTTGATAATAAGGGTAACTTTGATAGTAGAATATAATGATTAAATTTACTCTCTGCACTATTTCCGAATAGGAAACATGGTTCAATTTTGTAGCTTAGGATATTACATTGATATCTAATTGAGTTTTTACATAGGGGAAATGGATGTAATGTCGGCCTAAATGCCCCTAATTTGGGCCCATACATAAATTCAGCAATCAACTAAATTTTCAATAGCGACCAAAAATATCCATTAGTACCGTCCCAATGACGCGTTCATTTAGATACAATTGATAAATATAAGATTTTTAGCTATGGGCCCAATCTTAGATCCATAGGTCAACATTAGAGCCATTTCCCCTAGTATGTCTTACATATTTTCCAAATAGAGGAAATGGCTCTAATGTTGGCCTATGGATTCGGCCCATCGCTAAAAATCTGCTATTCATAAATTTTATCTAGATGAACGCGTCATTGGGACGGTACTAATGGATATTTTGGTCGCTTTTGAAAATTTAGTCGATTGCTGAATTTATGTATGGGCCCAAATTAAAGACATTTAGGCCGATATTACATCCATTTCCCCTATCTGAAAACAATATTCTTGTTTTTCGCCTGTTTGAAAAGGCACTCAAATAATCACGTATTAAATGTATTTCAAATATAGCCATCACAAATTCACTGTTGTCTTCTTATTGCTTATCATGTTTCTGATTATATACACATTCAAAGATTCATATTTCTTGAAGTAAATTGTTTGAGATTCACGCTTCATCTTTTTTCTACATTTACCGAGTATTATCAAAGTAACCTTAATACAAATAAATGATGTTCGGTTACCACACAACAATAAAATAGTGAAAATGCAATATTTTTCCGTTACACGTATTACTAACGAATTGACTCTAGGATCCTCAATATTTGTTTTAAAAATAAATATATTTGAATTGTTGTTCAAAATATTTAGAATACTTAACAAAACATGGTGTCTATTAACTGATGAAAAATAAATCCCTTCATATTCCCTGATTTTCCAGCCGTTTTTCTGAAAAATTGCAGACAATGTTGGAGTGGTAGAAATAATTGAAATCAAAAGAAATTAAGCTTACTGATTAAAGTTTGATACATGAATTTACAGTTTTTCAACTATAATTTACTGGAAAATTATTACTTTATGTAAAACAGTAAAAAAAAGTTATCTTCCATTTAATTCCACTTAATAAATTTTGGTATCCATGACAGATACGTATTTCGACTACAATGTGCAGTCTTCATCAGTGTCATTCCCATTGAAGAACTTAAGTACTCATCCCCTAGGTAAAAAAGTCAAGATCACAGGTAAACAAATGAAACTACAATGTGTTGAATCTTAACCTACCTAACTAATAAAAACCAAATATTTAAGTAAACTAAAGAAGAAAAATCTATACAACTCTTTAATAAGGAAAATCCTAAAGGCTTGGTAGCCATGACTTTTTTACCTAGGGGATGAGTACCTAAGGGGGTTTTTTTTTTTTTTTTTTTTTTTTTTTTTTTTATACAGGGGGGAATCTGCTCACAGACACCTGAGAAGGAACTCAGGGTGTGGGGATGGGAGAATTTCACTCCCGACCCACTAAACCTTACCCTGTGCGCTTGGCCCTTGGCCTCCCCGGAACCGCCCGAAGGCATTACTTCGTGGGAGGGGCCGCTGTAGCGCTATGGCGCCTCTCTAGCAATACTCTAACGATCTGGTCGGGCAGTAGGTAACTGCTGCTCGGCTCGCCACTGTCGTTGTAATACCGAAACTATGTGGGTGACCGCAGTCACCACCGCGCTCCAGTTCTCGGTGGTACCACACATCCTATGAACGATGTTGTCCGGACTGGTATCCGCTCCGCATATCGCTAGCATAGCGCTCGATACTGGCTCGAAACGTGGACAGGCAAACACGACGTGTTCGGCGGTCTCCTCGACACCAGCACATGTGGGGCAGGTGGGAGTACTTGCATGTCCGAACCTATGCAGGTAGCTCCTAAAGCAGCCATGGCCTGACAGGAACTGTGTCAGGTGGAAGTTTACTTCCCCATGGCGCCTGTTGACCCAGCTTGATACGGAAGGTATCAAGCGGTAAGTCCACCTCCCCTTTGTGGAGTTTTCCCACTCCAATTGCCATCTCGCGGTCGACACAACTCGCGCGTTGTTGCGCACCCCTCGAACGGTCCTCGCGTCATAACACGCCACATCCTCCTTAATGATAAGGCTGATTGGCATCATCCCTGCTATGACACAGACGGCCTCTCTCGAGATAGTGCGGTATGCACTGGCCACCCTTAAGCACATTAGCCTGTGTGTACTCTCTAATTTCTGCCTGTGGCAGTCAATATCCAGTACCGCAGCCCACGCAGGGCCGCCGTATCTGAGGATAGATACTACGACCCCAGCGAGGAGCCTGCGCTTACTGGCATTCACTGCCGAGCTGTTTGACATCATACGGGATAATGCCCCCACAGCCATAGACGCTCTCTTGCAGGCGTACTCGACGTGGCAGCCGAAGCTGAGCTTATCGTCGAGCATAACCCCCAAGAGTTTTAGAGAGCGCACAGACCTAATTGTGCTTCCGCCGACTGTCAACGTTGCATGCTGTACTGACATGCGATTGTTGACTACGACCACTTCCGTCTTGTGATGGGCGAGCTCCAGTTTCCTGGTTCTCATCCATTCCTCCACAAGCCTGACGCAGTGGGCCGCTGTCAGCTCTACCTCCTCGAGGGATTCCCCGCAGACTACCAGCGTGACATCGTCGGCAAAACCTACAATTTTCACGCCTACCGGGAATTTTATCCTCAACAGTCCATCGTACATGACGTTCCATAACACCGGGCCCAGGATGGAGCCTTGTGGCACACCTGCGGTGACTCTAACGCATTTTTCGCCATCTTCTGTGTCGTACGTCAACACACGATTCTGGAAGTAGCTTTCCAGAATCTTATACAGCCCTCCGGGAATTTGGAGCTGGTGTAGCGAGCGGGCTATCGCCCCCCAGCACGCGCTGTTGAACGCGTTCTTCACGTCTAAGGTTAGCACCGCGCAGTAGCGAATGCCCCTTCGTTTCCGATGGACCACCTCTGCCGTCTGGATGACGTCGCGGATGGCGTCCACCGTGGATCTGCCCTTTCGGAACCCGTACTGGCTGCTTGACAGGCCGTCTACACCTTCGGTGTAGGCCGACAGCCTGTTGAGGATGACCCTCTCAAGCAGTTTCCCAGTGGTGTCCAGCAAACAGATGGGTCTGTATGCTGACGGGTCCCCAGGGGGTTTTCCTGGCTTCGGAAGCAGCACCAGCTTCTGCCGCTTCCACGCGTCTGGGAAGACGCCTACGTCCAGACAAGTCTGAAAAACAGAACGGAACATGTCTGGATTTTCCGCAACGGCCGCCCTCAGAGCCACAACCGGGATCCCATCTGGGCCCGGGGCCTTGCCCACCACCAGCGACCTGGCAATACCGCCAAGTTCACTGTTCGTCACTCTAGACACTTCTCCCTGATCCGCGCCTGGGATCCGCGGCCAGGAGTCTACGTCCCTACGCGGGAACAGGAACCCAACGATCGGAGCCAGTACCGCTGGTGATCTCTCCGGGGGTGCCGTCACGCCGCGGGTCTTTGCCATGACCACTTTGTAAGCATCCCCCCATGGGTTCGTGTTGGCGCTTTGGCATAGGCTGTCAAAGCACGCGCGCTTGCGTCTGGCGATCTCTTTATTGAGGGCTGCCTTAGCCGCTCGGAGAGCGACGCGGCGTTCCTCGCGAGATTCAGTCGTACGAGCTCGTTGCATCCTCCTTCTCGCCTGGAGGCAAGACGCCCTGAGGATAGCAATCGACTCGCTCCACCAGTACACCGGTCTGTGGCCATGCCTGGGATAGGCTCTCCTAGGCATGGTTGTATCGCACGCCCTTGTCAGTGCTGCTACCAGTTCTTCCCCCGTCAGATCCGGGGTTATTCGCTCCCGCCTCAGTGCTTCGCCGAAGACCTCCTCCTCGAAGAACGACGTCCGCCAGCCTCGAGCGCAGGAAGAATTTCCTCCTGCCACTCGCCTCTCACCTGGCCCCACACTGTACCGAATCGCCTGATGGTCACTATGAGTGTAACCCTCATCGACCCTCCAGTGTAGGTTGCCCTCCAAACTCGGGCTGCAGTATGTCACGTCGATGACGGATTCTGCACCATTCCTTCTGTAGGTACTGACCGAGCCGGTGTTGGATAGTACAACGTCCAGCTTGGCCATTGCCTCCAGTAGGATGCGTCCTCTCTGGTTGGTGTGGTGGCTACCCCACTCTACCGCCCATGCGTTAAAGTCGCCCGCAATGACCACCGGTCTTAGGCCGACAAGTACCGCAGTCAGTCTGTCCACCATCTGCGAGAATTGCTCGATAGACCACCTGGGCGGAGCATAGCAGCTACTTAAGTATACTCCGTTAACCCTGGCGATCACGAATCCCTCGCTCGAGTTGGACACGACTACCTCCTGAATGGGGAAGCTCCCCATCGTGCATATCGCCGCCATCCCCGACGCGTCCGTGACCCAATTCCCGTTGCCGGTTGGGACGCGGTACGGGTCAGAGATGATTGCGACATCCGCTCCCCATTCCACTGCCGATTGCCACAGCAGTTGCTGGGCAGCCGAACAGTGGTTCAGGTTCAACTGCGCTACCTCGAACATGGCTGAGCATTGCTCTTTGCCTTAGCAGCATTGCTCTAAGGGGGTTAGATTTTGATAAGTTGTTTAGTGGGATAGCAAAATTTATTAGGTGGAATTAAATGGAAGATAACCCTTTTTTTGCTGTTTTAAAAAAAGTTCGTCCATTAATAGGCACAAGAGCCTGAAAAATAAACGAATTATTAAAAAAAAAAAATAATAGGCTCATTTTTTGAAGTTGTGGAAGTTCCTTATTTTGAATCTTATAATTGAGGAAACCATTGCTTCCTAAGGATATTACTATTTTAATAACACTGTCGTTATTATAGGTTAAACACAAATTTCTTCGTTTCCGAGTACATCAAATCTTAAATTGAATTCATATAATATTTTAAGCAGCTTTTCAAAACCCCAGGATAGCAAAAGCCACATCATAAGTGTCTTAGTTTAGAATCTTGAAAATGTTTCTTAACCTAGAACCCCTGGGATCATGATATTTTCCGAAGTCCAGGTACAAAAAATAATGGAAAATTCAGGATATTGAACATTCCCTCAATATGGTACATTGAAATTTTTCACAAGTTCAAAAAATTTTAAAACTGCTCGAGATTTTCCTGTGCCTGTAATATTTTTAATATTTCAAAGTCCTTGATATTGCTTTTTTTTTAAATACATTAATTTAAAATCTGATGATTTGAAATTATGTTTTACTCAGGAGATTGATTTTTTTCATGTTCTAAGATCTTAATAAAGCTGTTTCCAAGTCCGAGCTCCGATAAATTTCAAATAACCCACAATCATGGTTTTTGATTTCAGACCCGGGGATCAAACAACACTGAATCAATAATTAAAAAAAAAAAACTCAAGTACACTGAAGTCTTTTTTACACGGTTTTTTTTACGCGGTTTTTTTTTTACACGGTTTTCCACGATTTACACGGTACGTTTTTAACGATTTCTCGACAACGATGCAACCTATCGACTTGATTCCAATCACATTATCCGTTTCAAGCTATTTGTAATCGAATGGCATACTTAAAAAAAAATCACAATTTTTGGTGTAATTACAGAAATTTTTAAAATATGTCTATATGGACCATATCATGCTTTAATTACAAATGGCATCAAAATCCGATTTTTTAAAAACATTTAAACATGCGAAAAATCAAAATCTCGTAGGTTTTTTTTTACACGGACCGTATCCACCGTGTAAAAAAAGACCTGAGTGTATACAAAACCTTGCAAACCTTTCTGGTTTAGGATATTAAAAATATTGATGCAGAATTCGTTGAAACTCAAATGATCTAGAATCTAATCTTAGCCGTTGTCTTTTAACAAAATTTTCCTAAGTACGAAACCTTGAAACTGAAATACGTCCCCGAGTCTTGAAGAAATGATCCATATCTTGTAGCTTCGGTAGCCTTGGTGCTCAGCACGGAAAACAAATCAAGGAAAATAAATGTTTCACTTTAAAACATGATATCATTATGGTTTGCAATGCAGTTATGAATAAGGATTGAGATATATTTCCCTGCATTTAAAGAAAATTACCTACATCCCTGAATGTTCAGATCTCAAATAGAATTCCCTGAGATTCCATGATTTTACAGATTTTTAAGGCAGTCGACACCCTGCAAAACAATACTTTCAAATTAGGGATTTGACCCCCGCCCATTTAGTAAGCAAAAACGGTCGCCACAAGGCCACCAAGCCCCTCATATCTCTACAAGACACTGTACCGATAGGAACACCTTGATCGTGTGTTGGTTTTACCGATCAAATTTAAATATACTGAAAACGAGGTAAACCCCGAATTTGGTAAAGAAAATATTTTTAAATTATTTAAAACTTTTAAATCAAAAGACACGCAGGGTGGCCAGCTAATTTGTTTTTTTTTCAAATTCTCGGTTTTCCCCGGAAAATTAATTCAAATAATTTCCCGGTTCTTAATATTTAGAAAAAAAAACCGGAAATGTTAATGACCACGTTCGAAGTGATTTTTTGGGGAAAAAATCTGCAGTAGCAAAACTACAGGAAGAATATTAGCTGATAGCATATTTAACTTAATGGGTCGCATGATGCATTAAAAAAAGTCTATACTATCTATGGTTTGATCCATTACATACGTTGTTCAGTCATCACACAATTGAGGATGAGCAAATAATAATTATGAATCAGTCAGTCCAGCGTGTAAGCCAACTGAATGCGTCATTAGACCGAATTGTAAACAGTGAGATTTTTAATATAGAATTTTGTTTAGAAATATTGAACTTGATGCAAATAAGATCTAAAGGGTGGCCACTAAATTTAATAAATTAAATCCTCGGTTTTTCTCGGTTTTCTCGGGTACCCAGCATATCTTTTTCCGGTTTCATATCAACAGCTTAGTATGGTAATAAATGTAAAAAACGAGGGTATTTTATTTTAAATGCAAAAAACTAATGAAAACCCGCTATTCCCTTTAATGAGAAAAACAACAAATTTTCAGAATTATGAATGTAATATATGAAATAGACAATTAAATGCAGTTTTTTTTTAATGTTTCTGAAAGTATTAGAAAATCCTTAAAACATCTGCAAAGATATCCTGAGATAAGCTCAAAAGAAGTAAATCCAAACATTGAAAAAAAGTAGTAAAATCGAGATGGTAAGACTATGATTGAGACTAAATTTCAAGATCCCTGGATCTTGGAAAACTGTTCAAAATTATGGTGCTTTAAATTTCAGAAATATCTGGAAAGGGAGTCATTTTTCAGATTCTGTCAAGTGAAAAGTTAAGTTGCCAACGTTCTGAAAAAAATAAAAATATTCAAAATGACAGACTCTGGGCTTGAACAAATATTCGAACATAGAATAATTATTAACTGAATTCGATTAAAGTACAAACAAAATATTATAAGGATCTAATTCGCGTTTATTTCCCCGTTTTTCCCGGTTGTTTTCGATTTCTGGTCAGTTCCCGCACGCTATGTCTAAAGGCACCTTTTTTTCAACTTTAATGTACCTCAGTTTTTTCATCACATGAAGTTAGTAGTGATCCTAACAATCAAATCTGTGAAGGATTTAAAATATTTCATCTTGGGTTTTTTTTAGAAAAAGTGATTTGAAGTATACTTAGCTGTTTATGAAGGCGTATATGGACTATTGACGATACAAAACTGTTACGGATCGAAACAAATTCAGCTGAAAATGATTCAAAAGTAGATTAAAGTAGTCAAAAGATTACGTTTCACTGAAACAGTAAGATTTCCTCTTCGGTACCGTAAGATATCGTAACTTTGTCATGTTTAAATTAAATAAATAATGCTTTAGTCTCTAAATTTACTATTTGAACTTTGTCGCTGATGGTCATTTCCCATGTAAAATCGTGCGCTGAATTCAAAAACGTAACCGGTAGGATAGTTTTCTAGATACAGCTAAAACAACAACTCGGGCTGTAATGAAGCTATATCAATTATTTTAATACCAAATTAAATGTGAGAAGATTTGATTTTGATCAACTGGTGCAATAGTGATATTGTTGGCACAACCACTACAAACATTTGTATTTACCGTGCTGAAAAACTTTGCTGAAATCCAATTTTTCTTGGAAATATGCAACACAAAAAAAGGCTATTAATTAACAACAATACCACTAATCTCACTGCCAAATGATGTTCAGCTGAGCAGAATAAAATGTTCTCATCTTTAATTTGGCGTTCAAATAATTGATATAGCTTTATCAGCCGGAGATATTTGTGTTTTAGTAAAAAAAAAACCTTTTGTTTTTAAAGAGAAATTTAAGTTTTTAGCTGTATCTAGAAAACTATCCTACTAACATTTGTCTGACTACAGTTTTGGATTCAGCACACGATTTTACATAAGAAACATCAGTCAAACATTGAAGTTCTTTTTTTTTACTTTTATTTGTAAACTAGTGTTATCAATTCCATCTGTTTCATCCATTCTTATCAATGCTTACATAAATATCTAAAGATAATGATAAAAAAAAACTTGGTGTTGCCAAGCAAAGGAGATTACTTCATATGAGCACTATTATACTGTACCACCATTTTCAACAAGTTTTTGTCGTATCTTACATTATTTTCCACTGATTTATAGCTACTCCATGTTTCAACAGCTTCACTTGTTTTTACCGTGAACCAGGCTAAGACTTTTCCTGTACTCTTGCAAAAATCTATTATGTGATATTTAACAAATATGGAATTTCGGGGCTACCGGAAGGTTTCGGTAGACCAACTTTCACAAAAAGACCTGTGCACTCACCGCTGAGTTAATCACTAAAACAATGTCTCATATTAGCATCCATATTGTCCAAAACCTTTAGCTGATGGTCAAAATTGCATCCATCCAAAACTACACGTTTGTCAAGCACCTACAATGGTTACCAGCAAATCCAAATTGTGCATGCCGAGTCGCATTTGCGGCAACCACCCAATTTGAAGCGTTATGGTCGATCATATTTCATAAGGGAAGCGCAAAAGGGAAAGATATATCGCAACAAATTATCTCTATCATACCTGTTTTCTATAAGACATGGAGTTTAAGTTGTTCCACCAACGACCCAATGAGACAGCTTATACCTAGAAGTTACATTCAAATCCAACTCCCTGTTCATAAGTTTTTCCTTGATTTCGTTGAATTTCGATGAAATTCTTCAAACTTTTCTGATGTTCTTAGAAGTTCTTTGAAGTTTACAGAACGTCTCTGAGTTTAGCATTTCCTGGAATTTGCAGATATTTCTTTAAGTTCACAGTAATTTCCTTATGTTGTTAAATTTTCCCTGTGGTTCACAGACCATCCTAAAGTTTGCAAACATGCCGTGGCGTTTAAAGAACTTTTTGCAGAGCATCATTGAAATTCATATAATGTTGCTATAGTTCACAGAACTCTCTTGAAGTTCGTAGAAATTACCTAGGAGGACACTGAACTCCCCTGAAGCTCACAAAACGTTTCTGAAGTTGGCAGAATTTTCCAGAAGTTTATAGAACTTCTCTGAAGATCGAAACATATTTTTCAAGTTTAAAGAATTTTCCTTAAGTTTGTAGAACTTCCCTGGAATTCAATAAACTTATCTGAAAGTTGGTCTGATTCTTTGGAGAAACGTCTTTAAAGTTTGCAGAATTTTCCTGCAATTCACTACAGTTCCCTATAGTTCGCCGAATTTCCTAGAAAGTCGCTGAACCTTCCTGAAAGTTTCCTTAGACAAAATATGGGAACTGCAATGAAGCTCTGTATTAATTCAAGGTGATGGCTACCTAAACTCACAGTCCGTAGAATTTTATAGCGATGATTACAACCCCAGAAGAAAGGTGCTCATTTTTCTATGTGTTGTTTCCACCTTCGCTCAAGCGAAGCGCTACTGTATCTGTCGCTTGGATTCTGGAAAAGTTGCCAGTCTTCCCAATATCTTCGAATTATCTTAGTACACTCAATACTGTTCTTAAGCGATTTTTTTCACCTCTATTTTTGATCGTGTGATCTCAATTTGCAACCAAATTTAATGCAACTTGTTTCAAACAATCGCAAATCATGGTATTAAAATGCTGTACCTATCCTGAATGAGGGCAAAATACATAAAAAATAAATTACAAGGAACAGCCCTATGAGGTTGTACGCAATGGTGACGTAGGACTGCGTGGTCTTATATAATAAATTTTATTTGTTAACTGCAGCAGGAGCTTGTGTTTTGTGTAGGAATATGAATTTGAACGGGGTTCTCTCTGTTTATACTCTTTAGTATAACGCGCTTGACATAGATGGCCCACAGCAACTTACGAAGAGCTACTGATTCCGATCAATAGCGGTGCGGATTTTTCCTCCTTCTATGGATGCACATGTGGCCTGCAGCTCGCTACTTGCAGGCAGCCTTTCGTTATGTACTGGAGAACACCACCACTCACAATCACCACGCGGTGATTGAATAAACACCGTTTGGTGAGACCGGATGAAATTAATCTTTGAAATCTGTGTTAGGGAAATCGCTTTTCGCAGGCAATCGGTGATAATTTTAATTATCATAACAACAGTTGCACATTCGTGCAAATTTCAATAGTGTCATTTTGATAGCCTTAATTTTAGCAGATACGTAGAAAAAATTTCTATAGATTGGCGTATTGTGTACTGGAGAACAATGTTCAACGCCACGCACCGAAAGCACTGCTGCTGATGCTGCTGCTGCTGATGCTGCTGCTGCTGATGCCGACGACCGGTGGTTGGACCTCCGATCAGAGTTAAAGCCAGTCTTGACAGCTGGCCTTTACCGACTAAGCTAAGCTTATTTAATAAAAATGCTACGATATTGTATATCGAATTCTAAGAAATTATCAAAAGAGGAAATTCCAACATTGGTGTACACATAATTTTGAAGGCTCTTTAGTATACACTTAGATAATAAGGGGAACAACTATCACCAAGGCCGGGATCCGAAGATAAACATTGCTCACGTTTTATCCAGTATCGACCAAACGGTACACGCAGAAAATAAAACGTTAAAAAATTCCATGGATTTTCTGAACACATTTGCTACTCAACCAAATATAAGATAGAATTCTGCTATTATGGAAAATGTCCAAGGCCTAGATCTTAGATGAATTTTCGAAATCCTGTAAATTTAAAATATTTTGGAATCTCTGGTTACAAGAATCAAAATCTAAAAAAAAACTGACCTGGCGTAGTTAGTGGTTAACATCCATATCCGCTAACGTCACGAGTTCAAATCTAATCTCTGAACAAGTCACGAATGACCCAAGAGTGTTAAAGTGACTTTGTATAATTTAAAAAAAAATCGCCGGCTTGAAGATTTTCTGAAGATTCTGGAAGTAATATTTGAAATACCGGGCGTTGAAAATTGTTAAAGGTTCTGAGTCTTGGAAATGATTTTTCAAAGCATGTTTTCCTTTCTTTGAAAGGTGAGCAGTTCATTCGAGCTATTTTAAGCAAATATAGCTTTATACTAGGGAACAAATCAATTTTGCCTAGTAACCCATTGGGCCTAACAACATTCGGCCTAATGCCATTGAATGTGATATCAATTGCTTAGAAAAATTATAAAAATCAGTCATGAGTTTTCGTACAGACAAGGGGGTGTTCATAAACTACGTAGGTCGTTTTTAAGAGTTTTAGACTCTCCTCCTCCTTGCGCTTAGTCAATCGCCCATACATATATTTTTTTAATTATATGTTTCGTACACACTTGCTATTGTTTTACAAGAAGCACTTTTGTGCTTTAAAAAAGCACTAGAATGATCAACAGTCATTCTACCGATATAAAAAAAATTGTAAACTTTCAGACACATTCACGAGAAAAAAAACCTATGAGGAAAAGTGTGGAGAAAATGAAATAAATTAACTACCTTCGATCTCGTTACGTGAACTGAATGAATACACCACAAACACTTGTTAGCAACCAGAGCTGACCTGTGAATAGGCAAAACCGATTTTACCAAGACGCGTGCCACGGCCGACCGCCGCCAAAAGCCAGTGCAACGGTCCCTCTCAAGAAAGCCCGACTAGGTAGGTTTGTTGCGTTCGAGCACCGACAGAAGAGCGCGAGCTAGGAAGTTGTGCAATGTTTGTTATTATTTCTTAAATCGTTCGATGGTGCACTCAAATTGAATTTATCTGCGCAAACACGAACAAGTATCTTTTTGTGGAGATTATTTTCTCCGTACTCGAAACAGCAATCGATACGGTAAGCAGCCAGTAACAATAGCGATAGAGAGATTCGTTTTACGTCTGCTGCTGCTGCTGTTGTTGAAGTTGATGATGATGGTCGTCGGTATCTCTTTTTGCTGCTGCTGCTCGGAGCTTGGAAAATAATGTTTTGCTAGTTAGAGCCTTGATCGGAAAAAATAGGACCAGCACTTAAATGCGTACACGGAGCGGAGGATTGCTTGTTAGGCCATCACTCCCCGAATCATAATGGATTTGTTTGTTATTATCTTAATTCATCGATGATTGAATGCTGTAATCCATCCTCATGATTTTCCAAGTGTTCGTTTGGGTGAGATAAATTGTATGATCATCAGCTTCTTTCATGAACATTCGATACATTTATATAGCTTTCAGTGCGAGCAAGGTTATTCGACTATTGTGTTAAAATAGTTGAAGCTTTGAGCAGTTAGAATACTATTGATTGAGTTTTCCAGACCGCATAGTCGAATTCTCGTAAAGTATCAATCAACAGTTGGAAAATCAATACGTTGCTTAGGATTGCACTGTACCACTATTTTCGAGACAAAATCGCTTTAAATGTATGGGAACCATCCTCCAATCAAACACGTCATTCAAAAGAATCCAAACTTCCCCATCAGCCACCATTTAAATCGGAAGCAATGACTCACCGTTCATAGGTCGACCAACAGAACCGCTGTGTTTTCGCCGGTCGCATGCAACACGTAGCTACTTCGCTATAATAGGCTACATAGAAGGTACCTTACTGTTTCGTGTGCATCCCAACCCAACAAACGATCGAACGTGGGGGCCCTCTCTAAGACAGGCAGCTCGAAACTAGTTCACTGTGCCTCGCGGTCGCCGGCGCCGCCATCGTCGTCATCACTTTGGCCCCCAGAAGAGAGTAAACTGCAATCAATCACGCAAACTGGGCGAAATGTGTGCTGTATTCAGCAAGGCAGCGCACAGCTCAAACAATACACCTTTTGGTTTTTAATAAATTACCATCGGAAGTACACGGACCGAAGTTGCCTTCCTTAGCTACAGAGCTAGTCCGTCTCAAGTGGCGGGTGTTGGTTGTGCGCGAAAATGCCAAAAGCTCCTCCCTCTGAAAGAGATTGTACACGGAGCGCGCGGCCCTGTCGAGTTTGGTGTGTACATCCTATTCATCATCCGTTACGGCGGGGTTGAATGTAGGTGCGCACGACTACCGTTGTTGGTTGAATGGATGGATGGATGATGATATGTCCTCGAACCAATTCAGCGAGGTGGAATCGAGCCGAAGCAGATCTACAGAAGAATAGCAGGAAAGGTTCGATATCTTGAAGCTTTCGGAAGCAAAAGAAGGAATTGTGTTCTTCTAATGCTTCTTGGATTTTACGTCCCACCTAGAACTTGATGTCTACTATGAAATTAATGATCCTAATTTTGAGGATTTCCAGACCAAATAGAGTAAAAACAATTTATAATCGACCTTCTGCGATTTGCATAATTGTTTGATATGGTCAATCATTTACATTTGAGTTAATCGTCAGCCATTTTGATTGTCGTAAAACATTTCAAAATGGCATATCCGATATTTTTCAATAATTCTTCATTGGAAAATGTCACTTCCAATCGAAATGACGTATTTCACAACGATGTAGGAAAACAATTTTACGGTTTTAAGAAAAATATACACAGTAAAAAAAATTAATGTATTTGTAGGAAATAAATCCAAAAGGTGTTTTAAACTTGAATTTATCATTTGAAAGCTTATTAAAAATGCTATCTTCTGTGGAAATTTCAAGCTTAACACTTAAAAATTAACAAAAATCATAAAATAACAATTTTTGGTAACATTTTTAAATTATTTGATTACTTTTGATTTTAAGTGCAAGAACAGAAAACAGTTTTGAAACTCTTAAAAATGGGTTTCATGGTCAAATTTAAATAGAAATTTTTCAAACAAAAAGATCAGTTTTGTTTGTCAATTTTTAGTGTCCATCATGAAAATTACACTTTTTTGATTATTTTCCCAAAATTAACTGAAATATTTCAACACAAATATTTGCCCTAAAGAGAAATTATTTGTTCCTACAACTTTGTCTCAGACGTCATTTCGATTGGAAGTGACATTTTCGAGTTATGATTTACTGAAAAAATTCTAATACGACATTTTGAAGTGTTTGGAGAGGTTGAAAATGGATGAATTTTAGCTCAAATGTGAATAATTGACCATAAAAAAACAATTATACAAAGTTTCAAGCAAATCGGAGACAGTCGCGTAAGATCGATTCATCGTACGGCGTGAACTGTTCTTTTCCACAACCATTGGGATGAAAATTTTCACAAGTCTTCGGTATGAGAATCGAAATATTTTCCATCGGTCAAGAACCCATTTCAACTAACAGGCTAATCGATCAATGCTGTTAAAAATAGTGATTTTAGTGACCAAGTTGAAGAAATAAGTGACCAAATAGTGATTAATAGTTGTAAAAAAGTTACATAAGAAAATAACTGTAGTCGTCCTGATGGCACACTAAATAAATGTTTGATGTTTTAGACTTATTCAATTAGTATCTCATAAACACTTACGTACGGTATGAACCATTAAAGCTATCAATTACCAAACCCACGGTATTAATCAGGATGTCCACTACCTGTAAAACCGGGAATCATAAGCGAATTTCGTTTTTCCCGAAACTACCAGGAAATCTCAGAGAATCTCATGATTACTTAGGGAATTTAATAATTTTCTTACTTGGCCAAACATTTAAATTCCTCGTTATTTTCATTCACACATTGAACGACATAGGTCTAGAGTGGATTAATCTTCAGTAACAAATAGATAATTCTAGACTAAAAAGTTATAATACTTCAAGGAATTTTCAAGAAGCTGAAGTCAAATTCTATGCACTATTTTAAGGCCCATGGAAATTATATTTTATTATGAATTATTATAATATCTAAGCACCTTAATGAGTTAGTTAGTCGTCATTTATGTGATTCCAAATCTTCTATTCGTTGTTCTCTAGTTAGAAGTGATTAAGACTAGTCTGATTAGAGTCGGATCCTTGCGATAAATGCAAGAATGACAACTGTATCAATACCGAATACTCCTTCATTTATCAATATTGACGAAGTAATACGACATGCACTAAATTAAGGCCACAGGGTATACCACAAAAGATCAAATTAGCTGGTCACAGTTGATTTATGTCCCGAGCAGAGCTTTCAAGGTAATTCTGAGGAATTTTAGATTTCATGCGAAGCCTGAGATAGTTTTGAGTAGAACTTCAAGAATTCCCTGGACTGAATTCAAAGTGAATTTTAATGAAAATTCATAGGAATGCCTGAGAAACAGCACTCCTGTGAACTTCTGAGATAAATTCGAAGTGCGTTCTGTGGATAATTTAATGAAGTTTGTGGGAGAACATTAATCCGAAACATAAGTCCATGGAGAATACTTGGGAGGCAACGGAGGAGATCTTCAAAGGAATCCCGAAAAAAAAATCCAGGAGAGTTTGTCAAACAAACTATGAGGAGAAATCTAAGGAATATGTGACGAAAAATGCAAATGAATACTTATAAGACTTTAAGTGTGATTAGAATTCCAAGGGAAGGAGTGAGATTCAAAAGGGAATATGAAATGAATTAAATAAAAATTCTGAGAATCTTATCTAAGGGTTTCTTACTGAGGAGGAAAATGCAAAGAAACTTGAATTAAGATGACCAGGGTGTCTACTCAATCCAAGCAATCAAATTCCCAGAGTTTTGCAGGTTTTTCCAGGTCGGATGAAAAAAATTCCAGGTGCATACAAATTATACACATTATTATTTTATCTATTTATCCATATGGAATCCCTTTTATGTACTTATTGATTTATGTTATTTTCGATTGTTCAAACTTGGGCGTTGGTACTTATAAGTCGGCACAGCAAAAAAGTTATTGAATATTACAGCAGAACAGATGCACATAGGTTGTTTAATATTAATTTGTACAATTTATGTTTAGTAAATGCACCAATAGTGGAGGTACGTTAGTACAATGTACTTCTATAGCGGCTTAGGGAGACTCTTTAAGCCACCATAGGAACACATTGCACTAAAGTACCTCCACTATTGGTGCATTTATAATATTGTATTTGGTTTTTGCAATCACATTAGTTATTCATACAGTAACATGCATTACGTCAATCAATATTACATTCTTTTTTGGTATTTGTGTTAATTCAAGAATATAAATACAAGTTAGAAACCTGTCTATACTATTTCGACAAAACGATATATCAAAATGTGATAACAAATAAAATATCATTTTGATAATATGTTTGCGTCCAACTCTGTTTGGAAGATCAAGACAGAATAAATCATGGTTTCACATGTCTAAAATCTCTTAAAGTCCGTTTAGACTATCTGATTTCTTGGTCTGATTTTGACCACCGCCATAATGAAAAATCTGCTCGAATTTACTTTCGACACACTTTGTCGAACAGGGTGCAAGCAGTGTGAACACCAGCAAACAGGGGGGTTTGCTGGTGTTCACACTGCTTGCACATGTCGAAAGAACTGTCAATTTAGATTTCAAAACAAAACAGTATCAGGAATCAAAAGTAAATACTTCCATCATGAATTACCACAAAATTGCTCTGGTTTCGGCAGACGTATTTGCTTTTATTATTTTAAATGAAATGAGAAAAAGAAGGTGAACTTTGCGGAGTAGGAAATGGTTGCTCAGGAGGAACACCGGCAGGGATCTGGCTCATCTTGTCCATCAAGAGCTGCGATATGAAGATGAAAATGGATTTCAAAACTTCGCCAGGATGTCGATACCAACTTTAGACAAGCTAGTGGGAAAAGTTCTCACTAGAAATACATGATTCCTTGAGTTCTGAAAATTTCTGTTAACAACTCAATTCTGCAAGGTCTTCAAACCTTCTGACGTCCCTGAAGTTTTGTTTCTGTTCTCCGCTAAAATTTCTTTAAAGATCAACAATCTTTCCTGACAATCTGCAAATGTCTAGGTAGTTCTACAGATTTCTTTGAAGTTATGTGTGTTCTTCAGAAGTTCTGCAAATTTTCCTGAAAATCTACAAAGTTCCTGAATCCCTGAAGATTTAAGATCCTTAAAGATCAACAATTATCTCTGATGTTCACAAAATTTCTAATAATCTAAAAACTTCTCGAAAGTTCTGTAATTTTCTCTGCAGATTTTCATGATTCAATGAATATCTGCAAATATCTCTGAACATCTATACAATTTTCTAAAGAATTGAAATTTTTTGAGCTTTCCGGAAGTTTTAGGAAGTATTCTGAAGTTTTTTTTCTAATTTTTCTGAAGCTGTGCAAATATCTCTAAAGATCAGTGAACTTAACTGAAGTTCTGTAAATGTCTTTCAAAATCCAAGAAACGCAGTAAATTCTGAAAATTTATTTAAACGTCTGCTAATTTTTAAGTAGATTTACGATCTACCCTCTGAACTTTTCTGAAGTTCCTAAAATTTATTTCAAATTCTGTAAAGTTTTCTGAAGTACTGTATTTCTGCTTTAAAGATCTATGAACTGCCCTGAAGTTCAATAAATTTCACAGTAAATCTCCGAACTTTTATAAAGTTCTTTAAATTTCTTTGTGGATTATTTATCTAAAGATCGGCGAACTTTCCCGAAGATCTGTGAGTTTTGCTGAAGTTTTGCAAATTTTTCTAAAAACGTACGAACTTTCTGACGTTCTACAGACTTCTCTTAAGGTCTACGGACTTCTCTTAAGGTCTACGGACTTCTCTGAAGTTCTTTAGATCGATCTATTTTCGACTTCCATGGAGTTCTGCAAAATATTGTCCTTTTGTACTTCACTGCGATTTGTTTTTGGAATTGAGGTGCTTTTCTGACATTTAACGAATTTTTCTGAAGATCTCACATTTGTGTGAAACTGTGAAACTATCTGTCAAATTCCTGCAAATATCTTTAAAGTTCTGTAAAGTTTTCTTAAGCTCCGTAGCTCTATTCCCAAGATCTACAAAAAAAACTTGAGGCTCAATAAATTTCTCAGTAGATCTGCAAACTTCTCTGATGTTTTGTAAATTCCTCTCGGGTTACCCTGAAGATTTGAAAATTGAAGGTTACCTAAAGTTGTCAAAATTTATCTGAAAATATTTGAGCTTCTTAGATGTTTTAAATGTCTCTCTCAAGATCTACAAATTTTCCTGAAATCGTGTAAATATTTTTATTTTTATTCACCGAGCTTCCCTGAAGCTCTACAAATTTTTACTGAAGATCCATTAACATTTCTGAGATTCTTGTGATTTTTTCAGAAGTCCTGTAATTTTTTTCAAAGTTCTGTAGCTTTGTTCTGAAGATCTGCGAACTTTTCTGATGTTGAATAATGTTTCGAGGATCTCCAAACTTCTGTGAAATACTTTATATTTCACTGTAGATTCTTGGACTTGTCTGAAGTTATGCGAATTTCCCTGAAGATTTGCAAAATTTCGCTTATAGTAATTATTTTTGCATGCTTGAAGTTTTGAAAATTTCTTTGAACATTTATCTGAAGATCTACGACCTCTCTTGTGATTTTGTTTTTATGAATTTCTGTTAATTACTTTTAATTTGTTTGTAGTTCTGTTCTCAAGATCTACGAACTACCCTGAAGCTCAACAAATTTCTCAGTAAATCTCCGACCCTCTCTGAAGCTCAAAAAAATTCTATGTAGGCCTGCTGTCTGGCATGCTTATTCTTATACAATACATGCTTCGTATGCTTCCTTTTGACGGTTGCCAGTCTCTCTTTTTCGGCTGTTTACTTTTTACGACGATTTTGATCATCCACATACAAATCAGCGAAGAGCGAGCGTGACAAGACTCTCTGAATGAACTTGTCTCGTTCACACACGTTGTCTTAGCTGTCAGATGCTTGTCAAGTTCAGTGTCCTTAAGAAACGTTTCGAGAAACTGAACGAAAAACTTCTTCTACGAATGAAGTGATAATTGGAAAATTCCCTGAGTGGAACCAAAATTCCCTAAATATTCCAGGTTTTCCCAGAAAAAATAAAATTCCCTGTAAATTCCCGGTTTTCCAGGTTTTTCCAGGTAGTAGACACCCTGATGATAGTTTCAACGAAATTTTGAGGAATATTTCAAAGGAATTGCGAGAAGCATTATAAGTATATTCTAGTGATATTTTTTTTAAAGAATTCAGAGAAGCGTTCAAAATGAATTTCTAGAATAATTCCATGGGAGTTTCGGGAGAATACAAAGCGAATTCAAAGTGAATTTTCATGAGAAATCTCCATTGAATATGGAATGGACTATTCTGCGGTCTTCAGAACTAATTGAAAGTTCCTGAAGGTAATGAAACTGCTTTGTTGTTTGAGACACTAGCCTGATGCTCACAACACTTCTCATCAAATTCTTAAGCCTACCTGAACTTTTTCGGACTAACGATTCCTAACGATCGTGGATCTTCTCTATTTTAACAATTTGCTGAAATTCTCAAAAATTCTTTAAAATGTATGTAACTTCTCTAATGTTAACGGAACTGCTCTGAGGTTTCTGAAGTTCTCGAAACTTTTGTAAAGTTCTCATGAAGCTTGTTGTGCTGCCTGAATTTAATAGACCTGTCCTAACAATGCTTAAGCTTCAGTACTCTTCTGAACTTATGTGAAGACTTCAATATTTTTCTTAGCATCGCTAAAACTCTCTGAAAATCTGACAGCTTCTTAAAATTTCCAGTTAATTTTATGAAACCAATGAAACTGAACTTCCCCTGAAATTTCCCTCTATTTTTTGAGTTTACCAAACTTCTTTGAAAGGCTTCCGCATGTTGCTACTGTTCAGGAAAGTTCTGGATGTTCTCGGAACTTCCCCTAAGTTCCATATACTTCTATGAAGCTCTCGAAATATTCCAGAAGATCTCTGCACTGTGAAGTTTTCGAAGTTTTTTTTTTTCTGAAATTTCTGGACTTTCTTTAAGCTCCCGCAATTTCCTTGGAATCAAAACGAAATAGGAGAAATGTCGGCTTTGGCAATACCTCAACCTATTATCGTCAGGGGGGTAAACAAAGTCCTAGAGCACTCAAATTTGGCCAATACATGCTCTGAAATACAATGTATCCACATGCCAAAATTGGGCTCTCAAGGACGTTGTTTACCCCCTGACGATAGTAGGTTAAGGTATTGCGGAAGCCGACATTTTCCCTAGTTAATATAATTCTATGAACTTCTGAAGATTTTTCTGTAGTTCATGGAACTGTCCTTAAATTATCATCACTAATTCATATCTTCTTCAATAGTCTAGACTACCCTCAGGTTATTATAACTGACCACATGATTTCTGAATTTCTTTAAAGTTCTCTTTAGTGCCCTGAATGTATCAGTATTTTTTATAAGAACCCGAATTCTACTGAAATTAGTTGAATATCCTTGAAGTTTCTACTATTCTCATTAAGTTTTATGAATTTTATAAACGCTCACGGAACATTGCCTTAAATCACTAATTTTTCTTGAACTTATCCAGACATCCCAACACTTTTCCATGCTTACCCGAAGTTCTCTAAATTTGTTTAATGTTTCAGAAAATGTTCCGATATATATTCATAATTCCCAGACGCTCCTGAAGTTTTCGCATCAATTATAGAATTTTCGAAATATTACACAATTCCACGGAACTCATTGTAAGTCGCTACAAATATCCTTAAGTTAATGGGATTGTTCAGAAGTTATCTGATCGTCCTCGAAGTACTCGGAACTTCGCTGAATATTATGAAACTATGTAAAAATATCTAATTTTCTTAGAGGTCTTTGGAATTTCTTGAAGATATCGGTGCTTGCGAAAAGTTCTCGCATTTTAGATTAATTAATGGAACTTCGTTGACGTTCTCTAATCAGCATAGCTCAAGTTAAGCATTTTTTTGAAATTTCCAAGATATAAAACCCTTGAAATACTCTCACATTTTTTGGGTGTTAATATAATTTGTATTGCATTAGAGAAATTTTCTCGGAGCTTCGCAGGAGTGTCCGGAAATTCCCCGAGATTCTCGAAACTTCTTTGAAATTTCTGCTATTTCCTTGAAATTATTTCAACTTTTCTTTGATTCTCTGATCTGCCTTGATGTTCTCGGAGCTTCCCTGAAGCTCTCAATTCTATGGACGACCTCGATTCTGCTCTGAAATAAATGGAGTTCTCGTTAACACCTTTAAACTTCCCTGAAATTCTCTGGACTTCTGTGAAGTTCCTGAAATATTTCTGAAAGTTTCTGAAAGGTCTCTGTACTTCCCTGAAATATCCTGAATTTTTCTAAGCTCACACTTATAGGTCTTTAAACTGCTCCCAAAGTCTGGACTAAAGTTATGGGAACTGCTATTAAGATCTCTGAACTTCCCCAAAGATCTCTTAGAACTTTTCAAAAGTTTCCAAAATTTTGCTAAATATTTCTGAAGTTCTGTTGACACCAGTAAAGTTCTCAGATGTTCTAGGAACTTCTTAAAAGTTCCAGCAGTTTTTCGGAAGCTAACAGAGGTTCTTAAAGCTTCCAGTATTCCATATTTTCAGGATGTTAACTTCCCTTATATTCTCGCAGTTTGATTATGAAGCTCTACTCACTTTCTGACATTTTTAATCACATTTCACTTGATCTTTTAAACCGGCCAGTGGTTCAAAAATTATGATTTTTTGAAAAAAAAAATGAAAGAAAATCGATTTTTTGGACCATCCTAATGACAAAATAAAAAATACGAATCTAATATTTTGCTATACGGAACAAAACTATGTATACCAAGTCATTCCTACCAAGTAATTCCACGAATTATTCCAGCTATCAGTCTAAAATACCAATAAATCAAACATGTCAGCACAACTTATTCTGTGATTTTAAGAAACATTTTTGGCATTCTGCACAGCCAATTGTTATCTCTCAGAACACTAAATAATCCATAAAAACATCAAACCAGATCATACGCCTTCAACTTGCTTCAATCCCGATCCGAAGTGGATGCAGTCATGTGCAGAAAAGCCCAATCAATGCCAGTGACACAGCTCAACTCAGAACTCCCCTGATGGAATAATCCCCAAGTTGAGTGACCAATCGATCTCCCTCATTCCACAGTCCAGTTCGCACGAACGGACCAGACATGTAACGTTTTGACAAGTTAACGCCCGGCCAACGAATCTCTCCTTATAGCCCAACATCAGCTAATTTTAATCTCATTTCGCACTCATAAATTAGAACCAATCGTCGCACACGCGCCACTCCTACATGCGAGTTGCGACACGGACGGGGGAGAGGGTCCTTGTTCAGTAGCACTAGCTGTTTGCTCCGTACGAACGGCTCTGATGGTAGCCTGAAAGTAGGTTAAGGATTCTTGCTTACTGGCTGCCAGCCCACCCTCCCACGCACGGTCCCTCCTCTCCATCGTCGTATTTCAGAATCACACCGAGGAGGGATGGGAATTTAGAGTAAAAGTTTATTAAATTCAGCGATGCTGTGTGTAGCTATAGCTGCTCTTTCGGTACCTATATTGCTTTCTCACAACGTCGTCGTCGGTCCCTGGAGACAAGTCTGGCAAAGCATATAGAAATATACACATGCAGAGAAGAGAGAGAGAGAGAGAGCGAGGTGGGTGAAAAGGACACCATTTTCTCCGCTTTTCTTATTTTTTATTCACTTAAATTTGTGGGTTAGTTGGTTAGAAACGAGATACGGCGGGTTCGTCCTTGGGAGAGAGCTTTGCGCGCCTTATCGTTCTTGTATTCGCATCACGTGGAGGGTTACTTTTTTGTGTGACTATGACATATAACGAGCGGGTGTATTCGTATGTACGTGTATATCTCCTACGATCGCTCCGGTTCGTCCTTGAGATGCTGAGTGGTTTCTTTGTATTCAGTTATGATTGCATTAAAGGTAGCGCCGAGAAAAGGCATGACTTTGCAAGCGGAGAATGTCATTGAATCAAGACAATTTTGGATCAATTGTTGAAAGAAAAACATCATTATTTTGGAGAATCGTACCGTGAATTTTGAAGAGCACAACGAATAGACGAGTATCATCTTACCTGGAAATGGAGAAAAAAAGAAGAAATTCAGAGTTAGTTCAAATTTATCTTGTTCAATCATTTAAAGACATCTCAGAAGTCATAAACATAAAACCAAGCGAATTGTGGTAGAGTTATTCCAAACAGCAATTGTCAAGCATCCTTTGAAATCACCCAACTCAATACCCACAGACGAACAACTTTTTCAACGAACATAAAAACGCACTCATCCTTTCACATTTAATGAACCTCCTCCGGTATCCTCAATTTTCCGACACGCTTACGAAAACTGTGTCACTCGGTCGAAACGCAGAAAATCTTCCGGCGAAGGATGAATGGAAAATTGTGACACAATAAAGAACAGACTCCCGTCGTCATCATCATCATCATCATCATCATCATCATCGTCGTCGTTGTCGTCTGGTTGGATCAGGTTTCCATCGATTCTAGAAAAGCCAATTTTCATCGGAAGGAACTTTGCGTTAAGAATGAGGTGGTTGGCGGATGATTTTTCCATCCCATTTCGCATCTGCCGATGAATGGAAGGTGTGAAAGAGGAGAATCGTGGAAAGTTTGCTGCCGAGAAACACCATTAAAGAGGTGTCGAGTTTCTTTTGCGTCGTCGTCGTCGTCGTCTTTGTCGTCGCTTTAGATGGGTATCGAATTCCGGTTCAATTAAGGAAAAACAATGCTTTTAGGCTCGATTACACATGGATACAGGTTGTAGGGTGTCTACCTCTACTTAGAATTGAAAATAGGAGTTTTGTGATGGTTTCCTTTTATTCAATTCGGATATTTGTTTAGCTTCACCTGTCTTAATACAACTTTACGCTATATGAATGATCGCGTATCTCTGTTGTTCATTACATACCAAGCGGAAACATAATCATATTTTGTCGTGGAGTGTTATGGTTTTGAGATGCTCGATAACCCTGGGAGGGATCGTTTTTGCTTACTGATACACATAATCATTCATTTGGATGGGGAGAGTGGAATTACTAACTACCTGTTGTTAACATTTCGTGAATTGAAGGTGAGCTCTTCTCCCCACTCATTAGGACATCCCCTCGTATGATGGCTTGTTCTGTATCGGGTTGGAACATTTTTATAATTGGAAGTAGACTCTGCTTGCTCGCGTGGATCAAGGGTAAGTGTCTCTGCTTACGGGTCTACCCTGCGTACTAGATCAAGTCATACGAGGTGGATAGTCCACTATCTAATGGCTGTGCCCTGCAACAATGTATGATCCTTTACGTACATACATACACTACCGATGATAAGTTTAAGGACACCCCAAAAAACCATGCAAATAGGTTATTAGAATAGTATGAATGGTATAGCATAAGGGAAGGTCCATTAATTATGTCACGCAAATTTGGCCCATTTTCAACCCCCCCTCGTCCCTTTGTCACATTTTTATATAGACCTTAATTGTTTTTTGTAAGGCTCGTCACAGTTTCCAAAAACCCCCTCCCCCTAAAAGTGTGACATAATTAATGGACGATCCCTAAGTGTTCTACTACTAATTTTATTTCAAAATTTGGCCAACCCAATTCTGAGAAAATCCAGTCACGATTCTTCAGAGTAAATTTTGAAAAATATTGTAACTTTGGGAGAACTATTAGCACACAAAATTTGAAAATTATATTGAACAATTTGCCTACGAGGAAAGTTCCATTCAAAACCTTTCAAATGATCTAAAGAGAACGAAAATTTATCGTAACATGACAGAGATATGTACATAACAAATTTGTCATGTTTTTTTGGGGGTGTCCTTAAACTTATGCTCGGTGTACATACCTGTCTAAATAAAACTTTACGGATCCGAAAGTCTTTAAATAATTATTCTACGACAAGTAAAAAACAAACTTTCTCTAATTTATTGAATCAAATGCTCTGAATGTTTAATGTATATAGCTTTATAATAAATAAAAAAACAAAATCTCAAAGTTAACAGTTATGATAGCTTTACGATGTTTTGTATATTCCCGAAGTAACTCTAAGAACTTTTTACAATCTTATACTAACCTCAAATAAGTCATACGATTTTTAAAATAAAATCCCTTTAGTTTCAAAAGAAGGTTTTCTAACTTCTGCAATAATTTAAAACTACTCATTGAAAATAATTACACTGAATCGATCACCTTACTTACACACAATGCTAACCTTCAGCACTCGCAAATCTGCCCGAGTAACACAACTTCATAGAATTGTGTCAAGTAAACTGCTATATAACTTAAAATAGGCGTACAATGGTTACATAAACTGTTATAGAGCACGTTTTTGCTTAGGTGGCTCAACATGTAAAATTTCTTACCGCAATCATTCAAGAATAGAACGCAGTAAACAATGCACAGTGGACCACAGATGGTAATTAAGCAAGACGTGCTGCTCTTCGATTGTTTTTTTTAATTAATATATATTGGGCTCGGTGACCTACTGACAACCGTTTTTGCTTACTGAGTTGAAGATCATGGGTTCGATCCCAAGCTTTTTAACAATAACATGGTGGCCACTGGTCAATAAAAAAAAAGCGATACGCAATGAAAAAATAAATATAATTGCAAGAAAGAAATGTTTCATGATATTTGAGCTTGCAAAAAGTGTAAGAGTTCTAATGATGAAGAAAATTTTATACACTTCGAACTTTATATTTGTACAGAAGCTAGAATTCCGGGATATCAGAAAATTGTGGACATCGCGACGGTGGAAAATTATTTAGAATTCTGGACTTCGCAACATTTTTAAGATTGTAATGCGACCATATCTAGAACCATTTTCAACATCATAGACTTATGAGAGCATATACATAAGAATCAGAAGCCTACCTAGCATAGACATTTTTTAAATTTTCCGATCATCGATGAAGTTCTGATCTGATTTGGAAAGATTATCATGATCGTAGGACAAAGATTTTTTTTACGTTGGATAACGTCTTTCGGCAACATAAGGGGGTACAAAATTGAAAACAGTCATTTTGGATGCGTTACGAAAAATTAAAAGATTTTGAACGATAATAACTCAACCGCCTCTCGATAGATTTTCGAGATAATGGCATCAATCGATTGGAAATATTTCTAGCAATTTGCTGAATGTTTCAAAACTATTGATTTCATTCTGTAAACTATTGAAAAATGGTTAAAAGTAAACCATTGTCTAAAGATGGTTAAAATCAATTGATTTTTTTATATTCTTATACTTTCTCCAACCGAGACATCAGATGCGAGTATCTGACACCTCTGATATTTTCTGTTCTACTATATAAGCGTCCAACAAGGTCGCCCGTTCCATCATTGTCTATCCGATCGTCGACCCAGCAGCAGAGCAGCAGAGCAGCAGAGTGTGTGCGCCGAGTGCGTTGGTGCCAGTGCTCCGGTATACTGGGCCGCCGTCATGGAATGCCCAGCTGCTGCAGTTCTCAGTCGGTCGTATTCACCGTCTGCTCCGCAAGGGCAACTACGCCGAGCGCGATGGAAAAATGGCCCTTTTCAGGGCCACAACATTATCAAGAAAGAGTTTAACGATTAATTTCTAATGCCTTTCTGACACTTGAATATCGAAAGTTGAATCTTCGCAGAGCCATAGATTCCATTTTTATTGCATTTCTACAAAACTTATTTCAGAATCGAACTCGTCTTCACAGACTGTGTGAAGAAGAACGATGCATCATCGAGCACAACCCGTTCCGTGCCAAAATCGTCCTCATCACAACCTCCAAAACAACCATCTACCCTCTCGACATCTCGAGTGGATTTCCCGGTTCATCATACCACCTAGCGCTGTTCTACTGATTGGTAATAATATTTACCCGGAGTTCACCGCACTAGTGGTTGAAGCAAAGCGCCCGACATGCAAACCGCTCATCAAAATCGCCATCGCCATCCGGTACCCATGCTCGGCATAACCATCATTCCAAAACCACAACCAAAACGGCCCTTTTCAGGGCCACCAATAATTCGACAAAGAGTTAGTTTTGAAGACAATTTCTTTCCAGAATATCACAGTGAATTTGGGGACTATACTGGGGTGTGAGAACGCTGGAAGGTGAGATGCTGTCTGTCTTCGAACTACCAACATCATTCCAAAGCTCCACCAGGGCGACAGAGTAGAGCAAACCCAACAACATCAGCCCAACAAAACGGCCCTTTTCAGGGCCACCAAACTTTCGCAAAAGAGTTATTAAGGAATATTCCTAAAATATAATATACACAATTAAGTACAACACATAGCAGACGTTATCCAACGCCAACCCTGCGGTCGTATCTAGTATACAACCCTTCCAACTTTTTAATATTCTAGAGCATCGAAAACATCATTTAAAGCCATATAAGCTGTTGAGGAGAATTCTAGGAATAATTAAAAAGGAATTCTGATGAGAATTCCTATTGAACTCGGCTAGAAGGTCCAGATAACTTTGAGAAGTTTTTCAAGAAATTGTAAGGAGAACTGAATGTGATTTTAAGGCAGTTATGAAGAGACTATTATGCGAAGAGAATTACAGGGAAATGTGCAGCAAATTTGAAGGAATTTCAGGGCGCGTTATATGGCAATTTGAAGTAGAAGTCAAAGTGAATGAACCCTGTGATAAACTAAACATTGTTAATTTGTTTAGGTCTTCTTCTTTTTCCTCGCATTTCAAGCTTATTGCTTATCGCATTTTAGCTTATTGCGTGCTCTCGATTTAGTGTTCTAGATGCACTTCCACAGTTATATACCATTTCTGCATAAGAATAATTGTGTGACAAGTACAATCATACTCTATGCCCCAGGAAGACGACAAATTTTCCATCACGAAAAATTCCTAGATCGGACCAGGAATCGAACCCAGCCATATCCAACATGCTCTTGCTTTGTAGCTGCGCCTTTACCGACTGAGCTAAGGGAGGCCAATTTGTTTAGATCTTAGACTTAATTTTGTAATTCCCTATTATTTCCCGGTTGTTATCGATTCCCGATTAGTTCCCGGAGCTGCCAAGGCTGCATCGAATTCATGTTATTATTTTGCCATTCTTATTACCTACTTCACGTGACAATTTTTGTAATAACAGCAACTCGATTTTGGGGCTCAACTGTTTTAGTGATAAAAGGGAATCGGAGGCCTAGTGGCAACCGTTTTTGCTTACTGAGCAGAAGATAATGGATGAAATAATGCTTGCACAGTGACCTAAACCCAAGCTACATTAATTTGGTTCATTGTGCAATTTTGATAGCTTTTCCAATCATGGAGTAGCAACTACGATCATAGAGTAACAACTGAGCCATTCTCGCTGAAACCAGACCACTTTTTGCTCGAGGCTCTTTGCGTATTCTTGATTTATTCAAATCATTATATCTTTCAAAATTGTCACGAAAATCCCTAATATTTCCATACCGTTGTAAAGGGGAAAGTTGGGGCTTTCATTTAGTATGTTCTTAAATTTTGGCAGTCATATTGAATTTGGATGCCATATTGGATTTTATTTAACAATTTGTTTTTCATAAGCTTACCCCCTACCGATAGTGAAAAAAAGCACACCATTAGAAAGCCGAGAGTTTTTCCTATAAGGTACAGTTTAAATTGCGATGGGGCAATATAATGTTCGCATTAGAAACCTGGTATTTTTTTACTACAAAGATACGGTCCCAGTTATAATGGAACAATCTGATCTTCAAACAGAAGACAATAATATCACAATTTGTATCAACACAGGAAGACCAGACGAGCGTTGAATCTTGCTCAGAGACTGCATAAAAATTTGGTTGCTTTATCTTTTTCTCTCATGAAAATTTTACTCAGTTAAAGTCGTTAAAACAGAGGTTGCTCAGTTCCCTGAGAAACATCATTACTCTTAGTCAATTTATAGAATAGAGTAAAAGGGATATCAGTACAATAAAACTCAGTCACTCAGTAAGATTCAACGGCCGTGCATCAAATACGAAACTATGTTCCACCACTCACCACCAGAGTGGCGCTAGTGCAGATTTATTATCAAATCGTCAACCATGTTTGTGTGGACTCGGACGAGAATAGTTCAGTTCAAAATGTCAACAATCAATCGCAAAAAGTATTGCTGAAATATTTTGTTTTTAATCTAAGCACACGAGCTGGCAAATTCTTCGAAACTACGTAATTTGCAGAACCTCGAGCAAAAAGTGGTCTGATTTCATCTAGAATTGTTCAACCACGAGATCAAGCTCAAAATGTGCTTTTGTTTTAAGTTTAAGACGTTTGGTGTATTCGGTGAGGATTTCTGCTTTTTTTTTTTTTTTTTCAATAATTTGTTTATTTTTCCAGGCTCATTTGCTGTAGCTTTGCGGAGCCGATATTCATTGTTTAGATAACAAAATTACTTAAACCTAACGTTAGTAAAGCGGGGGCCGATTACTCGCGGCTATCTCGAGGTTAGGGGTAACAAATTGTAACAAATGGATGGCAGGGTAGGGATTGTAAACACAAGGTTTGGAGAGCAATGTGCTCTCGATCTCGAACTAGGCGACACTCTGATGAAAAAGACAAACATGGGGGTACACCGATGGGTAGCTAACAACTTGGGAGAACACAAGATGACACTAACTTCTAAATCCTCAAATCTATCCGTTTTAAAAACACATAAATTAAATTCAAATAGTCAAGGTCTCGGCTCGCCAAGACATCTCTAACGGGTATCGCGGGTTGTTTTCCTCGGGCCCTGAGGGATGTGGATAACTCAGATCTGGCAACACGGTGTGAGGTACACGACCAAACAACATGCTCGATATCGTGATAACCACTGCCACACGCACATAAATTGCTGCCTGAGAGCCCAATTCGATAGAAGTGCGAGTCTAACGAGCAGTGATTGGACATAAGCCTTGATATAACGCGTATAAAGTCGCGGCTCATGTCCAACCCTTTGAACCATGGTTTGTTCGACACCTGTGGGAGAATAGAATGTAACCATCTTCCCAATTCACCATCATTCCATTTTTGTTGCCAACTGATGAGGACTTGCTGGCGAGCAATGGAGAAAAATTCGTTGAAGGCGATTTGTCGCTCAAAAATATCGCCTTCCATAGCGCCCACCTTAGCCAATGAGTCCGCTTTCTCATTACCCGGAATTGAGCAATGAGATGGGACCCAAGCTAAGGTGATAGTATAGGAGCAGTTAGATAAAGCACTCAGTTTAGATCGTATTTCAGGCAGGAAATACGAGGAGTGCTTCATCGGCCTCATTGAACGAATAGCCTCCAATGAGCTAAGACTATCCGTAAAAATGAAATAATGGTCAGATGGTAGTGAGGCAATTCGCTCTACTGCGTAAAATATAGCTGCGAGTTCCGCAACGTATACGGAGCATGGTTTCTGCAGTTTATAGGAGCCGCTATGAAATTGATTAAATACACCAAATCCAGTGGAAGCATTTATGGTTGACCCATCTGTGAAAAATCTTTTATCGTTACTTACATGGTGGTACTTGATTGCAAAAATTGAGGTAACAACCATCGACCGATGGTGATCTGGTATTCCACGGATTTCTTGCATCATGGTCAGATCAAAATTTACAGAGGAACTATAGAAGGCTTGGAAGCAATCACGATTGGAGATTAATGAAGAAGGACCAACCTCCAGCGTCATGTACTCATAGTACAAACTCATGAATCTTGTTTGAGGATTTTGGTCGAGCAGCTTCTCAAAGTGTTCTATTATCAAAGGATTCAATACTTCACAACGGATGAGGAACCGGAAAGACAGCTCAGCGAAACGATCTGTCAGTGGGAGAACACCCGCGAGTACTTCGAGGCTCATCGTATGCGTCGAGTGCATACAGCCAAGCGCGATTCGGAGGCAACGGTATTGAACTCGTTGCAGCTTCAAGATATGTGTTTTCGCCGCGGATTGAAAGCAGAAGCTACCGTACTCTAGAACCGACAAGATGGTTGTTCGATACAACCTGATAAGATCTTCCGGGTGTGCTCCCCACCAAGTTCCGGTAATTGTACGAAGAAAATTGATTCTTAGGATTTCTGCTTTAAAAGTCACTTCTTTTGCTGACTTTAAACGATAGGGTGGTCCTCAAATTATTTGATATTCAAAAACTAACAATCCAAATTTTTAAAATAGAGACACATGTTCTTTGGCAAGTATCTCTTAACGTTCTTAATTTTTAGATTTTTTATGGTGAGCTGTACATATTTGATAAAAATAGTTCTGAGAACGTTAGGCGATAGCAAATTCAACAAAGTACAATTTACCCAAGTTTTAAATCAATCCAGCTACAATTATGTCTTTATTTATAAAATTAAGAAAGTTAGTTTTTAAGTGCCAATTAATATGATGATTTTTAGGCCTTCCTAGCGCATTGGGATAACTTTTGACCTGCAAACAATGTGTAAATTTTGAGGAAGGATAAGCAGAAAAATATTACCGAAGATACCGAACACATACTTAAAAAATCAGGCTTGTAAAATTCTCATTCTTGAGTAGCGTAAAAGTAGGGGAAATTTATCATTTTTAACCGATAAAACTGCATATTTTTCCAACCATATATTTTACACACAAACCAATACCTTTGAACCGTGTACTAGTAAATGCATTTCTAATGTATGAATTTAGTTTTTAAATTGTATGTTTGGTATAGTTTGTAGAGTTATAATTAGATTCAAAATGCAAATTTTCAGTTTCAGGGGTGTAGCTGATCATGCAGCTTTGTATAAAATATTCAGAAGTAAGCATTTATACTTGATTTGTGTTCGCTGAAGTAGAATCTGATGTTAACATTTCAAAATAAGTTGCGGTTTAAAAAAATAGATAAAAATAGTTTAAAATGCGCCTAAATGTAGGCAATAAACATCAGTTTCTCACATAACATAATTTTTATGATACGAAACCGTTTACTTTAACAAAAGTTTAAGCCTCGTGCGTATTACAGATATAGAGGACTGAATTTATCATTTGATAAACATACAAAATGGGACATTGAAGCTTATATGAAAAATGCCATGAATTAGCTGAAAAGTGTTGAGGGAATTTAAATCTGTAACTGTAACCAGTTCGTTTTTGTATGCTAATCTGGTTAAATGTTATGCTTAATTATCAATTTTGGGAACCGTTAAACGTTGCATATTTTATCACTTTCACAAAATTGTACATTTAGAGTGATAGAATGCAGTGAGTGAAAGTACTATTTTAAACTACTTAATGAAATACATAACAAATTATCTTTTAAAAATATCATAGAAAAGAGTTGCTGAGAAACGAACATTAAACGGTGATGCGATTCTCATGACCTAAATGAACTTCCTCCTTAACCAGCTCCTTCCCTGATCCTTTCCACAAACATGTCGACATTTTAGACTTGAGTAAATCATGAATAATCGGTCCCATCTATAACGTCGATTTAAGTGAAATTTGTAATGTTACAAAACAGAATGCTCAGCTCCGTAAAGTTAACGCGATTAAGCCATTGTGTTTTTCCAAAACCACATGATGAATATTTATAGGTAATCTAAGGGAATAGACACATTCTCGAATACATATTACAGTCTACTCTCTCTAACTCGATATCGGACGGACCATTGAATAAAGTAAATAAGTTACGGAAGTCAATATTGTTCAGTTCATATGAAAAAAAAAATCAAAAATAACATGGATTTTTACCAAGCTAGGGAGTAAATAAAGTCGGAGCCAATCGACTGAGAGAAATTTGACTGTGTTATTACCATTTCACGTAGGGGATTGACGTATTCTAAGCAGCACCGCAGCACAATCTAAGCAGCATATGCACAGCGTCATGCACACATATGACGTGTTTATTTATTTACATTTATCGGATGCTTGCTTCTCTATCCATTCCAATCCACAGAACTGTCCAATTGGATTGAAAACGTTTTAACAACGCTCCAAACTTCTCACGTGAGTGGAAAGAATGAGAGAATTCGGTGCTAAGCTGTTCCCAATTCAAAAGGTTTTAGCCTCCTAAACAACAATGCAGAGAACATAAACTTGGTATCTAGCATCTCGAGATCCATCCAGAATTTACACGAAATGGATAAGAACACAAGTGCAACCTAGTGAGAGAATTCCGAACTAATCTGTCAACAATTCAAAAGGTTCCCTCCTTAACAACAATGCTGAAAACAACAACTTTGTATATAGCAAAGATCATGAGATGTCGAGCATGGATTTACACGAAATTCATAAGAACATTAGTGAAGAGAATTCTAAACTAATCTGTTCTCAATTCAAAAGGTCTTAGCCTCATGAACAACATTGCAGAAAACAGCATCTGTGTATCTAGTAGGGATCTCGAGATGTCGACGATTAATGATGAATTAAGAGATGCAATTTATAATGACACTAGTACCACCTAGCGAGATAATTCCGAACTACGCTGTTCACGATTCAAATGATCTTGGCCTCCTGAACAACATTGCTGAAAACAGCAATTTTGTGTATAGGCTGGATCATGAGATATTACATGTTCACAAATTTAACGTGAAGAATAGAGCATTCTTGTGAGTATGCATGCACAGTTGAACACACCAACTGCTCATTTGTTAATAACTTTTCATTCAGCTGTAGAAATTTATTTTTCTTTAAAGTAATTGATACATTAGGATCATAGTTTACTATAGACATGCAAAGAGTAGGTAAATCTTAATATTTGAATCAACGCCAATGAATCCAGAGATGTGCAGCAAGCATTACTCACTTCATTTTTGCAACGCAAAATCAAATACAGTTTATTACTAGAATTAAAATTTACTTTTTGTTTACGTATCTATAACAAGCTTAAACTCTATTCTATCGACTGCTTCAAAAAGAACTATGTTTCGTCAACTCTGTGCAAGCTCGTGACCAAAACTGTGTATGCCAAGCATGCTTGTGAGAGAATTCTGAACCAAAAAACTCACTGCAGTTCAGAATTCTGAACCAAAACTCACTACTTGATGTGTAGGGGAGAATGGTATACAACGCACCCCCTGGGCAGAACGCACCAACTGACTTTTTTTTTTTTAACTCTTTATTTGTTCCAAATTCAAAATAAATTACATTTCATTTTAACCTAGGTGCTCCAGTTACTGCAGTAACGTACCAGCCTTAATTGTTATGATATATATCTAAGTGTTTTTACATTGTTCATGTCTTGGCAATTCAGTATTTTAAACAGGTTTTTTAAACCTGCATGTCAGTATAACAATTGAAATCTTAAAACTAAAAACTAAAACTAAATCTTATCTAAGTATAAAGGGAATTAATCGTTGCAATTGAGGATTGTAACGATTTTTGCCTGAAATTATTAATTATTTTGTTGGACATTTGTTGTAAAGTCTCAACATTCGAAATTCTATGTACTTCGGTAGTACTGTACCAGGGAGGCAACTTCAAAATCATCTTCAGAATTTTGTTCTGAATCCTTTGAAGTGCTTTTTTCCTGGTAGTGCAGCAACTAGACCATATTGGCACAGCGTAAAGCATGGCCGGTCTAAAAACTTGTTTAAATATTAGAAGTTTATTCGTCAGGCAAAGTTTGGATTTCCTGTTTATAAGAGGATACAAACATTTTATATATTTGTTACATTTGGCTTGAATGCCCTCAATGTGATCTTTAAAAGTTAATTTTTGGTCAAGAACTAATCCAAGATATTTCACTTGGTTTGACCAGGAAATTGGAACTCCGTTCATAGTGACTATGTGACTACTACTAGGTTTCAAAAAGGAAGCTCTGGGCTTATGTGGAAATATTATAAGTTGAGTTTTGGAAGCGTTGGGAGAAATCTTCCATTTTTGTAAATAAGAAGAGAAAATATCTAAACTTTTCTGCAGTCTGCTGCAAATAACACGAAGACTTCTTCCTTTAGCGGAAATGCCTGTGTCATCAGCGAACAAAGATTTTTGGCAACCCTGAGGCAAATCAGGGAGGTCCGAAGTGAAAATGTTATACAATATAGGCCCAAGAATGCTACCCTGAGGAACTCCTGCTCTAACAGGTAGTCGATTAGATTTGGAATTTTGATAATTTACCTGCAGAGTTCTGTCAGTTAAATAATTTTGAACTAATTTCATAATGTAAAGTGGAAAATTAAACTTTTTCAATTTAGCAATCAAACCTTCATGCCAAACACTGTCGAATGCCTTTTCTATGTCTAGAAGAGCAACTCCAGTTGAGTGGAATTCAGATTTGTTTGAACGAATTAAATTGGTAACTCTTAAGAGTTGATGAGTAGTTGAATGCCCATGGCGAAATCCAAACTGCTCATCTGCAAAAATTGAGTTCGTATTGATGTGAAGCATCATTCTATTCAAAATTATTTTTTCAAAAAGTTTACTTATTGAAGAAAGCAAACTTATTGGACGGTAGCTAGAAGCTTCAGCTGGAATCCGGCTTCAAAATTGGAACAACTTTTGCATTTTTCCATTTATCAGGAAAGTATGCCAAATGGAAACATCTGTTAAATAATTTTACCAAGAAAGACAAGGTACTCTCTGGGAGTTTTTTGATGAGGATATAGAAAATTCCATCATCACCTGGAGCTTTCATATTTTGAAATTTTTTAGTTATAGACCTTACTTCGTCTAAATCAGTCCCCCAGGAATCATCAAAAATATTTTCCCGAGAGAAAATATTCCGAAAATCCCGAGCAACCTGATTCTCAATAGGACTAGTAAGAAACAAAAACTGAAATTATGGGAACTCTCGAATTGCACCTTCTTTAAGCGCTGGAATTGGCGTTTAACGTTTTTTCAAAATTTTTGTGAGTTTCCAAAAGGGTTTGGAATATTGAATTTAACCTCGCATTTTGGTACTGAGGCAGCTCTTGCTTCAACTATAGAAGTAGTCAGAGATTCAAGAGCATAATTAATTTCATCTTTGGTTTGCAAAGGAATGTTTGGATCGAAGTTATATTCCATAAATGTTCGATATTGCTCCCAATCAGCCCTATGGTATTTGAAAGTAGAGCTGTTGGGATTAGAAATTATTTCTTGGGATATTTCAAAAGTTACTGGAAGGTGATCAGAACCGAAGTCAGCATGGGTAACCAATTGGCTACAAAGATGACATGAATCAGTTAAGACCAAATCAATAGTTGAGGGATTTCTTGCAGAAGAAAAGCATGTTGGGCTGTTTGGATATTGAATAGTGTAATAACCTGCAGAACAATCATCAAACAGAATATTACCATTGGAATTGCTTTGAGCATTATTCCATGAGCGGTGTTTTGCATTAAAATCACCAATAATGAAGAATTTAGACCTATGACGGGTAAGTTTCTGGAGGTCACCCTTGAGAAAATTCTTTTGCTGGCCTACGTATTGGAATGGCAAATAGGCAGCTATAAACGTAAGTTGTCCAAATTTTGTTTCAACAGAAACTCCCAAAGTTTCAAAAACTTTGGTTTCAAATGAAGAAAGAATTTTATGCTTGATTCGTCTATGAATAATGATGGCAACGCCACCACAGGGTCCATCAAGACGATCATTTCTATAAATCAAGTAATTTGCGTCCTTCTTAACCTTATGGTCAGGTTTAAGGAACGTTTCAGTTATAACGGCAATATGCACGTTATGAACTCTCAAAAAGTTAAATAGCTCGTCTTCATTATCTTTAAGAGATCGAGCATTCCAATTTAAAATGTTTAATGCTTTAAAATCCATTACTGAATTTTAAAGTCATGACAATATTATTAGCAAATTTTACTCCAGTTTGAATAGCATCAAACATGGAGTTAGATTTAAGCATATCAGAAATCATGTCAATTAATGAATTCTGTAAAAATTCCATTTTAGGAGCAGTAATGCTTCCTAAGTCAAAATTGTCAAAATTTCCGTTAGAACGTTGGTTAGTATTTTGATTTCTACCCGCTGCAATAGCAGCATAGGTAGTTTCATTAACTCGCTGAACATTGTTAGCAGCGAGGGGAGTAGGTACAGATGACACATTTGAAGCAGGGGTGATATTTGTACCTACGGGTACGGATGTAGAATTTGTTCCTCGCTGACCGTTGTTAACAGCAGAGGAATTTGTACCTGGTCGGAAACGTGGAGCGTTTCCTACCTGTCGGTTAGAACGAGATTGTAGGATCGCTTTGCGAGTCTTACATTCCCAAAAATTGGATTTGTGGTTTTCACCACAATTTGAACATTTAAATTTCTTAGGATCTTCCTTCACAGGACAGTCGTCCTTTGCGTGAGAGGAATCACCACAATTCATGCATTTAGCTGGCATGTAGCAATTTTTAGTTCCGTGACCCCATCCCTGGCACATACGGCACTGAGTGAGGTTTTGGAAATTTCCTCCAGTCTTCCTGAAGTGTTCCCACTTCACTCGGACATGGAGCATAAGGCTAGCTTTTTCTAATGCCTTAAGGTTGTTTAGTGCACTAGACTTGAAGTGAACTAAATAAAAATCATTAGAAATCCCGTTGCGCTAATCGCCAGGACGGGATTTCATTTTCATTTTGATTACTTGGAGTGGCACAACTCCAAGTAATTTTGCCAGTTCATCTTTGATCTGATCCAGGGATTCACCACTGGGCAGTCCTTTCATGACAACCTTGAACACACGTTCAGTTTTGGTGTCGTAAGTAAAAAATTTGTGCTTCTTCTCAGTAAGATACTTGAGAAGACATTTAAATCCGTCCAAGGTTTCAGCCAATACACGGCATTCACTACGACGTCCAATTTGTAGTGAAAACTTAACTTTCACGAAATTCAAAAGTTCCATGCGAAGAGCATGGAAATCGGTAGTGGTTATCACAATAGGGGGAATCTTTTCTTTCTTGGCATTAAGCCGGGAAAGTTTACTAGAATTTTTCTTGGATGATGGATCATTCTCATCATCCGTGAGCAAATCAAATTGATTACTCAAATTAATTTCATCAGAAGGGGGGTCAAGAGTTTGTCCCTTTCTTTTGCGTTTAGGCGCCATGGCGGCAGTAAATTTTTATCCAAATCGACTTCCAAGCAGATTACTATAAGAATCTGAAGGATCGAAGAGGAATTTTCCAAATCGATATCCAAGAAGGATTACCTCGGGTAGGGTCCAAACAAGGATCGAAGAGGAATAAGAGGAGTTGAACAAGGTAGAAAATTTTTACAGGTTGAGCACTGAAAAGTGCTGTTTAAATTTGTTGTAGCTTTAGGTAGTAGTGACACTTCCTTAAGCAAAAAGCAAATACGCACGGCAAGAGAGCACGATGCGGACTGAACACCAACTGACTTTCATTTGTGTTTTCATGGCTTTTACGTAACTTTTTTGTGGTCTTATCAAGCAGCACTTCTAGCATAGCATATGAACTCAAAATCCTGCATGATAAATCCTAGATTTGGATTAAAAATTTCAAGAAAAAACTAGAAATAAAATGAAAAAGTGCGTCTTACCCCGGGGGTGCGTTTTGTACTGTTCTCCCCTACCTACCATTGCTACCGACGCCAGGGAGGCAGTTTCCACACCTTGACCCTACCTATCGACCCATCATCTTATAGATCGGATTTTATGCCTCAGAAAATCCCTTGGCCTTTGTTATCTAAAAAACATTGCAGAAGACCGCATCATTCTATCTAACACATATCCCGAGAACTTTATGCTATAAAAGTTGATACAACTTTTCTGCAAACACTAACACCACCTAGTGAATTAATTATGACCTAAATTGTTTACCACTTTCAAAAAGTTGATCCATAGAACAATATTGGTGAAGACGTTCTACAACTTTCGAGCTCCAGTTTCTCGACAGTAATCAATGTAACTGATCTATAAAATAGATCACTGGAGTTATCTCGTAATTGTTAAGAGATATCAGTTTAAATAATTCGACAAAAATGTGAATATCAATAAGCTCTGAAAATCATCCAAAAGTGACCAATCGATTACTAACTGATTGTAATCGATTTTGTGTGCAGAGGAAATCGATTGTATAGAAAAGTGTTTGTCATCATCATCATCCTTATCGAGCATACAGTAATTTAGCGTGAATTTGTATTGTCAATCACTTCCCGTTTTTTTTTTTCTGGGAACACGACATCATCAGTTATTTTTTTCTGAAGAACGTTCTAGTAATATGGCATAAATTAAAATTAGCGTACGATGGAATTTGAATAAAGTAAAAATACCAAAAAACACGTGTTACCAAAAACGAGAAGACACTGTATAGACAACGCGATCTTCCAAACGACCAATGTCAGTGAAGTTCATTTTTAAATCGAAACAAATAAATGACAAGACATTCAAACTAATCACAACTGGTTGACTTTCTGCCACCTCATCATGACGATCATATGACGATGGCGAAGATGATTGAAGCCAAAGAGCATCATCATCATCATCAGAAGATACCACCGGCAGAAGAGAAAGAGAACGCACATACCACAGGAGGCGGATAGTTTGCAGTTGTCGTGGCACAAGCCAAAAAGACAGGTTATTGGTGATGGAAACTTTTCCCTCCTCACCCGTCACTTTGTGTGTTTTCTTTCCGCATTTTTTTTTGTTTGCTGGTGTTTACGAAGGTGACTGAAAGCAAACATTTCTTCTTTCGCCTGGAAAGAAATTCAAACCTGCTTGTTTCGTTTCATGGGGCCAATGGAATTGACCATTCAGTGCAATCAATCGAGGATCGTAAAATCTCGCTTTTATGGTACCGATAGAGTTTGAAGATGAGAAGGAATGTAAATTGCGCCTGCGATCGTCGTATGACCGGTTTTTGGGGTAATGAGCCGATTGTTTCACACAAATGAAGTGATTTGGGAGAACATTTGCAATAGTAGCTATTTGCATCGATGGTATCACTTCTGTTCGGTACAAAACTGCATCGAAGTCCAATCGTGCGGATTCATAATTTGTAAGTGATTAAACTTGTAATTGAAAAAATAAATAAATTGTAATCTTAACATATCATTAGTCTGATATCATATTGTGCTTTCATTATGCAGTCAAGACTTTTTAAATGAAAGCAACTTAACTTGAAGTTCTGATGTTAACGTCTTGTTTAAAATTTAATTTAAGCTCATCTGTCGTTGAACTAATAAGCGTTAGCGTTTGTTTTGTTTAAGACATTTTAGATCATTCATTATTTTCCCGGGGTGAGATTTGAGCTCAAGTCTTTCAGCGTGAGAAGCATGGATGCTTACGATTTACGCCAGGCCCGTATTCAGTTAAACAGTTAACAATGAATGCAAAATCAGAAATCAAATTGATTTAATTGAAAGCCAGATTAGTTTTCCGTTTGATTCAACAGTGAAAAAGTTTGCCCTCATTTTTGCTGTATTAACCGTTAAGTCAACCAAAATGAGATCAACTGGAGTATTCAAAATAAGTTACATCATAACAGCAAATTTTGATTTCAATTTGATGTCCAGCTTTGCTCGGGTAGTGACCCACTTTAGAAAATTACATACTCTTGACCCATTTATATTAAACACAGAAATGACCTGCAGACTTGAAGACATTTTTCAAGTCTCCTCGTACATCGTACGGATTTGGCAAAAGGTGTGCGTCTGACTTTATACTGTCGCATTAATGGCCCTTCGCTCATTTTCAACTTCTATTCAATTTTCAGACTGCCGTACTCTAACGGAACTATCCCCCTACCCTCTTCTAAAGATCATTCTCTAGCTAATAAATTATTACACTAAAGCTTTATGTTAGCATTTCCAACCAACTCTGAAAATCGCTAACTACGCGTATGAAGTAACATAAACACACTTTGCATGTAACAGAAAAGATCACATGAACGGAAAAATGGCCTTAAATGCCAAAAAAAAAAAGTCCATTGAAATGCATAATGAACACATCAAGAAGACGCGTGGCCCTTGAGCTCTCTTTGTTTGTGACAAAAGAAACACAATCGCGCGATCTATCTCTCAAGGGTTAAAGCTACACGGCCATCACGAATTTATCTTATTTATCTTGAGTTCCGTTTATTCAAATTCGCTAAAACCACTGTCGCTCATAGACTGGCCAAATTTTGAATAAATTGAGTGACCGTGGTTCTTACGCATCTGAATATGGTCGGCGTTAAGTCAGATGAGCAGCATTGGATCAAGAATTTCCTCAGCTTCATATCACCTCTGCCATATTTGGTAAATGTCACATTACATAAGAAATCAAAAAAACTATCACTTAGTCCGGTCTGGTCTGACTTAACTCCGACCATATGTGGGTCATTCCAGCTCAAGTGGGTACAGAATTTAAAAAAAAGTTGTGGTCGATGTCACCGATTTGAGCCAAATTTGGCCAAAACGCTTATTTTGGAATTCTGAACAAACGCCTTTTTTGATTTTGCTCTCAAGTGCCTAGGCTACAACCTTGGATTTTCGAGATTTTTAAAAATTTCAACTTTCAGAAGAGATTACTAGATTACAGAAATTACTCAAATAAGGGTATTATACAAGTAGCAGCTGTCATCCACAACTGTAATTATATATACCTGCTAATCTATCTGATTTCATCGTACTTCACGTTTTGGCTGTATCCCATAGGAACGTATTTTTCACTTTTAGGACCAAAATTCAAATGCACAGAAGTAAATAAATGAGGTAGTTATGATTTCATAGAATGAGAATCCAGCCAAGAACATATGAAAAATAACATAAAAATATTATTGTGCCATTAGCGTGAAGGAAGTCAAGAAAAAATAAAAATATATTAAATAGCATTGATTTTTCACCAGAAAAGCTCAAAACTACCTCTCGCTCATCTGGCCATATCTCAAAAACTATTTGTCCAAATCATTTCGCCTTGGAAACACATAACGTAGAAGAGTTTTCCAAAGTGTGGTGCAAATTTGAGCCCAAAATATTAAAAAACAAAAAATCCCGCCCATGGTGAAAATAGGCCATTTTTTGACAATTTCGTTACCTGCCGGTAATCAGTCTGTTTACTGTAGTTACTATAACAAAAACAAAATGTTTTTACACATATATAAACCTACATTAAAAAACCTTTAAGTTGACGTGCTAAGATCACGAATAGCTTATTTGGTTATGGAGTAATCTCTTCTGAAAGTTGAAATTTTTAAAAATCTCGAAAATCCAGGATGGTACCCCAGAAGGATCTAGGCACTTTAGAGCAAAATCAAAAAAGGCGTTTGTTCGGAGTTCCAAAATGAACATTTTGGCCAAGTTTGGCTTAAATCGGTGACATCGACCATAGGTGGTGTACCCACTTGAGATGGAATGACCCATATTGAACTTAAATTTGAGTCAGATGCAACGGCCTAGTGTACGAATGAAATTCATATAGAAAAGATGCCAACCGCATGTGAATTGTCTGCGTATTTTCTCATTGTTCTATCCAGTGGTTTAATCTTAGCTCAAGCGCAGTATTAAGGCCTAGGGCCGAATGGGTCATTAGATCGAAAGCAATTAAATCGAAATTAGGTCGAAATTTGAAAAGTAAAATATTGATCGTTGCGGCCAATGAGAACGACCGAAATTTGAGTTTAATTTACTTATAAATCACAAAAAGTGCAGGAACTCAGCGATGAGTAAATTTCACTCATATTTTTCCAGGTTTTTCCAGGAAAAAAAATCCCGAATATGAGAAAATTAAAGATTGGATTCATTCAGTCTATTAGTACTACTGATATTCCCTGATTTGCAGATTTTGTTCAGGTAGTCGACACCCTGCCAGTAAATCTCGATTAGAAATTTCCCGGTTTTTCTCCCGGAATTTGGAAAATTTTCCCGGTTGAGCGAATTACATTTGAATTAAACATAAAACTGAATGCGGTTTAACCGAACGCTAAATGGGTCATCTAAGACAGCAGTACCTTTGCTGGATCTTAAATTTGGTTCTGCGGCACGTTCGAAGTCTTCGCTCAAAACTTTACAGGCTTTTATTTGGTAGAAAGTTCTTTTCAGAATTCTTCTAAAATAAATTTGAAATTTGAAACACTCCAAATAAAAACCTTAAAATTCGTCTTTAGATTATCTTGGAATTTTAAGTTGTTTCTAAGAATTCCATAGAGTTTCTATTTTTTAATTATACTTGAAATTCTCCGTAGAGTTCCCATTCAATTCACCTCAGATTCTCGACCAACAATTGAAAAGGATCTATTAGATTTTGTGAGCAAAACTTGTAATCCCCCTTCCCTGCCAACGCCATCGGGCAGGGGAAATTCTCGCGCGGAAAATTGTGTTCAAATTTTGCTCAGAATTATCATGGAGTTCTTCTTTACTGGAAATTGCATGGAATTCTCATTACAATTTTATAGAAATTCCATTCGAAATGCGCTTGGAATTATCCTCGGAGTTTCCTTATAGATCTTCGCAGAATAATTTTAGAATTGTACCCTCAAAATTCACTTCCCTTGGTATTTTTCGCGAATCCTGGAACCCTCTTTACTCTTGGGAATTCTAGACTCTTAGAGTTCATCCCAAAGCTCCCTAGAAAATACCTTGGTGTTATCTCTAGAATGCGTTCTTAAATCTGCTCAAATTTGTTTTGGAAAAAATTCTAAAATTCTCTTAATAGTTCTTCAAAGTGACTGTATCCTGAAAATCTAGTCTAGTCCAAAGGTTTTGAAATCTTATTGTTTTCGAAGAGAGGACGAGGTATATTTTTCCAGATTTGTCATCTTTCGGTTTTTTCCCGGTGACTTCAAATTCCCAGTTTTCCCGGTTCACTGGTTACTCTGCATTTTACATATGAAGCACTTGTTTTTAATCCCATTATATTTGTTCTGCTTTGAGCATAAAGCTAATTTGCGCGCGGATTCCTCCAGTGGAAAATTGTAAAAACAGCGCTTTCATTTCCAAAATTATGTAAGTTAATTCTATCTAAATTGTAATAGCAGCAACATTACAATACTAAAACTTAACAGAGAATATAATTTGAATAATTATTTAATCATAAAAGTGCTACTCCAAGCAAACCCATTATCCTAAGCTTTCATTTAGTTAGTTATCTGAGTTAATCAAGCTGTTAAGAACACATTTTTGAATGTATTTGAACGGGAACGTGATCAACTCGAATTGAAATCAACGAATTGAAAAAATTTGAACCAGGCTCAACATTTCAACCCAATTGAATTCAACTGAGTTGATCAATGACTTGCCTTGTCTAAGTTCAGCTTAACTCTTTACCATTCTTGCATTTACTCAAAAGCGCTCAAGGGATTGATTTTCGTTGGACACAGCTGGATCGAGCAGACTCGCCAATCTACTCGAAGGTTTAATTTCGTCAGACGCAATTAGGTGTAACATCTATTAAGAGACGCACATACCCATTAGCAGCTTAAATTTTGCAACAACAGCGTCTGGCGTCTACGGAAATTGATTTTTATCTCAGTTCCAGGGCTGTTACAAGATTTTCTAAATTTGATCCGCGAAATCCGCGATTTCTCAAAAGAAATCCGCGACTTCAAATACTAATTCGCGACAAAAAAAAAACAATTTTCATTGTCTAAAAATAGCATTTGCATACTACTACATGGCATTTCAAGCTTATTGCTTATAGCATATTAGATTATTGCCTGCTCTCAACTTTGAAGTACTATCACATTTTAATTGAGAGCTTTCTATGCCTGTACCATCCTATCCCCTAGAAAGTAGAGAAATTTTCCAACTCGAAAAACTAATAGACCGGACGGGAATCAAACTCAGACGCCTCCAGCATGGACTTGCTTTGTAGCTGCGCCTTTACCGATTGAGCTAAAGGAGTATCGTTTGTAACCTTTGAAATTAAAAAAATAACATTGTACCATCTTCAGTTATTTATGTACAGCATACATTTTGAGTAATTAGTGAATATAATAAAACACCCTTACATTATGAGATTCTATTGGATAATACCGGCCAAGATTTAAAAACTAAATAATTCATTTTCATTTGAAATGCAAATTTTCTTGAAAATTTACCTTTACGTCTCTGACGTAATTTTCTGTCCTAAATGTTGCAGTTAATTTGGCTCTAGTTTTCTCACTTTTTACCGATTCAAACTAAACACCCTGCACATAATCGAGAAATTACCAGAGTTTCATAAGTCACACTTGTTGGTCACGAAATTATAGGTTTTCCAAATCGTCCAGGATATCAGTTGATTTGTTCTACTAGATCAACCAAGACTGCAATAATGTCTGTAATATCTAAAAATGTCCAATCAGATTCAAAGTGTCTATGTGGATCATGCATGACCTATTTTCGAGTAATCCAGATGTTCAAGGTTCTTCAAATCGTCCTGGAGTTCAGATAATTTGATCTACTAGATCAACCGAGATTAGGACAATGTCTCTAGTATCGAAAGATTTCCAGACAGATGCACAGTGTCTATGCGGATCATGTATGAACCATTGTTATATATACCAGATGTTTTAAGTTCTCCAAATCGTTCTGGAGTTCAGATGATTTATTCTACTAGATCAACAATGACTGGGATAAAGTCTGTAGTATCGAAATATGTCCAAACAGATTCATGGTGTCTATAAAGATAATGTTTAATTATTTCCACGTATACCAGATGATCTAGGTTCTCCAAATCGTCCAGCAGATCAGATGATTGGTTTTACTAGATCAACAAAGACTAGGATAATATCTGCGTTATCGAAATATCGACTTGGAAATCCTAGAACATTTGGCATACACGGAAATAGATTGGCATGATCGACATAGATACTGCAAATTTGTTTGGGCATATTTCGATACTCCAGATATTGAATTAGTCTTGGGTGATCTAGTAGAAAAATAATCGCATATATACGATTCGTTTATGATTTGACAACGAAAAATGCTATGTTCATATTGTAAAAAAAGGAAAATGTCTCACATTGGACAGACCTCAGGAAATTTCCGTGTAAATCCGGTGTGACTTATGGAATTGAGATCATTTTTTGATTATTTGCAGCGTGTTTGGTTCGAAACGGTTAAAAATTGAGAGCCAAATGAACAACAAAACTGATGACAGCAAGATGATCCGGGCGGGAAGGTTACAATGAATTCCACAGCATATCAGTACCATTCGAGATTTTCGCGACATCATTTAATGTTTCCGCGATTTTCGCGACTGAATGTTCAAATCCGCGACAAATCCGCGAAAATCGCAAAATCCGTGAAATTCGTGAAATCCGCGCCTGTTGTAACAGCCCTGCAGTTCATATCAGGAATGTGACAACACCCAGTGGAAGCTGATTTTATAATAGGCTCAAAATCATCGATTGAGTCGCTTTTGATCAACTTATAAAAATGCAACATCAAGCATTGAACAACCACAAGGTCGCAACTTTATTTTAAATATGAAATGAATAACCATCCTTAAACTGAACTAAAGCATCGTACCAAACGCATAATTGACTTGTTAACCCCGAAATCATGGATTTATTTCATTTTTTTTTTTTTTTAACTCTTTATTTGTTCCAAATTCAAAATAAATTACATTTCATTTTTAACCTAGGTGCTCCAGTTACTACAGTAACTTACCAGCCTTAATTGTTATGATATATATCTAAGTGTTTTTACATTGTTCCTGTCTTGGCAATTCAGTATTTTAAACAGGTTTTTTAAACCTGCATGTCAGTATAACAATTGATATCTTAAAACTAAATCTTATCTAAGTATAAAGGGAATTAATCGTTGCAATTGAGGATTGTAACGATTTTTGCCGGAAATTATTAATTATTTTGTTGGACATTTGTGCTAAAGTCTCAACATTCGAAATTCTATGTACTTCGGTAGTACTGTACCAGGGAGGCAACTTCAAAATCATCTTCAGAATTTTGTTCTGAATCCTTTGAAGTGCTTTTTTCCTGGTAGTGCAACAACTAGACCATATTGGCACAGCGTAAAGCATGGCCGGTCTAAAAACTTGTTTAAATATTAGAAGTTTATTCGTCAGGCAAAGTTTGGATTTCCTGTTAATAAGAGGATACAAACATTTTATATATTTGTTACATTTGGCTTGAATGCCCTCAATGTGATCTTTAAAAGTTAATTTATGGTCAAGTATTAATCCAAGATATTTCACTTGGTTTGACCAGGAAATTGGAACTCCGTTCATAGTGACTATGTGACTACTACTAGGTTTCAAAAAGGAAGCCCTGGGCTTATGTGGAAATATTATAAGTTGAGTTTTGGAAGCGTTGGGAGAAATCTTCCATTTTTGTAAATAAGAAGAGAAAATATCTAAACTTTTCTGAAGTCTGCTGCAAATAACACGAAGACTTCTTCCTTTAGCGGAAATGCCTGTGTCATCAGCGAACAAAGATTTGTGGCAACCCTGAGGCAAATCAGGGAGGTCCGAAGTGAAAATGTTATACAATATAGGCCCAAGAATGCTACCCTGAGGAACTCCTGCTCTAACAGGTAGTCGATTAGATTTGGAATTTTGATAATTTACCTGCAGAGTTCTGTCAGTTAAATAATTTTGAACTAATTTCATAATGTAAAGTGGAAAATTAAACTTTTTCAATTTAGCAATCAAACCTTCATGCCAAACACTGTCGAATGCTTTTTCTATGTCTAGAAGAGCAACTCCAGTTGAGTGGCCTTCAGATTTGTTTGAACGAATTAAATTGGTAACTCTCAAGAGTTGATGAGTAGTTGAATGCCCATGGCGAAATCCAAACTGCTCATCTGCAAAAATTGAGTTCGTATTGATGTGAAGCATCAATCTATTCAAAATTATTTTTTCAAAAAGTTTACTTATTGAAGAAAGCAAACTTATTGGGCGGTAGCTAGAAGCTTCAGCTGGATTTTTATCCGGCTTCAAAATTGGAACAACTTTTGCATTTTTCCATTTATCAGGAAAGTATGCCAAATGGAAACATCTGTTAAATAATTTTACCAAGAAAGACAAGGTACTCTCTGGGAGTTTTTTGATGAGGATATAGAAAATTCCATCATCACCTGGAGCTTTCATATTTTGAAACTTTTTAGTAATAGACCTTACTTCGTCCAAATCAGTCCCCCAGGAATCATCAAAAATATTTTCCCGAGAGAAAATATTCCGAAAATCCCGAGCAACCTGATTCTCAATAGGACTAGTAAGACCCAAACTGAAATTATGGGAACTCTCGAATTGCTTAGCAAGTTTCTGAGCTTTTTCCAAATTTGTGATCAAAATTTTACCACCTTCTTTTAGCGCTGGAATTGGCTTTTGAGGTTTTTTCAAAATTTTTGTGAGTTTCCAAAAGGGTTTGGAACTCGGGTCTAATTTAGAAATATTATTTTCAAAAGTTTTGTTCCTCAGGGCAGAGAATCGCTTTTTAATTTGTTTTTGCAAATCCCGCCAGATAACCTTCATGGCAGGATCGCGTGTTCTTTGAAATTGTCTCCTACGGACATTTTTAAGACGGATCAAGAGCTGAAGATCATCGTCTATTATAATTGAATCGAATTTAACCTCGCATTTTGGTACTGAGGCAGCTCTTGCTTCAACTATAGAAGTAGTCAGAGATTCAAGAGCATAATTAATTTCATCTTTGGTTTGCAAAGGAATGTTTGGATCGAAGTTATATTCCATAAATGTTCGATACTGCTCCCAATCAGCTCTATGGTAATTGAAAGTAGAGCTGTTGGGATTACAAATTATTTCTTGGGATATTTCAAAAGTTACTGGAAGGTGATCAGAACCGAAGTCAGCATGGGTAACCAATTGGCTACAAAGTTGACATGAATCAGTTAAGACCAAATCAATAGTGGAGGGATTTCTTGCAGAAGAAAAGCATGTTGGGCTGTTGGGACAGCCGAGAACCACCCGAACCTCCTTTCGCCCGTTGGAACATCCCTGCCTCTGGTGGGAGGAACTCCTCCTCCTGCCTCTGGTGGGGCTCCGTCTCATTCGGATTGGAACATTAATGGGTTTCTCCAGCACGATATTGGCCAGCCCGTTAACCCGAGTGGCAGTCAAAACTGTGACAACGCCGAGTCTACCATCCTGTACCCCACGCCTGCACTGCCCAAGCCGGTGAACCTTGTTCTCCAGTGGAATATAAACGGATTCCATGGCCGCCTAGGGGAATTGGAGCTTCTCTGCCAAAGCGATGCCCCCTGGATAATCGCTCTACAAGAGGTCAACAAAGTCACAACCGACCAACTCAATCGCTCGCTGGGAGGGAGATACGATTGGACTTACAAGCGTTGCACCAATTTCAGGCACTCCGTGGCCATCGGGGTGCTTAGGAGCATTCCACACGATGTTCTTGACCTCGAAACTAACCTGCCAATCGTCGGCGTCCGCCTTAAGAACGCCTCTAACTTAGCTATCGGCTGTGCGTACCTGCCCTGCGGACGGATAGCCAATCTGGATGGGGTCTTAAGTGCAGTTATTTCCAAGTTTCCGGAACCGCGGCTCTTCGTCGGCGACATCAACGGGCACCATCCGGACTGGGGCAGCCCTCGCCCAGATCCCAGAGGCTCTATCCTGGCGAGCATTTTTGAGAGAGAGGACTTGGTGGTGCTGAACGATGGCGCTCCCACCTTCTTCAATGGACGGCACACCACCGCGATCGACATTGCCACTGCCAGCCGATCTATCGTAGACAAGGCACAGTGGAATATCTGTACCGACCTACACGGTAGTGATCACTACCCAATCCGCATACAGCTTTTCGTAGGTGCGGTCCCCCCAACGACCCGGAGACCCAGGTGGCGCTTCGAGGAAGCCGACTGGGACGCTTTCAGGGAGAAATCCGACGCTCTCTTTCAGCAACGCGAACCGAACGATATCTCCAGCTTCACGGAAGTACTATACGACGCTGCAACACTATCCATCCCAAGGACTGGTAGCGTACCCGGGCGAAAAGCCCTACGTTGGTGGAACGAGGATACCAAATGTGCGGTAAAAGCACGACACAAAGCCCTACGCCGGCTTAAGCGCCTAGCCTTAGACGATCCTGGTAGGGAGGAAGCGCTGAAGGTCTACCGAGAACGCCATCTCTCGTGCAGACAGGTGATCCGCGACGCGAAGCGATCCAGCTGGATGGACTTCCTGGATTCAATCGATGAATCCCAATCGTCGAGCGACTTGTGGAATCGCGTCAACGCTCTCAGTGGCAAGCGGCGATCCACTCCACCTACTATCCAAGCTCATGGCAACACGATCTCAGAACCGAAGGACATCGCTGACAATTTAGGGAACTATTTTGCCGGCCTGTCCGCTATCAGTGGCTACGACAGCGATTTCGTCCAGCGCGTCAAACCTTCCACAAGCAGCATTCGCGACCTGCGAATTCCATCCGATGTCCCTTCCCTCCAGATCAACGATGCTCTTACCTTCCGGGAGCTTCAGTTCGCCCTCGGCAGCAGTACTGGTAAATCTGCCGGGCCGGACGAGATTGGATACCCGGTGTTAAAAAACCTCTCCCTCGACGGAAAAACGAGGCTACTCGCTCTCTTCAACGACCTATGGCTCACTGACTCGTACCCGGACCTCTGGAAACAAAGCCTGGTAGTGCCCATTCCAAAGATCAACGCGGCGAGTGGAGAAGCCTCCTCCTTTAGGCCGATTGCGCTCACTTGCTGCGCGGCAAAAGTGATGGAGAGAATGGTAAATCGTCGACTTAGGCAGTTCCTGGAGTCAAACAGTCTCCTTGACGAACGGCAGCATGCATTCCGACAAGGACACGGCTCCTCCACTTACTTTGCAGCCCTCGGAAATGTACTCAAGGAAGCCCAGGACAACGGTCACCATGCGGAGTTAGTATTCCTTGATATTTCAAAGGCGTTCAACAGGACTTGGACGCCCGGCGTCATCAGGCAGCTCATCGGCTGGGGCCTGAAAGGCCACATCACACATTTTGTACGGAATTTCCTCCTTGATCGTACCTTCCAGGTGACTGTCGGGAACACTCGATCGGATCCGTTCCCCGAGGAAACTGGAGTGCCCCAGGGATCCGTCATAGCGGTAACGCTATTCCTGGTGGCAATGAACGGGGTGTTCAGCCGACTGCCCAAGAACGTGCACGTAATCGTCTATGCCGATGACATACTCATCGTCGTAACGGGACGAACGACTATACGGACCAGGAATATAGCCCAAGCAGCTGTCTCCGCCGTCAGCAGGTGGGCGCTTTCTGTTGGTTTTCAGCTCTCCGCACCAAAGAGTGTACGGTGCCATATCTGCCACTCGGGTCATCTGATTCGGGGACCACCGATCACCATCCAGGACCATCCAATTCCGCTTAAGAAAACAGTCCGCGTTCTGGGGGTAGTTCTGGATCGGACTCTAAGTTTCGACCAACACTTCAGAACGGTGAAAGAAAACTGCCGTAGCCGCATCAACATCGTCAGGACAATCTCCCGTCCGCACCGCTCCAGTAACCGCGAGATCCGCCTTCGTGTCGCCCGGGCTGTTATCGACAGTCGACTTTTCTACGGCCTCGAAATTACCTGCTTAGCCACCGAGAAGCTGAACCGCATCCTCGCTCCGGTATACAATACCTACGTACGCATCGTATCCGGCCTCCTACCTTCCACGCCCGCAGACGCCGCTTGTGCAGAAACCGGAGTCCTCCCTTTCCGCTATCGATCTGCTGCAGCCTCTGCCACCAAAGCCGCTGCCCTCGCTGCTAAGACATCCGGGAACGATAGGGTCTTTCTCCTCAACGAGGGGAACAGAGCCCTCCGCACTGCAGCCAACGTAGACCTCCCCCCGGTGGCCAGGGTCCACTGGCATGGAGAGAAAAGTTGGCGATCAAACGTTATCAAAATAGATAAGCGGATTAAGAGAGGATTCCAAGCCGGAGATAACTCTGTAGCGTTGAGGCGCTCCGTTGCAGAACTTCTTAGGTCGGTTTATCCGGGGCACGTTCATCGCTTTACGGACGGATCGCGATCACGGGCCGGAGTGGGACTCGGAGTGGCAGGACCAAACACCGCAACAAGTCAAAGTCTTCCGGAGGAGTGTTCCGTTTTTTCCGCAGAAGCCGCTGCTGTTCTTGACGCAGCCATCACTCCTGCAGATCAACCGATCCTTGTGCTAACGGACTCACACAGCGTCATCCAGGCGCTGGAAGCCGAAGCCCCGAGCCACCCCTGGATACAAGCCATTACACGTTTTGCCCCACCCTCAACCGTTTTTACGTGGATTCCCGGGCACTGCGGTGTTCCTGGAAACGAGGCAGCGGACAGGCTGGCGGGATCTGGTCCATCCGGACCCCGCTTCACCAGGAACGTACCACTCCTAGACGTCAGGCGTTGGATTGCGAATATCATCATGGAAGCCTGGCAGGAGGAATGGTTTCAGTCACGCACCACCCTCCTGAGAAAAATCAAAGAAACCGTACGACCTTGGCAAGACAGCCACAAGTACAAAGACCAGCGGATTATCTCAAGACTCCGGACCGGCCATGCGAGGATTTCCCACAATTTTGGTGGGACACCCTTCCACAAGGTTTGTCCAATCTGCAGCATCCCTGTCTCGGTGGAACACGTGCTGTGTGTCTGCCCAGAGTTTCAGAGGCTACGCGAACAACACCGACTCCCAGAGAGCATCAGGGAGCTACTTGGCAACGACCCCTCGACGTTGACTGCGCTGATTGCATTCTTGAAGGACGCTCACCTATACAACCAAATCTAGCCCTCTCGTCGTGGGCTGCGCTGTCCGTGTTCTTTCACCTTCCTATTTTCCTGCCGTCGGGGTATCTCTGCCAGACTGGGGCACTGTCTCTTACGGTGGAGCTCTACCTTGTTCGCGCATCCATTCCTCACCACAGTCCCGATGTAACTCCCACTTTACATTAAGTTTTTTAAAATGTTGTCTGTCCCTTTTGGTGGGTAATCAGAGCCAGTTGTACGTTATGTAATGATAGACTGAAACGCTTTCTTTCGAGGCAGGCCCTAAGCCTGACCCTCGATTATCAAATGTGATGAACTAGCCTACGGCTAAAAATCACAAAAATAAAGAAAAAAAAAAAAAAAAATGTTGGGCTGTTTGGATATTGAATAGTGTAATAACCTGCAGAACAATCATCAAACAGAATATTACCATTGGAATTGCTTTGAGCATTATTCCCTGAGCGGTGTTTTGCATTAAAATCACCAATAATGAAGAATTTAGACCTATGACGGGTAAGTTTCTGGAGGTCACCCTTGAGAAAATTCTTTTGCTGGCCTACGCATTGGAATGGCAAATAGGCAGCTATAATTGTAAGTTGTCCAAATTTTGTTTCAACAGAAACTCCCAAAGTTTCAAAAACTTTGGTTTCAAATGAAGAAAGTATTTTGTGTTTGATTCGTCTATGAATAATGATGGCAACGCCACCACAGGGTCCATCAAGACGATCATTTCTATAAATCAAGTAATTTGCGTCCTTCTTAACCTAATGGTCAGGTTTAAGGAACGTTTCAGTTATAACGGCAATATGCACGTTATGAACTCTCAAAAAGTTAAATAGCTCGTCTTCATTATCTTTAAGAGATCGAGCATTCCAATTTAAAATGTTTAATGCTTTAAAATCCATTACTGAATTTTAAAGTCATGACAATATTATTAGCAAATTTTACTCCAGTTTGAATAGCATCAAACATGGAGTTAGATTTAAGCATATCAGAAATCATGTCAATTAATGAATTCTGTAAAAATTCCATTTTAGGGGCAGTAATGCCAACAATCAATACGAAACTAACGATTTTAAATTGTCTCACCACTTTAGTAGCCTATTGGTCCCAAGCAAACGATTAACGTACCCTATTCTAGTTGAAATTCTATTACTACACTATGTTTGTTTTGATTCGCTATGAAAGTTTGACAGATAACATCAGGGGTGTGTGGATTCATGCAGAACATGCAGGGGTGAGTGAAATAGCTTGGGACTGCTTGGGACCGTTGTTCTGGTACTGAGTGAGCCAAAAATAATAATGATTTTCTTCGGGACCCAGTGGTCTTAGAGTTACCTCTATGGTAATGCTTCCTAAGTCAAAATTGTCAAAATTTCCGTTAGAACGTTGGTTAGTATTTTGATTTCTACCCGCTGCAATAGCAGCATAGGTAGCTCCATTAACTCGCTGAACATTGTTAGCAGCGAGGGGAGTAGGTACAGATGAAACATTTGAAGCAGGGGTGATATTTGTACCTACGGGTACGAATGTAGAATTTGTTCCTCGCTGACCGTTGTTAACAGCAGAGGAATTTGTACCTGGTCGGAAACGTGGAGCGTTTCTTACCTGTCGGTTAGAACGAGATTGTAGGATCGCTTTGCGAGTCTTACATTCCCAAAAATTGGATTTGTGGTTTTCACCACAATTTGAACATTTAAATTTCTTAGGATCTTCCTTCACAGGACAGTCGTCCTTTGCGTGAGAGGAATCACCACAATTCATGCATTTAGCTGGCATGTAGCAATTTTTAGTTCCGTGACCCCATCCCTGGCACTTACGGCACTGAGTGAGGTTTTGGAAATTTCCTCCAGTCTTCCTGAAGTGTTCCCACTTCACTCGGACATGGAGCATAAGGCTAGCTTTTTCTAATGCCTTAAGGTTGTTTAGTGCACTAGACTTGAAGTGAACTAAATAAAAATCATTAGAAATCCCGTTGCGCGAATCGCCAGGACGGGATTTCATTTTCATTTTGATTACTTGGAGTGGCACAACTCCAAGTAATTTTGCCAGTTCATCTTTGATCTGATCCAGGGATTCACCACTGGGCAGTCCTTTCATGACAACCTTGAACACACGTTCAGTTTTGGTGTCGTAAGTAAAAAATTTGTGCTTCTTCTCAGTAAGATACTTGAGAAGACATTTAAATCCGTCCAAGGTTTCAGCCAATACACGGCATTCACCCCGACGTCCAATTTGTAGTGAAAACTTAACTTTCACGAAATTCAAAAGTTCCATGCGAAGAGCATGGAAATCGGAAGTGGTTATCACAATAGGGGGAATCTTTTCCTTCTTGGCATTAAGCCGGGAAAGTTTACTAGAATTTTTCTTGGATGATGGATCATTCTCATCATCCGTGAGCAAATCAAATTGATTACTCAAATTAATTTCTTCAGAAGGGGGGTCAAGAGTTTGCCCCTTTCTTTTGCGTTTAGGCGCCATGGCGGCAGTAAATTTTTTATCCAAATCGACTTCCAAGCAGATTACTATAAGAATCTGAAGGATCGAAGAGGAATTTTCCAAATCGATATCCAAGAAGGATTACCTCGGGTAGGGTCCAAACAAGGATCGAAGAGGAATAAGAGGAGTTGAACAAGGTAGAAAATTTTTTACTGGTTGAGCACTGAAAAGTGCTGTTTAAATTTGTTGTAGCTTTAGGTAGTAGTAACACTTCCTTAAGCAAAAAGCAAATAGATCCGCACGGCAAGAGAGCACGATGCGGACTGTGGATTTATTTCATGTTTTCTACTCGATTGGGCCAAAATGGGCGATTAGGCCGAAGTAGTTCTCTACCCTATTCCCTGATTTTTCAGGTTTTCCAAGATAGTCGACACCCTGGTTACAGGGAATAGAATATAAATAAGCTTTCTTTGCTTTTGAACAATAGAGGAAAAATCCCAAAAATGCGCATCGCCGACGCCAGAGTCCCATCAATTATCTCTCTCATTTGAATAATGTGTCAAATCATTAAATTACCCGTCACCCCCCTCGCAACTGGCTGGCTATCTTGAGAGAAGCGCAAAAGATTTCCAAAGCTCCGCCGACACCACCACCACCACCACCACCACTAAGATGATGATGATATTGATGGTCGCTTCGCTCAAGGTGAGAAAGTGGACAGGTGTGGTTTCGACGTTGTCACTTTCTTCTGGAATTTGGCGCAGGATGGATGATATGGGTGAAGGTCATCGGACTCCCGAATTGCGCCGCACTATCGCTGTGGAAAAAGCGAAATCCATTCGATCATCATCTTCCCATCCCGTGTCGCCGCCATCATTAGAGCAGTTCATTAATTAGCATGAAATTTGACATTGGTTGATTAGGCTAATGATGACGTCGAGGCTGAGAGTGAATTGCCTCCGGCTACGGGAGCCCCGGTGGCACTGATCGATTCGTGAGAAATTTTGTAGCAGAAAATTTAATCGAATTCCATTCATTATCTTACGGTCTTGGCCAGTGTCGAACACGCCTCTCCGTGCTTCCGATTCTGCACGATATACCCTACAGTAGATGGTTTGGGTTTCGATTAGGAATTTGATACCAATATTCTCGCACGTATGTCGTGACTCATGGCAGCGATAGACAGGCGGCAGGTTTCGAACGCCTCGCTGGTTTTGTGTTCAAGGCTTTCAAGGTGAAAACGTAGGCCGGCCACCGTTCCTTCCTTTAGAGTGGGTCTATCCTATGAGCCATGTGTTTACCACCAACCACAATCGTCGTCATCGTCGTCGGTCGCCGGTGAGTGGAAGAACCGATAATGAAATTAGCAAATCGCTCGTAATTCAATTTTGAGTTATAACTTTTCATATGCTGGCGATCCACGGAGTATTTGCTCGTTTTGGGGATCGTGTTTGTGTGGCACACTCTCATCAGAATATTAGCAGGTCCGTTAAAATGAGAACACAAACTTTCCACTGTTGTTGGTTGGCTCACGCCAAAAGTGATAAACTGTGAATTACTCCAGCAAATTCCACTCGTCAGCATTTTACGGAAGCAGTCGGTGCGGTGCATTGACCAACTTGTGACAATAAACTTTCGAACAAAACCATGAGCCTCGAAAATGCCTGCTTCAGTCGCGTTTACCGGTGGAATTGACACCTCAAAAATACAACGCAAACCGTGATCTACATCATTAGCATACCTAATGACACTCGCTGCTGCTGCTTTTAGGTGTCGTTTTGCGTTTTCTACTTTCGGGCAGAAATTGCCCGCCGGTTCAAGCGCGGATGACGTTTGCCGAAAATTGCATCTCAAAAGGCCAATAACTGTCAATCAGAGGCGGCTTTTGGACAAGTTTGCATACATGGAAGTTTGATTACTGTACTGAGGCAGGCTCGATGTCGAAATTTGTATTGCAAAACTTGTTCGCTCGAAATGTGATTGAGTTGAAATGGAGAACTTGCAAAACTGGTACGACAGTGTCTGACCTACGACGCCTTAATCCTTAGCAGCACTTATGAAAGGTCTTATCTTTCTGAAGTCAAATTTGATCCGACTCGAAATTTCACTGGGAAATCATTGAACAAAAGCAAAAAAAAACCATACCCAATTAATCGCAAACATAATCAATCAACCTCTCTAACTAGATCGATAGGCCTACATGTGCGGTTCATCCACAAAAGCCACATCCAAGTAGTTTCCCTCCGCTCCTAATTAACCATATTTGTGTGTTGTTTTCACGCACCTGCGCGCCCAAGTTTCTCTCGATTACAACAATCCATTTGTCGAACCATTATCTAATGACGGCGGCAACGACGACGACGACGACGACGACGACGACGACGACGACGACGACGACGACGACGACGACGACGAGATGAGATGGTTAGTTTTTCCGCAATCTGATCGGCGTCGATTATCATATGATCCGCTTCCAGCTTTGTTTACCGTTAGGGTGTAGGATTTCACAAGCGATTTATCAACGATGTCAATGGGTGCAATTACTCATCTGCATACATACACTGTTGCCCGTTCGTATAGGTATAGTTCGTACAGGTTGTTGAACGTCTTTTTGTTTTGCTTGCTCGGGACCCTCTCGGTCTGGTCTGGGTGAGTGTAGGGAGCTCTCGATTTGCATGGTAGGTAAATACCTACAGCATCCCACTTGAAACGTAGTTTGTTCGCTGATTGTGGGTATTTACGTATGGATGGATGGATGCACAGACCGAACGAGAGAGCGTCGATCCATTAATCTTCGTTTCGGAAATGTTTCGCTTTTCGAGTGGTCGGTTCGAGTAGTCGTCTTCACGCGATATGATTTTCTAGGCTCTCGGGAATATTGTTACTGTTATTGTTGTCGTTGGTTTTTGTTTGTCCTAATCCAATTATGTTGTTCGATTTTCATGTTTGTTCTTCGTGTGAAACTCCTCGCTTTACCAGTTATGATTTTCTGGTATCGGTTTTCATTTCCTACTTATTTCAACGTATGTTTAGGAGACTAAATGTGATCGATTTCTTGTGGATTGATGGCAATGTTGTTGGAAGGTAATTTGATAGGGAGGGGATTATTAGTTAATAATAATGGTAATAGTTACTGGGTACGAAAGCGGAGTGTTCGATTGATAAAGTTCACGAGTTTCCTTGGTGCGCGACGTTAGTGTATTTATGTCTTAGGTATGTGGACGATAGGCATACTGAACCGTTGGCATAATGTCCCTTATATTTGTATATGTCAAAGAACGTAGCTACATCTTACAAATCTAAAATCTAAAAAGACGACCGTCACGAAAAGGTGTTAGGTTTTGAAGGCTTATAACTTTGTCATTTATAGATGAAATTTAAATCCAAATTCACCAATCTATAGGAAATAACTCTGAGTATCTGCTGAAATAGATAGAAATTTTCCATAAAAAACATTTGAAAAATGTACAAATAAAAAGTGATAATGTTGTGATCAGTGTTGAAAAAATATAAAAAAATCAAATCTCACCAAAGAACAAGCTGCGGTGAGATTGAGCTTCATTATTTTGGCTTTATACTCGAACGCAACCGAAACTTCCATAAGGGCTGGTAGCAGTCGCTTCGTGTCTGCCATCGTTTAAGGGAAAAAAGAGATAGCATCATTATACCTTCTCTTTCTAAGAAAACGAGGTGCTATGGAATCATTTTTGCGTCGATTCAACTCTCCGCTTCAACTTTACACGGAGTGAATAGTCTCACAATATCATAGGAGCTTGTAATATCAATATCAGGCATGATATTTTGCTAAAATATCACGCGTGATATAGAGAGCGTATGAGAGCGGGAAAATATCAAATTCTTAATGATTTTGCCATAACTGGTTGTTTAGTTCTCCCAAACCCAAGTCATAATCGAGTACCACTAGGTTTGCGCATCGTTCTGCTTTAACCTGTAACGCTCATTTTTGCATCGGACTCTGATGCGTAACTTTGATGTTTACTATCAAAAAATTTAACAGGTGGAGAACCTGTCCATGAGCTTTTGCTTTAATTTTGCAATTGAATAACTCAGGAAGGCCACTGAATTAAAGAAATATAATTCCCGGTTTGTTCCCAGTTTCTCCCGGGTGTCCAACATATTTTTCCCGGGTTCATATAAACGGTTAAACATATTCAGGGCTGGTAGTGCTGATGCGATATAATAGTAGTGACTTTAGTGACTAAAATTACGGAAATAGTGACCAAATAGTGACTTGTAAATACTAAATAAGAAACCATTTATGTGGTTACTTAGAAATTCAAATCCGGTTAGATATGTAATGGAACTTAAAATCAAATTTCATAAATTCCTCTAATTTAATCGAATCTCATAACGGAATCTTCTGTGAAGAGCATTTGAAGTGATTTGAATAATTTACTTTTGCTTAAACGTTGTTCATGATGACTAGCAAATAGTAATTCCCATTTTTTATGATCTTGAATTTGATTCTGCGTTCGAAATCTTTAAATATTTGATATATTTAGGTAAAAATAATTTATTATGATAATTTGCTAAGAACTTTTCACAGAATTTATTCAGAATGATCTCAAGAACTTTTTAGAATAATTCCCTTACCCTTAAACTTAGAGGCAAATATGCTTTCACAAACATAATATTGCATTCTTGAAATTCTTTCCAGAACATTTAACAACATTCTTGGAAATAGATTATTTTCGTAGTTGGGACTGCTTAACAGCAAATATCAGAATTAAAGTGGACATTTTATACGATAGATGAGGATATGAAAGTAAAGAGCTTATAGTTCCGTTATAGTGTGGCAGTGTGAAATTTGTATATAGAAAGTAGAAAGCGAACAAAGGACAATTTTAAGGAAGGTACGAATAGGGTAGAGCATCTCATTTACCAAGCTCATCCGTTAATGAGGTATGGTGAGGGGTGTTTCCCCCTGCCACCACTGGCAAAAGGGATGATCGGCAATTTGCTCATGTACCTCTGATGTGCGGAAACAGTTCTATCGATTGTTTCACACTCAAGTCGCCATCTAATGTAAACAACTACCCGATTCGTACCTTCCTCAAAATTGTCCTTTGCTCGCATTCTTCTTTGTGTATACAATTTTCACACTGCCGTAGTATAACGGAACTATCAACTCTATAATTGAATTTCCACTTTAAGTCTGATATTTGACGTTAAGCATCTCCGACTATGTAAATCGTTAAACTCACGCATGAAATAATAACACATGATTGTTGCAGATTATTTTCGATTTTTAATTGATTCTTCTAGGAACTCCCTGAAGGTTCCTTCCATAAATCCATCCTTAGAATTCCCATGCAATTGACCTCAGAAATTTTATAAATTTCTGCCTAAAATAATCTTGGACTTCTCCCTTGCATTCAATTTGTATTCTCCTCAGAATCCCCATAGTATTCCTCAGAATTCTGAAAACAAAAATTCATCACAGAATAACTTTGAAACTCTTCTCAGAATTCCTTTGGGATTGAATCCTCAAAATTCGATTCCATTGGAATTCATCTCGGAATTTATTTCGAACTCTTTAGAATTCTCTGGGAATTATCGTCACAAATTACCCCAGAATTCTTTTAGAACTATCCGCAGAGACCATCTTTGGAGTGGGATTTTCATGGAGTTTTCATCAGAGCCCCCTTAAGCAAAATTTCAGAACTAATTTTGAATTCTTATTAGAATTGGACCTAGAATTCTCATCCAATCATCATAGAATTCTTCTCAGAACTTTCGTTAAAATGCACTCTCAATTATATTAGAATTATTTCTAAAATAGTTTCGGAGCTGAATTTTGCGTCTCTAATAATTTAAATAATAATCAAAAGCGACGCTCGTACCTGTTAAGCCAAGTTTAACTATATAGGTAAACCTGGCTTAATATTTAAGCGGACAAGAAAAAATTGGTCCTCAGAGCACTTAATTTTACTTTCGTAGTCTGTACTTTGGTATTCTTCTCTGATATACCTTGGTGTCATCCCTAGAATCCTTTAAAATTCTCTATAAATTTATTTTGGATTTTTTCTTAATCATCCTTGAAAGACTTTTGAAAATCTATCACAGACAAATACCTTTGGAAAGTTTCCAAGGTTTACAATTTATTTTTTGGGAAAAGATGTATATTTTTCCGGATTTTTAATCGAAATTGTAGGCATTTCCCAATAGTTTTCCTTGGGTTCTAAAGTTTTGCGGTTCACTGGTCACCCGGGTTAAAATTTTCAATTTCTTAGTGCCAAGTACTGAATTTAAACATTTTGTTGATATTTTTAAATTTCACTTTATTTTAGTAGTGAAAGAGTGACTTTAGTGACTATTTTTAGGGAAATAGTGACTTTAGTGACTTTTCGGTGTAAAAAGTGACTTTTTAGTGACTGGCTTCAAAATAGTGACCAAGTCACTAAAAAGTGACCTGCTACCAGCCCTGCATATTTAAAAGCCCACTACGCCACGGTACTGAGACAAATGGGTTATCAGACCTAATAAAAACAAGTTGTATGATCAAGTCATAGATTGAATTAAGAAATTCTTTTAGAAAACAACGGATCAATGGAGTGACATTTCCAATCTCGCATTAAGATTTTTTAAAGATTATATGGGAAAATTTTGAAGAGGCTATGCCAGTGTTTAGCATTATTGAACATTTCAAGATTTCATACTTTGGAAAATGTAACATTTCAAATACGGTGAAATTTTCAAGATCTCTGATTTGAAAAATAAACTCTACTCTTGGATTTGGACAACATTTGAGGATTTTAACATTTTGAAGTAGTCTAGAGATTTTTGATGAAAATTGTAGAGGAATAATTCTAAAGGGATTCTGAGGAGAAGTTCCACGTAATTTTGAAAAGTAGTATGTACAACTAAATTTTATGGAGAACTTAAGACGAAATCCATAATTTCAAGGTAGTTCTGAATTCAGCGAATTCTAAAGCAAATGAGAAGGAATTTCAGAATTCGAAGGGAATTTTAAGGAGAATTCTAAGTGAATTAAACCTACGAAAAACTTAATGATGATGATGATGATAATCACACCAAGCTTAAAATGATCACCTGCGGCCGAAAATATTTTAAATTCTAATCAATCAATAGCGCAAACGACGATTTCATAGAGAATAATTCTGAGGAGAGCTCCAATATCGTTGAGGAATTTTATTCTTTATATATCTACATATTGGTAGAATTTCAAGCTAGTTTCAAGATAATTCCTAAGAGAATTCATAAAATTTTATAGATAATTTTCGAGAGGGTTTCAAATAGTTAAATTCACAGGAAAATTTAAGCATATTTCCAAAGATGTTTGGAGTAGCGTACTAGCCTATTGTGCAGAAATTGCCAAGAGGTTCTCTTAAGGGAATTTTGAGAAGAATTTCAAATGAACTCTCTGGAAAGTTCCCTTGCAATTCTGGGAGAATACTTTCTAAATTCAAAAGGGTAAACCAAGAGATTTTTTGAAAATATTTCAACTGAATTTCACAGATAATTCAGGGTGGCCAGTGACTTTTCATTTTGAAATTCCCGGTTTTCCCGGTTCAAATCTTAAAAATTTCCCGGTTGTTGATAATGAACAAAAAACGAAATCGTACGCATTTTTTAAAACGTGGCCTAAACTGTAAATTTTCAGTAGTTATTTGTGAGAAAAATGAAAGTCAAATTACAGCATGTGTTTTCTAAAGCTATAGGAAAAATTCAACTCTATGAGTCACTTAATGTATTCAAAACGATTTATTGATCTTTCGAGATACTTTGCCAAATCGAATTCTACCACTTTTTATGATCGATACATTTTATGATTTCAAAGCCCTAGAATGTATTGAGTGACAGAAATTAAGGTCACTGGGCCAAATGCTATCTGAATGAATAGGTTATATAATAGGTGAATTGAGAAGAATAAGAGATTAAATTAAAAAAAAATGTTTCAGTAAAATGAACTTAGTACAAATGAGAATTAGAGCAAATTGAAAGTGATATCGGATAGCGAAGATGTGTATTCACTGAAAGATTATTTACTAAAAAGATAGATTCCCAAGATTATGGGGATTTGAAATTTGTGTAGGGTCTGAAAATAGAACTTTTCTTCAAAATTTGGGATTAATAACAATCTTCTTCTAAAATGCGAGAGTAAAATTTAAAAGTATTCAAAGTGTTAATTTCAAAAAACTATTGAGGAGGATCCCACATAGTTTTCGAAGGAGAAGTTCAGAACAGAATTCCAGAATTATTCTGACATGAAGTCCTTAGAAATTGTTAGAAGTATTTGAAGGGATTTGTGTGGAGAAGATTCTAAATTTAATTATTAGATAATTTTTGAAGAATACTTAGATAATTAAGATGAGAATTCAACTAGAAACAGAGTTCTAAGAGTGTTCTGGCCACCCTAGTGTGAATGATTCATCAAAGAGCTCCAACAAAATTTATTGCAAAAAAATTGCTGATAATGCTAATAGAAATTCTTTAAAATACTCCAAGAGGTTTCTAAAAAATTTCAAAGTTCGAAAGATTTATGCATAGTTAAAAGAAAATTTTGAAAAGGATTTCAATGAAATTAAAGTCGCCGAATATGTTTAAGTGAATTCTAAGACGGATTCCAAACAATTTCTGACGGTGCTTTGGCTGGCATTGAATTTCTTGGCGATATCATAATCCGACAGCCCTGGGTTTGCCCTAACCGTTCTCAACACCTTCAAACGCAGCTTCCGATCCTTAGTTCCACTATAACGCTTGCTATGATCCTGCCGATCGATCGAAACATTTGAAAACATTGCAAACGGTCAGTGTTGGCAAAATCACCAATCAAATGATATTTTTCCGCTCTCATACGCTCTAAATATCACGCGTGATATTGGAACAAAATATCATCCCTGATATTGATTTTACAAGCTCCTTTGATATTGTGAGACTATTCACAACGTGCAAAAATCAAGCTGAGAGTTGACTCGACACAAAAATGTTTCCGTTGCACATCGTTTTTTTAGAAAGAGAAAGTATAGTTTGCTATCTCTTTTTACTCTTCACCGATGGCAGACACGAAATGACTGCTGTCAGCCGTTATGGAAGTTTAGGTTGCGTTCGGGTGTAAAGCAAAAATCATGAACTCAATCTCACCACAGTTTGTTGAGATTTGCAGCTGATGAGTTTTGTTAGCTTCTTCTTCTTCTTGTTCGCATTTCAAGCTTATTGCTTAGCACATATTAGCTTATTCCGTGCTCTCAACTTAGTGTTCTAAATGCACTTCCACAGTTATTAATTGAGAGCTTTCGATGCCAATACCAATGCATGAATTTGCATATTGTGTGGCAAGCACAATGATACTCTATGCCCAGGGAAGTCGAGAAAATTTCCAACCCGAAAGATTACCTCGACCGGACCGGGAATCGAAGTTTTGTTAGCTCCGAGCTGCGATATCACAGCGTGCAAAATCAACCGCAGTTGTTTGCTTGTTGAATTTTATCTACGAAAATCAAGCGTGATCTTGGGCATTGGCGAGAATTTATTTTTTGATATTTTTCCAACACTGCACACGGTCGATTTAGCCAATTTCAACAGCTTTGCGATTTTTGAAACTGACCACGTCGGATTTTCCAAGTGGGCATCCAAAATTAATTTTCGGTTCGCGGCTTCCATCAAGTATAACTTCTTTTAAACAAAATGAATCGTGACGAACTTTTCAGCACAGAAGGAGGAAACATTTTAAAACAAACTGCTGACAAAACATTCCAAATCCAACTGCAGTGAAATAAACAGCGCGTCCAGATATTAAATTACTCAAGCATTATACGCCGGACGTAATTACAATCAAAGGGGAATTTAGTAGATTCTGTGACATGAAAAGTTTTCAAGGTTACAACATAACCAACATATTCAAAATGCCGGTCATCGGACATTGGACATTTTAAATCTATCGAGATTTCCAATTTAACTAAATATCAAGTGTCTGACGCTTAGTTGATATCATTTCGGATAGTTGTCATGGTCTTGAACTTAACCAATTTTGTAAATTTTGGGCATTGCTGATATTTTGAAACCTCTGACTTAGTTTTTAGTATCCCATTCAATGGATAAGTTACGAGTTTTGAGCTGGAAGAAATATTCAGAATTCTAAAACAAATATTTGAGCTTATAATTTTTATTAATAGAATCCGATTATTTTAGGTATTATAAATATTTTTTTCCAATCAAATTCCCAGTTATTTTAACGGAAAAATTACCGTTTACCTAGTGTGCGAACACATAGCGAGTGAAAATTAAATAGATTTTTTTTTGAGGATTTTTGATACTTAACCGAATATAATTATGTAGGGTTAATATCCCTACAGCCTAAGTGTCCCAAACATTGGACTCAAACATACAACTAGAAGGACATCATGTTTCGCCAATTTTTCACTAGCAACCAATAATATTCATTTGTATTGCCAAGATAACGCATTGCTCTAAGCCAAATTGAAGAACAGGAGATTTTCATCGATGGGCCCAACATTAGAGCCCTTTCCACTATATAAAATAGATTGATTCCAAATAATATTGCAAGTTTTATAAAGGTTTAACGGATTCTTCAAGACCAAATAATGACCTACAAGACTATGATAAAACCAAAATTGGTACTTGGGATGGGTATATATGATCTTTGCCGGTGTGATTTGGTTTTTCCCGTTTTTTCCCGTTCCCGGTTGGATGGAAACCCTGGTCTATGTCACAAAGATGACTCACGAAGGTCCAAAAACAACGGAATCTTACATTAAATTTCAAAATAAAATCGTTCGATTTTGGCAACACAACTTTCCGGGGTATGAACAGCTATGGGTCAGCTAATAATAATTATGAATCAGTCAGTCCAATGTGAAAGTCAATTGGAAGTGATCCTCAAATGTGGAATGATTGTGTGAAATATACCAAGTATAAAGATAATTTCTGTTTTAATACTTTATAAGGGTGATTTTTAGCCACTTTTGGGCTAGTTCAACACCATAAAAATATAAAGTTAAAAATTTTACGATTTCTAAATTCAATCTCTCACTCCTTACAAATCGGTCGAATGACCCATGAAGTGCAATAGAGTGCAGCCTAGTGACAATACAAATATTCCATGACTCAGGTGCTCAGTAAGTTCTCGGGCTATGCAAACATATGAGGTCTCAAGATTTGAAAAGTGCTGCAAATTTATTTTCCTTAGTACCTATTTCGATAGTATCATTTATTTTTGAATAACCAATATTTTTAAGATCTCTAGGTCGAGTGCTATTGAGCCGAATGGGAAATTAGATCGAATTGTAAAGAGTGACAAAATTAAGAAATTGTTTAAGAAATATACAACTTGATACAGACTTGAAAATAAAATAAAAATCAACCTTAGTTTGAATAAAGCAGGATTTCTTGTTTGCCCTTTCAATTGTAATTTTTGTAGGGTGTGACATGAAACAAAAATAAAATTGGCATCAGCTTATTTTATTAATTTACTAGCTGAGCCGCCTAGTTATTTTATATAAGCCCGTTGGAGCCCAAAACGAACAAAATTAAAAAAAAAGTAATCTTCTAAATTGATTGATGAGCGTTTTAGTAGAATAATTGTATACCTCATTACGTTGTTTTTCGTATTAATTCTACTACTATAGTATCACTTTCTCTTTTATTAATTCACTATTCACTTTCACTATCACTTAAAAAAGTCTATTACTAGACACTGAAGATGTTTGCAAGTGCTAAAGGAAATACGTATCTGATATAGTTTTTTTTAAGTGATAGTGAAAGTGAATAGTGAATTAGTAAAAGTGATACAATAGTAGTAGAGTTAAAAGGAAAAACAACGTAATAAGGTATAAAAATAATCTTGTAAATCCGTCAATTCTTTCTCGAGCTATAGCGTGACATTGTAACGTCATTTAGTTTTTGTTTATAGACATTATTAATTAATTCATTGATTAAATACTTTTTTTCATCCCTATTATCTATTGTTATCCCTATTATTTATGTTTTGCCCTTCGATCTATTTGAATGATTTCGAACATTAAATGAAAGTAATTTTTACGTCAGCCTTATTTATTTGTTAAAAATTTTAAGGTCTTACTTAGACAAAAAAAAATGGATTTATTTTATAATATGGAAAGGCTCACAGGTGTCGAACAAACCATGGTTCAAAGGGTTGGACATGAACCGCGACTTTACACGCGTTAGACTCGCACTTCTATCGAATTGGGCTCTCAGGCAGCAATTTATGTGCGTGTGGCAGTGGTTATCACGATATCGAGCATGTTGTTTGGTCTTGTACCTTACACCGTGTTGCCAGATCTGAGTTATCCACATCCCTCAGGGCCTGAGGAAAACAACCCGCGATACCCGTTAGAGATGTCTTGGCGAGCCGAGACCTCGACTATTTGAATTTAATTTATGTGTTTTTAAAACGGATAGATTTGAGGATTTAGTAGTTAGTGTCATCTTGTGTTCTCCCAAGTTGTTTGTATTTTTCATCACAGTGTCGCCTAGTTCGAGATCAAGAGCACATTGCTCTCCAAACCTTGTGTTCTTAATCCCTACCCTGCAATCCATTTGTTACAATTTGTTACCCCTAATCTCGAGATAGCCGCGAGTAATCAGCCCCCGCTTTACTAACGTTATTTTTAAGTAATTTTGTTATCTAAACAATGAATATCGGCTCCGCAAAGCTACAGCAAATGAGCCTGGAAAAATAAACGAATTATTAAAAAAAAATGGAAAGGCTCTGCAACTGCAAGAATGTTCAGGGCACCAGTAATTAAAACAAATCTATAGAATTCTGAGGCGCTATAGATTTTTTTAGATACATTTAAAAGCCATTACAGTGTTAATTCAAGAAAATTTCTGAGCAGAATAACTGAGAAATTCTGGTAAACATCCTATGAGAGTTCTGAACAGAATTTCAAGATAATTCTGAGATAATGCCATAAGAACATCTGAGATGAATTCAAAGGATTTTATGGGGAGAAGAAACAAGTTCTTAATTAACCACTTCATTCGAGCAGCTACAATGACGTTTACTACCACTCGAACTTTGTAATAAAACATTATTTTGAGATTTTTTCTTCTAGAACCTCGAAAAAAGTAGCCAACATTTGTGCGTTTCATAAAAAAATAGAAATCAGTTTGTCCAGTTTTGTGAAATCGCTGGTAGAAAGTCACGCCAAAACTGCTTGACAAAGTGGTCAATTGGTATTTCTTATACCCCGTTCACATTACAACCTATATCACGTAATATAGGCTGTCTTGCAATGAGCACTCATACATAGGATTTCCAGTGAAAACTAGATGTATGAGTGCTCATTGCAAGACACCGTATATCACGTGATATACGCTGCAATGTGAACGGGGTATTAGAATAATTCCATGGGAGTTTTGATAAGAAAATTAAGAAGAATTCCTATGTTATTCTGAGTAGAATTTTACGAGAATTGTGTGGAGAATATCAAGTGAATTTTAAGGATAATTACAAAATAATTTAGGTGAGACCTCAAAGATAATTATTAACATAATTTATAGGGTGCACTGAGGATAAGTTCTAAAGAGATAGACTCAAGATTTCAGGATGATTCCTGAAGAGGGCTTTTTAAAGGGTGATACGGTCAAAATTTGGTCAATATCAACTTGACGTATTTCTTTCAATTTTGCATTTAAAAAACCTGAACACCCCTCATTTTGAAGGTGTGTGTGTGTAGAATGTTGCTCCTATTTCGATTTTGGAATTCACTCTTCAGTTGTCAAAATGCCGTCCAAGCAAGAAGAGCAGCGTATCAAAATTTTGCTCGCGCATCGCGAAAATCCGAGCTACACGCACGCAAAGTTGGCAAAATCGCTAAAAGTTGCCAAATCAACCGTTACAAATGTAATTAAAGTGTTTGGGGAACGTTTGTCGACAGCCAGAAAGTCTGGATCGGGGGGAAATCGAAAACCGGAAGCCGCTGAGACGACAAAGAGAGTTGCCGGTAGTTTCAAGCGAAACCCTAACCTCTCTCTCCGAGATGCCGCAAATAAGCTGGGTGTATCGTCTACAACCGTGCATCGAGCCAAAAAACGAGCCGGACTATCGACTTACAAGAAGGTAGTGACTCCAAATCGCGATGATAAACAAAATACGACGGCCAAAGCGCGATCCCGGAGGCTGTACACGACGATGCTGACGAAGTTTGACTGCGTGGTAATGGACGACGAAACCTACGTCAAAGCCGACTACAAGCAGCTTCCGGGACAGGAGTTTTATACGGCAAAAGGAAGGGGAAAGGTAGCAGATGTTTTCAAGCACATGAAACTGTCAAAGTTCGCAAAGAAATATCTGGTTTGGCAAGCCATCTGTACCTGTGGCTTGAAAAGCAGCATTTTCATAGCTTCCGGGACTGTCAACCAAGAAATTTACGTGAAAGAGTGTTTGAATAAACGTCTGCTGCCTTTCCTGAAGAAACACGGTTGTTCCGTACTGTTTTGGCCGGATTTGGCATCTTGCCATTACGGTAAAAAGGCCATGGAGTGGGTACGCCGCCAACAACGTGCAGGTGGTTCCCAAGGACAAGAACCCTCCCAACACGCCAGAGCTCCGCCCAATTTAGAAATACTGGGCTATTGTCAAGCGGAACCTAAAGAAGACCAAAAAAACTGCTAAGGGCGAGCAGCAGTTCAAGGCAAACTGGCTTTCTGCGGCAAAGAAGGTGGACAAGGTGGCTGTACAAAATCTGATGGCAGGGGTCAAGCGTAAGGCCCAGCAATTCGGATTTGGAAAAGCGGAAGCCTAACTGAATATTTTTCCTGAATTTTATACTAATTGAACTTGAAAAAGAAATTTAATTTGATTTTTTAAATAAACGATTTCACCGATTTACACGGGTTTTCCCTTGACCAAATTTTGACCGTATCACCCTTTAGTCTAGTCGAGTATAGTCTCGTCTAGTCTAGTATAGTCGTATCTAGTCTAGTATAGTATAGTCTAGTCTATTCTACAATACTAGGATTACCGAGGAGAATTTTGATTAAAATTCTGAGAATAATTTCAAAGGAATTGAATTCTCAGGATAATATTAAAGGAATTCTATTGAAGATTCCGAGGAAATTCTTAAAGGAGTTTCGAGGGAATCCCGAATAGAATTCAAAGGTACGAAAAGAGTTCTAAGGATATTTCTTGTGATTTTAAGGAGAGTCCCATTATTATTCTGCTCAAAATTCCATGATAGTTTGGCATTTTTGTTTTTGTTGATTTTAAACCTAGTTGAAAAAACCTAGTAACCCAGTGATTATTGACAATGTAAGGTTATTTCTCAGTTTTCCCGGTTCGCTAGTCACCCTGAGAAGAGGACAGGCCTGGGATTGAACTCCCGACCTCCTGACTTGACGGTCTGGTAAATCGTAGAAAATTAAAGGTAATATAATTCGGTCACATCAGGTTCAAAAGATTTAGGACGTAAACATAATCTCGGTATCATGGATCATGGGAGAATTCTTAAAAGCATGTGAATGGCTGTTACTTTGTTTCACGTGACAATTGCCGTTGTTTTCACCGTCGACGGGTTTGATGCTAACTTGACCGTACGTTGTGTGTTGTAATCTTAAGGGGCTCGGTGTCCTAATGGCGACCGTTTCTACATTTACAACTTGATCAAAAGGTGTGTTTGTGATATTATGTTTTGGATGGTCTTTGCTTACTACAGAGCAGAAGATCTTGGGCAACACGCTTGGTCAGTTTGTTGCTTTACCAAGTGATGCGCCATTTCGCACCTGTGTAGTTCTGGTAACCTACATTGATGCGGCTCATGAACTGCTGCAAACAACAATAGCAGCACAGATCAAAACCAACCAGATGGATAAAACGGCAACTAAAAGCAGCATCTTTTCATCCATCGAGGGTGAGCTGCCTCTGTCGATATGAATCATTAGCGATACAGGGAAACAAACCGCTCCAATCTGTTGCACGGAGTTTCCACTCCAAAAATTACAACCTCACTCACCTCCCCCCCTAGGGTTGAGTTCCGTTTGCCGTTTTCGATTTCAGCACGAGTTGTGGCAAACTGAAGCCCATTGAATTCTATTACCTATAAACAAAAGTAAAGGAAAATGGAAAGCAAATGTCACCCAAGGGGGGTACCCAGTACTGCTGAAATGGAAGAAACAGATAACGATTAAAGGAATTTCTCGAGGCGAACCAGCGAACGACGGCAAACACTTGTTAATTCCCAGCCCACCCGCAAATGGGGAAGAGCATGTGCAACACAATAACCCAAAAGGATCGCACGTATTCAAACGCACGCGAACCTTGAGGCGTGAATTATGTTGGTATGTTCCACCAACCAACCAACCAGCAAGAATCGACATCGAATGGTGAAGTTTATTGGAAATTTGTCTTCCATCTTCCTTTCGCCTCCGGCTGGAGCTTAAGGTGGCGTCTCGAGAGAAGCTTCCTCTACATACGACGGTGCGACCGTTACGATTATCCATAATCGGCTTGAACGGCTTACATAAGACCGGTAAATTGGAGCACAGAATATGAACAACTAACGAACTGACGCTGACAGGTCACGTAATCGATTGAGACATTTTTCGAAGGAAGTTTATTTTTAACAGGGATGTGTGTTCTAGAGTACAAATGGGAATGGTTTAGCTGATTTGCAAATGTAGGTATATCTGAGTACTTATGCAATTTGTAGTCGGGAAGGCCTAGCGAGCAGATATAATTTTGAGGGCTGTTTAAAATTATTGATGGAATTTCTTCAATTTCTACTTTTCTAGAATATTGTGGAAAAAATGTAAAATTGTTGTGTTCTGGCGGTTATAGGACAAAAGGTCGAAGGAACAAAAGGTCAAATCAAATATGAACAAAAGGTCGAACGGACAAAAGGATGAACGGAAAAAGTCGAAATGGACAAAAAGTTGAATGAACACTTTTTTTTTAATTTTATAATTTCATTAAGATTCCTTCAGAATTAGATTCAGGGATCATCTCAGTAGCTGTTGAACTTTTTTTTCCTGAAAATTGAACATACAATTGAACTGTCATAAATTATTGCCATTACTTGAAGAAATTTGTGAGTTCTATTTCCTGGAGCTACATTTATTAAAATCAAGAATTTAATTGTTTGCTGATTTTTTTTTTTTTCTTCTGTTAGACATATCTAAGAATATGTGTAAATAAATGAACGATGTATTATTAAATTTAAACAAACACCCTGAATACGACACAAGCTCTCATGTCAGCCAGGCCACATCCCGTGTAACATTCGAATTTATCCTACTGTGAAGATGTAGCTGGAATCTAACCGAAGGAAAAGGTACACGTTTTTTCCTCATTCAATATTCATAACCGACCAGCCCGAGAACGGGGATGACCCTTTGGGGTGTGCTTTTCCTTACGAAAAACCATCCTTCACAAGGTGTCACACTTTCTTCCAGCAACAGCTTTTCGAACGGACATAGCCCCCTGTCCCGGGAAACGTGACACGAATAATGTCATCGTACTGTAACTCCATTTTCCTATATGTCTGGCAGCTGGGAGGGGACCGCCCACGTCAATCAGCCTGATGTCTTGTTCTTTATTTTTCGGGGAAACGATGACGATTTTCGCCTGCCTGGAAATGAGAAGACTTCTCTGGCCTTGGAATGGACCCAGGAAATCTGGGATGTTCCATGGGGGAATGAATAATGGATGCTCCGTTTGGGTTGACGGTGGCAGAGGAAAATCTTATTTATGTTTATTCAATGCCAAGTATTGTACAATGGGCGCACGTGAAGCTCGTTAGACCTAGCAATCAAAAGGCAAAAGGAATATCGAAGCCATTCAGAAGCTATAAAAGTGAGCGTTGAAATGTGTGTTCCTTTCCTACGGTCTGTCGGCGAGGTATGTTGTGTAAAGTGTGAAGACAAAGTTTGTCTGGCAACACGACAATACGAAAACAATTAAAAGCCAGTGATTAGAACGTCAACACTTGGACGGTTAAACCCGACCGTAAGCGACCGCAAACGTTGCCACCACTTACCAACTTAGTGCCGCGCGTCTAGCTAGATCGAAACAATGAAACAGACGGATAGTCAACTATTTGGTCTAGATATAATCGAGACAGTAAAACTGAATGGCAAACTTTTGTAATTAGATTAGAATGGCTTAGAGTCAGTGCTTAGTCGATTGCTGTAACGGAACGACGATTTTAGCCGGTAATCTCATAGAGCCAAAATATTTCAAGAGCCCGCTCATTTGTCTTTTTGCAGCTAAAGGCTGACTTACGGCTAATGCACAGCAATTCCATCGAAAAAAGTTAGTGGATCTTAGAATTTCGTAACAATTGGTTATTTTGACACTAATCGAAAAATATTACATAAAATCATAACTTAATGAACCACTGGACCGATTTTTTTTGAGCGAAAGGTCAAATAAAAGATTATTAAATCTAGTTTTTAGAAGAACAATAATATGAATCTGGATTTAAATCTTGGTTTTTGATTGAAAAACATTTTGATCATAACAAACATTGCTGAATTGTTTGGAAATCTGTCGAGTGGTTCAAAGTTGAATTAACACTCCGAACACGATGCCTGCGGTAAAATGTGTAACGGAAAACTTGAAATGTTTGAAAAAGCATATCTCAGCCATTTATCGATGAATCTATTGGCGTCATTTGAAACTACATATTTTTAAGAGTTATTCGGTATCAATAAATTTAAAATCTATCGATAAATTGCTGAGCAATGATTTTTCAAACATTGCCAATTTGCCTTTATCATGTTAAAAAAAAGTAAAAATTAGGAAAAATGCTGAATTTTTAGACCACCCTAGCACGGAAGGGGCATTAGGGTGGCGAATAAAAAGATACGGATCAGATATTTTTTCGATAAGGATCAACATTACCAATTGATACGAAATTCTAAGGTCCACTCTAACTTTTATCTATGGAATTTCTGAATTAACAACTGTGGATGAACTCAAAGAACACTAACTTGAGAGCCGGTTTAAAATCCCAGTCGGTACGTAATAAACCAAATTATAAGAAGAAGAACAAGAAAATATTGTAAGGTATTTTCCTGATTTCAAAATCAATTCCCTGAGATTCTCTGAGTTTCCAACTTTTTTTTTCAAATTGTCGACACCCTGTGTATGAGTACCAAGGCGTCACAATATCAGCTTCAATCGACAACATCGATGCGACGAAGAGACCGCTAGCTTGCATTTTCTGTTGAAGTCGAACAGCTTCGCAGCATTCTAGAACCTCAGTCGGCGTCTACAAACAAATTTTCAATCGCTTGTCTCTCTTTCTCTCATCGCTTCATTGGTCTTTCTTTCAAACTTCGATGAAGCGGACAAGTGAAAGAGCGCTTGACTTTGACGGTTTCGTTTTTCATGAAACACACCGACAAAGTTTTCATGACGTATATGACGGAAAATGAAAATATATATTTAAAGCATTTCTCACGTGAAAAACACTGAAAGATTACACGTAAAATGTTTAATTTATCTTCCATCAACATATTTATCTTCAAAAAAGTAACGAAAATGGGACATAATGCATGTTAAACAAATTGAAAGAGTGGTGATAGAGTCGGTGAAAGGGATTGAAAGCCATAATGAGGTTTCGTTTCATCTCAATAATCGCCGTTACTTTCATTGAGCAAAGCAACGACAAGAAAATCCACCGCCAGCCTTTCGTTCTAAGCGTGCTTCTTTTTTCATTTTCGTTTCGTGCTGATAGTCTAGCTAGGCGTTATAGGAATGATGCGTTGAACACGTTGTATGAAAGAAACTAAACTCGAGTTCATTCAAATGGCGTAGGGGAAATGGATGTAATGTCAGCTTAAATGCTCCTAATTTGGGTCCATACATAAATTCAACAATCGACTAAATTTTCAATAGCGACCAAGACCGGGGACTGACGGCTTTACTTCCCTCACGAAGAAAGGCGTGATCAGAGATTTTATGCCTCAGTTAATCCCGGCGGTGCTGAATGGGATCGAACGCAGGTCCTTTGGGTTGAGAGGCAATCACGCTTACCATTACACCACCGGCACCGCTAGCGTATTTGTCATTTTCAAAAAAAATTGAAGCGCGGAAATGGCACTTCTGTTAGAAATGACGTCTGAGTCAACATTGTAGAGAAAAATAATATTATTGCTGGGAAAAATATACAAAAACAATGTTTTTAGTAATCTCAAGTAAAAACTCAAAAAAAATAAAAAGCCTAAATATCTCAAAATGTTTTTGTTCGATTTTGTTTGTTAAAATAAAGCTCTTGAAAAATGAAAATTTTTGGAATGATTAAAATTATGGACACTTAAAAATTGACCAAAATTGAAGAACAAGAATTTTGGGTCAAATTTTTGAATGTTTTGTTAAAACATTTTTTCATCTAATTTATAATAAGAAAACAAAGTTTGAACAAAATTTATTGTTCTCCCGAAAAAAAAAAACCATAGAGCAGTTCCAAACCAAATGAAAAGCTGACTACCCTAGCAGCACACTTGTCACTAAACAATTGTAGTTACTTGTGTGCAACTTATTCCAGTCACAATCATGTTACAGCAACTTATTTCGATGGAAGCGTGCTGCTAGGGAATATTTCAAATTACTTTCAAATATTAATTTTTATTGCCGATTATACTTGCTTCAAAAGTTATGATTTTTTGAAGTTGGTAGTGTCATTGCAAATGTTATTGAAATCGGAGAACCTTCGGTCCAACTTGTCCGTTAATTAAAAAAATACCCATATTTCAGTTTTTGAGTTCTTTCGAATTTTTTACTCATAATAAAATAAATAACGTGAATAGTGTTTCCCAGAATTACTTAACTTTTCTTAACATCTTTGTCTTAGACGTCATTTTGGTAAGAAGTGACGATTTCGTGCTACAATTTATTGAAAAATGTCAGAGACGCCATTTTGAAAAAAATTACAAGATCCAAAATGGTCTTTTTTTATTATTATTATAGTCACTTTAACACTCTTGGGTCATTCGTGACTTGTCCTGGGGGGAGAGATTTGAACTCGTGACTTTGGCGTGAGAGGTATGAATGTTAACCACTACGCCGGGGTCGCCCCCCCAAATGTTCGATTTTTGGCAAAAAATGTGAATGATAGATGCCCATTGCACAATTATGCAAAGTTTTACGCAAATCGCAGAAGATCGAGTAAAATTGTGTTTCCTATTTGGCCTGGAACTGGACCATAATAAAATAACGAAATTACAGGGGATACTCAAAATAACTAGGATAGGCAAATTTTTGGCCAACTTTGGAGTGTTGTAACGTTGTCAAATATGGTTCGATTTTAATTCTTCCAAAAGCATTCAACTGGACTGGTGTAGCCATAAAAATAACCATACTCACCGGATACCGGAGATATTCTGAGTTTCCGAAGGGCTAGTCTATTTTGTTAAATTTGTTATGGGATTTTCTACAGAATGCCGGGATCGATATTTTCAGTGGATTCACAGAAAGAAGAACTAATTCCAAAGCGAATGATACCAAGAACTGAAATCAGCCTATAATCAACCGAGTTGGGGCCATTTCCTTGAAATCGGTTGTAATGGAGGGTTCTGAATGCGGTCAGATATTTTAATCACTCAAAACATGCCGTGCGACAGCTCATTCTTCATGGTTTTCAACCAATATGCTCGGTAGAATTTAAACATCATTGACCACAATGGCCGCTCTTGGAGCCACCAAGATGCCCCCGAGGGAAGCTGTAGCAAGGGACAATTGCATTTTTACACCAAAACATGCCACGCAACAGCTCTTTCTCAATTGTCCCTTACTACAGGTTCCTTCGACGGTATTCCGGTGGCTCTACTATTAGATTAGTGAAACACCTTAAAAAAGAGCTTTCGCACGGCATGTTTTGGTGCAAAAACACAATTGTTCCCTACTACATGTTCGTCAGGGGACATCCCATGGTTCTGAGAGCGGCCAATGTGGTCAATGATCTTTCGAATCTATAGAAAGTCTATTGATGAAACTTGAAGAAAGAACTGCGGCATGGCATGTTTTGGTGTCAAAATGGAATTGTTCCGTGCTAAAGACTGTCTAAAAGTAAATTGGTACGCACAAAAAGACCTGTAATTCGTGATTCAATAAGTTTAAAAAGTCCATTAATGGTAGTTTTACAGTACTTGTATTACAGCTTCAAAGTTACAGCATTAGATAGTGACATTTCTTCAGTTCGAACGAAATCTCGAACCTTCCTCTTGATGGAGCCCACCAGCGCCCGCACAGTGGAAACGGACACGGAATCAGCGCTTTTTTCCATTTTGCCCACATTTGCTGGATGTTCTTGACTGCCCCGTTGCTTCGTCGAAGTCGTTCTTTTGAAATTGCCCAGTATTTTTCGATTGGTCGAAATTCCGGGCAATTCGAAGAATTCATCAGCTTGGGGACAAAATCGATCTTCTTGGCAGCATACCACTCCAGAACCATCTTGCAGTAGTGGCAGCTGGACTAAAGATGACTTTGCCCTTTTGCTTGCGGATGAACGGCAATACATGCTTTTTCAGGCATTCTTCGATGTAAACTTGGGATGTCATCGTCGAGGATGTGAAGAATGGTTCCGTTTTCAGGCCACAACTGCAAATCGCTGGCCAAATCACGAACTTGTCGGCAAACACGAACTTGAATCTTCCCGGCACACCCCAAAGTCCAGTCACGATGTAAAACTTTTGACCAGGAAGCTTCTTAAAATCGAGTTTGACCTATGTTTCGTCATCGATCAAAGTGCAGCCCTTGTGTTTCGTCAAAACACGGTCGTACAAGAGCCTTGCACGCTTTCTGGCCACGGAATTCTGCTTCATGTGCCGGTTCGGATGTTTACTGGCTTTGTAAAACTTGTATCTTTCCCTGGCAAGGATGCTCCGCACCGTTTGAAAGTTGGCGTTGTACCTTCTGGCCACATCTCGGATCGAATTCCCGGAGTTAACGCACCTCAACATCTTGCTGCGCAGCTGACGATTCCTGGTTCCAGGTTTTTCGTAGGTCCCCTGATTAATTTCCACACTCCACACTTGTAGGTTTTGAGCACTCAACTGTTGTTTTCGGCATCTTCAGCACTTTAGCTACTTTGGAATCGGACCACTCCGGATTTTCCAGGTGTTTGGGCACAATATTTTTTCTTCTTTCGAGTTCCATTTGACGTTATTTCTGAACGCGATCGACTACTTTGATCAAACTTGCACCAGTTGTTCTCTATATAAGTGTTATCAAACCACTGTCAAACATTTTCGATTCCCAACACTAGAGGTGTGCTAGCGGTGCGCGAGGGGCGTGCCAATTTACTCAGCCTTTACAGGTTCCCCCGGGGACATCCTGGTGGTTCAGAAAACGGCTAATGTGGTCCATATCCAATTCAAATCTATCGAAAGACTATTGATAAAAGAACACAAAGAAAGGGCTATCGTACGGCATGATTTGGTGCAAAAACGCAATTTTCCCCTGCTACAGGTCCCCTCGGGGGCATCCCGGAGGTTCTGAGAGCGGCCAATGTCAACCTGGTCTATACAAGGTGTGGAATTGATGGCCTGTACGTATTTGTGCAGTTCGTTTTTCACTCAGCTTTCAGTCGGCTTCGCACGATTTGCTTCTTTCGTACGCTCAAACACGCTCGTAGTTACGTCATAACGTTTGTTTAAATCAGCGTTTGCATTGGAAATTGAATATGAATTATAGAATTTCTGTATGAAGCCAAAATTAATCAATGTTTTTCCACTGAATGTTGATATAATGTATTGATTATTTTATTAGCACACTGTATACCATGAAAAAAAGCAGCATACAAGCAAGCGCAATCATCATGCAAACATATCTAGAATTAGCTGTACTTCATATTTCACAAATTTGCTTTCGACTGCTATGACGTCGTGGTCATCCTCTCCCGCAATGTTTACCTTTTTCCCTCTACCAACACATACGTGAGGGCTAGATCTCCATACCTTGTATAGATCAGGTTAGGCAAATGTGGAAAAGGTTGCATTTGAAATTAAGGAAAAGTCAATTGATGAAATATTTATTTAAAGTCCATCGAAAGCCTATTCATGAAAAACCACGAAGAAAGAGCTATCGCAAGGCATGTTTTGGTGTTACAATGCAATTGTCCCCTGCTAAAGGTTTCCCCGGGGGCATCCCACCAGGCTTGCTTCCACTCACTCGCTATAAAAAATGATTTTTTTGGTTTTTGAAACCATCAGATGTTATAATGATATTTTGTACTCGTTAGATACAAACAGAGGCTGAAAGGAAAGTGTTTGACAAATAAAACTTGTTAAATTCGCTTGCAGATAGTCACTATTATCGATTTTACGACTCGCGAGCGCTCACTCTGAGTGAGCGCTCACGAATCATAATATTGCTGATTTTAACACTCTGGAAGTAAAAATTGGCATGTTTCATGTGTCACACACTTGTCTTTCAACCTCTTCTTGTATCTAACAAAGACAAAGTATCATTATAACATCTAATAATTTCAAAATTCAGAAAATCTTTGTTTTATATCAAGTGAGTGGAAGCAACCCTGCATCCCACCATGATGAAAGAGGTGTATCATGTCGGTGTTTTGGTGTAAAAATGCAATTGTCCTCTACTAAAGATTCCCTGAGGGGCTTCTCGGAGGTTCCAATGGCAACCAGTGTAATAAATGATCCATATGAAGTTTATGGAAAGCCTATTCATGAAAAGTATGAAGAATGAGCTGTCGCACGGCATGTTTTGGTGTAAACTTGCAGTTGTTCCCTACTACAGGTTCCCCGAGGGCATCCATGTGGCTCCAAGAGCGGTTAATGTGGTCAATGATGCATTTAAGGTCTATCGAAAACCATGAAGAATGAGCTGTCGCACGGAATGTTAAAATTCATCGAATCGATTTTCACACGTCTTGCCGTCTGTGACCGATAGCCATCCACACAAGCTATCTCACCTGTATAAAACATTCCCAATCGATAGAACTCGACAAGATGGAATTTGCTGATGTCTGTATGTGGGTCGTTCAACCTCAATGACCTGCTGGAAAATCAGAAAAATTTACGAAAATACTCAATATTAGGCAAACAAGTTTGTAACTGACAAGATAAAAAATTAACATTCGGATTCAGGTCGATGTTGTTCATTCGTCGGTCCCAACTTTGTTTACTCGATTTTGGTGGATATGATCCTACTCAAATTTGGGTTGTTCCGAAATAGCTTGCACCCGTGCATAAACTGAGCAATTCACATAACCTCGCTAAGCATCTAAAGCGGACGTTACACATGTCAGTATATTCACAATAATCGTATTCCAATTTCTTCAATAGTTGAAGATTGACATAATTAATGACAGTTTAACTTTATGCCATCAATATTTTTGACAATATTTCCCTAATTTTTGTATGAATATATTGATAAGTGTAACAAGCGCTTTAAATCTTGGTATATACATCATCCTCATTCTCACAATCGCTATCAGAACTGGTAATTCACGAACAAAACTAATGAGAAATTAGCTTGTTCAGCGACGCCGGTGGTGTAGTGGTAAGCGTGATTACCTCTCACCCCAGCAGGCCAATCCCAGTCGGCGCTGCCGGGATGTTCTGAGGCATGACATCTTCTCCACTGTCGCCACATATCGCCAGCCTCGTAGTCTTCGAAGGGTCTGCAGGTCGCCTTCAACTTGTGTAGTGCACTTCATGCGGCGGCGAATTTAATTCGACCATAGCGTCCTCCGGAGTGCAATGTGGCACGATTCCCTGCCGTAATGCGTCTTTGAATTTCTCTGCTGGTATCATTTCTGACCATCACCAGTGAGCCCACATACACTCACACGAACTAGACCACCTCAATTTCGACACCGTCAACCTTAACTAGAGGTCCGAGGCTAACATGGTCTTCCCTAGAACCTCTTCTTCTCATGTATTTCGTCTTTGAAGCATTGATGGCAAGTCCAATCCGCCTAGCTTCAGTCTTCAATCTGATGTACGTTTCCGCCATTGTCTCAAAGTTCCTTGGATTTCCTGAAGATCGTGCCACTCGTGTCTATCCCAGCCAGGGCTGGCAAATGTCATTTTCAATGAAAGATCTCACGCGATATTTACAGAGATACTTCTGTCACTATCATTGGATGAGAAAACGATGATAGAGATTTTCTTCAAAATCTCTTCCATTTTTTTTGTCATGACAGAACGTGAAAGTGTTGTGATCATCGTAATTACTAGCTCATTTAATGCTATTAAAGTTACTTGTACCGAGGAAATCTTAATAATGTATTCACTCTACCGATTAGATACGGTTGTTTGCTTAAATTCATCTAATTAGATATGTTGATGTCAAAAACAAATAAGAATTATTCTCATGAGTGCTTGATCATTGAAAAATTACAAGAAAGCTAATGATAGGTAATTTCGTCTCGTGATAGTGAGAGGACCTGTTTTCTCAACGTCACATGACAGCCGTGATATTTACCAGCGCTGATCCCAGCTCTTCTTATCACACCTTCTAACACGATTTTAATGCAGACACGAAAGTTCATCACTTTGCCGTAATCCCCTTCGAGATTCAAAGGGACCCTGATACTCGAACAATGCACATCACTCGATCTACTGTAGCCTTGACCTATTACGTCAGCTTATCCGGAAATCCGTACTTGTGCATAATCTGCCATAGCTGATCTCGATCGATTGTGTCGTATGTTCATTTGTTGTTCAGTTGTATGTGTATTAAGAAGGGAAGAAGAACTAGAACTAGATTCATCAAATCAAAACAAAAACATCGCAAGCACTGAGTCTTCTATGTAGGAATAATATCAATAAAGAGATTATACTGTGTAACAAAGGTTCTATTCACCTGCCCGTTGGATCAATATGAGTTTTACTAAGAATATCGATTTTTTTCCGGCATCCTGTAGAAAATCTCATCACAAATACAACAAATTAGACAAACCCTCCGGGAGCCCCGGAATATTTCCGGTATCCGGTGGCCATGCTTATTTTCGAAGAATTAAAATCGGACCACATTTGACAAACTTACAATATTCCAAAGTTGACCAAAAAATTTGCATATCCTCGTTATTTGATTTGTACTGTTGTACTATTCGAGTACATTAAAATTTATTGTTTAATTTTTGTACCAAAGATAATATAAATTATTTCTGAAATTTTTTAGATAACTGTATGTTTTTCTTATTCTCATTCCTACGTCAAAATCGTTTAATTGTTTAAAGAATAACATAATTTCTTTTTCCTTATGGTCTTTTATAGCTTGAGAAGAACAACAAGGCATCAACAATTAGTACACGAGTATGGGATAATATTTTGAAGGATTGTCAAGGGCCAGAAATAGATTTTTGTAATGAACACGACTACGTTCCGTTATCAAACCCTCCCAACTTAGATGAAATTAGATTTATAATCACTACTTCTTGTAATGGAAAAACGCCAGGGCCAGACCGAGTTTATTTAGAATATCTTAAAAATGCAGATCAGAGCACGATAGAAGAGCTAGTTGAAATTATGAAGTTGGTATATGTAGAAAACATAATGCCCAAAGACTGGAACAAATCGACGCAAATTCCCATTCCAAAAAAGGCATGAGCTTCAGAAGCCGATCATTTTCGTAGAATATCTCTTTTGCTTATAAAGTTTATGCTAAATGGATAGGTAACCAACTTCGAAAATTCACAGGAGATCCAGGGTTCCATCAAGCAGCATTTACAAGAAGTAGATCAACAGATGATCATATATTCATCGCTAGGCCAGCCATGGAAGAATATTGGAATGCAGGAAACGATCTAATTGTTTTAGCGTTGGATATCAGTAAGGCATTTGATACAGTAAATGTGAAGAGTTTAAGAGAAGTTTTACTTAATTTAAATGTTCCATCTAGATTAGTTGACAGGGTTGTGTTAAGGATGAACTCACTAGAGTTTTATGGCAAAACCAATTTTCTAAAGAGTTCAAAAGAGGTAAGGGAATTAAACAAGGATGTCCCCTGTCACCTCAACTTTTTAATTATTTAAAGGGTGTGCACGATGAAATTGCCACACTATGAAATTGCTCTAACTTTTTAACCGTTGGGTAGAATTTAATGAAAATTTGGGTGGATTTAGTTCATAGTGCATTATGTGGATTGGTGGATTGAGTGCATAGTGCATTTTAAAGTCCTGTGATCAAAACTCGCGGAAATGGAGTCGAAAGAACAGCTCGTGCGTTATAAAATCTTGCGCATTCATCACGAGAACAAGGATCTCTCGCATCGTTCCATCGCTAAAACGTTGGGAATCGCGAATTCCACGGTGTTGCGAGTGATTAAGCGGTTCGAGGAACGGTTGACCACCGATCGGAAGCCCAGAAGTGAAGGAAAAAGTATTCCGTACAACACCAAAAATCACAACCGCGTAGTTGGGGCCTTCAACCGAAATCCGAACGCCTCCGTGGGATGTGGCTAAGAAGCTGCACCTAAGCCGAAGTTTTGTCCAGAAGGCCAAAACTAAGGCTGGGCTTCGAACGTTCAAGGTACAAAAGGCCCCTAATCGCGACGAGAAGCAGAACAAGTCCGCCAAAACCCGTGCCAGGAAGTTGTACCTCAACATGCTGACGAAAGTTGAATGCTGCATCATGGACGACGAAACATATGTGAAGGCCGACTTCAAACAGATCCCCGGCAACCTGTTTTTCACGGCCAAGGATAAGTTCAGCGTTCCGGAGCATGTCCGCACTCAGAAGATGTCCAAATTTGCGAAGAAATTCCTGGTTTGGCTAGCCATCTGCACGTGCGGGAAGCGGAGTGCACCTTTCGTGACCCAGGACACGATGAACGGACAGGTGTACATAAAAGAGTGCCTCCAGAAGCGGCTGCTTCCTCTCCTGAATTCCCACAACGTCCCAACAATCTTCTGGCCGGATTTGGCCTCATGCCACTACTCCAAGGACGTGCTGAAGTGGTATGCGGACAATAAGGTCAATTTCGTGCCGAAAATGTTCAACCCTCCCAACACTCCGGAGCTCCGCCCCATCGAGAAGTACTGGGTGATTATGAAGCAGCACCTTCTTAAACGACCTAAGGTAGTGAAGACAGTCGTGGAACTGAAGAAAGTATGGGTTTACATGCAAAAAACGGTTGATTCACAGGTTGTGCAGAATCTTATGGCCGGGGTTAAGGCCAAGGTGCGGGCATTTGCGTATGGACTGTAAATAAAATACGAGTAAAATGGTAAAATGAAGTTTAATAGTTATTTCTCAATCCCTGAAAATTTGATGGCAATCGGATGAAAACTCGAATTTTGCGAATCAATTTTGTGTGTGGCAATTTCATCGTGGACACCCTTTAATACAAGATGTTCTTAAAAACGTTGCAAAAGATATGCCTAAATTAGAATTGATAGATGTGGATTGCTTAAGACTGCCGATAATTTAAGCATTTGCCGATGACATATTAATAATAGCAAGAAGTATAAATGAGTTAGAGAATATTATTAAAGTACTAGAAGAGGAGCTATCCAAAGTAGGTCTTAAAATCAATAGGGAGAAAAGGCAAATTTTATTTAGATATGCAAATGACACAGCAGTACAGCCAAACGAATTAATGCTCAATGAAACTGCTTTTAAAACTAATGAATATATTAAGTATTTAGGAGTTTGTCTGACAGCAACCCTATACAGGAATTTAACCAATAGGCATAGATCTATAAATGCTTTGAAAACTTCAAGATTAGTAGTAGATTTTTGTACACGATTTCATCCGAGCTGGGAATTGGGAAAGCTTATAAATAATACAGTTTTAGCGCCAGCGTTATTATACGGAACTAAGGTAGCGGTATTAACAAAGAAAAACAGGGTGGCACTAGCGAACTACGAAAAAAATATTCTAAGGAACATTTTTAATAGCTGAAAAAAACCAAGTAATATGAAATTTAATGCAAGAAAAATTTTAGCAGGAAAAACAATAAATAGACGAGTTAGGGTAGGCAGAATAAGTTATTTTGGACATATCAGAAGAAGATAGATGAATCATCCACTGCAATTAGCGTATAGATTCAAATTCAACAAGAAAAAAGAGGGTAGACCAAGCCTTACTTGGAGGAAATCATTAAATCAGGACTTTGATAGATATGAAGAACTTGATATAGAAGAATGGGAAGAACTTTTCAAAAAGAAAGTGGAAGAAATTTATAAGAATGAGGATAGCGAAATTTCAGATGGTGTATCGACAGAGGAAGAAGATTAAGGAAAAGACACTGGAAGAAAAAAAGGATAAGACAGAAAATGTGTAACAAGGACTATTGCAAAAAAAAAAACTAATCCTGGTTGTATCGCTTTTTCGTTTGCATGCATTCCGGATGACGAGCGAACATGATGAAGAAGATGGCTTTATCACAGAGCCCCGTCTCGGAACGAGTGGATTATTGAACGACATGGTCTACGATTCAAAATTGGTTTATGTAATGATAAGTATCACGATCTTCATCGAAATGTAAGTATTATTGACAATAATCATAACAATCAACTCGTATATACATTGAAATACATAAATAAAAGGGAAGGGACGGTCCAACAGGGCACCCGATTGAAGCGATTTGGACGGGGAGAGTGGGAATGTCAACTCCACGTTGATAACATTTCGTGGATAAAGGGCGGGCTCTTCTCCCCACTCATTGGGACATCTTTCTGTTTGGGGGCTTGTCTTTTTGACCAATTGGCTGATCAAGTTGCTGGAAGGAGCTTATCTTGTTCCGTAGATTATTATTATTATTTAGCTTTATTAAGGAGGCTTTCAGCCTTGGGCTGGTTCGCCTCCAACTGTTCCGTAGATGCGTATAGGTGACTTTGCCTATCGATCTACCCAATCCGTTTTTGGCCCTTCATACAGCGACATGTTGAGGACAATCAGAGGTTATTAAGCTTGATCAAGACAAACAGAGAAGAGAGCCCACTGCTGTCGGACTTAGTTTCCGTGCTACAATGGGTGGTAAACCACTATCATGCATCATGCAAAGATAATATATTTTTTTTATTTTTAACGAATGCTTAACATTGTTTTAAGAGATCAAATTTGACTGAGAAAAAACAGTTTTGTTTTGAGTAACAACCTCCCTTTTTACTGTGAATTTTTCAAATACCTTCATTTCATGGTAATCGACAAAAATGTCCGATGTTCTGGCAGTAAATATCATGGTTATAATAACAATGAAAATAATTGCATTTTCATTGTTTTTTAGGGGCAACGAGTTTTGTCAGTTTTCCATTCATGGTTTTGCACATTTCAAATGATGGCATTTCTCATTAGTTTTGTTTTACTTAAAATAAATAAAACAACATTTTTTATTTATTTTTCCCAGAAAGACAACTTTGTCTCATAAATGCCATTTCCGTGCTACGATTTTTTTTAATCAAGGAAGGCCATTTTGAAAATTTTACCAGACCCAAAATGGCCGAATTCAAGCAAAAAATTAGAGTCATTGTGCATAACAAACAATTACGCAAAATTTCATACAAATTCAAAAATTCAAATTTTGTTTTCGCTATTCGGCCTGGAACGGCTCAATGTGAAAACGAGTGCTCAGCGTCTATGAATCCAACGCACCTGTTTTGGAGAAGGTAATCCCCACGGCTTATCGTGGAATACCTACCTGAATGACACAATTAGTTTCCCCCCCACTTCCTATTATTCCAGGATTCAGTTTTACCAAGCTATGCCCGAAACCAGATCAAAGCATATCTTCCACAATCTACGTCAACCGGAGCTTTGACCTAGTTTAGCCATGACCAACCGATGACAGTTATCAGAACCTAGTTAGCAGTAATTAGTATTTGCCCTTTCTTCAATATAGTAAACTTTTGCGTGCCTCATTGGCAATCCCACCTCATAAACGGGTGGGGGCTGTAAATGGATGGTGCTGCCTAGTGGTGCAATAAACAAACCACGTCTGTGGGTCGGTTTCGATGTAATTTCCTATGATATGCAACACCGAGAGGAGGGGCGAGAGCACAGCCCTTGTTATAATTTCTCTTCAAACCAACCTAGTGGCGGACGGACGGACGGACGATTGGCTGATGTAGCTGTGGTTTGGGTCATTACAGTGAAATTGGATTTTTGCGTGTAATTTGCACTTTGTAACATTATTAGCGATCGGGACCGCGCTCCGTTGGACGTCGTTCTGGTGGCATTTGTTTGCGGTTTGCCAATAGTAGACATGACCCAGTTACATTTTCCAGCCGTTGTTGTCCATGACTTTGGTGTAATTGCACTCTATTTGATTAGCGCGGTTCTTCTTGTCTACTGTGTCACGTCGTCATCGGTACAATTGACCTTTGGCATCTCTAACGTACGGTTGCTCTCTACTGGAGTGCATCCAGCTTGAGTGGGTTGTATGGCCTTTCGTCCGGGAGGGTAAACATAGAAACGTTTATTAATTTCTAAAAATATCGATCAACTTTCCGCCCGGAGCAACCGGAGATGTCTGCCGTTGGGTTGACGGGTAACTGACATTTATGGACAGGATGAATATAGTACTGCGCAATGCGCTGTGTTTCAATTGGCTAATGGAGCACACATTTTGTAGATTAGCTGCAAAGGTTTCTACCCAACGAGGTTACGAGGAAGTTGAAACGGCCTAATGATTTGGCATTGTATTTCTGGAAATCACCAAAGCATGTCCACAACAAGGGCAAAGCAATTGCCTTAGTGTATTTCCATGATGCCAACCGTAAAATGGAACAAAATCAAAACCAGCAGCTGTATGCCACAAAATTACGAATGAAGATCAATTTCAGGCTTAAAAAGTCCTTAATTGTCAATAACTGTTGAATTTTTCATCGAACACACCGAGCCTGGGGCACTGCCCCAAGCAATCCAATCAAATGTCAAGGTCGTATAACTCAGCTTGACAAGTCAATAAACCAAAACGCATGAAATTTCAATACCTCATTAATTGCTGTCCCATTCCTTCAGCTCATTAAAATTGTCTCAGATCTTTTGCATGGAATTCTTCGCACGTCTGCTACGTCCAGTCCAAAACATGTCGCTAATAGTCCTGTTAAGTGATACTTTCCTCATTTTTGCTGTGATCATAATTATTACCATTCCCAGAGTGATAAAAATCATACGCTCGCATTGTTTGCAGCGAAATGAACTTGAAAGCGGAACAAAAAAAACCGGACGGATGGGAAAATGCATCTTTTAACGAACGAATGTTCATTCTTCCTGCTCTGAACCTTCGAACGACTCGACTTGTTGCACTGTACCAACTGTTGGAATGCTGCTGAAATTGTGGCGATCCGAAGGTCGTGGTGGTCATGTGCGAAAAAAAAAGAAGATAAGTTCCCGACACCCATTGCCCAAAAACGGATGCCACTGAGGCTAGGAAGATCGACAAGCGACGAACCTTGCAGCGAACGCAGCAAAGTCACACACATGCATCAGAATGCATTACCGCCGTCCATCACCATCGGCGTAACAAAGAGCACCTTCGGAGAGTGAGTAGCTAGCGAATCAGCACATTTTGATTGGCTGACAGGTTGGCTTCACCGGAAGGGGTTTCCTTCCTATGCGGGGAGCTATCAAAGCGTAAATGGCTCCGAATTTGGTCAAGGATTTCGTTGATTGACACACGCGTGTGCAACTTTCAACTATCTATTCTCAATCGAGCGAGGATGCGGTCAAACGATATTTGCATTAGATTAGATGTGAGGAATTGACGATGCTGCCGGTGGTAAGCATTTTTAGACTTTTCTTCGGGCCGGATTTTCGAATCTTGCAAAAAGTTGCCGGTACATAGACACACTATCAGGGTTCCAAAGCGATGACAGAATGTAAAAATTCATATTGATCCACCGGACAGGTGAATAGAACCTTTGCTACACAGTATAATCTCGTTTTTGATAATATCCATAGATATACGAGGCCTTAATGGATATTTTTATTTTTATTGGTCTCAGTTTCTGCACTGCTCAATTGAACAGCAATTGCTAGTTTGAATTTGAGTTCAAATCATAATTCAATAATCAATTGATTTATGTCTTCACGTTTATTTCCTAACTTGACAATTATTTTAAGATATAATTGTGGCTTATCTATGTGGAGCTGATATGAGTTTTACGTAGTGCGAAGTGTATATAAATCACTTTCTTTTTCTTGGCTTACAACTGGAGCTTTATGACTTTATACGTAATCTGCTTTATTGTGCTCTACATACTTTAAGCACAATCTTATTATATACAATCTTATTATATTGCAATAATATTTGACGAACCAATAAAGTTAAATAATCAATCAACCCGATTCTCTGAATCGATGTTTTCGTTCACGAATAACCCGACTGCAAATGAATTTCCCATTCAGTGTGTTGATTCAGGCGCAAGCTAACTATAGTCGCTATATTTAAAGTCTGGCGGATAGAATTTAGATCTATCAAAAAGCGTAACCAATTCAATATATTGTAGACCAACAATTGAAATGGTACTATCATGTTTTATAAACAAAACGTTGATTATTCTTTCCTCGCCAATCGAACGCAATTTACCGGCAACATTGGATAGGGGAAATTTTCCCCAGCCTCAAGATGGTGTTAGTTTGCGTAGGCGTGCCTTAAGTCACGAGAAAACAGATTCCGGAAGTTTTGTTCGCAATAGCTGATGTGCTCTTTTCTGTTGCTGGTCGTGATTTGCTCGATTGGTTCCGCTATTTGACAGCTCAATTGGTTCCCGAGATTCTCTCCGCCAGACTATCTTCTGTCGAACTTTCCTGTGAGCTTAGCGAGAAATTCGTTTATGTTGCCGTGGTAAATCAAAGAGAAAGTCGATGAAGATAATCGATCAACAAGGATAGGCCCTTTGAAAATGTTAGGCGAGAATACAGAATCAGCGTTGCCGGATATACCACAATTTCCCAACTAGATACCGATATACAGATAAGGTTCCTCATAATACCGATTTTTGAGATTTTATACCGATTTATACCGATTTTTTTTAAATAATCAAAATTATCATTGCCTGCCCGCGCTCGAATTTCGGAGAAAATTTTTGTGAGAGACTTGTGTCTTTTTGAATACCTCATATTTTTTGAGCCTTCAAAATTCTTAACAATCATCTCTAAAGATGCCTTATGCTTGATACTCTTTCGACTAATGTTTGCATTTCCTCACCGTTTTTGGCTATTCATCGATCGATTCATCATCATCGGGGCCTCCCGTAGCTCAGTCGGTAAAGGCGCAGCTACAAAGCAAGACCATGGTGGAAATGGCTGGGTTCAATTCCCGGACCGGTCTAGGAATTTTTCGGGTTGGAAATTTCTCGACTTCCCTGGGCATAGAAGTATGATTGGGCTTGCCACACAATATACAAATTCATGCATTGGTATTGGTATCGAAAGCTCTCAATTAATAACTGAGGAAGTGCATTTAGAACACTAATAGTACGTTCAGACTACAGAGTTATAACATGTTATAGCGCTATCTTGATGGTGGTTTCTGTGTTGCAATTATTTAACAACCGTTATAACATGTTTGTCAGTCATGTCAGTCTGGACAGCGTTTAAGTTGAGAGCACGCAATAAGCTAATATGCGATATGCAATAAGCTTTAAATGCGAAGAAGAAGAAGATCAATCGAGAAATAGTCGATGGCTCTTTCTGGGAATTCCTAGGGAATCGAGAAATATGTTTTAAACATTTTTAAACTTCCCCAAGTTTTCATTCATTTTTAAATTTCCTGAAGTTTCATCCAAATTTCCCTGGAATTTTCTTCCACCTTACCTTGGAAGCTAGTTCAGCCTTCGCTCGAATGATCATCTTCTTCCGCCAGTTTTTTCAACTTTCCCGGAACTTCAAGGATGCTATCAGATTTTTATTTCGTATCCACACTAGCAGCAGGAACATTTAAGAAGTTCTGAAACTTCAGAAAAGTCCAGACTTTTGTGTAAATTTCGATACATTAAAGGCAGTTTCATTAACTTCTGTTAAAATTCGAAAACCCGGAAATTTCAGAAAAGTCCAGCGAACTCCAGTGAACTTAAGGAAACATCATAAATATTTTGGAAACATCACAAGTCTAAAGAACTTCAGGGAAATTTAATAGTTTTCAGGAACTTTAGTGAAGCTCAGAGAACATCAGGACAGATCAATGAAGTTCAATGATATTGCTGAAATTAAAGGGTGTTCACGATGAAATTGCCACACACAAAATTGATTCGCAAAATTCGAGTTTTCATCCGATTGCCATCAAATTTTCAGGGATTGAGAAATAACTATTAAACTTCATTTTACCATTTTACTCGTATTTTATTTACAGTCCATACGCAAATGCCCGCACCTTGGCCTTAACCCCGGCCATAAGATTCTGCACAACCTGTGAATCAACCGTTTTTTGCATGTAAACCCATACTTTCTTCAGTTCCTCGACGTTTAAGAAGGTGCTGCTTCATAATCGCCCAGTACTTCTCGATGGGGCGGAGCTCCGGAGTGTTGGGAGGGTTGAACATTTTCGGCACGAAATTGACCTTATTGTCCGCATACCACTTCAGCACGTCCTTGGAGTAGTGGCATGAGGCCAAATCCGGCCAGAAGATTGTTGGGACGTTGTGGGCCTTCAGGAGAGGAAGCAGCCGCTTCTGGAGGCACTCTTTTATGTACACCTGTCCGTTCATCGTGTCCTGGGTCACGAAAGGTGCACTCCGCTTCCCGCACGTGCAGATGGCTTGCCAAACCAGGAATTTCTTCGCAAATTTGGACATCTTCTGAGTGCGGACATGCTCCGGAACGCTGAACTTATCCTTGGCCGTGAAAAACAGGTTGCCGGGGATCTGTTTGAAGTCGGCCTTCACATATGTTTCGTCGTCCATGATGCAGCATTCAACTTTCGTCAGCATGTTGAGGTACAACTTCCTGGCACGGGTTTTGGCGGACTTGTTCTGCTTCTCGTTGCGATTAGGGGCCTTTTGTACCTTGAACGTTCGAATCACAGCCTTAGTTTTGGCCTTCTGGACAAAACTTCGGCTTAGGTGCAGCTTCTTAGCCACATCCCTAACGGAGGCGTTCGGATTTCGGTTGAAGGCCCCAACTACGCGGTTGTGATTTTTGGTGTTGTACGGAATACTGTTTCCTTCACTTCTGGGCTTCCGATCGGTGGTCAACCGTTCCTCGAACCGCTTAATCACTCGCGACACCGTGGAATTCACGATTCCCAACGTTTTAGCGATAGAACGATGCGAGAGATCCTTGTTCTCGTGATGAATGCGCAAGATTTTATCACGCACGAGCTGTTCTTTCGACTCCATTTCCGCGAGTTTTGATCACAGGACTTTAAAACTTGCAGGATGTAAATAATGCACTATGAACTAAATCCACCCAAATTTTCATTAAATTCTACCCAACGGTTAAAAAGTTAGAGCAATTTCATAGTGTGGCAATTTCATCGTGGACACCCTTTATAAAGGAGTTCCGAGAAACTCAGGCAATTTCCGAAAACTTCAGCAATGTCCTGAGGGGCTCATTTAGGAAACGTAAGGGAAGTTCTATGCTTTTTAATGGCAGTGTCGATAACTGTTAAAAATCAAAAAAAAATAATCGGGAAGATCAGAGAACTTCAATGCTGATGTTACAATAAATTCAAGAAAATTGTGAGAGCACCTAAAAAATTTCGTAATCTTCAAGAAAGTCTAGAGACTTTCAAAGATTATTAAATATATTCCGGTAGTCTTATTATAATCAGGGAAGTTCCGTGCGCTTCGAAGATGACCAGAGAACTCCAAAACAGCCCCTAATTTCAGGAAAATTACAAGATCTTTTAAAGATTTTCGAGGAATTATGGAATATTCCTAAGTGTATTTCAGGAATGTTCCGAAAACTTCAGGGAAATTGCGGAGTCTTCAGGGATGTTTTATGAATATCAGGAAAATTTTCTGGAACATTAGAGCATCCCGCAGGAATCTCTTTCTTCCGGAATTATGTCCTTGTTTCTTTCGACTGTTCCGTAAGCGCTCTGGCTTCCGACTTTCTTCAGATGTTTCTTCCAATCTACCTTAGAAAGTTTCTACCAGCGTCTCCAGGAAGTTTCTTTCGTCTTCTCCAGGAAGTTCAATTAATTCTCCCAGAAATTTCTGTGTTCTCCCAGAAATTGAGCTTTTTTAAGACTAAGCAATTCCCCTCAAATAGTAAATAGTAAATACCGATAAATACCGACTTTTTAATACCTTTGCTACCGATAAGCTTTAAAATAATCTGGCAAGGCAGAATTTAATTCGAAAAAAATGTGGCATCACTGCCTACGGTCAGAGTTTCAGATTTGCTTCACGATGTACCAGTTTTAATAGCGATTTTTTAAAATGAGGGTGATGTATAGAGCAAGGTTTAAAGTGCCAGTTACACTGTCCTCCTTGTGATTGTATCGACATGTGTAGCGTCCGATTTAGATGTATAGATGTTTAGATGTATAGAGCTTTTTGATGTTTAATCGGCACACACTATTGCACCATTTAAATCGAATGAGCGCGAGTAAGAGGGAAACAAATTATTGGGAAAACAAGCCGTCCGTCCTCCATATGTGGAATGTGGATAGAGAAAGACAATTAAGCGTCAAAAAGGTCTATGGGCAAAAACAGCGCAGGATGCACGCTATTTCTAAACAACCCAAATTTGAGTAGGATCTACTCATATCCACCAAAATTGAGTTTGTTTGGGACTGACAAGATGACGAATGAACACCTGAATCCGAATGTTAATTTGTTATCTTGTCAGTTAAAATCTTGTTTGCTCAATATTGGGTAGCCTTACTTCTAATGGAAATAAGTAGATCGTACTGAATTGGATGCATAGAAATAACGTGTGCAGAAAAGTGAAAAAACTCGCTGTTCACGGCCAACGAGATCAACCCAAATTTGATTTTCCTATACTCATCGCAAAAAGTGCAGAAATTCAGCAATGAGTAAATTTGCTTCATTCCATATTCCAGAATATGATAACAGTAACGATTGAAGTTTCTCGATCTATTGGTACTACTACTAGACTGAGTAAATGTTTCGTGAATTTTCCTCATTTTCTAGCAGATTATTGAGGTTTTTATTTGGGTTGATCTCATCGGCCGTGCACAAATTTGAAGAGACAACATCTGACTGGTCTTATAGAGCTTTTCGACGTCTAATCGGCGCACACTACTGTACCATTTAAATCCAACGAGTGCGAGCAAGAGGGAAACAGATTAGTGGAAAAATACACCGTCGATTCATACATGTGTGATAGATAGAGAAAGACGATAAAGCATCGAAAAGGTCTATTGGAATACGTACATTCCACGATTTTGCGTACGATTTCTTCTTCTGATGATAACGCCCAAACTGAACATAAAGCCTTCCCCTGACGGGGTTAAACGACATACACGTATCAACCATATTGATCGGATAAGTCATCTCGAAAAAAAGCTTGCCTAGATGAAACGTGCTTACAAACATCAGCAAATTTCATCTTGCCTGGTCTATATTTCCTGTTCAATTTGATTCTACGATGTCGTAATCAAATTATCGAGCCGAGTTCTACCGATTGGGAATGTTTTAGGCTATCGGGCACAGACGGCAAGACGTGTGAAAATCGATTATAATACCTATGTGACGGTAGTAACAAATATAATACCAGGAAGTTAGACATTAAAATTAGTATACCAAGACCTTCTCGAAGTTTTTGTCCTGGTGAGAGATTAGTGCGTATTTTATTAACTATTTCACAAACGTCTATTTTAATCGAATTAATGCTTTCTAAATCAATAACAAATCAAAATTTGTTCAAGTGTTGAAAGCTAGTGATTTTTTAGTGGTGGAAATTTACCAACACAAAATCATACAAATCTGCTGTAATTAATATGTTCGGTAATATTGTTGCACTAAATCCTAATAATTAAAGATTAAAAACAGGTTCTATCATCATTTTTCAAAATCGAAACGATATTTCTACCACTCAGTCATTCGTACTCTTGCCCCACTCGAAGTCAATAATGAGAAGGGTGTCCCATACATTATGTCTTTCCCATATCGTCTGCTGATGATACATACCATAAAAAATCTCTTATATAGATCAATCATAATACTGGAATACTTAGGTTATAATCTTCATTCATAATATCATAATAACACTTCCAAAAAATTGTAATTTTTTATCGAAATGCAAATGTCGGTGACAACCTTTAGGTGGATTAAGCTTGTAAGCTTGTATTCAGTAGAGGCTTCAATCCTACTCATAATCATTGGTCCATCATTTCGTTTACCTGCCTTCAGGGTGCCTTCCATTCATTTTGACTAAAAAAATGTTTTATGAAATTATGCAATAATAAGATATTATGATGATATTTTGTATATGTAAGTATATAGAAAAGATTGTAAAGTTTGTGTTTCAAACATCAAACCTGCAAATTTAGCTTTGACAGAGTCACAATGAGCGTTTTTCTGATCGCCTCTTCGCGAAGAGGGAAGAGCGAAGAGTGGGTGAGATAAATTACAAAATCGCTTATTGTGACTCTCATGTAGCAAAATTGGCAGGTATTATGTGTCAAACACAAACTTAACAATCTTTTCTTGTTATTTATATAAGCAAAATATTTTCAAAATATCTTATTATTCCATTATTTCTTAAAACATTTTTTTAGTCAAATTGAATGGAAGACACCCTGCCTGCCTTTCGAACCAGTGCGTACTTTTGCCGCCTGCGTACTCTTGCCCCACTTTACTCTACCATGATGATCAATTGGCTTCTTTAATTTTGAAAAATATATCGGTTTTTATATATCATCTGAAAGGGCTTCGTTTTCTGAGCAGAGCGATATTTTTATCGAACCCACACACTTTCACCTCGATCTTAAAATCAAGATTTATAGCAAAATAATAACTTCACTGTTTGACACTAAACTGACGAACTGACAGCTAGCTCCCATACAAAGTGACACCGAGGGACGCTAATAAGGTGATTTGTGCAAATGAAATGAAATTTTGGGCTTGGGTTCCATTTTTAATGCAGATTACGAATATGCATTTACCTCAATACCTTTAAAGAACCCAATTTTGAATTGGAGAAAACTCTACAATCTGAACGCAGTTAAACGTTGAACGGCAGCTTTGTTTGAATGATTGTTCGTGTCTTCAACTACCGGAAATTATCAAATTCCCATCCACAGCAAAGTTCTTCGCACTTCGTGCGATACCAGTGATTCCTCGCGTTCTTGTCTTGTCAGTCCAATGAACATCGCAAGACCAATTTTTTGCCTACACCACCAAAAACCGTAGCCCAATTTACACATGGCATCTTCTGACCGACGCGCTAATGAACATCGACAACAACCGGCAACCAAAATTTAATACACCCGATTTATTACCTATTACATATCAGTCAGCAAATTATACCCAGCTGCGTTAATTTAATTTGTGCTCACCCATCCAAAAATAGCCTTCCAGCAAACAGCAGCGAGTATTTTGTTCAGTGCTTTCTGCCGATATAGACACGAATAAAAGAATAAGGCACAACATGGAAATACACCCGGTCCGCTGATCATCATCATCACCATATTATTACAATTTTTATGCCCCACAAATTAAACGGGCAGCCACCGATTTTTGGCCTGACGACCCCCTCCGATTGGTCCTCCGGCACCGGAAAACCCCGCAGCACTATACTAGCTACCTACATGCTGCACACGCATGTCAAAGTGTGCGAATTCAGTGATTTTATGACTGCTCGCCCGACGGCCCGAACCTCAACGCTCGCAGCACTCCGTCCCCAACCCAGCTTTTGACTCGATGGCGGTTCACCCAAGTGAAAGATTCACCCAATTACATCACATCCCTCGCCACTGTCGATAGGTAGACCGATTCTGATCGAAACTTATCGCGGTTTCACTTTTAACCTCCGCCACTGCTGTGTCGATCGGTGTCGGAGATTGTCGCCCGTCGATATTTAGCGCGTACGGAATTGTGGGTGACCTTCTTACCCAGGATCATTCACCGTGTCACAATCGATAGCGTGAAGATCATCATGGTGGTGACGACGCGGCACTTGTCGAGTGATAAATATTTATATGACATTTATAGGTATTTGGTATGACTGGTTGCGGCATGGATAAACAACCTGAATGAAAGTGAGCGAAGGGAAGGACGACCCAGAAAACGATAACTACGCCGCCACCGCCGCCGCCGCGTTGTGACAAAACTCCTCCAACTTTCAATGCGGAACGGCAGAATTTGAGTGCCCTTCAACAACCACTTGTCATCAACAACCAGCGGGAACAAACAAAGAGCCAATATGTAGCTTGATTTATCCGAAGCCATATTTTATCGATTCGAGCCAAAAAAAAAAACCCCCGCGCCGGGCGAGTCCTTGAGAGGATTGAGGGGTATCGATTCGAAACAAGATGAATATTTATTCCCGGTTGTATCTGCTCTTTGCGACCTGCTCCAGTTAACGATTTCCATCTAAGGATATGCGTGCGTCCCCCTCGCATCTGATGTACGAGATTCATCGAGACCACCGACCAACTCCGTCAAGGTTGTAATCCTTTCCGAATGGAGTGTGAGACACTATTGATTTTGGATGGGTGGCGCAATTCTTGATTTTGATTTTGATTCAATTCTTGCGGTGTAAAGGCGAATGGGGTATCGTTGAGTGTTGAATTTAACGATGTGGCATTCGTAGTCGGGAAATCCTGTGAATTAGTCCTCAAACCGTAGAGGAAACGAGTCTGATGTTGAGGCTGACCTCAATGTCCATTGTAATCGTAATTGTAATCATGACAAATTTCGTTGCCATGGTGTACCGGTTAGAGGCTGTCAATTAGGGTGCCAATGAATGTATGGGAAAAAAGATCCCCTCGAAATCCCAAAACCGACCATGTGCAAAATGTTTAATTGCCTCCAAAAAAGACCCTGTTCAAAATTTGGACTAAATTGGACATGAGTTAGGGGTGACTCAGAATGGTCAAAGTTTGTGTTTTTGTTAAAATAGAAAAATCACCATTGGGGGTGCATGAAATTTCGGTTTTTTTTTAAATTTTATTGTTGATGCCAAATTACTTAAAAATGCATGAAACGTCGAGATCATCATTCGTTACGTTTCCTGATTCTTTACTAGGGGTGTTCACTTATTACATAGTTTTGAGTACTTACAGACCAAGTAGCAAAAAAAATTATGAAGTGATAAAATTGGGTTGTTAGCGGAATGCTAAATAAAACAGCAAAAGGGTTTATCTTCCATTTAATTCCACTTAATTAATTTTGGTATCCATGACAGATACGTATTTCGACTACAATGTGCAGTCTTCATCAGTGTCATTCCCACTAAAGAACTTATCGAAATCTAACTCTATTAAGTACTCATCCTCTAGGTAAAAAAAGTCAAGATCACAGGTATAAAAATGAAACTACAATGTGTTGAATCGGAACCTACCTAACTAATAAAAACCAAAGATTTAAGTAAAGTAAAGGAGAAAAATCCCAAAGGCTTGGTAGCCATCATAATGAAGTAATGAAATTGGATTGTAAGTGGGAATAACCCTGATGAATACTGCACATTGTAGTCGAAATGCGTATCTGTCATGGATACCAAAATTAATTAAGTGGAAGATAACCTTTTTGCTGTTTTATTAAAAAAAAAATGAATTTCCGATTTGCATGCAACTTTGCACTATTGTTTGTTATGGTCAATCATTTACATTTGAGGAAAAATTCTTCCATTTTGAATCTCGCACAAAAAAAAACAAAATGGCGTGTACGATATTTTCCAACAAACTAAAACTCTAAAACGTCACTTCCAATCGAAATGACGTCCGTGACAAAGTTGGAGGAAAAATAATTCCTTTTCAGGAAAAATATACACGGTAAAAAAAGTCAAGTAATTTTGGGTAAAAAATCAAAACGTGTTACAAACTTATGACACTCTTAAATGTGTTTTTAATATTTTTCATTTGTTCCGGAGATGAACCAGGAGATGAATACAAGCATGTACAAAGTGTGTCGTTTCGAGATGCGCAATGTGACCCCAGCTCAGGGCTAAAAGCCTCCTGAATAAAGATAAAAAAAAATAAACATTTAACGTTTCAACTAACTATAACTTACTCGGAAAATAATTAAAAAATAATGCCAACACAATTTTTTAATTCTTGAAAATATTATTAGACATACTTAAACATATTGTGAATCCAACTCTGACTCCGCCGTCGGTACTTGAGCGTGTCGGTGATCATCTCGTTTTGCCAGTGGTGGCGGGGGGAATACCCCTCACCATCCCTCTCCAACGAGGGAGTTTGGTAAAGAGAGATGATCAAACCGATTTGTACCTTCCTAAAGTTGTCATTGCTCGCTTTCTACTCTCTATATGCAATTTTCACACTGCCGTACTCTAACGGAACTATCAATTCTATACTTTCATCTCCTCATCTATTGTATAAAAATTACCACTTTAGTCTGTTATTTGAAATTAGCATCTTCAACTATGTAAATCGCTGACTTCACGCAGAAGTAATACCAGAGGCGTCGCGTGCCTCATTTGTTTACCTGTGCACCTAGCTTTGTTCGCTATAGTTTACCACCACCATGAATTCGAGGGACATATTCTCAATTACTATATTAATCACTACCTAACGTAACATTTGAAGGGCCTATTATCTTGTGTAAACAAAACTTGTATGGCCCTTTTCGCTCTAACCGAAGCAGGAGGAATTGCAAAACCTAACTAATTCTCGTTTTTATCACAACTGAAGTGTAATGAATAATATCCGTCAAACACTTCCAAATCATTGTTTGATACAAAACAGTGTCAAAATCTAGAGAAAATTGATGTAGTCCCCTGGGTAGCAAACTTGAATTAATCAACTCTTTAGTCATCAAAACAACACTATCCGAATGAGCCAGGGGAAGCTCATAAATTTTGACAGGCGAGCTGGAATTGGGGCGTAACAGCTTTTGTAAACAATGACTTCTTTCGATGATTTCTAGAAAGTTAAGGCTCGCCAACGAAAATCAACAACACCATCGGGTAGAAGAAGACTTCCCCTACCCAACGGTTATGTTGGTTTGCGTGGGCGTGCCTTGAGTTCCTAGAAATCGTCGATAGAAGTCATTGTTTACAAAAACTGTTAAGCCCTAATTCCAGCTCTATCTAGAATTGAGAGATTTACAACTGTAAATAGAGTGAAAGCGAGTTTTTGCGCTCTCTTTCTCCATTACTCTCTTTGCCTGCAATCAGATATCCAAGTGCACTGCGAGAATTGCACAACTTTAGGCACCCATACATCAAATCCATCACACGTCCAAAGCGTACCAGACTACTGTTTCCGTGTTGCTCCCGTTTGACGCGTGACTGCTGAAAATTTCTATTACAACTAGTGGTGCAAACCGCCATGTATCGTGGAAAATTTGTGGTATGTTTGAAGAGGTGATAGAAGGTCTGCTTGGCTTACATCAGGCATTTGACCATTCACAAACTTGCAACCCGCCACCCAAAAAAGATCGCTTTTAGGTGCACTATTTGACGAGTTTTGTCATGGTAGTAATATCGACATGCTTAGAAATCAATGCATTAGGGATTAGGCAGACCATTCGAACTGAATTTAATCACTTTTGAAGCAATCCATGGTCGAAAATTTAATTGAAATCCACTATAAAATAGTGTATTCATGGTCACATGTGGTCTGGAGTAAAGAAGTACATACAGCTATAATGTGACCATCAAATCTATAAAAATCTGAACGCATTTTTTTAAATTATTTACACCTGTGTCGTGCACAGGTTGCACATGTGGACGCGACGCCACTGAGTAATACTAAACATATAGTCAAGTTTTTTTTAAGTATGTAGGAAATGTTAACGTACAAAATATAAAGAATTGAGCCTAAATGAGAACCCTGTGGCACCCCAGACGTGACCAAAATAGGTTCTAAAAGTTTATGTTGAAAACGAACTATTTGTTTGCGTTGCGCTAAGTATGAATGGAGCCAATTCAGAAGTCTAGATTCCATTCCTATTTTTTGCAATGTAAAGAGTAATAATGGTCAAATGCTTTACTGAAGTCAGTATAAAGAGCTTCCATATGCTTGCCATTGTCCATTGCGTTAATAAGGAAGGTTACAAATTCAAGAAGATTAGAGGTAGCTGAGTACCTGAGTACCTGATGGGCGACGACTCGTTGAATTCAAATCTGCGCCGAACGAAGTAACCGTCTCCATTGGTCTCGGTCCTGAGCCAATCGCTTCCAGTCGCCTTGGACGTTCAAGGACCTAATGTCCTCCTCAACTGCACAAAGCCAACGCGTGCGTGGCCTACCCCGAAGCCGACGTCCTCTTCCGGGTTCCCTGCTGAATATTGACTGCGCTCGACGCTCTTCCGGCATTCGTGCCACATGTCCAGCCCACTGTAGCCTGCCGTGTTTTATAAGCTTCACAATATCCATGCCGTTATATACTTGGCACAACTCGTGATTCATGCGACGCCACCAGATGCCATTTTCCAGTTTACTGCCGAGTATTGTTCGCAGCACTTTACGCTCGAAGACACCGAAAGCTCTCCGATCGGCCTCTTTCAATGCCCACGATTCGTGGCCATAAAGGGTTACCGGCAGAATCGACGTCTTGTACAGCGCGAATTTCGTTTTCGTACGCAAGCTGCGGGACTTCAGCTGGCTACGCAACCCGTAGAAAGCCCTGTTCGCGGCTGCAATACGCCTTTTCACCTCGCGGGTAACATCATTATCGCACGTCACTAAAGTACCAAGATAAACAAATTCGTCCACAACTTCAAATTTTTCGCCATCTAGCACCACTTCACTACCAACACCACTATTGCTCCCACACTTTCTACCGGCGACCATGTATTTCGTTTTGGTAGAATTTATCGTGAGACCAATCCTCGCTGTCTCCCTCTTAATAGGCGCGAACGCCTCTTCCACTGCTCTACGGTCGATTCCGATGATGTCGATGTCGTCCGCAAAACCAAGGAGCATGTGCGACTTTGTGATGATGGTACCGTTCCTCTGCACGCCAGCTCTCTTAATCGCTCCTTCGAGGGCGATGTTGAATAGCAAGTTCGGAAGAGCATCTCCCTGCTTCAACCCATCTAAGGTCACGAACGAGGCCGAAATCTCGTCTGCAAGCCGTACACATGATTTCGAACCATCCAGCGTTGCACGAATCAGCCTAATTAGTTTCGTCGGAAAACCGTTTTCTCTTTACTGAATCGTACGCTGCCTTGAAATCTATGAACAGATGATGAGTCTGCAAGTTGTATTCCCGGAACTTCTCAAGAGTTTGACGCAGGGTAAACATTTGATCCGTCGTTGATCGACCCTCACGAAAACCAGCCTGGTATTCGCCGACGAAGGATCCCTCAAGCGGTCTCAATCTGTTGAACAGAACACGTGATAATATTTTGTACGCCGAATTCAGAAGCATGATTCCTCTGTAATTGGCGCACTCCAGTCTGTGTCCCTTTTTGTAGAGGGGACAAACGAGACCATCCAACCAACTAGCGGGCAATTCTAGACTAAAATTTGAAAAGGGCGTAACTCCAAAATGACCATATCGAGAAAATCGCTTCCGAAATTAATCCTATTTCACGACTTTCCATTTTCTGGATGATTTTATAAGCTTTACATATAGTTAATAGTGTATTCTATCATCATGCATCATTAAAAACTCAAAAAAAGTTTTCGTTGTCGTGAAGTTGAGAAGAAAACATCATACGCCTTGATAATTTCTTACATGTTGTTACCCCCCAGATCTTCCACCCTTTGAACTGCCAACACTGGTGATACGCCGTGCAAGTACACCCTCGGGATTTTTCGTTTGTTGTTACGCCTTGGTTCTTCGTTCGCAAATTTTGTGAGAGTAGAATTACGCCCGGAGATTTTTTGGTCTTCTTTTTGTTCGTTGTTTACACGTGAAATAGCAATCGGATGCATTTCAAATGAATCGGGCGTGACTAGATACTACAGAAGCAGTACGTTTGGCATATTAAAACAATATAATTCGTTGTTCTGGTGCAAGGCGTAACAACCAGATGCATCATAGAGTTGAAAATTGGAAATACGCCATGTAAAAGGAAACGTTTTTGATGATTTGAAATGATATTTTCTTCTGCTGTTTGGTGTTTATCGAGTAGTTTGTGAACTGTTCTCTCTATATGTGGCAAAATATGGTTTGTTTACATTTTGGCTCTTCCGCCCCTTTCAAATGTTAGTCTAGAATTCTTCCTCCTCCCATATCTTGAGCAGTATACAGTGGATCATCTGGTGCAGCTGCTCACTTCCGTGTTTGAGAAGTTCGGCCGGGAGCTCGTCCTTCCCCGCAGCCTTACTGTTTTTCAGCTCTCGTATCGCCTTTTCAGCTCTTCTAGCGTTGGTGGTTCCACAGCTTGACCATCGTCGTCGATGTGTGTTCTGTTTGTAGATGCTCTCTCGTTCTCTCCGTTTAGCAACTTCTCGAAGTACTCCTTCCACCTGGCAGCCACCATCGTTTTATCTGTCAGCAGATTACCTTCACGGTCATAGCACATGGCAGGAGACGGCGCTGTCTTACTCCTCACGCCATTGACAGTTTCGTAAAACCTTCGCATATCATTCTGCGCCTCAGCAATAACGCGTTCCTCGTACTGCCTTTTTTTTTCCTGCGATGGGTTCGTTTCTCGGCTGACCTTGCTACCCTGTACCAGACACCAACATCCGGCTTCTGGCGACGTTCTTCTCCTCTGTCACTCGCTGGCACTCCTCGCCAAACCACCCGTTCCGGGGGCGCCTCTGAGCTGTACCTATCACCTCTCGTGCTGTTGTGCTCACCGCTCCGTGGACAACTTCCCACAGATTGTTGAGATTCTCGTTCACGTTGATTTCCGCTATCCGCTCATTCAGCTTCTGGTGGTACTCTGCAGCAACACCATCTACTGTCAAACGCTGGATGTTGAAACGCATCGATCTCCGGTGCTTAGAGGTAGCTGAACGACCTTTAAAAAAGCCGTGCTGTTTGTTTGTAATTTGATTTTTTACTTGCTGAAAATTTTTGTCGTTTAATATTGATTCAAAAAGTTTTGGGATGCAAGAGATAATGGCAATTCCACGATAATTACGGATGTCAGATTTCTTGCCTGATTTGAAAATAGGCACCAAATGAGACGATTTCCAAATTTCAAAGAATTTCTCATTTTTCAGAGACATATTGAAAAGGCGTTCTAAAGAAAGGCTGAGTTGTTCTGAAAGATTCTTCAAAAATACAGGTGTAATTTCGTCAGGTCCTGGTCCTTTAGATGCGTCCAAATTTTTTAGTGCTTTGAGGACTTCATGTGGACAGATATGTTGTTAAAGACTTCGGGAATGAATGCAAAGAAGTCGCGGTCGCGGTCTTTTTCAGAAAATGTGATGTATACTTCATGAAAGAAATTTTCAAAGAGATTGCAGATTTCTGAAGGATTTTCACCTACATTTCCATCAAAATGCATTCGTGACGGAAAATTATTACTTTTCAATTTCGGTTTTACATAATTGAAAAAGTTCTTAGGACATGATTTGACTTTATTTTCGACTTTACGATTATATTCTTCATGTGCAGTTAATGGCTGTGTTGAGTTGGTTGCATATGTTATGACAGTGTTGCAAATTTGTGCTAGTGCTTTCCTTTTTGTATAATTTGTGTGCTTTCTGCTTTTTGTTCTTCAATATTTTAGTTGTGGATTGAACCATACTGGCAGTTTGTTGTATTGTGTTCGCCTTCTTCTTCTTATTGGTACGGTTTCTGAAATTAGGTTACGAATAATTGAATGAAATCTGCCAACTTCAGTGTCGACATTTCCTTCAATACCTATTATATTTTGCCAATTTATTGTACATAGTCTACGTTTGGCTTCTTCGTAATTTGCTTTATGATATTCCGGCACTTCCTCGTACTCCCAGTCGCTGGGGGAAGAAGTATTTTGTATGAAGATTGAATATTCAATTGCTGAATGAAACACTTAATTTTTCCATAAATGTGTATGTATTTGTAGGTAAATATGCATTTCGCTGATTTTTTACTCGGTTAATTTAATGTAGACCTAAATATGAGATTTTGTCATAGCGAAATTGTAATGTTTCGTCTTCACTTACGATTGGAAGTAAAAATGATTCTTTTAAAAATGTGTCCTCCTTTGGCCTTCAGGACCTGATGCAGGCGCTTCGGCATGCTCTCCACCAGGTTAGGTTCTTTAGGTGCAGTGGATCTAGCGCTTCCCAGGCGCGCTCCAGGGCTTCAAAATAGTTATTTTTATTGGTAACACCAGTTTTGTCAACCCTGGCATCGAGAATCGCCCATAAATTCTCGATGGGGTTAAGGTCCGGGCTTTGTGGAGGCCATTCCAGCGGTTTGAATCGACAAGACCGGAAGAAAGACTTGGTCTTCTTGGTCGTTGTCCTGCCTCAATACGAACTTCTCTGCAAGGCCCGTCTGGATCAGCGAAATCTCCCAATTTTCCCGCATGATGTTGATGTAGGAATCTGCCGTTATTATCCCGTCGATTATCACGACGCTTCCCACTTCACCCTACGAAAAATACCCCCAGACCATCCCATTTCCTCCTCCATGCTTCACCGAGCCGTGGATGTGGCGCTCCTGAAGCTCCTCACTCGATATGCACCACACACGAACCCACCGCGCCGCTTTCGGTTAAACAGCTCGAACTTTGATTCGTCCGTCCAGAGAACCGTTTTCCAACGCTAGGGCTTATCAGCATGCTTCTTAGCAAACTTAAGCCGTTTGGCTTTGTTTGCCTTGCTGATAAATGGGCGCTTCCGGGCTACTTTGTTATTCAACCCCTATGCTACGAGACGGTGACGAACAGGTCGACCGGTTTCCTGGATCTCGCGGACAGTTACCTGCGGGTTCTTCTTGACTTCACGCATGATCTTGGTGTCCGTTTTGCGCTTCCTGCTTTCTTCCAGGGCAATCCACCGCTGATCCGAACGTTTTAAATTTCAGAAGAATTTTGCCAACCACTGCCTTCTTGCTGATACTGTACTTCCTAGCGACAGCCTGGTGCGATTTACTGGTTTAATATTTCTTTCATAATATGCATTGACTACAAATGGCTTTTTTTGAAGAAATAATTGATAAAGTTCTTCACAAAGATGTTGATTTTAATTTCTAATTTGAACTACAAGATTTATAATACACAGGGTTTTTGGTAGCTGGTGGTCTGTCCGAAACAGGGTGATAGAGGACCTCAAACCATGGAAGAATTTGTTCTCACCAGTCGTTCTCATGACCATTTTGTCAATAGCGGTATCTTTGTTCGATGGTCATATTTTAGGTTGGATTTTGCGTATTTCACAATCATTTCAGCCATACATTCGTTATGCAAAAAGAAATTCATGCTAAGGTTGTTGCATGATAGAGATCCAAGCTACACGTGCGGCAAGCGGGCCGTACTTTGGCCATCACTGTTCTACACTATACCTAAATTCATGCTTATAAACGGAGATATCAAGCGAAACTATTCAAATCGACATATCTGCTTCTTAAACAATCACTTCAATCGACTCACCCACGCATCATGAGGTAGGGCAATCTTTCCCCTGCTGGTAGTTTCTGTGAGTGAGCTAGCAGTTGCCACAAATCGTCGATTTAAGTGATTGTTTACAAAAGCAGATACGTCGATTTGAATAGTTACGCTTGATATAAAGGTTTTAGTGTTTGTGACCACCCTAGCGGCAATACCAAACCACTTAGCGAAGAGGCATAGTTTAGAACCATTTTTGCATGGTTTGAGGTTCTCTATCATCCTATTTCGGATAGACCAACTACCAGTCACCCTTTATAATGATATACATACTGTTTTTTCGCACTACTCATTCGTCATTGTGGCATACATCATGTTTGATACGTCGTTTAGACAGATCGTTTGTCACTTGTGTCAGTGTGTGTACGAACTATTTTCAAAACATTGAAAGAACAGCACATAGGGCCTATATTAAATTAATTTAACCGTCATTGAATATGTTGTTCAATATCGTGTTGCAATTACTCGTTTGTAAAGCATATATTTAAAACCCGGATAGAAGGAAATTCTCAATTTGTTTACTTTTGCGACTTTCGTCCTTTTGAAAATATACGCTTGAATATTGTCAGTACCCAAACATAGGGTAGAAAACTACTTCGGCATAAGCGCCCATTTCCGTCATATCGAGCAGAAACATCAAATATATCAATGATTTTGACTTGAAAGAATCAATCATACGTTTGATACGATAGTTTAGTTCAAAAGCTACAATACAAATTCTATAATAATGCATAATATGAATATTAACATCCATTCTTCTCAAAAACCAAAGAAGCTCTACTAGCGAATCCATTTTTTTCAGTCTTCATCCGTATGCCGAATCCAATGACGTTTCTATGTACGGAAGTGAAACTTGTATGATAGGATTGGAATCAAGAAACAGTGTTAAATTTTTAACAATATCTCCACATCTCTCTAACAAATCTAACGGTACACATGGAAAGGTTTCTTTAAGTCATCTTTAATAGAAACATCCCGTTTTCTGTTCAAATCCGTTCGAAAAAGAGAGGTAAGTGCGGGTTGTGCTTAGTATGACGGAAATTTACGGAAATTTACGAAAACCCGATTGTGAATAATATTGATGGGGCATAGCCAAGTTGAAAGGTGTCATTGTCAAAGGCAAATAACCTCTTTCTAAATTTCTAAAATATCAAATCATCGTAAAAAGAAAAATACATTCATCGGCATCCCACATTCTACTTTCCCTCTGAAGAGATTCGACCAATCACCAACGGTACCCATCGAAAACAGACAAACCCTGACCACGTCCAACAAAGAAAGAATCCGGTCCCATCTTCTGTTGCCTGCTGCCAACTGCCAGCAGAGGAAAAGCGTGTAAATGAACCCCACGATGATGAGCTCCCTTCACATCCCCAAATGCTCCTACCCACCCGCTCAAAACAACAACAACACTCTACACGAAGAAGACAGATAATCAATTTTTATTTACCATTCGAGACAGCTACGCGGCGCACATCCGACGACGTCGATGACTATTGTTTATGCCGCCGCTTGCTTCCAGGATGACACACACAATAACACACAAAAAAAAACTCACTTCGCTCTATGAGGATTTAATAATAATTTGACGTTTCGATTTCACAGCTATCGATGATGCTCGAATTTTCCGCTTCCTATTTTCTTCACTGAGAATGCCCCTTTTGTGATTGATAGCCCACTTATTATACTACTGCACACACAAACACCGAGCTAAGCGAGCGAATAATACTTTTCTCTTCGGGATGGAGGACTATCGTTGTCACCTCTTCTTCTTCTTCTTACTCTGCTTATCAGCACTGATACACTTTCTCTATCCAGCCGCGATCGACGGCTATTGACTTTTACTGGATTTCGTAATAACACTTTCGAGGGACACACGAGCACACCTGTTCTACACTACTGCAGTCTGATCCGAATACTACGGTTTCTGATCGTCACTTCAAATAATTTTCTTTTCAGTTAAATCAATACTTAAAGATGTCTTCCTAAAAACGAATCTTCGAAAATAGATTTATCAGCATCGCAAACAATAGAACAGTAACACTGAGCTGCGAACTGTTTGCCTCCGGAACTCCTTCTATTGACCGAAATATCTTGTTGTAAAAATTTTACAATCACCCAAAATAATAAATTTCCCAGGTTTGTTGAGTGGTCACACGACGGAGACTGCCGTCAAACAAAAGAGGAAGCAGACATACCCAGAAAAATGAACACACTCTCCCTAAAACAGAGCGCAGAAACAGCAGACAGTTTTTAGTTCAAGTTCAGTCAGTCCTCCGCCGTCGTAAAGAGACGATGAAGAGAAAGAAGCTCCCATAGCTACCAATGTAGTAGGTATGCGATGCGAACGAGCCATTCTTGTTTCTTGCTGCCGTTGCTGGATGCCATGGGGATCCTATACTACAATAATACAACCCGCGAGAGCACGTGAGCGTGTGTGGGTGTGTGTTGAAGAGTGGGAGAGCTCGAGATGGAGCTCGTGCTCGTCGATTAGCATGCTGCTCCCCCCACGGTCTCGCGCAACGGATGGATGCTTGGACAGCAGGGAAGACTGCTGACGCGTGTGCAACTAATGGTAGAGAACACGATCCCCCTTTGCACAGTGGGAATGGTGTGAGGAAATTTGTGTAAAGATTGAAAATAAGCTTAACAGAAAAACACTTTCTAAGGCTGTGGAAACTATGCAAGGAATCAACTCGTGCTTAATTCAGATGGTATAATGTACAAATACAGATTATGTTTTGAAATAACAACTCAAAAAGAATTTCGTAATTTTGCTTTCCGTCTGGAAAAAGTTCCACAGAGCTGTAACTGTTCTGGAAGTGCATCAAGACTCGTGAAATCTTGGCTGCTGATTGAATAAATATTCAAGGTTTATTGAGTCTGTGTGAAGTTTGAGCAATTTTAGTGAAATGTCTCTTTTTTGAGTACCGGTGATCAATTGTAAAACGTAGATCTTTGCTCTGACTTATTTTTTATTAAAATCCGTTCAGATTCAGAAGAAAAATGCTACAGCAGTTTGAGTTTATTAGATCAATTGGCATACCTTTCCTAACAAATATTTAGCTCTCCTGAAACTGGTCAAAGCATTCTTCGATTATTATTGGTCTGGTTACTAAAGTGATGTAAAATTTTAAATTTTCGCTTCACAGTCCTCAAACGGTGGCAAATAAGGTCCTAATTAGGATCTCAAAATTTGAACGCATTTAGTAATTAACTGACTTGGCACAAACTAAGTTTATATGGAAATTACTATGGGAAAATCAATTTTTCATTTTTCAAACATCATGGCTACTATGTCACACGGCAGAATACAATGTTGCCCACAAACCAGCTGCTTGAGAATGCTATAAGATTATCAATCTCTTAAACAATTAATAACTATTTAACGATTGGCTTAAAAATTTTATTTTGCAAAGTTGTAGCTGAGAAAATTTTCCATTTAAATAGTTATAGAACTTTTTGACAATGCAATATGGAAACAGGCTTTAAGGCAATGAACAATAAGTTTGGATTTCCCATATAACCTGCAAATAGTTTGTGCGACGTCAGTTTCTTACCAAACGAGTTCGAATTTTGTGACGCTAATCAGGACCCGATTTGGAATCGTTTGACTACTGTGGAGCGAAAATGTCAAAATTTGCATCAGTCTTATGGTTACCCATTGACGGTATATGTATTAACACTCCGAACACGATGCCTCCGGTAAAATGTGTAATGGCAAATTGACAATTTCAAACGGGTTTCGTTTTTTGTTAAGCAGAATGAAATTAAAAAAAAAATCATTGTTACTTTAGTTTTTCTCGTACTCAGTCGAAAGGTCATAGTGTCAAATAAAAAGAACATCTGCAGTCAGCTTTGCTCTCGTTTGCTTTACTGGGTAAATACAATACGGCACCGCAACACAATCGCATTTAACAAGCTCTTCGTCTGTGTGACTTTCGAGCGAGTTTTATTTTTGTTTATTCCGCCATAGCTTAATATGGTTAAAATGGAATACCGGCATGATTGATTTCAGCAATTAATGTAATTCAGTAGTTGCATATAATTAAATGCAGAAACCGTAGAAACCAGCGTTACCAGATTATGAAGAGAGAGAGAGAAGGATTATTAATTTCCATTTAATTCCATGGAATTAAATTGAAATTACTAATCCTTCTGGTTCTCTATGCAGGTATTCCTCTCAGACCATTTCATTCATCAGGGTTGCCGGATTATTTTCAAACTTATCGGTATCAAAGGTTATAAAAAATCGGTATTTATCGGTATTTACTAATATTTTTATTTTTTTACCATTTTCACAGGCGAAAATTTCAACTTTCGGACTAAGATCGGCCTCAGTAGCTTCGACATAAAGATGAAAGAAACTCTTCTGGAGGAAGTTTTAAGTCGGAAAAACATCCGGGAAACTTCCAAGAAAAATATTGAGAATCTTCTGGGGAAAATTTAAAGAAACTTTTGTGGAAAAATCGAGACAAAAGGTGTCGGAAATCGAAAGAAAAATCCAAGAGTAGCCATTTCCAGGAGAAACTACAAGAAGCTCGGAAAAATCTTCCGATAGAAGTTGATTTAACCTCCGGAATAAGCTCATGGAGAAGCTTCCAGAGGAAGACGAGAGAGACTACAGGGAGAAGTTTAAAGGGACTTCCTGCAGAAGACGAAAGCAGCTTCCTGCAGACACTGCTTCCAAAGCTCCTAAACAGAGCTGGTAAATACCACGGCCGTCATTTGAGAATGAGAAAACAGGTCCTCTCACTATCACGAGACGAAACTACCTATCATTAGCTTTCTTGTCATTTTCCAATGATCAAGCACTCATGAGAACAATTCTTATGCGGTTTTTGACATCAATCAAATCAGTTAGAAATGATTTAGATGAATTTAAGCAAGTAACCGGTTTGTAATCGGTTAAGTGATTACATTATTAAGATTTCCTCGGTACAAGTAACTGTAATAGCAATAAATGAGATTGTAATTACGATGATCTTAATACTGTCACGTTCTGTCATGGCAAAAAAATCGATGAGCTTTTGCAGAAAATCTCTATCATCGATTTCTCATCTCTGTAAATATCGCGTGAGATCGCGTGATTGAAAATAACATTTTCCAGCCCTGTTCCTGAGGTAGTTTGGAAGAAACTTCTGAAGAAAGTCGGAAGCTTCTCCCAGCGGAAGCTAAAGGGGTTTTCGGGGAAGACGAATAAAATTTCTAAGAGAAGTTTGGCAAAACATTCCGGCAGAAAGAAATTTCTGGAGGAAGTCGAAAGAAATTTCGGGTGGAAATCGTTAGAATCTTCTAAGGAAAGTTGGCAAAATATTCCGGGGGCAGTTGAAAAAAAAAACTGGCGGCAGAAGACGGAAGAACCTATCGACCGAAGCCAAAAAAAAACTTCCGAGGAAAATCGAAATAACTTCCAGGAGGAATCGGAAAATAGCTTAGGGTAAGGAAAAAGAAAATTCCAGGAGGAAGATTGAAGAAACTTTCAAGGGATGATTAAATTAATTAGAAATTTAAAAATGTACATTCGGGTGGTCCTTTTTGGTCACCTACAATATAAAAGTATTTCCCGATTCCCAGGAATTACCGGGATGAGTCATCAACTGTTTTTCGATTCCTGGGTAGCCAAGAACGGTTAGAAAAATAGAGTATCAAGCACAGTGGCGTCGCGTAACCTCACTTTCTACCTGTTAACCAACTTTCAAAAACAGATTTAATACCGTATTCATACTCGAATCGGTTGTAACACTTAATTGTTTATGTTTTGAGAGTTGGTGCTCAGGTAGATTGAGGTTAAGGCGATGCCACTGATCAAGCATATTACATTTTTAAAGGTGAATATTTTAGACATATTCAAAAAGAAAAGTCTATCCTAATACTTTTCTTTGAAATGTCTGAGCAGGCATGCAATAACGATTTTAATTATTTTAAAAAATCGGTATAAACCGGTATAAAATCTCAAAAATCAGTACAAATACTGATATCTGGCAACGCTGATAGAAACCCCTCCCTCTTCTATTAAGAAACAACGTTATCTCCGGAATAACATTTTGTTTCTCGTACTAAGATTTTCTTTTTGAAGATTACATAAGAAAACTTTCAATATTTTGAGGCAAGGCCAGTATTTTACATTCTTGAACTTTGTGAGATTCTTTTATTATATGAAACATGGCCTATTTTAAAGATTTCAGATTAAAAAAAGGAATCTTGGATGGCTCTTGGAGTAGGACAAAATTTTAGGATTCTGACACGTCAAAGCATTGGCTGGAGAATTAAGATGAGAATGCCAAATGAGCAGAAGAGAAATGTAGATGAATTCTTGGATTTCTGTCAGGTAATTTTGCGAAGTATTAAAATATTTTTTTATGGAGAACTACAGGTGATTTCTAAGATAATTCTGAACAGACTATTATGGGGATTATGGGTAAAATTTTAGGGAACTGTAAAGCAAATCGAAAGAAATTTCAAGGAGCAATACATGTCGATTCAGATCATGAATTGGTGATTACAACGTTGAAGTACAGAGAAAAATATTCAAAGTATCGGAGTTAAACAAATTTTGACAATGTTTAGACCATCAATTTTAAAGATCTCGGATTTAGAAACTTTTGTAACCTCAAATTTACATAACTCAGGGACCTTCAGAACTTTTTTAGATAGCAGTCTAAGAAAAAAAAATCTCATTATTCTGGAACGAGGAAACTTTTCCAAGATGGAAAGATCACAGACATAGAAAATGCATGAGTCTAGGACTTAAAAGCTCAATCTGGGATACATTTAAGAGATTTTGTAACAATTTGTCAATGCTGGAACTTAAAAATTCGAGATCTCTGAGACAAACGAGTTAAGAATATTGTGCGGCCAGCAATAATTTTCATATTTTGAATATATGGCATCGAAGTTTACAGTCCTTTAAATTTTATTTAAATTCTTCAGTAATGTAAATAACATTTTATGATCTTGGACATAGATATTTTTTGTCAAAAATCTGGTTTTGGAATTTTTTTGATTCCAGACTACAAGTCCGGGAAAAATACCATGCAATTTAATGAACTAAGAAAAAAAATCAAGATTCTGTGACACGATTTTTTCTCGAAGTGTAAGACGAATACTAAAGCTACCAGCTTCAAAGATTTTTTTTCAAAATTCTAGTCTTTGTAAAAATATCTAGAGCATGAAAATGTTCCTAGACCTAGACACATACGTTATTAATAATAATTCTTTTATTAAAAATTGTAATCACAGGGATTAAAAAACATTATTTTCAAAAAATCGATTAAAAAACGAACGGTTTTGTGGTTTTGTTGCCAAAATCGAACCGATTCTGTATTCAACAACTTTTATTATAAGAGATTTTCTCCTTCTAGAAAGATTCAAATGCTTATGCAATTTTTCGGCAATTTAGAAAAACAAAGAAATTTCTAGATTTTTTTATTTTTTTTGGTATTTATTGTTTTGAGAAATATATCAGATATACATAAGTGAAAGTTCTTCAAAATAAATAATAACTCAACGATTCTCACAAGTTCCATCAATTGTCTTCCTTGAGATTCTCTTTGAAAAATGTTCAGAATACTCACAGTCGAATATTAGTACAAGACACTGAAGAAGTCTGCACATTGTAGACGAAATACGCGTATCTGTCAAGGATAAGCAATTAAGGTAGTATAATTAAATGGAAATTACTAATCCTTCTCTCTCTCTCTCTCTCTCTCTCTCTCTCTCTTTCTCTCTCTCTCTCTCTCTCTCTCTCTCTCTCTCTCTTTATACAGGTATTCCACTAAGACACCCACATTCATCAGGATTTGACAGATCCTTAATCCGAATTGGAACTAACCACCATCAATGATGCTGTAATTCTCCATAAAATTGCTTTGAAAACACACTCTTGGAATAATTCTAGAAATTTCTCTAGAAAGATCTCTGCAGCATTTAGTGGGAACTCTTCTCTCAATTCCTTTGGAACTTTCCTCACAATTTGATTCCCATGGAATTCATCTTAGTATTCCATTGAAAATCTTTTCTGAATTTGTATTGAATTCACCTCCATTTTCCCATAAAATATTCCTCTGAATCACATTAAAGATTTCAATTGAAAATTAGGATGATTAGGATCTCAAAATTTGAACTATTTGTAATTAACTGACTTGGCACAAACCAAGTTTATATCGAAATTACTATGGGAAAATCAATTTTTCATTTTTCAAAATTATGCCTACTATGTCACACGGCAGAATACAGTGTTGCCCACAAACCAGCTGCTTGAGAATGCCATAAGATTATCAATCTCTTAAACAATTAATAACTATTTAAATTGACGATTGCCTTAAAATTTTTATTTTGCAAAGTTGTAGCTGAGAAAAAAGATTTCAATTGAAAATTGCATAACACTTTCTATTACCTTACTTTGAATTAAGTCTAGAACTTTCCAGGAATTCACCTCGGAATTTCCCCTGATATTCTCTAGGAATCCTCCACAGAACTATTTTGAAATCATCACCAGAAGTTAAAAGAAATTCTCCTCAGCATTTCAATTCTCTGGAAAATGCATTCATGCAGATCATCAATCATGAAAATTTCATAGAGGCCGAACCCAACCTTGATCTTTGTTTTCAAATCTGTAAAATGAGATATCTGGAATCTTAATCTCTTGAGAATCTTCTTCTTCTTTTTCTTTTTTCTTCATCCTAGCATTTCAAACTTATTTCTTAATCGCATATTAGTTTATTGCATGCTCTACCCTTAGTGTTCTAGCTGCACTTTCACAGTAATTAACGCTCCGAACACGATGTCTCCGGTAAAATATATAACAGCAAATTGTCAGTGTTTGAAAAATAATTGTTCAGCAATTTATCGATAGATTTTCAATCTATTGATACCGAATAAATCTTAAAAAGTCCGGAGAATTTCGAGATTAGGGCGTTATTGCTTTTGTAAATAAACACGTCAATCACCGATTTCTCGCGAATCAAAGCTTATTTTCAAAAATTAATAACACAAGCAGGTAGAGGAATGATTTCTTTATCATTTGGTATACTTTGTTTGCGAGATTGAGCTTTTATTCGTGAGCAATCGGCGTTTGACGTGTTTGTTTGCAAAAGCAATTACGCCCAAATCTCAAAGTTTTCCGGAAGTATGTAGTTTCAAATGGCGCCAATAGTTTGAAATTAGTCAATAAATGGCAGAGCTATGGTTTTCAAACATTACAAGTTTTTCGTTAAAAATAAATGAACTAAATTCTCGTACTGTGACGTTTAAAACTCTTGAGTCATCTTAACATATTTTTTATAACGGCTGTTTTTAAAACAGCTTGTAGTGTGAACAAGCATCTTTTAGCAGGGTATTTTTTCGTACAAGACTTTCTTGGTTTGCTATATTGGCGGGAATGTATTTTCTTCAAAAACAAAATAAGCGTACATTAAATTTACGTACGGTTGGGTGTAGAGAAATTGAAGCTTGATTTCAACACTGTTGTTTCCTTTTAAATTGATAGTATATTGAATTGTGAGCAAAGGGGGAATACAATTTAAATTTTATGATTTCAATTGATTGAAGAGTTAGGGCGTTGGACTGTAAAAACTTCATACATACAAATGAAAAAAAATATCTGAATTGCCGATTGAGCAATAGAATTCCCGACTTCTTCCCGTATTCCGCCCGGTGTGATTTGATTAACGATGTTTCCCGCATTTCCCAAACATGTGACCATCTTGCTAGTAAAGTAATCTAGTATATAAGGTCCTAAATAGTTAATCTGTATTTAAATACCAACTTGTTGGTTTTTGTACAAGTTTGAACTTATTTTTATCTCGTTTGAGAACATCTGTATCATTGTATGTATATGTCAATTAGTTTTAACAAATTAAAACAAATGAAATACCAACAAATAACTCTTGCAAAAGACTGATTATTTCAGGCTTCAGTTTAAGAAAGCACGTTCGTGACAACAACTAAAATAAGTAGGTTTCGGACATACGTAAAACATATTAAATTAAACAGCAATTTTACAAAAGCAGCAACAGTAGAAAAATACCTACATCAGGGTGTCTCTGGAAGAAAAACTTATCAAAACAATCAATATCGCTGAAACGCCCACCAAACGAAAGCATAGGCTTGTCCATTTCATGTGAGATTTGTATGAAATAGTTCTATAGGGGGATCTAGATTTTTTCGTATTTTTCAGTGTAAATCACATCCAAAAATGATTTTACAAAAACCCTAATAGGTGTGGAAATAATACATGTTTGAACTAGCCTTAAATAAAAAGGAGCACTCAAAATTTCGTTTGGTGGGTGTTTCAGTGATAGCAATTATTTTATTGTACCAGAGGCACCGTGAAATATAGTCTTATGACGCGTCAGAAATTATTATTTTTTAGTTCTTGGATTTTTACACTCTAAGTCTGAGGTTTCGAAAAATTTCAATCATTTTGAAAAGTTAGACACAGAATCACTATTTCAAGACGAAATTTTTGTAAGTATCAAATTTTTTACAATACCCAGATTTTCTTTAAAAAAAATATTACTGGGATTTGTTCAGGATGCCTCGAATCTATTGCCTAATCCCAGTTTAAGAATAGGGTTGAGAACGGCTTCGGCCCACTGAAACCTTATTCCAAGTATGGGGTTTTTCTAAAGAAAGTTAAGCGGAAATCTATCCATCAGATGCTCTATGATGTGAAGTATCATACAGCAGAAAATAAGCATTGAGAGTTATTGTTCACCCCATGCTTGGAATAGGGTCTCGGAAGTCGAAGCTATTCTCCACCCTACATCCGAAATCTTAAAAACTTGACAAGGCCTAAAAGTTTTCTTTAAGCCGGCGCCGGTGGTGTAGTGGTAAGCGTGACTGCTTTCTAACACCCCAGTGGGTTTGGGTTCAATCCCAGCCGAGGTCGGTGGGATTTTTCTGAGGCATAAAAATCTCTGGTCACGTCTTCCTTCGGAAGGGAAAAAAAAGCCGTTGGTCCCGGCCCATGTGTGTTGTGAATGGGTGCGATATCCTACGCAGGTGTGGAAGCAACCTTCCTGCACATTCGGTTGCCGTCAATGGATGGCAATCGATGTCCGTCGGTGATTAGCACTAGATTGCGGAACAGAGACCGACGTTAAATAAAGGAAAAAGAAAAGAAGATATGTTTTTTTTGTCCAGGATTTTTTTCCTGCATCTTATTTTTCTTCAATTCCAAGATTTCTCAAACAGTTACTAAGTTTAAACATTCACTTCTAAAATTCGACTTATTCTTCTTTTCGATCTAAAAAATTTCGCCCCAATGGCGTCTGGTTTAATAAACGAACAAGAGGCCAATTCGCGAAACTGATCCTTAAGTGCCACGTTTTTGGTTTAAGGTGATTCCTTTTAGAGTCCACAAATGGCCACCACGTAGGCTATGCATGAACTTCCACTTCGAATTTTCAATTACACACATCTAGGAAATTAATGCCCCTTTTCACCTGAAATTGCTACTTCATGTATGCTGCAGTACAGCAAACGTGGAGTAACAATTTCATTGTCGTACGTATCGTAGAAGCTAATATTTGTGCTCTTAACGTTTCGAAATGGTTACGAGAGTAAGGATCTTATAGCGAAACATCTTAATCGAAGGGATGAGGAAAATATAGAATTTTAAACTGTCATCCCCGTAATACGGATACTTCCAGGTCTTATACAGTAAGACCCTTATTTTTCCTGGCTTTGACGCTCTTACACGAGCTTACGCCTGCCCTCAAGTGTTTTTTGACGAATTTACACAGTTATTGAGAGCTTTCTATGCCAATCTACGCATTTTGCGTGTTAGGAACATTTTTTTAAAGTTCGCGCCACAAACGCAAAGTGAGATGCGCGGTAAATATTATCGAAATAATGGCAGGTTTCCCCTTTGGTTTAGTCGTAAAAGACGCTGAAGTCAAAGGGTTCGATTCCCGATCTGGTCAAGACATTTTTCGGGTAGGGTTCCCACGGTACAATTGTACTTGCCCTATAATATACAAATGCAAGTAAATTGTCTAAGAGTGCTTCGATGAACACTATTTAGCTACGAGCAGGCACAAAGTTCCAGTTGGAACAACAATTCAAATATCACAAATTGTCGATTCTTAGTTACAATAAAGTATTTTTCAGAGATCTCATACATTACACGAGTGTTATTTTTGTACTTTTGCTTATCAATAACAAGTAGAGGAGAGTATGGCTTCGGAACTACTTTATACCTTTTATCGTTAGCGGGTAAACGAAGTCCTAGGATGCTGATTTTTTGCATGAAGGCGCATCATGTTCCAGAGCATCGGTCTGCGAAACAAATAACTCTCTAATAGTGAATTTGTTTTTGATTCAGTTTCAACCTGGATCGGGTATCAAGATTGGGTCTGTTTGTTGCCTTTCAAAAGTCAGTGTTAACGTTTGTTTTTGTAACCTGGCTCGGGTTGAGGTTCGCACTAACAATAAGTTCGGGTTCGCATGGGTTGGAACTGGTTCCAACCTTGATAATAAACAAAATTTAATTCGCTATACTGCCGCTATTCGCATTACAATCCTATGTAGATAGGAAATCCATAGGACATAGGACTGTTATGCGAATAGCGGCAGTAAAAGACTTCATTTCCCCCTGACGATAATAGGTAAAAGTATTGGCGAAAACTATGTTTCCCCTATTTAAAGCCTGGAATACATCCTGATTGTTGCAGATGTAATATATGTCATGAAAATATTACGGGGAAAAACGTCGAGACATTAGTTTCCCCCATACAATTTAGTGGTGACATCTCTGCAGTAGAAATAATGTACATTTACCAACTCTGCTCCAGACGTTCAAAAAACCGGTTTAAAAAATATCCACAACATCCCACTGTCCACTACCCACTTCACAGTAGTGTGACAACAGTGAGAGGCACGCGACAATCGACTGTCCGTTAGCTTGGTATTGGTGCATTCTTCGCATGGCACGTCCCGAAATTCGCGAGAGAATCAATCTTCCCACCAACACAAGCGCGCGGGCACATCCACCACGTATATTGAAAATGGCTAGAACGCAACACATAATAATGGCAACACACAATCATGGACGATGATTGTCTGGCGAAAGAAAACAACCAGAAAATGTCAAGAAAAATGTAGTTCTTGACTCACTTTCGGAGGGGCTTCTTTCCTCCACTGCTGGAGGGTAGTTTTCTTATTTGGTAGCACAGACAAAAATTAGGTTGCACTATGGTTGTACTAACTGAGGGTTGAAAACATTCTGACGATTCTTTTGAACTATTTTGAAAGTATAATCAAAAGTGTTCCGCTTGTTGCACAAATACCAACACTTTCGCTCGACTAATGGTCCTTTTTTCCAATAAGAATCTCGATCAATTTTTAAGTCACTGCTTCTTTCCTGGGGCAATTATTTATCACAGCAGCACTGCCACTAATGTAAGCCTTATAAACATTGATTATTCTACTCATTTATGACTTTTGTGTTTGCAAGCACCAATTCTAATAAATCTTCTTCTACCACAAAATATCCGCGAGAGAACACCTTAGAAAGAGCACAGACAAACGGAAAATGAAAACATCATTAATTTGGCGACGAAACTTCGATGAATATCATCACTCAATTGCCGCTTATTGTCAAATCTCGTCTCGTGCAAAAATCTTCCATTGCTGTGCTGGAGGTCCTCTGGATGCCTCTTTTCGAACTGTGTTCTGCACTCTCACTCGACTATTTCAATGCCATCCGTAGCATTGTACCAATAGAAAAGAACCTAATTTTCGCAAACACCACTCACTTCGTAGCTCCACGATGCACGTTCTACTATCGAGACAGATACCTAAAGACTGATTCGATTGTCGCTCGCTGCTCGCTTGCCTTGCTTACATATTTCTACGCTCTCTCTCTCGCATACCAGCTCTGTACGGATGGGGGAGTCGGATTGGGGATGTAGAGGGATGCACTTGTGTTTCTTTCACCACCATCCAAACGAATTTTGTGTTTAGATTGATTTTCGTCGACGATCGGTCGCAGTAAAATTTCGCAGAGAGAGAAAACAAACGACGGCACGCGAAAGCTCTCTGGATTTTCCTCGTCGCAGTTGTGTGAGTGTAAGGCGGGCGGCGTTTCTCGTGAGATGCGAATGGGAAGCACAAAAGGAAATGTCAAACTGACGATGGAAACACTTTTGTCACCCATACCAATGCATAGCTTCCGGACGGATGGTCACCGCGGGTTGGGGTTGGGTGGGTTGGTTGGTTAAAGTTTTAGTCTCGGCTTTGAGGGTGGGATAGCATAACGGCGAACGCTTCAAGTAACGCGAGGGTGGGTTTTGGGGGGGTAGTGAGAGCTTTTGTATGCTGGATTAGTGAATGGTAGAGTGCTGCTCTCTGTCGGGTGGTTTCATTGGAAAGCTTTACACAACTATAGATTTACCTATAATCAAATTTACGTAAAAGTTACGTTTTTTCTAGCTTCCGGACACCTGTTCTACAATACATCACCGAAGAAAAACCATCGGCGCATATACTGCCCTTTTCAGCATAGTTGTTCCATTCGTTTAAACAGCAAGCTGTGGAAAACTCAGTTGACGATTGTTTTCTCCGTGGGCTCTTATGGATGGAACAACGTAGGTATTTTTCGCAACATTTTCTGAAGAAAGTAGGAATGTATAACTCATTTTCGCCAAAAATGCTAATGGGACTGTTGTGCCGCACAGGGCAGTATAATAGTTGTGACTTTAGTGACCAACATAACTAAAATAGTGATCAAATAGCCTAAGTGACGAACCAGCCACTGGCTGAAAAACACTCTAAAAAAAATTAAGGGTAGTGTCTCAAGCACGACCGCATTATTTACGTAGGACTATGAGATCGTTTTTGACGTAGGACTACGTCTGTGATTTCTATATGGGGGTACACTTTGTGAAAACCAAAAATGTAACATGTAACGAAATTATGAAAGATTTTGAACGTTAATGACTCAGCTGCCCCTGGACAAATTTCAATAATTCTATCACCAATCGATCAGAAATATTTCTACGCATCGATAGTAATGCTTCCTTCTGTTCATTTTCGACAAGAAACTATTGAAAAAGTGTTAAATGTCAAGCATTGTCCATAAGCGTGGAAATAACTAACAAATCCACCAATTACGTACATACATATGCTGATTTCCCAACACAGTCATCAGAGAGTCGTTAGTAGAAGAAACAAGTCGAAGTAGCATTCGCCTCCGATCTTCGGGCGTGTGTCACCACACAAAATGCTCTCCAGAGTTGTAATCTTGTAACCAAATTTGCAAGCAGAGGTGCAAGTGATTTTGATCGATTCCCTTCATCGACTTTCTGTTTCGTTAATAACTCGACGGCAAACATATTCATTTATGCGTTTATTGTTCTGTATGATAGAAGAACATAGCAGAAATAGTGCGAAATAGGTTAGTGAAGCCATGGTCATCAAAAGAGGAATTCAATGAGAAGAATTAACTTTCACCCCTCTGCTTCTAAGCCCATCAATTCAGTATTCGTCATAGCAATGAAAACTATCATCGCACCGGTTTTGGTTCTTGGCTCATAATTGCTGGTTGCAATTCTGCTGTTCGACATTTTCGAAGGACCACCAACAAACATGAAATTACACTATTTTCTTGATCTCAAATCTTTTTCAAAGATTTTTCCAGCTATTCGATTAAATATTTAAAGAATTTTCAATTATTCGAGCGCGTAACCGGGTTGGTGGCTTATTTCTACTCGTTTGATAAGGCGCAGTATAGAAAATAAATAAAAGTTCTAATTTATCTGAACAAGTATAGAGAAGAACCATGACGAGAAACAGGATCATAAATCCACCGAAAAAAGTGTTAAGCGTCCACCTGCTAAAGTCTAAGATTTACTAACTTGTTGAGAGAAGGAGTTTAACGAGAAAAACAAAAAAGAAGAGGAGCTTTAGCTGGATGGACACTGATATTCAGTGGCCTTCGAACCTGTCGAAGTTCAACCCCTGTCCAGCAGCAGACGGGCCGAGACTCTTGCGAGTGCCAATCATTGAACCGAAGAATATGGGATTGTCCGGTCCGATTTGCTGATCCAGCTCACTATACGTCATCATCATACTGTACTACCATCGGTCCTTTTCAGGGCTACCAAGATTTTCCAAAAGAGTTAAATTTATGTCCCAAATAAAATTCATATCAAAAGGTTCTTTTCAGGGCAATGATAGTCATACTAAAGAGTATAAACAGAGAGAACCCCGCTCAAATTCCTATTCCTACAAAAAGCACAAGCTCCTGCTGCAGTTTACAAATAACATCTATTTTATAATAACACATAGTCCTACGTCACCATTGCGTTCAACCCGATAGGGCTGTCCCTTAGGAATTCAATTAATAATTTAAAATATAATTTATTTATAAATTTTATTCTAAAATAAACAAGCATTCAATTCAAAGTTTTTAATTGAATTCTATTTTCATATTTCAAAATTAGGTTCCAAGCATGTACAACCAATATTCAGGTACCTACTAAATAATGTTTATCTACAGTAATCGAAATGAAAATTCTATTTAAAATGCATTTCGTATAACAAACCGGCTTAAAATACATATAGGTACGTCACACCACATTATTACACTGTAATGTAGCAAAATTTATGGCAGATAAATTGAACCTCATTTGAGTTTGTCCTTGGGCTACAAATGGCGAGTTGATAACCTGAAAGGAGCGGAATACCTAGCTCTGGTCCTCACAAGTTCCTACTTCACGCCTCCCCGAGTCATATGATAACAAAAGATTACCAGCTGAAACATGGACACAGCTGGGTGGCGTAGCCTGGGCAATGTTGCCAGTCCGGCAATAGCAAAGTGAAGAGGTGCGACGCGAACACTGGCGCGGTAACCATAGTACGGTGATAGAGGAAATGCTTCACCAAACACGAGCGTCTGTTCACCATGGAGGTGCGGCTCAAAACGGCGTCTGTTCTCCATGTTAGGAGCGGCTGATCACCGTCCTAGTGCCAGTGTGGGACTCTAAACAGAGCTGTGCACGATGGTCCCCCGGCGAGACAGGGGGTTGGGACAGTTACAAATACTGAAGAGAGAAATACGGATCAGAACAGTCGGCACAGACCTACGCGACGAAATAAGGACTACGATTGGAAACTCGGAACATGGAACTGCAAATCGCTCGGCTTCCCGGGTTGCGATAGGTTAATCTATGACGAACTTCAACCCCGCAACTTCGAAGTCGTAGCACTGCAGGAACTTTGCTGGACGAGACAAAAGGTATGGACAAGCGGGCATCGATCGAGCGGCTACTTTCTACCAGATCTGTGGCACCACCAACGAGCTGGGAACCGGCTTTGTAGTGCTGGGTAAGATGCGCCAACGCGTGGCAGCCGATCAACGCGAGGATGTGCAAGTTGAGGATTTAGGGCCGTTTCTTCAACTACAGTATCATCAACATGCACTGTCCACACGAAGGGGGAGACCCGACGACGAGAAAGAAGCGTTCTATGCGCAGCTGGAGCAGGTGTACGACGACTGTTCGCAACGGGACGTCAAAATCGTCATCGGCTACATGAACGGTCAGGTAGGACGGGAGGCAATGTATAGACCGGCAATCGGGCCAAACAGCCTGCATGTCGTATCGAACGACAACGGACAACGATGCGTGAACTTTGCAGCCTTTCGGGGTATGGTAGTTCAAAGTACCTTTTTCCCCCGCAAGGATATCCACAAAGCCACCTGGAGATCACCTGACCAACACACAGAAAACCAAATTGATCAGGTTCTAATAGACGGGAAATTCTTCTCCGACATTATCAACGTCCACACGTACCGCAGTGCGAACATAGATTCGGACCGAGGGGGATGACCCTATCTACGATGCAGAAAAGATTGTGTTTTGCTGTGGCTAGCTGCGCGCACGCTGAGTAGATAAAAAGAAGATTGATGACGATTCTGAAGATTTCCTGCAAAAAGATGATGCGCGATGCAAGTGGATGCGAGAAATGAAAGAAGATTTTTCGAAGATTGATTCGCTAGTGTGAGATTTGTTGAGCATCTAGACTTGAGATTTAGATGTGTCGCCCCTCTCGATTCGGCCCACTACCTAGTTGCAGTATGCATGCACTCAAAACTCTCGACGGTGCATAACACACGTCGAAGTCGAACGCCGCGACCCAACATTGAGCAACTACGGGACGCCGGAATTGCCCAGGACTACGCGCAGCAGCTGGAAGTTTCACTACCCACGGAAGAGCAGCTTGACGCAGCTTCTCTTGAAGATGGCTGGAGGGATATCCGTTCCGCCATGGTTGTACTGCTGCAGCGGCACTAGGTACTGCGATCCCGGACCGAAGAAATGGCTGGTTTGACGGCGAATGCAAACTGTTTGTTAGTAGAGGAGAAGAATGCAGCACGGGCGAGAATGCTGCAACACCGCACGAGATTGAATGTGGAGCAATACAGACAAGCGCGGAACAGACAAAGGAAGAAGCGTCAACAGAAAGACCGAGATCGCGAGGCGATGGAAAATCTGGACCGCGTAAACAACACACGGAAGGCTACGTGCCGCAAGCCGATATGTGCAAGGACTTGGACGGTAACCTTCTCACGAATGAGTGTGAGGTGATTGAGAAGTGGGAGCAGCAAGGCTTGTACTCGAAAAAAATGCACTATTTTTATCCGTGTGTAACTTTTTTATCCGTGGGTAAAAATTGATGAAAATCTGGGTATAACTAGTTTGGAGTGAATTGTTTACATGTGCAAAATTTCATAACTATCGGTTCAGTGGTTATTGAGATGTCATCGAAACAAAAAGAAAATCGCCGGAGAATTTTGCGCGCCGTCATGGAAAATCCGGCTGCGACCATGAGATTGATCGGAAGACAACTGGGAATCACCCATACAACTGTGTCTCGGGTGGTAAAATCGTTTAAGGAGTCCCAGACGATCGAGCGGCGGGCTGGAAGTGGAAGAAAATCGAAGACAGCTGACCCTGTGAAGGCCCGGAAGGTGTTGGATTATTTTAAGCGTAATCCGAACCTTTCGATTCGCGACGCGGCACTGAAGGCAAAGTGTTCCGCCTGGTTCGTTCAGCAAACCATGAAACGAGCTGGGCTTCGTGTATTCAAGGTCCGGAAGGCACCGAACCGGCGTGATCAACAAAACACGGCGGCCAAATCCCGCGCAAGGAAGCTGTATCGAGAGTGGTTAACGAAACCGATGTGTGTGGCTACGAAACCTACTTCAAGGCAGACGCAAAGCAGATACCGGGGCTGGAGTTCTACGTTGCCAAATCACGGTTTGATGTTCCGGAAGACATAAGGCAGGCCATATGCCAATGCGGTAAACTGAGTAAACCGTACATCACAATGGGTACCATCAACAGCGAAATTTACCGCACCGAGTGCCTCCAGAAGCGTCTGTTGTCCTTCCTGCGGTCCCACGGAGGCGAGACATTATTTTGGCCGGACCTGGCATTATGCCATTACGTGCGATCGACGTTGGATTGGTACAGAGACAATAACTTTGTTTTTGTACCAAAAACCGCCAACCTCCCAAATTCACCAGAGATTCGTCCGGTGGAAAGATTTTGGGCCATAATGAAGGCCAAAGTTCGAAAATCGTCCAAGGTGTTTAAGAACGAGCTGGAGTTGAAGAAAGAATGGATGAAAGTGACCAAAAAGGTCGGCTCCACCATTGCACAAAATGTAATGAGGGGTCTTAAGGGAAAGGTGCTGGCTTTCAGTGATGGAAAGGAAATTGAATAAAGTAATTATGCCGAAACATAATCCATATGTATCAGTTCATTCCCTGAAAGTTTCAAGAAAATCCAACTTAAAATAAATTTTTGGCGAACACTTTTGTCAGGTGCATTTTTTTTTCGAGTACAGGCCTTACTATGACGAGCACCTCAACGGTGATGCAGCAGAAAACGAAGGTGGCACGGCAACAGACCTTGGAGCACGCGCAAAAGACGACAGGCTACCGACCCCTGATCTTCAAAAAGTTGAGGAGGAGATCGGTCAGCTGAAGAACAACAAAGCAACTGGTGTAGATCAACTAACAAGTGAGCTATTAATATACGGTGGTGAAGCACTGGCTAGAGCGCTGTACTGGGTAATTGCCAAGATTTGGTAGGAGTGGATGGAAGGTGTCGTATGCCTAACAGTGCTGCAAAATTTCGACAATACACGGTGATACTCAAAATTCTGCTTTGGTCACTCGTTTGAGCTAACAGTCATCGTCAAGGCAAACCATGTCAATTGTCAGTAGCATTTTTGTCAGTGACGAACATGTGCTGATGTGTTTATTAGCTAAATTTGAAATGAAATTAAATGGCTTGAGCAAAACAATTACATGGAGCCATTAAAGTGAATAAGCATCTACGTCCTGAACCGCTTGGATAACAATAATGTGTCTCAGAATGCAAGAAATTACACTTTCTGTTACCAGGTGAATCTTTGTCATTGACGAAAAAATGAATGAGATTTTGACCAAGATTTTTTTGAGGATCAAGTCTATCATTGACTATATGAAAAACAATTTTGTCAATATCGCGCAAAAGTCTGTCAATGACCATGACAAATCTCAGCACTGATGCCTAATCTACAAAAAGGGCGACAAGTTGGATTGCTGCAGCTACCGCGCGATCACACTGCTGAGCGCCGCCAACAAAGTACTCTCCAAAATTCTATGCCGCCGCCTGTCACCATTTGCAAGAGAGTTCGTGGGGCAATACCAGGCGGGATTCATGGGTGCCCGCGCTACCACAGACCAAATTTTTGGCGATTCAGCAGGTTTTGAAGAAATGCCGCGAATACAACGTGCCCACACATCATTTGTTCATCGATTTCAAATCCGCATACGACACAATCGGTCGAGATCAGCTATGGCAGATTATGCAAGAGTACGGATTTCCGGTCAAGGCAGGATCGAGTGATGTGCGTTGGTCGAGTCCCTTTGAATCTCGAAGGGGGTTACGGCAAGGTGATGGACTTTGGTGTCCACTATTTAACATCGCGTTAGAAGGTGTGATCAGAAGAGCTGGGATAGACACGAGTGGCACGATCTTCAGGAAGTTCAATCAGCTTCTTGGCTTCGCCGATGATATCGACATCATAAAGGGTGATACGGTCAAAATTTGGTCAATATCAACTTGACGTATTTCTTTCAATTTTGCATTTAAAAAACCTGAACACCCCTCATTTTGAAGGTGTGTGTGTGTAGAATGTTGCTCCTATTTTGATTTTGGAATTCACTCTTCAGTTGTCAAAATGCCGTCCAAGCAAGAAGAGCAGCGTATCAAAATTTTGCTCGCGCATCGCGAAAATCCGAGCTACTCGCACGCAAAGTTGGCAAAATCGCTAAAAGTTGCCAAATCAACCGTTACAAATGTAATTAAAGTGTTTGGGGAACGTTTGTCGACAGCCAGGAAGTCTGGATCGGGGGGAAATCGAAAACCGGAAGCCGCTGAGACGACAAAGAGAGTTGCCGGTAGTTTCAAGCGAAACCCTAACCTCTCTCTCCGAGATGCCGCAAATAAGCTGGGTGTATCGTCTACAACCGTGCATCGAGCCAAAAAACGAGCCGGACTATCGACTTACAAGAAGGTAGTGACTCCAAACCGCGATGATAAACAAAATACAACGGCCAAAGCGCGATCCCGGAGGCTGTACACGACGATGCTGACGAAGTTTGAATGCGTGGTAATGGACGACGAAACCTACGTCAAAGCCGACTACAAGCAGCTTCCGGGACAGGAGTTTTATACGGCAAAAGGAAGGGGAAAGGTAGCAGATGTTTTCAAGCACATGAAACTGTCAAAGTTCGCAAAAAAATATCTGGTTTGGCAAGCCATCTGTACCTGTGGCTTGAAAAGCAGCATTTTCATAGCTTCCGGGACTGTCAACCATGAAATTTACGTGAAAGAGTGTTTGAATAAACGTCTGCTGCCTTTCCTGAAGAAACACGGTTGTTCCGTACTGTTTTGGCCGGATTTGGCATCTTGCCATTACGGTAAAAAGGCCATGGAGTGGTACGCCGCCAACAACGTGCAGGTGGTTCCCAAGGACAAGAACCCTCCCAACACGCCAGAGCTCCGCCCAATTGAGAAATACTGGGCTATTGTCAAGCGGAACCTAAAGAAGACCAAAAAAAAAACTGCTAAGGGCGAGCAGCAGTTCAAGGCAAACTGGCTTTCTGCGGCGAAGAAGGTGGACAAGGTGGCTGTACAAAATCTGATGGCAGGGGTCAAGCGTAAGGCCCGGCAATTCAGATTTGGAAAAGCGGAAGCCTAACTGAATGTTTTTCCTGAATTTTATACTAATTGAACTTGAAAAAGAAATTTAATTTGATATTTTAAATAAACGATTTCACCGATTTACACGCGTTTTCCCTTGACCAAATTTTGACCGTATCACCCTTTAGCACGGAACTTTGAGACGATGGCGGAAACGTACATCAGACTGAAGGCTGAAGCAAGGCGGATTGGACTTGCCATGGTCGATGAGTTCGTGTATTTGGGCTCACTGGTGACCGCCGAAAATGATACCAGCAGAGAAATTCAAAGACGCATTATGGCAGGGAATCGTTCCTACTTTGGACTCCGGAGGGCGCTCCGGTCGAATGAAATTCACCACCGCACTGTCTACAAGACGCTGATTAGACCGGTGGTCCTCTACGGCCACGAGACCTGGACTATGCTCGTGGAGGACCAACGGGCCTTGGTGTTTTCGAACGGAAGGTGTAGTGTACCATCTACGGTAGAGTGCAGATGGATGACGGAATGTTGAGGAGGCGAATGAACCACGAATTGCACCAGCTGCTGGGAGAACCGTCCATAGTCCCATTGCAAAAATTGGGCGACTACGGTGGGCTGGGCACGTTGTAAGAAGAGGCACGCAGCGGGCAAGATGGATCGACCAAGTAGAAGGTGACCTACGGACCCTTCGCAGACTACGAGGCTGGCGAAGTGTGGCCATGGATCGAGTAGAGTGGATACGACTTCTTCGGACAGCAGAGAACAAAAAGACCGTAGCCTGATTGGTAAGGTAAGTTGAGTTTGTCCTTTTTCTGTGTTCGAACAAAAATCTATCAATTAAATAATTAAATTCAATAGATTTAACGGCAATCAAAGCGTTTCATATCAACATATTTTTGTGATAAAACAGCAAAAAATTGCTATCTTCCATTTAATTTCCCCTAAATAATTTTGGTATCCATGACAGATACGTATTTCGACTACAATGTACGTATTTCATCAGTGTCATTTCCACTAAAGAACTTATCAAAATCTAACCCCAATTATTATAACTCTGTAGTCTGAACAAGGCATTAGAGCCTTTTCCATTTATGAAATCTTATATTAGGTCTGTTCCCGTACTTGCTTTTCTGTAGATTCTATACAGCAAAAAGCAAAAGCATGTTCCCGTAAACAGGCTTGCTGAAACTCATCAAACTCACTGGAGGTTTTAAAAGACTCATGTCCTGCGAGTTTAGCCAGCCCTCACCTCGAGCGAAGACAACATATCAAGAAGACTGGCAACTCTTCCAATTTCTCATGCGTCCGCCATGAGACAGGTACAATCGCGACACCTGCCGCTCAAAGGAAAATGTTCCGATCGATTGTTATATATGAAAGGTGTGTGTATTTGCTAATTCTTCAGAACATTGCTTCCACCTTCGCCCAAGTGCAGCGCTACTGTATCTGTCGCTTGGATTCTGGCAAAGTTGCCAGTCTTCTTGATATGTTGTCTTTGCCTCGAGTGAGTGGCGGCAGGAATATGGAAGAAGTAAACAAAAACTCCTCGAGAGAGAGGGAGAGTGAACTTCGGGGGGAAGATAAATTGACGTGAGGGGCGCTTTTCGAGACTCCGGATGACTTTTTTATTCGACGCAAGAAGCTCAGAGTTCACCCAGAGTGAGAGTAAGAGCGTGTGATAGAAAACATCAACATGAATGGCAGCAAATCTCACCAGTGTTGCCAGAATGTTTTAAAGCTTATCGGTATCAAAGATTTAAAAAAAAAAATCGGTATTTATCGGTATTTACTATTTTAATTAATTTTAAAGTTTTGCCGTTTTTGAAGGCGAAGTTTTTTATCCTTTGGACTATGATTGGAAAATTCCGGAAGAAAACTCCGGAGAATGTTTGAATTAGGTTCTGGAGGAAGCTGCCAGCTGAAAACAACATCCAAAGAAAGGAGGAAGAAGCTCTCCTGGAGGAAATTTAACTTCCAAGACATACATTGAGAAACTTCTGGCAAAAATTTAAAGAAACATTCAGAAAAATTGGGATTTCACAGTCAAAGGAAGGCAGAAAAGTTTCGGAAATCGGAAATAAATTCCAGAAGTAGCCATTTACAGGGGAAGCCAGAAGGAGCTCGGAAAAACCTTCCAATAGAAGTAAAAAAACCAACTGGACAAAATTCCAGAACTAGACGAAATAAATTTCTGGGAGAAGTTAAATTGAACTTCCTGGAGAAGACGGAAGAAACTTCCTAAGGTAGATTGGAAAAAAAATTCTGGAGAAAGTCGGAAGCCAGAGTGCTAACGGAACAGTCGAAAGAAACAAGGACATAATTCCGGAAGAAAGAGCTCTTGGGGGATGTTCTAATGATCCAGAAAATTTTCCAAATGGTCATAAAACATCCCTGAAGACCCCACAATGCCCCTGAAGTTTTCGGAACATTCCTGAAATGTACTTAGGAATATTTCATATTTCCTCGGGCTGTTTTGGAGTATTCTGATCATCTTTGAAATACTTGGATTATAATACTTCCCTGATTATAATGAGACTACCGGAATATCTCTAATAAACTTTGAAGGGGTCTAGACTTTCTTGAAGATTACAAAAAAATTTAAGCGCTCTCACAATTTTCGTGAATATATTGTAACATCAGCATTGAAGTTCTCTGATCTTCCCGATTTTTATAATTTTTAAAAGTTATCAACACTGCAAGCACGGAACTTCCCATAAAATGATCTTACAATGTGCTAATGTTCATGTAACTTCCCTTACGTTTCTTAAATTTGCATGAGCTGCTCGGAACATTGCTGAAGTTTTCGGAAATTGCCTGAGTTTCTCGGAACTCCTTTAAAATTTCAGCGATTTCCTTGAAATTTATTGATCTGTCCTGATGTTCTCGGAGCTTCCTTAAGTGCTCCCAATTCTCCTGAAACTTATGGAACTGTCCTTAAAATCATTAAATTTTCCAGGAGTTCTTTAGACTTGTGAAGCATCCAAAATATTTATGATGTTTCCTTAAGTTCACTGGACTTCGCTGGACCGGGTTTTAGAATTTTAACAGAAGTTATTGAAACATTCTTCAATTTATCGAAACTTACTCAAAATTCTGGACTTTTCTGAAGTTTCAGAACTTCTTAAAAGCTCCTGTAGCTAGTGTGGATCCGCAAAATCTGGAAGTATCCCTGAAGTTCCGGAAAAAGTTAAAAAAAAACTGGCGGGAAAACATGGAAGACTCATTCGAGCGAAGGTTGAAGAAACTTCCAAGGGAAGCCAAATAAGTTTCCGAGAGGAATAGTAAAATAATTTACGATGGAAGGTGGAAGAAAATTCAGGAAGTTAAATAATGTTTAAAAAGTTTGTCCTGATTCCCCCGGAATTAACAGAAAGAGCCATCGACTGTTTATCGATTCATGGGTATCCAAAAACGGCGAGGAAATTGAAACATTAATCGAAAGAGTATCCATAAGATATTTTTAAAGATGTATTTTTTTAAATTTTAAAGCCTCAAAAAATTTGAGATATTAAAAAAAAAACAAGTCTTTCACAATAAATTTCTCCGAAATTCAAGTGCGGGCAGGCAATAATTCTTTTGATTATTTCATAAAATCGGTATAGATCGGTATAAAACCTCAAAAATCGGTATTCTGAGTGGCCTTATCTGTATATCGGTAGGGTAAACGCTCGTATAGTTGCGGTACGTTAGAAGCGTTAGGTTCCTATAGTTGTGTATTGAGTCTCCATGCACAACTATAGGAACCTAACGCTTCTAACGTACCGCAACTATAGGAGCGTTTCCCCTATCTAGTTCGGAACTCGGTATAAATACCGATAAATCGGTATATCTGGCAACGCTGAACCTCACTCTCATTTTATCCCCCTTCGCTCACAAGCTCTGAAGCTCAGTGGAATGATTTGGCAGCAGGCATTCTACTCCTCAGAAAAATGCTACGCTCGGCTCATTTCAAACTCGCGAGTGAGGCTCCATCAAGCCTGCCCGTACATGCTGCATAACAAAAGCAAAAAAAGCAAATACGACAACAGACCTATTGTAGAGACACACTATTTAAAAACTACCCAAATTTGAGTATGATATACCCAGATCGGTCAAAACTAAACCCGAAGTAGACAAATGAACATCATCAATCGGATTTAGGTTGTCCATTCGTCAATTTGTCACAGACTCACAGTTTACCCATTTTTTGGGTAGGTTCAGTTTTGACCAATCTTGGTGGATCCTTTTCCAACTTGGGTGCTTTTGAAATAGCGTGCAAGTAAAATAATACCACAGAGAACAAACATCCAAGCTAAAACAAATTTTTCGAAAAATTATGTTTAAGAATTCAAATTAAAATATGTTAGAAACACTAGCGCCGCGATACGGAATGTTGCGACTCAAGTTATCACTTTTTGCCAGGCCTGTGACAAGGCCTATATCAACAGCAGCGTTTGACAGTAGGCAGCATGACCCGGGCTCAAATCGTTTATTTTGCTACCGAACTGGGCCCGCTGTCACGGTATAACATGTTGCCTACGCGCGTGCCAATGGGCTGCTTTTTGCGATTAATGAGTAAACTGAACTAAAATTCGAGTTGATCTTATTGACCGGGTATCCAAATTAACTGTCAAATCAGTTCAAAACAAACAAGACAAAACAACGGAAATCAATCGAGTTTCTGCGGAAACATTTTTTTCGAATAAAAAACTAAGCTCTTTTACAGTTTCCTGTAGATTTACAACCGTCTTTCGTTCCAATTTTAACTGGGCATAGTAATCAGGAGCAAAACTGAGTTTTTTGAGTTCACTGGCGGCGTATCTTCAAATCATTCAGTGAGGGTGTGAACTCCAATTAGCCCTCATTTAAATTCAGAAAAACGCATCCGTTCTTTCAGGAATTCGCAAGCGCTTGGACTCCACGTAAGAAGAAAATCTCCTGTAGTTCGGGCAATTCATCATCCTTAGTAAAATTGTGAAAAGATTGTCACTGTGCTAACCTTGTTTATTTGCGCACCGCCGCCCATGTTTTGATCGGTTTCAAACAAAATGTTTTACTTACAACAATTTTGACATTTATGTTAAGATGACGTCTGCCGGTCATCGACGTCGATGGGCAGCGCCACCACTATAATTGCTAGTTTCAAATGTCTATTCAAAATAGCATTTCCTAAATTTCTTACACACTTTAGGAATTTGACTTGGATGTCTGTTCTCTGTGATAATACATTATGCCCAGGGAAGTTAAGAATATAATCAGTCTGATTCGCGAGCTCTTCACTTCCGGCTCATATTCACATTCCATGGACACTTTATGGAAATAAATGTACATAAACAACTATCGAAGAAACATTACCGGAATAATGTTTTAAGCTTATCTAAATTTAGCAATCTCACGAATGACGATTTTATCAACCGAGTCACATTATCTCCAAAATCAACAAGTTTCTGTGATATTATAGTATATTAAACATAAACCCCAGTTTCGCAGAATAAACAGTGCTTTCGATTGGCGATATATGAGCTGAAACATTTCAAAGCTTGTCATCATTCGTTTACCTACCGCTAGGTGCCGGCTCTTGCACATGCGCTATAATGGATCATTTTAGATGGCTGAGTTTTGAACCCACCACAGTTTTCATTTGGCGCTACTGTATACGTACGAACCAATGTAAAATACTGTGGTAGCCACAGTACGGTGCTGTCAAAACCTCAGCATCTTCAATGATCCATTACACACGGACGTAGAAAGTAGCTCACAGGCTGAGTCAAGTGTACTCACTTTCTATGTTTTCCACACACAATTTTACTCATTTTTTGTCTAACAGCCGTGAATAAATCCACTTTTGACTAAAATGAGTAAAATTTGTATGGAAAAAATAGAGAGTGGGTAAATTTGGCTCACCCTGTGAGTTGCTTTCTACGTCCGCGAAGCTTTCAATGCACGGACGAAGAAACCGACTCAAAAGTGAGTTGAATTCGACGGATTTAATCATATCAATGTGAGTAACGGCTTTCAACGGAAAAGTTTCTTATTGTCATCACAGTCGATCAGACCAACTCAAAACTTAGTCTAGTCTACACGGCAAATGAGAACGACTCAAATTTAAGTTTAGTTTACTCATAATCGCAGAAAGTGCAGGAGCTCAGCGATGAGAAAATTTGCGTCATGATTTCCTGGGTTAAACCTCAAAAATCGGCCGGAAAATGAGGTAAATTGACGTGAATTTTTCTCAGTCTAGGAGTAGTACCAATAGACTGAGTGAATCCAATCTTTACTTTTCTCATATTCAGGACTTTCTTCCTGAACAAACCTAGAAAAAGATGAGGTAAATTTACTCATCGCTGAGTTCTTGCACTTTGTGATTTATGAGTAAACTAAACTGAAATTTGGGTCGTTCTCATTCGCCGTGTAGTCTAGTCTAGTAAGTTGAATTTTCCGGGCTTTTCCATTAAAAAAAATCTCGAATATGAAGAAAATCGATTAAGGATTCACTCAGTCTATTATTTCCGGGAATTACATAGTACACGGTAAATGAATCTAACTCACATTTTAGTATCGTTTACTCAAATTCGCAAAACGTAGATCAAATTTTCCGAGCTTTTCCAGGAAAAACTTCTCGAATATGAAGAAAATTTGACTCAGTTTAGGAGTATACTAATAGCCTGAGTGAAATCTATCTAAATTTTCCTCATATTCGAGAAGTTTTTCCTGGAAAAACTCGGAAAATTTTAATCATTCAATGAGTGACCTACGTTTTTGCAAATTTGAGTATACGATACTCAAATTTGAGTTAGATTAATTTGCCGTAAGTACTCCTAGATTGAGTAAAATTTTCATGGATTTTCCTCATATTCGAGAAGCTTTTCCTGCTTTTCCACGGCTTTTACCAGGAAAATTCAGCTCACTTTTGCGCGAATCCACTTTTCACTAAATTGAGTCGAATTCAACTCCATTTTGAGTCGATACCATCGAACGAGCAGAGCTGAGAGAACGAGAGCGGTTAGTTAAATCCAAGGAAAATCAGTAAAACACCATGCGTTTCCATTTCGAATTAGTATTTTATTGACTCTCGAACTATCTACGTAGGACTATATACGCTTCTACTTTGAGCTTTAAGGCATTAGTCGTTTTTTTTTTTCTCGGAACACAAAATAATCGCCAAAACATAGGGTAACAAGGGATTCGGTTTCGGATAGAAAGACACGATTGATTAAATTGGTGGCAAATTAATCTACGGCACGCATCGGGTTAAACTTCTAACACACATAAGAGACTTGGTTGGTTAAATTCTCTGCCCCAAAGACGAAGATTATGCATGGCGAGATCTTATCACACATTCGAAGAATTGGAAGCTCCTGTGAATGAAAGGTACAATCGAGAGGGGGTTAGTGTTTTAACGGATTATTGATGGGACCAATCAAAGCACTACGGTGTGGTGATGATGATGAAGGCACACTGATGATGTTGATGGGAAAATATTTGGCACATATTGGATGGATAAAGCACAATGTTTGGACATTCATCGGAAGCGGATCAGAGAAGCGACATGCACATTCGGACATTGTTCGGTGTTTTAAGCTTCGAAGTTTCTGGATGAGTTCAATTTTCTACTGTTCAGCTTCAAACTAACCCTTTTACAAAAGCTCAATTTCCATCTGTCCAATTTCCAATCGTTCGATTCTTTCTGTTCAATTTCTAAATGATCAATTTTCAACTATTAAATTTCCGTCTGTTCAATTAACAAATGTCCATTTTCCAATTTTTCAATATTTTCCTGAATTTAGTTGATTTGCCATGACATTATTTGATCTATTCAGATGTATCTGCATTTTTCCTAAGGTTTTTGAAACGTTCCTGAGTTTCTCTGCACTTGCCAAAAGATTTCGTTCTTCCATGACAATGTTGCCTAAGTTTTCAAGGAGTTCTAGGAACTTCTCTAACGTTCCAGAACATTTCCTAATATTCATGGAAATTCCCTCAATTGTTTAACCATTCCTGAGATTTTTGGAGTTTTTCATAATTCCTCGGAACTTCTTGAAAGCTCCTTCAGTCAATAAATGGTACTGCTATAAAGTACTCTAATCATCCCTCAAGCTCATCCCTGATAACAATGAAAGTGCCAGAAAATCTCAAATCATATTTGAAGTTCTCTGGGCTTCCCAGAAGATCTCAGAACTTTGTTGACGTTTTCGAAAAAAATCTCTGAGTATTTAGCTAAGTTAATTGATCTCTACTGAGGTTCTCTGATCATCTCTGATTTCCTTAAAATTTCTCGACTAGTGTAAAAGTCGCAAACTATGTTTGAAGTTTTCAAAAATGTCTCAGGAGTTCTCTGGACTTCCCTGAAATGCCCTGAACTCTTAAAGATTATTGAAATTTCCCTAGAATTCATGAAGCTGCCCTGAACTAATTGGGACTGTCCTTAAGAAATCTGTGTTTGACTGATGATCTCTAGACCTAGCTTGTCTGAGGTTCTTGGAATTCCTATAAGGTATCCACAGTTTCCCTCGAATTTTTTGGACTTATCTGAGGTTTTCTTGACTTTTCTTAAGTTCTTAAAACTTCTAAATAATTTTTGCAGTTTGGAACCGCCTAGAAATTCTGGAACCTTTTTTGAAATGCCTAAAATTTGATGGAAGTTCTCAGATCTTATCTTGTTATCCCGCAGTCTGGTCATGAAACTTCCGCGAAATTCTCGGTATTTTCTTTTATTCCTGGATCACCCTGAAGTTCTTGGAAGTCCCCTGAAGTTCTTGTAGAACTTTCCTGAATTTCTTGTAGAACTACCCTGAAGTTCTTCGAGAACTTCCCTGAAGTCCTTGGAAGTCCCCTGAAGCTCTTGTAGAACTTCCCTGAAGTTCTTGTAGAACTTCCCTGAAGTTCTTGTAGAACTTCCCTGAAGTTCTTGTAGAACTTCCCTGAAGTTCTTGTAGAACTTCCCTGAAGTTCTTATAGAACTTCCCTGAAGTTCTTATAGAACTTCCCTGAAGTACTTGGAGAACTTCCCTGAAGTTCTTGGAGAACTTCCCTGAAGTTCTTGGAGAACTTCCCTGAAGTTCTTGGAGAACTTCCCTGAAGTTCTTGGAGAACTTCCCTGAAGTTCTTGGAGAACTTCCCTGAAGTTCTTGGAGAACTTCCCTGAAGTTCTTGGAGAACTTCCCTGAAGTTCTTGGAGAACTTCCCTGAAGTTCTTGGAGAACTTCCCTGAAGTTCTTGGAGAACTTCCCTGAAGTTCTTGGAGAACTTCCCTGAAGTTCTTGGAGAACTTCCCTGAAGTTCTTGGAGAACTTCCCTGAAGTTCTTGGAGAACTTCCCTGAAGTTCTTGGAGAACTTCCCTGAAGTTCTTGGAGAACTTCCCTGAAGTTCTTGGAGAACTTCCCTGAAGTTCTTGGAGAACTTCCCTGAAGTTCTTGGAGAACTTCCCTGAAGTTCTTGGAGAACTTCCCTGAAGTTCTTGGAGAACTTCCCTGAAGTTCTTGGAGAACTTCCCTGAAGTTCTTGGAGAACTTCCCTGAAGTTCTTGGAGAACTTCCCTGAAGTTCTTGGAGAACTTCCCTGAAGTTCTTGGAGAACTTCCCTGAAGTTCTTGGAGAACTTCCCTGAAGTTCTTGGAGAACTTCCCTGAAGTTCTTGGAGAACTTCCCTGAAGTTCTTGGAGAACTTCCCTGAAGTTCTTGGAGAACTTCCCTGAAGTTCTTGGAGAATTTCCCTAAACCATTAGATAAATTTTCTAGAAAGTAAAGAAGATGAAAATCATGTGTTGCCAAAAATGGGAAGACACTGTAGCCACCTATCCGGGATAAACTTTGAATTCGTGACCTTTAGCGTGAATGCTAACCACTACGACGAACCCGTTCCCAAATTCTGAAGTTTCGGAAATTTTTCTGATCTGCTTTGAAGTTCTCAGAACAGCCCTAAAGTTCACGAAACTTCTCTTGAGATCTTTTAATTCAATTGAAGTTTTTATATCTTCTATAAATTCCCCGCAAAGTGCTTTTGAAGTTAATGGATCAGTTCTTGAAATTTTCCTGAAATTTATGGAACTGCCCTGAAACTATCGGAACCTAATATTAAAGGTCTTAAAACTTCCCCGTAGCTCTGGACGATCATAAAGTTTTCAGAACTTCCTTGAAGTTTTCAGAACTTCCTGGAAGCTTTCAGAACTTCCTGAAAATTTTCAGAACTTCCTGGAAGTTTTCAGAACTTCCTGGAAGTTTTCAGAACTTCCTGGAAGTTTTCAGAACTTCCTGGAAGTTTTCAGAACTTCCTGGAAGTTTTCAGAACTTCCTGGAAGTTTTCAGAACTTCCTGGAAGTTTTCAGAACTTCCTGGAAGTTTTCAGAACTTCCTGGAAGTTTTCAGAACTTCCTGGAAGTTTTCAGAACTTCCTGGAAGTTTTCAGAACTCCCTGGAAGTTTTCAGAATTTTCTGGAAGTTTTCAGAACTTCCTTGAAGTTTTCAATAGTTCCTGGAAGTTTTCAATAGTTCCTGGAAGTTTTCAGAACTTCCTGGAAGATTTCAGAACTTCCTGGAAGTTTTCAGAACTTCCTGGAAGTTTTCAGAACTTCCTGGAAGTTTTCAGAACTTCCTGGAAGTTTTCAGAACTTCGTGGAAGTTTTCAGAACTTCCTGGAAGTTTTCAGAACTTCCTGGAAGTTTTCAGAACTTCCTGGAAGTTTTCAGAACTTCCTGGAAGTTTTCAGAACTTCCTGGAAGTTTTCAGAACTTCCTGGAAGTTTTCAGAACTTCCTGGAAGTTTTCAGAACTTCCTGGAAGTTTTCAGAACTTCCTGGAAGTTTTCAGAACTTCCTGGAAGTTTTCAGAACTTCCTGGAAGTTTTCAGAACTTCCTGGAAGTTTTCAGAACTTCCTGGAAGTTTTCAGAACTTCCTGGAAGTTTTCAGAACTTCCTGGAAGTTTTCAGAACTTCCTGGAAGTTTTCAGAACTTCCTGGAAGTTTTCAGAACTTCCTGGAAGTTTTCAGAACTTCCTGGAAGTTTTCAGAACTTCCTGGAAGTTTTCAGAACTTCCTGGAAGTTTTCAGAACTTCCTGGAAGTTTTCAGAACTTCCTGGAAGTTTTCAGAACTTCCTGGAAGTTTTCAGAACTTCCTGGAAGTTTTCAGAACTTCGTGGAAGTTTTCAGAACTTCGTGGAAGTTTTCAGAACTTCCTGGAAGTTTTCAGAACTTCGTGGAAGTTTTCAGAACTTCCTGGAAGTTTTCAGAAGTTCCTGGAAGTTTTCAGAACTTCCTGGAAATTTTCAGAACTTCCTGGAAGTTTTCAGAACTTCCTGGCAATTTTCAGAACTTCCTGGAAGTTTTCAGAACTTCCAGGAAGTTTCCAGAACTTGCTGGAAGTTTTCAGAATTTCCTGGAAGTTTTCAGAACTTCCTGGAAGTTGTCAGAACTTCCTGGAAGTTTTCAGAACTTCCTTGCAGTTTACATGAACTACTCGAAACTACTCAAAGGTTCCCGTAACGTTTCTAATGTTAATGGAACTAACAAAAAAAAAAATGTCAAAAAATTTCTGGACATTCTTAGAACTTCCCTGAAGTTACATAATTTTCCTGATGTTCATGGAACTCCCAACTTCCTTGAAGTTTTCTCAACATTGTTCTTGGAACATCTGTAAAACTCATGCTTTTTTTTAAGATTTTCAAAAAAATCCTGAAGTTTTACAAATGTCCCTAAAGTCCCCCTAATTGTTCGAATGATCATGGAACTGCTCTGATGTTCATAGAACTTTCCCGAAGCTGTCTTTTTTCAACGATCTATAAACATACCAGAAGTTTTCCCGAAATTCTTCAAAGTTCCAAAAATGTTCTTGAAGTTAATCAAACTGTCATGAAGTTCTCGGATCTTCATCCTGTTCATGAAATTTTCTTAAAGATCATGGAACTGCCCTGAGGTTTTCACAACTTAAGGCATACCCACATTAGATCCGGATTTGACGTGTTGCAGCAAAGTGACAGCTAAATATATTGTGTAACTGTCAAATTTATATCAACGTAACGCAAACGGATGCCCTGGACGATATTCAAACTTCTCCAAAGTCCATAACTTTCCTGTTGTCCTTAGAACTTCTCTGAATATTTGGGATACAGTGGACCCCCGGTAATCTGACCGCTTTTAATCTGAACACTTTTTTGTTTGAACCCCGCTAATCTACACACCGTGCAAACTAAAAATTGCTCAAACGTCAAACGAATGTGAAATAGAGCGATCTGAAACGGAACCCAGAGTTGAAACAAAACAGCAAATAAGGTTACCAAAAACTAGATTTTCTGAAGGTCATAGGGTTACTAGAAGTTCAAATTAAAAATGATAATAAGCACGAAATGTTGTCCACGGTATTCCCTAAAAATTTTGGTGCATCTTAGGATCGATATTTCTGCGCCCAGTTAGTTTTGATAAATAATAAATAATAAAAATACATCGGTTTGCGGAACTGGTTTCTCATGGAGTAACCATGAGTGATAAGGAATAATTGCACCAAAGACACCAAGACGATTAGACGTAAACTTGCAATTTTATCATACTTTTTAATAAGTGAAAACGCGCTTATTAATCCAATTTGGTGTGAAATGCGCAATACTCAATTTCAAACTGTTCAATTTTCAACTATGCGATTGCCAACCACTCAATTTCGTTCTATTTGATTTCCAACTGTTCAATTTCCAAGCATTCTTTGATATTTTTTTCAACTTCATACTGTCATTAATCGTCAAATCTCGAGTACTTTTTCAAAAGGACCAATGTAGTACCATTTCCACCATATTGAGAAAAACTAAACTACAACAGCTTCAGAATAGAGTACCTAACACCGAAAAAGTGGCTTCAGAATAGAGTACCTAACACCGAAAAAGTGGCTGGTACCCTTACTTATAACCTTTAATAGGTTTTCCAATCATGATGTGCAGACAAAATGACCGAAGTAACAATTAAGCGCCCATCATTCTAAACTGTACATTGTACTATTGTTTACCTATGATTATCTTAAATAAATTAAAGTAAATTTAGATGGGTGTTTCTATTGAATATACAATGATAGAAGAGCAATAGTTTGTTACTTAGCACCTTTCGAAAAAGTACTCGAGAAATCGTGTCATGTTAAACGGTTAATTTAAAATTTGGTAACCCAAAGTTCGGAAGCTCCTACTAAAACAGCATCCTACAACTTAACCTATTTCTTTTTGTCCTACTTTCCTACACTGATCAATTTTTAGCCGGAAGCAAATGCAATAACAGAAAACAATAAGTAAAAGAACAAACCAAAAGACTTTTCTTTACTGTTTATTTAAAGTGACCAATTAACAACGAACAAAAAATATATAACTATTTCATTCTCAATGTTTAGTAAGTTTTTATAGATAAAGATTGTTCACCTCCTTGCTGTGTTATAAGTTCACAATCCAATGTTTACATTAAAGAAAAAAAATAATCCTGTATACAGCATTTGAGGAGACACTTTTTTCGATGTAAATATTCTTATTAATGTACACTGAAACAAATATAAACTATACAACCGTTACAATTGTGACCGAGATAGTAGTTCGCCATTTCTAAACAACCTGCTCCGATGGATATAACACTTTGATGGGGCATTTACAAGTACAACAATAGCTACAATTGTCATGAATCAACGGGTCTGAAATACGTGTTTCACCATTGGTCTGTGGTTGGGAGAGAGAGATAGAGGGCGCAGTAACAATGACCACTAACACTTAGTAAAAATCTAGAAGGATAAAGAGAAAACGGTTGGCAATGGTCTTCCTAAAAGTAGCGATATTTTGTTTAGTAGTACAACAGTTCAAGCGTCACTTTTCAAATCGACGTATCTGATTTTGTAAACAATCACCTTCAATCGACGATTTGTCTTAACTCCCGCAAACTTCCAACACCATCAAGTGGAGGCATTTTCTCCTACCAGTTGGTGTTTTAAGTTAGCTAACAGTTGCCACAAAACGTTCACAAATTCAGATAGGGTAAACGCTTGCCCAAATTCAATTTAAAAAGTGACGCTTGACTTCTTAGTTCAGAATTGGGCATGTTATCAAGGTATACGTAAGATTATCTTCTCATTGGCACGTGATGCAGTCTAACAGCTAATTTTTAATCGGTAATGATTGCGAAAAACTCGAAGTAGAAAACAGTAGCACTTAAGTATAGGCAAGATTTATCATACAGAAATTTACACAAATCAATACAATCGTAATATATGAATGCGTTGCGAAATAAGGGAAGCAAGCTGCTGTTTATCTCTAAATTTTGATGAAGATTTCCTGTCCTCACATTGCATACTAACCGCACACAGTAGTTGTTGTCGGCGAACAAAAGTGAGGTTAAGTCCATTTTGTTTGCAAACAAACACCCACACACACGCAGCGCACGCACTTTTGCACGCTCCCTAAAGTAAACAGAAGCAAAGGTTTTGGATTGCTCCGGAGTCGCGGTTGGCCCCGCGGGAGTACTCCAGTGCCGGAGGCGAAGGGTGACTACTGCTGGAGCTGGATTCTACCGTTGCAACTGTTTGGCAACATTTTTCCGCGATTAAATAGAAGAAAAGGTGACGATAGAGAAAAGTCAATTGACGGTACAGTTTGTACACTTGACGAAACGAAGAACAACGAGGAAACAGCGTTAACAACGAATAAAGGTAAATGAACGAACGGGATGAAAGAAGGCGTGCAAAAATGCGCGGTATGAATGTGTCAGGAACGGTATTACTACGGATATCGGCGCAGCCGTTTCTCCTACATTTTAAGGTTAGGTTTCGCAAAGGCACACTTACGAATAGCACACGGACAAATTTTACTCTCTAATTGCTACTAAATGGGCTGAGCTCGGTCAGTTGCTTGGATTCGAATTTCAACGGGTTAATTAGAGATAAAATTTGTTACTATACACACAAACATTTCTGAAGCGAGCGTCGCGACGCAGCGCGACTAATGCATCAAGCAAAGCATAAACATTCAGGCGGGTGCTATTGACTAACAAACAAACGTCATTTATCGGAACTTACACTCAAGCAAGTTACGTAAGCGTTTTTGGGGCGGGTTATGTGTGCATAATATTCCAATTTTCTAATAGCGGGGCTCATCTCTGGTAACGATCAGGAGCGATAGAGGGAGTGAGATGAGTCCCTTGTCTTTTTTTTTCTACATTTTGGCAGCGTACTTGTTCTACAGAATCATCAGTGCAAATAATGTGATGATGGCAATGATTAAAGCAATTACGGTAATATAATCAAAGTTACTATTCGCCAAGCCGTAGGTACATGCTAGCACGACGTGCTGTGGTTGGACGATGCCGCTGCCGCTACGCTTTCCCTGTTGTTGACCGGAGCTCGGTCTGCTACTACCACTGGGCTGACTTCGGCCACTTTCGTTGTCGTCGATGTTCGTTCGTCTTCGTAGATTCGTATCGTTCTTCGGTGCAATCTGTTCAAACTCCTGTAGCGATTCAACTTTCGGATCTTCAGCTACCTTGTCATCTTCCTCCACCGGCTTTGCCGGCTCTTCCATCTTCTGCTGATCTGAAAGCTCTTCAACCTGCGCCGCATCACCCTCGTCGACGTCTTCGACGAAAATCTCCGGAATCTGTATCTCGCTCCTGAACGCATACCCAGTATCGATCTGAATTTCATTCACGAACGTAACGCGTCGTTCGGCCGTGAACTCGTTGCCGAAATCGGTCAGACTGACGTTTCCGGAATCAGTAGTAGTTGATTCTATTTCCGGATTCGTCTGCTGCCGATCGCCACCGGGTTCGACGCCGTCGAGCTCGCTACAATCCAGCTCGAACTCGTGCAAGTCTTCCACGATTGTGTCGAGCTGGGTACCGTGGGTAAAGCTAGCGGATCGATACAAACTATCCAGCTCGTGATATCTAGTGTTGTTGTTAGCGCTAGTGACAGTATTTGTAGTGTTTGTAGTCGTGTTATTAGTGTTTTGAGTGTTGTTGGTAGCAGACACACCATGCTGATCGGATGCACACAACAATGATTGCACACTACACGCATTCTCGTGGGTGGTGTTACCTGTCGGTGTTGGACTCTTGATGCCAAAGATCATCGCCAGCTCTTCGGAAGAGTTGTACTGCGACTCGGCATCCGACGGCGAACGGCGCAACGGAGGCGACGCACCAGTCACCGCCCCTATTGGAATCGGAATAACCTCCACCAGTGTCGAATCGGCACTCACATTCGGTGCTGAAACGATCGAACTAGCAGCCGACGATGAACTGACATTGGACTTGAGGCAATCGCTCGATGAAAGCAGATTGCAGGACGTAAGGTCCGACGATTTTGGGAACTGTTCCGTCTCGCTAGAAGATTTCGGATCGGTCGGGGTCAATGAAGGCCCATGGAAGTCGCTCAACTCCAAGCTGGACTCCTTGCTGTATTTGCTACTTTCAAAAACCTCCTCCTGCTTTTCCAACGGCACCGAGTTGATCGTAATCTGCACGTCATTCTCAATACCACACTCCTTCATTATCAAATCGATCTCCTCCTCGGTACTCTTCTTATCCGAATCCGACTCAAGAGGATTGATACTCTCCACCAAACTATCGTAATCCCTGTCGATCGCAGACTTCTCCCCATCCTTCATTTCCTCGAGCTCACTCAACTGCTCTTGGCATCGTCTAGACAACCTATCGAACGTATCCTCATCTCCCACCTGAGGCGTCAACTCCTTGATCAATCCAGAGAGCACCGACTTCTCTGGCGCCTCCACTGCCACCTGTGCCACCGGTTGCTGCGTAACCATCATCACCCGATTGATCATACCGTGACACAGCATCGCCGCGTTGGACGTATCCTCAATCTCCTTGACTAGCTTCTCCTCATCCAGCTGCTTCGGTGCCTCGACCACATTTTTCAGCATCTCCCTGCAATACTTGGCCGCTTCGGCCACCTCATCGATCGCACCCTCATCGACTTTGACCGACGACTTTCGACTCGCCGAGGGCTCCTTCGGTGCAATCGGCTTACTCTTCGGCTTCGTCTCCGGACTGGTGCCACTCGAAACTGACTTGGTTTCCTTCCTGAGCTCAGCCAGATCCATGCCCAACTTTTCACTGGTATCCTTGGCTTCCTGTGCTATCGCATTCAATATATCCTCAAATTCCGCTTTGTGCTTCGCCCCGACAATCACCGGACCATCCCCGCCGACCTTTGGCGCAGTCTTCTGCGTGGGAGTGCTCGGCGCACTGCTACTGTCCGACACGGCGGGTGTTCCCTTCCTCGTGGAACTGGTCGACTTCAGCGTCGACGGTAGGTTAAACACCGCTCCTCCGGTGATCTTCGGCGAACCGCTCTTGGCCCGTTCGATCTTTTTCGCCGACTTCTTCAGCTTGGGAACTACCAAAACATCAGACGGAACGTCTGCGACGTCCTTTCTCGTATCAATTCGGTAGTAATCGTCCAGGTTACCGCCGGAAGGTTTGGCAGCGTCCCGCTGTATTAGATTGTAGATATTCGACGCCAGCGTGTTGCTCGTCGCCTTGTGACTGTTGCGCTTTTTCTTGACGTCTTCGACGATGCTACTGTCGATGGGTTTCTCCACGGCAGTGGATTCCATGGCGTTATAGCTGGCTCGATCGATACTTTGCTGAAGATCCTTATCGCGGCGTAGCTGCCGGAAGGCCAAATCGTCCGACACAAGATCCGGGGAGTGTTTCGGCATGAATCGGGGTTTATTGGGCTTTGCCGGATGGGCACTCAGGTAATCCGTATTGGGGGATGGTGGGATCGGACCGATCGGGATTCCAAACGGTGGTTGAACTTCCAGGGTTTTTATGGTTTCGTTGGCTCGTCTTAGGCTGCGGAAGCTCAGATCATCCAGTTCGATGTTCGGTTCGGAGTTGCGTCGATCGCCACTATCGTCTTCGTCATCGTAGTCGGAGACCGGTTTCGTTGGTTGTCGGTTGAACAAGGTCGGCGTCGGAACGTCCCGTAGTTCGGCACGATCCAGCAAGTCTTCGTCACTCAAGCGTAGGCTCTTGTAGATGGCTTCTAGTTCGTTGATGGCCTCTTCGAGGTTGGCGGACTTTTGCTTCTTGGAAAGTTCTTCTTCGGAGCAGGAATTTCGTTTGGAAATTCCTCGCGCTGGAGGAGGTGGTGGACCACGAAGGTGATTCAGGTTGGTCTTGGAATCCTGCTCGGCACTGAACTTCCGGTAGGTGGATGTTGGTACGGGAACTTGCTGCGTAGACTGAGCGATCGTCTTGGCCACGTATTCTTCGTATTTGTTTTTCGGAGGTGAACGGGACTTCTCCTTCGAATCCGGCGCCTGCCGGAGGTACAGTCGGCCGTTGATTACATTGTGCTGATCGTCTGGGATATCACCGCAAATAAGGTTGCTCAGCTCTTTCGATAAATCGTGATTGCGACGGTTCATCATCTCCAGTGCGCGCGAACTGGACACGGAGCGGGTGTTCACACCCGGAACTTGCTGTCTAAGGTCGGCAGATCTACCCCGAGGATGGGCCGTAGTTTGCTTCTCCTCGATCTTCCGCCAGAAGGCGGATGCCGATTGCTGCGGAGTCTTCGGGTTCTTTTCCTCCTGCTCTAGCTTCAGTGGCCGCGTCCGGATGTAAGCCGTTGAACCGTACTGCGATGGTTGCGTACTTGTTGGGGGTGTTTGCTGCATTTGCCGGGATGGTTCGTACGGTTCAAAGGTGCGGTCCTGTATTTGAATGGGTTTCCGTGATCGTGGACTTACGTCCGTAACGTAACGGTACTCGTTTGGTCGCTTAACGATCGAATGCTGCTGTTGCTGTGGTTGTGGCTGCTGTTGCTGTGGTTGCTGTTGCTGTTGTTGCTGCTGCTGTTGCTGCTGCTGTTGCTGCTGTTGCTGCTGTGGTTGGGGTTGAGGTTGCTGGTGATGTTGCTGATGATGATGCTGGTGCGGGTGTTGGTGGTTGTGATGTAGAACCACATAGCCCTGGTTAGGAGACGGATTGGTTTGCTGAGGATGTCGGGAGATGTAGCGTTTCTGTGTAGGTTCTGGCTGAACGGATGCCGGTCTCGGTGGAGTCACGGCGTGTGCGTTTATAAAGCTCTGAGGCATAGCCGGCTGTTGCTGAAGGGTTATGTTCGATCCCCACAGCCGATCGTCGCTGGTACATTTGCCATTCGGCTGCCAGATGTTCCCATTAGGTTGCGCATTCATCTGGTAGCGATCGAAGGCGTAGGAAATGGGTCGAGCATCACTGGGATGTCCGATCGTTAGTCTGCGCTGGGGATCCCGTGGAGGAACTGGCGGTGGACTACGAATGGAGTCCCGCATGGAGTTTGCTTTACTTTGAATGTAAAAACTGTTTTCGTATGTTGCCGATGGGTTGATCTGATAGACCTGCTGCTGTTGAGCATACGGATTGGGTGGGTGGAACAGATGAGGCACATTGGTAAGACTAGATGAGTTCCTGAGGCTTGGATGAACCCCGACTGGGTAGCCTCGTCTGTTAACGTTATCTACGGATTGGATGCTTCCGTGAAGCATACTAGGAGAAATCGGCTGCGTATGCCACCGGTTCACGGGGCTACCTTCTTCATCCTTGGTCATTCGTTTCAAGTACCGTTCGGTTCTTGCCGAACGGGACTTTCTGTGTGAGCTTGCACTGTGATTGCCCAAGCTATCGTCACTTCTGAACCTGGACATCGACGAAGATCTGTGCGATCCTTCGTCACTGGAGCCCTCTTTGCCTTCCTTCGTCTTTCCTTGATCTGTGCGTGATCTCCGATCCAGCGAACCCATAGAAACTACATACTTATCGATCGAGTTTACGCTGTCACTCTCTTTGAAGCCATAGCTATTGCCGGTCTGGTTCTGACTGACTACGATGTGATCGAAGGTTCCCAATTTACTGGATCGCTTCTTGCGATTCTTCCCATTGAGCGTCCCCGGTTGGCTAACGGCTTGTGTTCGATTGCTCTTCACCGGCAAGAAACCGGCCTTGCGATCCTCTTCGGAGCTGGAGTCGTACTCCAGTTCCTTCTTCTGCTGCTTTCGACGGAACAGATTCCCAATTGACCACTTTTTGCTGTCCTTCCCGTCCTTACCACTACTGCTCTTACTCGAGACCTTGTCCATGTCTCGCTTCTGCTGCTGCTGATGCACATGCAAGGTTATGTCCTTCGGTAGGGGTAACTGGGGCCTCCAGGGCGAAGCCGTCTGTACAGTCTGCAATGAAACAAGCGGGAGAGAGAGAGGAAAAGAAAGAAATTAGTAATTGATTCCCTGCAGATAAGCGCTCGGTTAGCGATCCGGTTCAACCGGACAACAGAATCGCTTTGGCTGCGTCCACCGTCATGACGACGAGGAGAAAGAAGTGTGCAAAAAATGTAAACTAGCATCTTGCGGTGGTTGATATCCCCCTGAGGCAAGGAGGAAATTAATTCGATTTTAATGGAATTGGTCGGACAACAACAACGGGCGACGCACGAGATCTCCCCGTAGGCACCGCCGCGACCAGAGTGAGGTTAGATAATAGGGGCGCGGTTAATGGCCGGTAATCCCATTATGGAGATATGGCTTTGAAATGAGCGGAAATTTGGAGACACTTTCGTTTGTAAAGCGGCCGAGCGAAATTGGATGCATTTGTTTGCATGAAAGCCGTGGGAAAGCTGAGTGAATACGTTATAGGCTTGGACGTCATTTAAGTCTAAGATATGGACGATAATAGGTTCAGTGTTGTTTACTTTTCATGGAGAACGATCCGTAGATAGGGAAGTTTGTTTCCACTGAATTATTTATTGATAAATCTAATAACCATTTCCAAAAAGTTAAGGATTTTGAAAGTGATGAACGAAAATTTTACGAATTCGTAGAATTTCTTCTGCACTGTTAAAACAATCCTTATAAATCTGAGAAATTTGTTATGGTCCGTCCGTAAATTCGCAGTAAGTCTAATAAGGTTATACTTATCAGCAAAATATAAGAAGGACTTGATTGCAAATCGATCGAATCGCAGTACACGCTAACTTGAACTTATCAGTAATTACTAAAATTACACAAACTTCCATAAACCAAAGCGGTTTGACTCAAGATTTACTAGGTTTATAAATCCGTAAATTTCAGACATTGCTAGGTACTCCGTGGCAAACAACAAGTAGTAGTTCCAGCGAAACGAACGCTACAAGGAACCACCTATAATAAGCAAAACAAATTGCTCGCAAAAAATATCTAAATCTTCTAAAAATATATCTAAATATCTAAATGTTCTCCAAGCAGATTGTATCGTAAATAGTTTTGGATTCAACGAAAACACCCCCAACATTGTGAAGCATCCTCCTCCTAAAGTAATGTCGTTTTCGTTTTTACTACACTACACCGGTGTAGTGTAAGCAGCAATAAGTGCGAGTCATTGACAGTTCATCATCATTTGTTTGTAAACAAAGGTGCAACCGATAGCTACACCCTAATTTTTTTCGGTGTTCGGCAGTGTAGCACCGGTGTAGCTACACCGCAAAAACGAAAACGACATAAGATTCTTTCAAACAGAAAAGTCACTCCATCAAAGTCGCGCATGTCAATTTGAACTAAAACCTCGCGAAGCAAAATGCCAAAATGGAAAACAGAGACAAAAGCACAGTTGTGATGTTGTGAATGAAAATCTTAATTACTCATCCTCATCGAACAAGCCACTTGTGAGGCACGAGAGCATGAAAATTTCTTTTGGCTTCGGGAGCCGACCGATGACAAAAACGCGACGCATCTCAATTTCAAGCTCGATTCCGTTCGCTCTCGTCGTGCGGGTTTTTGGGATTGGCTTTTTTGAAAAGATTCTTTGTTTGCACATGTGCTTGTGCGTGAAACGATAAATGAGTAACAACAAAGAATGAACAACCTTGAGAAAGGTACGAAATTGTATGTGGGGCACGAACTTGACACCGGTTGACAGTTTTCCCGCTGTGCGGCAGCACCTGTCATTTGTCAAATTGTCATGCTTAGCATGCTTGGTTTGAGTGGGTCTGGCGTACGCCACCCGCCGCCGCCATCATGGAGGCCAGGAACCAAGATAGATGGGCAGCAATTAGCTCTTTGGTAATTGATTTTGTGCGGGAGCTAAAAATACCTCCTCGGGACTGCAAGTTGTTTACTCTGTTTTCCTGAAAAACCGGACCGGATTCGTTTGCGGTTCGCGCGAGATGAACAAATACACTGCACAGTTCAAAGAACAGATGACTCTTACACTCAAAAATATCACTCCTTGGTTGGACATATTCGCTATTATTTTGACGGTTGCTCCCCGCTAGTTGACAGTTTCTCCGCTGTGGCGCACCGGTTGTGTCACTAAAAAAAATGAACCGTATAAATGCGAACTCTAAAAATTTAATTCACGAATCAATTAACCAGATTGGAACACACACACCCCCGCTCGCGATCGAATCTAACCTCACTTTCGTTCGAACGTCACGCCGCCGCGGCCATGCCAGTAGCACTATTCGCCTTCAATCCAAACAAAAGCCCTCCGATGCACGCCAATCGGGATGTGTGTGAACGGTGCGATTCTCAACCGGGTACTAAGTCGACTACTAAGCTCCTTCGGCTACTGAGCTAAGCCAAACGAGAGAGAATGTTTCGAGGTAGTGAAAAATTCTCGAACAACCAACAACCAACCGTGCGGACGAAGACGCCTGTTGACGTAACTTTCGTACTCTCATGGTAGTCGTAAATTCCCGAACACGGGCGGGTGTGGAAAATCCGGCTGGTTGGTTGCAGAGCAGAGGGTCGTTGAGCCATTAGTTGGAAAATCCTACTACGCCCCGACGCTTATTTTCGGTGGTGAAATCAAGAAGGAGGAAGTGACTTTTGGAAAATGGAATCCGTTGACGGGTGTGATGGATCAGCTGGTGGTGCGAAATGGAGATGTTTCGGTAGGGAGTCCATTTGGTGTGAAGGTCACAGGGGAGGATTTATTGCATTGCACTTCATGCTCCTTTGTCCTAATATTCCTACCGAGTATTTTATATTTGTTTCCCCGGAAAACGACTTCAAAGTACCTTAAAGATGTTTGAACGTGCACTTGATGCTTTCTAGACCTGCTAAAGTAGCTTTCTCGGTCTATTGGATTAGCCCATTGAGTTACTGTATATGGGTTTGATTTCAGAACCCCTGAGAGTTACTACTTACTTAGCTTTTCTGGGTATTCCTTACCTTAGGAATTGATCATCAAAGCCTACAGTAACTATTTAGCCTGACACTAACAAATATTTCAATCCGTTGAAATACAATGACTTGGCGTTTTAAATTCATTTAGGAGTTTTGAAGATCATTTTGGCCTTAGAACATTTGCATTTAATATTGGTGGGTCGCGAGCTTGTAAAATCCCGACTCGCAATCGAAAAAAGTTTGAAACCCGCTGCTCTAAAATGTTATTTACATTTATAAACTGTCAAACCTAAAGATCCGAAAGCAAAGTTCAAAAAAATCTTAAATTCCAAAAAAAACTCCAAGTTACAGACATTGGTGGGTTGTAGGCAAAAGGTCGAACGATGTCGAAAGACAAAAGTTCGAATGGACAAAAGATCGAAATGGGTAAAAGGTCGAATCAAACTTATAAAGACAAATGGTTGATTGATATTTAGTGGGAAAAAAGGTCGAACGAACAAAAAAGGCGAAATGAACAAAAGGTCGTATGAACCAAAAAGTCGAAAAGGTCAAATAACTTTAAAAAATAATAGAGCTGATCCACAGAAAACTGCTTGTATTTAAGAGAATATATATATAATATATATCTATATATGCTTGTATAAGAGAAGCACAAGAGACAATCAAAATCACAAAGTCATATCGAACACAAACATTAAATAATGCCCAATGTAGATTGCCAAGTATTAAATTTAAATTATAAATTTTAAATGTTAAAATTCAAAATATTTAATTTTCAATTTTAAATGGTGAATTTTAAATCTGAAATTTTAAAATGCTAATATGAAATCTTTTTAAATACATGATTTAAAATTCGAAATCACTAATAAATTTAACAGTTGTTATTTAAATTTTCATATTATTAATGCTAAATAGTAAATTTCAACTTTTAATGTTAAATTATGATTTTTTCTTGTTAAATTTTAAATGTTGAATAATAAATGTCAAATGATAAACGTTAAACGATGAATGCAAAATGTTAAATGTTATATGGCCACTTTAAATTTTATGTAATACACTGGAGTCGCTAAAAAAAACCGCGTAAATTCCGGAATCCGCGTAAAAAAAAACCGCGTAAATTCCGAAATCCGCGTAAAAAAAACCGAGTAAAAAAAGACCGTGTAAGAAAAAACCGCGTAAAAAGCGATATACCGCGTAAATTCTGAAATCCACGTAAAAAAAAACCAAAATCCGCGTAAAAAAAACCGCGTAAATTCCGGAATCCGCGTAAAAAAAAACCGCGTAAATTCCGAAATCCGCGTAAAAAAACCGCGTAAAAAAAACCGCGTAAAAAAAAAACGCGTAAAAAAAACCGCGTAAAAAGCGACTCCAGTGTATATATTAAAAATTTAAACTTTAAATGTAAAATGCTATATGATAAATGCAAAATATTTAATGAAATATGTTTAATATAAATTATAAAATGTTAACCATGAAATGTTTATTATGTTATGGGTTACGTTGATTTTTTCATTCCAGAAAATAAATTTCAAATGTTTTATATTAAATGAAAATTGATGAAATGTTAATGTTCGTTCGACCATGTGTCTATTTCTAAATTTTGTCCATTTCAACATTTTGTCCCTATAGATGTCATTTAATCTTTTGTCCATTCGAATTGTCTCTATAAATTTCATTCGACCTTTTGTCCATCAAACCGTTTGTCCATCAGACCATTAGTCCTTCGACCTTTTGTCTTTCGACATTTTGCCATAGACTCACATTGGTGTGATTAAAGAACGAGCATCTTTAAAACGAAGGAAAAACAATTAAATTGAATATTTTATTCAAAGTGCCGAAAAAAACTCGAAAGAACTGTTGATGATTGAAAGAAGAAAAAGACCTAAAACATTGGGACAAACAGGGATACTTTAAATTTCTTCTATTGCAGAAAAATAGAAATGATAGTCCCAGCACTCTCACTTTTTTACAACCCCGAGTTCTGAAGAATAAAAAAAAAATGTGTTGAAACCTCAAAACTTGTTTAAATCTGGGTAAGCTGGAAAAATCCTAGAAGCTCGAGATTCTCCAAAATTACTTTGAATTTAAATATATAATTGGGCCCGCAAAATTTCGAAAATTTATCATTAATCGGCATGATGACCATTCGACCTAATGGCCCTTCTGCCATTACAACCTTTTGTCCATTCAACCTTTTATCCCTGTAAATTCAATTCGACCTTTTGTCCCTTAGACCTTTTGTGCCTCTTAGTTCAATTCGACCTTTTCTCTAAGTTCAATTCGACCTTTTGTCCTTGCGATATTTTGTCCATTCAAACTTTCGTCCTACGACTTTTATCTTTCGACCTTTTGTGATAGATTCCCATTTCGACCTATTGTCAACTTCGACCTTTTGTCCACTTCATCCTTTTGTCCATTCGACATTTAGTCCATTCGACATTTTATCCACTTCGATCTTTTCTCTAGTCGATCTTTTGTCCATTTCAACCTTTTGTCCCTCTAAGTTCAATTCGACTTTTTGTCCATTCAACCTTTTGTTCCTTCAATACTTTGTCCCTACGACCTTTTGTCTCTACGACCTTTTGTTCCTACGACCTTTTGTCCCTACGACCTTTTGTCCCTACGATCTTTTGTCCCTACGACCTTTTGTCCCTACGACCTTTTGTCCCTACGACCTTTTGTCCCTACGACCTTTTGTCCCTACGACGTTTTGTCCATTCGAACTTCTGTCCTACGACTTTTTATCTTTTGACCTTTTGTGAGAGATTCCCATTTCGACCTTTTGTTAACTTCGACCTTTTGTCCACTTCAACCTTTTGTCCATTCGACATTTAGTCCATTTCAACCTTTTATCCATTTCGATCTTTTGTCCATTTCAACATTTTGTCCATTTCAACATTTTGTCCATTTCGATCCTTTGTCCACTTCGACCTTTTCTCTAGGCAATCTTTTGTCCATTTCAACCTTTTGTCCCTCTAAGTTCAATTCGACTTTTTTGTCCATTCGACGTTTTGTTCTTTCAATATTTTGTCCCTTAGACCTTTTGTCCTTCTAAGTTAAATTCGTCTTTTTGTCCATTCTACCTTTTTCCCATTCGACCTTTGGTCCATTTCAACCTTTTATCCACTTCGACCATTTGTCCATTCGACCATTTTTCACTCTAAGTTCAATTCAACCATTTGTCCACTCGACCTGTAAACTGTTGTCCAATCGACCTTTTTTCCATTGAAATTTTGTCTTTCGACCTTTTGCCATAGATTCACATTTGAAATGGACATTAACAAACATTAAAACCTGACCTCTGAATCAAGAATTGAGTAATAACTTCCACCATCAAATCCAACAGATGTCGCCTCCCCAGTGATGGATAAACCGGTTTTGCGGTATGTAGAATTTCGGTAATATATCGGTCAAATTGCACCATTATTAATATTCTTAATTCCGATGGGTCTGGGTTCAATCCCAGCCGAGGTCGGTGGGATTTTTCTGAGGTATAAAAATCTCTGGTCACGTCTTCCTTCGGAAGGGAAGTAAAGCCGTTGGTCCCGGCCCATGTGTGTTTGAATGGGTGCGATATCCTACGCAGGTGTGGAAGCTGCCTTCCTGCACATTCGATTGCCGTCAATGGATAGCAATCGATGTCCGTCGGTGATTAGCACTAGATTGTGGAACAGAGACCGACGTTAAATAAAGGAAATAAGAAAAGAAGAATAATATTCTTAATTAAAAGTGAATTTCGCCACACATTGTCAAGTCGATTTTCCACCACCATACGATTGAAGGCTGCTTGCCCTCTGGTGGCGCCTAATTGAGGTACAGTGTAGAACAATGTTTTGCTTGGTTTTAGGTCCTCTATCACCCTGTTTCGGTCTATTTGTCTTGAATGAATGATGTTAGGGTTCTACAAATTTGGCCTGGGCAATATTTGGGAGGAGGAAATATTACCGGAGGAGTGGATGGAAGGTGTCGTATGCCCAATCTAGAAAAGGGAGATAAGTTGGATTGCTGCAACTACCGCGCGATCACACTGCTGATCGCCGCCTACAAGGTACTCTCCCAAATTCTATGCCGCCGCTTGTCACCATTTACAAGAGAGTTCGTGGAGCAATACCAGGCGGAATTCATGGGTGCCCGCGCTACCACGGACCAAATTTTTACGATTCAGCAGGTTCTGCAGAAATGCCGCGAATACAACGTGCCCACACGTTGTCTGCTATTCAACATCGCGTTAGAAGGTGTGATCAGAAGAGCTGGGATAGACACGAGTGGCACGATCTTCAGGAAGCCCATCCAGCTTCTTGGCTTCGCCGATGACTTCGACATCATGGCACGGAACTTTGAGACGATGGCGGAAACGTACATCAGACTGAAGGCTGAAGCTAGGCGGATTGGACAAGATACATGAAAGGAAGAGGTTCTAGGGAAGACAACGTTAGCCTTCCACCCCGAGTTCAGATTGACGGTGACGAAATCGAGGTGGTCGATGAGTTCGTGTATTTGGGCTCACTGGTGACCGCCGAAAATGATACCAGCAGAGAAATTCAAAGACGCATTATGGCAGGGAATCGTGCCTACTTTGGACTCAGGAGGACGCTCTGGTCGAATAAAATTCGCCACCGCACGAAGTTGACTGTCTACAAGACGCTTATTATACCGGTGGTCCTCTACGGCGGAAGGTGTTGCGTGCCATCTACGGTGGAGTGCAGATGGATGACGAAACGTCCACATTGAGCGACTACGGTGGGCTGGGCACGTCGTAAGAATGCCGCACGACGACCCAGTGAAAACGGATCTAGAAAGCGACCCAACAGGAACAAGAAGAAGAGGCGCACAGCGGGAAAGGTGGATCCTGCGGACTCTTCGCAGACTACGAGGCTAGCGAAGTGTGGCCATGGATCGAGTAGAGTGGCGACGACTTCTTCGGACAGCAGAGGACAACAAGGCCTTAGCCTGATTGGTAAGGTAAGTATCTTCTGGGCATGTCATTGGATTTGTCGTTGAAAGACTTTGGAATAGCCTTCGTGATTCTTTGAAGATAAAAGATACCAAGATTTCTGGCTAGGAAAATCAATCAAAAGGATCTCTGAGGTTGATTTCACCATTATTTTCAGTTGAAATAAAGAGACTTTATTTTTTTTAAAGATAAACAAATAAACAATAATGTTGAGCATAATTCTGAACAGAACTTCTAGAGAATCATGCGCAGAGTTTTAAAGAAATCGGATTTGCAAGGAAATTTCAAAGACGAGCATTCCTACAGAATTTTAAGAAGATTTCGAAGGTGATGATTTTGAAGGAATTTTGAAGAGGGTTCCAAGATTCCGAAAAGAATTTCAAAGGAATCGAATTTTGTAGATAGTTTTAAAGAAAGGGAAATCTTTGAAGAATGCTAAGGAAAACTTAAGGATGACCCGGAGCAGAACTCAAAGGCAATTCTGAGGTGAGTTGTACGAGAATTCTTCTTTCCTCTATTTAACGTCGGTCTCTGTTCCGCAATCTAGTGCCAATCACCGACGGACATCGATTTCCATCCATTGACGGCAATCGAATGTGCAGGAAGGCAGCTTCCACACCTGCGTAGGATATCGCACCCATTCAACACACATACACATGGGCCGGGACCAACGGCTTTACTTCCCTTCCGAAGGAAGACGTGACCAGAGATTTGTATGCCTCAGAAAAATCCCACCGACCTCGGCTGGGATTGAACCCAGACCCATCGGGGTGATAGAACGCAGTCACGCTTGCCACTACACCACCGGCGCCGGCTTCTTTGTACGAGAATTAACCATTTCCAAAGCAGCTAGTTCTAGCTCTTTTCTCACAGGTGGCAACCCCGTCCGTGGTAGGCAAATAGTTTTTCCAGTAGGGTAAAAATCGTTAGTTCAGCAACTGCTACCTTATTTGCAAAAGGGGTACTACCAGCAGCTACGCAAAAGTTATCCGCTTTAGCCATTACATAAATCATTGGGGTAAGTGCCGTAGTTTTTGAGACATCGAGCAAAAACGAAAAATCTCTGTAAATTCTCGGATTCCTAACCACCAAGCACATACATTTCAAGGTTAGTGGCCACCTATATGTTATTACCGGCAGACGTGGGTTCCATCGGTTAATTCGGAAGCAAGAGAGAATTTGCATGAAATTCTGTGGATAATTCCACAAGAGTCCTGAGAAAACGTCGTTCCAGAATTTCTAAAAGAATTCAAGGTGACAATTTGGAAGAAATTCTGAAAGTGTCCCAATGGAATTCGGTGGATAGCTATCAGGAGATTTTAGGAAATCCTGAGAACTCTGCATAAATTTCAAAGAAATCTGATTCTGAAGTTCCGAGATGACTTCAAAGAGGGTTCTAATGAAAATTCAAAGAAAATTCTGAAGATGACTTCAAAGGAATATTAATTAGTGTTCCAAGGAAAGTGCGGAAAAAATTCCAAGAAAGAATTCAGAGGAAAGATTCAAGGTAATTTTGAGTAGAGTTTCAATTCTAAGCAGAATTCCAAGGGAAGTTTCAGTTTAAAATTTCATGTTTTCCTGGATTTAGCGAGGTGAACTTTTTCAGCTAGTAAAGTTTCTTCTTTTGGTCATTTTTATTATTAGGGTGGTCTTAAAATGGTTGACATAGAAAAAACTAACTTTTTAATTTTTGAAAATAAAGACACAACAAAGTTGTAGCTGAAATGATGTACAGCTACTTTGCTCAAGAAATTATATTTTATCTCGTAGCGTTCTCATTTTAGAGCAATTTTTCTGAATCGACTTAGGGTGATTTTAAAATTTTATGGCTATTTGAGAAATGATAACATTAAGAGATAGAAAAAAATGTTCACTAGGACTGAAGTCTGGAAAACTGCTACGTATACCGCTTCATGTCTCACAATGCTGCATTACCATCAATTGTCACATAAAAAATATCAATTCGCTCTGCAAGCATCCAACCATTCAACCATCTCATGTAGTTCCTTTCTTTACCCCATGATTTCTCCGCACTGATGTTAAGTTTCAGCTTAACATCTACTAGGAAACACTTGTTGCAAAATAGAAATCAACGGTCGCCGATGCAAACAAAGATTCCGCCGCCGCCGGTTCCACCTGAATGCGTTTTCCTCCCAACCTGCGCTTGAGGCAGTTTAGTAAAAGTACAATCCAAAACTGAACACAGAAGATCGGTATACGAAGGGGAAAGGGGTGTTAATTGAAAAAAAACTCACCCTTCCCGGCGCGGCCATCGCCCATCGGAGGAGCTTAATTTAATTTTCATGATCGAGCGCATGATGTAAAACATATGTGAAATTCGTTGTAGCAGTTCATGCCAGCGAACGCAAATGATGGAGCAATGTGGTTTACTACCAATCAGTGCGGGGGTTTATGCGCTTCACTGAATGAAAACACTGCATTATTTTTCTGGGTGTAAATAGAGAATGGAAGCGATTGGCCACGCTTCGTTGACTGACAAATTTGGAACTGGATTGGACAATTGACCGAAGCGATGATATGGTATAGAAATTCAACGATCTATTTGAGGGTAAGTTGTACACAATACAACCTAATTGCAATGTTTCCCCAATGTACTCGCACAATTTGGAAATCTACTGATCACTGCAATACAGTTAACTTCTATTATAGACGCTATAAACAATAAACTTCGGATCGTCCTGATTTCCTCCAAGTCAGCGCCGCCATCTGTTGACCATCCAAGAAACCGATGGCGAATAAACATCCTCTTGAGATAATACGACACAGAACTTCACGTATACCTATATAGAACTCATATTGGAAGCAATTTCTCACTTGCTCGCAACCGAACCAGTGATGCCACATGCCAGATTTGTAGACAATTTTCGATGCAGATTCATACAGATTTTGGGAAAAATCTACAGATTTATACATATTAGATTAGAAAAGACGGATGGAGTTCAAAAAATACAGATGGAAAATGTGGCATCACTGAACCGAAACCAACTCAAAATTAAACCATTTCAGCGCTCAGCAGATCGCTAATTCCTCTCCGTCAACATTCTCCGATGCCATCTGGTCGGAGATCCTACCCAAAACTCACACATATTTCTTCGGGGGGCAAAAAAATTGCACCGAATATCTCAAGAGTGGGAATATTTACTGCAACCCTCCACCCTCCAACCGCAACCCGTTCAACGTTGACAAGAGAGGGCGATGCTATTTTTAATGAACTTCTAATGTAAATAAACTGTTTGAGCAGTTGTGCGCTGCTTGCGTCCATCCGCGTCGTCCAAACGCGTCCGATGGGGTGCTATTTTCGGACCGGATTATAATGTTTTACTGTCAGTCCGCCGTAATAGCCCGTACGTTTTCCACGATATTTATAACATTCCGAGCAAAAAAAAAAAAAAAAAAGAACTTCGTTAATCCCAATCGGTTGATCACACACACGGATGGTTGAGCCGTTGTACAGGGGCAGGAGCTTATAATGTTCTTGTCGGGCGATCAGAGCTCACGCGCGCGCGAGTTGGGTTCGGTTTGGGGTCAAATTACGACTTTTTTTTTCCTGCGTGCATGTTTACACTGAATGAAATTATTGAGTAAATAAGAGAGGCGGCGTCGCAGGAAATTGTTGCAATCGGGCGATCTGGGTGTGCGTGTTTTCTTTTTTCGGATTAAATGTTTGATTGAGATGTTGAATGGTTGAACGTCCAAATGTTTTGAGTTTGAGCAGACTGGAATAGTAAAAAGGGCATGATAGGGTTAGGGGATGTAAACAAGGCCTAGTCTCCTTATTTGGGCCTACAGCTATAACCCACCATTTTGCGATATTTAGTTTTCATGTTCATTCATTTAAATTTTCGATGTTTTCATAAAAGGTTTTCAACATATAATTTAACATAGATTCCGAAAATTACTGGGAGTAGAGATTTTTTTTTTCATTTGTTAAGTGTAAGTTTCAATATTTATATTCAATTAAAAAAATGTTCTATACCGTGTAGAAGGACTTTGTATACGTATTTGACTGATTTTCAGATTTCCTAATATTCTAATTATTTGATATTCTAATGTTCTTATATTCTGATGTTCTAATATTCTTCTAATTAATATTCTTCTAATTCTAATATTCTTATATTCTTATATTCTTGTTTTGATTTTCACATTTTAAGAATGTCTGATTTTCTGATAAACTGATTTTCATATATTCTTGTTTTTTTTTTTCTAAACTTCTTATTGAGATTTTAAGATTTTCTGTTTATCTAAACTTAAGATTTTATAATTATTTTTTGATTTTCTGAATCTTAATTATTAAATATTCTAATCCTACTGATTTCGGATAAACCAATTTTCTGAATTTATGATTTTCTTATTGTCAAATTATCTGATATTATGATTTTGTAATAATCTGATTTTTATGATTATCTTGTTTTATTATTTTCCTGTTTATCCAATTTTCTTATTTTTCTTGATTTTAAGAGATGAACTAGCCTATGGCTAAAAATCTCTATAATAAAGTAAAAAAAAAAAAAAAAAAAATTCTGATTTACTGATTTTTTCGCACTACCGATTTTCTTATCACTGATTTTCTGATTTTCTCATTTTTAATTTTATTATATTCTGATATTCTGGTATTCTGATATTCTGATCTTCTGATATTCTGAATTCTGATAATATCAGATCTAATTTTCAAATTTTTGGATTTTCTGATTTTCTGATATTTATCACTTTAAGATTTTCAGATAATCTGACTTTCTCATAATCTGAATTTCGGATTTTAAGTTTTAATGATTTTCTTAGTTCTGAATTTAAGATTTTCTGGTTTTCTTAGCTTCTGATTTCATAACTTTGAATTTTCTGATTTCTTGATTTTTATTTTCTAACTCTAACCGTTTCTTATTTTCTGATTATCTGATATACTGATTTACTGTTTCCTGATATTCTGATTTTCTATTTCACATTCTCTTATTTACAGCTTTTCTTAATTTTCTGATTTTCTTGTTTTTCTGATATTCTGAACTTTGGACTGATTGATATTATTATTTCTAACGTACTAAATTTATGATTTTTTTTTCTGATTTTCTGATTTCTGATTCTCAGATTTACCAATTTTCTGACTCGTTATTTTTCATATTTTTCAGATTTTATTGATTTTTTTATGATTTTCTTTTTGCTGATTTATATTTTTTTTTTATTTCCTGACTTTCTGATTTTTTTTATAATTTTCTAATTTTTTATTGTTCATAATTTCTGATTTTTCAATTTTCAAATTTTCAAATTTTCTGCTTTTTTGATAGTTTGAGTTTCTTGTTTTATTGATCCTTGTTTCCGAATATTCCGATTATCTTTTCTTATTTTATTGATTTACTGATTCTCTTGTATTTCGAATTTTCTTATTTCAGACTTTCAGATTTTCTTGTTTTCCTGACGTTGATTTCCCGAATATCTGATTTTCTTATTTTTCTGATTTACTGGGTTTTTTTTGCACACTCGATTATCTTATTGCTGATTTTCTGATTGGGGCCTCCCTTAGCTCAGTCGATAAATGTGCAGCTACAAAGTAAGACCATGCTGGAGGTGACTGGGTTCGATTCCCGGTCCGGTCTAGGAATTTTTCGGGCTGGAAAATTTCTCGACTCCCTGGGCATAGATTGTACTTGCCACACAATTATACTAATGCAAAGCAGGCATCCAAAGCCCTCAATTAATAACTGTGGAAGTGCATTTAGAACACTTAGTTATAAGTAATAAGCTTGAAATGCGAAGAAGAAGAAGAAGATGATTTTCTGATATTCTGATATCCTTATATTCTGAATTTATAATTTTATAATGTTATGATTTTATGATTTAATGATTTTGTTATTTTATTATTTTATGATTATCTGATATTTCTTGTTTTTTTGATTTTCTAATAACTGGATTTAAAATTTTCTGGCTTTGTTTCTGATTTTCTTATTTAAAATTATCTGTTTTCCTGATTTTTTATTTTCTAATTTTCTGATTGTCTGATTTTCAAATATACTGATTTATTTTTTTTTCCAGATTCTAACTTTCTAAATATCTGATTTCTTTTTCTGATTTTCTTGTTTTCATGATTTTATGATTTATTGATTTCTCATTATTAGATTTTCCAATTTTCTGATTTGTTAATTTTCTTATTTTTCTGGTTTTCTTTTTTTTTAGGCTGATTTTATGTTTATCTTATTTAATGACTTTCTAATTTTATTTTATAATTGTCAGATTTTTTATTTGTCATAATTTCTTATATTCCGATTTTAGAATTTTATGATTTTCAGATTTTCTGACTTCCTTGTTTCCCGATTTTCTGATAATCTTATCAGATCTGATAATATTTTATAGATGTACTGATTCTCTTGTTGTTCGGATTTTCTTATTTCAGATTTTCAGATTTTCTTGTTTTCCTGATGTTGATTCCCGATTTCTGATTTTACAAATTAACAAATTCTCTTTTTTTTTGTGTTTCATATTTAAGATTTTATTTCCTGATTATCTTATTGTCTGATGTTCTAATTATCTAGGGTTTTAAAATTGTTTTATTTCAGATTTACTCGTTTTTCTTTTTTTCTTTTGATTATCTGATTTTATTATTCCTGTAAAATTGTCTAATTTTCCTGTTATTCTAATTTTTTGATTTTCTTGTTTTCTTGATTAAAAGATTCTATGATCTTCAGTTTTTCAGGTTTTCTTATGTCAGATTTTCTGATTTTGTGATTACCTGATCTTATATATATTTTTTAATTTGTCTGATTCACTGTTTTTTCTTGGGTTTAGCTGTTTTTCTGATTTTATTATTGCTGATTCTCTACTTCTCTGATTTTATGATCCTCTGATTTTAAAATTGTTTCGATGGTCTGTTTTTTCTTATTTTTGTTTTTTCTGATATTCTGATTCTCTGATTTTCTAATCTTCAAATTTTCTGATTTTCTGTTTTTCTGAATTCTTGCGTAACATTTAGAACACACCAACAAACAACTAGAACCATGTGTATGTTGCCGTAGCAAGCCAAAGAGAAAGTGATTAACTCTTTTCTAACTTTCTTCTTATTCTAACTGATTTCTTAGTTTTCTTATTGTGTAGCAAACAAATTAAGATTTTCAGATTCTCTGAACTTTCTGATTCTTCTTGATTTTGTCTGTTTTAATTATTTGATCCTGCAGATTTTCAGATTTTTTTCTGGTTTTCTGATTTTTGAATTTTCAGATTTTAAGATTTACTCATTTTCTGATTTCTTTTTTATTGTTTTATTTTCTTGTATTCTTATTTTCTGATGATACTATATTCACTGATATTTTTTTTTTCTTATTAATATCTTATTTACGATTTAGTGCTTTTCTTATTTCTGACAAATATAAGTCTTGTTTTTCTGATTTACTGATAATAAATCTGATTTTCTTCATTTCCAATTTTTAGATTTTCATATTTTTCTAACTCTTTGATCTATAAATCAGAAATGAGAGATTTTCGGATTTTAAGATATTCAAATTTGCTAGATTTTCTGATTTTTTGTCCTATATTTTTTATTTAAGACTTTCGGATTTTCTGATACTTGAGAAATCAGAAAACCCGTAAATTTGGTTTTAGAAAATTTGCTAATTTTTTGGTTTTCTGAATTTTTGTGCAACATTTTGTGCACACTTTAACCAGATCCGTTGCCGTAGCAAGTCAAAGAGAAAGTCAGTGAAGAGAATCGTTAAATGAAGATAGGCCCTTTTAACATATAATGTGAAATTTATCGGAGTTGTATGATTCCGATTAACTTTTTGAAGTTTTTAAACTAATTTCATAGTTTTCTTATTGTTTAGTAAACAAACTCAGATTTTCAGATCCTCTGATTTAAAAAATTTGAAGTTTTATGATTTTCCTGATTTTCTTGTTTTGTTGAATGTTTGATTTTAAGATTTCATGATTTTTGGTTTACTGATTTTGAATTTTATGATTTTCGGATTTCTGTTTTAACTAATATTCTGACTTTAATTTTTTAATATTCTAATTTTCTGATTTTTTGATTTTCTAAGTTTTGAATTTTTCTGATTCTCTGATAGTATTGTCTTTTTGTATTATGATTTTCTGATTAAATGAAATCCTTTTTTTTTGTTTTCTTCTTAATTTCTTATTTCAGATTTACGGATTTTCTTATATCGGATTAATATTTGTCGGTTTTTTATGATTGTCTCATTTTCTCAATTTTGGTTCTCTTATTTCTGTGTTTCTGATTTTATAATCTGATTAACTTATTGCAGATTTTTTAATGTCCATTTTTTAGATTTTGTTTTTTTTTCAATTTGCTGATCTGAAAATCAGAAATCTAAGATTTTCTGATTTTCTATGTTCAGATTTACCAGATTTTTGTTCATTTTTTTTTAATTTAAGACGTTCGGATTTTTTGATACGCGAGAATTCAGAAAACCAAAAAAATAGGAAATAAGAAAATTTCCTATTTTTTTGTTGGTTTTCTGAATTTATGTGTATTATTTTGAACACACCACAAAACCACCAGAACCTTGTTTTTGTTGCTGTAGCAAGCCAATGAGAAAGTCAGTGAAGAGAATCCTCAAACGAAAATTGGCCCTTTTGACATATAACGTTAGATTTTTCTCAGTTTTTGATTCTTGATTTGAATTGATTTCTTAGCTTTATTATTTTTTAGTAACTAAACTTATATTTTCATATTCTCTGATTTTAAAAACTATAAAATATTCTATTTTTTTTTGATTTATGATTTTTTTATTTTACGATTTTTTTGTTTTGTTCATGTTCTAGTTTTATTATTTTCTGGTATTCTGATTTTGAATTTTCAGATTTTGAATTTTCAGATTGTGAATTTTCTGATTATCATATTTACTCATTTTCTGATTTATTGATTTTCCGTGTTTCATCTGTCATGATTTTCTGCTCTTTTAATTCGCTAATTTTAAAAAAGTCTATGTTTTGATTTTCATGTTTTTTTTCTGATGTTCTGATTATATCATTTCCTAGTTTTTTTCTTCTTAATTTTTTATTTCTGATTTACTGATTTTATTTATTTCTGACTTTATATTTGTCCTGTTTTGTGAATTTATTATCTGATTTTCTTATTTGTGATTTTACAATTTTCAAAAATTCCAATTTTCAAATTTTGTATTCCTAATTTTCTGATTTTCTGAGTTCCTGATATTCAGGTTTTCCAGATTTTCTGATTTTCTGCTCCATTTTTTATGATTTGAGACTTTCTGTTTTTCTGATTTTCTAAAACGCGTGAATCCAGAAAACCGTAAAATTAGGTAATTTGAAAATTTCCTGATTATCTGGTTTTCTGAGTTCTTGCGTAACATTTTAACCCGTTAACGCCCAAGTCCTTTTTGGTCTCGGGACAATGCATGATTTTTCCAGGACTATTTGAAAACAAGATGTTAAGGATATTCCAAGAATCATTCATAATTTACGTTCCCAATTTCTGTTAAGACATAATTAAAGAAACAAAATGCTGATCGATTAATAGATCACTGGGCGTTAATGGGTTAAACACACAACAGAACAACCATAAGCTAGTGTATGTTGCCGTAGCAAGCCAAAGAAAAAGCCAGTGAAGGGAATCGATAAACGAAGAAAGCCCGTTTTGACATTTAAGGTGAGATTTTTCTGAGTTTTTTAGGCTGATTATAGTAGTTGATTTCTTAGTTGATTTCTCTTGGTTCGTAAGTGCCCATGGTCCATATACATTTTGAATCATTTGTACTAATTATTTACGCAGGCAAAGGGGGAGTCTAAAAACTCTATAAAACTATTCACATGGGAGGTGAACAGTGGAAATATTCATGGTACTGAAATTAATGGTTTCTAAAAATTTTAGACTTCGATAATTCCTTTAGTTACTCACAGAATTATTTTGGAAAATCTCATCTTTGATGCTTTAAAAATTACGGGCAGCACTTCAAAAAAAAATCCATGAACATTTGAGGGAATTCCAGCAATACCCAATTATGCCTTTGGTTCTGCAAGTTCTATTATTCTATTGATTTTTTGAAACAGATATAAAGCGTGTGTTCCAAAATTGTTTTGAAGACAGATTTACGTAATTCTTGAATGTTAAAAATAGTTGACCATAAATTTCCATAAATAGGCCAAGAATGTCTGCATGCTGATAAAAATGGATAGCAACTTTGGAAGAACTTCTAACCTCTAAAGATAGTATTACTACTGCATAACAGTTTTGTCAAGGGTCTAAGTGATTATTGAGCCAATACCAATACTCAGCGCCGTAGTGAGGAGGTAGCGAAAACGGCCCTCGCCAAGAGCGGAAATCTAAAGATTCTACTTTGAAACGCCACTAAATTCATTCCATTGACATTCAAGCCATGGACCGGTTAACTCTTAAATAAATAAAACAAATATACGCATGGGCGTAAACAGGGGGGTAGGGGTCATAATTAAATTACAAAAAAATGTTTTTCTATATTCAAGAAGAATTGAATTCTGGAAGGGGCCTAGATCATTCTGGAAGGGGCAAGTCACCCTAGGCACCCACCATTAGCTCTGCCAATACACTTATCATATTATTTTAAGAAAGTAAAATGATATCGAGATATCCTCGCAAAATAGTAAATGCAATTTACGTCTTTCAGCCATTCATTGTTATCTTACAGCAATCCTTACATAGGCACATCTTAAATGTAAAGAGGTTGGTTTGTTTAACGTACCTGGAAAAGAAACAGAAAAAAGAAACAAAATTAGTTTTAGTAGATAAGTGTGAAGATGACTTTAAAATAATAAAAATAATGTTGATTAAATTTGACCTTCTCATTGGCAAATTATAGCTTTATTCTTTTTCATTGTTTGTACACTAAGCCCTATCATTTAAATATTTGATTTTTTTTATTCGAATCTTATATCTGAATAATCGGTAGGTTAGTTCTTTTACTCGACATCTTATCCAGATAAGTTAATGGAACAATCAATATAGGGTAAGCGAGCCAGTGTTGGCACAAGTGGTCTACCTAGGGTCTAAATCAAATTTGAAATAAATGGTCGTGGATTTGATTTGTGGCAAAATATATCCTCTGTGAATTTTGAAAAGAATGAAAAAATGTGAAAATTAAGATAGGGGTAATTAGAGGACCGCTAGGACCAAAAACTGGTTGACTTACTCTAATTGTATTATCTCACAAAAGACACTTAACGAATTTCAGAAAAAATTGACTAAATTAAATGCTTTTTCACTTTTTTTTTTTACAAAAAAAAATCACTCATTTTAAAGTAGACTTTACGCCAATATGCAATTCTAAGAAACGCTAGTTAACCCACCAGTCAAAGTTCAATGCCTGACAGGCAGAGTGTGCACCGATCGCATTTTCCCCCAACAACAACAATTAAACAAAAGCACAGACAAAAAAGTCCTACATTGTAAACAAACATTCAAAAGAAATACCACATCCGCTGCACCGGCGGCTGTTGCACCGTCTGTTGCGGAGATGCATATCTTTAAATTTTCCCACACTCTCCTCGAACACACCTCCAACGCCCCCCAACCTGTGCATCAAACCTTTGAAACCATCTGACGCCCGAACGAAGGTAGGTGTTCTGTTTCTTTTCCGATCATCTTTTGAACTTCGTCCCTCGCTCAACACTCCCACAGCATCCAAAGTAGCAGTAGAGATGAAACTAAACCAAACCAAAACAACACGCACCGGCATCAGCCAGGCAGTATACAATTAGATCAATCAAAAAGTGCATTTTCTCTTTTTTATTTTTGAGTGAAATGCGTCTGCAGAACATATGCCTCCGATTTAAATTTCTTCAACAGAATTGTTGAGGATCCACCTCTTCAAGGTTCACTGGAACAAAGAACTTTTTCCGATGTAAACAAGCCACTACGCACTCCGGAGTTGCGGTTCTTTGCCGATGGTGGAGTTTAAAAATTAGCAGCCGTTTCGTAATTGGAAAAGGTGAGAAATGGTTCAGTGGTTGCGTTTTACAACAGCTGTTGCCGACCGCCGTGAGCAGGTTTGTCGAACCACAGGCAGGCAAACAGACAGACAGACAGACAGACACGAACGCTGATAAGATCAGGAGCTATGAGCAGCAATTTTATTACACTCCGAGATAGACGCAGGTGAGATGGATCTCTAGCATAACAAATGTGCGCGATCGCGACTTGGCTTGCCGTTACTATATTCCACCGGTAATAGTCAGCAAACGTGATTCGGTAATACGCTAGCAACTGCTGTTGTCGACGAAAACTCGCACCACCCGATGTAGTCATTCGGACCGCCAAAAACGTACTTCTACTATTTAATGGTGGATTAGCAAGGCGCTTTTGGACACGTGCTCCCCATGCTATCTGGTCGGGACAAGAAATGCGTGCCTTCTGGTAAGTATGTACTGTAGCACGTCTATTTCGATTACCCATTGGTGGAAACAACGATGATGGGCGGCGAGGAGGTCGTGAATGGATGCGTTGAAAGTTTATTGGATCATGACAGCGCGATCGCTGGTTTTCGGGGTGCTTCCGAACTCCTGTGAATATCTAAACCAGGTTAACGGCCCCTGGCATCATTGGGTCACGATTGGCGATGATTCGATTAATTAGAGGGCCACGAAAACGGGGGCATGTTTTGGTGTTGGCGCTTCCTAGTAGGGGTTGGGGTTTCGATGGATGCGCAGCAAATGTATGTATGATCCAGATGAGCGATTAGGTGGAGAAGAGGAGAATTTGAACTTGATTAGATGGAAAGTTGAGTTGACCTAAGTGGTTAAAAGGTCACTACCGGTACAACAACTAGACACACATGGTGGAATGGAAGTCTCGATAATCAAATCTTAAGAAATGCTTTTGAATCTGCTTGTCTTAAAATTTCATCGGAGCTACCATCCAATAACTGTTTGATGCCTCAAAATACGGTCCCCGTTTTGTACCTACACAAAAAGAAAATGAAACTATGATCGTCGCTAAAAATCTCCTTTGTATAATTCTGAGCTTTCTTTGGCATAAACAAATTACAACTGCACTGGGCTTTACATTAGTTTTTTTTTTGGCGAAAATTAGTTACACATTGGAATCGATTACCATCACTTTACAATGCACAGTGGTCCAGAATGAAAATTTAGCAGGAAAAATGAATTTAGAAAGAATGACACTTCAAATTAGGGAACAACGAATAGAAGATTAGGAATCAAATATTTGCCTTGTTTCAAGATCATCCTCGGTCCGGACAACCCGAGGACTTATCACTATTAACAAGGTATAAAAAGTAATAAGGGCTAAGATGTGTTCTGTACAGATGTATTGCACAGAGAATCACATAGATGGCGCTTATCCATCTTCAATGTGTAAGTTACTAATTCAAGCTGTTTATAGATCAGCACTGGCGCCGGGTACGTCCACACGGTCTTTTAGGAAGGGGAATGATGATTAATATGACAACCGTTGTTATAGAGACCGTGTTTACCTCTGCGTCTCTACGATTGCCATTGGAAGGAAATCTGTGTTAGTGTGGGCCAGGTTATTTTTGATCTGGCTTCACTGTGGTAAGTTATGCGTTTATTTAAATCTAATGGGGATAGAAAATTCGGTACAGTAACAAATAACAATGAAAGGGACGGGCATGGGATTGAACCGCGACCTTGTGCTCAGTAAGCAGAAACGGTAACCACTAAGCTACCGAACCTCGTAGTCTATGCGTAGATGCGTCTTCAAAAGTTCAAAAAATTTGCTGAAAAATTTGATATGAAAAAAAAATAGATCAAACAACTGTTTTGTTAGAGTAAATTGAAGAAAATGATGGTCAATTCAAGACTGAACCCCACCTCGGCGACTTGGAGATGCTTTGCCACAGCAATCCACCCTAGGTGATAGTGGATCGTTCCCTTACCGGAAAATACGCCTGGACCATCAAAAGAGGCAGCAATTTTCGCCACTCCGTAGCCATTGGTGTTCTAAGGAGCATACCTTTTAACGAGATTGTCCTGGGAACTGATCTTCCCATAGTTGCTGTTCAATTGGAGAAGCCGGCAAACATTGCGATTGCCTGTGCATACCTGCCATGTGGGAGAACATTAAATAAAATCACCGGCGTTTTCAGCAAGCTACCCGAACCAAGGATGTTTGTCGGAGACCTCAATGGGCATCATCCAACTTGGGGCTGTCCTCGTCCGGATCCTAGAGGAAGCATCCTAATGGACCTACTCGATCAGGAAGACATGGCGGTGCTCAACCATGGAAACCCAACATTCTTCAACGGACGTCACGCTATCGACGTCTCTTCGATCAGCCGTTCCATAGCAGGAAAAGTCACGTGGTGCACCAATGCGGATTTCTACGGAAGTGATCATTACCCCATCCAAATGCAGCTTTCGTCAGCCACGGCCCCAGAAGTCACGAAAAGGCCTCGCTGGCGGTACGACGAGGCTGACTGGGATGGGTATCAGGGGACAATTCTGTCGCTGATCCTCGAACGCAATCCGCTAACCATCCCGGGTTTTTCTAAGTTGGTGTTAGATGCTGCATCCGTAGCCTACCTGGACGAAAAGCCCTCCGTTGGTGGAGCGAAGACACCAAAAAAGCCGTTAAAGCCCGCCGGAAAGCTCTACGGAAACTCAGGCGAACCCCGAGAGATGACCCAAACAGGGAAGAGCTACTAACCCGGTACCGTGCACTGCATATTCAATGCAGAAAAGAAGTGAGAAGTGCGAAGCTAAACAGTTGGTCTGGTTTCCTTGAAAGCATCAACGCCTCCCAGTCCTCTGCCGATCTCTGGAGCAGGGCTAATGCTCTCAGCGGTAAACGGCACTCGACGCCATTACATGTACAAGCTAACAGAGTTACCATCTCCGAACCGGCAGCCGTCGCCGAAGAACTCGGAGGGTATTTCGCCCTCCGAGCTTGCTCGACCACCGAAAACATGCCTTTCGATAAGGTTTCGGTACGTCCACGTACTTTGCCACTCTGGGGGACGTGCTCAAGGAAGCTTACGACCAGGAACACCACGTTGAAATCATCTCTTTGGACATCTCTTTGGACATCTCCAAGGCTTTCAACCGGACGTGGACGCCAGCCGTCCTGAAAAAACTAACTAACTGGGGCTTGAAGGGGCATACGAAACTTCTTGACCGACCGTTCATTTCGTGTATTGGTGGGGAACACGCGGTCGAGAAGTTTCAGCGAGGAGACCGGAGTCCCTGGTGGCAATGAACGGGGTATTTGGCCGGCTACCTGGGCGCATTTATATATTTGTTTACGCTAACGATGTGCTGATTGTGGCCTCCGGTCCTACACAGATCCGAACCCTACGGCAAGCGCAAGCGGTAGTCTCTGCCGTCGTCAAATGGACCGACTCGATGGGTTTCCAGCTATCCGCCAGGAAGAGCATCCGATGCCACGTATGTCCGTCTCAGCACCGAGTCAATAGCACCCCAATTACGATCCACGAGCAAGCCATTCCAAACAGGAAAACAGTTCGCGTCCTCGGCGTACTCATCGACCGAACGCTCTCCTTCGACCAGCATTTCCAACAGGTCAAAAAGGACTGCCGCAGTAGACTCATCATCGACAGTAGGTTGCTTTACGGGACGGAAATTACTTGCATCGCTTCCGAGAAACTGATTAGAACCCTAGCACCAGTCTACAACAGCTACATCCGCATCATATCTGGTCTCCTGCCATCCACTCCAGCAGACGCCGCATGCATCGAAGCGGGTCTTCTTCCTTTTCGGTTCTGCTTAAACGCAAATATTGCCACAAAAGCCGCCGCCTTTTCCGCCAAGACCTCCGGAAACAATAGTATCTTTCTCCTCGACGAGGGGAACAGAGTCCTCCGCACGGCCGCCGACATTGACCTCCCCCCAGTGGCCAAAGTCCATTGGCATGGAGAGAAAAGTTGGCACTCTTCACGAATCCAATTGGACAATCGGATCAAGAACCGCTTCAAAGCAGGGGATGCATCCATCATTTTGCGCAGATCGATCGCCGAGTTACTTGGGTCCAACTATGCCGACCACGTACATCGGTACACCGACGGATCCCGATCGATAAACGGAGTAGGTATCGGGGATTTTTGGAGACGGTATTGCTGAAAGCAGCAGTCTTTCTCCACAATGCTCGGTTTTCTCGGCCGAGGCTGCAGCGATCTTCCGTGCCGCTACGACGCCAGCCAACAAACCGATACTTATATTAACCGACTCACACAGCGTCGTTCAAGCGATCACCTCGGAAGCACCAAAACACCCATGGATCCAGGCGATTATCAAGTACGCCCCACCGAACACCGTGTACACATGGATTCCCGGACACTGCGGAGTGCCAGGTAACGAGTCTGCTGATCACCTTGCCGGAGCCGGGACATCGGGACCCAGACTCACCAACAAGGTACCCCTACCTACAGGACGTCAGACGGTGGATCATGCGGATCATTCGAGCGACATGGGAAGCTGAGTGGTTCCGCAACAGAACTGCCTTCATCCGCAAAGTAAAAGGGTCAACTGAACCATGGAGAGAACTGGACAACCTGAGGGATCAACGCGTGATTTCGCGGCTTCGAACCGGGCACACTAAACTCTACTATAACTATGGTGGCCTGCCGTTCCGCAGAAGCTGCACCATCTGTGGGGTACCCTACACCGTCGAACACATCCTGTGCAACTGCCCGGAGTTCCAAAATCTTCGGGAGTCACTCTGCCTAACTTCCAGCATCAGCGATCTGCTCGGGAATGATACTTCAGCCTCGGCAGCACTAGTAACCTTCTTAAAAGAAGCCAAAATCTACCACTTGGTATAGCAGGAATTTCTTTTGGCCGTCGGAACATCTCAGCTGGATGGATTTCCCCTATTGGACCCATGCCAGCTGAGCTCTGTTTTGTTTGGATTAATCGTTTGTAGCTTGTTGATCGCGCACGGGAGGACCCTACTGCGTTGTGATCAGTATATAAAATAAAACAACACCGATTGTTTTGCCGTCCTGCCATGGCGGAGGCATACGAGACACTAATTTATTGTTGCTTGTATATTGTAGTGGTATAGTGGGTAGGGTAGTTGCACATATATATGACATTGCACAAACACTTGTCTTAAATCATTTTGTTTTCTGTTGTTCCTCTGTTTCATCATTTTATATATTGTTATTTTTTCATATAAGTTGAAGAGCCAGCAACCAAAGTTATTAACTAAATGTTAATATACCATGTATCTAGAGGTTACTCACTCTGAGCCCTCTCCTTTCTTCGGAGATGAACTAGCCATAGGCTAAAAATCTCCTTAATAAAGAACTAAAAAAAAAAAAAGTCAATTCAAGAGAAACAAAAACATGGTGAACGTGGTCGACAAACAAGGTAAAGGAGCTTTTTGCAGGGTGACGGGGAGTTTTCATTTTGAAGTTCCTGGTTTTTCCCGGTTCAAATCTTAAAAATTTCCCGGGTAGTAACTAACTGGAAATTTCTAAGTTATTTCTGGGAAAATTATATTCGGAAGCCAAACTGCAGGAAGTATTTGTATAATTCAACTCTTATTAGTAAATTAATTTATTTAAAATGTTTTCAAACTCCCAGAATTTACTGAGCCACGAAGTTATGGATTAAGGTCACTAGGTCAAATCCTATATGGCTGAATGGATTATAAGACAAACTTGTAACGAATGAGATATTAAAGTGTAATAAACTGTTTTGGAAAAATATGAAATTTATACAAATGAGATTTAGATAAAAATGGGTAGAGACTTGGTTAGAACTTTTCTTCGAAACTTGTGACTAATAACAATAGAGACTAAATGACAAAAAATTAAAACGAGAGATTTTGAAAAATTTCTAAGATCACAAATTGGAAAAAAAAATGTCATAAGTATGGGTCCTGGAGTCATACCCAAGCAACACACCTCCATCATAATAAGTTACTGCAACTTGATTGTGACTGAAATAAGTTACATACAGGTAACCACAATTGTTCAGTGACAAGTGTGTTGCTAGGGTTTTTTTTTTTTTTTTTTTTTTATTATAGTCACTTTAACACTCTTGGGTCATTCGTGACTTGTCCGGGGGTTAGATTTGAACTCGTGACTTTGGCGTGAAAGGTATGGATGTTAACCACTACGGCGAGGTCGCCCCCGTGTTGCTAGGGTAATATTCAAGGCTCGGACACTTGGAAGAATTTTAGAGTTATAACAAGGGTATTCAACTCTGCACATCTTAATGCGTGCCGAGTGATTAAGCTGTGCCAATCGACGTGAGCTAAATATTATGTTATGGGATATGATTTTGGCAACCCTGAAAGTAATAATAACTTTTGAGATTGTGTTAACATTTTCAATTTTTTTGATCGTTCTTGACAAGCATTCAGCTTCATTCTCTCAAGAACATGAGAGAGGGCGATAAGAGAGGAACTGGAAGTCATCAAACCTGTACCTGCAAATTCAACCATTTCATAGTTAAGATTCTGACACGATGTCCCATTGAATTGCAAATTCCTTGCGAAACAAAGGAGTAACTTGAACGATGGTAGACGAAATTGCCACCTCTTCAACTAAAGCAAACCCAGAGTAACATCCCCGATCCAATTTTTCTGATCGAGTCGGAAGTATGTGTCGATGAGTATGATGCATAATACCTGAACCACCAACCGTTCCAGCCTATCAAGCTGTCAAGTTCACCCAGTGGTTCCTTACGCAATGTAACACCAATGACAATCAATGACCAATGTGTCATCGATGAAAATCACCAAATATCACCCAGTCCAGATCTGAAATACTTCGGAAATGGAACTATCCAGTGCGTATAGGACTGCATAAAACTCTAGAAGTTTCCACCCAGGTCACACAGATTACAAACTTAGACAGTGAGAACGATTCGTGATTCAAGAGCTACAAGAAACGGCCTAGTAGTTGTCAGGGTTGAAAAAATCATGAAAAAATCACCAGCATTCACTATGAAATGAATTTTTCACCCATAGTGAACTTTGATGAATTTTAGTGATTTTTTCAGCCCTGGTAGTTGTTGAACTTGCTCCGTCGGTATACCTTCGGTTGTTTTATATTTTTTTATGGAGAGATAAACGAAGATCATGAATTCAACGCTTGTGGTCTCAGAGTCATTCCAGCAAAGGGAATGAATAAAAATCCATGCGCAAGATTGGGATCTGAATAGGGTGTCCAATTCTATGTTAACCTTTATTTAATTTATTGTTTATTATATAACAACAAAACTGCAAATGTAGTTCAACTCCTGAAGATCCTGCTTTGATTTGTCGTTGTATGCTTCGAGATCGGATACCCACGACATAATATCCTATAATTCGGACGGATAACAGCAAAATATAAGTGTTCCGCCATCCCCTGTATACAGTTCCATTCCGGTACATATTTAGGATCCATTTCCTTCCTTGATATTGTTTGCGTTTCCTTGCGAATTAATAATCAAAGGCAACGGGCGGGCGGGCACAGGTAATGAAAAAGTCCTAAACGAGCGATCCATCACTGCACAGCATTACCCAGTGCAATTTACAATGATACGAGATCAGACTTCCTCAAAATTTTATCCACATGCGGAACAATTTGTATTACGTTCAGGGAATGTTCGTTCCTACAGGGATTTGTATTGCCAACTTGCATAAACTAACGTTGAATGTCTACGGAATTGTTTTTGATTTCCATGAGCACGTGACCCAACCCAGGTAAACTCAGCGGTTTCACCGATCGCATTTCGAACCAAACCATCGTCCAATACGATCAGATCTACCAGGCATTTTACCAACCATCGCTGGAACCCGATTCAGCCGTATTGACTGCCGTACCGATAAGACCCTCTCGTCCGGTCATGGTGTGGAAGAGCTGAAGCTGTTCTGAATGAGAGCCGCTAGGATTTTCGCTGTGAATCGGATGAGTTTATCTGAGTTTTGCTAGCTGTGAAGAGATCATGGTTCAGAGAATACTTACAGTATTTTTCTAACTGTTGCAAGGAACGATCCTTGAATACATTCGGCATCCGTTTCCCATTTTTAAATCCTTGGTTAAATCGCTGTTTCACCAGTTTCAAGTTTCAAGTATGAAGTATAATTTTCTAGCATTAGGTTCACTTCAAGGCAAACAAAGTAGTCAACCTTAGCAGCGATTGGCGAAACGTCAACACTCAACAGTGATGCCGTTTTGTAAGATATTGTTTGTGTCCTACTTGTCAGTGTGTGCCCTAAAGTGCCCAACTGTGCCGATCAGTGTGGCATACTATGTTTTGGCAAAATTTAAAAGGAATCAAAGTGTGATCAAAGAAATACTGAGGATACCGTATTTTTCAAGGAGAATTTCTCGGCAGAATTCCAAAATTATTCTGAGATGAAATGCTGAGAAATAGTTGTTTGATCCATTTGGAGGGATTTCTGTGTAGAAGTTTAAATAATTTAGGTCATTCTTAGGTCATTTTAGCGGATCAAAAGGGAGTTATGTAGAAAACTTCAAGCGAACTTCCTAAGTGATTCTAAGGAGAATTGTATGGATATTATGAGGTAAATGACAGATGGTTTTTATGGAGAATTCAACAAGAAACAGAATTTTAAGAGTGTTCTTGGTATAATTTCAAAGGAATTATTCTTATTCTTCATCATCACAGTTCAAGCTTAATTGCTTATCGCATTTTAGCTTATTGCATGCTCTCAACTTAGTGTTCTATATGCACTTCTACAGTTACTAACTGAGAGCTTTCGACGCCTGTAGAATTTTGCATTAGTATAATTGTGCAAGTACAATCATACTCTATGCCAAGGGAAGTCGAGAAATCTTCCAACCCAAAATATTCCTTGATCGGACCAGGAATCGAACCCAGCCACCTCCAGCATGGTCTTGCTTTGTAGCTGCGTCTTTACCGACTGAGCTAAGGTAAGTGCTGATGATTCAAAAAAGAACTTAGATAGAATTCAGAGTTGGTTGGAAATGCTATCTAACATGAAGTCTTAGTTTGATAATTTATTAGCTAGAGAATGATCTTAGAAGCGGGTAGGTAGACAGTTCCGTTAGAGTACGGCAGTAAGAAGTGGAAAATGAGCGAAAATGACTTGCACTGTCGCATTAATGGCCCTTCGCTCAGTTTCATATTTTATTCAATTTTCATACTGCCGTACTCTAACGGAACTGTCTACCTACCCTCTTCTAAGATCATTCTCTAGCTAATAAATTATCACACTTAAGCTTCATGTTAGATAGCATTTCCAACCAACTCAGAAAATCGCAACTCTGAAAAACACAAAATCGCAATAGAATTGATTCCAAACAAATGGCTGTGAATTCAAAAAACAAAAATGCTCCAAGGGGTTTAATTAATTTAATTAATAAAAATTTCGAAAGATTTCTGCAAAGATAAATGAAATTATTGAGATCAATTTCAAAGGAAACTAATTCACATAATAGATACAAGGGAATTCTAAGAAGGATTCCAATCAAATTCTTAGAAGAGGTTTTCAAGAAAATTCCAAAGGTAATTACGAGAAGAGTTTTCTGGTTAGTTAGTAGGGATTCTTTACCATGCTAATTCCGAGTAGAATTCCAAGTTAATTCAGAAATTCATGTCATGGAAATTGTGAACAACATTACATGGTTATTTTGACTCTGAATTGAAAACAAATGTTTTGTTCAGTTTCGGTTTTTTTTTTTCAAACATGTTTTCCGAAGTCCAGCATCTTCAATATTTCCTTTTAAGCTCCATGAACTTTACACCTGAGATTAAAAAAATTAAATTAAAAATATTGTTTTCCTATTTGATGTTTACTGCGTGATTAAACGCAAACAAGTAAGACGGGAAGGTTTATTTATTTTTTCCCGCTTCTCTCGTCGAATTTCCGGGGTTTTCAAGATTTTCAAAGGTGCTTTTCATATGCCTAGTTTGCTGTTTCTTCTGTCAGCGAGAGACGTGAATAATTTGTAAACTATACATCGAGCACTTATTTTATTGAATGTATACATCATATTGTGATTGTTTTCACTAGCTCACACTTTAGCGATTTTTTTCTTGATGATTTTTCCACCTGCTCAATAATATCTTTCAGCTTTAAAAGAACCTTCAGGAATTATATTTCCGGATTATTTGGTGCCTTTGTTCTGATTTATTTTACGATCAAATTAAATCACCCTGGCGCTGGCACTGGATATAAACAGGCCTTTAAGCAGGGCTGTTTACTCTTTCTGAATAATTTCAACTCATTTTTGGTACATCCGTATTTGAAACGAAAAATATTGAAATTGAATTGCATTCAGACTTTATTGAAAAAATCCGCGTCAGAATATACAAATTTGTCCCAAATCCGAGCCAGAACAAATCTGATAAGCAAATCTACGCCAAATTCGCGAAAATCACGAAATCCGCGCTGTAGTAGTAAACCCTACAAAAAATTTGTTTAAACAAAGCTGCATTAAATTAGCTGAGCTACAGCTTTGCCCAAGAATCTACACCATTAATACTGCAAATAAAACAGTTAATTAGATAATAAGTACCACCCTATGAGCCAGCGCCGGTGGTGTAGTGGTAAGCGTGACTGCTTTCTAACACCCCGGAGGGTCTGGGTTCAATCCCAGCCGAGGTCGGTGGTATTTTTCTGAGGCATAAAAATCTCTTTTCACGTCTTCCTTCGGAAGGGAAGTAAAGCCGTTGGCCCCGGCCCATGTGTGTTGTTGTGAATGGGTGCCATATCCTACGCAGGTGTGGAAGCTGCCTTCCTGCACATTCAGTTGCCGTCAATGGATGGCAATCGATGTCCGTCGGTGATTGGCACTAGATTGCGGAACAGAAACCGACGTTAAATAAAGGAAAAAAAAAAGAAGTACCACCCTATTAATTGACACCCAAATGAGGACTTAACTATTAGGAACAACTTTTTATAATGTTTCAATTTGAGACTCTAAATACATTTTTCCTGCTAAAACCACTGAGCAGTTCAAGGAAACAAAAAACGATTTTTGTTTTTAAATTGACCTTTTCCGATTTGTATATAAATTTGCGTATTTGTTTGTTAAGGTCAATGAGTCATATTTTTCCTAAAATTCGACCATTTTGGATCTTGTAAAATTTTCAAAATGGCGTCCTTGAGATTATCAAAAAAAATGTGACACGGAAACAGTATTTCTGACCAAACTGACGTTTGAGAGAAAGTTGTAGTGAAATATATATTTTTTTTTTGGAAAAATATATAATTTATTTTAAGTAAACATTAAAAAAAATTAAAATCCAAATATCTCAAAGTGTCTATGCCCGGATTTTTGAAAAAAAAAAAACAACAAAAAGCTTATAAAAAATGCAAACTTTTGGAATATTCAAAAATCATGGACACTTGAAAAGTGACAAAAATCGTAGAACATTAATTTTTAGTTAAATTTTTGAAATTTTTGTTTTCACAGAAAATGATTTGAAATGTCTCAAAAATTTTTTCTGAGCATAAATTTGTAATTCTCGCTGAAACCAATCCACTACTTGAACAAGGTTCTCAAACATCAATTGTTGTGTACTCATTCAGAAGTTCTACTTAAAGGGTGTCCACGATGAAATTGCCACACACAAAATTGATTCGCAAAATTCGAGTTTTCATCCGATTGCCATCAAATTTTCAGGGATTGAGAAATAACTATTAAACTTCATTTTACCATTTTACTCGTATTTTATTTACAGTCCATACGCAAATGCCCGCACCTTGGCCTTAACCCCGGCCATAAGATTCTGCACAACCTGTGAATTAACCGTTTTTTGCATGTAAACCCATACTTTCTTCAGTTCCTCGACTGTCTTCACTACCTTAGGTCGTTTAAGAAGGTGCTGCTTCATAATCGCCCAGTACTTCTCGATGGGGCGGAGCTCCGGAGTGTTGGGAGGGTTGAACATTTTCGGCACGAAATTGACCTTATTGTCCGCATACCACTTCAGCACGTCCTTGGAGTAGTGGCATGAGGCCAAATCCGGCCAGAAGATTGTTGGGACGTTGTGGGTCTTCAGGAGAGGAAGCAGCCGCTTCTGGAGGCACTCTTTTATGTACACCTATCCGTTCATCGTGTCCTGGGTCACGAAAGGTGCACTCCGCTTCCCGCACGTGCAGCTGGCTTGCCAAACCAGGAATTTCTTCGCAAATTTGGACATCTTCTGAGTGCGGACATGCTCCGGAACGCTGAACTTATCCTTGGCCGTGAAAAACAGGTTGCCGGGGATCTGTTTGAAGTCGGCCTTCACATATGTTTCGTCGTCCATGATGCAGCATTCAACTTTCGTCAGCATGTTGAGGTACAACTTCCTGGCACGGGTTTTGGCGGACTTGTTCTGCTTCTCGTCGCGATTAGGGGCCTTTTGTACCTTGAACGTTCGAAGCCCAGGCCTTCTGGACAAAACTTCGGCTTAGGTGCAGCTTCTTAGCCACATCCCTAACGGAGGCGTTCGGATTTCGGTTGAAGGCCCCAACTACGCGGTTGTGATTTTTGGTGTTGTACGGAATACTTTTTCCTTCACTTCTGGGCTTCCGATCGGTGGTCACCCGTTCCTCGAACCGCTTAATCACTCGCGACACCGTGGAATTCGCGATTCCCAACGTTTTAGCGATGGAACGATGTGAGAGATCCGTGTTCTCGTGATGAATGCGCAAGATTTTATCACGCACGAGCTGTTCTTTCGACTCCATTTCCGCGAGTTTTGATCACAGGACTTTAAAACTTGCAGGATGTAAATAATGCACTATGAACAAAATCCACCCAAATTTTCATTAAATTCTACCCAACGGTTAAAAAGTTAGAGCAATTTCATAGTGTGGCAATTTCATCGTGGACACCCTTTATGAAACTATGAATTTATGGACCCCTCGGTAAGGGCTCATACAGTTTTCAAAGGTGCTCAATTTTTGCGAACACTTGATTAAAATAATAATTTCTTTGAAAATTTCGAAGAAAATCCCTAATGTAAGTACACCATAGAAAAGAGGAAAATTAAAGTTTTCATTTGGCATGTTCAAAAATGTTGGCGGCCATATTGAATTTGGCCGCCAATTGGTTTTAATATTAAAAATGCATTTTTCATCAGCCCAACAGATTTCGAAAATAAGCTCGCCATAAGAAAGCTGAGGCTTTTTCCTATAAGATATAGTTCAAATTTCGTTGGAGCAAATCAATTTTATCATGCAAATAGAATAAATTTTAAAAAAATGGTTTAATAGATCACATATGAGCCCTAATGAGCTATTGATTTAAATCACCGTATCTTTGAAAAATCTCAAGATAATCATAAAATTTGCATATCACTGAAAAAAGGGAAAAGTTTGGGCTTTCATTTGGCATAACCAAAATGTTTAGCAGCCATATTGGATTAGGTCACCATAATGGTTTTTCAGAAGGGATCATCCATAAATTACGTTCCTTTTTTGAATCAATTTTAGAGCCCACCACCTCTCGAAGCGTATATTGCTATACTTAATACATGGCCAGTCACAACTACAGCAGACCTGTCCCTGTCATTTCTGGATGTTACCTTAAGAAAGTCGCATTTTATTATAAAAATCAATTCTGGCGGCCAAATCCAATATGACTGCTAGACATTTTGTTTATGCAAATGAAAGTCCAAAATTTCCCCTTTTCAACGAAATGCAGGTATTAGGATTTTCAGGCAAAGTTTTTTGGTAAAAAATACATATTGACCACCAGATAAATATATATATAAGGGTGGTATTTTTTAACTAGTTCGTTTATTTGAAAGGGTCAATCGCGTTAGCTTTACGGAGCCGATAGTTCATTGTTCTTTTATTTGTAACAAAATTCACTTAATTCTATGTCTAGAAGGAGTTGGGCCGAATACTCGCGGCTTACCCGAGATTAGAGGGGTACATTGTCGAAGGATAGCCCAACAAACAATTTTAGCTGCAGATTAGCTTATACAGGCAAAAATTAGCTGCATAAGGCAAATTTTGGCTGTATAAGCTAATCTGAAGCTTAAATTGTTTGTTGGGAGGATCAGGGGAGGAGCTTGGGGGGTGAGGCTTCGTAGTCTCATCAGAGCATTGTCACCAGTATGAATGGTAGTTCGGTTCTAGATTCGTCTGGAGTTCGACCGGCGACGATGAGGCTCATCGAGACGGGGGGACAAGACAAACAAAAATTAATAAATAGAGACAAAAGACAGAGGAATTAAATTCTTATACAATACATTGGCAGAGACACATAAATCGACTGCATATAGCAGATATCGCGAGTTCCCAACACGTCTCTGATAGGGATATAGGGTTGTCTTCCTTGGGCCTCGAGGGTATTCAATAGTCGCTCTCTGGCGGTTTCATTATCCGTACATTGTCATACTGCGTGATCGATGTCATCGTAACCGTTTCAACACCGACAGATGTTGCTGTCCACGAGGTTTATTCTATGGAGATGCGCGTCTAGCGAGTAGTGGTTGGGCATAAGTCTACTCATCACGCGAATGAAGTCACGACTTAAGCCCAAGCCTTTAAACCACGCTCTCGAAGAAATATTAGGAATAATTGAATGTAACCACCGTCCAAGATGTCTATTGTCCCAATCGGTTTGCGGTAAAGTTCATCGCGTGAAATTTGCATGTCATAAAATTCGCCTTCCTGAGAGTGTTCGCCTTCTCATTGCCTGGGATTGAGCAATGTGAGGGGACTCATACAAAAGTAATCATATTTGATCTTTCGACCAGCACACTCATCTGCTCCCTTACCTTTGAAAGGAAATAAGATGAGTGCCTACCTGTTTTCATCGACTGAATAGCCTCAATCGAACTGAGACTATCCGAGAAGATGAAGTAATGGTCTACGGGCATATTGGAAATCATCTCCAATGCAAAGTTGATTGCTGCCAGCTCAGCAACAAAAACGGAACAAGGTTCCTGGAGTTATAAGGGTGGTTCAAAATATCGATTTTGTTCCACCAGACTCAATTGGTTCTAATTCAGGTCCTGATAAATCTCCAAAAATTTGAGTTTTTTTTTTTTTTGATGCGAACTCATACTGAACTGGCCCTTTAAAGTTTATATGGGAATTGCTATGGAAAAAGTGAACTTTATGTTCTCAACGTCCCATCTGCTCATATGTGAAATTTTATCAGCTACAACTTTGCTCAAGACCACTTTTTGATAAGACTTCAAGGTAATTAGTTATTGATTGAATTCGAAGCAGATAGCTTTCTGATATGACTAATCGACTGCTTTGAGGGCAACACTACATCTTGTACTTATGACAGCCTGGACTTTTTGCCCTATTCTTCGCTCCAAGTACACCAATTTTGCCTGCTGAACAGATTACGGAGCATGTCAGACGAATATCATCTTCCTAATTAATTAATAACTAATTATCGATCGTGACGTTCAATCCAAATGTGGTCTTGAGCAAAGTTGCAGCTGAGAAAATGTCACCTTAGTACAGATAGCAAACTTTTCCACAGATCATTGCAACGAAGGGCCAGAACGATAAAAACAAAACGTTCACTTTTCCCATTACTATTCATATATAAACTTCAAAGGGCCAATGCAGGCAGTATGAGTTCACATCCAAATGAGCTTAGATTTTGGGAGAATTACCAGGACCTGATGGTATTAGTGAAGCAAAATCACAATCCGTCAGCTGTTTCCCGATTCCCAGGAAGCCTAAAATTCCCGGAAATGAAAACACTACTTAAATTGAAATGCTTTACCGTTGTTCAAGACCCACCATTTTGAATTTACCAATTTGAGTGATATTTCCCTTCTAAACTAAGGGAATAACACTACCTTAACGATACAATTTCTTACAAATGTTTAATTGATTTTGCAATAGGTAGACCGAACACAACCTATCGAAATCATAACATCATTTTTCCATACAATGTGATTGCTACATCAAAGACGAAACGCTTGACTTTACACACGTACACACGTTTTTTTCCCCCATTGAAGCCGTTATCTCTTCCTTTGTGGACACCCATTAAACCCACTTTTCTCAGAATGCACCGGGCCCTTATCTATGTCGGCACACAAAGTATGACCTCAACCGACCGAGCAGCGCACGATAGCACACGGACCGAGATAAGCTCGATATTAAATTGGAGATATCGAGTGCTTTGTATGCGTTTCGAGCAGTCGACTGAACTCGAGAAAAAATTACGACTGTTTATGAAATTCCTGCCTGAACGTAGCATCCATATTTACGAAACAGGGGAGAATGTTTATCTTATGGCAACAAAAATGTGTCTACGATTTCTAAACAGAACAGCGCGCCGCCGGTGGTGGGTGGCGTCGTCAGAATTTGCAAATGATTGTGAAATAGAATGGGCGTGTGCTAGCCGGCGCCGACACTTGAAAATAACTATCACCTAACCTTTGAAAATGGCCTATCAGCTTGCCTAAGCAAAACTTGTTATGCACCTTTCACGAAAATCGAAGAATCGCCTATAATTGTGAATCAGCAATACTATCGGGAAGGGGAGGAATTCCCCTACCTGATGGTATTGTTACTTTATTATGCTTGTATTTTTTTTTTAATTTTATGATTCCATTGAAACGGCATCACAAGTTTTGTTTACAAAAGCTGATAGACCCTTTTCAATTGTTGGCTGAGAATTATGAAATTGAATGTTTACTTTGGGTGCTATTTTTGCACATGGTTGGTAAGGTAGACTGAGTTCAACGTTTTGAAAAAGGAATTTAAACAGAATCCACTTGGAAAGGAATGAGAGAAAAGATGGAAATTGGCATTTAAATATAGTACTTCTATCGCTTATCTCCGACAGATGCGCGCAGTTTGTAAACAATGTGCACTTTTGAGACAAAATACGTGTAACTGTCGAGGGTGGAATTAAGTGGTGATTCCTAACTCTTCATTCTATTGACATGTTCACAAATATATATTAATTAAATTACATCAATAGATCCATTGAAATAATTCTTCAAATCATCCTAAAGGGTGTCCCACATCAAACTGCATCACGGAAAAAAAAACACTGTAGAAAATTACCCATTGGGTATTTTCTCTTGAAAATTTGGGTAGAAATAGTTTAGAGTGTATTGTTTACACTGTATTTTTATCGCTGTCAGTTTTTCGAAAGTTGATGGCGTAAGACAAATGGCGTCACCCAAAAAGCAACGTCATGAATTGATTTTGCGCCAGAACCTGGAAAATCCTCAACTCTCTCAGCGGGACATCGGAAAACAACTCGGAATCGTGCAGTCAACTGTGAGTCGTGTGATTAAACGTTACTACGAACCTCTGAGCATCGAACGGAAGGAGAAATGCAGTCAGAATAGATGTTCTATTAGTGATCAGGATCACAAGCGTGTCGTGAAAGCGTTTAAGCGGAATCCCAATGCTTCGGTCAGGGATGTGGCCAAACAGTTGAATCTGTCGAAGTCTTTCGTTCAGAGAGCCAAGGGCCGGGAGGCTCCAAATCGTGACGAACGGCAAAATACGCCCAGATGCTGACGAAGCCTCATCATAGATTATGAGACTTACGTCAAGGCGGAATTCCGGCAGCTTCCGGGGCTACTGCTCTTCACCACCCAGCACAAGTTTGATGTTCCGGAGGAAGTAAGGAAGCAGAAACTTTCAAAGTTTGCCAAGAAATACATGATTTGGTAAGCGATCTGCTCATGTGGCAAACGGAGTGCGCCGTTCGTGACTACCGGGATTGAAAACGGGGAGATCTACCTCAAGGAGTGTCTACAGAAGCGTCTGTTTCCTCTTTTGAAGCTACACGAGGGTCCTATGATCTTCTGGCCGGATCTAGCTTCGTGTCACTATTCAAATGTTGTCCTGGAGTGGTACGAAGTCAACGGTGTCACTTTCGTACCCAAGGACGGAATCGGTCAACTAGGTAATTTTCTACAGCGTTTTTTTTTCCGTGATGCAATTTGATGTGGGACACCCTTTACAGATTAACAGAAGGTCATTTCCCAATACCGCTCTTTCTTGTGCGTACCACTAACCTTCATTGCGAAGATGTGCGCATTCTTTAATTTGTAGCAACGAACAAGCAAACTACACACCCCAACTGGGTCATCTGGCATCTGTAGGTACTGTGCACGCTGGTAAATACCTACGCTGCCGCTGGAAGTTCGAAGGAACGGACTGAGCAAAAAAAAACGCTCATAAATACTGCACCAGATCTACAACGCCCGACTGGCTACTGCTACCGCACGGAAAGAGAGTAATGAATGATGATCTCAAATGTTGCAATATACAATAACCAACGGTTTCCGAATCATCCAATAAAGCTACTACGGCTTCCAAGTTCCGAGCACAACGAGAGGTGGTCTGTTTTGCTCGCTGCGCTGCTGCTGATCGGCGTTGATTGCTGAAATTAAGGCATCCCACCGAAAATTACGCAAATTATCCCATCCCATCTAATCATTCGTTCAATTCCCGATCCGATCCATGCAAACAACCGACCGACCACCGATAGGCTGTGGATTCGAGGAGAACACCCACTTTGAATCGAGAGAACACACGCGCGACACAGAGCACAATGTGCCCTGTGAGTTTGAATTAAAGTGATGAACGACGCTGCCGCGGCGGCGGTGACGATGTCCAGAGATGCATTACGCAATTGGATGGGAGCGCGATTTGTGCCGCAAGGTGCAAGAGCTGGTTTTTGTCAGTTGGTCAGCAGTGAATATCGACACATCCAACGGAACACGACGCATGGTGCGGTGGCAATCGAGCCGTGTTGTTGTGAGAAAGCAACCAAGACGACGACGACGACGGCCACTTTCGTTTTCCTTTTTCCGTTCGTTTATTTTGATTCCTCCTGGTGGCGGTTTTGCTCCGAGCGGAACAGCTTGTTAACCGGGATCAGGGTGCGCAGGTAGGCTCGATTATTACGATAGGGCAGTATACCGGACGACCGGTAAACCGGTTGGCGGTATCGTGCATCTGATGCAATGCTCGCTCATACCCCTCCGTAGGTAATTTTTTGTTTGAAAAAGATATATCGGAAGCTCAGGTTGAAGTGCTTTTGCCAGGCATGATCACTTCATTTGGATTGCGCAGTCTATGACCAAATACGACTTGGAGATAGAGTGATAACTTGAAGGGTGTGCACGATACTATTTGCACACACGCAAGTCGATGTAATTTTTGAATTTGTGGTAACAGAACTACTGAACACTGAACGTCGCAAACGTAAACAATGCCTTCTTTCGTGAATTTCTCGTAATTCGAAGTCTATCTATATAAGCCAGCATATTTATTCCTCTACACAATCATCGTAATGGTTTACTTCGGCGAGTTTTCATTTTCGAGAAATTCGCGGAAGAAGTCATTGTTTACGTTTGCGACATTGACCCTTATGAAAGCTTAGTAGAGAAATTTTTAAGGGAGTCGGACTCAGAGTTGCCAGACATATTGTTGAGGATTCGGGATATTTTTCACCGACTCCGCAGTCCTGCTAATAGTCAACAACCCCGATAAACCATAATTTCAAGATCAATTGTTTTTTTTTGCGTCAGAAAATTAACTGGATTTGATAATGTTCAAGGATTACTACAAAATATAATCGAAACTAACTAATTTTTTGAAAATAGTTCTATCATTAGGTATTTTTTCTCTCAAGCAGTGAATCACGAACATTGAAAAAGGTAAATTTGTCCCTAAATTTGTAAAATTAAAATACTTAAATTATTGTTAGCCGAAATTTTTTTTAAGCAGATTTTCAAAAAGTCTTGAAAATTTCTACGATCAGTGCTATCATGGTAAATTTAGAGCTGGTTACTCACTGATTTTTAATATGTTTACCCACACCAACCCTCGGTTTTTCTGAAGTTTCCAGTGCTTCTCTGAAGTTCTTGGAACTGCCTCTTTAAACATCAATAAACATACATAGTTTTCCCTGATTTTCTCAGAACTTTTAAAAAGTTCCCACAATTTTCCTAAAGTAATTTGAACTGCCTTGAAGTTCATTGTTCTATCCTGAAGTTCCTACAATTTTCTTGAACTTCTCTAGACTTGCCTGAATTTTTTTAAATTATAACCATTTTAACACATTTGAGGTCATTCATGAATTGTCCGGTAGTAGGAAAATTTTGAATTCGCACACTTAGATTTTTTTTGCCGAGATGGGCACCACCGAGCAGCTCGGCATTTTATTTTGCTGGAAATTCAGCAAAAAATATGGTTTTTAGCTGAGATCTCGGCAAAATTCCCGTTTGTTAGCTGAATCTCGGCAAGTTTTTCACTGAGATCCAGCAAAATAAAATGCCGAGCTGCTCGGTGGTGCCCATCTCGGCGAAAAAATCTAAGTGTGCGGGACCATTAACGAGAGAGATATGAAAGCTAACCACTACGCCGAGCCCGTCCCCTTAACGTGCTGAAGTTTCCTCAATTTTCAAGACGTTCTTGGAACTTCTCTAACTTTCCAACAATTTTCCTGATATTGATGCAACTTCAATTCAGACCCCAAAAAATGATGATTTTTTTAACAATATTGAAATTTACGGATTTTTCATAATTCCTCGAAAGTTAATGAACCTGCCTAACCATCAAACAATTTTAGCTGCAGACTAGCTTATACAGCCAAAAAATAGCAATATAAGTAAATTTTATGCTGTTGGGTAAAAATCTCAAACCTTCTCAAAAGGTTCTCTCTGAACTTCCCTGAAGATCCTGGAAATTTGCAGAAGTTTTCGAAAATTCGCTGTGTTTCTCGGATTTTATGTTTTTTTTTAAGATAATTGAATTGCCCTGAGGTCCTCCGATCTTTCCTGATGATCTCGAAGTTACTCTAAAGTCCACGCAATTCTTCTCTGAATTTCTTGGTATTGGCCTGAAATAAACTAAAACTAAACTTCTCACGAGATCTCTGGACTTCCGAAAAATTCTCGGAACTCTCGGTCTCGGAGTTGTCCTGAATTAATCTAAACTAATCACTACACAGTGTTCACTCGGCTGTCGATAGAAACAGGCCACTCTCGATCGCGATCGTCTGTTTACTCGGTAGCAACCAGTGTGTGGTCTTCCTCATTGTTCTTCATCAGCAGTTCTTTCGGTCGATGCGTCGTCGACTTTGGAAAGCAACTGTTTCGTGATGAGTGTGTGAGTGCTGACCACGTTTTGCGTCCATTGCTGCAATGGATGCGCTCTGCTCCCCGTTGGCGACACTGTCATACAATGAAACCACTGGAAGTGGATCCCGTTCTGATGGATAGCGGAAAATAAAGTGTTTGTTGTGAAGAATCCTCGGCTCGGCAAAGTTAATTCGATTAAGCTTTATCAAATAAATCAAAAAGCAAAAGTCTGGACTTTCCTGAACTTATTGTGACTGCTCTTAGAATCTCTGAAGGTCTCTAGACTTAGCTTCCCTGAAATTCTTGAAATTTATTTAGAGTTTTCGCAATTTTCCAGGAGTCCTCTGCACTTTTCAAAAGATGTTTTGACTTTTCTGAAGATCTCTGGATATTCCTGAAGTTCTTAGAACTTCTTATAAGTTCTTTCAGTTTCTTTGAGGCTGCCTTGAAGTTCTCGAAGCTTCTTGAAATGTTATAGAAGTTCCCAGAACGACACTTATTATCACACAGTCTGTTCATGAAATTTCCCCGAAATCCCCAGTATTTCCTTTTATTCTTTGGAACTTCTTTAAAGTTCCTTAAATTTGTGTGGACCGCCCTGAAGTTCTCTAATCTTTCTTGAAACTCCCCTGAAGTTCTCGTTATTCTGCTGATGATGTTCCTGGAAATGCCCTGAAATTAATTAAACTACCTTGAAGACCTCTAAACATCCCGATGTTTTCTGCACTTTTGTGAATATTTCGGAGCTCTGTGAAGTTAAAAAAAATTGTTCATAAGTATTCTAAACTTCCCTAATTTTCTCTGTACGAGGGGAAATTCAGGTAATGTTCGGCGTCCCTAATTTGTGCCCATACATAAATTCAACAATCGACTAAATTTTCAATAGCGACCAAACATCTCCATTAGTACCGTCCCAATAACGCGTTCATCTAGATAAAATTGATAAATAGCAGATTTTTAGCGATGGGCCCAATATTAGATCCATAGGCCAACATTAGAGACATTTCCCCTACCTTTAGTTTTTGGAACTTCTTGAAGGTTCTGAATATTTTTCTGAATTTAATGATACTGCCTTAAAATTATATACATTTACTTGAAGCTCTCGTAACGTCACTTAAAATCCCGGATTTTTTCTGATATTCATGGAACTTTTATATAGTTCTTAGAAGCAGTTCGAAGTTCACGTAACTTCCCTTAAAATCTCAAAAATCAATAAAAATGTTTAGTAACTTCTGTGCAATTCTTGTTTTTTTTTTTAAATAAATGAAACTGTCATGAAGCTCTTTGATCTTCACTACAGTTCTCGAATTTTGCGTGAAATTTATGAAACTGGCCTTGAACCTATCGGAACTTAACATAAACGATATTAAAACATCCCCGTAGTTCTGAACGTTCTTTAAGCTCTCTGAATTTTTGAAATTTGCATTACGATTTCCGATTTTTTTTTACGGTTCCCACATTTTTCTGGTGGCAATGGAACCAACCAAATGATTTCAAATATTTCCTGAAGTTCTCGAAACTGTATTAATTTTCCAGACATTCATGGGACTCCCAGCTCCTGTGAAGCTATCGGGACTTTGCTCTCGGATCATCTGTAAAATTCATGCATTATGTTTAAATTAATTGAATGGACCTGAAGCTCCCAAATTTTCATGAAAATTTCGTAAAACCCCTAAAGTTTCTACAATTTTTTTCAGATTTTCATGGAACTGAACTGAAGTTCTCACAACTTTTCCGAAACTCTTTGACCTTTCCTAAATATCTTTAATTTACCTGAAGTTTTCTAGAGTTTCTCCAAGTTGATGTCAAGTTCCTGAAATGTTTTTGAAGTTAATGGAAATGCAGGCTTGATGGAGCCTCGCTCGCGAGTTTGAAATGAGCCGAGCGTAGCATTTTTCTGAGGAGTAGAATACCTACTGCCAAATCCATTCCACTGAGCTTCAGAGCTTGTGAGCGAAGGGGGATAAATGAGAGTGAGGTTTGCTGCCATTCGTGTTCATGTTTTCTATCACACGCTCTTACTCTCACTGTGGGTGAACTCTGAGCTCCTTGCGTCGAACAAAAAAGTCATTCGGAGTCTCTAAAAGTGCACCTCACGTCAAATCATCCTCTCGCTGAAGTTCACTCTCTCTCCTTCTCTCTCCAACTTTCTCGAAGCTCTCTGCCCTTTCCTTAATATTTTCAAATTTACCTGAAGTTTTCTGGAACTTGATGTCAAGTCCCTGAAATGTGTTTGAAGTTAATGGAAATGTCATGAGGTCATGCGATCTTCACCTAAGTTCATTAAATTTTCTTAAAGTTCGTGGAACTGTTCTGAAGTTCCCGGAACTTTCCTGCCGCCTTTGAATCTTCTCTGAATGTTTCAGATATTCCCTAAAGTTCTTTGATCATCCCTGAAGTTTTCGTAATTGCTCTAAATAGCTCTGAACTTCCCTGATTTTTCAGGACTTCCCCAAATTTCTCAGAGCTTCTATAAAATTCCTGCAATATATACAATAAATAGGCAAATTATTTTTCTTGCGTTTGTTCGAGAGCGCCTAGTGAAAATTGCATGTGAGCATGTGAGTTTTCAAATGAAATCAAACTATTTATTCCCCGTGGCAAGATAAAAAACGACATTCTGAGGAGATGAAGTGAGAGTAGAATATAAGCGAACAGGACAATCATTATGAGCGCACTCATGTAAATCCTCATTTCGATGTGTTAGAAACGTGCAATCATGGTCGTCGCTCATCGACACCGGATACTAATGTCATTCCATCGCAAAACGATATAGTGGTTCTCAGAATTTCGTAAAAATTGGCAGTTTTATTCCTTATCGCAAAATATTAAACCCGTTTTTTTTCTGTTTTGTCCATAGGGTGACCTTTTCCATGTTAGGATGGTCCAAAAAATCTCCAATTGATTAAAAGCGCCTGTAACTTGATCACGACTCATGATAGTCCATCTAGTCGCTTAGGAGTATTGAGCGAAAACCCAAAACTTGATAAATTAAAAATTTAGGTATTACTCAAAAACGAAAAAAAACATATCGCTGAAAAAGCCAAAATTTTCAAGGAAAAATATAAAAACATATTGCGCCCTCTCTACAAATCATGAAAACCATTAAAAACAAATAGAATCAATGTTTTTCAATACAATATCGCAATTTTTTATTTCATAATATTTTTCCTAAAAATTATTTTTAATTGCCTTTTATTTGATATTTTGATCTTTAAGATAAACCCAGTGATTCAAAAGTTGATTTTTGAAAAAAAAGATCATTTTTGAAAAAAAACAAACTACAAGGGACAGCTCTTTGAGGTTGTACGCAATGGTGACGAAGGACTACGTGGTCTTATATAATAAATCTTATTTGTTAACTGCAGCAGGAGCTTGTGTTTTGTATAGGAATAGGAAATTTTGGGGGAGTTCTCTCTGTTTATACTCTTTAGTGTGACGCGCTTGGCATAAATGGCCAACAGCGACTCACGAAGAGCTACTGATTCCGATCAATAGCGATGCGGCTTCTTCCTCCTTCTATGGATGCCCATGTGCGCTGCAGCTCGTTGCTTGCAGGCAGCCTTTCGTTGTGTACTGGAGAACAATGTTCAACGCCACGCGTCGCAAGCACTGCTGCTGATGCCGACGACCAGACACTACCACACACGGTGATTGGAACTGAATCCGGTCAGCGGTTGAGGCCAGCCTTGATAGCTAGCTGCTTGCGGGGAGCCTTTCGTTTTGTACTGGAGAACACCACCACTCACCACGAAGTAATCGAATAAACACTGTTTGGTGAGACCGGATGGAATAGTTTGATGCGTAGAAATATTTCTGATCGATTGGTGATAAAATTATTGAAATTGGTCCAGGGGCAGCTGAGTTATTAACGTTCAAAATCTTTCATAATTTTGTTACATGTTCCATTTTAGGTTTTTACAAAGTGTACCCCCATATAGAAATCACAGACGTAGTCGTACGTCAATTTTTTTTACCACCTTAATATGGAAATGGTCACCCTAATTACAAAAAAAATACGGGTCTAGTATTTTGCGATAAGGAACAAAACTACATTTTTTTTACGATGTTCTGAGAACCACTATATCGTTTTACTATGGAATGGCTGATAGGCTCTGATAGATAAAGTGATGCCAGATGATTGTTAAAAGTTTCTCCGGAAGTTTTTTTCTGAAAGTTCTCTGGAAGGTCTTTAAAATCTCTCAAAAAAGTATCCACCAGCATCCACTGGAAATTTCTCGTTTCCTGGTCCGTGTCCGTTCAGTGAAAATGTATACTTGTAGCTTTTTCCCAGGCAATTGAACTAGCTTCACTAGAATTGGAAAACGTTATTTTTGGTCAATTTCGCAGGAATCGTTTCCCTGGTAGACAACATTTGACATAGATGTTAAATCATAACACAATTCAAAAACAACATTGTTTTATCTCGTCAGTATTGCAAAACTGCCCCCCCCCCCCCGCAGACAGAAATCCTGGCAGCGTCACTGACGTCCACATCTCGAAAATAATGGTCTTCAAAGTATCAAAATCAATCTTGAACTCACCTAATAGCTACTTCTACAAGTCATTAATAATCCACATTGTTTTCAATTTAAAAATGATCCCTCGAGAGGTTGTCATAACATCATCAGCTCATAAATCCTATCACCAACCAGCCTAGGACAGCTGTAGGTGATGTACCATGGGACGGCAGCAGCCTCGATTCCAACTCCCCTCGGTATATAATTACACTCAAACAAACAAAAAACGAAACCGCTAACGAAGATAATTTGCTACAATTTTCCACTTTTGGCCACGATCTTCACCCTCGCCAAAATTTATTTTGCTGTTGTTAATTTATTCTTCGCTGCTGATCGCTGGCACTCGTCGTCGTCGTCGTCACTAACAACACTATTCCCTTGGTTCACTAGTACTCGGCTCGTGATTTTCACTTTTTCCACCAGTAAGTTTCGCTTACAATTTTCTTCTTCGATCGAGCTTCCTAATAATTACTCTGATTACTTTGGACTGCTAAGATATGCACACAACCAACAGAAGTAGCAGCTGGCTACAGCCAATCAGTAACGAACGGGCACCACAGTCGGGGTCATCATCTGTTCGAGGAAGGGTCTTCCACTAGGAGCGGGTGACCTTTGATCGGCTTTGATTGCAAAACTGTAACTGCACACTTCAATTATTATGGGCATCGCTCAACGAAACTGCGCACTTTAGTTTTCTTGCGGCGATAGAGTGGAAAAGCCGTCGCCATCGTCATGAAATCGTTGCATGCTCGATTCTACTAAATGGGAATCGCAGTTCAATATGTTGGAGCTTTGTTTGATGATGATGACTTCACCACCGCTACCTACTATCAGTTCAATGCTGAACGTGAGGTTGTTCCTTGAATTTTCTACCGATTACAATTTTCACTTGATGGAACAACCCTAGTTCTTCACATTGGCCTCGTTAGCATAGATTGATAAGTTCTCCAAAGTGCACACGATGAAGGCACTGCCAATCTAGCTCATTTCCAATCACATTTTTCACGCGCTATCTCCAATCGATCAGTGCTGTTGCTGTTATTATGGTTATGACTTCCACCGCTAAGTAAACAAAACATGTGATTGAGCGAATGTTGATCGCCCTGGTAGACGTTTTAGTGAGAAGGCACTCCTTACGGTCGACGTTCCATCACCTTGAATGAAGCCCGAAAATTAGCACTTACAGTGCTAGGGGCTAGGACTCCAACCGAGTGAGGTCCGACTCAGGTGGTCCTTCCTTCCTTTCGAATGATCTATATTGCAGGGTAGGGTACAAATGCGCGGAGCACACGAACGATGGTTGTTGTTCTACGCGGAACTAGAACACACAGATAGCATTAGAGAACGCTGTACGCGACGACCGTGACTAGCTAACCTGAGTAACTGACTGACAAACGCTTGACGGCGGCGTATACAAATTGTATGTAGCAGTACCTTCGGCGATATATGTACTTACTTTACACATATAAGTAGATTTGCTCGCGGAGTCAAGACACTGATGCGTCACAACACCTTCTCACCACGAGGGAGGAATACAACGAACTGTGTACTCGGTAATGTCGTGCACTGGGCTAGGTTTCGTTTGGCTGTGTGCTGCTGCTGCTCCTGTTGCTTCAATCATACAAGCTTGTTGATAGTGGAGTACACGGCAGCGTGGAAGAGTCGGGATTTGAATGAATCTCACTGGACGCAATGCACAGTGGTCCAGGATAGGAATTTAGCAAGACAAAATTCCAAGTGCAAGCTCAAAAATCTTCTTTTTAGGCCGTTTTTAAAATTAAGGTGGCCCTGGAATTATTGTTATAACTTAAAATGTCATTGTTCGATTTTTGAAAAAAAATAAAAATGGAAAAGCTCATGAACAATGTAAACTTTTGGAATATTTATGGACACTTAAAAATTGAAAAAAACCGTAGAACAAGAACTTTTGGATACATGTTTCAAATTTTTGTTAAAACGTTTTTGTTCTACAATTTCTGTTAGTTTTCAAATTTCTATGGTTTTGAGCATATTTAAAAAAATTGCATTTCTGATAGGCTTTTTTTAATTTAAAAAAATCTGTCATATTTTAATTGTAAACCTTTTATTTTAAAATTTTACTTATATATATATAAAAACAAAGTTTTGCGTATTTTTCCCAGAAAGACATTATTATTCTTTACAATTTTATCTCAGTCATTTCGATCAGAAATGCCATTTTCGTGATGTGATTTTTTGAAAAAAATTCGAAAACACCACGCATTTCGCCCCTAATCGAATCGAAGCTACCAACACCCTCTCAGATTTCAATGGAATTTTCTGGATGTGTAGACTTTGACTAAATAAGCACTTTTGCATACTCAGTTTTTCCAAAATTTATCTAGACTAACATTTGACAAGGGCAAAACTTTTTTTGCCGGTTTTTTTTCAAATAAATATTATGGAAAAATGACAACTCCTACAAAAATGTGTTGTATGGATGACTTTTAGGAAATTGTCCAAGTTTTTGAAAAAAAAAAAATACTGAATTTTTTTTTTTCATTTGAGACCTACACTGAAAAAAATCAATTTTTAAAGTTTTGCCAATATTTATATATGTTCTAACAAGAATCTAAAAAAAATAGATTTAAAAAACTTTCTATCATTCTGAGGCTTTGGCATTTGTTAAGAGACAATTTTTTCAAAATTTTAGACTGATAAAAAAAATCGTGATTCTAGATTTAGATAAAAATGCCAGACTCGTTAATTCAACATTGAAAAATACTCAATATGACGGATTTTAAAAAGTTTCCAAGATCCAAAATTTGAACAAAATATTGTGTCCGGTTCTAGAAAATGTCCAAGGCTCTTAAACTTACAAGAAATTTCAATTTTTAAACAACTTAAAAAATTGTTCATATAATTCTGATGCAAATACCAATGGAATTTTGAGGAAAATATAAAAAAGTAGTGTAGTGTTAATTAAAAAAAAAAAAAAACGACAAGAGACAGCCAGGGGAGACAGACAGGGGACGTAGGACTACGTGGTCTTTTATAATAAATATTATTTGTTAACTGCAGCAGGAGCTTGTGTTTTGTGTAGGAATAGGAATTTGAGCGGGGTTCTCTCTGTTTATTCTCTTTTGTATGACGCGCTTGACATAGATGACCCACAGCGACTCACGAAGAGCTACTGATTCCGATCAATAGCGGTGCGCCTTCTCCCTCATTCTATGGATGCTCATTAGACTGATGCAAAATTTGACTTTTTCGCTCCACAGTGCTTAAATGGTTTCAAATCGGGTCGTGATTAGCCTCCAAAAGTTACAACTCATTTGGTTAGAAACAGAATTCGCACAAACCATTTGAAGTTTACATGTTACTATGGGAAATCTCAACTTTTTGTTCATTGCCTTCTAGACTTTTTCCATATTGAGCTGCAAAACAGCTCGATAGCTATTCTTATAGAAAATTTTCTCAGCTACAACTTTGCTCAAGATCGTTTCTATGTAAAACGAGACAGGAAATAGTTATTAATTATTTAAGAGATTGGTAAACTTATGACATGATCAAGCAGCTGCTCTGTAGGCAACACTGTATTTTGCAGTGTGACATAGTAGCCTTGATTTTTGTGTCCTATTCAACGCCCCAGAAACACCAATGTTGCCTGCTGAGCAGTTGATTGAGCATGATCATAAGACATCAGCGCATTGAACCATTGAAAACTTTCGATCCTTGCATTTAATCAAAAAGCGGTCTTGAGCAAAGTTGTAGCTGGGAAAAATTTCCTACAAGTACAATTGAAAGTTTTTGAAGCAGAACGATATGGTGAATTATTAGATAGACATGAACAAAAATCTTGGTTTTACTATAGTAATTCCCATACAAACTTCAAATGGTTTGTGCCATCTCAGTTTCTCACCAAATGGGTTAGAATTTTGAGAGGTTAGTCAGGATCCGATTTGGAATCGTTTAAGTATTGTGAAGCGAAAATTTCAAATTTTGCATCACTCTAATGCTCATGTTGGCTGCAGCTCGCTGCTTGCAGGCAGCCTTTCGTTGTGTACTGGAAAACATTACTACTCAACACACGCGGTGATTTAATAAACAGCGTTTGGTGACCGACTTTGGTTTTTGAAATTGCACCCCCAATGTTGCCTTCAAGAACATGGTATGTTTGATGTAAACAGATCTAGATAGAGCTGGAATTAAGTGTAATAGCTTTTGTAAACAATGACTTCTTTCGATGATTTCAAGGAATTCAAAGCACGCCCACGCAAACCAACATTACCGTCGGATAGGGGAAGTCTTATCCCATCTGATTTTGATGTTGATTTGCGTGGGCGAGCCTTAACTTTCAAGACATCATCGAAAGAAGTAATTGTTTACTAAAGCTGTTACGCCCTAATTCCAGCTCAATCTTGATATGGGAACTGACATCCGATTGATGATGACCTGACTAATGTCAAAAATACTCTTTTACAAATTTATGGTTGTCCTGAAAAGGACTGTTTTGTCGTGATGGTTGAGTAAAGCTCAGCTATTAGGGTGTTAAACACAGATGAGGCTGGTGAGCTGTATGTTGTTTGGAATGAGGGTGACGCGCTTGACATGGATGGCCCACAGCGACTGACGAAGAGCTACTGATTCCGATCAATAGCGGTGCGGCTTCTTCCTCCTTCTATGGATGCCCATGTAGGCTCTAGGCTGCAGCTTGCAAGCAGCCTTTAGTTGTGTGCTGGAGAACAATGTTCAACTCCACGCACCGAAAGCACTGATCATGATGCCGACGACCGGATACCATCACTCACGGTGATTGGAATTGAATCTGATCAGCAGTTGAGACCAGCCTTGATAGCTAGCTGCTTGCAGGTAGCCTTTCGTTGTGCACTGGAAAACCTACTACTCACCACACGCGGTGATTGAATAAACACCGTTTGGTGATACCGGATGGAATTCAATTTTGAAATCTGTGTTAGGGAAATCGCTTTTCGCAGGCAACCGGTGTTAATTTTAATTATCATAGCAACAGTTGCACATTCGTGCAATTTTCAATAGTGAAATTTAGAAACATGATGAAGTCGTAAATTGAACAGATGCGTAGAAATATTTCTGATCGAATGGTGATAAAATTATTGAAATTGGTCCAAGGGCAGCTGAGTTATTAACGTTCAACGTCTTTCATAATTTTGTTACATGTTCCATTTTCAGTTTTCACAAAGTGTACCCCCATATAGAAATCACAGTCGTAGTCCTACGTCAAAATGCTGCCGTATTTCCTACAAAATTCTAGGAAAAATTGTTCGGAATTTTGACCAGGATTCCAACGTAATTTTGAAATGAAGTCCTAAGGAATTCTGATATGAATTCGATGGGATCTCTGGGGAAAAGAAATGAAGTTCTGGAATGAATTCCTATGTTATTCTTAATACAGTTCCAAGGAAGTTGTGAGGGGAACTTTAAGAAGAATTTCTAGGTAATTTTGATGAGAATTGAATGGGGACCTTCAGGAGTACAAATTTTAATGAGAACCTCTAGAGCATTCTTATGAGAATTCAAAAAGAACTGTAAATAGATTTTAAGGAAACTGAATTCACTTGAATTCCAAGGAAAATATTTATCAAAGAATCCCTTGGAATTGTCCTCAGAAATTCCTTGGAATTTTCTAGGAAACTTCCCAACAATTTCTTTTGTATTTACCTCATTATTTGCTATTGCAATTATGTCTATAGCAAAAAAACTGAGATTAAATAAAATTGAATTCTCAGGAAACTTCCTACAAAATTCCTGGGGATCTCTGTGGAGAACTCCAAGGGATTTTTGAAGGGACTTCCGAAGTATTTCTGAAGAGAATTGCCAAGGTTTTCTGAAGAGAGTTTTTATTATAGAGTTCAAAGAAAATGGGATTAATTTTAACTAAGACTCTTTGATTCAATCAGAAATTCTCTTAAAATTCTAAGTTGAGTTTGCTGTATTCTCAAGGCTCTCCCCAAATAATTCTCATCAAATAAACTCTCCTCCAGAGCTTAAAATTATTGACTGTTTAGGCTGAGTGTGAAAGCATTGCTCTATTCAATTCATTGCTCTATCCTGACCACATGGTAACCATAACGGTAAAGAACGAGGCAATGAAAGAGCCAACAAAAACATTATGTCACTCACGAACAGGCGACTCACACCCAACGCTCATACAGCATGTAATTGAGGCATTTTTCCATAGAAAATGTACACTCAGTCATTCAAAACAAGGATTGGGTACCATCACGGAAGAGTAAAAGTGCTGACTGAGCTACTGACTGAGTGCTCTGCTGTCAGTGACTCGTTTACTTCCCAATCATTCAGACTCTCACGAGGCAGTTCATATTCATATGAAAATGACTCATCGAACCTGAATGTTTTGCGCACTGCTCTCCTCAGTATTCACTAACTATTCTCCTAAATTTCAAACAGAGTTCTCTTGGAATGGGACTATTATAAATTCCATTCAATGATTCTCAGAATTTTCAAGGAACTCTTATATGAGTTCTCCAAAAAATATCACAGTAATAGCCATGGAACTCTCCTAAGTTTATCTTTAAAATTTACCTCCAAACTTCGTTGGAAATTTCCTTGAAATTTCGTTACAATTCCTTTGAAATTTTCCTCAAAATGTTCAGAATTTTTCTCCGATTCTCCCTAATTTCTTGGACTTCTACTCACAAGATCCTTCGTGTTCTCCTAGCAACTCCCTGAGCATTAGCCTCAAAATTACTTTGAAATTTTAGTTACTTTCTAGGAATTCTCTTTGGAATTACTTTGAAATCATCCTCAGAATTCTGTTGGCAATATGCTTTGAGTCCTACTCAAAATGAGATTATACTCAGAACAACCATAGAATACCCCTTACGTTTCGCCTGGAATCTGATGTTCAACAAAATTAACTTGAAAGGAATTCTCAAATATCCATTTATGATTTCCTAACAATTATTCCAATGGAATTCTCCTCTGAATTCCCTTATCCGTTGGAGTTTTTAGGAAATTCAAATCACATTCATTAACTTAAGTCCATAGCATGCTTGGCATACACAGTTTTGCTCATTTTCTAATAACTTTGCACACAGTTGACAAAACCAAGATCTGTTTGAAGAAGTAGATAGAATGAAGTTTAAGCTTGTAATAAGTACGTACGAAAAAATTGATTTTAATTCTTGTAATAAACTGTATTTGTTTTTGCGTTGTAAAAATCAAGTGAGAAATGCTCGCTATACATCTCGGCCTTAAAGTGTAAAAATTCATTGGTGTTCATTCAAATGTTAAGATTAACCTACCCTTTGCATATCTGTAGTAAGCTATGATCCTAATTTATCAATTACTTGAAAGAAAAAAAAATTTCAGCAACTCCGTGAAAAGTTATTAACAAATGAGCAGTTGGTGTGTACAACTGTGCATGCCAAGCATGGTCCATAGGCTGTGAAACTTTTGCAAGTTCGTTGTTAATAAAAAATGGGTTCTTTGAAAATATTCATTTATTGATTTCCTTGAATATTTATTTTCATTCCAGATTTTTGAAAATATCTCCGATAAGTCCGATTTTATTAGGTGAAGGGTTTTAATATTTTAAAAGTTTTTTTTTTCAAATTAATGTCTCAGAACCCAAAAAATATTTCAAATTTCAGAATGTATGTTGTTACTTTAGGTAAATCCACTCCAGAATTATTATGTTCAATGAGTAAAAGTGAATAACAAGGTTATGAAGTTGTTTGTATTATAAAATGTTTTTCCAGATTTTTAAGGTAGTAGACACCCTAAGTAACTTGTAATAGAATTCATTAAGCTACAGGCCCCAGGCATGCTTGGCATACACAGTTTTGGTCACGAATTGCAGTGAAGCAGTAGATATAATAGAGTTTAAGCTTGTTTTAAATACGTAAAAATATGTAGATATTAATTCTATTAATAAACTGTATTAATTTTTGCGTTGTAAAAATGAAGGGAGAACTGCTCGCAGCACATATCGGACTTTAAGTGTACAAATTCATTGCTATTGATTCAAATGTAAAGATTAACCTACTCTTTGCATATCTATACTAAACTGTGATCCTAATCTATCAATTACTTTAAAGAAAAACAAATTTCAACAACTGAGTGAAAAGTTATTAACAAATGAGCAGTTGGTGGGTACAACTGTGCATGCCAAGCATGGCCCCAGGTACCTCTAAAGGTGTTATAAATCATTGATTTGAGTTTTTGTCTAATTGAGAGGCAATTTACGGGAGATATTTGAAATACCGTTCCGATTCAAATTTCGGACGATTCAAATTTCGGACACTTTCATTTTTAATTAAATATTACATCCAGTTAGAAACAAAGTAATAATGTTAGATGATCGTGGAGGGCACTAGTCAAAAAAATTTAAAATTTACAAGACATGTGGATCATATTCGACCGAGATAATCAACTTTTAAAAGTGTCCGAAATTCGAGTTTAAGTGTCCGAAATTTGAATCGGCACGGTATGTTTGCATTCGGACTGATCAGTTCAGGCAACGTACTTACTAATCTTCACGACCTTCACGATTGTGATCAGCGTCCAGAAAGAATTTACTGTGACCAAAAATGCCAATTTGCAAGTCCTGTAGTTTTCATCGTTAAAAAGACATTAAAGGTGATAATCGCATTTCAATAAATCCATAATCCCAAGAAGGCCTTCCAAGCGCCAACCGTTGCAATGCTCTTCCTTATACTAAGAGTAAATACCGAAGATATCCGATCTTCCATCCTCCGTTCCGCGGCAGCAGCTACTCGCCATGACCTTCCGATAAATGGTCATGCTTTCTCAATCCGACTTTGGTTCATAAGGCTCTTGGAATGTCACATAAACCACAATGATCACTTCATTGAACGCCCTATCGTTCCAGCAGCGTGCACCGTGCCAATACCTTGACACTGACATGCATTCCAACACCTTCAGCTCTCAACCGCAAAGCGCAGTGATGACCAATTTCACGGTTAATGGTCACCATCCTCAAAATTAACACTTAACCAATGAGCGTCGAAACTTAATGCCCGCACGCGTGGCATTTCAATCACGTTGAATTTTTTATTAACTACATCAGTGTGTAAAAGTACCGAGCTCGGCAAAGGCGAAACGAAGGTCATACCGCACAGGTTGTAACGAACAATTCAGTAGGTTCGACGAGAGGCAGATTTAATGACACCCTTCGCTAGGGGCGGTATGATTTCCGAGCTCCCAAGTTGGGATTATTGATTTCCTTGTATGGTCACACTAAATACCTTCCCTTTTTGCCCTGCTCGTCAGAACTTCCCGCCTCCGAGGAGAACATAATTCCTGCGTGAAGGTAGGCAGCAGCAATTCGAAGGAAAGTGAAGGTCATCATCACATGCCAGGTTCGTTCAATTTGTTCGATTCGATTGTCGTGGAGTTGCTTCCGTTGTGGTTGTAGTTGTCGTGAGACCGAAAAATGATTCATGTAGACATACTCTGTGTTGAAGTATGTCAACCGCTCTCCGGACTAAGGGTTTTAGACGCGCGGTCCGCGAGGAAATAATCAATTTAAGAGGTTAATTTGTTTTGATAAGAACAATGCACTGGAAGAAATTTGAAGCTTTGTTTCCAATGCACAATCGAATAACATGTAATTGAATTTTTTGTCCCAGTGACATTTGCCTTCACGAAGGTTTTTGTTTTAACCCGACAGCGGATTGACCAAGTGACATAATAATTTCCATTCATGGAGAACACTAAGCGGCATTAGCATACTATGTACATACATGTACTTTGTGAGACTTTTTGCACTTATTTGCTGCTTGCCCCGTCACTGTCGCCACTAATTTGTGCCACGGGCAAAAAATTTAAAATGTAACGCTTCCAACGACAAGCGAAACAAAAAGAGACCAGAACGAATCCCGCAACAACCTGAGTGGAACGGAACCGAAGTCCAGTTGAAAGGCTTTATCTCTGTATCGCTCCTCCGTCTCTCGACCGCATGCATGTCATCGTCGTATTGTCAACCCTTTGCCCGTCCATACTCGCTCACGAGTGTAGGTACACAGTGTACCATTTTAAGGTATTACGGCTGCTAAATACTGCGTGTTTGACCTACAGCGAGCCGCTTCCGAAGCAACCGAGCGACGACTGGTATATGTGTGTCATATCGTTACGTCAGTCCAGACACAGTTAAATTGATTGTACTCGGCGGATTCGTACATGGATGCCTGGAGGAGTTTGGATACATGAATTTTAATCTGAGATATTGGAAAAATGATTACTGACTATCCTTGCGAACAAACATATGTCTGTCGGTGTCAGGGTAGTATTTTCCGCAGAGCAATGATGGCCCGGTTGAAGGTTATGTCACCTCCGTTTCTTTAATACTCACTTCAATGAAGTGATTATTTGCTTTTTATGGCCACCAAATGGGGCTGTAGTTGATTGTGTATCTGACGGAAAGGATGGTGGAATTCTTTCGAGGATGTCTGCTCATAATATACCTATATTGGGAAGTGTTCGTTGGGGATGAATGCAAGCATAACTATTCCGCTGATCGCTGTAATAATAATAATCGATGAATCCAAGGACGGACAATGATTCCGTTTTATAATGCAGATGTGGATTATTGCCCATCAATCAAATCGTCATAATCATAATTTATAATTGACTGACCTTCTATAAAACATCCCATGCAACACTCAATCAATGAGATATGAATTTGGGATTTTCTGTTGAATTATAATTCCTATAGTTAGTTTCGAGATATTTCCTCCCAGAACTATACGAATTTTCCACAAATCGAGTAATCTGTTGAAATGTTGAACATTTTAACTGATTTGAAGCAGATTTTCAGTATCTTAATAAGAACAAATAGTAATTATAAGAAGTGATTAGAATAGTAAACACAAATTAAACTAAACCTAAATTTATTTAGAAATTCGTAAGAATTGGTAATTTTGTTCATTATTGAAAAATATTAGATCCATATTTTTTTCTAATTTCACCCTAATGGCCCTTTCCATGTTAGGGTGTTCCAAAAAATCTGCATATTTCCTTTTGTTTATGATAACGTTTGAACCATTGGTTAGATTTTTTGGGTCAACAGGTCAAATGAATGATTATTAAAACTAGCTTTTAGCAAAAAATATTAATATGGACTTCAATCGTGCTTTTCATTGAAAAACATTGATCATACTAGATTTTCTTGATTTTCATGATCTCGGGACCAAAGGCACTATTGTATCTTTAACTTTTTCTTGAAAATTGTATACACAAAGTATACAAAATTCAGTGATGTATGTTTTTTTTTTAAATTTCAGAGCTACAATTTTTCAAAAATATTATTAAACTTAACAAACAGATTAAACAAAGTTTCCTTAGTTTTCCAGGATTTTCCAACGCTAAATTTCCAGGTTCAATTGTTATGCTGGGTTCCGATAAAAATCATCTCGAAAACAAATTTCATCTACTGTGACGAGTTAATGGCTGATTAAATAATGAATATTTGAAATGAAGTGAAAATCACTGCCTTCACTTTTCATTCACTCCAGTGCGCAGTCAACTTTGTGCTTGTTAGTTCTCCGAGAAAGTTTAACGAAGGCAAGGCGAAGGCCTCTTCCTGAGTAACCGAATGTGTTTCTTTGCCCTTGCTAAGCTCCCTCATTGACGGTGTTGTGCAAGATATGTGGATAGGGAAACTAATTGTATGGTGTGGCGCTATCTGAATCAACCTGAACAGTCAAGAATTTTACGTTCTGATTATAGCTTGTATGTGAAATGCTGGTCGATTCCAATGCCAAAACTAGAGCTTATTACTATTCAATCAACTATTAAAAATTGAAACTCTTCTTTTCAAATGCTTAAGGATACTTGAATTTAAACTTTAGAAACTTAATTAGAATTCAGATAGGCAAAAGTTACTTAAAACGCCTTTATGGTTGTGTAAAATTTACCATAATGGTTGATTCATTGAACTTGAAAAAAAAACTACAATAGACAGCCCAATGGGGTTGTACGAACAGTTGACGTAGGACTACGCTCACATATGTTAACTATTTTGATCGAAAGTTATTTAAAATCCCGATAAGATTCTTTTCCAGTTCATGTGTAATTATTCTTGGGTTAGAAAATATTTCAAACTAACTCTTTCTTTGAAAATTGTGGTGGCCCTGAAAAGGGCCGTTTCGCTGGTTTGTGGCTCTGAAAAGAGCCGGTTTGTTGTGGAAATAGTTCAAGATCTCAGTAATGACTATAGCAACCATTATTCAAGGTTGCTAATTTTTAACGATCATTTGGCCATGATCGACATCATAACTTGAGCATTGTGTGTCCGGTGTATGAGCTCATATTTTAACATACGATTGAATTCACGACATCAAAACACTGTAAAATTACATTAACGGCTCCATGTAATCGTTTTGCTCAAGTCTTTTCATTGTGTTACAAATTTAGTTAATATAAAATCTACACATGTTCGTCACTGACAGCATTGTCATTGACAATTGACATGGTTTGCCTTGACTATGACTGCTAGCTCAAATGAGTGACCAAAGCATAATTGTCAATATTACCGAGTATTGTCGAGATTTTGCAGCACTGGTGGTACCTTCTATCCAACACAATTTCTCGACTGTCCTCCATCCAACTTAGCTGATTTTATTATATGTGATTGGGTCAACCATAAGCTTGTCACCTTCAGAAAATCAGCCCAATTGGCTAGAGAACAACAAAGAAATTGCGGTGGATGGACGGCACCTCCCACCGGGCTTTTCGGGGGATTCTTAGAATGGTTCATTATTGTGCGCGATCATCCTACATCTCTATAAATTCAATCAGGCAGATCGACTTTTCGTTCGGCTTCGGCTTGTTTCATTCTTCTGCGGATGTTCTTCGGCCTAACGATGACGCGCTTGATGAAGATGGCCCGCAGTGGAGTTTCTCACGATGAGCAACTGTACCCGAACAGTGTCGGTGTGGCTTCTTCACTACTTCTCTGGCTAGAGCAGGCAGCCTTGGTAGGAAGCTGCTTGCGGGGAATCTGTTAAGCGGTTCATATGTCGTGTGTTGGGCGATCGATATGAACACGTCCGAAGTTCCAAAGGAAATGCGGCTTCGGCTTGTTTCGTTTGGGACCAACTATGTGATGGCTGTGTTAGGAAAGACACCTTGTGGTCTAAGCATATGTATGGGAAATTTTGATGCTACCCATTGTAGGTTAATTTTTTAGCCGTTTAACTATTTTTATTATTTGTACTATATGCCACAAAATTGCTAAATGAAATCCCCGTCGAATGGCATATTGTATGACATATTTCACATTAATGCTTTGGAGAAATATGCGTTCACAATCTTTCATAATTTCCATGTTCAATTTTCGGTGTTCAAAAAGTGTACCCCCATAAGAAATCACAGACGTAGTCCTACGTCAAAATTAAGTCCGAGACAAATTATTTGAGGACATTTCTTTTTTTGAAATGCTGGGAATTGGTTTTTTTTACTCTCGGACAAGTAAAGTTTTTAACATGTGACTTGTGCAAATTTACAAGCTTTTGAGACTTCGGAGGAGCTAATCCGCTGCCTGACGGAGGTAAATAAATATTATAAAGTTAAGTACCTTTACCATTCTGAACCAGACAGGAAATTGAGTCCGCTGAACTGTCTCGCCTGTTGCTGCCGTATAAAAACCAGTGAAACACAACGTAGCGTCAGGCTGCGTATTCTGGACAAATTATACGAACTCCGGGACTTGAAAATATGATTAATCAACAAATTAAAAAATATAATTCAATAACTCAATAAAACTAATAAATATTTTAAGAAATTTCTGAATGATATTCTGATTCCCTGATATTCCCAGGATTTTTCAGGCATTTTTAAAATCCCGGTCAAAAAATTAAATAACTTATACAAATTTCAATAACAAAAAACTACATTTTCAAAGATTAAAAAAAAAAAAATTTCTTTGAAAGCTCATAAAAAATGCCAACTTTTAAGATATTGTTCACAATAGACACTTTAAAATGGACCAAAATCGTGGAAAATATACTTTTAAAGAAATGTTTCAACTCTTTTTTCACCCAATATTTATGTCATTTGTGCATAGGAAACGGTTTTCTGGACTAAAAGATATGATCTGCATAAAATGTGATCAAGCATTACGAGGTATTATCTGATGGGCAGACTATTTTGTTTACTTCGGATGCCTTATGTGTTAATCATTGAATCCATGGTGACAAGCAAATTCTGATTGATGAAAAATTTCCGTTTTTGTTATATACATTTAAATTAAGTATAAAGCCGAATACGATTGAGACGAATAAATTAATAGGTTAAATGGGTCATTACTAAGACAGCAGCATTTTATCCTGGATCTTGAATTTGCTTTTGCGTTCGAAGTCTTCATTATTTCTCTACGTGTTAACCATCTTGAAAATTCGTTTAAAACTCTGTAAAGGAATGTATTTGAATGTTCTCAAGCATTTCCTTTAGAATCATTTCCCATCACAATGTTCTTTTCAGAGTTCAGATTGGAGTAAATTTGAATTCGTCTCTGGGCATCCCTTGACAATTTCTTCATAACAGTCCAGAAATTATCTGCAGAACTCTCCAAAAAAAAAAAGAGAGAGAGAGAGAGAGAGAGAGAGAGAGAGAGAGAGAGAGAGAGAGAGAGAGAGAGAGAGAGAGAGAGAGAGAGAGAGAGAGAGAGAGCTTCTTTTTAAATTAAATTTAGTTCTCCGTAGAATTTCCATGCAATTCACCTCAGAACTGTCTCTTAATTTTACTCAGAATAATCATGGAGATCTCATATAAATGCTTCTGAAAATACACTTGGAATCCTCCTTAAAATTCCCTGAAAACTCTTGTCGAGATGCCCTGGAAATTATCCGCGTAATCTCCTTAAAACTCTTCGCATAATTCATTTCCTAACTTAATGTTTTACTATGATCTGCACTCTCACAATTCACTTGGAGTTCTACTCAAAACTCTCGTAAAGCTCATCCCAAAATTCACACAAATTTTCTGTGAATTACTTTGATGTTATCCCTTGAACTCATTCTAAAAAATTCCCTCGAAAATGCTAAAATTCTTTTACACATTATTTTAAGTGACTTCTAAGTGATCTTAGAAAAGGTCAGGGTCCAAAATCTTGTGTTTCTCGGAGAGAGGACAAAGTATATTTATTCCCGATTTGTCATCGAATTTCACGAACTATTCCCGGTTTTTTTTTTCCGGTGTCTTCGAGTTCCCGCCTTTTTCCAGGTTTTCTCGATTTCCCGGTTGATCGTTTGTCACCCTGTGGATCCTCCGGAATTCATATTTGTAATTTTCAAAAATTCTTAACAAGTAAAAGCATCGTAGATGCACGTCGGAGGCTTTATTAATTAAGCCCAGAAGCCTTATTTGTTTTCCTTGATTTGTTTTTCCGTCGATCTTGTTTTCCGTACTAAGTACCAATGCTAGCGACGCCAGGGAGGTAACTTCTACACCTGGACCCTACCTATAGACCCATCAACTCATGGATCAAGTACCAACGGTTTTTACTTCCCCGGCGTGATCAGAGATTTTATGCCTCAGAAAATCCCGACGATCTACTTGATCTACTTCATAGGTTTTATAAGTTAACTCCAGAGCCTATGAATTGAAAGGTAACCATTTAAAAGCTTACAGGAGTTCTGTTCGACTCATTTGGTTTCCGGAGTTAAGTAGAACAGTATAAGATCTCTGAAGTTAACTTTAATGTGATACTCTAAGGAAGCCTTAGCGTGAAACTTCAAAGGCACAAATGTCAGCTTTAACAAAACATACAAATTTGAAATTTGTGCCTTTAAAGTTTCACGCTAAGGCTTCCTTAGAGTATTACTTTAAAGTCATCAGGAATCTGTATCCAACCCATAAGTCTTCGGAAAATGTTTCGAGAAATATCTGGTCTTTCAAGGTGACTCATAAGTCACAATTGAGCCTTCAAATTTACTCCATAAGTCATCTTTTTATAGAGTTTTTGGTAATTTTCGAGAAACTAGAACTCAAAAGGGCTGCATGTCTTTGGTAATATTGATCTGACTGGACTTCCTCGTTGATGATAAACTGTTTAGATTTCCTTCTTTTAATCACTGTCAAGCAGTTCCATGCAAAATCTTCCTAAAATCTGACGCGAATCTTTTCGATTTTAATGGAACTTTGTCCATGTTTTCAACAGGAGGGATTATTAATCTGCCATAGCTATTTAGACCATTTTGAATAATGCGTCATATTCATAAGGGCGTATTAAATCAGAATGTTTTAAAATATACGCATAGGTTGAATGATTTTGATCATATCAATAAGCCGTCTGAAGTAATTTTATCGATTATTTTCTGATCTTCGGAAACAAATATTGTCGGAACTGGAGAATCGTGAGATAAAGGGTGTTACGATAAAAATTGTGTCGACTTAAACTTGACGCATTTATTTTAATCGAGCATTGAAAAAACCTTAAAACCCTTTTTTTGTAGGTGTGTGCGTGCAGAATGAAGCATCTATTTTGATTATGACATTTGCTCTTCAGTTATCAAAATGGCGCCCAAGCACGCGCGTCGCGAAACTCAAAACTCCAAACTCCTCCACGCCGAGTAAGCGAAATCGCCAAATAAACAGTCACCAACGTAATAAAAGTGTTCGGGGAACGTTTGCCACCAGCCAGGAAGCCTGGATTAGGGAGAAATCGAAGCCGGAAGCCACAACGACGACAAAAAGAGTGGCCAGCGGAACCTCAACCTCTCCGTCCGAGTTGTCACAAACAAGCAGGGAGTGTCGTCTACAACCCAGCTAAAAAAATGAGCCGGACTGTCGTTTTATAAGAAGGTAGTGACTCCAAATCGCGCAGGAAACAAAAAAAAAACTGGCCAAAACACGATCACGGAAGCTGTACACGACGATGCTGACGTAACCTACGTCAAGGCAGACCTCAAACAGCTTCGTGGGCAGTAGTTTTATACGGCAATCGGAAGGGTAAAGCAATATGAAACTGTCGAAGTTAGCTAAAAAATAACTGGTTTGGCAACATTTTCATTGCAATTGGGATCGTCAACCAGGGAATTTACGTGAACGAGTGTCTGGAAAAACGTTCACTGCCTTTCCTGAAGCAACACGATTGTTCCGTGCTGTTTTGACCGGATTTGGCATCCTGCTATTACGGAAAAAGCCACGGATGTGGTGCCCAAGGACAAGAACCTTCCCAACACGCCAGAGCTACAACCAATCAAAAAATATTGGGCCATCGTCAAGCGGAACCTGAAGAAGACCCAAAAAACTGTTAGAAGAGAGAAGCAGTTTAAGGCAAAATGGCGTTCTGCGGCCTTCAGTGGACGAAATGGAAGTACATAATCTGCTAACAGGAGTTAAATGAAAGGCCCGACAATTCGGATTCAGTCAACTAGAAGCTTCGTTAAATAATTTTTCCTGTATTTTATACTAATTAAATTTAAAAAAGAAAAAAATAATTTGATTTTATTTATACGCATTCTTGTTTGACCAAATTTTGATCGTAACACTCTTTACGTTAGAAAAAGAGCAAAGATTAACGATATTTGAAAAAAATCACCATTCAAATCGCTGCATATCGAAAACAATGTGACTTAGTAAATCTTTATAGGTGCTTTTTTATTGTAAATTTGGTGTACCTTCATTATATAAAGTCAAAAAAAAAATTGGACCATGTTTTGGATATTTTTACTTTAGTTTTATTAAAATCATTACTTGTTTGTCCATAATTTGCCCATCTTGACCTATAGTGCAATAGATGGCATTAATTGTCCCCTAAATATATCAAAAAAATAAAAAATAAAATATATGTAGTGTTCAAAATTTTTCTTCAAATAGTCCCAGCCATTACCTACAACATTTTCGAAGACACCAAAGTGATTGAACTAACAGTTTTCTGAAGATAAGGAAAGTTTCTGCAAATGTTCAGCCAAATAAAAAATAAATCGGTTTGCGAATCGGTACGGAACCACTCAGGTGCAAAAGTGTATATTTATTTCACGTTTTAAAATAAATTTTGTATACAATCAACAGTTTTTTAGATTTTTCTTCTTCGCATTTCAAGCTTATTGCTTATCGCATATTACCTTATTCCGTGCTCTCAACTTAGTGTTCTAGATGCACTTCCACAGTTTTTAATTGAGAGCTTTCAATGCCTATACCATTTCTGCATTAGTATAATTGTGTGCAAGTACTATGCCCAAGAAATTTCCCAACACAAAAAATTCCAAGACCGGACCAGTTATCGAACCCGTGGCTGGGTTGTAGCAGCTAAGGGAGTATTTGAGCGCTCTTTTTAACTATGACTATGAAAATTAATATTCCCCCTGTCTAAAACATAGACAAAGTTTTATTTGAATCGGAAAAACTAAAATATGGTCACTTAACTCTTTCGCGTGGAACTGCGCGATATATTAATTTGTATATGTCCAGTACATATTGTAAAAAGATAGATCGAGATATAATATTTTTTTCTAATCATGAAAACCCAGAATCTTCAAAAAATATCTTACATAGTGTCTGTTAGGAGCAACATTTTTAAAATTCAGTATGAATTCAGGGAATCTAGGGTTATTCCATCTCCAGTCCATCAACATCGAGCCTCTTCGATTTGAACCAAAATTATTAGGTCCACTTATTTTAGGCCAATGCTAAAAAATCTTAAATTTTGTGCCAATCGACTCTGGTTACAGCCCCAATTTTTAGCGATTTTTAATACACACCAGTTTTAATTTTAACATATCTCTATAAACAATAAAGATACAAACAAAATTGGGTAACTTTTTAACAGTGTTACCAACCCTGCGATTTTTTCATTAAAAAAAATGTAAATCTCGAAATACCCACCCTTTTTTTTTATTTTTTAAGGCATCAAAGCGTACAGCATACCTTTTTACTTGAGAATCACTTAACGAGAAAAAAAAAACAAAATATGTTTCGTTTAGAAGGGAATGAATTTAAAAGATTACAAGTTTTTACAAATGATTCATTAGTCAAAAACGCATTGATTTAGAAAGTGGGTGAATTCTTGAAAGATACTCAAAACGATCAAATCTGTGAGTATGCTGAAAACCTGACATTGTTTTTGAAAGAACAATCAAATGCTGAGCTGTGATTTTTTGTACTGTGTTGCCATCTTGTGATTTTTGCAATTATCAATTTTATTCGGTGATTAACTTTTTCATTATTTTGGGTTCTTTATGTCCGAACTACATAGCCTAGTCTGCAAATTAATTCGCCAAGTGTTCTATGTTCTGACGATTGTTTTAGTTTTGTAAGATATTTAGCTCATTTTTCATTTTAGGGGGACACCTGTTGGGATCTCTAAAAAAGTGAATTTTTTGGTAATTTGTTTAGAATATTACAAAAAATTCAATCACTTCGGGTGTTCAGTATGTATGTTCAGTAACATTTCAGCTTCATTTTCGAAAATTTGCAGCTCAACATATAAATTTTTCCACTGTTGGCAGCCCTGCAACCAGACAGATGCAGGCAATGTTTTTTCGCTTGCAGGACAGCGTTGTCAGCACTGAAACATCGGCGAAAAGAAATGATTGGTGTTTTTCATTAAAATATCTAAAATCTAATTTTTAGTTTTCGTTGAAAACACCGCTACTCAAATGCGCGTAAACAATCGAAAAGTTTGAATATCCGAAAAATCCTATGTTAGATTTTCTATAATTCATGTTTACATCGCGAACAGAAGAATCAAGCCACACTTAGCATGCAATACCAGAACAACTACTTTGTCAATATCCATGGAAATATGATGATACAACTTTAATTCCTCCACACTCAACACTACTAAATATTCAACCTCAACTTAGAATATGCCCTGTCATCATTTTATGGCAGGAAACAAGCTGGCAACACTGCTCAACCACACCCGCACCTGGGAGTAATATGTCCTTTCTCCGAACAGAGAATGCACTTCATTGAATGCATAAAACATTTGCATTCTTTCCTTCACATCGATTATCTTCGAATCGATGAATGCATACCAAGAACAAGTACACCGTCCGTGTGTCGTCGGCATCACTTATCCATATAAAAGATAATTGAATTATTATGACAAACAATAATTCAATTACGTGACGATATACACCACAGATTCGTCGCTGAACGTCACGGTGAAGTTAAGGTTTCAAAAAGCCACGACCCGGAGGTCATTGATCCACCACCGGACAGGTTGTCGCCCGTCTTCGATCTAATCAAACGGAATTGGAAAACTGGTCCCGTTCACCATTCGTTTGTTCGATTCGGTTGCTGGTAGCCATTACAGCACAGCTTGTTGCCTGTCCAATTTTTCCATCTCAGGGTCGTAAAATGTTCCCTTCCCTCATTGTGGGAAGTCGGGCTGCGATTAGTTGCGCTTAGAGAAGGGCCCAACAAAAAACACATGCTGCTACCTGTTGCGCACACGATCATAACAGGAAGAAGACCTTCCGGAAGGAAGAACCGCTGTTACGCAAAGCTGTGAGCAAAAGAGACAGGACGACGACGACGAGTGGAATCCGTGCAAAGGTTGAACCTTTTGCTGAACTACGTCCGTTACTTCCGCCCTTTTGGGTTTTTAAATTTTGCTTTGTGCATTTTCGGTGCTGATGCGAACGGATGAGTACCTGTCAAAATTTGTTGTTGTTTTTCGTTGGATAATCTGAAGAAGACGACGACAAATCCATAATGCATTTCTGATGTAACCTGATGAGAAGTGCTGTTAGATTCGAGGAAAAGATCAAATTATCTTAAAAGCGACTGCAAGTCCCTGATGCATGGCTCTCTAGATTGAAGGTGACACTTCCTGTCAACGTCTTCATCTTGTACAAACTCCTCCGCACTGCAGACAGAAGCATCCCCCGGATGTCACCGTGAACTGCACGGAACATTAATCTTTCGTTCTCTTGTTTTGCCCTGTTCCGTGCAATTCGGACCCCCATCATCATCAGAGTATCAAATGAATTTGCCACTGTTGTTATTGAAGACGTATACACAGCGAAGAGTGACATTAATGCAAACCGACAGCGCGGAAAACGATCCTCGACGTTTCTCGCGACTCGCATTCGTTCTACATAACTAAGAATCGAGTCCGGTGCGTGACCGGGGACACGTTTCGATCATCAAACGTTTGTTTGTTGACAACAGCAATAACGACAATCGTTGACGTCGTCTCTCGTAAGTGCGACTACAGTTAGGTTATTTGCAAATAAATTTGATTTTTTTTTTTTAAGAGCAGCTTCGATTTTACGCCTATGAATATTCAGCCATCCCAAAGCCATCGACTATTTTTTGCGCTGCAAACTAATTTTGCATCATTTAGTGTTTTAGCAGCAGTTTGAATTCTCTTACACCTAAGAAACATTCGTTGGAAATTTGCCCCTCGCACATATGGGTGGAATTGGATGAAAACAGTCGTCCATGCATTATTCATCGCAGGAATTAACCGTCTCTAAGTCGTTCGTACGGACCAATTTCCTTGAATCGCACAGCCTTCGCACCTTCTGCTTTCGCAGACGGATTGCTCGCGGGCGCACTCTATTGTTCGAAATGTGTCACTGATCACGACTTTTGTTTTTATTTTTATTTTTATGTCAGTCTCCGAGTCAATTTCGCGCGCGCAAAAAAATTAAGTGCGCGGGCGGAATACGATGCATTGTTTTACGCTATCGAACCGGCTCTCTGTTGTATTCAAGAGAAGGTATACAACAGCCCACCTTATGTTTATGTCGTTACATTTGATTAAGCTTAATTATAACATGCGTGAAACAATTTCGATGATGGATATGTATTGCAATCGCGAGGAAGCGCGTCTTGGTAAGCGAGGGGTAGGACTAGTGTTAAAGCTTGGCCATCTTGAAACAAGACTTGATGATGAAGATTTCAAATTTTTGCACGGCGAGGAATTCATGAACAAAAGCAACTAACGAATTTTGAATGTGACGTGGCCAGAGATTAAACCCATGATGTTCTGCTCAGTAAGCAAAAGCTGTCGCTCTAAGGCCACAGAGCCTCTCATATCACATCACACCTCCTATGATCGAGTTTTTGTTGTTAGAATTTAAACCCGGCACCGACGACGACGACAAGTTTCGCGAAATACATGATAAGCAAGCAATGTAACTCTAAAATCCCTTAATGTGAAGAGGTCTGTGATTGATTCCACAATGTTATGTCTAGTTAGCAAAAATGGCTATCTAAGACATGCGAGCTCGTCATTTCACAATACACCCAGTTATGATCGTATTGATTGCTATAGCTATTCAAACCCAACAACCATCCACAAGTTGGTCAGTGATTTGAATCATGTTTAAATTCCCGGTTATTTCCCGGTTGTTGATATTCAGCGAAAAACTAAATAGAACACATTTTTTAAGATATTTTTGGGAAAATCATTGGTTGAGGATTAGTAGAAACCAGTAATACTGGCAACCAGGACATGTTCCACAGCAATGCAACAGTAGTATTCCCGTTCTTTCAAACAGCGATCGGTATAAGTTTTCTTGATCACTACGGCGCAAGCTAGATGATGATAGGACTGATCGTACGCGATTGGTATTTCTCGGTTTTTTTTTAAACTAGTTCGTTTATTTACTAGGCTCAGTCATGTGTGACACTTTGCGGAGCCAAATATCAGTAATGCTTGAATTTACATTTTAAACAGCAGTAGTTCTATGTTAGTATTGGGTACCAATTACTCGTGGCGGGCTCGAGGTTAATGGGTAACAATTTCGATTGGAAGGGGCTAGGTAGGAAACTGGTTTCTGAAGCCTCCTTCAGAACTCTCGGACGGTTGACCAAATCCTGGCTGGGCAGCGGCAAGCAGCACAGAAACAGAAGGATAATAAGACCGGGACACAATGGCTGGACATTATTTGGAAAGGAGGGGATGGTCACATCAAACTCTAACATCAGACAAACAAAGGAATTCGTAGATCGCCTGCATGGAGGGAAGATCACGGGTTCCCAATACATGTCTTACTTTACGGAAGGGTTGTCTACCTCGGGACACAAAGGTATCCAACAGTTGTGCTCTGGAGGCGTCATTACCCGGGCAATACCAAACTGCGTGATCGATGTCATCATAACCGTTTCTGCACCTACATATATTGCTGTCAACGAGGTTTATTCTGTAGAGATGTGCGTCTAGCGAATAGTGGTTGGACATAAGTTTTAACAACACGCGAATGAATCCCCGACTTACGTCCAGACCTTTGAACCATGCTCTCGAAGAAACATTTGGAATAATGGAATGTAACCACCGCCCAAGAGAATTACTTGTCCAATCGTTTTGCCAACTTAAAAGAGAACTCTGACGTACTACGTATTTCTCGTTGTTTTCATGTTTACCACTGACCCTTGGTATCGTTATAATATACCAGGGCACAGTAAATTAGCTTCCGATCGTGCCCCCAAATAGAAGCAAATAAACCGTTTTTCTATCGGATTCCGTCGGTCAATAAAAGGTTTAGAATAACCGATACCGGTAAGAACATTATTTTCAGAAGCAAAGCTACAGGCAGACATGGAAAATCATTTGCATTCATTTCGTGCATTCATTTACATTCATTTGACCCTAACTTTTTTCATCATCAGAATTCCGCAAAATGATGTACAAAGCTTTTGTAGATTTTGTTATCAGCTACAATTTTTGTTAAAAATTCAAATCCGTATCTCTTATGCATGACGAACCAGAGCAAACAGAATCCACTACTGTTTTTCAGTGAATGTATTTTACATTCACTGAAAAACAGTAACGAGTTCTGCTCGCTCTAATTCGTGATGCATAAGAGATACAGATTTGAGTTACAGGCAAAAGTTACTAAAGCTCTATACAGCTACTAAAGCTACTAAAGCTCTATACATCATTTAGTGGAATGCTGTTGATGCAAAAAGTTAGAGGCAAATGAATGTAAATGAATGCATGAAATGAATGTAAATCATTGTCCATGCCATGCCTGAAGTATTTTTTTAAGCGTTCGATTTTACATTTACTACTCACTCACACGCATACAACATCAGAAACGACCAGTAGCTTTAGCGAGTCGTACTGATTTCGTTCGTATTCTCATTGATTCTATTTTCTTCGATGAAAGCAGAATTTAGTAAACAGACAGCTGAGCATTTTTTGACGAAGGATTATATCATTTATTATTATTTTTTTTTTTGACGTAGGATTATTATTTTACGTAGGATTACGTCTTTCGGCAACAGTTTGGGGGTTGCAATTTCAAAAATCCAAAATCGACCGCGTTACGAAAAGTGGTCAGGTTTTAACCACTCTTTTAACTGTGTCAATAGTGGATGGATTTTAATTCTAAACAAGCCAATCGATTGGACATTTTTCTACGAATCTGCTAAAATTAACACTTTATCAATTATCTATAGGTCACTATTGAAAATTATTCAAATGTCCAATGCCGATCAAAATTATCACCGATTGCCTGCAAAAACGCTTCAATGACTTATACTAATGATACAGATGAAGTTTACACATTGTAGATGAAATACGCGTATCTGTCAAAGATAAGCAATTAAGGCAGTGGAATTAAATAAAAATACTAACCCTATTTTATTTATTTCTACAGGTATTCTACTATAGACGCCCACATTCATCCGGATTCAACAAAATAAGAACATCTGGAATTATCAAAATTAGCAATATCATTACAGTAGACTGGTTTTTAACAGGGTTTTTCCACTCACTTGCTATAAAAACATATTTTTCGGAATTAGATGATAAAATAATATGTTGTACTTGTAAGTAACGAGAAGAGGGTTTAAAGAATGTGTTTGACTTATAAAACCTGTCAATTTTGCTTTCAGAGCGTCACAATAAGCGATCTTATGATTCGTAAGCGTTCACTCAGAGTGAGCACTCACGAGTCGTAAAATTGCTGATTGTGACGCACTGAAAGCAATATTGACAGATTGTATGTGTCAAACACGTACTTCACGTCCTCATCTTGTAACTTACAAGTACTAATTATCACTATACCATCTCATGATTTCATAATTCTGAAAAACATTTTTTTATAGCAAGTGAGTGGAAGTAACCCTGGTTTTCAAATTTGATCTTTTTTTATTGCGTTGGTTTTTCTGAAATTAAAAACAAATTCACACGCTTAGAAGTTCACATCACCAACAAAACTTTGAAAAAAAATGTATTTAAAATCAAGAACAACTTGTGAAAAGGGCATACAAGCTTTTTGTAAACAAACCTTTGTTATGCTCTTTTCTCGCCACCCATATGACATCTACGCAAACCATTAACATCGCCGGGTAGGGGAAACTTTCCCCTTCCCGATGATATTGTTGGTTTGCATGAGCGACCCTCGGTTGGTGAGAAAAGGGCCTACAAAGGTTTGTTTACAAAAAGCTTGTATGCCCTTTTCACATGTGGCTCTTGAAATGACATCCCCAGTAATTTTGTTCAACATTGATAAATTCAATTAAAAGCCTATAAAAATGGCAGCACTGTTCGTTCAAAACAATTCAAATGACCGAAAGCCACTATAACCAAACAACGGCAGACGTTACCAATAACAACGCACTATTATAAGTGTTGGCGACGAGGTTAAATGAGGAAGACAGCCATCATCAATCCCAGCAAGAGACGACGACGACGACAAGCAAAAGTGCATATCTTCAAATTAACAATCGTGACTTGTCGTCACCGCTGAAGCATCGATCGTCGTCTCCTCAGCAATCATATTGTATTATGGGACACGCAAAGGCCATTCGTCTCCTCCATAGCTGTTTTCTCTCCTACTAACAACCTTCGCATTAGTTCAGCTATGGCTGCATGCATAATTTACGACATCGACGACGACGACAGGGGAGAAGATATTCAAATTTTCCCTAAAAAACTGATAAGGTGTCTGGTAAACAAGCATCTGTTTTCAACTGTTATGGTGTTTTCCGTTTTCCAGAGTCGTTTCTCTCCTACACGCTCTTACACCACTCTTCCAGCTCCAGACTACTCGCGGGAGTCGTTCGTTCCAAGGTGAGCAAGATTTAGGGCTTACCTGGAAGAAAGGAGAAAAAACGGAGAACAGACAAAAGAAAAACATTAGTACAAATTGCTGTCAAAAAGGCGAAACAATAATAAAAAATGACTGATTGGGTTCTAAAATTGTCTACCACCGCGCGGTGCACCATCAGCAGATCGGTTTGGTTTTACGATACTAAACACGCTGGGGATTTTTTGTGCTACTTTATGACCAATGGCCAACGAAGCAGGTTCAGCATTTCGAGGGACTAATCCACACTAATCGTCGTCGTTGCACAGCATGCAGTGAGGCTACTTGATTTATGACGTTTAATGGCTGATCCCGAGTAAAGAATTCCTATCGGGGTCATAACATTTATTATACAAATATAGTTTACATAATACGAAATTTGCGTAAATGCTCTGAATATCATAAAATTTACCGTTAGAAAGGGTACATGTTCATAATTGACATGCAAATTTCCGCATCACAATTATTATTATTTTATTCGGGCGCCTATTTCAGCGGAAAAATTGCTCTCATAAGATTAATGCATTAAACCGATCGACGTGGTCAGGATCTTGAAACACCGGAAAATTATATCGACCATACCACCGTGAACGCAAACGCAAATTGGAAGGAAATGTTGCACCACTTTTTTCACTTCTTGGATTTTTACCCAGGCTCGGAAAATAAAAAAACCAGTCAAGTGGTTATATTGGCAAATGTACCTCCCATACGTATCGTATGAGAGGGCCCTAATATCAAGCACAACCCAGTCAGTGGTCGAGCGGTGGTCATTGAACGAAGGAAGATAATTATCCTACACAGGCCGACAAGCCAAGATCGAGATGAATTGCGTGCGGTTAGAGCAACTTTGTTTCAAAATTTTATCTTTTAACGAACATACGGTAGCTACCTATAATCCAAATGACCCAGTAGGCGCAGCAAAGTGGGATCGGTGTTAAGCAATTATACTCTTGGCCTACTACTTGGGACCCGTAAATTGGCGTGTTGTGCAGTGGGATAATATAAAAACTTATGTTTGTGCAATTATTTCAAATGGAAGTGGTGTAAAGTTGTTTTTTTTTGATAAATGGTTTTTCTCAGGATGAAGATTTAACCATTTCAAATCCATTTTTTGTTTGTAAACAAGTAGTTTTTCATAAGGTCTGATTAAAAAGTGATGGGCGGAATGCCATCAGGTTGTGAGATCGTATAATTAACTATGATCATTTGACCAAATTATTCAATTTGAGCTTTTCCCTACACTAATTTATTTTTTATTTTTTATTTATTAATTTATTAAATAATTTTTTTTCGACCCATGTTATTCATTGTTTTGCCCTCGTCTATTGAACCTATTTGAGTGATGAGAAAACAGGTCCTTTAACTATCACGAAACGAAACTTTCTATCATGTGCTTTGTTGTCATTTCCCAATGGAATCATTTGACGTTTTGACATTTGCCAGTTCTATCTGAGTTAATCAATTTAGTGTTATTTGACTGTCATGAGGCTGATTTGTCTTAAGTATTATTTGTGAAGTTGAAATTAGTCGAAGAAGATCATCAAGTAATATGCATCACTTTGACACTATAAGGGCGTATACACCGCTTTGAAATCGTTAGGGCAAATCCACCGCTGATTTCAATCTTCAATCGTTTATCAGGATGGCATCTGCATGCAATCGCAGCGCAAAAACGGCCATATCAGATGAGGATCACATCGAGTGCTTGGATCCTGTGAGTAGATCTTACATGCAAAATGTGTCAAACTGAACTGCTCATTAAAACAGTGGATATTTTTTGGATGTCAATCGTGTGCGTTACACTGATGAAGATGACCCGTTTCAAGGACACCATTTCCTCATTTGGCCAACCAGTTTTGGCTCTAGCTGACCAGCATTCTGATATAATAAAAAAAAACTGAAGCTGCTTTTCAAGAAGGTGAACGCGCCTGGTGCCACCGGTACGAGATTGAGATCGGGTGAGCCAAACAAGAAACGTCACCCTAAATAGCACGCTAGTTCACAACATCTAGTTGGCGGAACGAAAACGCTGACGAGGAACTCTGTTTTAACCGAGACAGAGATCTGCGGTGTTCGACAAAGTTGTAGAACAGCTCATGTAAAGCATCTTTGCTCTATGTCTAATGGTTCACGAACTATACATCCAGGCCAAATAGGGAAAAAATTGAAAAATTGAGTCGACCTTCCCCGATTTGCATGATACTTTGCATAATTGCGTTATGTAAAATCATTCACATTTCTGTAAATATTCCGCCATTCCAATCCTGTTTTTTTTTTTCAATATGGTGTCTTTGACATTTCATAATAAATTTTGGAATTTGTGATCGAATTGTCGTCTGAGACAAAGTTGTTAAGAAAATAAAGTCTTTCTGGGAAGTAAGTTCGAGAAAACATAAATAAATTGACAACTGAAATACCGTATTTTGATTTTTACAATTATTTATTTATTAGATTTTTAGCCGAAGACTAGTTCATCTCAAATATCTCAATAAGTATAAAGGGTAAATGGCTCTACTGTTGGCCTATGGATCTAAGATTGGGCCCATCGCTAAAAATCTGCTATTTATCAATTTTATCTGATAATGATACATTGGGATAGTACTAATGGATATTTTTGGTCGCTATTGAAAATTTAGTCGATTGCTGAATTTATGTATGGGCCCAAATTAGGAGCATTTAGGCTGATATTACATCCATTTCCCCTACCTATTCAATATTTATTTATTTTTTAAATAAGGCTCTAGAAAAATGTAAGCTTGATGAGTTTTTTTTTTAAACAATGGACACTTGAAAATTGACAAAAATCGTAGAAAATCAACTTTCGGTAATATTTTTAAACTACTTGTTAACAAACTTTTTTATGTATGAAGAGCTTTTTGAGTGTGTTGATTTATTGATGTTAATGCCGTAATAATTGCCTATCCACGCCAAATGACAAATCGGTAAAACGCGATGTTCTCCGATTTGCATGAATTTTTGCATGTTTGTTAGGGGCTGTTTATTAACTACGTAGACAGTTTTTTGGGATTATTGTCACCCCCCTCCATACCCTGCATAGACAATTCTCCATATACAATTTTCAAAATTTGTATGGGCTACTACTTGTAGACTTTCATTAGTGCCAAGTGGTGTTGAGTACTTGGCACTGATGTTGAAGATCGAGTTTTACCGATTCGTCATTTGGCGTGGAACTGCTTACATATTTTTAATAGCGGTGTGCGGTGACTTCTAAAAAATCGGGTTTCTAGAGCAAATTCTTATACATTGATTTCTCTTATACAGTATAGTATATGTGTATATTTTCAAAATTTTATAGCGACCATTTATGCCGAAGCAACTCATTGTGTAGTTGGATTCGCTAGAGGAGGAATTGTTTAAAAATGACTAGAGAAAATTAAGCATCGGGAATGCGCTCCCGGATATATTGATTTGGTGAGTACGTTCCAGTTGAAGATTGTTCTCTCTAAATAACCCTTTTTTGAATACATATCATTAATCAAACATTATTATATGCTGGGTTTGGGGGGCAGCCTAAGGGTTTCAAAGGGTTTGTAGACTGGACAAGGGTTTGTGGATTTGCCAGTCCCTTGTCACGTGTTGATAGACGTACATCTTGTCGTTTGTCTTCCAAAGGTCTTCAATGAAGTTGATTCACCCTGCTGCAACAAACCATCAGGCAGAACTTTACAACCAGTGAAGTATCTGCAGTTATAGGTAATGCTTGCACTGATGGTGGGTTCTATTCACATCACATCACATCACCATTTATGCCGAAGCAACTAAGGTGCTATCTCTTTTTGTTTGTAATGTATGAACAGTTTTCAGTTAAAAATACTTACTTTTTAAAAGAAAATTAAATGAGTTAAACAAGAACGAACATCACCGTTTTTTTTTCACCGTAGTAAAATAAAATCATAATCTTTCAAATGCAACTAATATCATAAAAATGAGATAGCAAATAAGCTGCAAAAATGTGAGCCCATAAAAATTTAAAAAAAGTGTCTACAACACGTATTTTACGAGAAATCATTACGTAAAAGTTACTTTTTTTAAAAGCCGATTTTTTAGGGGCCACCCTAAGTTGCAAATTAAAAATCAGCATAAATCATGAACCATTCGAAATAGAAAATTGCTTCGTTCTGAAAAGTTGGTTCAAATAACTTGTTCTACAATTTTACACTGGTCTATCTCGAATAATTAAAAAGTTGATATTTGGAAGTCATCAACTGTATGGACAACCCTAATGTATGGCACATAAAAAGATTTTGTGTATTATTATTAATTTATTTGATAAGGCTCAACCGAATTAACTTTAATCCAAGGATTCTTGTTCACTATACAATACATCTTAAAACTATAGTCAAAAAGGTACAACGCAATAAACATTTTATCTTCCGCTATCCAATAAGCCTCCTCCATCAGAACGGGAGCCGCTTTCAGTGGTTTCATTGTATGGTAGATTTGCCAACGGGGGTCAGAGCGCTTCCATTGCAGCAATGGACGCAAAACGTGGTCATCACTCACACATTCATCACGAAACGGTTGCTTTCCAAAGTCGACGGAGGACCACACAATGGTTGCTGCCGAGTAAACAGACAATCACGTGACACACATTGAGAGTGGTCTGTGTAGTGTTCACTCGGCTGTCGACAGAAGAGCCGAGTGATTTGATTTGGGATGTACGATTTTCTTACGTTCTTTTACAGGGGAGGCAGGGAATCTCAGAAATACCTTACGACATCATGAAGAATTCAGAACATGTTAACACTTCGAATACGATGCCTGCGAAAAACGGCAAGTTTGAAATGACATAGCATAGCAATTTGTTGATGAATTTCAAAAATTGTGGTACCGTAAAACGGGGTAACATTGATAGTTTTTTAAAGTATATTCTAAATATTTTTTCCAGCACTGAATGTTTTTCAAATTTTGTAATTTTAAAACAAGTACTGAGGATCCAAGAGTTAATTCGTTAGTAATATGTTGAACAAAAATTAAAGCATTTGCACTATTTTTTTAGTTTTGTGACCGAACTTCAGTATTTTGATTTGGGGTTACTTTGATAATGCTCGATGAATGTAGAAAAAACATGAGTGACAGTCAAACAATTTAGTTCTTTAAATATTATGTTTTGAATGAATACAACATTGAATTTGTGATGGCTGTATCGGAAATACATTTCATAAGTGATGGTTTGAGTGCTTTTTCAAAAAGGCGAAAAACACGAAAATGGTTTTTTAATATTTTTGTAAAATATGTAACACATAGGGGAAAAGTTGGCTTAGGCAACACCTTAACCTATTATCGTCAGGGGAGTAAACAACGTCCTTGAGAGGTAAGGTACAATATGGAACCAATGTTTCTTATTTGGGAAAAGCACAGCGAGTAAATTTATTCTTTATATTATACTATCAAAGTTACCCGCAATTCCTAGGGTCTGTAAATTGTTTGGATTGTAAAAAGACTCATTGAGGACGGACCCATGGTCATTCGGGTCCAAATTCTTTCTTATATCACAGTTCCATGTGTTTTCGAAAAAAACGTGAAACTCTTGGATTAGGTTTATGGATTTACCATGTTACGGATGTTTCAGATCTTCCAGATGACAGTCTAATGGCCATCCAGGTACATGTTTATGTCACGACCCCAGATTCTTTCGTATCTCACAGTTCCAACTGCTTTCGAAAAAAAACCGTGAAACCCTAGGATCAGTTTCGTGGATTGACCATTTTTAAGGATGTTTCAGATCTTCCGGAGGACGGTCCCAAGGCCTTCTAGGTACATGGTTATGTCACGACCCAAATTAATTTATATATGACAGTTCCAAGTGTTTTCGAAAAATCCACGGAGCTGTAGGATCAGTTTCATAGATTGACCACTTTAACGGATGTTCCGGATCTTCCGGAGGACGGTCCGATGGTCATCCGGGTCCATGTTTATGTCACGACCCCAAATTCTTTCTTAAAATCACAGTTCCTAATGTTTCCAAAAAAAACCGCGGAGCTCTAGGATCAGGTTCGTGGATTGACCACTTTTACTTCTTCTTCTTCTTTCTCGCATATCAAGCTTATTGCTTATCGCATATTAGCTTATTGCGTGCTCTCAACTTAGTGTTCTAAATGCACTTCCACAGTTATTAATTGAGAGCTTTCGATGCCAATACCAATGCATGTATTTGTATATTGCCTGGCAAGCACAATGATACTCTATGCCCAAGGAAGTCGAGAAAATTTCCAACCCGAAAGATTCCCTCGACCGGACCAGGAATCGAACCCGCCGCCTCCGGCTTGGAAATGCCGTGCCTTTACTGACTAGGCTATGAGGCCCCTGACCACTTTTACGGATGTTCCGAATCTTCCGAAGGACAATGCCATGGCCATCAAGATTCATGTTTATGTCACGACCCCAAATTATTTCTATCATCACAGTTCCAAGTGTTTAAAAAAAAAACCGCGGAGCTCTAGGATCAGTTTCATGGATGGACCACATTTACGGATTTTTCGTATTTTCCGGAGGACGGTCCCATGGCCATCCAGGTCCATATTTATGTGACGACCCCAAACTCGTTTTTATATCACAGTTTCTAATGTTTTTGTGGAGATTTAGGTTCAGGTTCGTGGAATGACAACTTTTACGGATGTTCCGGATCTTTCGGGGATCGTTCCGTTGTCTCCGCGATCCAAACATAGGAACCATGAGTGTATTCTGGCTATTTAAGAACATTTGTGCCCATGAATCTAAATTATAGATCTTAAGCCACTTGCAAAACCCATAAACGTGTAACGAATCTTTTCACTTTAAAAAAAAATGGACAACCCTATTTTCAAACAGACCCTGGGAATTCTAGAGATGCCACAATTTTTGAAATTCATCAAGAAATGGCTAAGTTATGTCATTGCAAAATTGCCGTTACACGTTTTTCGGAGACGTCGTAGTAGGCGTTAAGTTTTTTACCCACCGTATTCGGAGTGTTAATATACTATCACCCATTTTCTCGTTTTTATTCGAACCGTATTTTCCTTACAAAAACAGTTATTTTTTTGCATGTAAAATACGGTTCGAACGGAAATAAGAATATGGGTATACAGCCATTCCAGAGCAAAATGATAAAGTATTTCTCAGAATTTCTTAAAAAAGAATGTAGTTTTGTTCCTTATCGCAAAATATTATATCCGTTTTTGTGTCTTTAGGGTGACCATTTCCATGGTAGGGTAGTCTGGAAAATCGAATTTTTTTTTTCAAAAATATTTTTTTTTTCAAAAATTCATATCTTTTGAACCATTGCACAGTGCACAGTGGTCCAGAATAAATATTTAGGTGGAATGATGTTTTGAGCCTGAAATTGAAAGTTGTTCCTTATAGTTAGGCCCTCATTTTTATGACAATGAATTCTAGGGTGGTTCTTATTATCACTAAAATAAAAAATCTTACTTTTTTTGTTTGAAGAAATTAAGGCACACATCGCTGGGAAAAGTTATTGCTGAGCTAATTTCAAGCAACTTTGTAGAAAGAGCTTTTTTTTATCTCTTGAATTGACCGATTTAGAGCTATTTTCTTGAATTGAGTTAGGGTGTCTCTAAAAAAAAAGCTGTTTTGCTCTAGTTTTCTTATTTCAAATTTCTCAGCAAAGGTGTCTTGAAATAACTTTTAGATCTTTAGAAGGCGCAAATTTGTGCTGCGCAAAGCTTGTCAATATCTTTCACCGATCAAGAGTTATTGACATTTTTAAACTAAAAAGTAGAAGGGTCTGTGCCTAGGGGCATGAACGGAAGCTTGACGTAGAACCGCTAGTGGACGAAACAAATGTGAAGAGCATTTAGTTCTTTTAATTGATCAATCATCAATTATCTCAACTCTTTCTGTTTTTGATTTGTAGGCGTACAAAATTTGTAGTATTTTTTTTTTTCAAAGAGAAAGTTGATGAAGAGAATCGATCAAAATCACATGCACCAAGTTTGGTTACAAGATTACACCTCTGGAGAGCATTTTGTGTGGTCGTTGAGGGCGATTTGAGGCTAGACAGCATTGCTGTTTTATATCTTTTCAGGTTAAAGCAGAATGATGTGCAACCAAATGAAACTCGATTATGATGACTGGGCTTGGGAAGAACGTTTATTTCAGGAAAACAGTGATACAATTATCACTTTTTATTTGTACATTGGACAATGCTTGACATTACCACTTTTTCAATAGTTTCTTGTTGAAAATCATCAGTGCAGCAGTTGCTATAGATGCGTAGAAATATTTCTGATCGATTAGTGATAAAATTATTGAAATTGGTCAAGGGGCAGCTGAGTTATTAATGATCAAAATCTTTCATAATTTTGTTACAAGTTCCATTTTCAGTTTTCATAAAGTGTACTCCCAGTATAGAAATTAAAGACGTAATGGCTTTGCTATAAGGAACAGCTATAAGGAACAGCTTTGTAGAAGAGGCTTTTAGTCTTAAGTTTCAAGTTCAGGCTCAAAACATATCCTTCCACCTAAATCTGCATTCTGCACCACTGTGCAGTGGAACGAACCTATTGAAATCATGCGTTTTTTCAATTGCGTGTAAATTTGTGCTTTAACAAGGGCAATGTCTTGAAAGAAGTTTATTCGAGTAAAATAGTCTATCTTTTCGTTCCATTAGGGTGATGATGTGTCCACGTAATAGGGTGACACAAAATTTACTTTTTCTTTTTAATATTCATAAAATGAGTTAGTGTCGTCCGAAGATCTCCTAATAAAGTGTTGTGCATATTGTAGCCAAAAGTTAGTATTTTCCCATGAAAGTTGACTGATCTGCCACCTCAGTTCAAGATATACTTATTGGAAAAGTGTCTAAATTTTAATAAAAAAAAAACTGTAATAGCTTTTCAAATATGCATCATAGCGATACACAATATTCGACAAAAATATGAACTTTGATACATTGATAAACTTTGTAGAACATTTTAAAGCAATAAAATTATTATATTAGGAGGTATTGAAGAATAACTGTTTTCAATGGCTTTCCACAAACAATGCATCATATCTCGTCAACGTTTAGAGATACTAAATTGCTGTTTTAATGTGATCTGTGGGTGTTTTTTTGTAAATATTTAAAAAAAAGTAAATTTTGTAACACCCTAATACGTGGATACATCATCACCCTAATGGAACGAAAAGTTAGACTATTTTAATCTAATAAACTTTTTTGAAGACATTACCCTAGTTAAAGCACAAATTTACACGCAATTAAAAAAAAACGCACGATTTCAATAGGTTCATTCCACTGTGCACTGGGCCGATTTCAAATGTCAAACATCAATTGAAAGGTAATTAAAAATACTTTTTAAGGAAAAATATAATGATATTATAAAACTAGATTTTGTATTGAAAACATCGATTACATTTGTTTTTGTTTTTTTATGGTTATTGAGGCCGCAATATATTTTTATATTTTTCCTTTAAAATTTAGGCATTGCGATGAGTTTTTTGTTCGTTTTGGAGATATATTTTTTGAAGTTATCAAGATTTGGGTTTTCGCTCAATACTCCTATGCGACTAGACTACCTAGAACTAATGATTTAGGCACAAACAATTTATTCCACCTAAAAACGGTTTCTAAACCAGTCAGCAGGAAAAAAAAATAATTATTCTGTTACTATTCATTTTAGAGGGATGGTATCTTTGGAAAAAGTTGTTTATATTTAAATGGGCCTCCTTTTTGTGAAAATGATAATTAGGGTGGCCTTCATTTAAACTTAAATCAGAAATGTTACTTTTTTTAAAGTTATAGGTTACATCCTTGAGCTAAGTTGTAGAAAAAAGTATTTCAAGCAATTTTGCAGAATAAACCATTTTTATACCGCTTCATATGACCATCATAGAGCTATTTTTCTGCTTTAAGTTAGGGTGCCAATAAAAAAAAATATTTTTTTTTTTATTCTAACTTTTTTATTTCAAGTACGAAAAAGTGATCTTGTAAAGAGTTGTAGAGAAAATTTTGACGCATTTTTTTTATAGATAATTTTTTATTCTTGAAACGGCATCTGAAAGGCCATAAAAAAGGCAATATTTTAAATGGAGTAAAATATCTTTCAAAATGCCTAAATATAATTCGAAAAATAAGTGTAACTCAGAAACGTCTCAACATAGCAACTTGTTGTCTTCTGCGAAAATGTAGTTTATAACTATTTCAAAAAGTCGTTTTCATACAAATTTTTGGTGAAACGAAAATCAAAATAGTTAGATTGAAAAAACTGTTTTTAAATGTTATAGAACATTGCGCTGATCCAGTTACAATAACTTAAAAGATTATATTTTGACCCATAACCACCTTTTTTCCACATAGATAAAATTATTGGCCAACAAATACAGTGTATCTCAAAATTGAGCGTACAGCTGTCCGGACATTTCAGAAAAACATCTGTACGAGCACAACTTAAAAACATAGATATCTAAATTTTTAGCTGCTGGCTCATGAACCATTTATTGGTAATCGGTATAGTATTGGGCTTATTTGGATGAGTGAGTAAGAAGTTAGAGCTATTTTAGAAAAAATAGATTTCCTTTAAAAAAACACATTTTCTTGACATACAATGAGAAAAACATATTGTAATTTTGCTGATCTATAGTCATAATAAAGATCTTTAGAATGCTGCTAATTTGACTTAAATCCACCTACTATGGAAAAAGTTGAAAATCGACCGTTTTACTGAAATTACTCAAACTTCGTACATACTCTGCCAATAAAGTCCAAAGCTATACTGATAAATCAATAAATAGTTGTTCAACCACTAGCCAAGATTTTAAAAATCTATCTACCCACAGTCTTGCTAATTCAGGTGTACGCTCAATTTTGAGATATACTGCATATACAAACCTTTTCGAAGACACCACAAACTTAAAACTATCGGTTTAACGCACACATTTTGGTTAAGAAGGGCGAATTTCAGGAAAAAATGAAAAGTGTATGAAGATGAAGTTTAATTAATTTGGTGTCTTCAGGGAAGTTTTTAGTTGAATGAAGGTGCATCTAAAGAAGGGGTCGTTCATAAGTTATGCTCATTGGAAAGTCATTTGCAAATTCTATCTTTATTGATTGATGATTTTCGATATTGAAAAGTTTCGCAAAATTGTAGAACTCATCATTTCCAAAAACTTTGGAAAAATGCAAATTTGTTAACATGTCATTTTCATTGGAATATGAAGCAATATTTATGGAAGCTCCCTTAAAATCGATTTTTCGGCTATAACTTTTTTGTTGTTCTAGGATTTTTCGGGTTGAAAAATTTCTCGACTTCCCTGGGCATAGAAAGCTCTCAAATAACAACTGTGGTGGAAGTGCTAAAAGAACATTAACTTAAGAGCCGGTGTGTTAAGTCCCAGTGGGGTCGCAATAAAACCAAAGAAGAAAAAACGCATTTTTGAATTCATTCATGGCCTTGCATCATACGTGATTAAAACGAAACAAACCAAAAGCTTTACCGACCCTACCTCAACAAAGTACGGCACGTCAAGCTGACGACAAGTTTTGCCCAAAACAATCAACACAACACACCCTGAAGTTTCAATTTCGCATGCCAATTTTCCACCAAAGCGGCCAGAAAAACCACGTGGCGTGCTCCAATAAATTGCAATTAAAAATTGGTAATCAACTCTTTTATCTAATGGTTCGAAACAAAACCGCCCGTTGACGTTGCGACGCTCCATAAACATCCATCACTCACTGACCAACCGACCGACCGACCGACCTGCTCGGCAGTGGCACCAGCTACTAACCGGTTGGTGTCGAAATTGAATTTTCTCCACTTCATGGTAGAGTTTCAAATCAAAAAAATCAACGATCCACGATATTGCTGCCACCACCAGCACCGTCGTCGCGATCGATTGGCAATTGGTAAGTGGTACTTGGTTTTGCGTTTTTTACCCTTCTGTTTTTTTTTTTTTGCGCGGAGAAACCAAATGGCAGTGCGACGCGACTTCGAGACGCGCCGTCGATTTTGTGCAATCACCCACAGCGGGTGCTGCGTGATTCGACTGGCCAATTAGAAACGCGAATCGATTCGATTTCATACAGTAACGATCCTCCGGTCAGAAAAATAGTTTTTCAGGAAACGCCGATTAGCTTAGCCCATTGAGCCGCTCTCATTAGCTTAATTGCATTATCAACAGAGTACGGACGATCACTTGGGAATGATCATGCCCGGCCGTGATTACAGTCGCCAATGCGCGAACTGTTGGTGCTGGTTGGTAGCGTTTCCGTGAACATGACCATTAACCTCACCACAGAGTAATCATAATCACCTGTTGTAGCCGGTGACCGAGACTCGGAAATCGCAAACTAATCTGGTTGGATCTCGATCGGGCGCATATGTCTCAGAGTCACGACAAAAACCCCAGCGTCGACGACGACGACGACGACGACGACGACGACGACGACGGGGTTCCAGCGCAAGTGAGAATATCATCATTTATTGCACGGAGTTCCGCGGAACTGGCAAGCAGCAGCGTGGAGGAAGGTTACCTTGACTTTGAAACTGACTGAGGCGGCGATGATAGACTTAAGGTTAGCGAGCGAAACGATTTCATGTGATAATTATAAATTCTAAATTGTTTGTAATCGAGTGGTTCCGTTTTGTTTGGCTTTGGGTCGTGTTTGAGATTTATAGACAGTTCCATTGGAAGAGCTCCTAGGCGAATGACAATCATATTTGGTTTGGAAACGATTCGATGGTTCCGGTTCACACGCGAAAGGTTATTCCGAGAATGCGATGGAGAAAAATGGCTTCCAATTTTCCGGGAATATGAACACCGGGCTGTGTGTTTGGAAGAATAGAACAGAAGCTGGTCACGGTGGTGGTTTGACGATTGGATTATTATAGCTGAGAAGTTTGGGAACTTCGTGGTGTTTTAATCTTATCATATCTGGCACGTTTTGTCGCACATATTATTCAATTCCCAATTGGAAATGGTTTTGATCACTTTACTTCAATACCAAGTTTCACAATGCCGTACCCTAACGGAATTATCATTTCTGTACTTTCGTTAGTTTCTATAGCTTATAAATTTCACCTTAAGTCAGATGTCAGATGAGTAAAGAATCTTCTTAAAGTTTGTAATCGTTGAAATCACGCAAGAAATCATAATAGAAAAGGAAACTAAGCAAGTCGATAGGAATTTGACCTGGGTCAATGTCAAAGCAAAAGCAAGCAACCGCTCAGGATGGAATTTTTACACGTTAAGGGCTGAACACAATGACAGCGGTATAGTGGAATAGTGTCACAGCGGCAAACGCGCAATGTACTAAAATCGCGCTAACCGCTGTACCGCTGCCGCTTTGCCACATTCCTATTTACTCACAATGCAACGTAAATGGGATTATTTTGATTGCAGTTTTGAGTTTGAGCGACTGATTTACGTAGGGGAATTTACGTATTCTCGGCAACCTAAGCAGCGACCTTCTTTCTATAGCCTTTTTCTCTAAGGAACGCACACATATTCAGTATTGGTTTGTTTACAATCTTTTGCTGCCAGCTGCTCTAACAATTTCAGTCGAAAGAATTGTCAAAAACTGTTTTGAAACGCTTTTACAAAGCTCCAATCTTCTCTAGTGAGAGCGAGTATTGTCGGCAACCAGTTTTTCTTCGGCAACCGTTCCATTTGAACTGCATGTAAATCTGCTGTTCTATTATCGGCAACTCGAAATCAGCTACAATTTGTAGTGCGTGTGTTTCATTTCAAGAAAACCTTGCTAGATTGCTTTTTCTCAGTGGTAAAAATATAGTCAAATTAAAGCTGAAAGCATAAAGAATCGTTTGCATGCATTCAGCGAAGTGTTTTCGTAAGAAAATCCAGTGAAAATAGTGTTTCAATTTGGGTTGCCGAAAATAGTCTGGCATACCGAAGCCGTCATTTCCCCTATATTTTTGTTGGTATGTATAAACAATGATTTATAATAGAATCAAGACAAACCAATTAATTTTACTATAATATCTTGACTATTTCAACCAGGGTGGATCAGTCTATTTATGTTTAATCTGACCTCGAAACACAGCAACAAGTAGTAGATCAGAATAATTTGTTCAATCAGATCGAGTCCAATTGTGTCCGGGAAGGAGAATACGATCCTCAGTTGGGTATACTCTTGGCAGACAAGCTTGTTGGTGGTGGCAGTGTTCCTTTCGTCGCCGGGAACTGCATAGAATCACCAAAACCATGTAAGCTTATTGCAGCAGCCCAAAATTCAAACAGTTGGACTACGGTATAATATGAACATAATTGTTATGTAATTAAAATTCATATACCTATCTCCAGAATGTAATTTGATTTTGTGTTCCAGTTACCGGAATTATCCCTGATCTACTAGAAGAATAAAAAGTAGAGGTTGTATCCAAGACACGACCGTCGATTTAATGTAGGATTACGTGCTTGGTATCAATATTCGGCGACTGTGTTAGGGAAACCACTTTTCCAAGCACGGAAATGCCTCGTTTTTTTTCGACAAATTTACGCATTTTCATGCACAAAACGCACGGAATATATGGTTTAATCAATAGATAATTAAAAAAGGGCAAATGGATTGAAGGATTTTTTTGTTAAAATTTTCGTGAGATATTTGCAATCAATCATATAAATTCGAGATTTTTTTGCTTTTTCCTAGCGTCCTGGAGAAAACCATACCTTAATTCGAAGTGTTCTGACAAGGTCATGTGGTATTCATTCATTGGTCATGTGGTATTCATGAATGGCCCACAGCGGCTCGCGACGAGCAACTGAATCCAATCAGTAGCGGTGCGGCTTCTTCCTCCTTCTACGGTGAATCGAGGGCTCTTGAGGGCAGCCATGATAGCTAGCTGCTTTTTCGTTGTGTACTGGAGAACAATGTTCAACTGCGAAAGCACTGCGGTGATTGAATAAGCACCGTTCGGTGAGACCGGATGGAATTCGATTTTGAAATCTGTGTTAGGGAAAGCACTTTTTGCAGGCAATCGATGATAATGTTTATCACCATTGCAACAGTTTGACATTTGTGAAAATTGATAAAGTGTTCATTTCAGCAGGTTCGTAGAAAAATTTCCAATCGATTGGCTTGTTTAGAATTAAAATCCATCTGCTATTGACAGAGTTATAAGTCGTCAAAACCTGACCACTTTTCGTAACGCAGTCGATTTTGGTTTTTTAGAAATTGCACCCCAATATGTTGCCGAAAGACGTAATCCTACGTTAAAAAAATACTTGTAAGAATAGAATTTACGATCATCTGAAGAAACAGCTGAAGATCTTCAAACTAGCTGATCGCCATGAAGTCATACGGTTCTTTATAACCATAACAAAGACATATGTGCGGGATTGTCTGATGGAATAGTTGATCAGTAGAAGGCCTTCTGAATCATTAATCAATCTAAATCCTTGTAAAAATATCCTTCTTCTTCTTCCTCGCATTTCAAGCTTATTGCATATCGCATATCTGCTTATTGCGTTCTCTCGACTTGGTGTTCTTGATGCACTTCCACAGTTATTAATTGAGAGCTTTCGATGCCTGTACTAGGGATCTTGGTTCGATCTTTTTGATCACGGTTTTCAATTTATAGGATCGATTCTTTATTTATTCAAAAATCGTAAAAATCGATCTTTCCATTCGATCTTTTCGATCTTCAAAGAAGCAAATGAATGTAATTTATGTGCATCGAAAAACTGATTTCCTTTCACCCCAAACCTAAACATAATGAACATACTCTCAAAATCAGCATCAGCATCGATTCTTTTGTACCGATTAAATCGATGGATCGATTCTAGCCGTAAATAAAATCGATCCTCCAAGATCTATCTTTTACTAAAGATCGCCCAATCCTAGCCTGTACTTTTTTTGTATTAGTATAATTGTTTTTTTTTTTTGTTCCTTTGGTTTGTTTTTTTTCCGTCGATCTTGTTTTCCGTGCTGAGCACCAATGCTACCGACGTGCCAGGAAGGCAGCTCCCACACCTGGACCCTACCTATCGACCCATCAACTCATGAACCGGGGACCAACGGTTTACGGGTTACCAACGGACTTTACTTCCCATCCGAAGGAAGGCGTGATCAGAGATGTTATGCCTCAGAACATCCCGGCGGCGCCGACTGGGATTGAACCTAGGCCTGCTGGGGTGAGAGGTAATCACGCTTACCACTACACCACCGGCGCCGTTTAGTATAATTGTGTTTCAAGTACAATCATTCTCCATGCCCATGGAAGTCAAGAAATTTTCCAACCCGAAAAATTCCTAGACCGGACCGGGAATCGAACCCAGCCACCTCCAGCATGGTCTTGCTTTGTAACTGCACCTTTACCAACTGAGCTAAGGGATTGTAAAACTATCCAAGGGGCTTTGAAATTCGCCTCTGTATTTGTATTAAATTAAAAAAAAAATGGAAACACTTTGAAGAAGTACCATGAACCGTGGGGAAATATCGAGAACTTCGGAGAAGAGTTATGAATATCAGAAAAACTGCGGAAGCTTAAGGAAAGTTCCGTGAATTTTAGGGAATTCCAGTGAACTCTAATTTATTGAGAAGTTCAAATAACTTTTGGTGAGTAAAGCTATCTTTAGGTAAATCTCGACTATCGGGAAAGAGAATATTCAAAAACTTCGTACATTTCAGGAAAAGGTTGAAAACGTCATCGAAGATCTAGAGTAGTTTTTAGGAGAACTTCGGAATAGTTCTGACGAGAACTTAGTTCTGACGAGAACTTCAATGTAGTTCTGAGGAGAACTTCAGTGTAGTTCTGAGGAGAAGTTCAAAGTAATTCGGAGGAAAACCTCAGAGTAGTTCTGAGGAAGTTCAGTTCTAAGGAGACCTTCAAAGTAGTTCTGAGAAGAACTTCATAGTATTTCTGTGGAGAGTTTCAGAGTAAGTCTGAGGAGAACTTCAGAGTAGTTCTGAGAAGACTTTCAGAGTAGTTCTGATGAGACCTTCACAGTAGTTCTGAGTACTTCTTTGAAGAGTTTCAGAATAGTTATGAGGAGAACTTCAGAGTAGTCATGAGGATAAGTTCAAAGTAGTTTTGAGGAGAGCTTCAGAATAGTTCTGAGGAGACCTTCAGAGTAATTCTGAGGAAAATTTTAAAGTAGTTCTGAGGAGAACATCAGAGTATTTCTGTGGAGAGTTTTAGAGTAATTTTGAGGAGAGCTTCAGAGTAGTTCTGTGGAGGGTTTCAGAGTAGTTCGGAGGAGAACTTCAGAGTAGTTCTGACGCGAACTTAGTTCTGAGGAGAACTTCAGAGTAGTTCTCAGGAGAAGTTCAGAGTAGTTCTGAGGAGAAGTTCAGAGTAGTTCTGACTATAACTTCAGAGTAGTTCTTAGGAGAAGTTCAAAGTAATTCTGAGGAGAAGTTCAAAGTAATTCTGAGGAAAACTTCAGAGTAGTTCTGAGGAGAACTTCAGTTCTGAGGATATCTTCAAAGTAGCTCTGAGGAGAACTTCAGAGTAATTATGAGGAAAATTTCAGAGTAGTTCTGACGAGAACTTCATAGTATTTCTATGGAGAGTTTCAGAGTTAGTCTGAGGTATTTCAGAGTAGTTCTGACGAGAACTTCATAGTATTTCTGTGGAGAGTTTCAGAGTTAGTCTGAAGTTCTCTTCAGAGTAGTTCTGAGAAGACTTTCAGAGTAGTTCTGATGAGACCTTCACAGTAGTTCTGAGTAGTTCTTTGAAGAGTTTCAGAATAGTTCTGAGGAGAACTTCAGAGTAGTCATGAGGATAAGTTCAAAGTAGTTTTGAGGAGAGCTTCAGAATAGTTCTGAGGAGACCTTCAGAGTAATTCTGAGGAAAATTTCAAAGTAGTTCTGAGGAGAACATCAGAGTACTTCTGTGGAGAGTTTTAGAGTAATTTTGAGGAGAACTTCAGAGTAGTTCTGTGGAGGGTTTCAGATTAGTTCGGAGGAGAACTTCAGAGTAGTTCTGAGGAGAACTTCAGAGTAGTACTGAGGAGAACTTCAGAGTAGTTCTGAAGAGAATTTCAGAGAATCCCAGAGAAATTCTATTAGCCACAGGAAAATTTCGGGATATTTATTAAACTCCCGGGAGCAACCGGAACATGTCGTGGTCCTCAGTACTTAATATGACCACCAATGATCTTATTTTTGAATCCTCATGTAGTTTGATGTGTCGCATGAGGGTGTTGGTTCAAGAAGTATCTGACCACTTCCCCGGGGGTACCCAAAACATGTCTGGATCTGGCCAACGTGATCTTGAGATTTAATATGGCAACCAATCATCTTATTTTTTTGAATTCTGATGTAGTTTGATGTGTCGAGAAGAATGTGGCTGCTTCCCCGCGGGTTCCCGGAACATGCCCGGATGCAGCCAACGTGGTCCTGGGTAGTTAATATGGCCACCAATGATCATATTATTGAATTCTGATGTAGTTTGATGTGTCGCATGAGGGTGTTTTTTTTTAACTAGTTCGTTTATTTACTAGACTCAGTCGTGTGTGACACTTTGCGGAGCCAAAAATCAGTAATGTTTGAATTTACATTTTAAACAGCAGTAGTTCTAGGTTAGTATTGGGTACCAATTACTCGTGGCGGGCTCGAGGTTAATGGGTAACAATTTCGATTAGGATCTAGGTAGGAAACTGGTTTCTGAAGCCTCCTTCAGATACTACTCTCGGACGGTTGATAAAATCCTAGTTGGGCAGCGGCAAGTAGCACAGAAAACAGGAGGATAATAAGACTGGGACACAATGGCTGGCATATAATCGTGCTATATCTCGAAATTCTAAACCAGAGCTGGCAAATACCATGGCCGTCATATGAGAATGCTAGCTGACGTAAATTAATTTAGGGAAATAACTCTTCTTTGGATTTCCGCGGCACAAGTTACAACAATATCCGCCATGATAAAGAAATTGAAGATATGTTGAAGGAAACCATTGTTTTCTTATCCAATGATAGTGACGCAACTGATAGAAGTATCCCTTTAACAATCCCGTGTGATCTTCCAGCTCTGTTCTAAAGATGCTGTCTTTGAAAAAAAGGTTAAAATAACCAAAGTCCTTCGAATGGCTCGATCAAAATGATTCCACTACGCGGCACTTATGTGCTTGTGAACCTCAAGTTAATGATATATCTAAATATCCTGACCATCCGGAAAGTTGCTATTTCCAGAAGAGTTTTTCAGGTAACCAATCCCTTCTGCATATAAAGGTAAATTAATGATGTGAGGAACCCAGATATCCACTAGCCCGAAGGGCTTGGCCACTTAATTTGTTTGCAGGAGACAATAACTCCCCGTACAGGATCTCGAGACATAGCATATAAGCGAAGACAACACATCAGGAAGACTGGCAACTCTTCCATTTTCTCGAAGGACCGGCATGAGACAGACACAATCGCGTCATCTGCCGCTACGAACGAATTGGATAGCAAAGGTTCCATCCTCAGAAGAAAGGTTTGTGCATTTGCTCATTTTTCTATGCGTTGCTTTCACCTTCGCTGGAGCACAGCGTTACTCCCAAGTAACATTGCACAGCTGTGTCTGTCGCTCGGATTCAGGCAAAGTTGCCAGTCTTCTTGATATGTTGTCTTCGATATAAGTGTCAGAATTTGTTAACTAACCTGTTCACTATTCGAAAGGTTTTGATTATCTGACCCACTTTTTCGAAGACAGCTACATGCAAGATGGTCAGAATCTTAAGATATAGCATATTTTAAACGTTCATATGTTCACTAGCGCAATTTTAGTTTACCTGTCCACCACCGGCCTAGGTTACCGGAACAACTTTGCCCAAGACAGCAACTTACTACTTAAATTATCGTTTGTGTTAATGATCATGAGTGTAACAAAAATGATAACTCATGATCTCAGTTGTACACTAATCAAGATGTTGTTTACTAGTATTTTTGTCATAGAAAACACCGAGGATACGATTTTGTATATCATGCAAGTACAATTACACTCTTTGCCCAGGAAAGTCGAGAAATGTTTCGAGCCGAAAAATGTCAAGACCCGACCGAGAATCGAAATTTGCCATTTTCAGCATAGTTGAGCTTAAGATCTGCGCATTTACTGACTGACAAGATTCGGTTCAAATTTCATGCAGCCATTACAAAGTAGCTCAGAAGGATGTGGTCTACCCAATAGACATTCATTGAAATTGACCTCAATGTACAGATCCAACCCCTTAAATGGAATAGGTAACTTCTGAGATTTTTGAAAGGCTTTACAAATTTTCCATGAAACATCCTTGATTTGCAAGATCGCACACCTTGGTTGGTTTAAACAGAAAAAAAACCTAAACTCGACATGCCACTCCAACTAGATTACCTTCTACCAAAATCAAAAAACCAAACACATTTGTTTCACACCAAGCTCCACACCTAAATAGTGAAAACCATCAACGACAAGAACCATACACACACACACACACACAGATTGATTCCGACAGATATCCATCGATCCCCTTGACATTTCTCGCGACTCACAGAAGATGAGCCGGGACACGACCGCGCTCACAAAGTCACACCGCGTAGCGAAATGTGAAGATGTGCCGCAATGTCTAGCAGAAGCACTAGGTCAGCACGATCAACAGCGACAGCGCGATCAGTGCCGGCGGTGGATCGATCAGGTTGATCATTAAACCCTTCTTGTGTGAGACGATTTGCTACGGCTGTCCTCTAGCTGCGGGAGCAACTCCGACCGTCGAGGATTTCGTCACTCCACCGCACTAAGCTGGGAGTAATAATTTTGCGCTAGCGAGCACCCTCTACTGCCGGTTGCATAATTGGTTTTCTCCCCCTTGGCTCCTTGATCGATGGCAGAGACCGCAGAGTCACTTCGATCACACGCGGTTCGGTTCGATAAAATTTGATCAATCTCCGAATCCGAAAGCGCTTGATCGGTTCGATCGATGACCACGTCACGGTGGCGATTTAGCACGAGCATTTAAAAACGGTTAGGCAATCGTGTGTAAGTTGCCTTTTTTGCTTCCAAATCGGCACTTGACCTGGTCCAACGTTTCCAACCGCTTCACCTGATCCTACAGTCGACATACCAAGCTTGATGAAGGTCCCCACATGCCGCATGAATGGCAAGCGAGTTTTGCACCCGCGCCGCCGGCTGTCGTCCTAGAAGCTTAAAATTGTCGTTGGACCACCTTCTGTAAACAACTCGATGACTGTGCACAGAGGACGCATTACAAAATATTTAAAATATGCACATTTACATGCTGTAATAGATATGGACCCAGTGCCTTTTATGCTATGCAGCACAGACTCTCAAGATCGCTGCGCATATTTTTCTGAGGCTATGAGTGCTTTTAGCCTTCTCGGTCGAAAGAGTGCGCGCATTCGTAGGGCCAGGTTGACAGGTGTTCAACAACACAGGCGCTGAGTCCGTATCAAATGCGAGCCCTCTCAGAGGCTGCGGTTTCGGATTGCACCATCCACGCCACTACCTCTCGTGCACCGTAGTAACCCATTAATCAAGATCTATTCGTTCGGAGTTCCTGCAGCACAACCGTCGTCATCGTTTCGTATTAGGGGTCTGCAATTAATCTAAATAGTCGACTGCCAGTATCGTTTGCAACAACTGGCTAGCAAAGGAAGCCACAAACTGCCAATTCAAGTACCACCGATGGCAATAGCTTCATTAGAGAGTGGCCCCTCGGAGCTGATTCGTGAAAACCACACGAAACTTCTCCATCTACCTACATGGGGATGATGAATAGTTCCGCTCGGCACCAATTACACCAATCGCAAAGCCCTTAGTAGTACCCTCTAACATTTGCGTGCGTGTACCTACGGATTTGTTTCTCACACGCAAGCGGCACCTACCGAGAACCCGTAAAAGTGTCAGTGAACCGTCAAATTGCCGGTCCTACATGTCAGACTTTTTGCATTGTGCAAAACCGTTGAAACCATTTTCACGCCTCGACGAGCAACGTCCGAAGAAGGTGTGCAGAAATTCGGAGCGAATGGCAAACAGATGAGACCCTTCACAGTTACCTACACGCTGGTCCATCGACCATCGGTGTCAGATACAGACATTTATATTGAAAAAAAACCTTAATCATAATGCAACTGTTTATTTCAAAAAATAGTTCCAAAAATCAATTAGGTTTTCGAATCCAACATTATCTGAAGTGGGTTGTTTAATTTCGAAAAACATACCGGTTTTCATACATCGTCGGAAAGAGCATCGTTTTCGGAGTACGATATTTTTATCGAACTCATAGATTTTCATATCGATTTTTAATTTTTAATTAACAACTTCGATTTTTTACCCTAAACTAAAAAATTTACAACTCGCTCTCATACAAAGTCTCACCGAGGGGCGCTAATATGGTGATTTTTGCTAATGTAATCGCACGTATTTAGAATAGTTCCAGTGTACCAAGTTTGACGAAACTTGGGATTTCGATTTCAATTTTTACCTCAATACCCTTAAAAAACTCAATTGATGTACACTGAAAGAAATTTTCACATAGTTTCAATTAGGAACGCACATAATATTTTTCCATTGACAAAATTCGTGATTTTTATCTAAATATCCTATAACATAATACATTCTATGTGACTGAAAATATAAATTCCGTTGGACACATAAGATTCATGTGATTTAGTGGTGCAATTTCCAATTATGGGATCACATGAAGGTTATGTGGAATTCACATGGATATTTTCAACTGGTAATGTGATTTATTTTATGAGTGTAATATTATCAAAGTTACAATGGGGTCCCAATTGTTTTTCTGAATATAAATGTTTGTATCTGGCACCGATGCCATCGACACAGTTGCGTTTGGTAAAGGTAGAAATAGAAAGAGAGAGAGAGAGAGAACAAGAGCGATTGTGTGAAATTCCAACCAGCGGGTAGTAGTTTGTTTTGCGTAATCGATGCGAGGGGTAGAAAGGTGATCGTATTTGGATGATGTCTAGCGGGAAATGATTGGAACGATGACAAAGCTGCCCCGAGTCATTGTGGTTGTGGTTGAAATTAGTAGACTTTTAGATGCGACTGGAAAAAAATATTCATGCTTTTGAATATGGGTCATTCCAGCTCAAGTGGGTACAGAATTGAAAAAAGTTGTGGTTGATGTCACCGATTTGAGCCAAACTTGGCCAAAAAGGCTTATTTTGGAATTCTGAATAAATGCCTTTTTTGATTTTGCTCTAAAGTGTCTAGATCCTTCTGGGCTACAACCCTGGATATTCGAGATTTTTTTTAAAATTACAACTTTCAGAAGAGATTACTCCACAACCAAATAAGCTATTCGTGATCTTAGAACGTCAACTTGAAGGTTTTTTAATGGAAATTCTTATAGGTGTAAAAACATTTTGTTTTTGTTATAGTAACTACAGTAAACAGACTGATTACCGGCAGGTATCCAAATTGTCAAAAAATGGCCTATTTTCACCATGACAACAAAATGTTTTTACACATATAAGAATCTACATTAAAAAATCTTTAAGTTGACGTTCTAAGATCACGAATAGCTTATTTGGTTGTGGAGTAATCTCTTCGGAAAGTTGAAATTTTAAAAAAAATCTTGAAAATCCAGGGTTGTAGCCCAGAAGGATCTAGGCACTTTAGAGCAAAATCAAAAAAGGCGTTTGTTCAGAATTCCAAAATAAGCCTTTTTGGCCAAGTTTGGCTCAAATCGGTGACATCGACCACAGGTGGTGTACCCACTTGAGCTGGAATGACCCATATGTTCAAGATCTGCTCGATCAAGTGAGATTCTTGTTTCTAAGATCAAGCTGATGAAGTCGAGAAATTTTCCAACCCGAAAATTCCTATACCGGACCGGGAATTGGTCTTGCTTTGTAGCTGCGCCTTTACCGACTGAGCTAAGGGAGGCCTAAGGGTTTCATGAGTTTGAATATCGTCATTTCTTGTAATTTAAGTTTTAAACACTTTTTGGATTTTACACACGAAATAAAAAAAAAAAATCCGTGTATATTTTTTCAGAAAAGCAAATATTTTATCAAACAACTTTGTCTCAAACGTCATGTCGATTGGAAGGGACGATTCCGAATTATGATTTGTTGAAAATCACGCCATTTTAAAGTTTCTTGCCACATTCAAAATGACAGAATTTTTTAACTCAAATGTGATTGATTGATCATAGCAAAAAATGCAAATATTCATGCATACCAGTGGAGGTCGCATCAGATCGATTCGTCATTTGGCGTGGAACTGCTCTATAACTTTAGCTAGTCATGAAAACGAAACAATTTGTATTATATGTATTATATTATTCGAACAATATGAAATTAAGTTTTTAACGTAGCCAACAGAATTGATTCTTCCTGAAAAACGCTACCAAATCCAGCCGAAACGTTGAAAATAACGCCAGACTGAATAGCTCATAAATCATTAACTAACAGTCCGAAAATCAAGAAATTATCTTAATATTTCGAGTACCATTGATGTAAACCAGACTCCAATTGACACACAATTCCATACATAAATTTGAGTACATTAAGATAATCCAAGTTCTGTAAGGTGAAAGTTGGGTTAATCCATTGCATTATTTAGGAAAGGGGGCGACACTACTTCGTCTTACTACAGTTCGGTGTGGCATACTCCCCTTAAACCGGTAATTCGGCATCCCTATAGATATTGAGTTAATTTTAAATCAGCCTTAATTTAACTCGTGACGCAATTGTTTATTGTTTTTGAGGCGTAAGACAGAAACGGGACCCATTTGAGGAAGTAGTGCTCCACCTTAATTATCTTTTATTAGGATAATTGTATATTGTAATAACAATGCAATTCCCTTTTGTAGACCGGTATGACCTCAATCGCACGTGCTCTATTGTTCGGTAATATGATGATTTAGGTTTTTGTTCGGGCGAGTTTGTTTCTTTATTCCGGTCTCGAATAATCGTTGTTCGTAAAAGATTATTGCGATGTAAGGAGCACGGTGGCCTAGTAGTAACCATTTTTGCTTGATGAGCAGAAGTTCGTGGGTTGAATCCCAGGCTCCTTTATATCATAGCATTCATTTTCTGGCAGAGCAATTCCAGGCCGAATAGCGAAAAAATAAGCAATTTTTAGATTATACCTCTCAGAATTCCATGAAACTTCGCATAATTACTCGCTAGAGGCAATGAAGCAAGTTTGTACCGGAATTTGGCCATTTTGGCTTCCACCTTATTTGTCAAAACGGCGTTTTCGATGTTTTTCAATAAATCATAACACGTAAACGGCTCATCTAATCGAAATGTTGTCTACACACTGAAAAAAAGCATATTATCGCAATACTTTTTAATGTTTTTCGTGCAGAAAAAAATTTGTCCAGAAAATCGTTTTCACTGCACATGTATATTGCGTGAAAAAAAGTTCATAAATTTCACAAATGGTTGTGTTCTACGATTTTGGTCAATTTTCAAGGGCCCATTGCATCCATTCCAGAAAATATATAAATAATGTGTAATGTGGGCACACACATAAAAATCAACTTATTGAACATGTTTTACAAACAATTTGTTGCAGGCCTACTTGAACTATCCATTTAATTTTAGTCTAAAAAAATACATTTCTCTTTTGCGAATATTCAAAAAATGTTAGACTAGTTCAAAATGTCAAAAATTTTATAAGATTTTAGAATTAAAAAAATAATGTCTATCAGTAGTTTCTTATAATTTATTGTTAATATTCCCTCAGCAGCTATATAAATGGTCATTGGTTTCTTAAATGACATGATTTTTTTTTCTAGTTTTCATTAAACATTAAAGTTTAAATTAACAAAATATCACTTAACTCCACTCGGCGAACTACTGATATTTCAGACATTGTCTACTTAAATCCTTTAATTAAGCATTATTACTTTTATTAATATGACTTTATCATGTGAAATCTTGTTTTGAAGCAGTTGCCCAGGTAACAATTGGATGCTTAATAAGTGTTTCTTCAGCGGTTTCAATTCAGCCTTAGCTGAATTGATAATTGTTCTACATAGACCACGTTAACCTTGTTCAGCTTTTAAACATCTAAATCTGGTGATTTTAATCAGCCGAAAGCTTAACAGTAGTATAAATTTTGAGCTTTTTAAGGCATTAAATAACAGTTTTTTTTTCAACCCTTGTTCAGCCACATAGTGTTAGCTCAAAAATCTCAACTTCATATCTTATATGTTTTATGGGACTGCTTTACCTAGATGCTGACTCATTGAAATTAAATATTGTTAAAATTGTTAAAAAAAATTACCTTTGCATTTCGGGATTCGAACCGGCAGCTGCTGATTGGGGCCTCCCTTAGCTCAGTCGGTAAAGGCGCAGCTACAAAGCAAGACCATGCTGGAGGTGGCTGGGTTCAATTCCCGGTCCGGTCTAGGAATTTTTCGGGTTGGAAAATTTCTCGACTTCCCTGGGCATAGAAGTATGATTGGACTTGCCACACAATTATACCAATGCAAAAATGGTACAGGCATCGAAAGCTCTCAATTAATAACTGTGGAAGTGCATCTAGAACACTAAGTTGAGAGCACGCAATAAGCTAATAATGCCATACGCAATAAGCTTGAAATGCGAATAAGAAGAAGAAGAAGAAGCTGCTGATTAAGAGGCGTCTGGACCACTTAAGGTTCAATTTACTTTGAAGCATTTTTTAAAAATTCAAAAGCAGTTTTTTTAGACGCATTATTTTAGATTGCAAAAAGCTCGAGTCATTTTGTGCAAAATATCAAAAGGAATCGAATAGTGCGAGCTTTTAACAATCTGAAATAATCCGTCGGAAAAAACTGCTTTTGAAATTTTCCAAAAAGCATCAAAGTAAATTGAACCTTAAGCATATGTTTGGCAAAAGGTATGATCATTAACATCCAATTTAAGTTGAATAATAGCAACCGGAAGAGTATCAATGCAACGGGCAAGAGTAAATGCAAAATTGTAATTAACAAATGGTGACAGTAAAACATTCCTCTCAATTTCAAGTGCAGTTAACACAATGTGAATAGAATTGCGCGAGTTATTTCGATGATCATTGGCATAATTGGGTTATATTTTTGAAATGTGATCTGATAATTTAGTGCGGTGAGTGTATATAATGTCAAAACACAGGAATACAAATGTTCATACTTCCGACGTCGTCGCAGTCCACTTCTACCTGGAGGTATTCGTAGAAAGCTCCACTTCTTGTCTCTACTGCTGGCGCTGCTTGGGATTGGAAAGGTAGGCAATGAATTTAGAAGAACTAAAATGCCGCGTCACACTGACAATATTGAACAATATTGTGCCTATTGCAGTAATATTCTATCAGAAATATTACTATCGCATTGATGATTTGTGGAGTAATGTTAAGCTTAAATAATTCTTGTTCAGTCTTTAGTTCAGTTAACTTATTGAGGTTGAATTATGAAGATACAATTCAGCCACTACTAATCAACTTTATATTCAGCCTGGTCTTAATCAGCTTTGTACACCTAAAACCAACCAATAATCAGCTTCTATTCTTACTGTTCAGCTTGAATTATTGCTTGGGTGCTTTATTAAAAAATCAGTCATTAATAAGACTGAAACAATATTGCCTTAAATAGGCTGTACGTCTTCAATTTAATTTATTCCGCAGAAAATAATTATTTCTATTAAATCTCTTTATGCTAAAACTGTTCGTTGTTGACCCTTCATAAATTCCCAAGAGAACAGAATATTCTTACCGGTTGTTTACAAGGGCGCTCATACCACTCTGATAGGGTGATTATTGTACACCAACGGTTTTATTTCGGTTACAAAACAAACATTTTTTTAATCTTCTTTCATAAGATTCAAAACTTTTAATTTTCAATTTGTATTCATGATATAAATAGGGCTTGAAACAAACATTTTGTTTAAAAATCATTCGAATTTTCCACTGAATATGGTACCATTGGTAATGATTTTCTAATTCAGAGTATTCATGGTTTCCCTGAGAGCCTGTGCAAAAACCGGATCAAGTTTCGATTTTTCCACTGAGATATATGGTTTAGACTTAATTTTCGGCCTACGCACAACCACCTACTACACTGTACCGCTCATTTTCGAAAGGATGTGTACACAAAATGGGATGTTTCTATCGCACTGCTAAATGTCTTTATCTTTCCATTATTATTAGATTAAATAAAGAGTCACAAATTGTTTAGATGTTGGTTGAAATGCAACACTGGTTCCAACTGTACATTCTGAATTCGGCCTACGGGTTTCAATTTCGTACAAATACATTAAGAACGTCATTGGATTTACTTCGTCATACGATTTGATTTGATTATTATACGATATAATCTGCAATACTAAATTCAGTTTGACATGCCTCATGCAATGTCCAGATTGGCAAGTTACAACATGTTATAAGGCTTGATGTGTTTTTATTTAATATCAATTCTTATTCTTGTGCGGTCAATATTGCTATTGCTATTGCTATAATATCAATTCTTATAACATGTTATAAGCAGGGCTGTGGAGACGGATCTAAATCCACCAACTCCGACTCCTCTTATTTGAATATAACCGACTTTGACTCCGACTCCGACGCCAGCTGCGACTCCGTCTCCAATTTAAGGAAAATGCAGTACAAATTTAATCCAATGATGTTCAGGTTTAAAAAAAATCGAGGTCAGGACAATATTTAAGGGGGATTTCCGGTTCAATATTTTCAAAAAATCGATTTTTTTTTTGCATGAAATCAAAGCTAAACATGTCAAGAATATGTGGGTAAAAGGATATTTCGATCCGGCAAATATTTACGTCGCTACAGGCCTTTGAGTGCATCGACCTCCCGAGCGGTATGGAATGTTTCGCAAACTTTAAACGCGTTTTTCTCGAAACTACATTTTTCAAAACTGCGAGCACTCTAGCTTTTGAACGGTTCAACCAATTGACTTCGTTCTTTGCTTCCCTTATTGAAAACACTTTTGTTCATGGAATGAACTATAGACTCAAGGATCTAAATTTGCACTTGGAAAAAGGAGAAACGTGCAATTTTCGATTTTTCACTCGACCGAAAAAAACGACTTTTTTTCAAATGCCCGCCATTTTGTCAAATTTTGAGATTTTTCAAAGATTCTAGTTCATTTCATTCTCTGAACTATACTCTTCAAGAAACTGAGCCGTTTTTCTTTCTAGGTGACGATTTGCGACCTCTAGGCTGCTCGCAGTTTTGGGAAGTACCCGCCGGGCAGCCGCCATATTGGACGCCATTTTGGATTTTTGGAGTTGAAAAAATTCCCAGTTGTAGAGCAAGAATGAATAAAGATTTGACAAAAAACTCAGGTCTCTAACTCTTACCAGTTCCCTGGATAAAAAATCCAAAGTTCAGGTCAATTTAACCGGAATTCCCCTTAAATATTTGGAAACTTATTGATTGATTTTTAAAAGTTATTTCAGATATTTTCAAAGAGATTCTCTAATCCAGTGTTTCTCAATATATGGTTCGAAACCCACCGGTGGGTCACGAGATGCCCATAATTGGGTCGCAGGAATTATTTTTTTTAAATTATATGGAATTACAATTTTAGTTAACTTCTCGTAATCCAAATTCGTTTGAAATTTTCCAAGTAAAATGTGATTGCAATTTTGCAAATAAAATTTGACATCGTTTCTTGTAATACAAATTCGTTGATGCCTGATGAAAATTATTAAAAAAAATTTTTTTTTTGGTCTGGTGCTAAGTAGTCGTTGACTACCCGCGACTACCCACAACGCCGGCGCCGGTGGTGTAGTGGTAAGCGTGACTGCTTTCTAACACCCCGATGGGTCTGGGTTCAATCCCAGCCGAGGTCGGTGGGATTTTTCTGAGGCATAAAAATCTCTGGTCACGTCTTCCTTCGGAAGGGAAGTAAAGCCATGTGTGTTGAATGGGTGCGATATCCTACGCAGGTGTGGAAGCTGCCTTCCTGCACATTCGATTGCCGTCAATGGATGGCAATCGATGTCCACCGGTGATTGGCACTAGATTGCGGAACAGAGACCGACGTTAAATAAAGGAAAGAAAAAGAAGACTACCCACAACCACAGCACTGTCAGACGCTGGCTATTAAGGCTCTCTAGGGCGATTCAATGTTATTTTTAGCGTTTTCAAGACATTATTGGCGTTTTTAGGGTCATTTTAGTGTATCAATTCCTTTTTGACATTATTAAACTTTTAAAGTTTTAGGACTGATTTATAGATTCTTGGTAATTTTTGGCTTTTTAAGAATCATTTTGCCGATTCTAGAACCCTCGATGTTCACGTATTTGAAGCCTGTTTAACTTACCTATAATCTTAACTATAACAATATTGGTGGGTCGCGAAATTATGTTTGAGAACCACTGCTCTGATATGTTCACTTATTCAAATATTTCTATAGTATGATATTAAATTGAAATAAATTGTGTTATTACCCTACGTATTTCGAAGAAAAACTACAAACCTATAGTTTAAAAAAACTGCTGAACAACTTTTAACAAAATGATCTTAATTCCAAACGACAGTAGTCATACTTTTCAATATAATTTGAAAATAACGATTTTAACAGAAATTGGGAAACTACTTACAAAACCCTTCACAACCTTCAGCAATATTGACTTTTTCTAAATAATCTTTAACAACAGATTACAAAATTTCATTCATAATTTATAGCATTTAATCGGTCATAACTTTCAAATTAACATGTATTGCAACGAATTATATATATTTAAACGAAATTAGCCAGTCTTAGCCAGAAATTGGCGATATCTCAAGAGTAATTGTTTACAACTTCTAACGAAACTGATCACAATGTTTTACAAATTTGATCGAAAATGCATACTACTGTTGTGAGCACCAATCAGAATTCCCAATAAATCCATTATGTTTTTATTTTCAAAAAAATTAGCCACAACTGTGACTGAGATTAATATATTTTGTTTTCTCAAAAATAACCCGACTGATTCTATCACTGAGCTTAAAACGACTCACTCGCGGATTTTGATAATCTTTGCCGTTTAAGTATTCAATCGGGTCTGCACTCGACGGAGTACGTTTTTCACATTCTCTCAATTTATCGCTTATTTCGTTCTTCTAATTTCGTTAGTTCCGAATCTACGTGCAGAGTCGCTTTGCTTGGAAGAATTTTTACATTTGTTCAGCAGTATTTTGGCAGCTATGGATGGCTCGCGTGAGTGAATGAACTTTCCCATGTTTGTTGCAGATAAATGATCACCAAAGCTATCGAAAATTCAACAAATCAAAGGTCCGAAACCGTGTCAAGACTTTCCCATTAAGTCACCCATCAGCTATGCAACTAACGATTTAACTACTTAATAGAGGTCAAATATAAAACTCAGTCGGATTCCACCTGTTGCTTCTGCATAACACTCACCAAAAAGAATGTCCTTGTGACCAAGCTAGACCATAACTAAATATCTGAGATTAGTTTTTTTTTGTCCTCCCAAAATGCTTGCATAGTGGCGACCGTGTACCGTGATGCTATTTCTATTATGATTCCAAACCTGGGTTCCAAACTGAAAAGCAGTCTTAGACCAACAACAACAGTTAATACCGGGGAAGGTGTTGATCATATTTATGAGAATTAATAAAAAGCAACTCTATCGGGCTGCTGCTGCTGCTTATGATTGTTGCCACACACAAAAGAAGTCCTCCCATTATAGGCGAGCAAGTGGAAGACTAAGGTGACGGCTCTACGATCAGGTGGTTATTGGTGAGAATAGCTCGATGAAACAAAAATGAGGTTAAGGTGATCGGTGAAGATGCGGGCCGGCTTGTTTTTGCTCCTAATAATATAGGCCGTTGTGGAAGAGGAGGACAAGGAGGAACGAAGCAGCAATAACAAGAGCTTTGTGGTCAGTTCTTTTACTTATGGCATAGTTTGTGGTAAATTTATGCGAAGTGGATGGCAAATTGGAATTTTATACGACTTCTTACACTGTTCAAAAGAGATCGTTTATTATAGGAAAAGTGTCAGTCTTTTGTTATCGCTAAATAATAGCACTGGAAACGATTCACTTAGCAGATAAAACCCAAATCTAGATCATCGCAACGCTGCTTCGTAGTTTTCAAAAGTTAATGGATTCGTACGACCAATTCATTAATTCAATTTCCTGTCTTGATTAACACGCGCAGCGCAACCTTCTGCGGGAGAAAAACAACCAACCGATTATAACCAGTACCTTGATGGGATCCCCTGATGATGTCTCGTTTTCCGAAAGACAATTAATATCCCTAGCCAAGCTCAACCGGTCACATCGCACGATGGCACGCTCAAGGTCGACCAGCTAACAACCGGGCAACCAGCCAGCAATGCGCAAATATATTGTAGTAGTTTCAGCACATTAAAGCGTCGTCCCTTCGAAATCGTCCGCCATCCAATCATAAGGAGTGGGCAATAATTAAGTGGCTGCCGTCTGCTCTGTGTAGTCAAAGCTTGCTAACTACAACTATCGGGTGTAGCACGACTAGCAGCAGGGTGAATCTTTCCAGCAAATTGTGAAGCCATTCACACGCGGGCAACTTTGAAATGCCCCTTGGACGACGATTTGTTTGGCCTGGCGGAGGATTTTCCCATCCATTTGCTTCGGTTGCTGTATTTTTGCCGGCGATGAGCGGCATATGGATGCTGGGGGATCAGATGCGATCAAATCACATGATCATTCATTAACAAGCCAAGCATTTGCAGGTGACTGCCGCCGTCGCCACACAGGTGTCGATGGCTGTTCTGAGGTCTGATCGCGATGTTGACTACGATAGTAAACTTGTAGTTATTATTAAAATTACGGGAAGCGAATTTGATTCATTACACAGTGTACGGATTCTGAGTTACATTCACTTGTCGATAAATGTAACTCAGAACTGAACATTGTTATTTCAATTTTTATTTGAAAATTCCAAATATTTTTTATTAAATGGGAAGGACGTTTTTGTTAGTCGGAAGGGTAAATCAGATCTGGATACACTTTGGAATGTGACGTAATCTTTTAAAGCATGATGTAATCCTACCATTTCAGAAATATAACGGAGGCTAGGATTGAACCGACGATCTTCTGCTTAGTGAGCAAAAACGGTCGCATCTAGGCCATCGAACCACTTACATCACAACACACCACAGCGACCGACTATGTTTTCGCACTCGGATCAAACAGACGTCATATTTGTTATATACGAATATATACGTCGTGTGCTAACAGTGTTTATTTTCTAAGTTTGCGTCTACCAAATAAAATCGAACGAATAGAAAGCAAGCATGAATGTTCTGACTTTTTTACGAAGGAACCTGAGTTTGAATTCTCAATATACTGCTCAGTAAGCAAACACGGTTGCTATTAGGCCACCGAGCTCCTTACACCACGACATCACACAATGACTGCTTAGAACACCTTGATCGACGATGACTGTCACGCAAAATGACACAAAAGAAAGAAAACGACAGAAGCGGAAGCATCAACCATCACTTGGCAACTGCAATTGACTTCCCTTAGCTGAGGCAAAATACAATAATATTGAATGTTTGTGGTCAGTTCCAATCATACAATTCTCAAAACACAATAATCAATCATTTTCAAACATATCCCATGACAATGTAAAGCTTACGTTGAATTTATTATCACATGTACGTAGCTCTTTTGCATTAATTCACTATTTTTTGCTGGGCATTCATAGCACCGTAATGTTTATTTACTTCACATGATAGATAGGCGGTTAACAGTTCGACAGGTAGATTTGGCCTAAGGATAGTGAGTTATTGAATCTTGTACAAAGGGGGCATTTTGTTTCGATTCTCAATATTTCTTCACGTCTGCGATTTTAGCTTAGCTCGGGATATACTTCATCCAATTTAGATTCCCTTAAAATTTTACCAAAAATCACTTAGAATTTCTGTCAGGATGCTTTTGATGTTCTGAAAGAATTTCCTCGGATTACTCTTCTTTGGAATTCTAATCAGAATTATTCTCAGAATTTTCATCGAAGTCTCTAAATGTTTGCTGATTATTTTTTCTTGAAATTCAGTTGGAACTATCCATGGAATTCTACTCATAGCTACTTCTGCTACCCCTTGATTTCTCTTTAGGATTTCAAAGTAATTTGATTCGAATTCTCTTGGAATTCATGTAAGAACTCTTTTGAAGTTAGTGTCAGAATTTTCTTGATGTTTTTATTGTTATAGAGGCTTTCAGACGCTGGGTATTTATCTTGAAACTGTGATCAGATTTTCCATCAGATTTTTCATTGCAATTCCTATGGAATTATCCTTAACGTGTGTTAAAATATGCAAACCAGTGGTATTTCAGACGCGGAATTTGGTGCGATCTATCTGATTACAAATGATTTATTGCTACCGAATTCAGCCAGCAATGTTTACTTAGCGTATCCCGTGGCTTTACCTTCTCCATTAACAAGCCCCCAATCTCCTGTAACACTTAGGTCGAAGAGTTCTCTGCCTCTCTCTAAAGTAAGTGTTCAACTAACAATCCTTTTTCATGTCAAGCAATTGCAAGGACGTAGCCAGGACAGTTCTCGATTGTTGGAGAGAGTAACATCTCCGTTTACGAGGCCAAGATCAACCCCCAATTTCGGTCTATATGATAACGGACAGTGGCGGCATTACTCTCATACAATAGTCTAAGACTTGTACCAGCTCCGATTGTTTTCAATTAGCTTAATGCGAATGCGAATATGAATTTTTATGGAATTATCCTCAGAATTTACTTTCAATTCTCCTCAGAATATTTGTTGGAGTTCTCTAGAACTTTTTTACTTTAACACATTTTAGGTCATTTGTAACATGTCCAGAGATGGGATTTGTGATCTCTTGCGTGAGAGGCATGGATGCTAACCCAAGTAACAATATTGGTTTTATGAGGGTTCTGTAGACCATGATTTAGATTTGTAGCATGCTTTAAAACCTCGATAAAACTTGCAATGTTACTTGGGTAACCACTACGCCGGGTCCGTCCCCTATTCTCCTGGGCTGTAGAATCTCTAAGGAATGTTTCTCAGAATTGCTATGTAATTGTACGCATAACTCCTTTGGAATTCTTCATAGAATTCACCTGAAGCTGTCCTTGCATTATTTTCAGAATAACCATGAAGGTCTCAGCGGAACTCCTAAAGAATACTGTCTAGAATTCCTCTCTGCATAATTATTAGAATTATCCCAATTCTCATCAAATTTCCCCGAAAAGTTCTTCCTGATAAATCCAATCGTATTTTGAAATTCCCGGTTTTATCCCGGTTCAAATCTCAAAACATTTCCGGTTTTTTATACTCAGCAAAAAACGAAAGTGTTGAAATGATTGCAATATTAGAGATGAACTAGCCTATGGCTAAAGATCTCTTAAATAAAGATTAAAAAAAAAAAGATTGCAATATCCCCATATTTTTTAGATAGGTACTTTTTGACGAGTCCCTTTATGATTTTAAAACGCCAAAACCTACATGTAAGGTCAATAAGCCGAACGCAGGGTGGCCAAAGTCCCAGTTTTTCCCGCTTGCCCATCATAATTTTCTTGGTTTCATATAAATAACTACATACGGTGGAATCAAATGCATGCATCAAATTGTTCCATAATTTAAATAAATTAATATATATAAGTCAGAAATAATAAAAAATCGGAGCTTCAAAATTTCTCTTGATTACATATACTTTTTTCGATTACCGAGTGGGTATTGAACCGAATATATGAACACGGAAATTTATTTTCAATCTTGAACAGAGAAATTTGTCGAACATTTCATGGGAAAATTTTAGATATTTAGAAAGTTGGCCAGATTTTCACATTCATGAACTAATCGAGAAATATAAAATATCAAATATGGCGTAGTTGTCAAGATCTCAGATCAAAAAAAAAAACATGGCTTGGACCACATATTAAGATACTCCACAGATAATTCTAAAGGGATTCTGAGGAGAAGTTCCAGGTAACTTTCAGAAGTATTTCAAGACAATTATAAGAAGAAATAATGGTAAATTTCAAGTTGCTTCTGAAGAAACTATTACAAGGATTGTCCAGAGACATGTAGATCAGTTTATAGTTGTTTTTGAGCAAATTTCCAAAGAATTGTGAGTAGCATTCCATGAAGATGCGGAAGAATGTTCCAATGTAATTTAGGGCAGAATTATAAGGGAATCGAATTCTCAGAATAGATCAAAAAAAAAATATATAAAGTGTTCTCTCAAGTTAATTTTGTAAAAAAATTCAAGAGAATTCTGAGAAGCAATCCCGTGGAATTCTGATGTGAATTCCAAGGTTGTTTTGGGACAATACTTTGGGAAACTTCGGGTGAATTCCTGAGCAGGGGAATCCTGAGGATATTTCCTTGATAATTCTGACGAAAATACTGAAGTACACTTTAATGCAATTGTGAGGAGGATTCCGATGTAGGAATGACATGAAATATTCTTAAGGTTCTAAAACTTGCAAAGTTATTCAAACTGCCGGACATCGAACATCAAACAACTTTTGAGGTATCGAAGGTAACCAAAACTCAAGTGTCAGAGGCTTAAAATTCCATATTTCTTCCCCTGAAGAAAATTCCAGAAATTTTTTTGGTGACTATGAAGCTTAACATTTTTTCAAGAATCTTGAACTTTCAAAAAAAAAATCTAATCTTGAAAAATCATTTAGTTTGTAAATTATATGGAGAACTCTCCATGTCTTTCTGTCCCCTCTGCCTACGCCCACGATTTAAAAGTAAATGGAATGCATTTCATGGAAAGTTGCTAAGTAGAAACTCATTGAATCCGCCCCTTTTGACTTGTCACCTTTTGCGGCGGCCGTTTTCACCACCCCTTCACTACGTCTCTGGAATTGGTTTCACTCTTGCAGTGACGTAGCAAGACTGGGTTATTTGGGTGTCACTCCCTAATTATGTACTCTCATGGGTTTGACACGTTTCACTTCGCTTCCAATACTAAGACCCATACTCAATGGAACATCTTCCGGCAATATATGCGGAACCAGTTGACCAATTCGAAAAAAAAACTGTAAGAGTAAACACTACGGAGATACTGCAAAAGCATGAATGCAGTAAGACCATCTAAATAAACATCTATAACATGGAAAATGCATCATTCTCATTTCCCCCTAACATTTCCCTTCCATATATGCATCCATTAAATTTTCCGTGTTCTCTCTAATGACCTCCGCCATGTAATCTTCCGTAATCCTTCCGAGCCTAATCTGGAAGAAAGAAGCATGACGATGTCTTCAATTTCGTGTCATAGTTCTTGCGCGGCTCATCATCACAAAAGCGAGCACACAGGAGGAATGAAGCAAACCCCTTTCGAGATCCATAAAATCCATCAAGATGGACACATTAAAATTAATTTCGTTCGTAAAAACAACAGGAATCATCGCTATTGCCTCCCAGCCGTCTGGGACTGTACAGTTAAGCAACGCTGCTCAAATTGAGCCATTTCTTCACAACACCTTCCCCAGCTAAGTAAAACAAAAAAAAAACACATCACCGAGATAAGATAATGGTGCTGGTATGGAACATTTTACCCTTAAGGGACCGCCGACCTCCAAATGCGTGGGTCCATATCATCATCATGGGTTGAACGGGCACGAGCGCGTTAATCAACAATTCTGATTCCAATTCGATTCCAAGCGGGCGAGGTGCGAAGGAGTGCAGAGGGAAAAGGTTTAAGTGCCCTAACGGTAACGGTTTTTACCACGAGGGCGACGTCGCCGAGACCATTACGCGATAGATAATGCAATTCTGGCTCACGGTTCACTGGTGTGCCGAAAGGGACAACCATATGTACTGAGAAGACAATGATTTGATAAGTGTTGAGAATTGGAGCGATGGCTGGATGAAAATCTGTGCCAATGACGTAGCTAGAAATTCCTACGATCAAAAAAACTTTCATGGATGACCCCTTGCTACCACATGTTCTCCCTGGCAAGTCCTCTAATCTATATGTGTCTTTACACACGCTGCCCCTGCAGGGGCATCCCAACCATTTTCGACACCCAGAAAGTCCAGATGACCATGTCAAACCCTTCTTGTGTGTCTGGAACGAACGAGCGAACGACGACGATGATCACGCGGTGGCACACGATTTCGATGATTGCCGTTGCGCACTTGGAGCACGCTCGTTCTAGACGACGGCGGCGGTCGTTGATAAGTCTTGAGTCGTGCTGAGTCGATCGCTTTCTTCAAGGGAAAACACCCACATTTAATTTCGAGCACGAGATTGAACAACAGAATGCGTTTCGTCGCGCGTGGGGTGAATCCCATCGTTGTCGTCGCCATCGTCGACAGTTGATATTTGAATGAAAGGTTTGAAACAGAAAGAACCACACACGAATGGAGAAGCGTGAAATTGATCTCTTTCTGAATCGAAACTCGGCCCCGGGAGAACCCGTTACATGGGCCAAACCCAAATGAAAACCGAAAAGTCAAAGCACGAAGCGGGAAAAGTTCATTATCTGCTCTGCTCTGGTTTCTCCGACTCCGCTGTGTGCCCCGAACGGCGGTGACTGACGGTTCTTTAATTGCAGTAAAATGTCATCAACGGACTGTGCCAAGTCGGGATCAAGAATTGTAATATCTTCATAATTAGACTCTGGATCTCCCCCCCCATCCTCCTGGGTACCGAGACGGGATCCACCGAGACAGGCAGATGAACTTCAAACGAATGTAATTGGGAAAAGGAACCGGTTCTGGGCGGCTATAAAAACGGCCATTAAGATAAGTCTTAATGCTCATTGTGAAGTAAACATTATAAATTATACTAGCAGGCAGGGAGTGCCATCATGGATCGCTAATAGGATCAGAAAATAATCAGGAATCAGGTAAGATAGAAGATAGCACTCTGGGAACTGTGGAGAGTCAGTGTGCTTAGGATTCTAAGGCATTGCGATGGATGTTCATTTTTTTTTGTAATAGTCGTTTCTGACCTTTCGGAATAGACCTGAACGTCTGTTGATAAAATTTTTCTGGGAAAATCTACATAATCTTCACCATTTTTATGATTTGAATGTACCAAGTCGGTGATGATGATGATAATGACTGTTGCACAATTGTAAATTTTCACTCCACAGTGCTTGAAAGGTTCCAAATCGGGTCCTGGTCATCCTCTCAAAATTAAAAAAAAAATCATTTCCTTAAAAGGTGATTTTGCACGAACCATTTGAAGTTTATATGGGAATTACTATGGGAAAAGCAAACTTTTTGTTCATATCTTTCTAACAATTGACCATAATTTTCTACAAAAAAATGATGATAGCTGGGCTTGTATATAATTTTCTCAGCTACAAGTTTGCTCCAGACCGCTTTTCGATTAAATGTACGAAAGCAAAGTAAATAATTAAGATTATGCTAAATAAAATGCTCAGCACAGCAGGCTACATGGGTGTTTCTGGCGCATGAAATAGAGCACAATAATTATGGTTACTAGTCACACTACTCACAATACAGCTACTTGATCATGTCATAAGATTACCAATTTCTTAAATAATTAATAACTATTTAATTTGTCTTTTGACTAATCTTCAGCAAAGTTGTAGCTCAGAAAATGTGCTATAAGAATAAGCAATAGAGAAAAGGGGAAGGCAATGAACAAAAAGTATGGATTACCCATAGCAATTCCCATACAAACTAAAAACAGTCCTAACCAAACAAGTTCAAATTAAGGGAGGCTATAATTAGGACCCGATTTGGAACCGTTTAATTTACTTATTTTGTTTACGTAGTTTTGTTTGCTTATTAGTTTATTACTGAACTCTACTGATTGCATCCAAAGAGTAGAAAATGGTGTTTGTATTATAAACCGATGAATGATGCTCCTTAAACCTCGGAAAAATGCTCCTTTCGGCGTAGCTACTCAGAAATACTGTGATGCCCATGTTATTTAAGTAAGAGGAGCGGAGCGACGGGAAAATTTCTAAACTAAGCTTCTAAACTAAGATTTCTAAGCTTATAAACTAAGCATCTAAACTAAGCTTCTAAATAAAGCTTCAAAAACAAAGCTTCTAAACTAAGCTTCGGAAACTAACCTTCTAAACTAAGCTTCTATGCTAAGCTTCTAAACTAAGCTTCTAAACAAAGCTTACAAACTAAGCTTCGAAACTAAGCTTCTAAACTAAGCTTCTACACACAAAAAAAACTTCTAAACTAAGTTTCTAAACTAAGATTAAAAACTAAGCTTCTAAAAAAAGCTTCAAAAACAAAGCTTCTAAACTAAGCTTCTAAACTCAACTTCTAAGCTAAGCTTGTAAACTAAGCTTCTAAACTAAGCTTCTAAACTAAGCTTCCAAACTAAGTTTTTAAACCGAGCATCTAAACTAAGCTTCTAAATTAAGCTTTTAAACTAAGTTACTAAACTAAGCTTCTAAACTAATCTTCAAAACTCAGCTTCTAAACTAAACTTCGAAACTAAGCTCCTAATTTAAGCTTCTAAACAAAGCTTCTAAACTAAGCTTCTATACTAAACTTCTAAACTAAGTTTCTAAACTAAGCTTTTAAACTAAGCTTCTAAAAAAACTTCAAAAACAAAGCTTCTAAACTAAGCTTCGAAACTAAGCTTCTAAACTAAGCTTTAAAACTAAGCTTCTAAAATAAGCTTTTAAAATAAGTTACTAAACTAAGATTCTAAACTAAGCTTCGAAACTAAGCTCCTAAATTAAGCTTTTAAACAAAGCTGCTAAACTAAGTTTCTAAACTAAGCTTCTAAACTGTACTTCTATACTAAGCTTCTAAACTAAGCTTCTAAACTAAGCTTCTAAACTAAGCTTCTAATCTAAACTTCTAAACTAAGCTTCGAAACTAAGCTTTTTAACTAAACTTCTAAACTAAGCTTCTAAACTAAGCTCCAAAAACAAAGCTTCTACACAAAAAAAAACTTCTAAACTAAGCTTCTAAACTAAGCTTCAAAACTAAACTTCTAAAAAAAGCTTCAAAAACAAAGCTTCTAAATTAAGCTTCTAAACTCAACTTCTAAACTAAGCTTCTAAACTAAGCTTCTAAACTAAGTTACTAAACTAAGCTTCTAAACTAAGCTTCTAAACTAATCTTCTAAACTAAGCTTCTTAACTAATCTTCTAAACTCAGCTTCTAAACTAAACTTCGAAACTAAGCTCCTAAACTAAGCTTCTAAACTAAGCTTCTAATCTAAACTTCTAAACTAAGCTTCGAAACTAAGCTTTTTAACTAAACTTCTAAACTAAGCTTCTAAACTAAGCTCCAAAAACAAAGCTTCTACACAAAAAAAAACTTCTAAACTAAGCTTCTAAACTAAGCTTCAAAACTAAGCTTCTAAAAACAGCTTCAAAAACAAAGCTTCTAAATTAAGCTTCTAAACTCAACTTCTAAACTAAGCTTCTAAACTAAGCTTCTAAACTAAGCTTTTAAACTGAGCATCTAAACTAAGCTTCTAAATTAAGCTTCTAAACTAAGTTACTAAACTAAGCTTCTAAACTAAGCTTCTAAACTAATCTTCTAAACTCAGCTTCTAAACTAAACTTCGAAACTAAGCTCCTAAATTAAGCTTCTAAACTAAGCTTCTGAACAAAGCTTCAAAACTATACTTCTAAAGTAAGCTTTTAAACTAAGCTTTTAAACTAAGCTTCTAAAAAAAAGCTTCAAAAACAAAGCTTCTAAACTAAGCTTCTAAACTAAGCTTTTAAACTGAGCATCTAAACTAAGCTTCTAAATTAAACTTTTAAACTAAGTTACTAAACTAAGCTTCTAAACTAAGCTTCTAAACTCAGCTTCTAAACTAAAGTTCGAAACTAAGCTTCTAAATTAAGCTTCTAAACTAAGCTTCTAAACTAAGCTTCTAAACTAAGCTTCTATACTATACTTCTAAATTAAGCTTTTAAACTAAGCTTTTAAACTAAGCTTCTTAAAAAGCTTCTTAAAAAGCTTCAAAAACAAAGCTTCTAAACTAAGCTTTTAAACTGAGCTTATAAACTAAGCTTCTAAACTAAGCTTCTAAACTAAGCTTCTAAACTAAGCTTCTAAAAAAAGCTTCAAAACCAAAGCTTCAAAAACAAAGCTGCTAAACTAAGCTTCGAAACTTAGCTTTTAAACTAAGCTTCTAAACTAAGCTTTTAAACTAAGCTTCTAAAAAAGCTTCAAAAACAAAGCTTTTAAACTAAGCTTCTAAACTACGCTTTTAAACTAAGTTACTAAACTAAGCTTCGAAACAAAGCTTCTTAACTAAGCTTCTAAACTAAGCTTCTTAACTAAGCTCCAAAAACAAAGCTTCTATACTAAGCTTCTACACAAATTTTTTTTTTTAAACTAAGCTTCTAAACTAAGCTTCTAAACTAAGCTTCAAAACTAAGCTTCTAAAAAGAGCTTCAAAAACAAAGCTTCTAAATTAAGCTTCTAAACTCAACTTCTAAACTAAGCTTCTAAACTAAGCTTTTAAACTGAGCATCTAAACTAAGCTTCTAAATTAAGCATTTAAACTAAGTTACTAAACTAAGCTTCTAAACTAAGCTTCTAAACTAAGCTTCTAAACAAAGCTTCTGAACTAAACTTCGAAACTAAGCTCCTAAATTAAGCTTCTAAACTAAGCATCTATACTATACTTCTAAATTAAACTTCTATAATATACTTCTAAATTAAGCTTTTAAACTAAGCTTCTAAAAAAAAAAGCTTTAAAAACAAAGCTTCTAAACTAAGCTTCAAAACTTAGCTTTTAAACTAAGCTTCTAAACTAAGCTTCTAAAAAAGCTTCAATAACAAAGCTTCTAAACTAAGCTTTTAAACTGAGCTTTTTAACTAAGCTTCTAAACTAAGCTTCTAAACTAAGCTTCTAAACTAAGCTTCTAAACTAAGCTTCTAAAAAAAGCTTTAAAAACAAAGCTTCTAAACTAAGCTTTTAAACTGAGCTTTTTAACTAAGCTTCTAAACTCAGCTTCTAAACTAAGCTTTTAAACTAAGTTACTAAACTAAGCTTTTAAACAATGCTGCTAAACTAAGTTTCTAAACTAAGCTTCTAAACTAAGCTTCTAAACTAGGCTTCTAAACTAAGCTTCTAAACTAAGTTTTTAATTTGAGCTTTTAAACTAAGCTTCTAAACTAAGCTTTTAAACTAAGTTACTAAACTAAGCTTCTAAACTAAACATCGAAACTAAGCTCCTAAATTAAGCTTCTAAACTAAGCTTCGAAACTATTCTTCTAAACTAAGTTTCTTAACTAGAGCAAGCATCTATAGACGCTATCTATTAATAAGATTCCTAAATCAACTTCTTAAATAAGCTTCTAAAATATGCTTCTAAAAGAATATTCAAAAATAAGCTTCCAAAAAAAGCTTAAAAATAATCTTCTTAACGAAGATTCTAAAGAAGATTCTAAGAAGCTTCTGAGCAGTTCCAGGCCAAATAGCAGACCATCTCCGATTTGCATGAAACTGTGTATAGTTGTTTGTTATGGTCAATAATTCATATTTGAGTCCAAATTCGGCCATTTTGAATCTCGCAAAGAATTTCAAAATGGCATATTCGATTTTTTTTAACAAATCTAAAATCGTTAATTAATTTTCTTTGAATATTTTCCATTAAAAAGTATATGAAATTTTTTTATCTTTTGTAAAAGTTTTAAGTTGAACATTTAAAAATTTACAAAAAATATAGAACAACTTTCGAACTTTTTGTTTTGAAAAATTAAGCACAGAAAACGAGGAATTAAGAAAGATAGCTTTTTGTACAACATTTATCAAAAAATTGTTTAAACAAAAAGTTTAAAAATTTGTCTAAACCACTTGAAAATCTCACCTAAAATAGCATTGTGAATAGCAATATGCATCATGAATAATATTCAAGAGAATAATTTTGTGATATAATGTTTTTACATTTTTTTTTAATTTTTCCTAACAATTAATAGTAATGTTTTAACGTGTAATTTTTTTATTTACTTGAAAAAAGATTATTGATTTCAACAAATTTGACTCAGACGCCATTTCTATTGGAAATTTCATGCTCAAATTAAGATTTGTCAAAGATATCAAATACTTCATTTTGAAATTGTGTACGAATGTTTTGGCCGAATTTTACCTCAAATATGATTGATTGACCATAACAAACAATTATGAAAAGTATCATGCAAATTGAAAAACATGACATCAGATCGATTCAGACAAGCCTAGCACATACTGAATCACTTCGGACAGTATTGAACTTTAGAAAAGTTTGGAATCACTTCGAAAAATGTGAAAACACAGGATCCATCGATTCAGCACAAAAAATACTTAATCACTTCTGAAAAGCTTGAATTTTGTAGGGAGAATGTTGAATCAATCCAGGCTAGACTCACTTCCGAAAGTGTTTAATATTTAACACTTTCGCAAGTGAATATTTCACATCACCTCTAGTAGGCTTGGACTCACTTCGGAAAGTATTAAATCACTTCCGAAAAGTCTGGAATCACATTGGAATGAATTGATACTGGTAAGGAAAGTTGCTGTCCACAAACTACGTGGACATTTTTTTAATTTGTCTAAAACCGGTTCCCATCCAGTACTAACATTTATTAAATAAATTAATTGTTTTCGGACTATATCCATACCTTATTAAGCTGATCAATCCTTTTCCAAAGAGAGTCTAATTTTCCGAAGTAAGTCAATATATTTCCAAGGTGAGCTAATACTTTCCGAGCATAGGTCAGATTTTTCTGAAGTGATTCACCGTTTCTTTTTAAATGAATTCAAACTTTTTAGAGCTGATTCAATTGTTACCAAGCTAAGCTATCGGTGCATTCTTCGAGGAATACAAAATCTGATAATCAACATTGAAAAAAGATCAAAATTTTTCTGGAATGACCCAACTTTTTGCGAAAAAAAGAAGTTCAATCATCTTTGCAAGTAATCTAAAACATTCTGAAACGAGTCTTAACTTTTATAAAGAGGTTCGAAATATTCCATGGCTGTCCAAAATGTTTTTTAGATGAGTTTAATCGTCTCTAAAGCTATTTCAAACTTTTGTGAGGTCATGAAAACTATTACATGTGTTTCAGTACTTGCAAAAGTGATTCCGAACGTTTCTGAAGTGATTCAGTTCTTTAAGAAGATACTCAAAATGACTATGAAGTGATTTAGTACTTTTTGAAGTGATTTAGAACATTGCTGAAGTGCTTCAGTACTTTTCGAAGAGTTTCCGATCGTTTTTGAAGTGTTTCGATACTTTTTGAGCTGATTATGGACACTTTTGAAGTGGTTCAACACTTTCTGAAGTGATTCTGTATTTTTCAAAAATTCAGCACTTTCAGAAGCGATTAAGATCTTTTCTCAAGTGATTCGATATTTTCCGAAGTGATTCAGTTCTTTTCGAAGTGATTTCGGATTTATTTGAAGTTATTCAGTACTTTCCGAAGTATTTCCGAAGATTTCTGGAGTGATTCAGTACTTTTTGCAGTGATTCCCAACATATCTGGAATGATTCAGTTCTTTTAGAAGTGATTCCGATTTGTTATGAAGTGATTCAGTACCTTCCAAAGTGATTCAGAACATTTTTGAAGTGATTCCGTTCGTTTCTGAAGTGATTCAGAACATTTCTGAAGTGATTCCGTTCGTTTCTGAAGTGATTCAGTACTTTTCGAAGTGATTATGAACATTTATGAAGTGATTCAGTACTTTCCAAAGTGATTCAGAACATTTCTGAAGTGATTCAGTACTTTTCGAAATATTTCCGAACATTTCTGAAGTGATTCAGTACTTTCCGCAGTGATTCCCAACATATCTGGAATGATTCAGTTCTTTTAGAAGTGATTCCGACTTGTTATGAAGTGATTCAGTACTTTCCAAAGTGATTCAGAACATTTCTGAAGTGATTCCGATCGTTTCTGAAGTGATTCAGTACTTTCCGAAGTGATTATGAACATTTATGAAGTGATTCAGTACTTTTCAAAGTGATTCAGAACATTTCTGAAGTGATTCCGATCGTTTCTGAAGTGATTCAGTACTTTTCGAAGTGATTATGAACATTTATGAAGTGAATCAGTACTTTTTTAAGTGATTACAAATTTTTCAAAAGTAATTCTTACTGGTTTGGAGCTTTTTTTAATTGATTCAGTACTTTTAGAAGTGATTCCGAACATGACCTGAAGCGATTCAGTTCTTTTAGAAGTGATTCCGATCATTTCTGAGGTGATTCATAACATTCCGAAGTGATTCAGGGTTTGTCAAAAGTAAGTCAGTACTTTCCGAATTTATTTAGAACTTTTCTGAAAAGAATCAGTACTTTTTCAAGTGATATTGAAGTTCATTTAGAAGTGAATCCTATTGTTTATGAAGTGATTCAATACTCTCCGGAGTGACTCCGAATATTTCTAAAGTGATCTAATGCTATCAGAAGCGATTTAGAACTTCGATCATTTCTGAAGTGAATCAGTACTTTCCGATGTAATGTCGAACTTTTCTTAAATGAACTTGAAAAAGTAAGCTTCAAAAGACGCAAATTATATTCCTCAAGCAAGTTTTTCAGCTTTTACAATATGCTTTAGGTGATTCTTAACTTGTTGGGGGTGATATTCAAATGAGTGATGCAATACTTTTCTATGCGAGTCCATGCTTATCACGGGTAGCGAAAATCTCTCTATTCACTTTTCGTCGGATATCCTGAAAATTTGGATCTGGGGCTGAAATAAACTGATCTATGTGACTCAAGGATTATGAATAATTGAATACCTTATTACGTTGTTTTTCCATTTAATTCTACTACTGTTGTATCACCTTTACTTTCACTAGTTCACTATTCACTTTCACTATCACGTTAAAAAAAAACTATAACAGATAAATATTTCGTTTACTACTAAAAACTTCTTCAGTGTCTAGTCATAACTAAACACTGAAGAAGTTTGCAAGTAGTAAACAACATACTTCTTCTTCCTGGAATTTCAAGCTTATTGCTCATCGCATATTAGCTTGCTGCGTACTCTAAACTTAGTGTTTTAGATGCACTTCCACAGTTATTAATTGAGAGCTTTCGATGCCTGTGCCATTTTTGCATTCGTATAATTGTGTGGCAAGAACAATCATACTCTAGTACCCAGGGAAGTCGAGAAATTTTCCATCCCGAAAAAATCCTAGACCGGACCGGGAATCGAACCCAGCCGCCTCCAGCATGGCCTTACTTTTTAGCTGCGCCTCTACCGATTCATCTAAGGGCGGCCGACATACGTATCTGTTATTGTTTTTTTTTTTAAAGTGATAGTGAAAGTAAATAGTAAAAATGAATAGTGAATTAATGAAAGGGAAAGGTCAGTATTTCCCACTTTTTCTGAACTCGGAATGTGACGGGCAATCATCTCGGTAAAGAACGCCTAAATCATGGTTTAAAACCTTATTTAAAAGGTGTTTGAGTGGAGGATCGAAGTGTGCCCTGCTTCTACATGGACATGAAAATTTTCCGGTTGTCAAATTGTTCGTCTATGTTTTTTCATCGCGTTTTTTCTAGAGAAGTTCGCGAGTGCAGACTTTTATGGCCGAGCTAAGGATAATTCCAGGTCGGTATCATCGATACTGCAGCCGGGGCGATGTACTTTTACTTTTGAGCGTCTTCACTATTCTACGTGAAACAGTGTTGTGAAATTCGGATTTTTTTTTTTCATTTTGGGAGTATTTCCCAAGCGATCAAGAAGTGACCGCAATGGGCCAGCACGTGTCCAAAACGGATTTTGAGTGGCGTTACACCGAGGAACCGCACGCTAGTCGAAGGAAGATTATCCTGCAAAAGTATCCGCAGATCAAGAAGTTTTTCGGTTATGATCCGCGGTTCAAGTTTGTGGCTGGTGCCATGGTGCTAACGCAGTTTGCGATGTTGTTCATAATGAAGGACCAATCGTGGAAGATGATTTTCCTGATGGCATATTTCTTTGGAGGGGTGATTAATCATTCGCTAGAGCTAAGAGCGGCCGACATACGTATCTGCCCAAGTAACACATAAAACATCTTTTGAAAAAGAATTAGAACGGATTGTTGTATAAATGTACTATAAGAGATGCAGAAAACATCCTACGTTATATATGAGGTTTAAAGATGTTTTCTTCATACTTCTTCGATTCAACATTTTCTAAAATAGTTTTCTTTTGCTTTTATCTTTAAATGTTATTTGAACGTGCATCTTACTGTTTTAATACCCCTATAAAACTTGTCGTATACAAAATCAATCCAGATTGAAGTAAACATTGACGGTGCCATTGAGCCGGACTGTCTCTTCATGCAGTGATTGACAGTTTCTTATGAGGTATTTGGAGGTTTGTTATAAAGAAAGTTGAAAATACTTTTTTATGACATCTCATAAATTAATACAACTGAAAATGTGCAGGTTGTCTTATAAGGAGTTGAAAATACGTTTAAATAACATTCTGGCAATTAGATGTACGCTTTGCTATTAACAAAACGTCTTCATGATGGATCGAAGGCGTGTTGAACGAGAAAACAATTTTCATGCCATTGGCAAGAACATGATAGATACTTATAACAAACCTTTCATCAAGCGGTGTTGGTCTAGTTAGGTAGAAACAAGTCTACCACGCCAAGGACCAGTGATCGAATCCCATGCTCAAGATTTTTTTATTGGTTTTTTTTTGTCGCTGGTTTTTATGATGTTTCCAAAACATGTTATAAGACCATTATTTAGTTGTATAAGCTCCACGTCTTGCGCTTTTTAGGTTGTATAAATGTATTAAATGATGTATATTAAGGTATTAGTGATTCTTTGCGTTAGTCATTACAAAGTATTTTCAACTTCTTTATGACAAGCCGTGTTGCTTGGGTGTTATTGTTTTTTTTTTAAGTGATAGTGAAAGTAAATAGTGAAAATGAATAGTGAATTAATGAAAGTGGAAGTGATACAATAGTACACACAGAGATTATTTTACTGGGGTCAGTAATTTTTTACTGGGTTTTCAAACAGCTGAAAAAGTCAGTAAACTGAAAATAACGGTCACACGTAATGCAACGAACAATTTTAACATATTTTATTTTTATCATCAAATAAATGTAATAAGAACACAGTCTGTATAAATTTCAAGAAAAAATCACTTTTGTACAATTTTTTACAATTTTTTTAAGTTTACTGACTTTTTCAGCTGTTCAAAAACCCAGTAAAAAATTACCGAACAGGGAGGCCGTGATTTTGTGTGTAGTAGAATTAAAAGGAAAAACAACGTTATAAGGCATAAAGGAGTTGTAGTTAATAATATGGTCTATACGAAAAAATATACACTGAGAGAAAAACCACTGTAAAATCATGTCTGAAAGCCAAATTGCTCAATATCTCAAAATACCCTCCTCGACTGTTTTAATTGTTTTGTGTGTGAAAAAAAGCTGATGTTATGTCCTCAAATCTAGTGAAGAGTGTTGGATGATAAAATGCTTAAAAGTATTTTTTAATAATAAATATATTATATCCTTTCGTACTTTTAAAATTCGGAATAAATTAATAACGGGTTAACTTAGGAAAACTTAATGATGCGTAGAATCAATTTTAGGTATTATTTTATTCAAAAATGAATGTGTTTTAAAATTTGATAAAAACAGAAAAATATTAAAAACGTACTTTCAAACATTTTTTACGATCAAACACTCTACACTAGGTTTGAAAGCATAACTTCACCTGTTTTCACATAAATAAATCTAAAACGTCGAATGAGAAAATTCTCAATTTAATGTTTTAACATGATTTAATAGTGATTTTTCTCTCAGTGAATATTTTTCGGATAAACCTAAAACTTCCATTCAGACGTCATTTTGATCAAATATACCGTTTTCAAGATTTGATTTTTTGAAAATATTAAACCCATTTTTTGAATACGCCCTTATATAAATTTAGCCCGGGAAAAATTACAATTTGTAAATGGAAAATGCCATCTTGTGTAGCAAGCAAAATATGTGCAAAGTTTTATTCAAATCGAAGAGAGTCATGTCCAACCCGATTTGCTATTTGGTGTGGAAATGTTCTATAGTAGTATTTTGATTCCGTCAATACTGAAATGATTCCACGCCAAATGACGAACTATACGGAATACTAGAACTTTGCATAAAACTTTGCATAATTGAGTATTATGATATGTCAATTTTCAAGTGTCCATGGTTTTAAATAATCTCAAAGATTACATTTTTCATGAGCTTTTTTTTAAATATATACAAATTAAAGATCAACTTTTCGAGCTATTTAAGTTCATACCACATTTTTTTAAATTTTTAATCAAATTTACTCTAAAAAGTACCGTGTATATTTTTCCCAGAAAGGCTTTACTTTTCTCTACAATTTTATCTCAGACGTCATTTCGATTAGAAGTGACGTTTTCGTGCAAACATTTATTGAAAAATGTCGAAGATGCCATTTTGATAAAAATTACAAGATCCAATATGGTAAATGCTGCCCATTTCAAACAATCATACAAAGTATCAAGCAAATCAGAGAAGGTTGAGTCAAAAATTATTTGTTTTTTTTTTTGCTATTTAGCCTGGAGGTGCTCTCGAGCAATACCTAACATGCCCAAAATTGGCTATGTATTTTTCGATTCTTTCTATTTCGGGACATGGTTCAAACGTTGAGATGGAGCGTCATTCTCTAAGTTACAAATTTGATCCCATTTCCTCATTAGAATAGAGAGAGAGGTAAGTTCCAAAAAAAGTTAATCACCAATGTTTTTTCAATAAAATTCCAGCTGAAATCTACTGAACTACATTCGAAACACAATGGTATTTGAGATCTCTCTATTCTACACACATTAGATCACTGTAAGTCCCCCATCCGATTTAACATTACAAATTTAAACAGCTTGAGTTTTAAAACTTCCTTTCAAGTGGCTTGGACGCTTTGTAACCAGTTCCAAAAAAACAATAAAGCCCATAATTTCCCACCATTCATTCCCAAGAGCATAAGCTCCCCAAAAATGGCATCAATTTCGTTCCAGAAAATTACCCCCAATCGCTTGGACGTGCGAGTCTGCCGAACTGCCAACGCCGCCGACGGAAAGAAGTGAAACCTTTCATGCATATGCATAGTTCCCAAATGATCCCCAAGCCATTAATCGGATAGTCAGCTTAGGGCCACAATTAAACTCTCTTTGGCCCCGTACAGTGTCTACCTGTGCCATGGTTGATCAATTTCGTCCTAAACCCGCAGAAAAAGAAGAAGAAACAATGATTATAAACAGTATAGGATAATTTCCGATGCAAGATTCTCGGAAAACACGTACCCTTTTGCTTGCATCGATCGAGAGCCGCCCGAGATCGATTACGTCAAGCAGATTATCAAATCTGTTATGATCGCTTGAATCGGCTTTGGACGACAGGAAGGATAGAATGGGAACGGCTTAAGACACAAGAAAATCTCACTCTTCTTTTTCTTCTTCTGAAATGATGAGATGATGATGAGACCTATCGAATTTCGTTTCACTGAATAAACAATGCTACTGATTGAAGAAATGAAGGGTTTGCTCAAACAAGGGCAGCTTCTGTTTATACCTGTCCTTCCGGGGCTATAAACATTGATTTTCTAAATAGCAGCAGCGATTTTCGACATCGATCTCTCAGAAAGCCAGAAGCTGCTTCTGGGAATCGATTTCCATTTACCCGGGCAGCAGAACTAGACGTCTGAAATTAATCTATGTATTATTTGATTTTTTTATTGTGATCCCCTTCAATCCTCCGGCTCGACTGAACTCAATCTATCGTGGTGGTGCAACATTCCTTGCATAGCTCGCTCTACTGCAGAGCGGTTAGGAACAGTTGTTGTTAGAATGCCTGTGAAAAGTTATGATATGCGCGCGTCGAGTGCGCACTTGCAAGCATTTTGATTCGATCTCGAAGTTGTCGTCGTCAGACTTGTTTGTTCTGCTGCTGGGGCAGATTGTACATTGTGATTGCAAATTCCAGTCCACATGTTCGTACGGAGGCTAGACACAACAGGGTTCCCGTTTTTTTTGCGCTTGCCTGTTGCTGCTAAAGGGTGATACGGTCAAAATTTGGTCAATATCAACTTGACGTATTTCTTTCAATTTTGCATTTAAAAAACCTGAACACCCCTCATTTTGAAGGTGTGTGTGTGTAGAATGTTGCTCCTATTTTGATTTTGGAATTCACTCTTCAGTTGTCAAAATGCCGTCCAAGCAAGAAGAGCAGCGTATCAAAATTTTGCTCGCGCATCGCAAAAATCCAAGCTACTCGCACGCAAAGTTGGCAAAATCGCTAAAAGTTGCCAAATCAACCGTTACAAATGTAATTAAAGTGTTTGGGGAACGTTTGTCGACAGCCAGGAAGTCTGGATCGGGGGGAAATCGAAAACCGGAAGCCGCTGAGACGACAAAGAGAGTTGCCGGTAGTTTCAAGCGAAACCCTAACCTCTCTCTCCGAGATGCCGCAAATAAGCTGGGTGTATCGTCTACAACCGTGCATCGAGCCAAAAAACGAGCCGGACTATCGACTTACAAGAAGGTAGTGACTCCAAATCGCGATGATAAACAAAATACGACGGCCAAAGCGCGATCCCGGAGGCTGTACACGACGATGCTGACGAAGTTTGACTGCGTGGTAATGGTGGTAATGAACGACGAAACCTACGTCAAAGCCTACTACAAGCAGCTTCCGGGACAGGAGTTCTATACGGCAAAAGGAAGGGGAAAGGTAGCAGATGTTTTCAAGCACATGAAACTGTCAAAGTTCGCAAAGAAATATCTGGTTTGGCAAGCCATCTGTACCTGTGGCTTGAAAAGCAGCATTTTCATAGCTTCCGGGACTGTCAACCAAGAAATTTACGTGAAAGAGTGTTTGAATAAACGTCTGCTGCCTTTCCTGAAGAAACACGGTTGTTCCGTACTGTTTTGGCCGGATTTGGCATCTTGCCATTACGGTAAAAAGGCCATGGAGTGGTACGCCGCCAACAACGTGCAGGTGGTTCCCAAGGACAAGAACCCTCCCAACACGCCAGAGCTCCGCCCAATTGAGAAATACTGGGCTATTGTCAAGCGGAACCTAAAGAAGACCAAAAAAACTGCTAAGGGCGAGCAGCAGTTCAAGGCAAACTGGCTTTCTGCGGCGAAGAAGGTGGACAAGGTGGCTGTACAAAATCTGATGGCAGGGGTCAAGCGTAAGGCCCGGCAATTCGGATTTGGAAAAGCGGAAGCCTAACTGAATATTTTCCTGAATTTTATACTAATTGAACTTGAAAAAGAAATTTAATTTGATTTTTTAAATAAACGATTTCACCGATTTACACGCGTTTTCCCTTGACCAAATTTTGACCGTATCACCCTTTATGCAATGGTTTAATGTTCACCTACAGACATGCGCCATCTGCGGCAAACAAGTTATTCCGGCCGCGATTGCAGCAGCATATTTTCAGATGGTTTTTATGGCTGTTTTCAGCCAATGATAGCAAAAGTGAGCGGTTGATGATCGTGAAAATGAAAGGAAGAAACGCAAGTATTATTTCATAAATGCTAAAAATGCAATTATGTGTACTTCAACAAGCATTATATCAGCATTTACTGTGCTTTGTAGTTCTCTGTTCTCCATCTTGGAATCGTGATGACCAAAAGAACCGATTCGAAATCCACTTCAGCCGGCCGGGCTCTACCCGCTTAACCCACATCAATTGTTCTGTTTACATGCTCCAGTAATTGGAAAAACCTTGAACCCTGCGGGAGACCCATCACCGGAGCGCAATTCACTCGCCCTTAGTGCACCTATCGTTCCATGGGGAACCTTCGAAGTAGGTGAAACCGAGCCCTTCTTCCTTTCGAGACGGCCGTTCCGTTTCACTTTGACTGATTGTTGGTAATTCATTATTCTTTCACTCCTATTCCATCGCTCAACGGCCGCCACACTCGACGCGGGCAATTGGTGCCAGAGCCCCTCGCTCGATCATTACCTGTACCCCCGAAAACGGTCTGCCCAGCGATTGATCCGGAGGGCATATGCTCACTGACGGCTTTCCGACGTCGATGTTGTCAGTGGTCCGGGACCTAATTACGGACCTCTGACTTTGAATGGTCATTGGACCATTGCCCTGGTGACTGACTTTGTGATATGACGTTGAAAATGATGATGAGATAGGATTATACCATTCCGCATTGGCTTGAGCATCATGGGAGGAAAATTAACGCTTTCGCCTCCGGGAGCCCTTTTCATTCCAGCGCTGGCCGTGTTCAACTTGTCCATTTGTTAGAGGAAATACAGGTCGCGTCAGGGTCTAACCTTGATCCGTACGTGCACCTGGAGGAAGATGATCGCTGTTTATAGGCTCTAATGAGCTTAGGCATCCTCTCTCGGCTCGTCGGCTCCTTCTCTCTCTAATTGGAGCTGTAGCCAAGAAATTATATAGCGTCGGCAATCAAAGCAGCACGACGCCACAAAGGAACCGGAGGATTAAATCTTTCCATTGGTCATCGAGGTTGCACTCGATTAGTCGGACCATGGGAGCAGCGACCCCCGCCGGGTGCGTGCAGTTCAGATGAAGGATACGTTTAAAATAGTTTTGTAATTATGATGCGATATGCTTCAAGGAAATGTGGCGGCAAATTGCTTCAATTTGAACTTGGAAAACAGCAAAAAACAGTGTCGGAAGATGCGAACAAATCAGATCAGTCACAATTACCTACTGTTTTATAATTGTTCTTTTGATGACGGCAGAGCTCAGTTTCATCGGGTTATGTTGACTTGATAATAGGTGTTATTTTCAACTGAAGACGTTTAACAAGATAATTGGTGCTAGCTTGGTTAATTAGAGGATGAATGTCCTTTGGAAGCAACCATTTAGGGTAAGGTAGGGCAAACGTTCGACCATTATTGAAAAAAATAAAATTTCTCAAAACTCCAAGCATTTGGAATCAAACTATTTCCATACACAGGATCCCACATTTAAGGTTTACAACTTTCTTTTGCAGAGCTTTGATGAGTTTTCAGTTCATTCGTAGCTAGAATGATTTTTTTCTTTCGGAAGAGTGTTTCAGCAATCTGGCATTAGTGCGCAAGCTTAATGTCAGGTTTTCAGAAGTTTTTTCCACTAGAAATCTTTAAATATCCCATTTGAAGTACATAAAGAAACCACATATTTGAGCCCAGATAATGTCAGAACTTGGCGAACAACGTAAACCTCACAAACATTGTGTTTATCCTCACTAAATGCAATAAGTTCGCAATTTTTTCGAGATTTCTGCCATATTCTGCTCCATTTATCATTGCTTAGAGTCATGGTATGCACAGTTTTACACACCAACTGCTCATTTGTTAATAACTTTTCACTCAGTTGTTGAAATATGGTTTTCTTTTAAGTAATTGAAGGTATAGGATCATAGTTCATTATAGACATACAAAGAGTAGTTAAGGTGTTTTGCTGTGAGATCCTTATTCTCGCAACCACTTTGAAACTTTAAGTGTACAAATATTAGCTTCCCTGAAACGTACCATATTGAAACTGTTAGCAATTTCAGGTGAAATGGGGCATTAATTTCCGAGATTTGTGTAATTGAAAATTCGAAGTGAAAGGCCATTTGTGGACTCTACAAGGAATCACCCTAAATCTTAATATTTAAATCAACACAATTGGCGTAGCTAATGGGGGTGCCAAGGGGCCAGGCCCCCTCCAGATCTATCTAGCACCCCCCACCCTCCCGATTTTTTGGCGTTTTTTTTATTTTGACTCGGCGGTATTTTGTCAAGCTTGTCAAGTTTGATGTAACTATTTAACAACGAATAATAAAATTGAACCACAACGATTTTTTAAGTCCTTTATGCTGTCTACTTTTCTTATGTTCGAGACTAGAAGAAACAATTTTGAGAATATATCGATATTTAATCGATGGCAGACATTTTCAGCCTCTACGAGTTGGCCATGAGCCCAGCGATTTTTCATTAACTTCTGGGAACTTCTTAAAACTTCAAGGACTTCTAAGAAGTTCAGGGAACATCGTAGAAATTGAGGAAACTTAGTAGAAATTCTGGGAACTTTATAAGGAATTTTGAAAACTTCTGAAAACTGCGTAGAAAGGGGACATTATTTTATTTCAGGGAAACTTGTTGTTGACCGGGAACCTCTGTATAATTTCAGGGCACTTTTTAGAAGCCTCATGGACTTGGAACAGTTGTGGAAATTCCGTACAAATTCAAGAAATTTCGTTCGTGGAACTTCGCGGAAAATCAACGAGAAACGCAGAAGTGCAGCAACCTTTGTAGCAGTTTTACGAATTTCGTAAAATTTTGAGGAACTGCGTAAAACTTCATATCAGTGTAGAGAATGTTGAAAAAGTTCAGGGAATTTTGTAGAAGATCTAAAAATAGTTCAATATATCGCTTCAGTTTAGGGAACTTCGTTTGCGTTTGACAGAGATCTTACTTCAAAAAGCTCCATGAACTCCTTGGAGGGTTTTTGGAACTTAGTTAAAATTTCAAGGAATTTTCCAGTTGTTCAAGAATATTTTTAGATGTTAGGCGTCTTTTCAGAAGTGTACAGACATTCAGCGATCTCCGTAGAATTAAGAGCGATTGAAAAATATGATATTTGGAATGAATTCAGGAAACTTCGTAGAAGTTGAGCAAATTTTGTAAAACTTAAGGGAGCTTTGTAGATGTTCAGGAATTAGTTAAGGGATATTCTTTCAGACACCCTTCCTAGACCGCAGGAAATATTCAAAAGATCTCCATATAGACGAAGATATTAGTAAGTTCTCTGGACATTTTTCCAAGACTTCAGGTTGATCAAGTTCTGAGGATCTCCAACTCTTTAAGAATTCAAATATTATTCCAAGACTGTAGCTTGTTCCGGAAGTATTCAAAGGTTTTCAAAAAAAAGGAAATCTGCTCAAGTATAAGGAAAATCGAGGAAAATTTTACTCATTCTATTTGGGACCGTGGTTTTTGCAAATTTGTTGCTTAGCATTAGCAATCATCTTCAATGTGTAAATACTGGTGATCTAAAAATAGGCAATACCAGTGCCGGCCACGTCCGAATGCTGGTCAAGAAAAGAATGTGTAGAAATATGTCCACGAGAAATCACTGGGATGTTGAATAAAACGGTTGGGATTGCAGCAGGATTAGTTTTGGTAAACGATTTGTTGAATTGATGTCCAAACGATTCAATAGAGCTAAGGAGCTAAGTAAGCAAAATCGGTTGCCAATAGGCCACCGAGCTCCGTGTATCACAAAACAATAACGATCAAGTTTCCGTTCAATGTGTTGTTATCTCGGCGGTGACCTCACCGACAACGACAACAAATGCTTTTGAGAAAAATATGATATGGATTCCTAAAACTCAAATATTATTTCTTTTACGTACCCGGCCTTCCAACCGAATTTCTTTACGCTTTACATCATATTATGGAAGAAAGCCGATTTAAAGTATAACTCTATAATGTGAATGAGCTTGGGATTGAATACCTGATTATCTGCTCAATTACTACGAAAAAAAAAATACTCTTCAGAAGGATTTTTTACAGATTTACGATCAATGTTTTTCCTAAAACTCGAATATTATTTCTTTAACGTACTCTATCTTCCAACCGAATTCCAATCTAATCTAATCTAATCTAATACAAACGCAGTCAGTACGAGAAAGCATCCTGGAAAATGATTAGGTTAGATGAGGTCTAATCATTTTTCTTGTCTAATTGATGTTTAAAGCATATCTGAGATATGATATAAACATCAATACGGCCAGGCCTACTGCGTTGTATTTGCCACAAAGATGATTCTTGGAAATGAATGGGAACATTTCTTGAATCTACAGGGGTGGAAGGATGCGTGGACATACCGTACCAAATGCTCCGAGTTACTATGTGTAGTTGTGTGTAATAGGTAAATATTTGTACAATATTGAAGAATCATAAAATAAGGCAATGGAAGGATCTTACCGAAATTTTCTACTACGTTGGTAATGATTCTTTTGCGCTTAAAAGTTTCGTTGGATGCATCCGCTTCTCCGATCGGGAGGTTGCAGAAAAATCCAAACAGCCGGTTTGCCATCGGCCTTGCATGTCCAAAAGCCAGATTGTGAGCAATCTCGTGACAGGCGAGCTCTAGCGAATGATTAATAACTCCTCCAAAGAAATATGCCACCAGGAAAATCATCTTCCACGATTGGTCCTTCATTATGAACAACATCGCAAACTGCGTTAGCACCATGGCACCAGCCACAAACTTGAACCGCGGATCATAACCGAAAAAAAACTTCTTGATCTGCGAATACTTTTGCAGGATAATCTTCCTTCGACTGGCATGCCGTTCCTCGGTGTAACGCCACTCAAAATCCGTCCTGGACACGTGCTGGACCATTGCGGTCACTTCTTGATTGCTTGGGAAATACTCCCAAAATGAAAAAAAAAATCCGAATTTCACAACACTGCTTCACGTAGAATAGTGAAGACGCTCAAAAGTAAAAGTACACCGGGACGGGTATCGATGATACCGACCCGGAATTATCCTTAGCTCGGCCATAAAAGTCTGCACTCGCGAACTTCTCTAGAAAAAACGCAACGAAAAAACATGGACGAACAATTTGACAACCGGAAAATTTTCACGTCCGTGTAGAAGCAGGGCACACTTCGATCCTATCTTTCAACCGAATTCCAATACGCTTTATCTCCAGAATAAATTCGATTTACACTAAAACTCTATAATATGAATGAGCTTGAGATTAAACCCATCATGTTCTGTTTAATAATCAAAATCGGTTGTCACTAGGCCACCGAGCTCCTTATAACACAACAAAATTACGATCAAGTTCACATTTAAGTTCCTGTTACTAGATTTTGGTCCCGCCGACGACCTCAGACGACGACAACAACTGCTCTTGAGAAGGATTTGATATGGATTTCCGGTCAACACGTCTTGGTACTGAATTTGCTTAATTTGGTATTGGAATGATATTGTGGGAACATTTTTTTGGTATTATTCTTTGGTATTTTCAAAAAAGAAGAGACAGGGCTAACTTAAACACCCTTGGGGACTCTTATCTATTTTCACTTACGAGGCCCTATATTGATTGATATCAATTTTCAAATTCTAGCACACATGAATTAAAAATAGGTACTTGTGAGAATCCTTTTTCGTTTGAATTTATTTTTCTAATCTGCTTTTATTTTAACACACATTTAAACTTAATAAACTAAATCTCTTTCCGACTCCTCATACTTGCGAATTTGTTAATAGAAGTGTTGATAACAATATTGCATACTCAAAATATATGATTAGTAAGCATCTCTGGTTTATAGCATCCCTCAATTTATGTTTCACTTATTTTAATATATTTTGAGCAGTGGGTGGTCATCATTGAAATAAATATCCTGAGGACATTTGGGAAAACCAATATCCCAAATATCAATTTCGGTTTCATCACAGCCCATGATTTGGACTTTCAGAATGTTTTAAAGCCTTTTTTAAAACTTTCAATATTACTTGGTTCAGTCCATATGTCAATAATTAGTACGTACAACTCATCTTCAACTGATTTCCAGTTCTGACTTACTAAAATAAACGAGATGATTTTCTTAATTGGAAAACACACACACTTAGTTAACAAATTCACGTAAACAGTACAGAAACAGTGAGTGGTTTGTTTTGTAAATCATTGGTCTAAGGCAGCATTTCTCGATATTATGAAATGCCCAACATTACCCAAGAAACCCTCTCCCTAGGATGCACTATTTAAAAGATCAAATCGAGTGCATTCTAGGCGGTAGGAACAAACAGAAACCTTAAAAAGTTAGTGCTTCAAAAACCGAGCAACTTTGTCGAAGACCGTAAAGCTGTTTGTTTCTCTCTGTTTTATAAAATTATTCGATGTTACTCGGCTCCGTAGGGTTTTTCAAAGACATTTGAGCCTAATTAAAAAAAAAAACAAGCTGGGAAAAACTGGTAATATTCGTCTCCTATCTGATATCTCGCAACATCTGCGTGGAGGAAGGATGGATGCATTTGAAAGGCCCGATGATTTAAGCAGAATTATATTGCAAAAAGGATGCAGGGCGCCTTAGTGAAGGTCCCTAAAAATATGGATCCGACTGATCTGACGATATTTAGTGAATCATCATGTTGATTGACACGGCTCGCACCGAACCCTCTCGCGGTTTACGAGTCTATTATCAGAACACCAGGGGGCTCATGACTAAATTGGACGATGTTTATCTGGCTGTGCTTGACGGGGAATATGACGTTTATGTATTCACGGAAACTTGGCTCGATGGGAGGATCAATTCAGTGCAACTGTTTGGTGACTCTTTTACTGTCTACAGATTAGACCGTAATTCAGCCAACAGCATTCGTACTCGCGGTGGTGGTGCCCTCATCGCTGTTTCCAACGCATCCTGCGTAATCGCCGACGAACTATTTACTACAATTGAAGCGGTTTGGGTTAAGGTCAGACTCACTTCGCGGAATATCCTCATTGGAGCGGTGTATATTCCCCCTGGACGTCGTCATGACTGCAGCACAATGCAGCTTCATCTGGATGCTACAGAATTTGCATCGTCCATGGCTGATATAACGGATGTGCTTCTTCTGCTTGGTGATTTTAATCAGCCTGGGTTTATCTGATCGCCCTCAGGCCAGGGTTATGCGTTTCCAGATCCGATTGCATCTTCAAAGACGAGGCTCGGTAGCTCAGTGGTTACCGTTTCTGCTTACTGAGCAAAAGGTCCGGGAGTTCAATCCCAGGCCCGTCCCCTTCCTTGCAATTTTTCACTTTGCCATATTCTATACCCACTAGATTTTAATGAAAACAAATTCTGCTTTAACACCGATCGCATCACTTACCACAGTGTAAGTCCTGATCTAAAAATAGAAATTGAATGAGTGCGCGCGCGTGTGGTTGTGTGTGTTTGTGTATTATAATCGCTCTACCAAAAACGATCCCGGCGTGTGCGTGCAACCTTTCCCCACATCCAACATCGCAGTGATTTCTCGTGGAAGCGCAGAGGATTTCTCGGTTTCCTTCACAGCGAGTACCACGTCAACACATTCCTTCCTATTCCCTAGTTGACCTGCATTCGGACACGGCCGGCGCTGGTATTGCTAAATATTAGATCTCCAGTTCTTACACATTGAGGATGAATGTTAGTCCCAAACATCATCTGTTGGTTCTCTGTGTAATTGCAGCTGATCTGGTAATAACAGAGCAGCAACCGTGGGCGGTCAATCATGCTCATGCATGCAGATCCGATTGCATCTTCAACCACTCCTGACAGCCGCTTGATTGTTGATGGCACGGCTTTTCTTGACTTGGTTTTTGTTAGCGAAAGGGCACTTCTGGACTGTGTCGTCGCTGAAGCGCCTGACGTCATCGTTCCTCTTGATAATTTCCACCCTGATTTGGATACATCTATCGCGAACGGATCTCAAATTCGTTTTGATGAAACGATGACTGCCACTCGGCTAAATTTCCGGAAGACCGATTTCCGTTTGCTGAGGCGTTCCTTGTCCCGCATCAACTGGAACGAGTTGAATGGCCTTGATATCGATACAGCAGTCGGTCGCTATAACAGCCTTTTGCGCGACTGTGTTTGTGCTTCAGTACCGAAGTGCCTACCTCCAAGAAAACCACCTTGGTCTAACGCTACTCTCCGCAACCTGAAACGAGTGCGATCTAGAGCTCTCCGTGCTCTCACTCATCGACGATGGATTCTTACCAAACGAAATCTGCAATGCCACCCCAAGGGATTCTGGTCGTTTGTGAATACGAAGAGGAAGGAAACTGAGCTGCCGTCAAAAATGTTTCTCGGCAATGACGTAGCATTGACAACTGAGGACAAATGCAGCCTATTTGCTAGGCACTTCTTAAGTGTCTTCTCGAATGACTCCCCATCGCAAGCAGAAATTGAGCGAGCCGTCCGTGATGTGCCAACCGACGTCGTAAACATGGATGTACAAATGGTTCTCTCTGTGATGAGTAAAACCAAATCATCATTTTCACCAGGTCCGAGTGTTATTCCATCTGCTGTCCTGAAAAAAATGCTCCGATATCTTAGCTGCTCCGTTGTCCTCGCTCTTCAATCTGTCACTTCGTCAACAGAAATTTCCCGCACTATGGAAACGCTCTACTATGTCCCCTGTTTTCAAGAAAGGAGACAAACGCAATGTGGAAAACTACCGTAGGATTACCTCCCAAGTAAAATTTTTGGTTTTATGAGGGTTCTGTAGACCATGATTTAGACTTGTAGCATGCTTTAAAACCTAGATAAAACTTGCAATGTTACCTGGGGTTGCGCTTGGGGTTGAATCTAAGTTGTTTGAATTGCTGATAAATGAGAGATTGTTTGCTTCCTGCAAGCATTACATAAGTACATGTCAACATGGTTTCTTTCCTGGCCGCTCCGTGGAAACTAATCTCGTCAGCTTTACGTCGTTCTGTATGGAAAATATATGCACTGATCTTAAAGCTGCGTTTGATAGAGTTGTGCACGACGTTCTGTTATCAAAGCTTGAAAAAATTACTGAAGTTACTATATCAGGGCTGGTAGCGGTGATGCGATATAAAAGTAGTGACTTTAGTGGCTAAAATTACGGAAATAGTGACCAAATAGTGACTTTTGAATAATAAATAAGTAACCAATAGTTACATTTATATGATGACTCAGAAACTCAAATAAGGTTTAATATTGAAATAAACTGTTGTTATCATGGAACTTAAAATGACATTTCATGATTTCCTCTAATTATATCGAAACTCTCAACGGAATCTCCTATTAAGAGCATTTGAAGTGCAATTTCCGGATTTTCCCAAAGATTTTTTCAAATGTTACTGTTAAATAGGGTTAAATAGATCATTACAACGACAGCATTTTTTTTTATCGAAAATCTTGAATTTGATTCTGCCATTGAAATCATTAAAATTTTGATATAATTTTGATAATTCGCTAAGAATATTTCATAAAAAAAATTTCAGAATGATCTCAAGAACTTTTTCAGAATTATTCCACTCCTCTTAAACTTTGCAAGTTTAACAAAAATAATATTTCATTTTGGAAATTCTTTGCAAAACAATGGAGAACATTCTTGGAAATAGATTATTTTCGTAGTTGGAGATGCTGAACGTGGACATTTTAATAAAGTATAGAGTTGATAGTTTCGTTGTACTACGGCAGTGTGAAAATTGTATATAGAAAGTAAAAAAAGCGAGCTTCAAATAATTTTGAGGAAGGTACGAATCGGGTAGAGCATCCCTTTTACCAAACTCATCCGTTGATGAGGGATAGTGAGGGGTGTTTCACTCCGCCACACTGGCAAAAGGGATGATCGCCGATTTGCTCATGTACCTCCTATGTGCGGAAACAGTTCAATCAATTGTTTCACATTCAAATCGCCATCTGACGTAAGCATCTACCTGATTGCTATACCTGATTCGTAACTTCTTAAAAAAAGACCTTTGCTCGCTTTCTACTTCTACTTTCTATATACAATTTTCGCACTACCTCAATACTACTCAACTCTATACTTTCATCTTCTCATCTATTCTTTTATCTCTATCACTTTTAGTCTGATATTTGAGCATCAAATCATAATTAGTTAAAGTAGATTATATTTGATTTTTTAATTATTCTTCCAGGATTTCCATGAAGGTTCTTCCAATAAATCTATTTAAAATTTACTTGAATTCTCCTTAGAATTTTCATGAAATTAACATCAAATTTCTGCTTAGAATAATCTTGAACTTCTCCCCTGAATTATATTGGTAATTCAATTCGTATTCTTCTCAGAATTCCCATGGCATTTTCTCAGAATTCTCAAAACAAAAATTCATCTCAGAATACCCTTGAAACTCTTCGAAGAGTTCCTTTGAGAATGAATCCTCAAAAGCCGATTCCATTGGAATTCTTCTCGGAACTTATTTCGAACTCTTTAGAGTTCTCTTGGAAGTATCCTCAGAAATCATCACAGATTTCTTTTATAACTTCCTTAGTGCCAAGTACTTAATTTAAAAATGTTGTTGATATTTTTTTCCGTTTCACTCTATTTTAGTTGCGAAAAAGTGACTTTAGTGACTATTTTTAGGGAAATAGTGACTTAAGTGACTTTTTGGTTTGAAAAGTGACTTTTTAGTGACTGACTTCAAAATAGTGACAAAGTCACTAAAAAGTGACCTGCTACCAGCTCTGCTATATGCATTGGAAACTACTCATCGTACTGTTTCTCGAACAGATCTGGAGTTATTCTACTACGTGGAGGTAAATTGTCTTCTTGCCTATGACTTGGAGATTTACCTTATCGTTCGGGGCTATGCCGACTGTTTAGAACTACAAAACCTTTTTGAAATCTTAAATGATTGGTGTGAACGTAATTTTATGGTGCTGTGCGCCTCAAAGTGCTGCGTAATTAGTTTCCGTCGAAATAGGACTGCCGTTTTGTTTGATTATAACGTTGCTGGGACTGCAGTTCAACGTGCCGATCACGTTAAAGACCTCGGTGTCATGTTGGATGAAAAGCTCACATACACTCACCACTTCTCAACCATGATCGACAAAGCAAATCGTCAGCTTGGATTCATGTTTAAGATATCTAAGGAATGTCGTGATCCTCTGTGTTTTAAAGCCCTTTACTGTTCATTGGTACGCTCACTACTGGAATTCGCGTGTGTTGTGTGGAATACATACCAAGCCGTATGGAGTGGACGATTCGAAGCTGTTCAACGCAAATTCGTCAGATACGCACTGCGCTATCTTCCATGGAGTGACCCGCTGAATTTACCAATTCTGGCCGCTGTCGTTTGCTGGATTTGGATACTCTTGCTAAGCGACGAAACATATCGCAGGTCGTCTTCGTTGCTAAAGTCTTGCTCGCAGAATTTGATGTTCCTGTGTTACTGGTCAAAATTAATATGTATGCTCCTGCCCGAGCACTCCGTCCGAGAGCCTTGCTACATGAAGAAGTACATGCAACCAACTATGCTGCAAACAGTTCCTCTGTCGCCATGATTCATCAATTCAACGAAGTATCTGACCTATTTGACTTTGACATCAATGTCTCCAGATTTCGTCATCGTTTGCTGTCGGCAAATTTTAAATTTTTAATGAGTGTAAAGTTATCATGACGTGACTCGCGGGCAGTAGGCAGGATTCCGTGCCGGAAGATATAGTGTGATCCATATTGTCACACTCCGGATTATCCAAGATCAGGTCAACGAATTCCAAGAGTCCGTATACTTAGTATTTATTGACTACGAAAAAGTTTTCGACCAGTGAAGCACCCTGAGGTATAAGGGTGTCCCAGATAGTATCGTCAACTTGATCGAAGCGCAGGTCTTTATCAAACGAAGCGATGCCTGCGGCTTGGGGTCCTCGCAACTGGATCTCAAATGCTGTACTCCACCATCGATGTCATCAGAAGCCTATGTCAACAGAAATTTTGGAAGTGAAGGTGGGTCGGCAGGTAGTTCAACGAAAACCGCAAGAAAGCTCTGGATTGGAACTCGGTAGAACGTCGCAGTAGACCCAGGGGCTCATGGCTGCGGATACATTCGACCTGGGCCCAAGTAAAAGTAAATGCAAGCAGCCACAAAGGATGCAAGTCTTTCACACTGGCACTCTGCATAACTGAAGGTTCCCAGGATACTTAAGTAAGTAACTAAAGGCGACTTCTTCTTGCATACTCACTACTTGGGAAGTTCTTCTGGATATGTTTCCAGGATTGAACTTGTCTAGTTGACTTCGTCATGGATTATACCAAAACTGTTTGTTCCCACTTTCCATTTCCAGCCAGGCTGAATACATGTGGCTTGTAGAATTTAATTAGGTCGTTCAGAGAGTATTGCTCAATTACTTACTTTTTGTATCAATGCAATTTTGATTGGCAACAAAAGAACTGGTTCTTACCTGAAATGAAGAGAAAAAATAGAAATTAGTAACGGCCACGATCCAAAGACTCTTCTAGGTAATCTTCCAAATTAGTTCCACATAACAATTTTATGATGTTGCAGTAGATTTGATCGCTCTATGTTTAAAAAAACAGATAATTCATTTCTAATCAAACCATCAAACCTCATCAAATTTGTCTCTTTCCAGATCTAATTACCCCTCGGCCAATTACCGCCCAAAGAAACGCCCATCACGCAAACGTGCATCGGAAAACAATTTGTTTACTTAGGTTATATCTTGTCTTGTTGAGTCGTACATATTTTCACGATTTTGCCATATCTCCTCCCTCCTTTGATTGCACGAATGCAACAGCATGGCATGCATCTCGCAACACACGCAACGGAAGCTGATCATTCCACGCCGATAATTACCCACCAACCAACCAGGGGCACTTGCCTTCGGCCGACCACCTGCTGAATGCAGTTTAGAGACCAGGATTGATTTTATGTCCACCTCATCTGGAGTGCGGCAGCGCGGGGAGTCATTAGTACAATTATATTTTGGTTCAAGCCAAGTCAATCACAGTCTTTCCAACCGCGCCGTCGCAGCGTGGCACGTTTATGGGCCTTTTTTTTTCTCTATGTGGCAATCATTAGATAATGTGTCCCCGTTCGCCCTAAATATCTTAATTGGTATGCAAGACATGTGGAATCGCTTCCGCATCTTCATCCGTATCGCAGGAATCGATCGAGTCGCGGAGAAAGTGTCATTTCACGGATGAGTAACCCGCAGAGAAGGGCTTAAAATAAACTTATTTTTCACATTAATTAGGCAATTTTATAAACCAACATGCGGCGGCTGTACATTATGCAAAATTAAATTGACGTCACGTCGCCTGTCACAGTCAGTCGTCCATCAGCGTTTAAACGTTTTTTTTTTTCTTCAGGTGATTAACCTTACCTCATCTGTGTGATTACGATTTGGCAGACGCGAAGGAGGAATAATCGCATCACTCGTCCGACTTGACCCAGCTGAATAGGGGACGCAGTTTATCGCATTGAAGGGAAAAAAAATCCCTGAATCATTCTCCTTTTATCGAGAATGCGAAGAACGAAGCCAGATGTTGGGTTATTCACCAAAATGCGAAAACAGGAAAGAACCAACCTTGAGGGTAGAACGCGGGTATTGAAGCACGCTGAACAAATACGAACTTGGACAGACAAAGAACAGGATTTTAATCAAGCCGAATGATTGTTCTCTTTCGGGCAGTGTGCTAAAGTTGCAGCGTTTACGACATTTTACGGCACATGTGCCGTACCAACCGCTGAGATTTAAGTTTTTCCACATGGGGGCACTCTTTTCGAGGATATAGGTACGGCCGTACAATGGAATGATGAGGATTAGGAAATTTGAATAGGTTATAAATCGTGGCACCTGTGTCGTTTGTCAGAATGGGTTCTAAATGGAGGGATGTTAAATAAGCAGCCGCTCAAGTTCGTCCCATAGCACAAATCAGCTAGCCGATGAAAACACATTTTATGTTGCTTCGTAACATAGCATCTTATGCGATATGAGACAACCTGTTTGGCTGTTTTTTACTAACTGTTCCAGAACAAAGCTGTATTATGAAGCTACCATTTCCATGTAAAAACGCAGATGGGACCGACTGGTGATGAGCGGCAGTACAAGGTTCGCTGTTGGACTGAATGATGTGGTGTTTAAATCTTTCCTTTTAGCTGCAGCATCCTTGGCATGCGTTTGGTAAGAAAAGGATATAAACGACGGAAAGTTCGAGAACGGCTAAATGTCACAGCAGTATCATTTTGATTGTAGCCCAGCAGATGAAAGCGTAGTTTACCTTTACGTCCGATGCAAATGACAACACCTAAAAAAACCTGACATTAATCCACCTATGGTGACATCTGTCCCTTCTTACTAATACACAAAAGTTCTCATATGATATGACGTGATAGATGAATTCTAATGTAGGGTACACTAGACTGCTAATGAATGTATGGGAAAAACTTAGCTAACAAACCATATACAAAATGTTTATTGCCTCGAAAAATGACCCTATGCAAAATTTGAGCTCAATCGGACATGATTTAGGGGTGGCGCAAACGTGACTTTTTTCAAACTCGAAAATCTCCCAAGGGAGGGGGGGGGCGCATGAAATTTCGGAAATCAAAAAAAAAAAATTGATGCCAAATGTCTTAAAAATGCATAAAACGTGGAGAGTTGGTGTTATCTCGAAAAAAATTTTTTTTTTTCAAAAATCGACTTTCTGGGACTTAGAATTTTTTTCGTGAGTTCTATATGGAATATAGAAGATTGATGAGTCGGCTTCTAAAACTGTTCACAATTGTCTCCAACCTGCTTATATATCGAATTAAACCACCATTTAGGATCTAATACGAAATAATTCACTAGGGTGGTCCAATTATTCTTCATAAGGGTGGTCCAAAAATCAAAATTACTTTTTACCAAACGCATGTATCTGCAAATATCATCATGTTGTGTATTGGAATTTTTAAGAACCCAAACTTCAACACATTTGATGATATTACTTTTTCGTATCTGAGACCACGTAAAATAGAAGCATAGACAGACATAAATCGTAGAATAATTCCGAAAATTGTACAGGACAACCGTTAGTGCTGTTTAGTTTACAGTACAATCTGACGAAAGAACAATGACTTTTTAACATATCCACCTAATACGGGACAACCCTTTATATGTGTTTCTTTTAAATTCCTACCCTATAGAGGTTCCCAAAAAAAGTACCCGTATAAAGCATATTGTTTATCTGGCTTCCTTTTGGGTATTAATTAAAAAAATACACAGTAACAGTGTTCTCCTACAGGCAAGCAACGGTCTCAAGTACTTATTTCTACCTATGCTTTAGTATAAAAAAGGATGCGATCTGAGGATGTATGATCAATCAGTAGTGCGTTTGAAGAAAACAACAAGCAGAGAACTGATACAGAATAGTACGACAGTTTGTTAAAAATGGTTGACATTTGGCTAGTTGGAGAATATCGTCGTTCGGCCATTCTGTTAACTTGTCAACGTATAGTGAAGTTTTTCGTAAATATATGTTTCATTTGCGTGCTGAAAAATAAAGTTGTAAGCTTAGTGCCTTCCTAACAATAAAGGAATTAAAGGATGCTTGGTTCTACAACTTGCCATTTTATATTTGGGGTGGAAAAATCGATGAAAACATTACAAATAAGAGCTCCTGGTGCGTACCACAATGCAAGGTGGATGGCCAAAATCATTTATTCTTTGAAAATGTTTATTCTTCGGCATGAATTTGCTTTACCAGATAAAACTAAAAATCAACTAGCTCGATTTTGTGTGTTCATTGTTTAATTTTTTTTGAAAAGTTGGTTTCTTTCTCCGTGTGCTGCGATGGCACCCAACAACGATCTGAACCTGTTAAAAATATTGAAGGAATATGAAACTGTTGATGAAGACGTTGCGAAAGTAGTACATAAAGGAATTTTAACTCACTTGCAATATTTGGACATCAGCCTTATCGGACTATGTCTGTTCGACGAAAATGTAGACCTCCCGGTTAAGAAAAAGGTCATCGAAGCCTTACTTCTCTCAGGTAAATGCTTTAATTGATACATTTGCATTTAATTTTCTAATGATTTTTTTTACAGATACTCATAAAAACATTACAGCCAGATCCATTATTGAATCCAACGATATTTCAACGATTGAACTACACTCGTTTGTACAAGGCAGCAGTGGTACTGAAAACTTATTCAAAGCTCTCCAAATTCCGAAGTCGTTGCTGAATGTCGATATGGAGCAGTGGAGCAGTTCCATCGAGTTTAAAAATGCCAAAAGACGGGTTCAATGTTTGGAAGTAGTTAATGATAATGCAGAGCGTGGTATAGCATTGATTAAAACATACAATTCAAAACTATCAACGGATGAAGATCAAAAGCAGTGCATTTTACAATTAGTTGAAGATCATCGAAAAAATTATAAGAGTACCAGGAAATCTGATTTGGTGTAGCTACACTGAAAATAAAATTTCGTTTATACAACGAAATCGCTCGTTTGTTTTACAAATTTATTCGTTGTTTTCTGCAACGAAATGGATTTGTACATTGTATGAAGCTAATTTCGTTAGAACTGCCACATTCGCTATCGCTAGCGGGCCACAAGTGTTGGTTGTGGAGACCGAAAAATGTCTAGTGTGTTAGTGAGGATGGGTAAAAATAACTTCATTATTGTAAGGGATAAACATGACAAAAATATAAAAATAGGCTTCAGACCGGACTCAAATCATGAACCTTGCGATAGCAAGATCTGTGCCTTATCCATCACTCTATTTGTGCTACGAGGAAGGGGAAGGCTAAAGGCAAATAAGAAGTACTCATGGAGCGGTAATTTGATTTCGTTTGCTTTTTCTGCTGCTTGCATGTATTTTTTTTCCTCTGGCACAAAACCACCGTGACCAGTATTTTGATTTATAATGATAGCTTGCATGTATTGGTCAAACCGACAATATTAAAAAAAAGTATACCATCTTCAACACACAATCAGAACTTTAGGAGACAATAAGCGCAGTTGTTGGTTTGATTGTACGAAGATGAATTTGTATATTATACTAATAAGGCGTAATATTTACATTGCGCCAGATGACAGGGAAAACGAATGTTTCGTACCAATTATGTAAGATGTGTTGTATGTACGACATTCATTTTTACGAAACGGTTTTCAGAGAAATAACGAAAATACATTTTCAGTGTAATAAAGATATATATGGCAAAGTATAAAACAAGTATTTTTTCATCTTTTCAGGCAAATGTTCCTCTTGTGTAAAACTCATGATTCCCAAAAAAAACAGATTAACGCAATTCAAGATATTTTTACAATTGATTTTAGGAATTTCTAATGAAAAGTTGTGGTTTTTCATATATTTTTGAATTTTTGGACCACCCTTATGAAGAATAATTGGACCACCCTAGTGAATTATTTCGTATTAGATCCTAAATGGTGGTTTAATTCGATATATAAGCAGGTTGGAGACAATTGTGAACAGTTTTAGAAGCCGACTCATCAATCTTCTATATTCCATATAGAACTCATTAAAAAGTCCCAGAAAGTCGATTTTTGAAAAAAAAAATTTCAAGATAACACCAAATGACGTTTCATGCATTTTTAAGACATTTGGCATCAAAAAAAAAAGTTTGTTTTCCGAAATTTCATGTAAACCCCCCCCCCCCCCCCTCTTGGGAGATTTTCGAGTGTGCAAAAAGTCAAACTTTGACGCGTTTGCGCCACCCTTAAATCATGTCCGATTCAGCTCAGCTCAGGCTCGAGGTAATAAACATTTTGTATATGGTTTGTTAGCGAAATTAAAAATTACCATTTTCGCTGGCAGTCTAGGTACACACTAGGGTGAGTAAACTTTGCCACACTGCTCTTTCAAGGCGTATTGGGGTCCCCTGGGGTCAACTGTGCAAAATTTGAACAAATTTGGTCGATTTGCAGGATAATTTTAAATTTTGTATGGGAAATTGTATGAGAAACGGAGCGATCATATTCATTTGCTTACCAAAAAATCCAAATATTGCTCAAATTTCTCCAAATCTTGAATTGATGTTGAGAATACTACACAAAACAACTTTGTGACAACTGCAAATCAATTTGATCTTTGTAAAAAAAAGTTACTAATTTTTCACTTTAGACTAAGTGTCCCACGCGTACCTACAAGCTCTTATATACGCCTGTTGGTATGCGCAGAGTAATAGGCCAAAATTAATACAATAAAACATTTTTTTTTTCAAAAGTCTAATCGATTTACAGTCTTTGATACAGTTGTTAGTATTCATCCACAGCTGGTAGTGCTGATGTAATATAATAGTAGTGACTTTAGTGACTTACAAATAATAAATATGGTAACTCAGAAATTCAAATACGGTTTGATTTTGAAATAGATTCAATTTTTTGTTATGGTACCTAAATTTACGTTTCATAAATTCCTCTAATTATATCGATTTGAATAAGTTTCTTTTGATTACATATACATTATATTACATAAAATTTTCCGGGTCGTCCTGGAGTTTTGTAAATTTTACTGGTTGTGCGACATACATTTAAACTAATGTAAAAACCAATAAAGCTACTAATTAAAAAGGGTTAAATAGATCATTACGAAAACAGCAGTATTTTTCGTAGATTTTTAATTTGTTTCTGCTTTCGAAATCTTAAAAAATTTCTATGTATTTAGGTAAGTAAACCTTGATTATTCGCTACGAACTTTTTTCAAGAAATTCATCGCAATGTTCTCAAGAACTTTTTAAGAATCATTAATTTACTTGAAGTCTCTTTAGCATTCGCATGCAATTAACCTAAGAAATGTCTTAAATTTCTTTTCTGAATGATCTTGGACCCTGAATTCTTATTCTCTTCAGAGTTTAAATCCTCATAAAAAAATCCATCTCATAATAAAGTCTGGAACGCGCAAAAATTGGTCAACTTCAAATTGGTGTATTTCTGTTAAAAATTCATAAAAAACCTAAAATGATGCATTTGGAAGTTTAATGTATATGCATTGGTTGCTATGATGAGTTTTCACCGTTTGCTCTCCAGTTTTCAAAATGACGTCCAAGCAAGAGGAGCAGCGTGTCAAAATTTTGCTCGCGCAGCAAGAGAATCCGACGTTCCCAAGTGGTCAAAATTGCTGGATGTGGCCAAATCGACCGTGACAAACGTTTTAAATGTGTTTGGAGAGTGTCTGTAGACCGTCAGGAAGCCTGGAAGCGGCGGCAATCGTAATCCGGACGTGGCAGCGACGACAAAGAAGGTGGGGGTGAAATATAAGCGGAATCCTAACCTCTCCATCCGAGACGTCGATGGCAAGCTCAATGTCTCCCATACTACTGTGCAGCGGGCCAAGAAACGAGCCGGGTTGTCGACGTTAAAGAAGGTGAAGGTGGCGAACCGAGATTACAAACAAAGTCGACAAAGCAGCTTCCATTTATTAACGTCCTTTTAAACAAACCACCTTGAGAAGGTGGATATAGTTCATTCAGGACGGCCAAGTCGTAACCAGACCGAGCCGGTTAGCATCCCCAGGTAGCGATAATCACAGGCTACTTCGAGAGTTGGCTATAACCTTATTGCTCTGTCATCGTCATCACGGGCACTACCGATAATTGACAGTAGTGCTTTGGTGACAACGATGATCCCCCGTTCTTGTTCGCATTACTGACGGCAAATATCACCGCCAGCAATCCCACCGGGCACCGCGTGGAGGTAAGAATCGGAGTTCAGGTGCACAGAGGTCGCAAATCGCCGGTCAGGGCAGAACCCAACAACCATTGATAGGCGTTCTTATGCACCTGCTTTACCCGGCTCGACAAAGCAGCGGTCCCGAAAGCTGTATACGAATCTGCTCACAAAGTTCGACTGTGTCGTCATGGACGACGAAACTTATGTGAAGGCAGATTTCAAGCAGCTTCCGGGACAAGAGTTTTATACCGCATCATCGTTTTATACCGAAAAGGGAAGGTGCCTGAAATTTTCAAAAAAAACCATCAAACTATCGAAGTTCCCGAAAAAATATCTCGTCTGGCAGGCCATATGCACGTGTGGTCTAAAAAGCGGCATTTTCATTTATACTACGGGAACCGTTAATCAAGAGATCTACGTCCAGGAGTGCCTGGAAAAGCGGCTGCTACCATTCCTAAAGCAACATAATAGACCTGTGCTGTTCTGGCCGGACTTGGCGAGCTGCCACTATTTGAAAAAGGCAATCGAGTGGTACGATGCGAACAACGTGGTTGTGGTACCCAAAGACCACAACCCTCCCAACAACCCAGAACTCCGCCCTATCGAACGGTATTGAGCCTTGGTCAAACGGAATCTCAAAAAAAAAAAAAACTAATAAATTCATAGAAAACGAGCAGCAGTTTAAATCTAACTGGCATTCGGCAGCGAATAAGGTCGATGAGACCACTGTGCAAAATTTAATGGAAGGGGTTAAGCAGAAGGCACGGTAGTTCAGATTTGACAAACCAAAAGAATAAACGAACATTTTTTCCTTTAAATATATGAGTTGAACTACCAAAAAAAAAGAAGATTTTTGCGATATGAATTTTGACTGAATGAAACGTTTTTTTGTCGACCAATTATTGCGCGTACCAGTCTTTACCCTTGAAACTCTTCTTGCAGTTCCATTTGGATTCTATTGGAATTCTTCTTGGAAGTTCATTCTAATTCTTAAGGATTCTCTTGCAATCAGCCTCAGAAATCGCCCAAAAATTCCTTTACTATTCGCTGAGTTTGGAGACCTTTGGAGTTCACGAGATTTGCTTAAATAATTTATCATAACTTATTTTCAAAACTTATTCGAATTTGGACCAAGAATCCTCATTCAATTTTCATAGAATCCTTTTCAGAACTCTCGTTACATTGCAATTATCTCGTCTCGCAATTATCTTGGAATCCTTCCAAAAACATTTTCGGAGATGAATTTCGCGTTTTTTTTTATCATTTAATATCACAAGTGAAGCTCGGATTTGTCAGTCTCAGGGCCGTTTTTTTTCAAATCCACTGAAGCCTAAAACGGTTTTATGATTTAAGCGGAGATGGAAAAATCGACCCTAAGAGCACCTAAATTTACAAGAGACTTTCGTAGTGTGTAGTTTGGCATTTTTCTCTGAAATAACTTGTGGTATCATCCGTAGAATTCTTTTGATATTCACTTCAAATTTCCTTTGGAATTTTCAATGATCTAGCACAGACCAATATCCTTGAAAAGTTTCCAAGGTGCAGCATTAATTTTCGAGAAAAGGAAGTTTGTTTCCCCGATTTGCTCTCGAAATTCAAAACTTTTCCAAGTTTGTTTCTAGGTGTTTTAAAATTCCGGCTATAATTGTTTATTTTTTAAAACTATTGTAGACTTCCTCATTTAATATTGATATTTTTCACACCCTATATTGATGGGAAAAAGTGAGTTAAGTGACTATTTTGAGAAAAATAGTAACTTTAGTGACTTTTTGTTGTAAAAAGTGACTTTTTAGTGGCTGACTTAAAAAAAGTGACCAAGCCACTAAAAAGTGAACAGCTACCAGCCCTGTATTCCAAATCTATTTCCTAGATTTGATTAAATTTGAGTTTCTCATAAGAATTTACTTACAGTTCTCTTCACATTTTTTTTTTATAAATTTCGCATGTTAATTTGATTGGCATTCATTTCCGAATCGTCTTGGAATGCTTTTGAAGTTTTGCTGCAATTATTCTCGGATTTATCAAGTATTCTGCGAAAGTTTCCATTAAATTCAGCTCCGGGTTATTTTTCTCCTCACTATCCTCAGAATGCTTATGTATGTATGTCTGTATGTTTCCTTTGAATGTCTCTGGAGATCTCGCCAGATTTTTTGTGAAATATCAAAATTCTTATAAGGTCCCATTCATTTCAAGACCATACGAAGAACACAAAAAAAATTGAGAGATCTTCAGAGAGGCTCTGAGAACATCAGGACAGATCACAGAACCGGACGGCAGTTCAATTAATTTCAAGGAAAATGCTGGAACTTATAAGGTGTTCCGGAGATTTCGAAAACTTCCGCATAGTTCCGAGGGTTTCAAGAAAGTGCTGGAAACTTTTGGGAAGTTGCATGAACATAAGGATAATGTGAGAACATTTTATGGGAAGTTCCTAAATTTTCAAGGCAGTTCCGAGAACTTCCAAAAATTTCAGACCCTTCAACGAAGATCAGAGATCCTCAAGGCAGTTCCATTATTTACGAGTAAATTGCGAGAACTTTGAAGATGAAACCTTCAAGAAAGCTTATAGTTGAAGAATATTAGAGATTTTAAGGTAGTTTCATAATAGTCAGTGAAGTTTCGAGTACTTCGAGAAAACACAGAGAACTTCACAGCAGTCCCAATAACTTCAGAAAAAATGCAGGAACTTTCAAGGAGTTCCGAAGAAATATAAGATAGGTGAAATGGATGTAATGTCGGCCTAAATGCCCCTAATTTGAGCCCATACATAAATTCAGCAATCGACTAAATTTCAAGAGCGACCGAAAATATCCATTAGTACCGTCTCAAAGACGCGTTCATCTACATAAAATTGATAAATAGTAGATTTTTAGATCCATAGGCCAACATTCCGAATTAACAATTTGGATTTTATGAGGATTCTGTAGACCATGATTAAGACTCGTAGAGTGCTTTAAAACCTTAATAAAACTTGCAATGTTACTTGGGTTAGAGCCATTTCAGGAATGTTCCGAAAACTTCAGGAACATTGTAGGGTCTTCGTGGGCTTTAGGTAACGTTAAACGTTGCTCAACTATTCCAAAGTCGCAGACAGTATAAACGCGTACTCTTTTGCCTGTGGATTTGAGGACATACCTCAAATCCTCTCATCCATCAATGTATGAGCTGGGTAAAAGAGTGCGCGATTGATTAGCATTGTCGCATTAATGGCCCTTCGCTTAATTTCAACTTCTGTTCAATTTTTACACTGCCGTACTAAAGCGGAACTCTATCAGTCTATCCTTTGCAGATCTTTCTCTACACGGAAACAAATCCGATTCAATTTTCATGAATAAAAAATCATGAAATGAAAAAAACTTGCCATCCCATGAAATCGTAACAATGATTCATGATTTCGTCATGGAAATTCATGATTTCATAATGCAGTGGAATCAAGACCGCTACAAGCGTTACACGTACTTAGCAAACCGTGGTCATAAACCGCACTACATAGGTATCTGTTATGCGCCTTTTGTCTTCCATAGTCTAGTGGTCTAAGTATAGGTTTAATGATCTCAAGGTTCTTGGTTCGAATCCAGTCGGATGCTTTATTCAATTATTTTTGCATTTTTTGGTTAAAAGTTAAACCCATGAATTCAGCTCATGATTTCAACTCGGATGATTCATGATTTTCGAAATGTTTGCTGCGTTACGCAAAAGTTGCTCATGATACCATGAATATTTTTCATGGTGTATTTTCATAACATGAAAATACGCTGAGTTCATGAAATCATGAGTCATTTTTCTCGTTTCGGAGGTCGGATTTTTTCCCGTGTAGCTAATAAATTATCGCACTAAAAGTTCATGTTGATATTAGTATAGCATTTCCTCCCAAGTCTAAAATAAGAGTTTTTAGGGGACGTTGCGAGAGCTTCAAATAAATTTTAGAAACTTCAGGAGAATTACGGGAAATTGTGGGAACTTTTGAAAAATTCTGAGAAATTCACGGAAATCTAGTCAACTTAGCGAAGTTTGGAGATCTTTTGTGCATTCTGCATGCATCTTTTTAATAACATCAGGAAAGTCTAGAATTTGGAAAGTTCTGGAAATCTCAGGGAAGTCCTATTTATTTAACGAAATTTCCGGAAAAATTGAGAACTTCAAGAAGACTCCGGATACTTCATAGAAGTTCAGAAAACGTTACGAAATATCCTAGACAGGGTGTCGACTCAACGAAGAAAACTAAATTCCCTGATATTCCCTGATTTTCCAGTAATTTTCAGTGCCTAGCCGGTTTTGGCAACAAAATTCCATGAGCTATAACTTTCCTCAGAATATATTGGTGCTTTGTGGACATTTTTTCATGAAATACCACACGGACCTCTAACTCATGAACAGTGGCCCAGTACAATTTAAAATTAAATTAAGCGTTCCATACATTTTATAGAATGCAAAAAAGACATAAATCTCGTGTTGCTAAAAGCGGGAAAGATCTGCATTCTACCCTAGGGGTATAAATTCATCCAAATCTCCAAATCATCTTTATGATGACCAGCAAATCTCGATTAACAATTTTTCCGTTTTTCTCCCGGAATTTTTGGAAATTATCGCGGTTTAGGTATTTTAATTAAGCACAAAACTGAAAGCGATTAAGCCCAAGGTTAAATGGATAATTTCTAAGACAACAGCACCTTTGCTGGATTCTGAATGTGGATCTGCGACAGGTTTGCAGTCGTCATAATTTGTGTATGAAAATGTCGCTCAAAACTCTACAGGCTTTTATTTAATTGTTCTCGAGCCTTTCCTTAAGATTAATTTCCTTTCACAGAAATCTCCCAAGAATTCTTCTAAAATTAATTTGAAATTCGCTCTGGAAAGCCCTTGAAATTGTTTTTATAATAATACAGAAATTCTCTGTAGAACACTCCAAAAAATTCTTAAAATTCATATTTTTTTTTCGAATTTCTATTCTTTTTAAGAATTTACTGGAGCTTAATTTTTTTTTCAATTTGTATAAAATTCTCCGTAGAATTCACCTCAGACCAACAATTGAAAAGGGCCTATTAGCTTTTGTGAGCAAAACTTGTTATCCCCCTTCCTTGCATGGGAAATACTCCCGCCGAGAATAGTCTTCAAAATTTGCTCAGAATTATCTTGAGAGTTCTCCTCTAAATTCTTCTGCACATTGCATGGAATTCTCATTAACATTTAACATTCGAAATGCACTTGGAATTATACTCAGACTATCCTTATAGATCTTCGCATAACTGTACCCTCAAAATTCGCGTTCCTTGGTATTTGTCAAGAATCCTGGAATTCTCTCCACTCTTGGGAGATTTAAGTAAAAACTTTCCTAGAGGATTTCTTAATGCTACCTGGAAAATATTCTCTGAAATACCTTGGTTTATTCTCTTGAATTCATTCTAAAATCTGCTCAAATTTGCTTTGGAAAAAAATTCTTAAATTCTCTTAATAGTTTTCGAAGCGAAGACTTGTCAACTAAATTCATGGGATTTTCCTGGTAACTTAAAATTCCAGCTTTTCCGGTTTTCCCGGTTCACTGGTCACTCTGCATTTCACATATGACACACTTGTTTTTAATCCCATTTTATTTGTTTTGCCTTGAGCACATTTTGAGACCCAGCTCCGTGAGAAAATTATTCCGGATAATATGCTTACCTAAAGGCTAATTCGCAGGCGGATTCCACCGGTAGGATATAGTAAAAACAACGCTTTCATATCCAAACTTTCAAGCCAACTGAATTCAACTGAGTTGATCAATAACTTGCCTTATCTAAGCCCAACTTAACTTTACTCAAAAGTGCTCCAATGCGCTCAAGGAATTGATATTTGTTGGACACAGCTGGATCTAACAGACGCAGTAACTAGTATTTGAGTAACTTTTGCTCCACTTGAAAAAATGCAACATCAAGCATTGAACAACCACAACTTCGCAACTCTATTTAAAATTTGAAATTGAAAACCATCCTCAAACTACAGCGAGTAATTAAGTTGTTTGAAACTAGCGAAGTCAGCCATACTTATTAATATGTTTCTGTTATAAAGAAGTATTTCCCTGACTTTGAATGATATTCCCTGACAATCCCTGATTTTCCTGGTCAAAAAAGGAATTCCCTGATATTCCCTGATTTTCCAGGTTTTTCCAGGTAGTCGACACCCTGCGAGAACTTCAGGGAAACTCTGAGAACTTTTGGACAATTTTATAAACATTAAGACAATTCGGGAGCATTTTTAATCAAGTTCCGTAAGCTTCAGGGTAGTTTTAAGATAAGCTAACCTGAGGGAAAATCATTGTAGTTCCATTAATTTCAGGAAAATTGCGGAAAATTTTAAGAGCTTCCCAAATTTTCAAGAAATTTAAAGAACTTCAGAGATGTTAAGAAATGTCTAAACAAAAAAATAAAATATTTTCCCAAACCACCATGAACATTTACAAGCTTTTTTTAAAATAAAACAAATGGTTGAAGCATCTTATAAATTTGTTTTCGTAAAATCAGTAATAATTGGATAATCAATAGTTTAATTTGTAACCTCCATTTCTTCACACAATACTCATTTTTCTGCCACGATTTTTTGGAAACCAACCGTTCAATAAGTTGAATTTAGAGTCAGATCGCGAATTGGTTGAATTTCGGGATGTAAAATATTGAACAAAGAAATTTATTAGGAAATCTTGAAATTGAAAAAAAAAAATGTTTAACGTCTTGGACAAATTTGCCAATTTTAAGACAAGCAATTTTAAAGATCTCGAATATAGAAACTTCTGTAAAACTTCAAGCATAGACAAATTTTCATATCTCTAGAACCTAGACAAGTGTTCTGGATTGTATCAATAATTAACATTATTCTGGAATGACGAAAATTTTCTCGAAAAATCTCGACCTTCAGAAAAGTTGTAAGACTCTTGTATACACTTAAGAGATATTGGTTTTTTTTTGTTTAATACTGGTACTTAGAAATTCGTGAGCGTAGAATAATTAACGATATGTTAGAATGTGGCGCAGTCCGCAGTGGCACAGTCCGAATTTTTTTTTTTAATTTTTCTAAAATATAGAAAAGATTTCAAATTCAATTCATTCAACATATAATTTATCTAAAATCTGGGATTGGAAATTTGTTGATTCCGGACTTGCAGAAAATACAACTTCTGAAAAAAAGAAGATTCTACTACATGATTTTTCGATGTTTGCCGCTTCCGGCCTTCAGATTTATCGAAATTCAGGTCTTTGAAAAAATCTCTAGCGCTTGGGAAGTTTCCTAGACCATTTTTCAACATATTAGGCTTGAAAAACTTTCAGGACGACGAAGATATATCGGAACCAGAGTTTATTTTTTCGAAATCTAAAAAAAAATGTGATGGAAAAAATTCCAAAACCTGTTTTTTTTCGGTTTTTTTTTCACTTGTGTAAAAATACCTCAAGTACCATCACCAGTTTTATCGCATGATAAAACCCAAATCCTTACTTGAAGCATATTTTATTATTTCGCTTAACTCTTGACTCTAAAGAATACAGTATGTAACATGTAGTAAGGTCAAAATATGTTATTCTCAATTGGGGATTGGAATTGAGAAGAGAAATGCAAGGAAATTCCAATGATGATTTTTGAAAAAATCTTAAAAAAATCTTTACAGGATTCCAAGAAGATAATTTGAGAAAGCTTAGCAAAATTTCAAGGAAAGTATTTTTTTTATTTATAGTAGTTTTCACACTCTCGGATCATTTGTGCTTTATCCGGGTGAGATTTGAACTCATGATTTTGGAGTGAGAGGTATGGATTCAGATCTTTATGTTTTACAGACTAACCTCGGTATTCAAAGATGTCCTAATCTTGGTATCTGGTTAGCACAAAGTGCAGTTTAATTTATCTATATGTCCGGTATCGAACATTTGTATGCCAAGCATGATCGGAGTTTGGAAGGAGTTTGAGACGACATGAATCTGCTTCTCTATCTTGAAGTAGCTTCGTAACGTGATATGTATCGCTGAGCCTTTATACTAGAACTACTTCACTCGGAACACTGTAGCAAAAGAATTCAAGCAATTACACCATATGCATTCCAATGACACCATATGAAATTCTATAAATTTAGCTATCTTAGTAGGAACAACGACAAAATCACCGCTTGATCCGGGCGCGAACAGATTGCGAGTGAGAGAAACGAATAATATGAATGTTGTAAGCAAGAGAATATAATGATGTATGTGCTATAAAGTTGATTGATTCCTTGTAATATTAAAGTTTAAAGGTATAAAAGATTCTTCAAGACCAAATTATGGCCTACAAGACTAATATAAAATCAAAATTGTTACTTGGGATGAGTGTACATGATGTTTCCCGGTGCAATTTGGGTTTTCCCGCATTTTTTCCCGGTTTTTTCCAGGATTTCCCGGTTGGATGGACACCCTGATGATCATTAGAAAGATTGGGGGAACTTTGGGGAAGTCCAGAGAAGTTCAGAAAAGTTCTGTGAGCATCAAGGTAGTTTTGTATACTTCGAAAGAAGTTCAAGGCACTTCTATTAACTCTATGAAAATTGTGGTGGGCGGAGCGCGCACATTTTAAAAAATCAGCTCTAAATTTACCATGACACCTCTGAACCACCCATAGCATATAGCAACCTTACCATTGAATGCCCATTTTACCACAACGCTTGTTCCCCACCCCAAAAGAAAACTCATCAAGAAAGCGTTTTTGATTTAAAATAAGAAAATGTAGAATATGATATTTTGAAGTCATTTGGTATTTGGTATTAAAAGTCATAAGGTATCATTTTAACGAGATACCCAGATTAAACTTATTTCCACGATAAACAACATCAACCTCCCTATGGTGCCCATTTTACCCCCACAATCCCTAGTTCGTGATAATTTCCGTATAAATCGATCATTATTCATCCATTACTGCGCTAAATAACAAAAATAATGGAATAATGAACCGATCGATTTACATTCCCAGCTGGATCCATAAACTTACACTAAACCGATCGAACCTTCTCCGCCGCATCTCACTCAAGTCTCCACGGTTAACGCTATCTACAATTCACTTCCAATTACTCAATCGCCCGGCTCGAAGTTACGATGTGCTGGTGCGGTTAAAACGGTGCTACACATATGTCCATTCGGTCGGGTAGCGCATTTTTTACGACTTCAAGGAAATAAACGATCGATTGTCCACGACGACGGACGGGGACGGGAGGGAAACCGGTCCACGGTGTGGAGTTAAATTTTTCCCACATTTCTTTTGCCACCACCAGCAGCAACAGCAGCCGCGACGTAATGGCACAAGTGCGCTGAGGGTGGCAGTTCCATAATTTATTCATGGTTCATGAATCACTGCGAGCGGTGCTGCAGCACAGACGAATGCAACGCACAGTCAGGGGACCAGCTCCGGCAGTCGGCTAGCAAGAAGAAATGCTTTCCTTCTACGCGCTTGTGCGCACGTCTTGGTCGTAATTTGCCTCCTTTCGTCGAGCAATTGTCGTCGTCGTCGTTGCAGCGTGCGTCTGTCAATCATGTTTCTCTCGTTTGTCAGCGTGCGCGGTCGATGACAATTGCAAGAAAGTATGCTTCAAAAAATACGCAGCTAAAATGTGTGTAAACTTTATGCATCCGCTCGGTTTTGAGATTTGGATCGCACAGTTGGCAGTCATGAGGGAAGAAATGGGAACTCTGCACTGCTCCGTCCGTGTAAGTCACGAGCACTTTGACGTAATCCTGTTTCGGGTTGATGGATTGACGGATGCAGGCGGACGCAATCTGTCTCCGGATGGTCAACTTTCACCGATTCTGTTCAAAAAAAAAAGGTTGCTGTTTACATTTGTAGAAATCAAAGGATGTTAGTCATAGTGGAGATTATGGCAATGATTCGTGTTCTGCGCTTTTACTATTATTTTGAGAGTTGACGTCATCCATGAAGAATTCTTCCTCCATTGTTTATTTTGTATAGCGCATGCATGGGAAGGGAAACCACCCTTTGCGGAATTCCGATTTCGATATGAAAATAATACCATATGGAATGACGTAGATGTTTATCGCACCCCTATGCTTCCATTATACAGTACATCGTGCGAGAATTATCATTAATTTAGTCGAGTGATTTACTAGCTTTGCCACAGAGTCGAAGGGGTGAGTGGATTATAATCACTGTAATTGGAAATGATTTTGACTGACGAACGAAATCTGAGGAAAAATGCTTCGTTTAGTTCATTTACGTAGCTAGAATTGTTGAGCGTGGTTTTTTTTTTCATTTAATATAAATTTGATTGTTGTTTCATCATGTATATATGTATGTATGTAAAGGATACCACTCATTGTTGCAGGGCACAGCCATTAGACAGTGGACTATCCACCTCGGATTACTTGATCAAGTACGATAACTGGTTGTATTTAATTACACATTGATACAGAACAAGCCATCATACGAGGGGATGTCCCAATGAGTGGGGAGAAGAGCCCACCTTCAATTTACGAAATGTTAACAACAGGGAGTTGACAATTTCACTCTCGCCATCCAAATCACTAAATATAATGCTACCCACCATTTTCTGCTCAGTAAGCAAAAACGATCCCTCCAGGATAATTAAGCATCTCAGAATCATAAATTAGGTTGATCATCATCGACTGACACTGACACAGTGTGTATAGTGAAAAACGTTTGTAAATTAAATGTGGTAATTGGGAAACTGATTGGGGTCTCATAGCCTAGTCAGTAAAGGCACGGTATTACCAAGCCGGAGGCGGCGGGTTCGATTCCCGGTCCGGTCGAGGGAATCTTTCGGGTTGGAAATTTTCTCGACTTCCCTGGGTATAGAGTATCATTGTGCTTGCCACACAATATACAAATTCATGCATTGGTATTGGCATCGAAAGCTCTCTGTGGAAGTGTGGAAGTGCATCTAAGTGTTCTAAACTAAGTTGAGACCACGCAATAAGCTAATATGCGCTAAGCAATAAGCTTGAAATGCGAATAAGAAGAAAGAAGAAGGGAAACTGATTTGATTGCGCCCGTGCACTGAACGGGATTTGTGGGTTTCAAATCCCATCGGTTGCCGTAGATTTTTCGCAAATTTTATCTTTCACACACGTGTCCTACCGCTCATATGGTAAAATTGAATACCCACATGAATACACTTTCAGATGTTGTTTATAAAGCTCAATTGTCAAATCAGGTTCCATAACTTAGTTTACACAAGTTTTTAAGAGTCTCATAATTTTCAAATTTCTCTAGGTTACATGTAAATTGTTCAAAGGGCACTAGCCGAGTAGAGGTGAATAGCAAGATCATAGCGAAATAATATCAAATTTTGCTATAAAATCTTGTTAAGTTAGTGGTATGTTCTGCAACAAATCAACTCAATAACATAGCAATAGCTTATGTTACTATTAAAGGGCGAACACGAAATTATTGCGACACATTCAACAGGGCATAACTTTTTTACCATTGGGTAAAAATCAACCAAATTTTGCACACTTTCTCATTGATGTGTATTGTGTACATGCTGTCAAACTCGAAGTCGTGTTTTTCGATTCAACGAAAATGGAGGTGAACCAACGCGAGTTGAGAGAACAAATTCTTTCCAAACACCTGGAATTTCCTGACCTGTCGCACCGGCAGTTGGGAAAAATGTTGAACATTCACCATTCAACCGTCTCCAGAGTGTTGAAGCGGTTCCAGGAGCGGTTGACGTTGGACCACGGCAAAGGAGCTGTAAGAAAACCGGCACCGGAGAACAAAAAGACGGAGGGAAAGGTGAAGCGGATGATTAAAGCAAATCCCAACGTCTCAAGCCGTGATTTGGCTAAAAAGATCGGCATGTCGCAGAGCTACGTCCAGAATGCAAAGAAGAGAGCTGGACTACATACATACAAGGTACAGAACTTCCCAAACCGCGATGAGCGGCAACAATCGACGGCTAAAACTCGGGCACGGAAGCTCTACGAGAAGATGCTGACAAAATATGGCTTATGGACGACGAAACGTATATAAAAGCCGATTTTAAGCAAATTCCGGGGTTGGAGTTTTTCACCGGCAAGAGCAAGTTCGATGTGGACGACAAATTTAAGAAGAAGAAAATGTCGAAGTTCGCCTCCAAATATCTCATTTGGCAGGCCATCTGCTCTTGCGGACTGAAGAGTGAGCCTTTCGTGACAAAGGGCACAGTAAATGGCGAGATCTACAAATCTGAGTGCCTCGAGAAGCGCCTTTTGCCGTTCTTGCAGCAGCACGACGAAGCTCCGCTATTTTGGCCAGATTTGGCATCATGTCACTATTCTAAAAGTATCCTGGAGTGGTATGAGGCCAATTCTGTCCATTTTGTTCCAAAGGACATGAATCCGCCAAACTGTCCGGAGCTGCGCCCGGTGGAGCAGTACTGGGAAATAATGAAGGGGGAACTTCGGAAGAGCAAGAAGACAGTCAAAGACGAGAAGGGCATGTTAAGAAAATGGAAAAAAAACTGAGAAACTGGTACCGGATGACACTGTAAAGACTTTGATGGAGGGCATCAAGCGAAAATGCGTTCAATTTTACACTCAAGGCTCCATCGATTAACTTTTCTTTTGATTTTTGAAGTAAATATATGTATAAAACTACCCTAAAATTTTGGTTTGATTCTAAACATTATGAGAAAATTGGCATGACATTTTCGGTGTCGCAATAATTTCGTGTTCGCCCTTTAGATCATAATTTGCTATAAACATGGTATTTTGATAGCTCGAAATTGTATTAAATAATCCAAATTGCTATTAGATCAACATTTGCTATAGCACGGTGTCGACTCAATGATGAAAACCAGATTCCCTGATATTCCCTGATTTTCCAATATTTTTTTGAAAAAAATCCAGGTGCAGTGCCTACTTGTTTTCGGCAACATGACATCACACTTTCCACGGTGCTTTCTGGATATTTTTTTATGAAATACCCATGGACCTCTAACGCATGAAGAGTGGTCCAGTACAATCTCAAATTGAATTTGATACATTTTATAGTTTGCAGTAAATATGCAAAAAAAAGGCTTGCCAATTGCTTAATGTTTTCAGGAAGTTCAGGATCCATTTCTTACCATCTTACCTCGATTTACTCAATGGTACGAGAAGAAGTCCTTTTTGACTGTTGTCGAGTTTAATGCTAGGAACCGAAATTCATCCAGTTGTGCATCTTACATCTGAAACACTTGTCTTTAATCCCATTACATTTTTTCTCTCTTGGGCACATTCTTAAACCCAGCTCCACAAGAAAATTATTCCAGATAGTACACTTAACCAAACACTAATTCGTGCCTGCATTCCTCCTGTGAAAAATCGTAAAAACAGCGCTTTCACCTCCAAAATGATGTAAATTGATTCCATCTTAATTGTACACACTAAGATTATTTTACCGAAATCTGTTAAATTTTACCGAAATCTCAACAGCTGAACGTTCGGTAAACAGCTCGTTGATTTTTCACAGATTTTCTGGGATTTTTCACAGATATTCGTTGAAAAATTGCAGGAAATCTGTGAAAAATCACCGAACTGTTTACCGAACGTTCAGCTGTTGAGATTTCGGTAAAATTTCACAGATTTCGGTAAAATAATCTTAGTGTGTAATAGCAGCAACATCGCAATGCTAAAACTTCACTGAGAAGCTAATTTTCCAATCTAACCAGGTTTACAGTGACCACCTAGAATACTCAAACTTTACTATTCTTGCATGTACTCAAAGGCGCTCAAAGGATTGATTTGTGTTGGACACAACTGAATCGAACAAACGCACCAATCGACTAGAAGGTTAAATTTTGTCGGACACAATTAGGTGTAACATTTATTAAGAGACGCACATACCCATTTGGTGGATAAATTTTACAACAACTAACAACGTCTAACTCTACAGAAATGGATTTTTATCAACGCTCAGGATTTCAGTCACTACTTGGAAACTCAGCAATATGCCACATTTACATTAGGCCCAAGATCATCGAAATGTTTTTTTAATTTCAATAATTTTTGCTCAACTTGCAAAAATGCAACAACAAGCATTGAGCAACCACAAGTTCGCAACTCTATTTAAAATTTTAAATGAGCTACCATCCTCGAACTACACGGAGTAATTAAGTTGCTTGAAACTAGCGACGTAAGTCATACTTTTTAATAAGTTTCTGGCACTAAGAAATATTTCCCTGAATTTGAATGAAATTCCCTGAGATTCCCTGATTTTCCAGGGATTTTTTCAGGTAGTCGAAACCATGTATTATCATGATATTTTCCTAACGATTGGTGTATTAGGAATTAAAACCCATCATCTCTGGATCAAAATCAAACCACTTTCATGCCAAGACCATCTTTGATTTTTTAAATTGCACCCCCAATCAGTGATGCAAAATATCATGACACTCACGTGACACTCGTCTTCGCATCAACCGACTATCGCTGACAGATCGTTTTGTCACGCAGTGAGAGTTAGAGCCATGGCAAACAACAATCACCAGTAATGGTCGCTGCTCACAAGCAAAACGTTACACTCGCTGCTGATGATGAAAAGCAGAACGAAAACAGTGAAGACTTCTGCAGTACGATCATGAGAAAAAGCGAAACGACAGAAGAAAATGAAAACAATGCCTACGCATTCCAAGTTCAGCTTGGCAGGCGCGACTGTGTAAGTTACAAACAAAGCAGGTAACATGAAACGGAAGCTGTTGGGCACACTCACCAACACACTCACATAAGCAAGCAAAGCAGCAACTGCTTCAAAACGAGCACAGATGAGTGTCGTGATTGTCGGGAATGACCAGATCGGTGATGGATCACAACAGAAGACGACATTCACCAGTTGCTTTATACTTCTTTCGTCAACATGATGGAATGTCATGGAGAGAGCTTCGACGAGCACATTGATAGGAATGTACAAAGCGTTACTACTATCATCTGTTTGGCGATCGTGATTGTGATAGGTCGCAACTCTGCCCCCAATGTTGCCTTAAAAATACATGATATGTTAGATTTAAACATAAGGGAACTGACATGGCTGAGGCTGGCGAGCTGTATGTTGCTTGGAACGGGGGTGACGCGCTAGGCATAGATGGCCCACAGCGACTCACGAAGAGCAACTGAATCCGATCAGTAGCGGTACGTCTTCTTCCTCCTTCGTCGGTGAATGGACGCTCATGTGGACTGCAGCTCGCTGTTAGCGGGCAGCCTTTCGTTGTGAACTGGAGAACATTGATCAACGCCACGTGCCGAAAGCACTGCTGCTGCTGCTACTGTTGAAGATCGACCGGACTCCACCACACACGGTGATTAAATAAGCACCGGCATCGGCGAGACCGGATCTCTGTGTTAGGGAAAGCGCTTTTTGCAGGAAATAATTTTGATCACCCCTGCAACAGTTGGACATTTGTGTTATTTTCAATAGTGAAATATTGAAAATTGAGATTCGTAGAAAAATTTCCATTCGATTGGCTTGTTTAGAATTAAAAGCAATTCGCTATTGACAGAGTTATAAGTGGTGGAAAACTGACCATAACGCAGTCGATTTTGTTTTTTTTTTAATTGCACCTCCAATATGTTGCCAAAAGATGTAATCCTACGTCAAAAATATGTTTAATTGAAAAGTATAGAAAGCATTTCATCACGAACTTTCAAATTTCATAGAATTTAATTTTTATTTTTATAATATTTTCTAGAATACTACATTTTTCTCAATTCTATTTTTTTCAAACTGACTAAAATTTGAATTTTACACGATTATATTTATTTATTCTATGAAGTCAATATAGGTATTTCGAGGAAAATAATTTATGTTATCACAAGATAAGCTTACAATAAACTGAATAATATAACTTATAGAAAACATATAAAGAAATAAATAGCTTGGCGTGCTCGATAATATTAAAATAAATCCAAATTATTAATTGTAATCCGTTCTACAGTAACGATGTTAACGAAGTCTTTATTCTTAAATATCTATACACTCAACAACAGTTTTTAAAACTTAATTACAGTGTACAATATATCTACTGTTCCTCAAGTAGTACTGGTTTGCTAATGTTTAAAGAACTGTTTTTTTTTTCTCAAAGGTAAAAAAAGTTATTTATTGATGACATATCGAGCAGTTTTTTGTGTGTGAAATTTTAGATTTGTCAAGCCAATAAACAATATATATGTTATCCAAGAATAGCGTTAGTAAAAGCTACATTATTTAACAATTGAATCTTTCATAATACGCTTTTGGCGTAAGACTGCGTCTTTATTTACTATACTGGGGGTCTCGCAACGAAATAGAAAACAAGGCATGTAACGAAAATGGTGGCGGTTTTCAAACGCATATTTCTCAAAACCAATAATGGAAATAATGTCATGCAATATGTCTTTCGTCGGGGAATTTTTCGAGCCATTGTTTAAGTGTATAGTACAAATTGTCAAAATAGTTAAACAATTAAGAAATTTAACGAACAAAATACGAATATTTTACGAACTAATCAGAAGAGCGGACAGATGGGATGAATCTATATTCTCTCGCACGGACATCACTTTCAAGCTCCTGCGCAATTTAGCCTTCCTCAGTGCTTTTTTTTCGATCTGATCGGAGCTCGGTGAAAACTGATTACGCAAGAATAGTGGAAGAGGAAGAGCAGCCACAGTTCGTCCACAAAAGGGTTTGCGAAATCGCTTCCACCATCCGCTGCTGCCAGATAGTCGAGCTGGTCGGAGCTAGCAGAGTAGAGGGAAAGGAGGAGCAGTGGAAAGGGATCTGCATACTACACCGAACAGTGTCCGGGCCGGATGGAATTTGCGGCAACTATAGGTAGTTTACTCTCTCATACCATCGCCAATACCGTTGCTCCAAAGTCTTCTTCTTCTTCTTTCGCATTTCAAGCTTATTGCGTATGGCATTATTAGCTTATTGCGTGCTCTCAACTTAGTGTTCTAGATGCACTTCCACAGTTATTAATTGAGAGCTTTCGATGCCTGTACCATTTTTGCATTGGTATAATTGTGTGGCAGGTACAATCATACTCTATGCCCAGGGAAGTCGAGAAATTTTCCAACCCGAAAAATTCCTAGACGGAGCCACATGGTCTTGCTTTGTAGCTGCGCCTTTACCGACTGAGCTAAGGGAGGCCTCCAAAGTGCTTCTGTCAAATCGCATCCACTATCGGTCCCCGCCCAAACAGTGGAGCAAATCGGAGCTCGGTGATAACACCATTAACAGAAGGAGAGGAAGAGTAACGGAAGTCTTCTTCGCGAAATCGCTTCCACTTGTTCACCGGACAGTCGATCTGATCAAAGCTATGAGGCATCACTAAGGGTGACCAGTGAGTTGAGAAATCAGGAAAAAGTCGGGAACTCAAAGTCACCGGAAAAAAAAAACCCGTGAATTTCGATGACAAATCGGGAAACAAATGTATTTCGTCCTTTTCTCAAGAAAAATACGATTTTGTACCTTGGAAAGATTTCAAGACCTTTGGACTGGACTAGATTTTCGGGATACAGTCACTGAAAAACTATCACGGCAATTTTTGAAAAAATAATTCCAAAGCAACTTTTAGCAGATTTTAGAATGAATTCTAGAGATGAACTTGACTAAAACTCAAAGTCAATTATGTGATTGCAGAGCAGTTTATTGGTCACCGTAGTCGACACATTTTGTGTGATAATCGACTGGCTTTGCTCCCGACATTTGCAAAACAAATTATCAAACTACAGTACTAAACAGGCTCTGTCATTGTGCTTATGTGACTTCTGAAAATAGCAAGCAACGATGTCCTAGTAATAACATTTCTGATCAGAGATGGTTTAATTTACACCAAATTGAGGAATTAGAACGAAATCACACATGTCATATGATAGTTATTTGATGGTTTTCTATTTGCTCGAATGTTGTTCTACCGTTTGTGTTGTGCAAGAGAGACGACGGTAGACCATGAGATTACTAATACAAACATACTGTTGCGCACGACAACGAAGCTAGTGTAGTAAGTCAACCGTTTCAAAGTATTTTTTTAAGTAACTCTTTTGAAAAATGCATGGCGATTGTGAAGAGGATTCCCGGATCCGTGAACAATACCAAGGGAATCATTTTTTTAGAGTACATTTCCAAAGGAATTGTGAAGAGTTTCAGAGGAAATTCCGAGGATAATATCAAGGGCATCTCGAATCGAATTTTTAGATAATTATAAGCGGAGTTCCAAGTGAATCATAATAATAATTCAGAGGAGAACTCCAAGATTATTCTGAGTAATATTTTAATTTTAATTTTCTAATAAAGAAACTAAGGAGAATTCAAGCCAGTTTAAAAAATAGAAAGATGCTTCAGTAAATTCTTCGAAAAAGTTTAAAATGTAATGAGAATCTTTGGATGAAATTCATGATTTTTTGAAAATGCTCTACAAAGAATTTCTGAACTGTTTTAAATAAATGTTCCAGAGAGTCCCAGAAAGAATCTCAAATATATTTTAGAAGAATTCTGAAACTCTGTAAAGGAAAATCATATTATAGGAGATAAAGAGAACAATCACATAAAATCATGTTGAGTTATGAGTCAATTTTCAATGACAACTTTTGAAGACATCCAAATTCAAGATCCATGAAAAATCCTGCTGTCTTAGCAATGGTTATTTAACCTAGTGATATTTAAAAAATAACAGTGCAAAAACGGGGAAAAGCCATTAAGTCAAGATTATTTTCACACAGATCGCGCTTTTCCATTGATAGTAAGTAATAAAAATCCCCATATAGAAATTTGAAAAAGTGAAAATAATACGCTTTGATGCATATTCAGGTCAAACAAATTTACAACAACCTAAATAAATTTTTCATAGACTTTGTCGTTCAATTTTTTCCTGTAAATTATTGTTAAACAAGCTGTAATCAAATAAAAACAGTATTTTCCCAGACATTTTTAAACCGCATTACTACCAGTCCACAAAGAGCCAAAAAATTCAAATTTGAGAGAGAAAATTCTCTCTCACGAGTTCAATCTCTCAACATGCCATGTATTTTGATGAAACTCGATTTGAGATTAAAAAATAAATATACGATGTACACCCAATTGTTATACGTCAATCTATAGCTTCCATCCTTTATTTTGATAGAAAAATATTACATTGTAATAAAATTGCATAAAATTTTAGAAAGATCCTCCATTAATAGGAACACTGTTCCAGTAAATGTGGTAGTTGCTAACTTTGGTTCCTATAATAGTGGAATGCATTGGTTTCTTATGGGTTCCACTATTATAGGAACACTACCGCAACTATAGGTGCAAAGGAGTGAAAATCTTAAGGAAAATTAATTATTTTCCGTCACTTTTGGGCATATTTTAAGTTTGAAATATGCAAATATGCTTTATTTTAGGAGAGTTACCGATGAAAAATAATCTTATCCGGATCCTTCTCACTATTCCGGCACAACCTCCATACCGCAACTATAGGTACACCACTATTACTGGAACACCTACCCTATATGCATTTAGATTAACATTCGATGTCCTTCCAAAATATCATCCCTTTTCAAATGGTAGACGACATTTTTCTTTCAATGAATGCAAGTATACAAATGAAAATGATGAATTTGGATGTTAGTGGAATAATTACAAGAGCACAACAAGAAGGCGATTATTTTCCATTTAATTCCTCTTAGAAATTTGTACGTATTTCGCCTACAATACAAGTAGTCGAAATGCATATCTGTCATAGATACAAATTACTAAGTGGAATTAAATGGAAAATAATTACATGATTTTTTTTTTGCTCAAGTATGCAGAGCTGCATAAGTAGACGAAGTCTTTACATCCACAAAGTTTCATTGGAATCTCAGAGGATACTGCTCTGGTCGTCGAGTTGGCTTGAAATTCGTTCTACATTTTCTTTAGGGGTTGCTGTTCTACGATTTTCACCCATTTTAAAGTGTCCATTATGTCCAATGTCAGAAAAGTTTACCATTTTAGTAAGCTTTAAAATAAATTTAAACATATTTAAAGCAATAAAAGTTTTCAGCAGTTTTTTTTTATGAATTTACGATAGCATTTTTTATTTGTTTACCGTGTGCATTTTTCTGAAAAAAAATCTTATAACTTTGTCCTAGCTGAAATTTCGATTAGAAGAGCTGTTTTCGTGATATGATTAATTGAAGAATATGCAATACGCCATTTTTAAAAATTAGACACTAGTCAAAATTACCGAATTCCAACACAAAACTGTCTTATTGCCCATAGTGAACAATTATGCAAAGTTTCATGGAATTCGGGGAGAGTAAAGCTTGATGAATCCTTCAGTTGGTGTGGAAATGCTCTGTTTCAGTATAGTTGTTATCCAACGATTCACTTCTGGTTACTCCATCAGCATAACGATCTGTGCTTTGTTTCTCCAGCTTGCATAAGAAACACATGCTTTTATTTCCGGCATAGAATCCCATTCGGAATAAAAAGCAGAACTCAGCCATAGTTGTGAAAATCTAATAACCACCAATCTACGGAACTATTTAGGTAGGTCATGAATTCTTGAAAACGAAACTCAAATCCCAAGTCCTAACTTCAATTCTTAGGATCTTGAAAGTCCCGCAATATTGAAAACCCGACGTTGGTCTTCGGACTCAACCTTCTTACTACAGTAAGAAAAAGTTATACATTGTGCATTAACGGGTATATCTGACCCACATTTCAACTTGCTCTCAAAACATTATTTCGAGACAGATTCAAGAAAATTGAGCTCATTTGAAAGCAACAGGTGTTTATAATGTCTATGTGGCTCAAGCATAATATTTTCATGTAAATCAGATGTTCTAGGTTCTCCAAATCGTCCTGGAGTCCGTATAATTTGTTCTACATGATCAACCAAGGCTCAGACAATGTCTGCTGCATCGAAATATGTCTACACACATTCGAAGTGTCTATGTGGATCACACAAGACCTACTGTCATGAATATCAGATGTTCTAGGTTCTCCAAATCGTCATGGAATACGGAAAATTGGATGTGTCAACATTATAAGTCGCAAACGTAAGTAGTATTCCTCCAAAAATGTCTCGTTAATCAAAATCTGTTCATGGACGCTAGCAAAGAGCAGATCAAAAGTACGATTTTTCTGTTTAATAACTTGGAAACTCAATTTTCAGGCGTTGTATCAGCATTGGTAACGGAATAATGGAAATGTAGATTTATATCTTTTAACAGATAATCGTTTCAAACTCAGTTTATATCAATTCCAACCGCCACTGGTCCAATAAATGTTATGACACAGAAAATGCAACCAGATTAGAGTCCTCTGTGAAGTTTTTGCTTATAAGAAGGCCTTCATTTTGATGTTAGTGGCAAATAGGGAGGTCCTAAAAATGACATAAATAAAAATTAAACTTTTTATTTCTAATTGTATCATGATGAAGCCTTCTAAAAAGCTGTAGATAACCAGATTTCAAGAAATTTTGCGGAAGCATTTCCAGTGCGTTCCTGGACCCCTGAGCGTTCCAAAGAACTTTGGATCGGAGCCCTGATCTGCAGTCATCTGTTATTATCGCAGCACGTTCCATCAAAGAAAAACATCAACCTGCATTTTTTAAAGTTACAGTTTCGAAAAAAAATGCAATTCCCTCTCGCACCCATCCGACACCACCGGCACCACCGATGATGGCGATCATGATCACGATGATGATGAAGATGAAGAGCAAATTATCGCCATGACGTGCGAGATGCAATCTTTCATCTTTCAGAAGGTTCTTTTCGTTTTCCCCTGCTTTCGATATATTTTTTTTCGTATTTCGTTTCGTCTTCAAACCCGAACCACCTTCCAACCACACAAACATCGAAAACGGGGTATTAATCATCACCTGCTGTGTTATTTTCGCCCCATATCGGGATCGATCTCTTGAGCCCTGGGTTCGCGTTCGAGTTGGCGCGAGCAAAACAAACGTCTTTGAAGACCAAACAAAAAAAAAGAAGGGATAAACCGTCCGTCCAGATTATTACAACCTCAGACTTTCAAAGAAGGGGATGATAAATTCCGACGATCCGTGCACACAGATCCGTTGCATGTTTAAGAGGAAAATTGATATCCCCCAGGGGGTCGACCTTCGGTGTCCAAAGGTCTCGCTAGCTAACTCGCTTTGAGCGAGGATCAAGGGAATTCTTCGACGACTGGTGCTGGTTGTTGCATCACGCATCCTTGGGTTCTCGGAATCTCGGAAATTGCAACGAAATCGAAGTTTATTCTTCGCACCGCCTTTCGTTTGCCCGAATTCGTGGGAGGAGTTCTTCTATACACCATCCAGCAGTCGGTTGTATTTGCGTTAAAATAATGAGCAATTTTTCAATTTTGCTTTTATTGATGGAAAGCACAATTTATCACTTTCACTGAATGTAGAATCTGCTTCATCATCTTGCTGGGTGTTTTGCGGTGAGTTGTTGCCTCGTTCAGAACAATGTGTAATTGAATTTTCGAGCTGGTGGTTACGCCGCGTAGAATCAACTGACCCAACAATGAACCGTTCCGTGACCGAGGCACAGACTCCGAAGATGTACCCAACCCATCAATAAGCTGGTGATAATGGCGTTTACCGTTCTGAATTTTTTCTCACCTGGTTTTTTTTTTCTCCAGGTAGTTAAAAAAAAACCCCACGGAAAAATCCCAACATTACCCTAACGCAGCAGCTTGGGCATCGCGCTGTTTGTTTGGGGTGTGGCGGGTGATTCAGTTAGAAAAACTGATATTGGGAAAGGCCATTTCCTCGGACAAACCATGGGAATGGGTGTTGGTACTGCTGTGCATCAATCAGTGCCGGAGTGCTGCTGCATTCATTTTCGCAGTGCTTTTTCGGTGTAATTAACCGCAAAAATAAAAACAAACACCGGTGGTACTTGGATGTAAAAACTGACCTGGAGAATACGATTTATTCTACAGTTATCAGAGGAGAACTACCCGTTGATGTTTATGGGGAAGACTTTTTTTTAGAAGGCAATTACAATTGCTTCTTATAAATAGGCACCTAATTAGTGGTGCCTTTTTTACGGAAAATTCTATGGATTTACGGAATAGATTTACGAATCCGCAGGTGAAATCTACGGAATCCGATTTGTCTTCACATAAATTGGCGGAATTGTATATTTCTCCACGGATTTTCTATAAATGATTTTTTTAATTCGAAAATAGTAGTTTTTTAATTCAATTTTTTTAATAAGCATGCAGATGGCAGCAGATCATCATTGATGTAGAGACAGCGATTACCAAGACACTTCCAACATCATCACAGAATAGGCCAGGACTATCACATCGAACATAATCAAGGACGGACAGGAACGAAGTCGCGCCAACGAAAAGAAAATTCGGATTGTAAAGGAGCTGAAAAGTATACTACGTGAAAGCAGACAAGGGCAATGCGGTCGTTATCATGGACAAGGACGATTACGACAACCAGATGACAACGAAGATTAACAACGAACCGTATAGCCAGCTTCGAGTAGACCCCTTACCGAACATAGTGAAACGCGTGGAGAAAGCAGTGAAGGAATGTAAATCGATATTAGGAGATGGAGCAGGTCGTTTACGGGAATCCATTCTACCCAGGATCAAAGGTCTCCCCAAAGTCCACAAACCGAGGAATAAAATGCGAGAGATCGTGTCTGCAGTTGGTTCCCCTACCCACAAACTAGCGAAATGGCTAGTCACAGAGTTCCAGAGTAAGGCAGTTAGTAACACCTAGAAGTTCACCCAACAATTACAAGCTTGAGGAGACATCAACGATGACGAGATTGTGGTATCTTCCGACGTCACAGCTCTTTTTCCCAGCGTACCAGTCAAGGAAGCGATCAACCATTTGCTGGGCTGGCTATTAACACAAAGAGAGGATGCAGCATGGAGAAACAAGATTCGGACGTACCTGAAACTGACCCGCCTTTGTATGGAAGAGAACTACTTCTCATAATCTTCTTCGCTAGAATACGAAATTTACAGGAAACCAACAAGCACCAAAAGAGTTTCGCAATCACCGTGCCGTTTGAGCAGTTTCCGACATCTTTCGACTCTAGCTATATTTTGCTGTCCGGTTTGGTTTTATGAGGGTTCTGTAGACCATGATTTGAACTTGTATAATGCTATAAAACCTCTATAAAGCATGCAATGTTACTTAGGCATGCACCCGCTGTTTTTTTGTAAGCATTCAATCCGAGATCATCTTTCAAAATACTCCTGATCGTTGGCTGCGACATTCCGAGTTCTTTGACCATCTTACGCCCAGACTTACAAGGATTCCGCCGAATTCGCTCTATCACTCGTTTGATAACTTCCGGAGTCCTGACACTGCGTTTTCGGCCTGGTCTGGGAGGGATTTTCCACGAACCGGTTTCCTTGTACTGTTTAATGAATCTTTTGTTTATTCCGAGTGGTTTTAGCGTCTTCAAAATAGAACACGGTCTATGATACTTCAAAAACAGGCTTATAACGAGTTCCCTTTTCGCGTCACGAGTATCAAACGAATGAAAATTCAAAACAAACTTGCATGCCGTGTTGACATTCGAACACACTCTAAAAGAAAAATATGCAGACATGTATGTGATTAACTCATTTGATACTACAATTGCTTAAAAACACTGACAGGAATTACCTTTCACCCTGTATACTTCCAACCATTTGTTCCAGCAGAAAATGGCCGCCTTCCACCACATGATTAATCGGCTGCAGACTCTTCCACTCAGCGATACAGCAAAGGTTAAGGAATTACAGTACATCTTCGGAACAGCGAGACTCAACGGATACAAGGAGACCACAATCCAGGCAATCATCGATAAAAAGCGAGAATTCTACAAAGGAGATAATTTAAAAACCCTCACCGCAGCACCTGAACCCTTGAAACGAGTGTCCGTTCCATTTGATCAAGATATTATTTGTAAGTTAAGACCACAGTTAAAACAATTCGGATTAGATTTAGTTTTCACCAGTAGACATAACCAGTTGAAATCATTGTTAGGATCCACTAAAGACCCAGTTAATGTTTTAGGTAAAGCAGGTGTATATAAAATAAGCTGTAATCATTGTAACAAAGTATACGTAGGACAAACCAAGAGAACTTTAGCAACTAAATTAAAAAAAAAAAAAACATATGTATAGCGGAGGTTAATAAGGCCAAAAAGCGAGAGGAAAAAGGCCTAACATATGATCTTCGCGGAGGACCACCAACTATCGACGGAGGACATCATTGAATGTTGCCTCGAGATCAACAAACAACGGAATTCAACTTTACTCAACAGGGATCAAGGAAATGGACACACATGGTTTTTCAAGTTACTACCTAGGACACATCAACGAGTAAGCAGCGGAGTACCTGCTCCTACAGGAAATTAAATTTAAGTTTACCTATCTTCTATGTGGAAATGTACCTCGGGGGGGAGGTAGCTCATCGATTCTTCCGGTTCGCCTACTAGCATCGTGCTATAAGGTACCAGGCGATAACCAGGGTAGTTGATCGATAGCTCGATGACGTCATTTCGTTGGCGTCTACAATGGGAAATTACCATAGCAGGCGTTGACGATGGGACGTTGTCGAGTTGTTGAATAGCAACTATCGTGGTAACTCACCGATTACCTGTCGATCTGCCAAATTTGGAAAGACGTCTGCATTGAATTGTCTCATATAATAATATTCTGCCCACTATATCACAAGAAATTGCGAGTAGCTGAGTGGAATGGAGATAAGTTAAGCATTGGGTACAGGACCAAGTCTCCCCTGGGTGGTGCCAGAAGATGAGCGCAATAGAATCATCAAGTTGCCATAAGGCACGGAATGAGACTATTGCATGGCTGGGTAGTCAAAGTTTTCCATTCGTTAGTCATTTCAGGTGGATTAGAACAGGTTTAGGTTTAGGGTGGGTGTTGGCCAGATTTGGATTTTTCAGATATAATCCTAAATAGGACCTAGATTATTTAATACACTTGTAACCTCAACTTCTGTCACAATGTTTCATTGTGACTAATCAACACTCAATGGGTAAAATATCAAATTTGCGGTAAATTTGAAAAAAGGGAACTTGGAGTGTAGAGCGCACTGCCCACTGGACGATTCTGAAGCCTGACCAAATGAGTGGGTTACGGGTTTATTTGATTGTACGTCATTTCCAAGTTATATATAGATACATTCAAACCATTGGCATTTGAGATAAGACAGAGATAGGATACGGAGGGCCCGCTTAGGGGAAGCGTAACCCATGTTATGGCTTCCATTTATTAAATATTTCAGATAGACTGGAAATGGTAGGTTCATGGTGAGAAAATTTACCATATGATGCCCGTTCACTGATCAAAATTAGTTTCAAATCGTCAGGCCCTGCCCTGGAATAAGGGGATTGACGATGATTTGTCAAGTTTCATTTTGCATTTGCATATAATTGTAAGTTTAGGTTTGCTTTTGTAATTGTAAGATAGATAGTTTGCCTCAATTGAAACATTGAGTTGTATAAACTTGACGAATCATACCTCTAAAATAGTAGTAGTTACAGTGCCGCATTATCTAACAACCACTGCCTGCAACTAATGTTGGAGGGGTCGGCAGGGCTGATTACGGATCAAAACTAACATAACTCTAACACTGAAATGATCCCGAAACTAACGCTCATTCATTGCACTTTGAGTCATAAAGTAGTTTTATTTATTTTCCTACTAATCTATCTACACACTTAGTTTTTCTACCGAGCTCGGCGGGGAGGGTTTCGCTGAGATCTCGGCGGGAGTGACATTTGATTGCTGAGTCTCGGATAATGCCTTTTCTAATAATCTGCCTACGTTTCTTTTCTTTGTTATCTACTTTATCCCCTTTTTATTTTTCTGCTCTTCTTTCCTCTTCTCTTCTTTTGTTTTGTTTGTTTACATATAACTAATACTAATAACTCCTTGTTTTCTTTCTAATTTGTCTACTATGTCCCACCATCACGATGAGAGATGAGCTACCGTACATGGTACACGCTCATATACACTCCCAAAATAGTATGCCGCAAGTAAGTATATCACAGAGGCAACTAAAGATCCAGAAACAAAAACCGATAACGCTGAACGGCAGATTGGTTTACAGTGGTCGACCAGGGTGTGTGCTGATAAATTACAAAATTACAATTACATCATTATTTCATACATCAGCTTGAATTACGTTGATCGATATTACATTTTTTTTTGCTGTGCACTACACCACCGGAGCCAGCAAAGTTCAACAATCTATCGTTGCTTATGCCTTTGTTGTCGTTTGAAACCAGTTTTGCGAGGTAGGCGACGATTGTGCGTATTTCTCGCGTAACTTTTGAAAAGGGCCTAGCCTGAACAATACATAAAGAGCTAATTGAAACATTGTACGTCGCGTGAAAGTGGAACTTAATGAAGGCCTAAGTATTTTTTCGTAGTTTTTAGTTTTCGGATTTGAAAGATCGTCGGTTGCAGTGGCCTGCTTACTGAGCAGAAAACGCGGTCCCAGGTCCTTACATATCAAAGGGATTTATGGTAAAATCGCTTGTGTATCGTGTATTTTGCGAAACTCGTTGTTGTCGTTGGTTCCGGGTTTGAATGGATACAAACATTTGAGCAACGGTATTATGTGATATGAGGGGCTCGGTGGCCTTAGTGCAACCGTTTTTGCTTACTGAGCAGAACATCATGAGTCTTATCTCAGGCCCATCCACATTCAATATTCGTCAATCGTTTTATTTGTTAATATGACTACATGGTAATAACAGCAACTCGGTGATTAAAAAGGTGCTCGTCTGCCTAGTGGCAAACGTTTTTGCTTACTGAGCAGAAGACCGTGGGTTTAGTCCCAAGCTCCTTCGAGTTATATGATCGTTAGGACATCAATTCAGCTTATCGTTTACCAAAACGAACCCTGCTGCAAACCCAACCCTCTTATCCAACATCCCAGTGATTCCTCGTGGAAGTGCAGAGGTGTTCTCGGCTTCCATCAAAGCGAGTGTCATGTCAACACAATCCTTCCCATTCCTTTCTTGACCTGTGTTCGGGCGCGGCCGGCGCTGGTATTGCCTAATTTAAGATCACCAGTTTTTACACATTGAGGATGATTGCTAGTCCCAAGCATCGTCTTTTGGTTCTCTGTGTAATTACAGCTGATCTGGCAATAGCAACCGTGGGCGGTCAATCAAGCTCAAGCAAGCTCAAGCTCAAGCTAAGTGGAAATGTACCTCGGTTAATATATATTCGGTAAAATGCGATGTTTTTCTTCAGTCGAGTATTAGTACAAGACACTGAAGAAGTCTGCACATTGTAGACGAAAAACGCGTATCTGTCAAGGATAAGCAAATAAGGTAGTGGAATTAAATGGGAATTACTAATCCTTCTATCTCTCTCTTTAAATTAAAAAAAATAGCAGTTGATGAACAATATTGTACTTTTCTTTATACATAAACCTACTTGATCTTGTGCCTGGTAAACAAATGTTACAACTTCCTAATGTAAACATGGCACTACAGTCACCGGAAATTAATCAAAAGTTTTGGTTAACGATTTTCGATTTAAAATTGATTAATGTTAGTCGAATTGTAGTTGAAAAAAATGAAATCATCTTGGCTCAGAAATAATAACAAACTCGTAAGTCAAACTTTCATAAACTGAATTATAACTTTGTGTAGAAAAACTTCAAGGGATAGTGCATTGGTGACGTAGGACTAATTGGTTTTATATAATAAATTAGGAGCTTGTGTTTTGTGTAGGAATAGGAATTTGAGCAGGGTTCTCTCTGTTAATACTCCTTAGTATGACGCGCTTGACATAGATGGCCCACAGCGACTCACGAAGAGCTACTGATCCCGATCAATAGCTGTGCGGCTTCTTCCTCCTTCTATGGATGATCATGTGGGCTGCAGTTCGCTGCTTGCAGGCAACCTTTCGTTGTGTACTGGAGAACACCACCACTCACCATGCGGCGATTGAATAAACACCGTTTGGTGAGACCGGATGGAATTCAACTTTGAAATCTGTGTTAGGGAAATCGCTTTTCGCAGGCATTTTTTTTAATTATCATAGCAACAGTTGGACATTCATGCAATTTTCAATGGTGGCATTTTGAAAAACGATAAAGTCTTAACTTTAACAGATGCGTAGGAATATTTCTGATCGTTTGGTGATAAAATTATTAACATTGGTCCAGGGGCAGCTGAGTTATTAATGTTCAAATCTTGCATAATTTTGTTACATGTTCCATTTTTGGTTTTCACAAAGTGTACCCCCATATAGAAATCACAGACGTAGTCCTACGTCAAAAATCATTATTCATAATAACCACCGAAGTAGGCTGTGCCGGCGAACGGTCGTTTTTATTTTTGCTGCCAATATTTTTTTCTCGTGAAGTGCTTTTAATGAAGAACAATGCCCAGTTTAGTTTACGAGAAGTCGATTTTAACCTGAGACAATAGTTTTTGTGAAGCGTTCTACTAGTGAACTGCATTCGAGCGGTACATTCCGCGTACCATCCAGGTCGTTACGGAACCAACCGTTATGGAACAGGTAAAGGCGGGATTTTTCCGAGACCTCTTCTCATTTGTGGAAAATAAGATGTTGCGGACAATTTGACCCTGAGAACCCTTTCACATCCGAAAAGTGGCAACAACTAGCATAGCAAGTCTTTTTGGCGGTACCAGAAATGGAAAGCATCGGTTTGCGAAAAGTTTCCAGTTTATGAACGATTTATCGCGGTTTGAATACCACGTGAAGTTGACGGACAAGTTGCATCCAGCAGTATAACTAAATTGGTGAGTTCGTTTAAGTTTAATCTTTTTTGCTATATATTTAGGATTTTCAAACACATGCTTGAATCTTGCTGGGAAAGGATATTAAGGCTGTGTTCCATTTGGTGAATTTTCACTTAAATTTCTCACTTAATTTAACTGACACGAAAATAAATTATACTGTTCAAAAATCCCTCTGTTGTTGATCGTCCAATTTTCGAGAAGGTGTTCGTCAAAATTGATTCCTGATCTGTCAGAAATAAGTTTACTGGAATAGAAGGTTAATTTGAAAATTTCCATCTGTCAAATTTAAGTGAAAATTCACCAAATGGAACACAGCCTAAGATCTAAACCACGCCATTATTGTAGAAATTCGTAATAGATAGAACTCGGGTGCACCATTACATTTCTCGAAAGAAATGTATACCTACAGATGATGTAAGAAATTCATACACACACATTTGATGTATTTGCCGTTGGTTCAGCGTGAGCATTTTAAAAAATAGAACTCTGCCTTCATCTTCATCCAAAACTCGTGCAAACAAAGGCAGGTCTTACGTCATCCGTATCGACCAATAAATTATTATATTGTTCCCAACTATAAAGGGAGCAAACTTGAAACCACTCAATCGATCATAAATAGCTCAAACATCGCATTCTCATCCATTAAGGGTTTATGATTCAAACAAAAAATGTTTAACAATTTTTTAAGGAAAAAAAAATCAAGTTCCTGCAAACAGGATGATTTGAGTATTAGCTAGGTCAGGTAAAGGAAGGATGCATTTAAGCCTCTTTCCAGATTACGACACAATAACCCATTAAAGCGAAGGAAACGAGAAAGGTTGCGTGCGATTATTGTCCGGCAGTGTTTTGTCCTTTTCCTTTTCTCGGAATCCCAAAATTGAGAGCCAAATACCTACGGCAGGCAGTTACGGCGACGGCGGCTGGGACCGAAAGGTTAAAAGCATATTCCACGCAATGATTACATAATAATTTCTGGCCGGCCCCGTGCGACAGCGTCCAGTCCAGTACTGCTGCTGACTGACCGACTGACGAGGTAGGGAGCAGAAATGAGTGAAAGTTATTATTTGCGTTCGACAGGGGACTGACTGATCCGCGAGCAGCGACAACAACCGACGACAGACACGCAGGGCTTCGATGAAGCATGCGGACAATAAGGGTCAACCGTGCGTTTTGTTGATTTCGGCATAATCACGTTCACGTGGTTCGGCCCACCGCAGCCAGTCGGATGTAGAGCATTATGTCGAACTTTCTACGGGCAACGTATCAACCGAGGCAAAATGTAGACTAACCGCGTCACGATCGGCCACCAAGGGGTGGCAAAGGGTGCCGAGGGCTAAACTGGACAAGTCCACACCTAGTTTCATGTTTGCCCTTCTTCGCACATTTCCATAATGTTCCGTCGTAGGCCGGACAAAAACACAACAACTGACTGCGTCCTAATAGCATTTCACACATTTTGCCACACTTTCCAACAAACAATAAGTGCGTAGTGTGTGTGTTTTTGCTTTGGCACCATCTCATCAATCAGTACTACTAGCAGCAGCGCCAACGGTAGTGCTGGTGGGCTTTGTGTTGTCGCCTCCTCGTTGTCAGTGCCGCCGCCACCGCCGGTTTTTCATTATTTATTTTTTCGACTGCCGTTGCTCTAATTTGCATCTTCCGAAACTGTTCAATATGGGCGTGAGAGTGTGAGAAAAAAAATTCAAACTGTGACTGTGTGTCGATGGACTTCAACGCAGAAGGCAGCAAATGTGGTGCATGGAGATTCAATTATACGAGCCTATTACAACGTCTACTCATTAGCGATTCACGGTGCGAATGAGGTTTTTTTTGTGATCAGTTTGTTTTTTGAAATTTTCACCTCGTTGTTTATTTTGCTTATTATACTGAATTTTGAACGAGTTCGGAAGCCAGAAGTTCGATGATTTTCGAGTTGGTTGCGGGTTTCTCTCAGATGTAAATTGAAAATAGGTATTTATCTACATTAATCGATTCTTTTAGTGGATTTTCTCCTTGGATCAGCACGGTCAAATAAATTTATGGACCTAGTCTGGCTTATTCAAATTTCATCACAAAAGCATCCGTTATGAGCTTGAACTATCCGGGATTCTCAAAGGATCATTTATTGGAAATAGCCTCTCATTTGTATCTGTAAAATCTCCACACATTTGCCAGTTATCACGGTCTCTAAATCGGTTATTACCCCAACGACCTTCGATCATATACACAACCTAATTGTGTACTTCAAAGCATAAATATTAGTAACCTACTGCCACACGCAACCTGTCTGTCTGTATCCATATCACCGGCCGCAAGGTGACACAAATCACGAATCAGTTTTAACGATTCGATTCGCAACAATAGCGCTACCCAAACCCAAGTCCCGCCCGCCACCGTGCCCGGCAGCATTCCGCGACATTCACACACACACGCACCTACCAGCAAGTCATGTTGGCAACCTTCGGAAGCACAGGTACCTACATATTACCCACTTGGCATAGGCAGCTATGTGTAACCTGCTGCAGGCCGCCGCAAAAGTAGACCGAACTTAACACATGCTCAAGGACTCCCGCATCAGCCAGCGAGGCACAGTGGGCCAGAAATGCTATTTGGACGACAAACTCAATGTATCTTATGTGAAGCATTCCCGAGCCTAATGGTACCGTGTAATCGAAATACGGACACTTAGTCCATAAATCCGGACACAATTTAAAAGTTGAAAATTTGATGATGATCCTGACTGATACAGAGTACATGTTCATGTAAAATAATTTTTAGGTTGCCATGTGGGTGTAATATTTAATTAAGACTGTTCGGTATTCGGTGCATTACGGTACCTTCGAAGAAATTTCTTGTTATAACGAAAACTATATATTGGTAAGAAGTTTGCAACTCATCCACATAGATGGCACTACAATCTAACTTTTTACTTTGTGGAAATTTGATGCCTTGAGAAAAGGTGCTTTTCTTGAAAAAAAAGAGCAACTCTTCTGAACACACCAAAGTTCCACAGTCGGCTCCTTCCGACTTAATTGGAAAACAAAAAAATATGAAATGCAGAATAAAATGTTTTTCATTTCGATTTGATATTTTCATTAACAACCATGCAAAATTCTTTTTCATGATGCATACAAATCAGAACTTTTGTTAACGAATAAAATGGTTAAAACCACCAATTTGGGAGAACATTTCGAACAACTTTAAAATATGTACTTCAAGGATGATTTTTCAAAAGAACGGTTCTGTTTTTGTAAACAAAGATTCAAATGACAATTTGTCGAAACTCTTAGCCCTCTCACGCAAACTAACATCACAATCTTGTTGAGGAAACATTACCCTCTCTGAGGGGAGTTTTAGTTTGCTTGACAAGCTAAGAGTTTCGACAGATTGACGTTTAAATTTTTGTTTACAAAAGCAGATACGTCCTTTTGAAAAATCTACCTTGTCTTAATAAAACTTATTATGCTTACTTCATCTGCAGATATCTGCAGAAACTATTGGCACCAGGTTGAAGTACAGGCTACCAACATTGATTGGTTTCAGGTCGAATAATTGGGAATACCGTTTACAAGAAAATAATGAAATCGATAGCATTATCAACGACTTATCAAAACATGTTAAATATGTTAAAACAAAGAATATTTACCCTTTACAAGACCACACAACCTGACAACCAATGTGAGCTGATGAGATACTGAATAAGCTCACGATGAATGTGGGCGTCTTAGTGGAATACTTGTATGAATAGAGAGAGAGAGAAGGATTAGTAATTTCCATTTAATTCCAGTACCTTATTACCTAGTATTTCGTCTACAACGTGCTTCAGTGTCTTGTACTAATAGACGAGTATTAAATAGTACAAGACACTGAAGAAGTCGGCACATTGTAGACGAAATACGCATATTTGTCAGGATAAGCAAATAAGGTAGTGGAATTGACTGAAAATTACTTATCGTTATCTCTCTCTTAAAAAACTATTTCTTAGCTAAAGAAGCATATTTTTGCCTGAGTAATCTCTTTTTCAGCTTTTGCAGGACTGGTAGTGGGTATGTAATATAATAGTAGTGACTTTAGTGACTTAAATAACGGAAATATTTACCAAATAGTGACTTTAAAGCAATACAAAAGTGACTAATAGTGACATTTATTGATCGGAAAAAAAATGTTCCAATATTTCGTTGACTGTGACCCACTTTGAGAAATTTTATAAACTCAAAATCACAACCCATCATGAGCATTATTCATGCTCCTTTAAAATAATACAAATAATGACTTAACGGTCCCATGAATTAATCTCGAAAAAATATTATTTGTTTAATTATGCAGGATGACCACTGAACCAGGAAATCAGGAAAACCGGGAAAAGCCCGTGAATTTCGATGAAAAATTAAAAAAAGTAAGATGTTGTATCCAAGACACGACCGTAGATTTGACGTAGAATTACGTGCTCGGTATCCATATTCGGCGACAGTGTTAGGGAAACCATCAGGCAATCGGTGATATTTTTAATCACCATTGCAACAGTTGGACATTTGTGTCATTTTCAATAGTGACCTATTGAAAATTGATAAAGTGTACATTTTAGCAGATTCGTAGAAAAATTTCCAATCGATTGGCTTGTTTAGAATTAAAATCCATCCACTATTGACAGAGTTATAAGTGGTCAAAACCTGACCACTTTTCGTAGCGCGGTCGATTTGGTTTTTTTTTTAATTGCACTCTCAATATGTTGCCGAAAGACGCAATCCTACGTCAACAATTTTGGTCCTTCTAACAATTTCAAGTCCCCTGGGCTGGACAAGGTTTTCAGGATACAATCACTTTGATGAAAAAAATGTTATGATAATTTGAACAGATTTTAGAATGCATTCTTTAGAACTCCAATTCATTTGTGAGACTTCAGACGTTCAGAGTAGAATCTTTAGGTAGTTCTTTTGAAAAATTCATGAGGTTCATTTCAAATGAATATTCATAATAAGTTCTTAGAAGAATTTTAAAAGAGTTGTGATGACAATTCGAAGGAAATTTTAAGATAATTTCAAGTGAATTGTAAAGAGAATTACAAGGATCTCACGATAAATACCAAGGGGATTGAATTTCGGGGGAACAATTCCAAAGAAATTCTGAGATGAGTTTTATGAGAATTAGGAAAATAATTGCAAGTCAGGGCTGGTAGCGATCACTGCTGTCAAAAATAGAGATTTTAGTGACCATGTTGAAGAAATAAGTGACTAAATAAAAGTCACTGTATAAAAGTTGTAAAAGTTGTAAAAGTTGTAAAAATAGTGACTAAAAAGTGACCTAAGAGAAGAAAAGTGTTATGTTTTAGACTTATTCAATAAATATCTCATAAACACTTATGTACGATATTAACTTTTAAACCGAAAGATTGAATAGAAAGTGTATGACTAAACCCAAGATCTAATAACTGCAAAAACCTGGAAAACCGGGAATCCTCAGGAAATTTTATTTTTCCTAAAAAAATATGTGGAAGGCTCAGAGAATTTAATAATTTTATTACTAAGAATATTTTGAAGAAAACAATTAATTTTAAAATACAAGCATTTAATTTTTTTCGATATTTTCATTCACACTTTGAACATAATAGATAGAGTGGATTAATCTTCAGTAACAAATTAATAAATAAATAAAAAACTAGACTTGAAATGTTTTTTTTTGTTTTTTGAACATGCATATTTCCAAGAAATTTTAAATTTGAACTAGTTCTGGACTTAAAAGCGATAATACTTCAAGAAACTTTCAAGAATCTGGAGTCAAATTCCATGCACAGTTTTAAAAGCTCGTGGAATTTTATTAAAATTTCTTAGGACCTCATTTCGAGGAAGTTCTGGGAAAAAAAATCTTCCAGAAAAACATCAAATTCAATCTGCTTTCAAGGTAGTTGTGAGGGATTTAAAATTTCTTGTGAAGCCTGATAGTTTTGAGTAGAATTTCAAGAAACCCTGAATTGAATTGAAAGCAGATTTTAATGAAAACTCTTAGTAATTCCTGAGGAGCAATTCCTTCAGAGAAAAATTCCAAGGGTCTTCTAAGGATAATTTCTAAAAGAATGTGGGAGAAAACGAATCCGGGAATCTTTTCGAAAATACTAAAATGAGGATTACAATTAAATCTGAGAATAACTCCAAAACATCTTCAAACGAATTCGGAAAATAAATTCAGGCGAGTTTGCCAAACAACTTATGAGAAGAAATCTAAAGAATTTGTGAGGAGAAATGCCAATGAATTCTTAGGAGACTTTCAATGTGAGTAGAATTCCAATGGAAGTCGTGAGATTCGAAAAGAAATCTGAAATGAATGCAATGAATATTCGGAGCATCTTTCCAAAGGGTTTCTTATTGTGGTGAATTTCAAGATATTTCCGGGGAAAACGAAAAGAAAATTGAATTCGAAGCTTCATCGGAATTTTCAATAGTCTAGACTTTCCTGGTGGTATTAAAAGTGCCTAAACGATTATTTAATCTCCTCAAAGTTCTCTAGACTGCCCTGGATTTATCAGTATTTTTTAAGAACCCGCAACTTTACTGAAATTAAATGATTTGCCTTGATGTTTCGACACTTTTCCTTAAGTATTATAATAATTATAAACACTAACTAACTTTCCCTGAACTTCTCTAAATTTGTATGATAATCCTTCAAATTTGCTTCTGAAGCGATCTGATCGTCCTCAAAGTACTCGGAACTTCACTCAACTAAGCAAAATTTTCGTATTTTTTAGTTCGTGAAATCTCAAAAAAATAAATAAATTAATTTTGTATATTTATGTATGTTATGTTATGTATATTTGTATATTTATGGACATCCCCTTGTACATGGAATGCAAAAGATTTTGAATAATTTTAGATCTTGGACTTACTCCAATTAAGTTTTTTTTTTAACTTTATAAAGTGAGAAATTAAGTAAGTGTTAAACTTCAACATTCAATGGATTTGATTGAAAAGCTTTTTTTTTTAAACTGATTGCCATTTCTTAAAAACGTTTCGGTAAATTGCTGATCTACAAAAAAACATATTTTTAACGCATTTAAAAAATAGCCTTCTTATTATAAGCCTGATCCGTTAAAGTTCTGGAAAACTCAGGTAATTTTATTTAGTAGATAGAGAAAGACGATTAAACGTCACAAAGCAAAGAATGATCAATCTTAAAATAAATTCACGCTAAAAAAGTTAAAAATAGGGACTGATTACAAGAAAAAGTGACTTTAGTGACTTGGCCTTAAAAAAAGAGAATTTTTAGTGACTGGCTTGAAAACAGTGACCAAGTCACTAAAAAGTGACTCGCAACCAGCCCTCCAAGTGCATCTGGAGAAGAATTCCAAGCGAATTTTCAGAATAATTTAGAGGAGACTTGCAAGATAATTATGAGCAGAATTGTATGACAATTTTCTGAGGAGAATTGAATGGAAATTATAAGGTGAATTCAGGCTAATCTTAGAAAGAATTATGTAAGGAAGCTTCAGCAACGAGTCTTAGGATGAATTCCTCGAATTCGTTGGAGTGTTCTGAAATGTTGTATATACATTTTCAAGGGTCTCTTGGAGAGAATCTCAAATTAATTTAGGAAAAACTTTGAAAATAGCTCTGTGATTTGAAATGATTGTAAAGGAAATTAAAAATCCTGTAAAGAGTTTTGAGCGAACATTTTCAAGATGGTTAAAACATCGAAAAATCTTGATGAGGAACAAACAAATTGGTAACTTTCCGGTTGCATTTTAATTAAGCATATAACCGGATGCGATTGAGCCGATGAGATCACTCGGTTAAATGTGTTATAGGAGAAATTTTCCTGGCTCAATACATCCGGGGAAACCCCTTAAAAATCCGGGAATCAAATCAAATTGTGATTTGCTTGTCATCGTAATTATGGCTGATGTAAATTTTATTTTAGTCGCCCAAAAATTTAAAAATGCTGCCCTTTATAAAATCGTTTTCCGTTCTACGCTATATCCTAAAACCAAAACAAATATTTTGTTTATTAATTTATTAATCTATCATTAAATAAGTTACATACGTAAATGTTTTATTCATCCCTTGTTATTTAATATTTGCCCCTCATCGACCTATTTGAGTGATGTTCATTAATTTATTTGATAAGGCTCAACCGAATTAACTTTACAGAGCCGAAGATTCATGTTCACTATACAATACATCTTAAAACTATAGTCAAAAGGGACAACACAATAAACATTTTATATTCCACTATCCAATAAGCCTCCTCCGCCAGTACGGGAGCCGCTTCCAGTGGTTTCATTGTATGGCAGATTCGCCAACGGGGAGCAGAGCGCTTCCATTGCAACAATGAACGCAAAACGTGGTCAGCACTCACACATTCATCACGAAACGGTTGCTTTCCAATGTCGACGACGCATTCAGCAATGTGTTAAAATTCAATAACTTCGGTGCTCGCTGGAACAAGAGACTAAAAAATAGTCATTCTTATAGAGAAAAAAGTCTCAGCAATCGATTGGAGTGGGTTTCATCTTAAGCACGATAGGGTAAGTTGAGGTTTTTCACAGTTAAAATAGGCCTAAAATCTCCTATTTTGCATGATTGGAATGCTGTATCTCAAGATACCGATGATATAGACGGATGATTTCTTGGGCAAAGTTGATCAGGAGGTCAAGGACTGTTGGATGATGGACAGAACAATTCGGAATTCTTCCGCTAGGCGGCGCTAGTGAGCATTCGAAGTGTATATGTTTGTGCTGTTGTATCTCAAGATCCTGACTATTTAGACGCATGATGTCTTCGGCAAAGTTGATCAGGAGGTCAAGGACTGTTGGATGATGGACAGAACAATTCGGAATTCCTCCGCTAGTTAGTGCTATCTATGATCTTCTCTGGCTATTACGTCCCAACTGTAACTCAACGCCTGCTCTCAACTTAGTGCCCTAGATGCACTTCCACAGTTGTTAATTGAAAGCTTTCCAAGCCTGTTCGATTTTTACATGTGTATATTGTGTGGCAAGTACAATAATATACTATGCCCAGGGAAGTCGAGAAATTTTCCAATCTGAAATCCTAGACCAACCGGGATTCGAACCCAGCCACCTCCAGCATGGTTTGCTTTTTAGTCGCAGGCTCTACCGACCGAGCTTATGGAGGCCCCCTGATCTATGAATGTATTCAAACTAAAATGCGAGTTGGTAGCCTAATTAACAAGTTTTGAGGACAATTTGGTGAACCTAGAACGTCTTAAACATATCGAATTCAAACGTAAATAATGTGCATTATATGTTTAACCCTGTATGGAGATGTTTTAATACAAAGGGCTCTGAATCAGTGAACCTGGATGAGAATTTGATCTGAACTCAAGGACAATTTGGAGAACCGTGAGTATCTTATACACCTCAAAATCAACTATAAACGAACAGCAGAAACGGTATAAACGTGTTTCGGAAAGTTTTGTCGGTGAGATCATCGTGCAGATTTTAGTTGATCCAGTAGATCAAATAATCTGAGCTCTAGAACAATTTGAAGAACCTAGAACATGTAATACACCTTAAATTGATGTTGTTTGGAGATGTTTAGTTGCTAAGGACCTTGTATCAGTTATGGTTGATCAGGTAAATCATTTGATCTGAGCTCAAGACAATTTGGAGAACCTTGATTATAAATCAAAATAAATCAAAAACGATCCTCGGATTTAGACAAATGTTGATAATTTTTAGACAATCAAATTTAAAGTCCTCGGATATAGAAACTTTTGAAACACCTCAAATTTTCTTAGCTCTGGGACCTACACAATTTTTTTAGCAGCCCAAAAATAAATCTCATTATTCTGGAACGAGGAAAATTTTTAAAAGATCGTGGACATTAGAGTGAAGCAAAATTTAAAATTTTCGCTCCACAGTACTTAAACGATTCCAAATCGGATCCTGACTAACCTCTCAAAATTTGAACCCATTTGGTGAGAAACTGGGATGGCACAAACCATTTGAAGTTTGTATGGGAATTACTATGGTAAAACCAAATTTTTTGTTCATGTCTATCTAATGATTCACCATATCGGTCTGCTGCAACTGTACTTGTAGGAAATTTTCCCAGCTACAACTTTGCTCAAGACCACTTTTTGATTAAATACAAGGATCGAAAGTTATCAATGGTTCAATGCGCTGATGTCTTATGATCATGCTCAATCAACTGCTCAGCAGGCATCATTGGTGTTTCTGGGGCATTGAATAGGACACAAAAATCATGGCTACTATGTCACACTGCAAAATACAGTGTTGCCTACAGAGCAGCTGCTTGATCATGTCATAAGATTATCAATCTCTTAAATAATTATTAACTTTTTCATGCCTCGTTTTACATAGAAACGATCTTGAGCAAAATTGTAGCTGTGAAAATTTTCTATAAGAACAGCTATCGAACTGTTTCGCAGCTCAATATGGAAAAAAGACTAGAAGGCAATGAACAAAAAATTGAGATTTCCCATAGTAATTTACAAGTAAACTTCAAATGGCTTGTGCGAAGTCTGTTTCCAACCAAATGAGTTGTAACTTTGGGAGGCTAATCAGGACCCGATTTGAAACCATTTAAGCACTGTGGAGCAAAAAAGTCAAATTTTGCATCAGTCTAGTGGACATACACGGCAAATGAACTCATATTTCAGTCAAGTTCGCAAAAACGTAGGTCACAGGAATGAGTAAATTTTAACTCAAATGCGAATTTGAGTCAACGGAGCTCACGTATGAGTCAGATTTATTTGCCGTGTAGAAAACTTTGCATGCGTCTAGGACTTAAAATCTGGATCTAGAAAAAAAATGTAATATTCCGGGATAAATTTTAGAGATTTTGGACCAATTATTCAATGCTGGGACTAACTAATTCGAGATCTCTAAGATAAACAAGAAAGGAAAATTGTGCGGCCTGGAATAATTTTCATACTTTGAATAGGGTAAATGTCGGCTTCGGCTCCCATTGACTGTTTTCGGCCACCAAAATTTAAACATTAACTTCACTGTATTGTCCCATCAATACACTTCGCTGAATGTATTCAAACGATTCCAGTCTTTTAGCTTCAATCTGATTCATTTTTACGAGAGTTGCCTTTAAATAAAATATACTCACTAAACAATCCGGCTGATTTCGAGTTGCCGATAATAGAACAGCTGTTAACGCAGTTCAAATGGAAACGTTGCCGAAGAAAAAAAGGCTACCGGCAATAGTCACACTCACCTGAGAAGTTTGGAGCGTTGTAAAAACGCTTTCAAACAGTTCTTAACAATTCTGTCGATTGGAATGGATAGAATAACAAGGAGCAGACAAATGTAAACAAACAAACAAGTCATATGTGTGCATGATGCTGAGAAATTGCTAATAGAAGTGCGGACGGTGCTTAGACTGACGACAATGCGTATATTCTCCTATATATAATGTAAGTTCACAGTCCTAGAAAAATGTTAATACTTATGAAACGTAAATAACATTTTTTGATCTTGGACATCGATTTTTTTTTTCAAAAATCACAGGCAAGGGGAAATTTTTAAAAATTTATGATCTTCTCTGGACAAATTTTGAAGATAACAGACTTGATTGTCTAGATCAAGGAGTTGAAAGAAATAAAAATATTAGTGATTCCATTATCACCAATTGGACAGTTCTGGTATGTTTGCAACTCTTCTTTGTCGGACTTTACACACTGATTTTTAATTAATCTTTTCAACACAAATTTTGTTAAAGGCAAATTCTCTACTTTCGACATTGTTGGTCGTAAAAAAAATGGCTTTAGTGACTAAATTTGAAGAAATAGTAACTTTAGTGGCGAAGGCGCAGCTACAAAGCAAGACCATGCTGGAGGTGGCTGTGTTAGATTCCCGGTCCGGTCTTGGAATTTTTAGGGTTGGAAAATTTCTCCACACAATTATACTAATGCAAAAATGGTACAGGCATCGAAAGCTCTCAATTAATAACGGTGAAAGTGTATCTAGAATACTAAGTTGAGAGTACGCAATAAGCTAAAATGCGATAAACATTAAGCTTAAAATTGCGAAGAAGAAGAAGAAGACTTTAGGGACTTTTTAGTGAAAAAAGTGACTTTTCAGTGACTGACTTTAAAAAAGTGACCTAGCCACTAAAAAGTGACCTGCTACCAGCCCTGTTAATGTTTGTTGGGATCTTTTTGATTGAAAAACTACTGGATCAGTTTATGTCTAATTTAAAAAAAAAACCGCAAGCTTCGTACATTATATCAGAATTGATTTCGGAAATCCGATTGAGTAGTAGAAAAATACCGATTAGATTGAAAAAAACTTTTTTTTCCCGCTACATTTAAATGTTTGGCCCACAGTGCGAGGAGAGCGGCGAACCTGTTCCATATATAGAATAATAATCCACGACGATTGTGTTGACTGCCACCAGCTAGGCAGCCAGGCAGGCAACAACAACCACTCTCAGACTTGTTTGTCGGTAGTTGTTCGATTGCGTGTGATAGACATCAGAATAATAATAGTTAAGAATGAGCGTTCCTCACGCAAGCCTTGAAGGGATTTTCGCTCGACGGAAAACAAAAAGGGTTCACTGCAGAATGATTGTGCAAGCAAGCCGCGGCAGCATGGAAGTACATACATATGTATTCAGAGGGGGAACCGAATATCGACAGACATAAAACTACCGGTGCACCAGTTGTTGACGACGTTGAAGCTAATGGTTCTGGACGTAGGTAGACAAACAGCTGCAGGACATAACCCCGGCCAATGGACAATTGTTAGACGCGGTATCGTGAGCACAGTTGGGGAAGGCTCGAATCGTTCGGTGGTGGTGTGATGAAATTCCAATGCAGCACACACGGTTAGAAAGATGTAGGGGAAATGGCTCTAATGTTGGCATATGGATTTAAGATTGGGCCCATCGCTAAAAATCTGCTATTTATCAATTTTATCTAGATGAATGCGTCATTGGGACGGTACTAATGGATATTTTTGGTCGCTATTGAAAATTTAGTCGATTGCTGATTTTATGTATGGGCCCAAATTAGGGACATTTAGGCCGACATTACATCCATTTCCCCTAAATTCTAAATTTGTACTATTATCATAACTTTAAGACTGAAATGTATCAGTTTTTAGGTACCCTAAAAACTCCAAATCTGAACACTTTTGAAAGTTGATTATCATTGTCTACCATGATCAAAATAGCCGGAAAAAGCTCACGAAAATTCCTTTGTAGAATTTCAAGCTAATTCGAATAGAATTTTAACGGAATTCCTAAGAACGTTCATCCAGATGAAATTTCAATAAATTTGCTCCAGAGCTCCAGAGAGACGAATTCACAGGGAGCATATTTCCATATTTGCTTGTAATTTTCTGAGCTTAATTCATTTCCTAAAGAAATTTACAGAGGGAATTCTAAGAAAGGTTCAAGAGTTTTCTAAATGGAATTTAAAGATATTCTCTCAAGGCCATTTAGAGAAGAATTTCAACGGAATTCTAAGGAAAATGGCATTCCAAGGTGAAATTCATAGAACATTTTGGAAAATACTTTCTAAACTCTAAGGAATATTCCAAGGGGATTCTGAAGGAAATTTAGTTAAATTCTCGCTAGAATCATTAAGATACATGTAGAGTAAATTTCCAAAGTTTTCTGATGGAAAATTTCTAAAGTTTTCTGCACATACAGTGGTGTTCGATATCAGCGCATGCCGATTTTCATACAAAATTTACAACTTTGACATGTTGTAACTTTGTTCTCTTAAGATCAATTGAGCCACAGAACTACAAATGTGTTGAATTTTACGATTACAAAATACCAAATTTATGGACGCAGCTGCCGGAAATTTTGATTTGAAAATTTAAGTGCTGCAAATATTTTAAACAACATGAGCACAAATGTGCAATAATTGGGTGAAGATTGTTTGAATTTTGAGAAATGTAAAATTTAAAATCTCATAATTGAGTTGAAATGCAAATTATTAAAACTGCTATTATTTCAATTTGCGCCAGATGTTTCCAAAAAAATGGTATTTTGCTTTACGATGAACATATTTGTAGGTCTGTGACTAAGATTTCAGCTCAATTGATCATAAGACAACAAAGTTACATCATGTCAAAGATTGACTATTTTGTATGAAAATTTGCATGCGCTGCTATTATCAGGGTGGCAAGTGAATTTCCGTTTTAAAATTCCTGGTTTTCCTGGTCAATGATTTAAAAATTTCATGATTTCCTGAAAAACAATGTTTAATAAAAAAAATAAAGTGAATCCTTGTACCATCGTTCTTCGCGCAATGCGGAATTTTAGGTATTAAGGTTCTTGTGAATGCCCGTGAAATCTTTATCTGATTGGTTGCTGTAAAGAAGCTAGTAGGGAGCCGTGCTACTTCGTCGTATCATGGCGCCTATTTCCGTTCTATGTGCTAAAACTATAATAGCAAAGCGTTTTCACTCATGTTTTTGCAAAAACATCTTGCTTACAAGATTAATTACGATTGACACTGAAACATTTGCGATAACCCGTAAAATGAGCGATTTTAGGGGTATATGACGAAGAAAAGCTGAGATACGACGGACTAGCGCGGAGCCCTACCTAATGTCTGAAATTTAGAGATCTATAAACCCCTAAATCTTGAGATTTCTGTTTTTGAATCTGCGAACTCTTTAAACAAACCTTTGCTTCGAACAATTTTACGGATTTCCAGTTTGTTTAAATTTTCCGCAAATTGTCAACGAGTAAGGATCTTATTTAGCGGAATTTTGATTACAACATGATTTCAAAATCATATGATTAGAAGATTTCATAAACAACGCTGGCTTAATAAGCTTATTATTAAAAAGACTGACTGCTGAGGTTCATAGAAACTCCCTAAAGTTCGTAGAACTTCCCTCAAGCATTAAGGTCTTTCCTAAAGGGTTCATAGAAGTTTGTATTGTCTGAATTTCATGGGACTTCCCCGAAGTTCGAAGGACTTTTTTTAAGATCTTAGGACTTCCCTGAAGTTCGGAGTTTTTTGAAATTCATAGGAATTTCTTAAATATCGTAGAAGTACCACGAAGTTCGTAGAAATTCTCAGAAGTTCGTAAGACTTCCTTCAAGTTCGAAGAACTTTCTCGAAGATCTGAGGACTTCCCTGAAGTTTGAAGGACTTAACTGAATATATGAGGACCCTAAATTTAGAAGAGCTTCCCTGAAGTTCATAAGGCTTTAAATATCGAAGGGTTTTCCAAAAGTTTGTGGGTCTTTCCTTAATTTCTTGAAAATTCCCTGAAGTTTGGAGAGCTCCCATGAATTTCGTAGGACTACCTGTAGTTCAATCTACTTCTAGTTCTAAGAGAAGTTCTAGGAACTTTTTTGAGCTTGGAGAACTATGTTAAGTTCAGAGGACTACCGAAGAGTATTGAAGACTTCTCTGAAGCTCGGAAACAATCCATAAGTGTCATAGGATTATCCTTAAGTTTTAAGCAATGCCTAAATGTCGTAGAAGTTACATTAAATCTGTAGAAAATTCTGTAAAATTCGTAGTTATTCCCCAAAGATTAAAGGACTTCCCTGAAGTTCCTAAGACTTCTCTGAAATTTGTAGAACTTCTCTGAAGGTTCGGAGAGATTTCCTGACAGTCGTAGGTCATCACAGTAGGTCACAGGATTTTATAGAAAAACTTGTAAGACTTTCCTGAATTTGGTAGAACTTGCATGAAGTTCGAAGGCCTTATCTGAAGTTTTTAGAAATAGAACTTTTTTATTGAACATGATTATTTTCCTGGTGGACTTATGAAATTCCTGGTTCCCGGTTTTTCCTGGTGAAAATAAATTCCCGACTTTTTCCCGGTTTTCCTGGTTTTTCTAGTTCACTTGCCACCCTGTTATTATATCGAACAGCACTGAAATTCCAATAATGTTAAGGACGAGGTTATGGATAATAATGGAGAGAATCATAAGATTATTTAGGGGAATCCTAAATGACTCTGATGACATTTTGGTGGCAGGTGAACTTTTGTGAACTTTTTCCGTTATCCTACTACTCATACTTGGAAATTCCCTCGTAGATTTAGTTTTCATATATTTTCGTTCAAATTAAGCCAGGCCTAAGGCATGGTGATTACTCATGGTTACTCCATGAGTAACCAGCTTCGAAAACTGGTTGTTATTATTAAAATTATTTTTAATAAATATATAGAACTTTAGAGCAGTTTCATAAATTTCAGGAGAATAACGGGAGAGTCCAAGAAGTTGTGATAGATCCATAAAACTTAAGAAAAATTTCAAAAAACTTCACACAGAAATACCAAGAAGTTCACGAAAGCCCAGCTAACTTCAGGAAGGTTTAGAGATCTTTATGTCAATTCCAGATCATTATCAGTAAATTAGAAGGAAAGCTTCGTGAACAGCAAGAAAGAGATCTTCAGGGCAGTCCCATTAACTTCACAAAAATAGTTGCAACTTTGAAGAAGTTCTGAGAAATTGAAGGAAATGCTTCAAAGGGAAGTCAAGAGAACGTCAAAGATGTAGAGAAAACTTAAAGAAAATTGTGGAATTTTTAAAGAAGTTCCAAATACCTCAGATAAGCTTGGTCTAGAGATCTTTGGAGAATTTCAGATATATTATGGGCATTTCCAGTAACTTCAAGTAAGTCCCCAGAACTGCAGGAGAGTCCATACCGTCGGGGAAGTTTTAAGCGTAAGCGTATGCTCTTTAAGTATAAGTTCTGTAACCACACTTATATTATTTTACAGGAGGCAGTATTTTTACTGGGTTTTTTAATTGCTGAAAAATTCGGTAAATATTCTAATGACCGTAATCAATTTTTCCAATAATTTGGATTAAAGTTTTTTTAATGAATAAAAAAACAAATGTTTAATTATTTTTTAAGTGTATGTTATTTTACGTTTCAAAATCAATTCTCTACAACTCTTCCTTAGAACAACACTCTGATGAGACAACGAAATCCCATCCCAAGCTCTTCCCCTGATCCTATCCTTCGATAATGTACCCCTCTAACTTTGGGTAAGCCGCGGGTATTTGGCCCAACTCCTACTAGACATAGAAATAAGTTAATTTTGTTACCACCAATGAACAATGAATTATCGGCCCCGTAAAGCTAACGCTATTGAGCTTGTAAGGCTGAACGAACTAGATAAAAAAAACTCTTCCTTAGACACCATTTCGGTACAATCAAAAGACTATGAGATACGTTTTTTCCCCAACATAGTGGCCATGAAAATACATACGCCCTTTTAAAATATGCCGCTTGAGCTACAATGGTCAAAATAGCTATGGCAGATTCCCTCCTGAAGAAAACTTAGTCAGATTTCAGCTTGGATTTCAGCATGCAATTTTCCAATCAACGGAAAAATTTCCTAGTCAGCCCACAAAGCCAGTCTGAGAATGCTTTGCATGCTTTCCTCACATCTTCAACACGCGTTCCGACCCCACACCGTATTATTGCTGAAACCAGTAATTCTCCACTTTCGCTCTTACCTGCACTAAGTACATGTTGATACCGGCTATTATCTAGCTGCAGCCAGTCGGATGGTTCCGTACACCGCAGAACACAACCACCGCACACGACACGAGAAGTTGTGCTATTGCGCTATATCCGATTGCCGTTTCCTTCGCAAGACCGTCTCCTATTCCAACGGTGATTTCCAGTTGCTGCAGGTGTCCCTCCTCCTTCGGTTCACGGTTCACGTTCGCAATACGACGGCGCCTTCTTGCACAAAATCGATAATCCCTACCGTCCGTCTGCCTTGCCCGGTTCCACTTGATACCGTACTGTATGCACAACTTTTCCCAGGTCACGCGGCTTCTGGTTGTTAATCCTGGTAACAGCAGCAGTTGGCAGACCGGGGCTCTAGTTCCAACCAGCCATGGCGATGGTGGTCAAAAGGTGGTAACATGTTTCACCCAGCAGTCCGTAATTACGGAATCACTTAAGCGGAGCACACTCTTTCCTAAATTAATTTATATTTGCCCCTGCCTTGTGCATCGATCGAAAGCAAAAGTGTGAGGCGGATTATTTTAGGAGGATTTTACTACTCTACTTTGGTGGACCACAAAAACACTTTCCACTAATTTTATAAGAGCCCAGCTACAGCTCCACGCGGTCTTCGATTTCTTCGGCTATTTAATTATTTATTCATACAAACGACCAGACCGGGCCCAGACTTGAACACACGCGCCACTTGTTGCTGTGTGTTGAAAAGCGACAAAATTTTTGTGAAAGTTACGTCCACAACACTGGAACTAACGCGAACGGGCGAGGGATAGTGACAGTTCCGCACTCATTCCACCGAGCAGCAATCAAAATCTCCAAACGCAACACACACGGAGGTTTTGTGCATAACGCAACTCTTTTGTTTCATCTCAACGGGCACCACGCCGCCATCACTTTACACCAACTTTAAATAACTAGCCCACTACTATCGATGGGGAGATTTGTTTGGCTTCAACGACCATCATCGACACTTCCCGCCTTTTCCTTAAGCCGTATGTCGGGGCGTACGCAACAACAGTAAGCACTGTGACGTCACGTTGGCAGCTGTCAGTTTCCATACAAAAACCAATCAATTTTGCACTGTAGTTGTTTCTTTTCACTCATCCACTTGACCTGTTGGCGGTTGTTTGGCTTTTCAACGGCTTTTTTCGTTCTTCCTCCTTCTCCAGATCTTCAACGCCAAATTAGGCATAATAACAGCATACATGCTCCAACGTTTTACACATCACTCGGAAGACCCCATGAGTCAGGTGTTTCTTTTTTTTTTTTTGGAAATGCTTCCCCCTTGTAAATCCACAGGATAATCACTTTACTCGGAGAAATCCCCTTAGTCACTGCCACTAATAAGCCACCACGATTCGTTCGGATCCATAATCAATTCCAGCAAAAGTGATTCACTTCTTCCTTTTGCCCAAACATAAGCAACCGGTAGTCGTCCTTCGAATTATCCAGCACTTGAGTTGTTTATGCGCGCTCCTTCAACAATATGATTTGCGTTTCAAAACGAAAACAACAACGTCAAAAAAAATCGACTCTAATAACCTGAACCACGACCGTTCCCGATGAGCGTCAACGGTAGAATGAATTCCGCCTTGAAACTCCCAACTCGAGAAGTATCAAACAAACAACAACAGCCACTTGCGCCTTAAACTTCATTCATCGTTCGTTCATTCATTCGCAACAGAGCGAAACGATCGCTTCTCTCCCATGCCGGCAGTCAGCAGCAGTGTCAACACCGCCGCCGACGAAAGAGAGCCCTCGAAGTGAGCGCGAAATGTTTTGGTTTGTGAGTGGCTCTTTCGCTGGGCGATGGCAAAGCAAGCACACTCTACAAGCTGAAGGGCGAGCGAGCGATCATTAGCTTGTTATTTGACGAAGAAAGAGAATGAGAGGAAGACTGAGATATAACGGAGCCAACTGCACTTTGTGGGGGTGAGAGTGGATGCTTTTAATGCGCTGTGTGCATGCGAAAGAGGGATATGTTGGAAAGCTGCTTTGGGCCGCGCGTTTGATAATGAGCTGAATTGTTTGGATAATGAATTAAATTGCGGGTGAACGCGCGTGACAGCGGCAGCCGTTTGCTGACAAACGGGTAATTAAATAATGTAATAGGAACAATTGAGCAAGTGTCAGTGAATTAAATGGGGAAATATTTTGCAATGATGTGCTGGTAATGTAATCAAAGAATCAAAGGCTTTTAGATGGGAAATAAACTCTGCCCACATTGTTTCAACGTCAGAGATGTCGTTAAAACAAGAGTTATGATTAAAGAATGGTGTGAAGCTGCAACATCTGATTATCAGCAGTGGGAAAATTGACTTACATGTAGATATTTCAGATTTCCAGATTTATTTATCAACGTAAGTAGACTAGTACACATACACGTACAGTGTTTTTATTAAATAGGGGAAATGGCTCTAATGTTGGATCTCAGATTGGGCCCATCGCTAAAAATCTGCTATTTATCAATTTTAACTAGATGAATGCGTCATTGGGACGGTACTAATGGATACTTTGGTCGCTAATGAAATTCGGCCTAATTCATGGATAAAAATACCCCTCAGATAGTGGTTAAATTTACGGAGATAAACGGGTTCAGAGATGTGGAAAACCCTAATCAAGATTAAGGCCAAATTTACGGAGATGAACGGGTTAAAAACATTCCCCGTAAATAATCTCCCAACCCATTATTTTCAGTCTGGCGGATATGAAAATCTTTAAATCGATTTATCTCCGTAAATAAGCCTCTAATCGAGATTTGGAGCGTATTTAGGTGTCAGAAAAAAAAATTCCCCGAAAATAATGTCCCAACCCATTATTTTCAGGCTGGCGGATATGAAAATCTTTAAATCGATTTATCTCCGTAAATAAACCTCTAATCGAGATTTGGAGCGTATTTAGGTGTCAGAAAAAAAATTTCCCCGAAAATAATGTCCCAACCCATTATTTTCAGGCTGGCGGATATGAAAATCTTTAAATCGATTTATCTCCGTAAATAAGCCTCTAATCGAGATTTGGAGCGTATTTGAGTTTCAAAAAAAAAAAGTTCCCCAAAAATAATGTTCCAACCCATTATTTTCAGGCTGGCGGATATGAAAATCTTTAAATCGATTTATCTCCGTAAATAAGCCTCTAATCGAGATTTGGAGCGTATTTAGGTGTCAGAAAAAAATTTCCCCGAAAATAATGTCCCAACCCATTATTTTCAGGCTGGCGGATATGAAAATCTTTAAATCGATTTATCTCCGTAAATAAGCCTCTAATCGAAATTTGGAGCGTAATTAGGTATCAGAAAAAAAAATTCCCCGAAAATAATGTCCCAACCCATTATTTTCAGTCTGGCGGATATGAAAATCTTTAAATCGATTTATCTCCGTAAATAAGCCTCTAATCGAGATTTGGAGCGTATTTTGGTGTCAGAAAAAAAATTTCCCCGAAAATAATGTCCCAACCCATTATTTTCAGGCTGGCGGATATGAAAATCTTTAAATCGATTTATCTCCGTAAATAAGCCTCTAATCGAGATTTGAAGCGTATTTAGGGTCAGAAAAAAAATTTCCCCGAAAATAATGTCCCAACCCATTATTTTCAGGCTGGCGGATATGAAAATCTTTAAATCGATTTATCTCCGTAAATAAGCCTCTAATCGAGATTTGGAGCGTATTTAGGTGTCAAAAAAAAAATTCCCCGAAAATAATGTCCCAACCCATTATTTTCAGGCTGGCGGATATGAAAATCTTTAAATCGATTTATCTCCGTAAATAAGCCTCTTATCGAGATTTGGAGCGTATTTAGGTGTCAGAAAAAAAATTTCCCCGAAAATAATGTCCCAACCCATTATTTTCAGGCTGGCGGATATGAAAATCTTTAAATCGATTTATCTCCGTAAATAAGCCTCTAATCGAGATTTGGAGCGTATTTAGGTGTCAGAAAAAAATTTCCCCGAATATAATGTCCCAACCCATTATTTTCAGGCTGGCGGATATGAAAATCTTTAAATCGATTTATCTCCGTAAATAAGCCTCTAATCGAGATTTGGAGCATATTTAGGTGTCAGAAAAAAATTTCCCCGAAAATAATGTCCCAACCCATTATTTTCAGGCTGGCGGATATGAAAATCTTTAAATCGATTTATCTCCGTAAATAAGCCTCTTATCGAGATTTGGATCGTATTTAGGTGTCAGAAAAAAAATTTCCCCGAAAATAATGTCCCAACCCATTATTTTCAGGCTGGCGGATATGAAAATCTTTAAATCGATTTATCTCCGTAAATAAGCCTCTAATCGAGATTTGGAGCGTATTTAGGTGTCAGAAAAAAAATTTCCCCGAATATAATGTCCCAACCCATTATTTTCAGGCTGGCGGATATGAAAATCTTTAAATCGATTTATCTCCGTAAATAAGCCTCTAATCGAGATTTGGAGCGTATTTTGGTGTCAGAAAAAAAATTCCCCGAAAATAATGTCCCAACCCATTATTTTCAGGCTGGCGGATATGAAAATCTTTAAATCGATTTATCTCCGTAAATAAGCCTCTAATCGAGATTTGGAGCGTATTTAAGTGTCAGAAAAAAAATTTCCCCGAAAATAATGTCCCAACCCATTATTTTCAGGCTGGCGGATATGAAAATCTTTAAATCGATTTATCTCCGTAAATAAGCCTCTAATCAAGATTTGGAGCGTATTTAGGTGTCAGAAAAAAAATTTCCCCGAAAATAATGTCCCAACCCATTATTTTCAGGCTGGCGGATATGAAAATCTTTAAATCGATTTATCTCCGTAAATAAGCCTCTAATCGAGATTTGGAGCGTATTTAGGTGTCAGAAAAAAAATTCGCCGAAAATAATGTCCCAACCCATTATTTTCAGGCTGGCGGATATGAAAATCTTTAAATCGATTTATCTCCGTAAATAAGCCTCTAATCAAGATTTGGAGCGTATTTAGGTGTCAGAAAAAAAAATTTCCCCGAAAATAATGTCCCAACCCATTATTTTCAGGCTGGCGGATATGAAAACCTTTAAATCGATTTATCTCCGTAAATAAGCCTCTAATCGAGGTTTGGAGCGTATTTAGGTGTCAGAAAAAAAAATTCCCCGAAAATAATGTCCCAACCCATTATTTTCAGGCTGGCGGATATGAAAATCTTTAAATCGATTTATCTCCGTAAATAAGCCTCTAATCGAGATTTGGAGCGTATTTAGGTGTCAGAAAAAAAAATTCCCCGAAAATAATGTCCCAACCCATTATTTTCAGGCTGGCGGATATGAAAATCTTTAAATCGATTTATCTCCATAAATAAGCCTCTTATCGAGATTTGGAGCGTATTTAGGTGTCTGAAAAAAAAATTTCCCCGAAAATATTGTCCCAACCCATTTATTTCAGGCTGGCGGATATGAAAATCTTTAAATCGATTTATCTCCGTAAATAAGCCTCTAATCAAGATTTGGAGCGTATTTAGGTGTCTGAAAAAAAATTTCCCCGAAAATATTGTCCCAACCCATTATTTTCAGGCTGGCAGATATGAAAACCTTTAAATCGATTTATCTCTGTAAATAAGCCTCTAATCGAGATTTTGAGCGTATTTAGGTGTCAGAAAAAAAATATCCCCGAAAATAATGTCCCAACCCATTATTTTCAGGCTGGCGGATATCATTAAATCAATTTATCTCCGTAAATAAGCCTCTAATCGAGATTTGGAGCGTATTTAGGTGTCAGAAAAAAAAACCCGAAAACAATGTCCCAACCCATTATTTTCAATCAATCAATTATTTTTAATCCGAATCATGTCCACAAGGTGACTACAATCTGTGTTTTTGTATCTATCTTAGGTTATACAGCAATTGTTTTACTAGGTGTATTTGATGTCGGTCCTGATCCATTGGCCATCATTGGATAATTTCTTGTGGAAAGTTCATGGGAAATCGAAGCATTCATGTTTCCTTCTATGCAGCAATGTGATATTACTTAAGTCATAGACATAACTCAGGGAACTATTAAAAAAAACATCGGTGGAAAAGGAAATAAGACTCAGATTGAACAGCATGATTGAAACCGGTAAATCACACCAATCTCCAACACGTCAAGATTGCATCATAACGATATATATCGGCTCTGTCAAACTGTCACCGCATCAACCGTATTCCGCAAGTTCCTCAAACTCCATTTCAAGAGACAAGATCGCCACTAATCACCTCTCCCTCTCTGTCCCATCCCCGTTGCTCCGTTCGCAATACGTGGTCACTTTTACCGAGAAAAATAGCATTTTCCGCTCCGGCAGCAACTATCGATTTCAAGTTTAATCACCCATCGGGACCGGCCCGATCGATTTCCCTTTCAACCGAAGAACCGACCGCAAGGGAAAAGCGAAGTTCGTCGCTTGCCGCCGGGTGCAGTTCTTTGCAGCATTGTGGAGTCGAACGCTCTGGCATGGCACGCCACAACACAAGAGGAAAAATCCCATTACATCTCCAATCGCAATCAATAATTTTCCCGCTGGACTTGAACCGGTCGGTCGGGAGGGCCAATTTCGCTTTCCTTGGAATTTGCCGCGGTATTTTTCCACCGTTTACCTGCTTCCTGTGCAGGCACGCGCGTGACATGGCCGCCACCACGGTCATGGCACATACGGTCGCCAGCCGGATTTGATTTACTCCCTTCTGCTCTCGATGCAGCGAGAAAAAGAAACCGAAAGGGTCCCTCCAGCAGCGGCGGCGGCCCGAGATGGCGACTCGAGCCTAATGAGCTAAGCCCTCCAAGCTCACATCGGCATCGAGGGGTCGATCGGTGCTGGAAGCGGTGGCGGCGGCAGCACACACGGCTACGGCTACGATTCGTGAGAGTTATGATAAATATGAAGAAAATGATACCCTTTCGGGGTTTGCATGGAACGCAACGCTCGCCGAAGGAATGGCTTTCGGATGTGGATGCTTTCTGGTTGGGGGGAGAGGAAAAGGGTAATGAAGTGTGTGCAATGTATGCGCTTCCAGTGGGTTTGAATGCGGTTGTCGGTTGTTTTGGAATGCGCCTTCTTCTTCGAGACTCATTTAATTTGAAGGTATATCTGATTGCTCGGTCGACTAATAATTGACAGTAGCAATACCAGGAGTGATTTGAACAAAATCTCTACAGTCGGTTTCGGAGGAATCCGCTTCTATCGATCTTTTTTTCCAACTGAATGCCAATACAGATTTGTATTATTTGTAAAATATTCCACATCTACACCCCTCCCATTAATTTTACACCTGATTCGTTGCATTCTCTCGATGATCAGGATTCAAACCAGCTATAATACCCAATATATCTAATGAAATTGATTTCAAACGGTCCAAAAATTTATCTCTACGTTCTATCCGACTGATTGGAAAAAACACCAAAAAATCAACCAGAACGACACCGATGACCGATCACGAAAAAGGTTACACAACCGCCGCTGCCGCCGCCGCCGTCGGGTTTCAGTCGTCTAATGACCTCTCGTTAGGAAGAAGGGATCGTAAAAAAAATCAACTTTTGCCCAAACCCAAACCGTTGCACTTGCGTGATTCAAGAGATGAACTAGCCTCAGGCTAAAAATCTCTATAATAAAGGAAAAAAAAAAAAAAAAAAACTTGCGTGATTCAGTGTCAAGAAGAAGAAGAAAAAGCAGATAAACCCTTCCATCTCCGCATCCCGCGGTGAAAACTAGGCTCACCGCGAGAAGGGATTTATCGATCTATGAAAAGCATCAATTTATCGAGTTCCTATGCAAATGCACCTACTCTGTCCCATCGCATCTCGAACTCGAAGAACAAGAACCTGGCCTGGGTGGATGGTGACAAAATGCGTCTCGTTACGAAGCGTGAACGCGATTAATAATTTGGACGGCCCCGACGGTCGTAAATTGGTAGATTATTTAAATTTCGACGCGTCCCGAGATCCCGATGGATGGTTCTTCCCAGAGAGGGTGCCTTGGTAGTAGGATCGAACGGTACTTTTGTGCCATCAAAATCAGTCTCGTCTGGCACCTCTGCTGCATCCCGTCCCGTCGTTGATGATGATGGTTTGTTTTGTTGTGATTATTATTTTTGCTTCTCACCTCCTAGTTTGGATTTTTTTTTTTGGAGGCTGAAAATATAGACTTGATCCGCGAAATATTCACACGCCGTCCGGTAATGGGTAAGGTGATTTCTAGGTCTCGCTCTGTGTCGAGTGTGTGGTCCATTTTCGATGGGGAAGAGGCTGCTGCTTAAAAAGGTGAGCAGCACTCTTTCGGAAGTGTATTGGCCATAAATTACGATCGCGACGCAAGCAGGTGACGGTACTGTTAGGATGTGCGCATTTACTTTTTTTGAGGTCATTTTAGCTAATTCAACTAACACTGTTGTAACACTTTATGCCATGTTGGCGTTGGAAGACTATTTTGTATTTATTATAGGGGAATGTTTGCTTAGCTTTGATTGCTTTTTTATAGGTCTGCAAAATTGACTATTTAGAAGAAATATGAAAGAGCTAACTTGTGCCCGATTGACGGCCTAACTACAGATCCTAAGCCTTATGGCATACCTTGAAAACATAACTTTATTTCTCAATTAAATCTCGCAGTCATCATTTTTCACGAAGATAACTACGTGATTGTTAATGAGATCCAACATATTTTTAATTCTATAACCTAGTCCATCCAAACTGTTTTGGAGATCATATGTGAAGTTTGACATGATCAACTATAAATTCCTGGAGAGATTGCCAAACAAATTAATGGGAGAAATCTAAGGAATTTGCGAGGAGACATGAAAATGAATTCTTATGAGGCTTTCAATGTGAGTAGAATTCCAAGGGAATTCAAAAGAAATCAGAAATGAATTCAATGAAAATTCTGAGAATCTTTCCATAGAATTTCTTACTGAGGAGAATTTCAAGGAAATTCCTAGAAAATTTAAAAGAAAATTTGATTAGGACGATAGTTGCGAGATGTATTCTAACTATATTCTAATGATATTTTTTTGAGTATTCAGAGAAGCGTTCCAAGTGAATTTCTGAAATAATTCCATAAGAGTTTTGGGAGTATACGAGCGAATGATGAGGAGAGCTCCAAGCGAATTTTCATGAGAAATCTCCGTTGAATATGTAATGGACTATTCTGAGGTCTGCTGAACAACTTGAAAATTCTCAAAATATTCTTGAAGTTAATGATATGCCTTGAAGTTCTTTTGTATTTTGAGAAGCTAGCCTGATTCTCACAATACTTCTCATCATTGTTTTTAACTTCTCTAAACTTTTTCGGACTTTCTAAAGATTCCGCAATTTTCCTAACGATCATGAATATTCTCTAAAGTTTTAACAGTTCACTGAATTTCTCTAAACTTCTTTAAAATTTATGTAATTTCGCTGCTCTGGAATATCGCTGCTCTGGAATATCGCTGCTCTGGAATATCTGTTCTTTCTTGAAGTTTTTTTGTTAGCTTTTTAGCAAGATCAATATCTTTCTCGAAGTTCTCGAAACTTCTCTATAGTGTTAGCAGTTTTCATGAAGCTTGTTGTACTACCCTGAATTTAATTGAACTGTTTCAAAAATGGTTCAGCTTCCGTGAAGTTCAGGACTTATGTGAAAACCTCAATAATTTTCTTAACAGCAGGGCTGGTAGTGCTGATGCGATCTAATAGTAGTGACTTTAGTGACTAAAATTACGGAAATAGTGACCAAATAGTGACCTTGTAAATACTAAATAAGTAGCCATTTATATGGTAAATAAGAAATTCAAATACGGGTTGATATTGAAATAAAATTATTATGTCATGGAACTAAAAATCAAATTTCTTAAATTCCTCTAATTTAATCGAATTTCACAACGGAATCTCCTGTGAAGTGCTTTTGAAGTGATTTGATTCTGCGTTCCAAATGTTTAAAATTTTGATATATCTAGGCAGATAACTTTGAGAATTCGCTAAGAACTTTTCACAGAATTTCTTCAGAGTGATCTCAAGAACTTTTTTAGAATAATTCCTCTTCTCTTAAATTTAGAGACAAATAAGTTTTTACAAAAATAATATTGCATTCTTGAAATTCTTTGCAGAACAATCAACAAAATTCTTCGAAATAGATTATTTTCGTAGCTGGAAATGATTAACATCAAATATTATAATTAAAGGGGACATTTTATAAGATAGATGAGGAGATGAAAGTAAAGAGTTGATAGTTCCGTTATAGTAAGATAGTGTGAAATGTATATATAAAGGGTGATACGGTCAAAATTTGGTCAATATCAACTTGACGTATTTCTTTCAATTTTGCATTTAAAAAACCTGAACACCCCTCATTTTGAAGGTGTGTGTGTGTAGAATGTTGCTCCTATTTTGATTTTGGAATTCACTCTTCAGTTGTCAAAATGCCGTCCAAGCAAGAAGAGCAGTGTATCAAAATTTTGCTCGCGCATCGCGAAAATCCGAGCTACTCGCACGCAAAGTTGGCAAAATTGCTAAAAGTTGCCAAATCAACCGTTAAAAATGTAATTAAAGTGTTTGGGGAACGTTTGTCGACAGCCAGGAAGTCTGGATCGGGGGGAAATCGAAAACCGGAAGCCGCTGAGACGACAAAGAGAGTTGCCGGTAGTTTCAAGCGAAACCCTAACCTCTCTCTCCGAGATGCCGCAAATAAGCTCGGTGTATCGTCTACAACCGTGCATCGAGCCAAAAAACGAGCCGGACTATCGACTTACAAGAAGGTAGTGATTCCAAATCGCGATGATAAACAAAATACGACGGCCAAAGTGCGATCCCGGAGGCTGTACACGACGATGCTGACGAAGTTTGACTGCGTGGTAATGGACGACGAAACCTACGTCAAAGCCGACTACAAGCAGCTTCCGGGACAGGAGTTTTATACGGCAAAAGGAAGGGGAAAGGTAGCAGATGTTTTCAAGCACATGAAACTGTCAAAGTTCGCAAAGAAATATCTGGTTTGGCAAGCCATCTGTACCTGTGGCTTGAAAAGCAGCATTTTCATAGCTTCCAGGACTGTCAACCAAGAAATTTACGTGAAAGAGTGTTTGAATAAACGTCTGCTGCCTTTCCTGAAGAAACACGGTTGTTCCGTACTGTTTTGGCCGGGTTTGGCATCTTGCCATTACGGTAAAAAGGCCATGGAGTGGTACGCCGCCAACAACGTGCAGGTGGTTCCCAAGGACAAGAACCCTCCCAACACGCCGGAGCTCCGCCCAATTGAGAAATACTGGGCTATTGTCAAGCGGAACCTAAAAAAGACCAAAAAAACTGCTAAGGGCGAGCAGCAGTTCAAGGCAAACTGGCTTTCTGCGGCGAAGAAGGTGGACAAGGTGGCTGTACAAAATCTGATGGCAGGGGTCAAGCGTAAGGCCCGGCAATTCGGATTTGGGAAAGCGGAATCCTAACTGAATATTTTTCCTGAATTTTATACTTATTGAACTTGAAAAAGAAATTTAATTTGATTTTTTAAATAAACGATTTCACCGATTTACACGCGTTTTCCCTTGACCAAATTTTGACCGTATCACCCTTTAGAAAGTAGAAAGCGAACAAAGGACAATGTTGAGGAAGGTACGAATCGGGTAGAGTATCTCCTTTACCAAGCTCATCCATTAATGAGGAATAGTGAGGGGTGCTTCCTTCTGCCACCACTGGCAAAAGGGATGATCGCCGATTTGCTCATGTTCTTCCGATGTGCGGAAACAGTTCTATCGATTGTTTCACACTCAAGTCGCCATCTGACATAAACAATTACCCGATTCGTACCTTCCTCAAAATTGTCCTTGCTCGCTTTCTACTTTGTATATACAATTTTCACACTGCCGTACTACAACGGAACTATCAACTCTATAATTTAATCTGCTTACCTATCGCATAAAACCTGCACTTTATATCTGATATTTGACGTTAAGCATCTCCAACTATGTAAATCGCACGTAATATTTATGTAAATCGCAAAGTTATAACACATGACTAGGGTAAATGTTGGCTTCGGCACCCATTGACTGTTTTCGGCAACCAAAATTTAAACGATAATTTCACTATGTTTTCCCATCAACACACTTCCCTGAATGTATTCAAACGATTCTTTAGTCTTTCAGCTTCAATCTGATTATATTTGTACGACCGAGCAATCCTATTATGCCAGATTTTTCTTCAAATGAAGTATACGCACTACAAAATGGGGCTGATTTCGAGTTGCCGATAATAGAACAGCTGGTTAACACGCAGTTTAATGGGAAGTTTGCCGAAGAAAAAGAGGCTGCCGACAATAGTCACACTCAACTGAGAAGTTTGGAGCGTTGTAAAATCGCTTTCAAACCGGTTTGAAAAATTCTGTCGATTGGAATGGATAGAGAAGCAAGCAGCAGATGAATGTTAACAAACAGACACGTGATATATGTGCGTAACGCTGACAAAATGCTAATAGAAGTGCGGACGCTGCTTAGATTGACGAGAATACGTAAATTCCCCTAGTTAAAGTAGATTATTTTCAATTTTTATTGATTCTTCTAGGAACTCCCTGAAGGCTCCTTCCATAAATCCATTTCAAATTTATTTGAATCCTCCTTAGAATTTCCATGCCATTAATCTCAGAAATTTCATAATTTTCTGCTCAGAATAATCTTAGATTTCTCCCCCTGCATTCAATTGGAAATTCAATTCACATTCTCCTTAGAATTCCCATAGTATTTCCTCAGAATTCTCAAAACAAAAATCCATCACAGAATAACTTTGGAACCCTTCACAGAATTCCTTTGAGATTGAACCCTCAAAATTCGATTCCATTGGAATTCTTCTCGGAATTTATTTCGAACTCTTTAGAAATCACCCCAGAATTCTTTTAGAACTATCCGCAGTGACCATCTTTGGAGTTCACGGGATTTTCATCAGAGTTCCCTTAAGCAAAATAGCAGAACTAATTTCGAATTCTTATAAGAATTGGACCTAGAATCCTCATCCAATCATCATAGAATTCTTCTCAGAACTCTCGTTAAAATGCACTCTCAATTATATTGGAATTATTTCCTAAATAGTTTCGGAGCTGAATTTTGCGTCTCTAATAATTTAAACATAATCAAAAGCGACGCGCGTATGTGTTAAGTCAAGTTTAACTATATAGGTAAACCTGGCTTAAGATTTAAGCGGAGATGAAGAAATCGGTGCTCAGAGCACTTAATTTTACATTAGACTTTCGTAGTCTGAATTCTTCTCTTATATATTGTTGGTGTCATCCCTAGAATCCTTCAAAAATTCTCTTAAAATTTACTTTGGATTTTTTAAAGTTCTTAATCACGCTTGAAAGACTTTTTAAAATCTATCACAAAGAGAATATCTTTGGAAAGTTTCCAAGGTTTACAATTTATTTTCTGGGAAATTTTCCCCAATTTTTATTCGAAATTGTAGGCATTCCCCAATAGATTTTCTGGTGTTCTAAAGTTTTGCGGTTCACTGGTCACCCTAGTTAAAATTTTCAATTTTTTAACAGATATGTATATTTTGCTAAAACTACTATAGACTTTCTTAGTGCCAAGTACTCAATTTAAACATTTTGTTGATATTTTTAAATTTCACTCTATTTTAGTAGTGAAAAAGTGACTTTAGTGACTATTTTTAGGGAAATAGTGACTTTAGTGACTTTTTGGTGTAAAAAGTGACTTTTTAGTGACTGGCTTCAAAAGTCACTAAAAAGTGACCTGCTACCAGCCCTGTAACAGCTCTAAAGTTCTCCGAAAATTTGGGAACTTCTTAAAATTTTTCGCTAATTTAGTGGCACTAAAGGAACTGAGCCCCCCTGAAATTCCCCTTGTTTTTGGAGCTTTACTAAACTTATTTTAAATGCTCCCGAAATGTCCATATAAGTTCCTGAAGTTCTCGGATCTTCCCTTAAGTTCCATAGACTTTTATGAAGTTCTTGAAATGTTTCTGAAGATCCCTGTACTTCTTTGAAGATTTCGAAGTTGTTCTGAAATTTCAGGAACTTCTTTAAGCCCCTGCAACGAAATAATTAATATAGTTCTATGATTTTCACTAAAGTTCTCAAGACTTGTCGATTTTCAAAACTAATTCATAGCTTCTTCAATAGTCTAGAGTTTCCTGATGTTTTTAAAACTGCCTAAAATATTTCTCAATTTCCTTTAAATTCTCTAGACTGCCCTGCATATCTAAGGATTTTTTTTTAAAAAGAAACCACAATTTTAATGCAATTGATTGAATTGCCTTTGAGTTTCACAATTTTCTTTAGCATGAGCATGAGCATGAGCATGAGCATGAGCCAGACCAGCTGTAATTACACAGAGAACCAATAGACGATGCTTGGGACTAGCAATCATCCTCAATGTGTAAAAACTGGTGATCTCAAACTAGGCAATACCAGAGCCGGCCGCGCCCGAACACAGGTCAAGAAAGGAAGGGGTAGGAATGTGTTGACGTGACACTCGCTTTGATGGAAGCCGAGAACACCTCTGCACTTCCACGAGGAATCACTGGGATATTGGGTAATCGGGTTGTGTTTGCAGCAGGGTTCGTTTTGGTATACGATAAGCTGAATTGATGTCCTAACAATCATATAACGCGAAGGAGCTTGGGACTAAACGCACGGTCTTCTGCTCAGTAAGCAAAAACGTTTGCCACTAGGCAGACGAGCTCCTTTTTAATCATCGAGTTGCTGTTATTACCATGTAGTCATGTTAACAAATAAAACGATTGACGAATCTTGAATGTGGATGGGCTTGAGATTAGACTCATGATGTTCTGCTCAGTAAGCAAAACCGGTTGCTATAAGGCCACCGAGTCCCTCATATCACATTATAGCGTTACTAAAGTTTTTATAACTATTCAAACCCCGCACCGACGACAACGAAAAGTTTTACAAAATACACGATAAACAAGCGATCTTACCATAAATTTTTGATATGAAAGGATCTGGGACCGCGTTTTTCTGCTCAATAAGCAAGCCACTGCAACCGACGATCTTTGAAATCCTTAAAATAAAAGCTACGAAAGAGGCCTTTATTAAGATCCACTTTCACGCGACGTTAAATGTTTCGATTTTCTCTTTACGCATGGTTCAGGTAATCATAACAAGCTATGACCGACGTGACGATTGTTTAAGACCTGGGTAAACAAGCTATTCAAATGAAATTACATTCTCGAATTTCACTTGGCATGTAATGAACAACAGAAATACGCGATAATTCATATTTTCAGCCGTTGGTGGCTAATTTTAAATATACTAACGGTACAGCCTACGACTATGACGGCGATTACGACAGCGACTACGACGGCGCCTACGACAACGACAACAGCGAATTTGTAACTTACCATTTGTCTAGGATAAAGACCTTTGCCGGGCACCTCCGCTGGTTCTTCATGTCCGCTATCTGTCACTGTTTGCAAAATATCTAATAGTAATTCATGTATTGCCATGGTCATCTGGGAGGAGGGTCGCATCTAGTGCTTTCCCCAGGAACCGTTCACGGCCACCAGCTACTGCCCGTCCAGTCTTGGGCGTATCCAGCGAGGCATCCTTCAGATTACTTACAATCTCCGACACTCAATGCAAATCGCGGGCACACTTACGCTAGTTACAAAAAAAAAACACACCCGTGCATGAAACGGATCAAATAAACGTCACTCTCGCGAAAGAACACCCGTCGTCGTCGAACGGCAAAAAAAAGGAATCGGTGGGCAATTTTGTGATACGGATTTCCAAAATCAACCGGGAATGCACGAATTTCACCGCACCCAACTACGAAACACGTTCAGAAGCACTTTTGGGTACACTTTAGTTCGAAAACACTTTTTTTTTTGACGTAGGACTACGTCTGTGATTTCTATATGGGGGTACACTTTGTGAAAACCAAAAATGGAACATGTAACAAAATTATGAAAGATTTTGAACATTAATAACTCAGCTGCCCCTGGACCAATTTCAATAATTTCATCACCAATCAACCAGAAATATCTCTAAGCTTCAATAGCAATACTGATGACTGATGATATTCAACAAGAATCTATTGAAAAAGTGGTAATGTTGCATTGTCCCATGTACAAATAAAAAGTGATAATTTTATCATTGTTTTTATAAAATAAACGTTCTTCCCAAACCCAGTCGTCAAAATCGAGTACCACTTGGTTGCACATCATTCTGCTTTAACCTGAAAAGATATAAAAGAGCGCTATCTTGCCTCAACTCATTTTCGCTTCGGACGGCGTGGTGAGCAGGCAGCAGAAGCAGCAATAGCAGCAGTAGGAAGGGGGTGGCAGGTTAGGTAGTCCACGCTTCTACCTAACAAGCAACAATGACTGGTCGTGGTATAGGAGGAAAAGGTCTTGGTAAAGAAGGCGCCAAGCGTCATCGCAAGGTTCTTCGTAATAACCGCCATCCGTCGTCTGGTTCGCCGTGGCGGTGTCAAACGTATCTCTGGTCTGATCTACGAAGGTGTTCCTGGAAAATGAGATCCGCGATACTGTCACCTACACTGAACACGCCAAGCAGTTTCGGAGGTTAAATCATCACCAACTTTGGCAACAAAATGGCCCTTTTCAAGGCCAACAAGCTTATTACAGTAAAGAGTTGGAATAGAATTTATCTGTGCCTGTTTGTCCATATTCAGAACCACACGCCCCCAACGACCACACAAAATGCTCTCCAGAGTTGTAATCTTGTAACCAAACTTGGAAGCAGAGGTGCAACTGATTTTAATCGATTCTCTTCATCGACTTTCTCTTTGGAAAAAATTACTGCAAATTTGATACACCTCCAATTCAAAAACGGAAAGAGTAAAGATAATAAATGATCGATCAATTAAAAGGAATAAATGCTCTTCACATTTGTTCCGTCCACTAGCGGTTCTACGTCAAGCTTCCGTTCGTGCCTCTAGACACAGATCATTAAACTTTTTCAAAAATAGTTGCGAGTGAACCAACATCATCACCGCGTAAATAAACTGGAAAGTCCAGTCCTGAAGTTTTCTATGCTTACCTTAATTTCTCTTAATTAAACAAATGTTCCGGCAAGTTTTCTGATATATGCTTATAGTTCCCTGAATCTTCTAAAGATTTCAGATCAAATTCTCGGAATATCCCATAATTCCAAGGAACTCCTTGTTAGTCGCTGCAAATTTCCTTAAGTTAATGGGATTTTTGTGCTGTTATCTGATCGTCCTCGAAATACCCGGAGCTGCACTGAATATAACGAAACAATACGAAAATATCTAAATTTCTTAGAAGTTCTCTGGATTTTCTTGAAAATATCGGTGCTTGCTAAAAGTTCTCACTTTTTTTTTTAATTAATGGCACTTCGTTGATGTTCTCCAACCAACTTTACTAAATTTAAAAAAAAAAATAGATCTTGAAATTACCACAATATAACACCCTTGAAATACTCTCACATTTTCCGGATGTTCATATAATTTTTATTACGTTCCAGAAATCTTCATGAAACTTCTTTAAGGTTTCTGCAATCTCCTTGAATTTTTTTTAACTGCCCTTTATTCTATGATCTGTCCTGATGTTCTCGGAGCTTCCCTAAAGCTCTCAATTCTAATAAAGATCTCGGTTCTGCCTTAAAATAAATGGAATTCTCGTGAACACCATTAAACAGGGTGGCCAGTGAATTTTCATTTTGAAGTTCCCGTTTTTTTCCCGGTTTTCCCGGTTCAAATCTTAAAAAAATTCCCGGTTCTTAATGTTAAAAAAAACGAAATTGAACGCATTTTTAAGAACGTGCTGAAAGGAATTTACTGAAAAGATAAAAAAGTGATTTAAGAAGATTCCCAAAATTCTGGAGCTTTAAAATTTGTGTAGAGTCTGAAACTAGAACTTTTTTTTTCAAAATTTATGATTAATAACAATCTTAGTGATGCAAGATTTGGAGTAAAAATAATTAAAATGTGAAATTTTCAACAAATTTCAAGATCACAGATTTGAAAAAAAATCATACTTATGAGTCGTGGAGTTATAATTGTCACGCTCTGAGACTTAGAAGCATTTTAAGGGTTATAAAATATTACTTAACAATCTATAGAATCTGGAAGGAAAACCCTGGAATTTTTAGTAAAATTTAAAAGAATTCAAAGTGTGGATTTCAAACAAATATTGAGAAGGATTCCCACACAGTTTTCGAAGGAGAAGTTCTGAGCAGATTTCCAGAATTATTCCGACATGAAATCCTTAGAAATTGTTAGATGAATTTGGAAGGATTTATGTGGAGAAGAATGCAAGTTCTAAATTAAATTGTTAGGTAATTTTAGAAAATTTAAAAAAAGAGTTGTGGAAAACAAAACTTTGCGGAAAATCTCTACGTGATTCTGAGGAGATTTGTAAGACAGATGAATTTTAAGAAGAATTCCAAGAGAATTATGATCATAATTCAACAAGAAGCAGAGTTCTAAGAGTGTTAATAATTTCAACCCTAGTGCGAAAGATTCATCACAGAACTCAAAAAAAAAGGATTGTAAAAAATTTGCTGATAATTAGAAAGAAATTCTTTAAAATACTCCAAGGGGTTTCTAAATAAATTTTCGAAAGATTTCTTATGTTTAAATAGAGTTAAAAGAAATTTTTGAAAATATTTTCAAAGAAACAAAAGTCTCCGGATAGGCTCAAAGGAATTCTAAGAAGGATTCCAAATAAATTCTTTTAAGGGTTTGCAAGCAAATTCCAAAAAGAATTCAACGGTAATTATTACGCGGAGTGTTTTTTTGGTTTATTTCAAAACAATTTCAAGATAATTCAGAGCAGAATTCCAAGTTAATTCTGGAATTAATATCATGATAATTTTGAACAACGAAAAATTAAAACCCCGAAAAAGAATAATTTAGTTTCGGTTTTTACAAATATTTGTTTCCAAAGTCCAGCATTTTCAATATTTTCTTTTAAGGACCATGCACCTTACATCTGAAATTGAGACAACAAAAATCAATATGCAATATTGCTGAGTGATTTAATTCTAAAAATAATAAGACGGGAAACTGAAGAAAATTATGCAGCAAATAAAGCAAGACATTCATTTGATAAAGGATCATTCTGTTTTAATGGTTTATTCTTAAATTCTGGTGTAAAAATTTGTTCGTATGGTATGGTTAATTTATTTTTCCCGGTTCTCTCGCCGAATTCCCGGGTTTTTCCCGGTTACTTTTCAAATTCCCGGATATTTCCCGGTATTCCCGATTTTCCCGGTTTGCTGGTCACCCTGTTTAAACTTCTCTTGAATTCTCTGGAGTTCTGTGAAGTTCCTGAAATATTTCTGAAGTTTTCATAAATATTCTGAAGGTTTCTGAACTGAATCTCTCGGAAAATCTTAAGGGTTCTCGATTTTATTTCAATACATAACGGAATTATCCTGAATTTGTCTAAACACACGCTTATTTTTAAACCAATCCAATAGTTTGGGCTAAAATTTCGGGGACTTCCACTTAAGATCTCTGGAATTCCCCATGATCTCTAGATCTAGTTTTTTCGGAGATAAATAGAACTTCTTAAAAGTTTCCACAATTTTGCTAGCACGAAACTTCAAGACATTAAAAATGTTGTGATCTTAGACTTACTAAAATGAAGTAAAGCTGTTTCTTTAAAACTGATTGTCATGTCCTTAAAACGTTTGCGTTAATTGTTGTTGTTGTTGTTGTTTTACAAAAAAAGTCATATTTTTAACGCATTTCATAAATATGTCTCTTATTATAAACCTGGAAGCTATCCGCCAAAGTTATGGAACAACTTGGAAAACTTAAGGAACTTTATTTAGCCAAATGAGTGGACACCCTGTAGATAGAGAAAGACGATTAAACGTAAAAAAAAACTATATAAAAAGTCGTCAAGTTCGAATTGTTAAAAAATTAGAACAAAATGTAGGCCTATTCTACACACTGCAAGAAGAATGATCAATCTTGACATAAATTCATGTTAAAAAAAAGCTTAAAATAGTAACAGGTTACAAGAAAAAGTGACTTTGATGACTTAAAAAAGGAGACTTTTTAGTGAATTGCTTGAAAAAAGTGACCAAGTCACTAAAAAAGTAACTCGCTACCAGCCCTGCCTTTTGAGTTATTTGGGATTTAAACTTTTCTTTTAATGTTTACCTAAAATCAGTTAAAGCATTTATTTTTCTCTACAACATTGTCTCAGACATAATGGCGATCAGAAATGCCGTTTCCGCGCTTCGATTTTTGGAAAATTTTCTAGGACGCTATTTTGAAAACTTTACAAGATCCAAAATGGCGATTATAGGAAAAAAAATAAGAATCATTACCCATAACAAACAATTACGAAGAGTTTCGCACAAATCGGAGAACTCGAACTGCTCAATTCTTAAGCTATTTTGGTGCTTTTTCATCGCTGTTAAGAGCATTTTGTATTTGCTTGGTTATTTAAGTTTTTATTGATCTTTAATAAAGACAATAATAATGGTTGCTTTTTAATATTTATTGTTTTTTTAGGTCATTGAGGTGTATTGATGCATTTTGCAGTGTTCTCCGACAAATTTCATGCTTTTGTGGCCATTTTAGCCCTGATTTGGCGAGCAAGCATTGGTAGGCGTAGAAAGCAATTAATAACTGTGGAAGTGGTTCAAAGAACGCTAAGTTGAGAAATGGCAAAAGAAGGCATAAGAAGTATCAAGAGATGAACTAGTCTACGGCTAAAAATCTCTAAAATAAAGTATAAAGACAATAAGAAGCATAAAATTCCAGGAAATTATAAAGCAATTTTATAGGAAAATTTACTTCAGACATCACTAAGAAGCCTTAAAACAATTCCGAAAGATTGCGCAACAATTTGGAGAAGTTTACGAAAAATTTTATGTTGAAACATTTTATAAACAGACACAAATTTAAAACCAGCTTTTCATAACAGACTCGTGTAGGGTTTTTTTTTTTTTTTTTTAATAATTCGTTTATTTTTCCAGGCTCATTTGCTGTAGCTTTGCGGAGCCGATATTCATTGTTTAGATAACAAAATTACTTAAAACTAACGTTAGTAAAGCGGGGGCCGATTACTCGCGGCTATCTCGAGGTTAGGGGTAACAAATTGTAACAAATGGATGGCAGGGTAGGGATTGTGAACACAAGGTTTGGAGAGCAATGTGCTCTTGATCTCGAACTGGGCGACACTCTGATGAAAAAGACAAACATGGGGGTACACCGATGGGTAGCTAACAACTTGGGAGAACACAAGATGACACTAACTTCTAAATCCTCAAATCTATCCGTTTTAAAAACACATAAATTAAATTCAAATAGTCAAGGTCTCGGCTCGCCAAGACATCTCTAACGGGTATCGCGGGTTGTTTTCCTCGGGCCCTAAGGGATGTGGATAACTCAGATCTGGCAACACGGTGTAAGGTACACGACCAAACAACATGCTCGATATCGTGATAACCACTGCCACACGCACATAAATTGCTGCCTGAGAGCCCAATTCGATAGAAGTGCGAGTCTAACGAGCAGTGATTGGACATAAGCCTTGATATAACGCGTATAAAGTCGCGGCTCATGTCCAACCCTTTGAACCATGGTTTGTTCGACACCTGTGGGAGAATAGAATGTAACCACCTTCCCAATTCACCATCATTCCATTTTTGTTGCCAACTGATGAGGACTTGCTGGCGAGCAATGGAGAAAAATTCGTTGAAGGCGATTTGTCGCTCAAAAATATCGCCTTCCATAGCGCCCACCTTAGCCAATGAGTCCGCTTTCTCATTACCCGGAATTGAGCAATGAGATGGGACCCAAGCTAAGGTGATAGTATAGGAGCAGTTAGATAAAGCACTCAGTTTAGATCGTATTTCAGGCAGGAAATACGAGGAGTGCTTCATCGGCCTCATTGAACGAATAGCCTCCAATGAGCTAAGACTATCCGTAAAAATGAAATAATGGTCAGAAGGTAGTGAGGCAATTCGCTCTACTGCGTAAAATATAGCTGCGAGTTCCGCAACGTATACGGAGCATGGTTTCTGCAGTTTATAGGAGGCGCTATGAAATTGATTAAATACACCAAATCCAGTGGAAGCATTTATGGTTGACCCATCTGTGAAAAATCTTTTATCGTTACTTACATGGTGGTACTTGATTGCAAAAATTGAGGGAACAACCATCGACCGATGGTGATCTGGTATTCCATGGATTTCTTGCATCATGGTCAGATCAAAATTTACAGAGGAACTATAGAAGGCTTGGAAGTAATCACGATTGGAGATTAATGAAGAAGGACCAACCTCCAGCGTCATGTACTCATAGTACAAACTCATGAATCTTGTTTGAGGATTTTGGTCGAGCAGCTTCTCAAAGTGTTCTATTACCAAAGGATTCAATACTTCACAACGGATGAGGAACCGGAAAGACAGCTCAGCGAAACGATCTGTCAGTGGGAGAACACCCGCGAGTACTTCGAGGCTCATCGTATGCGTCGAGTGCATACAGCCAAGCGCGATTCGGAGGCAACGGTATTGAACTCGTTGCAGCTTCAAGATATGTGTTTTCGCCGCGGATTGAAAGCAGAAGCTACCGTACTCTAGAACCGACAAGATGGTTGTTCGATACAACCTGATAAGATCTTCCGGGTGTGCTCCCCACCAAGTTCCGGTAATTGTACGAAGAAAATTGATTCTTTGTTGGCATTTTTGTTTTAGATACGCAATATGTTTTCCCCATGTGCATTTGGAATCGAACCAGACACCTAAATACTTGAAAGATATACTTTGAGTGATTGTTCTACCCTTTAGTTGAAGCTGTAACTGTGCAGGATGATGCTTCCTAGAAAAAACAACCAACTCAGTTTTCTCCGGAGAGAATTCGATACCCAGCTTCATAGCCCAAGTAGACAAATTGTCTAAGGTATCTTGCAATGGTCCTTGCAGGTCCGGTGCACTTGGCCCTATAACGGACACAACGCCGTCATCTGCAAGCTGCCTTAGCGAGCAATTTTCATCAAGACAACCATCAATGTCTTTAACGTAAAAATTATAAAGAAGGGGGCTTAAACATGAGCCCTGGGGGAGACCCATGTAACTAATTCGTGAAGTTGTCGAGTTTCCATGAGAAAAGCTCATATATTTCTCAGACAACAAGTTGCTCAAATAGTTGTTCATAATTGGTGAAAGCCCACTATCGTGGAGTTTATCCGAAAGGACATCGATACAAACAGAATCAAAAGCCCCCTTAATATCCAAGAAAACTGAACCCATTTGCTGTTTTTGCGCATGGGCCAGTTGAATTTCAGTTGAAAGCAACGCAAGACAGTCGCTCGTTCCTTTGCCTCTCCGAAATCCAAATTGCGTATCTGAAAGTAAACCATTCGACTCGACCCATTTGTCTAGACGAAAAAGAATCATTTTCTCCAACAATTTCCGTATACAGGACAGCATCGCGATGGGACGGTACGAGTTATAATCCGACGCGGGTTTACCGGGTTTTCGAATGGCGATAACTCTTACTTGCCTCCAATCATCCGGAACAATGTTGTGCTCCAGAAATTGATTGAATAAGTTCAACAAGCGTCTCTTCGCGACGTCTGGGAGATTTTTGAGCAAGTTGAACTTGATTCTATCCATTCCTGGAGCTGAGTTGTTACATGAGAGGAGAGCAAGTGAGAATTCCACCATCGAAAACGGAGAATCTATTTCGTTACTACCCGACGGACTATCACGAACGTTGGTTTGAACCGACACCGAATCCGGGCAAACTTTCTGCGCGAAGCTGAATATCCAACTGTCTGAGTACTCCTTGTCTTCGTTGACCGGTGATGACGCGTTGCGCATTCTCCTGCCGACATTCCAGAGTGTTCTCATCGAAGTCTCTCTCGACAAACCATCGACGAACCGACGCCAGTAACCGCGTTTTTTGGCTTTAATCAAGCTCTTAAAAGTTTTCTCGAGGTCGGTGTACCGCTCGAAATCCTCGACCTTACCGTGTTTGCGGAAGCGTTTAAACGCGGCGGACTTCTCGCTGTTCGCGTCGGTGCAATCCTTATCCCACCACGGAGTGAGAGGTCGTTTGCGAACGAAAACACCCGGAACGCGTTTCGTCTGTGCTTGAAGAGCGCAGTCAACGATAAGTCGCGATAAAAAGGAGTACTCATCCAGCGGAGGGAGTATGTCAACCGAATCAGTACCACCGAGAACCGCGGACGCAAATTTTTGCCAGTCGATGTTTTTCGTGAGGTCGTACGCGATGTCAACCGAGCGAGTGGAAGATGAACCGTTGGTAATAGAAATTTTGATTGGCAAGTGGTCACTACCGTAGGGATCTTGAATTACTTTCCACGAGCAATCCAACGATAGTGAACTCGAACTGAGGGAGAGGTCTAATCTACTTTCTCTTGCTGGAGGTTTGGCCACTCGTGTTACTTCCCCAGTGTTTAGAATTGTCATATTGAAGTTATCGCAAAGGTCGTATATCAGGGTTGAGCGGTTGTCATCGTACAGTTCCCCCCAGCCTGTACCGTGGGAGTTAAAATCTCCTAATATCAACCGAGGCTCAGATAAAGCTGAGCAGATATCTGAGAGACCTTGGCGAGAGAAATCGCAGTTCTTGGAGGAAGATATACTGAGGCAATACTGAGGCTTTTACCTCGAATATTTACCTGACATGCGACAACTTCAATGCCTGTCACGGAAGGCAGATCGATTCTATGAAAGGAATGGAGCTTATGAATCCCGAGAAGCACCCCTCCATACGAATCTGCTCGATCAAGGCGAATAATGTTAAAATCGTGGAAAGGGAGATCGGTGTCTGAAGAAAGCCATGTTTCACAAAGAGCAAATGCATCACAAAGTGAGTTGTGAACTAAAAATTTGAATGTGTCAAGTTTCGGTATAAGACTTCTACAGTTCCACTGAAGAACAGAGATCATATCCCCGACCTCATTCGGAAAATTATCCATCAAAGGATATGATCGATGCAAGGAAGGACCACCTAGAAGCTAGTTGCTTCAAAAGAGTTTTCACGAATGGAAGCACTAAATTAATAATGTTCCGAGTTGAGTCAGAGACGTTGAATATATTGAAGATGCTCTCCACAATTTCAGAAAACGTGAACATGGTATCATGTTCTTGCTGATTATTCAGCTGTTTTTCTGGCTGAAAAACTGGGATATCTGGGGTTTTAGATGATCCCGGAAGTGGCGGAAAGTCCTTGTTAAAATTACAAGCTTTAAATCCCGGTGGTGGGGGTTTCGGTACATTTCCGCTACCTCTTAAATTTGTCAAGGTAGGTTGGTAGTCCATACGAGAGGCCTTACGAGGTTTTTGGGTGACGTTTATTTTGGACCGCTTCCTCGTGTTGCCATTAAAGACAAAAGGACTACTCTCACCCACCTCTGAGTCAGAGCCCTGATCATCATCTGGCAGGAGGTGGAATGTGTTGTTGCATTTTGGGGTGGTTTGGGAAGATGAAGCGGTCGTTTTTAAAATTTCTGCTAACGAGCGCTTAGAGCGAGCTTGCAAAGACCGCTTTAGTTTTTCTCCCTGCTGTTTGTACTTCGGGCAATCACTCAGAGCATGCGGAGCATCCTTACAGTAAACGCATTTTGGGGTAGCATGACAAGGACCCTCCGTATGCTCCTCCCCACATTGATCGCACCGCGGTTTGTTGGAACAAAAGTCCGCGGTGTGACCTAGTTGTTTGCATTTCAAGCAATTCATTACCCTCGGTACAAACAAGCGTACAGGTAGTCGAACCTTCCCAATTGTGACGTAGTCAGGTAATGCCGATCCTGAAAAGGTCACACGAAACGAATCTGAGAGGGTATACTTTTTTTTTGTGCCTATGTGCGACACTGACTGCAGTTGAATGCAGTCCAGTATCTTGACTTTCGGGAGGGCACGGTTTTTGAAAATGCCGTAAGATTCGACTTGCAGGAAATCCTCACAAGTCAGACTCGATTCGGTGACCACTCCTTCAATTTCTACGTCACAACTGGGGACGTAGACTCGATATTCGATCGAAAAAAGCTCACAGGCAACAATCCGGTTTGCCTGTTTCAGGTCATCAACGGTAACGCGCAGTTTGTTTGACGTTACCTTAAAGATATCGGTTACGGCCGAAAAATGTTTTGTCAGATCCTTCGAAATCCGAGAAATATTCAAAGGTTTTTGTTTGGGCCGGAAAAAAACAACCCACGGACCTTTTGAGTCGCTTGGGTAAGCTTTATGGCGGGGGGTCGCAGAAATTTTTAAAGGAACGGTTGGAGTAGGGGGAACAGGTGGACGAGGGGGCGATGGTGGAGAAGGGGGGGCAGGGGGTGAAGGAGGTTGTTGTTTAGACATCACCTTTGGGTAAGCTCCAGTGCTCGTTTTGGGGTCAGAAGTAGAATCCCCTGAGGTATCCATTTCCTCTTCAGTGAGAAGCAGATTTTCGAATGATGGAGATTTAACAGACTCATCATCGGAGATATCTGCTAGCGAAATACCCCCGCCATCATTGGTTTCGTCCATTGCGGGGTCTTAATTACCTCCGCAACAGATTTCGACATAAAAAAGGAAATATATATATATATATATATACCTATATATATATATGCGTTGAGAAAAAAAAAATAAATAAAAAAAAAATAATAACTAAAAAAAAAAAATAAGAAAAAAAAAATAAACTTATCCAAAAAATATAACGGTAAAAATAATGCTTAATCCAACAAAGCAAAAAAAAAAAAAAAACCTTTAAAATGGAAAAAAAAAGTGCCAGGAAAGTTAATCAACACTATAGGGAGATTAATCAACTTGCAAAAAAAAAACAGTAAATGAAAAAAAAAAGAAAAAAAAATGAAAACTTTTTTAGGAAAAAACAAAAAGGTGTCAGAAAAGTTAATCAACACTGTATGGAGATTAATCAGGTTGCGGAGAACGGAAGATAACCGTTTGTTACTTAACTCTCCACCCAAGCGCACGGAGTGTGGCTGATGACGATGATCTATCCTGATGTGAGAATGATGGTGATGATCGTTCTATTGTTGCCCTCGAGTGTTTGCAACAAAGCACCGGCTGGCTCGCCGGCTGGTGAACTCGATGACCTTGATTTTGCCGTTTCGTGATGCGATGAAACTTGTTGGTTAGAGATGTACAGCTCATCTGCCGGACTCGGCCGAAAATGACTGCTTCCTTTCTCGAACGATTGAGCGGCAATTACAATTCCGCGATGCTCACTACACTGTTGTATACTACAACACCACTCAGTATGAAAGCGGATTGAAAAAAAAAAACCTCAATAGGGGAAAAAAAACTAGTACCGATTACGGAGTGCAAGCAATACTTGACCGAAACAGTCGAGCGTTCGATGTGGAATGACGTGTAGGGTTGTGGTTCCTATATTGGCTCTCATAAAACTTTGACAGTTCCACCCCTTTTGTGGTGAATTTCCGAACTAAAGCGTACAGATGCCTCATTGCTAATACATAAAGGGTGTCCACGATGAAATTGCCACACACAAAATTGATTCGCAAAATTCGAGTTTTCATCCGATTGCCATCAAATTTTCAGGGATTGATAAATAACTATTAAACTTCATTTTACCATTTTACTCGTATTTTATTTACAGTCCATACGCAAATGCCCGCACCTTGGCCTTAACCCCGGCCATAAGATTCTGCACAACCTGTGAAGCAACCGTTTTTTGCATGTAAACCCATACTTTCTTCAGTTCCTCGACTGTCTTCACTACCTTAGGTCGTTTAAGAAGGTGCTGCTTCATAATCGCCCAGTACTTCTCGATGGGGCGGAGCTCCGGAGTGTTGGGAGGGTTGAACATTTTCGGCACGAAATTGACCTTATTGTCCGCATACCACTTCAGCACGTCCTTGGAGTAGTGGCATGAGGCCAAATCCGGCCAGAAGATTGTTGGGACGTTGTGGGCCTTCAGGAGAGGAAGCAGCCGCTTCTGGAGGCACTATTTTATGTACACCTGTCCGTTCATCGTGTCCTGGGTCACGAAAGGTGCACTCCGCTTCCCGCACGTGCAGATGGCTTGCCAAACCAGGAATTTCTTCGCAAATTTGGACATCTTCTGAGTGCGGACATGCTCCGGAACGCTGAACTTATCCTTGACCGTGAAAAACAGGTTGCCGGGGATCTGTTTGAAGTCGGCCTTCACATATGTTTCGTCGTCCATGATGCAGCATTCAACTTTCGTCAGCATGTTGAGGTACAACTTCCTGGCACGGGTTTTGGCGGACTTGTTCTGCTTCTCGTCGCGATTAGGGGCCTTTTGTACCTTGAACGTTTGAAGCCCAGCCTTAGTTTTGGCCTTCTGGACAAAACTTCGGCTTAGGTGCAGCTTCTTAGCCACATCCCTAACGGAGGCGTTCGGATTTCGGTTGAAGGCCCGGTTGTGATTTTTGGTGTTGTACGGAATACTTTTTCCTTCACTTCTGGGCTTCCCATCGGTGGTCAACCGTTCCTCGAACCGCTTAATCACTCGCGACACCGTGGAATTCGCGATTCCCAACGTTTTAGCGATGGAACGATGCGAGAGATCCTTGTTCTCGTGATGAATGCGCAAGATTTTATCACGCACAAGCTGTTCTTTCGACTCCATTTCCGCGAGTTTTGATCACAGGACTTTAAAACTTGCAGGATGTAAATAATGCACTATGAACTAAATCCACCCAAATTTTCATTAAATTCTACCCAACGGTTAAAAAGTTAGAGCAATTTCATAGTGTGGCAATTTCATCGTGGACACCCTTTAACAGTCTGACAAATCGTTTAACCATTTTCAACTAATGCAACATATGATATCATCCGGCATGATCAACTTCTTCGCCCCTGTTTTAGCAAACCAAAAAAAGCAGATCTACAGGTTGTCTCAATAATATAAGGCAATACAGGAAGAAAGCATTTTTCGTAACATGACACCATCGTGTTGTCGTCCGTCGTTTATCGTAAAGCCATCACAAACTGAAAAAAAAAGTCTCATTCACATCCTCTTCGATCAGTCCACCGCCCTCCCCAATGAACCACAACCTCAAACAAGATTTTCCCAGGCCGCATCAATTTCCAAACAACATTACCAGCCATATGTACTATCGTTGCCGACTACCATCGGTTTGCCACTGCTGCGCGACAACGCGATATCCGACTGTCCGTTTGTACTGCTGCTGCTGCTGCTGCACTGCTACCTATTACTAATGATACCGAAAGGCTTACCACAGCCGTAGCCGCCTCCGCCGCACCTTCTGCTGCAGATGGCGAGTCGGTAGGTCTTGTTAGCTCCTTCGTATCTCAGCTACAGCTGGATCCCCAGACTTCGCCGCTGCCCGCCCGTGGAAATTATGTTGGGGCTAGGCATCACACGGACAGACAGGACGGAACTATTAGGAGATTTATCATGCGACACAGTGTGCGCGATGAGGTGTGATTATTACTACGATCCGACATGTTTTCACCAACGAACGGGAGGTGAGTCAGCCGTCGTTGTTCATTAGTCTTCGATCGAACAGTGATGCCTGATGGATTACAGTGCATTCAGTGCTATTTCTAGTCATAATTATAGGCGATGCTTTGTGAGACTTGAGTCAACAGAGCTGCTATCCGTCGTCGCCGCCGTCGTTGTCGTCGTCGCCGCCGTCGTTGTCACGTTGGGATTATGAATTTCGAATCGCGTAGGTTTTGCGGCAGGTATTGAATGTCTCTCTCAGGGGGTGAATGAATGAATGATGATCGATTGTAAGATGGTGCTTTTTGGATTGCGGTTGGAAATCTACCCTCCATCCATTGGGGAAATCCAAAGACATATGTAAAAATACACGTAGGTAAAGAGCAACAACTACTATTCATTCGTACGGTGAAAAGGGAAAGGTTACGACTATGCACGACGAGTTAGGAAATCCGACGCTGATGATCGGTGAATGTCTCATTTAATTTTGTGTCGATTGCAATGTGGCTCTGACTGAGACTTCTATCTCGACTTTTTTTTATCGTCGATCTGGCGGTTGAGTAATTGTCTGCTGCGGTAATTTGACAAATGCGCTCGAACCTGGTCTGTCATGTGTTCATGAAGCGCCGCCGCCACCGGCCGGCCGGTACGGGCGGCGATAAGATTCCATCAGCAGGGTCGTCGGATGCTGTAATCGTAACGTGTCCGGGCCGGGCTGGAGCGACAAACGATAAACGATGAGTGTGCGGAGAAAGGTAAACAAACTCGAGGGTTTTTCTCACGCGAATTGAAGATAGCTAGAGGATGCACTTGAATTGAATGAAAAATGCTATTTGGTGGGAGAAATTGTCCAACATTGTATTACTCAGCTACATACTGAAACGGTCCACTCAAAGTTGCGAGTTCCTGTTTCATTACAAGTGTTACTATTGGATATTGAAAAACAACTGGTAATAGTTTCTCTCGCCATCGTTACCATTTCAAGAGTTATAGAACCAACTCATTGTAAACAGTGAAAGAATGAATTGAGAAACTGTTTTAGAAATCTTGAACATTGAAAAATGACATATAACAAAATTAAAAATACGACATCATGGGAGTTCTGAGTCTTCCTGTTTAAATTTTATGACTCAAAAATCAAAAATCGGTTGAAGAATGATTGAGTTTCTCCTGATATTTAGTACGCGGTCACTTACAAAAAATCGTTTTTAACAAAAACTTTAAAATTTTCGGGGTGTTAGAATAATTTTAAAAGTGATTTCATGGTGTACTCGACTAGACTAGTAGCCTACAATAGGTCACGTGAAAAGTTTTTTTTATCGTGTAACACCGTGTTTTTATTCTTATCCTTTCGTTCCAAATTCAAAATAATTTACATTTAATTTTAACCTGGGTGCTCCAGCTGCTTGTCAGTATAACAATTGACATCTTAAAACTAAAAACTAAATCTAAATCTTATCTAAGTATAAAGGGAAATAATCGTTATAGAATTGCCTTGAAATTTTGTTCAGAATTATCTTGGAGTTCTCCTCTACATTCTTCTAAAATGTTGCTTAGAAATTTCCTTAAAATTCTTTAGAAATTCGTTTCGGGGTGTACTTGGAATTCTCTTAAAATTATTCTCAGAATTCCTTTGGATTTTTACCCTCAAAATTCGATTCCCTTGGTATTTTTCACGGATCCTGGGATAATCACAATCGACCTGGAATTTTCCACAGAGCTACGTAGAAATTCTACTCTAAATCTGAACTCACGCAAGTGACTTGCAGTGAAATTCTAAAATCTCTAAAATCTATTTCTAAAACTCCCGTTAGTTTTCTCTGAAATACCTTGGTGTTATCCCTGACATTTATTCTAAAATCTATTATCTTCTCAAAATTCCTTCGAAGCGAAAAGCTATTACGGTACAAGAATTTCAAAGTAGCAGTAAAATTACGTTTGTTTTCCATTGATTATGATTCTACATTGTTCATACATTCCAATTGATTAGCCCGAAGGGCTCTTCATCTTTGTTTAATTTGTTATTCTAATTTACGTTTTAAAGTTGTTCAACTAGTTCACAAAATCAGGTGCACTGTTTAAGAATCAGGTGTATTGTTTAAGAAAACTTGGAATGATCTGCCCGACAAGTAGTTTTTAATGATCTTGACAAGGAAGATCGGGAAGCTGTATCGATGCAGCTTGTACACTAGGACATCATGCCAGACATTTTCGAACGCTTTCTCGACGCCCAACAATGCCATGGCAGATGAATTGGAAACGAACTTGTTCCGCTTGATGATGCTAGTAGCCCGTGCGAGTTGGTGTATGGTAGAGTGGCCTTTCCTAAATCCGAATTTCTCTTTGAGAAAGATGTTATTATCATTTGAAAACACCAGCAGACGGCTGAGTATCAACTTTTCGAATAGCTTCGAGATGGAGGACAAGAGGCTGATGGGGCGATAGCTTTTGGCACTGGAAGGGTCTTTGCCAGGCTTGCAGATTGGAATACCTTTGGCTAACTTCCAGCATGCATTGAAGTAGTGAAGCACCAAACACTTATTGAAGACTGCTGCAAGGTGCTCGAAGAAGTCAATACTCAAGTTTTTCAACTCGATGTTGACCACTCCATTGACACCAGCGGCCTTCATGTTCTTGGTTGATTTAATCGCTACCATCAGCCGAAATTCTACATTCGTCAGGGAGAAGTACGGAGTGGCAGCGACTCTAGACATTACCTCCGACACTGCAGGCTCGTTGGGACTCACCATGGCTTGGCCAAGGTTATGTGAATTCACAAAGTGTTGACCAAGAGCATTGGCCTTTTCAACTGGGGTTATGAGTAAGGATGGATCCGAATTCTGATGATGACAGGAAAGGGGAGGGATGGGCCTCGGCTTATTTTTAAAAATCTTTGCTATTTTCCAGAATGGCTTAGCACAATCTGGGAGAGAGCGAATCTTGTGCTTGGATGATTTTGTTCAAACGGTTGCAATTGGTCTTCAGGTTAGGCAGAGTACGCTGGTACTGCCTACGAATAGTGTTGCGGAGTCTAATGAGGTCTTTAGGGAAATCGCTTCATCGATGGAGCGCAGACACCGGTCGATGTCGTCGGTCGTTTCCGGGTGGACGTCATAGTCGATACTGGTGTCAACGCAGTGTTGGAACTGCGATCAATCTACCCGATGGTAGTTTCGTCGCGATGCTTGGAACTTGTTCACTGAGGAACCCACTTCAGCCACCACCGGATAGTGGTCCGAGCTGAGTTCCTTATACACGACAGGTTGCGAGATATTGCCCATGTTGCTGATGTAGATATCAATGGTGGCGTGAGCATCGGACCTACTCAACCGGGTGAGAGTGTCCAAACTCAAGATTTTGTACTGCGCTTCCTGCAGATCGTTGTTCAGGATGGTGCCGTTTTGATTGCGCCGACTGTTGCCCCAGGCTTGATGTTTGGCGTTCAGGTCGCCAAAAATGATGTATTTTTCCCGCCGCCAAGTCAGCTTGATGATATTTCCACTGCCAACCCATCCCTGTTGTTGACTTGTCTGGCAGTCAAGCAGTTCGATATACTTGTTCTTCAGCGAACGAGCGTTCCTATTTGCAATCTTTATAACTTCACGGTCCGTACTTTGTAACAAGGGACAGGGCAGCATGAAGCTGTTCAGATCGGGTCTTGCAGGTGCGCAGGATGATGATGACCTCTGCCACGAGTGTTACAAGTTCCTCTGAGGTAAATGGGGAATCGTCGATGGACTCACCTGACACAGCTCTGGCATACGATAAACCATGGGCAGTGGAGGGACCTTGGTTCGGCTGGGCCACTGCAGCAGTGAGGCGATGCTGGGCTGATTGGCGGCTGGAGGGCGCTTGCTCTGTTGGAGAATACCCCCCCCCCCCTCGCTAAGGGCTCGTTGATTGTAGAGGGGAAGCGGTGCTAGGTTCGGGACCAGTTGACGGGTCTGGATTGCAGGATACTGAGCATCAGTGTTGGCCGGGGGCGCACTATTATTGCGGTGGCGACCGATCTGGTTGCCTTTGCCGCATTTTGGCGAATATTAATGAATTCCACTCGCTTGGGCAGTCGCTAGTGGACACACGGTGGTTTCCACCGCAGTTGGCACACTTTGGCTCGTTGTCAACAGCTTGACCACAGGACGCTGTCGCGTGGGTACCTCCACACTTGTCACAGTGTGGCTTCATATGGCAATTTTTCGTACCATGGCCGTAAGAGAGGCAGTTCATGCACTGCGTTACATCACAGTGTTGAGGTCTGTACTGATGTTGTCCTTCAGCCCGGCAAGTGTGGTGGAGCCTTTGATAAAGTGGACCAGGAATAACTGGTCCCGGTAGCTGCTGTTCGGCAAGGGTCGCCGATTCATCGGATATACTGCCTTTGGTTGTAGACCTTCACAATGGCTGCCTCGAATGACGGCAAACCTCGCAAAACTGCCTTCAGTGGCTTCAGCGATGGCAAATCATGGGTGTAAAAATCCACCTTGTTGTCCTTCAGGAAACTTCCGATCGCCTTGTACTCCTCCAGACTGGAGCACATAATTTTTGTTCCAACGCTGCAGAGCTTGAGCCGAGGCTGTAGGTTGTGATCTGTCAACACAGTCCTAAGCTGCTCGACATCCTTCATTTAAGTGAAGAGTGAGGGAATCCGCTCCTATTTTGTGATGGCAACAGCGTCACCACCACCTTCATTGTCTTCCTGGAGCACTGAGAACTAGTTGCTTTGTAGCACACGGTTTTCAGCGTCGTTCTTTGACGCTCCAATCTGCGTTCGGGCCTTCTTCGTAGGGCCCCCTACTGCTGATGCGCTAGTACGCTGACGTACCATCTGGTTTTTGGCGAGTTGGACCAAACTTGTCAGAGCGTGTGACGATGACGACACTTCCACGGCGCGAAACGAAAAAGAAGTACGATACAAACTAAAACCAAACAACTCGAGAAGGCGAGCGGGATCCGAACTGAACTGAACAGCTTGACGGTCAAGCAGAGAATGAATGAAAAATTAAAAAAATCAAGGGTCTAAAATTTTATTTTTTCACACGGCGCTTATAAATTTATAAATTTAAGCAGAATGATGGGCAAACAAGTGGTATTTGATTATGATGACTGGGTTAGGGAAAACGTCTTTCTTGAATACAGTGATAAAAGTATCACGTTTTACTTGATAAGATTGATACAAAAGATATTTATGAAAAATTGGAATAGTATTTATTTCAGCAGATTTGTAGAGTTATTTCCTTTCGGTTACTGTATTTGGATTTAAATTTCATCTATAGATGACCGTTATAAGACAAAGTAATACGCGTTAAAAACCTAACACTTCTTGTCGGTCGCAATTTTAGATTTTCGATTTACCCCCTGTACCTACCCATACGTCGAAATCTACGTCAAAATCCGTCTTCAAATGTGTTATGAAAAAATTTGCTGCCCACATAAAATGTAAACGGTTGTGCCCCCATCAGTCACAAACAATTTGAATTTATTTGGATTACATCATGCACACATGCTTGGCATGCACAGTTGGACACACAGTTGGATATGTTAATAACTTTTCACTCAGTTGTTGAAATTTGTTTTTCTTTAAAGTAATTGATAGATTAGAATCATAGCTTACTATAGATTTGCATTAACATTTGAATCAACACCAATGATTTTTTACGCTTAGAGTCAGAGATGTGCAGCGAGCATTTCTCACTTCATTTTTACAACACAAAAACAAATACAGTTTATTACTAGAATTAAAATCAATTTTTTTTTTAAGAAAATGTAACAAGCTTAAAATCTATTCTATCTATTGCTTCAAAAAGAACCTTGTTTCGTCAACTGTGTGCAAAGTTAATAGCAAATGAGCAGTTCGTGACCAAAACTGTGTATGTCAAGCATGCATGCACATGTACTCCTGTGCAGACAACTAAAAATTATAATCGGTGATTTGAAAGATACAAATATTGCTCCGCCCCTAGTGATAAATAAAAGTTTGGAAACAGTCCAAAAAGGTTTTGCTCCCATCAAATACCAGTTTTAGAAAAATATTGGAAACCATCAAAAAGTTTCAAAAATTTCAAAAGAAGCTTGGTAAATAAAAAAATCGGAAACATCACAGAAGTCCCATGACGTTCACGGAAGTCCAGAGATGTTCAGGGATCTTATTACAATTCCACAAATTTCAGTGCAGTTTCAAGAACATCATAAAGAGAATTGTTTATACTTATGTGGGGTTCGAAAAACTTCAGGGAAATTTCTAGAGCTCCAGAACAGTCCCATTAGCTTTGAGAAAATTTAAGGAACCTAATATAAGTTACGAGGATTGCAAGTAAATTCCGATAATTTCCGAGAAGTTTCATCAACAGACTACTGGAACATTGGGGAAGTTCAGAAAACTTCTGCAATACTTCAGGACCTTCAGAAATGTTTCGAAAAGCTTTCAAGAAGTTCTGAGAATTTCAAGGATATCTGGAGAATTTAAAGTAAGTCCAGACAACTTCACAGAAGTCTAGGTCTGGTAAATTGTGAGAACATTAAAAACATAAAAAAAAAGTTCCATGAGCTCAGGAAGCTTTAGGGCAGTTCCGATAACATCAGGGAAGTTTCGATATCTTAAGAAATGCTCAAATTTTTAGGGTGACCAAGGCTTGTAAAGTGAAAACTTCAGAAATATATCAGGAATTTAACGGAAGACCAGTTAATTAAAGGGAAGTTTTAAGATTTTAAAGACAGTTTCATTAATTTTTGGCCGGAGAATTGCTATAACTCCAGGAAAGCTCCAAGAGCATCCGGGACCATAAAAATAACCTCAGGGCAGTTCCAGTTACTTCAAGTAAACTACAGGAACTTTAAAGTAGCTCCGAGAACCTCAACAAATTTTCGAAAATCTCAGCAAAGTTCCAAGAGCATCTGGAAATTAACGGAACATCAAAAGAATGCGCAAACTGTTTGAGAAAAAATCCGTTAACTTCAGAGCATTTTCGAAAACTTACGAAAAATGTAAGACTTCAGCAATGATTAGATAACTTTAAGGCAGCTCCATTAGTTTCAGACAACTGCAAAACAAAAAAAGTGTCGAGATCTTAAAGGTAGATCAAACAACTCCTGAGAAATTTAGAGGAATTAAAGGATTTGTTATTAACATTAGAGAAGTTTAGAGAAGTTTGAGGGAAGATCATAACTCTAAAGCAGTTACATTAATGTCAATCAAAGGAAGGAACTTGTGGAAGGATGTTCCAACGAACTATGAAAAATCCTGATCAGAGATGTTCCGAAAACTGTACAATTGCATGCATGATCTTCAGGAAAGTTCCATAAATTCCAGGATCCAAAATCTTTAGAGTAGTCCAGAAAAGTTCAGGGAAGTTTAGTTATTTGGAAGAAAGAAGAGAGGACAGACCCGATCCGTAGGGTAGTTTCAATAGCTTCAGGGAAGTTATGTTTTTTTTAATTCTATACTTTTAGGATAGTTTAAAGGCCATGAAGATTTTTTTTCCTATAACTTCAGGGCAGTTCCATGAATTTCCATAAAGTTTCTAGATCTTCAGTGACAATCTTGGAACCGCATACATTATTTAAAATAAGACATTCAGGACAATTGAGCTTAGAGAAGTCCTGATAATTTCAGGGAAGTCCAAAGAACTCCAAAGAAGTTCAGAAAAGATTCGGAAACTTCACAGAAGTTCCTAAAATTCCGGTAAATAACGGGAACTACAGAGAAGTTCCAAGAATTCCAGAAAAATAACGGGAACGTCAGCAAATATTCATAAATGTAAGGAAAATCGTGACAACTTAAGAGAAGTTCCGACACCATTTAGTAAATTTTGGAAACTTTGGAACAATCAAAGAAGTTCCAAAACGTTTTGAAATTTCAAGGAAAATTCCGTTAGTATACTTCAGGGAAGATCACAGAACTTCAAGACAGTTCCATTAACCTCAGCAAAATTGTGGAAACTTGAACTTGAAAAAAATTTCCTATAAATTCAGGACAGTTCCATGAATTTCAATAACGTTTCAAGATCTTCAGTTACAATCTTGGAACCGCATACATTATTTGGAATAAAACATTCAGGACAGTTGAGCTTGGAGAAGTCCTGTTAATTTCAGGGAATTCCAAAGAACTCCAAAGAAGTTAAGAAAACTTCAGAAAGGATTAGGGAACTTTACAGAAGTTCCTAGAATTCCGGTAAAATAACGAGAGCTACAGAGAAGTTCCAAGAATTCCAGAAAAATAACGTCAGAGAATATTCATGAATATAAGGAAAATCGTGGCAACTTAAGAGAAGTTCCGACACCATCTAGTAAATTTGGGAAACTTTGGAACAATCCAAAAAAGTTCCAAAAAGTTTTGAAATTTCAAGGGAAATTCCGTTAGCATACTTCAGCGAAGATCACAGAAATTCAAGACAGTTCCATTAGCCTCAGGAAAGTTGTGGAAACTTGAACTTGAAAAAAAAATCCTATAAATTCAGGACAGTTCCATGAATTTCAATAACGTTTCTAGATCTTCAGTTACAATCTTGGAACCACATACATTATTTGAAATAAAACATTCAGGACAGTTGAGCTTCGAGAAGTCCTGTTAATTTCAGGGAATTCCAAAGAAGTTAAGAAAATTTCAGAAAGGATTAGGGAACTTCACAGAAGTTCCTAGAATTCCGATAAAATAACGGGAACTACAGAGAAGTTCCAAGAATTCCAGAAAAATAACGGGAACGTCAGAGAATATTCATAAATATAAGGAAAATCGTGGCAACTTAAGAGAAGTTCCGAGACCGTCTAGTAAATTTTGGAAACTTCAGGACAATCCAAAGTCAAAAAAAGTTTTGAGGCTTCAAGGAAAATTCCGTTAGCATACTTCAGGGAAGATCACAGAACTTCAAGACAGTTCCATTAACCTCAGCAAAATTGTGGAAATTTGAACTTGAAAAAAAAATTCCTATAAATTCAGGACAGTTCCATGGATTTCAATAACGTTTCTAGATCTTCAGTGACAATCTTGGAACTGCATAAATTATTAGAAATAAGACATGCAGGAAAATTGAGCTTAGAGAAGTCCTGATAATGTCATGAATATAAGGAAAATCGTGGAAACTTATGATCGAGACGAACTAATAAATTTTGGGAACTTCAGGACAATCCAAAGAAGTTCCAAAAAGTTTTGAGATTTCAAGGTAAATTCCGTTAGCATATTTCAGGACAGATTACAGAATTTCAAGACAGTTCCATTAACCTCAGGAAAATTATGGGAACTTTAAGACGTTCTGTGGAATTCAGGGAAGTTCAAGAAATTTCTAAAATGCAGAATTTAAGGGAAGTCCAGCGAACTTCAGGGAAATTTAGAAATTCACAAAAGCTTTAAAATCTTTACAGAACCTATTTGAAGTTCGGGAAATTTCTGATAATTTCAGGAAAATTACGGGATTTTTAAATTCGATCAATGACCATCTGGAAGATTTTTTGATCTCTGTTGAAGTTCTGACAATTTTAGGAAAATGCTAATTATTCGGCATGATTGATCATTAACAAAGATTGTCACTACAAGGACGAGTATCAACTACGACTTTGATTTGATGTGTGATTGTTCTACTAGGTAGTGATATACAATTCTTGGTTGTCGGAAACTGTAAGCCTTTATTCTGGATAGAAAGAAGTTGACTGTACAACAATCCATTAATTATCCAATAAACACAATGTTCAAAGGCCGCCGACCATTTTATCACTGCAAATGTCCATTATAAATCATAACAACAAAAATATGACCCATTCTACTCTCGCATTTACGTCCAACACAACGCAGCGGCCTCAATTAGACTCTTTCGAACAGTGCCATAAACTCGCAAGTCGCAAATAGCGACTAACTATATTTCCCCGAAAATGGCCACTCAAAACAAACCGCCTGCCCTTTCTCTGTGAAGCAGCAGCGAGTAGCATTCCACAAATTGAATGATTTATTAATCCAAATCTAGAGCAAACGATAAAACTGCTACGAAGCTGCTCCGTCACAGCTTCACTGTAGCGCGCCTGGTAATTGAATCTTGATTTAATGGACCGTTTTCATGTGTCGTAGCTACAAAATTGGATACCCTGTTCACTCCCTCGTACAATTCCACCCTAAACGTGGTACAAGGGCGCTACTTCCAAATTATCTAAGGTACACGTACCCTTCGCAAACATACAAGGCAAATCTCAACCGTAGCTGAGTCCCACACTTACTAACTTAGCTCGAAAACACGAGCCCACCATTTCGCTGAAAGGTGTTAAATGTATCGGAACGCAACAATTAGCTCCGTGGCGGCTTATTTGGGCACCTTGAACTCCACACGACCACGAACGATCGCGATCGGGTCGACGTGTATTGCGTAATTGTAATAAAGGTTCGGTTCGATGCGTTTGAACATGGAAACTGAAACTCCGATAATTACCTGACGCCTTATACAAATTGGCCATTTACAATTATCGAAATTTGCCTTCTCCATAGGTGTTTTTCGTGGAAGCGCAATTAATTCAATAGGTTACATTGCTCCTCTGTGATTTACCCTGGACGGGGTGAACCGTGGAAAACCAATTGGTGGTCGTTAGATTTATCCGTTGAATGGATCATTATGGATTTAAAACCGACCCCAGTGAGTGGTGGTGAGTTTGATGCGTGTCAACGACCGATGGAAGATGCTTTATTTTGAACCTCAATTAGCGCCCTAAAGGGAACTGTTACAGTAAATTACCCACTAAACAATGTGTTTTAGTGAACCGGTTCATTTTACCGATTCTATTTTGAACCGGTAGAAGCCATTCTATTATGACATTTGGAAAAAAAATACAGTTGTAAGCCCATAAACCTGTTTTTGAGTACCGTTTGATTTTAATAATTCAAGTCTAAACCGGTAAAAGCCATTATATATGTATTGTATTCATTATGCTTAATGAACTTCATGGTGTTTCCCAAAAATATGATTGAATACATTTAAACCAGGATTTTGCACCGGTTCATTTCAACGATTTCAGTCTGAACTGTTGAAACATATAAACCGGTTTTGAGTACCAGTTTGATTTACCGATTTGATTATGAATCGGTAAATGCCGATTACAAGAATATTAAAAAATCATAACTTCGTCATTTCTGAACCGATGTTGGATCGTGAGGTCTCACAAGAACCGGAAAATCTTCAAGGGTCTTATTTGTTTTAGAAGATCTCGAATTGGCCACCTGGTTCCATCGCAATTCCGAATTCAAAAAGGTCATATATTTTTGTTTTCCGGAAGAAGTCGTACAAATGAATCATATCATATCATTTTTGAATAAAACGACAAACATTGCTAATGAAATCAGATAGCCATACCTGCGACTTCCTATTCGGGTCCAACTTCCTGCTTGATCCGGCCTGTAGTTATGTACATCATCTTGCGTCACGCTCACGCGTCTATCAAGTCCAACAATCCAAGATTTCACGTGTCATAATATTTCTATAGCGTCCCGTTTCCGATGAATGAAACCAACCATCATCGCCCATCATGGAGCTGGTCATTTCTATGCTGCTACATAGAGCTGTTGTCTGGATCTTTGGCAGCAGTTCATCCGCATAGCCAATGTAGCATGTATACACATTTGTGTTTGTATGTTTACTTTTTTTTTCTCCAACGATGACGACGTTGCCCGACGAGAGAAAATAACAATAATTTGCCGCCATCCGCGACGCCTCCAACACCCAGTGCCGCTCTCGGTCGGAGATGGCGGGATTTAGTGACGCGTGAAGATATGGCGAAGTCATTAACTTTTGTTCAATTTCAATTAACAGCCCTCGGTCGCTTCACCTCGGCCGCTGCCGATCTGCTTGTTGGTAGCTTCCAGTCTAACTTTTCGCCAAAGTTTTCGAACAGTGTCAAGGTTTATTCGATGCGAATCGAATAAAATTTCTCCTTGAAACGGCCCGAATGGTCACGGGGGCGGATTGAGGTAGGGCGTGGGAAGAAAGTATCCTAAAGCTTGGCCATTTCACGACGAATTGCTGTCAGCGTCGGCTTTGAAAAGAAAGTCGCCAATGTGGCGGTTGTAAACGCGCCTTTTGTGGGAGCTGTCATTCGGTAGTAATTTAGAAAATTACAACAGCACGGCCAAATATATGGATTTTGATGGGTGTCCCCCCACTCACTGCCGAGCTGTGAAAAAAAGGTGACACAATCGACGAAATGTGTTGACTAAAAAGTACACTAAACAGTTGGAAAGGCATAGCTAAAAGCCTGCTGAAAACGGAAAGTGCTAAAATGATTTAAGTTCTTGGGAAAATTACAAAGCAACGAAGCAAATTAAACATTTATCTTCGACGGGAGATTGCGCTAAACACAAACTGTGATCGAAGCATGCATTGAAACGATCAAAAAACAGAATCCGACTCATCATCAAATCGTACTCAATTTGCATAAATGACGCCGGCCGCTGTATGAAAGACGAAACCGTCGAGTGAGGAGCGAATGATTGGATTCAAATGAGTGGGTAATTGAAAAATGCTTCTTCGCGGTCGGTTCGTGGTTTGAAAATTTCATATTGTGAAATAATGGCTCAACATTGTTGGCGCGTTGATCTGTCTGTCGGTGCGGAACGAGGTGCGATCGGAATAATTATTGATCATTTGAATTTGAGTGATTTTAATCGGCTCACCCGCAATATTGACGTGGGAAAACGTGACACTATGCGATCGGTTCTGGCGGTGGTGTACCAAGAACGAAGTAGAAGAATGCTGAAATTCTTGGTTACATACATACCTACGCTTTTAAATGGGTGTCGTCATACGTGGACATTTTCAGAGTATAAACAATCTGTTATTGCGAGAATTTTTACCGAAAGGAGAAATTCCGTCGGGAATTGATCATCAGAAATTTTGACTGTAATTTAACATCATTTGATGGAAGAAAACTTCTCAGAGCTGTACTGGCGGCAATCGAATGTGCATCCACACCTGCGTAGGATATCGCACCCATTCATACTGGGATTGAACCCAGACCCATTGGGGTGAGAAATCAGTCACGCTTAACACTACACCACCGGCGCCAGCCCATAAAGATATTGTACAATGAACTTAAAAATAAATGCTTCTTGTGCATTACTGAAAGGTGGGAGATTCATGCCCGAAACGGAAAGAGAGAAATAGGACGATACGGAAAGCGAAAAAGTGGTGAGTACGGATATGAATAGAATAAGAAATTGGTGGTTGATGCGAAATCAAACCTCTTACACGAGTGCAAATTAGTGCGTAAAAACAGGTTTTTAAAATTTTTATCAAATACCCCAATATTGGTATTTCTAGATAGAGCTGGAATTAGGGCGCAACAGCTTTTGTAAACAATGGCTTCTCTTGTCGATTTCTAGGAATTTATGACACGCCTACACAAACCAACATATCCACCGGGTAGAGGCAGTCTTCCCCTACTCGATGGTGATGTCGATTTGCCAGGGCGAGCCATGACTTTCGAGAAATCATCGAGAGAAGTCATTATTTACAAAAGCTGTTACGCCCTAATTCCAGATCCATCTCGATTTTTTGAATCGGAGTGACATGTAGGAACCGGAAATCCATGTCTGACGCCATTTTTAAATCCAAGATTATGGGGTATGTGACAGAATTTGCAAGCTTTTTTCTAACCGGAAACGGCCACCTTTGATTTCAAAATTTCCCGGTTGTTAATATTCAACAAAAAACGAAATTGTACGCATTTTTTAAAACGTGACCAACTGTAAAATATCGGAGGTTAAAAGCAAAATTACAGAAAGTATTTTCTAAAGTTAAAGAAAAAACTACAAGGGGCAGCCCTATGGCGTTGTACGCAATGGTGACGTAGGACTACGTGGTCTTATATAACACTAGTTTACAAAACAACATAAAAAGTGTGAACTTTAGTGGTTGACCAACGTTTCTAATGCAAAATCCTACGCTGAATTCAATGCCGTGGTCAGAAAAAATTAAAGTAGAGCCATTTTTGAGATATACAAAATTTTGATTTTTTGAATTTTGGACAAAAGTACGATTACTAAAATGTCAATATCTTTGGAACTAGTGCACCAATTTTAAATCTTTTTTTATGAAAATGAAGCTAAATAAATTTGCTATCGAATATTATGTCTTAATTAAAAATTAAATTTTGAAGTCATTTAAAAATTTACAGCAATTTTTTTTTTCCTGCGAATTTTCCATAAAAATCTTGTATTAATCAACATTTTTTATTTAGCTTCATTTTTATAAAAAAAGATTTAAAATTGGTGCACTAGTTCCAAAGATATTGACATTTTAGTAATCGTACTTTTGTCCAAAATTCAAAAAATCAAAATTTTTGTATATCTCAAAAATAGCTCTACTTAATTTTTTCTGACCACGGCATTGAATTCAGCGTAGGATTTTGCATTGGAAATGATCATCACCTTACCGAGTTCAAAAATGCTGTAAACTAGTGTAATAAATCTTATTTGTTAACTGCAGCAGCTGTTTATACTCTTTAGTATGACGCGCTTGAAATAGATGGCCCACAACGACTCATGAAAAGCTACTGATTCCGATCAATAGCGGTGCGGCTTCTTCCTCCTTCTATGGATGCTCATGTGAGCTGCAGCTTACTGCTTGCAGACAGCCTTTCGTTGTGAGTGGAGAACACCACCACTCACCATGCGGTGATTGAATAAACACCGTTTGGTGAGACCGAATGGAATTCAACTTTGAGATCTGTGCTAGGGAAATCGCTTTTCGCAGGCAATCGGTGATAATTTTAATTTTTAAAGCAACAGTACAATGTCTTAATTTTAACAGAATCGTTGAAAAAATTAAGAATATAAAATACATCATCTCTGGATCAAAATAAGACCACTTTCATGCCGCTACCGACTTTGGTTTTTGAAATTGCACCCCCAATGTTGCCTTAAGGCACATGGTATGTTAGATTTAAACATATCTTGATAGAGCTGGAATTAGGCGTAACAGCCTTTGTAAACAATGACTTCTCTTGGTGATTTTTAGGAATTCAAGGCGCGCCCACGCAAACCAACATTACCGTCGGGTAGGGGTAGTCTGAACCTGATGGTGATGTTGATTTTGCGTGGGCGAGCTTTGAGTTTCAAGACATCATCGAAAGAAGTCATTGTCTACAAAAGCTGTTACGCCCTAATTCCAGTTCTATCTTGATATGGGAACTGACATCCGATTGATTACCTTGAAAAATATCCAAAAAATACTCTTTAACAAATTTATGGTGGTCCTGAAAAGGACCGTTTTGTCGTGATGGTTGAGTAATGCTGAGCTATTAGGGTGTTCAACACATATGAGGCTAGTGAGCTGTATGTTCTTTGGAATGAGGGTGACGCGTTTAGCATAGATGTGGGCTGTAGCTTACAGGCAGCCTTTCGTTGTGTGCTGAAGAACAATGTTCTAAGCCACGCGCCGAAAGCACTCCCGCTGCAGATGCCGATGACCGGACACCACCACACACGCTGATTGGACTGAATCCGGTTGTTTCGTTGTGTACTGGAGAACACCACCACTCACCACGCGGTGATTGAATAAACACCGTTGGGTGAGACCGGATGGAATTCAACTTTGAAATCTGTGTAAGGGAAATCGCTTTTCGTAGGCAATCGGCGATAATTTTAATTATCATAGCAACAATTGCACATTCATGCAATTTTCAATAATGACATTTTGAAAAACGATAAAGTCTTAAATGCGTAGAAATATTTCTGATCCATTGGTGATAAAATTATTGAAATTGGTCCAGGGGTAGCTGAGTTATTAACGTTCAAAATCTCTCATGATTTTTTTACATGTTCCATTTTCGGTTTTCACTAAGTGTACCCCCATATAGAAATCACAGACGTAGTCCTACGTCAAAAATTCAACTCTATGAGTCACTTTATGTATTTAAAACAATTTATTGATTTTTTAGATACTTTTAAAAATCAAATTCTACCATTTTTGCATGCTCGATACATCTTTTGATTTCAAAGCTCTAGAATTTATTGAGTGACAGAGATTAACGTCACTAGGCCAAATGCCATGAAATAAAATGAAAGAATTGTTTTTTTTTGTAAATTTATTTATTTGTACAGGCTTAATCGAATAAAATTTACAGAGCCAAATTATCGTTTGCGTTTACATTATTAATGTCTTAACTCTAAAGTTAAAATCTAGAGTTAAAGGAATTGAACCGATTACTCGCAGTCGTCTCGAGGTTAGCGGAGATTTACAGTTTAATGGATGGGGAGAGGGAGAAGGAGGTTTGAAATATGATTTACGATACAAATATTTCATTATTCCTAAAACATGAATTTATTCCTAATAAACTTGATATCAGCAGTGTATTTCTACTATTATTACAAAACAAACATAAAAAAACACACACACACACACACACACACACACACACACACACACACACACACACACACACACACACACACACACACACACACACACACACACACACACACACACAGAAGCCTGCTGGAAGCTCTGGCAAAGTTGAACGTCAGTCTGGCCAACGAAGGAACCATCAGCACCTTCCGCAAAGATGGTAGGGAATCCATTATCGACGTCACTTTCTGCAGTACGTCGCTAATGGCAAATATGAACTGGACAGTGTGCGAGGAGTGACATAGTGACCATCAGGCGATCCGGTACAGTATCGGCGAACGGACACCGGTGGAAATGCGGAGGACGAAAGTAAGCGAGCGGAAGTGGAAGACGAAGGCATTCAATAAGGATCTCTTCATCGAAGCTCTAAGGGTAGACAACAGCGTCCCGGGCCTAAGCGCGAACGAGTTGACCGAATCATTAGCAAGGGCATGTGACACAACTATGCCGAGAAAACTGGAGCCAACGAACAGGCGGCGTCCAGCCTACTGGTGGAACGAGGAAATTAGCACCCTCCGTGCTACTTGTCTTCTAGCCAGAAGGCGTGCTCAGAGAGCAAGAACAGAAGCAGACAGAGAGGAGCGCAGGGTGGTGTTCCGAGAGGCCAGGGCTGCACTGAAACGAAATATAAAGCTGAGTAAGTCAAATAGTTTCAAGGAGTTGTGCCGCGATGCCGATGCCAACCCCTGGAGCGGGCAACGCATACCGAGTTGCGATGGCGAAGATCAGAGGCCCAACGATGCCGGTTGAAATGTGTCAAAACAAGCTGAAAGTCATCGTGGAGGGACTTTTCCCACAGCATGACAAAACGAACTGGCCACCTACACCATATGGCGAGGTAGATGAAGACAACGTTGAACAAGTCTCCAACGAGGAACTCATAGCAGCAGTGAAAGGGTTGAAAGCGAATAAAGCTCCCGGCCCGGATGGAATTCCCAACGTGGCGATGAAGGCGGCGATCCAGACGTTCCCGGACATGTTCAGGATGGTGCTGCAGAAATGTCTGGACGAGGGTCAGTTCCCTGATAGGTGGAAGGTACAAAAGCTTGTGCTGTTGCCGAAGCCCGGAAAACCGCCGGGGGAACCTGCATCGTATAGGCCAATATGCTTGCTGGATACTGTATGAAAGCTCTTGGAGAGGATCATCCTCAACAGGCTGACGAAATCCAAGGAGAGTGAACACGGATTGTCGAAGAGACAGTTTGGATTCCGGAAAGGGAGATCGACGGTGGATGCAATTCGGACAGTGATTGACAGAGCCGAGAAAGCTTTCAAACAGAAGCGGAGAGGAAATCGATACTGCGCCGTGATTACGATTGATGTGAAGAATGCATTCAATAGCGCCAGCTGGGAGGCCATCGCCAAGGCGCTCCATAGAATGAGGGTTCCAGACTACCTCTGCAGGATTCTAAGTAGTTACTTCCAGAACCGGGTCCTGGTCTACGTGACAGACACGGGGCAGAAATCGCTTAGAATCACGGCGGGGGTTCCCCAAGGCTCCATTCTAGGTCCCACGCTGTGGAACGGAATGTACAATGGCGTGTTGACGCTCAAGCTGCCCAAAGGAGTTGAGATCGTTGGCTTTGCGGACGATGTCGTCTTGACGGTAACCGGTGAGACGCTGGAAGAAGTGGAAATGTTGGCGGCCGAGGCGATAGATACGATTGGTAACTGGATGCAAGGAGCGAAGCTGCAGATAGCCCACCACAAAACAGAAGTGATGTTGGTCAGTAACTGCAAAGCAGTGCAGCGGGCAGAAATTACCGTTGGAGAGCACACCATTGCTTCGAAGCGCATGCTAAAGTATCTGGGAGTGATGATAGACGACCGGCTAAACTTTAATAGCCACATTGAATATGCTTGCGAGAAGCCGACGAAGGTCATCAACGCAATAGCCAGAATCATGCCGAACAATTCTGGTCCAAGCAGCAGCAAGAGACGTCTTCTGGCTAGTGTGTCCTCATCAATACTAAGGTACGGTGGTCCAGCCTGGATTGAAGCGCTGAAAACGAAGCAGAACCAAAGGAAATTGAGCAGTACGTTCCGGCTCATGGCCTTGCGAGTCGTGAGTGCGTACAGAACCATTTCGATGGAGGCAGTATGCGTTATCGCCGGTATGATCCCAATCGGCATCACCTTGGCGGAGGACTACGAGTGCTATATGACGAGAGAAACCAGAGGAGTACGAAAAATGGTGAGAACGGAGTCGATGGCTAAGTGGCAGCAGGAGTGGGATGCAGCAGAGAACGGTAGATGGACACACAGGCTAATACCGACTCTTTCAACCTGGGTGAACAGGAAGCATGGAGAAGTCAACTTCCACTTGACGCAGTTCCTGTCTGGTCATGGCTGCTTCAGGAAGTACCTGCATCGGTTCGGACACACAACGTCACCCTTCTGTCCGGAGTGTGGGAATGTGGAAGAATCACCAGAGCACGTGGTCTTCGAATGTCCTAGATTTGATGATGTGCGAGAGGATATGCTCGCCCTTAGCACGGAGAATGTCGTCGAAGAAATGTGTCGAGATGAGGGCACCTTTAACGCCGTCAGCAGAGCAGTAACGCAGATCATGTCAGCGCTGCAGCGAAAATGGCGGGAAGACCAACTAGAAAGTAGTAATGTGCTCACACAAGTGCGAACTGAAAGCCGAAGCCGGGAGAACTCTCCGTCAGAGTAGGCTGTATCCACCACCAGGGATAACCGAGTAGAACGTGACGCTGGGAGCTAAATGGCTCACAAATTGGAGAGACGATCAGCGAACTGGAAGCGCCAATTAGCTGAGGTAAAGTGAGGTGCGTAATGCACGGCCCCCTCCGAAGTAATACGACAAGTGGTTCCGGGAGAAAAGGGCAAGGCATCTAAGGAGGTTTTAGTGCGGTAAGAATCCCACACACCGTGTCACCGCGACTGTGCGCCCAGTCGTCAAGCGGTGGCACGATGGCCTTTTTAAAGGTTTCCTCCTTGCCAAAAAAAAAAAAAACACACACACACACACACACACAATACAAACTAAACACAAGGTTATTCAAACTTACAATCTAAGGTTAATATTTTTCAAGAAAACATATATGAGTTTCATAAACTCCAGATCGCATCTACCCAAAATATCCCGAACTGGAACATTAGGTTGTCTACCTCGAGCCCGAAGGGAATCGTACAGCTCAGATCTGACTCCACGATGCTCAGCACAAGACCAAATAATGTGATCGGCGTCTTGGTAACCTTGTCCACATTCACAGAGATTGCTGTCCCCCAGCCCAACACGGAACAAGTGAGCGTTTAACGAATAGTGATTGGACATGAGGCGAGACATCACACGAATGAAGTCTCGACCCACCTTCAACCCTTTGAACCAAAGAATCTTTGACACCTTAGGGATGATCGAATATAGCCATCATCCCAAACACCCTTCACTCCATTTATGTTGCCAGCTGGCGAGTGACTGTTGACGATAAATGAAGAAAAATTCATCGTACGCGATTTGTCTAAATGACAGAGTTGTGAAGAATAAGAGATTTAATTAAAAAAATAATTCAGAAAACAATGAACTTGATGCAAATGAGAATTAGTTAAAAATAGTTAAAATTTGAGAGTTTGAATTATTTTTGAAGATCACAGATTTGAAAAAAAATATCATATTTATTAAATAGTCGTGCAGTTATAACTGTCAATTCGCTGAGACTTGCAAGCATTTAAAGGGTTATAACAAATTACAGAACAATCAATAGAATCTTGCGGACAAACCCTGGAATTTTTAGTAAAATTTAAAAGTATTCAAAGTGTTGATTTCAAACAAACATTTAGGAGGATTCCCACATAGTTTTTGAAGGAGAAGTTCTGAGCTGAATTCCAGAATTATTCTGACATGATGCTCTTAGAAATTGTTATGATAATTTGGAGGGATTTCTGTGGAAGAGATTGCAAGTTCTAAATAAAATTCTTAGGTAATTTTTGAAGATTTCAAAAGGAGCTGTGATTCTGGGGAGATTTGTATAAGGATAAAAAATTAAAAAATAATTCAACAAGACACAGAGTTCTAAGAGTGTTCTAGCAATAATTAAAACCCTAGTGCGAAAGATTCATCACAGAGCTCCGACAAAATTTATTGCTAATAATCAAAAAGAAATTCTTTAAAATACTCCAAGGTGTTTCTAAATAAAATTTCGAAAGATTTATGCTGCTATAATTATTACGCGAGGCGTTTTCTGGTTAATTTCAGAAGAAATCCATGATAATTCAGAGCAGAATTCCAAGTTAATTCTGGAATTCATATCATGAGAATTTTAAATAAAAATAAAACCTCGCAAAAGAATAGTTCAGTTTCAGTTTTTTACAAATATTTGTTTCTTAAGTCCAGCATCTTCAGGATTTTGTTTTAAGGACCATGCACTTTACATCTGTAATTGAAACGACAAAAATCAATTTGAAATATGACTGAGTGATTAAATTCTAAAAACAATAAGACGGAAATCTGAAAAAAAAATATGCAGCTAATAGAGAAAGACATTCATTTGGTAAATAATCACTCTGTTTTAATGGTTTATTCTGAAATTCTGGTTTAAAAATTTATTCCTTTGGTGTGGTTAATTTATTTTTCCCGGTTCTCTCATCGATTTCCCGGGACATCCCGGTTACTTGAAAGTCCCGGATACTTCCCGGTTCACTGGCCACCCTGTGTAACCGGAAGCCGCTATCTTGGATATCAAAATGGTGACAGACATCAATTTCCGGTTCTTATACATCAATCCGGTTCCAAAGATACCCATATTGTGGGGTGTTTGACAGAATTCTAAGTTTTTTTTTCTGAAACCGTGAGCCGCCATCTCGGATTTTAAAATGGCGTGAGATATGGATTTCCGGTCGCTAAACGTTACCCGATTGCAAAAATACCCATATTGTGGAGTATTTCACAGAATTTTAAAATTTTTCTGTGACCGGAAGTTGCCATATTGGATATCAAAATGGCGTCAGATATCGATTTCCGGTTCATACACTCAGATTCCAAAAATACCCATATTGTGGGGTATTTCACAGTATTTCCCAGTTTCCCAAAATCGTTATTTGGAATTTACTTCGTAAAAAGAAAACTCGTTATTTAGAATTTACTTCTCTCAAGTAGAAAGCGAATCAAGTTAATTGATTTTATGATCGACAAATGGACATTCAAAACTGAATCGAAAACTATACTAATTGTCGGATGAAATCAAATTTGCAAGACCGCAATTATGATTTTAATTCGGGAGCTTGCAGTTCAGACTTGAAAACCGATGCCAGAGAGGCAACTACATTTGAACCTTACATATCGTACGCATCAACACATGGGCCATAGGCTTTAATTCCCTTCCAGAGGAAGACGTGATTTTGCACCTTAGAATGGAATAGACCCTAGACCCTCAGGGATGATCAATCATCAGAATTTCCAATGACATTTCTAGTTATATAGTAGTGATATTCTAGTTAAAAGAAGCATTTTCAATCAAACTATGGAAAATTCAAGCCTCCAAAGCTCCACGCCTGATCGTGTCGTTGAAGTCAAACCCTGCCCAACATTTCCAAAGAACCCCAATTCCCAGAAGCTATTAAACATCTCACACGTACACAATGTTTCTGTCAAGATGCATCTCGAATGGAAAAAATTAAATAATTGCCATTCTAATCGCACCAAATTCACTGCTATCTTTCTCATTTATCTCACTCGCCTGAATTTTAATCTGCCCGGTTTGCGCAATCGCTATCCTCAGGCAGAATTCTCGGACCGAGGCAACCTGATCGCCCGGTCCCGTCTGGATCACTGTCGCTTTCGTCTGAACCTGAAGATCCCTCGCGGCGCTGTATGCATGCATGTTCACAAGTCATTAATCTTGTTTGTTATCAAGTTCGCTTCTGTTCTTCCCTTCCAATTCGACTCATGTTTCTTCCATAGCATGAAGGTATTACGTGTTAGACCGATGACGGTGCTGAAAAAAATCCCTTCGCACCCGCCTCATCTTTCGCTCAACGGCGGACGGAATCGTCGGAAACATGCATGTTCGCGATAATTAAAAATCTCACTTTCGACTGCGCTGCGACGACGACGACTACTGTCTCGAGTATTTGTTCGATCCCGCATCGATTGCTTCCGAAGGTAGCCACTCCGCTTCGCTTTCGTTTTAGGTTAGCCGCGCCAGCCGCCGGCAGGTTTTCGGTTATCATTTTATGCTGCCTTGCCATCCACAAAACTCGCAGATTTCGACGACCAAAACCTGTAGCCACAGAGACATGCCGAGCGAGCAGGCAGATGGAGTGTAGTTACATCATCTCGTGCTTGCCAGACACCTGAGAGGATGCTGCTAGGGTGGTTGTGAATGTTTTGGAGAAAAAGTGAGTGTCATTCGGCGAAATGGCCTTTTCTGTCGACCGCCCGCAATCGATTGTCTTCCAGGGAAATGTTGCCATTCAAACTTGGTTAACTTGATAGAATGATGACAAAAGTCCTTTTGAGTTATTTGACATTGGAAATGCTATTCTGAAAAGAAATATAAGTTTCCAAACACACGACAAATTTTACGATCAACCATTTCACCGAACCACCCCACCAAATCTATCTCAGATCAAAGTTATCGAATTTCATATTTCTTGTACCCTCTTTTTGCCATGCTGTGACTCTTGTGCTCTTGTAATGTTGTTTTTGTTGTATTTCCCTCATGTTGAACCTTACTCATGTCTCGCAGCAACAGCAGGGCCGGCCGAACAATCCGAATTTGTATGTTTATCAAGATATCTCATTTTTCTTCGTTTCACTTTCTTCGCCGCTCGTCGTGTAGTTGATGCTGCTTCAATTGCTTGCTGGCAGCAATGGGGATTCGAATTTCATTCATTTGTCTTGGATCGGGACTTGTGCTGTTTTAATTTGTGCGCGCATTAAATCGCCTTTTTCAGTCTCTCTCTCTCTCTCTCGTCTTATCGGACGAGCGCTTCATTGCGTCTCATTTTTTTTCCCAGGAGGCTTTTTGCATACACACGGCACATGTAGTCGTCAACGTCTCTTGCCAAATGCATTGTGGATTATGTAGCAATAAAAAAAAGCAACTTAAAGTGTAGCAAAAGGAGAAAAACCACGCGAATCGCTTTCGCGGACTTAAAACTTCAATTTCGCCGTCGTCGTTGGACGTGATTCTTAGTTAAACTTTTATTTTCACTGCCCGTAAAAAAAAAACGAGATTATTACATGACTTGATTTGGCTTCTGGCTATGGTTACCTGGTTGATCTCTTTTCTTGATTTTTTTTTTTTTGCATCGCCTCGTGCGGTTATTGTTTTGCGAAATTAAATACCTACCTCTACGGCACGGACACCTCTATATGGATAGCAAAGGGGCTCAGCTGATGCTGTTGCGGGTCGAACGCTTTCCAATCTTGGTTGAGGTGGTGCGGGTTGGGTTGGTCCTATCCGCGTACAACGGCTGATGATTGACCGACCCAACCTTACCCAAGTGCAGTGAAGCGTTACGAAGTTACAACTTTTTCCTATACATACTATGGGAAGAGAATCCAATTCCGTTCGTTCGGAACTCTTGATTGGTGGATAGAGAAGGCTAATGTGATCACATTTCTTTTGTAGATGGTTGTATATAGGAACAGTAAGCCAAGTTTCACAAGTTTTATCATATCTGCGGAACTGAATGCCCGATCAGGATTGAAAAACTGTAACTGATCGCTGTAACGTTATTGATTTGAGTGTAAGCATTTTCCTTCCAAAATTTGGATTTAGAATTTACATTTTTCTCTATTATTCCGGGTTCGGAACAATTTATGAGATTTTTTTTTTTTTTTTTGTTTATTAATTTATTTGATAAGGCTCAACCGAATTAACTTTACAGAGCCGAGGATTCTTGGTCACTATACAATACATCTTAAAACTATAGTCAAACGGTACAACACAATAAACACTTTATCTTCCGCTATCCAAAAAGCCTCCTCCATCAGAGCTGGAGCCGCTTCCAGTGGTTTCATTGTATGGCAAATTGTTGTACGCCAACGAGGGTCAGAGCGCGTCCATTGCAGCAATGGACGCAAAACGTGGTCAGCACTCACACACTCATCACGAAACGGTTGCTTTCCAAAGTCGACGACGCATCGACCGAAAGAACTGCTGATGAAGAACAATGAGGAGGACCACACAATGGTTGCTGCCGAGAAAACAGAAGATCGCGCAGCACACATCGAGAGTGGCCTGCTTTTGTCGACAGCCGAGTGAACACTGATTTATGAGATTTTGCACTAACACAAAATTTTGGACATTGGAAAAAAATAAATTTAAAACATTGACAGGTCAGATCTGTGCTGTACGATTCCCTTCGGGCTTGAGGTAGACAACCTAATGTTCCAGTTCGGGATGTTTTCCTGAAGATTATTAACCTTAGATTGTAAGTTTGATTAACTTGATGTTTAGTTTGTATTTTGTGTGTTTGGTTTTTTTTATTTTTTTTTGTAATAATTGTAAAATTATACAGCTGCTAACAAGTTGAATAGAAATAAGTTCATGTTTTAGAAATAGTGAAATCTCCTCCTCCCTCTCCCCATCCATAAAATTGTAAATCTAACCTCGAGACGACCGCAAGTATTCGGTTCAATCCCTGTAACTCTAGATTTAAGATTAAGATTAAGTATGTATAACGAAAATGATAATTTGGCTCTGTAAAGTTTATTCGATTGAGCCTGTACAAATAAATCAATTCATAAAAAAAAACATTGAAATCTCGAAGATAAATTTTGTAATGTATGTAAGCGCAATTAAATGGAAACACTCCTTTGTTTCTTGCTACTCTACTCACTGAATCAGGTCACAAGGTACTTAGAAGCCAAGGACGAATTTCGAAAAGGACGTATCTGCTATTGTAAACAAAGATTAAAACGACAATATCTCGAAACTTTTAGCTCGCCAACGCAAATTCCATCAATTAGGGTAAAGTTTCCCCAACGTGTCAAAAGTCACGCAGGGGTGCCAGGGCCAGAAAAAGTCGTGAACGAGATCGAAAAAATGTCTTCACATGTCTTCACCGCTTATTGTCAAGTTGGCGAGGGGGGGGAGGGCTTTCAATTTAGACCACTGAACTGGCAACCACTGAACCGAAATAGACTAAACGACTACCAAATGAAAGGTTTCATGGTCGCATAGGGTTCCGGAACGGAGTCCAATTTTTTGTAGCAGCTGACTGTTTTTTATCAGCGACTCTCAAAATGTAATCATCTTCAATTATATCCTTTTAGGATATATAGGGGAATGGATGCAATATCGGCCTAAAGGCCCATGCATAAATTTAACAATCGACTAAATTTTCAACAGCGACCAAAAATATCCATTAGTACCGTCCCAATGATGCGTTCATCTAGATAAAATTGATAAATAGCAGCTTTTTTGCGATGGGCCCAATCTTAGATCCAAAGGCCTACATTAGAGCCATTTCTCCTACTTACAAAATTCAATGACAATTTAGGAACGATTTAGTTCCTCCTGCTATCAAATACAGGCACTTTTTCATTAAGAAACTGACCTAAACTACGACCGAAATGCGAAACTAGGATTTGTTTATCATTTTTGCAAACGATTTATCTCTATCGCGATGGCGAAATCTATTGACTAATGGGTAAATGGATGTAATGTCAACCTAAATGCCCCTAGTTCGGGCCCATACATACATTCAGCAATCGACTTAATTTTCAATAGCGACCAAAAATATCCATTAGTACCGTCTCAATGACGCGTTCATCTAGATGAAATTGATAAATAGCAGATTTTTAGCGATGGGCCCAATCTTAGATCCATAGGCCAACATTAGAGCCATTTCCCCTACTACTTATTATCCTACGCTACAACTACTGTTTAATCTCACTCTCTATTCACCAATATTTAACGGCGGCACTCAATCCGTCGTACCGTTATCGAGTTTTACTAGGGATACTTCTACGGTGTTGCAATACATAGAACACTTTTGAATATTTTTGGAATCGGTCAACAGGTCCCGGAGATATAGACGGAACAAGATCCCGAAAAAAACACGAATTTAGGAAACTAAGTAGTGCTTCTACACAATCACTTAACCGAATTGAACGCAACAACCACCAAATGAAAATGTTCATGGCCTTATGAAAAGTTTTTGAATATTTATAGAATCGGTCAACTGGTTCCGGAGGTACGGGGCGGAACAAGATCCGAAAAAAAACACGGTTCAAAGGAACTACCCGTGTTTCTCCACAAAAACGGAACAGAACTGAACGCAATAGCCACCAAACGAAAGGTTTCATGGCCGCATAAAACTCTTTCAAATATTTATAGAATCGGTCGACTGGTCCCGGAGATATGGACGGAACAACATCCTAAAAACACGGATTTAGGGAACTAAGTCGTGTTTCTCGGCAACCACTTAACTAAATTGGAGATAAAAAAACACCAAATGAATGGTTTCATGGTCCCATGAAACATTTTTGGATATTTAAAGGATTGGTTAAAGTGTTCCGGAGATATGTTCCGTTCATTTGTTTTCAAAAAATACGAATTTAGGGAACTAAGTCGTGTTTCTCGGCAACCACTGAACCAAATTGGATGCAACAACCACCAAATGAAAGGTACTAAGATCCTATAGAACGACTTTGAACATTTTTGGAGCAGGTTATCATGTTCCGCAAATATTAACGGAACATTATCCGGTTTGTATGGACCATGAGACCTAATCCGTCCCAAAGCAACTTAAACCCATCATGTGACGCCTCAAATGAAAAGAGAATTCAACAGACGTTTTATGTGCCCAAGACCACACTGGCCTCATCTGGCCATGTTTCAGGAGCCCTCGGAAAGTGGCCAGTCCTGACTTCGGACAAAACCTTAAAACAAATTGGAATTCATCTACCAAATCACATCATATGAACACACTTTTGGTACTCCTCAGTAACATAATAAATTGTCAGATTTCGTTTGATTTCGGAAGTTCAATTAGGAAATGGCTCTAGTGTTGGCCTATGGATCTAAGATTGGGCCCATCGCTAAAAATCTGCTATTTATCAATTTTATCTAGATGAACGCGTCATTAGGTCGGTACTTACGGATATTTTTGGTCGCTATTGCAAATTTAGTCGATTGGTGAATTTATGGGCCCAAATTAAAGTCATTTAGGCCGACATTATATCCATTTCCCCTATCATGAAACATTTTTTAAATTTTTAAATAATCCATGAAGGAGAAATGGGTCTAGTGTTGGCCTATGGATCTTAGAATTGGGACCATCGATTCAATTTATCGAAGAACAATGTGTTATCTGTACAATATAAATGAATATTTTTGGTTGCCAATGAAACATTGTCAAACAATGCTTTTCTTTGAAATTTTTGCATGGGCCTAATATTAGGGCCACTTATGCCAACATTAGGGTCATCAAGCCTAGGTACCTACTAAAATTTACATTTTTTATGTCCACCATCTTCAAAGCTTTTCAAAGCCTCTGATATTTTACCTTTCATTAAAAAAAACTACAAGGGACAGCCCTATGGGGTTGCACGGAATGGTGACGTAGGACTACGTGGTCTTATATAATAAATCTTATTTGTTAACTGCAGCAGCTGTTTATACTCGTTAGTATGACTCGCTTGAAATAGATGGCCCACAACGACTCACGAAAAGCTACTGATTCCGATCAATAGCGGTGCGGCTTCTTCCTCCTTCTATGGATGCTCATGTGAGCTGCAGCTTACTGCTTGCAGGCAGCCTTTTGTTGTGACTGGAGAACACCACCACTCACCATGCGGTGATTGAATAACCACCGTTTGGTGAGCCCGAATGGAATTCAACTTTGAAATCTGTGCTAGGGAAATCGCTTTTCGTAGGCAATCGGAGATAATTTTAATTTTTATAGCAACAGTTACACATTCGTGCCATTTTCAATGGTGAAATTTTGAAAAATGATAAAGTCTTAATTTTAACAGAATCGTTGAAAAAATTAAGAATATAAAATACATCATCTCTGGATCAAAATAAGACCACTTTCATGCCGCGACCGACTTTGGTTTTTGAAATTGCACCCCCAATATTGCCTTAAGGCACATGGTATGTTAGATTTAAACATATCTAGATAGAGCTGGAATTAGGCGTAACAGCCTTTGGAAACAATGACTTCTCTGGGTGATTTTTAGGAATTCAAGGCACGCCCACGCAAACCAACATTACCGTCGGGTTGCGTGGGCGAGCTTTGACTTTCAAGACATCATCGAAAGAAGTCATTGTCTACAAAAGCTGTTACGCCCTAATTCCAGCTCTATCTTGATATGGGAACTGACATCCTATTGATTACCTTGATAAATGTCCAAAAAATACTCTTTTACAAATTTATGGTGGTCCTGAAAAGGATCGTTTTGTCGTGATGGTTGAGTAATGATGAGCTATTAGGGTGTTAAACACATATGAGGCTGGTGAGTTGTATGTTGTTTGGAATGAGGGTGACGCGTTTAGCATAGATGTGGGCTGTAGCTCACTGCTTGCAGGCAGCCTTTCGTTGTGTGCTGAAGAACAATGTTTTAAGCCACGCGCCGAGAGCACTGCCGCTGCAGATGCCGACGACCGGACACCACACACACGGTGATTGGACTGAATCCGGTTGTTTCGTTGTGTACTGGAGAACACCACCACTCACCATGCGGTGATTGAATAAACACCGTTAGGTGAGACCGGATTGAATTCAACTTTGAAATCTGTGTTAGGGAAATCGCTTTTTGTAGGCAATCGGTGATAATTTTAATTATCATAGCAACCCCCCATATAGAAATCACAGACGTAGTCCTACGTCAAAATCGAAGACTGTGAACACCACCGGGATAAATAATAACGTGCCATAAACACAAATTGTGCAAATAGAATGAACTTTGAAATTTTTTTAGACATTTTGAAAAGAAATTGATTGAGATCCAAGGCAAATTTTAGAGATTGTATTGATTGAAGAATCTTCCGGACTATGAGATTAAATAAAAAAAAATCAAAATAATGAGTCAAATTCCTCAGATTCTAAAGCAAGAAAAGTTTTCAGGGCTGAAGAAAATTTACAATTCCTAAGCCTTAAAAATCTAATAATCCAAGCTTGGAATTTCCCGTTTCATACCCGAAATTTAGAAAATTTTGCCGCTTGTGATGTAAACATTTAAATTAAGTATACAACCGAATGCGATTGATCAAATTCTCTGCAGAACATTTTTTTTTTCGGAGTTGGTTGGAAATGCTAACATGAAGCTTTAGTGTGATGATTTATTAGCTAGAGAATGATCTTTAGAAGAGGGTAGGTGGATAGTTCCGTTAGAGTACGGCAGTATGAAAATTGAATAGAAGTTGAAAATGAGCGAAGGGCCATTAATGCGACAGTTTTTCAAGATAGACGCACATTTTTGCCTGTGGACTTGGACGACATACTTCAAGTCCCCGCGTACATCGTACGGGTTAGGCAAAAATGTGCGTCTATCTTGAAAAACTGTCGCATTAATGGCCCTTCGCTCATTTTCAACTTCTATTCAATTTTAATACTGCCGTACTCTAACGGAACTATCCACCTACCCTCTTCTAAAGATCATTCTCTAGCTAATAAATCATCACACTAAAGCTTCATGTTAGCATTTCCAGCCAACTCTGAAAATCGTTAACTTCGCGTATGAAGTAACATAAAACACTTTGAACATTTTTTTTTTATTTTAGATTATTCTTTAACGAAATCGCTAAAGTTTCCTTTCTTGATTATATAGAAAAATTTGCTTCAATTCTTCTTCCAATTCACTTTTGAATTGTCATGAAATTTAGCTCTTGGAGTTCTCATCTGAATTATTTTAAAAATTCAGTTGGAATTATCCTCACCATTCCCTAGAAATTCTTCTCCGACCTTCGGAGAAGAATTTCTAGGGAATGGTGAGGATAATTCCAACTGAATTTTTAAAATAATTCTGATGAGAACCTTCATGACATTCTTCTCGGGATCTCACTTAAAATTCTCTACAGTATCCACATGGAGCTATTCACAAAATTTCCTAGAAATTTTGTTATGAATTATTCAGGGACTATCCTCAGAATTCAACAGCCTCAAAGTTCTTCTTGGAATTCTTCTCAGCACTTATTTGGAAGCTGCATTAGAATTGAACCTGGAATCTTCCTCACAATCATCTGAAATTCTCCTAAAAGGCACTCCAAAGTTCCACTTAGGACTCTTCTTCAATTGCACCTGAAGCTCTTATCACAATCGTTTTTTTTTTTAATTCTTTTCAGAGATTGCCTTGAAGGTTGAGTCAAAATTTTCTCTCATTTTTTAACCGGTTTATCATTGAAATTCACGATATTTTCTTGGTGATTTCGAATTCCCGATTTTCACAATTTCTCAGTTGCCGATCAGATGTCGAATTATGATTTTTATCCCAGGATCCCAGATTGGAACACAAATATCAATATTAAGGATCTAGAAAAATTTTCAAGATACATGGGCTTGAAGAAAATATTCATGATTTTGGAATTTCATGACATTACCTTGAGGAGAACTTAAAGGTAATTCTAAGGAGTATTCTAAGAGAGTTCTGACTGGAATTCATTTCTAGTGTTGAGGATTACTTCAGGCTAAATCCAGCACCGTACTCATTAAGTGACGAAGGTGGCATTTGCTATCTAAAATAAATTCCGGAAGGGCTGAAAAATTGATTCAATGATCCTCGAGTTGCCCCACGGTGTCTTTAACAGAATAACTTTAAAACAAAAAATCGGCATTCACTAAACCTTCACCATTCGGCTCATTTTGACACTATCACTTGCTATACAAAATATGGATCAATTTGAGTGTTTATTTCTATGGGTCTTTTTGGTATGGGAAAAATCGAAAAAACATATTTGATTCCAGATCCCCCGATGAAAAATTTAAGTATAATGTTCAAATTACGGGAAAAGTCCCCTATTTCGAATGGAGAAGGATTCACGAATGCCGATTTTTTAGTTGCAAACCTATTCACCAAAGACACTGTGGTCAGGACTCCACATGTTCGAAACTCTAAAATAAACTCGAGTTTAATTTCTTTGTATGAAACGCATCATTTCTATAACGCCTAACTAGACCATCAGCACGAAACGAAAAAGAAAAAGAAGCCCGCTTAGAACTAAAGGCTGGCTGTCGATTTTCTCGTCGTTGCTTTGATCATCCCTTTCAATAGTAGCGTCGATTTTCGAATTGAAACGAAGTCTCATTATGGCTTTCAATACTTTTCATCGACACTGTCACCTACTCTGTCAATTTGTTAAATATGCGTTATATCGTCGCCTGTCAACCAACTCATCGGAGAGAATTTCCCGCCAGTCAAAATTCTGCCAACGAGGCGAAAAATGGTCAACGCATACGACATTTTCGGTGAGGTGTGCGTTTTCATCGTTTCGGTGCATCTACTGCGGAAGGAGCTACTAGAACCTGGTCAGACCGAAGCTGTTCGGTTCCGGCGTGAAGCTGCGCGAGATGGGATCCTGGGCATTGGTCATCGATGGAATTGGAAATGCTCTCGCCAAAAAGGATCTCAATATTATCATGTGGTTCATTTCCCGTCATATACGTCATGAAACCTCTGTTGATGTGTCTCATGAAAGGCGAATCTATCAAAGTCGAGCGCTCTTTCACTCGTCCGCCTCACCTAAGCATGAAAGCAAGACGAATGAAGCGACGGGAGCAGGGATTGAAACGGTTGAAGTTTTTTACTACACTCGCTTCGTTGTCGTGCTGAATGGAATTCAACTTTGAAATCTGTGCTAGGGAAATCGCTTTTCGTAGGCAATCGGAGATAATTTTAATTTTTATAGCAACAGTTACACATTCGTGCCATTTTCAATGGTGAAATTTTGAAAAATGATAAAGTCTTAATTTTAACAGAATCGTTGAAAAAATTAAGAATATAAAATACATCATCTCTGGATCAAAATAAGACCACTTTCATGCCGCGACCGACTTTGGTTTTTGAAATTGCACCCCCAATATTGCCTTAAGGCACATGGTATGTTAGATTTAAACATATCTAGATAGAGCTGGAATTAGGCGTAACAGCCTTTGGAAACAATGACTTCTCTGGGTGATTTTTAGGAATTCAAGGCACGCCCACGCAAACCAACATTACCGTCGGGTTGCGTGGGCGAGCTTTGACTTTCAAGACATCATCGAAAGAAGTCATTGTCTACAAAAGCTGTTACGCCCTAATTCCAGCTCTATCTTGATATGGGAACTGACATCCTATTGATTACCTTGATAAATGTCCAAAAAATACTCTTTTACAAATTTATGGTGGTCCTGAAAAGGATCGTTTTGTCGTGATGGTTGAGTAATGATGAGCTATTAGGGTGTTAAACACATATGAGGCTGGTGAGTTGTATGTTGTTTGGAATGAGGGTGACGCGTTTAGCATAGATGTGGGCTGTAGCTCACTGCTTGCAGGCAGCCTTTCGTTGTGTGCTGAAGAACAATGTTTTAAGCCACGCGCCGAGAGCACTGCCGCTGCAGATGCCGACGACCGGACACCACACACACGGTGATTGGACTGAATCCGGTTGTTTCGTTGTGTACTGGAGAACACCACCACTCACCATGCGGTGATTGAATAAACACCGTTAGGTGAGACCGGATTGAATTCAACTTTGAAATCTGTGTTAGGGAAATCGCTTTTTGTAGGCAATCGGTGATAATTTTAATTATCATAGCAACCCCCCATATAGAAATCACAGACGTAGTCCTACGTCAAAATCGAAGACTGTGAACACCACCGGGATAAATAATAACGTGCCATAAACACAAATTGTGCAAATAGAATGAACTTTGAAATTTTTTTAGACATTTTGAAAAGAAATTGATTGAGATCCAAGGCAAATTTTAGAGATTGTATTGATTGAAGAATCTTCCAGACTATGAGATTAAATAAAAAAAAATCAAAATAATGAGTCAAATTCCTCAGATTCTAAAGCAAGAAAAGTTTTCAGGGCTGAAGAAAATTTACAATTCCTAAGCCTTAAAAATCTAATAATCCAAGCTTGGAATTTCCCGTTTCATACCCGAAATTTAGAAAATTTTGCCGCTTGTGATGTAAACATTTAAATTAAGTATACAACCGAATGCGATTGATCAAATTCTCTGCAGAACATTTTTTTTTTCGGAGTTGGTTGGAAATGCTAACATGAAGCTTTAGTGTGAGGATTTATTAGCTAGAGAATGATCTTTAGAAGAGGGTAGGTGGATAGTTCCGTTAGAGTACGGCAGTATGAAAATTGAATAGAAGTTGAAAATGAGCGAAGGGCCATTAATGCGACAGTTTTTCAAGATAGACGCACATTTTTGCCTAACCCGTACGATGTACGCGGGGACTTGAAGTATGTCTCCAAGTCCACAGGCAAAAATGTGCGTCCCTCTTATTGCTCATAAACTGACTGCGGCTGTGGAATAGTTCTACCGACGTTTTCATCACTACCTAAAGCCCCACGTTGCGAGAGCATTTCCAGTCGATGGTGTGTTATAATGCAGTTCTTCTCTCTGAGATGTTCACGTTGGTCATGACGAGAGGAGCAACACAATAGTTGGGTAAAGAAGAACTGCATTATAACACACCATCGACTGGAAATGCTCTCGCGACGTGGGGCTTTAGGTAGTGATGAAAACGTCGCTAGAACTATTCCACAGCCGCAGTCAGTTTATGAGCAACAAGAGTGACGCACATTTTTGCCTGTGGACTTGGAGACATACTTCAAGTCCCCGCGTACATCGTACGGGCTAGGCAAAAATGTGCGTCATCTTGAAAACTGTCGCTTTAATGGCCCTTCGCTCATTTTCAACTTCTATTCAATTTTCATACTGCCGTACTCTAACGGAACTATCCACCTACATTCTTCTAAAGATCATTCTCTAGCTAATAAATCATCACACTAAAGCTTCATGTTAGCATTTCCAACCAACTCTGAAATAATATTATTTTGACATAAACGTGATCTCACTTCCTCTAGGGGTCCAAAATCAGTTTGTTACCCTACATTTGCAAAAATCACCTTATTAGCGCCCCTCGGTGTCACTTTGTATGGGAGCGAGCTGTCAGTTGTACAAGGTTCCCAGTTTCACAAAGCTTTAAACCATTTTTACAAAATACACTGAATTTCTTCAAAATTGTCTGAAACCCTACAAAGTACCACGAATTTATATTAAATTTTCTGAATTTCTACGATGTCAGTTTTAAAAAGTCTTAAAAAGATAGAGGAAAATCCCTAATTGTCATCGAAGATCCCCTTCGACAAAATTCACTTAACTTCTCTAAGGTTCACAACAATTTTTTATGAAGCTCTAGAAAGATCTCTGACCTTCTCTAAAACTTGCTGAAGTTAATCTAGTCTAGTCTACACATACACAGCTGTTACACATGCTGAAGTTAATTCTATAAAATTATCTGAAGTTCTATTAAGTTCACTGAGCTTCTACAAAGTTAGAACTTCTAAAAAATTTGCTGCACTTCTAGAAAGTTTCCTTTTCTACACAGTTCAATTAAAGTCTACAAAGTTTTCGAAAGTTTTTGAAAATCTATTAAATTCTTTGAAATCCTACATCGTCCCCTTTGCTTCTACGAAGTTCTCTGAAATCAAATGATGTTCTCTTAACTTTTTTGAATTGCTCTTCACTTCTAAGAACGTCCCTGAATTTCTGGGGTTCTCAGCTATGTATGATATAGATACATTAAACTTGAACCATATTGCCATATTCTTCATTACAATCGGTATATTCAATTAAACAAAATGCATCCTATCGCTAAATGCTATATCGCCAGTCCCCAGATCAGTTGTTGTAGAAATAATAAATAGCAAAATTACTCAAACCACCCTGCCATCCCACCAATTGCCATTTTTTCTAATTTCATTTTCATTACATTCCACTTTTCCTTTTAGCGCAGCAGCGTTTTGTTTAGCGTCCAGCTTGAACTCGATGGGCCAAACCTATAAACAGACGATACCACCCCGGCGGCGGCGGGAGAAAAGACCAAAGTGGTCCGCCAATTCGGAGACCTGGAGGTCAAAGCAATTTCCCGCACTCTCGCGCTCAGCACTTGACCTCTCTTATACATTTTTAATGATCATCCACCACCGATCGACACATAATAGTGCTGCAGCCGCAACCTGTCCCAACCCAAACGAAACTGCGAAAATGGCTTGTTCGAACGATCGTCGTTGTTTCAGAGCTTAGGAATGGGCCGACTGGGCGCCTCAATGCCCATAGGGAGTCACTTTTGACTTTTTTGCTTTGCTTCGGTAATCATAATAATGGTTTGTTTATGCCCGTTAATGGAGAAAGGGCTCTCTTCTGTCGTCGTCTTCGACGTTACTTCCGGGGTCTCTCCTATCGATAGCGCACAGGTAGATTTTGGGTTTGGGTCCTAGCGAAATTTAAGTGGACGTTTTCGTCGCAGGTAATTAGCAAATTGGTTCGTTTGAATATGAATGCAGCGTGTTGATTGGGACGGACCCCGATAAGGTGTTTTGGCACCGGAAATGAGCCAAATTTTTATAGTCACAGTGCATGGGAAGATCCTTAAGGTGAAGCTTGCCTGAGAAAGGAAGCTGATCATAAAATTTGATTAGCGTTTTGACTCTGGGCATTCCTGAGAAAACGCATTTCTGCGTATAAGCAGCACCGCCTAATGGTGTTCAACCCAATTACGAAACAAAGCGTGCAAACTCGTTCGGAATCATCACCCGATCGATCGATTATGAGTGCGATAATTTAAAACGCCCCATTTATCGTAACACTCCCTGCTCCGTGATACACACGTAATGCATGATGTACCCGCTGTAAACTACCCGACCAGAAGCCCGAGAAAAACTCATTTTCTGCTGCATGATTTATTACAACTTTTAATTCGGCTGTCGAAATCGAAGGGAACCGCTCCGCGCTACCTTCCTTCCTTCCACCCAATCCCATTTCTCGCCGATTGCACCATCTAACCAACCTCGGCTAATCAATTCTTCACGAAAGTTACGCATTCACGAAAAGCTAACCAACGGACTCAACTCGGAGCGCTCAGCCCGGAGGAGTTGAGGAGAGCGAAAGATTAACGAACCAAACCGTGTACTGTACATCTAGTTAAGGTATTTGCCCTGCTGACTGCCCGGCGCGGTTTTAGCGAAAGTAAAGAAAAAGTCATGATCATCAGCTGCGAGACACTACTGTTAGGAACAGAAAAAAACGTTAAATTGTACAGAAAATCGCAAAGTATCGCGTTTCACGAGTGCAGTGCATTATACTACTTCGCCGCATGCATGGTTCAATAGTTACGGCATAGGCTCGGGGGATCAGGTCCCGGGGTAGTAGTGGCCACAAAACACCGCCCCGACGACGACGACAACGACGACAACGACGACAACGACAATGGCCCTGACTTTCGCCTTCGATCGTGCGATTGTTTGAAATGGGACTTGAATAGAGTTCGCAGTCGTCGGACGCAATCCTCAATTGATTACGTGTGGTTTGATTTCTAAAATGGTGCAATTTGTTTTATAGATACTTCTGCCTAACTTAGGCTTGAATTTCAATTTGAAATTTGATTCAATAGACTTATTGGGATTCCCGAGAAATTTAAGCAAATGCATGATTTGCTCTGATGGACTTGAACAGTTCTCCGATTTGCATGAAACTTGGCGTAATTGTTTGTTATGGGCACGTTTTTGTGCTACAATTTATTGAAAAAATGTCAAAGGTGCAATTTTGAACAAATATACCAGATCCAAATGGCCGATTTTGGCAAAAATGTGAATGACCCATAACCCATAATGTGAATTATGCTAAATTTCCTGCAAATCTAATACGGTTGAGTTTAATCGATTCGTCATTTGGCGTGGAACTGCTCACAAAATTGAGCACAGTTGGGTCAATGAAAGAATGGAACACTAGCGTGCACAGGAATCTTGTTAAGGAGGGGCATTTTTTTCTATGGTGCATTTAATCTGGGGATGGGGAGTACTCCAAAGTGCGTGGTGTATAGTGCTGTCCACCTCCCAGTATTTCCCTACTGTTGAATCTAGCTAATTTTATTTATTTTTTGCTCCAGTGCTGGTTCATCAACAGCTGTAAATTTTTAACCTCGGTAACAAATGACTTGAAATTTTCAGAGAAGATTCTTACACGAATTTTTAGTGAGACAACACTCGACCAGGGTTGCATGGCAAACTAATACCGTCTGTTCAAATAGGGAATCCAAAAGCTGTCTTTAAACTTTGTACAGTTGCAAAAAAGTCCATCCTCAGAATTCCTTGAGGTTTTTTTTAAGTTTCTAGAACTCTATGAACTCTTTTAAAATTCTTCTCAGAAGTCCTCTGGAATTATTTTTAGAACTCTTCTTGACTTTTACTCAGCACACCTTGGAACTGAAATTTCCTTAGAGTTTCAGAAGAATTTCCTCGGTATTATCCAGAAATTATTCCCGGAATAAGCTAGAAATTATCGGTACTCCTTTGTCATTTTATTCAAAATCCCTGTGGAATTTCACTCAAAATTTAAATTTCTCGGTATTCTTTTCAGAATTATATTGGAGCTAGGATTCACTAGAAATTACCCGCAAAATTTTCTTGCAATACTTCCCAGAAATCCTTTAAAACTGTCATCAGAATTCAATATCCTTTAGGTTCTTCTCGGATTTTGCAGAACTCTCCCAATAGCTCTTATGAAATTTTTCTCAGAAGTCCACTGGAATTATATTTAGAACTCCTCGTGATTTTTTCTCCAAACACCTTATAACTGAAATTCCTTCAGAAATTCTTTCCCGTTTCTAGAAATTATCCTCGGAATTCGCTTGAAATTTTGCTTAAAATCCCTTTGGAATTTCACTCAAAGTTTGATTTTCTCAGAATTCTTCTCGAAATTTTCTTGAAACTATCTGCAGGATGCACTAGAAATTATTCGCAGAATTTTCTTTGAATTCTCCCCAGAAATATTTTGGAACTGTCCTAGGAATTCAATATCCTTGAGGTTCTTTTCGGAATATTGTAGAACTTTTTTTTCGCAGAACACCTTGGATTGAAATTCCCCTAAAGATTCAGAAGAATTTCCTCTGTATTTTCAAGAAATTTTGCCCAATATGACCTTGAAATTATCCTCGGAATTTCCTTGAAATTTTCCCCAACATCCCTTTGGAATTTCATTCAAAATTTAATTATCTCGGTATTCTTTTCTTTTCGAAATTGTCTTAGAACTATCTGCAGGATTCATTAGAAATTATTTGCAGAATTTTCATGGAATCATCCCCAGAATTTTTTTTTAGAACTGTCCTCAGAATTCAATACCCTTGAGGTTCTTCTCGGAAGTCAAGTTCACCAAAACGTTTTAGTTTTTCTACCAGAAATGTTCAATAAAGTTTGCCCCTTCATTGATCAGAACTGTGCAATTTTTACATCAGCAATGTTCAATTCAGCTTGCCTCTGCATGCAGCAAATTGTTGCAAATCTTACACCAGAAATTTTCAATACAAACTTGCCCCCATAAATTTTCAACTCACCAGAACGATGCAAATTTTCCACCGTTAATGTTCAATAAAAATTTCTTCTGCAATCTTCTGATTAGTGCAGATTTCCTTTTTCCATTTTTCACCAGACATTTTCAATATAGCTTGCTTCTCCTATCAACAGAATGTTGCAGGTTTTCCACTAAATAAAGCTTGCCCCTATTTTCATATTTTGAGAATGTCCAGTAAATCAGGTTCCCTCCAATCATCAGAATGGTGCAAATTTTACACCAGAAATTATTATTAAAGTTTGCATCTCTATTCAGCACAAGGATGCAAATTTAAGACCAACATTTTTCCGAAAAGCTTGCCCATCCGTTCACCAGAACAGTGCAGATTTTCCACCAGAAATTTCAAATATAGGTAAATTTTTAATAAAGCTTGTGCCTTCATTTACCAGTGCAAGTTTTCCACCATAAATCTTCTGTTCATTTCATTTATCACGGCTATGCAAATTTTGCACTAGAAATTTTCAATAAAACATGCTCCTCCATTCGCCAGAACGGTGCACCAAAAATTGTCAGTGAAGTTTGTTTCACCATACACCTTTGTGGTGCAATTTTCAGACTTTGCCTCTTCATGCATAAATTTTCAATGAAGCTTGCATTCATCAGAACGATGCAAATTATTCACCAGTAAAATGAATAAACCTTGCTTCAACATTCACCACAGTGTTGCGAACTTTCCACCAGAAATTTTCAGTTAAATTTGCACCTCCAAATTTTTAGCGTGTTTCAATTTTTCCACCAGAGTTATTCATTTTGATTAGTCCCTCCATGATATATTTACACCAGAAATATTCAATAAAAAGCTTTTTCTTCGATTTACCATCGTGAATTTTATCACTCTTAAATTTACCCTCTTCTTTCAGCCCTCCATGAACACCCTTGAAAAAAAATTAAAACCACAAACTTTTTGTATGCACCACTGTGGTGCAATTTTTTGACCAAAAAATTTCATGGCAGTTTGTCCCTTCATGCACCTTTGTGAAGCAATTTTCGGGCACCATCTCAAAGGAATTGACGCAGTAAAAGGTTTTCAGTGCCCTTATATTATGAAATGAAGTTATTTTACCTTCAAATCAAGTTATCACGTAATCAATTTTATATCGTAATTTTTGTAAATGTGGACATAAAAATCTTATTTATAAAAGGAGGGGCAATTGCCCACCTTGCCCCAACCTGTGCACGCCTGTGCAAACAAGGTAATAAAACATTCAAATGTCTACATTTTTCATTAGTCTTAATTTACCTTAATTTGAAATTTTGTTTGGATAATCGAAATAGAGTTAGAGCTACCCACAGATCGCCTGCCACACTAAGTACTTCTTGCAGTGCCGTCCCGTAACCTCACTTTTTACCTGTGCACAAACTTTCAAAACCTGATTTAATGTCATATTCATACTCGAATTGGTTGAAAAATAGACTTAATCTTTTAGTTTACTCGATAGCTATCCATTGCAAGCAATATTTTGATGGAGCGGCGCCGGTGGTGTAGTGGTAAGCGTGATTGCCTCTCACCCCAGCAGGCCTGGGTTCAATTCCAGTCGGCGCCGCCGAGATGTTCTGAGGCATAACATCTTTGATCACGCCTTCCTTCGGATGGGAAGTAAAGCCGTTGGTCCCCGGTTCATGAGTTGATGGGTCGATATGTAGGGTCCAGATGTGGGAGCTGCCTCCCTGGCGTCGGTAGCATTGGTGCTCAGCACGGAAAATAAGATCGACGGAAAAAAAATCAAGAAAAAGAGCAATATTTTGATAATTGTTTATGTTTTGAGAGTTGGTGCACAGGTAGATTGAAGTTAAGGAAACGCCACTGACTTCTTGGCAAATTTGTTGACCTTTTTCTTCCGGAAGTTCTCCGGAGCATCCAGGCGGGACTTGCCGACGAAAAACTCCAGACCGAGGATCTGCTTGGCGTCCGCTTTAATGTACGTCTCGTCGTCCATTACGATGCATTTCGGCTGCACCAACCACTCGCGGTACAGCTTCCTGGCGTGGGATTTGGTCACCATATCGGTTCGGTTAGGCGCCTTCCTTACCTAGAAGACATGAAGCCCGGCCCGCTTCATTGTCTGCTGGACGAGCCAGACGGAAGAATTTACCTTCTTGGCCACGTCCCGAATCGAAAGGTTCGGATTGCACTTGAAGTCATGCCTCACCTTCCTTGCGTTCACGGAGTCGGTCGTCTTCGCTTTTCTTCCGCTGCCAGCTCACCGCTGGGTCGTCTGGATTGAACGATTTTACCACACGGGACACGGTCGAATTGTCGATTCCAAACTGTTTCACGATCCACCTGTGGGACTGGCTTCTTGCTTGGAAGCCATCTCGATAAACACTTGACAGATTGTGACGAGATTTAGTACATGTAAACATTACACTCTAAACTAGTTTTACTCAAAATTTCATCAATTTTTCCCATGCAATAAAAAGTTATACACAAAAGAAAGTGTAGCGTTTTTTCGAGTACAATCTTTATAACAATCTAGAAATTCTCTGCCGATCAATCAAAAAAAAAATAATCATGAATTCCATTTTATATTTTTTTCTAGGAATTCACTGAAGCTTCCTTCCATAATTATATTTAAATTCGCTTAATTTCTCTTTAGAATTCCCAAGCAATTCCCCTCAGAATGGTCTTAAATGGTTCTCCTCTAAATTCTTCCGATCGTGATTCCCTTAAAATTATTCTCAGATTTCCATTGGAATTGTACCATAGAGGTGACTCTAAGACCAGAAGGTCCCGAAGAAACGAGCTCAACTTTTTGGCTCAGCTCTGGTACTCTCTTCGGTCCCAAGCTAATCGATTCACCCCTCGAAACATACGAAAATCCACTAACCCCTCATTTTATCTGTCAAACTTTCATAGCGAATCAAAACAAACATTGTGTAGTACTAGAATTTCGACTAGAATGGGGTACGTTAATCGTTTGCTTGGGACCAATAGGCTAGTCAAGTAGTGAGCCTATTTAAAATCGTTAGTTTCGCATTAATTGTTCATTGTACTTTCAAAGATCGATTCTCTTAGAATTTTTCACGGATCCTGGGATCTTGTTCACAATGGACTTGGAATTTTCCACAGAGCTACTTAGAAATTCTACTCTATATCTGAACTCTCACAAGTGACTTTGAGTTCAAGTCCAAAATTTCTAAGAGCTTTCTTCCAAAACTCCCTTTAATTGACTCTGAAATACCTTGATTTTATCTCTGACATTCATTCTAAAATCTTCTCAAATGTTGTCCGAAAACAAAATCTAGTCTAGTCCAAGAATCTTAAAAATCTTAATCTTAAAAAGATCCAAAATCTTATTTGTTAGCTAAACAAGATTTTTTCCGATTTGTCATCCAAATTCTCGGGTTCTTTCCCGGTGACTTGCATTTCCCGGCTTTTTCCCGTTTTTTCCGATCTCCCGGTTCATTGGTCACCCTGTTTATATTAATGAAAAAGCAGTGAAGGTGCGTATGTCGCTTGCGGGGAAGGAAACGATCAATACGTACGAGTGAATGATCTAAGGTTGGTGCTGGGGAAATAAGAAATAGTGATGCGTGTCATATTGTAGAAATTCCCTGCGGAGTTGGGCCCCGATATGTACACAGGTGTGCGTTATGCATACATGGACCAGGAAAAGGAGATTCCATCCTCGCTTAGTTTCCTCAATTGGAAGAGGAATATATGCTATGCTGGGAATAAGGATAAATGCTTTTTACTTAAGGCGGAACCGGAAGGCCCGCAACCGGAAGAGGACAAAATACCAGAACAAAACACAGAGCGAAGACCAGCTCGTTGGATAGTTGAGAAAGTAATAGAGGTGCTCCATGAGGTGGTGAAAATGGACGTGGCGACCCCGGAGATCGAAAACGAAACCCAAAAGCTTGAACATTAGCTGAACTGGTGCACGACGGAAACATTGGGCAAATGTTTCTACAAGGATTTAAAATATAATAAAAAATATACAATGGGATATGGCTAGCAAATGGATTGATTGATTTTTTGAAGATAATTCGGACGTTTTTCAAAGAGATCCTCGTTCACTGATGCAAATATTTGCGGTATGGAAATAAATATAATAAACAAACTGAATAGCTATACTGTAAGCCATGTTACGTATTTTGGGAAATCATGAGAAACATTTTTGACAAAATTTTGACTAAGCTTGTCTCAATTTCTAAATTAAATCATAATGTTGTTTAAGCACCTGTCGCAATGCCCAAATAAGTTTATCATGTTTTTTTGATAAAAAAATTGGCCCATCTGATTAATTTAAAAATATATCAAATCTTAATTGATTGATGAGCGTTTTCGAAGAATGATTGTATTGTATTTTATAAAAGGAAACGTAATAAGGTATAAGCAAAGACAACAAATCAAGAAGACAACTCTTCCATTTTCTCATACGAACGCTATGAGACAGGTACAATCGCATCATCTGCCGCTCAAAGGTAAATGCTTCGAACGAATTCGATAGCAAAGATTACATCCTCAGAAGAAGGGTTTGTGTGTTTGCTCATTTTTCTATGCGTTGCTTCCACCTTATATCAAGCGCAGCGCCATTTTATCTGTCGCTTGGATTCTGGCAAAGTTGCCAGTCTTCTTGATTTGTTGTCTTCGGTATAAAATAACAAACCCAGATGCCTAACTTTTAATTAAATTGGTCTCAATGCCAATGAAACATATGTGGTCAGGTTTACAAAATAATTTAACAACAACTTCGAATGAAATTGATCACAGCTTCTATAAAAGTTAATCACAACTTTCAATGTAATTGATCTTATTTACAAATAAAAATGGCTCGACATTTAAACAAATATTTCTGTTACTTTGTTACTGTTACTGTGATCATTTTTAACGAAAAATTGGCTCAAGTTCTAAGGTAAATTTTCACAACATTTTATCATTTTTAACGAAAATTAACACAATTTTGACTAAGCTTGGCTCAACTTCTAAATAATATCATAATGATGTTTAAAGGAAATCCGGAACCGAATTGAAATTATCCAAACTGTTAGCAAAAGCAGCTTACAATTAACATATAATGCAAATAAACTCTCAAGTCGTTTTCAATAATTTTGAAACAACAATCAAATTTTTGAATGCTTTGTTTAAAGGAAGAGAGAAGGATTAGTAATTTTAATTTAATTCTACTGCCTTAATTGTTTCTCCTTGACGCGAATTTCGTCTTCAATGTGCAGACTCAAAATATAATACTTCTCTTTTTCTTTATACAGGGATTCCACTATCGACGCCCACCTTCATCAGGAATGATTTGTTATTATTTTAATTATGCTCGCAAAAAAGCCACAATTAAAATATCAATCCCAAATTTGGCCAATAGATGCTCTGAAACACAATATATCCACATGCCAAAATGAGCTCTCAAGAACGTTGCTTACCCCCTGACGATAATAGAATAAGGTATTGTCGAAGCCGCCATTTACCCTACTGAAAACTTTAAAAGTTTTGATCTGTAACATGAGGAGGTTTGTTAGATCTAAATCAACAGTAAATCTAGGCTAGGCCGTTCATTTTAGTTTCCATATTAGGCATTTAAATTCAATTAAATTGATCATTAGCCAGAAAATGGTGCTCATGGTCGTTCTTATAGGACAATTATTGAAATTAAAGTCAGAATCGGAGTCGGTACATTTTTTTGACTCCGACTCCTAATCCTCATTTTCAAAAATACTTGCGACTGCACAGCCCTGGTTCTACCTAGAGTGATCGATTCTAGTTTTTTTTTGCCATGGAAAATCCCTTACCGATTTTGCATACACACGTGTTCCAAAATTCGGAGTGATAAACCGACAAGGGATGATCCTTGGCAAAAAAAACTAAAATCGGTCACCCTTGTGAGCAGGAACATCACACGCAATACGAAACGAAAATTATCTAGTTCTTTGAAATGGTCCCAAATGGATCGAAACGTCGGAGGAAGATAAAATAGAAAGATTTTGATGCATCATTCTTCTTCTTCGCATTTCAAGCTTATTGCATATCGCATATTAGCTTATTGCGTGCTCTCAACTTAGTGTTCTAGATGCACTTCCACAGTTATTAATTGAGAGCTTTCGATGCCTGTACCATTTTTTGCATTGGTATAATTGTGTGGCAAAAGTCCAATCATACTTCTTTGCCCAGGGTAGTCGAGAAATTTTCCAACCCGAAAAATTCCTAGACCGGACCGGGAATTGAACCCAGCCACCTCCAGCATGGTCTTGCTTTGTAGCTGCACCTTTACCTACTGAGCTAAGGGCGGCCCCTTTTGATGCATCAAACAGACTGAAGAGTCAATCTCCAACCTCAAATGTATTCCAGTCGATAGGAGCATATGGAAAACTTTCTTGAGCAACGAAATGCACTATTTGAAATCAACCTTCTGGTTCAGAATGCAAAACGGACGATCGAGATGGAGGCTTTCACGGAGGATCGATTTTGAGTACTGGTAATCAATTTTAATGTAGTAGCAAAACGAGTAATTGTGCAGGTTAGGCACTTATTTCGAAGCGTTTGATTCAAAATAAATAAATAAATAGTTTAGATTGGAAATGTGATGCCATTGGGATTCAAACAGAATTTTGTCATCCCAACTAACAATTTAAGCTGCAGCTAAGCATTACATATGTACAAAAAATCCCTTATGCAGCAATATGTTTTCACCATCGTACAGTACAAATAAGGTTCCCGTTTCACCTTTGCATACAATGCCTTGGTTTTCTTTGCAAGCACGTAACCTATAGCTCATACCGTAGTAGGCTGTGTATAAAAGAAAATGATTTACTTAGTTTGACAGGTGCACCATGACGAAGTGGCAGCGTATTCGTGATTTGTTCCACGCGCAAATGTCGCAAAAAGACATTTCAAAAGGGTTTTAGACCGAGAAAAGAAAGTACAACTATCCGCGAAGGTGGCCACAGGTCGTCCGAGGTCCCCGAGGTTATCGCTGCTGTCAAAAGGAAGTCTCGGGTGAATCCAGTGCGTTCAATAAGGAAAATGGCAAAGGAATACGGGATCAGTGACTTTACGGCACGGAAGTTCGTAAAGGAAGATTGTGGGGCAAAGTCGAGGGCACGGAAAAAACTCACATGATTACCAACCGCATCCGGGAGCGAGGAGTCAAACGATGCAAGAAAATCTTGAACTTCCTTAAGCGAAAAAATCCGGTAATCCTGTTCACCCACGAGAGCATGTTTACCGTCGATCCCGTATCAAATTCCAGAACCGACCGGTATATTAGTTCTCTTCCGGTAAAAGACGTGGCCGACGAGCACAAGAACGTGTATCTGACCAAGCATCTTGCTAGCGTTATGGTGTTTGGATTGGTGGCTTCCGATGGCAAAAAATGGACCCGCGGTGTTCATTCCAGAAGGCGACAAGGTCAACACGGAGGTCTACATCGGGATTTTAAGTAAGTATGTTCTTCTGTGGATCAAAGAACAGTACGGACCGAAGCCAAATGTTGTATTTCAACAAGATTGGTCTCCGTGCCACACCTCGAACCGCACTCAGAAGTGGTTGCAGGAACATTTCCGTTCTGAGAGAAGGATATGTGGCCGCCATCCAGCCCCGATCTTAATCCGCTGGATTACTCAATATGGCGCGTCATGAAGGCCAAGGCCTGTTCTAAACGCCACCCGAGTACAGCAAGCCTCAGACAAACATTGACCCGTACCTGGAGAGAAATGGATCCAGACTACATTATTAGAACCTGCCGTGCATTCCGGAAGCGTGTGGGGGCCGTAATTGCAGCAAGTGGAAACTCGATCGATGATTAACATAGTTTAAGACTCTGAGAAACATCCCCCCTTTGAATAAATAAAAAAAACTCGAAAACGAAATTTTGAGATATTTTTTTTAAATTTGACATTGCTCAATGGTGCAAACATTATCACATTATCACGCATAAGTTGGTCTGCAGCTAAAATCGTTTGTTAGGATGAACCTCTCAAATTATACAGGACTCTTGGTAAGGTTCCTCGACCTATTTGAGTACATATACGATTCCAAGCATACCTTTACAAAACGTCGAGATGCTCGGATGAAACTTCAAGATCCAGATGTAGTATACTGCTTATAATCGCATATCAATCCCGTATTGAAAAAAAAAATACAAGGGATAGCCCTATGGGGTTGTACGCAATGGTGACGTAGGACTACGGTGTCTTATATAATAACAGCTGGAGCTTTTTTTTTGTGTAGGAATAGGAATTTGAGCGGGGTTCTCTCTGTTTATACTCTTTAGTATGACTATGATTGCCCTGAACAGAACCATTTTACTATAAATTCTAGTTGGGCAGTTGGGGGCAGCCTTGATAGTTAGCTGCTTGGCGGGGAGCCTTTCGTTGTGTACTGGAGAACACCATCACTCACCTCGCGGAGATTGAATAAACACCGTTCGATAAGACCCGATGGAACTCAACTTTGAAATCTGTGTTAGGGAAATCGTTTTTCGCAGGCAATCGGTGATAATTTTAACTATCATAGCAACAGTTGCACATTCGTAGAATTTTCAATAGTGACATGCTGAAAAAAAAACAAAGTCTTAATTTCAACAGATGCGTAGAAATATTTCTGATCGATTGGTGATAAAATTATTGAAATTGGTCCAGGGGCAGCTGAGTTATTAAAGTTCAAAATCTTTCATAATTTCGTTACATGTTCCATTTCCGGTTTTCACAAAGTGTACCCCCAAATAAAAATCATAGACGTAGTCCTACGTTAAAATCCTATTGAGAAAATGTCAGTTAAAGTTATGAAGTGCATTTTCCAAGTAATGTAAAATGTAAATTATGTTTCTTCTTAAAACCAGTTGTGCAGTTGTTGGTTACATATTTTGTTTAATCAATTAAAAAATACGAGTTACTTAAAAAATACTACTGTAACGTGATTTACAAGGGGAGACATGTCAGGATGGGTCTGATAACCGCCTTTACCTGTTGGGACAAACTGACATAATGTATTTTATAAAACTTTCAATTCCTTTATTTCATCACACAATATGAACGTAGATGCCAATTGATAGAGTATAGGTTGTTGCATCTGATATGCGGTTACAGGTAGTGTAGGTCTGAGATGAAAATCTGTTAAGATCATGTGATTCTGTAAAAAATAATCCCTTAAGATTGAGAAAATATCTTGATCCCAACAAATTTCCTTTGAATTAGCACAGAAATCATTCAAAGTTTGCCAGCTGAGCTCTAATTTTAGCGAAGGTTAAATAATAGGCAACTTTTCTGCTATTGTGCAACACATATGTCGTAATCACACCGTCAATCGTTTCTGATCGAAATCGATCACCATCGGAATAAATCAACCAACCAATTTCGATACCACCCGCTGCAATCCCACTGTTCCACCTTCGCGCAACTCTGCGGTGGTTCTCCCCGTTGCTGGTGGTGTCGTAATCGTTAAACTCGCCTCCCAAATCAAACCTGTACCCACTGCGTTAGTCCGATCGTCGATCCCTTCTTGCTCAGTTAGATCAAACATATCCCACTGCCAGTTCCTTCCAGTTCCAAAGACAAGGAAGGAAAGACAATCACTGCGGTAGGTTTGCACGGGAAAAGGCTGCCTCAACAGTCGAATCAGTGAAAGGCCTGGTTGGATAGCTTTCATAGATGACCGCAGGGCACACCATCCATAACGACTCTTCCGAAAACGGCACATTTTTCTTTCTTTTTGCGGCAGCAACTAAGTATTTACTGTTACTGGTAGTTAGTTAGTTAGTGTCACCGCAATATGCAATATTATGCGATGCGACTTGTTTAATGCATGTTTGCCAAAACTTAACGAATCGCATATAGAGATTCGACAATGTTGCAAAGGGGTTATTTCCTTCATTGCTGTTGTAGGGGAAATGGCTCTGATGTTGGTCCATTGGTAAAAAATCTCCTGTTCTTCAATTTTTCTTAGAATAACGCGTCATCTGGACAACGCAAACGGATATTTTTGGTTGCTAGTGAACAATTGACCAAAAATACTTTCCTTCAAAATGTATGTATTAGGGGCACTTAACCCTAGTACAAAAATACGCACTCGGTGAATATGCAGACATTGATGATAATTGCCGGTGTCGTCGTTATTGTTGTCGTCGTCACCGAAAAAGGGCTCGGCACTTGAGGTCTAAGAAATTTTGCTGTGGTTTAGGAAAATGCCGTGTGCGATGCAACTGGTAGAAATATGGTAGGATATAGATGTAACAGCAACAACATAAGATTGCGAAAATAGTGAAAAGAAAGGAAGTGGTGGTGGTAGTTTGTGAGCATTTACTCGATTATAATTTATGGGATAATGTTTTATGAATGAGCTGCAAAGGAGTGCGATGGATTTTTTTATGAATCAGCCGGTATGAATTTTACTACAACTGGTTAACGTTTTTGAGAGGTACCCTAGAGAAATGAGGAAATGCCTGCTTAAGATGCAATTTGAGAGGGAGAAAAGCATTTTGTTTGTTTTTTCATGAATTATTTAAATCCAGCGCTGATTTTTTATCTTTTAGATTACTGTGTACTTTTGGTATTAATCAATAAATATTTAATTTCGAATGAAATTACATTTATTTCGATTGAACTTGTTATTCCACATTCGAATGAAGATCTATCAAATTTCAATTGAATTTTGAATTATAAATTAATTTCAATTGAATTACGATGTAACGATAATTTGAATCCTTCAAAAGGAAATAAGTCCACATTCACATTAAGTGCCATTTTACTTGAATGTCCTGCTCTCGTAGCTCCCTCCGATTGCGCTGTCTGGTTTATTTGGTTGAATTAGTACCTCCATAGAAGTGAAACGTGCTCAACTGTTTGGTTCAGTTCTGGTACTCTCTTCGGTCCCAAGCTAATCGATACACCCTTCGAAACATAGGAAAATCCACGAACCCTTCATTCTATCTGTCAAACTTTCATAGCGAATAAAAACAAACATAGTGTGATACTAGAATTTCGACTAGAATGGGGTACGTTAATCGTTTGCTTGGGACCAATAGGCTAGTCAAGTAGTGAGCCTTCGCTTGACTTGCATTCACAATTTCTTCACACTTGAAAAAACAGTGATGAGCACTGTGGAAAAACACTTAAAGACTCAGGATTTTTAATGAATTTGACAGATTTTTGTTGCTTCAGTTTTGCCGTCTAGGAAACGTTTGAAAAAAATAATGTACAGTTTTTGCAATTTATATGCTCTGAGAAATGGGAAGTTTGTTTATGGAGCCAGTTACTATGGAAATGAGTTTACTATGCGGTATAAAATACAATATAAACATGCTAACAAGATTTCAATACAGCATATCAATGGGTGGACGGACCAATTTACCACCATTTGAAAGCTCTTTTAATGTAGTTTTAAATGCATTTGACCTCGTCTGCACCTATCTGCATCAATGAAAGATACACAAGTTCAAAGTATGAGGAAAATTGAAGAAAAATTATCAATAACTCATCGTATTCAAATGATGCAGCTATAGTATGTCTAAGAAAGTTGTGTATTTTAGTTTGACAAACAACTTTGTATAACATATTGAAGAGCTAAAATAAAAGAAAATACGTGCAGTCCGCATCGTGCTCTCTTGCCGTGCGGATCTATTTGCTTTTTGCTGAAGGAAGTGTTACTACTACCTAAAGCTACAACAAATTTAAACAGCACTTTTCAGTGCTCAACCTGTAAAATTTCTACCTTGTTCAACTTTTATTCCTCTTCGATCCTTGTTTGGACCCTACCCGAGGTAATCCTTCTTGGATATCGATTTGGAAAATTCCTCTTCGATCCTTCAGATTCTTATAGTAATCTGCTTGGAAGTCGATTTGGATAAAAATTTACTGCCGCCATGGCGCCTAAACGCAAAAGAAAGGAGCAAACTCTTGACCCCCCTTCTGAAGAAATTAATTTGAGTAATCAATTTGATTTGCTCACGGATGATGAGAATGATCCATCATCCAAGAAAAATTCTAGTAAACTTTCCCGGCTTAATGCCAAGAAGGAAAAGATTCCCCCTATTGTGATAACCACTTCCGATTTCCATGCTCTTCGCATGGAACTATTGAATTTCGTGAAAGTTAAGTTTTCACTACAAATTGGACGTCGGGGTGAATGCCGTGTATTGGCTGAAACCTTGGACGGATTTAAATGTCTTCTCAAGTATCTTACTGAGAAGAAGCACAATTTTTTTACTTACGACACCAAAAATGTACGTGTGTTCAAGGTTGTCATGAAAGGACTACCCAGTAGTGAATCCCTGGATCAGATCAAAGATGAACTGGCAAAATTACTTGGAGTTGTGCCACTCCAAGTAATCAAAATGAAAATGAAATCCCGTCCTGGCGATTCGCGCAACGGGATTTCTAATGATTTTTATTTAGTTCACTTCAAGTCTAGTGAACTAAACAACCTTAAGGCCTTAGAAAAAGCTAGCCTTATGCTCCATGTCCGAGTGAAGTGGGAACACTTCAGGAAGACTGGAGGAAATTTCCGAAACCTCACTCAGTGCCGTAAGTGCCAGGGTTGGGGCCACGGAACTAAAAATTGCTACATGCCAGCTAAATGCATGAATTGTGGTGATTCCTCTCACGCAAAGGACGACTGTCCTGTGAAGGAAGATCCTAAGAAATTTAAATGTTCAAATTGTGGGGTTTTCACAATTCCAATTTTTGGGAATGTAAGACTCGCAAAGCGATCCTACAATCTCGTTCTAACCGACAGGTAAGAAACGATCCACGTTTCCGACCAGGTACAAATTCCTCTGCTGTTAACAACGGTCAGCGAGGAACAAATTCTACATTCGTACCCGTAGGTACAAATATCACCCCTGCTTCAAATTTTTCATCTGTACCTACTCCCCTCGCTGCTAACAATGTTCAACGAGTTAATGGAGCTACCTATGCTGCTATTGCAGTGGGTAGAAATCAAAATACTAACCAAAGTAATTCTAACGGAAATTTTGACAATTTTGACTTAGGAAGCATTACTGCCCCTAAAATGGAATTTTTACAGAAATCATTAATTGACATGATTTCTGATATGTGATCCCTCCACTATTGATTTGGTCTTAACTGATTCATGTCAACTTTGTAGCCAGCTAGTTACCCATGCTGACTTCGGTTCTGATCACCTTCCAGTAACTTTTGAAATATCCCAAGAAATAATTTGTAATCCCAACAGCTCTACTTTCAATTACCATAGAGCGGATTGGGAGCAGTATCGAACATTTATGGAATATAACTTCGATCCAAACATTCCTTTGCAAACCAAAGATGAAATTAATTATGCTCTTGAATCTCTGACTACTTCTATAGTTGAAGCAAGAGCTGCCTCAATACCAAAGTGCGAGGTTAAATTCGATTCAATTATAATAGACGACGATCTTCAGCTCTTGATCCGTCTTAAAAATGTCCGTAGGAGACAATATCAAAGAACACGCGATCCTGCCATGAAAATTATCTGGCGGGATTTGCAAAAACAAATTAAAAAACGATTATCTGCCCTGAGGAACAAAACTTTTGAAAATAATATTTCTAAATTAGACCCGAGTTCCAAACCCTTTTGGAAACTCACAAAAATTTTGAAAAAACCTCAAAAGCCTATTCCAGCGCTTAAAGAAGGTGGTAAAATTTTGATCACAAATTTGGAAAAAGCTCAGAAACTTGCTAAGCAATTCGAGAGTTCCCATAATTTCAGTTTGGGTCTTACTAGTCCTATTGAGAATCAGGTTGCTCGGGATTTTCTGAATATTTTCTCTCGGGAAAATATTTTTGATGATTCCTGGGGGACTGATTTGGACGAAGTAAGGTCTATAACTAAAAAGTTTCAAAATATGAAAGCTCCAGGTGATGATGGAATTTTCTGTATCCTCATCAAAAAACTCCCAGAGAGTACCTTGTCTTTCTTGGTAAAATTATTTAACAGATGTTTCCATTTGGCATACTTTCCTGATAAATGGAAAAATGCAAAAGTTGTTCCAATTTTGAAGCCGGATAAAAATCCAGCTGAAGCTTCTAGCTACCGCCCAATAAGTTTGCTTTCTTCAATAAGTAAACTTTTTGAAAAGATAATTTTGAATAGAATGATGCTTCACATCAATACAAACTCAATTTTTGCAGATGAGCAGTTTGGATTTCGCCATGGGCATTCAACTACTCATCAACTCTTAAGAGTTACCAATTTAATTCGTTCAAACAAATCGGAAGGCCACTCAACTGGAGTTGCTCTTCTAGACATAGAAAAAGCATTCGACAGTGTTTGGCATGAAGGTTTGATTGCTAAATTGAAAATGTTTAATTTTCCACTTTATATTATGAAATTAGTTCAAAATTATTTAACTGACAGAGCTCTGCAGGTAAATTATCAAAATTCCAAATCTAATCGACTACCTGTTAGAGCAGGAGTTCCTCAGGGTAGCATTCTTGGGCCTATATTGTATAACATTTTCACTTCGGACCTCCCTGATTTACCTCAGGGTTGCCACAAATCTTTGTTCGCTGATGACACAGGCATTTCCGCTAAAGGAAGAAGTCTTCGTGTTATTTGCAGCAGACTGCAGAAAAGTTTAGATATTTTCTCTTCTTATTTACAAAAATGGAAGATTTCTCCCAACGCTTCCAAAACTCAACTTATAATATTTCCACACAAGCCTAGAGCTTCGTTTTTGAAACCTAGTAGTAGTCACATAGTCACTATGAACGGAGTTCCAATTTCCTGGTCAAACCAAGTGAAATATCGTGGATTAATACTTGACCAAAAATTAACTTTTAAAGATCACATTGAGGGCATTCAAGCTAAATGTAACAAATATATTAAATGTTTGTATCCTCTTATAAACAGGAAATCCAAACTTTGCCTGACGAATAAACTTCTAATATTTAAACAAGTTTTTAGACCGGCTATGCTTTACGCTGTGCCAATATGGTCTAGTTGTTGCACTACCAGGAAAAAAGCACTTCAAAGGATTCAGAACAAAGTTCTGAAAATGATTTTGAAGTTGCCTCTCTGGTACAGTACTACTGAGGTACATAGAATTTCGAATGTTGAGACTTTAGAACAAATGTCCAACAAACTAATGAATAATTTCAGGCTAAAATCGTTGCAATCCTCAATTGCAACGATTAATTCCCTTTATACTTAGATAAGATTTAGTTTTAGTTTTTAGTTTTAAGATATCAATTGTTATACTGACATGCAGGTTAAAAAACCTGTTTAAAATACTTAATTGCCAAGACATGAACAATGTAAAAACACTTAGATATATATCATAACAATTAAGGCTGGTACGTTACTGCAGTAACTGGAGCACCTAGGTTAAAAATGAAATGTAATTTATTTTGAATTTGGAACAAATAAAGAGTTAAAAAAAAAATAAATACGTGTTTTGTTAAAACAAGTGTTTTTAGAGGCCCGTCCTCAAACAACCCTCTCTATCTTGATTTAGGTGAAATATACGATTTTTATGTCTTTAGCAAAGTTGTTTGTAATAATTTTTTATATAACTTTGCTCCAGACGTTAACCCTCTATCTCGACATTGTGAAAAAATAAAATTTTTATTTCACTTTTAGGGGGGTTAATCATAAAATTCATATCTTCCAAAGATGCAGCATGTCAAACCCATCAACTTTACTCAAGGCGTCATTACTCTAAATCTACTCTCCACGGTGCTATTAATTAGGAGCGTCAACTTTTAATTAGGAGTTACATGAACCACTGTAGTGGTGGTGTAATGGTAAGCGTGACTGCCCCTCTCCCCAAAGAGCCTGATATCAATCCCAGTCGGCGCCACCGGGATTTTCTGAGACATAACTCTCTGATCACGTCATCCTTCGGAAGGGAAGTAAAGCCGTCGTTCCCCGGTCTATTAGTTGATGGGTCGATAGGAAGGGTCCAGGTTTAGGAGCTGCCTCCCTGGCGTCGGTAGCATTGGTATTCAGTACGGAAAATAAGATCGACGGAAAACAAATTAAGGAAAAACATAATATATGTTTTAAGTACAGTCAAAAATTCACATATTCAGCCAAACTACCCCTAGCAAAATGCTCAGCCTCATTCCCGATGCTGAATGATGCGTATAATTACATCTACCTTTCCTGAAACCGAAAGCCAAACTCTACGTCTTCGCCAAAAGCTTCGCTCGTAGACTGATCTACAGCCCCAGCCAGTCGCACCACCAACAACAACGACGGCATACATCATTATGTATGCGACATACCGCCGACGGCGGTGAAATGCATCTCGTATTTATAATATGTTACAAAATATCCTCCTCCGATTCTCCAAACCAACCAAGTCTTTCCCATCCCGCATGTGTATGAAATTTCGATCGCGTTTTTCATTTTACTGAAACTCGGCACCGTCGCAGACTAATCGGAACGCCACCACGGAACACGTTTTGTGGAAAAGCAAAAAGACAATCGAATCCCCACGAGAGAGGTGTGTCCAATCATCCATCCAACCTCGGTGTACTACTTTGTAGCGAGAGATCCGAAAAGCTGCCAAGAAGGCAACAGGGACAGATTTGGGATGCTGATAAACCTGGAGAGTGTGCAACTTCTCTCAGCGTGATCCCCCCGCGGATTTCCACACTAATTTCACGGATTTATACAGCGCGGAAGCCGAAATAAAGACAATGCATATCACGATGCAGCAGGAGCAACGGCGCGGCGCGTTGCAAATTTTCGGCAACGACTCCCTGCAAGACAACAGAAACAGATTATACCCCCAATATTTCATGTTTTTATTTCCTGGGAATCGTGCGTGCCACACGGCATATGCCCGGTCGGAAACATGTAATCAAGCGCTTTTATGCGCGATCAGGCCAAGACAGAGCAGAATTGTGTCGTGTCGGGCGCGTTGTTTTGGTCGTGAGCTCGCTGGCCTCGTTGCTCGCTACGACCTGCAGCCAAGGGGACGTCGTCGTCGCTCAGGACTGGATCACGGAATTCGGGCTTACGCAACTTTCATCGGTTTTTTTGATTACTGGGAAGCGAGCGATGATAGGTCAATTTTGGGTGAAATTATGATGTGATCTACATGCTCAGGAAAATGTCAGAGGACACACCGACATGGGGACTGATATTTTCGGTTGCTGAAAAAAAATGGAGTTCGGTTATCATGAATCATCGCTGAACTCACCATCAAAGGTTATGGAATGATACTAAGGGAAATCATGGTAAATGATGGAATCCACATGAGTCTCATCAGATTGCTGAATTTACGTCCGTCGCCAAATCCAGCACGCACCTCCATCATAAGACATTCGATCTTTTTTTGTCATCCATTTCATAACGCATTACCAAAACTAATTTGTCCATTTATTGCCCAACATGGCCACCGATTTCATTCCATTCAGTGCGATCTTTCCATCTCTCGCAATACCGCAGTTTATTAGTACATACCTACCTACCTACTACTCTCCAACCTTGGGCAGATCTTTAATTAACAATCCCCAACTCTGGCTAACAAACTAGTAGCGTGGCGTGAGTGTGGCAGCAACTCGTCAATATCGCGTCATCATTGAAAGCGAAATGTTGGAGACTTCCAAATACCAATAGACCCACGATGCTAACGATGCTCTCGGGCTGGCTGGCTGCTGGGGACGTAACACCGTCATTAATTTCATCATTGACACACAGATAGTTGTACCTTGCAGAAGCGTGGTAACTGGTGTACTTAAAACAGAAGGTGTTCGGACAGCTATGTAGCACCATTTTCGAATCCATACATCCAGTTATGCATCTCTTTTTCGCAAGGGGTTTGCAGCCTACCCCAAACCAGTCGTCAGTTTCGTATCGTAAGGGTATACAAATCGGATCAGCCAGCCCAGTTGGGTTTGGTCGGGTTCATAATTAATATTTCAAGTACCGGTCGGGCGTTGAAAGGCGGAAGATTTTGCTTCCGCGATAGTGTCGAACGATGATAATGATGATGGTGGTGAGATACATCCCAGCATAGTTCATGGTTGGGGTCTAGGTGGGATTGAGATCGGACAACGGTGCTCACTACTGGCCACTACCGATGTACACGGGAGGAACTGTTTGAACGAGCGTTTAGCTCCGTAGGTTGAATTGAAAAAGATGGTTGAACCAAAGATCGTACACGCGTGAACGTGCACAGGATGAGGTTACTCCCACCACATTGCAATTCACAAGCCTTCGCATGGACATGCAAGTCTGGAGATTCTCCAATTTGCACAAAAAACAATCCCTCGTTCAATATTTTTCGGTTTCTTTATTAATTTAATCAATTAGTTTATTAAAAATTAAACATCGCTATCCGAGAATAAATTCAACTCGAAATTCAATATTTAAAATTCGATTAAAAATTCAATTCAAAATTAATTCGAAATGAAACCGAAATTCCGTCTATATTCAATCATAGTTCCATAGAAACTCAATAGAAAATTGATCGAAATTTAATTAAAATTCATTCGAAATATTGAAATGATTCTATCGTATTTTAATCGAAATGGCATTCAGTCCGGAGTGACATGCATTTATAATTGGAATGTATGATTCCAGAAACCGGGACCTGAGCTCCTAAATTGCTATGGCTGATTTCAGCACTAGGAGTCGCTGATAAAAAGTAATGGGATTTTTATGTTTAACCCGTAAAAGCCCGGGTCATTTTTTTTATTTTCAAGAGATTGTATCTCAGAGATGCCATAGCCGATTAATTTGAATTGTTTTAACATCATTTCGTTGAGTGGTTATTACATCTGTTGGGTGGTAATCCCTCTCCAGGCCCCTCCCCTCTTTCTTATATATTCTATAATGTGTTGGCACAGGGTGTACTTTTCAATCTTTACCATATATCTTACCTATCATTGCGACAACATATTGATTTTTTTCGTTGAACTCAAAGAAATTATACAGGGCAATCATAAGACCACATGCCTACCTTAAAATCGGTTCCAAATGTTCCGATTTATGGTTCTAAATGGTCATATTTATTATCTATCATAACCATATCAAGACAGCAATCAATAGACAGCAAACATTGCTTTTCCGCGATAAGAAGCGCCGCCTGGAAGAACTGGAGTGCGAAGAAATGGACCAGCTGTATCGTTCTCAAGAAACACGCAAGTTCTACAATAAACTCAACGCATCCCGCCAAGGCTTTGAGCCGCGAGCCGAAATGTGTCGGGATAAGGAAGGGGGTATCTTAACGGACGAACGTGAGGTGATTGAAAGGTGGAAGCAGCACTACGATGAACATCTGAACGGCGCAGAGGCGGAGGATCAAGGCGGCAGGAGGAATGGCTTCGTCAGTACAGCATAGGTGAAGTTAAGGACGCTATCCGACAGCTTAAGAACAACAAAGCAGCTGGGAAAGATGGTATCGGAGCGGAACTTATCAAAGTGGGCCCGGATAAGTTGGCCACTTGTCTGCACCGACTCATAGTCAGGATCTGGGATACAGAACAGCTACCGAAGGAGTGGAAAGAGGGAGCAATATGCCCAGTAAATAAAAAAGGCGACAAACTAGAATGTGAGAACTATCAAGCGATCACTACTCTTAACGCGGCCTACAAAGTGCTTTCCCAGATCATCTTTCGCCGTTTATCGCCGCTAGCAAGCATATTTGTAGGAAGTTATCAAGCCGGTTTTGTGGACGGGCGATCTAGAACCGACCAAATCTTTACGTTGCGGCAGATCCTCCAAAAGTGCCATGAATATCAAGTCCCTACGCACCACCTATTCGTCGATTTCAAGGCCGCTTATGACACTATTGACCGTGAAGAGTTATGGAAGATTATGGACGAGACCGGTTTTCCCGGGAAGCTGACCAGACTGACCAGGGCTACGATGGATGGTGTACAGTGCTGCGTGAAGATATCGGGTGTGTTATCGGACTCGTTTAAAACTCGCAAAGGACTTCGACAAGGTGATGGTCTTTCCTGCCTCCTGTTCAACATTGCGCTAGAAGGTGTTATGAAACGTGTGGGTTTTACCGAGCGGGGCACGATCATCAAAAAGCCCAGCCAGTTCATCTGCTTCGCTGACGACGTGGACATTGTCGGAAGAACGTGGCGGAGCACTACACCAGGCTGAAACGTGAAGCAGAGAAGGTTGGATTAAAGGTGAATACGTCGAAGACAAAGTATCTGTTAGCTGGAGGAACCGAGCGGGATAGGGCTCGCATAGGCAGAAGCGTGACAATCGACGGAGATGAGTTCGAGGTGGTGGATGAATTTGTGTACCTCGGATCATTGGTGACGTCGGATAACAACTGCAGCAGAGAAATTCGTCGGCGTATTATTGCCGGAAGTCGTGCTTACTACGGACTCCACAAGACCCTGAGGTCGGGTAAACTTAAGCTCCGTACTAAATGTACCATGTACAAGACGCTGATAAGACCGGAAGCTCTATACGGGCACGAGACCTGGACGATGCTCGAGGAGGACCTGCAATCAATGGGTGTTTTCGAACGACGAGTGCTTAGGACCATCTTTTCCGGGGTATGTGAGAACGGTGTATGGAGGCGAAGGATGAACCACGAGCTGGCGCAACTCTATGGCGAACCCTGTATCCAGAAAGTTGCGAAAGCTGGACGGGTACGATGGTCGGGACACGTTTTAAGAATGCCGGACAACAAACCCGCAAAAATGGTGTTTGCCTCGAATCCGGCCGGTACAAGACGAAGAAGAGCACAGCGAGCAAGGTGGAGCACGATCTTGGAAAAGTGGGACGGTCAAGAAATTTTAAACAAGCAGCCACGGACCGAGTGAATTGGCGTAACATTGTGTGTGATGCAGGTGCAATCCTGAGGGATGTAGGACCAGGATAAGTAAGTATGTAACCATATCAAGTGACATATCAAATCACATCTACTCGTTCAAATATGACCAATCGCACTCAAAACGACAACCGACCACCGTAGAACCGGTTCCGAAAATTCCGGATTATGTTTCCGTATGGTCATATTTTATATCTTTCATAACCATATCAAGTGACATATCAAATCACATCTACTCGTTGAAATATGGCCAATGGCACCCAAAACGACAACCATATAGCCATATGGCCACCATAGAACCGGTTCCGGATATTCCGGATCATGGTTCCGTATGGTAAATTCCGTTATATTTTGGAATCATATCAAGTGACACATCAAATCACATCTACTCGGCGAAATATGACCAATGGCACTCAAAACAACAACCATAGAGCCTTATAGCCACCGTAGAACCGGTTCCAGATATTCAGGATGATGCTTCTTAATGGTTTTTTTTTTTTTTTCCTTTGGTTTGTTTTCCGTCGATCTTGTTTTCCGTGCTGAGCACCAATGCTACCGACGCCAGGAAGGCAGCTCCCACACCTGGACCCTACCTATCGACCCATCAACTCATGAACCGGGGACCAACGGCTTTACTTCCCTCCGAAGAAAGGCGTGATCAGAGATGTTATGCCTCAGAACATCCCGGCGGCGCCGACTGGGATCGAACCCAGGCCTGCTGGGGTGAGAGGCAATCACGCTTACCACTACACCACCGGCGCCGCTGCTTCTTAATGGTTAAATTTGTTATTTATGTTAACCATGTCAAGCGACATATCAAATCACATCTACTCGACAAAATATGACCAATAGTTCTAACAATTAATAACAGAGCCTTATGACCACTGTAGAACCGGTTCGGAGATCTCGAATTATGGCAACTACTCAACGAAATATGGCCAATGGTACTCAAAACAACAACCATAGAGCTATATGGCCACCTAAAAGCAGATTTAAGATTTTCCGAATATATATGGCACTAGCTGAGTGTACCCGACCTTGCTCGCAATTCAATATTAGATTGAGTTTATGCGCCGATTAAAAAAAAACATACTGTATTGTACGTAGCCCCCCACCCTCTTATCTAAGGGACTACCCCCTATACCCATCTCCTTATACCTCCACATGCCAAATTTGGTTCCATTTGCTTGATTAGTTCTCGAGTTATGCAGAAATTTCTGTTTCATTTGTATGGGAGCCCCCCCTTACAGAAGGGGGAGGAGTCTCGAACCATCATAAGAACCTTCCACGGCCCCAAAAACCCCTGTATACAAATTTTCACGCCGATCGGTTCAGTAGTTTCCGAGTCTATAAGGGTCAGACAGACAGACAGACAAACAGAAATTCATTTTTATATATACATAGGTATAAGATAGATAAAGATAATATAGGGTTAACTACCCCATTTCCGGCCTATTAAGCACAACCCGCACTTACTCTTTCTTGATCTAGCGCAGTTTAGCACCAAACGGAATGTTATTATTACTGATGGCTTCCAAATTTATTTACCTTTCCGTACGTACCGTAAGATTTGATAAAGAGAAACCAATCGTTGAGATATTATCAAAAGTCTAACACTGCTTATTGACGCCAAACTCGGCCTATGGATTCTAAACTCGGCCTAACGCATTGAAACGCATTGAATCGGATGAAGATAAACATTGATTCAGTCGGAGCGCTTCTTTTGTTTTTGGGAATAATGGGTGCAAACCTTCATATCACGCGTTCTCATTGACTTCCGTAGCCTACTAACTAAAGTATCGTACCAAACGCATAATTGACTTGTTAACTCTGAAATCATGGATTTATTTTTTTAGTTTTCTGCTCGATAGACCTTAAAATGGGCGATTAGGCCGAAGTAGTTCTCTACCCTAGCTAAACTGAATTTGACAAATCCGAAGTCGACATCAACCGAATTTCTGAAACATAAGTGAAGGTGAATGAACGATACACTATTTAGGGGCGGAAACAAAAGTAAGTGCTGGATTAGAACCAGGCAAGATATCGCTGCAGAGGCAGCAGGGGCTCATGGCAGTGGAGCTGATAGAAGAGCCTCAACAAGAACATCAAGCTAGTCCATAGAAATTAGGCCAGGGCCCAGTACAAACTAAAAACAAGCAGCCGCCCAGTACGAAAGTCTTTCATTTGTTTACACTTAAGCTAGTTCACTAGCTCAACCATCTCAACCAACTAGCACGACTTTCAGTTGTTCCAGAAATATCATGCTGGTAGATGCCCTGTTTACATTATGCTGATTACTTTTTAGTACAGTTCTAGTACACTAGCATTAAGGGGGACGGGAGGTTGGCAAATTAACGAAGAACGGTGAATTAAGGACGAATATCCACAGTCCATACAATATGTAATATATGAGTATGGACGATTGTTTATGTAGCGGGAGGTGGGGTTTAAAAGCTCTCCAGAACTGGTATTATGGAATGTAGATAGTGCCCAACATCACGATCAGGTAGAGGATTATTTCCTCTATTCGCGTATTTGAAACTGGTTGATAGACTGTCAGACAATTGCTTTGGGTCTGTCCATAAACTACGCAGATCGTTTTATAGAGAATTTAGAACCACCTTCCCCCGTGAAGACACTCATTCATACAAATTTTAATTGCTTGCCAACCCCTGAATAATGACAAGTTTAAATAATTTCATCGTGACTCATTTGTCTCCTTATAAATTTGATACCAAATATTTGGAACCTTAGACCCAAAAACTAATAGTCAACGGATTTACCTGTATCCAATCGTTTTCTGGAACATCTGAAGCCGTCCTGATGGTGATTTTTTATTTGAGTGTCATTGATTTAGCTCAGTTGGTTAAGACACAAATTAAAATAAAAAGTAAGAGGTTGTATCCTAGACTCGACCGTTGATTTGACGTAGTATTACGTGGTCAGTATCAATATTTGGCGACTATGTTAGGGAAACCACTATTTGCAGGCAATGGGTGATAATTTTGATCACCATTGCAACAGTTGGACATTTGTGTAATTTTCAATAGTAACCTGTTAAAAATTGATAAAGTTTTCAAGTTTTAGCAGCTTCGTAGAAAAATTACCAATCGATTGGCTTGTTTAGAATTAAAATAAACCCGATATTGACAGAGTTATAAGTTGTGAAAACCTGACCACTTTTCGTAACGCGGTCGATTTTGGTTTTTTTTTAAATTGCTCCCCCAATATGTTGCCGGAGAACGTAATCCTACGTCAAAAGAATGCGCAGTTTAAAAAAATATTGGTTTCAAACTGACAAACGCTGGGCCTCAAAAGCGATCACTAGAATAGTGAATTTAGGAAGAACTGCTCTTATTTAAAAGATCTCTGCCCTTTGGTTCAGTGAGTTAAGTGATGCCATTGTCATTGGTATGTGCAATTCACTTTAAAAGGTGCGTTCTATATTTCACCACATGTAGTTCCAAAGAACCTGAATTAAATGTGGGGCTTGCGAAGATTACTTGAAGATACGATATGAAGGAACATTGATACTAATTGTATAAAACACAAGTAAATTCTTCTAGGAATTAGTTTAAAGATAATATTTCGGTACCATGGAGTCAACAAAGTAAAAATGAAAGGAGAGCAGCAAAATGGAGCACATGCGATACTACAATGAAGTGATGCTCGTTAAGAAAATACCCGGAGATGGGCACTAAGACGCAACTAGGAACTCAACATCATCAAAGACAATGAACTTACGCCGAAACGTCATTGAACACATCAGAAGTAACATGGGAGACTGGTAGTCAATCTCACTGGAGAAATATTAAGCGTTAGAGAGATAAAGTACAAGGGATTCCAAAAGAAGCAATCAACGGTGGTGCATAATATGGTGAGAGCTGTCCAATTATTTTTTTACAAATTAAATATCAAAATTTAACTAAATACGTGCCAAGAATATTTTCTAACCTTGAAATGTGTATGTAATACCAGTATCCATTTGATAACGGTGATGCATACATGCGGGGCTTATTGTGAGTGAAAGTGACCTTGGAATGGGTGTGACTCTCCAGACATTCTGAAATGGGTTGCTGGATCTGCAATAGAGCGAAAGCTGCCTGCAATTACCTCAAACGAGAAATGGTAGGTGGATTTCTTCCATAATACCACTGCCGGCCAGTGAATACACACGTACACACACTGCTCTTATTTAAAAGATAGGAGTCCTTTTTTTTTCTTGATTTGTTTTCCGTCGATCTTGTTTTCCGTGGTAGCACCAATGCTACCGACGCCAGGGAGGCAGCTCCCACACCTTGACCCTACCTATCTACCCATCAACTCATGAAACCGGGGACCAGCGGCTTTACTTCCCTTCCGAAGGAAGGCGTGATCAGAGATCAGAGCCTCAGAACATTCTGGCGGCGCCGACTGGGATTTAACCCAGGCCTGCTGGGGTGAGAGGTAATCACGCTTACCACTACACCAGCGGCGCCGCTAAGGTAATACTTGCTGAAGAGCATGTCTAAGCCAAATAGCACCAAAAAAGTGAATTTTAGACTCGACCTTTTCCGATTTGCATGAAACGCTGCATAACTGTTTGTAATGGTCAATCATTTACATTTGAGCTAAAATTCGGCCATTTTTAATTTCGCAAAAATAAAAGCTTCAAAATGGCGTTTTAGATATTTTCCAACAAATCATAGCTAAGAGAATGTCACTTTCAATCGAAATCCAATAAAATAATAGTGTTTTCAGAAAAAAATAAGAGGTAAAAAAATCATGTTATTTTGAGTAAAAAATCAAAAAAGGGAAAGGTCGATAATTTTGGAATATTTTTTCAATAAAAAGCTTCTATGAAAGTTTCGTATTGAACACTTTAAAATTAACAAAAATCATAGATATTCTAACAACTTTTGGTAAAATTTGTAAATTTTGCAAAAAAAATTACTCAAAAACAAATTTTGAAAGCCTAATAAAAAGTTGTCTGTCTTAAATTAACAAAACAAAACAAAAAACAAAAAGTTTAAAAAATTGCCCAAAGGCTGTTGTTCAATGATTTTTGTTAAGTTGTAAGTGCGCATCCAGAAAAGTTCACATATGATAGTATTTTTTTTACGAAAATTATTGAACAGGGTAATTTCATTTATTCAAGTTTTAATTTTTTTTTACCCAAAATTACTTGATTATTTTACTATTATATTAGTTTTTTTTTTGCGATATTCAAAATGGACGAAATGTAGCTCAAATGTGCACACAAGTATGCATGGTTTCATGTAAATGGGAGAAGGTCGCGTCAGACCGATTCGTCATTTGGCGTTAAGCTTCATAATGTTTATGAAATAATTTTATGAGAAAGAAGTGCAGCTTTTAAAACAAGGAAAACAATATCTCATTACATTTGTTAATCCTGGATTTCCAAAGATTATATAATGTAAATTTAGAAAGAAATAAACTTGGCAAGAAGGATTTTTAGAGGGAAAATGATGACCCATTTGTTGATTTTTTTTGTCGGGAAATTACCTTCGGTGAAATGTCCCCCTTCCCTTCTGATTCAATGGCAAAATTAACAGATTGCTTCGAAATTCGATCAACATGAATTTTTCTTAGAACAATTTTCCTTAGAGCCATGCGTCATCTGGACAAAACAATTGGATATTTTTGGTTGCCAACGAAAGTTTGTCAAAAAATGCTTTCCTTCGAAATTTATGTATGGGCCCAATATTAAGGACAATTAGGACGACATTAGGGATATTAACCTTAAATGATAATTTATAACAAAGTGGGTTCCATTACTCATAATTTTCTAGGTCTACAACAAGGAAGCAAGCTTCAACCGAATTCTTCACACGCTCATGACCATCAACCGCAGTAATCGTCTTATGAATGAATTCCCTCGCAATAGACGAGGCGAGTTTTTATGGCCCCCTCTAACTGGCTGACTGTTTGAAGAAAGCACAAAACCACACACACACACACCCTAGTATTTCATTCGAGAACCATTTAGTCACGGACGGTTGCATCTACAGATGTAATAAAAGTCTGACCCGGAGGATCAAGTCCGTGCCGAACCACCGACGATTGCGGAACCGTGGAAATCTGCTGGACCTAAGCTAAGGTTGGTATGTACAAAAAGATTTATAATTACACCTGTTCAAGTGTTTGGTTGTGCATTTTTGGCCTAGTAAATTTCTCACATCGCATTTATTTACCATGCTCTGTTCTCTCTAAAACCGCTGCGCCAACGACGGATGAGGCAACAGCCTGAGGCTGACTGTGGATTGCCCCGCCCGAAAAATACCCGACTAACAGCTACAAAGCTAAAGTGAACAGATGGCAAAGATCAATCCACGGCGATTAACTCATTGTGCATGAACGGGAGGGAGTGCGAACTGGTAATCTCATCAACCCATTTGCGTGTTTACTGAGATGCTTATCGCTCCCTTTGCACTAAAGCTGATGATCCCTTCGAACAAAACGGGGCAAGTCAGAGACGATTAACTGGTAGTCTGTCCGAGGGCAGAGCTTTGTAAAACTGTCACACGATCGCACAACATAAACAAACAATTAGCCCGGGCCCTAAAATCACACCTTTCCCGTCGGTTGACCGAAGCCAGCGAAGACGACGACGACGACAACGCGGTAAAAAGTTTATGTCGCTGTTGCATCAGAGATTTGACCGTCCGAATTTAATAATTTTTCTAACCCCCCACGCTTGGTCACGAGCACAAATCCTACCCGGCGGCCCATGGGGACCCCCGGGTGGTCAAATAGTGGTCGGTGCCATCCGATTTGGTGGGTGGGTGGAATTGAGCTTTCCGGTGTGATGTAACCGGGAGTCGTGTCCGTTGGCGAATTGGGTTAAAGTTTTTTAATTTTTAAAGATAGTGGCAGTCTTTACTGGGTTGGATTTTCAAAACGATGGAGATGAAACAAAGTCTTTGGGAACTGTTGTAAGAAATTAAAATCTATGACTAATGTTAGAAGTAATGACCAACTTCGATAAAAGCTCATTCGAAGCTGTGGCTAATTCTCAGCTCAATTCCGTAAGAAGTTATAACCATTTCGTCCCAAGTTATGGCAAATTTATTTAGAAAATTATAACCATTTTCTTTTGAAACTGTTTTCGTTTTCGATTAGCTTCAGATTTGGATTCCGATTGTTTATCTTGGGCTTGGATTATTTATTATTTGGATTTGGATTGTAAATCTGATTTTATAATCGCAGAATAACAACTACAATTTTATTCAGTAAGCGAGAAAAGACGTTAGGAGCAATTCAATAATTACGTAAGTCCTTAGGTGGGAGGTGGTGTTAGAAATTTTCTTACGTTTTCTTACATGGCAGGGTGGGGGTCTTATATATATATTAGGGTACCATATTCAATGTAAGATCTTACAAAGGAGGCAGGGGGGTTTTGTTAAATATTACTAAGTCTAATGAGGGTGAGGAGGAGCAAGGTTTGAAAATCCCAAGTGCTTACGTAATTTTTGCAATCAATCTTCTGGCAGTTAACAAAGGCATAGCCAGAAGATAGTGATTTACCACTCCCTTCTAACTAAATTTTAAAGAATTTTGAAAATCATTGAAAATTCAAGAATTTTAAGACTAAATCATGCTCCAAAATTGTAGCAAAATTTTACTAGTTCCATAATTTACATACCGATTTTAAGGTGATTCCCTGTAGCGTCCTTTTTCGTGTAACGCTTTGCAATTTCACATGTAAAAATATTAAAGTTTATGTGAATGTATGTAGCTGAAACTACTACTTGTTGTTTGCTGCAGAGAAGAAAGCAATGTCTGAAATTTTCCGATGTATAAACCTCGTAGATCTTGAGTTGTGTGCTCTTGAAATTGCGAGGTGTGATGGAAAAATGGACTCTACAAGGAAACACCTTGAGTGTCGAAAGTTTTTCAAAGTCTAAGAACTTTTGAAATACTATGGGTTAACGAATCATGAAAATTGCTCAAAAATTACCACTAAGCAAAACACTTATGAGCTAAATTGGTCATTAGGCCAAATTTTGGAAATTGAAATATTTAGCTCAGGGTCCGTTCATAAACTACTTTATGAACATGGATAGAGAAATGGCGCTAGTCTACGGACAACATAAATTTTCTAATAATTTAATAATAAAAACTGTCTACGTGTTTTACGGTCAGTCTCTATGAAATTGTTTGAAATCATGAACTTTGAAAAAAAACATAGATCCGGGCATAAAATATGTTTACTTAGTAAAAAATTGGCGCAGATTTGAAAAATAAATCAAGAATCAGGGAAAATTACCAAGACTATGGGACTTAAGATGGATTATCAAGAGAATTTCAATGGAATTATTAGGATAATTTAAAAGGAATGCTTGAGACAAATCCAGAAGTATAATGAAGAGAATTTTAAAAAAATCCATGCGAATTGTCCTGACTAAAACTCCAAGTAGTTCTGGAAAGAATTTCTAGCGATTTGCGATGAGTCCTCCAGATGCATTATAAGATGATTCCAAGGGATTTGCAAGTAGAATTCCAATATAATTCTGAGAAGAATTCCAAAGAGATTGTGAGGAGAGGCCATAAATTGCGATGAGAATTTGAAGGTAATCTGACATTAACTCCAAAATAATTCAAACAATAATTCTGTAGAAATACTGAAAAGAATCTCAAAGTTCTAAGGAGCATCCCGATTCTGAGCATAGGTTAACAGGGAATTGCGAGGAGAATTCCAAGATTCTGGCAGCATTAAAGGAAATTTCAGGAGACTTCTACAGAAATTTTGGGAAAACTCTTTGAGAATGCTTAGGAGGATCCTTAGGGAATAGTTGTAGTAGTAACGAGTGAAGGTATTTCTGATGAGAATTAAGGGATTTGTGATGATAGTTTAAAGGAGAATTTCAACAAAATTCTCGATGAACATTTCAAAAGGTCCTATCTGCTTTGATAGATTCTCTTCATGGACCACTACTATGCGAACAGATATCGCGCTATTTTTATCACATAGATTGATAAAGAGAACCTCCTTCTAGCATCCAAAACGTCAAATGCAACAGGGGAAGGTTTTACAGCTGAGTTATTAACGAAAGAGAAAGTCGATGAAGAAAATCGATCAACGCAGACAAGACCTTTCGAAATGTTTATCGAGAATTGGGATGCAAATTTCAAAGGAATTTTTAGGAGTATTCCAAGAGAATTCTGACGAAAGGCCTTCTGACAAGATCCTTAAATGGGACTTCAAAGAGAATACAAATCTCTAAATAGATCTAATGGAATTCTAAGTCGAATTCTAATTCTGAGGATAGTAGAAATGGAATGCCGAGGAAGGTTCCCAAAACAATTCTAAGGAGTATTTCAAAGAACTTCTGGGAGCAAGTCCAGGGAATTTTGAGGATAATATTTAGGGAATGCTGAACAGAATTCTTAATGAGTTTTCAGAAGAATTCAAAACTGAATTCCAAGATAATTCTGAGCAAGTCCATGGTGATTTTAAAGAGAATTCTAAAGAATCGGTCAACGAAATTTTAAGAAAAATTATGGAGGTAAATTGAAGCATTTTCTTCTTGTTCTTCTTCTTCTTCTTCTTCTTCTTCTTCTTCTTCTTCTTTTTATAAGAATTTCAAGCTTATTGCTTATCGAATATTAGATTATTGCGTGCTCTCAACTTAGTGTTCTAGATGCACTTACACAGCTATTAATTGAGAGCTTTCGATCCCCGTACCATTTTTGCATTAGAATAATTGTCTTGCAAGTACAATCATACTCTATGCCCAAGGAAGTCGTGAAATGTTTCAACCCGAAAAATTCCAAGATCGGGAATCGAACCCAGCCATCGCCAGGTCTTGCTTTGTAGCTGCGCCTTTACCAAATTAGGTAAGGGAGACCCCTTAGGGAGCCAAGAAGAGCAAGTTCTTGCAAGAATTGTTATGGAATAGAATCAGAGAGAGAACTCCATGAGTTCTGGAGAAAATTCTGTAAGTGTAAAATTTCAAGAGAATACCGGTGAGCAACCCACGAAATTAATTTGAAACAAAATCTGGGATGAGCTTAAATTTAAACTAAGTTACCCGTACACTTTATAGTTGCTGCTCCGTGATTGAAAATCACCAGCATACTTACACATAGATGCAAATGAATAGGGCTTGGGGTGAGCTAACCATAATGTATGGTCAATAGCGACACCAGCCTTACGGTCATCGAGAAGAGGAAGGTTTGGTAGTGTTTATTTGTAACCGTTGTTACTAGAGACTGAATATACCTCTGCATTCCCACGGTTTTGTTAGTGGTAGAAAAGGGTAAATTAGATCTGCATGCACTTTGAAAAGTGATGCGATCTTACATAGTAAACAAATGATGCAACCCTATCTACTCAGTAATGTAAAAAGGCCTTGGATTGAAGCCACGAGCTTCTGCTCAGTAAGCAAAAACGGTTTCCATAAGGCCAGCGAGCTTCTTAAATGACCTCCCCGAAAGCAGCCAACAATTTTTTCGAGCGCGAAACATACGTCATAATCCACCCAAAATGTCACCTTTTACGTGCCGTTCTGACCAATGTCTATCATTAGTGACTTACTACGATATCTTCTATAAGGAAAACAAACGCCACAGTGTTGATACTTCTATAGTAAAAAGGAGCTAGGAATTTATCACAATATCACAATTTTTGGCTCGGTCAATAAAAACGGTCCCCACTAGGCCACCGGGCTCCTTACATCACAAAATACCACTACGACCGATGAACCTTGAAGCTGGTTTAGGCATACGTCATATCTTGAACCGGATTATCGAGGAAATCCTGTATACCATTTTCTACGAGTATTAAATGCCTGCAAAGGGAACGCTTCTTCTTCTTATTCGCATTTCAAGCTTATTGCTTAGTACATATTAGCTTATTGCGTGCTCTCAACTTAGTGTTCTAAAAGCACTTTCACAGTTATTAATTGAGAGCTTTCGATGCCAATACCAATGTATGAATCTGTATATTGTGTGGCAAAGAACAATGATACTCTATGCCCAGGGAAGTCGAGAAAATTTCCAACCCGAAAGATTCTTTCGACCGGACCGGGAATCGAACCCGCCGCCTCCGGCTTGGTAAAACCGTGCCTTTACTGACTAGGCTATGAGGCCCCTTAAGGGCAAAGGGATACGCAAGGAGCAGTATTCTGTGTTTGTAAACTGTAGTCCTGTGGAAAACTAATAAAACTGTCAGTCGCAGCATCTTTGATACAGAACAATGGCATTTTAAAAGAATTAGAAATCGTTAATGGAATGTTATATTAGAGTATGGAATACTCTTCCCTCTCCACAGTATACAGTCTAGTAAACAATCATCCACACCACAGCCAGCTCGGTATGATTTATGTAAAAGCATACCTTCAACCATAAACAACCGAATTGTATTTATTTTGTCAAAAATCAATTCGGACGTTTCCCAGCAAGCCGTCACACCATTAGTCTTCCCAACTTCCTAAATAAAACGCGAAATTCAGTTGGATTCTTGAAAGGCATCTGACCAAACAAACCCATTTTAATTCTTCTCTTCTTCCTCGGTCGGAACACCTATTTATAGAATAGACAAGACATGAATGGCAACCAGACGGTGTGCTAGCTGGCAGTGTTTTGCTCACATGCTGTGCTGCTGACTTTCGATGATTATTGAGGAAGTGAGTGTTCGAAACAGAAAAAAAAACGACGCAACTTGCAGACAGGCAACCAGCAACTCATTAGGACCTGTTTTAATGAGTTCAATTTATGGATCAATCGCGTAGTAAATTATCACCGCTAGGAGAGAAGGTTTGGGTGTAAAATGATGGCCAGGTCAAGTTTCGGTGGTCACAAAATTTAATAAACCTCCTCAGCGATCACAAATGTGGAACACGTGGAAGGATACAACAAATTTCGCTCTGGCGAAGAAAAAATGTCGCACGCGCTTCTCTTGACGTTCACTAACCGGGTGAATGGTCGTTATTTACCCCCGCCGCGCCGGTAGGTTGAGGTAATAAAATTGCAATCACAAACTGGCATCATTCGCTCGTCGCAGTCGTAGGTAGCAACTGGTGCAAATTTAATGAAAACATCCCGGCATTCCGACGGACACGAGATATTTAAAACAGATGCAATTCTTCGTTGCAGCAAATTTACTGCTTATTGCTCGCCTTTGGTCTAATAACTGTCCGCTTTTGATGGCTGTTGTTACTGTCGGCGGGAGTCGGAAAATATGAAAATGGTTCTTTGGTGCTTGGCCCGCGCTCTTGGCTACACCCACCAGTGTAGCAGTAACGGTTGAGGAAGAATATTTTCACATTTTACTGCGGGAGGAAGCGGAAAGGAATCACGCAAAAAACGAATGTTTTTCGAAGGAATGTAGCAAACGTAGATAGAATGCATTCCCGTTCAGACGACAACCTGTCTGTTGGTTGTTTTTACAACCTCGACCTGAACTGGCGAATGCATATTTCTTCTTTAATTAAGTGATGTCCTATTTTGTAGGATCTTCTTTGAGAAGAAGTTTTCTTTGTTTGTAAAACGAATTTTAAATATTTTTTCAGGTTGTTTCGCCTGAATTTTAAAATGTAAGGCATGAAAGCAATGTTAAAACAATATAATGTGACAAATGAATATTTTACTTTTGAACTTGTGTCCGTTGTAAACTTGTATTTCATGCTCAAAAATTGGGCACATGTGAGAAATATTTCACACTGGATTACATAGAATCTTTTTGACACTGCAAACAATTAGGCAATTGAAATTCTAAGGCACATTGAAATGCTAATTGGAAAAATCTCTATGAAATGAAGATGTACTAATTAACTTAAGTATCTCCTTCATTTAAGTATCTCCTTCCAAATACATTAATATGTTGCTAAATAGGGAACTTATTTCGTCCATAACGCAGACATCGGGCGACTACGGTGGGCTGGGCACGTCGTAAGAATATCAAACGACGACCCGATGAAAACGGGGGCCTCATTGCTTAAGTCGAAACGACAAACTTTTTCATACAATGTCCATACGAAAAATGCTTCGTTTAGAATTGCGCAATGAGGCACCGGTTCTTGAAAACAACCCGACTGGAACTAGTCGAAGAGGCGCGCAGCAAGTTGGATTAACCAGGAGCCTCCGCAGACAGCGACATGCAGCCATGGGTAGAGTGGATTGGAGACGACTGCTACAGAGCTATTCCACGCCAAACGATCTTCTCCGATTTGCATAAAAGTTTGCATAATTGCATATTATGGTCAATCATTCACGTTTGAGCTGAAATTCGGCCATTTTGAATCTATCAAAACATTTCGATATTTTTCAACAAATCATAATTCCAAAACGTCATTTCCAATCGAAACTGTTTAGTGAACTTCTCGTGCATTTTTCTTGATATTGATTTAAAATACAGTAGTAGTAACCTATTATTTTGGTCCTATGCACAGATTTTGGATTTCATACTTACTAAAACTTGGCCAAATTCAGGATCTCATTACAATCAAATACATAGTCTATTATATTTGGTTCCTAAATTACAATCAGATATGGATATTAAAATAGGAAACTATGACGAAATATAAAGAAGTTCCCCACCTACATTTGTTTTATTTCTGGAGAATTTTTCATCGAACTTATTAAAGAAAAAAAATTCCAAAGAAGTGAACCTTTCCACCATTAATGTTGTGAGATAAAAAAATTCCCAAAAAAATAAGTTAATTTTTTTCAGTAGCTTCTTTATTAGTTTAGGTAGGTTAAGTAGCTGCATCCAAGGTTGCAAATACTCATTTCAGCTAAAATAATGTTTTTCGGAATAATAAAACCAAAAGATGGTATGATGGCATGTTTAACTTGTAACTTACAAGAAGAGGATACAAAGTATGCGTTTGAAACATAAAACCTGTAAATTTAGCTTTCTATGAGTCACAATCAGCGATTTTCTTATCGCTGAGTGAGTGAGTGAGTGAGTGAGTGAGTTTGTGAAAAATCGCTGATTGTGACTCTCATGAAGTGAAATAAACAGGTTTAATATGTCAAACACATTCTTTGCAACCTCTTCTTGTATCCTACCAATTCAAAATTTGATCATGGCATCTAATTATTTCATAATTTAGAAAAACATTGTTTAAGCTGAAATGAGTATTTGCAACCTTGGCTGCATCATTAAATTAGGTCTCTTAAGCAAAGAAGAGAGTGAAGGTTACATTTTATAATAACACAACAGGCAGTTGTGTTTTCCTTATCAGAAGACGATATTTTCAATAATTTACAAATACTGTTGGATTATATGTCAGCGAAGTAGGGGAGGAAAGGGTGTAAGGATCATACGGGATGATTTGACCACCCCTTTTTTCAGCTGTTTGTAGGACAACCCTAATAAAAAAATTATCATCGTCGGTTTCATGCAATACTGTCACAAGTCTAAATGAGATTTTTATGGCAAATAGTGTGAAGGTTCATTTTGAATTCCGTGAAAAATCGGTTGGATGTGCCTTCGCTACTTAAAAAAAAACCCAACATGAATTAGCATCCAAAGTTATTCAGTGGTTCGAAGCCTATCGGTTGGTTGGCAGCAGTTCAGTATTTTGTCACCACGCCGCCCTAGTGTGCAGGTGAATTTCCTTAATATGCTATATTTTGAGATCCTGGTCCTGTAGAAGATTTCTGTCTTCGACAGAGTTATTCAGTGGTTCGATGTCTTTTGATTGATGAACAATAGTTCAGAATTTTCTCACTACGCTAGTGTGCAAGTGATATTCTTGTATATGATTTATCATTAGATGCTGGCCATCTTGAAAGTAGTTGACTTTGACAATGTTGTTCAGCTGACATTGATCTTTCGGATAGTAAACAAATTAGTTCAAATTATCTCACTAGGTAGCACTAGTGTGTATGTGATCTTCAGTTAAGTGCTTAATCTCGACATCCTGGCCATCTGGGAAGTTTCTGTATTTAGGAAAGTTGTGCAGGTGAACTAATTTACACCACAGCGCCAATATACAAAATATCATGTAAAAGCCCTTTCTTATTATCATGATCATCAATAAAACTGCTAATTTTATTATATTTATAAATTAGAATTATATCACAAAAAAAAATATAAATATAAATAAATATAATTAGAATTATATCACAACGCGTCCCCACGATATATTCAGGACCCAAAGACATATTCACTTGCGCCGCGAAATAATCAGAATCCAAGAATTTCAGGGAATTCACTTGCACATTAGCGCCACGTGATGAGAAAATTCTGAACTGCTGTCCATCAGTCAAAAGATCTTGACCCACTGAATAACTTTGTCGAAGACAGATTATGACCATGATTATGATATAGCATATTCAGGAAATTCACTTGCTCAGTAGCCCCGCATAGTGATGACATTCTAAACTACTCCTCACCTACCAAAAGGCCTTGACCTTGTCAAAGGGAGTAACCTTCTATATGATCAGATCACGAGATATTCCGAGGAGGAATGGGAAACCCAATGGCCCGAGTTGAGTACTGCCAGGCTAATAAAGGATTTTGATGGGACATTTTAGTTATGTTAATCTTTGTCTATCAATTTTCGTGCAAATGTGTTGTCTTTTAAGCAACTGAATTTGAAAATTAAGTCGATTTTCCTAAAACAAGTTGAAAATAAAGCGGTTCTTATTTTGACGTAGTTGGGAAAAAATTTCATAAAATGCGACGGGATAACCTCAATCGTGCGTAATCTATTACTCGGTTGCGTGCGGTTGGGTATGTGTGATTACTTAAGCTCTTGGTTTTGTTGAGACATGACGCGTTTTGAGGGAGGCAATAGATGCCGCGATTGCGATCGAAATACAGACTCGGTACTTGACCATTTTTTTTTCCTTGATGAGTTGTCCGTCAATCTTGTTTTCCGTACTGAGTATCAATGCTACCGACGCCAGGGAGACAGCTGCCACACCTGGACGCTACCATTGCCCCATCAACTCATGGACCAACGGCTTTACTTCCCCGAAGGAAGGTGTGTTCAGAAATGTTATGCCTCAGAAAATCTCAGCGTCGCCGACGGGGAATGAACCCAGGCCCTTTGGGGTGAGAGTAAATCACGCTAACCACTACACCACGCCGCTGTTGCTTGACCAATTCGATTTAGAAAAAAGATGAATAATCCTAACTGCTTTTTGGTAGCTTCATGGCTTCGGATTGATCGTTGGTCGCAGTGGTTTGCAGTGATGTAATCGACTTGGTTGTCCAGTACCAACCGTTTTTGCTTACTCAGGATTTTCATCTTTAAAGTACTGGTTCACCGGACTTTGCATACTGAACATGGATTGCTTATCCCAAGCATCGTTCATTTGGTTCTTTGTGAGGATTTGGCTTGATCAGTGCTCATGGTCACATTGCATCTTCGTCATGTTTTATGATGCAATTGCCGTCGTCGGGTTTGGATGGTTCAACTCGATCATAAGTCATGTGTATGACGGGTGCGGCTACCTTAGACAGACGTCGGGATCAAGCCCAGGCCCAATCATAGTAAGGAGTTTTATAGTCACATTGCTAGCTCATTGTGTATTTTGTGAAACTTTTCGTCATCGTCGTTGTTGTCGTCCTGCCGGGTTTGAATGAAATTAACTCAATTCGATCATAATTGGCGTGATATGAAGGGATCGGTGGCCTTCGAGCGATCGTCTTTGCTAACTGATCAGAATAGCATAAGTTTAATTTCAGGCCCTTTCATATTCAAGATTCGTTAGTCACTTTCTTTCTTAACATGAACCCATCACTTCAACTCAGCGTACCATTTGACAAATCGAACCCTGTTGCAAACCCGAACCTTTTATCTGGTGGAAGTGCAGAGTATTTCACGACTTCCAACAAAGCGAGTATCACCACGGCAACACATTCCTACCCATGCCTTAATTGACAATTCGCAATTCGAATGTGGTCGGCACTGGTATTGCCTATTATAAAGTTTGGGATGACTAGTTTTTTACGCTTTGAGGGTGTATGCTAATCCCAACCATATGTTGGTTCTCCGTGTAATTACTGGTGATCTGGCAATAACGGAGTAGGGCGGTCATCATGCTCATGCTCATAACTTAACCAATTTAAGATATTCTACATCGAGTGTAGGTAGTTCTACGCCGCTTTGGAATTTTGATGATTCTACACCATTTTGGAGTTTTGGAGGCTCATTTTGGCGTTAATATATGTGGTCTTTTGCGATTTTGGCGAATTGAGTTCATTTTTTAGCATTTATAAAGCCGTTTTCCGAGGTGATGTTATTTTGGCTAAAATGCCATTTTTAGCGTTTTTAAGACCAATTTGACGTTCCAAGCTTTATATTGATCATTTAACTTTCAGTGCGTTTATCGTTTCATGGGCATTGAAGCGTTGTGATGGCTTCTTTACTATATTCAGACCATTTTCTCGCTTCAAGACCATTTTGGATTTTTGATCAAACGTCTTATGCGATAAGTTCAGAGGACTTAAGGGTCAAATACAGAGACCTAGGGAGTCCAGTAGGAAGACCATGGGTCTTATTGGGTAAATTTAGAAATCTTTGGAAGCGTACTAGACATCGTTAGGGACAAGTTCCGAGGTCTTGATGTATAAATCGTAATACTAATGAGTTAATCCCGTACATTTTTGCTATACCATAGAAAAATTACACATGCTATGGAACAGTTGTTTATTTGTTCTATACGATTCATAAGCAACGATGTTAGATAGAAAAAAAGAAGTAGAAGAAAACGTCACAATTGCTTATTGTTTTCCCGGCGATTGTCTTTCGGATTTGAGGCCAAACTTTTCCAACATTCCGCAATTTATTAAAACAATGAACATATTTGTCCGTTGGGCCGTCGAAATGCGATACACGTTCGACTATGATGCTTTCGAAACCATCAACAAGTGCGGGGACGGTGCGCTCTGTGCCACGTGCTGAAATTTGCATTTTCTCCATGGGCACACGCCTAAGATTTGAAGTATTAGATTGCGGCATTCGGGAGAGGTTCAACGGCAATTGGTAATATCTATTAATTCATAACACGGAAAGCCGTTGTTGAGCATCTATCTGTCGGAATGTATAATCACCTACCCGGTACAAATGACCCATAAATTACGGCCAAAGGTCTCCTGCGTCGGACGGGACTGTCAGACGCTTCCGCGTGGTTCAGCAGATCAACCTGAAAAGAGACTCGACAAATTGAGCTCCATTCAAGCTTCGCACTCGGAACGTGTGGATCGCGCTCTAAAGATCCCGATCCCATCAGCTTCCGTATGAATGGGATCGTTCTAAGCTTAGAATTTATGTTTATTTATCTTCTGCCTCCTCTGCTCGGTAGAACACCCAGACCAGACAATAGAACGTTCTTCTTCGTCTTTCACCTCTGAATTGAACCCAGGTTGGACCATTGAAAAAAGCGTTAATTTCCAATTCAAATCATCCTTGGCTATTTGTATACGCTTGAACGGTTGATAATTGCCCCGGTCCGGTCCCATCTTGGCGGTTGGTGGTTACTGTCATCAATAAAAAAAAAATGCTACTTTTCTAGGCGTAAAATTCGTTTATGCCGCCGATGAGAGTCGTTCTTTTGCCACGGGCCTCTTCTCTGCTCTTTCTTCCTATGTAATTATTATCGCATTTACTTTTACTCGCGGCGTATTGTCGATCTGCTGCAAGAGAAGGTGTACGGTTGGATATGCTAAAATGCTTAAAAAATTATAAGGGACCGTATATGTATTTACATCGTGGATCGGTTTTCATGTGTGGGACTTGGTTGTTTGGTTGAATAATGTGTGTCGTAGATTTTTTTTGCGGCCCGCAGATATGACTGCGATAGGGTTGCCAGCGATTGTCTACCTCAATTTGCAACGACCGTGATTTGCAACTACTGAGCATGAATTCGGATCTTACCAAAGGTAGAATAAGATCCGATCTAGATCAACGAAGAGGTCAGGTAACCAGTACAAAAGTGGAGTTATGCGTACACATCTAAATTTACATTATAAATTATTTGATTTGACATCATCTACGAATTAATTTGCGATTTAATCTGTACTCTTGTACGATAGAAAAATCATTCATCATCGTACATTGTTTATATTGGATTATACTATAAACGAATATAAAATCGGTGTCATTGACACCAGCTGGCAGCCCTATCCCGGGTGGAACAATTATTGTGCTTCTTTCCGGGACTAGGTGTGCCCCGGCAGCGAAACTGCGACGTCGTAGGGTAATGCCTCATTGAAGATTATTAAAATCAACTATAGGAACTCTGTGCTTTCAAGTCAGGCTTCTCCACATCGACATCAACAGCAACAGCAGCAACAACGGTGTGAATTAACTACCAACCACCTCCATATGCCAATAAAATGTGTATATTTTGGTAAGCCGAACTGGCAATTACCTATCTGAATGTAGCTAGACCAAGCTGTGCGAGCGAGAGGGCATGCGCAGTGAGCGATCGCGTAATTTTTGCTTTCCTATAAGGTTGGGGAAGGTTCCTTCGGGCCTGTCTGTCTGCAGTCAGTGAGTGTGATCACCTGGATCACGCAAACTTGAAGTGTGGTGTAACGTTTAACGAAACATGCCTAGGTTATTATCGATTTAATGGGATTGCGTTTTGTAAACGTCAGGCTGCTGTTTGTTTCCAGTCAGTTTTTTTTTTCTTTCTTTTCTTTATTCCACCAGGCGATGAAAGGTCTATGATACGTGACGGAGGTTACGGTTGTGCTTTTTCTAATGCTTATGAATGCGTTTTATGTGATTAGTGTAGTTCCTTAATAATCAAAATGCTAACTTGCTTCCATAATAGCTTTTAGTTGCGGAAAACGCAAATATGTGGGCTGTAGAGCCAACATAGATGGGCACACCTAGTTTACTTGTTGATGCTCTTCAATATTCGAATTTAATATTCGCAGACAACCGAGATACATACATGAACGTATATACCGACAAACAAATCCGTATATACTTGCAAGAAATAGATTTTATAAGTGCAACTTGAAATTTGAATTATGTTCGATTTTATCGAACTTATTACTATTTGATTTACCCAATATTGAGTTAGTTTTAACGGCCGTGTAGTCAGCCTAGGAAAATGTCTTTCTTCAAAGTTAACCTCTAAACCATTATCATCAGCTCAACTCAACTCATACTCTACTTATGAACCGAAGGAAATGATTTCTGCACTTTTTAGCCATCAGATGTCACTACTGTTGTTTGTGGTGACATCTATCGAGAATTACGCATACACTGGTATCCGTTAGTTGTTAACAGAGGACAGTGCAATCACTAAAAAGTCAGTTTTTTCAACCGAAAGTCACTATTTCTTAAAATTTAGTCACTAAAGTCACTTTTTTTTTCGACCAATATTGTAAAGAATTTACCTTTAAAAAATCAAATTAAATCACAGCTTGATTTGGTAACAAATTTGTGTTTTAAAGGTTCATTAAAAATCAGCGTGTAAAGTCCGACAAAGAAGAGATTTTTTGATATTTATAATTTTTTATATAAGATATTTTGATTTTATTTCATTATTTTATTATTATCTGTTCTAGACATTCAATGGACTTAAATGGATTATAATCTTCCAAATATATCCAGACCAGATTACAAAATTTCTATTTGTTTTCCCTTATCATAGTCATAGACAGGTTTTGAAAAAAAAATCTGGTCCTAATATCCTGTCTTTTTTACTTTGTGATTTTGAAAGTTTTCCAAGCCTTAGATATTTAGAAAAATTGTCTAGGGAAATTTACATGCTTTAGAATTTTTTTTCAAAAACTAGAGTTTTGAAAAATCTGTGAAGCTCGGTAGCTTTAGTATTCGTCCAAACATCTCCAAGACCAGATCTTAGAAAGTAAATCTATGTCTAAGATCATAAAATGTTATTTACGTTTCAGAAGCATTTAAATTTTTCAAAGACTGTGAACTTACATTATATATATATTCAAAATATGATAATTATTCCAGGCCGCACAATTTTCTTAACTTTGTTTGTTTTAGAGACCTTGAATTTTTAAGTTCCAGCAATGAGTTTATCCTGGAATATTTATTTTTTTTTCTTCAATTTAATAACAAGGGACGAATAAATTGTTTTCGTATTAAAAAATATTTAGTGATAAATTAATAATAACAAAATATTTTTTGTAGTTTTAGGATAAAGCGCACATCAAAAGAAGATTTAAAAAAGGGCTAGATTTGTTTTGCCCCTTCAATATTTCGTAATTTTTGTATAATATACCAAAAATCAGCCATAATTAAACAAATAATTATTTTTTAAGATCAAATTTAGCAAATTTAAAGTTTCCATTGTGATTTTTCTAAAATTTTACGAAGTAGGCCACAGTCAACGAAATATTGGAATATTTTTTGCTGATAAATAAATGTCACTATTAGTCCCTTTTTTTAGTTTTGAAGTCATTATTAGGTCACTATTTTCGTCATTTTAGTCACTAGGTACGCAGGTATCCGGATTAGACTGGCCCACGAAAATAAAAGTTTTGCCACGGGCCAACCCAAAGATGTATGCCTTTAGGTGAGAAAACCATTATTCGAAAGTTTCAGCTCATTTGATCCTTAGATAAGCTGGCGCTTTTAGTTTGAACTTTGTATGGGGCATTCGGATAAAATACATGACAAAATGACACTCCTAGACTCTATCAATCATAAAAAAGTTTCCTTATTCCCGATTTGACTCAGATTTTCAAAACTTGTAGTTCAGTTTATGAGTAACAACTTTACTGAAGATTGCGTAAGCGCCAGCCGTAACTTCAAAAAGGGCTGAAACATTCAGAGAGTGCTTATCTCACCAACTGACACGAGTCTGGATGTTGGCCTGTGTAATCTAGTTGATACGTTGCATAAGCTGCCTGTTGTAATAAACGAGCAGAATGTACATAATTAATCAACATCTCCGTAATACTAACTTGAATCATGATGCTGTCTTCGGCAAAGTTGTTCCTTATAGTTTAAGCTACGTGCTGAAATTCTGAGCTTAATCGAGTTTGCTGAACCAATTCTATGCACGAAAGAGTGATGGAATATTATTTCTCCATACATTTTAACCAATATCCCCATATAAATTTTAAATCAAAAGCGCCAGCTCGTGTTACATCCGAATGAGCTAACATTTTCAGAGAATGGTTTGCTCATCAAATGGCACAAATCTAGGGGTTGACCCGTTGAAAAAAAATGATAAAAGATTTCCCCCATATAAATGTGGGCCAGTCTAATCCGGATACGCATCATGGAAAAACCGAGGGGGACGAAAGTAATCTGTTCTACATTTCTTTTAACGAATTATCGAGCATTATGATATTATTTTTAGAGTGTAGCGCGATGTGAACTGTCACTTTCTGAGCACCTGCTTTTGTGATTGTTTCAAACCCTTCAAGATTCAAGTTCCAACTCTGAAAGCAACGAAAATATCTGCAAGGAGGGTTGGTGTCCTCATTGACTACCGGCATTGAAGGCCAAATGTGACCAAACCATAGATGCCGTGTCGGTGCTTATGTTCACCGGATGCCAGGGTTGTCCAAATCGTATTCCGTGATCTCGAAGCGAGTATACCCAGGGCAAAGATGAATACAGTTCTTGTTTTTTTTTAATATATCTAGAAGACTTCCTTTACATGATGGTTATGTTGGTTTGTGTTGGCATGGCTTGAATTCCTAGCTATCATCGAGAGAAGTCATTGTTTACAAAAGCTGTTACGCGCTACTTCCAGCTCTATCCATAGATTTGTTTTAGAACAAAGATTTTCGAGCTCGACCAACAATACAGAAGGGCGGATCAAACAAATTGTAAGGACCTTTTCTCGCATACCGAAGCTCACCTAACCAATCGAATAGCAAAAAATTTCCCCTACCTGATGGTGTTGTTGGACTGGCAAGGCAAGCTTCGATTCACGAGGAAAGAACATTAAAAGTTTGATTACAAAAGCTTGTTCGTCTTTTTGTATTGTTGGTCGAGATTTCGCGATGTTCGTTTCTTATAAAGAAACGGGTGTCACCGTTACTTGTCATGATAATTATAGAGATGTGATCCGATAACAGAGATGTGAACGATACAAACAGATATTATCCATTTTTAGAGATTTAAGCTCGATTATATCGGATATAATCGATAAAATGGATTTGTTCGTCTATGAATCGATTCATCGAGCTTTAGAGTTAGTTTTTGCAACATTTGATAAAATCTGAGACTTGCGTCCCCCTCGGGAAAAACTCATTCAATGATTCTGTTAGATGATTAAACGTAACTTTTGTGCGGACGATATCAGTTATTTTATTTATTTTCTTGAATCGTTCAACAATAGAAGAAAAATAGAAGCAGCAGCTGTTTTCAGACATGGAAAATCATTTACATTCATTTCGTGCATTCATTGCATGCATTTTCCACAAACTTTTTTCATCAAAATAATTTCGTAAAATAATGTACAAAGGTCTTGTAGGTTGCTCTTTAAAGATACCCCGCAATTGGGCGGGCTAAAATTTGCTTATTTAATGTCAAAACATTGCTCTACTAACGCTTTAAATTTCACAAAACTCCATACATCAAACAACTGCCAATCGCCAAGACATGCTTGAACTCCTTGACGAATCACACTGATCGCGTACGACAATGCCCTGAAATAGGCTTGGAAGGGGCATCCTTCCCTCAACTGCGCTATTTACAGAGTAACGTCCAAGAATCTCTGGCTCTACGAAATGCAGAACTCAATTCTCAGCTCGTAGATCTTGATGCGGAAATTGACGAAGCAGGTCATCTTCGTTGGAGCGGCCGGCGTGCGCAGTAACGTTGGATATTTAACTGGTGATACAATATCTGTATATCGAAAAAGGTTTTATTAATTATGATTTACAACTTTTATAAGATTTGTAAATCTGATATTCAGGTCTAAATATTTTAAACATTGATTGTTGAAGAGTTTAGGCAAAGTGTTGAAGTTCATATAATGTTTTTAAAAGGGTATATCATTACAAGCCTGAGATATTTGTTTATCTAAAAAACAACCTAACCTAAATTATAAAAAAATATGTAGTCGAAGATGCTAATCTCAAATGACAGCCTAAAGGGGTAATTTTTATACGATAGATGAGGAGATGAAAGTATAGAGTTGATAGTTCTGTTAGAGTAAGGCAGTGTGAAAATTGTATATAGAGAGTAGAAAGCGAGCAAGGACAACTTTAGGAAGGTACAAATCTGTTAGATCATCTCTCTTTACCAAACTCCCCCGTTGGAGAGGGATGGTGAGGGGTATTTCCAAGTAATACAAAACAAATAGTTAAAAAAGATTCTGATAACTAAAAAACAATTTTATTTACGACGGATTTCAATGATTGAAGGCTAAAGATGCTTTTCTAGTCAAGTTCTGTTTTTTTTTACCATCAAAAGTTACACAAAAAATAAACCGGTTAAAATAGTAAAGTACCATTAAATACAGATTTGTTTAAACCTTCAATACCGATAAGGTTGAGAACAGCCTAGAAAAGCTGATTCAAGCTGCAGAACGCGAAAGACAAATAATCGACTGCGTCGCGGGTGACTTTCCTGTAGTGATTTTGAGCGATTTCCACATTTTGGCAACCAATTGCACGAAACGAAGTATCTAGAAATTGCCCTAAGGAAGGAAAATCACCCGCGAGCATGAAGTAAAGAACGTGTCCGGAACGAATGACGGATCTGATCTTCGCCTCGACAAGTGCACAGGAACAAGGACTTTAGGGAATATCCGAAATATTCAGATAACTTTCAAAAGCTATTGGGAAGTTCAGATCTTTGGGAAAGTTTAAAGTAATTTTCGAGAACTTCAGGACAGTTCCATGAACTTCAAGAAAATTTCGTGAACTTGGGTGGAGATCAGAGATCTGCTTAACAGTTCCATTAACTTCAAGAAAATTTCAGAAATTTTACTAGGACCTCAAGCTCCAGAAAGTTTCCAAGTATGTATGATGATTTTTAGGTATCGTTCTCAGAACTTCAAGTCAAAAAATTGTGGAAACTTAAGGGAAATTGCGAAAATTTCAGGGAATTTTTGAGAACTTAAGAGACGTTTGATTAACTTAAAAAACAACTGCAGGAACTTTATTTTACAGATGTTCAAAGAAGTTAAGATTCCCATGAATGTCAAGAAAATGGTGGGAACCTTAATAAAGTTCCGAGAACTTAGTTAAAATTTCAAAAACTTTATGTAAGTTCCATTAACAACAGTAAAGGGCGGAAACCTTCAAGAAGTTCCGATAATTTCATGGAAATTCCAAAAATATAAAGGAAGTTCCGAAAACTTTTGGGGAGTTCCTAGATTTCCAAGCACGTCCAGAGTTACAGGGAAGTTTTAAGATCTATTAGGTTAGTTTCAGATAACTTCAGAGCAGTTCCGTAGATTTCAGAAACATTTCGAGAACTTCATAGATAATCAAAGAATTTCAAGGCGGTTCAATTAAGAGAGAATCCATTAAGTACGTCTCGCTCTAAAGTGGGATAGGGCTTACAAATATGTGACAAGCAATGCATTATTTATTGAGACATTTCAAAGACGACATTTTGTAAATTTTACAAGATAAAAAATTGCCGAATTTTAGCAAAAATGTAAATCATTGCCCAACACAAAACAATTATGCAATGTTTCATGCAAATCGGAGAAGGTCGAGTTATTCCGATTCTTCATTTGGCATGCTTTAACGTTTGTAGGTAGAAGTTCCGAAAAATTAAAGGAAATAGCTAGCATTTCGCGGAGGTTAGATAGACAGACTGCGGAAAAGTAGGGGAAGCTCGAAGAACTTCTGTGAAATTCGGGCACTTTAGGGAAGCTTCGCGAACATCAAAATTTGATGAAAATTGAAGAAATTTTTAAAAAGTTCTAAGAAGCTCAGAAAAGCTAGGTCAGTGGTTCCCAACCTTTTCAGCTCCGCAAACTCCTTTGTGAACAATTGGGTGTTCCGCAGCTTCCTGGAAAGTACCTTGTATAAATTACGCTGAGATGAATAAAAACCATTCATTTGATTTGTTAGTTATTCGTTTTATTTCAAAATACTATGTTAACAACAGTCAACAACTTGTTCAGTGCGATTGTTGTAGATCGCAAATCTAGCTACGATGCTGCGTTTGTGATCATGCTAATTTCATATCTTTGTCAACGTTCAATCTGTTTCTTGTAATGGTTTTAATGTGGAGAAGAGTTGAAAATCCGCTCTCGTATGTACGTACAAAGATGCAAATGGGACAAGGATCTTCAATGTCTGCTAGGATACTTCGGGACACGACATGGCACGCCAGACCCACTGGTTCAAATCTTTTTCAAGGAACAAATCTCGAGATGAGGAATCATTTCTCAGGTCCAAATATTCATCCTGTGTTTCATCAAGACTTCCACATCCATTGAGGTAGAAAACGCATTGCAGACTGCATCAGCATCTTCTTGTATCAGCTCAGGGACACACAGCTCGCATTGATAATCCAGTGAATGAAAGTGAGCAATAATTTCTGATTAAAGATCCGAATTTAGCTCGTTCGCTCTTTTGTCAGTCATACTTCAGAGTCTATGGAACATGGCAACATTTCCAATACTAACCTTTCGGAGCCAGTTTTGCTTGAATGCTTGAAGATCGTCTTGAAAGTGAATTAGATGGGTTTGCTAGCCCTCTGAGATGAACTAGCCATCGGCTAAAAATCTCATTAATAAAGTATTGAAAAAAAAGTTTACTTGCCCCGTAGTTTCAGGTCTAGCGAATTTTGATAGCATAGCATAGCATAAACCAGGTTGCACAATGTCGTAGGTGGTACGAGCTCCAAACTGTTGTTAAGAAGGAGACCCACCGTCATCCGTTGCTGTTAGATATTAATTTGTGATTAATTACTACCTCTTAGATAAAGGATGTGTCTCCCTCCAACAGACCAGAGCTGTCCTGGCAACGTCTTTGCATCTGGTGGGGAAGTGGGAGGAATGTTAGTCCGACACTTACTTAAGAAAGATGCAGAGACCTCTGCGACCCCTCATAACTGTCACGGGAAGGGCGGAATTTTATTAGTCCAGCGAATTGTGAGCATGAGCATGAGCATGATTGACCGCCCACGGTTGCTACTCTGTTATTGCCAGACCAGCTGTCATTACACAGAGAACCAATAGACGATGCTTGGGACTAGCAATCATCCTCAATGTGTAAAAACTGGTGATCTCAAACTAGGCAATACCAGCACCGGCCGCGCCCGAACACAGGTCATATAACGCGAAGGAGCTTGGGATTGAACCCACGATCTTCTGCTCAGTAAGCAAAAACGTTTACCACTAGGCAGACGAGCTCCTTTTTAATCATCGAGTTGCTGTTATTACCATGTAGTCAAGTTAACAAATAAAACGATTGACGAATCTTGAATGTGGATGGGCTTGAGATTAGACTCATGATGTTCTGCTCAGTAAGCAAAACCGGTTGCTCTTCACCAAGTCCACCGAGCCCCTCATTATAGCGTTACTCAAGTTTTTATGACTATTCAGACCAGGCACCGACGACAACGAAAAGTTTTACTAAATACACGATAAACAAGCGATCTAACCATACATTTTTAATATGGAAGGAAGGACCGCGTTTTTATTCTCAGTAAGCAAGCCACTGCAACCGACGATCTTTGAAATCCTTAAACTAAAAGCTATGAAAGAGGCTTTCATTAAGATCCATTTTCACGCGACGTTAAATGTTTCGATTTTCTCTTTACGCATGGTTCAGGTAATCATAACAAGCTATGACCGACGTGACGATTTTTTAAGACCTGGTTGAACAAGCTATTCAAATGAAATTGCGTTCTCGAATTTTACTTGGCATGGTGGTTAATTTTAAATATACTAACGGTACTGCCTACGACTACGACGGCAATTACGACAGCGACTACGACGGCGCCTACGACAACGACAACAGCGAATTTGTAACTTACCATTTGTCTAGGATAAACACCTTTGCCCGGCACCTCCACTGGTTCTTCGTGTCCGCTACCTGTCACTGTTTGCAAAATATCCAATAGCAATTAACTTTGTTGAAATACTTCCTAAATTGCCATGGTCATCTAGGAGGAGGGTCGCATCTAGTGCTTTCCCCAGGAACCGTTCACGGCCACCAACTACTGCCCGTCCAGTCTTAGGCGTATCCAGCGAGGCATCCTTCAGATTACTTACAATCTCCGACACTCAATGCAAATCGCAGGCACACTTACGCTAGTTACAAAAAAAAAACACACCCGTGCAAGAAACGGATCAAATAAACGTCACTCTCGCGAAAGAACACCCGTCGTCGTCGAACGGCAAAAAAAAGGAATCGGTGAGCAATTTTGTGATACGGATTTCCAAAATCAACCGGGAATGCACGAATTTCACCACACCCAACTACGAAACACGTTCAGAAGCACTTTTGGTACACTTTCGTTCGAAAACAATTATTTATTTTTTTTTTCAAAAATAGTTGCAAGTGAACCAACATTATCACCTGGTAAATAAACTAAGATTAAAATTATCGCTCTTTGTTAGTCCAGCGAATTGTGATGCACAAAAATTTATTGAACAAGCGAGACGCTTATGCTAACTTTCCACACTAAAATTAGCAATGAAATCATTTTTCCCTTGAACTTCCAAGAACTATCCTGATGAATGTGGGCGTCTTAATGGAATACCTGTATAAAGAGAGAGAAGAATTAGTAATTTCCACTTAGTTCCACTACCTTATTTACTTATCCTTGACAGATACGCGTATTTCGTCTACAATGTGCAGACTTCTTCAGTGTATTGTACTAATACTCGACTCACTAATACTAATACACTACTTGTACTAATACTCGAATATTGCGTACTCAGTCGAGTATTAGTACAAGAAACTGAAGAAGTCTGCACATTGTGGACGAAATACGCGTATCTGTCAAGGAAATAAGGTAGTGGAACTAAGTGGAAATTACCAATCCTTCTCTCTCTTTATTCCAAGAACATTTCGATTTCAGCCTTCAATTCAAAAGCACGGTTGAGAACATTGCCTTTGGACAACCAGCGCACAACAGTGTCGAAAAGAAGAACCACGTGATCTGAATTAAGTTGCTTGTAGAGTTCTTTGAATAAACGAGTGTTCAGAGCTCCAGATTTGACATAGTTAACAATTTTGATGACATAATCAAGTACTTTTAAAATTAGTTTCGGCAGAGTCTTGCTCTTAATGAAAAGGGCATATCCCTGTGGCGTATAGAGCAAGCTCTATAATCTCTTTCTGAAATCTTGATTTGATACCAAGCATTCCTAGAGCGCCATCGGTATTAACTCCACTTACTTTTTCCCACTGTAAGCCACCCGATTCAAAAAAGGTTTTGATTTTAGCCATGATATTGTCACTTTTGGCCAGACTTTCGGGATTTTTGAAGAATTTTAAAGGTTAGTTTCGATAAATTCAGGACATCTCCATAAATTTCAGGAAATTTTCGAGAATCTTCCGAGAATTTCAGGGAAGTCCAGAGAGCTCCTGAGAAGTTTTGGAAAATTATTTTGGGAACTTTACGGAAATCCAGTCATTTTCAGGGAAATATATAGATGTTTTTGAATGTTGCGTAAAACGGGGTCGAATTGTCCATTGTTCATTGACTTTTCTCATTCTTTTTGTTCAGATGTAATACTTTTGAGGTCGAAAAATGTTGAAATAGGATGCATTCTTACGCCCTGAACAATATGGCACTTGAAGAAAAATAATGGAAAATATGAGTGATCAAATACTGATTACAGTTTCATCATCGCCAACGTTTCTAGCTAGGATTTGGAATCTTTATCAGAGCTATTTTAAGTGTTAGATCGTATGGCTGTTTGCGCTCAGCGAAAAACGGTACAACTTTATATCCCCTGAAGAAGATCAAGTCTAAAGACCGAAACATTGGAGAGATTTTATCCACCATAAAACTGGAAAGTCAAAATATAGTATTTTTAAATTTTATGATTTCAGTGAAGTTTTACCCGTAACCTCTAGTCCACAAATGGCCGCCACGTAGGCTATACATGCACTTCCACTTCGAATTTTCAATTACACAAATCTCGGAAATCAGTACTCCATTTCATTTGAAATTGCTATTTCATGTATGCTGCAGTAGACTGATGCAAAATTTGAAATTTTCGCTCCACAGTGCTCAAATTGGGTCTTGATTAGCCTCCCAAAATCTGAACTCATTTAGTAAGAAACTGACTTGGCACAAACCATTTGAAGTATAAGTGGAAATTACTATGGGGAAAACATAATTTCGGTTCATATCAATCTAAAAATTCACCAGTTCACGCTATTTTAGAAAATGATAGCTGCGCTTGTTAAATATTTTCTCAGCTACAACTTTGTTCAAGAGTACTTTTCGATCAAATTTAAGGAACAAAAATGATTAATGATTCAAGTTAATGATGTCTTATGATTATGCTCAATCAACTCAAGACCAACAATTGAAATGGCCTTAACTCCATTTTGTAAACAAACCTTGTGAGGCCATTTTCTCGCGAACCGAAACATTCATTCGCAAACCTAAACCACAATCGGGTAGAGGAGAATTTCCCCTGCCTGTTCATTATGTTGGTTTGCCTTTGCGGACTTCGGTTCGCGAGAAAATGGCCTTACAAGGTTTGTTTACAAAATGGAGTTAAGGCCATTTCAATTGTTGGCCTTGAACTGTTCAGCAGGCAACATTGGTGTTTATGACGCGTATAATAGAGGATAAAAATCATGGCTACTACACGCAGGCAAAAGAACGTAAGAATTCCATAGGAAACACTTATGAATTTTAGCCACAAGAAATCAGTATGAATTTCATTGATTTGCCTAATGAAAAATAATATTGACAAAAAAATAATAAATCGGAGCAGACTGCAACCGAACCATGAACGTTGAGATTACAGAGCTCGTGTATTGACCACTCGTCTTTCAACGCTTAAGAAAATGGATTGGCTAAAGGCGTGTAAGAGCTACGTTATGTTAGATGAAAATCTTTCATAAGTCGCACTTATGAAATTGATATTTGTCGTTCATAAGTCGAGTCTTATGAAATTCTTAAGTCTATTTGTCTATTAGTGTATGTCACACTTGCCATAAGATCTTTTAAACAATTAATAACTATTTAATTTGACGCTTGGCTGAAAAACGCAAAGTTGTAGCTAATTAAAATTACCATAAGAATAGCAATAGAATTTGTTAACACTAAAATATGGAAAAATGCTAGAAGACAATGAACAAAAAGTTTTGTTTTACCACTTAAACTTAAAGTTTCGAAGTGGTTACGAGAATAAGGATGTCACAGCGAATCACCTTAATTGTTATAAATTTACCATGGCAGCATGATAAACTCGACAGTGAGCATGCATAAGGGCCTATACGCGATGATCGATTCTCTTCGTCGATTGTCTCTTTTGTTAATAACTCGCTAGATTTAACGTTTCTCGGTGCGTTTGATGTTGCTTTTGATAGCCAATACAACCTGTTAATACTCTGCATTGAACAAATTCTAGAAAATTGTTTCGCTTAGCTGTAGCAATGCAAAGAGAAAATCGATGAAGAGAATCGATCATCGCGTATTGGCCCTTATGCATGCTCACTGTCGAACTACTCAAACAAAAACAACATGACTTCAACAAAACTCAATTAACTTAACCGACTTTTTTGCAGCGTCAGATATTCGACGTATAATCCCTATATTAATTCATCAAGTCATATTAAGCTGAAGTCGACCAAAGGATGTTCCGATTAACGGGGATTAACTGTAACATGTTTACAGGGCACTAATTGTGTACGTTTATTGCACCCAAACCATATCCTTTGCGAGCAATGATTGTTATTTTGATTGACAGTAATAAATTACAGGCCAACAGCTGAAATGCCACTTAAAAAAGCAGAACGTAATTTGATTACATAGCACAGAAATTTTAAAAACCCCAACAACAGTGAAAACACAAGTAATTATTCCGCATTTCCTCCCCAGTTCTTGGTTGAATGATCTTCCCATACTCACATGTCTGGTTAATACTCCTCGACATGAATCCTCCACGGCAGCATCCAGAGTGGTCCACGTATGAATGAACGGTTACAAACACATACACACTAAGCTCTCGAGATGATTGATGTACAGACGGAATTTTCTTTTTCTTCACGATTTTCCGGCACCTTGTAATGCTTCCCGGCGCGAACACACTTTTCTCGGCTTCACTTTCGACTGACTTCTTGCCGGGAATAATACTATCAACAACTATGCAACAAACAATTTACAACCGGCGGCGGCAGCACAAGAACTCACATTCCCCACGTGTATAAATCACTCGTCGCGCGCGCACGATCGTTAACCTAAAAAAGAAACGGCTTCTTCTTCCTCCAACAAATGCACTCACTACATTTTTGCCCGCATCCGGGACACACTGCACTTTCTGCGCGATTGTTGGAAAACACTAGCAAATTGAACACGGGTAGCACCTCAGTAGGCGTAGGATTTCCACGCCTATCCCCTTTCAGCTAGCTTCTTTTGCTTCAGTGTAAAAATAACACCGGAATTCACTTGAAAACACCACCGTCGTCTCGAACTGCGCGGTTAGGACGAAAGAGGCAACAAACATCAACACTCGGCACTTGACGATCCTCTCAAGGATGTAAGAAAATGCGTTTCGATTGCTTTCAATTACTAATAAAATTCAATTATACACTGAAACGAACCGGCACCGCGAAAACATATCGTCCCACCGCCCATACAGGAGATAATCACTCGATGACGTTAGAATTTTCACGATCAATCACTAACCAGCCGGCAGACGATCGCACCAAAGCCGTTGGCCGTATGTTTCTGAAATGTTTTCCTTCTATCTCCGGGTAAAATTAGAATTTCGAAACACTTCACAATCATAACAGAGGCCTCCGTCCTGAGAGCTGAAACAGAAACAAAAACGGTCAAACGTAGATTTTACACCAATACATGAATCGGTCGATTACTGATCAATTTCAATAATTATTACACGTGAGCAAGACGCAATTAATTGCCGCACATCACACCAATTTCGAAGGGATTGGAAACATTTGCACCCATCAGCATTTTGGCTCATCTTCCACCAAATAGCAGCCCGCTAAAGAAAAATCGCGTGCGCCCTGCTCCGATGAATAATGATCTTCGATCCATCACGGCTCATTAACACATTAACCCGATCGAAGACGGTGGGCAGTGGGCGGACACTTTGAATACCACGAATCCGAAAAAAAAAATAAAACAAACAATTTACCATGAAAGAAAAAGCTACTTCACACTGCCCTACTGCACTAGGTAGCGCCACCGCCGCCGCCGCCACCGCCACTAGAAACGTCGAATTCTAGTCTCAATCGAATCGTTTTGCGCGTCATATCCTACTGTAGCATTCGGAAAAGTTTCGTACTGTTCAGAACCGCGGAAATCGACGTATGCGGAACTTGGCAGAGCGCGCTAAAGGAACGTCCAAAATGCGACTGAACCGGCCGGGAGGAAAACTGTCTCTCAAAATTGTACTCGGAAAATCCATCGGTGCACTGATGGCAAGGAATCTACAGACTGGGCGGGAAGTGCGGGGCGGAGGGTGAACAGGGGTAGACAACCCAGAATATTTTCGAACCGCACACACTTGGTCCGGCATGGCATATGATGGCGGCGGGAAGGTAAACCGGCAACGGCGACGACGACGACGACGACCACAACCAGCAGTGAGAGTAAGGCCGAAATGTATATTTATAAATTTTCTGTTACGCCAACGAGAACGGAGGCGAAAAAAGTTGAAGAAAATGAGGGAAAATCTGTGTTGAAAGTGACACATGTGCCGCACACAATACAAAGATTAACAGTGTTAATATTAGAATAGAACACCCGCCTATATATGATGATCGCAGTTGGCTCGGTAGCGAACGTCATATGACACGTGTATTAGCGGGGTAAATGTAAACAAAAGAAAACGTGTGCGATACGCACTCGAGCTGCGATGGTAAATTTGTAATTCACTCGCGGGTTTTAGAACCCTATTGAAATTGAACGAGATCAAACACATACAAACAAACGTGTGCGGATGAGTGAGAAAAACGGAAAAATGTGTGATATTGTTCGTGCAATCAGCTGTCGTAAATAAGAGCTTCTGTGCATGTTTTGGGTGGAATGCTTTCATCGCTTGGATGCAACTGTTCATCCTGTCAATGATCCATTCACATATTTTCTCAACCAAAAAAATATAAAAATGTTCGTTTTGAGAAAAAGAAAGGGAAAAATGAGTTCACTTTGACTTTTATTTATTTTTCGGTTCGCCGTGCGGAATGACCTCAACACGATATGACACCCGTCTGTATCTCTTGATCATCACTACGTTTAGCAAAAATGTAGAAAAATATGCCATCTGCCAAATGCAAAACCGGCGGCCGCATCAAAAAATGTGTTTTGTTTTGAATTTGGGTTAGTCATTTGGCTGGCGTTTGTTGTGTTGTGGGTGGAACAAGCAAAATACGACATGTCAACCATCTTTTCCTTAGTTTATCCATATCCTTTTAGGTCATTTGCTCTTATAAATTTGTGTGTTGTGAATGACTGTTCAGTCTCGACAAAATCAAAATACTGCTATTTTATTTTAAATAGCAATATTTTGATTTTGTCGAGACTGAAAAGTCATTCACAAGACGCATCAGTTCCCAAACTTATAAATTTGAGGGGAAATTAAAAATATATACATAAATCACTTTTTCATACAAACATTCATACACGCACAAAAAAAATACTCTTAGATCCAATCAAATTTCGGGAGAATTATCAGGACCTGATTTAGAATCGATTAAGCTTGGTGGAGCAAAATCTATATTTCGAACCACCCTGTAGTACGTGCGTTTTTCCGAATTTCAGTGAACGAAACTCAAATTTGAGTTGATTTAATCGACCGTGAGATTTCAAAATTCCTTCACGGTAAGGTGGGATTACTTTGTTTGTTGTTCCGCCTTAGCTCTTCTGTCAACTATTCGGTGAGAGTGGAATGACTCCCGGAGATTTTTTTTTATCTTCTTTTTGTTTGTTGTCAAACTGATAAATTTCAAATGAATCGGGCGTGACTATATTCCACTTCAGAATTAATAAGTTTTGCATATTAAAACATTATAATTCAGTGTTCACTCGGCTGTCGACAGAAGCAGACCAATCTTTATGTGTGTCACGCGATCGTCTGTTTACTCCGCAGCAACCATTGTGTGGTCCTCCTCATTGTTCTTCATCAGTAGCTATTTCAGTCAATGCGTCATCGAATTTGGAAAGCAACCGTTTCATGACGAATGTGTGAGTGCTGACCACGTTTTGCGTCCATTGCTGCAATGAAAGCGCTCTGATCCCCATTGGCGAATCTGCCATACAATGAAACCACTGGAAGCGGCTCCCGTTCTGGTGGAGAAGGCTTATTGGATAGCGGAAGATAATTTTTTTTTTATTATTTTGTACCTTTTGACTATAGTTTTAAGATGTATTGTATAGTGAACATGAATCCTCGCCTCTGTAAAGTTAATTCGATTGAGCCTTATCAAATAAATAAACAAATAAATAAACAAACAAAACATTATAATTCGTAGTTTTGGTGCAAGACGTAACAACCCGATGCATCAAAGAGTACACACTTAGAATTGATTACCTACTTCGGTAATTTGTACCAAAAAGCTTCAAAATAAGGCATTTCAATTAATTTGTTTTAAGGCTTCAAAACAAGGAAAACATTGGTGAACACAATGGCTAGACTTGATTATTCAAACAAGGCTGACAGTGGTTTGAAATTAAAATTTAGTGAAACAGCTTTTAATACGATGGTCAAAGTTCAGCTATTGAAAGTTCGATAAAAAATTACCGAAGTCGGTAGTCATTTCTAAGTGTGTAGAAGATTTTAAATACGCAAATACAACAATTTTGATGAATTAAAATTTTGTTTTCATCTACTTTTTCGATTTCATTGAGTAGTTTTTGAACTATTCTGTCTATATGTAGCAAAATATGGATGGTTTACATTTAAGCTCATCCATCCTTTTCGAATGTTAGTCCAGATTTCTACTCGTTCAAGCCAAACTACAGCATACACGTAGTTTTAATTGGGTTGTTTAACTAAAAGTATCGTAGTTGGTAGTACCATAGAGGTAACTCTAAGACTAGAAGGTCCCGAAATAACGTGCTCAACTTTTTGGCTCAGCTCTGCTACTCTCTTCGGTCCCAAGCTAATCGATTCACCCCTCGAAACATAGGAAAATCCACTAACCCCTCATTTTATCTGTCAAACTTTCATAGCAAATCAAAACAAACATTGCGTAGTACTAGAATTTTGACTAGAATGAGATACGTTAATCGTTTGCTTGGGACCAATAGGCTAGTCAAGTAGTGAGCCAATTTAAAATCGTTAGTTTCGTATTGATTGTTGCTAGTACCGCCACCGGCGCGCATAGTAAATTTCCTTGCGTATGACGTTTACACACTACTACCAACAATCAATACGAAACTAACGATTTTAAATTGGCTCACCACTTTAGTAGCCTATTGGTCCCAAGCAAACGATTAACGTACCCTATTCTAGTTGAAATTCTATTACTACACTATGTTTGTTTTGAGTCGCTATGAAAGTTTGACAGATAACATCAGGGGTGTGTGGATTCATGCAGAACATGCAGGGGTGAGTGAAATAGCTTGGGACTGCTTGGGACCGTTGTTCTGGTACTGAGTGAGCCAAAAATAATAATGATTTTCTTCGGGACCCAGTGGTCTTAGAGTTACCTCTATGGTTGTACCATAGAGGTAACTCTAAGACCATAGAGGTAACTCTAAGACCACTGGGTCCCGAAGAAAATCATTATTATTTTTGGCTCACTCAGTACCAGAACAACGGTCCCAAGCAGTCCCAAGCTATTTCACTCACCCCTGCATGTTCTGCATGAATCCACACACCCCTGATGTTATCTGTCAAACTTTCATAGCGAATCAAAACAAACATAGTGTAGTAATAGAATTTCAACTAGAATAGGGTACGTTAATCGTTTGCTTGGGACCAATAGGCTACTAAAGTGGTGAGCCAATTTAAAATCGTTAGTTTCATATTGATTGTTGGTACAACAGTGAACTTTGTATGTCTGTACAAGGTATTAGAGTTACCTCTATGCTATTACCATACAGTGAATGCAAATATCCGCAATACTTCGAATGATTATTGCATTGCCCAAGAGCCCTTTAATATGCTTTCGAATTTCGGATGATTGCCTTATGGTTGGATTCGTCACCAGCTGACGATCGGCCATATCGAAGGGGGCGACACATCTAAATCGCAATTCTAGATGCTAAACAGATCATCTTACATTTCTCGCATCTTCTATTGGCCCAATCCTGGGACTAGGAACAGATTTGGCGAAATTTTTGGCATCTGGATTATGAATTTGTAGCCAACTGACCAAATTGGCCAATGGCAGGCCTTGGATGCCACAGTGACCCGGGATCCAGACAATGACAGTATCCTGGGAAGCCCACCTTTGAATGCCTTGTATCCACGGATGATTGGGTATCGGAGATTTCAAAGCGGCAAGGGCGCTTGCAGAATCAGATAGTATGCACAGTGGTTTATCGGCTGGTGTCAGCGTAAAATATTGCGGCGGTTTCCGCCGAGAAAACCGAGCATTGGCATTGGCAGAAAACCGAGCTATCCCAAAGCCGACCCTACTCGCAGCCTTGGAGCCGGCAGCGTAGCAGTTGTTAAAATCGCGATATTTGTTTCCCAGCATTTGTGCGACTTCTACTAAGCGAGCAGTTTGTTGAGGGTTGGCGCTTCCCATTTCCTAATTCCGTTCCAGTGGCCCTTGACACCGAGGGGAGCTCCAGATGGGTGAGGGACTTGATGACTATATTCCCGTCATTGAGGAGTAAGACCTCAGAGTTTCCGGAAGTCTTCTCCAGGTAGCTGATAGCCATACAGCACAGCGTTTCCGCAACTTGATATTGGAAGGGTAGGGTGCCGAATTCGATGCAGGCTGATTCGGCGGGGTGGATGGTTTAAGTCCAGTAACGATCCGAGTTGCCATGTTGTATGTGGAGGCTAGTCTGGTGTTGGTCGAGTCGCTGGCCATGCAGAATAGCTCGATACCGTAAAATATTAGACTATTCACAGTGGCTTTAGCCACCCGGAGGAGAGTGCGTATGTTGCTGCACCTGTGAGCCTTGGAGACTGTTGGTCTTGATATCATTAAAATGATCACCAAACCTTAAGCACCGATCCAAATGTACTCCGAGGATCTGGATGGTCTTTTTTAATGGGATTCAACGTAACGGCCTGTGGTAGAGGACGATAGCGAGATCTATATAAGTGGGACATAACACTCTTATCAGCCGCTAATGCGAAACCGGTCCAGGTGGCTTATCTAGTGGCTGAAAACGCGACCCAAATACAGCCATACTGGTTCTGTTCTCAGGCGAATACGGGGAGATCCGTTTGTCCGTCCCTCTTCCGAGGGTCACGGGGGGTCGAGGGGGGTCCACCGGTTCCGCTTCTCCAGCGCCTCTGGAGCTTCTCAGGTTTAACGGCAGAGTTTGCCCAAGCAGGCCGGGGTAGTCTGCCAGTTCTGGTTCTTCGTTGCCGACCACACTGACAGGGCCCCGACTACCCAAGGCCTTATCTGGAGTGGTGATGTTGCAGGTGGTTGTTGTGTTGGTTATATTGGGAATTGAGCCAGCTCGCTCTTTGAATTTGTTCCTCGCAGTAACTGTGGGAGTTGGAGATGGATCCATTGCAATAGAGTGGGTGGCTGTTACCTTACCTTGCGGTAGATGAGAACGAACTGCACTCTTAGAAAAATCAATGTAAATTTACGTGCTCTGAGAATGACATATACGAGCGTCAATTTTGACATAAAATTGAGTCATAATAGACGCGAAATTCAGCTCGTTGATTGAGCAATTTCGAACTTTTCAGTCTCGGAGCACTTAATTTTACATGACATGTTTGTTAACGTCTCATCCTTTATGTCAAAGATGGATTCCGTCACGTGTAGGATTAGGTATTTCTAAGTGTGTGGATTTAGCTTGTGATTATTCTGCGACGGACTACGGTTCCGATAGCGGATCCGGAGTATCCGTTATTATATCGTCATTTAGAGATGAACTAGCCTAAGGCTAAAAATCTCTTAAATAAAGAATTAAAAAAAAAAAAAAAAAATTATATCGCCATCGGACAAGACTGCAAAGTCTTGGACAAGGGTCTGGATTGGGTTTGAGATGTCGTTTGGAATCGGAGTGTCCTCCGAATTAGATATTTGCTACCCTGTTTGGTGATGGTTTTCTTGTTCGTCCCGTTGATTTGAGACGGTTGTGGTTCGGGTAGGTCTTCCATCGCTTGTTCTTGTGTAGTTTTGTGTTGTTCCGTGGACTGTAGTTGCTTCTTGGTCTTCTTGGAGTCGATGGTGATTTGAAGCGAGCTAATTTCTTTGTTCTTGGCTATGAGTACCCTGTAGCTCCTTAACTTTGGTTGCCGGGTCTCGATGCCATGCGTATGGTCTTGTTGTGGACGGTTACTTTTGTTCGCCAAAGCGTTCTGCATTTCGAGGATCTGCGCGTCCTTTTTAAGCCCCAGGATTGCATCCCAGAATTCCTAAGTTTCATTGACGTAACTTGCTGTTTGTGTAAGTTTGACTCTTCCGAAAAAGCTCCATCAATCTTCCCTTTATGTGCGATTCGATTGGTGTCTCCTGCGCACAAAGGGTGACCGCCAGATGACGCCTTAAACCGCAACACCACCAATTGTCCGCGATTGCCTTCCTTGTAAAAGTACATGGGCAGGATGGCACATTTCACTAACACCAATAATTCTGTTGGTCCGGACCTTATATAAAGGACATTGTGTGTCCACCTCGTTTGTCAGCTCAGATGACGTTCGATTGAATTATTTACATCATCGTTTTGGATGATTTGCGTTATAGGACTGAACCAATGCCATATGCATTTCAATTTAAGATGACAATCATTCTACAGAGAGCATTACGTGTTTCATCCTGTCCTGTCCTGTGAGGACCATCATCTGAAACCCGTCGTTCAACATATAAAACTTGTGGATATGGACTGTCAATAAGGCCATTACCGGCCAAGTTTTGTAAAACCATGATGATTGCTATGCCGCACGACGCGATTTAGTTCATTTCGATAATTGGACACTTCCTCGGGGGCTCCGGAACATGCCTGACAGGGCTAGTGTGACCATGGACTGTCAATAAGGCAATTGGCAAATCAAAGTTGGCACTCGTGGAGAATAGACGAACTATAAAAGTGATGATGGTTTTAAAAATTTTCCACGGAGAGCTATACGAGTGCAATCTTAAAATGCTTTTATTTTAAAAATGGAGCATTGTATTTAAATCTGGTTTTTGCTACAGTTGTAGAAAAGCTGAAATCTATGCATACACCTAAAAATCTGAAAAGAAATTATTTTTTCTATATTATAGATCTATTGAGTAGTCCTTAAGTTTTCTCCTAACGTAGCATTAACCAGATTTAAATAAAATGCTCCATTTGCAAAATAAAGGCATTTTAAGATTGAACTCGTATACCTCACCGTGTAAAATTTTGAAACCATCATCACTTTCATAGTTCATCTATTCTCCACGAGTGCCAACTTTGATTTGCCAATAGGGGAATCCACTAGAAACCAAGCGATCGTTTCAGCCTCTGTTGGTGAATAGGGGAACTCTCGAAAGAGTGATGAGGGCTGAAATTTTCGCTGTGAAGCATAGGAAGAGGAAAATGTTTTTAACCTTTTCTAATTAATTTATCCATCGCAGGTGCTTGAAATCATCATCCACAAGGAATATTTTGTTTTCTGTGTAGATTTTGCAGTAATCGGGCTGGTGCTTCCACATATTTTTGTTTAGAAAAGTGAAGAATTATAAATGTCCCATCGGTTATGATCTTCCGGATTTTCAATGTGGTGTTATTTGAACTGTAAATCCGTTCACATATGTGAAAAATAATAAAACAAGACCCCTCCCGATGGAAATATGCAAGATACGCATAACAATATCCCGACCAACCATTTCGTTAATTTTCTTTAATTTTCTATACATCGATCTTCAAAGCCATTCATAAGAAAAATCGATAGCGATCGTCACCATTTCATGAATAATTGTAAAGATGCTAAAAGTCTAATCGTGAATCGTTTATAAAGATTTTTCTCAAAATATTGCTACCAATCGTTACCAATGTTAAAATATCGATTGTGTTGCCAGATCAAAATATCGATTTCTGTTGTAAAATCAAAATATCGATACACAACTGCTGATTTTATTTGCTATTTTTTATCTGCATGATTTCTAGTTTCGATCCCATGCCATCTGGGGTGTACTGATTTCGTTGTTCGTTGCTAATCCTCGGATCCACGGCTGCTGTTGATGAGCTTATCAACGACAGGCAAACACACTCTAGTATGTGGTGTATTGAAATTTCTGTAAATCTTTTCATACATGAATTCAATATTTATTTGTCATAACCATCAACCAGTCAGCCATGTAGGTGTAATAGAGGTAAAAAAGGTGTAAATTTTCCTCATTGGGTTCCAAATGCCGAGAATCCCACCACGCATGCTATCACGGGTTATTAAATATATAGACGTAAACTTGAAGAACGACAATAGTAAACATTTGCTGCATCGCGGCCATCGGTCTTCTCGTTCATTTACCGGCAGATTGCTTCTTCCGATGATATGCCGAATATGTCGATAAATAATATAAACATTGCCACCTGTCACCTGGTGTGTCTCGAACTCTCTTTAACCAGCGTTGCAAATCGACAACAAGGAGATTATAAATGTGTATCGATGGCAATCTTTGTTGTTCTTTGTCAATGTTCAAAGTTACTATGATATCAGTATTTAAATATTTATTGATGAATATTTGTAAAGAATACTAAAGTCCATCTGACATATCGAAATTAAAAGAAATTTAGTATGGCACCTTTATAGATTACTATCATATGACCGATGTAGAAATAATCTTAAATGTAAGTATCGATCAATAAAGATTTTTAAATGTGTACATCGAAATCATAGAAAATTTAAAGTAAAGAATTGCTGACATAAATCTTTATTTCTGTATAAAGAACTTTGAAGAAGTTTCACGAATGGTTGGTCGGGATGCGTTAATTTGAGATGTAAACATTGTAATTTAGATGTAAACAAACGGTTTGGTTGACGTTTCCTCTCATAATCGCCTCTTCATTGGTGGTGCATAGATACAGCCTATTACAGGCCAAGTTTTGTAAAATCATGAAGTTTGATGTCGCACGACGAGTTTTGGTTCTAGTTGAGAATTGGCCACTACCCCGAGGACTCCGGAACATGCCCGGGAGGACAAGTGTGATTGTGCACTGTCAATAAGGTCATTTCCGGCTAAGTTTTGTAAAATCATGAAGTTTGATATCTCGCACTATGGGTTTGCTTCTAGTTGAGAATTGGCCACTTCCCTAGGGGCACCGGAACTTCTTCGGGATGCCCAATGTTCATCTGTAAAGCCGTAAAGGGTCCAATTACATCATTTGAATGAGAAAAAAATATGTTCACCGTGTGTATAATTATTTCAAAATAATAAAGCCGAATGCTGACCCACAGTAAACCAAACGGAAACCGGAATAACTCCAGAAACATGTATTGATTCAAATTTTTCCTGATGGATTCAAAAATTTGACTAGATTCCCGACAAAAAGCAGTTTTTTGTGCAGAAAAAGATTGAGAAATGATGTTTTTAGAGCTAATTGAATTTTGAAATCTATGCCAATTTAGACGTTATTCACGCAAAGGTTAAGGTTAATACGAACATTTAAAAATTCTCTCCCATACCCCACCGTGAAGGAATTTTGAAAACATCATTTCGATATTTCAAGGTTCAAGAGCAAATTTTCATTGCGTCGTAAACAAAATCGAGCTATCAGTGTCAATCGATGCTCCTGATATTACACATATACTGTCCGAATATAGGATCACATCCGATCAAAACAAAAAAAATCGATGTTACTTAAGTCACCCGATTTCTATGGAGATGCCATTTTTCTTAAGTAATAGAGCAGAGAAACCCATCAAAAGTCGAGGGGGACGACTCTATCTACGATGCAGGAAATATTGTGTTTTGCTGTGGCTAGCTGCGTGTACGCTGAGTGGATAGAAAGAAGATTTATCACCATTTTGAAGATTTCCTGCAAAAAAATGATTTGCTATGCAAGTAGATGCGAGAAATGCAAGAAGATTTTTCGAAGATTTATTCACTAGTGTGATATTTTTTGAGCATCTAGAATTGAGATTTAGATGTGTCGCCCCCCTCGTCAAAAGTGTACATTTGTCGTTTCGCTTTCTCAATATTAAAGTGAATAAATCGAACTGTTTGTTGCTCAGATGAATTCGGTGGTCCTAAAATGATGAATGGGCTGCACGTAAGGAGACGTGATCGATAATGCTCCCGAATATCCTGGTAAATACACTTTGTATGATCAAAACCCTGCTTAATATGTTAAACATTGCTATCACTATGAGATTATATGTGCTAAATTGGAAATAGGAATAACTTTTCGATCATCAAAACCAATCTTTATTTTTCTCGGATCGGTGCGAATGTTACCTTCGACATAATGAAAATTTGCTCTTGAGTTCTTATGTTCGCCACGAGAACTAAATTTTGATCACGAATAAAGACTGGTAACCAGTAAGAGGCATTTCCCTACATGATTGTGATGTTATTAATATTATTTATCTGTTTTATTATTAGTTACTGTAACACATTTTAGGTAACGTCCGGTTATAAGATTTGAACTCGTGAACCTTAGCGTTAGAGACATGGATGCTAACCAATTTCGCCCGGTCCGTCCTCTTCGATATTGTTAGTTTGTATATGCGAGATTTAATTCGCGATAAATCGATAGTTAACGCCACCCATGCAGATTTGCCCTATTAAAATGATGATAAAGAATCTGAATATCTCCTGAACATCCCGCGCGGGAAGAAGCTGCACGAAAAAAGTTTCCGTGGTGCTCCGCATGAAAACGAAAAGAACGCAGCCAGATGGATAAACCAAGACAACACTTCATGGGAAAATCGACTTTTACTGTTGCCAGTTTAGCAAATCTTGTTCTTATAACCCGATCACACTACAATCTATATTAGCTTATCTTGATATTAGAATACATACATCTAGTTTTCACTGGAAATCATATGTATAACTTTTGATATCAAGATCATCTATTCTTCGATACAATCGATGTAAATATTTACATTATTTGACAAATCTCAGGTAATCATGACAACAGTTGGTCTCTTTTCTTCATTCATATTGTTTTCAATAATAAAACGTCATGATTACCTGATGGGTTTTGTCAAAAAAGGTAAATATTTACGTTGTTTGTACCAAACAATATCACATATGTTGTGAGAACGGGATATTAAATCAAATCTAGATAATGTGTAAAGAGATCCTTTCGAACGTATAAAATGTCGTAATACCTCAATGTTACCGGTTTTTCTACAAAACTAGCTTCTCTACTTAACAGATTCGAATTTTCTACCTCCACTAATCATAAGATAATTACCAAATAAGTACCAAATAAGGCCTAACTAGAAACACTGGAATAAGAGACCAGCGGAGAAAAAAAACATGAATTTGGCAACAAGATAAACATCAAAGCAATCCTGGCATTACTTGCATTTGTAACTGCTTGCGAGTGACTTCGCCAATGCACCGACGACCCGCATAAGCGCGAACCATAAATTGACCTTACCGATAATGGTTATAAATTGTTTATAATCCCTGCTAAACTTCAACTGAAATGGTTATGGAACTTTACATGAACGTTTAATGATAAAGTTTTAACCTTAAGTATTATAGTTTTTTGGAAGTGGACCTTACCAATAATGGGTTGTTAAGAACCATTACCATTCAAAATTCTTGTTTTCTCCATACATTTTCGGAAAGAAAACTATATTAGAACGTTTTAACTTATGGTTTGAGAACATTAATGGTTATGGTTATGGTAACCAGTAAAGTTCATGAATGGTTTTGTAACATCGATCAACTTTATGTGGAATATATCGCGAATTGGTTGCCTGTAAATTACTGATTACCAATTCACGATATATTTCACGTAAAGTTGAGCGATAATACAAAACCATTAATGGACCTTACTGACTACCATAACCATAACCATTAATGTTCTCAAACCATAAGTAAAAACGTTCTAATATAGTTCTCTTTCCGAAAATGTATGGAGAAAACAAGAATTTTGAATGGTAATGGTTCTTAACAACCCATTATTTGTAAGGTCCGCTTCCAAAAAACCATAATACATAAGGTTAAAACTTTATCACACAAACGTTCATGTAAAGTTCCATAACCATTTCAGTTGAAGTTTAGCAGGGATTATAAACAATTTATAACCATTATCGGTAAGGTCATGTGATGGTTCGCGTTTATGCGGGGAGCGAGTTCATGAGTGATTCTTAAATGATGTTAATACTCCTCCCTAATTGAAGCAAACCATTTGTAAACATTTCAGATTGGAACCGCTTTTGACAGTTCGATTGGAATCATAACAGTGTCTCCGCTGGTCTCTTATTCCAGTGTTTCTAGGCCTAACCAGAGGCAAACATAAAAAAGAAAGGCAACCCTGGTTCCCCCACCCCGTCGATCAACGACGTCAACCGCAGTTTGACATTTTCCACCCGTCGTCCTCTTTGCTTATTTACTTCGCCTCATCTGACCTCGCACGGCGAAGACGTCGTGCATGCGTGATCCGTCAAACGTTCACCTATTTCATAACACACCTTCGGAAGCAGCGAATCGGTTCATCAGGAGTTCGTCGTCGCCGTCATCCCAATTTCGGATATTATTTTTTTATCAACTAAATACTAGCAGCCCAGGTGAGATGAACTCCCTAACGAGACTGATCGCATTCCGCGGCGCTTCGACATCCGGCGGTCTGCTGTCCGCAGTTGTCCGTCCACTGAGCACCGGTCAGCCCCGGTTCTGTGTCTTCAAAATCCAAAGCCCACAGGAGTTCCAGGAGAAGGTGAAAGACAGCAAGGACCCCATCATAGTGGACTTTTTTGCGACGTAATGATGACCGAGCGGGATTTTGCTTTGATTATACGTTTTTGATTGTGATTTGCTCTGTTGCAGATGGTGCGGTCCGTGCCGAATGTTGACACCGCGAATTGAATCCATTATCGGTGAGCAGAAGGGAAGGGTCAAGCTGGCAAAGGTCAGTCCCGGTGGAGGAAAAGGTGAAAGCGACTTTCGCTGAGTTAATTCATCTGGAACCGTCTTCATTCTAGGTCGATATTGACGAGCACACCGACCTGGCACTGGACTACGAGGTGGCATCAGTTCCGGTTCTGCTGGCAATTCGCAACGGCAAAGTCGAACAGCGTCTCGTTGGACTGCAGGACACCGACAAGCTGAGAAATTGGGTCGAGAAGGTGGTGAAGAACGAACAGTAGTAGCAATCCCAGTGAGGCAGCGCCCGAAGGCATTTTGAGTTGTTGGGTGGAAAAATGAGTGTTTTCGTTTTTCGTTTCGTCAGATGGAAATATGTTGTGAGAGCTTTACTTCAAATTTTCCCATAGGGGGATGATGATCGACAAATATGCTCCAGGTTAGAAATCTTGTCAGTGCGTACTATTTTTTCCTTACCCGGGATTTCGGGAAATATAGATTTGTTCTGAATTGAACTGTACTACGGGCCTTTTTGTTTCGATCGATGTCCATTATTTTTTTGTGAGAAAAGGCATTACGTAATTACCTATATTGTCATTTAAGGTTTTTTTTTCCTTGGATTTGTTTTCCGTCGATCTTGTTTTCCGTGCTGAGCACCAATGCTACCGACGCCAGGAAGGCAGCTCCCACACCTGGACCCTATCTATCGACCCATCAACTCATGAACCGGGGACCAACGGCTTTACTTCCCATCCGAAGGAAGGCGTGATCAGAGATGTTATGCCTCAGAACATCCCGGCGGCGCCGGGATTGAACCCAGGCCTGCTGGGGTGAGAGGTAATCACGCTTACCACTACACGTCATTTAAGGTTGAATTTTTCAAAACGAGCTTTTTAAAACGATAATATGAATGAACAGTTGAATAACAACTGGGGCCTCGGATAACCTGGTCAGTTAATCAGTTAAGGCACGGTATTACAATTATTAGTCGGAGGCAGCCAGCCCAGTGGCAGGCGCGTAGGCAACATGTTATACCGTGACAGCGGGCACAGCACAGCAAAAGAAACGGTTTGAGCCCGGGACATGCTGCCTACTGTCAAACGCTGCTGTTAGTATAGATCTTGTCACTAGCCTGGAGGCAGCAGTTTCGATTTCCGTTCTGGTCTAGAACATCTTTTTGGTAAGAAATGTTCTCGACTTCCTTAGGGCACAGAGTATTAGCATAGAGGTAACTCTAAGACCAGAAGGTCCCGAATAAAAGTGCTCAACTTTTTCGCTCAGCCCTGGTACTCTCTTCGGTCCCAAGCTAATCGATGCACTCCTCAAAACATAGGAAATCCACGAACCCCTCATTTTATCTATCAAACTTCCATAGCGAATCAAAATAAACATAGTGTAGTACTAGAATTTTGCCTAGAATGGGATACGTTAATCGATATGATTGGGACCAATAGGCTAGTCAAGTAGTGAGCCAATTTTAAATCATTAGTTTCCACCGGTTGGTATTAGTGTGCTTGCCGCACAATAAACAAATTCTTGCATTGGTTCGCACAGAAAGCTCTCATCGAAGATCCACAACTCCAGTCAAATCCAGGAAGAAAGTTTCTTCCTGGATTTGACTGGAGTTGTGGATCTTTGATAATCTTAGATTTAATATTAAAGCTGAACTGTCAAATCTGCAAAGATTTGGTTGTAGATATTCAAGGACAGGCAGGTATAAAATTAACCAAGCCATTGGTTGCAAAAAATGGGATCTCTCTGGAAATACAGAACCTAAAACCGACTCGTAACATCTTGTAAGTCCTCTGAACATTCTCTCGAAGTCTTCGAGACTCCCCTAAGCTGATGCGATACAGAATCCAAAACTGTCCTTCTTGGTGGCTGCAGTGCACTGTTCATAAAAGCATAACAGTCACACCTTTGCTTGATTTCCTATTAAAATGGGACTGTTATGCGTTTATGGGCAGTGCAGCAAATATGAGGACGTAGTTTCATGTGCGAAGTCGCAACTGTATCCAGGGATGCCAGGTGTTTAAAAAAAGTGTTCAACAAGATCAAAAAAAAAATCTTCAGGGGTATATTTCAACTTGGAGAACAGAAGGGGAGAGGGAGTGGCTTTCAATGTTTAATTTATTTTTAAATTTATGACATTATCCATAATGATGGGATTTCTGAGGAGAGAATTCCAAGAAAATCATGAAGACATCCAAAATATGATTTTAGAATAATTAATAACAAATTCGGTGGATTGTTTCAAGAGAATTCCAAGGGAATTTTTAAGGATATTCTGAGAGGAGAAATGCAACGAGAGTTCCAAGGAAATTTTAGGAGAAAACTTAGATAATGCCAAGGAATATGGCATAGAAATTGAGAGTTACAATTACAGGAGAATTAAGGAGAATTTTAAAAGAATTTCTTGGGAGTTCTGACTACAATACCAAGAAGATTATGGAAAGAGTTCTTCAGGAATTGAGAGGAGAACTTCAAGTGAAGTCTGATAGTTCTGAGTAGACTTTCAAGATATTATCCTCGATAACCGATTATCCGATGGAAATTCTGATATTGATTCGAATTGAATTTGAAAGAGCACTCAAAAGAATATCTAGGAGAATTCCAATGTTGGAAAAGTTCGCGATATTTCACGAAGTTCTCCAAGGGAAAAGTTCGCGAGACATAGTGATTTTTTGCGAACTTTTCCATCACTGGAGAATTCTAAGGGATATTTTAGGGAGAGCTTGAAAGGAATTCCCTGGAGTATTCAAATGCAACTCCTGGGCAAATTTCAAGAAAACTCAAAGTGAAATTTCATGAGAACATTTTAAGGAATTTCTGAGCAGAATTTAATGGTGATTTTAGAAATAATTCAATTGAAGTTTTAGGACGTTCTGGAGAATTCTGAAGAGAATTTCAAGGAAATTCTGCGAGAACTTATAGAGTTCGTGGCAAATTGCAAAGTGAATTTCTAGACCTATATGTAAAAAAAACTCATTGAGTATTGTGAAGAAAATTATGTTAGGATACCAGATAGAGTCCCAATTCTTAGATTTTTGAGAAATGCTTAAAGAAATCATGTGAAAGGATTTAAGACAATCCAGATGTAGACAAATTTACAAGATTCCGCACATAGAAAGAAAAATCAAGATTCATATTTGGGAAATAAATTAAGAATGCTGAGACTTCGGAAAATGTTTGAATTATCAAAGAGATTTCAAGATGGATTAAGAAAAATATTTAAGATACTGACCAGTATTTTTCTTTTTTTTTTTTTTTTTTTGATATTATGGATTTAACAAATGTGAGATCTTATATCAATATTCCGAAGCTGGAGTAATTTTTTGTGATTCTGATGTTTTAAGATGTTTCAAAACTAATGAAAATATTCGACTTTTGAAAATTTCTAAGAGCAACCGTACCAGTCGTTGCCATTTGCGGCACTATTTTACTTACGCACAGCGTTTCCATTTTGGCTTAATCACTCCCCTCCACACCGGTCGTTGCTATCAGAGTCATAATTTAAGTTACCGTTTTCCACACCGGCAAAACAAACTTTTGACGTTCATTCAAAATAGCAACCGTCGGATGCGTTGCTACCGGGTTGCTAAGATTAACCGTACCAATGAGTAAATAAGGCACATTTACTCTACCATAACGCTACTTGCGTACCGGAGGTTGCTATTCAGGTGGGGGAAATAGCAATCCGCACCATGGGAAGTAGTGAGTTCATAAATTTAGCAACCCGGTAGCAACGCATCAGACGGTTGCTATTTTGAATAAACGTCAAAAGTTTGTTTTGCCGGTGTGGAAAACGGTAACTTATAGTACGTTCAGACTACAGAGTTATAACATGTTATAGAGCTATCTTGATGGTGGTTTCTGTGTTGCAATTATTTGACAACCGTTATAACATGTTATAACTCTCCAGTCTGGACAGCGTTTTAAATTATGACTCTTAAACGCTGTCCAGACTGGAGAGTTATAACATGTTATAACGGTTGTCAAATAATTGCAACACAGAAACCACCATCAAGATAGCGCTATAACATGTTATAACTCTGTAGTCTGAACGTACTATTATAGCAACGACCGGTGTGGAGAGGAGTGATCAAGCCAAAATGGAAACGCTGTGCGTAAGTAAAATAGTGCCGCAAATGGCAACGACTGGTACGGTTGCTCTAAATGTACTAAATCACTACTTCCCAAGGTGCGGATTGCTATTTCCCCCACTTGAATAGCAACCCTGGGTACGCAAGTAGCGTTATGCCTTGTTCAGACTGGAGAGTTATAACATGTTATAACGGTTGTCAAATAATTGCAACACAGAGACCACCATCAAGATAGCGTTATAACATGTTATAACTCTGTAGTCTGAACGTACTATTATGGTAGAGGTTGGTAAATGTGCCTTATTTACTCATTGGTACGGTTGCTCTAACGTAAAATAAATCAAATTTCTGGTACTTTAAACATTTTCAAGATATTGAACTCAAACCATGTTTTTTAAACTCTAGGAATTTGCCCTATTCCGAACTTTGTAAATTATTTAAAATTTGATGACTTGAAGATTTTTTTAAACGATTTCGAGTAGAAATACTCAGAGGGAGAGATGGGCGGAGAAAACAAAATAAATTATCTTGCAACCCTTGTTAGAAGCTAGCATTTCACATGACTTTTACTTTTAATTCGATTTACGTGCAAAATAATAATTGAGTGCATCGCAATATTTTGCAAATTTCTTGGTGCCATTAATTAATCAACTAAGATCAATTAATCAATAGAACTAGAATATGGTTTTTTACTACAAAAACTAGTTGAATTTGAGAAGCAGACGAAACATAAAGGTGATTGAATTTCTGTTCTATTGTAATTCTCTCAAATTTAATGTAGTAGGGGTAAGAGGGGCATAGTGAGCATCCCGCACTTTGACTCTGGATTTCTAGCTGCATGAAGCAAATCAACTGGTAGTAGGTCCAATATCATTATGATATTGATCCTACCACCGACCAATTTGTTCCGAACGGCCGGAAGTCCAAGCTGGTGCACGGGATGCTCACTATGCCTCTCTTACCCCTAATAATAACAAATCATCGGAAAAACTCTAGCGGTAATGTTCGATTGGCTCAGAGTTTGACAGTTCATTTGGCTCAAAACATTCTCTCCGCCCATCTCTCCCTCTGAGTAAAGAGCCTGAATTTAGGAAAATAGTCATAGGAAAAGTTATTCCAATCTAGCAGACGACCTGTCAAATGGATAAGATGTCGCCTCTTTACCCAATTCAGTCTCTTTACCTCTGAGTATTTCTAATTCCGAGATTTTGGATCTACCAGGGGGAACGACACTCATTAAGATGAATTCTCTTTTACCATGCTTGCCTGTAAAAATAATGTAATTGAAGAGAGTTTTTTGAGTTTGTCGGCTTGACGAACATTTAGTAAGGATAGAAAAAATAATCTAGGATTCCTAATGGGATTGCATTGGATGCGAGGGTGCTTTAAATTGTCATGGGGATGCGTGCAACTGAAATGAAACAGTACGAAAGAAAAACATCGCAGTAGCTCAGTGAAAAATAATGTTTGGATGGTGACAGCTGGACTACAAAAGCCCTCTACTAATAGAATGTATCGATTCCACGACGAAACTGCAAAAACCTTTAATTCTAAACACGCAAACGAAATTTGTGAAAGCCAGTAGAAGCGGCAGTAGTTGCAGGAATAGCAGCATCGCGGATTCATGTAGCCGTTACCGAGACTGGAAACCTTGGTCCGGTCACGATACTGTGATCTTCACAACCGATTTGCAATTCTCCACAGATTAACTTAAAAATTCTACCCTGAATTTGAACTCACAAAAGTGACTTGGAGTGAAAGTCTAAAATCTCTTAGAGCGCTTTCTAAAACTACCTTTAATACCATCTGAAATTACTTGTTATCCCTGACATTAATTCAAAGTTTAGTCTGGTCCAAGAATCTTAAAACTTTTCAAAGCCCCAAAATCTTTTTTTCTAAAAAATAGATGAAGTAATTTTTTCCCCGATTTGTCATTGTTGAAAGTCTCGGGTTTTTTTTTTCGATTTCCCGGTTCACTGGTCATCCTGCTCATCCCACACCTGCCCTATAATATTCGATCGACTCTCCACAAATGAGAGAGCGAGATATATCGTCGAATTCGTGCAATACTGGCACCACTCAAAATCTGTGAATTTTCACATTCAACGTTTGAAAATTTGGGGTTCAGTTTCAATTTTATGATTCTTTTCATTTCCATTGGACTGAATCACAGAGAAACTGAATCGAGTGTGTTTCATTAATTATTTCAAATTCAGATTAAAAAATAAACAGATTAACGATTTTTACTGTATCTTATTTCAGATGTTCTCATTTGTCATTTGTCTCCTCTATGACGCTCTTGATGTATTTGCCCCCGCGACCAATTATAGACGAGTGGTCGGTCATCTATTTTAATTTAAGCTCCCTCGGGAACCCAATCGAGAAATCACTTCATCCTTGGCCTTCAGCATAGATATACGTGGTGGTTACCTTCGTACTTTTCATTCCCTAATTCATTTCCACCAGCTTCGCCAGGACAATCGCCACCTTGAACGACTCAACACATATAAAAAAATTTTAACACCATGTTTATTATGAAGATCGTTGAAAACTGACAGTGCTTCGCGATCGACCTGAAAACTGCACGGCTTGCTTGATGATTTGTGTGCATGCAGAAGGGATAAGTTGGGAATAGAAAGAATAGATAGGATGGATTGAAATTTTGTGCACGTTGAAAATTTTAGGAGTGATTTGGGTAGAAATGGAATAATCCTGAAGTGTCGTCCCCCCTGGGATCTACACACATAGAAAAAATCATGTAAATTCAGGTGATGACATGACGTCTCAGGTGATGTCATGACGTCTCAGATGCTCTGAGACGTCAATTTTGACATAAAATTGAGTCATGACAGACGCGAAATACGGATCAATCAAATATACTTTTTGTCGAATAACGAACTTTTCAGTCTCGGATCATTTAATTTTACATGACCTGTCTGATTACGTCACATCGTTTATGTCAAAGATTGATTCCGTCACGTGTAAAAATAGTTATTTGGGCAATTTTTAATTTGCACGGCGTGCATATTATGGGGCGATCAAGGGGTGTTCAACTCTGCACATCCCAATCTGTGCCGAAAGCTAGATCAAGCGTTATGCCGAACGTGCTGAAGTATGGCAATCAAGCCATCAGTCTCAGCAACCCATGAGTTTGGCAACCCTGCACTTATGACTTTTGAGATTGTGTGTGTACATTTTCAAGTCAAGGACGGAAAAAGGTCGTGAAACTTTATTCCAATATAATATTCAACGAGCTGGTTGCCGGTCATCCGCTTCAAGAAAATGGCACTCGAAGATTAGCCCCTCCGCGAGAAGGAGAAGGGTGACTGATGGCAAAAGCTGTCCATGCAGGAGAATACAGTTCTCTAACGTGCGTCATTCTGGCAGAAGTTTGCCGAAACCAAGTACCCAACCGGCAAGTGGAAGATGAATCTTGTCCTAGTCTTGTCTGCAATATCATCATGCTACTCGGGCAATGCTACAATCTGAACAATAGGAAGGACTCGACCAGCGGTAGTAGCACCAGCAATAGACCTGCAGTCGTGGTCAGGTACTAAATTCGTCTGACTGCCCCCTATCCAAATGTCGGTCCAGAATCTCGATACTGGTTGGAGTCGTTTGATGACTACCTCCTCCTTGTATCTGCCTGTTGTTCCTTCATATTTTTTATCCTTGGTCATGCCAGAATCGCATATTAATCTCCCTCAAACTGCTGCCGGTTCCGATTGCGTTCATTAAGACCGCGATTCAGATTGGCTCTGTTACCTCCGGTGTGGTTACCTTCACAATTATGTTAGCAGCATATTTCTTAATGTTGCTGTTGCCGTCGATGATACGAATAGTTGCGAAAGAGCGTAGAGAGACCTCCACAGTCAATCGAATCCGAGTTCAGTCCATAGAATGAGCTGTACGGCTGACTGATTGGTGAACCATCAATCGTACCGGGGTGTTCTGCGGGAGAAACAGCTGCGATTGCAGATACATCTGAAGAATGGTTGGATCGTTCGGCACCAGGGTGGTGTTAACACCGTACATTATCGCTGCAATGCTCCTTACCCATACAATTGACTTTCGATTCGGATCCTATGGCCATCTAGTTAATACTTAATTCTAGTTAGTTCAGGCCTATTCTGTGGGGCGTGGTGACTCTGACTAGTTCGTTTGGACTTCCCTGAAACTATGAACATCTCTCAAAAACCGTGTGAACTTTCTGTAGAGGTTTATCCCCCAGAAGGCATAAGGACAAAGAGTGTCTCGTCAATTATACAATCTCTTATTATGATTGACTTACTTTGAAGTAAACGAAAAAGTAAACCTTAGCAACGATTGGCAACATGTCAACGCTAAATAGTGATGCCATTTTATATTATATGTTGTGTCATACTTGTCATCATGTGGCATGACCCGCCGATCAGTGTGCCACGATGTGTTTCGGCACAATGTTTAAACTTGATTACCCCTTGGGGTGATCAACTTCATAAACCAGCTGAATTGTAAAAATTGCTTCGGAAAATACACAAAACAAATAGCCGAGTAGATGAATCGAAAATACTCAAGTTGACGGCCCTCGGCAGATTGGCGGGGTTCCAACTAAAAATTGTTTGGATTTAAAACGGTCAGATCTCGAGTCAGATAACCGATTACCGAGATCCAAGGTATTGACTCGGGTATTGACTACCAATGTTGCTTTAAAGCAACAGTAAACGCACCGAGAAATGTCAATCCAAGCGAGTTGTTAACGAAAGAGAAAATCGACGAAGAGAATAGATCATTGCAGTTATGTTAATCGATTTGCCTGGGACCAATAGGCTAGTCAAGTAGTGAGCCAATTTCAAATTGATAGTTTCATATTGATTGTTGTTTTTTTTAATTCTTTATTTGAGAGATTTTTAGCCATAGGCTAGTTCATCTCTACACACTTAAATTTTTTCGCCGAGATTCCAACAGCCGAGCAGTTCTGCAATTTATTTTACTGAGATTCAGTAAAACAATTGCCGAGACTCAGCTATCAAATAACTATTTGCTGAAATATCAGCTAACAAACAGATATTTTGCAGAGATATCAGCAAAAGTAAATGCCGAGGTATTCGGTTGTTGGAGATTTTACCGAGCTAGATTAAGTGTGTAGGCCCTTATGCATGGTCACTGTCGAATTAATTAGGTCTATTCAACATCTGTGCTAAAAAATTTACATTAAAAATAATTTCATCTGTCACCGTCTGTGGCAAAATAGAAACCAGAATCAAAACAAACGTACGCAGCCACGAAGTTTGTTTTGAAGATTTTTCACTCTCGCACGAGTTGAAAGTGGCGCGCCGCGGTAGTTTCAAAATTATAAATTAAACCCTTTATATTGGTGCCTATTCTGATTTGATTCAATCTGCAAAAAGATGGGTAAAAAGAAAGAAAAGCTCGCTGAAGATCAACCCTTGGAAGAAACTCCACAGGAACCTAAGAAGTCCAAAAGAGGTATAGTTACCCTGTCCTCGAATGTGCTATTCCACCATGCTTCAATCCCCAAACTCTCTACAGAAAAACGCAAACCCCCATCGGAATCCAACGACCAACAACCGACGACGGAAGATGAACCATCGACCAAGAAGTCCAAACTGATTAACCCGGGCAAGCAGCCTATCGCGGCCGGAACGACCATCGACCAAGCCCTACTGGTCAATCCGGCTCTCAAGTTGAACAAGAAAACCCAACGGGGGAAAAAGCGGGAAAAGCACGCCAAAAACGAGGACGAACGAAAGGAAAAGGCCAAGGAGCGCGAGAAGGAGGAAGTTCGCCAGTATCTCCAGACGTGGAACGACGATCGAGATCAGTGGAAATTTCAGAAACTCAAGCAAATTTACATCCAGGAGCACGTGTTCGATGAGGACCACCTGGATGGGGACATCTGGCCGCTGGTGTTGGAATATGTATCCGGCACGAAGGGATCCGGCAGAGAAGGTTTGACCAAAAGGGCGGAAAGTGTAATTAAAGAGGTAGACCAACAAGCGAAGGACGGCGGCGATGAGTCCCTGCTAGACGGAAGCAAGTATCAACGGGCTAGGGAATTGCTGCAGTATTTGGGATGAGTTCGGGTTGTTTCAGGAGAAAATAAAGATGTTTATCTATATATGCGCTGCTTTCATTCACTTACCTTCCGAACGTGGCACTAAATTTTACTTCCCTTGTTTATAAATATATGTAGATATATATTATAGCTATGTAGGTAGATTTAATATATAGATTTAAATAATAAATTTTATAACGAACAAATTTCAACAACAAAAATTCCTAGCCGTTAAGTTTTCCTCACTGTTGTCGCTGTTTATCATTTTTGACTGCGATTGTGGTGTCGGTCTTCTACACCGCAAATTGTTTAACACCGAGAGGAACCACACTATTTTTATATTACTGGATTTTGCCGAGCTATAAAACCAGCAATTCTTCCAGCAAAATATTTTTGCTGAACGATCAGCAAATTGACCCGACGTAAAATTACAGTAGTTGTTTAAGCACAAACGAAGTGATAGACGACTAACTGGCGAAGAAATCAATTAAAATAATGTGGGACGCTGTAATAGAATTTTCTTAGGCAGTGAACCATTTGTGAGTTAAATTTAACTCGTGGTTAAAAGTGACACTTTGAAAATTTCCATGTTCGAAAATCCCCGTGTCACAATTTAACTTCTTGTCTGTCAGAAATATCATACTCGGATAGCAGGGTTAATCGATAGCTTTTCATCTGTCAAATTTTAACCAAACACAGAAAAACAAAACTACCCACCGCTTGAGTTTTTTAAACTCAAATTTGAGTTATTTGACCTCTGCCCGTTTCATTTCCTCTCGCTATTGTTGTCAAAAATAGAACGAAAGATTCGACTCAACCGTCTAGTTCCGTACGAGAAGCCAAAATTGAGTAATATGCGATATACCCAAATTTGAGTTAATTGAACTTAATTTTGGGTAGAAAAAATTGAAAATAACTTAGCGATGGGTAATTTTTTTTGCCGTGCTTAAATGCAAACTACTTTGAGCCGGCTTACCCAAATTTGGCTTATCGTACGGAACATGGGAGATGAGTGAAAAGAACTTAATTTTGGGTTGTTTTGAATTTCTGTGAAAGATAAAAAAAATCGCAAAATGGTTAAGAGCCTTAGAAGCTTGTGCCACCAGATGGTCTAGTATTTTTGTTTTGATTTGAATAAAGTGGATTTTGTGTGCAATGATCTTTGACAGTGTGTAAAGAGTGTATCATCTTGTAATTTTTAATGCATTTCAGTTTTGAGTAGAGTGAAAGAGATACAACTCCCCGGCAAGGTGACAGATAATCTTAGTTTCACGTACCCACTTGCAAATAGTAGATGTCGCCACACAACGTAAACAAAGGGACTGCCCTTCACCGCCGCAATGGTATTTCTCTATGGGAAGGCAACTTTTTGTTTCACCATGTGTGGATGTCAAGCAACAAGCAAGAATGCCATGTGAAAAGAGCGATTTATGATTTTCGTGGTGAAATGAAATAAATCCAAACAAATTGGAACAGATTGATGGAAGTTTTTCTTATATAATCAAATAGAAATAAAAACACATTGGTTAATTCTATTATATTTTGCTCTTGAATATTATCAGTCTTGAGAATAATGTTTCTGAGCATACTTGTGCGGTGAAGACTTGCAATAAAAAGCCGTATCATTAAAAACAGTTTACTTCCCCATCTTTCTATTGAGGGGTGAAAAAAACACAAAATTGATTCTTATTCGCGGTGAGTAGCAGGTTTGCTGTGTGAACACTAACATTTCGTATATCCATTCAAACATGAAGAAATAAATAAAATAAATTAAAATAAGTGTCTCTCAACAAAAGATATTCATAATGAGCTTCTAAAACAAATAAATTTCAGTGATTGTCTTTTGTTACACCCGTCCGTTTAATTAACATTGTTCCCCACCAACTTGAAGTTTCAAGAAACAGATGAGGCTATCTGTTTTTATGTTCAGTATTTTATTTACTTTATTTACATATCTGCATTCGCCCTATTCAGATAACACTTCTGAAATTTGTGAGTTTGACAGAACCACCAGCACCAAATTTTCGGAGTACACTGGAAATGTACTGGACTTGTCAAGTTGCCCCCGGGTTGAAGAGATAGAACCAAAAGATTCTAGTATATTTGGTAAAAATGCTATGGAATTTGTTAATTAGGGTTTTAATTATGGAAATTCTACGAAAGAAGTCATTGTTGGATAAACTACGACTCGTACTGGAAAAAATCTTGTTGTGGCATAAATCAAGGCATAATAAGGCTGTGCTCCATTTAGTGAATTTTCACTTAAATTTTACACTTCGAAAATACATTATAATGTTCGAAAATCCCTCCCACAGCCTTTCCCGCATAAGAGCAACCGTACCAGTCGTTGCCATTAGCGGCACTATTTTACTAACGCACAGATTTCCATTTCGGCTTAATCACTCCTCTCCACACCGGTCGTTGCTATCAGAGTCATAATTTAAGTTACCGTTTTCCACACCGGCAAAACAAACTTTTGACGTTTATTCAAAATAAGAACCGTCTGATGCGTTGCTACCGGGTTGCTAAATTTATGAACTCACTACTTCCCAAGGTGCGGATTGCTATTTCCCCCACCTGAATAGCAACCTCCGGTACGCAAGTAGCGTTATGGTAGAGGTTGGTAAATGTGCCTTATTTACTCATTGGTACGGTTGCTCTAAACGCGAACCATAACTTGACCTTACCGAAAATGGTTAAAAATTCAGTGCCAATATTTCAAAGGGGCGTAATTGCTTTTGTAAACAATGGCTTTAGTCATCGATTTCTCGCGAATGAAAGCACACTCATGAAAATGAATGACACCAGCACGCAGAGGAACAATTCCTGTATTAGCTAGCATTTGTAATTTGATGGGGTGGGTTTTCATTTGCGAGAAATCTACGTCTAAAGCCATTGTTTACAAAAACAATTACGCCCCTTTGAAATGTTGGCACTGAATTGTTTATAATCCCTGCTAAACTTCAACTGAAATGGTTATGGTTATGGAACTTTACATGTACGTTTGTGCGATTAAGTTTTCACCTTATGTATTATGGTTTTTTTTGGTAATGACATTACAAATAATGGGTTGTTAAGAACCATTCCCATTCAAAATAGTTGTTTTTTTCCATACATTTTCGGAAAGAAAACTTTATTAGAACCTTTATACTTATGGTTTGAGGACTTTAATGTTAATGGTTATGGTAGTCAGTTAGGTCCATGGATGGTTTTGTAACATCGATCAACTTTATGTGGAATATATCGCGAATTGGTAATCATTAATTTACAGGCAACCTATTCGCGATATATTCCACATAAAGTTGATCGATGTTACAAAACCATCCATAGAGCTTTTTGACGTTTAATCGGCGCACACTACTGCACCATTTTAATCGAACGAGTGCGAGCAAGAGGGAAACAGATTAGTGGGAAAACAAACCGTAAATTAATTGATGTGCGCTAGATAGAGAAAGACGATTTAACGTCAAAAGGTCTATGGAATTTACTGACTACTAGAGAGGGTACAGTATAAGCACAAACGAAGTGACAGACGACTAACTGGCGAAGAAATTAATTAAAATAATGTGGTTCACTGTAATAGAATTTTCTTGGAAGCTTCTGCCATCGTCCACCAGATGGGTTAGTTTTTTGGTTTTGATTTGAACAAAGTTGATTTTGTGTACAATGATTCTTTGACAGTGTGCAAAGAGTGTATCATTTTGTCATTTTTTTTATGCATTTCAGTTTTGAGTAGAGTGAAAGAGATAGAACCAAAACATTCTAATACATTTGGTGAAAATGCTAGTACAATCCATAGTAGTGTTGCCATGTGGAAAAATCCAGTAGTAGTGGTGTTGCCATGTGGTACACTGAAAAATTTAAATAGCAGGTTAGTCACCAAAGTTTTCGAGCCGCTCCGTCTGTCACTTCGTTTGTGGTATAAGAGAGGAGTGGATTCAAAATAAACTTCCTTGGCAAACTATGCCTAGGTGATTTCTAGCAACACTGCCAATGCAATCAAGATTGCTCGATTGGCTCTGGCTTTAACAGTTTGCTTGGCTATAAACTTGCCAGTCCACTCCTCTCTTACACTAGACCCTCTCTACTGACTACCATAGCCATAATCATTAAAATTCTCAAACCATAAGTAACAAAGGTTCTAACACAGACAAACAGACATAACACTCGTAAGTTGTTAATCGAACAAGCATTTAACAGTCAATTTAAAAGTATCGTAGTTGGTAGTACCACCACCTGTGGCGCGCATAGTCAATTGCCTTGCGTTTGACGTTTACACACTTCCGCCATCTGTTCAGCGTACTACCCACCACAGTGTATTCAACAGATGGCGGTAATGTTTTAGCGACGATGTTTTACAGTGATAAATATCCAATGTGTTATGTCTGTTTGTCTGTGGTTCTAATATAGTTTTCTTTCCGAAAATGTATGGAGAAAACAACTATTTTGAATGGTATTGGTTCTTAACAACCCATTATTTGAAAGGTTCATTACCAAAAAAACCATAATACATATCACAAAAACGTTCATGTAAAGTTCCATAACCATTTCAGTTAAAGTTTAGCATTTTGTGGTACGGTCAAGCAATGGTTCGCATTAGAGCAACCGTAACGGTACGCTGCTAAACTCATTTTAGCAGCCCTCATCATAGCGCAGCTACCGTATCGGGGGTTGCCATACGAGTCACTAAAATAGCAGTCGGCTTCTCGGTGAGAAGCGCGTTACCAAATTTAACAGCGCGATAGCAGCACGGGAGAAAGGTTGCTATTCGTAGAAATGTCAAAATGCTCACAACCGGTACGGACTACGGCGAGTTAATTGATAACCGCGATAGCAGCGACCGGTGTGGAGAAGAGTGACTAAACTAAAATGAGAGCGATGTGCGCTGTTAAAATAATCGCGCAAATGACAACGACCGTTACGGTTGCTCTTATTTATGCGGCTATACACCGAAAAAAGTTTTCATGTAGCTTCCATTGGAAAGGCACATGATTTTCATCCATAATCAAAATTAATGGAATTCATCTGAATTACACATAACATTTATGCAATCACATTAATTGTATGTGATTTTTCATATGAATTTCATCGACCTCATAATATTCATGTGATTTTGTGGTGGGATTTGCTGCTATGTGATCACAGAAAAGCTATGTGAAATTCACATGGATTTCATCCATTAGATATGTGATAAATTTTTTGAGTGTAGCCATTCAACCGAGGTATCCTGAAACGCAAACCTAGCCGCACACACCCCTCGACGGCATTACACCGTCGCACCCTTTTGACGTTTCTGCTGCTGACGGAGAAAAGTCATCGCAGTGCGCAAACAAAAGACGGAAAAAAGCCAAAGAAGAAGCAGCAAAAATTTCGACACCACTTTGACTTCATAAAAATCGCGCAGGTGAAATTTTCCCAAAAATAATCCCCGTAATCCGGGTGTTACGTCGTCGGATAGTGATCCGTAGCGGGTGCGAAAATCAAGTTCATCACTCGGCGGTTGTGAAGAAAGTGGAATTTCGCGCTTCTGAGCAGTGAGGATTGCAGGAAGTTACCTTCCCCGTCGCTCTCTCATTCATTCAAGGACAACGGTGGAGGGGTCGGAGAGAAGCTGAAGAGCCTCTGGTTTCGTTTTCGGTCGTGGTCGGTGGTGATTTGGAACGCGAAAGGAGTGCAAATTTTTGGATTGTTTTGATAGAAGAAGCGAAGAAATCGTAGTGCTAGTGTTTCTGGTTTGATGGTGGCAGAAAATCCGGTTTTCGATCGCTACTAACTACTAGCGTTAACCGCAACAGCAGCAGGAGGAAAGGAGAATGTCACTTCCTGTTTTGCTCAGGCAGAGCAGAAATAATCATCAGCTGAAAAAGATCAGCGTGTAAATAAATAAATACGGGGGGTGGGAAAACGGGTGATTGTGAAGATTCCAGAACAATGGAAGGCGACATCTGTCGGGTTTGCCGCTGCGAGGCGCAATCCGATCGGCCACTGTTTCACCCGTGCATCTGCACCGGAAGCATCAAGTGGATCCACCAGGACTGTTTGATGCAATGGATGCGCTACTCGAGGAAGGAATACTGCGAACTGTGCGGGCACCGGTTCTCGTTTACGCCCATCTATTCGCCGGATATGCCGCGGGTGCTTCCGCTGAAGTACGTCGCCGGAGGATTGCTGAGCTCGATTGGGACGGCGGTGAAGTACTGGATCCACTACAGTATGGTGGCGGTGGCGTGGCTCGGTGTGGTTCCGCTGACGGCGTACCGAACGTATCGTTTCCTGTTTTCCGGTTCGATCGATATGCTGCTGACCCTGCCGATCGATATGTTCTCGACGGAAAATATTGCGATCGACGTATTCCGGGGATGCTTCGTGGCGACCTGTACGCTGTTTACGTTCGTGGGCTTGGTGTGGCTGCGGGAGCAGATCATACATGGCGGAGGACCGGATTGGCTGGAACGGGACGATCCTCCTCCGGCTGTCCAGGCCGACGCCAACGGGCACGAGGAACGCCCGAATCAGGATAACAACGGACCGGAAGCGAACGACGATAATAATAATAACAACAACAACAACAATGATGACAACAATAACGAAGAGGAGCACAACAATAATAATAATAACAACTTTGTGGATAACAATTTGGTTAACTTGCAAGATCGGGTAAGTGCTAACTGTTGAAAATGCTTCGTGTAGTTATATCTATGCAATCTATCAATTTGAATCATAGCTCCTATCTTATAGTTATGTTTAAGGTCTTGATCTGCACATCAACCATGTCGTAAAAGTCGTGAAATGTTGTACAACGAGGTTGATATAAATGGAATCAATCTAATTGGTCGATTGATAATTATTGCCATAGCCAGAGCTGGTAAATATCACGGCCCCGTCATGTGACAATGAGAAAACAGGTCCTCTCACTATCACGAGACGAAACGACCGATCATTCGCTTTCTTGTCATTTTCCAATAATCAAGCACTCATGAGTATAATTCTTATGCAATTTTGACATCAACATTTCTAACTGATTTAGATGAGTTTAAGCAAGTAACCGTATGTAATCGGTAGAGTGAATATATTTTTAAAATTTCCTTGGTACAAGTAACTTTAGTAGCAGGACATGGGCTAGTAATTTGTTTTAACTCTTTATTTGTTTCAAATTGAAAATAAATTACAATTAATTTTACCCTAGGTCCTCCAGTTACTACAGTAACTTACCAGCCTTAATTGTTATGATATATATCTAAGTGTTTTTTACATTGTTTAGCATTTTAAACAGGGTTTTTTTTTAAACCTGCATGTCAGTATAACAATTTACATCTTAAAACTAAAAACTGAATCTAAATCTTATCTAATTATAAAGGGAATTAACCGTTGCAATTTTCAATTTTTGCCTGAAATTATTAATTATTTTGGACATTTTGCTCTTCGCTTATTGAAGAAAGCAAACTTATTGGACGGTAGCTAGAAGCTTCAGCTGGATTTTTATCCGGCTTCAAAATTGGAGCAACTGTAGCATTTTTCCATTTTTCAGGAGTTTTTTGATGAGGATATAGAAAATTCCATCATCACCTGGAGCTTTCATATTTTGAAACTTTTTAGTTATAGATCTAACTTCGTCCAAATCAGTCCCCCAGGAATCATCAAAAATATTTTCCCGAGAGAAAATATTCCAGGGCTGGTAGCGAGTCACTTTTTAGTGACTTGGTCATTTTTTTCAAGCCAGTCACTAAAAAGTCTCTTCTTTAAAGGCCAAAGTTAACACTAAAAGTTACTTTTTCTTGTAATCAGTCACTATTTTCAATTTTTGTAGCATGAATTTATTTCAAGATTGAGCATTCTTTGCTTTGTGACGTTTAATCGTCTTTCTTTACTTAGTCTTAGAACTTTAACTGATAAATTCCAGGCTTATAATAAGAAGCTATGTTTTTTAAATGCGTTAAATATATTTTTTTTAGATAAAAAAACAACAGCAATTAACCAAAAAAAAATAAGACATGGCAATCAGTTTTGAAGAAACAGTTTTACAATCAAATCCATTGAATGTTGAAGTTTAACACTTAATTAATTTCCCACTTTAATATAGTTAAAAACTAACTTAATTTGAGTAAGTCCAAGATCTAAAAACATTCATGTCTTGAAGTTTCGTATTCCATGTACAAGTTAAAGATATTGAAAATTTTCAAACTGCCTGAATTAAGGAAAACATTAAATGATTTATTTCATGTTCGTAATTAACTTTATGAAAGATCTGAGATCTTCATCGCAGTCCTATTAACTTTACAACAATTGTAGGAACTTTGAAGAAGTTCTGATGAATGAAAGGAAATGCTGAGAATTTCAGTGAAGCTCCATAAACTAACTGCGGGAACATAAGGGAAGTTAACACGCTGAAAATTTGGGGAACTTACTGGAAGCTTTAAGAACTTCAAAGCGGTTCCTTTGGCATCCGAAAATTTTCAGGATCTTTTATGAAGTTCCTAGAATTTCAGAGAACTTCACAGGTGTCAAGCGTACTTGAGAAACATGGAAAACTTGAGGGGTATTTGCAAGAAGAAGTTCTAAGCACCTCAGAAAAGCTAGAACTAGAGATGTTTGGGTAATTTCAGATCTTAAGGGCAGTTCCCGTAACTTTAGTTCAGTCTTTTGGAGCAGTTTAAATATCTTTAATCGAAAATTAAGAAAAATTCAAGATAGTTCCATGATGCGATAAGATGTTCCAAGAAGTACAGAGACCTTCAGAGAATTTATGAAAACTTCAGAAATATTTCAGGTACTTCACAGAAGTTCAGAGAATTTCAGAGAAATATAAAGGTGTTTACGGGAAATCCATTTATTTCCAAGCAGAACCGAGATCTTCAATATAATTGAGAGCTTTAGGGAAGCTTCGAGAACATCAAGACAGATCAGAGAATCAAAGGGCAGTTCAAATAATTTCAAGGGAATTGTAAAAACCTTAAAGAAGATTTGAGAAGAGCGCCGCTGGGGGAGTAGTGGTAAGCGTGATTGCCTCTCACCCCAAAAGGCCTGGGTTCAATCCCAGTCGGCGCCGCCGGGATTTTCGGAGGCATAAAATCTCTGATCACGCCTTCCTGCGGAAGGGAAGTAAAGCCGTTGGTCCCCGGTTCATGAGTTGATAGGTCGATAGAGTAGGGTCCATGTTTAGGAGCTGCCTCCCTGGCGGCAGTAGCATTGATACGCAGTACGGAAAACAAGATCGACGGAAATCAAATCAAAGATAAAAAAACCGAGAAACTCAGGGAATTTCCGGAAACTTCAGCAAAGCTCCGCGAGAATTTCGTACGTGATATAAAATATATGATCATCCGGAAAACGTGAATGTAATTTAAGGGTGTTATATTATTGAGATTTCAAGAACATAAAAGTGTGTAAATTTAGTTAAATTGATTAAAGAACATCAACCAAGTTCCATTAATAAAAAAATGCGTGAACTTTTATAGCACAGGCAAACAGGCATAACACTCGCAAGTTGTTCATCGAACAAGTATTTAACGGTCAATTTAAAAGTATCGTAGTTGGTAGTACCGCCACCTGTGGCGCGCATAGTCAACTCCCTTGCGTTTGATGTTTATACACTACCGTCATCAGCGTACTACCAACAATCAATACGAAACTAACGATTTTAAATTGGCTCACTACTTGACTAGCCTATTGGTCCCAAGCAAACGATTAACGTACCCCATTCTAGTCAAAATTCTAGTACTACGCAATGTTTGTTTTGATTCGCTATGAAAGTTTGACAGATAAAATGAGGGGTTATTGGTTTTTCTTATGTTTCGAGGGGTGAATCGATTAACTTGGGACTGAAGAGAGTACCAGAGCTGAGCCAAAAAGTTGGGCACGTTATTTCAGGACCTTCTAGTCTTAGAGTTACCTCTATGGAACTACCCACTACAGTGTACTCAACAGATGGCGGTAATGTTTTAGCGACGATGTTTTACATTGAGACATATTCAATGTGTTATGTCTGTAAGTCTGTGCTTTTAGCAAGCAGCGATATCTTAAAGAAATTCCGGAGAACTTCTAATAAATTTAGATATTTTTAGATAGTTTCATCATATTTATCGAAGTTCTGAGTACTTCGAGGACGATCAGATAGCTTCAGAATAATCCCATTAACTTAAGCAAATTTGCAGCAACTTACAAGGAATTCCGTGGAATTATGGGATATTCCAAAAATTCTATGATTGATCCGAAAGCGTCGTTTTCATTAGAAAAATTTCCGGTTTATTAAACACATTTAGAGAACTTCAGGTATAGATAAGTTCAGGGAAAATTAGTGAGCGTTTATAATGGCTATAATATTTAAGGAAAATTGTCGCAACTTCAAGGCAAATCAATTAATTCCAGTAAAGTTGTGGGTTCTTAAAAAAATACTGATACATTCAGGACATTCTAAAGAACTTTAAAGAAATTCAGTAATCGTTTAGGCAGTTTTAATAACACCAGGAATGTCTAGGCTATTGAAGGAGTTTTAATTTTTTGTCGATAAATTAAGGGAAATTTCATGACATTTTGAGAACTCCAGTGAAAATTAATTAATTATTTCGTTCTAATTCCATAAAAATTGAGAGAGCACAAAAGTTCCAGAAATTTAGAAAAACTTCACAGAAGAACAGTGGTCTTCAGAAACATTTCGAGAACTTTTAATAAATGATAATAGCCTTTAAAATAATGCATGGAATTGGACTCCAGATTCTTGAAAATTTCTTAAAGTATAATAATAGTTTTTAAGTCCAGAACTAGCTTAAATTTAAAATTTCTAAGAAATATGCATGTTCCAAAATCAAAAGAAAAAACATTTAAAGCCTCTGGTTTTTTTTTATTTATTTGCTACTGAAGATTAATCCACTGTGGATCTATCTATAAAGTTCATATAAATTCATTATTTTCCTTAAAATATCCTTATTCAGGCATGTATTTTAAGGAAAAAAAAATCCCGATTTTCCTGACTAATACCATAGAGATAACTCTAAGACCAGAAAGTCCCAAAGAAACGTGCTCAATTTGTTGGCTCAGCTCTGATACTATCTTCGGTCCCAAGCTAATCGATGTTAAAGTATATGAGAGTGCACAGAGAATGGGACGAATTTCTGAGAGAAGAATCTCTCTCCAGAAGTTCGTCCCATTCTCTGTGCACTCTCATATACTTTAACAGGTTATGGGCCCAGGTGTGCGTGAAATCTAAGAATTACAATTTGTTCAGATGGAGCTTTCTGTTGAACATTTGTTAGGTTTTTGATGGAAGTCTAGACGGAGCTTTCTGTTGGACGATTCCAATTGGATAAAAATATTGTTTTCTTTTTAACAGGAGAAACTATGGACAATCGAGTTCGAAGAATTGCTGTCCCTCTGTTCAAAGAAGATGAAAAATCATTTCCTTTCTGGAAACGGCGTATTGAGCAGCACCTCAAGCAAGAAGGCCTTCTGCATACGTTGGAGAGAGTTCCGGAAGAGGAAGATTTTGCAAATCCGGTTGAGGGTGCAACACCTGAACAAGAACAGGAACGTGAAACGAAATTCGCAAATCGACAGAAGGAAGACGATCGAGCGGTCAACGAGCTATGGATGGCACTTGAGGACGATGCAATGGCACATGTATTTTCATGCACCTACGCAAAAGAAATTATGTGCAGATTGCAAGAAATCTACCAGCCAAAGGGAACGGTTGCGATGATCGGGGCTTCGAAAAAGACTATACAACCTTGGGAGCAAACAAAACAAATATAAATCGCTAAAGGACCTGTTCGATGCTCATGATGAAGTCATCCGCCTGTTGGAGGGCATGGGAGAGGCAATTCCAAAAGTTGAGAAAATCAACACACTACTCGTTGCTATCCCTGAAGAGTTTAATCATCGGTGCCCTGTCGGTCGTGCGAAAAGAGGAGCTGGAAGCCATGTCAGTGGAGCAGGTGAAACGGTTGTTCCTGGACGAAGAGTGTGTCAAGCCAGCAGTGCAACTTCCTGTGGCATTGGTAGGACTGAGGAAGAACATCCAATGCTACGAGTGCGGCAAGATGGGCCATAAGCGGCGAAATTGCTTCAGGCTGAAGAAGCAGAAGAAAGCAGATCAGCAGAAAAAGGAGAAGTCATCGGCCTTGAACGTTGCGATGCTATCGCGTCAAGAGGGAGCGTTTGTGGTCAAAGTGCCACTGGATAAGTTTAACTTGACGCGTTTGGAAGCAATCAATGAGGTTCAGCAAAAGCCACCGTTGACAGCAAACTTGATGGATACGGAGCGGGAGCAGAGAGTTATGCAGGTGGATTGCCGAAAAATGCCAGTACCATTTCCATGCTGCCTGGACTCAGGTGCTACCCAGCATATGATCCGAGACATTGCTGCGTTTTCGGAGATGTGGGAGATTGAGAAAATGAGAATTGCTACAGCGAAGAGTGGTTCTGAAATAAACTGCAACCAAGCCGGAAACGTGTTCCTACATAACCTGTTAAAGTATATGAGAGTGCACAGAGAATGGGACGAATTTCTGAGAGAAGAATCTCTCTCCAGAAGTTCTCACCACCTACCTTTTTGAATAGGCTCAATACGAAGAGAAATATTATTTGAGAAAATCTCCTCCAAATAATATTTCCCAAACCCTTTTTCTTCCTTTTAGTTGGAGATGAAATCCACCACCCAATAACCAAACGATAATCTTTACTATTAATAAGATTTATTATTGGTAACCAAAAAAGTATTAGTCATAGAAGATAATATGCAAAAATTCAAGTGACAATGTCTTTCTCAACTGACTTATAGCTCTAGTGATGTTTATCTATCTACGCGGAATTCTGTCTGCTATAGCTTTTACCGTTTCGTGCTTTATGCACACACACTACTCTGCTAGTTGTTTGATCTCTGATCTCGTCTCTGAGCTTTCGTCATAAGCAGCCAAAGCTGCGAACCCTATTAAAAATAAATTGAATTCTAACAATCGATTCACCCCTCGAAACATAGGAAAATCCACTAACCCCTCATTTTATCTGTCAAACTTTCATAGCGAATCAAAACAAACATTGTGTAGCAGTAGAATTTTGGGAGTTGGTTGGAAATGCTAACATGAAGCTTTAGTGTGATGATTTATTAGCTAGAGAATGATCTTTAGAAGAGGGTAGGTAGATAGTTCCGTTAGAGTATGGCAGTATGAAAATTGAATAGAAGTTGAAAATGAGCGAAGGGCCATTAATGCGACAGTTTTTAAAGATAGACGCACATTTTTGCCTAACCCGTACGATGTACGCGGAGACTTGAAGTATGTCTCCAAGTCTACAGGCAAAAATGTGCGTCCCTTTTTTTTTGCTCATAAACTGACTGCGGCTGTGGAATAGTTCTAGCGACGTTTTCATCACTACCTAAAGCCCCACGTCGCGAGAGCATTTCCAGTCGATGGTGTGTTATAATGCAGTTCTTCTTTACCCAACTATTGTGTTGCTCCTCTCGTCATGACCAACGTGATCATCTCAGAGAGAAAGCAGTAGGGTGGTTGTTGCGTGCTGTACCATCATCAGCATTGTTGACGGCTACTCCCGCCTTGAGTTGTTACATTCAAAGTGTTTTTATGTTACTTCATACGCGAAGTTAACGATTTTCAGAGTTGGTTGGAAATGCTAACATGAAGCTTTAGTGTGATGATTTATTAGCTAGAGAATGATCTTTAGAAGAGGGTAGGTGGATAGTTCCGTTAGAGTATGGCAGAATTTTGACTAGAAAGGGGTACGTTAATCGATTTGCTTGGGACCAATAGGCTAGTCAAGTAGTGAGCCAATTTAAAATCGTTAGTTTCGTATTGATTGCTGCTAATACCGTGGGTTTGGTAATAAACTTTCTATTGAATCTTTTGCTTTAAATGTTCATCTCGTACATAAGCGTTTATGAAATACTAATTGAATTAGTCTAAAACATCAAACATTTATTTGGTGTGCCATCATAACGACTACATTTCTTCTCTTAGGTCACTTTTTAGTCAATATTTCTACAACTATAAGTCACTATTTGGTAACTTTTTTCTTCAACACTATTTTTGACAGCAGTGATCGCTACCAGCCCTGATATTCAGATAATCCCGAGCAACGTGATTCTCAATTCTCAACTGAAATTATGGGAACTCTCGAATTGCTTAGCAAGTTTCTGTGCTTTTTTTTCAAATTTGTGATCAAAATTTTACCACCTTCTTTAAGCGCTGGAATAGGCTTTTGAGGTTTTTTCAAACTTTTTGGGGGTTTCCAAAAGGGTTTGGAACTCGGGTCTAATTTAGAAACATTATTTTCAAAAGTTTTGTTCCTCAGGGCAGAGAATCGCTTTTTAATTTGTTTTTGCAAATCCCGCCAGATAACTTTCATGGCAAGATCGCGTGATCTTTGATATTGTCTCCTACGGACATTTTTAAGACGGATCAAGAGCTGAGGATCGTCGTCTATTATAATTGAATCGAATTTAACCTCGCATTTTGGTACTGAGGCAGCTCTTGCTTCAACTATAGAAGTAGTCAGAGATTCAAGAGCATAATTAATTTCATCTTTGGTTTGCAAAGGAATGTTTGGATCGAAGTTATATTCCATAAATGTTCGATATTGCTCCCAATCAGCTCTATGGTAATTGAAAGTAGAGCTGTTGGGATTACAAATTATTTTTTGGGATATTTCAAAAGTTACTGGAAGGTGATCAGAACCGAAGTCAGCATGGGTAACCAATTGGCTACAAAGTTGACATGAATCAGTTAAGACCAAATCAATAGTGGAGGGATTTCTTGCAGAAGAAAAGCATGTTGGGCTGTTTGGATATTGAATAGTGTAATAACCTGCAGAACAATCATCAAACAGAATATTACCATTGGAATTGCTTAGAGCATTATTCCATGAGCGGTGTTTTGCATTAAAATCACCAATAATGAAGAATTTAGACCTATGACGGGTAAGTTTCTGGAGGTCACCCTTGAGAATATTCTTTTGCTGGCCTACGCATTGGAATGGCAAATAGGCAGCTATAAACGTAAGTTGTCCAAATTTTGTTTCAACAGAAACTCCCAAAGTTTCAAAAACTTTGGTTTCAAATGAAGAAAGAATTCTATGTTTGATTCGTCTATGAACAATGATGGCAACGCCACCACAGGGTCCATCAAGACGATCATTTCTATAAATGAAATAAGGTTTAAGGAACATTTCAGTTATAACGGCAATATGCACGTTATGAACTCTCAAAATGGAGATCGAGCATTCCAATTTATAATATTTAATGCTTTAAAATCCATTACTGAATTTCAAAGTCATGAAAATACTGTTTGCAAATTTTACTGCATCAAACATGGAGTTAGATTTAAGCATATCAGAAATCATGTCAATTAATGATTTCTGTAAAAATTCCATTTTAGGGGCAGTTGCTTCCTAGGTCAAAATTTTCAAAATTTCCGTTAGAATAACGTTGGTTAGTATTTTGATTTCTACCCGTTGCAATAGCAGCATAGGTAGCTCCATTAACTCGCTGAACATTGTTAGCAGCGAGAGGAGTAGGTACAGATGAAATTTTTTAAGCAGGGGTGATATTTGTACCTACGGGTACGAATGTAGAATTTGTTCCTCGCTGACCGTTGTTAACAGCAGAGGAATTTGTACCTGATCGGAAACGTGGATCGTTTCCTACCTGTCGCTTAGAACGAGATGGTAGGATCGCGTTGTGAGTCTTACATTCCCAAAAATTGGATTTGTGGTTTTCACCACAATTTGAACATTTAAATTTCTTAGGATCTTCCTTCACAGGACAGTCGTCCTTTGCGTGAGAGGAATCACCACAATTCATGCATTTAGCTGGCATGTAGCAATTTTTAGTTCCGTGACCCCATCCCTGGCACTTACGGCACTGAGTGAGGTTTTGGAAATTTCCTCCAGTCTTCCTGAAGAGTTCCCACTTCACTCGGACATGGAGCATAAGGCTAGCTTTTTCTAAGGCCTTAAGGTTGTTTAGTTCACTAGACTTGAAGTGAACTAAATAAAAATCATTAGAAATCCCGTTGCGCGAATCGCCAGGACGGGATTTCATTTTCATTTTGATTACTTGGAGTGGCACGACTCCAAGTAATTTTGCCAGTTCATCTTTGATCTGATCCAGGGATTCACCACTGGGCAGTCCTTTCATGACAACCTTGAACACACGTTCAGTTTTGGTGTCGTAAGTAAAAAATTTGTGCTTCTTCTCAGTAAGATACTTGAGAAGACATTTAAATCCGTCCAAGGTTTCAGCCAATACACGGCATTCACCCCGACGTCCAATTTGTAGAGAAAACTTAACTTTCACGAAGTTCAAAAGTTCCATGCGAAGAGCATGGAAATCGGAAGTGGTTATCACAATAGGAGGAATTTTTTCCTTCTTGGCATTAAGCCGGGAAAGTTTACTAGAATTTTTCTTGGATGATGGATCATTCTCATCATCCGTGAGCAAATCAAATTGATTACTCAAATTAATTTCTTCAGAAGGGGGGTCAAGAGTTTGCCCCTTTCTTTTGCGTTTAGGCGCCATGGCGGCAGTAAATTTTTATCCAAATCGACTTCCAAGCAGATTACTATAAGAATCTGAAGGATCGAAGAGGAATTTTCCAAATCGATATCCAAGAAGGATTACCTCGGGTAGGGTCCAAAAAAGGATCGAAGAGGAATAAGAGTTGAACAAGGTAGAAAAATTTTACAGGTTGAGCACTGAAAAGTGCTGTTTAAATTTGTTGTACTTTAGGTAGTAGTAACACTTCCTTCAGCAAAAAGCAAATAGATCCGCACGGCAAGAGAGCACGATGCGGACATACATACTAAAGTGATTTCATCAATTATATCTTGTCAGTATAATGTGATTCAACCACCGGCAAACCGACATGAATGACCATAGCAAAAACAATACAATTTCTGACCAAAGCACACTACAGACATCTGGCTCCTTGTTCGCGGGAAATATTTAGCTAAACCATGAACCCCCATGCAAAAGTTATGAATTGGTTCGTGTCTGATGTATTCTGGACAAATTATTTTTATCTAGATCAAAAAATCCTGTAGATTTGACAGTTCGGATCACTGCACATTTAAATCGGCCGTTAACGATTTTTGGGCATTAGTCGATGTTTTACCAAACGCTATTCCGGGAATCATGAAACCAGATTCCGGGACATCTGAATCCGATGTCAATACGATTTATGTCAACAGATACATTTAAAATTTAGTTCATTGACCTCATCTACTCCTTTGGTTTTGTTTTTTCCGTCGATCTTGTTTTCCGTGCTGAGCACCAATACTACCGACGTGCCAGGAAGGCAGCTCCCACACCTGGACCCTACCTATCGACCCATCAACTCATGAACCGGGGACCAACGGCTTTACTTCCCATCCGAAGGAAGGCGTGATCAGAGATGTTATGCCTCAGAACATCCCGGCGGCGCCGACTGGGATTGAACCCAGGCCTGCTGGGGTGAGAGGTAATCACGCTTACCACTACACCACCGGCGCCGTTTTCCTCATCTACTCATTTTGATAAGATTTTATGTTCTGCATTATATGGTTTACTCGAATATAATTATATATTTTACCGCACCGGGTTCTGGAATTCGCGGAACCAGATTCTTAAATACCCGGACCCGATTCCAAAGTGACCAAATGTCAAAAGAATTATCTTTGAAGAATTGCTATTTAATTTGGAACCTAATTCGTTTGCCTCGAATATTCTTATCGCCTATTGCTCGGCATATTGTTAATAACTTCGGGACCACATGTGGTCATATTGCATTGGATACATTTGGATCTGGCAAACATCTGGCAAATTTTAGAATTCTGATACTATGAAGCATTGGTACGAGAACTATGATGAGAATGCCAGCTCAGTCTTGACGATAATTGAGAAGGAATCCGCATAGGCTAAATGACAGACTTCATTTACCCCCTGACGATAATAATAAATAAATGTATTAATGAAGCTGGAATTCATCCTACTTCATAAGTAAATACCGTGCCGATTCAAATTTCGGACACTTAAACTCGAATTTCGGACACTTTTAAAAGTGGATTATCTCGGTCGAATATGATCCACATGTCTTGTAAATTTTAAATTTTTTTGACTAGTGCCCTCCACGATCATCTAACATTATTACTTTGTTTCTAACTGGATGTAATATTTAATTAAAAATGAAAGTGTCCGAAATTTGAATCGGAACGATATGTACCTACACCACCATCTGGGAAATGTTCGACTTTCGACTGAAATAAAATTAACAAGCGAAACTCATGTCACTGGAGATTTTGTCGTTTATTCAATGATTTAGATGTTCAAATCCGCAATGTCTCAACGGACGCGTCGGCTGCGGCTTCTACGTCTTGCTGAATGGGACCGGGAGCGGGTTCGGGATTGGGATCGGGACCGGGACCGAGAACGGCCTCCACGGCGACGACGTCCTCGGCGGGCACCACCGGTGGCATCTTCCGGAAATGAATGGTTTTCCGGTCGATCTTCAGGTTCCGAGATTTCCGGTGTCGGCAGTTCAGCGGTGGATTCCGTGGATTCGTCTTCCTTTTCGTGATCTGGTACCGATAGTGCCACCCGTTGGTCTGGTTCCAGCGCTGGAGTCGGCTGATCTGGGATAGGATCCATTTCTTGCTTGGTGCTTGATGATTAGTTAAAAATGCTTCCGTTCGGTCCAAAGGATTTTATGGGAATGAAAATTTCTTGACTTGTCACTTTATTCTACAATTCGGCGGCTTACTGCGATTAGGCAAAGTTGAAGAGGCGAAGGTCTCACGTGAATCCAATGTGATTAAATTCCTTGACTTAGCGAATTGAGTAAACTAAAGAGCCAGTCTCTTTAGAGTAAACAGCTTATCTATCTATATAGGGAAAATGGATGTAATATCGGCCCAAAATGCTCCTAATTTGGGCCCATACATAAATTCAGCAATCGACTAAATTTTCAATATCCATTAGTACCGTCCCAATGACGCGTTCATCTAAACAAAATTGATAAATAGCAGATTTTTAGCTATGGGCCCAATCTTAGATCCATAGGCCAACATTAGAGCCATTTCCTCTATATAAAAATGAATTTCTGTCTGTCTGTCTGACCCTTATAGACTCTGAAACTACTAAAACGATCGGCGTCCATAAATTTCTTCATAACTACCTATTAGGTACTATATTAAATTTTCGTTCATTCAGTTGGTTCAGCTAGTATTAAATATTTTTCAATTTTTGACCAACCTGAGTTTCATATATGCATATGTTTCTCCCACAGGATCGCCCTCAGGAGCCACCGATAGCAGCAGCAGCAGCAGAACCCCCAGCAGTCGCAGCACCAGCTCCGCCGGCACCGATTCCAGTGCCCGCTCCTGCCGCAGCACCTCGCCTGCCGCTGGAAGCTCCCGCTCCGGACAATGTGCCGATCGACCCGGCGGAACCACCCCCGCCGGCAGCTGCGGTCGATGCCGACGCCGACCCGGAAGTGGTAAATGAACCGGCAGAAGGCGCTGCCGACGAAGCCAACTGGAATCCGATGGAGTGGGAACGTGCCGCCGAAGAGCTGACCTGGGAGCGATTGCTTGGCCTGGACGGATCCATGGTCTTTCTGGAGCACGTCTTCTGGGTCGTTTCGCTCAACACCCTGTTCATCTTCATCTTTGCCTTCTGTCCGTACTCGATTGGAAACTTTCTGATTTCCTTCCTCGGGATTATCACGCCCGGCAAACCGCTGCTGCACTTTCACGGCCTGTTGACGACGCTGGTGGGCTATTGCGTGATCGGGATCACCCTTATCAAACTGCACGCCATAGCCCGGTTCCTGCGCTGGCGCCGTCAGCGCCGGATTCTCGGCCTGTGCTACATTGTGGTGAAGGTTTCGCTCCTGTCGGTGGTGGAAATCGGAGTGCTTCCATTGGTGTGCGGATGGTGGTTGGATATTTGCTCCCTACCGATGTTCGATGCCACCCTGAAGGATCGAAAGGCCAGCTTTAAGGCAGCCCCTGGAACATCACTCTTCATTCACTGGATGTTCGGAATGGTCTACGTGTACTACTTTGCTTCGTTCATCGTGCTGCTGCGGGAGGTGCTGCGGCCCGGAGTATTGTGGTTCCTGCGCAATCTGAACGATCCGGATTTCAGTCCCATTCAGGTGAGTTTGGTTTCAGAGCTTGGGAAACATCGCTTGTACATTTGCCATATATTTCACAGGAAATGATTCACCTATCGATCCTGCGTCACGCCCGGCGACTGATCGCCTCGGCGATCATCTTCGGCTCTGCCGTCCTGCTTATGCTGTGGGCACCTATCCAGATTCTGAAATCCGGTTGGCCCACGTTCCTACCGTACACCCTGTCCGGCGATTCCGAAGTCAACGAACTGAGCCTGCAGCTGCTGCTACTGCAGGTACCTTCTTTCAACCGATCTTATGCCCTTGAATATCTTATAATTTTCTCTAAAAAATAACCTATAGATCATCCTGCCGGGCTTCTTCGAGCAGTCACACACCCGCATCTGGCTGAAGGGCCTGGTACGCATCTGGTGCAACGTAGTGGCCCGTATCCTCGGCATCAAGAGTTACCTGCTCGGATCGGAACCCCGTCCGAACGAAGACGACGTGCCGCCCCGCCAGCAGCCGGATCTCGGAGCAGGCCTGGCCGCCGCTCACCAGGCGATCATGCAGCGTGACGTCCCCGTCGGATTCCAACCGTACGATCGTCCACCGTTGTTCGCCGTTCGACTGATCGGACTGTTGGTGCTGATGTGTATCAGTTTGGTGATTGGATCGCTAACGACGCTCACCATCCCGGTGTGGATCGGTCGTCACGGAATGGCCCTGTGGTCGATGGGATCGCAAATAACGCCTCCGCCCAATGCGGTACCGACTGGAGCGGAAACTCCTCCCAGACCACACGAGCTGTATACGGCAGCAATGGGAACCTATCTGTGTTGGGTCATCTCGCGAGGAATCGCCGTTGCGGTCAATCTGTTCCCACAGGGCCGTGCCGTCGTGATGGAACGGGTCAAGCATTGGATTTCCGTGGCGACTTCCTACGCACTGGCCGCCATCATTTTCGTACTTATGCTAGGAGTGATTCCGCTGATGTTCGGATTGCTGCTTGAGCTTGTCGTGGTCGTTCCGTTGCGTGTTCCGCTGGAACAAACACCAGTACTGTTCCTATGGCAAGATTGGGCCCTGGGAGTGCTGTACACCAAGATCGCATGCGCTCTCACACTTATGGGACCGGATTGGGCACTGAAACGGGCCATCGAACAAGCCTACCGAGACGGACTCCGGGATATGAACCTGCGGTTTATAATTCGTGAACTAGGAGCCCCAGTCATTACGTGCTTCGGCCTTGGTCTGGCCATTCCGTACGTGATCGCCCACTCGATTCTACCGATATTCTTTACCAACCAGGTGACGAGGATACTGATCGCTCGGCAGATTTATCCGTTCTTTTTGCTGATCGCGTTCATCATCGTGATCGTGATCCTGCAGATCCGTCAGTTCAAGAAACTGTACGTGGCGATCAAGAACGATAAATATCTGGTGGGACAGCGGCTGGTCAACTATGACCATCAACGGAAGAAAGCGGCACAACAAGCGGCGGCGGCAGCAGCGGCCATTGCCCAACAACAGCAACAACAACAACAACAACAACAGCAGCAGCAGCAGCAGGCACCACATGTTCAGCCGCCGCAACAGGAGCAACAACAAGACCAACCTCTAGATGAAGTTGACGGCCGGGAGTTGCCGGATCCAGGAGCTGCTGCTGTTGCCGCAGCCCAAGCCGTGCAGTAATCCGGGCTGACTGACAGGGTTGGAGATCGGAATCACAATCACCTATATAATGGAATCTACTGTGGATCGTAAATGTGTTACACGCGCATGGTCTCGTCGTTGGAGCAGCATAGCAGACATGAAGGTGAGTCGAGGGACGATTCTTTTTCAATAGATACGTTTGAATAAATTTCAGAAACTTTAGATTTTTTTTCCGTGAAAGTACTGTGGCGGACGGATAAGAACGGAATCGAAAGAACACGTTTGTGTTTAATAATAACTTCCTTTTTATTCACTGCAAATTACGCGGTTGTTCTTCCACTCTCTGTCGTCACACGAATGAACTTCTGCGCTCTTCCTCGCTTCTTCTCATGACGTTTTTACAGTTACGCTAAAAACCGGACACGATGGCCGGATCGAGTAACTATTGTGCGAACATCTTCTTCCGGATGATGTGCAATGCTTTCATCAGATGTAAAAGCTGGCTTCAGCCGATCGATAGAAATATTTTGCTTCTTTCCAGACATTAATATTTCAAATTATTTTTCACTACGATTTACTACCCTATATGGACCTTCATATAGCTGCTGCAGGGAACGCCTGGCTGCATCTACTCGAACAAGATACATGGCTGCACGTTTTCAAGCACGAACACTGATGGTTTGGGATGATGAATAGTAGGCGGTGGACGAAGTTTCGAAAATGATTCATGTAGCTTTTGTGCAAACTCCGTTTTATCGACGATCGTTGTCGGTGGTTCAAAAAACTCTCCCGGAAGTCGCAGTGGCTGACCATACACTAAATCCGCAGAGGAACATTTGAGGTCTTCACAGTAAGCACTCCTAAGGCCCAGGAGAACTAGAGGCAATTCTTCGCTCCAACGATTCGTGGTCTTACACATTGATGCAGCTTTCAATGTACGGTGAAATCGTTCCACCATTCCGTTCGCTTGAGGGTGGTATGCAGTTGTATGGATATGGTGAGATTCTAAAGGGTGTACCGTTTAAAATTGATCCAACTTCTGATCCGTTGGGTAACATTAATTGAAAATTTGCGTAGACATAGTTTAATGGCGCGCAAAAGTTTTCAAAATGGCAACGGAATAACAGTGCGTGCGCGAAAAAGCATCGTGCCATCGAAAAAAAAAGCTAGGAATCGCGAATTCCAAGATGTCTGGTATCATAAAACGATTCGAAGAACATCTAACTGTTGATCGGAAGCGAAGAGCCGGAAATTAAAGCCGTCAGGTCAACGAGAACGATCACAAACGCGTGGTTGGGGCCTTTAAACGGAAACCGAACGCCTCAGTTCGAGATGTGACTAAAAAGTTGCATGTGAGCAAGACTTTCGTGCAGAATACCAAAACTCGAGCTGGACTACGTATGTTTGAGGTTCAGAAGTCCCCAAACCGTGACGAGAAACAGAATACGGTCGCAAAAAGTCGTACCTGGAACACACTGCTGCGTAATGAATGACGAGACATATGTGAAGGCAGACTTCAACCAGATTCCAGGAAACCTGTAGGTGACTGCCAAGGATAAGTGTGATGTTCCCGAGAACCTCCGGACACAGAAGATGTCGAAGTTCTTAATTTGGCAAGCGATTTGTACTTGCGGAAAGCGGAGTACACCTTGTGACAATCGACTAGCTCAGGGCTACTGTTTCAGGGTCGGCTGCCACTTGCTAAGGGAGGACTCACAACTGATTCAATCGGTCAACAAATAAGACCAACAACATGGAGAACAATGACGTTCATCATAAGAATAAAGTGGCACACGAACACATAGAAATAGCTTATTCATTTTTGACGTAGGACTACGTCTTTAATTTCTATATGGGGGTACACTTTGTGAAAACCGAAAATGTAACATGTAACAAATTAAGAAAGATTTTGAACGTTAATAACTCAGCTGCCCCTGGACCAATTTCAATCATTTTATCACCAATCGATCAGAAATATGGCTACGCATCGATAAAAATGCTTCCGAATGATGATTTTCAACAAGAAACTATTGAAAAAGTGGTAAATGTCCAGCATTGTCCAAAAGCGTCGAATTAACTAACAAATCCACTAATTACGTACATGCATATGCTGCTTCCCCAGCACAGTCGTCAGAGAGTAGTAAGTAGACGAAACATGTCGATGTAGCATTACGACGAGGTGTGGTAGTTCAGTGGTTACTGTTTCAGCTTACTGATCAATCCTGGCCTGTCCCCTTCCGTGCAATTTTTCACTTTGCCTTATTCTATCCCCACTAGATTTAAAAAAAAAACAAATTCTGCTTTAACCGATCGCATCACTTACCACAGTTAATCCTAATCTAAAAATAACCTATGGATGATAGAAGAGCATAGCAGAAATAGTGCGAAATAGGAAACCATGGTCATCATAAAAAAGGAAATCGTAAAAGAGAATTGGCTTTCACCCTTCTGCTTCTAAGCCTCTTACAGTCATCGTCATAGCATCGCACCGATTTTAGTTCTAGGGCACATGCTGGTTGCAATTTTAGATCAGGATTCACTGTGATGCGATCAGTTGTAAAAGCAGCAGAAATTTCCTTCTCAACTCTCATGTGGAATCTTTTAGTGGCTCTGAAAAGGGCCGGTTTTGATAGATTTCGAAGGAGAAATTAAAAGCGTTCACCACAAATACGAAGACCCAGCTCCATGTCCTTTGGCATAATTGTGACACGCTTTGCGTCAATGACAAACAGACCGACCATATAGGTCGGTTTATTTCACTCGTCGAGGGTATACTTATACCTGCGTCGAGTAGCATATTTTTAATACAGGGAGGGAACAATACATACAGCAAAATACTGAAAAGGGAAGGAGTTTCGCTTCTTATGCTACGGGCACAAAACGAGACACCACCGTCGAAACGACTATCAGTTATTCTCTTTCGAAGTGCACAATTTCATCAGGGCACCGAAAACCAGTGGAAAGGCCGCTAAGAAGTCTGGAAAGGTGCAGAAAGTCATCGTCAAGGGAGAGAACAAGAAGAAGAGACAGCGCAGGAAGGAAAGCTATGCCATCTACATCTACAAGGTGTTGAAGCAGGTCCACCCGGACACCGGAGTCTCGTCGAAGGCCATGAGCATCATGAAAAGCTTCGTCAATGACATCTTCGGACGTATTGCTGCTGAGTCGTCCCGTCTGGCTCAATACAACAAACGCTCGACGATCACGTCCCGCGAAATCCAAACTACGGTCCGTCTGCTGCTGCCGGGTGAGTTGGCCAAGCACGCTGTCTCTGAAGGCAAGGTTGCAAAGACTCATTTCAGCTAAAACAATGTTTTTCTAAATTATGAAATAATTAGATGCCATGATCAAATTTTGAATTGGTAGGATACAAGAAGAGGTTGCAAAGAATGTGTTTGACATATTAAACCTGTTTATTTCACTTCATGAGAGTCACAATCAGCGATTTTTCACAAACTCACTCACTCACTCACTCACTCACTCAGCGATCAGCAAATCGCTGATTGTGACTCATAGAAAGCAAAATTTACAGGTTTTATGTTTCCAAGCCATACTTTGTAACCTCTTCTTGTAAGTTACAAGTAAAACATGCCATCATACCATCTTTTGGTTTTATTATTCCGAAAAACATTATTTTAGCTGAAATGAGTCTTTGCAACCTTGTCTGAAGGAACCAAGGCCGTCACCAAGTGCACCAACTCAAAGTAGATTCGTACCATCCAAACAATCAATCGGCCCTTTTCAGGGCCACAAATCGATTTCCAACGTGAAAGAGGTTTTGATGATATTGAACTTTTAAATGTTCGAAAGGAGCGTTAGCAAAGTTCGCAATAAGAAATCAGTTGGTTTGCCTTATGAAAATAATGTTGACAAAAAGAATAAGAGGTTGTATCCATTACACTACACGACCGTACGGTTTGACGTCTGTGATTTCTATATGGGGGTACACTTTGTGAAAACCAAAAATGGAACATAAAATAATTGTGACACGCTTGGCGTGGATGGCGAACAGACCGACCAGATAGGCCTCGCTGAATTCCTGTAGGGCCATTAACGGCCGAGCTCTGGAAGCGCAGATCGGTCTTGAAGTCCTGGGCGATTTCTGGTAACGACGGATCTCACGCAGAGCGACAGTTCCTGGCCGGTAGCGATGGGACTTCTTCACTCCTCCGGTGGCTATCTGTTTGAGAGGAGCCTTTCCTCCGGTGGACTTACGAGCGATCTGCTTGATGCGGCCATTATACGATGTGGATACATTGAACGCAATCTGTTGAATAAAAATTTTAATTACCCAGCACAATCATAGGCATTGGCTCCAAGCAATATTTCATCGGATTCCAGACAAATTTGTACGATAGTAAATAGAACAGAAAATGAAAATATAAAAATGAGGTAAGGAAAATAATTAAAATATGGTGGCTGAATAAAGATACACATTACCATTTATTATAGGGCTGTCCCTTATAGTTTTTTTGTATTTAAGAGTCTTTTACATATAATGGGGGGGGGGGCGTTGTGGTCGTTGCAGGAACTGTTGGGACCCATTGGGACCCATTGTCGATGTTTCATGCGTGAGAAAGGAGAGAGAAAATACTGTTCTACTTGCTAAACGTTGTTTTAGATCCATCCGATATAGGGCTCAAGCATTCGGAACACACGAACCACCATCATTCCGGGATCGTTGGAACCGTCTCCTAGGTTCCTGTCGGGATATTCAGTTGGACGCTGGAACTTTTCTATTGTTACAGTGGGGGGTGCATTTCCACGGCCTCTCATGGCAAGGTTATGTCCCACGTGCTCACAGTCGGAGTGGAAGCGCATCGACTGAAGTTCCAGCTCCTGCCTCCGTTACTTCGGCTACCACTTACCCAACGCGTTTTGCTCGACGATAAGAAAGGGGGATCGTCGGCGACCAGCACGAGCAATTCTGCTCTGGCAGGATTCCGCGTTCACTACACTAATAAAAATTCAATGATTTTTTGTATGTGTCCCACACATGAATTTTTGCAATGTGATAAACAAATGATATATATGTGTCGGACACATAGTTTTTATATGTACACATACAATTCATGTGTAACCACACGTACTCTGCATTTGACTCATAAATTTCATGTGTACTTCTGAGTGGATTCTGTTTATGTGTGGATACATGAAAATTATTTGGAATTTGACATGGAAATTCGCCAATAAAAATGTGTCGAATTTTATCAGTGTACGTAACCTGGATCGTCACCACAGTTACTAGGTGGCTCTCGATTTTTAGGGTCGATCACTTCCGTCGCAATTTTATGAACTTTTCTGACCTCGGGGCACTTCCGCGATTCTTGGCGGCGGTTAAAAATTATAACTTTGGTGTTCACGCACCGATAACTTGAACCTCTACTTCGTCCCGTAGTCAGACGGCTTCTCCTCTTTTATCAAGACACAATCTTTCGTTACCGTAAGCACCAATAATGGACAGGTGTATTTGGAAGAGTGTCTCCAAAAGCGGCTTCTCCCTCTCCTTCAGTCCGACGATCTTATGGCCGGATTTGGCATAATGCCACTACACGAAGGACGTGCTAGAGTGGTATAAGGCGAATGATTTCGATTTCGTGCCGAAAGATCTGAACCCCCCAAACAATGGGAACCCACACACTGAGGCAAATAGACCTAAGAATTTCATAAGGCTCGACTTATGAACAACATATATTAATTTCATAGCCGTGACTTATGAATGATGTTCGGGTAACATGAGGTAGCTCTTATACGCCTTTAACCATTTCATTTTCCCAAGCGTTGAAAGACGAGTGGTCAACACACGTTCTCTCTAACCTCAACGTTCAATTTCCGATTCCAGTCTGCTCCGATTTATTATTTTTTTTGTCAACATTATTGGCAAATCAATGAAATTCAAACCCATTTCTTATGGCTAAAATTCATAAGTGTTTCTTATGGAATTCTAACGTTCTTTTGCCTGTGAGCAGAACTGCGCCCAATAGAAAAATACTTGGCCATTATGAAGGAGCACCTTCTAAAACGACCTAAGGTTGTGAAGAATGTAGAAGAAATGAAGAAGGCATGGGTTAATCTGGGTTAATATGCAAAAAACTGACGATTCTAAGGTCGTGCAGAACCTTATGGCTGGGGTTAAGGCCAACGTTCGCACATTCGGATATAATGGTGAAATACATTAAATGAATGATGCCAAAACTAACTAATTGTTTCTTTTTATTCCCTGAAAATTTTGTGATAATCGGATAAAAACTCGAATTTTGAGAATGAATTTTGTGTGTGCGGATTTTAAACGGTATACCATTTAGGAAACTTTCGCCTATTGCTCTTTCGGTTTGACAAGAACCGTTTCCATTCTCGATAGAGACATTAATTTTAAATTATAAATGTACACTAAGCGCTAACGGCTAACTGAAAAGGATTTGAAATAAGTCAGAAATAAGTTGTTTGCAGTTCAATTTTAGGCTATGGGTAGTTGGATTTTTTTTTTAATATCCCTTCAGTTATAGCAACAGTTATAGCATAGAGGTAACTCTAAGACTAGAAGGTCCCGAAATAACGTGTTCAACTTTTTGGCTCAGCTCTGGTACTATCTTCGGTCCCAAGCTAATCGATGCACCCCTCGAAACATTGGAAAATCCACGAATCCCCCCAGTTTATCTGTCAAACTTTCATAGCGAATCAAAACAAACATTGTAGTACTAGGTAGAAATACTCAGAGGGAGAGATGGGCGGAGAAAACCAAGGAGAAAACAAAATACAATTCGGCAGCAGGGACTTGTATCTAAATTATCTTGCAACCCTTGCTAAAACTTAGCATTTCACATGACTTTTACTTTTGATTCGATTTACGTGTAAATTAATAATTGATTGTATCGCAATATTTTGCACATTTTTTGGTGCCATTAATTAACCAACTAAGATAAATTAATCAATAGAGCTAGAATATTGCTTTTGATTCCAAAAACTAGTTGAATTTGAGAAGCACACGAAACATAAAGGTGATTGAATTTCTGTTCGATCGCAATACTCTCAAATTCAATCTTGTAAGAATAAGAAATCCTCGGAAAAAAATCTAATGGGAATGTTCGATTGGCTCAGATTTTGTACATAAACAATGATTCTTTGACAGTGTGCAAAGAGTGCGTATCATTTTGTCATTTTTTTATGCATTTCAGTTTTTAGTAGAGTGAAAGAGATAGAACCAAAACATTCTAGTACATTTGGTGAAAATGCTAGTTCAATCTAGTAGTAGTGTTGCCATGTGGTACACTGAAAAATTGCAATAGCAGGTGCGTCACCAAAGTTTTCGAGCCGCTCCGTCTGTCACTTCGTTTGTGGTTTAACCGAAGTCGATTTGGATCTAACTCTTGGGGGAAGACATATCCTAATATAGTACAAAGTGGTATTATAATATCATTAATATCAGTACTAAAATATTGAATCTGAGCGGTACTATGATTTCGCACAAATTTAGTTTAGAGTGCATATGAAATGTCAAAATAAAGAAAACCTTTGCTGTGGTTTTTTTCACAACAAAACATAAAAATGGAGTGCTCCGTACAGGTGAGATTAGTAACAAGTGATTCAGATTTAAGTTTAAAGTAAGCTTCTGTATTGCTAGAATGTGTATGCATGCTTTTGGCGTAATATTCAAGCTGTTGTAGGACTTATCCCAACCAGCGTGCAGCGAGCCTTAGAGCTACAAGGCTATGCTGCCAGCTCGGGGCTCGGTGATATAACTGGCGAAGACATTACCGATATGCAGGAATCAATTCGAGAATGCGCTACTCTGTATGATAGTCTGCTGGACGCGGAACAGAAAAAAAGCTGTTTGGTATCTTCGTGAGGGATCCAGGAAAATTCTGTTTTTTAGTGGTGAGAGAAAGGCGATTTTGAAAGTGGCGGAGGCGGTGAAACGGTTTGGAATAGCCAGGTTGTTGTCGGCAGCCCCACCAAACGAATCAGCATCATTGCCGTCGACTGTAGTAGAGTCGGCAAGTGAAGAATTGGCGAACAGGCTTACAACGTATTACACGCAGCGGTATGTAATTTTTGATGACATCCCAAATATCATGCCTAAATATACGTTTGAATTGGTTATAGCGGAACAGACTCACCAGAGCTGCAAGAGTTTTTGGCCGGGCTAAGAAGAATGCCAACTCGAGTAACGCGAGAGAAAGGTGGCTCTTTAGTAGCGGCTTAGACGTGCGTTTTATGCTCTCCAGAGAAACGATTGAAAATTGTGAAAACGGGGGCAGGAACATGGCTGATAGGGAATTTCGTCAAACATTGCAGTCAGTACCACTTTGCGCTTTCACCTTGCCGGAGAAAACGAACGAGGTATTCCCGGGACAAACATTCAGATGTAGGAATAGAAGAAGATTGGTTGGACGAGAATGATGAGTACTGTGGTGAAGGTACATCCCGAAGTGATGCTCCGGTGCGTCGCATGCCAACTACTGACAACTTCAGAGCGCAGACCACCCGTAGAATTTCACTGACAGGCTCTAACAACGAATCATCAATCGATCTGATTGAATGTTCCCCTGAACGACAAGGCGGATGTAGATCACAGCCAGAGCCGGCTGCTGAGGTGTACAAAACAAGCACGACCAGTATCAATGCAGAATGCGCAAGTTCTTCAACAAAGCGGATATAGTCCAAAGCCAGAGGCGGTCGAAAAACGCAGTATCGATTCACAAAGCGCAAGTTCCATGAATCCACTTCCAAGTGAGATCGTTGGAGAGGATCATGACGTTGATAATATTCGACTTCAAGCAAGCGGATTTAGTCCACAGCCAGAGCCGGTCACTGAATTGTGCGAAACAAGCACGACCAGAGTCATTGCACATGGTGCAAGTTCCTTAAGTCCGCTTCCAGGTGAGATTGCAGGAGGTTATCATGGCAGTGATGATGCACGACTTCAGTTAGGTAGATGTAGTCCACAGCCAAAGTTGGTAGCTGGTATTTCTTAAACACGCTCGACCAGTGGCAATGCACATGGCGCAAGTTCCCCACGTATACTTCTAGCTAAGATCACCGGAGGTAATCACAACACTGACGATCCTCTATTTGGCACGGCAGAAGGAATATGCGATGAGTAGTTCTGATGTACCTACTAGGAGTTGGAAAAACTTGAGACACAAACATTTTTGATTTATTATTGTTGCATTTTTTTCTTATTTACTTTTCTACAATGAAAAATGATTTTTTTTAGACAGAATAATGGGGTAAAATCTTTCAATTTTGAGGATTATTAAAAAAAAAACATAAAGTTAAGGATTATCAGCTTTACGTCATAGATTTTCGGCCCTGTGGCCTACTTGTTGGAAAGCACTGTATAATATGTCGTTAGCCATCTTCTGCACAGACACCACCCTTCGTATGGGACTGCTGGTAGCACCGAGGGGGGCGACACATCTAAATCTCAATTCTAGATGCTAAAAAAAATCTCACACTAGCGAATAAATCTTCGAAAAATCTTCTTTCCTTTCTCGCATCTACTTGCATCGCGCATCATCTTTTTGCAGGAAATCTTCAAAATCGTGATAAATCTTCTTTCTATCTACTCAGCGTACGCTCAGCTAGCCACAGCAAAACACAATATTTTCTGCATCGTAGATAAAGTCGCCGGTTCTGAAAGAGAGAAAACTTGTAAACAAATGCCCACATCGTTTGAAGAGAAACAGGGTTCTCGCTCTATAAAGGATATACAACATACCTGAACGACGCAAGTTTCATCCGCTATGCATGCTGGAGCTTTTTAGTGATATTGCCACGCTGGGGTCGTTATCGTTGGAGCAAAAGCATCTTCCTCTTCCGAATCGAAAGCTGTCACCTCGTTACCGTCGTCATGGTCTGCTTCGATTTGTAGTTGTTCAATTTTCAGCACTCGATTGCTTAGCCTTGTTGAGTCCTGTATTCGAGGGTGTTAACCAGGTCCATCGGGATGCAGGATAGTCGCTGGATAAAACTTTATTCTTGTGTAGGGGATGATCTTTATTGGGGCCTTCCAGGTGAAATTTTACGTTTTCGTGATGGCTTTCATGGCAGGCGGCGACGGTGTGTTATAATGGGCAGTAGATTTCCAATCACTTCAGCTGAATCGGGAACCGCACCTGGGTAAAAAATTCTCCCAAATATGAAACTTGAAAAATGGAAAGAGCTGCTACCGTTTATCGGCTACTACTGGTCATCTGCAACTGGAATTGCTTGTTTATTAATTTATTTGATAAGGCTCAATCGAATTAACTTTACAGAGCCGAGGATTCTTGGTCACTATACAATACATTTTAAAACTATAGTCAAAAGGTACAACACAATAAACACTTTATCTTCCGCTATCCAAAAAGCCTCCTCCATCAGAACTGGAGCCGCTTCCAGTAGTTTCATTGTATGGCAAATTGTTGTACGCCAACAAGGGTCAGAGCGCGTCCATTGCAGCAATGGACGCAACACGTGGTCAGCACTCACACACTCATCACGAAACGGTTGCTTTCCAAAGTCGACGACGCATCGACCGAAAGAACTGCTGATGAAGAACAATGAGGAGGACCACACAATGGTTGCTGCCGAGAAAACAGACGATCGCGTAGCACACATCGAGAGTGGCCTACTTTTGTCGACAGCCGAGTGAACACTGAACTGGAATTGCTGATTTACATGAATACAGGGAACGGTGTTTCAATGCGGTGGATTCTGAAAGCGACCGAACAAAAAAACAGTCACCTTTTTCGAAGCTAGAACTAATGTTTACCTCGAATTCATGCGTCGTCATCTTGTAGTTGTAAATCAGTTTCAGCTGTGGCAAGGAAAACACCAACTTCTATTCCTCGGCTACGATCAGCACTATATGTGGTCCTTGTCCTAGCGTTTATTGGAACTCAAGTGCTACTCCATGATGAATGCCAAAAACCTGACTGATCACAAATAATAATTCCTTTCGCGAGGTGGCGATTGTTTTCGTTTTGGCGCTGAAGACAGGTGCGTTAAAAATATCAGAAAAGATCTGTTATTTTATACACTGTTAAAAATCAAATACTTATTTGTCATTTGGTGGAGATTGCTACTATAATGTAGTATTATAGTATTATAATATCATGATATCTACCAATTTTTGTAATATTACTACAAAAATTAATGTCAGAACTATATGTCTTCCCCATAGATCTAACTAGTTTTCTTTCCGACAAGTAGGCTTACTCAGATCGAGCTTTTCCGCCGTCATTGCGCTTAGGCCTTAAGACTCTAAACACACGTCAAAGCCTCAGAATCATAGATACTTTGAAAACATGTTTTGCTCCGTATCAAGTTCAAGATTTTTAAAACGGAGATCGAAGTAGGTCGCGCTGAAGAAGTGACGTGTTTGAATTTTGCTCCCGTGTTCAACAAATTGTGAAGTTTCTTGCGAATGTTTGAATCTGAGAGTGGAACAGTTAGAGCTTATCGGAACGGAGATCGTGAGCCAACATCTGGAGGTTCATCGACAATGCTGCAATGACGGTGCATTTATTCCGATGCACTTCTTCCCGAGGCCAGAGCAAGGGGAAACTGATTTTGTTTTTATCAGGATCAAGGAGATGGAGCTCCATTTGCGAGAACAATTGATCTTAAGAATCACGAAGAGGCGCCCGCCAGATCATTCGGGTGAGATCCTTCCTTTTTATTGCATGCAAACATTATAATTCTATTAGTATTCATAAAAACTTTACCAAATTATGTCCCAGGGTTTAAATTGAGGAGCTCGGCTAGCTTGCTGGCTGCCGCTTTTGCTTACTGAGTAGAAGATCGTGGGTTTACTCCCAAGATCCTCCAAAATAAAACAATTCCTAAGGTCGCATCGCCTGCTTAAGCGAATCTTGACCCAACTCCGTAGCATATATGAGGGCGTTGGTGAGTCGCTGGCCTCTCGTTAAGTAGATGGTACATCAACAATATCCTTGCTTTCCCCGTAACGGAGAAGATGGGGCTGGCCGGAAATGGCTATTGTCATACTTTTACTGTTCTGAATGGAAAGCTATTCACTCCCAAATAGTTTTCCTTAAGAAATTATAATGACTTTAAAGTAGATACATGACAGTTGCCAGTATGCAATCTACGAATTATTCCGTTGCAAACGCAACGCAACGAATTTTGACGTAGGATTACGTGTTTTGGCAACATATTGGGGTGCAATTTCAAAAAACCATAATTGTCCGCCTTACGAAAAGTGGTCAGGTTTTGACCACATATCCAGAACAACATGTGAAAAGGGCATACAAGCTTTTTGTAAACAAACCTTCTTATGCCCTTTTCTCGCCACCCATATGACACCAACGCAAACCTTTAACATCACCGGGTAGGGGTTTGTAGGTTTGTTTACAAAAAGCTTGTATGCCCTTTTCACATGTTGTTCTGGATATAACTCTGTCAATAGTGGATGGATTTTAAACAAGCCAATCAATTATAAATTTGGCTACGAATTTGCTAAATTGAACACTTTATTAATTTTCAATAAGTCACTACTGATAATTACACAAATGTCCAACTGTTGCAATAGTGATCACAAAATTATCACCGATTGCCTGCACGCAGCGCATTCCCTAAAACAGATTTCAAAATCGAATTCAATCCGGTCTCACTGAATGGTTCTTATTCAAGCACCGTGTTTGGTTGTGTCCGGTCGGTCGTCAACAGCAGCAGTGCTTCGGCGCGTAGCGTTGAACACTGTACACAACGAAAGGCTGCCCGCAAGCAGCGAGCTGCAGCCCACATGAGCGTCCATTCACCGAAGAAGGAGGAAGAAGACTCACCGCTACTGACCGGAATCCATCTTCGTGAGTCGCTGTGGGCCATCTATGCCAACCCTAATAAAAATGGTATGGTTAATTTGCTTAACGACTGTTCTGGGTATCATCCAAACCATTTGTGGAATAGTTCAATGTTTTGGGTTATCGTTCGTTTATGGATATTTTTTATTAGGGAAGCGCGTCATCCTCGTTCCAAACAATTTACAGCTCGCCAGCCTCATCCGTATTGAACACCTTAATAACTCAGCATTACTCAACCATCACGGCAAAACGGCCCTATTCAGGACCACCATACATTTGATAGAGTATTTTTTTAAATTTGTCAAGGTCATCAATCGGATGTCAGCTCCCATATGTTTAAATCTAACATACCATATATTTTAAGGCAACATTGACAGTGCAATTTCAGAATCCAAAGTCGGTCGCGGCATGAAAGTGGTCTGATTTTGATCCAGAGATGATGGATTTTAATCCTGAATACGCAAATGGATAGGACATTTTTCTACGAATCTGTAAAAATTAAGGATTTATCATTTTTCAAAATTTCAAACAAGATCGACGGAAAACAAATCAAGGAAAACAAAATAATAAAATCATTTCCGTATTCGTCCCATTCAGAAGGCAATTCTGATATTTGTGAGTTTGACTGAACCACAAGCACCAAATTGTCGGGGTACACTGACAATATACTGGAGTTGTCCCCGGGTTGAAATTCACCAAATGAAACAGCCTAAGTACCATACTGCCCGGTGGACGCATAATTGTCCCATGTACAATGGAGTTACATATATGCATGGGAAATCAGTCAAGCTGATGATGAATAAGCATCATAAATTTTACACTGGAAATTACACAATTTCAATTATCTCTGATCCAATTGCTACATGTTGAATTAACCATTTCTACCTGTTCATTACTTTGCAGATATTAAAATCTAACGGATGATGCAACTACGTCTCGGAAATTGTCAAATTACGCGGCACGTGAACAAGAATGCGCAAGTGCAAAAAGGAAAGAAAAAACACGAAGTATATAGGTTCTTTTTTGTTGTATTTTTATTATTATTTTTAATCATATTTGGGAATTGTGTATCATAGCAGGAACAAAATTGAAGAATAAAAAAAAAGCAAGACAAAAAATCCAGTCGAAAATTATTAAAAAAAACACACAAAAAAATAAAACAGAAACTAAAGATACTGTTGTTATAGTAGTCATAAATAGTGAGTTTAATCATTAATTTAATAAATGATCAATGAAGACGTGAATCAAGAGTGGACGAAAAGCTAATTATTAAGGTGTATTTATACTGGAACACACACACACACACTACTAATTGTGGGAGCTGATGAATGGATACCGTAGATTTCCTGTCGGAACAGATTGAGAAACAGAAGAACTCATAGAAATACTAGTAGATATAAAATAGGCAAATTGTACACTATCAAAATTGTTGTTTTAATTACTACCTAACACAGAAGATGCAAAATTTATAAATTCTCCGATTTTAGATGATTACCCAAATTTGAACATCCAACACAAAACAGAAGCGATAATTTCTCCAATTGAATTTCATCGCATATAAATAGGCAAATGAGTCACAGGAATAATAAAAAAATGAAAGAAACCAAGCAGAAACCGATAAAGAACTGATAATGCAAGTAAATGAGTAAAATCAAAACTTTTGTTTGGTTTTCCTTCAGCTTTCTAACCTTCCGAAAAAAAAGGCCGTCATCATTGCGTCAGTAAAAGTTGACACCCGTTCCGACTTACTTCACCACAGCACAGTACCAATCGGGGAGAAAGGATTCCTCGTTCCGTCCCTCATAGACACTGTAGAATATATTTCCAAACTTGTTCGCATCGTGCTCGAATCGGTAGACCGTGTCCCTGCAGTCCGCTCCGCGCATAACTTCGGTGACTTGGGCCAGGAACTGCGAACCGAAGTTCACGCAAACCGACGCCGACCAAAACTGCCGGGAGTCCCGATCGAGCTCCTTCAGGTTCATCTCCCGGATTTCGTCCACAATCCCCCGGTCGTCGCGCAGTCCGACGAAAATCTTCCCAATATTCACCAGGAAGCTTTGGCACCACCAGTTCCGTGTTTTGAACCGATGGAAATTGTCCACCTGGCGTTGATTGGTTTCGCGTCGCTTTACCTTCACCTCGACAAATTCCAGGCGATTGAGCAGGTCCGGTGGTAGGTTGGATTTATCGATCGGGTCCCTGCTGACGATGCCGTCCATTTCCGCTCCATACAGGAGCCTTTTTCCCTCGAGGGTAGTGCTGAAAAGTGCGCAGAATTCTTCCGCTTCCTGGACGGGGGCGGAGGTGTCTGGGCGGTGGTGGAGATCATCTGAAACGAAATAAAAATGTTGGTGCATGCAATTCCAGCAGAGTCAGAGACTAACCAGTCAAAACGTGCTGCTCGAACTTGAACCCGTAGTAGCAGAACCGCTTCTGCTGCTCGGTCTGGTTCGCTTCCTCCTGCAGCTTCTCGGTCGTATCTTTGGCACAGAGATAAATCGTGCCCCTGTACCGGGTAGCCAAAACGATCCAATTGGTCTTCCGTTCGTACGGGGTACACATCACCATCCGCAGCAGCCCCCGGAAGCAGACAAAATCGCAGCTCAAGACCTTCGACCCGCGTCCTTCCACATCGATGCATTCTGATGGGCTTCGCTCACGCAGCTGGCCTAAATTCCCAACGATAAACCGCAGCAAATGGTCAATCCGTTCCTCCTTGGCACTGTCCGGCTTGGGCACCCGGATCTCGAATCCCTCGTTCAGATCCAGTTGCAGCTGCTTGTCGGTCTCGCTGCTGCTGGGGAGATTAAGGTACTTCAAATTCTCACCGGAAGCGATGAACTCCCTACTGGGGCCGACGCTGAAGCATCCCACGATCTTCGGCTGCGAAATCGACGGAAACACTTTGGTACTGTTGAGCGTGGTAATCGGATTGAGATTCGTTTGATACATCCTGCTTTATCGGGAAAAATCCGCGCCTGAAACGATCGGCTCTGAGGTGAAAAGTGGGTGTTGTTTTCTGAGAGTTGTTTGTGTTTACACGCCCGGCGCATCCAGATCAGGATCGTCGGTTTACAAACAACAGTCACTCAATTTATGTCGGTGCGATGTTTTATGCTTTCGACGTTTCGTGCCGAAACGTCAAAGGGGACACTTTCACGTGCTGAAGGTTATGTCAAAATAGTGTTATGTGATTGCGAGATTGCCGTCGCTTTGAACGATTCTTGTATAGGAAATATTGAATTTCTAGCATTTGCTTTGCTTTTTTTAAATCATGTTGCGAAGAAGTTTAGTGTCCTTATGCCGCCAGGGTAGTTCCGGTAAGTTGAAAACTGTAGATTACCGACAGATTCCGTTTAATACTTAAGATTTAACACCCGCAGCAAATACCGGCAATGGTGCGCGCAGTTTGTACTCCGCTTCGGTGCTCGGTTTGGATGGGTACGAAAATTACCGAGAGAAAACCCGTACCCAGCACATGCACAATGTGGACAACTTCAAGCGGAAGATGCGAGACTTTGTAGCCGGTTCGGCTTCGAATATGATTTTCACCGAGGACCTGAAGAACATCATCCATCTGGCCGACGATAGTGCCGGGGATAAGAAGCTGCTGGTGGACATGATCGACAAGTAAGCTTAATGCGGTTTAATGATGAACAATCCTTATTTTGCCTTTCGACGTTTCATATGGTTACAAGTAAAGAGGCGACATTTCATCCATTTGACCCGAATTTAGTCTAAAAATCTTTTCAAATTTCTAACCACCAATATTGTAATTGACCACTTTGTCAAGCAGTTTTGGCGTGACTTTCTACCAGCGATTTCACAAAACTGGACCAACTAATTTCTATTTTTTTATGAAACGCACAAATGTTGGCTACTTTTCTCGAGGCTAGAAGAAAAAATCTCAAAATAATGTTTTATTTCAAAGTTCGAGTGGTAGTAAACGTTATTTTAACTGCTCGAACGAAGTGGTTCATTCGGTGTTTTGTACTGCTTCTGGCAGCACTCACCACCAAAGCGTGAGTCACGTTCGATGTTAAGCCGTTCGCAATGCTGTTGTATTTTATATGGACTATTTAAATTTGAAATTAGAACAGAAACGGACCCCTTGCAATGCGGAGTTGCAGTTTCATTATTAACCACTTCATTCGAGCAGTTAAAATGACGTTTACTACCACTCGAACTTTGAAATAAAACATTATTTTGAGATTTTTTTCTTCTAGAACCACGAGAAAAGTAGCCATCATTTGTGCGTTTCATAAAAAATATAAATAAGTTGGTCTAGTTTTGTGGAATAGCTGGTAGAAAGTTGCGCCAAAACTGCTTGACAATAAAGTGGTCAATTTGCAACTGCTCGACTAATCTGTTTTATTTCTGAGCAGATTTAAAACACGAATGGAACTCTGTTTCAAATTTATTTGAATGTATTTAAAGATGTTTATCTTAAATGTTCAGAGAACTTCATAGTAGTTGAGAGAATTTTACAGAATTTTTGGGAACTTCTGAGAAGGTTGGGATATTTTATAGAAGCTCAGAGGACTTCATAAAAATATGAAGAGCTTCACACAAAAATCGGAGCACTTCATGGAGAACAGTAAACTTTATGGAACTTGTATGTTAAACAAGTTTCACAGTGAGAATCATTGAAGTTAAGGTAATTTCATAGAAGGGAGAGGTATTTCATAAAAGACCGTGGAAAATCATAGAAGTTCTGGGAATTTCATAGTATATTATAGAACTTCATGGAAATTCATGGTTCTTCACAGAATTGCATGAAAGTGCTTGCGTCTTTTACATCAAACAAATATTATCTCATATTATACCAGGCTGCTCAGAAAATATTCCAACGAAATGTGATGAGACGTCGCTAGAACTATTCCATAGCCGCAGACAGTATATGAGCAAAGTCAAGCGCAAACTTTTTTGCCTGTAGATTTGAAGACATACTTCAAATCTCCGCGTGCATCGTACGGGTTAGGCAAAGAAGTGTGCGTTTGACTTGCACTGTCGCATTATTGGCCCTTCGCTCATTTTCAACTTCTATTCAATTTTCATACTGCCGTACTCTAACGGAACTATCTACCTACCCTCTTCTAAGACCATTCTCTAGCTAATAAATTATCATACTAACAAAGCTTCATGTTAGATAACATTTCCAACCAACTTTGATCTTCAGGTGTTCTACGTTCTCCATCAAGTTCTCTAGACAATTTTCAAGGCTTCAGATTGATCAGGTATCTAAAGATCTTCAACTATCCAACAATTCAAATCACGTTTATAAGATGTTCTCCCATGATACCAGGTTGCTCAGAAATTATTCCGAAGACCATCAGGTGATCAGATATCCCCATGATAACCTCAGGTTACGTCAGGAGGATCATTTTGAAAAAATCCAACTATCCAACAATCCAAATCACATGTCTAAGATATTTTCTCCTCGATTTTCTCATATGATAACAGGCAGCTCAGAAATTATTTAAAGTCCTTTGGATACTTTTTCAAGACTTCAGTTTGTTCAGGTACTATTCTTTCAAACTCTCATGATGCCAGGTGACTCAGAATATCTTCCAAAAACCTTCAGGTGATCAGAGAACTCCAAAAATTTCTCATGGTTTTTTTTCAAGTCTTCAAGTTGATCAAGTATTATTCTGAAGATCTTCCACTGTTCAACATCTTAAATCACATCTCTCAGATATTCACCCACGATACCAGGTTGCTCAGAAATTGTTTTATAGACCATCAGGAGACCAGCGATCTCCATAAATAATCAGCAATCCAAATCACATTCCTGAGGTATTTTCTCATTCTCATTCTCTCCAAGCAACTCAGAAATTATGTCATAACCCTTCAGGTAATCCGAGATCTCCATAAAGTACTCAGGATATTTTTCCAAGTCTTTAGGCTGTTCATGTTCTATTCTGAAGACATCTGGTTGATTTTTACTATTGTGGTGTTCTGGTTGGTTGGTACTATTCTGAAAATCTCAAAATGTCCAATACTTGATCGACCTAACACGACTTTACTGAAATCTTCAATTAACTGAAGATTTTTTGAATAGTTTCTGATTAACCTACCTTCTTAGGGAAATGCCTGAGGATTGTCATTTGAACTTTTGAACAGATGGAGATCTTCAGAGTTCTACACGATTAACCTGAAGTTTTCATAACATATCCAACAGACTTTACTGATTTCTTCAATCGACTAGAGATCTTTTGAGTAGTCCCTGATGAACCTGCTGACTAGGGAGAATATCTATGAGAGGTCTTTTTATTTTTTAACAGCTGGAAATCTTCAGAATAGTATACAACCCAAGGGGTTGGTCACTCAGCACAGTGTGCCGAAAACACAGTAGGGCACACCATGGCACATTCATTGGCACTTTTTGGCACCCATGGTTAGAAATTGTCATGATCTTAGAAGTTACTTAGGTACTCTGTAGTTTTTCGATCTGAACGCTTTGAAATCGGCTAGGCTAGTTCTAATTGGATTGTCGTTTATTGTGGCTGCAGGATTCTGGACCCAGACTTGGTAGTGGTAAAAGGCAACAATGGTGAAAACAATCGCCAGCAGGAATCGATTTTTGCAGACCATCCACCTGATCCGCGGTGACAAAACTGAAGAAGCCAGCCTTTAGTAGCGGAACGCTTTCGTCGCATTCTTCACCGTCTTCAACAGGGTCTTCAAATCCGCCGATTAAGCGCTTCATTCCGTTTGTGCACATCCAGTTGGTACCTTGGTCACCTCAAACCATGCATTTGTGTTGTTTCGATTCTCTACAGATAGCCATCGTTGATCCCCGCAGCTGATTTGGATCCCCGGATGAGTTCAAGCGATTTCAACATTAGCAGCAGCTTGTCACAGCGGCTGTAGATTTCAGATGCGTTTCGATGTTGTCTTTGCTAAGCAGCTGCAGCGGTCGGAGGAACTCGATCGTCTTCCCGGTGGGATCCTCCAGTCGAGCCAGTCCGGTATCAGTTTGTCCAGCTGGGGTGCAGTATCTGGATCGTCAACTTGGTTCGGATTCCACTGGTTCATCTTCTTCTTCATTCCTTTATTTAACGTCAGTCTCTGTTCCCCAATCTACTGCCAATCACCGACGGACATCGATTGCCATCAATTGACGGAAATCGAATGTGCAGGAAGGCAGCTTCCACATCTGCGTAGGATATCGCACCCATTCAACAAACATGGGCCTTGACCATCGGCTGTACTTTTCTTCCGAAAGGAGACGTGACCAGAGATTTTTTATGCCTCAGAAAAATCCCACCGACCTTGACTGGGATTGAACCCAGACCCATTGGGGTGAGAATGCAGTCACGCTTACCACTACACCACCGGCACCGGCTACTTCTTGTATTCCACTGCTTCATCGTATTGACGTTGACGGCGACTCTGTAGATCTTTACTCCTATGAGAAAATTCATAAGCAAACGTCAGATGCGAAGAGTTATTACCTATCAATTGGTGAATTTGGATTTTAATTTCATCCATATATGACAAAGTTATAAGCGTTCAAAACCTAGCACCTTTTCGTGACGGTAGCAATTTTAAATTTACCCCCTGTACCATCCCGAGAAAATAATTTAAAATCATGCAGGGTTCACACCATTTACTTTGACATTGAACTTATCCGCATACCAAAACATCTCTGCCCGATCCAGATACAACGGCCAAGCCCAGGAACTCCGCTTCGGCAACTACATCTTCGGCCCGGTAGTGATGCGTGCGCTGTACCACCTGAAAGATCCAGCTCTGGCGTTCCAGCTGTTCAAGGAAGAAAAATACAACGGCTTTTTCGATCAACTCTCGTCGTATCAAATCCTCGGCGATCTGCTCTACGAGAACGGCCTGTACGGCCAGGTGCGGGAGATGTTCGATCTGATCAAAACGCGTCAGGTTCAAGGTGGCCGTTATCCGAAACACTCGGTCACGCTTACGTTCGCCGCTTGCTACCGGGAGAACACCGAAGAATCGTTCCGCTACGCGATGGACCTGTGGAAGGAACTGAACGCAGTCGGACACATCCCGATGAGGAAGGCAACGGCTTTCGCGGCGGCACTGGCTCTGAAGCACAATCAGCCAGGAATTACGCTGGAAATTGTTGGCACCGTCACCAAAGGGAACTACGTTACCATCCGGCAATTGAGGGTAAATGTCGGTGTCGCAATTTACGATAATTTTTAACATTATTATTTTCCTACAGATTCTGGCACTCACCGCCATGCAACGTTTGGACGATTTGATTCCGGTGTTCCGGTCGGTGTTGGAAGTTGGAGGTCCTCTGGAGAAGCGCCATACATTCTGTCGCGAGGTGGTTCAAAAAGTGAAAGATGCCCTAGCATCGAGCAAGTCCGAAGTGCCGCAGGATCTGCAGCGAATGATAGAATACCTGGAAGCCAATGGTCACGTTTCGGAGAATTCGTTGGACGAGCTGTTGTGTCAGGAGATTGTGTCTACCGCCCAGCGAAGGGACCCTCCTAGCAATTTGGCAGAAAGCTACCGTACCCGGGGAGGTTCGCAGCAGTTTAACAAGTTTAATCCGACGAGGCAACAGAAGTCAAGATTCGCTCGACCCGGATTGACGGAGATGAACTGAGAGTGGTAGCGGCGGAGATGAGTTAATGATTGTAGGTGTTAAAAAATATTATAAAATAAAAGTAAACAATTGAATTAACTTGACTACCAAGTGCAAAGATTGGCATATTCATTCCTGAAAATTCATAAGCACTCAATTAACGCATCTGCGTGAGCCTTGAGGGTAGCCTTTCCGCCTTAAATGTGGCTCAAGCAAATACTCCAAGATCTTCCAAATTTCTGCCAGAGTTCTAAAAAATGAACTCTCAGATTCATGATTTAGTTTATGTTCACGATCTAAAAATAAAACCATTTCGATGTTCAACATTTTGAATATATCAGTTAATTTTGAATCTTGTGAACATGTAATTGGAATTTCTTAAACTCTTCTAAGAATTCCTTTGCTCCTTCAGAACTCCCTTTGCAGCTTCTTCCTTCCCATTACCTTACTGACTATCATAACCATTACCATTAAAATTCTCAAACCATAAGTAAAAAGGATCTTATATAGTTTTCTTTCCGAAAATGTATGAAGATAACAAGAATTTTGAATGGTAATGGTTCTTAACAACCCATTATTTGTAAGGTTTACTTCCAAAAAACCATAATACATATAAGGTTAAAACTTTATCACACAAAGGTTCATGTAAAGTTCCATAACCATTTCAGTTTAAGTTTAGCAGGATTTATTCTTGCAGAGTTAAAAGGAAAAACGGTGCTTCAGGTTTGAAGGAACAAAGTGGAATGAACGTTTTTACCCCGTTCACATTACAGCCTATATCACGTAGTATAGGCTGTCTTGCAATGAGCACTCATATATAGGATTTCCAGTGAAAACTAGATGTATTAGTGCTCATTGCAAGACAGCGTATATCACGTGATATACGCTGTAATGTGAACGGGGTATTATAGTACGTTCAGACTACAGAGTTATAACATGTTATAGCGCTATCTTGATGGTGGTTTCTGTGTTGCAATTATTTTAAAAACCGTTATAACATGTTATAACTCTCCAGTCTGGCCAGCGTTTTATTCTCTAAATACTTGCTAACGTAACACAATCGCGGGTTACTTGGTTTTCACTCCTCCTTAATCCGTGATGCCTATGAATTGGCGTAACTTAGCTTGCTTCAAAAGGGTCATCGGTTTCGTGAATCCATCCGCAGGTTGGTTTGCTGTCGAGTTGTATTCGAGCTTCACTGTTTGCTGCTCCAATGTTTCGTGTACAAAATGGTAGCGAATACTAACATGCTTTGTTCTTGGATTATACGAACCATTGTTCGCGATGCTGATTGCCGACTGATTATCGCAGTAGATTGGCATTGCTTCAACTTCTGTTAGCTCCGAACGCAGATTCTTCCACCACATCGCCTCTTGAATGGCCCGCGAAAGTGCCATGAATTCCGCCTCGCATGATGAAAGGGCTACGGTTGGTTGCTTTTTTCACATTCCAGGATATGGCAGCCCCTTGCATGGTGAACAAGTAACCTGTTGTCGATCTTCTGTCATTAGGATCTCCTCCCCAATCAGCATCGCTATACCCTTGAAGGCCTCCAGTATCGTCCTTAGTGTACATCAACCTTTTCTGCGCTGTTCCCTTCAGGTATCGTATTATACGCTTGGTTGCTTCCCAATGTTGTCTACCAGAGTTGGCAGAGAATTGACTCACAGCATTCACAGCGTACGCAATATCTGGTCGACTAGTTTGCGCTACATATGACAAACAGCCAACTGCTTCCTTGAAGGGTACTCTTGACATCTGTGCTACCTCCTCAGCGATTTTGGGAGACATCGATTTATCCAGTCTCAGACTTGGATCTGCTGGTGTTGCTACAGGAGTAGCGTCCATCATCCCAAAGCGCTGGATTATCTCTTGAATATAAGATTGTTGGTCCAACGAAAGATGTCCTTGCACTCGATCTCTGACAATTCGAAGTCCCAGGCAGTGTGAAGCTTCACCCAAGTCTTTCATTTGAAACTTCTTCATCAAAAATTTCTTCAGTTTCTTCTTCAACGCCAGGTTGTTTGTAAATATGAGCAGGTCATCTACGTATATCGTCACAAATAGCATAATGTCACCATCCAGGATCCAGTACAGGCACGTATCTACTTGTGATCGTTGCAGTCCGAATTCTCGCAATACGGCATCCAGTTTTCCGTTCCATACACGGCTCGACTGCTTGAGGCCGTACAGCGCTTTCTTGAGTCTGCACACCTTGCCGTTGACCTTATCGAATCCTTCCGGCTGCATCATGTACAATTCTTCATCGCCTAGCTCACCCTGCAGGAACGCAGTGACCACATCCATCTGGTCCACATCAAAATCAAACTTCACTGCCAGTGCCATGAGGTAGCGAATTGTTGAATAACGTACTACCGGAGAATATACATCTTCATAGTCGATTCCTGGTTTCTGCGAGCAACCCTTCACCACGAGTCTCGCTTTGTATCGCTGTATGTTGCCGTCGGGTCCACGCTTAGTTTTAAAAACCCACTTATTACGGATTGCCTTACGTCCTTCAGGTAGATCGCTTAACATCCACGTCTGATTCTGGTCCAACGATGCGATTTCTTCCTTCATCGCTTGTATCCACAGCTTTCGATCAGGTCACCGCATGACCTCGTCGTAGGATTGTGGATCGTTCTCCATGGAAACATCGATCGTTGATGAATCAGATGGCTGGGTGAGAAAATCATCACCAGAAAAGGAACCATAACTAACAAAATCATCATACTTGCCTGGGTATACGCGCTCCCGACCGCTGCGCCTCAACCTTTGTTGACTTTCTTCAATTGGTCTTGTTTGTTGCGGTGGGAGCGCAGGTTCGTTGCAGGCATCTTCGAAATCGTGCTTGAGCTGCTGTACGCTGATTCTTCTTCGTCGTCAGAGCTGACTTCGTTCTCATCAGGCACTACGACTTTTTCTGTGAATAGTTCCATGAATTCGACTGACTTCGAATCATGTTCACAAGCTGCAACCGACTTTGGAATGCTTTCGCTGATCACGATTACATCTCGACTGATTATGAAATCGTTGCGCTCCGGATCGTATACACGATAGCCCTTGGTATCTTCGCAATATCCAATAAACACACCTTTCTCCGCCTTTGGATCGAACTTTTTACGCTTATGGACCATCACGCTTGAACCGAAAACTCGTAAATGCTTCAAGCTTGGCTTTTTCCCTGTCCATACTTCTTCAGGAGTCTTCCCTCCGATGGACATAGCAGGAGAGAGATTCACCAAGTATGCTGCCGTTGATACCGCTTCTGCCCAAAATTCCTTCTTTAGTCGTGCATCGTTTAGTAGACAGCGAGCCTTCTCCACCAATGTGCGGTTCATCCTTTCCGCCGTACCGTTTTGCTCCGGTGTATAAGGACAGGTCTTCTGATGACGGTATACCATTGTCCTCCAAAGCTCGTCGAAATTTGTCGCTAAGGTATTCCCGTCCATTGTCGGTTCGAAGAATCTTGATTTTCTTATCCGTCGGTCGCTCAGCCTTTGCTTAAAACAATTTGAACGCCTTAAACGCTTGATTCTTTGTTTGCAGGAAATAGACAACAACTCGCTTGCATGCTTCGTCCACAAACGTAATGAAATAACGATTGCCACCCAATGACGGAACCTCTACCGGCCCACACAGGTCGGAATGTACAAGCTGCAGAACCTTTGATGTTTTTGTTTTACTTCTCTGGAACGGTAGTCGAGCTTATAGTCGCTATATTCATAGTCTGGCGGATAGAATCTCGGGAACCAATTGAGCCTTCAAATAGCGGAACCAATCGAGCAAATCATGACCAACAACAGAAAAGAGCACATCAGCTATTGCGAACAAAACTTCGGAAACCCTTTTCTCGTGACTCAAGGCTTGCCTACGCAAACTAACACCATCTTTGGGTTGAGGAAAGTTTCCCCTATCCGATGATGCCGGTAATTTGTGCTCGATTGGCGAGGAAAGAATAATCAACGTTTTGTTTATAAAAGTTGATAGTGCCTTTTCAATTGTTGGTCTACAATATATTGAATTGGTTCCGCATTTTGATGGATCGAAATTCTATCCGCCTGACTATGAATATAGCGACTATAGTCGAGCTTGGTTGCAGGCTTCCAAATAGTACAGCCTCCTCGCGACAGTTGGTTTATACCTGAATTGACTGTTGCTTTGTGTGCTTTACTGCCGCTTGCTACCGTACGTTCAGATCTGAATTCGAAGTGTATTGGCAACAGCGCACGCACGAACGAATGAAAGCTGTATTAGAACAGTCGCATCTATACCCGCTTTGCTAAAATCATCGTGCTTGGAACGTAGTGAACCGAATGGGCTGTATTTATACAATTCTTTATGACCAGGTTCTCAATGTTTCTGTCGTAACAGCCTTCACAAATCGACGACATCCCGACATCACGAAAAGGCTGTCACGAGACATTATATACAATTGAAATACGGCAGTGGAGTATGGAAGAAACCCAGAAGAATGATCCCGAACAGATATGTCGGCCCGATGTCGGATCAATGTAAGGTCAATTTATGGTCGACGTCGGCCAAATGTCGGGTCGATGTCGGGTCAATTATGCGTTTATGTCGGGTCAATGTCGGGCCAACATCGGGTTGGGGTTTGGTAGAAGTCAGGTTGGTGTCGGGTAGGCTTATATTTTTCGCCGGAGACCGCGCGTTTTTAAAAAAAAATATCGGATGAAAATTTTGCAATGGGCAGCACGAACGTGATAGCAACACCGAACGAGCTCCGGCGCCACACTGGTAGTGTAGTAGCAGTCTTACGACACACAAACAAAATTTCAAAGACAGCAGCAACGAATCGGCAGTTCGACGGACTGCTTGTTGTATGTACGAGGAACGTTACGAATGACCTTCCGAGGTTGTCATAGCCGAACGAACAAAATACATGACTGAGAACGAGCTGTCGTGTACTGCACAAGACGGCAACGTTGCATGTCGTATAACAGCCTCACTGTGGGCTGTCGCTTATAGCTCAATCTCAAGGCTGTCGTAGGGAAAAGAAAGCGACAGCCGTTGGAATACTGTCATGAGGCGGTACTTTTGGTATGCCTGCTTGGTTGCCTTCTGAACACGTAGTGCAGTCTGCCAGCTGGTTGTTTGAAAAATTAACATCCTCGTTCGATTGCTTGAGCTGCTTCAAATTAGCCTCGTTCAAGTGACCCGATGCCACAACTCAATGTCGTTGGTAAAAAATGACCGTTCCGATTCTACCACTCGGTACAATCCGCCTTCTTCGACTCCATGGATTATCAATTCACCATCATCATCTAGCACCTCGCACTTGTCTGCCGAGAAAATAACTTTATGACCTCGTTTGCACATCGTACTTACCGACAGAAGGTTTGTTTCTAAGTCCGTGATCTTTAGAACATCATGAACATCAATGGAGTCGTCCCGCTTCTGCAGAACCACGGTACCTCTTGCCACGACCTTCATAGAACGTTAGTTTGCTGTTCCAACGTCGTGTTCAATTGCCATCTCTTCAACAAATTTCTGGCTTGGTTGAGCCATGTGGCACGTCGCTCCCGAATCAATATACCACGCCTTGCTCTTGACATTACCCATCGCAAAAATGCTGCAGAGCCCTTTCGGGATTTGCTTCATCTTTTCGGGACATCTGGCAGCAAAATGACCAAGCTTACCACAATTGAAGCACGTCTTCTCAGCTTTCTCTGTCTTCGTCTTCTTATATTGATTCTTAGCTTTGCCTGGGTTCGTCCCACGCGAGTACAGTGCTCCATTGTCGCTGCATGTAATCGGTCTCTTTTCGAGCTTGACGTCTTGCAAAATCTTGGCTTTGACCGAATCCGATGACAATTTTGCTCCAGACGCCTCCAATCCCATGATCATCGGCTCGTAATGCTCTGGCAGTCCCATCAGGAGCAACGCGACTAACCACGAATCATCCACCTTGAAACCAATTGTCGAAAGCTTGTGGCTGGTAGACATCAACTCCTTGACGTAGCTTTCAACGCTTGAACAATTGACCAGCCGGATCGAAGTAAGCTTACATAAGAGACCAATCTTCCTTGTCAAACCAGAGTCTTGAAAGGCTTCGGCAAGTTTCTTCCAAGCAGCTGTTGCGTCCTCTACATCCTGAACCAGACTATAATTGTAGCTTTCTAGGCTCAGGCAAATTGTTGCCAACGCTCTTAGCTTGGCGTCCGCTGCAACGACTTCTCCTTCAGCAGGCTGAACAGCACTCCAACTTCCTTCGCGGATCAGGATCATCTGCATCGCAAATTCCCAAGTTGAATAATTTTCACGGCCCTTCAACTTCTCTATAGCCGGCATAGCTACGGAACCCGTCGCAACTCGAACGCTTCCTGCTTCAGTTCGACTTCCGATTCTGCTGCTATCGCTGCTACCTCCAGTTGAAAACTTAATTTATTCTTTTCTTCCGGTTAGGTTCTGGGCCCATAACCTCTTGCAGAGTTAAAAGGAAAAAAGTTGGAAGGGTTGTATACTAGATACGACCGCAGGGTTGGCGTTGGATAACGTCTGTTATGTGTTGTACTTAATTGCGTATATTATATTTTAGGAATATTCCTTAATAACTCTTTTGCGAAAGTTTGGTGGCCCTGAAAAGGGCCGTTTTGTTGGGCTGATGTTGTTGGGTTTGCTCTACTCTATCGCCCTGGAGGAGTTTTGGAATGATGTTGGTAGTTCGAAGACAGACAGCATCTCCCCTTCCAGCGTTCCCACACCCCAGTATAGTCCCCAAATTTAAGTGTAACTGTGATATTCTGGAAATAAATTGTCTTCAAAACTAACTCTTTGTCGAATTATTGGTGGCCCTGAAAAGGGCCGTTTTGGTTGTGGTTTTGGAATGATGGTTATGCCGAGCATGGGTACCGGATGGCGATGGCGATTTTGATGAGCGGTTTGCATGCCGGGCGCTTTGCTTCAACCACGAGTGCGGTGAACTCCGGGTAAATATTATTACCAATCAGTAGATCAGCGCTAGGTGGTATGATGAACTGGGAAATCCACTCGAGATGTCGAGAGGGTAGATGGTTGTTTTGGAGGTTGTGATGAGGACGATTTTGGAACGGAACGGGTTGTGCTCGATGATGCATCGTTCTTCTTCACACAGTCTGTGAAGACGAGTTCGATTCTGAAATAAGTTTTGTAGAAATGCAATAAAAATGGAATCTATGGCTCTGCGAAGATTCAACTTTCGATATTCAAGTGTCGGAAAGGCATTAGAAAATTAATCGTTAAATTCTTTCTTGATAATGTTGTGACCCTGAAAAGGGCCATTTTTCCAACGCGCTTGGCGTAGTTGCCCTTGCGGAGCAGACGGTGAATATGACCGACTGAGAACTGCAGCAGCTGGGCATTCCATGACGGCGGCCCAGTATACCGGAGCACTGGCACCAACGCACTCGGCGTAGTTGCCCTTTTCGCCCCCAGGCTCTGCTGCCGCTGCTCTGCTGCCGCTGCTCTGCTGCCGTTGCTCTGCTTCCGCTGCTCTGGTACTGCTGCTCTGCTGCTCTGCTGCTGGGTCGACGATCGGATAGACAATGATGGAACGGGCGTTTTAGTTTAGTTTAAATGATCTTTATTTTAGTTTAACTTGGGCGATTACCATATAAATTTTTACTAAGTGATTTAATTGCTTTCTTCATCTTTAGGTATGGGCAAAATTCAAAATTTGTTTTACAGAATTAGTCCTAGACTTAGTACACGGTCGACCACCTTGGTGGGATTGGTTTGTTTTGTTTTTAGAATTTGAAGAGAAACTACTTAATACTACTATTTACAGCTTAAAACTAACCTACTCTACTATATACACTTAACCTACTATGTACAAATTGCTTATTAAAGCATGTTCAGAAAGATTGCATTTTTGAATAAATTTAGTTGTCATATCATCAATTTTGGAATCTACTTTGGGAATTTCTGCCTCTTGATGGAGGTCTGCTATTCTTGTGTCGAATGGACGATCTAGGATCATCCTCAACACTCTATTCTGTGCAACCTGGATTTTGTTCCTGTGGCTCTGAGCGCACGATTCCCACACCGGGGCGGCATAGAAGATCGCGGGGGCTATGATCTGTTTGTAAACAGCCAGTTTGTTTTGCCTTGAGAGGCGGGATCTGCGGCAAATGAGCGGATACAAACACCTAACCAAGGCGGAGCACTTAACTAGGGTTTTCTCTATGTGCGAGCGGAACAGGAGCTTCTCATCGAACAACATCCCGAGATAAGTAACATCAGTGGACCACTCGACCCTTGTACCATCCATTATTACGGTACAGGAGGGAGACGGTTTAAGTTTTAATGATTGTCTGTGAAGGAACATGATCGCTTGGGTTTTCGAGGCGTTGATTTTGATTTTCCACGTGGTGGCATAATCAGTAAAGGTGTCAAGGCATCGTTGGAGCTTGTTCGTAATTTCACGAGGCATCCTACCCTTGACGGCTATCGCGATGTCATCTGCAAACAGAAAGAACACGCAACCGTCTCCTAGAGGAGGGATGTCCGACGTGTAGATGCTGTAAAGCAGTGGTCCCAGCAGACTCCCTTGCGGAACACCTGCTGGGATCGGAAATTGTCCCGAAAGGGAACTATTCAACGACACCCTGAACGACCTTTGCTGGAGATAGTTACGGGTGATTTTCACAAGGTATGGTGGAAAGTTGGAGTTACAAAGCTTGTATATAAGTCCGTCGTGCCAGACATTGTCAAACGCCTTTTCGACGTCTAACAAGGCCATGGCTGTGGACTTGGATACAGCTTTGTTACTTCGGATGTTATTCATCACCCGCACTAGCTGATGATTGGTGGAATGCCCCTTGCGGAACCCGAACTGTTCCGGAAGAAGAATGTCATGTTCCTCCACAAACTTGTTTAGTCGGCTGAGGATCAATTTTTCGAACAGCTTGCTCAGCGCTGAGAGCAGGCTAATCGGTCTGTAGCTTGACGGTAGTGAAGGGTCTTTCCCAGGTTTGCGGATCGGGATGATTTTTGCCACCTTCCAGATGCTTGGAAAGTAGTGCAGCTCCAAGCATCTGTTGAAGGTGGCAGCTAGCAGCGAGTGCACCCTCGGGCTGAGATTTTTCAACGCTAGGTTGAATATTCCGTCAAACCCGGAAGCCTTCATGTTCTTACTGTATTTCAGCGCTGAGCAAATTTGTTCCTCTGTAATCCGTTCTTCTGGAGGGACGGCACAAGGGGAGGCATCTAACGTCAGGACGCACTGCGCAACCTGGTTCTCGAGTGGACTTGGGATTTTAGAGCCAAGCAAATGCGACTGGGCAATGTGCTCCCCAATCGCATTGGCCTTCTCTTCGTTGGTGATAAGCCGTTCGTCATTGACTCTAAGTGGTGGAATGGGCTTGGGGTGAGACTTCAGCACCTTGGCAACCTTCCAGAATGGTCTGGAACGGTCGTCCAGGTTCTGAACGAGCCGCCCGAAACTCTCGTTCCGGATTGAGACCATTCTGGAAGCGATCTGCCGATTCAGATCGACCATTTCGTATTTACGCTGCAGATCCCCAGTCCGCTGAAACTGGCGTCTACGAACATTTCTGAGCCGAATCAAGAGTTTGGTGTGGGAATCAATTGCTTGAAACTTACCCCTCACAGGAACTCGTCGAACGCACTCTTCGTCAGCCACGGATATGGCTTGATGGAGACCCTCCAGGGCCCGGTCGATGTCATCCACTGTGTCGAGCGGTGGGTTGTCGTCGATGTGGCGGTCGACCACGCGTCGAAACTGGACCCAGTTGACTCGATGGTAGTCCTTCCGCTGGCACGGTGCAGGGGCCACGTTGTAGCCCAGCTCGGTCAGCACCGGTTGGTGGTCCGAACTCAGGTCGTTGACGGCAACCGGCTTGGCTAATCTGGTGTTTGCCAAGAACAGGTCCAGCGTCGATGGGTTGCCCGTCGGTGATGTGAAGGTTGGTTCGTCCGGAAACCAGACGGAATAGAGACCATGCTGGGAATGGTCGAATAGCAGGCGGCCGTTCTGGTTCTGCTGGTAGTTCCGCCAGGCCTCGTGCCGGGCGTTCAGGTCCCCTCCGATTACAAAGCGGGCATTGGTGTGGGTTATGATGGCAAGGTCGTTCTTGAACTGCTGTGCTGTACCATTGCTAACGGTACATTGCCGGGGGCAGTAGACGGCGATGAACCGGACGTTTCCGGTCGATGTTTCCACCTCAACGCCGACGGCCTCGATGATGGAAGTGCGGTAGTGGGGTAGGGTGCAGTACTTGATGCCTTTCTTGATGATGACCGCGACACCGCCCCCCCTGGAGCTGGTGCGATCAAGCCGGACAATGCTGTGGTCGGGCAGCCAGAAGCTGTCACCGGTCTTGAGGTGAGTCTCGGTGAGAAGGCCCACGTCGATGTCGTGCTTGCGGAGGAAGTCTGCAAGCTCAATGTTTTTCGCCCCTACGGAGCGAGCGTTCCAGTTGGCGATCTTTATGGGTTCACGGTCCATAATTAGCGACAAAGGAGATGATAGCTTGGAGCTGTTGTGTTCTTGTTGCGCAGGTGCGCTTGATGATGATGGCCTGGGCCAACAGTGTGACGATCTCATCCGTTGACAGCGGAGAATCGTCTGTAGCTTCACCGGTTGTACCGGCCAATCCCGGAGCAGGGGGATCCGTCGATGGCCCGGAGGCTTGACCGGGAACTGCAGCGGCAGCCAACTGTTGGTTGAGCGGGAGCGGCGGCAACACTGGAATTGGCCGTGATTGGACCGGTGATAACGGAGGAAAGTTCTGCGCGTTGTTTTCTGGAACCTTCTTGCGACCGGGCTGGCTGTTGGACGAGGCCTTCTTCCGGATCTCGGCGTATTCGGCCCGCTTCGGACAGGCCTTACTTGTGGCCTTGTGGGCGGCACCGCAGTTGGCGCATGTGGGAGTGGCTTCCTCGATGCTGTCGCAGTTGTCGATCTTGTGGTTTTTGCCGCATTTGATGCAGCGGCTGGCCATGCGGCAATTCCTGGTGCCGTGCCCGAACAATAGGCAGTTCGAGCACTGAGTGACGCCACGGTGGGTGGGTTTATACCGCTCCCACTTCACTACGATGTGGAACAGTGTGCGTGTCGTCTGGAGATCCTTCACGGTTGTGGAGTTCTTCTCCAGATGGACCAGGTAGAGCTGGTCACGATACTTGATGGCCTTGCTGCGGGTCATCTTGTGGACTTCGACCGGCTTGAGGCCGTTCGCCTTAATCTCGTCCATTAAGGTGGTGGTGTCCATGTCGTGGAGCCCGCGCAGCACCACTTTCAGCGGCTTGGTGGCCTCGATGTCGTGGGAGAAGTACTCCAGCTTCATTCTGTCCAAGAGGGCCTGAACTGCGTTGAAGTGTTTTTCGGCCGGGACCATCAGTTTGTAGCCTTCCGTGCACCGTTGAATGGTGCAGCGAAGGCCCTGCTTAATGTAGAAATCCAGCTGCTCCCATAGCCCGGGAGGGAAGCCCTTCACATAGAAGGGTGGCAACTTAACTTTTTTCGGCACCGTCTCAGGGTCCGACTGCGGCTGGGCTCCGTTCTGCAGGGCGGAGAACGGATTGTTGCTCAGCAGCTTTTTTGCTGCTGATACGGTGGCGCTGCTGTCTTCAGGTCTGGGTCGTTTAGTTCCGGGAGGCCCCGGCTGCGGGTCCGCAACGCCTGTCGGGATGGGCAATGGGGTTTTCTTCTGCTTCTTCTGGGCTGGCTCGGTGGTCGCGCCGTCTCCTGGGAGAGTCTGTTTTCCCGGTAAACCGGCACTCGCGTTACCGCGCGATTTCTTACCCATGGCTGGGTCAGCGAGAGCGTCACTACACAACGCGGAGCTAATTCGACTTGCGAACGAACGAACGAAACTAGAGAGAATTCAAATCGACTGAACTGCTCAACAGTCTGGCAGCGAATGATGATGGAACGGGCGACCTTGTTGGACGCTTATATAGTAGAACAGAAAATATCAGAGGTGTCAGATACTCGCATCTGATGTCTCGGTTGGAGAAAGTATAAGAATATGATTCTATGATTCGATTGAAAAATCAATCGATTTTCACCATCTTTAGACAATGGTTTACTTTTAACCATTTTTCAATAGTTTACAGAATGAAATCAATAGTTTTGAAACATTCAGCAAATTGCTAGAAATATTTCCAATCGATTGATGCCATTATCTCGTAAATCTATCGAGATTTTTTTTTAAATTCTTTATTAAAGAGATTTTTAGCCTTAGGCTAGTTCATCTCTAAATCTATCGAGAGACGGTTGAGTTATTTTCGTTCAAAATCTTTTAATTTTTCGTAACGCATCCAAAATGACTGTTTTCAATTTTGTACCCCGTATGTCGCCGAAAGACGTTATCCAACGTCAAAACGATGCTTCAGGTTTGAAGGAACAAAGTGGAATGAACGCTATTCTCTAAATACTTGCTAACGTAACACAATCGCGGGTTACTTGGTTTTTAGTTATAAATAATGTTAAACCATTTTCGGTAAGGTCAAGATATGGTTCGCGTTTATCCGGGAAGCTGTATAATAAAAAAAATCCATAGAAGCAACACGGAGTACGATTTGAAAATCGTATAGTCTTCATCTAAAAGTTCCTTAAACTTTTCCTGAAAGTCCTCTGATCTCCCGACGTTTTTCCCGGCTGTCGAAGCAAACGAAATGTGCTGCCATCGCTCTTCGCATCGCGGTTTTTATTCGAGTGGGCAATAATTATGTTTGGATTATAATCCGAACATAATTATTGCCCGCTCGACTAAAAACTTGAATATTATATTAAAGTCATTAATTTTGTCCTGCTAGATTAATCACTGGCCCACTGTACGCTGTTTATGCACCTGCACCCCCTCGGCTTTATAACGAACTACTGTCAAAAATGTTTGTGAAAAACATCGCAACTGGACTCTCACTCTCGCCAAGAGAGACCGAGACCGCAATGACTACAGTAATCTCTCCACTTATGCGGTGGCTGTTACCATCCACCCACCGCTGTTTCTCGGCTGTCCTACCAATTCCGCTGAGTTTTTGTACGTGATTAGTGTCAATCATAAACTAGTTATCTACAGAAAATCAGCTCAATTGGTTGAAGGACAGCCGAGAAACAGTGGTGGGTGGACGGTAACACCCACCGCCTTCATTGAGAGATTACTGTACTCTTGGGAGAAAAGTTGGTTCAAAACAAAACAGTACTCACGAGGCGAGAGCGACGGTCGTACGGCTCCCCATCCCACTCGTCCGCAAGCAGTTTTCCTCAGCAACACGGCACGGCACGCGGTTTTCCTTTCGCACTGTTCGCGAGCAACCCCATCTTCCGCTCCATTCCAAGTTTGAATGCTCTCGCTCTCACGGCGAGCTCCACATTCCATCAAACAACGACGACGGATGGATGACGGAGAGTTCCCCAATCGAATCGAATCGAAACCGTTCTTAGTTGGAGTTGACTCAACGCGGATCGTGGACGTGTTCGTTTCTCGGGCAGTGCAAACTACAAAAGAGTAAGTTGTGTCCGGTTGGAGGCATTTTTTTTTCTTCTGTTGCTCCGTTCCCACAGTCAGCAAGAAGATTACTACAGCTGCTGGCGGGTGGGTTGCATGCGGTGGAAACGTCGTGGTTCACTCTGATTACGCGATTTTTTCTCTATCGACTAGCGAGTTTTGGATCTTGGCCCATATCTCGGCCAAGAAAGGTGATGCTTGCCAATCTGATTGTGCTGCCTGTGGCTCTGCTTTAGTGTGTGCGATAATAAAAAGAAGGTGAAATCCCTCAGCAAGTGCGGTCGGAGGTGCCAAGTGTACTGGCTACAACTGGAATTATTCTTGTTCTTATTGTTCCGACTGCGAAGAAAGGCATTTTGGTGTGTGTTGCGCGCTGGCTGTGCCTGTGCTGCAAAGTGAATGGTGCCCCACTGAAAGGTTGAAAGGTGTTAGGTAGTTCCAACATTGAATTGGCAAAAAGATTAGAAAATGTGGCGAAAATTGGATCCCTGCTTGGGGCATTAGTGCACAGTGAAGAACCCCCCCATTTGCCTCGTCGTTTTGGGGCCACGACCAGAAAGAAAACAAAAAGTTTCACCAATTAGCGGAATTTCGGAAGCGGCGAAACAGCACTGCTGAGAAAGAGCCAAAGAAGAGCACCGAAGCAAGGAACGGAACAGCACCGCAAAAACATGTCATCAACGGAGCTTTACGTGAAGGTAAGTAAATACGTGGAACCTTAGCATTATTTCGTCACTACCACTATGGGCGCGCGCTCTGTAGATACCTTATATCAAGACAGAAGCGAAGATAGGACGGAACGCGCTGCATCTAGCTTTGTAGATATGGCATGGGGCTGTACCACGTTGGAAAGAACAATAGCCCGACGGGCATTGGGGGAATCGGTAGCAGCTACGGCGCTGCATGGCTACTTCTCGCTGTGTGCAGTATTGCATTATTAACTATTAAAATCTATTTACATTCGGTTGTATGGATTCTCTTGCCGGGGGCTCCTTGGGTCACGACGACAATCTTGTCGATATTTCAGGTGTTGCCAGTTTGTCTTCAGTTGGGGACAGGGAAGTATATGACGATACGAACTATTGCATTTAAATTTGATCTGAGATTCTGAAGATTATGTGTGATTTTATTTTAATGGTATATTTCGTGCTGATCGATGATATAATTGTAATCTATTTAGTCAAACGTCCCAGACAACCAGAAGTCCTGTATAACAATGTACAGAAAGTACCGTAAATTGCTACAGTTTAAATCAACATCGCATTAACAAATTAAATACATCGTATTTTGTTTAAGTTAAATCGTTGTTTCTACGAATCTGCTAAAATGAACACTTTATCAATTTTCAATAGGTCACAATTGAATTTTTCACAAATGTCCAACTGTTGCAATAGTGATCAAAATAATCACCGATTGCCGGCAAAAAGCGTTTTCCCTAACACAGATTTCAAAATCGAATTCCATCCGGTCTCGATCGCTAATAAACGGGTACCATACACTAACGATATCATAGATTGTGTGACCATACCACATAAAGTTTGGATGATATCCCGAATTGGTGGTTAGGCGCTTCTTATGGTTATTGTTTATGCGGGCGGTCGGTCGTCATCAGCAGCTGCATCCCACATGAGTGTTCATTAGGATGGGTCATCATGATCATTTTCCAGAACAATGTTTTTTTGGTTCCATTTGGGGTCCCAAACAACTATGCAAAATTTGGGGACGATTGGTTATAATCCGGCTTTCCGCATTGCGTTTGAAACTTGTATGGAAATTAGTATGGGAAAACCTACTTTTTTGCATCTTTTTTTACTAGGGACCACAATTTTGCACAAACCACGCATCCAAAATGAAATAATTTCGAAGTTGATTATTTTATCGGTTTGGTATGTTCAGATGAAATATTCAAAAACAATAGATCTATCTCATACGCAAAATTGGAGGGGGAGGGGGGTGTCACTCATATCAATAGAAGTAAAGTTTCAAACTGAAATAACTTCGGAGTTTCTTATCTTATCTATTTGGTATGTTCAGATGAATTATTCAAAAACAATTTTTCAATCTCATACACGTATTAAGAGATGAGGGGGGCTAACTATACCCCGCCCCCCTCATTCGTATAAATGGAAGTAAAGCTTCAACTGCATTAACTTTGGTATTTCTGATCTTGTCAAGTTGGTATGTTTAGATTTATTCAAAAACATGTGCTACATTTAATAGGCGTAGTAAGATATGGGGGGCTTACTGTATCCTTTGCGCCCCTCACTTATATCAATGAAAGTAAACATAAAGACTAAAATAACTTCGGAGTTTCCCATCTCTCGAGTTGTTTCGATGGGTTATTCAAAAACATTTGCTCAATCTCATAAGAGCAGTTTGAAAGCGAGTACCCCCATTCCCTTCCCTAATCTTTTGATGCAATATACAATGTCAGATATAATCACACAAATTTAATTGTAATTTTTATGTTTCATTTTAATATATTCCACGATTTCTCAAGGTACTCTTTTCGATGCTGTTCTATCCCCTGAAGCAAATATTGCTGTTGAACTAGGTCTCGGGTGCATTTCTTGATAAGTCAGAAATTAGTTTCACACCTCATTCAGCCATATCGTTGACAATCATCAAGGAAGCAGCTCGTTGTATCGCATTGAAATAATCTGTATCATTACTCCACTCGTTTTCCGGTTTTTGCATGAAGCCGGTCGAAATTTCGAAAATGAATCAGCACTGTTAGAAATGAAGTTTGACTTGGGAGCCCAACTGAAACGTAGCCCACTTAAAGTTATCCCAATATGCGAAATCCGACTGTACCTGTGTCTGAGACGAAACTGGTGAAGACAGTTTCCGTTTTCTTCTATTTTTGGTTTTTGGAATACGACTACTTCTGTGTTTTCTATATGCGGGTGGCCCAAATGGCAGTTTAATATTTCAAATTAAAGCTTTATATAGAAATAATATAGCAGTAGATATTAAATATTTACACTACAACAATTTTCGTTTTAAAACTACTTATATACCCCCCTCGCTCTCTAACTACGCTTATGAGATTGAGCAAATGTTTTTGAAAAATTCATCCTGAATATACCAAATCGATAAGATAAGAAACTCCGAAGTTATTTCAGTTTGAGACTTTACTTCTATTGATATGATGGAGGGGGCGGGGTACATTATTACCCCCCCCCCCCCCCCTATTCAACAACACATGAGATAGAGCAAGAATAATTAATTTCAACATACCAAATCGGCAAGATAAGAAACTCCGAAAATATTTCAGTTTGGAATCTGACTCCCATTGGTACACCAGCAGTGTTGGCAGAAAAAGGGAATTTTGGTGTTTAATTCAAACCATAAATATTTGAATAGTTATAACTTTTTTTAGATACATTATAGCTTCGTACTTCCTTTGGCAAAGTTGCTATGCACTTCATGGACTATATTTGTACATACAATTGTGGTCACTAGGGATAAAAATGCAAAAAAGTTGGTTTTCCCTTACTAATTTCCATTCAAATTTTAAACGCAATGCGGAAAACCGAGTTACAACCAATCGTCCCCAAACTTTTTACTGTTGTTTGGGACTCCAAATGAAACCAAAAAGGGGTTGTTCTCGATTGGTGAGGTAAAGTTTGCGTTTTTCCATATAACGATGACCCACTCTAGTGTCCATTCACCGAAGAAGGAGGAAGAAGCCGCACCGCTACTGATCGGATTCAGTAGCTCTTCGTGAGTCGCTGTGAGCCATCTATGCCAAGTGCGTCACCCTTGTTCCAAACAACATGCAGCCGCATCTATGGTAAACACCCTAATAGATCAGCATTACTCAACGATCACGACAAAACGGATTTTTTTTGTCAAGACAGAACGTGACAGTGCTGTGATCATCGAGATTATAAGCTTATGCATTGCTATTAAAGTTACTTGTATCAAATAAATATTAAAAATATATTCACTCTACCGATTACATATGGTTACTTGCTTAAATTCATCTAAATCAGTTAGAAATGTTGATGTCAAAACTGCATAAGAATTATTCTCATGAGTGCTTGATCATTGGAAAATGACAAAAAAGCTAATGATCGCTCGTTTCGTCTCGTGATATTGAGGGGACCTGTTTTCTCATTGTCGCATGACGGCCGTGATATTTACCAGCTCTGGCTGTCGGTTGTTATTTTGATTCTCATCTATTCGCAAGGTCTGGAGAAGGCTACACGCTTATTCTGGTCAACTCAAGAATGTACTCATCTCAGCGGCAAGTAGTGCTACTCAAAATTGAGTAGCCTTATGTTGACCCACTTTTGAGTAAACGACGTTCTCACGTAGACTGATTCAAATCCACTCAGCGATATTTTCAGTTGGAGGGGGGGGGGGGGTTTGTTTTGATTTTATTTAAGGAAATGAAAATTGTCTGCTCCGGATTCATTCTACCTGAGCAGAAAATGGTTCAACACCATTGCCCTAAGCAATGTCTACTTACCTGAAGGAATTTCCGCCAGTTTTGAGTGAAACATTCACCCGTTTCCTAGGACGTTTCCACCAACATGGTTGACATTTTACAGAATTTTACTGACTGAGTGGCTTTTACTCAGTTTGACATTTCTCGTTTACTCAGTTTTTGACAACTCGATACATCGGACGAAAGTGAGTACGATCGACTCACCCGGTGAGTAAGCTGAAGTTAGCGTGTGCTATGTTTTTAAACTTTTGACAATGTTTTATGAATTCGAGGGCCACGCTTACTTTACTCTTCTCCGAGTTCTTCTCCGCCAGATGGTCAGTCGTTGATGGTGTGCTGGTAAATTTTTCTGAAATTAACTTGAGTGTTTCATCCTACTTCGTCTATCCGTCGAGATTTCCTTGTCATAAATTTGGCTTTTATTAACTATGAGGAATCATCTTTTAAGCTCAATTTGTAAACAGAGTAATTGTGGATTTTATGATGCATTTAAGAAAAAACCTAAAAAGCAACAATAACTGCTTTTTGCTCTAATGAAAAACCTAATGGTTTTATGGTTGCTTTTATAACGATAGAACACGTTTATAAAGTATTTTACCAAGACATTAATAAACAATTGCTAAAGACGTTTATGCTTGAATTACAGAACAATTTTAAGGAGGGATTGAGTACTGTTTTAAATTTATTTTTAAAACAAGACAGGTTTTTACTTTCTTGCCAGACTATACAAGGTTTTCAAAACAGTTAAAAGCTGAATTACTAAGCAGGAATGTTTTACACTTCGAATTGCTGTATTGTTCATTGCCGTTATAAAACCATTATAAATCAGAGTGGATGTCAAATTGTTACTTGGGTCGCTAATAAACGGGTACCATACACTAACGATATCATAGACTGTATGACCATACCACATAAAGTTCGGATGATATCCCGAATTGGTCGTTAGGCGCTTCTTATGGCTATTGTTTATGCGGGCGGTCGGTCGTCATCAGCAGCTGCAGCCCACATGAGTGTCCATTCACCGAAGAAGGAGGAAGAAGCCGCACCGCTACTGATCGGATTCAGTAGCTCTTCGTGAGTCGCTGTGAGCCATCTATGCCAAGCGCGTCACCCTTGTTCCAAACAACATGCAGCTCGCCAGCCTCACCTATGTTAAACACCCTAATAGATCAGCATTACTCAACGATCACGACAAAACGGTCCTTTTCAGAACCAGCATAAATTATTGTTCTTTAAGAGTGAATTTTCATTGAACGTTCGCTCGCCACATCACCCCCAAAGCTCTTTGATAATGTACCCAGCAACAAAATGTTTGTGGTCAAATGCGTAACAGTATTGAAGTGGTGCATACAATTAACCAGAAACACTTCGAATTAAGGTAAGGTTTTCTCCAGGACGCTAGGAAAAAGCAAAAAAATATCGATATTTATATGATTGATCGCAAATATCTCGCGATTGGAAAATTTTAGCAAGAAATTTCTCCAATATTTTTTTATTATCTATTGAATAAACCACAAATTCCGTGCGTTTTGTGTACGAAAATGCGTTTGTCATCAGTTAAACGAGGCGTTTCCGTGATGGGAAAAAGTGGTTTCCCTAACACAGTCGCTGAATATTGATACCGAGCACGTAATCCTCAATCCTCTGGCACGGCCATTGGTTCTTGAAGTTGCCGTTAGTAGTAGTGGTGGCGTTGATGTCATCGTGATTTTAAGCTTCGTTCATACGTTACCATCCACGCACGGTCATTGATTCTTGAAGCCACCGTGACGTCGCATTCATGCACTTTAATTTCATCGAGCGATAGAAAAAAAAAAACAATTGAAATACATACACCGAAGCAACCATCGAAAATTCCAAGCACTTTATAAATTTTCACCTACCGCAACGTTACCATGGCCGTTCAAACAAACGCATAAACGAAGCTGAAACTCCTAATGTTTCCATCAGCTGTCAAAAGCTGACGTATAATCGAACCAGAAGAACCAAAAAATCGGCTTCAAGCAAAGTGTTCTTGGATGACTTTTGTGCCACCGGAGTGGTAATCCTACGTCAAATCTACGGTCCTTTCTTGAATAGAACCTCTTACTGTTCGAGAACCTAGTTAAAGAGGGGTCCATCGATTCAACATACTCCAGAAAGATTTTTCTAGGTTCATAACTAGAGCTCGAATAAGCACGTAAGAAATGGTTTTTAGAGAACCTCGAACAAAAAGTTGCCGGTTTCAGCGAGAATTGACCACTTTGTCAAGCAGTTTTTGCGTGACTTTCTACCAGCGATTTCACAAAACTGGACCAAATAATTTATATTTTTTATGAAACACACAAATGTTGGCTACTTTTCTCGAGGTTCTAGAAGAAAAAATCTCAAAATAATGTTTTTTTTTTCAAAGTTCGAGTGGTACTAAACGTCATTTTAAGTGCTCGAATAAAGTGGTTAATTGCTCAATAATATTAAAATTGGCTCTGCTAAAGTCAGGGGAAACATGTCTGAAGGGTATAACTCGAAACGTAAACAATGACTTTGAACGTCGATTTCTCTTGAATGACCACACTCCCATGGAATATGACTACACCAGCTCATAGAACAAACATTTTTCTGTCAGATAATTTAGTTAGTTTGAGTGGGTGTGTTGTCATTCGTAAGAAATCGACGATCCAAGTCATTGTTTATTATCCCTAAGTTGTCGAAGTTTGCATGGTTCAAAGGGTTGGACTTGAGTCGAGACTTCATACGCGTGATGTCTCGTCTCATGTCCAATCACTATTGTCTAAACGCTCACTTGTTCCGTGTGGGGTTGGGAGACAGCAATCTCTGTGAATGTGGACAAGGTTATCAGGACGCTGATCACATCCTTTGGTCTTGTGCGGAGTATCGTGGAGTCAGATCACATTTTTATGATTCCCTTCGGGCTTGAGGTAGACAACCTAATGTTCCAGTTCGGGATATTTTGGCTAGACGCGATCTGGAGTTTATGAAACTCATATATGTTTACTTTAAGGATATTAACCTTAGATTGTAAGTTTGATTAACCTTGTGTTTAGTTAGTATTTTGTACGTGTGGGTTTTTTTTTCAATGTTTGTTTTCAAGATGAATAGAAATAATTTCATGCTTTAGGATTAATTAAATAGTTGTATCGTAAACCACATTTCAAACCTCCTTCTTCCTTTTTCCCATCCAAAAATTTGTAAATCTCCACTAACCTCGAGACGACCGCGAGTACTCGGTTCATTTCCTTTAACTTTAAATATAAGACAGTAATAATGTATAACGCAAAGGATAACTCGGCTCTGTAAAGTTTATTCAATTGAGCCTGTACAAATAAAGTAATTATAAAAAAAGTCATTGTTTACGTTTTGAGTTAGACCCTTCTGACATGTTTCCCCTGAAGTATTGTTCAGCCTTCTACGTTAATTTTCAATCTTTGAACCTAACCTTCAAACTCAAAAGTAATTTTGGTCGAGTTTATCATGTAGGATCCATTTCCTTCTAAATTACTTCTATCATAGTAGACAAACTATATTGTACAAACTAGCGAGGGTCTAGTATAAGAGAGGAGCGGATTCAAAACAAACAGCCTTGGCAACCTATGCCTAGGTGGTTTTTAGCAACACTGCCAATGCAATCAAGATAGGCGCTGCTCGATTGGCTCTGGCTTTGACAGTTCGTTTGGCTCAAAACCAGCCAGTTTGCTCCTCACTTATACTAGACCCTCTCTAGTACAAACTATAGGTATGGTTAGCATTGCTGTTGTCATAGGTATAGTTTGTACAATAATGATTTGATGCAATGTTTGTATTAGTGTCAATAGTCAACACTCCACAATGTCCAATACTAATTTCATACCTAGGTAGATTAATGCAGAAATCGTAAACCAGCAAAATGACTAACAACACTGTCTAGATTTTTCAACGAAAGCCACGAAAGCAGCGTCCACCAGAGTAACCAATTTTTCGCTATTCCTCTGCTCCTGCTGCTTCTCCATCTTACCTTCCCGGGTATTCATCGTAAAGGTGTAGAATGGAACCCGAACAAAGCGAAACGAAGCAAAATAGAAAACGGTGAAAAGGCAAAAGGCAAGAAACGATGAGCGTACCATAGGTATTCGATTACTAATACCTGCTCTCGTCCACCGTTCCGAGCTCGCTCCACCAACCGCCCCATGGGCCGCCCTGGGTTCAACTGAAAAGTTGAGGGGTCGTCGTCGATTTCGATCGGTTGTTGTGTTGTTTACTGACGACTGGTCGCTTATTTTGTTTCTGCAGTTCCTTGGCTCCGCTGTTGAACTGGCTTCTAGCTTTCGTTTGGGCCATCGTCATAGATAGATCAGCAAAGCAGCAATGTGATGCCGATGGCGATAGCATGGCTACGGTAAACGGTATGCCTTCAGTTTCAGTCAGTTTGGTAGCAGTCTTTCCCCATCGGGGTATCGTGACCATTGTTTGTTTACCGTTCTTATCAGGATGGTCCATGAGGGAAAAGTCAAACGATGGATTACTCGGCTTTGTTGAGGCTTCACATTTGAAGAGTTGGATTTTCGATTGAGGGTACATTAACCTAGTGCTATTTAGTTGACTCTGACGATAACCGCAAAATCGGTCACAAAGGACTGATAGTGGATGATTTGTGTCTTCTGTCTTGTAAACAATTAGAAATATGCTGAAAATCTTCCAACGTATGAGTCATATGGCTATCTGAAATTACCCTCGGTTCCAAATCACTCATTAGACCGAAAAGAGTACGGATCTGACACATACACGCCGCGCAGTCATCGCCTTATCACAAAACAGCTCTTCGTGCTCTCCGTTGCATGCTAGAGTCGCTCGTCCAATTGAGCGCGCTGATAAGGAGAGAGCCCACGGGAAAATTCTCAAGGCCAACTGTGTTGTATGTACATCGCTGTTGCTGATGACGTACGTACATACTTTACACTCTCACCGCCTACTTCACCACCATCCTTCGTCGGTCCTCGCGTATGGGTTCGGTAGTGAAAATCGACCGAAATGTGGAAAATCCGCACCAATCCAATTCATTGTATTGCAATTAAGTTTATTGAATCATAATGAAAACGGGTACGAAGCGGAATTCAGTTTTCAAGCGATTTTCGTTTCAGACAGAAAGCGAAAGCATTCACATGATGCCTGTCTTGTCAAACAGAATGACCCATATTTCTTTGAAAATAAGGTGAAAGAAGCTTACTCAGCTTTCTTTCGCTAATTTTCCTCAAAATACGTTGGTGTTGTTGTTCCAATCTTTCATGCTTTAGTGTACCCATATTGTAGCCTTTTCTCGTCTTACGTCTTATGCTGTACGACGCGACGACGTAACATGCTCGTACCATGCATTTCAAAGCTTCAGCGGCGACCTGATGCGAAAATCGTTGCTGCCCCTGTTATTACCATTGCTGTTATTGTGACCTGATGGTGTACGGGGTGCTTAGCTTCACGTCATGCCACCAACGCCAACGCAGACTAGGTCGCGTTCAGCGTTGAACGGGCTCCGCTCTGCACCCGCATAGAAGAAAGGTGAGATTAAGATGATCGAAACACCTAACAGTCATCCAAGCATTTTTTTGTGGATTGCATTGTTACTGCAAAGTGTATCACCTAATTTCAAACTCTTTAACAGATGATTACTGACCTACGTCACGTCTGAGGTGAGGTGGAGCCACCTTGTTGGAATTGTAAATTGGCCGCTAATGAGCGTACTCCGAACTAGGTAGTGATTGCTGGCCTATTGCTACAATCAAAACAAAAGGGGATTGGAGGAGGCACGTTGATTTATTTCGCCCATGCTTTTACCACCAAGACCGGTGAAGAAGGAATGGAATGAACGAAATGTAATAAAAAAAAAGCCGCGTCGCGTTGTTGGCATTATCAGTTGGTAAACATTGAGCAAGCAACCTGTGCAAGTCTACCCCTAATTGGCCACGTTTTATACCCAAATCGAATGATTCGGCGTGTGCATGTGTGGCAGCTTGGGAAAATGCGATAACCGATATCGCTACGTGATGGTATTTTTGAATTTTGCCAATTTCGGCAGTACAGTGATTCATTCATATCTAGAGTAAACTTAGTTCATATTTGGTTAACTTCTTTATTTGGTCCACATTCAAAATTCATGTTTCAAACAAGGTGCTCCAGCTATTATAGTATTGCGCAAACCACACCAAACAGGACAAATAAGCGTGTTTTCACTTATTAAAAAGTGTGATAAAAGTGCGAGTTTCAGTCTAATCACTTATCTCATGATGCAAGGAATAAGTGCTCCGAAGACACCAAAACGATTTGACGGAAATGTGTACTTTTATCACACTTTTTGGCATTTTTGGGACAGTCCAATTTCAGATGCAATCAGCAATAAGTTACCAACCTTATTTGTCTGCTTCTTTTTAACTGCTTATTGGTTAGATATATATACAGTCGGAGAGTTGACTAACTTGATACTAGAGTTATAGAATTATCGACTTATAGAATAAACAAAATATATTTTAATATATTTCTTTTCAAGAATAATACCGAAATACTCAATTTGTTTTTCCTCTGTTCGGGACCTAACACCACCGCGACCAGTAATTTTATCTATTGTAATATATCCCGTGTCCTTAGTTGAGTGCATGTCGTATTACTTCATCACTATTGAGAAATGATGAAGTATTCGATTTTTTACTGTTTTTTACTGTTTTACTCGTTCTTGCACTTATCGCAAGGATTCGACTCTAATTCATAGGTCCCGCTTTTTATACCCTTCGGAGTGTTGAAACACCCTCCAAAGGTGCGCCCCTTTGTCAGTCAAAATTGGATTCCTTAGCAACAAAATTAAACCATGAAACCGATAATGACCATGCATCAGAACCCTAGTCTTAACCACTTCAAACTAGGGAATAACGAATAGAAGATTAGGAATCACATGTCTCATGTTTTCCTTGTTTCAAGATCATCCTCGGTGGACAAAGACGAGTCTTGTCACTATAAACAAGGCACTAAGATGTGATCCTTTGATTACTGATAAATTCTGTTCCCCAAGTTTGAAGTAGTCAGGACTAGGAATCGCTGGTGATCTACCGACGTTACCTTCAAAAATTGCGCTACAATTGCGAGATGCATGGCATGTCTGTATTCGTGCGGCTCTATGGATATTAAAAAGGATATTAAATGGTCCACTCTACAAGCTGATCCTGGAGCTGTGCTAAGATAAAATACCGGAATAAATCGTGGAGATTGCCCAAAATAATAACATTATGGAACATGATTCCGAGAATGATTCTTCGCTGGGGACGGATTTAGGACCAACCGTCATCCGATATCGAAAACAAACTGTCTTGAATTGCCATGGTCATCTGGGAGGAGGTACGCGTCTAGTGCTTTCCCCAGGAACCTTTCGCGGCCACCAGCTACCACCCGTCCAGTCTTGGGCGTATCCAGCGAGGCATCTTTCATATTGCTTACAACCTCCGATACCGACAGCGGAAAACTTGCTGATTCACGTCACGGCAACGTCGGCCACCGAAACTCGCAACGGACACATTATCAGCACGTTCCCGGGCTAATTCACCAACCGGACCGGGTTCAAACTCGCCCACGGTGACGAATCTCTCAATAGAACAGAACTACACGTTAGATTCAAGGTCAACCGAGTCACTCAAGGCAAACACAAGCAAAACATAATGTATCACTAAATGATAACTTTATAAACACTTGAAACTAAACTTCAGCACAAAAATTAACAAATTTAAAGCAAAAAATATTTAATTCGCTGACGAAAAATACGCAGCGAAAGAAAAACAAGTCAGCTTTCAAGCGCGGCCTACTGCGATCTCCTAATGTATACGTTTGTTTGTTAATACTGATGCCAAAAATAATAAAATTTAAATTTAGTTTGTTGTTTGGTAGAGTGGTATCAGCGTCTTCAGTATCTCTGTTCTTGTTCGATTTTGATCTTTGATTGGTCGTGCTTTCCTACAGGAAGAGCAATTTTCTTCGAAACTTTGGATTCGTATTCGGCCACTCTTTTGGATGCTTTCAACTCGTTGAGATTCTTCTCTTCCATCTCGATCACGTTAGTTCCTTAAATCAGTAAACAGGCGTTTCATTCATAAAATTGATATGCGACAAGGACATTGTCGTTAAATACCTGACGAATCGCTCCAGTGTGGCGTCCTAATTGGCAGGCTTTAGTCGCTCAGGGCATAAGTTTGAAATTTCAACATAGTTCCGGGTAGACGGCCACCTAAATACTGGCAATTTTTCAACTTCAGCACAGGTACAGTTCCTCGGTTATGAACAGAACTCAGGCCATAGTTCAAGAAAGTGCAGAGGAGCTTCCTGGTGGAGGCCCTGGATAATGAAAATTGAAAGCTGATATATTATGTATTACCCGTTATATTGTCATGGTACTCAGCTTCCAATTGAAAAAAAAAACACGGTGTAACAGATCCCTGGTTCACGACTGGTAAAGCGACTAACGAGTTTACCCAGAATGTCCAAATGTTGTTTCTCCGGTTTAATTTAGATCAATGCTTTCACACAATTGACAGTTCTAGATTGGACTTTAGTTAGATGCAGTCCTGTTTTCTTAAAATCTTACGATTGCAGATCAAAGAGTGACCTTCTTGGTACGGTACCGATGTAGATATTGCACCAGTAGAACTTGAAGGATACATCGCTCAGATTTCGGCTCAGATAACGATAACCACTGATAGGCAACCGGATATGCAAATTTCGAAGAGTGTTTTTTCGCTATTAATATCTGAAATCACTGTAGAAATTCACACAAAATCTCTGACATCAGCTAAGCAAACATATGAAGTTTAAGTGGCAACCAAACAAACAAACTAATACTTGATATTTATTAAGTACTAGTTGAGTGTGCCCGGTCTTGCTCGGGATTCAATATTAGCTTGAGTTTATGCGCCGATTTAAAAAAAAAGCATGCTATATTGTACGTAGCCCCCCCCCCCCCCTATTATCTAAGGGGCTACCCCCTATGATTATCTCCTTATACCCCCACACTCGCCCCCACATGCCTAATTTGGTTCCATTTGCTTGATTAGTTCTCGAGTTATGCAGAAATTTCTGTTTCATTTGTATGGGAGCCCCCCCTTACAGAAGAGAGAGGGGTCTCGAACCATCATAAGAACCTTCCACGGCCCCAAAAACCCCTGTATACAAATTTTCACGCCAATCGGTTCAGTAGTTTCCGAGTCTATAAGGGTCAGACAGCCAGACATACAGACAAGCTATGTTTTTGCAAAGTTGGTTTATTCAACCTCCTCTCCTAGGCTAAATGCCCGCACCTTGGACTTAATGCTACCCATCAAATCCTGTGCAACACTGTCGCCAGCTTTCTAAAACACTTTCATCCACTCTTTCTTCAAATCCTTGTCGTTTTTGAAGACCTTCCCTGTTTCCCGGAGCTTGCCCTTCATAATCGCCCAGAATTTTTCTGTTGGGCGAAGTTCTGGCGAGTTTGGCGGATTTGCCTCCTTCGACGCAAAAACAACATCTTTGGATTCGTTCCACTCCATCACCGGTTTCGCGTTATGGCACGATGCCAGATCCGGCCAAAACAGAGTGTCACCTTCGTGGGACCGGAGGAAGGACAGCAGGCGCTTCTGGAGGCATTCTTCTTTATATATTTGGCCGTTGATGGGGCTTGCTGAACTTTCCGCACCCACAGATCGCGTGCCACACAAAGTACTTCTTGGAAAATTTGTCGACCTTCTTCTTCCGGAACTTCTCGTCGTCCATTACGTCTGGCGTCTCGTCGTCCATTACGATGCATTTCGGCTGCACCAAACACTCGCGGGATTTGGTCACCGTATTCTGTTTATCGGTTCGGTTTGGCGCCTTCCTTACCTTGAAGACATGAAGTCCGGCCCGCTTTATTGTCTGCTGGACGAACCAGACGGAAGAATTGACCTTCTTGGCCACGTCCCAAATCGAAAGGTTCGGATTGCGCTTGAAGTAATCGCTCACCTTTCTTGCGTTCACGGGGTCGGTCGTCTTCGCTTTTCTTCCGCTGCCAGCTCGTCGCTGGGTCGTCAGGGTCTCCTTGAATGATTTTACTACACGGGACACGGTTGATTCCAAACTGTTTCGCGATCCCCCTGTGGGACTGACTTGGATTTTCCACGACCACTCCCATAATTTTTTGTCGAAGCACTTTTGCTTGAAAGCCATCTCGATAACCACTTGACAGATTGTGTTCACACATGTAAACATTACACTCTAAACTAGTTTTACTCAAAATTTCATCAAATTTTACCCATGCAATAAAGTTATACTAGGTGGGGTGAAAAGTAACCTCCTTAAGAATTTAATTTTTTTAATGTTTTTTTTTTTTTCAATATAGCCCCGATTTAGCTCGATACACTTATTCCAGCGATTTTCCAACATCATGATCCCGTCCGAAAAGTAATTTTCCGGAAGGTCTGCAAAATACTCCTCCGTGGCGTCGATGATTTCCTCACGTGAGCTGTATTTTTTATTGATGAGCCATCTTTTGAGAAGAGATAATAGTCTGAGGGATCCAAATCGGGCGAATACGGTGGATGCGCAAGCAATTGGAGCCGTAAGGCATTGATTTTAGCCGTTGTTCCAAAGCTCTTAAGCGCCGGCGCATTGTCTTGCAAAAACAAAATTTTGTTTCACTTCATGTGAGACCGTTTTGCAGCGATTTCGGTCTTCAATCGCTCCAATCATGCACAGTAATACTCGCTGTTGATGGTTTTTCCTTTTTCGAGGTAGTCCCAGAAAACCGACGCCATAACCCATCGAGCTCGGCTGCTTCGGAGCACTCGTACCGGCTTCAGTCCATTGCCGGGCACTCATTCTGTTCTCTGGGGTTGAATAGTGTATTCAGGTTCATCAACAGTTACCAATCGACGCCAAAAGTCCGCCCGATTCCGCATCGGCAAGTCCAACCACTCTTTCAAAGTGCTCTCGCGTTCGTGTTTTTGGTCAGGAGTAAGCTTGCGCGGCACCCAGCGACAGGATAACTTTTTCATATGCAGAATCTCGCCCAAAATATGGCGTGTGCGCTCAGTACTAATCTTTGCGGTATCTGCTGGCTCGAGCACCTTCACTTTCCGGTCAGCCAACACCATTTCATGTATTTTTTGACATTGTCCTCTGTAACCGCATCGGAGGGCCTGCCGCTGCGGACTTGATCGGTAGTGGAGTTCGGCCACCACGAAACTCACGAAACCAATATTTGACGGTGTAATCTGACCGAGCATTATAACCTTTTTTGCAGTAGCAGTGCATTCTGGCGGTCAAGGAGGCTACTTTTCACCCCACCTAGTACACAAAAAAAAAAGCGTTGCATTTTTTCGAGTACAATCTTTAGTTATGTTAAGATTTAAACACTTCGATATTTGTTCTGAATATTAGGACGTTCCATAATCTTGGAAATTTCTTCATGTTTGAAATATTTTATATAGAGGAAATGGATGTAATGCCGGCCTAAATGCCCCTAATTTGGGCCCATACATAAATTCAGCAATCGACTAAATTTTCAATAGCGACCAAAAATATCCATTAGTACCGTCCCAATGATGCGTTCATCTAGATAAAATTCTGAAGAGCTTTGAGTGGGTTGATTTATTTGCTTTATATTCCGTTATAATTGCTTATCTTTTGACAGATACGCGTATTTTGTCAGCTACTTGCAGACTTCATCAGTGCCAAGTACTCAACACCACTTGGCACTGATGAAGTCTGCAAGTAGTAGACGAAATACGCGTATCTGTCAAAAGATAAGCAATTATAACGGAATTTAAAGGAAAAAAATCAAACCACTGAAAGCTTTTCAGAAAGGGATTCCGTTAAGAGGTTCGACAAATTTAAAGGATAGATAAAATTGATAAATAGCAGATTTTTAGCTAGATATTCTCGAAAACCATCTTCACAACACTCTTTGAATTCAATCTGTAATGCACTTCAAATTATTGATAATTTATGCAGTATAACCTAGCAATTCCCAGGAGATTTCTACGGAAAATTCACTTGGAGTTCTCCTCAGCATTTATCAAAATTATCACCGGACCATTTCAGAGTGGTGTCTCTTACCGTTTTTGAGATAGTGCCGAAAAACTTATATATCCACGCAGAAAAAAATCGTTAAGGTAAGATAAAAATCCTAATAGTTACTTTCACATTAATTTGACGGTCAACTGAATCATACCTACCTAATAGATTCAACTGTTCAACTTATACTCAACTCATCTATTAATTTGATAAATTTTAACAACCGTCAACTGTATTTTATTTATATCATTTGGTTTTAGGCCATCATCATAAATCATTATACTTTTAACTTGTTAGTTCAAGTAACAATTCAGCAGCTACTTGGCATCCACTCTGATTTATGATGGTTTTATAACGGAAATAAACAATTCATTTAGTTTAAATACAGCATTTCAAAGTGTAAAACATTCCTGGTTAGTAATTCAGCCTATTACTGTTTTAAGAACCTTTTATAGTCTGTCGAGAAGGTTGTTTAAAAAATAAATTTAAAGCAGCTATCAATACCTCAATAAAACTGTTCTGTAAATCAATCATAAACTTCAGTAGCTATTGTTTATTAATGCCTTGATAAAATACTCTATAAAGTTGTTCTGTCATTATAAAGCAACCATAAAACAATTCGGTTTTAAATGAGAGCAAAAAGCATATATTGTTGTGTCCAAATTGAACTCAAAAGTTGGATCCTCATAGTGAATAAAAGCAATATTTATGACAAGGAAATCTCGAAGAGTAGGCGAAGTAGGATGAAAAATTCAAGCGATGTTAACGACCGAAGGGAAGTCAATTTCAGCAACGACTGAGCATCTGGTGTCCGGTGTTGACCGTCTCCTTTATGAAACAGTCTTAAAACCAACGATGCCATATATACAGACTTCTGTACACGAAAAAAGTGGTCACCCTTTTTTAATTGTATCCTAAAAATATCAAATGAAGTATTTCGTGAAGCTACAATTATTGCAATAACTAGTTAATATTTGTAACTATTGTTATATCTAATGAGATTAGAAAAATCGTTATTATAATTAAAGTTACAAGTGTTCAAAAAAGATAGTGTCCACCTTTATCGTGTAAAGAAGTCTGTATATCTGGCATCGTTGCTTAAAACAGACCAGCCTTCTCCAGATCGGAAGAACGAAATAATTTGCATTTGTACCTACAACAAACCGTTGAAACTGTCAGTACGTGGAGATTGGCTGGTTTCCGATTCATAGCAGTAATTTTATTCAGCGATAGGTTCGAAATTTCATTCAAACGTACTTAATTTCAACTGCATCGTTTGATGGTGCACTTCGGGAATCATCCGGAAGAAGGGGATATTTTACGGGAACGATTGAGCTTCCAGTTGTTGTGATATATGCGAAATGTTGCAAAATAGTTCCGCACACTTCCTTAGTAACTGCTTCCAATTCAGCGGGAGAAAATCCCCTGGAAAAACGCTGGAGTAAAACCTCGTTGCAATGATCGAACAACGCAACTATCAAAAGATAAACAAACTTTGACGTTTAACTTTTTGCAGGCAAATTTGTCTCCATAAATTCTGCCATAAATCTGAACGGCGTAGGATCAAGCCAAATGGCTTTAGATAAATACAATTCAGTCAGGAAGTTTTCTTCAAAAAAGCTATTTTAAAACCTTATGAATTTGTAAGGGATTTCATTAAAGCAAAACAACTTTTTCACAAATGGCCCACCGCCATATTACAATTATTTAGTTTGATTTTTACAAACTTCGTGTTCAATAAACATATCTCGGCTGAGCTTAATGATCAATTTGAAGAATTATTAATTTTTCTTCTCGATTAAAAATAATAAGTGAGATCAACGTTTTCCGAGGGCGGACTTATTTTTCTCGATGTTTTCAAGTACATTTCACATAAGATTTAATATGGCACCTACAACTTGGCCACTTTATGAGAACAGTTTTAATAATTTTGGAAATTGAATAGGCATTTTATATGATCAGTTTATATGTCAATTATATTGTTAAGATCGGATGGTATTTTTTAATCCTTTTCTATCTTGATTAATGATTTTTCTAGTCGATTCAGCAAGTGGCTAGGGAAAATGGCTTGAAAAAGGTTTTTATTGTTGCCAAATAGCTTTTATTGTAGCTTAAATACGGATTTCAAATGGTTCTCAATACGTTCGTCATACAACCTTTTTGCAGTAATTCAATCTTGAAGAGCTTCGAAAATATACTCTTCAGAACCTTCTCCAGGATGGGCCAACTAGACAGATTCTAGTCTTAATGAGGTTTTGGTGGATGCATCAATGGCAAAGTAGCCTTGACCAGGGTTTTATGAATGTTGTTTTATAGTAGCTTTGTATTACTTCATAAAACCTAAAATGTTACTTGGGATGCGTAGAGTAGGCGATCAGTTAGCTGGCTCTCAAGCAGAGGAACACAGTTCAACTTCAAAGGTCTTGTTCACTTTTTCTAAGATTTTGCAGTGGTGTTTTTGAGGCCGGTAAAGCTGAAAAAAAATTTGGCCTACCCAATTCTGAGAAAATCAGTCATAATTCTTCAAACTAATTTCTGATTAATGCTGTAACTTTAGGCAAATTTTTAGTTTACAAAATTTAAAAATTATATTGATTTATTTACCTACGAAGAAAGTTCCATTCAATATAAATATTGAACGTAAAATAACAGAGTTATGAGCATAACACATTGAGGGAGTGTATCCATGTTTAAGTTGCTCAAGTATTTACCTGAAGCTTTCCGTTGGATTATGCTAATTCTCATCAAAATGCCTTTGTATTTTTTTCCCGTAAATTCATCCAAGTTCAAGATTTGAAGTTTTTCTTTCAAGCTCAAGGTTTCTAAAAGAATTTCTAACTGCAATCTTTCAGTTTCCAAAATTTAACCGTTTTACTCATGGTGTTCAGCATAGCATCCTTCGAATAATTATCATGATTCTGTTGCTCACAAAACTTCTTAAGTGTTAATGAGACCTTGGAAATTTTTTAGAGATCTCCAACTTCGAAACATTAACTTAAGGTTAGAGCTCAGACAATCTGGTACAGTTTTATAGAAAAAAAATAGTTTTAATGATTCGTGAAATTAAATTCTTTTTCACAAGATCTAAAAATTTATTTTGATATTGATGCAGTGCAAATCTTTGAAATCGCCCCTTTAACTTGTCACTCTTGTCGCCATCCCCTTATTACGGCGCTGAGTGTGGCCCGCACTTTACGTACACGGCGAATGAGAACGACCCAAATTTAAGTTTAGTTCACTCATAATCGCCAAAAGTGCAGGAACTCAGCGATGAGTAAAATTTGTCTTATGTTTTCCCAGGATTTTCCAGGGAAAAATTCCCGAATTTGAGAAAAGTAAAGATTGGATTCACTCAGTCTATTGGTACTACTCCGAGACTGAATAAAATTTTAGGTTTTCCACAGGAAACCATGAGACAAATTTACTCATTGTTGAGTTCCTGCACTTTTGGCGATTATGAGTGAACTAAACTTAAATTTGGGTCGTTCTCATTCGCCGTGTAGAAACTTACAATATGGCCCGCCATATGCCTTCAGCAGAGTACCACTGCTCTATGGTGATAAACTGGCACGCTTACCCTATACTTGAATTAACTCCAAATCACTCTGTTAGGTGCTAACATCACTCATTGCCCTCATCTGCAGGCATTTCCTGCTTATGGCACTACATGCTTTCCGCAAGCCTTCCCTTCCAATATATCTAAGGATCTCATCTGGACAGAAAGGCGTGAACCTGTGATTGCATAATATATTCAGCACTCTACGTGCACACTATAGAGCGATCGATCGATATTCATTCCTCTCGCTTGCTCTTACCCAAACTGCATAACGACCAAAACATTCTCATTGTACTGCACAGACAGGCAGACGGCACACTATCGTATTCCAGCAATTGAATAATTTTCCAGCAAATGTGCGATAATGTGACATCATAGCAATTAAATATCCACAGCTATAGCAAGCGCTGCACTGACTGACCTCTTCCACACTGGAATTGGCACATCAATATTCAATGAGCAACACTAAATATATCGTTGCCGACGAATGCAGTGAATTTCGTTTCTGATTTGGCATTATCGCTGGCTTATTGCTTCCCGGAAGCGGCATTACTTTCAACACTGACTGGCTCAGCAAAGTCAATGCTAATTCTATTGAAATCGACATGTTACAAGACATTTTGCAGCGCTCCTTCTCTGGTGGTAATTCAATCGCTGCTGCCTACTGCTGCTCCCCCACCCACCCAGCTATCCAGAACAACTTCAAGGAACAGAAACGGAAGCCTAGCAATAACGCACACGGAGCAAGCTAAGAACCGTGACCGACTAGAAGAGAACTCAAGCCCGGCTTACGGTGCGTAATACGCCGGGGACAACGACAACTGGCCAACCATGCCATTTTACCTAGCAGCAGCGCTGCAGGCAGGTACACAGTGGTCGAAGAAGTACCAAATCGTGACATAAATTAATACCTCCTCAGGGTTGCATTATGGAAGCCTTTTACTACCTAGGTCTTCATTTGATGACATAGTTTTAGTACAGAATTCTGCCACTAAGGCGGCGGTGTTGCTAACTTTCATTTTAAACGTTATAGAAGAATGGCGTCTTGGGCAAGTTTTTAGAGCATGTCATTTTAAACAATTTCACTCAACGTACTAATTTTTCAAGTCTCTTAGTTTGTGACATTTTGAGCATTTATCGAAAAAAGGTCGGTAGTTAAATTTTACCCAAAACTTGTCTATTTGTAGGTTTATCGTATACCTTTGTTCAATAAACTTTTTCATTACATCTTAGAGTTGTTGAGAATAAAATTTTCAAAAAACTTGTCGAAGACACCATCCATAGTCAATAGTTCATAATACTTTATTAAAAAGTTATCAACAGCGCGCCCCTAGTGGTATCTTTTCGAACTAAAATTATGTCATCTATGCTGACGACACAAGGCTTCCCTTAATGCAACCGAGGGGAACTATTATTTTAAGCCACTATTTGGTACTGCTTCGACCACTGTGAGGCATAGTGCTTAGGAAACTTGATTCCTTATATCTATTCAGCTCGTTACTTACAGTTTGATGTAATTTTCTCTCGGTCAACCACCACCATCACCTCCCCGGGTATGGGTTTGTGTTTGCTTCACTCAAATAAAACACCGCCATAGCACGTTCTGCTTCGTGCGAAACAGTTGTTAACGGGTGGTCACGTCCATATCAGTTCTCGACAGTCGGTCGTAGGCATGTTGTAGCAGGTATTTGACCGAGTTTTCCTTCAAGTTCTGCTGTTGGTTACGTTTTCGTTCTACTCTACACCATACATAGTAAAGGTGAGGTTTGATTTTTGTTTTCATAGGTATACAAATTACACCCAACGTTCGAACGAAGTGGAGCATAGAATGCCTTTGACGGGGAAGCAAGGCTTGTCAGATGGTAGAATTTCACGATACTGTTTGGATAGGGGTGCAGAAATTGTAGCCTAATTCGTCGAAAGCTGTCGGCAGTTTGTAAATAAGTCGTTGGACTAGACACTATAATTCTAAATAAATACAACACAAATGTGTCATTCCAATAACATGTACATACAAATCCATACCATAAAACTTTCAAACTTTCATGAAATAGGGCTGAGGCAAAAAAAATAGGTTTATAGATCTGTAAATTTCAGGCATTACTTGCTACTCCGCAGTAAACGATAAGTATTGGTTCAGCTACGTGAATTCACAATAACCTTAATATTTTGGCTTGTAATAATAATAAGTTTTGTGCGATAAATGACGCATTTTTTTTTTTGAATAGAAAAGGATATTATTCTCTAATCCGAGATTTTTTTGAATTATTAATCAGTAAAACCGGAAAAAAAACCTTGAATTTTATAATGGAAATCCACTTGCCATCCTGTATGGATACAAATTAGTAAGTTGAATCAAATAGAAAACAACCACCTTGAGTACTCGACTAACATCCTAATTCCAGTGTGGTCATCCATTCGGGATAAGCAGGAAATGCTGGAAAAAGTCGGGAATTCATTTGTTCAATCGGGAATCCAGGTTTTTTTTTCATTTGTATGAATGAAGTTACTACAGTCGAACGCCCCAATTGAATAGCAAATGGAAATCATGAAAGTTAAATATTATGCTCCCTTTTCTCGAATATGATTTGTCATGACCATAAAATGAATTTAAAATTAATTGACAAGGAGTAAGACAGCTCCTAGTCATGAGCAATTTTAGAGTTGCTTTTGAGGCACCTCGAGTAACTCACATTGCTCAGTGAGCAAGATCACTGTCATTTGCATTCTCACTTTTTACATCACAGCAACATATGAAGATGCGAAGCCGAAAAGCTGCTGTCAAGCAAAACAACAACAAACTACCGGCTTGATGTGGTAGAAGAACTCGATCCGGCCGGCGCCGGTGGTGTAGTGGTAAGCGTGACTGTTTTCTCACCCCAATGGGTCTGGGCCGAGGTCGGTGGGATTTTTCTGAGCCATAAAATCTCTGGTCACGTCTTCCTTCGGAAGGGAAGTAAAGCCGTTGGTCCTACGCAGGTGTGGAAGCTGCCTTCCTGCACATTCGATTGCCGTCAATGGATGGCAATCGATGTCCGTCGGTGATTGGCACTAGATTGCGGAACAGAGACCGATGTTAAATAAAGGAAATAAGAAGAAGCACTCGATCCGCCTGACCAAACACTCCAGATCCGGCAAATTATACGTACCCAGCCGTCCTCCGATACTTGTCGAAGTGATCCCGTTCCCATCGCTCAACAATTTGCCGTTTTCTGCGATACACCACCGAGATTCTGCTGCGGCCGTCGAAGGAAGTCTCCGTTGAAGTTGAACATAACTTCTTTATAAAAATATTTCATCCAGAAGGAAAAAAGTTTTTTTTTAAACTATTATTCATTATATTCGGAGCATGTTTCGTTCTTCGGTTTCTCGTCAGCAAAGTCTATAGCGATGATCTTGTACTTGGTTGGATCGGATTTACTCTTGAGAATCTTCAGATAGCCAAGAACCCTTTTCTTCCACTCTTTCTGAAACATCTGCAGTAGCTGGGAGCGAACGCAGGACATTTGTTCTTCGTCTTCCTCACCGGTTTTCACTTCTTTTTTTTTTTTTTTTTTTTTTTATTATTATAGTCACTTTAACGTTCTTGGGTCATTCGTGACTTGTCCGGAGGTGAGATTTGAACTCGTGACTTTGGCGTGAGAGGTATGGATGCTAACCACTACGCCGGGGTCGCCCCATTGGTTTTCACTTCGATTTCGTCGGGTAGATCGATGATGGGTCCGGATGAGGATGAGTGTACCCCATTAGGCATAAATACGTTAGGCATACGGACGTTAGACATACGGACATTAGGCATAATGTACGTTAGGCATAAAGTCATTAGGCATAATGGACGTTAGGCATAATATACGTTAGGCATAATGGACGTTAGGCATAAAATACCTTGCTGATGTGCAACTCTAGAAACCTGTTTCGAGCATGGGAAACTATGCTTAACTTAGGCTAAGCGTTGAATAAAAAATGATACAAGCTAAACAAACATAGTTCATTTAATAAGCACAGGTTGGAATCCATTATTTATCATATCATAAGTAACGTAGCTACATATTTACTTAGATCCATAATTAGTAGCGATAGCGGTTAAGTAATCTGGCAATGAAAACTCAGCATAGTTCAAATATCTTCTTGAAATCAATCGCATCTAGAAATAAAAAAATCACGCATTTGTTGTAATATATTCTTACACACACATTGCAATTGTCAAAGAAGAAAAGGTTTTCCTCAAAGAACAGCTCATGGAATAAAGAATGGTAAATTCTGTGATTTTTCATTCAATAACAAAAAACAGCTAAGGTTGATGCCAAAGAACAGCTCATGAAATGAAGAATGGTGAATTTTGTGGTTTTTTATTCAAAAACAAAAAAACATACCTGCTGCTTCTAGGATTTCCTGCCATACTCTTCGATACAACGATTCTGTTTTTGTTGTCATCAGAATGAAAACTAGCGGAACCGTCTGCTGATGTGAGGGAGCGATACTTTCATGAACAGTGACGAGTTGCCGAAACAAACAAGGAACTGTAGCAAACGTACCATCTGTAACCCAATACTTTGCCTGTCCAAGACGTCGCAAGTTTTCATGAGTTTCAAAAATTAAGGCTCTTTCATTATTGTCACCGAAGTCAGTAATCAATAGACGGTCCCCATTATCATTCTTCTGGAATTCATCGGGTAGATTATGCCTAGCGTCCATTATGCCTAACGTTCTTTATGTCCAACGTCCATTAAGCCTATCGCACATTATGCCTAACGTCCGTATGCCTAACGTCCGTATGCCTAACGACCGTATGCCTAACGTCGTGTACCCGATGAGGATCGTACTCACCGGAAATATCGGGAGCTGTGTCTTCATCGTCCTCCTCCTCTTCGACTTCAGCAGTGTCGACTGTGTTGATGCTCTGGTTGAACATTCTGGGATAGTGGTTGGCAGCGTTTCCTCCGGAGCTGGAATTGGGAATCGGATGTTAATCGGTTTTTATCCAACAGGGAAGACATTTTCTATGTATGCCAGTGATTTTCCACAACGATTTCATGTTCTCCTCCGTGGACATCTGAAAACAATTTCTGTTGTTATTTCACGAGAACAAATCGCGTATGTCCACCTACCTACAGTTAATTCACATTCAACGTGTTGAAACGGAGGAATACGAACAAAAAGCACTTTCAAAACAATAACAGCAGCAACCAAGGATGTCAGATGATTTTTTCAAAAGTCTGTATGAGTGTCAAAAAATATGTCTGTATTTGTCTGTACACTAGAAAAAATCGCCTTATTGCTGATTACATATTCCATCGTGTATTTTGGCTATAAAATTGAATAAAAGGAGGGAAATAAATTATAATGATGGACAAATCTTTCTCCACCGTCGTCGTGTGCTAGAAAAGAGAAGACGATTAAACGTCAAAAAGGTCAAGTCCGTAATCAGTAAAACAAAATCTGCCAAGTACTTGCAACCTTTAGAAACGTAGCATAATCTTAACACACTCGAAAGTAATTTGGTTTATTTTATGTTAAGTTTCAGGATCCAATTAATCATTTTGTCAAGCTTCTGCATTCATGTTCCATCAGATGTCACCGCTGTTGTTGGCGGTGACATCTCTCGGTAACTACACCTAATCGGTTTTCCATTAATTTTTCACAGAGGACAGTGCAGTGCAAAACATGTCTGGTATCTCTATATATGCATTTAGAGTAACATCCGAAGCATAGAGGTAACTCTAAGACCAGTAGGTCCCAAAGAAACGTGCTCAACTTTTTGGCTAAGCTCTGGTACTCTCTTAGGTCCCAAGCTAATCTATGCACCCCTCGAAACATAGAAAAATCCACGAACCCCTCATTTTATCTGTCAAACTTTCATAGCGAATCAAAACAAACATAGTGTAGTACTGGAATTTATACAAGAATGCACGGATAGAAATCTCCTTATACCTTTTGGCAAATTTCTATTGCTGATTATTCATAAAATGTATAAGTCAACTAATAAGCAGACGCCTTGCAAAAAGTTAATGAAGATCATGTGTTGAATGAAATGTATAAGCGGTCACACATATCTTTTCTGCATTCTTATAGGACCTATGTGGTTTGTCTTATGGAATGTATAAGGCTGATGTAATGGCAAAAATGTATAAGTGAAACACATGAATAAAATAATTGATTTTCGTTTCGTGTGGGGTACGGTAATCGATTTGCTTAGGACCAATAGGCTAGTCAAGTAGTGAGCCAATTTAAAATCGTTAGTTTCGTATTCATTGTTGTCCGAAGTCCCTCCTTTTTAACACATTCTACACACAAAATAGCTCACCCCTCACAGGATTTCTCGCCGATTTCTATGAATGGGGTGGGGCACAAAGTATCTTTTGTACAAAATATGTAAAACAGGAGGGACTTCGAATGTTAATCAAAATGCATATATAGAGGTACCAGACATGTTTTGCAGTGTCAGGTACTCTATTTTGTAGTCTGTGAAAGGGAAATCACAAATAGAGTGTCGTCAAAATACATGGCATGTTGAGAAATTGAACTAGTGAGAGCAAATTTTCTCTCGCAAATTTGATTTATTTGGCTCTCTGGTGACTGGTAATTGTAGCTTGTTTAACAATAATTTCCGGGAAAAAACCAAACGACAAAGTCCCTGATTAATTTCTTTAGTCGTCCACTTGTTTTGACCTGAATATGCACCGAAAGCGAATTATTCCCACTTCTCTCAATTTCTATATGGGGATTTTCGTCATTTCCTACCAGTAGAACAGCGCCATCTCTGTGGAAAGTGGCCGGACGATATGATTCATTGGTAAAAATCTGTACTAAATCTGTATTAAGTTTCAAATATCTGTATAATGTCTGTACTCTGTACTGGATCTGTACGAGACTTCAAAAATCTGTATAGATACAGACATATCTATATATCTGGCACCGCTGGCAGCAACAGCAGCCAATTGCCACAGAGAAGCAGATGAAAATCCACGCCAATGCGCCCCCTTTCGACGCTTTTTCAGCATCGTTCAAGCCATTTTATGAACAAAATCTGGAATTCACATCGTGTCAATAGCCGAACAATTTTATTTTGTTTACAAACAGGACGTAAGTCTAATATGTGAAAGAGATAAGCTAGTTCGGGAGTGTTTGAATCGGCGTCTGCGGCCGTTAACATGATGACCCAGTACTATTTTGGCCCAATTCCGGCGTCAATGCACTACTCGAAAGACACGGTAGCTTGGTACAACAAAGCAAATAATGTGCAATGCGTGCCAAAAGAGATGAATCCTCCGAATTGTCCCGAAGCCCGGCCAATCGAATCTTTTTGGGCCCTTTCCAAGGGATATCTACAAACACTTTTAAGGCAGCGAATTCAATCAAAGGATTTGAAAAAGACTGGACAAAAGTGGTCAATATTATCGCCAAGGAATCTGTGCGAAAAAAAAGGGCATATCATCTTGTGTAAACAAAACTTGTATGGCCGTTTTCGGGCAAACTGAAGGACGCCCACGCAAAGCAAGAATACCATCAAGAAGGGGAAAATTGCAAAACTCAGCTTAAATTTATTCTCGTTATCACAAGGCTAACTCTTTCGACTGAAGTATAGTAATGAATATCCGTCAAACACTTCCTCCCTCCCCTTGGCTAGTTTTTGCACCTTGCTGTTGGTGGGCGGGCCTAATTTCATGCTTTATAGTGGAGTGTTGGAGACGGTAGATTTATGGCCGGCATTGCTGGCTCTTAGCCGCGGTAGAATGGCGTCATGGGCAGGCAATGGGGATTTACGTTCGGGAGTGTTTGAATCAGTGTTTGATGTATCTACGCGCACACGTCACAGCATTTTTTCTATAACTATCTTGAAACAATACACACGGAATCCAGTGTTCAAGCGGCCAACATAGGCTAGTCCTTCTGCTGTATTGTCAAAGATATAAGCAAAATTTATTCAAATGGGTCAAGTCTTGACAACTAAGCTGTCACGCAGCTCCAGCTTGATAACCAAAAAAAAACTGTGCTTATATTTTCTGGGACACCCTATACTATATTAATCACTACCTCGCGTAACAGGGCATATAAGCTTGTGTAAACAAAACTTGTATTGCCCTTTTCGCCCGAACCGAAGGACGCCCACCCAAAACAAGAATACTATCAGGAAGGGGAGATTTGCAAAACTCAGCTTAAATTTCAGGCATAACATTTGATAACGGCACAAAAGCATTTGTAAACAAACTTTCTAAAGCCCTTTACACGCGAACCAAAGTACGCCCACGCAAACCAACAACATCATCGGATGGGGGCAACTATCACCTTTCCGAAAGTGGTATTGGTTTGCGTGGCGTACTTTGGTTCGCGTGTAAAGGACCTTAGAAAGTTTGTTTACAAATGCTTTTGTGCCGTTATCAAATGTTATGCCTGATTTATTCCGATTCTTATCACAAGGCTAACTCTTTCGACTGAAGTATAATAAAGAATATCCGTCAAACATTTCCGAATACATTTTTTGATGCAAGCCAGTGTCAAAATCTAGAGAAAATTCATGGTGTCCCCAGGCTAATAAGATCAACCCAAATTTGTGTGCAGTTTACTCATGAATCGCAAAAAGTGCAGGAACTCAGCGATGAGTAAATTTACCTCATGTTTATCTAGATTTTTCAAGTTTTTTTTTTCAGGAAAAAATCCCTAATATGAGAAAAGTAAGGACGGGATTCTCTCAGTCTTTTGTGGTTTTGAATCATCGCTGAGTTCCTGCACTTTTTGCGATTCATGAGTAAACTGAAGTCAAATTTTGGTTGATCTCATTTGCGTATTTTCATTGGATTCTTAGATACACGAAAAAAAGTTACATTACCTACCTTACTCACCAATCAGGCTAAGGCCTTGTTGTCCTCTGCTGTCCGAAGAAGTCGTCTCCACTCTACCCGATCCATGGGCACAAGTCGCCAGCCTCGTAGTCTGCGAAGAGTCTGCAGGTCGCCTTCTACTTGGTCGATCCACCTCTTGTTCCTGTTGAATCGCTTTCGAGAACCATTTTCACTGGGTCGTCGTCCGGCATTCTAGCGACGTGCCCAACCCACCGTAGTCGCCCATTTTTTTGCAATGTGGACGATGGATGCTTCTCCCAGAAGCTGGTGCAATTCGTGGTTCATTCGCCTCCTCCACGTTCCGTCATCCATCTGTACTCCACCGTAGATGGTACGCAACACATTCCGTTCGAAAACACCAAGGTTACGTGGTCGTCTTGTAGATAGTCAACTTCGTGCGGTGGCGAATTTTATTCGACCGAAGCGCCCTCCAGAGTCCAAAGTAGGCACGATTGATGGCGTGAATTTCTCTGCTGGTATCTTTTTCGGCGGTCACCAGTGACCCCTACCTCAATTTCGTCACCGTCAATCTGAACTCGGGGTGGGAGGCTAATTTTGTCTTCCCTAGAACCTCTTCCTTTCATGTATTTTGTCTTCGATGCGTTGATGGCAAGACCAATCCACCAATGATGTACGTTTCCGCCATCGTCTCAAAGTTTCGTGCCATGATGTCGATGTCAAGCGCGAAGCCAAGAAGCTGGATGGACTTCCTGAAGATCGTGCCACTCGTGTCTATCCCAGCTCTTCTTATCACACCTTCTAACGCGATGTTGAATAGTGGACACGAAAGTCCATCACCTTGCCGTCACCCCCTTCGAGATTCAAAGGGACTCGAGAGTGTCCCCGATACCCGAACAACGCACATCACTCGATCCATCGTTCATCCATAATCTGCCATAGCTTGTGCGGATTTGAAATCGATGAACAAATGATGTGTGGTCACGTTATATTCGCGCTATTTCTGCAGAACCTGCCGAATCGCGAAAATTTGGTCCGTGGTAGCGCGGGCACCCATGAATCCCGCCTGGTATTGCCCCGCGAACTCTCTTGCAAATGGTAACAGGCGGCGGCATAGAATTTTGGAGAGTATTTTGTAGGCGGCGCTCAGCAGTGTGATCTCGAGGTAGTTGCAGCAATCCAACTTGTCACCCTTTTTGTAGATTGGGCATACGACACCTTCCATCCACTCCTACGGTAATATCTCCTCCTTCAAAATCTTGGAAATTACCCAGTGCTTCACCGCCGTATTTTAATAGCTCACTTGGTAGTTGATCTACACCGGTTGCTTTGTTGTTCTTCAGTCGATCGATCTCCTCCTCAACTTCTTAAAGATCAGTGCTCCAAGGTCTGTTGCCGTGCCACCTTCATTTTCTGCTGCATCACCGTTGAAGTGTTCGTCATAGTACTGCTTCCAATTCTCAATCACCTCACACTCGTTCGTGAGAAGGTTACCGTTCAAATCCTTACTCGTAGAATTTCCGTGCGCAATGCACATTCTCGCCCGTGCTGCATTCTTCTTCTCTACTAATAGTGTGCATACGCCGTCAAACCAGTCATTTCTTCGGTCCGGGATCGCAGAACCTAGTGCCGCTTCAGCAGTACTACCTATAACGGAACGGATGTCCCTCCAGCCATCTTCAAGAGAAGCTGCGCCAAGCTGCTCTTCCGTAGGTAGTGCAGCTTCCATCTGCCATCGTAATTGCTCAATGTTGGGTGTTATCGAAGACAACAAATCAAGAAGACTGGCAACTTTGCCAGAATCCAAACGACAGATACAATGGCGCTGTGCTTGAGTGAAAATGGAAGCAACGTTTAGAAAAATGAGCAAATACACAAACCCTTCTTCTGAAGATGCAATCTTTGCTATCAAATTCGCGATTGTACCTGTCTCATAGCGTTCTTATGAGAAAATGGAAGAGTTGCCAGTCTTCTTGATGTGTTGTCTTCGGTGTTATGCTATCTATCACCGTACTTTGGTTACCGCACCAGTTTTCACGTCGCACCTCTTCACTTTGCTATTGCCGAGGCTACGCCGCCCAGCTGTGTCCATGTTTCAGCTGGTAGTCTTTTGTTATCATATGACTCGGGAGGCGTGAGGTTTGAACTTGTGAGGACCAGAGCTAGGTATTCCACTCCTTCCAGGTTAATATGTATAGGAGAAATGGCTCTAATGTTGGCCTATGGATCTAAGATTGGGCCCATCGCTAAAAATCAGCTAATTATCAATTTTATCTAGATGAACGCGTCATTAGGACAGTACTAATGGATATTTTTGGTCGCTATTGAAAATTTAGTCGATTGCTGAATTTATGTATGGGCCCAAATTAGGGGCATTTAGGCCGACATTACATCCATTTCCCCTATACATATAAAATTTACACACAAAACAGAGACATCTATCGGGGGTCCACGATCAAAGGGGCCACAAGATCAGTTATGTCACGCTACATCAATTCAAATACAAAAGATTCAACTGCTTTGCAAAGTTTATCAAGTTAAAAGTTATCCCTTTTTTCCCCCTTCCCAGGATGCCCGCGTCTGGATTCCCCATGCGGATAAGGTCTGGCAGGGTGCGGTAGTGCTCCGTGACTACAAGGAAGGCGACACCAGCCTGGAGCTGATAACGGATCGCAAGGAACCGCACACCGTACAGCTCAAGTCACCGAGCGATCTGCCTCACCTGCGCAACCCTGCCATCCTGATCGGACAGAATGATCTCACGGCGCTGTCCTACCTGCACGAACCGGATGTCCTGTACAATCTGGAGGTTCGTTTCTGCGATCGCCACAACATCTACACCTACTGCGGTATCGTCCTGGTGGCGATCAACCCGTACGCTGAACTGCCGCTCTACGGAGCGGACCTGATCCGTGCCTATCGGGGTCACTCGATGGGTGAACTGGAACCACATATCTTTGCCGTGGCGGAGGAAGCGTACGCCAAGCTGGAGCGGGAAAAGTGTGATATTAGTATTATTGTTAGTGGAGAGTCCGGTGCCGGGAAGACCGTGTCGGCCAAGTATGCTATGCGATACTTTGCCGCGGTTGGGGGCAGTGAATCGGAAACGCAAATCGAGAAGAAAGTGTTGGCCAGCAGTCCGATTATGGAAGCGATCGGAAATGCAAAAACGACACGAAACGATAACAGTTCCCGGTTCGGAAAGTTTACCAAGTTGCTGTTTACCAATAATCTGTCGATGATGAACCTGACGGGTGGCACCATGCAGACGTATCTTTTGGAAAAATCTCGGGTGGTGTTTCAGGCTCCTGGCGAGCGAAACTATCACATTTTCTATCAGCTGTGTGCGGCCAAGAAACAGTGGCCGGAGCTGATGCTGGACCATCAGGATAAGTTTCACTTTCTGAATCAGGGTCAGTCACCGGATATTGCGCGTGTATCGGATGAAGATCAGTTTCGGGAAACAACGAATGCGTTCAAGATTTTGGGATTCGACGGTGGGGAGATTAGTGACATCATGAAGGTACTGGCAGCGGTACTGCATCTGGGAAATGTCGAATTCTCTCACAAGTACAAGAAGCAATCGCAGGAAGTGGATCAGGAAGCGTGCAGTGTTGCGGTGAGTAGGTATAGTTTATTGGAGGCAATCATTTGGTACCCATCTCTTTCTCGCCCACAGTCCGACGATCTACATGTGAACATCTTCAGCGATATCCTGAGGCTAAACCGCGACGAGCTACGCAAATGGCTCATAACTCGACAGATCGAATCGTTCAACGATACGGTGCTGATTCCGCAGAGCAAATCCCAATCGGAAGCGGCTCGTGACGCTCTGGCAAAGCACATTTACGCCGAAATGTTCCAGTACATCGTTAACAAAATCAATCGCAACCTGGCCGGTGGCAAGAAGCAAAACTGTTTCATTGGTGAGTAAGATGACCGATTGTTGTTTTATCTATTCCATATTTTTTGCCCTTCCCCCTAAAAGGCGTGCTGGACATCTACGGCTTCGAAACGTTCGATATAAACTCGTTCGAGCAGTTCTGCATCAACTATGCAAACGAAAAGCTACAGCAGCAGTTCAATCAGCATGTCTTCAAGCTGGAACAGGAGCAGTACCTGAAGGAGGGAATCGAGTGGAAGATGATCGACTTCTACGACAATCAACCGTGCATCGATCTGATCGAAGCCAAGTTGGGCATTTTGGACCTGCTTGACGAGGAATGCCGAATGCCTCGCGGGTCGGACGAGTCCTGGGTGGGGAAACTGCAGGAAAAGTGCAGCAAATACAAACACTTCGATAAACCCCGGTTCGGGACGAGTGCATTTTTGATTAAGCACTTTTCCGACACGGTCCAGTACGAGTCGCATGGGTTTCTGGAGAAAAACCGGGACACGGTTTCAAAGGAGCTGGTGAACGTTCTGCGGATGTCGGAGATGAAGTTGTGCCATAAGCTGATGACTGTGCAGGATGAGGCACAGTCGGAGGCAACCGAAATGGGGAAGACCGGGGTGAAGTTGGTCATTAGTGCCGCCAAGAGTCAGGTGAGGATATGAACCCTTTTTGGGATAGCGTGTGTGACGTTCTGTCTAATGTGATTGTCCGTACAATTTGCTTTTCGTTTTATTTTCTTGTGTGTCGATTGCTGCAGCCGGCTGATAGGAAAAGAAAGGTTAGTATCGTATTTGAATGTTTATAAATATCAACCTATATTGTTTCTGCAGAACAGAATAATAACGAACAACTGAGCAGTCGTTTGCCAATTTTACGTGTTTCAGAGTGCAATTTATGTCTCTTGTCCGTTATTTTATGTGTTTTATCCTATCTGCGCGTTCAAGTTGTTGGTTATGGTGGTACTATTTGATAGCATTGCAGCAGCAGTTGTACTAATCGGATTTTCGTCCCTTTGTTTCCATTACCTTTTCTTCTGTTCTTCTGAAGCCAATGACCCAAAAGCAACAGAGGAAAACAGTCGGCTCGCAGTTCCGGGAAAGCTTGACCCTGCTGATTACTACGCTTCACAATACGACGCCACATTACGTGAGGTGTATTAAGGTAGGTCTTGAATCATTTGCCATAAATATCCTTATCTGGTTTCTGAAAACATCAAAGAAATTCTTCTGAAAACATCAAAGAAATGATCTTGTGATGCTGTTCCAAAGATCAAATAATAGGTAGTTTTTTTGAGTCGTTTGTGGGCGTTTCCAATCCATATTTTTTTGTTTATCTGAATTTTAACTGATTCGATTGCACTGGGTCATATATAACTCCTACACGAAACCAGCCGTCAAAAATCACCGATCAGAGAAAATCATGTGATTTCCTTTGGAAAAATTGTTCTTAACAGTGAAGACAACAAATCAAGAAGACTGACAACTCTTCCATTTTCTCATACGAACGCATTCGATAGCAAAGATTACATCTCATATTTCTGTGCGTTGCTTCCACCTTCACTCAAGCGCAGTGCTATTGTGTCTGTCGCTTGGATTCTGGCAAAGTTGCCAGTCTTCTTGATAAGATATAATAGGGTAAATACCTTTACCTATTAGCCAGTCCCTTAGCTCAGCCGGTAAAGGCGCAGCTGCAAAGCAAGCCCTCGCTGGAGGTGGCTGGGTTCGATTCCCGGTCCGTTCTAAGAATTTTTCGGGTTGGAGAATTTCTCGACATCCTTGGGCAAAAGAGTATGATTGTGTACATGTGCATAATTGCTTTGTTAACAATGGCTTTAGCCGTCGATTTCACGCCAATAAAAGCTCGCGCACGAAAATTATTGACACCAACAGATAGAGGAATGTTTCCTCTACCAGAGCATTTTTAATTTGGAGGATGAGCTTTTATTTGCCAGAAATCAGCGGCCAAAGCCTTTGTTTACAATAGCAATTACGCCCCTTTGAAATGTTAGCAATTCATTGCATTTGTTCTCGAGATTTTCTGGATAAGCCTTTCCTCCAACATCCACAGGAAATTCATATACTTAACTTATAACTTATATAACTTATATAAGTTATAACCTATGTATGAAACTACACAAACTACCTTCATGCATGTTAAACATTTTAAACCTTCCATACGGGGTAATGCAACCATTTATATCCATCAACATTCCAGCCCAACGAAGACAAGGCCGCCTTCCGATGGGAGGCACCGAAAATCGTCCAACAGCTGCGGGCCTGCGGTGTGCTGGAGACGGTCCGCATCTCGGCCGCCGGTTTCCCGTCCCGCTGGAGGTACGAGGACTTTTACGATCGCTATCGGTTGCTCTGCAAGCGCGTCCAGATCATCGACTGGAACGAGAAGGCCACCTGTGCGAACATCGTGCGCAACTGGCTACCCGACACGGACAAATACCGGCTGGGCAACACGCAAATCTTCTTCCGCGCCGGGCAGGTAGCTTATCTGGAACAGCTGAGAAGCGACCTGCGCAAGAAGCACATCGTCAAAGTGCAGTCACTGATAAGAAGATTTATCTGTCGAAACAAATATCTCCGACTGAAGCGCACTGCTCTCGGGCTGCAGCGACACGCCAGAGGGATGTTGGCTAGGAAGTGAGTTTCAATTTCCAATTTTGTGTTGTAAGTTTGATTCGAGTCATTTTTTTTTTTTCAGGCGAGCGGATAACCTTCGGAAGAATCGTGCAGCGATTACGATTCAACGCTACATGCGAGGTTGGCTGCAACGGACCAGGTATCAACGAATCCGGCGGACTGTACTTGGATTACAAACCTACGCCCGTGCAATGCTTGCCCGTCGGAAGTTCAAGCAAGCACTGGACAACTACAAAGCAACGGAAATTCAGCGCATCTGTCGAGGCTACCTGGCTCGAGAACGGACCAGGCAGCGTCTGGCGAATATCGTCAAGTGTCAAGCAACAATACGCCGATTCTTGGCACGTCGAATGTACAAGCGCTTGAAGGCGGAGGCCCGAACCATTTCCCACATTCAAAAGATGTACAAAGGTTTGGAGAACAAGATCATCGAACTGCAGCAGCGCTACGATCAACTGTCGAAGGAAAATACTGGTCTGAAGAAGCAGAATGCCGATATTCCGGAGATGCGCCAGAAGATGGCAACCATGAAGCGACAGGAGAACGAGCTGAAGGCTTTGAAGCTGCAGTTGGAGCAAAAGGACGAAAAGTTGCTGATAGTGATCAAACAGTTGGAAAACGAACGGGACGAGAAGATGATTCTGCTGGAAGAGAAGCAAAAGGAAGAGGAAGATCGGCTGAAAGAACGGGCCGTTATGGAGCAGGATCTCGCAAAAATGCGAGAGCAGGTCAATGAAATCAGCGACGTAACCAAACTGGAACGGGATCGACTCCTATCGCAAGCGGACTCCAAAGAAATCCACTCAGCTTACCAACGAATGGTTGAGGATAAAAATCAGCTAGAGAATGAGAACAACAATTTGCGACACGAACTGCGTCGGTTGCAGCATATCATCAGCAACTCTCACGAGCTGAAGACGCACTCGCGGTCGGTTAGTAACGCGTCCAGCACCAACGAGGAGGACTTCGGTTACAATTCGGGCAAGAATACGCTGGAGATTCGACGATCGCCGCTCTCGTGCGAAGGTGAAGTTAACAATAATTTGAAGCGAAATAGCAACGGCGGTAATGTTAGTACAAGTGTTCCTAATACTGTGCCGGTGGTTTCACCAGCGGCCGTAAGGGTGGCGATAGCGTCTGCCATTACTACGACCGTTCCTAGTAGCGGGACGACCGCAGTCAGTAGTCCTCCGCCATCTATGGGTAATGTTTCTAGTCAAAGTAGTATTACAGAACTGCCACGAGTGCCGGCGAAGGACTCTTCGTTTGATTCGCTCGAACGGCTGCTGAACAGGACCCCCTCGATGTCGTTCAACCACCTGCAAGGTAGGGAGAATGTTACTAATTCGATTATTTCGTGCGTGGTGGCCTAACTAGGAGATCAGTACTAATCAGTGTGTGTTTCTAACTCTTATTGCGTAAGTTGAGAAGCGGTTGGGAGGATCTGAAGCGGCACGGGGTCTGCCTAGTATAGATGTTTATATTGTTTTACTTTTCAAGTTTCATCCATGTTGTTTAACCAAACTTTTTTGTATATGGTAGCTTGGAGATTCCTGTACAGGAAGGCTTTCAATATCCTCAGCGGTTTAGGAACATATGACTGATTTTTGTTGCATAGGAGTCAACTCAAAATTTTCAGATGAAAGCGTGTCACATAGGTCCGACTTCTTCACTTGCGCTTAAATCTTAAACCAGGTTTACCCATATGATTAAACCTGGTTTAAGGCGCAGGTGAAGAAATCGGCCCTTAGGATATTAAGCATAGCTCTGGAATATCTTAAGCAATCGCACATAAGCTAAATGATGGCAGAATTACTCAATAGCGATATTTACAAACATCTCAAAAGTCTAAAAAACAAATAATCCTTCTAGAGTTTTAGGTGAAAAACTCCCTGGCGTAACTTAACCAGCACCGGACTCAGTAGGTCGCCACCAAAAAATTCCAGATGGGCGAAAAAATTGCTCCAATGTTCGATGGACATCTACGAAGTTCCGTCAACTTTTTCAAGTAGGACATCCATGATCTTCTCCAAGCTTCAAGAAAGACCTCGAACCTTTTCTACGAATTTTCCTAAACATCTTTACGAAACAAAGTTTCCAAAATTTCCAGTAAATTCCCAAATCAATCCCTGAAGTTCTAAGAAGAATGCTGAATTTTTACAATACTCCATAAGCTTCTATTAAATTCCCTAACTTCTACGAAGTTCTCTGAGCTTCTACAGTTTTCGTTGAACTTCTAACGAAGTTCCTCGAATTGCTAAGTTCGCTTGACTTCTACAAAGGTTTTTGAAGTCCTATGAAGTTCCCTGTTTTTTAATTCTCTTGATCCTGCGCAGGTCCCCTTAAGTTCTACAAAGTTTCCTGAATGTGTACGTAATTTCCTGATCTATTTTAAGTTCATTGAACATTGACGAAGTGTCCTGAAACTAAAACAAGAACTTATATGAAATTTATTAAAATTAACCCTCCGTTACTCGCGCTGTTGTACTTTGTACAACACACATGAGATTTCCATTGCCATTTTGTTGCTGAGTTACCAAGCGATCTGAAACCAACGAGTATTCCTCAAAAAAACTTATTTCGATCTAAAAAAACTAAACTTTGATTACAGTAAACACCTAAAAATGCGGATAATAGGGAAAATGTAAATCGAAACCGCGTAAACTGTGACCATACTACGTGGGATTTGACTTAATTGATTACAACATGGAATATATAGAGATCCTGACCAGATAGAAAGTTACTGTATTTAACAAAGTTTTTCAGAAGGTCAAAACCTATTGCTTGATGCTCAATAGTTCAGATTTTGCTCACTACGCGACGCTAGTATACACGTGAAATTCTCATATAAAATATCTCGAGTTCCCAACCAGATAGAAAGGTACTGTCTTCGGCATAGTTGTTCAGCAGGTCAGGGCTTTTTCGCAGGTGGACAGTAGTTCAGAGTTTTCTCACTTTGCGGCGCTACTATACATGTGAAACTCTTGCATATAAAATATCTCTAGATCCTGATCAGATAGAAAGTAAATGTCTTCGGCAAAGTTTTTCAGGAAATCAAGATCTTTTTGTTGGATGACAATAGTTCAGAATTTTCTCGCTATGCGGTGCTAGTATACACGTGCCTTTCTCGCATATTCAATAGTTCGAGATCTTGATCGGCTAGAAAGTTGCTGTCTTCGGCAAAGTTGTTTTAGGGGGTCAAGACTTTTTGGCTGGTGGACAGTAGTTCAGAATTTCAGAACATGTGAAATTCTCGCATATAAAATATCCCAAGTTCTTGACCAGATAGAAAATTACTGTCGTCGGCAAAGTTGTTCAGGATATCACAAAATTTTTGCTCGTTGACAGTTGTTCAAAATTTTCTCACTACGTAGCGCTAGTGAAATGTAAAATTCTCGCCTGTGATATATCTCGAGATCCTGACCAGATAGAAAGTTACTGTCTTGAACAAAGTTGTTCAGGAGGTTAAAGCCTAGAATTTGTGTGAAAATTCTGAACTACTGTTCACCAGCCAAAATACCTTGACCTCCTGAACAACTTTGTCGTAGACAGTAACTTTATATCTGATCAGGATCTCGAGATATAGTATATGCGAGAAGTGTACATGTATACTAATGCCACGTGGTGAGAAAATTCTTAACTACTATTTACCAGCCGAAAAGGCTTTGACCTCCTGAACAACTTTGTCGAAGACAGTAACTTTCTATCTGGTCAGGATCTCGAAACAACCCACATGCGAGAATTTCACGTGTATTCTGGGTAGTGAGAAAATTTTGAACTACTGTCCACTAGCGAAATCTATCTGATCAGAATCTCGAGATATTTTACATGCGAGAATTTTGCGTGTATACTAACGCTACGTAGTGTGAAAATTCTGAACTATTGTGCACTAAGCAATAGGCATTTACCTCATGAACAAGTTTTTCTAAGACAGTAACTTTCTACCTGTTCAGAATCTCAAGCTTAGCATACGCGGGAATTGTACACGTTTACTAGCGCCACGTGGTGAAAAAATTCTAGGCTACTGTCCACCAGCCAAAAACTCTTGACCCCCTGAACAAGTTTGCCGAAAACAGGAACTTTCTATCTGCTCAGGATCTCGAGCTATTGTATATGCGAGAATTGCATGTGTATACTAGCACCAAGTAGTGAGAAAATTCTGAACAACTGTCCACCAACGAAAAGATCTTGACTTCCTGAACAACTTTGCCAAAGACATTTACTCTCTATCTGGTCAGGATCTAGTGATGTATCACATGCGAAAACTTAACGTGTATACGAGCACTACCTAGTGAGAAGATTTTGAACAACTGTTAACCAGCAAAAAGGCTATGATCTCCTAAACAGCTTTGCCTAAGACAGTAACTTTCTATCTGGTTAGGATCTAGAGATATTTTATATTGGAATTTCACGTGTATACTAGCGCCGCATAGTGAGACAATACCGAACTACTCTCTTCTGCAGCCAAAAATACTTAACCCCCTGAAAAAGTTTGCCGAAGACAATAACTTTCTATCTGCTCAGGATCTCGAGCTATTGTATATGCGAAAATTGCACTTATACACTAGCGCCACGTAGTGATAATTTTCTGAACTACTTCACCAATGAAAAGGCCTTGACCTTCTGAACAACTTTGCCGAAGACAGTAACTTTCTATCTGGTCAGGATCTCGAGATATTTTATATGAGAATTTCACGTGTATACTAGCGCCACGTATTAAGATAATTTTGAACTATTGTGCACCAAGAAATAGGCTTTGATCTCATCAAAAACTTTGTCGATGACAGTAAACATCTATCTGGTCATGATCTCGAGATATATCACATGCGATAATTTCACATGTAAAGGGTGATACGGTCAAAATTTGGTCAGTATCAACTTGACGTATTTCTTTCAATTTTGCATTTAAAAAACCTGAACACCCCTCATTTTGAAGGTGTGTGTGTGTAGAATGTTGCTCCTATTTTGATTTTGGAATTCACTCTTCAGTTGTCAAAATGCCGTCCAAGCAAGAAGAGCAGCGTATCAAAATTTTGCTCGCGCATCGCGAAAATCCGAGCTACTCGCACGCAAAGTTGGCAAAATCGCTAAAAGTTGCCAAATCAACCGTTACAAATGTAATTAAAGTGTTTGGGGAACGTTTGTCGACAGCCAGGAAGTCTAGATCGGGGGGAAATCGAAAACCGGAAGCCGCTGAGACGACAAAGAGAGTTGCCGGTAGTTTCAAGCGAAACCCTAACCTCTCTCTCCGAGATGCCGCAAATAAGCTGGGTGTATCGTCTACAACCGTGCATCGAGCCAAAAAACGAGCCGGACTATCGACTTACAAGAAGGTAGTGACTCCAAATCGCGATGATAAACAAAATACGACGGCCAAAGCGCGATCCCGGAGGCTGTACACGACGATGCTGACGAAGTTTGACTGCGTGGTAATGGACGACGAAACCTACGTCAAAGCCGACTACAAGCAGCTTCCGGGACAGGAGTTTTAAACGGCAAAAGGAAGGGGAAAGGTAGCAGATGTTTTCAAGCACATGAAACTGTCAAAGTTCACAAAGAAATATCTGGTTTGGCAAGCCATCTGTACCTGTGGCTTGAAAAGCAGCATTTTCATAGCTTCCGGGACTGTCAACCAAGAAATTTACGTGAAAGAGTGTTTGAATAAACGTCTGCTGCCTTTCCTGAAGAAACACGGTTGTTCCGTACTGTTTTGGCCGGATTTGGCATCTTGCCATTACGGTAAAAACGCCATGGAGTGGTACGCCGCCAACAACGTGCAGGTGGTTCCCAAGGACAAGCCAGAGCTCCGCCCAATTGAGAAATACTGGGTTATTGTCAAGCGGAACCTAAAGAAGACCAAAAAAACTGCTAAGGGCGAGCAGCAGTTCAAGGCAAACTGGCTTTCTGCGGCGAAGAAGGTGGACTAGGTGGCTGTACAAAATCTGATGGCAGGGGTCAAGCGTAAGGCCCGGCAATTCGGATTTGGAAAAGCGGAAGCCTAACTGAATATTTTTCCTGAATTTTATACTAATTGAACTTGAAAAAGAAATTTAATTTGATTTTTTAAATAAACGATTTCACCGATTTACACGCGTTTTCCCTTGACCAAATTTTGACCGTATCACCCTTTATTCTAGCGCTACGTAGTGAGAAAATTCTGAACTACTCTCCACCAGTGAAAAGGTTATGATCTCTAGAACAACTTTGCCGAAGACAATAATATTCTAGCTGGTCAGGATCTCGAGATTTTCAATGTTGTAACCAATTAAGTCAAAACCCACGTAGTACGGACACCGTTTACGCGGTTTCCATTCACATTTTCTCTATTATCTGCATTTTTTTGGGGGTTAACTGTGATAAAAGTTTAACTTGTTTAGTTAAAAACATGTTTTTTAAGGAATACCCGTTGTTTTCATATCGATTGGTAGCTCGGCTGCAAAATGGCAATGGAAAACTCATGTGTGTTGTACAAAGTACAACGCGCGAGTACTCGTGTTACAAAAGTTGGCACGAGTAACGGGCGGTTAAGGGAACTTTTAACTTCAACGAAGTTTCCCAAACTTGTATAAGCATTTTTACAAAGCAACCTGATTTTTTTTAAATGCTCTGAAGCTCTACGAAGTTCCCCGAATTATATTAAATTTCGATGTCTCCTGAACATCTACAAAGTCCCTGAAATATTAGAAAGTCCAATGAAGTTATAAAAAAATCCCTGAACTTCAACAAAGTTCCCCGAATTTCGGCAGCATTCGCCAAATTTCTCTTAAGTTTGCTAATTTTCAACAATGTTCCATGAAGTTCTACAAAGTTCTCTACACTTCTACAAAATTTGCTAAAGTTGTACAACATTCTCTGACGTTTTGTTAAATTCAATTAGCTTTTACAAAGTCAACTAAACTTCTGTAAAATTTGCTGCACTTCTAGAAAGTTTCCAGAACTTCAACTCAGTTCAATGAATGTTAACGAAGTTTTCGGAACTTCTACGATGTTTCTCGAAAATATATGAAGTTCCTTGACATTCTAGACCGTTTCCGTTACTCTCTGAGCTTTTGGCTTCTACAAAGTTCTCTGAAGTCAAGCAGGTTGTCTGCTACCTGGAAAATCCTGGAAAGCATGGAGTCTTCAGGTAATTTTATTTTCCCTGAAAAAAACTGGGAATTCTCAGAGAATTTTCAAATTCCTTGGGCAAGCAAATTTTTATAAATATTGAAGCACGTCAGAATTTTAAGAGAGGTTCCACTCAGTCTATTAGTATACTCCTAGACTGGATAAAAATTTCTTCGATTTTCCTCATATTCGAGCAGATTTTCGAGGGAAAGCGAACAACTGCCATTGTCTCTATTTCTACTTTTTCCATATGGGACTGATATGCGAATATAGGCAGAGCAGCTCAACTCCAGACGAAACTAGAACCGCACTACCATTCATACTGGCGACAACGCTCTGACGAGACAACGAAACCTTACCCCCAAGCTCCTCCCCTGATCCTATCCTTCGACAATGTACCTCTCTAACCTCGAGTAAGCCGCGAGTATTCGGCCCAACTCCTACTAGACATAGAATTAAGTGAATTTTGTTACAAACAAAGAACAATGAACTATCGGCTCCGTAAAGCTAACGCGATTGAGCCTTCCAAATAAACATACTAGTTAAATTAAGGCAGAGCAGCTCTTTCGTGTTTTAGTCAATGTGTATATTAATATGTTAATCTATTATGCCAAACGACTTTAGGTCAAACGGCCTTAGGGGAGATGCATAAATGACGTAGCATTTTAAAGTGACCGCGTCATTTAGAAAAATACACAAGATACTGTTCCATCAAAAGTAAAGAAACGTTTGACGTTTGTTTACGTTTCATGAAGCACTAACTTTGGTCCTCCTCCCCCTTATAGTGTATTTTTCTACATGGCTGGTCACCCTAAAATGCTACGTCATTTATGCATCTTCTCTTATGCCAAACGGCTTTAGGCCAAACTCATTCCCCCCATAAAGATTAAAAGGAAATTCGTAGGAATTCCATTTGTATTGGGAGGGGGAGGATTCTGGAGAAATTATTTTGTCAGTACAGATTCAATTACAAGAAAGATCAGAGATCTTCTAGAAGGTAAAGTCTTCCACCAGATATTATGTTAACTTCTCTAGACTTCCCCTAAAAGTCCCTATAAATATTCCGAAGATCTCCGGACCCCTTAAAGAGGTCTTCAGGACCTTTATTTAGTTCATGAAAACTTCACTGAAAGTCCTCTTAGACGAGTCCAACTACAGAATATCCTGAAGGAAACAATAGACAGAAATTGTGTAGTTTAACCTTATTAACCCATCGTCGTCCATTAACCTGAATGCCGGAAACCTTGGCTGACTAACATTACGCTGTCCTAATATCAAATTCCATCCCCCGATACACTCCATACTAATGTTTCTCAACTCGCTAGACCATTCCACACCCAACAATTCGGAATTGCCGGAGAAGGACCAGACGACCATCATCCTGAAAATGCGCAAACTCTTCGAAGAGGAGAAATCCAAGAGCGATCAGCTCCGCAAGGAGATCGCTCGGTTCCGCAAGAGTTCCTCCTTCAGTACGGAGGATTCGATCCGTGCCTCGGAGCTGGAGGTGGAAATCGAAAAACTACGACAGGATTACAACCTGCTGAGGAATAGCATCAAGCGCGGAGTGGAAGATCGCGAACTGGAGGCACAACACAATGCACTGCAGGAGGAGCTGAAACGGCGCCGCGATGAGTGCATCTCGTTGAAGGCCGTCCTCGCGCAGCAGAGTCATTCGCTGCGAACGCTGGGTCAGTCACAGATCAATCCGAACGGCGATGCCAGCAGTATGAGGATTCACGACGAAGGCGAACTGATGGAAGCGTTCCAGGCGCAGAAGTTGGTCAATAGGCAGCTGGAGTCGGAACTGCGGGCGATGATGGATGCCAACAACGAGACCCTGGTGGAGAACAACAAGATCACGGAAGCGCTGAGGAAGGAGCTCCAGGAGCTTCAGTTGATTCTGCAAGGAAGACTCGAAGGTTCCAACGAGGACAACTTGGACACGCTGAAGCAAAGTGATCTGTACTTGAGGCATGAGTTGAAGAAATCGACCTCGGCTTACGTAGATCTGCAGGAGCAGGTGAACGACTTGCTGGCCAAGATCCATGAGCTGACGAAGAAGAACAACATTCTGTCGAACCGGTTACGGGACCATGGTCTGAACGATTCTATTCTGATGAACGAAGAGTTCCAGTCGATGGTGATGGTGAAGAAGAAGGCTCAATCGTACCAGGGTATACTGAAATACCGGCACGAAGACGAGAACAAGATCATCCAGCGACTGGTGACGGACCTGAAACCGAGAGTGGCAGTCACGCTAACTACGAGTTTACCAGCTTATGTGGTGTTTATGTGCATCAGATATACCGATTTGGTCAATACGGATCAGCATGTGCGATCGCTGCTGACGCGGTTTGTGCAGATGATCAAGCGGCTGTACAAGCTGCCCAACGTTGCCGAAGTGCGAGTTATGTGGCTAGTCAATACCCTTACGTAAGTTCCGTATGTCGAGTTTGAAATTTTCCAAATAATATTTGTTCTGCTTACCCTCCCCACACAGCCTACACAATTTGTTGAAGCAGTTTGGCGGCTATCCGGAGTACATCCAGTACAACACCGACGTGCAGAACCAACAGCAGCTGAAGAACTTCGACCTGTCGGAGTACCGGCAGGTGATCTACGAGATGATCATCCTGATGCACGGTGTTCTGCTGCGGCAGATCCAGGAATCGATCAAGCAATTCATAGTGCCGGCCATCCTCGATCACGACGAAACGGCCCGCGGCAAGAGCCGGGGCCGAACGATGTCGCTCGACATGTCGCCGGATCAGAGCCGGGAACCGAAGTCGCTGGTTCAGCAGTTGGACATCTTCTACAAACATCTGACCAGCTTCGGCATGGAGAACTACTACATCGAGCAGATCTTCAAACAGGTAGGGGGAAAACGGGGCACATTTAGAACGGGGAGCAATTTTCAAGACCGTTACAATGTTTTTAAGATTCTGGGTTGAGGGGATTTTTTTACACTATTGGACAGGTTTGGTTTGGGCCGAAGGGTCTCAGATTTTTAAAATTGTCTCTATAAAATCCTAGTGCTGAAATTATCTTGACACTCCGAAGACGATGCCTCAGGTAAAATGTGTAACGGCAAAATGTTTTTTTAAACATTGCAAGTTTGCCGTTAAACAACAAACCGGAGGCATCGTGTTCGGAGTGTTAAAAAGCCACCGGATTTCTCCTAGAATATTCCCAAACCTCTCCTGGATGTTCCCTGAACTATCCCTGGAAAGCTGTCTAACCGTTTACATAATTCCTCCAAACTTCCCTTGAAGATCTTGGGCTCATAAAAATGAGATCTCGATAGAAAATATTTGATCTGAGATTATGATTTTTCTTAGTTAATTTGTCATTGTTTTGCCTTCTTTGTAACAGTAGTTTCGAGTTCTCGGCAGCTATTCTGCGAGTCGTGTCTAATTCTCTGTCATTGGTTAGTTGACAAAAGTAACGTTATGTGAAAAAAATACAAGAAATAAGAAAGACACTGTAGTTAAAACAATTGCCAGATCTTCTGAAACTTAGATTAACGGAGAATGAATGATGCAACCGTTCAGAAAAGTGATGCATGTATTTTGTTTTATTCTCTTCGCAGCTCATGTATTACATCTGCGCCGTGGCGGTCAACAGTCTGATGCTGAGAGGTGATCTGTGCATGTGGAAAACGGGCATGAAGATTCGCTACAACGTCAGCTGTTTGGAGGGATGGATCCGAACGATGGCCATGGATCCGGATGTGGTCAAGCCGCTGGAGCCGCTGATCCAAATTTCCCGCATCCTGCAAGCCCGCAAGACGGAGGAGGACGTTCAAACGTTGCTGGAACTCAGCACCTGCCTAACGACGGCGCAAATTTTGAAGGTATGTTTGGTGCTCTGCTTTTCGGTTGCTTCTTCCGGAATGATCTTAAAACTTTACCGACTAAATTCCAGATCATCAAATCCTACACCACGGACGATTGCGAGAACGAAATCAAACCGATCTTCATCGAGAAGCTGACGAAGCAGCTGAATGAGCGTTCCAACCAGAGCGAATCGGACACGTACATGATGGACGAAGAGATCGTCAGCCCGCTGGTCGTGGTGTACAAGTACAGCGAGGTCAATCTGGAGGAAATTGACGTCCCCGAGGAGCTGAACCTGGACGGTTTAGTCACGAAGATTTAAACGTGGGCAAGTTCGATGCGAGTGACGCATTCCACATATTTTAAATAGGTAAATTGACATATATACCGTAGATGCAAAGGCAGAACTTAGACCAAGAACGTGCAAATCGTTAGAGAAATTGTTATTCAAATTCAAGAGAGTTTATCGACTTCCGAAGGAATATCAGAGAGACACATATTTACACGATTCGTTTGTTTCTATTTTTCGTGTACTTGAATGCATCCTGAGTTACTTTTAGGAAAGTACTATAATTGGCCTTCATCATGCTTCGGCTAAATCGATTCAAAATACATACAAAACCAACGGTTTTTGCCTGCTAAGGACAACGTTGTTTGGAACTGCAAGTGCATTTATATTACCTGTCGGGCTGGTGACCCTGAACTCAACGCATTTCCCAACTGTATTATAGATTTTTGTTTATGTTTTCCTTCCACTGAATCGATTGTGTAAGTACCTAAAACTTATATATACACATATATATGCTATTGTTATTTATTACTGGAATGCAAGTCTGAATAGGAGTGTACGAAAAATACGGTTGAAAAATTTATTAAATACTGACTTCATTGCAAGCACCAAAAATATAGCCACATTTCACAAGTAGCAAAGCAAAGTAAAGCGAAAAGGAAACAATAATCAATGCTGTAACGTAACGAAAGTACATCAAATTTGCGCTAAGCAACCATGTTGAAAGAGAACAATAGTATACCCCCTGTTATAGAGCATTTATCGTGATAGAAGAAATTTACTCTGTACTTACCAGCTGTGAGTAGTGAGAGAACGCTAAACTAATAATAAAAAGGATACATAGGTACCTACCAGAATGTTAGTGAAATCAAAAATGAGCTTTACCTGCTGTGAATGCAGTTTGTGAGAAATGTCCCTAAATCACTTAACCAGAAGGCAGACTACAGTGGGCTGCAGACGATGATCCTCCGAAAAGTAAAGAGTTTTTCTGGGAACTGCGACCAGTAATTTGATCGATAGTAGTACAACCCGTGCCCTTAGTTTAGTGCATGTTGTATTACTCCATCACTATTGAGAAATGATGAAGTATTCGATTTTGATACAGTTGTCATTCTTGCATTTATCGCAAGGATCCGACTCTAATTGAAAGTTCCCGCTCTTTATACCCTTCGGAGTGTTGAAAACACCCTCCAAAGGCGCGTTCCTTTGTCAGTCAAAATTGGATTCCTTAGCAACAAAATTAAGGACACCGATAATGACCATGCATCAGAACCCTAGTCTTAATTACTTCAAACGAGGGACCAACTAATAGAAGATTAGGAATCACATAGATGAAGACTAACTAACTCATTTTTCCTTGTTTCAAGATCATCCTCGGTGGACAAAGTCGAGTCTTGTCACCATCAACAAGGCATAACAAGTAACAAGGATTTTCAATCTGGTTCTTGTAGATATTTTGATTGAAAAAAAAAACCAAATAATATACCTAATACTTAAAAAGCACAACAATTTATCTATCTCTCTATTTATATAGGGGTAAGAGGGGCATAGTGAACAGGTGGGGCATAGTGAGCATCCCGTGCACCAGCCGGCCGTTCGGAACAAATTGATTGGTTGTAGGATCAATATCATAATGATATTGAACCTACTACCAGTTGATTTGTTTCATGCAGCCAGAGATCCAGGGATGCTCATTATGCCCCACCTGTTCACTATGCCCCTCATACCCCTATATAAAAATGAATTTCTGTCTGTCTGTCCGTCTGCTTTTCTGTCTGACCCTTATAGACTCGGAAACTATTGAACCGATCGGCGTGAAAATTTGTATGCAGGGGTTTTTGGGGCAGGGAAAGCTTCTTATGATGGTTCGATACCCCTCCCTCTTTGTAAGAGGGGGGGGGGCTCCCATACAAATGAAACAGAAATTTCTGAATAACTCGAGAACTAGTCAAGCAAATGGAACCAAATTTGGCATGTGGAGGTCATATGAGGTAGCCCCTTAGATAATTGGCGCATAAACTCAAGCTAATATTGAATCCCGAGAAAGGCCGGGCACACTCAGCTAGTATCACATAGGGGAATTTACGTATTCTCGGCAACCTAAGAAGCGACCTTCTTTCTATAGCCTTTTTCTCTAAGGAACGCACACATATGCAGTATTGGTTTGTTTAGAATCTTTTGCTGCCATCTGCTCTAACAATTTCAGTCGAAAGAATTGTCAAAAACTGTTTTGAAACGCTTTTACAAAGCTCCAATCTTCTCTAGTGAGAGCGAGTATTGTCGGCAACCAGTTTTTCTTCGGCAACCGTTCCATTTGAACTGCATGTAAATCTGCTGTTCTATTATCGGCAACTTGAAATCAGCTACAATTTGCAGTGCGTGTGTTGCATTTCAAGAAAACCTTGCTAGATTGCTTTTTCTCAGTGGTAAAAATATAGTCAAATTGAAGCTGAAAGCATAAAGAATCGTTTGCATGCATTCAGCGAAGTGTTTTCGTAAGAAAATCCAGTGAAAATAGTGTTTCAATTTGGGTTGCCGAAAATAGTCTGTCATGCCGAAGCCGTCATTTCCCCTAAATAAGAAATGCTTGAGAAAATTCAAATTTTTTTATTTAAAAAAAAACATTGAAGTATATTTTACCTGCGTTTAAAGTACATTAAATCGAAAAAAAAATTATTTTTCAATGAATATTACTAAAAATGTCAAATATCTCGCTTGAAAGTAGGCTGCGGATTTTTGACGTCTTCAGAAGAGTTGTGCAAGAAGTCAAAACAAACAACTTTACCTGAAAAACTTTTTCGCTATGGTGCTTATATACAAAGTTAGAGGTGGCCCCACCTAAGCGGCGTGATCTAGAACTAAAATATTGACGTCCTTAGATAGTCCTTAACCACCTGAACAACTTTGTCAAAGGCACCAAGCCTCTAAGATGCAAGGGTGGCGCGCTACGATTTTTGTCCAACAAAAGTACCATTCTGCCCTATGTGCGTCGTGGTGACGTTACTCTTCATTTGATTTGCCCAGATAGTCACGTCACCCCGACTTGAGTTTTATCACTTTACTAGTTACAAAAGCTACTAATTTAAATTTTTACATATTAAAATTATGTCATCCTTAGTAGGGTGGCCATCTTGCCTTGTCTATCCCTATCGCATATTTGTACATGGTAATTCATCGTACGTGCGCTGCCGTACTTGCTACGTGTTGACGCTTGGTCAAACTAATATATGCGTCCGGATAATTTGCATGTTACAATATTGCAACAATTTATCTAGCTTCCTAACCAATAGTGCCGCATAAATACTGGCGGAAACCGTTTGGTGGTTTTGTTTGTCTAGTTGTCGTCTTCTATTTACTTATATGTAAGAATGACTTAAGCCTACGCGCCTCAACTCAGATGATCGGTTTACGGAAACTCCCCGACCTGGCCAACGCTGAAAAACGATCTTCGTACCACACTTCCGTTTGTCTTTCAGCACCTCATATCTCATAATACATCATCCAGAATGGGCATCGTCATCTTCTGTGGAGTTCAGTAGCTACCTACCTTGATTTGCTTTCCGTACTGATTACCAATGCTACTAGCCGTACCTATCGACCCATCAACTCATGGACCGGGGACCAACGGCTTTATTTCCCGTTATTGATGCCTCAGAAAATCCCAACGGCGCAGACTGGGATGGAACCCAAGCCCTTTGGAGTGAGATGCAGTTACGTTTACCACAACACCACCGGCGCCGCTGCGCACAGGTGGTTTGCATACGATTAATGATTTAATTAATTCAACTACTGCCATAGTTGCATTATTTGAGGCATTCGATTCAACCGCACCATCATTTGTACTAATTAAGCCGCTCATTTGAATATGAATTGTGGCTTCGCGTCTTCAAGTGCACGACCTACCCGACTTCTCTCATTAAAATTTCATATGCAACAATCAATAGTCATGTAGTTACTGTTTGCAAAGTATGTGTTAAACTATGTATTTTCAGCTAGATCTCGTTTTTGGCAACACAACTGCTTCATTTATGTTGCCAAAATCGAGAACTTTTTCGACATGTCACAATTGATTGCTAAAATGCCTTAACAATATGAACATCAACAAGTGAATCTTATTGAAAATCTATTGAAAAATGTATTTTTTACCAAAATCGAGATTTGCTCGACTTGTGCTAAAAAACGTTATTAGGACTGTATCGAAAATAAGCTGTAAACAATTTTTTCTTTCTAAATCCATAAAAAAATATTTTAAAACTAAGAAAAGGGGTTCTTCAATTATGGATGTCATGTCCTTTTCTCTAACTGCATTAATTTTCATAAATTATATTAAATCGATATTTAATCGATGGCATAATAAGACATCTACCGGCTCTACAAATTGGTATTGAGCCCAGGGATTTTTCTTTAACATAACCAGGGACTTCAGAGAACATCGTACAAATTTAGGAAACTTATTATAAATTTTGGGAACTTCATAAATCTACAGACAAATTCGTAGAAACAAGGAACTTGGAAAAGTTCTGAAAACTGCGTAGAAGTGGAAAATTTATTTCAGTTTGATAAGCTTCGTAGAAGTTAAGGGAATATTATTTTATTTCAGGGAAACTCACTATTGATCGGGAGTCTCTATATAATTTCAGGGCACTTTTTTGAAGCCTCGTGGTCTTGGAATAGTTGTGGAAATTACCAAATATTATAAATTAACAATATGGTTCACTCTTCTATTATCCCCAAGACACGATTTTTCCAGACACTAGCGGCTCTTGTGACGCGAAAGGTGACTAGTACACTGTAAATTGAGCGTAACAAGGCTATCAAAAACAACTCACTGTTGAGCAAAATTTAACCACACGGTAAGAAAAAAATAGTCAAAATTAAGTTCATATCTCAAGCGCCGCCGGGATTTTCTAAGGTACAAAATCTCTGATCACGAAGGGTGGGTGTGGAAGCTGCTTCTCGGGCGTCGGTAGCATTGGTATTCAGTACGGAAAACAAATCAAGGAAAAAAAGTTTATTTCACCCAACTAGGTACTATGTGGGAAGCCAAAAGTAAGTAAAGTCCCATGTACTCAATTAATCATGTTTTGTTGTTTTTGACATCATCCACATCCAGAGGGCCAGTCACTTTCAAATATATGAGAGTGGTAGGAAACCATTTAGAAATGCATGAACATTTTCAGTTTTTATTCATTATCGTCTTTATGAGCAGTTTGGCAGTTGTCACAAATGACATCAAGATGCCTAGCCGGAGTCAATTTTGTTCTGAATAGTTTTCAATCTGACAAGTAGGCTTACTCAGATTGGGCTTTTCCGCTTTTCGCGCTGCCGTTCCGCTTCCGCTGTAATTGCGTGATAAATAATAAAGCGGAATGAAACGATGTAAAATGGAAAGCAGAATCAAAACAAAACCGAAGCCAACTTTTCCCCTAGTTAGTTTGAGTGGGCATGTTGCAATTCGGGAACAACTGACGTTTAAATGCATTGCATACATTTGGCTTGTATGCTTTTGCGGCTTTTGCACATGTTGCTATACACGCTATTTTAAAACTACCCAAATTTGTGTAGAATCAACCCAGATCCGTCAAAACTGAACCTACCCAAAAATGGGTAAGCTGTGTTGGGAGTGACAAGTTGACAAATGAAAAACGTCGATCGGATTGATGTCAATGTTGTTCATTTGTCAACTTGTCACTCCCAACATAGTTTACCCATTTTGGGTAGGTTCAGTTTTGACGGATCTGGGTGGATTCTACTCAAACTTGGGTAGTTTTGAAATAGCGTGTACGGAGAACGAGGTACCCGTCACGCTAACTTGAAAGTACCCATTTATAAGTAAAAAAGGTTAATTTTGAAGAAAAGTGACTAAACTAGTATTAGTAGTTTTTTACCCATTAATGAGTAACTGTTATCCACTAATGGGTAACAGATACTCATTAATGGTTAAACATTGCTAATTTAATGGTAATGCACTTATCTTTAAAATTTATATTTTTTACCCAATAATGGGTACTTAGTAGTTAGTTAAAAATTGAGTTCACTTTCACTCATCATGTGGCTTCCATGAGGCTAGGTAAAATTAAATAAATTATGAAAACTAGATTTTGAGAAATCCTCATCATTAATCCATTGAGTGAAAATTAGCTAACCATCAATTAAATGCAATTGGCGTTGACAGCGACTCTGTAGCTCTTTACTCCTATGTTAAAATCCAAAAGAAAACTTCAGACTGTTCGTGAAACATGGCGGACTTCGTACTATCAACCGGTGGAAACTAACGATTTTAAATTGATTCACTACTTGTATAGCCTATTGGTCCCGAGATTGGTCCCGAGATTGGTCCCAAGCAAATCGATTAAAGTACCCTATTCTAGTCGAAATTCTAGTACTACACTATGTTTGTTTTGAATATGTATGGAAGTTTGACAGATAAAATGAGGGGTTCGTGGATTTTCCTATGTTTCGAGGAGTGCATCGATTAGCTTGGGACCAAAGATAGCACCAGAACTGAGTCAAAAAGTTGAGCACATTTTTTCGGGACCTTCTGGTCTTAGTTTTACCTCTATGGTACGATTCTTTCACTTCACTGAAAAACCCCATAAGAAACTGCCAATCAATTCTAGCAGAGACCATTTTTCGACGGTGCCGTCAACCCAAAAAATGGAGCACGAACGAAGGCGATGAAGCACGTAGGTTGCTATGATTTTCATCCCAAAATAAGTTAAAATTTTCCAATGGTGAAAACATGACGGTTGAGTACTCTTAATTTAAAATCGAATTCATTTTTATTTTTTTGGTTTTTGAGCTTTTCTTAAACTCAAGTGTTTTTTAGTGTTTTTTTCATACCGTGTTTGTTAATCTTTTACCAAAAATTGGGTAAACGATTATTAACGTGTTGAAAGTTTTCCTCCTGTCAGTTGCCAATGTGGTGTGTAAAGAGGGATGGCAGATATAATCTGCATTTTCTTTTATGTGTTTGGATTACCTCTAAGCTTATTGTACATTCAAACTATAGCATATATCACGTTATTTAGGCACTTTTGATAACGCTATTACGTTATTAATATCAACTATAGTCTGAACGTAGTACAATGTCATGACGTCAGGGTAGGCGTGTAACATGCATGAGAAAGCTAATACTGTTTGCCACACCTTTTATCTGACTAAACGTATGAATTGATTACACGCTTAAATAATAAGGCCACGAATGTTTTTAGTCACCTTTCTCACCGGGAGAGGGTATTACCAACAATCAATACGAAACTATCGATTTTAAATTGGCTCACTACTTGACTAGCCTATTGGTCCCAAGCAAACGATTAACGTACCCTATTCTTGTCGAAATTCTAGTACTACACAATGTTTGTTTTGATTAGCTATGAAAGTTTGACTGATAAAATGAGAGGTTAGTAGATTTTCCTATGTTTCGAGGGGTGAATCGATTAGCTTGGGACCGAAGAGAGTACCAGAGCTGAGCCAAAAAGTTGAGTACGTTTCTTCGGGACCTTCTAGTCTTAGAGTTACCTCTATGGTATTACTTATGCGTCTTTTCAGAAATATATGGGAATTCTGGAAGTGAACCATATTGTTATTTTATAATATTTGAAATTACGTACAAATGCAATAAATTTCGTTCATGGAACTTCGCGGAAAATCATCGAGAAACGAAGAAGTACAGTAAACTTTGAAGAAGTTTTGCGAATTTCGTGGCGTAAGACTTCATATAAGTGTAAGGAATTTTAAAAAAGTTCAGGGAATTTTGTAGAAGATCTAAAGATAGTTCAGTAAACGTCTAGGAACTTCAGGGATTCTCGTTTCAGTATAGGGAACTTTGTTGCAGTTTGCCAGAGATCTTAATACGAAAAAAGTGTGCCTTTCCAGAAGTGCAAATATGTTCAGAGATCTTCGTAGAATCAAGAGAGATTGTCAAAATATGGAATTTGGAATAAATTCTGGGAACTTCGTAGAAGTTGAGGAAATTTAGTAAAACTTACGGGAGTTTTGTAGATGTCCAGGAAACGTTGCATAAGTTACAGGATACTCTTTCAGACATCCTTCCTAGACAACAGGAAATATTCAAAAGATCTCCATATAGACAAACATAATAGTATAGTTCTCTGGATATTTTTCCAAGACTTCAGGTTGATCAAGTTCTGAGGATCTCCAACTGTTTAAAAATTCAATGTTCTTTCAAGGCTGTAGGTTGTTCAGGAAGTACCGTAATCCGGGGGAAATTGATCACCGGAGTGGAATTGATCATAATGCGTTGCACTTTTAATTGTCACGTATAACATGGTCGGTGATACATATCAAGATGAATATTAAAGTATATCATCATGAGACTCAAATGATTGCCTTGATGAAACATATTGCATAAATTTTAATTTTGTAGAGCTAACGTTAAGTAGCATACAATATCAACATCCAAACAAACGATCATAGGACTGCAACGATTGATGTCATTACCATTCAAGTATCATGTTTTACTAAACTATGTGCCAATGAATCCGAATTATTTAATAAATTCCTGTAGAATGTTTCAAATATCAAGAAATCCAGTTTTTTTTTTCGCAAAATTACTAGTGATTTTGAATGAAATTGCCTACATTTAGGTGCAACTGTGCGTTTAAGACATCTTTTTTTGGCGTTTCTGCTGAAAACACTTTTCACACAAGGCTTTTAGGATCTGATACGGATTCAGGGAACCCACATTTAACCCTCCCCATGGACATGGAGGTTGACGGTACTGAAACAAAGGGTTATGTTTAATCTCTTTATATTTGCAACGATGATGATTTCCCATAGTGACACATATCACCTTCATAATGCTTCAGTATGCCTCAAACGAATAATTCTTGGTTGTTAATAGAACTTTCTTGATGAAATCGGCTGCTTCATGCAGACTGAGCAATTCTGATTATAGTATCAGATTTGTTCTGTATACAGAGGAACTGGGAGGGCTTATTAGAAACTTCACATCAATAAAGTAATGATCTTCTAGTAAATTTTGCATATAATTTTATTAATATTTTATTTTATTTAAACATATTATTTTTGTTACAGTCAATTAGCATTAGCATACGATACAAGAGATTTAATATTACTTGCTCGTTTTTGCGTAAAATAATCAATATTTATTGTTTTTTTTGTGATTTGAAAATTTTCCCTGTTTGGTTAGAAGTTTCGAAGCTAACGCATGTCCAGTCCACAGGCCTAATAGAAAGATAGACAGAAAAGTGTATCATGAAGAATGGCTGCATGCAGGGTTGCTTCCACTCACTTGCTATAAATTAGTGATTTTCGGAGTTTTGAATTCGTTAGATGTTGTATTGGAGATTTGTGAAGTTGGATGCGGGAGGAGATTGTAGGGCGGGTGTTTGACGCATAGAGCCTGTCAATTTCGCTTTCAGAGTGTCGCAGTCAGCGGTTTTATGATTCGTGAGCGCTCGCGATTCGTAGAATCATTCACGGCGAATGAGAACGACCCAAATTTGAGTTTAGTTCACTCATAATCGCCAAAAGTGCAGGAACTCAGCGATGAGTAAAATTTGTCTCATGTTTTCCCAGGTTTTTCCAGGATTTTCCAGGGAAAAATTCCCGAATTTGAGAAAAGTAAAGATTGGATTCACGCAGTCTATTGGTACTACTCCGAGACTGAATAAAATTTTCGTCAATTTCCTCATTTTTCGGCATATTTTTTAGGGTTTCCACAGGAAACCATGAGACAAATTTACTCATCGCTGAGTTCCTGCACTTTTGGCGATTATGAGTGAACTAAACTCAAATTTGAGTCGTTCTCATTCGCCGTTTTGATTGTGACCGCAAGTGGATTTGGCGGGTTTTGTGTGTCGAACGCTTGCTTTTTGGCCTCTTCTTGTGTCTAACATGTGCAGAGTATCATTATAGCGTCTAATGGTTTTGAGATTCCTGGTTGCGTGAAATATATTTGTGAGAATATCTTTTTGAGATTTTAGTAGTCACGTTTTGTTTGTAGTTTATATTTAATTTCTTTCATGTAATTATCGTAAATAATAGTTATTCAATAATAGATAGTTCATCCATACATTCGTACTTTGACGCGAAGCGCTGTGGATTATGAGATGCTCGATGACCTTGGAGGGATCGATTTTGCTTACTGAGCAGAAAATCATGGATTTAACCCAAAGCTCTTCCATAGAACAATAAATCGCCACCATCATTTATATTTGATATTGAACATTAACCTTGGAAACTATTTGCATATCAAGCGAAAACGTAGTTCTGTATTGTCTCGAAGCGTTATGGTTCTGAGATGCTCGATGACCCTGGAGGCATCGATTTTGCTTACTGAGCAGAAAATTATGGGTTTAATTCCAAGCTCTCCGTCATGACTCTTAAAATTCATGATCACTAAACAAAATTAATATGTTCTTTCGGTAGCCGGCTATCGAGAGATTAAATAAACAACAAATAAACAATACATACTTTTGGTTGCATCGCCAAGTTGAGGTGAATCCTAACCGAATACCCTACCCAACGGACACTCGTTTCAAGGGTTTTGATGCTACGGTGAGGGTTGTTAATGATCTGCTTTGTAGAATTTTCGCTTTTTTCGATTTTTGCCTGGATTGTGGTCTAATTGTATCCGTTGAGTCTCGCTGTTTCGAAGATGCACTGCAATTCTTTAACCTTTCCTCTTTCGCTGAATGGAAGAGTCTGCATCCGATGAATCATGTGATGGAAGACGGTCATTTTTTGTTGGAACGAATGGTTGGAAGTATAGAGGATAACTCTTTTGGTGCTTGTTGGTTTCTTGTAAACTTCGTATTCAAACAAAGAAGATGATGACGATTCCCTGATGACTAGAAGATCGAGAAATGCGAGTTTTCCATCTTTTTCTACCTCGTGAGTGAATTTTATATTCTTCTGAATTCTGTTGATCACATCTAAAATTTGTGGAAAGGCTTCCCGTTTAACTACGCTGAAGATATCGTCGACAAACCTTCACTAACGGTTTTATAATAGTCCATTCTCCTTCAGGATCGTCTCCAAGTTAGCCATGAAAAGTTCACACAGGAAGGAGGATAAAGGATTTCCCATTGGGGTTCTTCCATACAAAGGCGGGTCAGCTTAAGGTACGTCCGAACCTTGTTTCTCCATGCTGCATCCTCTCGTTGTGTTAATAGCCAGTTTTCCTTGACTGGTACGCTGGGAAAACTCTGGAACTGATTCGGCTTACTCTGGAACTCTGTGACTAGCCACTTCGCTAGTTTGTGGGTAGGGGAACCAACTGCAGACACGATCTCTCGCATTTCATTCCCCTGTTTGTGGACTTTGGGGAGACCTTTGATCCTGAGTAGAATGGGATTGGATTCCCGTAAACGAAATGTTCCATCTCCTAATATTGATTTACACTCCTTCAGTGTTTTTTCCACGCGTTTCACCAAACGGTTTTCTACAAAAATTGCAGTAGGGTCTCACATTCTGCTCCACTTATGATTGCTAAGAGTAAATAAATTTATTGTTGTTTCGTCTTCGATTGAATCTTACAGACTACTCTACATATTCTTAATTCTATTTTTAAAAACATTCTTAGAAAAAGTAAAATCGTAATGAACACCAACGTCGTTGAAGGGTTTCAAGCAGGAATTTAGTGGATTGTTCTTACCATAGACGGTTCTATGTGCCGGTACAGCAATGAGAGGAGATCTGCTTAGTTGCCGCGGTGGTACATAGAGAGGAATTTCCTGGAGCAATTGAGGACAATCGATGTTTCCGCCAAGTAGGTCAAAAATGAATAGTTGCTGAATCATTTTACACCTTTCATTTAACGTTTCTAAGTTTATCAATGCACAACGAGCGGTGTAGTCAGGTAGGTGCATGGTATCACGCCATGGCAGATTTCGTAGTGTCAATCTGATGAACAGTCTCTGTATTCGTTCAACTTTTAAAACGAGTGAGGTATGGAACGGAGCCCAGATGGGAGCTGCATATTCTAGGAGGCTCCTTACTAGAGTACAGTACAGCGTCTTCTGGGCGTAGATATCCGTGAACTGCCATGTGTACCGCCGAATGAAACCAAGAACAGCATATGCCTTCGAATTAACCATCGCTACGTGATTGTTAAACCTCAACTTTGAGTCAATCGTAACCCCTAGATCAAGAATTGATGACACTCGTTTCAATGGTACATATTCCAGCGTGTACTGGTGAGTGATAGGGGCGCAGCGACGAGAAAAAGGAAAATATTTTGCATTTTTTATATTGACTTTCATTCCGTTTTCATTGCACCATAGCAACAAATTGTGAATATCACGCTGAAGTACAATACAGTCGAGGATGGAAACGATGATTCTGTAGATTTTCAGGTCATCGGCAAACATCTGCTTGAATAATGAGATACGTGGACACAAATCATTTACAAACAATACGAAAATACACCGGAAGTGATTGAAAACGATACCGAACGAGTAGAGTTTAACGACACGAAAGCATTACGATTCGTCAGGTAAGACCGAATCCAGTAAACCATCCAATCGGAGAGTCCTATAGCTTTCAGTTTTTCACAAGCACGCGCGTGTGGTACCGTGTCAAACGCTTTTGAATAATCAATGTAGACCGAGTCAACCTGATTGCGAAGTTCGACCTCGCGGAACAGTGTGTTGGTATAGCACATCAGATTCGTGGATGTAGAACGATGTTGAACAAACCCATGTTGATACTCCGATATTAAAGGCTGAACAACACTGTAAAGTGCTCCGTGCACTAGGGTTTCAAAAGCCTTGCTAATGCAGCATTGAAGCGAAATACCACGATAATTGTCAACGTGGTTACGGCTACCGGATTTGTATATTGGTACGATAGCAGCAGTTTTCCATAAGCTGGGGAACGTCCTCTCGGACAGCGAACGGTTGAATATACAGCAAATCGGTAAAGCCAGCGAGCGAGCGCAGTATTTCAGGAAATTAGGAGGAATTCCGTCAAATCCGGGGCTTTTTGATGCATTAAGATTGGTCAAAACTGTATGGACATCATCTGGCGTGAAGCGTAGTAAGGGGAAATTTAAGTCATATTCATGTCGATCGTTGACGCTGTAAGCGGGGAGGCGAGCTAGCTTTGCACCATAAACACCTTGAAAAAATGTAGCAAACAAATGTGCGATCTCTTCCGGCGATGTTGCGGTTACGCCGTCTAGAACAACTGTGTTGGGTAGGCGATTGCACATCCTTTGCGACTTCACGAATTTCCAGAAATTCGATGGGTTTTGTCTCAGTTTTGACTGTGTTCGTTGAACATGTTCTTCGTAGCTAGCGGCGAGTAGTTTGTTGTATTGAGTTTCAATTGAACGAAGAGTATTTCGGTTGTCATCGGATTTAGAGATGAAAAACCGTTTGCGGGCCTTGCGGAGTTTGTTGCGGAGGTTACGCAGCTCTGTATTTCACGAGGGTTTCCACGCATAGTAGCCGGAGAAAGGTCTACGAAGAGGAACACACTCGTGGAAAATTGCGTGCAGTTTTTCGTAGAACTGGTTTGTAATGACGTCAACTGAATCACCGTTCAGGACCAGGGACCAATTAACTGCTGTAAGTATCTGATCTAGGGCGGTTAGATCACAGTTTTTAAGATCAAATACTGCTGGGACATCATGATGATCAGGTAGATTGAAGTGCGCATCAAGGTTCAGAATGAATGGCCTGTGATCGATGTCAACATTAAGCAGTGGAACCGCTGTTTCAAGGAGATCAAAATCGTCTGGATTGGTAGTGAATGCCAAATTTGTTTTAGACATTAGGACACGACTCGAACTTATTCTCCACTATAGGCAGAGCCAGCTTCCTGATGACATATCTAAAGCCTGATATTTCTAAAATCATGTTCCAATGTTCCATGCCCTGCAGTAAAATTACCCCCTCACTATTAAATTTTCCTTGTTGTACGAACCCGAAGTTGGTACAAATGTTATAATTAATCATTTGTCATTTTACACGGGCTTCGAAAACCTCAAAACGAACTTTTGCCCCACCTTACTCTACTTTGAATAGAAAACGTTAATAATACCAATAAAACAGATCTCTTAAATCATATAGTTTGCTACTTCAATGGAGTATAATTGATAAATTTACCACATTTGTTTAAAGGAAAATTGCTCTAAATTTCTCAGATATTCAAGCTGGCTAAAAAGTCGGTTCATATTTTTCCTGTATAGTCAACATCCAATACAACAACTTTACTGAACAGGACTTAGTCATATTTCAACACGTGGCCCCAAAAAGTTTAAAGTTAGTAGAATTTTTTAAATTGTTTTGTTTATTAATTTACTTCTAATTTATTGAACACAACTGGATCGTACAAATTATCTTATACCACTTAGAGTTTGACGTCAAATATTGAGATATTTTCATCAAAGCAGTCTGAATATGGGACGTTAAAAAAATCGTTGTTTGTTGGCGGTAAAAAGTAACGTTGAACCTGTTTGTAAACGGGGATATCGGGTTTGAAATCACGAAAATTCTGGAGCACCCCCCCTCCCCTAGGCTGCCCCATTAGCTATGCCAATGCACGAACCAATATTTTATCACCGAATTGTCACAATATTCTTCATTGGATGATTATCTACATTCAATTGATCAATGAACACTATCGAAAGAGGATATTGCTTAGTAGCGAATTCGTTTATTATCGGGGTTAACACCAGTTCCAACCCAGTGCGAAACCGAACTTTTTGTCAGTGTGAACCTCAACCTGAGCTAGATTTTAAAAACAAACGAGCAAACTTACGTTTGTCAGATAACAAGCAGACCCAATCTTGATACCCGATCCAGGTTGAAACTGAATAATAAACGAATTCGCTATAAGTAAAATCTAGATAGAGCTGGAATTAGGGCCTAACAGCTTTTGTAAACAATGACTTCTCTTGGTGATTTCTAGAAATTTAAGGCTCGCTCACGGAAACCAACATCCTCATCGGATAGGGAAAGACTTCCTCTATCCGATGGTTAGGTTGGTCTGAGTGGACGTGCCTTGAATTCCTAGAAATCATCGATAGAAGTAATTGTTTACAAATGCTGCTACGCCCTAATTCCTGCTCTATCTAGAAATTTAAAAACTACGCGACAAACACACACAATCAGCAGACAGCGAAAGCAAAATCAACCGTTCTCTGGCAGAGCCTACTGAGCACTCACGTAGTTGAGACCAATAGGGTTGTCCATAATTAATGCGATAAACCAATAAAAAATCGTTAGCTTCCTATTGACTGTTGATTAAACTTCGTTAGATCGAAAATGTCGGGGCCTCCCTTAGCTCAGTCGGTAAAGGCGCAACAATAAAGCAAGTCCATGCTGAAAGCGACCGGGCTCGATTTCTGGTTCGATTTCGGGTTGGAAAATTTCTCGACTTCCCTGGGCATAGAGTATGATTGTAAGTACTTGCCACACAAATCAAACTAATACAAACATGGTATAAGCTTAGAAAGCTCTGAAGTAACAACTGTGGAAGTGCTCAAAGAACACTACGTTGAGAGTCGGCGTAAAGTCCCAGTGGGACGTAATTAAGCCAAAAAGATAAAGATGCTGCGGTTGTTAGTTTGAAATGCTAATATTTTAAGGTCAGCTCGAAGATCATTTGCTGGGCGGAATATGCGTTTTCCCTCACTAAATATTTGCCTTTACACCGTTCATTCATAATTAGTTGAACCACTTGACTTACACTGATGAAAAACTCCGTCCAATTATCGCTAATTAAACGAGGAACTGTTATCACACACCGATGGGAGGGAGTTGCGACGAAGATTGTCTAATTAAATGTAACGCGCTTGTGCACCCGGTTTGCAACACATTAAGCTTTAATAAGATAGCGAGAATTGAACTGAGAATGATAGTGAAATGTGCATTATTTAAACACTTCCAGTCATTAGCGTATTGATTGGCGTGGGAATGGCTTGGCAGGTACCTATGAGATATAGGCATGAATGAAAGAAGCTTGCAAGCAGAGATTCGGATCGGCATTTCTAGTGAAACGGTTCATTTTAATGAACTGCTCCAATTGTGGGGTTGAAAATTTGAAAATTGATTGATCAGCTCTCGCAGTCACGCACTATGATTGTTCTGCAACATTGTAAATGTAGGTTAATTTCTTTCAAATTTACTATCGAAGAGCCACGACAAATTATGGTAACGTATTTTTATTAGAAAACGTAGAAGGTATATACAAAAGTTTTTTTTTTGTCATTTTCTCATAAATTCGGCAGCATTTGAAATACATAAAAACAAATTATAGGTACAACAAACGTAAAACGGCTACGCTTGGCGTGGGGGAGCAGGACGAGTGGCTTCCGGTTCGATTCGCAAGGCACGTGGAATCGAAGGAGAACTCCACTCGGCCATCCCGTCGAACGCTAAGAATATGGGAGGTATTATCGAACAAGATTTCATGCCTAGTGCGAATCCTTTGGATTGTTAGCCGCTTGCTTGATCGTGGTCATGCATGTCATGTGGGTCAAGTATGTGGTGGAAGAAATGGAAGAATTAAGCCGGAAACGGAGAGCACAGGTCACAGGTCACGAGACAAGGAAACAGGGGAAACTTATTATGGAGACAGACTCGTTTAGTACCAGTATCCTCCGTACAGTCCTCCGTAGCGATAGTATGGGTAGCCGCCACCTGTTGGAAAAGGGATGAGAAAAGGACAATGTTTTAAAGCTAACCGCTCTGCAGACATCGGTAGAGACAACTCACGACCATATCCGTATCCGTATCCGGGGTATCCACCGTAGTATCCGCCGTAGTAGTTGGGGTAGCCGTAGTATCCGTAGCCGAACGAGGAAGCTCCCTTTAGGTCCTTGTCTTCGGAGCCAGCGTCCAGATCATCGGCAGGGGCAGGACCGGCACCAGGAGCGATCGGCTGCCGCGCCGCTGGCTGCTGTGGAGCTGGGATGGCGGACACGATGGCGAACAGGGCAACGACGGCGAAGATGATGGTCTGGTGGAAGGGTGAGGTTGTTGATGATCAGTAAACTGGTATGTTATTGGATCTAAGATCTTTGTTGACGTATTTATGAATATGATATGATAGGGGGTCCCTGTCCTTTGATTCAGTGAGGGTTAGGGCGCGTACTGGTTGGTCGAGGCAGATTTCATGTATGAGTAAGTGATCAACATTGCGTTTCATATTTCATCACATGTAGTTCAAAAAAACCTGAACGAAATGGGGCGCTTGCGAAGATCACTTGAAGATACCATATGACGTAACATCGATACTAATTGTTTAAAACACAAGGTTATTCTGCCAGAAATAAGTTAGGATAACATATTGAACAATGGTAAATTGTTAGTGAACAAATGTAATGTTGCATTGAAATACTTTGAATCGTCTTAAATTTAAACGTTCCCTCATTTCACATCCGTTGAACCATTTTGAACGGCCATCCCGTTGTGGGTATATCACATCATTGCTGATAATGTATCTATCTATATCTTTCCCGGTACCATGGAGTCAACAAAGTAAAAGAAAAGCTGCAAAATTGAGCACATGCGATACGACAATGAAGTGATGCTCGTTAAGAAAATACCCGGAGACGCTGTCTAGGAACTCAAGATCAAGGATAATGGACGTCGAAATGTCGTAGAGCACATATGAAATAACATGGAGGACTAGTAGCGACCAACAGTGACGCAGAGAAGAACAACGAGTTCACAAATAGGCAAGAAAATTGGACCGAAGGGTGTAGAAACAGCGAAAGTTGGTGAGATCGTTTTAAATTTTTAATTGTCATTATTGCTCATATATATAAAAAAAACAATGCTGGATGGGAGAGTGAAATAGTAAACTCCCTGTTGTTAACATCTCGTGGAAAAAGGGCGGGCTCTTCTCCACACTCATTGAGGTATCCTTCTGTCGAACAGCTCGTTTTTTGACCAATTGTGAAGTTACCTATCGATCCACCAAACCCGTTTTTGGCCCTTCATACAGTGACATGTTGAGGACAATCAGAAGTTATTAAGCTTGATCAAATCAAACAGTGAGGAGCACCCACTGCTATCGGACTTAGTTTCCGTGCTACAATGAGTGGTCGACAATTATCTTACATTATACATTATCATACATTTATGAATATGATAGGGGATATCCCCTAGCTTACGTTGGTAAAGGTACAACTGTAATGCAAGACCATACGCAACACCTGTGCCAAATTTGAACGTATTTAGTGACGATCTGGATTTGCGGGAGAATTTTAAGGTAATATTTTTTGCACAGAAGTCGAATCGATTTGCAGTCTTCGATAAAGTTATTTTCCCAGTCGAAGTCTCAGGTTTGGTAAAAATGAAAAAATGAACTAGTTTTTAAATTTAATAGCAAATGGATGGTTTCGCTCCGTTTTCTAAAAAAAAATTCCATACAAAGTTTGAAGTTCTCCCAAAAATCCAGATCCTAACCAAATTCGTTCAAAGTTGGCACAGCTGTTGGGAATCTAAATACAGATCGAAAGAGCAGTTGGGAGCATGGGGTTGTACAATTAACCGAATTCCCGAGGAATCCGAGGATTACGGCTGACGAACTGTTGGCCTATATCAAATCATCTAAAAACATGAACGCCCCAGGTTTCGACAACATCCTGAATCTGGAACTCAAACACTCGTGTTGGAAGTCAGCTAAAGTCAAACCCATCCGGAACCCTGGGAAGGATCCGTCCTCTCCTTCAAGTTATCGACCAATTAGCCTTCTCTCAGAGTTATCAAAACTGTTCGAAAGAGCAGTCTATCACCGGCTCCTAACATGTGCCGAAAAAAACAAATTGTTACTAGAGGAACAGTTTGGTTTTCGGAAAGGTCGTTCGACCGTCCACCAGCTGACTCGAGTAACAAACATTTTCAGACGGAACAAGTCTGTTTCGATAACATCTGCCATGGCGTTGTTGGACGTTGAAAAAGCGTTCGACAATGTCTGGCATGATGGCCTGGTGTTCAAATTCCTAGTGAAGGAGTTGGTTGGAAATGCTATCTAACATGAAGCTTTAGTGTGATATTTTATTAGTTAGAGAATGATCTTAGAAGAGGGTAGGTAGATAGTTCCGTTAGAGTAACATCCTGATAAGATCCCTGTATCCACTCATCAACAGGAGGTCTACCCTGTCCCTGAAAAATAAGCTTGCTGTCTACAAACAAGTCATCCTTGCCGTAATCGAGTACGGTATGCCAATCTAGGAGAGTTGCGCCAAATGCCATCACCTCAAACTCCAAAGGATCCAGAACAAGATCCTTAGGATGATCCTAAACATTCCCCCGCGAACTAGAAATTCTGAGATCGACCTCCTGGCTGGAATTCAGACATTAGAAGAACGGAGAGTTTTTATCCTGGAAAGGTTCAGAGACACCTGTGTGAGATCAACTTATCAGATCATACGTGATCTAGCACGTTAGGTTAGGTTATACTCGTAGTTAGGTTGTTTATCACTTTTTTCAATTCAAACATAACACACGTCCCAAGCAACAATTCAAGCTGAACAGTAAGACCAGAAGCTGATTATTGATTGATTTAAGATGTAAAAAGCTGAATAACATCAGGCTAAATATATAGTTGATTAATAGTGCGTGAAGCTAATTGTATCCCCATAATTCAACCTCAATAGGTTAGCTGATCTAAAGATTGAACAAGCCTTATTTTAGCTTAATACTACTCCACAAATCAGCAATGCACTGCAAATATTGTGATAGCCTGATTTGTTAAATGTAGTCAGCTGCACTCGTTGCATTTCTGGCATTTTAGTTCTTCTATATTCACTGCCTACCTTTCTAATCCCAAGCAGCAGCAGCAGTAGAGACAAGGTAGATGAGCGTTTTAGGAATAGCTCCTGGTAATAGCTCAGTCGGTTAACAACGTCCCGGTCTCAGTCACGCGGCATCTAGTTTTTTTCGGAGTTTTTTTTCCGCCCGAGCGGTTTTTTCACCCCCCATTGGGTGCCCCAAGTGACCAGTGTGCAACAGAGGAAGTGGAATTCCATGGGCCGAGCCCCTTGGAGTTGCCATCCAGCTTTAATTCACCCCGGTAATCCATCCGGTCGTCAAGCCATTTTTTCATCATCGTGCCGACCCACCAACACCAACATCACCACCAGCAGCAGCAAACGGACCATCTAGCTGCACCGGCTGATAGGTTGTTTACAACCGGCATAAGTATTAGACAATACATTTTGCAAGTCCATTGCCTCCCTATTGTAGTTAAATTTTGCCTCGTGGCGCGTGACTCTGTCTCTCACCCCTGGTAGGGGAGTATGGGTCATAGTAAGACAACTTTTTGCAAGTAGATATAAGTTTTTTTTTTGTTTTTTTTTGTTTCGATTTTTTTTTTTTCTTTTTGATTTGTTCGTACGTCGGGCAAAAAATTTAATTACTAGTAATTAAAATTAATTAATTAGTGAAGGTTTTAATTTTTTTTTTCCTTCTTAAGTGGTTGCGCACCGCTTTTGCGCAACACTTATGGCATCTTCCGATGCCTACGTTACGCGAACCAGATACTATGAACCGTCTTCGAAAGGACCATGGGTTGTCTTTTTTCGGCCCAAAAATAAACCTTTGAAAACTCTCGACATAACGAGAGATTTGCTGCGTAAGTATCCGGGAATCTTGGTACACAAAGAAAGATTCAACAAACTGCGTGTAGAAGCACCGACTTATGATGTGGCAAATAAAATTGCTGATCACGAGCTTTTTAGTGTTGAGTATAACATCTACATCCCTTCTCGAGATGTGGAGATAGAAGGCGTGGTCTCCGACGCGAGTCTGACTGTCGAGGACTTGAAACATGCCTCGGGAACGTTTAAAATCTCGACATTCGCTACCGCGCTAGTGAAGATACTGGATGTAAGGCAACTGCATTCAGCATCTTTGCTAGACGGTAAAAAAGTTTATAAACATTCAGACTCGTTCCGGGTGACTTTCGCAGGTTCAGTTCTCCCAAACTTTGTTAAAATTGATGGTGCTTTTTTTCCGGTGCGGTTGTTTGTACAGAGGGTATATAATTGTACCAACTGCAAAAGGCTGGGACACTCGGCCAGCCATTGCGGCAACAAAACTCGTTGTGGCAAATGTGGTGAAAACCACAAAGAGGATTCTTGCCACAAAGAATCAGTAAAATGCGCTTACTGTGGCGAGAATCCTCACCCCTTGCAGGAGTGCCCGATGTACAAACAGCACTCCGATAAAGTGCAGCGTTCAATCTCTGGACGCTCCAAGCAGACATATGCTCAAATGTTGAAGGCTGCATCAGCCGTCCAAGATGCAAACCAATTTTCGGTTTTGTCAGTTGAAGAATCGGACTCTGACTCATCCGATGAAGGTGATTCTACGGTGGTACACGCACCTTCAAAAATGGACGGTTCCTCAAAAAGAAAATGCCCCTCCCCGAAAGTGCGCCGTAAGAAAACTAAAGTCACCTCCAGACGATTGCCAAATTCCCAGGGTAATGGGGATGAAAAAACAAAACCGAAGGCTCCTGTTGATCCAATCCCTGGATGCAGCAAGAATTTTCCGCCATTGCCCAACAAAGATAAAAAAAATAAAAAAGCTGCTCCTCAAACTTCTCAAAAGAAATCCAAGTCCGAACGAGGTTTGCTAGCTTTTTCGGACATTGTGGAATTCATATTAAACATGTTCAACATACAAGACCCTCTAAGAAGCTTAGTTTCTGCCTTGCTTCCAACATTAGAATCATATCTTAAGCAATTGACTGTTTCATGGCCCCTCCTTGCATCAATCATATCTTTCGATGGATAATTCGTCGAACGAGGTTGAAGATATGATCACTGTGCTACAGTGGAACTGCCGTAGTCTAGTGCCTAAACTAGACTCGTTCAAATTTTTACTTCACAATTCTGATTGTGATATATTTGCTCTCTGTGAAACATGGCTTTCTTCCGATAAAGAACTCAACTTCCACGATTTTAACATTATACGCCTGGATAGAGACGATTCTTATGGAGGAGTACTTTTAGGGATCAAAAAGTGCTACCCTTTCTACAAAATTTCCCTTCCTGCTCTATCCGGCGTCGAAATCGTTGCTTGCCAAATAAATGTGAAGAACAAAGATCTTTGCATAGCTTCAGTATACGTTCCACCAAGAACCTCCATTAGCCGTAGTCAACTCTGGAATCTAGTTTCGATTCTTCCATCCCCAGTATTAATTCTGGGTGATATGAACTCCCATGGTACTGGGTGGGGCGATCTATATGACGACAATAGAGCGGCTATTTTTTACGATTTATGTGACGATTTCAATTTGACAATTTTGAACACTGGTGAAGCGACACGTATAGCAAAACCTCCGGCTCGAGAAAGCCGACTCGACCTATCTTTGTGTTCAAGATCGCTATCATTGGATTGTCAGTGGAAGGTTATCAATGATCCCCATGGTAGCGATCATTTGCCAATCATCATTTCAATAAAGTGTGGCCCTCACTCTGCAGAACCATCTCGGGTTCCATTTGATCTTACAAGGAACATCGACTGGCAGAAATATGCAACGGCGGTGACAATCGGTGTCGAATCAATAGATGCGCTTCCACCATTGGAAGAATATCGATTCCTCGCCGATTTGATTTACAAAAGCTCACTGGAAGCACAAAAAAGAAAAGTTCCAAGTGCACCCTTTAAAAGGAGACCAGCCACACCTGGTTGGGACGAAGAATGCACAAAATTGTATGTAGAAAAATCTGATGCTTTCAAAGCTTTTCGTAGACACAAAACCTCCACTTACTTCGAGGAATATTCAAAGCTTGAGACAAAGCTGAAACAATTAATCAAAGCAAAAAAACGCGGTTATTGGCGCAATTTCGTCGAGGGACTCTCACGAGAAACCTCAATGAACACCTTGTGGAGGGTGGCTCGCAACATGCGTAACCGCTCATCTTTCAATGAGAGTGAAGAATACTCCAACCGATGGATATTCGATTTCGCTAAAAAGGTCTGTCCGGACTCAGTTCCAGCACAAAATATTCTTCGAGAAGCGTCTCCTAGTGGCGGCTCTCTGGATAGACCATTCTCAATGCTGGATTTCTCTATGGCTCTTCTTTCATCGAACAACTCCTCACCGGGAAGCGATATGATTAAATTCAATCTTCTGAAAAATCTCCCAGATATCGCTAAAAGACGCTTGCTAGATTTATTCAATTCCTTGCTAGAAAACAACATTGTACCGCCTGAATGGAGACAGGTCAAAGTAATAGCCATTAAAAAACCTGGCAAATCAGCGTCTGACCATAACTCATACCGTCCGATTGCTATGCTTTCGTGCATTAGGAAATTGATGGAGAAAATGATCCTTCGGAGACTCGATCACTGGGTCGAATCAAATAACTTGCTATCAAATACACAGTTTGGGTTCCGCAAGAGCAAAGGAACAAACGATTGTCTAGCGCTGCTTTCCACAGATATTCAACTGGCCTTTGCGCACAAGGAGCAATTGGCTTCAGTATTCTTGGACATTAAGGGGGCTTTTGATTCAGTTTCCATTGAAATTCTGTCAGACAACCTGCACAGATGTGGACTTTCTGGAATTTTAAATAATTTCTTGTACAATTTGTTGTCAGAAAAGCAAATGAACTTTTCCCTTGGACAACTGACAACTTCCAGAATTAGTTACATGGGCCTGCCCCAAGGCTCATGTCTCAGCCCTCTTCTTTATAACTTTTATGTCAAAGATATCGACAACTGTTTGGCAGAACAATGCACGCTAAGACAACTTGCAGATGACGGTGTGGTTTCCGTAAGAGGTCCACATGCCGTGGACTTGCAAGGACCATTGCAAAATTCCTTAGATAACTTGTCTTCTTGGGCTATGAATCTAGGGATCGAATTCTCACCGCAGAAAACTGAACTGGTAGTGTTTACTCGAAAGCGGTACCCAGCCCAAATGCAACTTAATCTTTTAGGCAGAAACATTACTCAATCATTGTCTTTCAAGTACCTTGGGGTCTGGTTTGATTCAAAGTGCACTTGGAATGCCCATATTACGTATTTGAAGCAAAAATGTCAGCAGAGGATCAACTTTCTCCGTTCAATTTGCGGCACATGGTGGGGTGCTCATCCGGGAGACCTCATAACGCTTTATAAAACAACTATTCTCTCTGTTCTAGAGTACGGCTCTTTCTGCTTTCTCTCGGCAAGAAAAAGTCACCTAATAAAATTGGAACGAATTCAATATCGTTGCCTGCGTATTGCTCTAGGCTGTATGCACTCAACGCATAACATGAGTCTCGAGGTTCTGGCAGGAGTAACACCCCTCCAGAACCGTTTCTGGGAGCTCTCTCTCAGAATACTAATCAAATGCGGAGTGACAAACACACTTATAATTGCTAATTTTGAAGAAATTCTTGGGCTGAACACACAATCTCGATTTATGAGAATCTACCACCACTACATATCGTCGGATATGTGTCTTCCTTGTTATACTCCAGACCGTGTTCACTTCACCAATCGCAGTTCCTCAATTGAATATGATCTGACCATGAAACAAGCAACTCATGGGATTCCCGATCAACTTCGACCTATTATTATTCCGCGTATTTTTACTGAAAAGTACCAACAAGTCAATTGCATGAAAAGATATTTTACAGACGGGTCCCGTCTCAATGGATCCACTGGCTTCGGTGTCTTCAATGAAAACTCTAGCGCCTTCCGCAAACTTCAGGAACCTTGTTCCGTTTTTGTTGCTGAGCTGGCAGCAATCAACTTCGCATTGGGGATGATTTCCAACATGCCCGCAGACCATTACTTCATCTTCTCGGATAGTCTCAGTTCCATTGAGGCTATTCGGTCGATGAAACCAAGTAGGCACTCATCTTATTTCCTTTCAAAGGTAAGGGAGCAGATGTGTGTGCTGGTCGAAAGATCATATATGATTACCTTTGTATGGGTCCCCTCACATTGCTCAATCCCAGGCAATGAGAAGGCGGACTCTCTCGCAAAGGTGGGCGCGCAGGAAGGCGAATTGTATGACAGGCAAATTTCACACGATGAATTTTACCATTTAGTGCGTCAGAGTACCTTTTCGAGTTGGCAAACCGATTGGGACACTGGAAATCTTGGACGGTGGTTACATTCAATTATTCCTAATGTTTCTTCGAGAGCGTGGTTTAAAGGCTTGGGCTTAAGTCGTGACTTCATTCGCGTGATGAGTAGACTTATGTCCAACCACTACTCGCTAGATGCTCATCTCAATAGAATAAACCTCGTGGACAGCAACATCTGTCGGTGTGGAAACGGTTACGATGACATCGAACACGCAGTTTGGCAATGTACGGATAATGACGCCGCCAGAGAGCGACTTTTGAATACCCTCGAGGCCCAAGGAAGACAACCCTATGTTCCTATCAGAGACGTGTTGGCAACCCGTGATCTCTGCTATATGCAGTCCGTTTATGTTTTTCTTCAAATGTCTAGTATAAGAATTTAATTCCTTTTGTCTTTTGTCTCTCTTTATTAGTTTTTGTTTGTCTTGTCCCCCCGTCTCGATGAGTCTCATCGTCGCCCACTGGTCACCCACCACAGCCGGTCGAACTCCGGACGAAGCTAGAACAGCACTACCGTTCATACTGGCGACAACGCTCTGATGAGACAACGAAACCCTACCCCAAGCTCCTCCCCTGATCCTATCCTTCAAAAATGTACCCTTCTAACCTCGAGTAAGCCGCGAGTAATCGGCCCAACTCCTACTAGACATAGAATTAAGTGAATCTTGTTACACACAGTGAACAATGAATTATCGGCTCCGTAAAGCTAACGCGATTGAGCCTTCCAAATAAACGAACTAGATAAAAAAAAAAAAAAGTAACTCTGAGTAACTCGCGTTGTTCAACACCAAATACACATAGCAACCGATACTGTCAAGCAATGCTTAACCGGGAAGATCTTTCGGCAATGGAAGGGCAATTGCACTTTTGTATTGCACGTGTACGAAAGTAACTATAAGCTGCCGATGACGTTCGAGTACTGCAAACATTAGCAACCGCATATTACGGATTCTGATGGACGATCTCAAGGAGGATTCATGACAGTCCCAGAGGGGATTCTGTACAATCCCTGGGAGCCTTCCAGTCAATCACAAAGGGGATTAATGACAATCTCAGTAGAGATTCCGAACAAGCCTAGGGGGGATTCTTGACAATCCCAGTGTGGCTTCCCAACAATACACAAATAGGGAATATGAACTAGCCCAGGGAGGATTTCATTCAATATTTAGGGGATTCATGGCGGTCAAGGAGGGATTCCAATCAATCAAGTCAAGCCAAAGGGGATTCTGGACGATCCCAGTATAACAAAATGAGATTTGGCTAAATATAGATTATCACTGATGTTGTAGACGATGAAAATTCAACCGGTTTCTGTTCACCCTTTTTCAACTCGTGTCTATTTATGTCTTTTTGCAGGAGTATCAGGGAAAACAACGGACGTTTCTGCAGAGAGTTGACCCTAACTTTGACTTTTTCTAGCTAAATATTATCTGAGATTATCTTATATCTCTCTTCCGTTATGAATGCTTGTAAATAAAATTTTGCTAATCACGGTGCACCGTAATTAATAATACAGTACTTGTTCGCTAACTGGGCTAAAAGCGCAGTACAGTTAGTGAATTCCACTCGCTAACTGGGCTGACTTGTCAAACGTCAAAAAACACTGAGGGGAACTTCGATGAATTGTTTGATCGACGTTAAAAAAAATAAATGTGCATTGAATTGAAGCAGTGTGAAGTTTGTTATTGTCATTTTCACAGCATTCAATTTCGCAAGTTTAGAAAGGCTTAACGCTTTCGCTAAAAACGCATTAAAGTCCTGATTTCAGCGTGAAATAAAAAAAAAAATCAAGTTAATTTATATTAACACTTAATATTCCATTCGAATGCCCCTAACTTATTTTCACAACGAAATGTCAACCTAAATGTGACGTCTATTTTTGACGTATGGCCGCTTTTTAACTGGGCTACAGCCCAGTTAACGAACGCCCAGTTAAAAAGCAGACCAGTTAGTGAACAAGTATTGTAATAATTATTAATGATGAGTTTCATCATGTCAGGCATGTAGTGCAACAAGATGAGAAACCTCTTTGAAAGATTTTGTGAGATTTAGTATACATTTTCATGAGTTCAAAATAATCTTCTGAAAACATTTGGTCAAATTCCAACTTCATTGGTCTTGAAATCACACCACAAAGTGTTTCCTACACGGGAAATTGACCAGAATTATCATTTCCCGATTCCCGGGAAACAGTTTTGAAAAAAGAAAAAAACTATGCTAAGCATATTTTTTATTAAAAGTGAACCCACAACCTACGATTTCCTTGTCGAAGTCCAAAGCAATTTGTAAGGGAACTCTGAAAATACTTCCCGTTTAAATTGGAAGACGCCTCCAGGGGAAGCCAGAAGGACTTTTGGGGAGATATGATGAAACTTCGAAGTGAAGTCGGAAGTGTCTACCGGGAGATGTCAGAGGAATTTTCGGAGTGAAATAAGAAGATGTAACCAGTTCGATTTTGTTTGCTAACCTGGTTAAAATGTCATATTTAATTATATTAAAGATAAATCGTCCAGCTCAAACCTTTGTAGGGGTAAGAGGTGGGACCATCATCACCAGAAAGAAAAATCAGGTGAAGTAGTAGTAAACCACCGTAAGGAAAGCTAGAACAAACTTCCGGAAAAAGTTGGAAAAACTTTTGGGAAAATTGATAGAAATTTCCGGAGAAAGTTTGACGAATCTTTAGGAAATCTTCCTGGCGAAGAATCTTCTAAACGAAACCAGTAGACGTTTATGAGACAATCTGTGAGAAATTCCCGTGCGAAGTTAGAAGAGACGTTCATAAAAAGTTGAAAGAAATGCAAATTTAGGCAGCCGGATGAAACTTTTAGAATAATTCAGAATAAAAAACTTCCGGGAGTAGTCTGAAGAAACTTCCATGCAAAGTCGGATGAAACCTGACAGAGAAATCATAAGATTTCTTCCCTTGGTCAAAATCTTCAAGGGGAAGTTGGAAAAAACTTCCAGAAAGTGTCGGAAAAATATTCCGGGGAAATCCTGGTGAAGTTAAAATTTTAATAAATAACTACCGTCAAACGGAGTATCTTTGAAAATGCGGGTAACTTTGATAGTATGATATAAAGATTACATTTACTCGCTGTGCTTTTTCCAAATTAGAAACATTGGTTTCATATTGTAGCTTAGGGTATTTCCGTTGATATCGTATGTAGTTTTTATATAGAATGTGTTACATATGTTAAAAACATATTAAAAAACAATTTTCGTGTTTTTCACCTTTTTAAAAAGCACTCAAACCATCAATTATAAAATGTTTTTCCGATACAGCCATCACAAATTCAATGTTGTATTCTTATTGCTTATGAAGTTTTCTGATTATATACTCATTCAAAGTTTCAAATGGGGGAGAGGTAGCTCATCGATTCTTCCGGTTCGCCTCCTAGCATCGTGCTATAAGGTACCAGGCGATAACCAGGGTAGTTGATCGATAGCTCGATGACGTCATTTCGTTGGCGTCTGCTATGGGAAATTCTCATAGCAGGCGTTGACGATGGGACGTTGTCGAGTTGTTGAATAGCAACTATCGTGCTAACTCACCGATTACCTGTTTATCTGCCAAATTTGGAAAGACGTCTGCATTGAATTGTCTCATATAATAATATTCCGCCCACTATATCACAATAAATTGCGAGTAGCTGAGTGGAATGGAGATAAGTTAAGGATTGGGTACAGGACCAAGTCTCCCCTGGGTGGTGCCAAAAGATGAGCGCAATAGAATCATCAAGTTGCCATAAGGCACGGAATGAGACTATTGCATGGCTGGGTAGTCAAAGTCTTCCATTCGTTAGTCATTTCAGGTGGATTAGAACAGGTTTAGGTGGGCGTTGGCCAGATTTGGATTTTTCAGATGTAATCCTGGATAGGACCCTGTCATTGAACGTCGCGTGAAAGTGGAACTTAATGAAGGCCTAAGTACTTTTTCGTAGTTTTTAGTTTTCGGATTTGAATGATCGTCGGTTACAGTGGCCTGCTTACTGAGCAGAAAAACGTGGTCCCAGGTCCTTACATATCAAAGAGATTTATGGTAAAATCGCTTGTGTATCGTGTATTTTGCGAAACTCGTTGTTGTCGTTGGTTCCGGGTTTGAATGGATACACAAATTTGAGCAACGGTATTATGTGATATGATGGGCTCGGTGGCCTTAGAGCAACCGTTTTTGCTTACTGAGCAGAACATCATGAGTCTAATCTCAGGCCCATCCACATTCAAGATTCGTCAATCGTTTTATTTGTTAATATGACTACATGGTAATAACAGCAACTCGGTGATTAAAAAGGTGCTCGTCTGCCTAGTGGCAAACGTTTTTGCTTACTGAGCAGAAGACCGTGGGTTTAGTCCCAAGCTCCTTCGCGTTATATGATCGTTAGGACATCAATTCAGCTTATCGTTTACCAAAACGATGCTGCAAACCCAACCCTCTTATCCAACATCCCAGTGATTCCTCGTGGAAGTGCAGAGGTGTTCTCGGCTTCCATCAAAGCGAGTGTCATGTCAACACAATCCTTCCCATTCCTTTCTTGACCTGTGTTCGGGCGCGGCCGGCGCTGGTATTGCCTAATTTAAGATCACCAGTTTTTACACATTGAGGATGATTGCTAGTCCCAAGCATCGTCTATTGGTTCTCTGTGTAATTACAGCTGATCTGGCAGTAACAGAGTAGCAACCGTGGGCGGTCAATCAAGCTCAAGCTCAAGCAATATACTTATTCAAAGTTTCAAATTTAAAGAACTAAATTGTTTAAGCTTCATTAATTTTTTTCTCATTCATCGATCATTATCAAAGTAACCCCAAATCAAAATACTGAAGTTCGGTCACAAAACTAAAAAATAGTGCAAATGCTTTAATTTTCGTTCACCATATTACTAACGAATTGACGCTTGGATCCTCAGTCCTTGTTTAAAAAATATAAAATTTGAAAAACATTAACTGCTGTTTACAATATTTACAATATCAAGACCAAAAATTGAAATGGCCTCAACTCCATTTTGTAAACAAACCTTGTAAGGCCATTTTCTCGCGAACCGAAGTCCGCCAAGGCAAACCAACAGAATGAGCAGGTAGGGGAAATTCTCCTCTACCCGATTCTGGTTTAGGTTTGCGAATGTAGGTTTCGGTTCGCAAGAAAATGGCCTCACAAGGTTTGTTTACAAAATGGAGTATACTTTAAAAAATTATCAATGTTACCCCGTTTTACGGTACTCTAAATTGTAACTGGTCACTGGATAAACATATTTCCCGATTCCTGTCAATTCCCGGGAAGAGTCTTCAGCTGTTTTCAGATTCCCGGGTAGCTAGAAATGGCTGGGAAATGGAAACACCAACACCACTACATCACCAAAAACTTTAAAGACACTACACTTTTGGCATCGATCCCTAGGAAGCAAAAGAGGCCTAAGAATCCCGTGGTCTGGACAAGAGCCATCTAATTTGGATCTTTTAAGGGGTTTCCTTGTGGAGTCCATTTTTCCATCACACCTCGCAATTTCAAGAGCACACAACTCAAGATCTACGAGGTTTTTACATCTGCAAATTTCAGACATTGCTTGCTTCTCCGCAGCAAACAGCAAGTAGTAGTTTTAACTACGTGCATTCAGAGAAACCTTAATATTTTTACATGTGAAATTGCGAACTGTAACACGAAAAAGGACGCTACAGGGAATCACCTTAATGAACGAAAACTTAATCTTGAAATCAAAACATTCTGTCGATTGTTTGAACATCATTTGAGGAAAAACATTGGACTACTTTGTTTATTTTTGAGTAAATATGAGTAACTCAAATTTATGCGCAGTTGCCTTGCCTCTTGATTTAAATGGTTAAAAACAATACATTTTGCAATACTATTTTTACCGTAGTTAGTGAATAATTACGTTGAAAATTCAGTACAAACGGTAAAATCACAATTTTACTTTGAATTTCATGCTACAATATAGAAAAAAAAATTACATAGGACGTTTTGACTAGTTGTACATCGGCAATGTTACATTGGCCGATTTTTCTCAATGACATAATCAATGAGTGTTACATTGGACGTTTTGTTCTAAATGATACTAGATTCCCTTTCTCAGATTTCAGAACAGAGTACCTTCCTATGATTAGCCCCGGTCCCTTTCAAATTGTATCATTATTTACGTACGGTCCTTATATTTGAAATGACGTTTCACATTTATCTAGCGATGGCCGATTTTCATTCGAATAATCGATTAACGAACCGAAAAATAAAATATTTGTAATCGGTTATCATGCCGATATAAGCATTAACTTCTGCAGAGGATCATCACCGATCGTTTCAAACATGTGCTGCACTCTCATTGGTGGAAAAATGACAGCACAGCGAACACAAAATAATCGATTAGTTGTTAATCGAGTAATTAAAAAATGGGATATCTCTGTTTATGGTGTGATTGTTTTGATAAAAAAAAGTGCGCAAAATTTCATCTCTACCGAGGGGACAGCAAAACCACAAAATTACCTTGCATAGGGGGTATGCATTGGATGAAAGGGACCGTGAAAAACGACACTTCTGACAGTTTCATCTTAGTATTCTTCTTTGATGTTAGGCAGTCCAAATGTCTGCAGTAACAATCACGTACATGCTAACTTGAAAGTACTCATTAATGAGTAAAAAAAAGACCCATTTTGAAGAAAAGTGGCTTAACTCATTAAAGATTAAACAATTTTACCCATTAATGAGTATCTGTTACCCATTAATGATTAACAATTACTCATTAATGGGTAACAGATACTCATTAATGGGTAAAAAATTTACTCATTTAATGAGTTAAGCCACTTTTCTTCAAAATGGGTCTTTTTCAACTATTAATGGGTACTTTCAAGTTAGCGTGTATCCATCTCTTCGAACTGTACATTTGACAATTTTTGACTTATGATTATCTTATCTGTTTTTGTGTCACATACAATGATACAAGAGTAATAGCATAGAGGTAACTCCAAGACTAGTAGGTCCCGAAGAAAAGTGCTCAAGTTTTTGGCTCAGCTCTGGTACTATCTTCGGTCCCCAGCTAATCGATGCACCCCTCGAAACATAGGAAAATCCATGAACCCCTCATTTTATCTGTCAAACTTTGATAGAAAATCAAAACAAACATAGTGTAGTACTAGAATTTCGACTAGAATGGGGTACGTTAATCGATTTGCTTGGGACCAATAGGCTACACGGATAGAAATCTCCTTATACCTTTTGGAAAATTTCCATTGCTGATTATTCATAAATTGTATAAGTCAACTAATAAGCAGACGCCTTGCAAAAAGTTAATAAAGATCATGTGTCAAATGGAATGTATAAGCGGTCACACATACCTTTTATACATTCTAATAGGACATATGTGGTTTGTCTTATGGAATGTACAAGGCTGATGCTTTGGCAAAAATGTATAAGTGAAACATGAATTAAATAATTGATTTTCGTTTCGTGTAGTCAAGTAGTGAGCCAATTTAAAATCGATAGTTTCGTATTGATTGTTGGTAATAGTTTGTATCGATTAACTCGATTTGTTTACATATGTTACTTAGAACCTTTTGAAAAGTTACGCGAGAATTGCTTTGGAACTGGTTCGTTTTCTGAGCACAACGATATTTTTTTCGATGCCATAGACTTTCATCTCGATATTTAAATCAAGATTTGAAGCAGAATACTCACTTAACATTTGAAAAGGCCCTATCAACTTTTGTAAGCGAGAATTATTATATTAACTTCACTGTTGACACTAAACTAACAAATTGACAGCTTGCTCCCATACAAAGTCCTACTAACAATCAATACGAAACTAACGATTTTAAATTGGCTCACTACTTGACTAGCCTATTGGTCCCAAGCAAACGATTAATGTATCCCATTCTAGTCGAAATTCTAGTACTACACAATGTTTGTTTCAAAATTTAATCAGTTTTGGTACACTTGAAGTATTTTAAATAAGTGTGATTATATTAGCACCCCTCGGTGGAACCTCAGGTGGAACATTGTATGGGAGCTGCCAATTGGGTTATTTAAGGGTATTGAGGTAAATACATATTCGTTATCTGCATTAAAAATGAAACCGAAATCCAAAATTTCATCAATTTTGCTACACTGGAACTTTTTTAAATAAGTACGATTACGTTAGCAAAAATCGCCATATTAGCGCCTCTTGGTGGTACTTTGTGTGGGAGCGAGCTGTCAACTAATAGATTTAGTGTCAATGATCAAAAATTTAAATCTTGATTTAAAAATCTAGATGAATGTCTACGGGATCGATACAAATATCGTTGTGCTCAGAAAATGAAGCTCCATCAGATGATGATAAAAATCGGTATATTTTTCAAAGTTAAACAACCCAATTTGTTAGCTATTATTCTGCTTTGAAACTTGTTTTAAAAATCGAGATGAAATTAAATGGGATCGAAAAAAAAAATTAATGCGCAGAAAACGAAGCTCTATCAAATGATTTATAAATATTGATTTTTTTTCAATATTAAAGAGAACTCAATTGGGTTCTTGAAAATTTCCCTAAAATTCTCTTCAGAATCTCCTTTCTTAGAAATTCCTATGGGATTCTTTCTTAGAACTGCACGCAGGAATCGATTCCCTGGAATTTTATTCAGAGCTCTTTTGAAACTTTCCTCAAAATTTTCTTACTTTTTCATATGCCTTCAGAACTTCTTTTCACTTCTTGCTAGAATTCCATTGGAATTCTCATTAAAATTCCTTTGATTTTTCATCAGCATTTCCGTGGAACTCTTTAAACAATTTTCCAGGCAATTTGCTTTGAATTCAATTTAGAATTTCTTCACCATTCTCCTTATTGGAAATCCACTACCTATGTCATTGTTTAACTAGTTGGTTTTCACAGTTTGTTTATTTCGCTTTAACTTCAATCAAACCATCTGAAAATTGCACAGCTTTTATTTACAACTGGGAATGACTTTATTTACAGAGTATTCAGCATTTTTTGTCGCCTAGCAAACGCTTAATGGTTGGAACCATTTCCTAGCATTTGTTTAATATAGGGGAAATGTATGTAATGTCGGCCTAAGTGTCCCTAATTTGGGCCCATACATAAATTCAGCAATCGACTAAATTTCAATAGTAACCAAAAATATCCATTAGTACCGTCCCAATGAGGCGTTCATCTAGATACAATTGATAAATAGCAGATTTTTAACGATGGGCCCAATAATAGATCCATAGGCCAACATTAAAGCCATTTCCCCTATTAAATGATTTTTTAGAACACCTTGTGGATTGTAATTTAACAAGTTCTAGAAATTTTGAGCTTACGCAACCGTTTTCTTATTTCAATTCATGTTTTACTGTTGCTTGTTGGACTACCCCAAAAGTGTGATAAAAGTGCATATTTCCTTCAAAATGTCTTGTCATCGGCACACTCATTTCTTGCTTCATAAGGAATAAGTGCGCTGGCAAACACCCAGACAACAAGACAGATACTCGCACTTTTTTTAGAAGTACAATCGCAGTTTGCAGTTTGATAGGAATGCGCAATATGATACTCATTATCCTAATAAATGCGATAGATATCTGTGATTCGAAAAATTCTGCATGGACAGATAAATTCTTCGATTCACTAGCGGGAACCGTAAACCAAATTTAGCTCCACCGTTCAAAACTAGAGACTGCAACGCTCTGGTAAGCGACGAACACCTTATCCACCTATTGCACTATTTCTTCCACTTGGTAAACTTTGCTATCACCTATATTGTTTTTCCCAAATTTGTTTTCCCCGTAACACTCACAGCTTTGAACGATGCCATTTTTGCGATGCTATTGGTAGGTTGTTGACTGGATTTGTTGCACTTATCACAGCGAAGGGCTAGAGCGACTTGTGGAAGTCTAAAGTTTGTTTTGGCGCTTGAGAACTGACTGCCGATAAGCGGTTTTCCGACCGTTTATATAGCTGAAAGCGGGAACCCACCGGGTACCCCTTAACCATCACTACACCACCACTAATGTACAATTACTATAGTAAATTTGCTAGTAGTAATCATAGTTCTAACGCTCGTTCTCTCCCCCCTTTGCAACCATCTTTCCGAAGAGCGCGCGCGCGGTCAAGACTATCAATGATAATGGTGTGGATCAAAACGGACGGTCGGCGGGGCAGGGTGAGAGGAAACGATAGTGAACGCGATGATTTGATTAGACGATTACCGCGCGCGGCCCGGCTCAGCCGGCCCTTCTTCTTGGAAGTCAACTTGGACCATCTTGGAGACGCGCGTCCGTCAGTCAGCCCGCAGCATATGGTAAGCGCATGTCGCAGTCGCAATGTTGTGGTTAGTGGCACATTGCTCAATGCCATTTCGCTTGTTTCGGCTACCGGCTGACTGCTGGTCGGTCGCCATCTATTGTTCCAGGTGTGAGTGTGCGTGGGTGGAAATTGGCACGCATGCAGGTTTTAAGCCTACTAAATTTTAGAAATGAAGATGCGGTTTTACCCTTCTTGTTTTTTCTAACTATCCAACGGTTTCAACTGAAACGTTGAACTGCACAGTAGGCATAGGTGAGCTTTTGTTTGTCGAGCCGGGCGTTTCCCGCCGCCTGAGAAAGAATGAGTGGAAAATCGATGTCTGCTTTGAAGTAGAGATGCGAAAGAGAAGACGCGTGAGGCGAGAGTCGGCCTACCTACAACAACAAAATAACACGATGAAAAATTGTGTACACGGTCGATTACTAATAACAGCGTTCAGTGGGAAACGTGGAACGTGCTGGAAGCGCAGTTGTTTACATATGAGAGCATTTATGTGGAGAACTTTATGGAAACTATGTTGCTAGGTAGGCGTTATTTTAAACTACGAGTTTGTGTAATCTAATGGGTCAAGTTTGTGCTGTGCACTAGATTCTGATTGCTGGTCAAGTCACTTTATTCCATCATCCATGTAATTACCACTGGAAAGTGGAACCCTTCGTTACATAAGACCGTGTCAGGGATCAGAAATTGCTTGACAACGGGGATCGATTCCACCGGGTTTGATCTATTTTTAAAACAATTCCGATATGTGCATACATTAACGTTGAAGAATAAGTAATGAGCGCAGCTTTGCTGCCAGCTGGGCTTAAACCGATCGATTAAGTGGGGTGATGCGGATCTAACGGTGTGGATGGGTTCGGTGGTATCGATTGTGTTGTGATCTTTTCCCGGCCTTCGAATACTTATTTGTTATCTACTCGATCGATTTCAATTTAAGCGCGGAGGTAGGTCCGGACTAATTGAATTAAAGCAGGATGCTGTCAACGGGATGTCTCTATACAGATGTGGTCATAAGTCACCGAAGGCGATGAGTTGTTGGCTGATGGGTGCTGGAGGTGTGCGCGATGATGTATTGCAGCCGGAGTTTGATATGGAACATTTGTGTAGACTTTATTCAATTATAGATTCAGTAATATGAACGTAATTAATTTCCTCCTGGAGGAGACAAATGTTCTGTGACTTGATGAAATATGAAATTTACGTGATTTAGAACAGTGTTTATAAACAAATTAATTTTCACGAGGAGTGTCTACTCAGCGAGGTCGTGGGTTCAATCAAAGGCCGTTCTCTTGAAACATTTGTATCTTTGATAAATTGTCAATAACGTTTATACCACCGACAAACCGACATGAATGACCATACAAATTACACTGAAATTTATGACCAAAACACAAAATTGACATCTGCTGCCTTGTTCGTGGAAAATATTTATCCTAGCAACGAACACGCGTACAAAACTTATGAGTTGATTCGTGTCTAATCTATTCCGGACAAATTATTATCTGTTTCTTTGGTAACAAAACACGTCGAAACCGACGCAGAAATCGTCACCGTAGGAATTTGTACGGCGATGATTTTTGCGGCGTTTTCGGCGTGTTTTGTTACCAAAGAAACAGATAATATTTTCATCTAGATAAAATAATTCGATGGTTTTGACGTTTTGACAGATAATATCGCTGCACATTTGAATCGGCCGTTATGGATTTTCGATTAAAAGTCAACTTTAAGTTTAATGTCGGTTTGTCGGTGTTTATACCATACATACTAGACTGGTGCAAAATTTGAAATCTTCACTCCACAGTGCTCAAACGATTGCAAATCGGGTCCTGATTTGCCTTCCAGAATTTTAACTCATTTAATAACAAACTGACATGGCACAAACCATTTTAAGTTTATATGGAAATTACTATAGAAAAACCAATTTTTTCTTCATTTCCATCTAAAAGTTCACCATCGCTCTGATTTAGAATATGATAACTGTGCTTGTAGAGAAATTTTCTCAGCTTCAACTTTGTTCTAAGAAGGAAGGAATAAAGTTATTAATTCTTCAAGTCGCTGGGGTCTTATGATTATCACTCCGGTGGCACAAAAGTCATCCAAGCCGTTCAACTATGGTAACGTTGTGGTATTGATAAATTTTTTTAAAGTGTTTAGTGTTTTCAATTGTGTTTTTTATTTGGATTTCTGTCGCTCTATGAAATTATAAGAAAGAAGTGCATGAAAGTGAGTTCACGGTGGCTTCAAGAATCAATGACCGTCCTATCGGTTGGTCATACTCGGATGGGTGAAACTCATTGCTAAGCCATGATCATGGTAACGTATGATCGAAGCTTAAAATCATTCCAACAGCACCGCTATCACTTACGGCAGCTTCAAGAACCAATGGTCGTGCCAGAGGATTAATGAATATGCTCAATCAACTGCTTAGCAGGCAACAATGGTGTTTCTGGCGCGTAGAATAGAGCACAAAAATCATGGCTAATATGTCACACTGCAGAATACAGTGTTGCCCATAAAATAACCCATAAGATTATCAATATCTTAAATTATTAATAACTATTTAATTTGATGTTTGGCTGAAGAAAAATCTTCTGCAAAGTTGTAGCTGAGAAAGCTTCCCATAAGAATAGATATAGAACTTTTAAACAGTGCAATATGAAAAAAAAGGATAAAATATAATGAACAAAAGGTTTGGTTTTCCCATAGTAATTTGTAATTTTAGTATTTTCAAATGGTTTGTGCCAAGTCAGTTTCTTACCAAATGAGTTCAAATTTTGGGAGGCTTATCAGAACTCGATTTGGAGCCGTTTGAGCACAGTGGAGAGAAAATTTCAAGTCCCTCTCACTTAATTAAGTTTCCAACTAACAATCAGAGTTGCGACCTATCACAATCGCAATCGTCAAACAGCTGATGGTAGTAACGCTTGGTACATTGTGTAACCCTCGTCAAGGGTGACAATTATTAACCACCCTTTTAACGTGTTTGCCATGAGCGTGTGTGTTGTCTGTCATGATTTGTTTTTATTTTGGTCGCACGCTCATGAAACATACTCACCGCTGTTGTTTTAATATATATTTTTAATCGTAGTTTTTGGCTTTAATTTTATTCAAATAGTTATGTTAGGTATTCTAGAATGAAGGGGGAAAAATTATCGTTTTGAATTGTTTCGCGTTTGTAATGAAGTTAGGTCCCGTTTCTCCTCCCGCTGTAAAATAAGGCAAAAGCATAAATCAGCATAAAAGTCGAGCGTGCCGTCCTCGCTGTGGTGGCTTAGCCAATAGATCCAGTCTCGCCACCACAGCTAACAGACAAGGAAGGACGAAGAAGGTCGAACCGAAGGAGCGTTCACCTGGGCATAAACACTGCGGTGTATGCCGGGATTGTCTACGGCGAGCAGTGTTGGAAACGTTCGCGATATTTCACGAAGTTCTCCAAGGGAAAAGTTCGCGAGTCATATTGATTTTTTGCGAACTTTTCCATCACTGACGGCGAGTAGGCAATCCGGTGATTCGTCACCATCGTCGACGGGGGTTCCGAAAAAGGAGCCTCGCTCATCCCCCAGCTAAACGCTAAGGACCGCTGCTAGGCAACCAAATAGTGAAGAAGGAGACGCTCGGCACATACCATGTCTGGAGCCGACGTGAACCACCGCCACTGCCGCCGTCGTCGAAGGGCCCCACCATGTGACACCGAGGACAGCGAGGAGGAAGCGAAGGTCAGGATTTAGTTAATAGACGTCTTAAATTTACTTTCTTTCTTTCTCTTTTCTATTACTTTCACCCAAATCCGAACGTCTTTGGGGGGAGTACCCTGCTCGTAGCCACCCCGCCGGGGTAAATCGGGCCAGCTATAGGCTGGCAGGTAAGCCGCAACTTACAATTCATATTAATGTACTTGTAGAAGCACTCTCCATGCCCATCGATCAAGATGACGAAAGAAGTAAAAAGCAACTGATCTTGCTAGTTTCAAACAACTTAATTACTCGGTGTAGCTTCAGGATGCTTGATAATTTCAAATTTTTTATTTAGATATGCAAACTTGCGTCTTTTAATGGATGTTACACCCAAAATCTTCAAAAACTGTACCCCCCGATTTTCAATGTTGTTTGTTAAGAAAAAACTACATTTTAGGCTACTTCCAAGAAACAAGATGAGTGAAATAAATATGTATAGAAAGGTCAACGATACCGATAGAAGTGAACGACCGAAATTTGAGTTTAGTTCACTCATAATCGCCAAAAGTGCAGGAACGCAGCGATGAGTAAATTTGCCACATGGTTTCCAAAATCAAGGAATGTTGACGAAAACTTTGATCAGTCTAGGAGTAGTACCAAAAGGCTGAGTGAATCTAATCGTTACTTTTCTTATATTCGGGAAGTTTTTCCTGGGCAAACCTCGAAAAACATGAGGCAAATTTACTTATCGCTGAGTTCCTGCCTTTATGTGATTTATGAATTCACTAAACTCAAATTTGGGTCGTTCTAATTTGCCGTGCACCAGGCATGGACAACCATTTCATACCTTGATTTACATTCATTTACCTATAACTTTTTTCATCAACAGAATTTATAGGTTTTGATATTAGCTGTTTATAGCTGAAATCTGTATAGCGACGACTTTTTAAACATTGTGTAGCAATTCAATAGCTACACAGCTCGAAAAAGTAATGTAAATTTCTGTTCAGTATGATGCACATAAATGGAGTGTCACATATCATATAAGTTTACATTATATATCATGTAAAGTTCTGAGACATTTCATGCAATATAGCAAATATTGTATACAAAGCCCATTGTTGTAAACAACATTGTTTACAAGTTGCTCGGTTGCGTGAAATGAAATACAAGTTTACGTGAATGAATGTTTACATCACTATTAAAATTCAGAATTGTTATCTGTGTATTTATGCAAAAAGTTGCAAAATTCGATTTTTTCAACATTAGTTGTTATTATCCTACGACTACGACACGTGTTGAAAAAATCATCTTTTTGCAACTTGTTGTATAAATAGCTATTGCAGTGCTACAATCATTTTTAAAATGTCTTTATGGCAGCTATCCATACAAATAAAATGGAAAGGCAAAAGTGTTAAATGAGGAGAGATGATTGATTTGTATAGCTGTATTTTGGAGTGTTAAATATATTTGTATTGATTTCATTTTAAATTTGGAACTACTGCTTCTGCTTAAAACGTAAAAAATATATAGATAAAACAGACTCCCATGTGTGTATGTTAGACTTGCGAATCATTCGATTTTTTTTTCGAGTTTCTTGCTACACACTCACTTTAAACCGAGACCGCCGGGTAACGTAGAAGATGCGCGGAAGACTTATAGGATCTCCAGATCACAGTGTCGAATTTCAGGGATTATTTTCCTCAGTTTCATCTCGATCCGATCGATTTCGCCACCCATCAAATCGACAATGTTCTCACCGTGCTTCAGTAGGAACTCCTCCAATTCGTCGATCGGCTGGAACGTTTTGACTTCTTCCAGTAGCATGTTCAGGTCAGTGCTTGTCCAGATAGACCCGCGTCAGCTCACGTCCATCAAAATCCATTTCAGCCTTAAATCGCACCAGCAAGTTTCCCATATCGATTCTTTTGACATCGTGAATGGCTCTGATCATAATATCGCTTTCCAGTTCAGCATTTATCCTGTGAAGATTCTCCTGCCGAATGGATCGTCCCACTAGAGCAGCAACGTTGGTGTAGATGATGAAGGATGCCAATCCGCCGAGCATGCAAACGACTAGCAACGAGTCCATGACGCTCGGAATCGGTGACCCGGTGTAGGTGAACAGGCCCTTGCAGGTGACGCAAGGATCCTGCCCACAGACAACATAATCTTTAAAGCTAATTCCCAGTGCTTTTGCTCCGGTCCTCCTAGAATTACATAGCACCGATAGCTTCCGCAGTGCAAGAATCTGATTCCCCCGATGCTGGCAGAGCGCCAAATACGATAAGAGATTCTGACGGGTTCCGATCACCTTGGCCGCATCCACCACGCAGAAGATCATCTCAGTGATAACTTTCAAGCTGCCGACCTAGCGAAACTGTTCGATCTGAATCGCCTCCGGTTGTGCAAACATACGACCGGAACACAAGGGTTTATTTATATTCTTCCGCGGGAAATTTTGTATCGCAGAAAGCGGTTACTCCATGTTTCAACTCGGAAATCGATAATATTTCGACGAATTCTATTAATATTATATTGATTATATTGATTACTCCTGCAGTTTCAGAAAGGTAAAGGAGCTTTAAAATGGCATACAATCAACTCTCCATACATCGATGTTCTATATCGCGATATGTGAACGCTTTTTTCTATATATCGATGGCTTTTCTTGTTCTATACCCAGGCATGGAAAATCATTTACACTCATTTCGTGCATTCATTTACATTCATTTGCCTCTAACTTTTTTCATGAACAGAATTCTGTAAAATGATGTATGAAGCGTTTGTAGGTTTAAAAATCAACTTTTGAATCTTTCAAATCTGTATCTCTTATGGAAGATGAACCAGAGCGAAGAGAACCTACAATTTTTTTTCAGTAAATACAAGTTTAGTCCACGCTAGTTCGTCAAGCATAAGAGCTACAGGTTTGAGTTATTGACAAAAGTTGCAGTTAATTTCAAAAATTAGAAAAGCTATATGCATAATTGTGCGTAATTATGTTGATGAAAAAAGTTAGAGGCAAATGAATGCACGAAATGATTGTAAATGATTTTTCATGTCTGTCTATACCGCGATCTCTCCATATCTGGATGGTCCCTTCAATATCGAGATATGGAGAGTTGACTGTATATTAATCATATAAACACAAGTTTTTATTGTATCATTAATTCACATTATTTGCACTACTTTTAATTTGCATTCCTGAAATGGTCAACTTTGGAGGTTAATTACATTATGATACTATTTTACAGTTTAAATTTTATTCCATGGATCATGAAAATATGTCTACAAAAACACAATCATAAACATATTAAAATCGAACATTGCATTTTGGCAATTTTGGCCACCCCCCTATGGAGCCCTTCTTAATGTGCAGCGGTTCGATCTACGCATCTCACAAATTGCGTACGTACATATATTAACACGCTTCCCCGTTTTGTCGGATTCTACGCTAAGAATTCTGTTTTTCTTCGAATGCATCGCAAATGTGGGTTAATTATGGGAATGGGAATTGAGAACATTCTAACCTATAGGTACATTCCACCCTCGACGGCGTTATTCTAGTCGCACAACAATGCACTGCTGACTTTTGTTCTCTGCCTGAAAGGGAAGGTGAAGACGGAGGAAAGGTAAAACCACTATCAAGCACTTAAGCAGCTGAATAATAGTTAGCGGGGGAAATTATAAATCAAATTGTTTCCCCATGTTCTAAATTGGCCGCCGCAGCTACAAAGCACAAGAATGTAAATTGCACGACCACAGCGACCCTCTTTGTGGGCGATACACCGATGCATCTAGTCATATGTTCCAGAAGTTTTCTGATCCCGGCGATCGATGATTGTCACTTCAATCCCGGGTCAGGCCAGGTGTGCGCGAGTACTAGTAATAGGATCTGACTTGATTCGATAGCGTTAGAAGAATGTAAATTGTACGATCAATGAAAATTTTGATAACATGCGCGATAAAATCATCAAGTAAAATAAGATTTTCACTATGAATGTTCATTAAACTGTCTAACTTTCTCGAGACATCATTTGAGGGGACATTAAAAATTGATAAAATCGTTTTTTTTTCGTGGAATTGATCAAAAATTTAAAAAAAATCTCATTCTCAGTAGGCTGTGAAATTATGACATCTTAGGAAGAGTTGCCAAACAACTTTGCCCAAGATTTTTGTTGTTGCTTGTTAATGGCTAGCCAGATGGGCTAGTTTAAAGGGATTCCCCTAACCTCTGGTCTAGCCACGGAGATCGTCTGGAGTGGGCTACACTCGCCTCTTTTGTTGGCTAGCTCGAGCTTGAAACCCTGGAGCTTCAAGGTCGGCTCCTGGCTTGTCGACACTGATCCGAAGTACAAAACACCTTTTTATCACTTTTAACTCGTTTATTGTCTCACTCACTTACTACTTACGGTTTCGGTATCTGTAGTGTGTGTGTGTGTGTGTGTGTGTGTGTGTGTGTGTAGTGCTGGCCAGTGATGACGGGATTCTGAAGCGGGTGGGGTTTTTCGGCGGGTTTTGCTCACGGTGGATGCCAGTACTCGACGGTTGTCACCGTGTGGCACGACGGATGTTGCACTGGGACTCGATCGGGTGATCGACGGGGGTTTCCCAGTGGTCTTCGGTATATAACCGATGGACGCTTGCTACACGGGTGTTGGCGTGTTAACGGACACCCTCGTGATTTAGCCCGTAATTAATAGGTCCTAACTCTGTATTCGGTGGTATTAGCTGGTATTTGTTGGCGACTCTATATGTTTCACTTCTCTTCAAAACTTTTAAGATACTTAACTTGGCAGATCGATCTATCTCGCGCAATGGCTGAAGTGAAAGAGCCCCTTCTCTTCAGTTTGACCCAGTAGCTTCCCTCTTGACCTAAGCCCATTTCCACCTCCCTCCCACTTTTCCACCACCCCTTGTCCATTTCCTTCTCCTGTTTCCAACGCCCACCTTCATCCTTACTCCTTCCCGTTATGTGTTCTGTGTTATGTGTTGTTGGTGTTGCTGGGTTACAATATTTAATTGGAACGCTGGTTTGGGAGTGACCTTTCGTTTGCCTTACATATTTAATTATATTTACATTCAAAACAAGACAATATTGCATACAAGAAACTGACATACAGATTGAATTCACAATGAACACACATATACCCTATTCCTCGCTCTCGCTATCTCCTGATTTTTCTCGCTCGAAGCGAACCAATAGGGTACAGGAACCAAAACGGTAACATCAAATATATCATATTAACAATATGATCCATTCATGCCTTTTCCAAATGTTGCAATGGCGACCCGCAAAATATTGCTTCACGCACCATCTAGCGTTGAAAAAGGTCAGCAACAATCATTCAGTTACAATCTAGGGGTGCGAATATAGCACTTATTACAAAAGTAAGAGTCGAATTATTTTCATTAATTACATTGTGTATATTACTTTAAAATTTGTCTGACATGTCACTGTTGTCATCAAATAATATAAAATGCTGAAATACATTCATTTGAAATATTAAACAAATTTTCATTTGGTTTACCCCTCGTGACGATAAACAAATACATTGGTAGCCTTTTTGGCCACAGAGGTGCTTTCATCGCTAAAAATTCGGTTCGCCAGCTAAGCGAAAGAGTGGATCATATTGTTAATATAATATATTTGGTAACATGCTAGAATGCAAGGGGCAAGACAGCTTTTGATCATGAATAAAATTGGAGTTAATGTTGAGTAACTCTGAGCCGCTCTGAGTAACTCACGTTGATCAACATCAACTACACATAGCCACCTGATTTTTGCGTTGCAATATGTCATCATCGGTGGGCTGAAACCGATTGACATATTTTACTGCAATAATTTCGTACGCAACTGAAAGCTGGTGCTGAAGTTCTTGCAGATGAGATACTGGACTTGCTGAATTGTGATGCTGGACTTGCTGAATTGTATAATTCTTTCCGGTGTTACAGAATGCACGGATTGTAACGATGATTCAAGACGACCACCAGGCTTGAGTTAACGGATACCAGCACCGATCGGATGGATATATTTGCAGAAAAAATTCTAGCTGTTATGAGATTGCGGCTTGTGGCGCCGTTTGTTTCTCCTTCTCCCAGTATTTAGCATGTTGCTGAATTTCCATGAGTAGCATGATGGCATCGACCAACAAGGCTGTCCAGCTGTTGAAAATGAAATTGCCTGAAACTATTGTTCAAGCAGGCAGGGAAAGTTTAACACTGAGCTCTCCTGGAATTCTCCAGAATTCCTTTTGGAATTCAATGAGTTTAAGCTCAAGAACGGATAGTGTCCTTGCCAACATCGTCGGCTCATAGACTACTATTCATCGCATAATTTTTCATTTGGTTTCCTCCCGTTGACAACTTTGAGAATTAGCATCCGTTTTGATTAGGGTTACCATATCAAAAACTTGAAAAGGAGGACATTTCATTTGAGGTTTGGAGACTAAGGAGGACAATGATTCCTTTTCCTAACATTAAATGAGGACAATGAGCATTTATCAAACGTTTTAATAATATGTGCGCTATCACAAAATTCATGAATTGGAAAGGTTCAATTGAGATTGCTCATAACTTTTACCATACCAATTCAATTCACCTTCTCGTTATACTTCTGAAAAATGCATCAAACTAGCCTTCATAATTCAATTTTGATACTTGAAAATGATCTAGTCTAGCTGATTTGCATGAAAACTACAGCTTTACAGCCTTAAAACCATCCCAACTTTTATCGTGTGCAAATATCAGGATACATGTCATCGCTGATTGACACCAACATGGAACATCTAAGCAACCTGTTAATTTTACCATTGATTCAGCATAGGACTTTAAGGCCGGTGCCATAGTGGAAGCGAAGAGGCGCGCTTAGCGTTCTATACAAAAGGGTTCCTATTATTGATATTATTCCTTACATTCGATTTCACGCTTTGCGTGCCTCTTCGGTCTCAGTATGGCAGCGGCCAACACAAATCAAGCGTAACTATTCAAATCGACGCATCTGCTTTTGTAAACAATCTCTTCAATTGACGATTTGTCTTAACTGCTAACTCACCCACGCAAACAAACTCCATCATCAGGTAGGGGAAACTTTCGCCTACTAGCTAGTGAGCTTGCAGTTACTACAAATCGTCGATTGAAGTGATTGTTTACAAAATCAGATACGTTGACTTGAATAGTTATGCTTGAAATACCTAAAATCCCATAGAACCAGAACGTCAAAATCAAACAAATGATGGATTCAATCTGTGTGGCTGTGTTCAATTTGGTGAATTTTAACTTAAATTTGACAGATAGGAAATTTTCAAATAAACCTGCTATTGTATCAGACCGAGGAGATGAAAGTATAGAGTTGATAGATCCGTTAGAATACGGCAGTGTGAAATTGTTCATATAGAGAGAAGAAAGCGAGCAAGGACAACTTTTATGAATGAAGGTACAAATCGGTTTGATCATCTCTCATAACCAAACTCCCCCGTTGGAGAGGGATGGTGAGGGGTATTCCCCCCACTATAATGTTCGAAAATCCCTCTGTTATTGTCCGCTTTTCGAGAAATTGTTTGCCAAAATTATTCCTGGTTTGTCTGAAATAAGTCTGGTAGAATTGAGGGGGCGACACATCTAAATCTCAATTCTAGATATTCAAAAAAATCTCACACTAGTGAATCAATCTTCGAAAAATTTTCTTTCAATTTTCGCATCTACTTGCATCGCGCTTCATCTTTTTGAAGGAAATCTTCAGATTCGTCATCAATCTTCTTTCTATTTACTCAGCGTGTGCACAGCTAGCCACAGCAAAACACAATTTTTCCTGCATCGTAGATAGAGTCGTCCCCCTCGGGTAGAATAGCAGCTTTAATTGAAAATGTTCCATCTGTCAAATATAAGTAAAAATTCACCAAATGAACCGCAGCCTAAATGTATGGGGGGTTGACAGCTGTAGTATACTTCTAGTCCCACCATCCAATGGCATTTGCCAGATAAGATAGGGTTGCGACATATTTAAATAAATAAGCTCTACAAACAACGCTCTTTGAAAACAATTTTATGAATATTTTACTGGAAAAAATGCAAGGTTTAAAAAGGAGGACATTTTCGGGCAAAAGGAGGATGTAGAAAAATTATTGAAAAAGGAGGACATGTCCTCCTTTAGGATACCATATGGTAACCCTAGTTTTGATGTCATTAAGTGTCATTAAGCTATTTTGATCAACACAAATAGAAGCCTTACTAAGACTGCTTAAGATGGCAACAGTGGCGTTGCGAATATCACTCAGAAAAACTACGACCATGGTCCTTATTACCGATGTCACTTCACGGTGAAGTGACAACTTATCACTCACGGTGAAGTGATTCCCATTTGATTTAAACGGCCATCACTTCACAACAGCAGTCCCCGAGGAGAATCAAAACTCTCTGTCTGAGCGATCACTTCAAGTTCCAGGTGTTCAAAAGGCTACTATCGATGAAATGTTTGTCACTTTCAAACTACTGCCAACCAACAATCCGTCCTAAGAGTTTTCCAGGTTAGAGGCCGCGCCACACTTCTATGGCTTATGGGATATCGTCTGAGTGGAATCGCGTCCACCTATGTAGCTCAATCTAACAAAGTACAGGAAATCAAGAAAGAATTTCTATAATTCTGTTAAGTGGAGTATTTTATAAAATAAAAAAAAATCTGGTTAATATATTTTTGAGTTGGTATTTGTTTATATAGTACAACAATGCAAACCATATCTATAGTTATTTCACTTCAGCGAAAAACATGAGTCCTGCTGCAAACCCATTCTCGTCTAAATATCGTACGTATTCTACCACAAGATTACACCTCCTTCCAATCTTCTTTCGACAACTTCTCGCCAACTCATTCTTGATGGGTTCCCCGGTCTTGTTCTTCCGATGGTCGCGACTAGTTTTAGAACACCACTGATCATTTTTACGATCAAATAACATTCCTTCCCACTTATTATTTTCTAGATATAAGGAACTTTCTCGCCGCATACGTCTTCCTGTCGTATCAATATGGTGGTAACCAGCCCTTTTATATAAGATTTCAGTAGATATCGCATGGTTTGTACGCTCTGGTTGTGCATTAGACTGATGCAAAATTTGAAATTTTCGGTCCACAGTGCTCAAAAAGTTCCGAACTGGGCCCTAATTATCCTCCCAAAACTTGAACTCATTTGGTGATAAACTAACTTGGCACCGAGGGGGACGACTCTATCTACGATGCAGAAAAGATTGTGTTTTGCTGTGGCTAGCTGCGCGCACGCTGAGTAGATAGAAAGAAGATTGATGACGATTCTGAAGATTTCCTGCAAAAAGATGATGAGCGATGCAAGTAGATGCGAGAAATGAAAGAAGATTTTTCGAAGATTGATTCGCTAGTGTGAGACTTGTTGAGCATCTAGACTTGAGATTTAGATGTGTCGCTCCCCTCGCTTGGCACAAACCATTTGAAGTTTATATGGAGATTACTATGGGAAAACAAAACTTTTTGTTCATTGTCTTCTAGCCTTTTTACATATTGTACTGTGAACAAATTCTATTGCTATTCTTATTCTATAATTTTTATCAGCTACAACTTTGCAGAAAATAGTGTTTTAGCCAAACGTCAAATTAAATAGTTATTTATTGTTTAAGAGATTGATAATCTTATGGCAAGATTAAGCAACTGTATTGTGGGCAACACTGTATTCTGCAGTGTGACATAGTAGCCATGATTTTTGTCCTCTATTCTACGCGCCATAAACACCAAGGCAACAGTTGATTGAGCATAATCATAAGACATTAGTGACTTGAATCATTAATAACTTTTGTTCCATACATTTGATCGAAAAGTGGTCTTGAACAAAGTTGTAGCTGAGAAAATTTTCAACAAGCTCAGTTATCATTTTCTAAAGTAGAGTGAACTGGTGAACTTGGAGATAGATATGAACCGAAATTATGGTTTCTCCATAGTAATTCCCATATAATCTTCAAATGGTTTGTGCCAAGTCAGTTTCTCACTAAATGAGATCAAATTTTGGGAGGCAAATCAGGACCCAATTTAGAACCGTTTGAGCACTGTGGAGCGAAAATTTCAAATTTTGCATCAGTCTATTGTGCATCCAGACAGAAACTAATACACCAGCTGAGGTTCACGAGTGGAGGGTAGATTACTCCGTCATCGCCTATAAAAAATGCTTTAGCTACGATAAATCCTGTGTTTTCATAAGAATCAAATCCCTGTTTACGATATCTTGACGATTAATGCGGATTGATGTCACATAGCACCGATCAATATTTTATCAGATATGATCCGTCCTGCACGTGATCTCATACAATTTAATCGGTTACTAAATTTAACAAATGTTTGATTTCAACTCAAATAACTAAAATATCAAGTAGGTAGATGATGTCTGTTTCGACTTTTCATTGAAGGTTTGTATATGCTGAACAAAGCGAGACTCCTTTGAACAGTTTTGAGTAATTATAAGGCCGTTCGCAATGCTAAGTTTCAAAATTGTTTTAAACTACTCGACTAGGGGCATCCCACTCTAAACTTTGTATTTGTAACGATGTAGTTATAAATTTCTAGCTGATATCTTAGATACCTATAAATACTTAAAAATACTTAAGAAATACCTAGTACTAGATTGCTTCCCTGGTTGCTAGATAAATTACTGATGTTTGTTTACTCAATGTCAGGGATTTTATGTGTCAGGTTGGATTTTGTGCATTGCGAGCGTTAAAGTATTTAGTGAATAAATCATACAAAAGAAGAGATTAACAACTTCAGAGGAAAGGTCAATTATGAGTTTCCGTTTATGAGAATGTGTCTTTTTCTGACATAAGAGAAAATTAAAAAAAAAATCTGCTCTCCAGCTGCACCGATTCTCAACCTGAAGTACCCGTCTCTCTTTTTTAAGTAGCTATATTTGAGATAGTATTTGGGCAAACACACTTTTCTGAACAAGTTTCATTATGATATTCACTCTTATTCCCTATTTGGATCGAAATAGATTTGTCATAAGTATTTTTATTGAAAATTTGTTTCAATCAAAATAAGGGTAGATAGGTATATCATAAATACATAAATCCCAAGTTACAATTTAGGTTTTATAGGGGTTATCTAGACCATGATTTAGACTTGAAGCATGCTTTAAAACCTCCATAAAACTTGCAATGTTACTTGGGATAGATAGAAATAGATAAGTGACTAATTTGAATCCATTGATCAAATTCAGTATTAGGCAAACATGTGAAAGAGGACAGTGAGCCAAATGTAAACCAAAGTCATGGTTTATTTAATATATATATATTTGTGTATTTAATTTGTCAAAGCTCATTTGCATAAGCTTCAAAAAAACGGGAGATCAATTTTAGATTAACAGAGTTTTCTTAAACCTAATGTTAGTGGGCCGAGGGCCGATTACTTAAACAATTGGGTAAACAGGTGGAAGTTCTCGGGGTTTCACTGAAGTCCCCATACAGGTCTAAATAATTGACATCGTGCCGTTTCCGAATTGACTCTGTCATCGTCCTCATGTCTTCTTCCAATTGTGATATAGATTCAGACTTCAAGAGCGCTATGGTTAGGCTACCTGAAAATGATAGTACGTCCAGCAGCTATTTCATCTTTACAGAAAATTCACCAAAGCCCCGTTGAATGATGTGTGCAAATAAAACATTTAATATAAAATGAGTAGTAGCAGTAGTCAATTAAATTATATTCAAATCCTCAAAATACCTATTTTATCCAATAAGTATGAATCAGTAACTCTTCGGTAGACATTTTGCAAAATTCACGCGTAATGTTTGACATCGACATGAAAGACAATTGCACTAGAAACCGATGTTATAGCCAAGACTTACTATGATCAAAATAACGTCAAGATAAAAATATTTGAAAATCTTAAAAATACTTAAGAGAGTTTTAACAATACTTAATGAGTATTGGAGCTAAAGTTTTGAGTGGGATGCCCCTAGCTACCCGACAATTCTATAATTTGAAACTGTCAAAAATAAAAGATGTTTGTAATCATCATGTTCCATAAACTTTACTATTCTCTATGAAGTTCTCCGTTTTTTTGAGAAGCTCTTCGAAACATCTTTACATACATCCAAATAAATTTGAAACAGAGTTCCATTCGTGTTTCAAACTCGCTCAGAAATAAAACAGAATAGTCGAGCAGTTGCAAATCTGGTGCAAAATAGTGCTCGAAAAATGAAACTACAACTCAGCATTGCGAGAGGTGCGTTTCTGTTCTAGTTTCAAATTAACCACTTTATTCGAGCACTTAAAATGACGTTTACTACCACTCGAACTTTGAAATAAAACATTATTTTGAGATTTTTTCTTCTAGAACCTCGAGAAAAGTAGCCAACATTTGTGCGTTTCATAAAAAAATAGAAATTATTTGGCCCAGTTTTGTGAAATCGCTGGTAGAAAGTCACGCCAAAACTGCTTGACAAAGTGGTCAATTGAAACAGTCCTTATAACAGCATTGCGAACGGCCTAAGTTGCTCAAATCTGCTCGCTTCGAAACTATTTGCTTTGAGTACAGCTTCGGTCAAAAGTTAGTCCTAGCGCCATCTGAACGACGTGGACTAGAACTAAACTAATTGAGTCTTAAGATAGTCCTTCCTTATCCACCAGAATAACTTTGTCCAAGACACCAAACTTCTAGGATGCCTAGATGGAGCACTACGATTTTTGTCCAACAAAAGCACCATTCTGCCCCAGTGTGAAGATACACTATTTATGTATCATTTGCATAGTTGTTTGGAACAAAATGATTACAAAATCATTGTAAATAGTTATTTTGAAAAACATCTGCGATTTTCAATAAAAGTTAAAAACACGTTCTCTACTTCAAATGGAAAATTCCATCGAAATTACATTTTAATACCACTTTCACACTACAGCCTATATGATGTGATAGCTAGCTTGACATCAAATGTCATACATATTATTTCCAGTGAAATCTTGATGCATGAATTCTGACATCAAGATAGGCTAAATCACGTGATATAGGCTGTAATATGAATCTGTAAACAGATTTTCCTGAAAATATTGCCACAGTTTGCTCTTGAAATCTAGTTTTAGCAGGCCAAGTTTCATTGAAAATCGTGCAGTCGATCGTGTGAAACAAAGGTTATTACATAAAGCAGTTTATGTAATGCTAAATTGATATAGATAAAAATGATTTCTTCTATTGCCTTTAAAGGCTTTCGGAAGGGAGTATGCAGAATTATTTCATGGATCAAAACCTATCAAAACCATAATGCAGTTGGAGGGTTAATCCGAGCCTTACCGCCATGATAGGCTAAACAGTGAAAATTTGTTGCGATATATCTTTCTCTTTTACGCTACCCTTATGGAATGTGATGATCGTAAATAATAAAGAGCAGAGTGCAGGGGGAGCAAAAATCAGAGCACACCACGCCACCTAAAATAAAATCCTGAGTACGGCTCTGCTCGCACGGACAGTGCGATCGGGAATAATTTCCGTTTGATTGTCCAATTTATAGGAATATTTACTGAAATCGATGGCCTGCGGTGAGTAATAATTTCCACCACTACCGTTGGCCGTACACTGGCAGGAAAACCTTTTCTGGGTTAATTAATAAGCTTTACAGCGATTCGCGCATGCGTCAGCCGATCGAGTGGAGGGAGGGGGTCGATTCGATCTCTGAATGGATGGGGGCTGAGCGCGCGCATCCCATCGTAGCCAAAAATCGATACGTTACATCGAAAGCAAACGTCATGAAATCGAAAGTTCAATTAAAATGAAAAGATCGCGGTGTTTGTTCCTTCTCCCATCATTATTCGGGTGTGGTACATTATCAATCAGTTAATGATCCTTGAATTGGCATAAATGGAAATTAATAACTCATATGCAAGACGGACAAACCGGACGCAACCAGAGGAGGTGGTTCATGAACTTGGCTGTTCAATTGGTTATGGTGGATGCGGATGAATTGTTTGGGAAATTGAAGAAAAATGATTTAAATGCTTAATTAGTTTGTTGTACCCGTGTGATGGGCCGAGACGATCAATCGGTGCGGAAGGGTAACAAGCTATTGAAACAGCCGTCGATGCTGGGTGTTATAAACCATAAATCATACCTAAATGGATTGTTATCAACATAGGATGTGTAATTGGCTAACTACTCCACCAGCAATTAATTCGACCCGACCAGTATCGATGAACGTTGTGCATCCTATGAAATCCCAACTGGAACTTTTCGGCTGCCCACCACACTTTGAGCACTTTCACAGCTGGGAATTGAGAGCTTTTTCTAATTTTTATTATTCATTAATTACCAATGTTGAAAAATTTTCAATTTGAAGATATCCACGACCGAACTGGAAATCGGGTCTGATGCTTTCGGGATGGTTTTGCTTTGTAGCCAAACCTTTACTGGTTAGGTTCAGCGATATAATACCTAATTCATTGGACTTGTTTTCCTATTTTCCAAGAACATTTATAGTCCATTTTGCAAAATGACAGGAGCTTGTTTGCCTGACAGAATTGATGTTGCTTCTCACAGTCGTTAGATTAGGTTGGGTTAGGCCACCTGTCAAATTCCATTCATGAATTGAAAAATCAGTCGTTCTGAAACGGCTCGTGAAATGCATTATAGTGCACTTAACACGACAGAAGTTTCGTCAATATTTCCATCAAATTTATCAACAATATTTCCGAGGGGTCATCATTGCAGGGTCGTGTCTCACTAATATTCCGAGGCAAATCACAAGCCTCTTGACAAAAATTTCCAAGAAACAGGCCTCATCTGCTGCTGTAGTCAAACCGAAGGGGAAATATTGAAACATTAAATCAAACTTTTTTTGATTTTGCTTCAATATCTTCATCAATATTATTTTGACTGATGACAATATTTTTGACTATTGACAATTTTTTGCCCGTGTGGGGCTTGAATATCGTAGAGATACAATTTCATGGAGAACAGGTTCGGAAATACGAAGTTTTACATAAGAACAGCTTCTCTCGTGAAAGCGACGGCAAATTCGTATTGCCGGACCTATTATCTAAGACATTGGTAGGAAATAATAGACACCTCTTAATTGAAAGCCGTGGGAGTGTACCTAGTAAAAACAATCTATTCGAAACTAACGATTTGAAATGGGCTCACTACTTGACTAGCCTATTGGTCCCAAGCAAAGCGATTAACGTACCCCATTCTAGTCGAAATTCTACTACTACACAATGTTTGTTTTGATTCACTATGAAAGTTTGACAGATAAAATGAGGGGTTAGTGGATTTTCCTATGTTTCGAGGGGTGAATCGATTAGCTTGGGACCGAAGAGAGTACCAGAGCTGAGCCAAAAAGTTGAGTACGTTAATTCAGGACCTTCTAGTCTTAGAGTTACCTCTATGGTAGTAAGCTATTCCTAATAGTTAAGGTGAATCGCTGTGTAAATATTATTGCTGATGTACAGTGTATCGCAAAATTGAGCGTACACCCTAGTGGAACATTTTTTGAAACATTGTGAATAAATATATTTTTTAAATCTTGGCTGGTGGTTAAACAGATGTTTATTGATTTATCGCTTTAGTTTTGGACTTTATTGGAAGGACCTGTATAAAGTTTTTTTTTTTCTTGAATAGCTCTTACTTTTGATAAACGCAACTAAATAAGCCCAACATTGTACCAATAATCGATAAATTTATGATGATTCAGCAGCCAGAAATTCAGAAACGTATCTCTTTACATTGTGAATTTAAAGCTGTTTATATAAAATTTAAAGACATCCGTACGCTAAATTTTGAGATACACTGTATATCATTATCACCTCGGCAATTCAGGAGCAAAAATATCGGCTCTAACAAAACATATAACAATCTAACTGGAACTCTATGTTTGCTGCAGTGCAGGGAGTTCCAATTTCATTAGTGGTGCCATAACAGTGTTCGAGATTTGTGCTCTAAAAAACTTGAAGTGATGGGCATATCAGCCTCTTGATGGAATCACCTTAAGTTGATGACAGGCATAATTGGCTAGTTGGAGAGCATATGAGTGACTTCTGCTGCTTGGATATTTTTAAACTATTCTAAATTCATTACTTATTTCCCTTAAAACCTGAATTGGAATTGGTATACATATCTTAGATTAAATCAACATTATGGTTTATCAAAGTGTATTTGAGTTGTAGTTGCCATAGCAACACACAGCTTCGTTACACCTATGTACTGCGGACTCATTCGATTTTATTTTGCAATCCAATCGAAAAATGCTTGATAATTTTCACAAGAATCAAATTGTGTTGCTTTTCTCCAGTTAAATCCCGCCAAAAACTCTGAGCCTCGGGCCTCCACGACTTTAATAAAGTTTGCTTAAATTGTTGTTTCGCCAGAGTATATTTTATTGGAATTGTAACCCAGCGGAGTCATGAAAACTGTTCTCCACTGAGCCTGTTGGTTCATGCCGTTGAGCTTGCAATTGATAATGTGTTACGAAAAAGTACGATTAATTTTATGCAATGACAATACTTGACGATAGATAAAATAAATGCAAGGGGTAAGCCACTCAGCACAGTGTGCCGAAAGTAGATTCGGCACACCTTCTGCACAATCTCGTAGGCATTGGATTGTTCATTAAATAAAATGGGAGCACTGCTGGACAGCTGTCATTGAAGTTGTTCACAACATTACGTGCTGTTTGACTGTGTATTTCAGAAACATACCCTAATTGAATATACTAGAGGAACTCAGACCAGCAATACACTTCTCTGTTCACATTTAAATTCGAAATGTAGGCTACCGAGGGCTGTCGATTGCTATCGATGCCGGTCACAAGTCGTTCAGCTACTACGCAAATGGATTGTACTACGAACCGGAATACAAGAACAATTTGGATGGATTGGATCATGCAATGGTGGCGGTTGGATACGGAAAACTCAAAGGAGAAGATTACTGACTAATCAAGAACTCCTGGTCCTGCCCCAGTAACGATGGATATGCTTTGATGGTGGTGAAGGGTAACAACTGTGGCCTTACCACCGCTGCGATGTGTTTCAAAGTAAAAGAGTAGTTTTATTTTCGGATATGTGTCATCTTATACGAGATGAAATAAATGGCTTTCGATTTTTGTAACAAAAATAAAAGTTAATTAGGTTGAGTGGAAGCAATAAAAATTCCGTGTGATTGTACCGTGAACAATAGTCGGTCAATTGGTCGTCTATCAAACCAAACTCCTTTGAACAATACCGAACTAATTTTCACGGCACCATCACTGAGAATTTTTATTGTTTCAACTCAACCTAGTTAACTTACAATTTTTGTACCGAATTTCACTTGTTGAAGTACTTCTCCCGGAACTCCAACACGAACGTCTTAGTTTGGGATCCTTCTTATTGGCATAAACCATTTCGACGACTAAAACATCCGAGAGTTTCTTGCCCGGAATCATCACCTTCTGCAGTTCCTCTTCCAGCTTGAGCAGAGAGGTGTAATGCTTCTGAATCGTTTCCATTGGATTGACCAGCAACGTTTGGATCAGTAGGACTTGTAACGCGCACCCAGAGCATAGATGATCGATCCGAAGTGCAGATAGTTCTTGTCGCTGAATGATCGGCTGAATGCACTGAACTTCAAGCTGTTATTCTCACCCGACTGGATAATCGCCGGGTAGCACATGTCCAACTAGTTGGTATCCACACCGAAGACTTACCTTTTGTCCGTCAGAGCCTGCTCGACACCCTCCGACTGTTTGGCATGTTTTACTTTCTTATCAGCATCCATAATCTCCATGATGTGATCCTTGAGGTACTTGTTGAATACGTCTACCGTCTGATGGTGCTAACCTCGGAGTCCTCCTTGGAGCACATGATGTACCCGATTGGGACACTGATGTCCACCGCGTCGAAGCTCTTGTCCTTGATGAAGGCTCGTCACGATTCACAGAATTCACCCGGGAAGTTTTCCTTGAAGAAGACGCCAAACATTTTGCTATCCTTAGATCCCTTGATCACCTCCAGCAGCTTCACAAAATTGGCCTTGTCTTTGTCGTTCTTTTCCCGAACCAACAGCTTCACCGACGGAATGCCCTCCTCTCGATCTGCTTCAGGAAATCGACCTTCTTCGTGCTGGTCAGGAAAAAGATTGACTTTCGCACGGTACCGTAATCGCATCGGTAGCTCGTATCCCAGCAACCAGGTCTTCAGCGAGGTTGATTTGCTGTAGATCGTTTCGTCGTCTACGCCGACCGCCGTCAGAATGCAATCCACCTTCTGCAGCGAATCATCAGGCGTTTTTTGTCCGTAGAAGGAATCCTTATCGAGCACGATATCCGACATTTTCGGGGCCGTTGCGATTGAAAACCTAAACATTCAAGCTGTCAGAAGACTTTAAATGATCTATATTTCTTGAATTTGTGTGGTTTACATGTATAACTTATCAAGTGACACAGATGCGTCTTTTCAACTTTAGTTCCTTCGAAATTTCAACTATTATTAATTACAGTTCCTAGTCCTATCAGGCCTGTTTTAAGTATGACCACCTTGGTGGGATTGGTTTGTTTTAGATTTGAAAAAGGAGACTACTTATAACTACTATTTACAACTATAACTAACCTACAACTACTATATACACCCAATCTACTATATACAAATTGCTTATCAAAGCATGTTCTGATAAATTACATTTTTGTGCAAATTTATTCTTAATTTCGTTAATTCTTGGATCTATTTTGGCAATGCCTGCCTCTTCATGTAATTTTTTTATTCTAGTGTCGAGAGGACGATCAAGAACCATCCTCAGCACTCTATTCTGAGCGACCTGAATTTTCCTGTGAGTCTGTGCACATGATTCCCACACCGGAGCTGCGTAGAGGATCGCAGGTGCTATGATTTGTTTGTGGACGGCCAGTTTGTTCACCCTTGAGAGGCAGGATCTTGACTACAGTTGTCTCTACATGCGAACGGAAGAGGAGCTTTTCATCAAACAACATCCCGAGATAGGTTACTTCGGCAGACCACTCAACCCTTGTGCCATCCATGATTACAGTACAAGATGGAGCCGGTTTTAGTTTGGGCGATTGCCGATGGAGGAACATGATCGCTTGTGTTTTGGAGGCATTGATTTTGATTTTCCACGTGGTGGCATAATCAGCAAAGGCGTTAAGGCATTGTTGAAGTTTGTTCGTTATTTCGCGAGGCATCCTTCCTTTGACGGCTATTGCGGTATTATCTGCGAACAGGAAAAACACGCAACCGTCTCCAAGGGGAGGAATGTCGGAAGTGTAAATGCTGTAAAGCAAGGGGCCCAGCAGACTGCCTTGCGGGACTCCTGCTGGGATGGAAAACGTGTCGGAAAGATAACCATTCAACGATACCTTAAACGACCTTTGCTGGAGGTAGTTACGGGTGATTTTAACCAGATGTAAAGGAAAGATGAAGTTACAAAGCTTGTACACAAGTCCATCATGCCAAACATTGTCAAACGCCTTTTCAACGTCTAACAAGGCCATGGCTGTGGACTTGGATACAGCTTTGTTACTTCGGATGTTATTCATCACCCGTACTAGCTGGTGATTGGTGGAATGCGCCTTTCTGAATCCAAACTGTTCCGGAAGGAGAATGTTGTTTTCTTCGACAAACTTGTGCAAACGATTGAGAATGAGTTTTTCGAACAATTTGCTCAGCGCTGAAAGGAGGCTGATTGGTCTGTAGCTTGAAGGCAATGTTGGATCCTTACCGGGCTTGCGGATTGGTATGAATTTTGCTACTTTCCAGATGCTTGGAAATTCAAGCTGTCAGAAATACCGGGTTGCTAAATATACCAAACTATTCATATTAAAAAAAAAAAATCGCAGTTTACTCTATGCCAAGCACAACCGGCACACTTGGGGCACACTTGGAGTGCGGAGTGACCTACCCCTTGGATAAACTACATTTCAAGAACAACATTTGAAAAGGTCATACAAGCTTTTTGTAAACAAAACCTTCTTATGAATCCTGATGAGTGTGGGCGTCTTAGTGGTATACCTGTATAAAGAGAGAGAGTAGGATTAGTAATTTCCATTTAATTCTGCTACCTTATTTGCTTATCCTTGACAGATACACTTATTTCGTCTACAATGTGCAGACTTCTTCAGTGTCTTGTACTAATACTCGACTGAAGAAATCATCGCATTTTACCGAATATATATTAATTTAGGTACATTAACCTATATTAAGTGACCTTTTAAGTGAAAATGTACCCAGATTAATATATCTTCGGTAAAATGCGATGTTTTTTTCAGTTGAGTATTATTGATGATACGCAAATAAGGTAGTGGAATTAAATGTAAATTACTAATCCTTCTCTCTCTGCTATCTAGCATGAAGCTTTAGTGTGATAATTTTTAGCTAGAAAATGGTCTTAGAAGAGGGTAAGTAGATATTTCCGTTAGAGTACGGCAGTATGAAAATTGAATAGAAGTTGGAAATAAGCGAAGGGCCAATCATTTTTACCGAATGCTCAAACAATATGATATAGTTCTAAAAAAGCGCAGCTTTCTAAAGCCCTCCCCTTGGCTAGTGTTTGCACCTTGCTGTTGGTGGGCGGGCTTAATTTCATGCTTTATTGTGGAGTGTTGGAAACGGTATGTTTATGGTCGGCGTTGCTAGCTCATGCCGCGATAGAATGGCGTCATGGGCAGGCAATGGGGATTACTAAGCTTCCCCTCTCTGATAAACCACTGCATGAGAGAACCAAAGATCTAGTCTAGCAGTGATAGTATCACACTTGTTACTCCTTTTATTGAGAGCCGCGTCGTAGTACGCTTATGTATAGGCACTGACGTTGGGTGTGAAACTGGCGGGTTTTGCCGCAAATCACTCTTATTTTATTTATTTTAACGCAGATAGATTTATTTGGGTTTGCAAGGGAATTATACTATTGAAATATTTCAGAAAGTGCCCAATGGTGCTCCTTGTATTTGCGTGACAAGCTTTCATTGTTGTTTTCATTGAAGTACTCAGGAAACAATGTTAAACATCATTTTTGTACATGGTATTGTAACTAATCTTATATGTGCTTCATTTTGATTTGGGATAAGTGTTTGAACTATGGCTCGGGATTTCCACTGTGGCGTGCTTCTATTGTGACATACCCATACGTATTTTTGTGGTGCGACATAGTGGAAGCGTGTGAGCATAGTTGGAGCATATACCCTATATAATTTAAAAATCAGCTAGGAAACTATCTTCAAAATGAAGCATTTTAGTTACATGAAGGTGTTACCTGGGTCGAACCAAGATATAATAAATAGGTATAGGCTTAAATCAAAAGTACTTGTAACACGTTTAATTTTACATTACAAGCACAAGTGCAGGTTCTTAATAAAGCATGGGTTATGATTGATTAGGTGAATTAGAGCTTTTAATAATTTAATAAATTAGACTAATGAGATATCATAATCATCAAATGAACTTAAATAAGAAACTTCAGAAAGTCTTATGACATTAAGTAGATTAACAAAAGAATTAGGATGCGGAAGGTCCGCTTAGGGAGGCAACTAACCTTTAAAGTTGTAGAATAAATCTTCTTATTTAGTCTTGAACTTTAAAAAGAAAACGCAGACAGACCAATAGCATTAAGCAGATTAACAAGGAGAGGAATAGTTTAGGAAATAAGTAAAAGTAGAGGTATGTCACAATTAATAACTTTTAAACTTTTGGAGGTATTATATTCCCCTGAGTTAGTTGTACTCGATTACTATATTATTCTCTCAATACGCGAAATCTCTTATATGTGCGGTTAAAGCATTTGAGTTAACTTATTTCTTAGTGTTCAAGTACTTACATTTGTAAACAGCAGTCAATGTTAATCTATGAACGTAAAATCGATCTTTCCTTATGTGGTATTGATGCATGTTTAACTTTTCGCGGCTGTCGGAAAATAACGCGCCTACGTCTACGGAGCTTACGCAGAAGTGATTTGCAATGCGATAAAGCTCACCAAAAGTTTTTATGAGCTTCTGTAGTATAGAATTTATTCGGTATGGTCGCGAAATCTTGAAATGATTGATACGTGCGGTAAAATAACTAAATTGAAACAAAGCTCAACAGTAAAATAAGTAGAATATTTACGAAGGAAACCAAAATTAATCAACTTGCCAACATAGGCTATCACATTTATTTTGGTGGCACTCTTTAAATGATAATAAGCCTTTTTTCTCGCTTCGGTTATTTCGCACGGCTTTCGGAATTCGCGCGTTTTTCGTAACTTACATAATTTAGATATTTCGTTCGAAACGGATTTACTTATTCCATCGGTTTACTACGCGGATGTATCTACGCGCACAAGTCACAGCATTTTTTCTATAACTATCTTGAAACAATACATACGGAATCCAGTGTTCAAGCGGCCAACATAGGCTAGTCCTTCTGTTGTATTGTCAAAGATAGAAGCAAAATTTATACAAATGGGTCAAGTCTTGAAAACTAAGCTGTCACGCAGCTCCAGGTTGATACCCAAAAAAAAGCGCAGCTTTCTAAAGTTATCATGATCTAAAGATTCTTGTGAAATTTTAATATCAGATTTTCACTAGATATTACTTTTGGATGTTTTGAGGTAACTCCGTATGATGAATACAAATAAATAGCATCCAAAAATTTACAGATGGAATCTACCCATTTTCAAAGCTGCAAGGCTGTGCAAAATAGTGAAAAATTCGTTGTTGTCATAATCTACTACTACTTGCCCGTCAATCAGATGACGCTTTCCTATTGAACATGCAACGGTTGAAACCACGCCCACAAGAGGGTCACGTCATTTGAACTGTGATCATCATCGAACTACGTCGTCATTTGCAGAGTCACTGGGCTGAGCACATGTCAACGATAATTCTTAGGGTTCTATCTACTAATTACCTAGATACAGAACCAATTCTCAGAAACCTCAATTCCAGCTTTATGTAGTGATTCATAAATTAAGTATTTATTGATGACAAGCATCTACCTTTTTATCAAGCAATCGCTTCAAACGTAAACTACCTTGAATAATTAGTTACGATCAACTAACCAGTGGCCACAATGCCCACAGCAAAAGTCATAATAAGTTTATTGGATTATTCAACCCCCGAATTACTCTCGATTTCAACGAGCTGGAAATTATGTGTTGCTCTCCGATCTACAAAATAAGCCACTGTACTTACTCAGCCGTGGTACAAACAATCAGCAACAGCAGAGCGAACAAGAAGAAGCAGTGTAAGCAAAGAAAAACGAGGTGATAATTGAGCCTACTTCGATTCGTATCGTTTTGAATTGCATAATTTTCCGGACGCGCCTGAACCAATCTACGCCACTGCACGGTCCCATGGTCACAGCATAGCAGTTGACGCGGAAAATTGATCTTCTCCGTTTCCTCGGCCCTTCCCCCCTTGCTTTGAGTCATTTTCCCACCGGGTCCAATCCAACTGGGTGCGTTCGGATACTTATACAAGAGAAAGACGATACGGATTTTAATTGTTATTAGCGTGATTTTTTGTTCCGCGCATTTATTTGCTATGACTTATGTACTAGTACTACAGCTCAATTCTTCTGCTCGCAAAGGTGTCTATTTACATTCGAAATCTGCAATCACACTGGCCTACTTAACTAGCTTAGATAGGTACGGACGTCTGGTCTTCTTATTTTTTGTTTGTTCTCGGGATAGGACTACAGGGGAGGGGAGGAGGTAATAAATAAATAATTATCATCTATGTAGGGGAGAGGAATATTGGATGGGACGTTGGCTCAGTAAGGAGGCTGGGGCATCAGTCGAAAAAGCCGGAATAGACTTTCTTCCTCCGGTACTTTAGTGGAGGTCGCTTGAGGTGTTTCGCTTTGGTCTTGTATCGCTTCCGAGGTACGACCTTAACTGGATGTAGGCGATGGGTTCGGTGACTTGAGCCAGTCGCCGGTTGATCCAGGTGGAAGGTTGCTTTATCCGTTTCCGGAAGATCCGGGTTGGGAGGTTCTGACTTTTTGAATGTATGATGTCCTTCGTTGGAGGTAAGGGAGGCCGTAGAACCTGCCGGCTGAGACTGGGATCCCTCGTAGAAATCTGCAATGTCATCCCGAACTTGCTTGGGCGTAATGGGCTTCGTAGCTTCGGGATTATAGGAACTGTCAGTCTTGGGGGTTATCTTCGGGGCTTGAAGGGCTTCCAAATCGTCCAGCGTTATTTTGGTGTCTTTTCGCTTGACAAATGGCTTTACTTGATATTTATCGTCGTTTTCACGAGCCACGAAACGTGGATAGAACGATGATACGTCGAAGATTGGTAAATTGGTGGACGGTAGTGAGAGGGGCGTTAGTGGCGTTAGGGGCGTTAGTGGCGAATCGTAATTGTCGTTACTTCTTCGCTGACTATAAAAATCGACCAACTCTTCCACGGTGGGAGTCTTCTTCTGATCGTCCTTCCTGGACAACAGCCGGTATTGTTGGTACGATGGAGAATAGCTTGTACCATAAGGCTTGTCCTTTAACTTCTTGGAATTTTCAGCGCGCACGTTTCCTGAGTTGACTATTCGACGCTCCGCTTCAGCGCTACTCTTCCGCACAGCACTAATCAATTCGTCAGCTTCCCGTTCTAGTTCATCGTATTTCGTAGCAAATCCCTTCTCTGTTAGGGGGTATGGATAGTCATCATCAGCTCTCGCTATAAACTTAGGATAGAACGAATTTATGTCGAATACCGGCATGAACCGTGAGGTTTCACGCGGAAGTGATTCGAATGTTAAGCCGTCATCCGAGTTACGACGTTGACTCTTTGAAATCTTAGACTTGTCCAGCTTGTCAAAGTTGAGTTTCCTGGCCAGCGAAGCCTTATAGCTCTCATGTTCCCCCGATCGCGAATGGTTCAGCTTGGCTTTGTACCCTTCAATATCGACCAATTTTGATTTCGATTTTTTCGCCTCATCGTACGTTTTGGTGATGTTCAACCGCCTCGGGAAAACAATCTTCAGTCCATGGGTTTCGCTTGTTGTGTTTTGGCTCGTCTCAGTCTTAGGTTCCTCCACTTTCTTTGTTTGCTTATTCGGGAGCAATGGCCTGCGCTTGCCAAGCCTCAACTGCTCCAGAACGGCATTGTTCGGTGAGGGATTTTTCGTATCGGACAGGTTCAAGTGCCTAGGCGTAACCACGTCGTTAAATTCCCTGGCCTTTGATCGCTGTTCTTCGGTCAGATGCTGCTTGATTAATCGAATTACATCGCTAAATACGGCTACCGACGGATCGGGTTGCGGTACCACCGCATCCGCAGACGAAGATCGTCCTCCGCCTACGAATTCTTCCTTGAACAGGGGGTTATCCAGGGGTTCTTTTCCAAAGTGCTTGTTCTTGAGGCAATCGACCTTGTTACCCAATCGCTTCAACCGACGCACCGGTAGGAATCCATCTGCACCCGGCTCTGCCGGATCCTCAGCAATTTCTACATCGACCTCGTGGCATTGATTACCGTTCTTCGAATCATAAAGGCTTCTCGAGAAGGTCGTCAAATTCTCGGCAAAGCGCAGTGCTGAATCAACATTGATCGGTGCCTCGGTACGGTCATAGTAAGGGAATTTGATCACGTCCTTTGGTGGATCAACTACATCAAAGCTACGATCTTCGGCTTCATCGGGTAGGAACTGAGACGAATTTCGTATCGCTTCTTCCAGGAAGTCCATCAGATCTCTGCCATGCAGGCTTCGTGGATCGACCAGTGCCTCCGACTGGGGAATTAAAGTAAAATTATCGACCCTTTCGGAGATCACCGGTACGGCATAAGGCCTGGACGTTGTCCCATCTAGTTCCTCAAAAATGAACGAATCCGATCGGGACTGGATAGACGATCCGTCATTTTCATCGTCTAAATAGGCGTCATCGTAGTCATCGTACGCCAAGCCTGCGGCATTTGCTTCATCGAGATCCTCGTCCGACAGTATATCACCTTCTGCCGAATTAAATCCCGTCAGAGCTTCCGCATGTGGATTATCATAATCTACCAAGTCCAGAAACAATGCGGCTTCTTCGCTGGAGTCCAACACATCTCCAACTCGCCTATCAGCTACCAATGTGTCATCGTTTTGCGTTTCCGTTGACGTTTCCCCCGATTCAGTAGCTGGAGCGACCAACGGTTCTGCACGAGGCTGCTGATTGGCTTCTGGCTCCGTTTCCGGCTCCGAAATAGGAGCGGCCGTATTAACGTTCTCCGGGCTAACAACAATGCTTTCCGTAGTGCTGCCATCTCCCGGGACATCACGCTTTCTTCTATATCTGGCCTCTGCTTTCTGAGTTTCATTCAGCTGTCCATCATCACTGTTGACCGTTTCCTGCTTTACTGTCGTTATTTCCTCCGACTTTTGCTCCTCCGGCATCTCTCTATTCTTCTTCCCTGTAGGATGCTTTCCCTTTCCAAATGTTTTCTTCGGCCCCGCAGTTTGCTTCTTCGATGTCTCGTTCTTACCCGTTAGTCTTCGCTGCATCTGATCCATACTGATCACCTCTACCATGCTCGATTCCTGCTTGTTCTGGCCCTTGTCCATCTTCTTGAAATCGTCCGTTTCGCCGGCCGATATTATCGTTTGGCCTTTTTCGGCGTTTCCGTGATCGGTTTTATGAATTATGCCGATACCTTTCTCCCAGTTGCTGATGAAGTTCAGTTCATTCTTGATCGACCCCTTCGCCGGTGGAAATCCGACGAAATCGTTCTTCAACGGTAGTGTCTTCTTTGGACTGTTGTACTGTTCATGGTCCTGTGCCAAGCCGGTGCTATGTTGAAATTCGAACTTGACCGGGTTCCATTTGGGAGCTACCAACTTGTTCTGCTCCATGGGGGTCCATGGATTTATGCCACTCACAGATTGTGTTGGCGGTGGTGATGGTGGTGGTGGAGGTGATGGCGGTCCATATACCGGTTTTGGTGGTCCGTATGCCGGTTTGGGGTGCAACTGTTGGTATGATGATTGTAATGTATTGTAATGTGGTGGGTCTCCGGTGTGGTGATCACTGAAGAAATCTTTGTGCTTTGCCTTCAAGGCGCTCACTTGACTGCGGAGAGTGTCGAACTGTGGCTTTTCGGGCTCAGGAATGGTGACTGCAGATATCTGAAAGGCTGAATCTTTGAAAATCTCCTGTGGGGTAATCAGAGCGTTCGGATAGAACGATGAGGACTGTTGATGCGAGGCAAATGGAATCTGTTGGTTGAAACTGGTCGTGAACGGAGACTGATTTGGGCTATTATACTGTTGCGGTGAATGGTTCGACTGAGGGGCCTGGTTGGTGTTCTGATGCGGTGTAGAATCGGAATAAACATTAATGTGCAAATTGGATACCACCCCAGGATTCGTACTTTTCAGGCTGCTCGAACTAGGTGACGAATTCAGATTGGTGTGGCTGTTTGATGAAGATACGTGGCTGTTGAGGTTCTGATTTGGCGAACTTTTAACGTTGTTGTTGTTCACGCTAGGCAGAAGACTTAGATTATCGTATCCACTCGATGATGCGAACGCATGGTTTTGATTATTCGAGTTCTTGAAATTGTTCACATTAGGAGACGAACTCAAATTGTCGTAACCATTCAGTGCGGACCCATGGCTATTGAGATTCTGGTTGGATGTACTTTTGACATTGTTGTTCACACTAGGCAACACACTCAGATTCTCGAATCCACTCGATGAGGAGGAGCCATGATTTTTAAGGTTCTGGTTATTCGAGCTTTTAAAACTATTCAAATTAGGAGGTGACGAATTCAAAGTGTCAAAGCTATTCAATGAGGATCCTTGGCTGTTGAGATTCTGGTTACTCGAAGTTTTGAAGCTGTTCAAATTTGGTGACGTATTAAAATTGTCAAACCCGTTGCTGTTGATGTTCTGACTATTCAAACTCTTGAAGCTGTTCAAATTAGGTGACGAATTCAAATTGCTGAAACCGTGGCTGTTGAAGTTCTGGTTATTCAAACTCTTGAAGCTGTTCAAATTCGGCAACGAATTCAAAGTGTCGAAGCCACTAAACGAAGACCCATAGCTGTTTAAATTCTGGTTGTTCGAACTTTTGAGACTGTTCAAATTAGACAACGAATGATCGAAGCTCTTCAATGAGGAGGACCCGTGGCTGTTGAAATTCTGATTATTCAGATTGCTTAGCTGGGGTCCATGGTTGAAGTTGTTAGGGCCTGTCCACAAGTTGCCGATCGTGTTCAGAGAATTCAGGTGTTGATTGTTCAGGAGTGACCAATGATTGAGGGAAGTTTGTATTTGGGGCTGATTCTGCTGGTTTAGTTTGGTGATTTGTTCCAACTGGTTGAACTGATTCAGAGGGATCAGTCGTGGCGCATGAAGAAGAGGCGACGGTGTAGTGCCGCCCAGTAGTTTGGGTGCTTGTGGATGCGGTTGTCGTTTTGGTAACGCGTTCTTTTTAAAGTACCATGGATGGCTACCAGGTCGAAGATTGTCGGTGATTTTGTGGAATGTCTGCCCGCTACTGGAGCCGATCATTTGAAGAGTCCGAGGTGCACGGTTGGCTTGTATGGAGACATTTCTCGTTCCGGGATGGACGGACAGTGAAGGGAATGGTGGGTTGCTTGATTTTGGAGGAGGTAGTTGGAACTTTGATTTCTGCGGTGGTGGAGGGGGGAATTTTGTGGGAAGGGAAGGAGGGAATTGAGGAGGAAGTAACGCGGAATGTATGCTGTTCTGTAGGAACGGTGGGATATGGGCCGGAAAAGGGGGTGGTGGTTGGATAGGGAATTGTGGCTGCAGCTGGAATGGTATCTGCTGTTGGAGATGTTGCGGTAACTGGATGGGAAGGTGCGATTGGAGTTGAGGAGGTAGTGTGGGAGGGTGTTGAGATGGGAATTGGGAATTAAATTGCGGTGGGAATTTCGATGGCAGGTTTTGTTGATTATTGAATATGCTGGGAACTTTATTCGATGCTGAGGGTAGTAGGGGTGGAAGGTTGAATGGTAGTTTGAGCGTGCTTGTGGCGGCTGACTGTAGTGGGGACTGTTTTAGTGGTTGTGTTGGTGATAGCAGGTTCACTTGACCCCTGACAAAACAGGTGGTTACAAGGACAACCAGGGCTACTGCAGTTAGAGCCATCGTTTACTTTATGTCAACCTGGAATGAGAAAATAAATTGTCGATTAAACCATTGGAGATGTAATTGAATCATATACAGTTGCTCGGAATTTGATAATGCATTTTTAGTGGCTCGAGTAATTTCAGTTAATTGTGGGAAGATAACGATTTGAATGTTTCATAAACGGTATAACCAAAACTCAATGGTTGGGCTAAATATAGCAGGACAACAAGACTTCCTAAGCAAGAACCGATGAATGTATTAAATAGGTATGATACCTTATTTTGGTATGCTTGTGGTATAAAACCTTGTTTTGTTAGTCAGTTATCGAAATATTTTGTAAAAAACCAATTAAATACCAAAATAACAAACAGCGATCTTCCAGTTTTTAGACAATTACACCTAAACGAGTTTTTGGATTGGTATTAAAAGACCGTTTAAACAACAAATTATGGTATTCTGGCATACAAAAGCGTTAATTATTCATCAGTTATTACAATAACTAAATTATTTATTAGCTCGTTATTCGTAGAACATTTTTAGGATATTATTTTTAGTATTTTACCTCTTATGTCAGGCTCATCAATACCATATTTAGGCTACCAGTTGAATAAAGTCTGGAACGCGCAAAAAATTGGTCACTTCAAATTGGTTTATTTCTGTTAAAAATGCATAAAAAACATGAAATGTCGATTACTTTTTCAAAGAGACGTATCAGCTTTTGTAAACAATGCATTTTAACGTCGATTTGGCGTAACTGGCAGCTCGCTCACGCATGCTAACACCATCATTAGACAGGGGAAGTGTTCCCCTAACTGATAGTGTTGTTAGTATGCGTGTGCGAGCTACCAGTTACGCCAAATTGACGATCAAATGCATTGTTTACAAAAGCTGATACGTCCCTTTGAAAAAGTAATCGAGAAATGCTGCATTTGGAAGTTGAGTGTTTATACAATGGTTGCTATGATGAGTTTTCACCGTTTGCTCTCCAATTTTCAAAATGACGTCCAAGCAAGAGGAGCAGCGTGTAAACATTTTGCTCGCGCAGCAAGAGAATCCGACGTTCTCACACGAAACTTATGTGAAGGCGGATTTCAAGCAGCTTCCAGGACATGAGTTTTATACCGCATCAGGGAAAAGGAAGGTGGCTGAAATTTTCAAAACCATCAAACTATCGAAGTTCCTGAACAAATATCTCGTCTGGCAGGCCATATGCACGTGTGATCTAAAAAGCGTCATTTTCATTACTAAAGGGTGATACGGTCAAAATTTGGTCAATATCAACTTGACGTATTTCTTTCAATTTTGCATTTAAAAAACCTGAACACCCCTCATTTTGAAGGTGTGTGTGTGTAGAATGTTGCTCCTATTTTGGTTTTGGAATTCACTCTTCAGTTGTCAAAATGCCGTCCAAGCAAGAAGAGCAGCGAATCAAAATTTTGCTCGCGCATCGCGAAAATCCGAGCTACTCGCACGCAAAGTTGGCAAAATCGCTAAAAGTTGCCAAATCAACCGTTACAAATGTAATTAAAGTGTTTGGGGAACGTTTGTCGACAGCCAGGAAGTCTGGATCGGGGGGAAATCGAAAACCGGAAGCCGCTGAGACGACAAAGAGAGTTGCCGGTAGTTTCAAGCGAAACCCTAACCTCTCTCTCCGAGATGCCGCAAATAAGCTGGGTGTATCGTCTACAACCGTGCATCTAGCCAAAAAACGAGCCGGACTATCGACTTACAAGAAGGTAGTGACTCCAAATCGCGATGATAAACAAAATACGACGGCCAAAGCGCGATCCCGGAGGCTGTACACGACGATGCTGACGAAGTTTGACTGCGTGGTAATGGACGACGAAACCTACGTCAAAGCCGACTACAAGCAGCTTCCGGGACAGGAGTTTTATACGGCAAAAGGAAGGGGAAAGGTAGCAGATGTTTTCAAGCACATGAAACTGTCAAAGTTCGCAAAGAAATATCTGGTTTGGCAAGCCATCTGTACCTGTGACTTGAAAAGCAGCATTTTCATAGCTTCCGGGACTGTCAACCAAGAAATTTACGTGAAAGAGTGTTTGAATAAACGTCTGCTGCCTTTCCTGAAGAAACACGGTTGTTCCGTACTGTTTTGGCCGGATTTGGCATCTTGCCATTACGGTAAAAAGGCCATGGAGTGGTACGCCGCCAACAACGTGCAGGTGGTTCCCAAGGACAAGAACCCTCCCAACACGCCAGAGCTCCGCCCAATTGAGAAATACTGGGCTATTGTCAAGCGGAACCTAAAGAAGACCAAAAAAACTGCTAAGGGCGAGCAGCAGTTCAAGGCAAACTGGCTTTCTGCGGCGAAGAAGGTGGACAAGGTGGCTGTACAAAATCTGATGGCAGGGGTCAAGCGTAAGGCCCGGCAATTCGGATTTGGAAAAGCGGAAGCCTAACTGAATATTTTTCCTGAATTTTATACTAATTGAACTTGAAAAAGAAATTTAATTTGGTTTTTTAAATAAACGATTTCACCGATTTACACGCGTTTTCCCTTGACCAAATTTTGACCGTATCACCCTTTAATAACACCATCAAAGATATGAGACAATCCACCATCTACTGTTCATTCCGATTTAAATAATTGAACTGTTATTTGTGAGATATCGGCGATGGAAGTCAAATTTACTTTATATTGAGGTATACCTGTATTGTCAAAGACTGCACAATAGGGTATCATAAACAGGATGAGCTACCGGTGGCTATGGAGATCGCTCATCCGAGGAGGATGATTTGTATGATCCTATGTATTTGGCCACCGTGCCTGTGGAATGGACCCATGTAAACCGTGATTTCCGATATTGTCGCTACCGGAAACGACAAGGAATTGTTGCAATCACGTTGGTTGCAAAAGTGGATGACCCAGAGGGTGATCTAGTTATTGCTGTCGCTGGTTATGATCTCGGCGCTGCAATTTATCACTACACTTTAACAACTCTTGCAGGGAATTAGACGAAGTACTGACTGCAGGAGAGATCCGAGCAAAGTCCTATAGGGCTGACTTCTAATCCGGGATACGATCGTCTAGTCCGATGGATTTATTAAATTCATCCGGAAGCGAAGATCAGCGACTGTCAAAAAAGTGTGAAACCTTAGCAACTATTGAAAAATCGTCAGCAAAAAACAGTGTTGCCATTTTGTAATATATTCTGTGTCATTCTTGTCATTCTTTGTGCGTGCCGAGCAGTGTGCCGTGATGTGTTTCGGTACAGTATGCCGAGTTGATTACTCCTTGCGCTAGACCGATTTTATCCTTGCGATTGCAAACCGAAACATTCAAATTGTCAGAACACCGGGTTGCCAAATATACCATAATATACGTATTTTACAAACAATCGCAGCTTGCTTTATCACAGGCACTGCCGGCACAATCGGCACACCTTCGGCATACTGAGAATTTCTTTTCTCAAGATTGGTGCGCGGTGTGGCGCCCCTCTATTGGTTGGATTGCCCTCCCTCATGAAGAGGGCTGCACACGCCTATGGAAGTCACCCATAATTTTTAGTGAATCCACGAGCACTAGGGTGGCCGGTGGGTCATAGTTGTCAGGCGGATTACAACCCGCTGCTTTCCACTGCTCTTTAGATGTGTGAGGTTCCCAACAACGGTGCCAATTTTTTATCAAATTTGATTAAGAGTTGGATTTGTGGGAGAATTTTACATTTTTTTATGGGAAATTGTATGGTAAACGAAACAGTTCTAGATTGATTTTTGAAGTATTAAGTTTAGTAGAAGTGTTAGCAATATTTTGTAATGATTAACTTAATTTAGCACGAAAAAGGCGAGAGTGCTGTTTTTAACACCGGTTGAAGAAGTAGCGCCAGCATAACTATTGGAGCTCTTCGAAATCATCGTGATGTCATGGATTCCTTTGCAACATATCGGGTGAGATCTTTTCTTTATTTTTCTCGTAATTCTATTTTATTGTTAGTTATGTTAGTTATACATCACACTTTACACTTTACATTTACATCCTTACATTATTAGTAATTAGAGATAAAATATATATTTGCTTAATATAACCTTGAAATTTTAGTGTTACATCCACTTGATATTGTGAGCTGAAGAAACATAGGGCTGCATCTTGTTATATGTTAAATAAATATTATTTTCATTGCGGAATATCAACTATTTCATCTATATAGATAAATTTATATTCATTATTTCATGTTCTGATATATTTCATTTCTCTATTACATATATTTTCATTATATAAATAAATACTGGGTTGGGAGGGAGCATCAGGGTATCATTTGATCTGGAACTGGACAATTGGAGTTGTATGACAACCGGAGTCTAGGAGGGAATAAACACTATCATTTTCTGTATCCTACCGATTCCTACCGACGCGCCCTTCTTTACAAACCATCCTGTAGAAAGCTTAATAAGTATTGCGAATTGCGTTATCCGATTTGTTGGATCGTATCGTTGGAAGGAGATTCTTAAATTCCCGTGGATTTCGCGTAAGTGTCTCTGCTTACGGGTCCGCACCTCCGTTCTTGGCCCTTCATACAGCGATATTGTGAATTCAGATCGGTAGCTCAAATTGATCTTGCTATTAAGTGGAGCTGCATACAAGACAAGATGTTTGAAGGGATGGTGGCTACCTTACATACATACAAAATTGTATGGTAAACGAAACAAAACTATTTCTTTTTCTTGTCAAAAAAAAATGGTTCAAATTAGGCCAAGCCTTGAACTTAGATTGGTAATAATAGACAGATAGGTCAAGTAATCCACATATACCTACAGGGGCATATATAAGCTTGTAGATATGTGCGGATCATGATGATGATGATGGTCCCACCTCTCACCCCTACAATGGTTTGAGCTAGACGATTTATCTTTAAGATAATTAAATATGACATTTTAACCAGGTTAGCAACAAAATCGAACTGGTTACAGTTACAGATATAAATTCCCTCTAGAGTTTACAGTTGCTTCACAGCGTTATAAATGTGGAAAAGCTCAGGCGTCCACCTCTTTGTTCGCCTTTTTGTCCACCTAAAATATTCATAAGATCAAGCGATCAAGAGTTAATGAACAATCAACAAAGCATCCTATTACACTAGCAACCCCGCAATCTGAGGCTATCATAATTTTCAGCAATGCCAGAAAACTTACTACTAATTCAAGTTATCTTCCAATTTAGCTTCAATATGGCATTGTTTTTTTTTTTATCAAATTTTCAATTCAGTCCTCTATATCCGTAATACGCGCGCGAGGTTCAAACCTTTGTAGACTACTTTTTTGACGTAGGACTACGTCTGTGATTTCTATATAGGGATGAACTTTGTGAAAACAGAAAATGGAACATGTAACTAAATTATGAAAGATTTTGAACGTTAATAACTCAGCTGCCTCTGGACCATTTTCAATAATTTTATCACCAATCGATCAGATATATTTCTACGCATCAATAGCAATGCTTCTGACTGTTGATTTTCAAAAAGAAACGTATTGAAAAGGTGGTAAATGTCAAGCATTGTCCAAAAGTGTTCAAATAACAAACAAATCCACCAATTACGTACATGCATTTGCTGCTTCGATAGTAGACGAAACAAGTCGAAGTGGCATTCGCCTCCGTTCTTCCGGCGTGTACACATAGGGAGGATGCAATTGCGTAACGTTTTGCACACTCATTGCCATATTCAGAATCACACACCCCCGACGACCACACAAAATGCTCTTCACAGTTGTAATCTTGTAACCAAACTTGGAAGCAGGGGGCAAGTGATTTTGATCGATTCTCTTCATCGACTTTCTGTTTCGTTAATAACTCGACGGCAAACACATTCATTAATACGTTTGTTGTTCTGGATGATAGAAGAGCGTAGCAGAAATAGTGCGAAATAGGTTAGTGAAGCCATGGTCATCAAAAGAGGAAATCGATGAAGAGAATTGACTTTCACCCCTCGGCTTCTAAGCACCTTAATTCAGTCGTCGTCAGAGCAATGAAAACTAGCATCGCACCGCTTTTGGTTTTTGGTTTAAGGGCCACCCACATTAGATCCGTTTGCGTTTCGTTGACGTTAATTTGACAGTTAGACAATAGATTTAGCTGTCACTTTGCCGCAACGCGTCCGATCCGGATCTAATGTGCGTGGGCCTTTACACTTGCTGGTTGCAATTCTGCTGTTCGACATTTTCGAAGGACGACCAAAAAACATAAAATTACACTATTTTCTAGGGATGCCTAAATGTCCAATTATTCGATTAACGATAAAGCGTAAAGATTTTTCCAGCTATTCTATTAAATATTTATCCAATTTCCAATTATTCCAGCCCGTAACCGATATCCCTTCTCATTTCTCCTCGTTTGATTTACCGCAGTAGAGAAAATATTGCTGATTGCATCTGAAACTGGACTGTCCCAAAAATGCAAAAAGTGTGATAAAAGTGCACGTTTCCGTCAAATCGTTTTGATGTCTTCGGAGCACTTATTGCTTGCATTATAAGGAATAAGTGCACCGAAGACACCAAGACGATTAGACGCAGTTTTATCACACTTTTTAATAAGTGAAAACGCGCTTATTAGTACAATTTGGTGTGAAACGCGCAATAAATAAAAGTACTAATTTATCTGAACAGGCATAGAGAAGAACCATGACGTGGAACAGGATCATAAATTCACCGAAAAAAGTTTTAAGCGTCTTTCTGCTAAAGGCTAAGATTTACCAACTTGTTGAGAGAAGGAGTTTAACGAAAAACACTAAAAAGGGAGGATCTTTAGCAGGGTGGACACTGATATTCTGCGGTCTTCCAACCTGTCGCAGACACCAGTTCAACCCCTGCCCAGCTGCAGACGGGCCGGAACTCGTGCGAGTGCCCAATCATTAAACCGAAGAATATGGGATTGTCCGATCGGATTTGCTGATCCAGCTGCCTACACGTCATCATCATCTTCCAAAGGTTTTAAGCCTGCAGTACCATCGGCCCTTTTCAGGGCCACCAAGATGGCAATAGTTAAATTGTTTTTCAATCGACATAGAATTCCATACTTCTTGGCAATTTTTTTGATGACATTGTCAATGTGATAGTTGATCTTTAGTTTGTCATCAATAATCACGCCAAGATATTTAATCTCGCGAACGCGAGCAATAGTCTACGCGAGCAAATTACAACAGAGACGTTCTCATTTAATCGATTCCGAGAAATTACCATAAATTTAGTTTTACTTGTATTCAATTTCAACTGCTTATACTTCAACCATCTACTTAGAGAACGTAAATCTTCATTCAAGCGTAAAACGGCATCATCTCAATCCTTATGTGCAACGAATAACACAGTATCATCTGCAAAAAGATTATTGTCGCAAAATCGTAAAACACGTCATTAATATGCATAATAAATAACAGGGGACTAATACACTTCCCTGGGGCACTCCAAGGTTATTCCCCACGGGACTGGAGAAAGAATCATTAAAATCAGTCCGTTGAGTTATGTCAGCAAATAGCTTTCAAACCATTTATATGCAGTACTCGTAATTCCAAAGCGCTTGATTGATATTAACAATAAGGGCCTAGAAATTGTTTCAAAAGCACGTTTAAGATCAAAAAAAACAGCAACAAACGTATTTTTACACTCCCAGTTATTTTTCCACTTCGCTGATACAAAATTCAACGCAGTTTCACAAGAATGACCTTCCCGATATCCCGATTTTTCTGGTATCAACAAACTATTACTATTTAAATACTCACTTGGTCTAAAGTAAAATAATAATAATAACTGTTTGATAGTTGGAGATGCTTAACGTTGAATATCCGACTTAAAGTGGACATTATAAACGATAAATGAGGAGATGAAAGTATAGAGTCGATAGTTCCGTTATAGTACGGCAGTGTGGAAATTGTATATAGAAAGTAGACAGCGAGCAAAGGACAATTTGAGGAAGGTACGAATCGGTTTTTGATTATCCCCTTTACCAAACTAACCCATCGAGTATTAGTACAAGACACTGAAGAAGTCTGCACATCGTAGACGAAATACGCGTATCTGTCAAGGATAAGCAAATAAGGTAGTGGAATTAAATGGAAATTACTAATCCTTCTATCTCCCTCTCTCTCTCTCTCTCTCCTTATACAGGTATTCCAATAAGACGCCCACATTCATCAGGATTCAAACTAACCCGTTGATCAACCTGATTCGTACCTTCCTCAAAATTGTCCTTTACTCGTTTTCTACTTTCTATATACAATTTTCAAACTGCCTTACTATAACGGAACTATCAACTCTATACTTTCATCTCCTCATCTATCGTATAAAAATGTCCACTTTAAGTCTGATAATGACGTTAAGCATCTCCAACTATGTAAATCGTTAACTTCACGCATGAAATAATAAAAAACAAGATTAGTTAAAGTAAATAATCTTTTTTGTCTAGAAGTTGAATCGATTTACAGTTTTGGACAAACGCCGCCAGAGAGCGACTTTTGAATACCCACGAGGCCCAAGGAAGACAACCCTATGTTCCTATCAGAGACGTGTTGTCTAGTGTAAGAACATAATGTCTAGTATAAGAATTTAATTCCTTTGTCTTTTGTCTCTCTTTAATAGTTTTTGTTTGTCTTGTCCCCCCGTCCCGATGAGTCTCATCGTCGCCCACTGGTCACCACAGCCGGTCGAACTCCAGACGATACTAGAACCGCACTACCGTTCATACTGGCGACAACGCTCTGAAGAGACAACGAAACCTTACCCCCAAGCTCCTCTGCTGATCCTATCCTTCGACAATGTACCTCTCTTACCTCGAGTAAGCCGCGAGTATTCGACCCAACTCCTACTAGACATAGAATTAAGTGAATTTTGTTACAAACAAAGAACAATGAACTATCGGGTCCGTAAATCTAACGCGATTGAGCCTTCCAAATAAACGAACTAGTTATAAAAAAAGTGTTGGACAAAGTTGTTCCGCTTAGTACATACACTCAATCTATATCCAAGGTTTTGGTCAAAATTGATTAATTTTTGAAGTTTTGACAGGTATCTGAATAGTTTTGTTCTATTTCCCATAAATTGTCCCATGCCTGCCAACATTAGTGTTCTCCTGCAAATCCAAATCGTAACCAAAAGCGATCAAATTTTGCACAGCAGAGGGTTGTTAAGCTGACCCACCCTAGTGCTCTTAGATCCACTCAACAATGTGGGTGGCTTCAGTAATTGTTGCAGAAAATGAGATGAAAATTGATCCGCAAAAATCAGATCGAAAGTTGTTTTCCAGTTCAGCAGGAAAAAGGAATAACATAATTTTGAAACGTTCAATTTGGGCACATAAACCCAGAGCAATGAATTTTCATCATCTATTAAGCTGCCCCTGATAAGTGGCAACGAAAAACAAAATGGCTCGATTATCCTGAGTGAGTTGTTGTTCGAACCTCTGGATAATCGAGTCCGACCTGTATTTTCAAATTCTTGACTTTGATTTAAAAACAAAAGTATTCGTAGAACAAACATTGTTTTGCACAAAAAGTTCTATCGCTTACATACATTAGTTTTTGAACATACCTTAATATTTTCATTGATTCAGTTAAATGTATTGAGGTTAACTAAAATCGAGCTTATTTTTATTTTGTAATACTTCTAGATAGAGCTGGAATTAGGGCGTAACAGCTTTTGTAAACAATGACTTGTCTCGATGATTTCTAGGAATTCAAGGCACGCCCACGCAAACTAACATAACCTTCGGGTAGAGGAAGTCGTCCCCTACCCGATGGTAATGTGGATTTGCGTTGGCGAGCCTTGATTTTCTAGAAATCATCAAAAGAGGTCATTGTTTGCAAAAGCTGTTACGCCCTAATTCCAGCTCTATCTAGACTTGTTTATTTTACATTTCTTTTAATTTTTATTTCACATGTTTAAAATCTCAGATCCTGAAGGACCAGAAGGTGTATCTAATCAGTTATTTGCATTTTAATTTTATTTTAATATAATATGATCTATGGTTTTCAGAATTTGGATTACCCAGAGAATAAATTCAACATCATCATACATTAGGCCAATGTTTTTAAATTGTTTTACCTTTGCAGAGTTTAGCTATTTCAAGAATTATTCATCGATACCTGTTTGTATAACTCTTGTATACTCGAATAACCTCGGTTATTTAGCAAATTGATTCTTTACATATATTGTGGATTCATTCAATAGGTAAAGTTGAGTTCAATCATACCATGCAATTAAAATTTTCATATAAAGGGCGAACACGAAATTATTGCGACACATTCAACAGGGCATAACTTTTTTACCATTGGGTAAAAATCAACCAAATTTTGCACACTTTCTCATTGATGTGTATTGTGTACATGCTGTCAAACTCGAAGTCGTGTTTTTCGATTCAACGAAAATGGAGGTGAACCAACGCGAGTTGAGAGAACAAATTCTTTCCAAACACCTGGAATTTCCTGACCTGTCGCACCGGCAGTTGAGAAAAATGTTGAACATTCACCATTCAACCGTCTTCAGAGTGTTGAAGCGGTTCCAGGAGCGGTTGACGTTGGACCACGGCAAAGGAGCTGGAAGAAAACCGGGACCGGAGAACAAAAAGACGGAGGGAAAGGTGAAGCGGATGATTAAAGCAAATCCCAACGTCTCAAGCCGTGATTTGGCTAAAAAGATCGGCATGTCGCAGAGCTACGTCCAGAATGCAAAGAAGAGAGCTGGACTACATACATACAAGGTACAGAACTTCCCAAACCGCGATGAGCGACAAAAATCGACGGCTAAAACTCGGGCACGGAAGCTCTACGAGAAGATGCTGACAAAATATGGCTGCTGTGTGATGGACGACGAAACGTATATAAAAGCCGATTTTAAGCAAATTCCGGGGTTGGAGTTTTTCACCGGCAAGAGCAAGTTCGATGTGGACGACAAATTTAAGAAGAAGAAAATGTCGAAGTTCGCCTCCAAATATCTCATTTGGCAGGCCATCTGCTCTTGCGGACTGAGGAGTGAGCCTTTCGTGACAAAGCGCACAGTAAATGGCGAGATCTACAAATCTGAGTGCCTCGAGAAGCGTTTTTTGCCGTTCTTGCAGCAGCACGACGAAGCTCCGCTATTTTGGCCAGATTTGGCATCATGCCACTATTCTAAAAGTGTCCTGGAGTGGTATGAGGCCAATTCTGTCCATTTTGTTCCAAAGGACATGAATCCGCCAAACTGTCCGGAACTGCGCCCGGTGGAGCAGTACTGGGCAATAATGAAGCGGGAACTTCGGAAGAGCAAGAAGACAGTCAAAGACGAGAAGGACATATTAGGAAAATGGAAAAAAAAACTGAGAAACTGGTACCGGATGACACTGTAAAGACTTTGATGGAGGGCATCAAGCGAAAATGCGTTCAATTTTACACTCAAGTCTCCATCGATTAACTTTTCTTTTGATTTTTGAAGTAAATATATGTATAAAACTACCCTAAAATTTTGGTTTGATTCTAAACATTATAAGAAAATTGGCATGACATTTTCGGTGTCGCAATAATTTCGTGTTCGCCCTTTATAGCTTGAGTTTAAAGAAATTGAGTGACTAAAATCGAGGTTGTGTTTTTTTTATATTTTATTAATAATGTATCGAAGAGATGGATCCGGAATTTTGACGTCTGTGTTTTAAGGAGATACCTGCGTTGCTGTTGGTGCAGCTCCACTTGGTTATTTTGGGTGAGATCATTCCTTTTTATTTATTTATACAGTAACCTCACCCTATCGTTAGGACGTCAATTCAGCTTATCGTTTACCAAAGCGAACCCTGCTGCAAACCCTTCCCTCTTATCCAACATCCCAGTAATTTCTCGTGCAAGTGCAGAGGATTTCTCGGCTTCCATCAAAGCGAGTGCCACGTTAACACATTCCTACCCATTCCTTTCTTGACCTGCGTTCGGGCGCGGCCGGCGCTGGTATTGCCTAGTTTTGGATCACCAGTTTTTACACATTGAGGACGATTGCTAGTCCCAAGCATCGTCTATTGGTTCTCTGTGTAATTACAGCTGATCTGGCAATAACAGAGTAGCAACCGTGGGCGGTCAATCATGCTCATGCTCATACTTTAATATTTTCATTGATATTTAGAAACATTTGATGATATTTTCAAATATATCTATGTTTTCTTATCCCTTGGTTTGGACAACTAAAACCAAAGTTCGAGCGATGTTTGTGAAATTTAAGGTGAAAGTTGATAGAATCCACAAATGGCCGCTATTTTGTTTTTCTTTTCCTAGCCACTTCGAATTTTTGATGACACGAAGCTCAGAAACTATAAATATTTCGTGCAGGAAATTATAATCACATGTATGCTGCAGTGCAGTAAAAGATTGATTGTACTTTCGCACATGGAACCTGTATAGTTTCTAAGATTCGTACCATCAAAAATTTGAAGTGGTAAGGTAAAATGGCCGCTATCATTTGTGGATTCTATCAGCTTCCACCGTAAACTGCTTCCATAGCAATCCCCTCACAAATTCCAAACGCGACCTCAATCAAAGCCATGTTATGCAAAAACTCTTTTTTTTTTTTTGTTATGAATCAAATTGTAGGGTTGCCTTAGATTGCAAATACTTTGTACAGAGTGGACCACCCCAATGCTTATGTATGTTTTTTTTTATTTGTCTATCGGGTATTTTTCCATTAACACTCCAAACATTAAATGATGTCCAAATATAAGGAAATGCATTTTTGAACCGGAAATATCTTCGGCGATAATTTCGCACGGCATAACTCGTAGGCACATAATCTCAGCAGTTAGATTTGAGTTTTCGAGATTTGCCGAACACTGATGATAACCCTTTGTTGACAACCCTAGAGGTGAGTAATTTGATGCAGGAACCACTTGCAGCAAGAGAGTCGTAATAAGGTAATGCATTTCTTCGCCGTTTCACGGTGAATTTGCCAGTCAAACACTCAGCACTCATCAAATTCCCTAAGCTTCTCCAGTCTCTGTATTCGAGTCAGTTTTTGTACATATGCCACGTTGTCCTTATCACAGATCACTTCAGTTCTGTACCAACATTTGAATCACACTTGCCACAACTTCATTGTTCGTTTGTCCGTATCGATAAAGCAGTTTTACGCACATTTAGGTTCAGTTGAAGATATCCTTTGTAAAACGCGCAGCTTTTAGATAACTGCAGATCCTTCTCCTTTTGCTCAAGCCGTGCTCCACACCGTATAACCGATGTCCTTGTTTCACTATTAGTCCTTGCCACGAATCCTTATGTTCTCTCACTCGTGCCACCGCTTATCACACTATACCACGGTGTGCGTTATCACATTCCCTAGTATCACACTCCGTTACACCGTACAACGCTGCTATCGGTATCAAAAAAGACGGAAGACTAGCAAGGTTTTTTGTTCGCTTCAAATCTTTTATAGATTTTAATAGAAATGTTTTCGCTCTGCAAGGCTTCGCCCATGCAACCCACCCCGAATGCTGATCTCTGCACATCGGCTCAAGCTGGTATCGATCAGTGATCTCCGGGGTAGGGGGCGATAATTGTCCCATTTCGTCACTGCCACCGAGCATACGCTCCTTCGGTTGCTACCGAAATCCAAATGAAAAACGGAGACTCCTGCATTTTCTCACTCTCACTCTCACGCAAAATTTTCTCCGGGTGAAGTTTGTTGATACATTTTGAAAAACCCAAACAAATCAAGCGTCACCGTTCGGTCCGGGTAGGCCGGTGGCGGGAGGCCACGTGGGAGCTAACAGAGCTCAACGTGCGAGCTCAAATTTCCCGCATCTGATCCGAAACGAAATTTTATTACTGAAAATTATCCCAAAGCGCTTTCAAACAAACGTCAACATATGGCAGCAGAGCAAAATGCGAATGGCGTGAGCAAAGTGTGAGACCTACTGTCTGAGGTGCTGTGGGTACGTTTTTCGCAAGATAGGGTTTGTTGCGTTTTTGTTTTAAACGCAGTGCTTTTAGACTTCCTGCTACTTTTTTTTTTGCTAACTTGTTGTTAGTTATTTTCACATCCAGCTGCATAATTTTTGTAATCGAAGCGGTTATGAGAGGAATTAGCAGATGGGCAAATTTGGATTACCAGCATGTAACGCTGATCAAGCGCATTTTCTTTTACCGGCAATTTAATGATCGTTTTTGAGTGTTTTGGATTGTTTAATTAGCAAGCATGTATAATTTAGTACGAGGAAAAAAGGCAAGCGGAAGTCAACCGCAAACCAACGAAATGAAAAATTATAATCCACTGCAAGAATATGTAAACAATCATTTTCGTGGATGAATGTCGAATTCAGTCAAATCGAACCAGAGCAATTTTCAGCATCTAGTTAAATAAAAAAACCCAAAACTAGCTCACATGGGCCGCGAACGTATGCGATAAAAGCATACATGCAGATTGCAGATTGATTATCTAGCATGTGAGGCCGGTCCGGGCCGGAGTTCATTAAGTTCAAAAACCACATCGGTATGATTTGTTTGTTTTGTGCTTGATTCGCATGATGTGTGTGTTGTTGTCCACTGGTTGTGGACCGCCAATTATGTTACGAGTGTTTGTTTTTTTTTAAATTAACATTATCTAACTCATTTGGATCAGTGCGTCATTACAGGGTGATTCAGAATAACTGTCACCGATTTCACAAATATGCAATTCTCAATGGGTAAAATGGGTATATGTTCAAGTATTTTTGTTTTAAGTGTGTACAAATATGAGCTTGTATTGGTAGTAGAATTTGAAATTTCATTCGTTTGTGATTTCAAGCAGCCATTGACGTCAAAATGGAGCATGGCATAAATCTGTAAAAAAATCGTGTGTTATCTTTTAGAAACTGAAATCTCTTCGAAAGAATGTAACATTTATTTTTGCATCATTATAGAGGTACAAAGGAACCATGCTTGGAAAATCCGTTCAGTATCAGAGCTTAAACGCATCACCAGGACTCAAAAAGTGCTGGAACTAAAGCGTGCGTGCCAGCTGTGGTTAATTTTCATGACAAATGTGGCTGATAATTAAGGTAAAGGGAGAGAGATTTGAAATTAACTATGCTTAGTTGAAGGTTATATATGTACAATATCTGGAATATAATGATATCAAAAATTCATGCAAGCGTTCAATCGTTATGACCATTTTTAAAAGGGACAGTTATTCCGAATCACCCTGTAGTATCTGAGCTCTGTCAAATATTGTTAGTAACCAATGCTGTTGTCGTAAAATTTGAGCTAAATAGTCGCAATTTTTTTTCGTTTGGCACCAAATGTACAAGATCAAAATGGTGCTAACGTGATCAAAATCGTGGTGTTAAGAAATATTAGATCATATATTAATAGATCATAATACTTAACCATCAACTGGTACAAAGTGAAAAGACCAGGTGTCTGCTACATGAAAAATCCTGGAGAACCGGAAATTCACTTGGAATTTTACTTTTCCTAAAAATATTTTGTAATTTTCAGGGAATCTCATCATTGAACGATAATTTTAAAACTATCATACTAAGGATATTTTAAAGGAGAGGTTCAGCGGCCCGAAGAAAATTTTAATTTTTCTAAAGGTATTGGAAAAAGATATCAAAAATCTAAAAAAAAAAATCACATTTTTTCTAATTTTTTAACGAAAATTTGCATGAAAAAACATTTTTTGAAAATCATCGTGGCGTTGGACTAAAAAAAAAATCACAAAACATAAACTTTTCTGTTTTACTGAGGGTCCATTTTTTATCATGATGAGATAGAAAAAATATATGTACATGTAAAATTCCTCAAGAATCTAAGAAAAACACTGATTTTCTTGGAGTTTCGATAATTTTTCCCAATATTAAAAAAAAAAAGAAAAATGTCAAATTTATTTTTTTTTTTAATTTTTGGTGCGCATGTTATGATGCAAACATTTAATTTTCATTCGGTAATCGAACTTAATAGATCCACAGCGAACAATTCTTCAGTAACAAATAGGAGAAATGACTCTAATGTTGGCGTATGGATCTAAGATTGGGCTCATCGCTAAAAATCTGCTATTTATCAATTTTATCTAGATGAACGCGAAAATTTAGTCGATTGCTGAATTTATGTATGGGCCCAAATTAGGGGCATTTAGGCTGACATTAAATCCATTTCCCTTATATTTTTTTTTAATTCAGAGGCTTGAAAAGTTTTTTTCTGTTTCTAGAATATGTCAAGGGGTGGTCATTCATGAAGTCACGCTACACATTTATTTTGAGCCAATTTTTTTCTCAGTGTGCCGGGAGTGCCAGTCAATAGACTGACTTTGTTTGCTTGTGTATAATGACATTCTTGGCAACCTGGTTAAACTGACAGTTCAAATGTTTTTGTTTTTAAGGAGAAGGAACAACACAACAAGCAGTGGAATCCAAACCAATCCGAGAACAACGACGTTGGTCTAGAGGCACCCCAGCTGGACAAACTGATATCGGATAAACCGCTGCAGATGTTTGACAAAGACTTCGGCGAAAGCAATATTGCAATGCATTTTAATCCAAAGCCACTGGGGCAAGCTGCTGCTATTGAAATCGCTGGAACGATGGATACCTGGCAGCAAACATGGACAACGCGGATACATGGTTCAAGGTGGACAGGAGAAACGAGACGAAGAGGTTAAATTGCTTACATCGGCGGATGTGAAAACGGTGACACTGGAAAATGCGATGAAAGTATTCCACTTCATCAGCGGCGTCACCAACTGTCAGGTGTATTTGAAAAGTGCAAAGAAAAGCGAATCCCGCTGGCGGTTGTGTTCATCAATGTTGCCTCTCACCTTCCATCCAATGCCACCGGAACGATCGAAAGGCGAAATACCACATAAAAATAATACCCAGCTAAAACGTTCCGTGTTTGGTGTTTGTCCAAATTGATTCCTTGTCCGTCAGAAATAATACTGGTGTAATAGCAGGATTTATTGAAAATTTACAATCTATCAAATTTAAGTGAAAATTCACTAATGGGAGATTTCCATACAAGCAGGCGGACAAAAATGTTTTCACAATTTTTTTTAAGATTTTCTGGAATTTTCCTTGTTTGGTTTGAGCAAAATATGATGTAGTCAGAATCAAACGGTGGTCACTCTAGGCACATATTTTGTGCCAACTTCTTTCTTAGTGTGCCTCACGTGTGCCGCAGCTATGCCGAGAGTGCCATACAACGGACTGACTTTGTTTGTTTGAGGAAATACGATGTTTGGCAACCCGGTTAATTTTACAATTAAAATATTTTGTTTTGAAGGAATAATTTAACAAGCAGTAGAATCCAAACCGACAATGACGATCCAGAAGCACTCCAGCTGAACAAGCTGATACCGGACAAACTGGTCCTCGATAAGGTGATCAAGTTCCCAACTGAACGAAAAGAAACGGGACGACACGTTTAAGTTGCTAACAACCAACTAGACGATTTCAATCTATTCTAACTGAAACGCAAGGGGCGATTCAAATATGACATCCACTCTTGAGGGGGAGAGGGTTTCCTAGAATTTGTGAGAATTCGTTTAATAGGTATGGGAAAACGCGTGACACAGCACCCACCGCCTTTCCCCCTCTGTGTCTAAAAACTTGTGAATGTCATATTTGAATCGCCCCCAACTAGTAGCAATAGTAGTGTCCCATCTTTTTCTTTCACGCTTTCGTCTACTCCCAAATGATGTTTACCGATATGTCTATACAAACAATTTGGCTCGTGGCACGATCCTCGTGCCCATATATATTTCACAAGTTTAGAAGAAAGCATCACAGTTAAAACCATTGAAACATGTTTTGTTTTATATATATGAGCAACAAGCAACAAGCACCCCGCGTGGTGATTTGATTGTTGTAACCCGAAAGGATAATACCGATACCGGGAGTAAACCGAGGTTAATTTGCCATGATCGTTGTAGCGGCTTTCCAAAATTCAACTCGGTTTTGGGGAAATTTATGGCGCGTCTTGGCTGAAAATTCACGGTTGTGGTTATCCGGGTCATCCGAATCTAAAAATTGCAATGTGTCAACAACTATGATTTGACACATGTGCTGCGCAGGCATAGAGCTAGTGCAGCGTTGCCAGTAACTTCAAAGATCATAACAATTTCTTAAAATGGGTGCCAAAACCCTGATGTGCCCAACTGTGTTTTTGGCACTCTGTGCGGAGTAACCAACCCCTTGGTCAGGATGTAGTAAATCATTCCACGACCAACTTTTGAGAAGGGCTTAACTTTTAGTTGTTTTAAATTTAATGATAATATTTTGAAATCGATTACAGTAAATTTTAATTCAACGAATAAAATCTTGAAGATTTGAACTTTAAAACAACGTCAGTTAAAAATTGGTTTTATACAGGGTACACCGTAAAAAAAGTTAAATCAAACATTTTATCAGGTTTTAATTTTTTCAATATGTTTATTTGTGTTAACCAATAACATCTAAACAGAAAACATATTATGGCGTAGTATAATAATCACAAGAAAATAGAATTTGCAACGAATTTCTCGATTATTCTTCTGTTATAATATCATAATGAAAACAATTTTCTTCAATTTCATCGACAGCTTTCATAAATTCCTCCATTGCATTGTAGTTATTAGTATCAGTTATTGAACAGCGTTTTTTTTTTCCTCCTCTGTTCGGGACCTAACAACACTGCGACTAGTAATTTGATCTATTGTAGTATATCCCGTGTCCTTAGTTTAGTACATGTCGTATTACTCCATCACTATTGAGAAATGATGAAGTATTTGATTTGTTTTACAGTTGTCATTCTTGCATTTATCGCAAGGATTCAACTCTAATTGAAAGGTCCCACTATTTATACCCTTCGTAGTGTTGGAACACCCTCCAAAGATGCGCCCCTTTGTCAGTCAAAATTGGATCCTTAGCAACAAAATTAAGGAATGACACCGATAATGACCATGCATTACAACCCTAGTCTTTACCACTTCAACCTAAGGAACAACGAATAGAAGACTAGGAATCACATAGATGAAGACTAACTAACTCATTTTTTACCTTGTTTCAATATCATCTTTGGTGGAAAAAACCGAGTCTTATCACTATCAACAAGGCATAAAAAGTAACAACGACTAAGAGCAACCGTACCAATGAGTAAATAAGGCACATTTACCAACCTCTACCATAACGCTACTTGCGTACCGGGGGTTGCTATTCAGGTGGGGGAAATAGCAATCCGCACTTTGGGAAGTAGTGAGTTCATAAATTTAGCAACCCGGTAGCAACGCAACGGGATTTTCCTTATTAGAGAGTTGTATGGATTTTTCTCCTTTAGTTTACTTAAATCTTTGGTTTTTATTAGTTAGGTAGGTTCCGATTCAACACATTGTAGTTTCATTTATATACCTGTGATCTTGACTTTTATACCTAGGGGATGAGTACTTAAGGGGGTTAGATTTTGATAAGTTCTTTAGTGGGAATGACACTGATGAAGACTGCACATTGTAGTCGAAATACGTATCTGTCATGGATACCAAATTAATTAAGTGGAATTAAATCGAAGATAACCTTTTTTGCTGTTTTATGTCAAAAGTTTGTTTTGCCGGTGTGGAAAACGGTAACTCAAATTATGACTCTGATAGCAACGACCGGTGTGGAGAGGCTTAGCCAAAATTGAAACGCTGTGCGTAAGTAAAATAGTGCCGCAAATGGCAACGACTGGTACGGTTGCTCTAAGTGTGTACCTACCCTACCAGCCGTACTGATGTACACTACACAAACATGTACCGCTGATAGTGGAATAAATTTATATCTCTTCAGTGTATTGTATCCATTTTCATTATCAATAAAAGCAATAGTTCGTATGCCTCCGCCATGGCCAGACAATCCCCAACAAACATTGAATGTTGAATAAGAGCTTATTCAGGCAAAAACAAGCTTCTTCAGCTAAAAAATAGCTTATTCAGCTGTTGATCAGCTCGAATTGTTTGTTGGGTCGTTCGTCTTTTGATTTATAAAACAACAACGTAGGAAAAGGTCCTGCCCGTGTGCGATCATCCTGTTCCCCTAGTTTGAAGTAGTCAGGACTAGGAATCGGTGGTAGATATTACATCCCGAAACGTACCACGAAAAGGTGATCTACCCACGTTACGGGGCTATGGAACAGCGTACAGGTTTTACAAATATCATGAAACTTTTCACGGTGGCGGGATAATCCACAATCTTTTTTCTATCGTCTTTTCGAGCGCCTATAATGCAACTGACCAATGGGTCCGATTCATTCATGTGCGAATGAAGACATCATGTAAGTTGTCTACTCTCGATCGTTTTCTTGCATGATGGGTTCGATATTTTTTAATTGTTTATGTTGACTTTCTGCTCATTCTGGTTCATCAGGCATAAGAGATACAGATTTCCGCTAATGAACGAAGGGGTGCTGATGAATGCATGATTATTTCTCTGGCGTTTATGCACGATCGCTGGAATTTTATATCAATCATACAGTTTAAAATAGAGCCTGTATGTTTCTAATATGCATAATTTTTTCCCCGATTTAATAGTAATTAAAATATTTCAAAATTTCACAATTAATTCTTCGTCGATCTTACAGCTGAACAGCCCGGAGCTTTTCCCCATGCTCGTCGATAAAGGTTACCTGTAGTACTGGTACCTTATCCACCTGATCTTGGTTGGTCTACTCTTATTCCCAATTTTTCGTAAGCTGTATTTATACATGTTTTTTTTTATCTCTGTACATATAGTTCTTTTAATGGTTTTCTAACCATCCATTTAATTATATTTATTGTGTATGCAATATGCAAAAGGCATTCGAAAAATCGTATCGAAGCATGAAACAGAGATATACCACAATGCAGCGCCTCTTCGTTTGATGTAAACCCTTCTTAAAAAAATTCTAATTATTTTTGTTTAGTTTGTCTCCACAGATTGGACAATTCTGCATCGAAGTAAGTAATATAAGTAAGGACTTTTTCATCTATCATACTCAAAACAAATGTAATCAACAAGTATAAACTTGTCGTTCGAAAGTTCAACTTTCACTGGCGTAAATTTGCTCATTTCTTTCTCTACATTCTGTGTTGTAGCAAGAATTATCTCTTTACTCCCTTTGATAAATTTAAGTATAAATGTCCTACAAAATCGAATACTCTAAGGCATAGGATTATTTAACATAATTTGCCTTGGATCGCTATATACATGAACATCTGAATTCGAGTTAAAGTTGACGATAATATGTCTGAATCATCCTGACATCCTTCTGGTAGCACTTGATGATATTGCGAAAATCCAGTTGAACGGTTGAACCGTCTATACCCCAGTCACACATCAAAAAAATAATTTTAGTATCATTGAAGTGCATGCTCTTGGATGTAATATTAAAATTTTTGTTTGCTGTGTAAAAGAACTGTAGAATCCAAATCGTTGCAATCCATATACTCATTAAATGTTGCATCAATTATTTTAACAATTAGTTCCACCGTATTTTCCATCAGCACATGGAGTTTTACTCTTATTTTACGAGGGGCATGTATTTTTTTAATTGTCCTGATTACGTCGTAAAGGTCTGTATAGAGATCGAAGCGAAATGAAAATCTCATACAACATACTACATTTTGCACTTCGCTTGGAACTCTAAACAGATACGATCCAGTGAAATCGGATGTTATGGATTGCATATTTTTCGCTTACGTTTACTTCATTCACGCATGCAGCTGGTCGCGAAAAACACAGCAGCTAAGCAAAAAGTTGACGTTTCGATAAAGAGCGTATCTGTTAGATTTTCACTTCACCGGAGGTGTAAACTGATTGATTTCACTTCACGTGAACTGTGAACTGCGGAAAGAGCAAATGGAAAAATGATCCACAACCACAACCACAAAAATTCTACAATTTTTCACTTGCTTCAAATTTCACTTCGCTTTGAACTGTATACTAAGCTAAGGTTAAGGTGGAAATCTTGATGGTGATTTCCTATGTATTACTTAATATTGAAATCAACTCAATCCCGTTTCAATGAGAACACTAAAATCCTCTTTTGCTGACATCATTCCGCGTTGATCAGTTAATTAAGCAAGCATGGTTTTAGAGATTTCTTCGATTTTTTAAAAGTGCCCGATAGCATTTACTCCTTTCGATTATAAGAGGTTCATCTTCCTAATAACAACCCAGACAACCAGAAGTCGTATAACAATGTACAGACAGTATCGTAAATTGCTACAGTTTAAGTCAAAATCGCATTTAAGAATGGCATACCTCGCGTTATGTTTAAGTTAAATCGTATAGAATCGTACTGTATAACAAATTAAATCGGATTACATCGTAAGATTTTTCAAAATGAATTTGTTATTACAGATTAAATCGTATATGATGTTAAATCAACTCGTTTAAAATTAAACGAAAATATGCCATTTCTTTGCCATCTATACGACTTATTTGTTTATATATATGTTTGTATATCACGAAGACGACTTTGAATATACATGCATTCTGGTTGTCTGGGAAAGCCTTCTCAATGGTGTTGACTTTGGGATCGCCTACTTCATCATCGATCATGCGACGTTTTCCTCTTTCGCTCAAGTCCGAGAAAGGATTTGCCGATGCTGGAGTTGAAACAACGTCCTGATCCTGTTCCATGAACTCTTCGATACCAAAGTCAAGCCAATTCCGAAAATATGACTCAAATCACTCCCTTATACGATTAGCTTCATGCCACTTTTTCTTGTATTTATTGACGATTTTACATGGATAGAAATCCCGTTATACCTTTTGGCAAATTTCTATAGCTGATTATTCATAAAAAGTGTAAGTCAACTAATAACCAATAAAACTATTTTTATTTTATCTTGTAATTATTTTGGTAATTAATGTCCAAAATTTATTTGAGTTGAAGCGTGTTTTTGCGGCAAAAACCGCACTATTACCATTTTTTGACTTTGACATCCAATATTTCAGGAAATACAACAGTTAGAGTTTTGAAATTTTGATTTTCTATCATTCTATTATCGATAAAACATAAAAAAGGATTGGTTAAAGTCGGTTTTTCGATTTTCGTCCGCCGGATATCATATAGTGAACAGTCTGATAAAGAAATTGTTGAAGAACGCCTAAATATCTAAATACGACCAGCTTCTTCTTCTTCTTATTCGCATTTCAAGCTTATTGCTTAGTGCATATTAGCTTATTGCGTGCTCTCAACTTACTGTTCCAAATGCACTTACACAGTTATTAATTGAGAGATTTTGATGCCAATACCAATGCATGAATTTGTATATTATGTGGAAAGCACAATGATATTCTATGCCCAGGGAAGTCGAGAAAATTTCCAACCCGAAATCGAATCCGCCGCCTCCGGCTTGGTAATACCGTGCCTTTACTGACTAGGCTATGAGGCCCCAGTGCTACGATCAGCAGTGACCTTTCAATTAGAATCGATTCCTTGTGATGAAGGCAAGAATGACAACTGTATCAATACCGAATACTCATCATTTCTCAATAGTGATAGAGTAATACGACATGCACTAAATCAAGAACACAGGCTATACTACAATAGATCAAATTACGTTAATAGTAGTAGCAAATTAGGTATAAAGTTAATTGAATTATTAGTAACAAATCATTCCAAATTATCCTCAAGACTCTGACAACATGGAAAATAAACGGCCGCTTGTTGAACATCATCATTAGTTTCCTTAACCACAGAACATTTAGGGTTACAGCTAATGGAGCAACATCCAGCATGCGTGTTGCAGAAAACGGTGTACCACAAGGATCTATTCTGTCGGTCACACTATTTTTAGTTGCAATGCAACCTATCTTCGAAAAGATTCCACCAAATGTTCAAATTGTAGTTTACGCCGATGATGTAATTTTGATTGCTAAGGGACGAAACTTTGCACAAATTCGGAAACACTTACGAAATGCAGTTACTGAATTAACCAACTGGGCTACGAGCGTTGGATTTGCTATCGCTCCGGAAAAATCAAAGTTATTACACATTAGACTGATGCAAAATTTGAAATTTTTGCTCCACAGTGCTCAAACGGTTCCAAATTGGGCCCTGATTAGCCTCCTAAGGCTTGAACTCATTTAGTGAGAAACTGACTTGGCACAAACCATTTGAAGTTTATATGGAAATTACTATGGGAAAACAAAACTTTTTGTTCATTGTCTTCTAGCCTTTTTACATATTGTACTGTTAATAAACTCAATTGCTATTCTTATGGGAATTTTCATCAGCTACAACTTTGCAGAAAATCGTTTTTCAGCCAAACGTCAAATTAAATAGTTATTAATTGTTTAAGAGATTGATAATCTTATGGCAAGATTAAGCAACTGTATTGTGAGCAACACTGTATTCTGCAGTGTGTCATAGTAGCCATGATTGTTGTCCTCTATTCTACGCGCCATAAACACCAATGTTGCCTGCTGAACAGTTGATTGAGCATAATCATAAGACATCAGTGACTTGAATCATTAATAAATTTTGTTCCTTACATTTGATCGAAAAGTGGTCTTCAACAAAGTTGTAGCTGAGAAAGTTTTCAACTAGCTCAGCTATCATTTTCTAAAGCAGAGTAAACTGGTGAATTTTGAGATAGATTTGAACCGAAATTATGGTTTCTCCATAGTAATTTCCATATAAACTTCAAATGGTTTGTGCGAAGTCAGTTTCTCACTAAATGAGTTCAAATGTTGGAAGGCTAATCATGGCCCAATTTGGAACCGTTTGAGCACTATGGAGCGAAAATTTCAAATTTTGCATCAGTCTATTACACATCAGCAATACGAAACATCGAAAGCGTGGTCGGGCTATCAAAGTCAATGGTACTCCTATACCACGCGTTAGAAAGATGCGAATTCTTGGTGTGTTGATAGATGCGAAAATTAATCTTCTTCAGCACTTTGCACAAACCAAACGTAGCTGTGTGCAGCGATTAAACATACTTCGAGTTTTGGGACGTCGTCTAGTGAGAAGCAACCGTTCAACTCTCCTTACCATTGGTTCAGCTCTCGTGACTTCCAAGCTACTGTACGGCCTAGGTTTCACCAGCATCAACATCGAAGCTATGGAACGTACTCTAACCCCAACATATAATGAGGTGATACGACAAGCTTCTGGCGCGTTCAGAACTAGTCCAATTACCTCCATTATGGCTGAAGCGGGGTGTCTGCCATTTCGTCTAATACTAATCCAGCGCCTATCACAACTAGCAATACGACTTGTGGAAAAAAAAAACAAATCAGTAGCCGACCTACCAGTGGTTAAGCGAGCATCTGATCTGTTTCTAGCAGTAACAGGATTCTCTATGCCGAACATCTGTAGTGTTCTAAGACTAACCAATAGAGAGTGGTATACTCCATCACCATCTATAAGTAACGACTTGAGGGATAAAGTAAAAGCAGGCACTTCAAGTCAAGTTGTTGTGCCAATGTTTGTTGAGCTTGTAACAAATAAATACTCAACACACAGGAAAGTATTCACCGACGGATCTAAGGGCAATGAGAAGACTGGTGCGGGAATCGTTACAGATACCAAAAGAACTGCCTTCAGTTTGCCAGGAAACTGCAGTATATTTTCTGCAGAGGCTTTTGCGCTCAAAGCTGCTGTGTCAGAAATTATCAAAGACGAACCAACAATCATATTTACCGACTCGACCAGCTGTCTAGACGCTCTTCAAAATGGGAAATCAACTCATCCTTGGATCCAAGCAATTGAACGCGAAGTTATTGGAACTAAAATTGTGTTTTGTTGGATTCCCGGTCACGCAGAAGTTCTGGGAAATGAGGAAGCTGACAAACTGGCAAATCAAGGGCGGAAGGGAATTCAGCCAAACATGCCAATTCCACCCCAGGATGCTGTGCGGTTTATTAAACAAAGCATTTGGTGTGTTTGGGACAATGTGTGGAGACAAACCACACCTACGTCAAATCAAACCGACTGCAGGCAAATTTGTTGACAGAAAAAATTCATCTGAGCAGCGAGCTCTTACCAGATTACGCATCGGGCACACTCGACTGACTCACTCTCACGTGTTGGAAAACAAATCTCCACCAATGTGCTGTTTTTGTGGAACTCGACTTACTGTGCATCATATACTTGTGGATTGCAGAGGATTTGCCGAATTTAGGCAAAACTGTGGAATCGATGGGACAATAACAAATGTTCTTGCAAACATCTCCAGCAAAGAAAAAGCAGTAATTAAATTTTTGAAAGATGCTAATTTATTCAAAGAAATTTAGTTCGTAAGATAATTCAATCTGTCATAAAAAAGAGACACGAATGTCACAGAAGTGATAAAGTGTCACTAATAAATAATAATAATAATAATTCCAAATTGAACTATTGAAAACACCAAATCATAAGTATATACCAACCCAAGTTGAAAATAAATAAATCCAAATTCCAGTTGCAAAGTGTTTCCTTTGAATAGAACAAGTGATTCCTAGTGGCGGTTAGGTAAAAAACTTACCAAGATTTTGTGCATCAAATCAACTGAAGTGTTAGTCGATGCTCACACCCCTGCTAAGCATAGTTAAAGTACCCATTGAATTTCCCACCGGTTAAAATTTTAGCGGATATCATGAACCTGCCCAACAAGGGTAATTATTTGTTATTTAAGTTTTAAACAGCTTTTCGGATTTTTCCCAAACATTGAAGGTGAAATTTTGCATTACTGTCAAACCCAAAGCGTGAGCATTTCTCAAATCAATACAAATTTACATACCATTGTAGCGTCTAGTCTAGTAACCGGATTGATGATAAGATGATTTCGGACCATTAAACATTTCGAATTAAGCATTTCTCCCTTTTTTAAAGTCAACCACTGAGATGGCTACCCGTAGCAGATCTGCCGGGTTTGTTTTGGACAGCCTGTGATTAGCTACGAATTGATGCGCACCAACAACGACTCCAGTTATAATGCGAAAAAAAATCATACAAATATTTTTTTTATGACTCATTCTGCAATTTAGAAGAACGGTCAAACGAGTTTTATTTGATTGACGACCTACATAAATCTATTTGATTGAATCCTACATAAATGCCGCTATTCAAAATGATACAACCACCTCACTTATATCACCCACAAAAAAAAAACAAATCGCATAGTGCCATAAATTATGCTATAATGTATGTTGCGAGATAGACTCAGTGTTTTAAATATGTGCGTCCAAACAAACAATGAAATGCTTATCATGTTGCCATCAATCCACTCTAACCATCCACATTCGGTTGTTTGTTTGAATCATCTTCCTCTTTCTTGATTCCACCCGCAGAGTTCATCGTTATTATCACTTGTGAAACATGTAACAAAATCACATCAACATAGTGCCATCAAATTGTCTCCTCGCCTACAAGCGATGGGGTGGCGTAATTTGAAGAAAAGCTCATTTTGATGGCTCGTTGTATGGTGGCAGAAAAATCGTATGTGCACAGATGCGTTATCACAATAAGATACCATCTACCTACTTTGCAGTGTGCTCTGCTGAAGCTGCCTCAACGGCGACCGTTCGGTAGTGGATGGTGATTGATTTCAATAGTTGCGCCAGGCAGCGTCCAAAAGTCCAAATGGGAGTACATAAGTCATCGCACCCGCCGCATTTGCAGACAGAAGTCCAGTGCCAAAGAGAAGCGGTTCGCAATTGATAAGAGATTTTCTTCATACGGGCAGTGTGTGGTTCATTATCCTTCGATGTGGTTCGGGGGGAACATGCATCGGGCTTCGGCTTCGGCGAGATGTATGCGGTTGCACAACAACACCGGGTTGAATAGATAGCAAAATTATCACCAAAATTACCACATCATCGCTCCGAGAGCCCCAGCGGCCGTACATCTATAATTATGTAGGTGTACGCGAAAACAGATGAAAATGAGGCTCACTCGGTATGGACCAGGGCAAGTGGCACGGGGCTGATGGTTGGTAATTAGCCGAAAAGTTCGGGTACATTCGAAATTGAATCAAGAGAAGCGTTGTCGTAATCTTGTAAGTGTCGAACTAAAAACACGTGTCAGGATCATTAGGAAAGTCATGTGTGGATTACCAAACAAATATTTGAAGAAGAATAAGAGCTTATTCAGGGAAAAATAGGCTTGTTCTGCTAAATAAATGATTATTCAGCCTTTAATCAGCACAAATTGTTTGTTGGTTTAGAGCATATTCCATTTGTCTCAAGTGATCAAACTACGAATTAACTTGTTTCTGAATATTATGTTGATACATTTAAATTCGGAAGAGGACATTTTTGACTATAAATATATTTACGTCATTTTAATCCTCTTGCTACTTCATATAAGATGACGTTAACTTTTTGCAACCCAAAACTATACGTCAAAAAAAACTGAGTTCTATCTTTTGAGAAACGCACCAAAATAAATTGCACCTTAATATGAAGGGACCTAGAACCGAAGCCACAACCTTCTGCTCCGCGCTCAGTGATGGCAATCGTGAAATATTATTGTATTAGTAAACCAAAAAATCAACATACACGCAATTTGTGACGTCAATAATTGCTTGTATCACTCACACAACTTAACCGATTGCTTCACCTTGGTAATCCAGCTCCCATCGCTACCAAATAGGTAGCTCGGCAAAAAGTGCTCGCTGGCAGTGCTGCAAAATCTCGACAATACACGACGATATTCAAATTTCTGCTTTGGTCACTCATTTGAGCTAACAGTCATCGTCAAGGCAAACCATGTCAATTAACCACTTCATTCGAGCAGTTAAAATGAGGTTTACTACCACTCGAACTTTGAAATAAAACATTATTTTGATATTTTTTCTTCTAGAACCTCGAGAAAAGTAGCCAACATTTGTGCGTTTCATAAAAAAATAGAAATTAGTTGGTCCAGTTTTGTGAAATCGCTGGTAGAAAGTCAAGCCAAAACTGCTTGACAAAGTGGTCAATTGTCAGTGACAATGCTGTCAGTGACAAACATGTGCAGATTGTTTTATTAGTTAAATTTGAAACGAAATTAAATGACTTTTGAAAAACAATTACGTTAAGCCGTTAAAGAGAACAAGCATCTACGTCCTGAGCTAGGGGAATTTACGTATTCTCGTCAATCTAAGCAGCGTCTGCACTTCTACTAGCATTTTCTCAGCGTCACACACATATATGATGTGTCTGTTTGTTTACATTTATCTGCTGCTTGCTTCTCTATCCATTCCAATCGACAGAATTTTTCAAAACGTTTTGAAAGCGTTTTAACAACGCTCCAAACTTCTCAGGTGAGTGTGACTATTGTCGGCAGTCTCTTTTTCTTCGGCAACCTTCCCATTAGAACTGCGTGTTAACCAGCTGTTCTATTATCGGCAACTCGAAATCAACCCCATTTTGTAGTGCGTATGCTTTATTTGAAGAAAAATGTAGCATTACAGGATTGCTCGATCGTTCAAATATAATCAGATTGAAGCTGAAAGGCTAAACAATCGTTTGGACACATTCAGGGAAGTGCGTTGATGGGAAAACATAGTGAAATTAACGTTTAAATTTTGGTTGCCGAAAACAGTCAATGGGTGCCGAAGCCAACATTTACCCTACTTGGATAATAATAATGTGACTCAGAATGCACGAAATTACACTTTTTGTTACCAGGTGAATCTTTGTCATTGACGAAAAAAAATGAATGAGATTTTTACAAAGCTTTTTTCGAGCTTTTTTGAGGATCAAGTCTATCAGCGACTATGTGAATAATAGTTTTGTCAATATCGCTTGAAAGTCTGTCAATGACTATGACAAATCTCAGCACTGCTCGCGTGAATTGTACTGTCATTGAAAATGGCCTTCGCTTGATTTGAACTTCTATTAAAATTTCCATACTACCGTACTCTAACGGAGCTATCAATTCTATTCTCTTCATAACTGTCTCTAGCTAATACATTTCTAAGTCTAAGTCGCATTAAGTCTCATGTTGAATTATCACTACAAATCATATGGTTCAAGAATATCAAGGCTTCGGTTCGGGCTTCGGCACACATTAGCCTCCGTGTTAAAACGTTGGATCTGCATAACACATGAGTGCAGCACGGATTTCCACGGCGCCTCAGTAACTATCCTTAATATTTTCACATTGTTCAGTTTAAGTTGTTCAACACTATTAGGAATATTTTCAAAATTTGGACGAAACGAGCGAAAAAATTTACAGCGACAAATAAACACGTCCACTCGCGGCCAAAGCATGCTTCGATCCTCCGAAAAAAATCTGAATTCATCTTACGGGTAAAATCTCCACTCGTTTAATATTGAGCTATTGTTGGCATAAATAACAAATTTGCTGAGTTAGGCGATATTGCTCTTAAATTTACATTACATACCGGCACCACCAAGCAGCTCGACATTTATTTTTACTGACATCCCAAGTAACATTGCAAGCTTTATAGAGGTTTTATAGCATTCTACAAGTCTAATTCATGGTCTACAGAACCCTAAAACCAAAATTGTTACTTGGGATCTCAGCAAAATTTCTGTTTTTTAGCTGAACTTCGGCAAGTTTTTCACTGAGAGCCAGCAAAATAAAATGCCAAGCTGCTCGGTGATGCCCATTTTGGCAAAAAAAAATAAGTGTGTTTATTTACACCAAATTTAGCAATAATTATTCAATCAGCGAGGAGAAAGGGAAGGTCAGAATAGCAAATAGACGTCTTAAATTTCATTTTCTTTTTCTTTTCCATTCATTTTCACCCATATCCGAACGATATACATTTCGATTGAAGCGCGTTCCTTGAGGGCCGTTAAGTGTCCACGAGTCCCATAGGTGATCAGCCTTGATCACCACGTATGGTGGCAACAGTTTTCCAGTTGCACTGCCGCAAAACATAATGGAAGCGGCAGACTTAATGAATAGATCCAATAGATTTGTATCATCGTAATTGAAGATGTTGGAAGCAGGAACACCGTCGAGGGATTTTTTTTTAGGTTGGCCATGTATTCGTCAATTGTCTCCCGTGCTCGGCTTAATTTTATGTTTTGAGCACAACGTTTATTCAGTTCCTGATGACCGCGAAGGAAGTGTGCCACCCAGTCCCGCGAAGGTTTGTTGTTTACGAAAGTTGGAGCATTTCGATTCTTCTTCATCAAATAGATACGCAAAACCTCCCGAAGATCGTCGGTTCCTACGGGAAAGCCCCACTCGGACATGGTTCGAAAATGATGCTTCATCCGCATATGTAACTACTTTTCGATGGTGGGAGCTTCTGGAGAAGTTCTGGTGCGATCCGATCAGCTTGTTATAAATAGTTTGCCGGCTATAATTTAGTTTTCTCGCAGCTTCTATGTGGGACATTTCTCCAGTTCTGACTTTTTGTAGGCATTCTTGTAAATTTTCTACCTTTAGGTACTTCCGCACCATTTTTGAACCTAGAAAAAAGTAAACAAATAAAACTTCATTTTTGAGATAAAATAACTGATTCCAATGAAGAACCAACGCATCTACCGTTGAAATATGATAAATCAATAGATGAGCCAGGGATTCACCACTGGCAGACTTTTCAAGACAACCCAAGGGGTGGTCACTCTACACACTTGTTTTGCGCCAACTTTTTTCTCAGTGTCCCTCACTGTGCCGCAGTTGTACCGGCAGTGTCAAGAAGTCATTGAACTGACTTTTGATTGCTTGTGAATAATGCCTTGTTTGGCAACCCAGTATTTTAACAGCTTTTATTTTTGTTTTGGTTTTCAATGTTTTCAAAAACGACACGGACTCCAGTTGGGACTACACACTGGATGCATCCGTCTCCAAGGATGCCTGCAACGGACGAGCTCCGTTGCTACACGATCCTTCCATCTTTGGCGTAAGGCCGACCCCGCACAACGAACGTCAATCATTAGTCAACCAACCCTTCTGGGAGCCGGCGGAGGAAATGGATTTGCACCGAATTTTAACCGCCCGAGTACACGGGAACAAATCAAAAATCCGAAATGAGATAAATGACTCATGATTTCATGAACATAGCGTATTTTCATGTTATGAAAATACACCATGAATAATATTCATGATATCATGAGCTATGTTTGCGTAACGCACCCATGATTCCGGAAATCATGAATCATCCGAGTTAAAATCATGAACTAACTTCATGAGTTTAACTTTTAGTTTTTAAACCAAAACATGTAAAAAATAAAATAAATCATCCAACTGGATTCGAACCAAGAACCTTACGATCGCTAAACCCATGCTTTGACCACTAGACTATCAATACTTGTATCAGAAGGAAGGCAAAAGGCGTATAAGAGATACCTATGTAGTGCAGTGAACACGATTTTTCAGGTAACGCTTGAAGCGGTCATGATTCCGCTGCATTATGAAATCATGAATTTCCATAACGAAATCATGAATCATTGTTATGATTTCAAGGGTTGGCAAGTTTTTTGATTTCATGATTTTTTGTTCATGATAATGGAATCGGATTTTTTCCCGTGTATCATCCGTCGGAAAACTGGAAACCAACACCGGCCAGAACACACGTCGGACTGATGAAGGACGCACCGCTGACCCGAAACGGACCAGCCCATTTTCCAAGCTGAACTACTTGTCAGAGTCCACCAACCCGTACACCCTGCAGGACAATTCGATCAGCTTCAAGGTCTACAGCGCCTCCAAGAACAATCGCTTCCCAGGCCAGCAAAAATCGCATTCTCCACTTCTTCAATAACCCACCCGTATGCCGTCCGAGGATCTGCTGCTGACTGCATTCACCTCCAAGGGCTGCCACCCGTCGCAAGTGCGAATGTTCCCGCTGAAATCGGGAAGTTCCTCCTCCGGATTGGTCGAGTTCCCGAGCATAGCTTTGGCGGTGAACGTCATCATGAAGTGCAACCACAGCGCGATGATCACAAATGCACAAAACTCCCGTTCATTAAGAAGCTGTGCTTCTCCTCCTCCAAGAAGATGAACAGTGCGTGGAGCAGCGAGAACACCGAAAACACGTTAGCTTTGAAAGAGCGGAAGCTTATTTTCTGAGAAAGGAAAGGATTTTCCTTTTTCTGGGTAGTTAATGTTATGATTCGTAATTATAATTTCTTATTGTGTTAGTTGGAAGTGCAAAAAGGAACGAGAGTAAAAAATTGTTGAACTATTTGAGATTTTGCCAAGACGGTCCTCCAACATTATACAGGGGTTGTGAGAAATATAGGGTACTAGCAAAATTTTGTCCAACTTTGGACTATTGAAACTTCGTTGAATATGGTTCGATTTTCAATCTTCAAGAAACATTCGACTGGAAAACTAATCAAGTTTTATGGTGAGGTAATGGAAATTACCATGGTTACCGGATATCGGAGATATTCCGGGTTTCTTGAGGGCATGTCTAAATTGCTAAAATTTGTGATGAGTTTTTCTCAGACTGTCCGTTACTAATCTGTGTTTTTTGTTCTTACGCCAAAAATAGAACCATTTCCAAAGCAAATGACCTACCAAGAGCTAAAATCGACTCAGAATCAACCGAGATATGGCCATTTCCCTGGAATCGGTCATGAGGGAGGGTTCTGAGTGCGGTCAGTTCTTTCATTCACTCAAAACATGCCATGTGACACCTCTTTCTTCATGGTTTTTTACCATTAGGCTTTCTATAGACTTTGAATGGAGCATTGACCACATTGGCCACTTCCGAAACCACCGGAGTGCCCTCGGGGGAACCTGTAGTAGGGGACAAATTCATTTTTACAAAAATCATGCCGTGTGACACCTCTTTCTTCATGGTTTTTCATCAGTAGGATTTCTAAAGACTTTAATTGGATTATTGACCACATTGACCACTTCCGGAACCACTGGAGTACCCCCATAGGCACCTGCAGTAGGAGAAAATTGCATTTTTACACCAAAACATACACAGCAAAAAAAAGTAGTGTAAATTTCCGTTACTATGATGCACATAAATGGAGCGTCATATATCATACATGTTTAGATTAAAGATCGTGTAAATTTATGAGACATGTCATGCAATATTCCATATATTGTATGTAACTGTCCACTTTTATTTGCAACATTTCTTGCAAGCTGCTAGTTTACGTGAAAAGGAAGATTACATGTATGAATGTTTCAATGCATGGATGTTTACATCGCCAGTAAAATTCAGAATTTTTCGGTGTGTGCCATGTGAGACCTCTTTCTTCATGGTTTTTTACCAATAGGCTTTCTATAGACATTAAATGGAGTATTGACTACATTGGCCACTTCCGTAACCACCGAAGTACCCCCGGGGAACCTGCAGTAGGGTACAATTTCATTTTTACACCAAAACATGCCATGCGACACCTCTTTCTTCATGGTTTTGCATCAGTAGGCTTTCTATAGCATTGAATGGATCACAACAACTGGAAAACAGGTTATCAGCTGATTTCCGAAATACTAATACAGATGCAAGTCTCAAGGCTATGCTATGATTATCTTTGTCGCAATGTTCATTGTTTACATTTTTCATAACGAATCGCAAAGAATGAATATGCATCTTTGTATTTTTTCTCTTTTTCAATCTGATCTTACTACATACTCGCAGCGTGTGAGTATAGTCACATGAACACAGACAAAAGCAAAATTTGAATTTTATGTAAGGATGAACTAAAATGCACCCCTGGAGTAAAATGCGTTGTTTTTCGTTGCTTTCCCATTTGAGTGAGGAGCGTGTTCCCACCATCGACGTCTGTAAAAAAGTTGGAAAAACTTTTGATTGACGATTGGTATTAAATACCTATTGAAACAATTCATAAACCGTACGATTCAATTCCCAGACGAGTCCAAGGCGAATCCTTGCTTCCGAAAAAATCTTTCTCAATGTTATTATTGAATTTTCATCGGTGTATACGAAACTTTTCATATCTTTTCATATCGTCACATCTTACATGTTGACGAAAAGTAATGAAAAAAGAGCTGTCGTACGGCATGTATTGGTGTAAAAATATAATTGACCTCTGCTATAGGTTCTCCGAGGGCATCTCGATGGTTTCGAAACTGGCCAATATGGTCAATAATCCACTTCTACAGAAACCTTTTTGATGAAAAATCATGACGAAAGAGTCCCCTGCTAAAGGAATCCCAATCTATTCAATGATCCAATTCAAGTCTTTAAAAAGTCTTTTGATGAAAAACCGTGAAGAAAGAGCTGCCATACGGAATGCTTTGGTGTAAAAATGCAATTGTCCCCTGCTACAGGTTTCCGTGGGGCCTCTTGGTGGTTCAGTGAGCGGGAAATGTGATCAATGATCCAATTAAAGTTTATAGAAAGCCTACTGATGAAAAATCATTAGAAAAAGCTATAGTATGCCACAGTTTGGCGTAAACATGCAATTGTCACCTACTGCAGGTTTCCCGGAGGGCATTTCGGTGGTTCCGAGGCGGCCAATTTAATTAATGACCCAATTCAACTTTATAGAAAGCCTACTGATGCAAAACCATGGAGAACGAGCTGTCACACGGCATGTTTTGGTGTAAAAATGAAATTGTCTCTTACTTATGGTTTCCTGGGGGCATTCTGGTTGTTCCGACAGTGGTCAAACTTCGCATGTAATTCAAAATGTCTTGTTCGGTTATAAAAACAACGCGGAAGATTTTTTCGATTACCGCGAGTGAACTTTTTCGGAGGCAGAATTTGGTGAGATCCAGCTGATTATAAATCAATCATAAATGCATATTTCCCAAGGGGTAGGTACACACCAATTTTGGGTCATCTTTTTTGTCAGTGTGCCGCAAGTATGCTGATTGTGCCGGTCATAGAGTAAGCTGCGATTGTTTGTAAAATACCCATCTCGGCAACCCGGTATTTCTGACACCTTGAAACCAAAACAGGTTTACAAAATGGTGAGTTGACAACCTGGAAGGAGCGGAATACCTAGCCCTGGTCCTCACAAGTTCCTACTTCACGCCTCCTCGAGTCATATGATAACAAAAGACTACCAGCTGAAACATGGACACAGCTGGTTGGCGTAGCCTGGGCAATGTTGCCAGTCCGGCAATAGCAAAGTGAAGAGGTGCGACGCGAACACTGGCGCGGTAACCATAGTACGGTGATAGAGGAAATGCTTCACCAAACCTGAGCGTCTGCTCACCATGGAGGTGCGGCTCAAAACGGCGTCTGTTCTCCATGTTAGGAGCGGCTGATCACCGTCCTAGTGCCAGCGTGGGACTCTAAACAGAGCTGTGCACGATGGTCCCCCGGCGAGACAGGGGGTTGGGGCAGGCCCAACAAGCCGCCCTGGAAAAAAACAAAGTTGCAAATACCGAAGAAAGAAATACGGATCGGAACAATCGGCACAGACCTACGCGACGAAATAAGGACTACGATTGGAAACTCGGAACATGGAACTGCAAATCGCTCGGCTTCCCGGGTTGCGATAGGTTAATCTATGACGAACTTCAACCACGCAACTTCGAAGTCGTAGCACTGCAGGAACTTTGCTGGACGGGACAAAAGGTATGGAAAAGCGGGCATCGAGCGGCTACTTTCTACCAGAGCTGTGGCACCACCAACGAGCTGGGAACCGGCTTTGTAGTGCTGGGTAAGATGCGCCAACGCGTGATTGGTTGGCAGCCGATCAACGCGAGGATGTGCAAGTTGAGGATTAAGGGCCGTTTCTTCAACTACAGCATCATCAACGTGCACTGCCCACACGAAGGGAGACCCGACGACGAGAAAGAAGCGTTCTATTCGCAGCTGGAGCAGGTGTACGACGGCTGTTCGCAACGGGACGTCAAAATCGTCATCGGCGACATGAACGCTCAGGTAGGACGGGAGGCAATGTATAGACCGGCAATCGGGCCAAACAGCCTGCATGCCGTATCGAACGACAACGGCCAACGATGCGTGAACTTTGCAGCCTCCCGGGGTATGGTAGTTCGAAGTACCTTTTTCCCCCGCAAGGATATCCACAAAGCCACCTGGAGATCACCTGACCAACACACAGAAAACCAAATCGATCACGTTCTAATCGACGGGAAATTCTTCTCCGACATTATCAACGTCCGCACGTACCGCAGTGCGAACATAGATTCGGACCACTACCTAGTTGCAGTATGCATGCGCTCAAAACTCTCGACGGTGCATAACACACGTCGAAGTCGAACGCCACGACCCAACATTGAGCAACTACGGGACACCGGAGTTGCCCAGGACTACGCGCAGCAGCTGGAAGTTGCACTACCCACGGAAGAGCAGCTTGGCGCAGCTTCTCTTGAAGATGGCTGGAGGGACATCCGTTCAGCCATAGGTAGTACTGCTGCAGCGGCACTAGGTACTGCAATCCCGGACCGAAGAAATGACTGGTTTGACGGCGAATGCAAACTGTTAGTAGAGGAGAAGAATGCAGCACGGGCGAGAATGCTGCAACACCGCACGAGATTGAATGTGGAGCGATACAGACAAGCGCGGAACAGACAAAACTCGGTTTTCCGAAGGAAGAAGCGTCAGCAAGAAGACCGAGATCGCGAGGCGATGGAAAATCTGTACCGCGTAAACGACACACGGAAGTTCTACGAGAAGCTAAATAGTTCGCGCAAAGGCTACGTGCCACAAGCCGATATGTGCAAGGACTTGGACGGTAACCTTCTCACGAACGAGTGCGAGGTGATTGAGAGGTGGAAGCAGTACTATGACGAGCACCTCAACGGTGAAGCAGCAGAAAACGAAGGTGGCACGGCAACAGACCTTGGAGCACGCGCAGAAGACGACAGGCTACCGGCCCCTGATCTTCAAGAAGTTGAGGAGGAGATCGGTCGGCTGAAGAACAACAAAGCAACTGGTGTAGATCAACTACCAAGTGAGCTATTGAAATACGGTGGTGAAGCACTGGCTAGAGCGCTGCACTGGGTAATTGCCAAGATTTGGGAGGAGGAGATATTACCGGAGGAGTGGATGGAAGGTGTCGTATGCCCAATCTACAAAAAGGGCGACAAGTTGGATTGCTGCAACTACCGCGCGATCACACTGCTGAGCGCCGCCTACAAGGTACTCTCCCAAATTCTATGCCGCCGTCTGTCACCATATGCAAGAGAGTTCGTGGGGCAATACCAGGCGGGATTCATGGGTGCCCGCGCTACCACGGACCAAATTTTCGCGATTCGGCAGGTTCTGCAGAAATGCCGCGAATACAACGTGCCCACACATCATTTGTTCATCGCTTTCAAATCCGCATACGACACAATCGATCGAGATCAGCTATGGCAGATTATGCACGAGTACGGATTTCCGGATAAACTGACGCGATTGGTCAAGGCGACGATGGATCGAGTGACGTGCGTTGTTCGAGTATCGGGGACACTCTCGAGTCCCTTTGAATCTCGAAGGGGGTTACGGCAGGGTGATGGACTTTCGTGTCTGCTGTTCAACATCGCGTTAGAAGGTGTGATCAGAAGAGCTGGGATAGACACGAGTGGCACGATATTCAGGAATTCCATCCAGCTCCTTGGTTTCGCCGATGACATTGACATTATGGCACGGAACTTTGAGATGATGGCGGAAACGTACATCAGACTGAAGGCTGAAGCTAGACGGATTGGACTTGCCATCAACGCATCAAAGACAAAATATATGAAAGCAAGAGGTTCTAGGGAAGACAATGTTAGCCTCCCACCCCGAGTTCAGATTGACGGTGACGAAATCGAGGTGGTCGATGAGTTCGTGTATTTGGGCTCACTGGTGACCGCCGAAAATGATACCAGCAGAGAAATTCAAAGACGCATTATGGCAGGGAATCGTGCCTACTTTGGACTCCGGAGGACGCTCCGGTCGAATAAAATTCGCCGCCGCACGAAGTTGACTGTCTACAAGACGCTGATTAGACCGGTGGTCCTTTACGGCCACGAGACCTGGACTATGCTCGTGGAGGACCAACGCGCCCTTGGTGTTTTCGAACGGAAGGTGTTGCGTACCATCTACGGTGGAGTGCAGATGGATGACGGAACGTGGAGGAGGCGAATGAACCACGAATTGCACCAGCTGCTGGGAGAACCATCCATCGTCCACATTGCAAAAATTGGGCGACTACGGTGGGCTGGGCACGTCGTAAGAATGCCGCACGACGACCCAGTGAAAATGGTTCTAGAAAGCGACCCAACAGGAACAAGAAGAAGAGGCGCGCAGCGGGCAAGGTGGATCGACCAAGTAGAAGGTGACCTGCGGACCCTTCGCAGACTACGAGGCTGGCGAACTGTGGCCATGGATCGAGTAGAGTGGAGACGACTTCTTCGGACAGCAGAGGACAACAAGGCCTTAGCCTGATTGGTAAGGTAAGTATGAAACCAAAACATTGAAATCGGATAAATCGGATTGAGAATGACGTGGGATGTGTTTTTTGATCCATAGGGTAATAAAAGTTCTGTGTTTTAGTGTTTTATAATGCCCTAAAAGGCAGAACAGAAACCTAGCCTTTCGGCCGGAAAGAGTTGGAACAGGTGTGGAGTATTGTTGGAGACCGACTATAGAGGGTAATAGACTTCTTTAGTTTGTTTTGTGTGAGTTGCAGCAGTATTTGAATTAAGGGTACTGATTAGGTCTGATTAACTGCCTCTTCCTCTTGAGTCCACTCTAGAACCTACATTTCGTATTTAGATCTATAAGTGAACTGCAGGTCTGAGTTTCTCTGGTATATTCAATTAGAAGATGTTCCTGAACATACAGTCAAACAGCACGTAATGTTCTGAACAACTTCAATAACAGTTGTCCAGCAGTGCTCCCATTTTATTTACACCAATCTAATGCCTACGAGATTGTGATGAAGGTATGCCGAAAATGTGCCGATGGATGTGTCCAAGCTGTGTAGAATATAATTCCGGCACAAAGTGCTGAGTGACTTACCCCTTGATATTTCCATATATTATTAAATACGCGCCAGATTTCGAAACATCACATTCCGAAATCTGGAAGTGTGTTTGCAGTACCATTATTCATATGATAACGGTAGTGTTAACATGCGGGGCTTATTGTAAGTGAAAGTAACCTCGAAATGGACGTGAATTACCAGGCATTCTGAAATGGGTTGCTGAATCTGCAGTAGAGCTATCGTTTTCTAACTCCCGGACTAAAGTTGTTTTAAATTATTACATAAAGGATTGTTGTAAGCAAATTTCTTCCATAATACCACTGCCAGCCAGTGGAAGTTAGATTGAATACACACATACACACGCACATAAGCCGGGAATGGCTAATGGAATTTTGCCTGGATGATGGATCATTTTCATTATCCGTAAGTATATCAAATTGATTGCTCAATTGAATTTCATCAGAAGGGGATCAAGCGATTTCTTTTGCGCTTAGGAGCCATGGTGGCAGAATCAAGTTTCTCCAAATCGACTTCCAAACAGATGACTATAAGAATCCGAAGGATCGTCGAGAAATTTTCGTACTTGGTGGCAAAGGAGCTATGTGATCAGTAGCAATTGGCGTTGAAGGCGACTTTGTAGAGTCTTTACTCCTATCGTAAAATCCATAAGAAAACGTCAGACTGTGCGTGAAAAATGGCGGGCTTCGTACTATCATTTCACTCCACCGAAAATGGATTCAAGAGAACCAAGCAGAAGAACGAAAAAAGATGCGGGCACGGGAAAATGCAAGTGCAGTAAACAATCGCCTCCAAGGAGGAAATGAACTCAAAGACCCTCTTTTTTAATTAAAGTTAAAAAAAAAACTGAATTAATCGACTCCGTAAAGCTAACACGTTTGAGCCTTGCAAATATATAAATAAAAAAATCGAAAGAAATGTTCAATTTTTTTACAGCGTATATTTTTCTTGTTTTAAAATCAATTCTCTACAACTCGTCCTTGGATAACATTTCGGTACAATCAATAGTTTTTTAGGTACGTTTTTTTTCAAACATAGTGCTCATGAAAATACATACGCCTCAGAGAGACCGACACATCCTCATCCATCCTAATCCTCAAATCAACCTTCTCATCCACATCATAAAAAAAATAGAATTTCCTTTTCTATTCCTATAGACATGTTTGGCAGTGGTGCCAAAATTTAATGAAAATTTGTAATTTGATGTGACGGACGGGTGTTTAAGCAACCGGTGGAAACTGTAGATACTACCCAAGTAACATTTTAAGTTTTATTAAATACTACAAAGCAACTATAAAACAACATTCATAAAACCCTGGTCAAGGCTATTTTGTAATTAATGCATCCACCAAAACCTCATTAAGATTAGAATATGTCTAGTTGGCCCACCCTGGAGAAAGTTCTGAAGGGTGTATTCTCGAAGCTCTTCAAGATTGATTTACAGCAAAAGGTTGTATGACGAACGCATTGAGAACCATTTGAAAGCTACAATAAAAGCTATTTAGCAACAATAAAAACACTTTCCGAGCTATTTCACCTAGCCACATGCTGAATCCACTAGGAAAGCATCATTCAAGATAGAAAAGGATTTATGAATCCGATCTTATCAAAATAATTAAAATAGAAACTGATGGTATAAAAATCTTGTTGAATATCCAAATTTATCACAATAGTTCTCATTAAGAGGCCTAGTTTTAAGTGACAGTTTAAATTTTATGTGAAATGTACGTGAAAACATCGAAAAAATTAAGTCCACCCTCGTAAAACGTTGATTTGACCAATTATTTAACATTGAAAAAAAAATATATTCTTTAGATCGAGCTTGGCCGAGATTTTTTTTATTATTTTTGCATTTAAATGTTTGCACATTGGTAAATTTACCAAAATATAGTTATATATAAGGAAATATTGATTGAAAATCGAAGATTGTAAAAAAAAAGACAAACTAATTGTAACATGGCGGCGGCATCAAAATTGATTTTCATGGGTCATTTGCGAAAAAGTTGTTTTGCTTCAAGAATTCCTTAACAAATTAATAAGGTTTTAAAATGGCTTTTATGAAGAAAACTTGCAGGCTGAATTGTATTTATCTAAAGCCATTTTGCTTGATCCTAACCCGTTCAGATTTATGGCAGCATTTATGGAGGCAAAGTTGCCTGCAAAAAGTTAAACGTCAAAGTTTGTTTATCTTTCGATAGTTGCGCTGTGAGATCCAGGATTCTTCCAGGCGGTTTTCTCCCGATGGATTGGAAGCAGTTACTCAGATAGTTTGCGATACTGTTTTACAACATTTCGCATGTCGAACAGCTGGAAGTGCAATCGTTCCCGAAAAAGATCCCCTTCTTCCGGATGATTACAGAAGTGCACCTTCCAACGATGCAGGGATGTACGCTTGAATGAAATTTTCGAAGATTTGATTCTAAAATCGCTGCTATGGATCGGAAACCAGCTAATCTCAGCTTACGAACAGTTTAAGTGGTTTGCTGTCGGTTGTTATTTCGATTGTCATCGCAAGATCTGGAGAAGACTGGTATGTTTTTCAACTTTAGACAATGTTTTATGAGTTCGAGGGCCCCGCTCACTTTACTCTTCTCCGACAGATGGTCAGTCGTTGGTGGTGTGCTGGTTCTTCTAAAGAAGTAAATTTATCTGAAATTGACTTTATGTTTTCATCCTACTTCGTCTATCCTTCGAGATTTCCTTGTCATAAATTTGGCATTTATTAACTATGAGGAACCATCTTTTAAGCTCAATTTGTAAACAAAGTATTTGGGGAGTTAATGATGCTTTTTAAAAAGGCTAAAAAGGAACAATAAATGCTTTTTTCTCTAATGCAAAACCTAATTGTTTTATGGTTGCTTTTATAATGATAGAACACGTTTATAAAGTATTTTATCATGACAATAATAAACAATTGCTAATGACGTTTATGCTTGAATTACAGAACAGTTTTAAGGAGGGATTTATAACTGTTTTAAATTTATTTTTAAAACAAGACAGTTTTCGACTTTCTTGCCAGACTATAAAAGGTTTTTAAAACAGCAAAAAGCTGAATTACCAAGCAGGAATGTTTTACACTTTAAAATGCTATATTTAAACCAAATGGATTGTTCATTGCCGTTATAAAACCATCATAAATCAGAGTGGATGCTAAACGGTTACTGGATTGTTACTTGGGTATAGATTCCATTGATAAGCGGATGGAAAGTGGAATGTAGTCAAACGAACTGTCAGCTAGTGTAGCCAGCATGAAGTCATCACTCCACATTCCGAATTATTTTGCGGAAAACGAAAGAAGGAAATATTACGCAAACCACTCCTTGATTTGCTTTGCACTTCATTTTGAACTTTTGCGCACAAAACAAAACAAACCTGCTCAACGAAGAACTCTACGATGGCATGAACATTTTTCACGAATGCCAGTAAGAGCATTTATTTTTCATGGTTGCCGAAAACACTATTCTAGATAAACAATTCAAAAGTTCCTATCTGCATTGATCGATTCTCTTCATCGACTTTCTCTTTCGTTAAAAACTCAGCTGCAAAACCTTTCACTGTTGTATTTGACGTTTTGGACGCTAAATAAGAACCTCCTTTAACAAACTATATAGTCAAAGCAGATAGGACCATTTAAAATGTTCATCGAGTATTCACGACATTCCTTTTCTATTTTATTGCATCTCTGTCTATTTTTTGCATACAATCCTGAACAATCCTTCTGTCTTTTCCGATCTATTCTTGTCGTCTTGCTCGGATGTCATCGCAGCGCTGGCAAGTATTTGTTTGCAACAAAATGCATCTGAATGGGTGTCGTTCCCCCTGATACTCCCTTTTAAAATATGACGCTTGAGTCAAAATGGCCTAAATAGCTATGGAAGATTCATATTCCCTCATGTTGAAAACATAAACAAAGTTTCATTTAAGTCGAAAAGATTCGCGTCGGAATTTAGATTTTGCAAGAAATTTCCGCATGGAACTGCTGTACCACGATACCGTGAACAACTATGTTCAATCGGATTTAATCGATAAAGTAGTAAAATTTAATAAAATTCGTTTCAGTACAGCATTTTTCCAATAGATTTTCTTGTATTTTGCGGAGTATTTTGTGGTAGGCAACATTTTAAGGGGGGAGTACATTTTGATTTTTCAACAAAATGCATTTTTTTTGGCTTGAAATGTTCCTTGGGATGTATACATTAATTTAGAAAAGACTCCAAGTCCGCCAGAATATTCCTTACCGCTTTACGAAGCGATTTCCTAAAACATGTACCGGCGCGCTGGGAGAGCATTTTTATCTTTAAACGCGTTTATCTCGAAACGGGGTTTTTCAAACTGGCGTGAGAAATAACTCTAACCAGTTATCATCAAATTTGGATATCGCCTAGGTTTTCTTGTTCAGAATTAAATTCTGCTTAGAAATACGTATCCACATTTTCGATTTAGTCAAAAATGGATTTATAATCTACGGTTTTGTAAGCATTTTTAGGGTGAAAAAATGGACTTTTTTTTCCTAAGGCCACAACTGTTGAAAAAATTAATTTAAAAAAAATCGGAGTACGTATTTCTAACCCAATTTTCTATACTAATCAGGATTTTTGTTCAATTTATGTTCCAGGATCACATGGAAAGGAGTATTTTCCCACGCCGTTTTCCGACTTCCGCGCGGGGACGCCAGCGCGACCTGGTGCACCGGCCACGGGGAGACGCCAATCGAGTTAAAAAAAATACAAATTGTAGTTCGAAGGATGACTAATAAATGGGTTATAACATATTTGCCCTCCCTGAGTGTTTAATTGCTTAAAAAATTAACGAAAATGCCTTACTTTTTGGACGTTCAAAGTGTACTACCCCCTTAAAGCAGGTTCGTCGCTGGTAAAAGTTGCTCACTCATTTAAATAATTTGAATTTAAAAAAAATGACAAACGTTTCTTTATATTAGTAGCAAGTAGCGTTTTACAGCTATAAACTCAGTTGGATTATAAGACCTACAAAGAATTAGTCGAAAGTGCCTTTATATTAAGGCTATTCTAATGAAAACTGAAAGGTACACGCAAAACAAATTTCTCTTACATCCAGTGTAAGGTTGGATTTATTACATCTTCCACGTTCCAGAAAGCATATTTTTGTATAAAACCTTCAAAATATGATTTTCTAGACGCAATGCATTTGGGGAAACAAACTTCGTCCGGAAAATAAGCTAACATTAAAATTAAAAAAAATATTTTAAAAACCTTCCGGCGACCACATTACAAAATTCTGTTCATGTCGCTAGACTTTGCCAATTCTGCATACTTTTCATCCAAATCTGTAATAGAATTTTACATTTCCCGGTTGGGTGTAGAAAAGGAAAAGATAATCGTAATCATCATCAGATCAGCACCACCCATCGAATTACGACGGCCGGAATTATGTTTGCATGTCATGCGCCACCAACCTGCATCAGGTGTTGTGCAACATCCCTCAATAAACGCAGGGAAACCCGCATCGAGTCAAATTGCTCCACAAATTCATCACCGTTGCGCAACACACTGCGCCATCGCATCATGAGGGGAGCAATTTTGTGACAATGTTGGCATTAACCTTTCTGCTGTCGTAGGCACTCGATCGTTTTATGTATTTCAGAGCACTCGCTACTTTGCTTTTGTCATCGGAAGAAGAGCTCATGGCGGATGCGGTGCACGCGTTTCTTTCCTCCCCGTGTGACAGCAATGTGACGTAAGCGCCACAATCATAAGTTTTGTTTTTGGGAGAAGATTTTTTCTGTTCCGGCATAATAGAAATGTAAATTTGCAGACAATTTTTCATGAATGAAGATTTCAGGAAATGTGGAATTTAATTTAACAAAATGAAGTTCATAGAACATACCCCCCAATGAAAACTCAAGTTTTTTGGCGTCAATAGGTGCTATTGAATATGAAAAGGCAAAAAGGTGAAAATTGGTCATAATGGCGCATGCGGCACTTTGCTGTCACACGTCAGAGACAGCAAAAACTCCTTGCACCCGTGTAGAAATGGCGGCGTTTGTTTTTGCGAAATGAAACACAAATGCGCTCTGGACGCGAGCAAAAAACTAATTTAATCAGCGTTTGTTTTTATTCACCTTAAAATTACATTCACTTTTTGCTAGTTTTCTTACTTGCTAAACCTACTTCTTCGTGATGATTCGCTCGCTATTCATCTTAAGTCTTATGGGAAAAAATAAATATGTGCGCGGCAGGTTGGCTTAAATCTCTAATTGAGGACTGAGCGAGCGAGTTGGAGTCGATTCCGGCCTGCACGGTGGGAAGTGGGATTGTATTTCACACCGATTCGGAACTGCGTGGCCATTCCCCACCGTGCAGGCGGCCGGCTCATTTGAACGTTAGAAAAATAACAGTGCACAGCAGGAACAAGCGGTAGCGGGTAATGATACACTATCTCTTGGAGGGAAGTCATCGGCTGACTCGCTAATTCTACGCTTTTTCGACAGGGGAAAACGTCCGCGTTCATCGCGTCACGGACGCCTTCAACGTTTGATGATGCGAAGCTTTGTCCGCACCACTGCTGGGACCCGTTTCACGGTTTTGCGTGGGCGCTTGTGAGTCCTTTTCCGCTTGTGTGGAAGTGAATGATGAGGGGGAGGATGATGCCTTACAGCTCGCTGGCTGCTGGCGGCATTCAGCGTTGATTGTTTTTGTTTGGAACTACTCGGCGGTTGGGGTAGGGCTGTGTACGGTGGGCCTGGTTTCTTGAAAGTAGGCTGTGGGTAGTCGCGAATCTTTTCCTTCACATCGTAGGAGTTCGGCGAGAAGCCCTGAGGGCCCGGATGTGGACCCCGATAGCGAGAACGTTCTCGGAAGGCTTCTGAGATGTCGTCTCGGTAGTAGGCTCGTGTTGCAAGCCGCTGCTCATGTGTCGACTGATCCTTTTTCGTCGGTTTCCTACTCTGTTTCTCAACAAGCCGCTCGGCTTCCTGCTCTAGGGCTTGTTTTATTTCGTCCTGCTGTTCATGGGCTCTATCTTCTTCTGTTTTTGAAAATATCGCCGGATAGAACTGAGTGATGTCGAAGATGGGTAGGGAGAAGACTTGTGCATGCGATACACCATCATCGGTGCCATCCTCCCTTCGCTGAGCTTTCCGAGTAAGATTTGCTCGCATACTCCTAGGAACTGCTATCATAAACACATTACTATTTTTGGACTTGGAAGTCTTACTGACGGACATGTGATTCTTGATGTGACGTATCACATCGTTGTAGACGGCTACTGCCGGATTGGATTGTTTCTGCTGACCGTCATGGTGCAAACCGTTGGAGTTGGGCTGTCTTGGTGCAACGTTCTCGGCATTAGAAGTAACGCTTCGAACTGGCACAAAGCCATTATCATTGAAGGAATCACCTTCCTTTCCCGAATGGACTTCATTCTTCTTGATCCGGCCGTTCAAATAATCCGACACCTCAGTGGTAATGTTTTCCGCATATTTCAGTGCCGTATCCACGTCTACATAGTGGAATGCTCGGTTCAAGTATGGTGTAGACTGCTTGCTGTCATCGTAATCTTCCGGAAGGTACAAAGTCGTATTGCCAATGGCCTCGTCCAGATACCGTAACAGGTCCTCCCCTTGCAACGTTCTCGGCTCTTGAGATTCAAATTCAATCTCATAGTCCTGGGGTACATCCTTATGGTATCTTAGTAAGGTCTTGAATGGTTGCACAAAACTCACCGCCTCATATTCCGGAGCATCCGGTAGCACCTGCTGCTGGGTGTACCTCAGCACCTCTCCGTGAATGTCCTCCGGCTTGGGAGCTTCCATTTCATACTCAAACACATGATCTGCTTTTATCGGCTCGGCCGGTTTTTCTTCAGGCTCTAGTTCACCCCCCAAACGGGGAGGATTGACCAACTCGATTGCGTCTTCCGGCCCGTTGACCAGATACTGGTTAGAGGTTTTGATCGCCTCATCCAAATACTGAATTAAATCCGCGCCCTGCAGACTTTGGATCTCCGGACTGATCTTGATCACTTTCTCCTCGTCCGGTGGCAAAAATTCCGTCGAGTTTTTGATGGCTTCATCCAGAAAATTGAGCAGATCTTCTCCATGCAATTCCCTTGGATCTACCAACGCTTCCGGAATTGGAAGCAGGAACATGTCCGTGTCGTTCTGAAACACTAACGCCTGGGCATACGGAAGGTAAATGCTTTCCGTATCGTTCATATCTTCCATGTATTCATACTCTGGTGAGTACTCGTAATCCAGTTCGTTTTCTCGACTGCTGCTATCTTCGTCCGATTCCGAACTCGTCGGTCTGGGATCGGTGGTCTTGTTGCCGTCCCCCAGTGCCGGTGGCTCGACTTCCGAGATGCCCCGTTTACTTCGATGCTTCTTGGGCTTCTTGGACTTCGAACGGAACTCACCAAACGATTCCTCCCGTCCATGATCGAAATGCTCGTCCTCTTTTCCCTTCTCAGAATACACAATGTTCGTTCTGGAAATGGTTACCTTTTCCTTGATCTTGGGTTCATCTTGCGGTTTTGGTTGTATCTTGGTCGTTTCCTGGTGCCGTACTTGCGTGTAAGTTTTCTTCGGTTCGAAGTTTTCATGCGCTCGGACTTCTTCTTCGGCGTCATCGAAGTCCAGTTCACCGAATTTCTTCTTCCCCTCATCGGAGTCGTAGAAATCTGCTTCGACATCCTGATCTCCGTTGGCACGACCCACTCGATCGAATTTCTTGTACCGCTTGTTACGATGATGCTCCTGATTTGGTGCCTTGGGGTCGTTCCACTTATCCGAAAATGTATGCTGAGACGCAAATCCGTACTCGTTTTCATTTTGAATGAAGTCATCCAGCTCCTCCGCGGTTACAGCCGCTGCGTTCGGGTGCTTTGTCTTCAGAAGGTATTGATCTCCGTGTTGTTCAAAGTGGGCATCTTCCGGGTCTACGATTCCGTCCAGATGGATTGGCTTGAAGTCGTCCGCTTGCGGGGGCAGTACAAACTCGTGACCGTCGGCATTGGCATAGAAGAATTTAGTTCCTGCGTCTGGTTCCGTGTAGTACACGCTATCGTCGTTTTGAGGCTCCAGATTGGCATTCCCGATATAGGACAGCTCGTTCGGGTGCTTTGAGAACAGTGCTTCGTATTTCGGTTTGTGCTTATATTTTTGCTTCTTGTTCTGCTCTACAGGCCTGTGATAGGTGGTTGGCTTGGTATTGGGCTGCGTGAACAGGCCGTATTCGAAACCTTGGGTGTCGAAGAAGTCCTTCTGTTTGGCTTTGAGCTTCTGAACGTAGTTGCGGATCGTATCGAAGGATGGTGGCGCTGGTGGGAGTAGATTGATGGGGGTGAATCGGATTTCTGGTGGATTATCGAGGTGCAAGGGGTTTACTGGGCTGGGTTTAAGCTTGGGAATGAAAGGAGTGTCGTAGGGACCGGGTTGGATGCTTTGGATATCGAAATTGAATGGGTAATAAAATTTGTTGGGGAATGAATTGGTGTGTGAATTGTACGATGGCGCGGTGCTATATGTCGGGGGTGGAACATGGTAAGCAAAGGGACTTTTGAAGTACGCACTGTTGAGCGCCTTTGTTGGGTAGTGTTTTGGATGATTGATCGGTGGAATATTTCCGTATTCAGGGTAGTACGGGATCGGAATCTGAACCACGTTGGATGGCACTGGCTTCAGCACATCACTTATCGTATGCAGTAGCTGAGGACTTATCGATCCGAGCATCTGCAGTGTCCTCGGTCCTTTGGGCATCACTACCACCACATTTTCTACTCTGGCACTGTTGAATTGTGGCATCACTAGCACCACGAGTGCAATCGTCGGACGTAACCATCTTGAAATCAATTTCTTCTCACTCATCTTTCATAACGTTTCAACCTGAACAGGATAAGAAACAAAAATTACTAAAAACCTTAAATTGCTTTTTTATAGAAGCCCCTCACAACTAAAACAATGAAACACTCAAAACAACACGCACACATAAATCCACCACAGTCCTTTTTGAATATCCTTACTCATGGGTTTTGTTGATGTTGGCTTCTGAAGATGATCACACCACGTTAAAAATTCAACTTTTCTAGTCGTTTCCACTGGAGGCAATCCAAGGCCTCAACATATCTCGAACGCCGTCCAATTCGAGCACTTCCTGCCAAAGTCAGGATCCGAAAAAAAAAATCCGAAGATCTCCACGGACAACTTGACACGGAAAACAACAAAAACTTATAGCGATCTGCCTGGTGATCGCACTGATTTATATAGACTTTTGATCCAAAGCCTCCGGGGCTGCAGTGCGATAGCCCCCCGAAAAAAAAAATCCATTCCAAGACCCACCTTGGTACACACAGCAAGAGCACAACAGAGAGCCACCGGCATACTCCTCGCATTTCGCTCCATTTCTCTCGGCACACACCGCCCGAGGAAAAGCCTTTTCCCAAACCACCCAACTTCAGCAACCATGTGCGCCACTTCGCCGCTCTCTTTCAAGCTCTCTGCTGCTCATCACCGACAACCATGCCGACGGCCACCAATCTCTTTCAACCTTTTAGCATACCTACCCAAAGCAACAAAAAAAAAAACAACAGCATGTTCCTACTTATTGAAAATCATCTTAACACTTTCGCGATCAGAGTAAACGAGAGCGAAAGTTGCGATCGTCAGAGGCTTCACTTTTCTAGCGTTACCGTTTTCGGTAGGAACGGGGCTCGACACCCTCGGCACGGTTGGCCTGGAGACGATCTTTGTTATTGTTGTTGTTTTGACGCAAGCAACACCTGTGATCTGCCCCCGCTGCCGGCAACGCGCGCGCCTTGGCCACCCACCATTTGCCCTCGCTGGCTGTCCACCGAACGATGATGGGAGAATTAATGTTTTCTTACGAGCACTTCCTTCGCTTCCTCACTCATTTCACTCAGCAGTAACGGGTGGTGGTGCTTTTATCGAGACCCATCATCAATCATACGATCGGCCAATTTTTTTCCGTTTTGCTCGTTGGATATTTTTACATACAAAAAAAATGGATACACAGGAAGCGCTCGATGATGCGGAATTGCGATTGGGGGCATTGTTATGATACATATTTTTTTGTTTGCTTCGTTCAATTTATCCTAGGAAACTGTGTCATTAAACGCCTCCGTGAGGAAATGGTAGGTTTCTTTAAATTTAATTTGCACTGTTCCACTACGGGATCGCTGGTCTTTGGCTGTAGTGATTGGTACCAGTGACGTGACCCATTTCGGTGGATTTCAATTACGAATACATGATACGTACCTGCAAATATTTTTTTTTTATATGTTGGATTAAGTAAATTATATGGATAAGTCACTGAAAGAACTTTGTCCAATTGACCTATATGGAAGTCACACGAAAAGAAACTTTGTGTTGCTACACACTGCCAGTTACCCACACTTTAGGTGACCTAGGGGAGTGTCACAGGAGATGACGCTTCCCCCAGAGCTGGAGACTCTATTTTCCGACATCAATGCTTATCCGGCACGCTTATTCTTTACTATTTCGTGAATGGGGAGAATAATGCTCGAATTGCCAGTTGTAATACTTTTCTCTAGTCTTTAGCCATCCCCTGTCTAATTCTACTCTATCCTAGTTCTGTCACTTCCTTCTTCTGTCTTTAGGGCTCTTTTTTCGTTCCACTAACACAATTAGGGTTGATGCATATATTATGTCACGCTCTAAGGGGGAAGGGGGGTCTAAAATTTTGTGACGAGCAATGCATTAAGTATAGGAAAAACGTCACGATAAGGGGGAGGGGGTAATTTTTTGCTCGATTTAGCGCCCAAGTAACAATACAAGCTGAACATTAAGAACAAAAGCTGATTATTTGTTGATTTAAGATGTTCAAAGCTGATTAACATCAGGCTGAATATATAGTTGATTAGTAGTGCATGAAGCGAATTTTATCCCCACAATCCAACCTCAATAGGTTAGCTGATCCAAAGATTGAACAAGCCTTATTTAAGCTTAACACAACTCCACAAATCAGCAATGCGTTACACATATTTTGATAGCTTGATTTGTTAAATGTCGTAAGTGTCTGTGTCACTCGTTGCATGTCCGGCATTTTAGTTCTACTAAATTCACTGCCTACCTTTCTAATTACAGGCAGTGGCAGCAGTAGAGTCAAGAAAAAGAAGATTTTAAGGAATAGTACCAGGTAGAAGTGGTTGGCGAGGACGTCGAAAGTATTAACATTTGTACTTCTATGTTGTGACTGTTCACCACTTTTTATTGTACTGAATTTTCAGACCGCATTCCAAAAATATTACTCAATTATGGCACTTAAATAGCATCCAAATGACCATCAAAATAAATCGCGTGCTTGTGTCCACATTGTGTTAAGTGCACTTGAAAATGAGACGATTGTTTAATTGTCATCAGTTGTTGCTTACAATTCTGCATTGCTGTATAATACTCTTCCGGTTTCTGTTATTCAACTTAAGTTTGACGTGCTTCAAGTTAATGATCATACGTTTTACCACACATATGCCTAAATGGTCCAGTAGGTATGGTTGACGCCTATGAATCAGCGACTGCCGATTCGAATCCCGAAATGCAAGGGTTATAATTAGACTTATATTAACAATTTAAATATATTAATCCAATTAGTCAGCAACAAGTTGAAGCAGTTCCATATAAATGCATAAGATATGAAGAGGTCTTCCATTATTATTTTTGAAATAAAACTAGAAGCCTGAACAAGGGTTGGAAAAGACTGTTATTTAATGCCTTAAAAAGCTTATAATGTATATTACTGTTAAGCTTTTGGCTGACTAAAATCTCCAAATTTAGATGTTTAAAAGCTGGACAAAGGTTAACGTGGTCTATGTACAGCAATTATTCAATCTAAGGCTAAATTGAAATCGATTAATCAACACTTGTTAAGCATCAAATTGTTACCTGGGCGTGACATAATTAATGCATGGGCCCTTATCTTCTCATTCCACGAATAGCGCAGTAAGTGGTGCCGTCCACCCTTCGCATTTTCTCGGTTGTCCAATTGAGCTGATTTTCTGTAACTGACAAGTTTATGGTTGACCTTAACCACATACAAACAACAAGTGCCTCCCTCAGGCATGGAAAATCATTTACATTCATTTCATGCATTCATTTACATTCATTTGCCTCTAACTTTTATATCAACAGCATTCCGCAAAAAGATGTACAGAGCTTTTGTAGGTTTTCTTATTAGCTACAACTTCTGCCCATAACTCAAAACTGTATCTCTTATGCAACACGAATTAGAGCGGACAGAACTTGTCACTGTTTTTCAGTGAATGTGAAATTCTTCGCCGCCACTTACCGTTCTCCTGTACACCGCCGAAGATCGTCCTTAGCACACGTCGCTTGAAAACCCCGAGTGCTTGCAGGTCCTCCTCGAGCATAGTCCATGTCTCGTGTCCATATAGGACCACCGGTTTTATTAGCGTTCTGTACATGGTACATTTGGTGCGGAGGTGAATCTTTTTTGACCGTAGTTTCTTCTGGAGCCCGTAGTAGGCACGACTTCCACATTGTTGTCAGCCGTCATTAAGGATCCAAGGTAAACGAATTCCTCCACAACCTCGAAAGTATCCCCGTCTATCGTGACATTACTTCCTAGACGAATCCTGTCATGTTCGGTTCCGCCTACTAGCATGTACTTTGTTTTTGACGCACTCACCACCAGTCCGACCTTTGCTGCTTCGTGTTTCAGGCGGGTGTATGTATAGTTCTGCCACCGTTCCAAATGTTCTTGCGATAATGCCCATGTCGTCCGCAAAGCACACAAATTGACCGGATTTCGTGAAAATCGTACCCCGGCTGTTGTGCCCGGCTCGTCGCATTACACCTTCTAGAGGCCGTCACCTTGTCGCAGTCCCCGGCGAGATTCGAATGAACTGGATAGTTCACCCGAAACCCTTACGCAGTTTTGCACACCGTCCATCATTGCTTTGATCAGTCTGATCAGCTTCCCAGGAAAGCCGTTCTCGTCCATAATTTTCCATAGCTCTGTGCGGTCGATACTGTCGTATGCCGCCTTAAAGTCGATGAACCAATGATGCGTTGGGACCTGGTATTCACGGCATTTCTGGAGGATTTGCCGTACGGCGCCATTCAAAATGGTGATCGCTCTGAAGTTTTCATATTCCAAATGATCGCCTTTCTTGTGAATGGGGCAGATTACCCCCTCCTTCCGCTCCTCCAGTAGCTGTTCTGTTTCCCCGATCCTGACTATTATCCGGTGCAGGCAGGTGGCCAACTTTTCTGGGCCCATCTTGATGAGTTCGACTGCGATACCATCCTTACCAGAAGCTTTGTTGTTTTTGAGCTGCTGAATGGCATCCTTAACTTCCCTCAACGTGGGAGTTGGGTCAGTTCCGTCCTCTGCTGCACTGACGTAGTCGTTTCCTCCATTGCGCTGGTCTCCCGTGCCTACGTTCTCCTCACCATTCAGGTGCGCATCGAAGTGCTGCTTCCACCTTTCAATCACCTCACGTCCGTCCGTCAAGAGGCTCCCGTCCTTATCCTTGCACATTTCGGCTCGCGGCACGAAGCCGTTGTGGGATGCGTTGAGCTTCTGGTAGAACTTCCGTGTTTCTTGGAAACGGCACAGCAGTTCCATTTCCTCGCACTCCGCTTCTTCCAGGCGGCGTTTTTTCTCCCAAAAGATGCCGGTCTGCTGTTTCCGCTTCTGTTTATACCGTTCCACGTTCTGTCGGGTTCCATGCTGCAGCATTACCGCCCGCGCTGCGTTCTTCTCCTCCAAAATCGCTCTGCACTCCTCGTCGAACCATTCATTCCGTCGACTTCTTTCCACGTACCCGATGGTGCTCTCGGCTGCGTCGGTGATGGCTGCTTTTATTGTACTCCAGCAGTTCTCTAGAGGGGGCACATCGAGCTCGCCCTCCTCTGGCAACGCTGTCTCGAGATTCTGCGCGTATGCTAAGGCGACATCCGGTTGCTTCAGTCATTCTAGGTTGTACCGTGGCGGGCGTCGGTACCGTACATTGTTGATGATGGAAAGTTTTGGGTGCAGTTTGACCATCACCAGGTAGTGGTCAGAGTCGATGTCGGAGAAGTGCCGTCCATCAATCAGAACGTGGTCGGTTTGCGATGCCGTCTGCTGTGGTGATCTCCAGGTGTAACGATAAGGGAGGCTGTGTTGGAAGAAGGTGCTACGTATGGCCATGTTCTTGGAGGCTGCGAAATCGATGAGTCGTAGGCCGTTCCCGTTCGTCAGTTGGTGGGCGCTGAACTTTCCAATCGTCGGTCTGAATTCCTCCTCCTGGCCTACCTGAGCGTTTAGGTCTCCTATGATGATCTTGACGTCGTGGCTTCGGCAGCGATCGTACAAAAGTTGTAGTTAATAACAAAACCTACAACAGCTTCATACATCATTTTGCAGAATTCGGTTGATGAAAAAAGTTAGGGGCAAATGAATGTAAATGAATGCATGAAATGAATGCAAATGATTTTCCATGCATGGGCCCTCCCTTAGCTCAATCAGTAAAGGCTTTTAACCGAGCATAGCATTTTTGAAAATGGCTGAGAAAAATATCTAAAACATGTTTTCAATTGGGATATTGGACTTTGGCCTAACACAGTAATGTGAAATTCATCAAAATGCATTTTGATTATCCAGTATTACTGTGTTAGGTCCTTTCTTAGAATCAGTCAGATAACTTTTTTCAGATCAACTCGGATCGTCTTGCGGTCTTCGACAAAGTTGTTAGGCATGAAAATCTCAGACTTGAGGGTAATTGCAAGTTCACAACGCCACCTAGTGGCGGAAGTGTGAAGACATGTTTTTTCTCCATACACAGCGAAAAATAAACGTTTATATTGGATGTACATTAGACTGATGCAAAATTTGACTTTTTCGCTCCACAGTGCTTAAATGGTTTCAAATCGTGTCCTGATTAGCCTCCTAAAGTTACAACTCATTTGGTTAGAAACAGACTTCGCAAAAGCCATTTGAAGTTTACATGTAAATTACTATGGGAAATCTCAACTTTTTGTTCATTGCCTTCTAGTGTTTTTTCCATATTGAGCTGCGAAATAGCTCAACAGCCATTCTTAAAGAAAATTTTCTCAGCTACAACTTTGCTGTAGATCGTTGCTATGTAAAACGAGACAGGAAAAAGATATTAATTATTTAAGAGATTGGTAAACTTATGACATGATCAAGCAGCTGCTCTGTAGGCAACACTGTATTTTGCAGTGTGACATAGTAGCCTTGATTTTTGTATCCTATTCAACGCCCCAGAAACACCAATGTTGCCTGCTGAACAGTTGATTGAGCATGATGATAAGACATCAGCGCATTGAACCATTGATAACTTTCGATCCTTGCATTTAATCAAAAAATGGTCTTGAGCAAAGTTGTAGCTGGGAGAATTTCCTACAAGCACAGTTGAAAGTTTTTGAAGCAGACCGATATGGTGAATTATTAGATAGACATGAACAAAAATCTTGGTTTTACCATAGTAATTCCCACACAAACTTCAAATGGTTTGTGCCATCTCAGTTTCTCACCAAATGGGTTCAAATTTTGAGAGGCTAGTCAGGATCCGATTTGGAATAGTTTAAGTATTGTGGAGCGAAAATTTCAAATTTTGCATCACTCTAATGTACATCATGTCGAAAATCGCATGTAATTTTTGTGGCCACAAAAATAAACAAATTCAGTTAAAGCAGCGTAATGCCAGTTCATGCACTGTATTAATGATAATTTTGTTCTGTTTTGGCCAGTAATATTACACCATATTTTCGACACGATTGAAGGGCATCCGCTTTGATGAGATATTAAAATTAGTTTTTTGCTGTGTACATTTTGCTGGTTTTTCCCATACAAACTCCAACCTCGCTTGAGAAATGGGTAAATATTAACCGATTTAGCTCAACCAGAGGCTGGACCAGAGGCACAGTTTGACGTAGGGAACAAGTGGCTTCTCGACGCGGAGGATTGTCGAAAAATGCTCAAAATTCTGGGCACCCTAATGAGCATGAACTGTAGATTTTTTTTCCTAGATTTGTTTTCCGTCGATCTTGTTTTCCGTACTGGAGTACCAATGCTACCAACTACCAACACCCTACCTATCGACCAATCAACTCATGAACCGGGGACCAACGGCTTTAATTCGCTTCCGAAGGAATGTGTGATCAGAGATTTGAATTAGTGCCATCTAGTGTGAACATTCTGATATATACTTACCATAGTTTTGACGACCTTGTATTTCCGAACATCTTTGTCGAAGGAAGCAACATCCTATATGGTTAGGATCTAGTGATATAAACTTCCCTAACATCGAAATATCCCACTTCATGGGTACATTTTTACAATGGCCCTTACCCAATAATAAATTTGAAAATTTAAATTAAAGTCCACTAAATTGACTTTGCAAAACATTTAAAATGTCATAAATCCATTTAAATTTTGTTAAAATATGGCAATTTGAATTTGGGATCAAATTGATCCCAAAGTACAAACAAATAACGTCAGTTTTTTTCAGCACAGAGGAAGGGTTATACCCTGGACAGACTATGGCTTATATCATGTAATATTAGCTGTCTTGCAATGAGCACTCATACATCTAGTTTTCACTGGAAATCCTATGTAGGGGAGAACAGTACATAACGCACCCCCGGGGTAAGACGAACTTTTTCATTTTATTTTGAATTTTTCTTGGAAGTTTTAATCTAATTCTAGGATTTATCATGCAGGATTTTGAGTTCAGATGCTATGCTAGAAGTGCTGCTTGATAAGACAACAAAAAAGATACGCAAAAGCCATGAAAAACACAAATGAAAGTCAGCTGGTGCGTTCTGCCCAGGGGGTGCGTTGTATGCCATTCTCCCCTACGAGTTTCAATTCCGCCTAACGCATTGAAATGCCGTTAGATTTTCTTCGTCCTACGGATAAACGGGAATTCGTCCATAGAAAAAGGGGATTCGCTAGGAGCGCTTCTTTTGTTTGAGAACAATGAGCGTAAATATTCATACAATGCGCTCTAATAGGACTTATGTTGTAGCTAATGAACTAACGTTCAGAAACCAATTATTGATTTGTGCATGGTGAAACCATCGATATTATTGATCTTTTCTGATAGATAGAATGGAAATGGGCGATTACGACAAAGTAGTGCTCTACCCTACCTGTATACAGAAAGAGAAAAGAATTAATAATTTACATTTAATTCCACTATCTTCATTTCATATCCTTGACAAATACGCGAATTCCGACTAAAATGCTCATTGGTCGAAAAAATGCTAATCACGATCATTTTTTTTTTATATCCTTCGTTGGATGATGAATAATTTACTATTATGGAACAGCAAAGAACATAAATTTGAAAAAAGGCAGCTGTAGTTTTTCATATATCTTATGCGTGATAATGTTTTCACTATCATACTGACATATGTAGGGGATAAAGTGAATACGGAGGTTTATATAGGCATTCTTAGTAAGTATGTCCTTTCGAGGATTACTGAGCAATATGGACCGAAGCCGAATGTGGTCTTGCAGCAAGAAGGGGCACCATGGCACAACTCGAACCGCACGCAGAATTGGCTGAAGGAACATGTGCCGTTCTGGCCGAAAGATATGTGGCCGCCATCCAGCTCCGATCTTAACCCCTTGGATGTCAAGTCCTGTGCCAAACGCCACTCCAGTACAGCAAACCTCAGACAAACATTGACCAGCGCCTGGAGAGATATGGTTCCGGATTATATTATAATAACCTGTCGGGAATTCCGGAAGCTTGTTGATGCCATAATAGCGGCAAATGGTAATTCTATCGATGATTAACATAGGTTTAAGTTCTTACAAATCCCTTAATAATTGATTTTGTTTTGCACTCCGAACATTTTCAGACATTGTTCAATGGTGCAAACATTATCACGATACCGTACACTGGATGAAACATGCACCTGATTGTTGTTGAACTACGTGGTCTTATATAATAAATCTTATTTGTTAACTGCAGCACGAGCTTGTGTTTTGTGTAGGAATAGAAATGTGAGCGGGGTTCTCTCGGTTTATAGTCTTTTGTATGACGCGCTTGGCATAGATGGCCCACAGCGACCCACGAAGAGCTACTGATTCCGATCAATAGCGGTGCGGCCTTTTCCTCTTTCTATGGATGCTTAGGGTTGATGCATATATTATGTCACGCTCTAGGGGGATTTTGTGACAAGCAATGCATTAGATATAGGAAAAACGTCACGATAGGGGGTTAAATTTCTCCTCGATTTAGCGTGACATAATTAATGCATGGGCCCTCATGTGGGCTGCAGCTCGCTGCTTGCAGGCAGCCTTTCGTTGTGCACTGGAGAACAATGTCAATGTCACATGCCTAAAGTACTGCTGCTGCTGCTGCTGCTGCTGCTGATTGCTGACGTCCGGACAACACCACACACGGTGATTGGGACTGAATTTGATCAGCGGTTGTGGGCAGTCTTAATAGCTAGCTGCTTGCGGGGAGCCATTCGTTGTGTACTGGAGAACACCATCACTCACTATGCGGTGATTGAATACACACCGTTTGGTGAGACCGGATGGAATTCAACTTTGAAATCTGTGTTAGGGAAATCGCTTTTTGCAGGCAATCGGTGATAATTTTAATTCTCATAGCAACAGTTGCACATTCGTGCAATTTTCAATAGTGACATTTTGAAAAAAATATGTAATCCTTAATTTAACAGATGCGTAGAAATATTTCTGATCGATTGGTGGTAAAACTATTTAAATTGGACCAGGGTCAGCTGAGTTATCAACGTTCAAAATCTTTCATAATTTTGTTACATATTCCATTTTCGGTTTTCACAAAGTGTTCCCCCATATAGAAATCACAAACGTAGTCCTACGTCAAAAAATTAAATAAAACGATGCAATTATTTATCAAATGGTTGGAGAATTGGAGACCGAAAAATGTGGAGTGTATTAGTGGGTGAAATGAATTATGTCGAAAAAAAATTGGAAAAAGGTTGAGACTGGGACTCAAACCACGAACGTTGTGATTATCAGACCTGTGCTTTCTCCACTGCTCTCTCCATGCTTCTGAATATGGATAGCCTAAAAGCAAACAAGAAGCGCTCATTTCCTCTCACACTTGACTTCGTATGTTTTTTTCTGCTGGAGAGATTCGAAGCAAGTGTGTGCGTCGTTCTGCCATGTTATACATAAAAATCAAGGCAAATGCTTGCTTGTGTAGATGAAAGCACAGACAGAACACGAAATAAAAAAGGCAAAAAACCATTACATCGCCTGCAAGGTCAACTTCTAACATTCGCTGCGATGTTCATGAACAGAGGTTGATAGGAAATGGAACTAACATTCATTGTAATAAATTTTTGGTTTGCGTGTACAAAAACACATTCATAAGCATATTAAAATCGAAAATTGCCCTTCTAATGTGCAATTAGGAGACTTTTTCGGGGTCTTGTGCTTATACTACTGTGGTGGATGCGCAAACCAATTGAAAAACAGTTTGATTAATTCGCAATCATTTCCGTTAAAAGTGTCGATGCGCAACATTAACTGAAAAACAAACTTGTAAATCAAAATGACATTAATGTATTCCAATCATTTCCACGGGCCTCAAATAAACATTCCTAAGAAATCCCAAATGCAATAAACATGTTACTAGGTCAAGCGCAAGGCGATCAACAACGCACGCAGACGGCGCAATGAATTAAACGATTGTTTACATAGCTTACAATACTTGCAATAAGCATAATCTATTGCGTGTGACTATTGCCACATGGCATCGGGTCAATTCGTAAATAACAGGAAGCAACAAAGCAACATAGGACTTGCGAAAGTTAGAATATGATTCAGCATTAAAACAATATTGAATTCCATCTGCGCAATTGGCTAATAATTAAAACTCACTGAAACTTAAATAAACATTGACTCTAAAATCGCAAGTCAGAGCGTTATTACCTTCGAATGCCAACTCACTACTTACTTAGAAAAATTCATGTAAATTTAGGTTCTCTGAGAGTGACATATACGAGCGTCAATTTTGACATAGCCTTGACTCATAACAGACGCGAAGTATAGCTCAATAAAACGTACTTTTCGTCGAGCAACAAACATTTCAGTCTCGGAGCACTTAATAGTACATGACATGTTTGCTTACGTCTCACCTTTTATGTCAAAGATGGATTCCGTCACGTGTAAAATTAGTTATTTCTAAGTGTGTAGTCTGTACCAGTGCTGCAAAATCTTGACAATACACAATTCTGCGTTGGTCACTCATTTGAGTTAACAGTCATCGTCAAGGCAAACCATGTCAATTGTCAATGACAATGCTATCAGTGACGAACATGCTTATATTTTTTATTAACTAAATTTGTAACGAAATTAAATGACTTGAGCAACACAATTACATGGAGCCGTTAAAGTGAACAAGCATTTCCGTGCTGAACTGCTTGCATAAGAATAATGTGACACAGAATGCACGAAATTACACTTTTGGTTACCAGGTGAATCTTTGTCATTGATGAAAAATGAATGATATTTTGACGAAGGTTTTTCTGAGGATCATGTCTGTCAATGACAATGTGAAAAACCATCAGCACTGGTCTGCACATTGTAGACGAAATACGCGTATCTGTCTAGGATAAGCAATCAAGGTAGTGGAATTAAATTGAAATTACAAATCCTTCTCTTTTTCTTTATGCTTAATCATACTTAAATGCACTGAGACATAAATTTACACATCTACTGTAGTCAAACTTCACAGCTGTTAATTCATTTTCTCGCTTGCTTTATAAATCGCTTCACGGCGATCCTCCACGGCAGTAAGATAATCGCTCCACTAGTCGTTTGTTAGTCATTGTTTCCATTATTCCTTGCACGAGATGAGCTCGCAACCGGGCTTCATCATAACGGAGGTAAGGTAAATTTGGCGTGCTTTCCGCCGCCGTGTTCAGAGAAATTATGAACAAATTGCAAAGTTGTTGAGGACAATTTCCCCTTGTGCGATGCAAAAATAAACTTCGTCATATAAGACGACAGGTGCAACGACAGTGGTCTTGGTATTTTAAAGCGTCGATATTACGTATGCACCAGAGGAACAGCAAACATGATTAATCATATTTTGATGATCATCGTTCATGTTGGTAGCTATTAGGGAAGATTTTTTATGCAACGTTCTGTTACCCAACAGCAATTGGAAGCAATGTCCAACTTTTATAGCTCAAATCTCATTTATCTGGAATTCGACCCAGATGAAACTGGCCAAAGACATACTTTCTACCGCCGGGGTTCGACGTCAGCAGCATGAGAGGCACACTCGGAGAGATGCTCACCATCCACGATGATTAACAGCACGTACCATATGACATACGGTAGGACGGTCTAAAACGCACCTCTGCGTTAAAATTGTCCACAATGTTCGTGAATTTAACGAGCAGCGCACATAAAATCCCAGAACTAGTATTGGGAAGGCAAGCAAAAGCCACGCGGAGCCATTTTACCCCAGGGATGCAAAAAACGCAAGAAAATCGAACGCCTCCACCATATCAACCGACCACACGGGGGTGGGTGATGGAGATGAACGACGATCGTATACGGGCGGGTGGAGTCATCACCCCCGAAAAAGAGCAGCCGCAATCTGGCCGCCCCTAATGGCATTTCCACATGTTTTGATGCGGGGGGTATGATACCGATAAATTTCTTTTCTTTTTGTTTATCTTCTAAGCTATCAATTCGCGATCACCCGCGATTTCGCCTTCATATGTTAAATGAACGTACAACTCTACGACCCATCGGGCTACCAGGTGACAAAACTGATACGAAGATATGCATGGAAAGTGTTTTTGTCGAAGCGTCCTATTTGTCCAATCGAGAATCCTCGTGAATTAATGAAGCACTCAAGAAAGATGGTAACCCTAACGAAACGAGGTATGAATGAAAATAACCCCAAATGCTGCTTTGTTGGATTTGCTCACATTCGTTTGTGTATGCACACCATACTATCTGAGCTTTAATCGTATTAATGCGTAGATTTTAAAAGCTCAACAAACATGACCCGTGCCGGACAAAAACAGCTCAGCGGCCACGGTGTATGAATATGAATATGACCGGGCGTGAACGTTGATATATATGAAAATTATGGGCTCGATTATTTGTTGGACATCGTACGTCTTTTCAATATTGACGAGATCATTGACTGTGGATTATTATTATTGTAGATAGGCACCTACATCGAAGACGACGAATGTGACGGCGGCGAGGTTTTATGAGCTTGCTTTAATATAAGTATATGTAAAGCGATTATTTTTAAGGAGAAGTGCGGTCTTGATTTCGATATTTTGGCATGTGCCTCAGAAGGCCAATATACACTGCAAGCTGGTTATACAACCGCTATGGTTTTAGCACACGACGTATAGTTGTATCTTGTATCGTACTTCTTTATTTTTTATTTTATTTATTGTCATCAATCACATGTAAACCGTTTTGTTACAATAATAATTCATTGTTTTTTTTAGTAATAATGAATAAAAACACACATTACATTAATTACGTAATGTTTACCTTTTATACTTTTACGCCTTAAAATAACGAATTAAATTGAAGTGTTGTTTGACAAAAAGTCATTGTAAAATCAATAGTTTCGCAGTGCTTGTTTGAAATAACCATCATTTGATTTAAGGGTCCAAAGTTATAGACATAAGACTACGTGGTCTTATACAATAAATCTTATTTGTAAAATGCAGCAGAAGCTTGTGTTTTGTGTAGGAATAGGAATTTGAGCGGGGTTCTCTCTGTTTATACTCTTTAGTATGACACACTTGACATAAATGGCCCACAGCGTCTCACGAAGAGCTACTGATTAAATATGGACCAACAGGTCTGTGCCATAAAAGGCAGCTACTGATTCCGATCAATAGCGCTGCGGCTTCTTCCTCTTTCTATGGATGGTCATGAAGACTGCATATCGCTGCTTGCAGGCAGCCATTCGTTGTGTACTGGAGAACACCATCACTCATCATGCGGTGATTGAATAAACACCTTTTGGTGAAACCGGATGGAATTCAACTTTGAAACCTGTCTTAGGGAAATCGCTTTTCGCAGTCAATTTTAATTATCATAGCAACAGTTGCACATACGTGCAATTTTCAATAGTCACATTTTGAAAAATGATAAAGTCGTAATTTTAACAGATGTGTAGAAAAAAATCCTATCGATTGGCGTATTAAGAATTAAAATCCATCATTTCTATATCAAATCAGACCACTTTCATGCCACGACCAACTTTTGAAATTGCACCCCCAATGTAGCATTCAAGAACATGATACGTTAGATTTAAACATATCTAGATAGAGCTGGAATTTGGCGTAGCAGCTTTTGTAAACAATGACTTCTCTCGATGATTTTTAGGAATTCAAGGCACGCCCATGCAAACCAACATTACCGTCGGGTAGGGGAGGTCTTACCCTATCTGATGGTGATGTTGATTTGTGTGGGCGAGCTTTGACTTTCAAGACATCACCGAAAGAAGTCATTGTTTACTAAAGCTGTTACACCATAATTCCAGCTATATCTTGATGTGGGAACTGACATCTGATTGATGACCTTGACAAAAGTCGAAAAAATACTCTGTTTTCAAATTTATGGTGGTCCTGAAAAGGACCGTTTTGTCGTGATGGTTGAGTAATGCTGAGCTATTAGGTTGTTAAACACAAATGAGGCTGGTGAGCTGTATGTTGTTTGGAATGAGGGTGACGCACCTGGCATAGATGGCCCACAGCGACTCACAAAGAGTTACTGATTCCGAGCAATAGCGGTGCAGCTTCTTCCTCCTTCTATGGATGCTCATGTGGGCTGCAGCTTGCTGCTTGCAGGCAGCCTTTCGTTGTGTACTGAAAAACAATGTTCAACGCCACGCACCGAAAGCACTGCTGCTGCTGCTGCTGATGCCAACGACCAGGCACCACCATACACGGTGATTGGAACTGAATCCGATCAGCAGTTGAGGTCAGTCTTGATCAGTGTTGGCAAAATATGAAATCAAATGATATTTTTCCGCTCTCATGTGCTCGCAATATCACGCGTGATATTGGAACAAAATATCATGCTTGATATTGATTTTACAAGCTCCTTTGATATTGCGAGACTATTCACAACGTGCAAAAATCAAGCTGACAGTTGACTTGACACAAAAATTATTCCATTGCACATCGTTTTCTTAGAAAGAGAAAGCATAGTATGCTATCTCTTTTTGATCTTCACCGATGGCAGACGCAAAGGGACTGCCTTCAAGCCGTTATGGAAGTTCCGGTTGCATTCGGGTGTAAAGAAAAAATCATTAAACTCAATCTCACCACAGTTTGGTGAGATTTGAAGTTGGTGAGTTTTGTTAGCTTGATATTCCGAGCTGCGATATCACAGCTTGCAAAATCAGCCGCAGTTGTTTGCTTGTTGATTTTTGTCTACGAAAAACAAGCGTGGTCTTGGGCGTTGGTGAGATTTGATTTTTTGATATTTTCCCAACACTGGTCTTGATAGCTAGCTGGTTGCGGGAAGCCTTTCGTTGTGTACTGGTGTACACCACCACTCACCACGTGGTGATTGAATAAACACCGTTTGGTGAAACCGGATGGCATTCAACTTTAAAATCTTTGTTAGGGAAATCGTTTTTCTCAGGCAATTGGTGATCATTTTAATTATTATAGCAACAGTTGCTCATTCGTGCAATTTTCAATAGTGACATTTTGAAAAATGATAAAAACTTGAATTTAACAGATGTGTAAAAATATTTCTGATCGATTGGTGGTAAAATTATTGAAATTGATCCAGGGGCAGCTGAGTTATTGACGTTCAAAATCTTTCATAATTATGTTACATATTCAATTTATTGTTTACACAAATTTTACCCCCATATAGAAATCACAGACGTAGTCCTACATCAAAAATACTGTCGTGGCTTTTCACAAGACTGGAATATTTCTTATGAATTTTAAGGTCTCTACGTAAGCTAAGAATAATCGAATAACATAAAATTACGTTTAACTTGCCTCAAAATCGGCATATTCTTTGGTCATGTCGTGATTTAAAATCCGGACACGTATTTAACAATGATTCAATTTCCGATAACTTTTGCTTCGATTTCCGGACGTATGTTATTTTCAGCAGTTCTTCGAGAAAAACTATTTATTTACTCAACAGTCATACCTATATATTTAATGCTCAATTGTTGATTAACTGAAAATATAAAGTAATCGTGAATACTTAATGCAGTGTGGTGAAATAATTTCCGATGATTTATTCTTTAAAAAGAGAATGAGAAATCGTATAAAAGCTGCTATGAAGCAACGAAACGTAAATACACTCAAAATGTAAATCGAAAATGAATTACAATAGTATTTCTTCGGTTTCTGCGTTTGCTTCTTGCGATTTACGTGGCCATTTTTCTTTGGTTTTAATTTTCTCTCTTCTGCTTTTCTGCCTCCTTCAATATTTTTTGTATTTTTCGGTCTTCAATTTTCAATTTCTTCAAGAAAGTTGGACTCATACAAGCATCGCTTGTGGACACAGAAGGGTAAGGACGCTTACGTTTCGAAGGGCGTATCGGAGGATTTACTGCGCTAATTCGATTTTCCTGCATGATCGACTTGATCGTGGTTATTGGAAGCGTCACTACTATTTTGCACTACATCGGAAAAAAATAAGCTTCAATAATGCGAGTATTCGTTGGTATTCGTTGGTTCAACGTAATTGATTTGGGTTCAAGACTCATTGACTGATCGCTTTCAGACGCTGACAGATCCAATGCGTTATTGATATTCAACCTAATTGATTCATCGGGATCCCGAAAATCGAAAGTTGGACTTGATAGTTGACTGTTGAAAAACCATTGAAGCCTGTTGGAGTACCATTGGTATCTGAAACTAAATTGTTGTTATTTTCCATCAACTTTATGGTTTACCCGAATTACCTTCATCATACTCTTCAGTGATGTTCTCACTAGTCGTTGCAATAGTATCTTCAATATTTACTATAAGCGGCGAGTCAATCAAAAGGTATTTTGGTGGGTATTCAACTTCGTCAATTCCGAATAGAGAAGCATCTTCCACGTTGCCAGTCTAAACCAATTTGTTGCGGTGGTTTCTAAATGATTCCAACTGTGATGGTTGAAGCTTGTTATTTAAAAATTGTAGAAATGTCGACTCTTTAGAAATATTTTCATGTATCTATTACTAAGCAAATGTGTAAATAATTCCAAGGGAATTCTGAGGATAAATTCATCTGTAGAATGAAAGCATGTTTCCACGGATGAAATCCAAGAAATAAAGACTAGGAATTGTGAGGTGAGCAACAGGTGAATTTTATGGAGAATTTCAAAAGAATACTGAAGATGATAATTCCATTTTAAAGTTAAGGTGTATTCCAAAGGAATTCTGAGGACATTTTCAAGGGAATTCTCAGAAGAGTCTAAAATGAGTTCCATGGAGTTTTCCAAAGCAATTCATATGAGAATTTCATGGAAACTGAAAGTGGAATTCCATTAGAATGTTTTTTTTTTTTTTTTTTTTTTTATTAATTTATTTGGTAAGGCTCAACCGAATTAACTTTACAGAGCCGAGGATTCTTGGTCACTATACAATACATCTTAAAAATATAGTCAAAAGGTACAGCACAATAAACACTTTATCTTCCGCTATCCAAAAAGCCTCCTCCATCAGAACTGGAGCCGCTTCCAGTAGTTTCATTGTATGGCAAATTGTTGTACGCCAACGAGGGTCAGAGCGCGTCCATTGCAGCAATGGACGCAAAACGTGGTCAGCACTCACACACTCATCACGAAACGGTTGCTTTCCAAAGTCGACGACGCATCGACCGAAAGAACTGCTGATGAAGAACAATGAGGAGGACCACACAATGGTTGCTGCCGAGAAAACAGACGATCGCGTAGCACACATCGAGAGTGGTCTGCTTTTGTCGACAGCCGAGTGAACACTGCATTAGAATGTTGTAGAATTAAACATTAAATATTACTTAGCTGTTTTGGAGGAATACTAAGCAAATGCTGAGGAAAATTCTAAACGAATCAAAAGAATTTTCATGGGAAAATTTAGGTAATTCTGCTAGAATTCGTCGAAATTCTAGTCCTACACAATGTTTGTTTTGATTTGCTATGAAAGTTTGACAGATAAAATGAGGGGTTCGTGGAGTTTCCTATGTTTCGAGGGGTGCATCGATTTGCTTGGGACCGAAGATAGTACCAGAGCTGAGCCAAAAAATTGAGCACGATTCTTCGGGACCTTCTGGTCTTAGAGTTACCTCTATGGTCTTATATTCAATTTCACATTTTAACAATCTTTCTAAATTTGTTTCGATACAAGGTTAGAACATATGTTTTAACAAAAATCTACTTAAATAAAGCCATTAAAATTTATTTCAAATTTGACTAAGGCCCTAGGGCCAAAAACTGGACCACTAGTGCCAAAACTGGTACACTTATTCTATGTAAAATTGATTCAAACGATTACTTTCGTTTGTAAAAAGAGCTTATTGTTGCTAGAAAAATATCCGTTCCTGGTAACTTTGAGACAGCTAGCTGGGAGCCCTAGGCTGGGACCTTAGTCATAGTGATCGAAAAAAAGTTTGCTAGGAACGCCCTTCCGAAAAGCCATCTTTCCACGTTTAGTGCAAAGTAATTGGAGTAGATCTTTGTGTTGTGTTTGCTCAAAACATTTTCAATTGGCTGCAGCTGAGAAGCATGTGGAGGATTGAATCCTCCAGGTATCGATAATAGCTTGATTTGATGTATCGTCTTGCTTGCGAAATTCTTGCGAATGGAACGATGGTCAGCACTGCATAATTTCCGCATAAACCGCATAGTTGCAAAATGATGCTGCTTCTCTCTGGACTGCAAAATGTATGCAGTTAACTCCTAATTTGTGCGTTCGTATTTTTCCTCCTACGAATCCAAAATGAAATCAAATGTTGATGCAATTAGTTCCAAACGTTTAGAAAAAGTCTAACGAGAAAAATGGTACAAAAATTTTTCTTCGAAGTTTACAAAAAGATTTAAGGTTAGAAGAATTAAACAACTATTGGCGTGAAGTCTCCCCACTTTTCGTATGACTTACAATGACATTTCAGGATTAATCGTTGGGTGGCAGGTCATTGCATACAAAATCGGCGAAAAATTTATATTTTTTTGATTGCAAACGTTAATGTATGTTTTTCTGCTAGCTATATAGTTATAAATAAAGGACGTAAATAGTTAAGGAAAAGAAAGACATAAGTTCAAAAGTTTTTAGAAGACAGAGAATTATAAACCACGCTATAATTATTTTAATATAATTGACTATCCCCTTGATCTCCTTTCTCATTTTACAGCTGGTATAATCAATTTGACAGATCGATGTCTTTCTATACCACTTGAAATCACTGAAATGGGGTCGGTTTTTGATTATCGAGTTCCACATATGTTATGTGGTCTAGTATAAGAGAGGAGCAGGTTCAAAACAAACTACCTATGACTAGGCGATTTTTAGCAACACTGCCAATGCAATCAACATAGGCGCTCCTCTCTTATACTAGACCCTCTCTAGGTATTACCAACAATCAATACGAAACTAACGATTTTAAATTGGCTCACCACTTTAGTAGCCTATTGGTCCCAAGCAAACGATTAACGTACCCTATTCTAGTTGAAATTCTATTACTACACTATGTTTGTTTTGATTCGCTATGAAAGTTTGACAGATAACATCAGGGGTGTGTGGATTCACGCAGAACATGCAGGGGTGAGTGAAATAGCTTGGGACTGCTTGGGATCGTTGTTCTGGTACTGAGTGAGCCAAAAATAATAATGATTTTCTTCGGGACCCAGTGGTCTTAGAGTTACCTCTATGGTCGGAGTCGCAAGATGGATTTCTTAGATGATTTTAAATAAATTCTTGAACAAATCCCAAAGAAATTCTGTGAATGGTTCCAACATAAATCAGACTTGGAAAATACATGAAGATTCTGATGCTTCACATAAAAAATATGAGATCTTATATGAATATCCCGATCAGTGTTGGAAAAATCAGAAATCAATTGATATTTATCCGCTCTCATGCGCTCGCAATATCACGCGTGATATTGAAACAAAATATCATGCTTGATATTGATTTTACAAGCTCCTTTGATATTGCGAGACTATTCACAACGTGCAAAAATCAAGCTGAGAGTTGATTCGACACAAAAATGATTCCATTGCACATCGTTTTCATAGAAAGAGAAAGCATAGTTTGCTATCTCTTTTTAGTCTTTACCGATGGCAGACGCGAAGGGACTGCTACAAGCCGTTATGGAAGTTTCGGTTGCATTCGGGTGTAAAGCAAAAATCATTAAAGTCAATCTCACCACAGTTTGGTGAGATTTGCAGTTGGTGAGATTTGTTAGCTTGATATTCCGAGCTGCGATATCACAGCTTGCAAAATCAACCGCAGTTGTTTGTTTGTTGATTTTTGTCTACGAAAATCAATTGTGATCTTGGGCGTTGGTGAAATTTGATTTTTTGATATTTTCCCAACACTGATCCCGATGATGGATAATTAACGGAAATATTGATTGTAGGCGAAATACGCGTATATTTCAAGGATAAGCAAACAAGGTAGTGCAATTAAAGATAAATTACTAATCCTTCTCTCTCTTTATACGGTAAGACGCCCACATTCACTAGGATTCATCAATTATTTTTTACTCAAATTTAATAAAATAAAATAACCGATCAAAGACGCCATTTTAAAACAAATACGAGATCCAAAATTGCCGAATTCCAGCACACATGTGAGTTATTGCCCGTAACAAACAATTATGCAAGGTTTCATGCAAATCGGAGAAGGTTGTATCAAAGATTAATTATTTTTTTGTTGCTATTAGGTCTGGAACTGCACTTTATTGCATTTTCAGATTTCAAAAAGCTCGCATCATTTAGTGTAAAATAGCAAAAGGAATGTAATGACGATAGCTTAGAGCAATCCAAAATGATGCGTCGCAAAGATCTGGGTTGAATTTTTGGACATCGCACCAAAGTAAATTAGTTAAGGCAATGGAATTAAGTTAAGTTAATGCATTTAAATAATTCCCTAACTCCATACAGAGCAATTATTCTACGATTGTACTGCTCATATAAACTTCACACTATTCAGTTCACATAATTATATCACCAAATCACAAACTCAATACAGCTCCATAACAAAAAGTGCATTATGAGAGCTATTTACTAATGGCTTTACGACGACCATTTGTTAAATAATCTGGAAATTAATATTATGCACTGCTAGACAATGCACAACCGACCAAATCAAAGAAACAGTTCTTTTTTGTCGTAGCTTCTCACATCTGTCACCATTACGACGCCTAGTTTTCATTCACGCCTGATCACAATCGACGGTTGATGGTTTCCGAACTGCTCTAGTTGAAAAAGTTCCACCAAGCCGATAACCAAATCAATGAATTCAAAACGATCAGCGACGATGTCGTGTAGATCAGATGTAGATTATTCAATCCAGTGTCCAGTAAACCACGATAAATGCGTGGTGAGTTATCCAACTAGGTTCGACAAAGCAAGCCATGGCACGTTTAAATCGATTGTTGTATGTAACCAAAATAAAATCGAAACTCGAAGAAAAAAATAAATTTTGACACCTTTTTTTGCGATTTGTCATCTATCCATACAAAAAAAAACGTTCGTCATTAATGTTAATAAGTAACCCGAAAAAAAAACAAAAACAAATTAGCCTTTTATTAGCTATGCTTTCCGATTAATTGATTTGATACGATTGTTGATTCATTTGTTTTGGGATAGCTTTTAATCATCAATTACGCTGCCTTGGTGCACATTAGGGTGGCCCAAAATAACACTATGTCTGGAAACACGGTGGCGCACCCTCCAAATGATGGCCAAGTATGTTGCAAAAAAAAAACTTGTCGATTTTTTTATAGGCATACCTGAACAAATATTTCTAAAGCGTAGAATTTTAGTGAAACCCAAACCTTCTATTTGTGTTGCACATTCCTACACTCAAAAAATAAAACACATTTCCAATAGAAAATATCCATTAGAATTTCTCATAACTTTCATGTGATTGGGAATCGTACCACAAAATCAAATGAACCTTATGTGTCCAAATAAATGTATGTGCATTCATGTGATCATTTGAATGTTAAGTGCATTTCAGATAAAATCATTAATTTTGTTGATGGAAAAATATCATGTGCGTTCCCAATGGAAACTACATGAAAACTTTTTTCAGTGTATAAGAGAGCACTTTTGTCACGGCCGGCTAGATGCTCGATTTTTTTCATAATATTTTTTTTTCATTTATCTTAAATCATGATTATTTAAGTGCAAATGTCGTTTAATAATCAAAAGTGGGCTACAGCTAAAACAACTTGTCCCTATTGATTATCATTATTTAGTTATTCGTGACTTTCTACATATTTTTGCATATTTCCATCAAAATCTTTATATATTTGTATAGGTATTTGCAAATGTTTCTCTCATAGTAGGGACCCCAAGGAATGTGCAAAAAACATAAAATGGTTGGGTTGCTCTAAATTTCAATGCTTTAGAAAAATCAAATTTTATCAAAAATCTCATCGGGATTTTTTAGAGTTGCCGGCATACAAAAAAAAATTGTAACACCCTTGGCTGGTTGGTGAGCCCTCAGGATTCCAGACAAAGTCTTATTTTGGACCACCCTAGTGCACATATTTCCTCCGTTGCGCAATCCGAGTATTGGCTGAGCATTGATGAAGAAAAACTTGCAAGAAAATTGCACTTGTCCATCAAAGCAGGCAGAAGACTGAATGTCGGCGTGGCAGCGGCAAAAATTAACCCGAAATTAATTTGAACCGGATATATTACACCAAGCCGTCGCATAACTGTATAGTAACCTCACCACAATCCAAGTAAGCTATGCAGTGTAGAGAGCGCTGCAGCGTGAAACAACATTGGCCACCGCTACCGCCGCCGCCACCGCCATCATCGCCGGAGGCAGATGACGCTGCAAACTAATCAATTTGCAACGCCTCTTTTTCGTGCCTCTTTTTGATGACTACTCATATCTGTGTGAGGTGAGGTATTTGTCTCATTAAAATCGGAAATTGATCATGGATATTTACCATGTACGAAAATGAAATGAACATTATTTCTTACACTGGCATGAGCCGAACCAATTCGACATACATGTATGTGAGGTCTTACGGAATTTCAGGTTAAGCATCCTAATACAGTCAACTAACGCAAACATTTTTCAGATAACTGCAACTTGCTATAATTAATATTTGAAAATATATTACAATTTTTTGTGCAAAAATTACCCATCTTCCAATAACAATAACTTCTAAACGGGCAAAAACGAGCAGGTTAATCTTTGAGCATGTGAAAGAACAAGGAAATGCTATAAAATGGTGAAACCAGACCGCTCCCACGTGACCCTGTACCGAAACACTCACACAGAGTTTAGATTACCGAAGTCGGTAAAATTTTACTGGGTTTTTAAACACCTGAGTTTTCAGTAGTTTTTGCTTTTGTTGAAAACTCCGTAAATCGCAGAATATCTGAACTGTCAAAAATTACCGTGTTAGTCAGTACTAGTATTGCTGTCTTTTTCAGTAATTTATTTGTTTACATAGTTTTTTGCTGAATTTTATTTTAGTTTTTTGATGAATACCTACTGACAGTAAAGCAAGTTTCTTATGTCATCCTCCTCCATTCAACCTCACGCACTTGACATCGGAAATCTCCGCGTGAAAACAGGAAACCATTGTGAAAATCAGAGAAACATCTGGAAGTCAACATAGGAGTGCATAAACTATCACGAAATTTATCAGTTTCTGCACTTCTGCATTTACTTATAGCGAATTCGTTTATTATTCAGTTCCAACCTGGATCGGGTATCAAGATTGGGCCTGCTTGTTTTCTGACAAACGTCAGTTTGATCGTTTGTTTTTAAAACCCAGCTCAGGTTGAGGTTCGCACTGACAAAAAGTTCGGTTTCGCACTGGGTTGGAACTGGTTCCAACCCCGATAATAAACGAATTCGCTATTACAGATGTTCAAGTAACTGCAAACTTCTTGAACTGAGACAAAAGTAGGCTGTGCCGGCGAACGGACGCGTTCGTTTTTGCTGTCAAGATGTTTTCTCGTGATTCCCCGTTCTGAAGTGCATTTAATGAAGAACAATCCCCAGTTTAGTTTTCGAGAAGTGGTAACGGAACCAACGGTTATGGCTCAGGTAAGGCCGGTACTTTTCCGAGACCTCTTCCATCCCGACAATTTGTGACGTTGCGAACAATTTCGGCCTGAGAACCCTTTCACATCGGGAAGCAGCCGACCAACGGAAACATGGATGCCATCTCGAGAGCGGCAGAAGAACCCAGTTTACGGACAGTCAACTAAATTGGTGAGTTCGTTCCAGTTTAATATTTTTTTTTGCCATATACTTAAGTAGGGTAGGATGGTCTAGGACGCGCCCTGGGGTGAATTCTGCCACGTGGAATCCCGGAACTGGTAGTGAGAGTGCGGCGAGGAGCCACGTGGGGCCGTTTTGGTCTCGCCTATGTATTTATAAACATTACTTACATTGGCTTTCCTTCGAGTACGGGCAAGGTAATCGACGAGCGAAGACCTATCTCTAAATGTTTTAATGTTTGCAAATTTACAGAATTTTTAGTTTCGTGTTTCGCGAAGCAAAATGGGTATCGTCCAGTAAAAGTTCGAATGGTGTTGGAATATTGGTTCTTCGAAATGGCAAAGAGTATTATTTTCTCGCTTTCCAAGCGGCAGTACAGGCAAAGGTGTTATATCCTAGACAAAAAGTGAGATCCAAAATCACTGTTGTCGTCATCGCCGTCGTCTTCGTGATAGTGTAGGTTTTTTTTTTTTTTTTTCCTTGACTGCGTCGATCTTGTTTTCCGTGCTGAGCACCAATGCTACCGACGCCAGGGAGGCAGCTACCACGCCTGGATCCTACCTATCGATCCATCAACTCATGAACCGGGGACCAACGGCTTTACTTCCCTTCCGAAGGAAGGCGTGATCAGAGATGTTATGCCTCAGAACATCCCGGCGGCGCCGACTAGGATTGAACCCAGGCCTTCTGGGGTGAGAGGTTATCACGCTTACCACTACACCACCGGCGCCGCTGATAGTGTTGGTTGAACCATACGTATATTTCAAATAATCAACCGTTATTTCAATATCCGTTTATTCAAAAACGATCGTCGTTCATAGTGATTTTACTCTGCTTACTGAGCAGAAAATCATGGGTTCAATCCCAGACATCTTTACAATAAAGAGTTGATAATATTGGTTCGTTTTCTCATAGCTCCGCATTCGTGTATTTATCAAACTGCGATTGTATCAAAGCAATCATCACATCACTTATCAAGGTGAATCCTGGTCCAAAGAACCCCACCTTACTAACAAAACCTCCCTCCTGTGACCTTTGTGAGGACGCAGAGGTAAACACGGCCCCCATAACAACAAAGGTCACTTTAACTTTCTTTCCATCTCCCACCTGGTTGCAAAGACGTGGCCGGCGTCATCATTGATCTTTAATATAAGGAGTCACTGAAACTTTTAGGGGAAATGGATGCAATGTCGGCAGAAATGACCCTAATTTGGGCCCATACATAAATTCAGCAATCGATTAAATTTTCAATAGCGATCAAAAATATCCATTAGTACCGTCCCAATGACGCGTTCATCTAGATAAAACTGATAAAAAGCAGATTTTTAGCTATGGGCCTAATCTTAAACCCATAGGCCAACATTAGAGCCATTTCCCCTACAATGAGAATTTTCGGTCACTCCTAACCCCATTCACTGTGCAATTTCACTGATTCTGGCCAATCACGGAGTAGCAACCATTGATTTGTGGAGTCAGTCTAAGCCGTCTAAGCATGTCTGATGCAGAGAAGCAAGCTACTGATTTAATTTTCAGATCTGTATGACAAGGTTGCAAATACTCATTTCAGCTAAAAAAATGTTTTTTTTTTTTAAATTATGAAATATATTGGATAATCCAAAGCTATGTTGATCATTACAAAATAAAAAATTTTGAATAATAAATGATAAGACAATCTTATTAAAATGTCGTAATAATACCTCTGACCAAGGAAAAATGATTTATATAATTTTCATATAAGTTGACGATACAAATACTAATGAGGAAAGGAATTCCGCATTTCCTTTTCCCAAGTCCTTTTCCTCTCCTTCCCTTCCCTTCTTCTCTTTTCAGAAAGCGAGTAATGGCGCTATAACCATATGCCATATAGGGCTAGGACAAGAGTTAGTGCTCAGGTCCCAACCGCTAGAAGAAAATGGTAGCGAGCAAGGGCGCTATAACCTAAGCGAATACAGCATTCCCTCCGTATAGGTTACGTCCGCACACCGCTCTCTGTTGTCCTTCGACTGAGGTCGGCTGGATCGATTGAGGGATGGCAGTGGGTTGGCGGTGCCGTCCACGCTTGTACGGAGCGAGGACTGTACGCTCGAATACAAGGGGTAAATACCTGTGTTCCATCCCAGGAGATCGGACAACCAAGGAGTGTACATTAACTTTCTTAGCTCTGTCACTCCCAACGATTTATATAGCCTATTTTCAAATCCTGCATACGGAGCGGTTGGTACGGTATGTCCCCGCTCTTTGATTACCTGTGGATTAAATGTTAACCACTGTCTATACTTATTAAGTAGACATGGTAAACATTCACTTCCACAAAAATTAACTAAACGCTACACAGTAGGCATTAATAATGACAAGAAAAATGATAGATGTATCATTTTCCAGGATCCTTTCAAGTACTGGCTGTGTATGTTTAGACTAGACTAGACTAGACTAGATGTTCAAGTTACTTTGAAGAAAGAAATTTCACTAAAATTTCGTGTTATAGATCTCCAGACTTAGGCACGCAATCCGGCACATCAAAAGAGCCACTACCCGGCCAAACCACCAGGAAACTCTGACCGTTCAACCTGGACTATTTAAAAAAGCATTACTGTTAATCCGACACTCACTCCCCAAATACAAATCGCTATAAATTCGAAATGTTTGAATCGAATCAACACAAGCAAATAATTAATCAACAGAAATAAAAACATTTTTGATGAATTTACTGACTTAATCAGCAATGTTGGAATTTCGTTTGATAACTGCTCCAGTAAAACATAACGCATACAGAAATCTCGATACTCTATTTTATTGAATTTTAGTCATTATCAGCAAAGCTGTTATTTTACGGTAAGTTCAGTACTTGTTCTTACCGTATTCAGCAGTTTGTCGCATCAGCTACTGATTGTCAGTTGTTTTATTGAGAATAGCTGAATGTTCGGTAATTTTTGTGATTTATGCCTTGTTCAGACTGGAGAGTTATAACATGTTATAACGGTTGTCAAATAATTGCAACACAGAAAGCACCATCAAGATAGCGCTATAACATGTTATAACTCTGTAGTCTGAACGTACTATTATAGTACGTTCAGACTACGAGTTATAACATGTTATAGCGCTATCTTGATGGTGTTTTCTGTGTTGCAATTATTTGACAACCGTTATAACATGTTATAACTCTCCAGTCTGGACAGCGTTTTACAGTTCGAAAACTGTAAGGAGATCGAAGTAGGCTGCGCTCGAAGACTGATGTGTGAATTTTTGCTGCGTGTTTTTCTTCCGCTGATTTATCAATTTTTAATTTAATGCTGTAATGCTTGTAAAGTGTCGCCAAGCTTTTAAATCAATGTTGAAAAGTGCATAACAGAATCGCGTGTGAATTGAGATGAGTGAGATTCAAAGCTCTTGCCGGGTAGCATGAGCATCTGCCTTGTGGGGCACGAAGCAGAGGGTTGCCAATATGAATGTTTCGTTCTATTCTGCTAAGTTTCCCGAAATGTGCAGCCACTGAGGGTCGTCAAAAGCCTGGAGTATGGGAATTTGAAAGGTTCATCCATTCAACATGACGGAAGAGGCAAACAAAGATAAGTTTAGTTCATTTCGAGGAATCTATCATTTGATGTTCACCCAAGCAACCATAGGCACGTTGTTTTGCGTGTTTGGCTATATGCGGGCGTCGTCAGAACATACAAACACTGATATAGTCGTTGTTAAGCTGTGCCTATGGTTACTTGGGCAGTTTATAGTCATGAGTACGTGCGTGTCTGCAAAGAATCATTCCATTGCATTATTTTATGATTCTTCATTATTGTACAAATATTTACACATTACACACAACTACACATATTAACTCGGAGCGTTTGGTACGGTACGTCCATGCATCCTTCCACCCCTGTAGATTAATGAAATGTTGCCATAGACGAGTGCACGGACGGATTTGAGTTCACTCACTCGACAAAAAGTGACACAACAGCGGGGCCCTGTTTACTAAAAATGAACACATGAATAATATTCGCGTAACATTTGAAACGGGCCTATCAACTTTTGTACACAAAACTTATTAAGCCTATTTCGCGCGAACCGAATACGCCCACGCAAACTAACAACACCAGCGAGTAGAAGAAATTCTCCCCTTCCCGACAGTGCTCTGGGTTTTTATGGGCGTACTTCGGTTCTCGTGAAAAGGACCTAGCAAATTATTTACAAAAGTTGATAGGCTATTTTCAAATGTTACGAGAGCATTATTCATGTGTTCATTTTTAGTAAACAGGGCCCCGCTGTTGTGTCAAAAAAATTTCAGTAGATGAACTAAAGTTCACCCGTGCACAGGTCTATTCATCATTTCCAAGAATCATCTTTGCGGCAAATACAACGCAGTAGTCCTGGCCGTATTGATGTTTATATCATATCTCAGATATGCTGTAAACATCAATTAGACAAGAAAAATGATTAGACCTCATCTAACCTAATCATTTTCCAGGATGCTTTCTCGTACTGGCTGCGTTTGTATTAGATTACACTGAAACCATTGTTTCGTTATTTCCTTCACGGTAATTTCGTAAAAATGATTTTCGTAGATATAACAATTGTTTCGTTATTTGTGCGAATCATTCGTATTGCATTTCAACATATACAATGCCAACATTACGCATAATTCGTACAATACAAGAACAGTCTTTCGTATGGCTTTTATAAGCACGTTATTCGTGAACATTACGAATCTATTCGTTGAGGCACTAATTGCTCGTTCGTAGTATGAATGTTCACGAGTCAGAAGTAAACAAACAATTTGAAGTGAGATTGTGTACGTCGTAGCAAAAGCCGATTTTATTTTCGATTCGGCGGTGTCCTCGTCGGACTGAAATGGTGTTGTGTGACTATGGTTCGTTATTTGAGGAGGAACTACATGACAGTTTAAGTCTACTGCGCTGCCGAGTTTTTTAAGGACCATCTCTGAAACAATCAGTCGGGTGAGTTCGGTGAGAAATTTACAAGCGTGACAATTGCTGATTGAACTTATCTCTTTCTATCTGTTCCACAGCCTGACGATCATTTCTTCGACGAGAATGAAGCCGATTCACAGTGGCTGGCACACCCGGACCGCAATCTGGACAGCATCCTGATAGTGGGCGGTACCTACTAGCTAATTCCCTACGATCACCACATCGAAAATAAAAATTTCGAGCTACTGGAACATGCAACCGGCCAGCTGCTTGATAATCTTCAGGAGAGGTTCAAAGCGACTCAATCGAAGCGGGTTCTCTTCATCGGTGACATGCTGCCGTATAATATGGACTTTGTATCTCACAAGGTTTCAGGAGCTCCTAATGCGGGTGGAGTCTCTACAATACTACCATCGCACCAGATGCCAGACAAGCTGTTCGATTTCTACAAGCCACTGAATTTCAGCTATCTGCTGGATGGTAATGGTTCTGTGAGAGCTGCTGAGTGAAAGATTTTCAATAAAGTTTTTATTTTGGCTAAACTGAAGCGACCATTTTTCCATTTGAACGAAATTTTCGCTTCCCTTCGTATTCTTTTTCGTAGAATGTAAGAACATGGTTTTGTAAGTAAACGAATGTTTCGTAGTATCCTCAATCTTTGGGCTATTTTACACAAATGGTTTGTATTTATTTTCTGAAATATTCATAGCGAGTGTGGCAATGTTTCGTAAAATATAAGAATGTTACGAAAAAAAATATTTTAGGGAATTTAACGAAACACGCTTCGTATACAGAACGAATTTATTTCGTTGCAGAAAACAACGAATGAATTCGTGGCACAAACGAACGCATTTACCGCAAAATTACCGAACAGGGAAGCCGTGATTAAGTGTGTATCACACAACCGAGAAAATATTACAAATTTCGGAAAAAACGGGAAATTGCTAATGGAATTCACTGGTCACCATGATTTCTCAATATTAAAAAATGCACAACTTTACCCAAGAAATCCTTTCCCTAGGACGCTCCATTTAAAAGATCAAATCGAGTTCATTCTAGGCGGTGGGAACAAGAACTAAACAGCTGTCTGTCTTCAAACCCCCCCCCCCCCCACCCCTCCCGTCTCGATGAGTCTCATTGGTCACCATAGCCGAGTAAACTCCAGACGAATCTAGAACTGCTCTGCCGTTCATGCTGGCAGCTACGCTCTGATGCGAGGGGGAAGACGGCTTTCATTTGAGTACCTCTTTTCCTCAGAGTTGCTCAGAGGTACTCTGGTTTGCTCTGGGATCTGATCTAATTTGTGATGAAAAAGAATTAGTAGGGCATATAGTTTTGGAATCTGACCATGCAAATGTCACTTCGATAACAATGAATGAAGAAAATAAATCGATGCGATGCAGTTAAATCACAAATAAAATGGTCGCTTTCTGCAGGGCACTTTTCTCTTTGCAATGGAAATGAAATTGACCAGAATCATGCTACCGTAGTACTGGGCATCCAGATGCTTAGAGTAAGCGAATGGACATTCCCTTCCGGCTACCAGCTCTGGTGGGGACATGTACTTGAGGATGAATCCTGTGAGAGTCTCGGTAGCTAGAACAGGAAAAAATAAACGTACATATTATTCCACCAAACCCCCACAGACGCCCCCTAGCCCTATTTATTTTGTATCAAAACAGCAACGTTATTGCGTGATGTTTGTTTTGCTAGCAGGTTCTCCGATGAAGAGTGTATGTACTACTTTACAGCATAGATCCCCAACAAACAATTTTAGCTGCAGCTTAGCTTATACAGGCAAAAATTATGGCTGCATAAGCTAATCTGCAGCTAAAATTGTTTGTTGGGTCACTGGCTGAAAAAAACTAACCTTCCTTTACACCGAAAACATTGATTGCTTGGGCTGCGCTGTCAAAACTATCGAAATAATAAAATCGTTCATCAGAGATCAAATGAGTTCCTCAGAGTTGTGGTGACCTCCAATATCCTTCGTTCTGCCCATCTTAAAAACTTCACGTCTGCTCGTGGCCACTAATGGGCGATGTCGATGCGATTTTTACAGAATCGATTTTTTTGCCTCGTAAAATCGATTTTTTTCATCCGATCTTTTTCTGTTCGATGTTTGACAGAATCGATTTTTCAAAGTTGATATCGATTTTTTACTCATTTAAACTTTTTTATAAAGCATTTAAAAAAACAAAACGCCTAAATTACCAAAGGAGAAAATAAAATCACCGAACTCTTTTTATGTTGTTGTTGATTATGTTGAATCAAATCAGGCATAACATTTGATAACGGCGCAAAAGCATTTGTAAACAAACAGTTTAAGGCCCTTTACACGCGAACCAAAGTAAGCCCACGCAAACCAATGCCACTTTCGGAAAGGTGATAGTTGCCCCTATCCGATGATGTTGTTGGTTTGCGTGGGCGTATTTTGGTTCGCGTGTAAAGGGCCTTAGAAAGTATGTTTACAAATGCTTTTGTGCCGTTATCAAATGTTATGCCTGAAATGTTATCATTGAATTCTTGAAAAAAATGATAAACAAAATGGTATTTCACTATCCCAAAAATATGTTTTTATTTAAAATCAAGCAATTTTAATTTCATCGTCCTCAAATTTTGCTAAACACCCTTTCAATCTTGGGCTTTATTTATTTGTTACTTTTTATGTTGTGTGTACTTTGGACCCATTCTTTCTAATTCATCCAGCTGATTTTGTTTGCAAAAAAAAACACGCACTCCTTGATGCAAAAAACATTGGAAAGGTGAGTTTTAATACCTACACACTAACATTATTTAACAGATTTCTGTAAAATTTTACCGAAATCTCAACAGCTGAACGTTCGGTAAACAATTTTACAGTTTTAATGTAATTATTTACAGATATCTGTGAAAAATTCACAGATAATTGTGAAACATTACAGGAAATCTGCGAAACTGTTTACCGAACGTTCAGCCACAAACGAAGTGACAGACGACTAACTGGCGAAGAAATCAATGTGGTTCACTGTAATAGAATTTTCTTGGAAGCTTGTGCCATCATCCACCAGATGGGTTAGTTTTTTTGTTTTGATTTGAACAAATTTGATTTTGTGTACAATGATTATTTGACAGTGTGCAAAGAGTGTATCATTTTGTCATTTTTTTATGCATTTCAGTTTTGAGTAGAGTGAAAGAGATAGAACCAAAACATTCTAATACATTTGGTGAAAATACTTATACAATCCAGTAGTAGTGTTGCCATGTGGTACAATCCAGTAGTAATGGTGTTGCCATGTGGTACACTGAAAAATTGAAATAGCAGGTTAGTCACCAAAGTTTTCGAGCCGCTCCGTCTGTCACTTCGTTTGTGGTTCAGCTGTTGAGATATAGAGTTGAAGTTGAATAACACACTTAGAAAAAATCATGTAAATTTAGGTGCTCTGAGCCTGACATATACGAGCGTCAATTTTGACATAAAATTGTGTCATAATAGACGTGAAATTCAACTCAATAAAACGTATTTTTCGTCGAGTAACGAACTTTTCTGTCTCGGAGCATTTAATTTTACATTACATGTTTGTTCACGACGCATCTTTTATGTCAAAGATGGATTCCGTCACATGTAAAATTAGGTATTTCTAGCTGTGAAGCTAAATATTAGCAATATTTCTTAATAATTCGGTTTCAATATTTAAATAGAGTGCAATTGCTTTTGTGAATTGGTTTTATACAAATAAATGCTCACACACATACACTAAAACAACAGGAAGAGGAATATTTCGTCTAATAGAAGATTATAAAGCATAATTCAAATATTTAAAAAAAATCGATTTTACTCGAATCGATTTTTTTTCTTTCGATATTTTAGAGGATCGATTTTATAGTCAGTTTGAGAATCGATTCGACAACATCGATTTTTTGTTTCAAAACGCCCATTCCTACTCGTGGCAAGTGTCGTCGAGTGAATCCCGAATACCGTTAATAACTTTTCCTGGCTGGTCCGAAATCTGCACGGCTCGTCGAAGGTCTCGCAAGAGAGAGAGAATGCACAATGTTCTCAAAATCTCCCGAGCATAATGCTGCACGATGGCAAAGGCGAACGCGCACGGGCAGTCAATGAGAAATTATTCGGCTTCCCAAACGAGAGACGGAAAGGGAAAGAGAGAGAGAAAGAACTCTCACCGCTCGCATCGCACTGTAAGTGTAAGTGTAACTCGTGTCGTTTCATCCAAACCGCCTGAAGGTGTTGGTGATCGCTCGTATACCGTATGACGTGCAAAACGAGGACTGGTTGACTTAAAGAGAGACAAACCGATACCAGAGTCTAGGATGAATGAGAGTCCGTGGAAAAGCATAATGGAAGTAAGAGAGCCAAAGTACTGGAATCAAGGCCGATATTCGCCTGGATTTATTTAGGCTGAAATGAAATAATCTAATGTTTATGTTTTGTTATATTTATTCAACTTTCAAGTGCCTCGCTTATCTCCCACAAGAGTTACTCTGGATTGCTCTTAATTTCTCACTGTCTTCCCCGCGCTCTGATGAGACAACGAAACCTCACCCCAAGCTCCTCCCCTGAGCCTATCCTTCAAAAATGTACCCGATGAAGCCACGGGTCTTCGGCCCAACTCCTACTAGCCATAGAATTAAGTGAATTTTGTTACAAACAATGATCAATTAAATATCGGCTCCGTAAAGCTAATGCGATTGAGCCTTCCAAATAAACGGGCTAGATATAAAAAAGAACTAACCAAAAACTTAAAAACTGAAAGTTTTAGAGTTCTAAACAAATACAAAACTAACCAACGATTAATTCCTTGATAAATATTATGGAGAAGGAAATGACTGATGTCGGGGCCCCCCTCCAAATTGAGCAGCAGCTAGTTACAGTCTGAAAATTGAAAACTGTAGATTAAAACAATAAACAATTGATTTTAAATAAACTTACAGGTTTACGAAGCCTTGTACCACGTCGCGAAACTGGATCCGATATCTCGTATTTTGATCATGTGATTTATACCGACCTAGTACCGTTCATATGACCGTCTTATGATTTTTGCTATAAGTTGGGTCAGTATACATCATACGATGGATTTATGAAATTCACATGGTTTTCCTAAACCTTTATTGTATTAAACTATAAATGCTATAGTTGCAGTATGAAAACATAAGATTCTTATGAAACTAGGCGGAGTTCATATAGTTTCATACGTTCATATGACGCAGCTTATGGACATCTCATGGACAGTTTCCTCTGTGTCCAAATATCGCAACGTTTTAAATAAAACATCTTTGCCTTTAGATTAGATTTGTACTTTTAAATTTTATAGCGAGCGCAGACAAGTTGTACCGTTTTAGTTAGAGGGAACTAAATTGTGTGTAAATTACCAAATTACCAGGCAAATTACAATTATGGCCACTCCTTAAAAAGGGTGCATGGATTTAAGATAGTCAGGCGCATAAGACGGGCAAAACAGCAGGTCAATAATTCTATCAAATGGAATTTGGCCCATACATACTTTCGGTTACATAATCCGTGCATCAAACTTTTAAGTTGTCATCCATCACTCGCACGTTGCATTATCAAGCTCAAGCATATCCCTGTGATTATCCACTCGTTTGTTATCGATCAACTACTGCTAACAACGAGGCATGATTGCTTTCCAATATTCTGAAATAATACAAATCAAGCTTATGTAAGCCAAGCCGTTCATCGCGATCATCTCTGATATCCGATTATTATGTATATTTGCCTGTGCTACGATACCGTTAAGACTAGCTATACATCTCGAAAACAGCTGAATAGACGACGACATGACACTGTATCATTATCAGACGTTACCCATCCTAAACTGTAATCGATAAACGTTAAGATAAACGAGCATGCATTGCCAATCAGACCCCTGACCAATCACGCTTCGGTCGTTCAGGCATTCCAACCCAGTCGCATGCTCACAATCACATTTTGCTGCCACCAGAAGCTCCAGGCTTTCGCATCGAAGTGATACCGGAAAATTCTCACCTTAACAATACAGCGGCTAATTATCAAGCAGACTCTCGCTTTTATTCTTCAGTTTCGTCTCACCATCTCTCGGCTGGATTAATTAATTTATTAGAGTCACGACTCGATAGACGAACAATGGATGTTTTGCGATTTCATTGATTCTGGCAGCGAACGCGTGCCCCTTGGTTTAGATTGCGATTAGATTTGACCTTCGCAAGACCATCTCTGGAGGCGGGTCGAGTCAATTGGGTGGTAATTATTCGTCAATCCAACTTTGGTTACCGTGGCAGAATACGCCAACAACAGTAACAGCAACCATGGCAGTGAGCATACCGGTGCCCTTCGGTTGGCTTTGAGATGTCCACCGATGATCGGCCAACTACGATGCGCCAGAGCAGGCGTTGTTGGATGTTTGCTTTGTGACAAGGTAAAGGTTCCATCTGTAATTGAATCGAGCAGGTTAGCTTCTGCGAATTGTTTGATCAGCTTTTTCCGGTTGGGGTAGACTCTTTGTAGACTCATTCACAACTTCAATATGGGCCTCAAGGACGGGTTCGACATGTGACGATTGACGAGGTGCATTGTCGCACGAACGACGGCAAACAGCACAGGTAGGTGTACAATAATGCATTTTGTGTGTCACGATAATGAATGCAGATGAGGTATGGCGTGAGAATCCTGGGCAGATCGGAACGACAGTACCCTGTAAGCCGCGTGGGTCGAACCAACTAACAAGCCGGTCTTACGTAAGCCACTTGAACAACGGTAATGAAGCATTCCACTACTTAAATATAATTTATTCGTTATGTGAATTTTTACCCCGAGCATAATTTTCTCAGATGTCATATATCCATGCAAACATGGATGTATGTGCAAACAAAGCATGACATGCATAAAAGAGATACATCGGTCATTGCAGCGCATTGCCATTGATGCGATCCGGAAGGATCGTTTCGGCACTCACCGAACAGAAAAATTGCCCGACTCGACCGAATCAGTTATCGTAACGTGAATACTGTATCCCCCGCTAATCCGACAAATTGGAGGGGGGGGGGATTAGTATACCCCATAAAAATCCTCCCGATTTTCCCTTCGACTAAACCGACGTATTTATAAATTGTTGCATCGACTCTTATGGGACTGCTTAAGGAGAGGTTGCCGACGCGTCAGAACACAAAATCGGTAGTCGAAAACATAGAAAATCAGTCAACCAGAATCGACCAAATCGCAGTTGTAGCAGGGATTCTATGAAACCAGACGAAATATACTGGTTGATCAGTTTATTTAATTGTTTCTACGGTGGAAACAGATTTAGTCGACAATAAATCAGCATACGAAATTGATGAAACCAAACGAAATAGAGTGGTTAATCGGTTCATTCAGTTGTTTTTACGATGGATAAGATTAAATCAACTGTTAAATCGGTTGATGAAATTGATGAAACCAGATGAAATACACAAATTAATCGGGTAATTAAATTGGGTTCTTTAGGGGTATTGAGTATTGAGTTGCATATTAGTAATTTGCATTACAAATGGCATCGAAATCCAAAATTTCATCAATTTTGGAGCACTGGTAAATAAGTGTGATTACATTAGCAAAAATCACCATCTTAGCGGCCCTCGATGGTACTTCGTATGGGAACAAGCTGTCAGTTTGTTAGTTTTGTGTCAAACAGTGAAGTGATTATTTTGCTTTAAATCTTGATTTAAAAATTGAGATGGAAGTAAACGGGATCGAAAAAAAATATCGTTGTGCTTAGAAAACGACGCCTTTTCAGATGATGTATGAAAACCGACATATTTTTCAAAATTAAAGAACCCAATTGTTTCTTCAATTGTTTATTAACCGACATATTATAATATCACATTGGATAATATGTATTGACTTATCCGTAATCCTCTCCAACGTTTCGGATTCTAACATTTTCGAAGAGATCGTCTATTTTCGCTAAATATGCTGCGGACAGTAACTGTTTGCATTCCCAATGAATTGGCGTTGATGAGAGCTCATATGTAACTGTCAGTCTATGTGTGAAACATGGCGGACTTTTTCTTATTCTCTCACTCCAACGCAAAACCCCATAAGGAACTGTCAAAATGTGCGTGAAGAAACGTCACTTCGGGAATGGGTGTCAAGGTGAATCGGTGACGGAAATGAGACGACGAAATTTCGAAGTGTTTTTTCACCCATTAGTGGGTAAAAAATATACCCATTATTCAACCGTGCGGCAAAGTGACAGCTAAATCTATTGTCTAACTGTCAAATTTACGACAACGCAACGCAAACGGATCAGATGTGGGTGGCCCTTAACCCTGCTATCCGAGCGTGGTTACTTCTGACAGACAAGAAGTTAAATTTTGACAACCTTGACGAAGTTCTTCTCGAAAACCGGTTGATCGACAGCACAGGGATTTTCGAACATAGAAAATAACTTTCGAAATGTCACTTTTAACCAGAGGCGTCACGTGCCTCATTTGTTTACCTGTGCACCAAACTTTGTTCGTTATAGTTCACCACCACATATTAGTTTATCCTTTATTTTTTAATGCTCCATGAATTCGAGGGACATATTCCCAATTACTTTATTAATCACTACCTAACGTAACATTTGAAGGGTCTATCATCTTGTGTAAACAAAACTTGTATGGCCCTTTTCGCGCTCACCGAAGTAGGAGGAATTGCAAAACTCAACTAATTCTCGTTTGTGGAATGTTTCAAGAGGTGATAGAAGGTCTACTTGGCTTACATCAGGTATTTGACCATTCACAAACTTGCCACCCACCACCCAAAAAAGCTCGCTTTTAGGTGCATTATTTACCGAGTTTTTTCATGGTAGTGATATCGACATGCTTAGAAATCAATGCATTAGAGATTAGGCAGACCATCCGAACTGAATTTAATCTTTTTTGAAGCAAACCAAGGTCGAAGATTTAATTGAGCCACACTATAAAATAATGTATTCATGGTCACATGTGGTCTGGAGTAAAGAAGTACAGCTATATTGTGACCATTTTTTTTATTATTATTTACACCTGTGTTGTGCACAGGTTGCACATGTGGACGCGACGCCACTGCTTTTAACCACGAGTTAAATTAAACTCGGCAAATGGTTCACAGCCTTAGATGACTTTACCAGAAACACGTTCCGACCAGAGTCGATGTTATAATAAGAGCCCCGCCAAGAGTGAAGCCAGAAGTACCAATCGAACTGTCAAGCGGGGTATCAAACAAGCAAAGTAAATAAACATTATTGTCATAGGCGTAACCAGAGAAGGCAGGGGGGGGAGGGGTCGACTGCCCCCCGTAAACTCAGCAACACAAAGGCTTTCGGGGAAATGTCGTTCGGTGAAATGGCATTCGACCAAATTTTCCATAGTATTTTTTTTGCCCCTCCCTAGCTCGAAACCTGGCTACGGCCTTGATTATTGTTCCCACAGTCAGTGATCTACAAGTATTGCATTCATTACTGACAATATTTTAGTAATTTTAGATGAAAAACATTTCTTCGCTTTATTTAGTACATTGTGGTATTTACATAGAGGTAACTCTAAGACTAGAAGGTTCCGAAATAACGTGCTCAACTTTTTGGCTCAGCTCTGGTACTCTCTTCGGTCCCAAGCTAATCGATTCACCCCTCGAAACATAGGAAAATCCATGAACCCCTCATTTTATCTGTCAAACTTTCAAAGCGAATCAAAACAAACATTGCGTAGTACTAGAATTTCGACTAGAATGGGGTACGTTAATCATTTGCTTGGGACCAATAGGCTAGTCAAGTAGTGAGCCAATTTAAAATCGTTAGTTTCGTATTGAGTGTTGCTAGTATCCAACTTTCCATGCTCGGTAATGGCGGCCTGTTTGTATGAATAAATGTATCCTTCACTGTGCTTTTTGACACTAATTGGATGGCGTATGTTGTTTCATTTTCTTCTGTTTCTGCACGCTATTTCAAAACTACCCAAATTTTGGTAGTATCTACTCAAATCGGTCAAAACTGAACCTACCCAAAAATGGATAAACATGCATTTACCCAAATTTGGGTAAACGTACCTGCGACACAAACTGGGTAACGGTTACTCAGATCTTGAAATTTGATAAAAGGGTAACCTTTACCCATTTTAATAGAAATTAGATGACATGACCGCTGCAATAGCTCTATCAAACATAATCTCACCCGACTAGCTCTTCTAGCCTGTTATTGATTGTTGATGTCGTATTGTCGGAATAGTATAAACTACGGAACACGACATTGAAATACCCAAAAATGAGCCTTCCAAATAAACGAACTAGTTATAAAATCCCCAAAATCGATACCGTTACAAATATCAGCGTCACATAATATCTCGATAACCTAGCTAGCATAAGGAAAATGTTCAAAGTCCAGAAACTAACAATATACTTACTAACTTAAGCTGCTGGTAGCATTCGCCATGAAACAGTTACATATCTGTACATTGTTTAGCATCAGATTTATATATTTTGAGGATCTTAACTTTTACTGGCAGCGCAACAATCTCCTTTTCATACCTGCGCCATTTTTAACTTTAGGAAAATTTCGTTCAGAACTATTTACCCAGAATCTGGGTAGATTCTTCTCGTCAGAACAAAATTAGTTTACCCAGATTTTGACAACTCCTTCCTGGATACAAGAATGGGTACCATCTACCCAGTCACTGGGTAGATTCAGTATAGCGTGTGGGAGAGGAAAAGGGAGGGGTCAAAATTCGAACCTCCACTCAAAAAATTCCACACGTCATCATCATGTGTCTCACACTTAATTTTGCGCTTATTGTGAAACACATTCATTTCATGTGTGAATCTTATGCTATGAATCATGCCTGAACACTATGGATTTGAATTGTGACACATTTGGATTCTATGTGCCTCATTTGGTGATTAACACATAATAGTTCAATATTCTGCTTTATCGACTTCTACTTTACCGACTCTAAAAATGAATCGACAAATATATAAACAAAACTGCCAGAGCTTTCACATATCTTCTTAATGGGTCTGATTTGGAATTCGATCATGGACTGTTGGGGTGTGATGCTGCTGGAGTCTTCGTTCGATCTCACTGTGCCACGGTTGTTCTCATATATGAGGCGGGTTGATATCCCTAATAAAAAATAACCATAAACGAACGATAACCCAAATCATTGAACTATTCCACAAATGGTTTGGATGATACCCAGAACACGTCGTTAAGCAAATTAACCATACAATTTTTATCAGGGTAGGATAAAGTCACAACTCTTGTTTTCAATGTTTACCTTTCTGAGCAAGCAATTCACATCGCATTGAAATGCAAAACACATTAAATCCATCTGTTTTGAACAGTAGTGTGATTCAATGTGCAATACACTTGAATAGATAGTGAAAGATTTTCAACATTTCAAAATTTGAAACATTATAAATTAACGTGTATAACACATTGAACCAAGGTGAAATACACTTAAAGTAAATGTTATTGTGCATTTAAAAAATCAAGTGTTTAAACACTTCGATCAAACGTGTGGAATTTTTTGAGTGTATACTACTGGATTGTGCCACATGGCAACACTACTAATGGATTGTACCACTTGGCAACACCAAATGTAATAGAATGTTTTGGTTCTACACATCTAAATCTCAATTGTAGATGCTCAAAAAATCTCACACTAGTGAATTAATCTTCGAAAAATCTTCTTTCATTTCGCGCATCTACTTGCATTGCGCATCATCTTTTTGCAGGAAATCTTCAGAATTGTCATCAATCTTCTTTCTATCTACTCAACGTGCGAGCAGCTAGCCACAGCAGAACACAATATTTTCTGCATCGTAGATAGAGTCGTCCCCCTCGGGTTCTATCTCTTTCACTCTACTCTAAACTGTAATGCATAAAAAAATGACAAAATGATACACTCTTTGCACACTGTCAATGATCATATTGCACACAAAATCAACTATGTTCAAATCAAAACAAAAATACTAGCCCATCTAGTGGCTGATGGCACAAGCTTCTAAGAGAACATATTGTTTTATCAATTTACTTCTGAATTTACTAGTCTCGAAGTAACTTTTTAGTAAAGAACAATCTAGAACAAAACAGTTTTATGAATCTTGTACAAGGTTAATCTATTTTTAGAATTACATTAAAATTTCACAATATTGTTAAAAAATTAACGAAATTTCCCAGGGCCGTCAACTCATCTTCGTCGGATAGTGCTTATTCTTGTCAACAGGCGCGCATGAGTTTAAGTTAGATTTCTCAATTAGGTGTTTCATACTACTTCTGACAGCACCCAGCGGACGAGCCTCAATCGTATGGGCTGGGGAACATTGACTTGAGAATGTATGGCGAACTCACTTTTAATTAAAAATATCAATAATGGTGCAATTTATACCATATGTTATTTCTACATAATGTCACTATTACAATAAATAGAACAAAATTTAGAAGTTTTCTCACCGCTGACCCGCATAAACGCGACCGAAAATGGTTTAAAAAAAAATTATAATCCCTGCTAAACTTTGACTGAAATGGTTATGGAACTTTACATGAACGTTTGTGTGTTATTATTAAATATTATGTTTTTTTTTTTGGAAATGAACCTTACCATTTTCGGAAAGAAACCTATTTTGAAACCTTTTTTACTGATGGTTTAAGAATTTTAATGGTAATGGTTATGGTAGTCAGTAAGTTCCATGGATAGTTTTGTATTTTCGTTCAACTTTACGTGGAATATATCTCAAATTGGTAGTCATAAATTTACAGGCAATCTATTCGCGATATATTCCACATAAAGTTAATCGATGTTAAAAACCATCTATGCACCTTACTGACTACCATAACCATTACCAGAAAAATTCTCAAACGATAAATAAAAAGGTTCTAATACAGTTATATTTCCGAAAATGTATGGAGAAAACAACTATGTTGAATGGTATAAGCACAAACGACAGACGGAGCGGCTCGAAAACTTTGGTGACTAACCTGCTATTGCAATTTTTCAGTGTACCACATGGCAACACCACTACTACTGGATTGTACCACATGGCAACACTACTACTAGATTGAACTAGCATTTTAACCGAATGTACTAGAATGTTTTGGTTCTATCTCTTTCACTCTACTCAAAACTGAAATGCATAAAAAAATGACAAAATGATACGCACTCTTTGCACACTGTCAAAGAATCATTGTACACAAAATCAACTTTGTTCAAATTAAAACAAAAAAAACTAACCCATCTGGTGGATGATGGCACAAGCTTCCAAGAAAATTCTATTACAGTGAACCACATTATTTTAATGGATTTCTTCGCCAGTAAGTCGTCTGTCACTTCGTTTGTAGTATAAGGTTCATTTCCAAAAAAAAAAAAATACATAAGGTTAAAACTTAATTACACAAACGTTCATGTAAAGTTTCATAACCATTTAGTTAAAGTTTAGCGGGGATTGTTAACAACTTTTAACCATTTGTGGTAAGGTCATGCAATGGTTTACATTTATGCGGGGAAGCAAGGTTTGAAGAGAAATATTACTTAATGTTACTTAGGACCTAATGCAATGTTCAACTTGACATGTCCAATGCATCGACTAGCCCCTCTCTAAATAAGATCGAAGCTTTCGCATTCATGTTCCTACAGAGGCCTCTGGCTATCACATACCTATAGAGCTTTTCGCCTGAAAGCCCCCGCCGAGCAAACTTCGCCCGTTGCATATCGGTGACAAAAACGACCGTTGGCATCATCGTCATAGAGGCAGCCGATTGCATTTAATTTTCTCCATCATCAAAATCAAACACAATACAAAACCAGCTGCGAGTGATTGGATCAGAAAAATCGGTGAATTCGTTGCAATTAATTGCTAAATTGAGGATTAAAATCGTCAGAAAACAGTGAGTGCTACATGATTTAGCTACAAGGGTGGAAAAGTGCAATCGTTCCGAAGATGAATCGGGTAATGTTGAACTTCACGCCCGATTTTAAGCCATCCCGAAAATCGATGATCGGGGTCACGACGACGACACCGGGGTCGGCATCATTCTCGGGATCCGTCAGTACTCGGCGTCGCTATTCGTTAGCCGGGGATGCTTCCATTTCCATGTCGGTGAATGGAACGGCGTCCGAAACGCAAACACCCAACATCAATGGCGCCGCCGTTGCCGTAGGACGTGGTCTGCACGAGAATCTGATGATGAAGATCCTGTCCAACCCGGTGGATCAACTGCTGGAGGCGGACGATTCCGATTCTGCGTTGTCGGATGTCTCGTTTTACAGCTCTTCGATAGAGACGGATATGTCGCCCTTTACCGGCGAACAGCTAGTCGAATCCGACGGTGAGATGCTTTTTTCGGTCAATGTGGTTTTATTTGGATGATGGTTCTAACTTGATTTGGGTGCTTTTAGTGCTTCTTCGTTGCACCACGCCACCGAATGCGCTGATCGATTGTCAAAACAATCCCCGGTTGGCTCGGTTGTACAAAGATTTGCAAAGCCCTTCGGCCACAACGCGGCTTCGGGCACTGCGGGCACTGAAGTCGCCCTCCAAGAGGGAAGCCTACGGCCAATTTGATGTGCCCCATGAGGAACAGGACATCATTACAGCCGAGGAGCGAGCCATGTCAAATTGCAAGACGATCCAGGAAATCATGGCCGGGGTCTGTATCTACGTGGAAGTTCGTTCCGGGGCTGACAATCGCTCCGATGGTATCAAGGATCACGTGGCGACGCTCGGGGCTAAGGTCAACGAGAAGTTGTACAAGTAAGTTTGAGGGAAATGAAAGGGATCGGATCGTTCAACTAATGAGATTCGTTTTAGGGACACAACGCATGTCATCTTCAAGGATGGCCTCCTCTCCACCTACCTGAAAGCAAAGAAGATGAACATTCCGGTGGTGTCGATTCTGTGGATCGAAGCCTGCAAGCGGCACATGTGTCTGATGAATCCAGACAGTTTTCCAATTTCCAACAAGGTTCGCTACGAGAATCCGGGACTGTTCAAGAAGATTCGGGTGGGTAGAATCTAAGCTGTGCGCTTTGTTTTGAGTTCTCTGATTTACCGTCCATTTCAGCGTCCAAAGTCCATGCAACCACGCGCCGAAGAAGCCATCGGATCCGGAGGTAAGAGGCGTCCTCCGTTGAAAGCGGCCAACTCAATCGACTCTGCGATTTCACCGCCGACAAAACTTCCAGTGCTACATCGGCTTCGCAAAGATGATGGGTTGGAGCAAATTTTGAATGAGTTCCAGGCGGAAAATGAAAATACTCCTGAACCACAGGATGACTTCGATAGACTACTGGCTGGGCCGATGAGGTTGCTTGAAAAGTTTCGAAATTCTCCTGTTGTAGCCTCGGCGGAACGGGAGAAAGAGACAGAGCAGGCAACACCGGAAGCTCCGACAAGAAGCATCCGGAAGTCGTTGTTCGATGGATCTGCTGAGAAGGAGACAACACCTACCGGGCAGAATAGAAGAAGCACCATTGCTAGCAAGGATGTTAGTGTAACATATCATATGACAAGACAACGTAGGAAGACGATGCTATTTACGCCTAGGATTACCAGTTTGGAAGAGGAAAATGAGTCTCCTGCTTCGGTTCCAAAGCCGGTACGCAACAAAAGAAAGACCATGTCTGTCTCGGTAGCAAAGGAAAACACTTCACCTAGGAAGACCGATACTATCTGTTCACCCAAAGCGATGGAGCTTTGCAAGGCCAACAGTGAGAATATTCGAGAAAACATTCCGCCTCCTGGTAGTCAGAAGGTTCGGAATACGATCTACTCACCGAGTGGGATGGAGCAATCATCGGAAAAGACTGAAAAGACAGCCAGGATTGAAGTGGCAGCCACTTCCCGCAGGACCTTATGTCCTTCAACCTCGGGTAACGTGAATGATAGCAGCGTGTCACACAATACTAAAACCCCCGAATTGGATGACAAAGATCTGGAAGCTTTCCGTACCAATCGTAGAAGAACTCTGTACACACCGGGAGTCTACGATCAGTCCGATCAGCAGCAGAAAACATCTGCCCAAACTTCTGTGATAACGAGACGTAGAACTTTGTTCAATCCGGCTGCAAATTCTACGGCAACGACAAACAGCACTCCTGCTGCGAACGAAAGTTCCGCCCGCAGAAGAAGAACTCTCTACACTCCGTCAGCTTCTATGGACGTTCCAGAAACTCCGGACAGTTCTTCGAGCAATAGTCGACGTACAACAATATTCGCCACGCCAAAACCAAACACAATTCCTCAGAGGACTTTGGCTCCAATCGGCACGCCGACTTCTTCCGCCCAAAAGCGGAACAAAACTCTCCTCGAAGAGTACCAGTCAAGTTTGACGTTCAGTTCTACCAGAACCCCGGTGAGCGAGCGTCGCAAAACCATATTCGACATCTCGATGGATATCATCGACCAGCGACTGTCCCAGATCAACAAGCAATCCAAACAACCCGAAACATCGGACGGTAGCAAGTCGGAAGTCGGCATGTCCGTTCTAAAATCCCCTCCACCTCGACCATCATCCGTTATACGCCAAACTTCGATGGATTCCTTCTACCGAAAGCAGTCCAAATCGACGGAGAAAACCGTCAAGTTCAAGACGTCGGCCGACCTCCGGGAAACTACGGCCACAAATCCTACCACAATCATCTCCCGCAAGCGTAAGCTCTTCAACGCCCAACCTTCGATCCCCGAAACGCCACCACCTTCCACCGACAACGGCAGTCAAGACTCGGACCCAATCGCCTTATCAGAGAATCCAACCAAACATCCCAAGACGGTTGTATCCTTCACAACTCCAGTCCTACCAAAACATCGTTCCCTTGCTCCGGCTCCGGTGACTCCAAAATCCGCAAAAACCGTCAGCACGGCTGCCTCCCGTCGCAGTTCGATGTTCTTCAATCCACCGATTGCCAACAAACCGGTTACAGCGCGACCCGTCATGGGAACTCAAGCCCGTACGATGAAGGCACTTGGACTCGGTGCCGGACTGCCAACGGCATCTTCACAGCAGGTGGCAACGCAAGCGAAAACGGCCAAACCGCAGTTCCATCTAGCCACCACCAATCTACACGCGGAGCAACATGCCTTCGTTAAAGAGGTACGGTCGCAACCAATTTAGAACCAGTTTTAACGTTTTTCTTTACAGTATCACTATCCGCTTTTGTTTGTTCCGTTTTAAATGACAATCACAAACTTCTCAAACAGAGTTGTGTGAATTCAACGCGTATAAAACGCTTGAATTGTTTCATACTTTTGTAGGCTATTGAGTTATTTAAATAAAAAAAATATTTCACGTAAAAATCCACAAGTGCTAGGGAACCAATAGTGGCGAGAAAAGAAATCCCAATCTAGGTAAATTTCTGACGAGATAATGAAGCAAAGAATAAGACCCATCAGAAATTGACGCGGTAAGTTCCAATAGATGATTAAGCAAATTCAACTAACGACAACGCCATCAACCTATTCACTACTTCACTACCTTGTCTATTTTGCTTAGATTGGATGTTTCTTAAAATTCGCATAATTTAAATTATTAAAAACCCCCAACTGTTTTCTCATCCACTATGTAGGCCGTCACCAAGCTGGGAGGGTTCACCGTTTCCAACAACGTCACCGACCGGACGACCCACCTGGTCAGTCTCGAACCACGCCGGACGGTCAATATCCTACGGGCGCTAGCCCGCGGGCTCTGGATCGTTTCTTACGAATGGATCCGGCAATCGTTCGAAACCCGTCGGTGGCTACCGGAGGAACAGTTCGAGATGCGGGATTTCTCCACTGCCGTGCAGCAATGCCGCAGCGAGCGGCAAGCGTTCGGTCCCCGCTACCGGATGGAGCTGTTTGCCGACTGTGGCGCGTTCTACGTGTCGGAAAAGTGCGAAGTGCCGTACGATCAACTGCGGGAACTGATCATCACATGTAGGGGTAAGATTTCGGGCGATGCACAAAAAGCGAAGTATGTGATTATTTCGTCACGGGAGGATTTACCGACCGTTCCGGCCGGCGGATCGTTCTGCGTCAGTCCACTCTGGGTGCTGGACAGTATTAGCAACAATAGGGTGAAGAAGGTCTACAGATATTTGGTTCGGAAATGACTGATTTTGAGATTAAGACTTGAAAGTTTGAGAACATATTTCGGAATAGTAGAAATTTACAAAATCTACGATGTGTTGTAATCAGTACGAAAGAAAACTTCCCTGAAGTTCAGTTTTGACGAAAATAATGGATTTCATCACAATAGGCAAAAGCATTCTATTGAAAGTCAGACGATGTTGATGCGGCCATCAAAACTGAAGTAAGAAGAATGTGCGTCTATTGCTTGAAGAATGGCTCAAACTCAACTGGCAAGTTCGAAGAACTTCCTCAGTCATCCAATTTCAGGAGGCTGACTCGAAAAAATCCTGGGATAACTTCTTGGATTTTTAAGCTCCCAGAATCAACCAAAGTTAGTTGGGTAAGCAATCAAAGTTAACTAAGTCTTCCCTTGAAGGGATCGGAGTTTAATCTTGAAATCATCCGATCTTGTCTTTGAGATTAGGAACTGAGTTGGTACGACTACGAAAATTTGCATCTTAGATTTGGTCTAGCGCGGATAAGATCCACTTAGTCTGAATCCAACTAGTGGGCATAGGGGGAGGAGGGGCATAGTGAGCATCCCGTAGTTTGACCCTGGATCTCTAGTTGCATGAAACAAATCAACTGGCAGTGGGTTCAATATCATTATGATATTGATCCTACCACCAACCAATTTGTTCCGAACGGCGGGAAGTCCAAGCTGCTGCACGGGATGGTCACTATGCTCCTCTTACCCCTATTCGAACCAAAAAATGCCGCTGTTTGAGGTCCTTAAAAACTTGCTTATTTATTAAGTAAAAAATCACACAAAAAAAATCGAACGGTGATGGTTTCAGCGACGGCTGATAATGGGAGGAGACCTATTTTATCCCATTTCCCCTATATTTACCATGGATCTGAGGAAATCCTCTTATAGTGTACCGTTTCTCAAATGGTATTGATGGGTATTTTTTAACATTTCTTGAATGAAAAATGTCAAGTTAAAAATGATTGTACTGCCGAATTTCCCGTTTACTGCTTGAAATTGATGTAGGGAAAAGTGGGGCAATATGGCCAACATATTTTACAAGCAATCTGTTGCAGGCCTAATACTTGAAGCCTACTTCAACTATCCATTTTATTTAAGTCTAACAAAATATTTTTCTCCAGAGCAAATATTCGATAACAGTTCCAACATTTCAAAGGGGCGTAATTGCATTTGTAAACAATGGATTTAGCCATATCAAGCATAACTTTTCAAAAGGACGTATGTAACTTTGGATAGGAAATTAGAAACATTGGATAGCAATGTCTATATGAGATTATTAAATGCTATTTAAAAGTTAATGCTATTTTTAAAATCTGTTTGTGCTATTAGTTGGATAAAGGGATAGCGTTTAAGAGAATTGTGAAAAATGTCGAGTTTTGCAAACAAGGGCAAGACTTTTGATAAAACAAAATCATACACCTTTTACACAGACAAACAGACGTAACTCTTTGAAAAAGTTTTTCTTGAAAACATAGTATTTCAAAACATAGGACCTCAGTAGCGACATCTTTCAGGCTTCTCGCGGAAAACAAGCTTGCTCGCTAACTCGCAAACAATATTGCATAAAAGTTCTATAGAATGTATAGAAACGTCAAAGTGATCCGATGCCAGCGCTGCGGTGAGTAGTTCGCGGAACTGATTATATTCAAATCAACCGTTAAATGCGTGAACGAAGATACACAATGAAGATTTACGTCTGTTTGTCTGTGCCTTTTACTTGTGTACTACTCACATACACCCTGCATGATTCGTCTATTTGACAGAAGGGTTTTCACATACGTCAAATCAGATACACCGGTTTTTGTTTTGCAGTGAAGATACGTCGGCAGCTCGAAAAGCATTGAGGAATTGTCGGTTGGTTGGTTTATTAACATAACTACCCAGAGTTGTGAAATAATCGATGTTAAAAGCGGAGATGAGAGGGTCACTGCATTATCTGCTGTCACATGTTATACGTTTTGTGTTTTTAGTATTAAGAAAGCGCTAGTCAGATTGGTATGTGAAGTTCAATATTTAAATGCAATTTTATTAGAATACTTTTGAAATAATAAACATGTTGCTCCCGGAAATACAAACATACAAACTTGACGCATTTGCTGATTGATAGTGGTTGCTTTGTTTTTTCACATACGACGCTTCACTGTGAGCGTAACTGCAGTTTTTGTGTTATCATCAAATTTTAACAGTTAAGTCATGTTGACAATAAAAGGGTGTATCAACACCATTTTAGCTTAGCTTAGCTTAGCTTAGTCTGACTGCACGTATCGATAGTTGCACTCCGTGATTGATCTGAACCAGTGAAATTGTACAAAGAATCAACTGAATGGGGCTTGGTAGTAACCTGCCATTCTCAGTGTACATGTTCCAGTGACTCCTACCTTTAAAGATCAATAACGTCACCGGCCACGTCCTTGCAATCAGGTGGGAGAGGGAAGGAATGTTAGTGTGTGACTTTTGTTGTTTTGGGACCGTGTTTACCTCTGCATCCCACAAAAGTCACAGGAAGGAGGTTTTGTTAGTGGGTTAGGTTCGTTGGATCAGGATTCACCTTGATAAGTGATGCGATCTTTTGTTTTGTGTAGTTATTTATAAGTGTTTTCGATTTATGCTCTAAACAGCCGGCTGTCTAGAGATGTAGATCATTATTAGATGTGTGTATACCGATTTAAACCAACAATAAGGATACTGTTGGGGCCCCTCACAAAGTGTGATGATGGTTTATTTTATTTTATCAATGACCAAAATAATTAATTATAAGCGGTTTGAACCGATTTAAACCAACAGCAAGGATGCTGTTGGGGCCACTCACAAAGTGTGATGGTGGTTTACTTGATTGAATATAAAATAATTATTAGAACCGATTTGACCCGATTTAGACCAACGGCAAGGATACTGTTGGGGCCACTCACAAAGTGTGATGGTGGTTTATTTAGTTCGGAAGAAAATGAATATGTATACTTCTTTTTTTTTTATATAATAGAACGAATTTGTACTGATTCAAACCAAAAGCAAGGGTTCTATTGGGGCAACTCACAAAGTGCGATGGTGGTTTATACTATAAGGGCATAAAACAAAATCAAGAGCCATTTCGGTTTCCATAGCTTCCTAGACACTCGGCCGCAAAATAATCTTATCCGACGGAAACGTCTCGATCATCGCTGCACAATGGTTTATTATAGCATTTATAAAGCAAATTTGAATACCTTATTGTTTATTTATTATCCATTTTGACTTGACTTGGTACCGTTCAGTTTTATGATGACAAAGTTGCCTGGAGAAAAGTGACAGTTCAAAATGTTTCGGAAGGGAGTCAGCTAGTGTCGTCCAAGTTCAAGTGCGGAAAAAATGCCATTTAAAGTGGTACAAACAATTGAAAGATGCGAAACATGCCTAACCGTAATTCTTTCTGGTTGGAAAGAAGCTGGAATCCTACACTGGCCGGAAAAAAAAAAAAAAAAAAAAAAAAACGCGGTAGCGAAACTCTCTCAAGACGAGTTCTCCATGTCAAACCCAATGTGGGAACGTATCAATTGAGTGAAAAAAAGAGAGTTCAAGACTCGCTTGGAGGCTGAAGCAGAATTGGAACAGATGTAGCCAGTTTCGGATACGGAGGCGAACGAAGGGAATAATCCACCACCGTCAAAGAAAGTTTGCCCCGAAGTCTACAAGTCCCCCAGTCGGAAGGGAAACACAATAAGAGACTTTAACGAAGTTTTCCTTATTCCTGGGCAGGAGGTTGACACCTGTGAAGCTGACTGTAAAATCCAGAATCAGATGAGATTATAATATATGCGACACAAATTCACTTTTTTATAGGGGAACATGTGATGTGAATAGAACCCACCATCAGTGCAAGGATTACATATGACTGCAGATACTTCACTGGTTGTAAAGTTCTGCCTGATGGTTTGTTGCAGCTGGGTGAATCAACTTCATTGAAGACCTTTGGAAGACAAACGACAAGATGTACGTCTATCAACACGTGACAAGGGACTGGCAAATCCACGAACACTTGTCCAGTCTACAAATCCATTGAAACCCTTAGGCTGCCCCCCCCCCCCAAACCCAACATATAATAATGTTTGATTGATGAAACGTATTCAAAAAAGGGATATTTAGAGAGAACAATCTTCAACTGGAACGTACTCACCAAATCAATACATCCGGGAGCGCATTCTCGATGCTTAATTTTCTCAATTTTTAAACAATTCCTCCTCCAGCGAATCCAAACACACAATAACTAAATATCACTTTTCTTCTTCATGTCACTCTGTGCACAAAAGCAATGCACACCGCAAAAACCTAATAATAGATCAGCGCGGTCGAGTCACACTGACAACAAAGGGAGCGAGAGCACACCAGGCACCAAAGCAACAGGGGAAAAACATCAGCACAAATCATTCTAAATAGAATTATCGCGTCCGGGACATAAAACTATTCAAATGCGAGCACCGAAAAACTACACGGCAGCACAAAGATAGCCCGAGCTCTAAAAAAAAAAAAAAAAAGCACGCAGCGGAGCAAAAACACACAACCGTTCTCGGACGCTTCTCAAAGCGGACTCTCAAGGGTGTATCAACACCATTTTAAAAACAAAGAAAGAAGGTTCATTGAATATATTTTCCATAATGCATTACAATTTCAAACCTTGGTTTTCATTAACTCGTAGGAAAAGCATGTATTTTATATTCGGTTAGATGCAAAATACCGATTTGTTTATTTTTGTGACTTACGTCCTTTTGAAAAGTTATGCTTGATATATTTCTCGCGAATTAAATATAATTACACCAACAGGTAGAATAATGTTTCCTCTACTAGCTAGCATTTTTAACTTGAAGGGGTGAGCGTTTATTTGCGAGAAATCGACGTCAGAAGCCATTGTTTACAAAAGCAATTACGCCCCTTTGAAATGCTGACAATGAAATGTTAGACTAGCTCAAAATTTCAAGATTTCTGAATCAGAAAATAAGGTCTATCAGTAGTTTCTTATAACTTATCGTTGATGTTCCTTCAGCAGCTTTATAAATGGTCATTGGTTTCCAGGAGGTAAGTCACTCTGCCACCTTGTGCCTGTGCTTATTGTGTTTTTGGGTGTCGGAAGGTGTTTCATCTAGTAATCCTAAATACAGAGATTCGCGGAAATATTATAAGACGATTTGGCAACGTAATTGGTGGGCGTTGGCCAAATTTGGATTTTTCAGATGTAATCCTAAATAGGACCTAGATTATTTAATACTCTAGTAACCTCAAGTCCGTGCTCTGTCACAATGTTTCATTGTGATTAATCAACACTCAAAGGTGTAAAATATCAAATTTGGGGTGAATTTGAAAGAAAGGGAACTTGGAGTGTAGAGCGCACTGCCCACTGGACGATTCTGAAGCCTGGCCAAGTGAGTGGGGTATGGGTTTATTTGATTGAACGTCATTTCCAATGTATATATTGATACATTTAAACCATTGGCATTTGAGATAAGACAGAGATAGGATGTGGAGGGCCCGCTTAGGGGAAGCGTAACCCATGTTATGGTTTCCATTTATTAAATAGTTCAGATAGGCTGGAAATGACATGTTCATAGTGAGAAAATGTACCATATGGGGCCCGTTCACTGATCAAAATCAGATTCACATCGTCAGACCCTGCCCAAGAATAAGGGGATTGACGATGACTTGTCAAGTTTTATTTTGAATTTGCGTTTAGCATTTAATACTCTAGTAAATCTCGCGTCCGTGCTCATTCACAACAGTGTGAGGTGTCAATACTCACTGGTCACTGGGTCATATGTCTTAGACCAGTTCCAGATTAGTTTGCTATTAATATCTTCTGCATCGCAGTTCCCTGTCCAAGGATGAGGGGCTTGATGATGATTTGTCAAGTGTCGCTATGATTTTTTTTTTGCAATTTGATAAAATTGTAGTTTTTCTCCAGTTCATTGATTTGAAAGGTTCATGCGAGTTAATTTCACGGAGCCGTAAATTGTAGTTTTATCATAATTTTAATATTTTGTAATGCTAATGTAAATAGTTTGCTTTGAGTGTAAAATTAATTTATAAGAAAGTTCTAACAGTTTTTTTTTTTGCACTTCGAAACTTGACGGGTCATACCTCTAACGTAGTAGCAGTGACAGTGTCGCATGTCCTAACAACAACTGTCTGCGACTAGTGTTCGAGGGGCCGACAGGGCTAAATACGGGTCAATACTAACAAAACTCTAACACTAACATGACCCCGAAACTAACGTTCATCCATTGCACTAATAGTTATAATGTAGTTGTACTTTCCTAATAACCCATCTATCACAGACAAACAGACATAACACTCGGTTGGACAGGTTGTTCATCGAATACGCATTTGACGGTAAATTCGGGTGTTTTTGGTTGGTGGTGCCGCCACCTGTGGCGCGCACGGTCGGTTCCCTTGCGTTTGACGTCTGCACACTAGCGCCATCTGTTCAGCGTACTATCCATCACATGATATTCAACAGATGGCGGTAGTGTTTTAGTGACTATGTTTTGTGGAGAAAAATATTAAATGTGTTATTTCTGTTTGTCTGTGCATCTATGTTTCTTTTTCGTTGTGTGTGTGTGTGGGGGGGGGGGGGTGGTTAATGTAACCAATACTAATACCTTTCTTTCTGTTCTTTTATTCGTTTTCTATATCCCTTCATCATCAGAGATGACTTACTTGCATGGTGCATGCCCAAGTCGTACTACAGGATAATATAATGGTTCTATCACAAATCGATAGAGCTGAGGAATAATGAGGTAAATTCTACACAGTATTTTAAAGGAGCCAACTCTAAGCAGGTAATAATAGCAATTAATAATCAAACAACCATAAAAAGGTAAGAATAAATTTATTTATTTTAAATATTTTCACCACCCTCGATTATTATTAACAGGTAAATATTCATTTTATTAAATTACTATATTATACTGTCATTACTGTTAACACTATCATTGCAACTAATTCAATTAGGCATATTCAATTGACCTGCATCGGGGTATTATTTTGCATGTAATGATATGGGAAAAGGGGGGACTCACGATTCAGCATGGAGAATGTATGGGAGCCGTTCTAGGGGTTGGTTGGGGCATGTGGTTCATTTTAGACATTATAGTCTGACGTGAGAACCATGTTCCACTCAAGTTCTGGAATTTGGCCTTGAGACTTGAGATCTGGCCTTCATAAGACCCCCTTCTGTCTCGCAAAATCAAAAATCAAAATCAATATCTTCTGCATCGCAGTTCGCGATAGATTACTAAATATTGGTTCTCTCTTCCGACCATAATAGTGTGAGGGAAAGGGGGGGAGTTCTGGATCAACAATGGAGGGGGGCCCATCGGCATTTGTGGGCAGACCGTCCAAAGCCCATTCCTCACAGATCGGGGGCTGCTCACGCGGGCCAACACCATCTTCGTGTAGGTGGAAGTTTCCCCTATCCGATGATGGTGTTGGTTTGCGTGGGTGGCCTTTGCTTTGTGAGTGGGGGGCTTTGGAGCGGTTTGTTTACGAGTGCTGATGGGCCCTTTTCTATTGTTGATCCAGAGTTAAACGTTGCGATATGAGAGCGAATAGAGGCAAATAAATAGGGAAGACAACACCATGACCCAAATAAGTAACCAATGCATGCGGCTCACACTTAACTTGTTCTATTTCTTTCTTTCTTTCTTCCTATCATGTACTAATATTAACTGCCTGAGGACAAATGGGAACACGATCAGAAGATCAATAGGAGAAAAAGAAAATTCGAACAAGAAAAGAAGAATTAAACTTGCACCGGCAAGAGGAAGCATACAGAAAGGATCATGCCGGTTGGAGACAGCCAATGTATACTGGACGAAGCTTGTATCTAGGAAAAGTCATATGTGCAGGAAACCGTAAGTAGGATAAGAATCGTAAAAGGTGTGTGCTTGCTTGATAAGATCCTAACTTTACTTTAAATACACGGTAGGAATCGAATATCCATTTATGATTAAGATTTTGCCTATTTTTCAATGGGAGTGGCAATACTCATTGATGAGTGATTTATCGTACCCATTTATTAGTAACTGTTAGCAGCTAATGATTAATTGATTTACCTATTTTAGAATTACATACCTATACTAAACATCAGAACCTCATTTCCTTCAATTACTACTCCGTCGCAGCACACACCTTATGATCCATAACCTTTATTTAGTTTCAGCATTTTCGACATTATAATCAAAAGGTGAGTTTTAAAAGTATAATTACCATGCATATAGATAAGTTAATGTACCAGAACCTGGACGGACACGAGCCTACCCAGGGGAGGACCCGGATACGACCACCCATGTGTGTCTAGAGTATCGCACGAGCTGACGAGTGCAACGGGAATGACAGTAGGTGTATAGACTAGGGGGTTGGTCCCTAGATAAGCCTTCTTAGCGGAAGGCACAGCCTATGCACTGAACAATTACAATTACGAAAATCGCGGAAACATTAAATGATGTCGCGAAAATCGCGAAGTGACTGATGTGCTGTCACAAAAATTATGGAATTCATTGTAATCTTTCCGTCTCGGATTATTTTGCTGTCATCAATTTTGTTGTTCATTTGGCTCTCAATTTTTTACCGGTTCAAACCAAACACCCTGCAAATAATCGAGAAATGATCTCAATTCCATAAGTCACATCGGATTTATACGGAAATTCCCTGAGGTCTGTCCAATGTGAGACATTTTCCTTTTTTTTTCAATATGAACATAGCATAGCATCATAAACGAATCGTATATATGCGAGCAATTGCCATGTATACCGGATATTCTAGGTTCTCCAAATCGTCCTGGAGTTCAGTTGATTTGTTCTACTATATCAACCAAGACTCCAATAATGTCTGTAGTATCGAAATATGTCCAAACAGATTCAAAGTGTCTATGTAGATTGTACCCGACCTATTGCTACGTATACAAGATGTTATAAGTTCTGAAATCATTGTGGAGATTAGATTATTTTTCTACTAGATCACCCAAGACTAATTCAATATCTGTAGTATCGAAATATGCCCAAATAAAATTTGCAGTGTATATGTGGATCATGCCAACCTATTTCCGTGTATGCCAAATGTTCTAGGATTTCCAAATCGATAATTCGATACTACAGATATTATCCTAGTCTTTGTTGATCTAGTTAACAAATCATCTGAACTGCAGGACGATTTGGAGAACCTAGATCATCTGGTATACGTGGAAATAAATAAACATTATCCATATAGACACTGTGAATCTGTTTGGATATATTTCGATACTACAGACTTTATCCCAGTCATGGTTGATCTAGTAGAATAAATCATCTGAACTCCAGAACGATTTGGAGAACTTAAAACATCTGGTATACATGACAATAGTTCATGCATGATCCACATAGACACTGTGCATCTGTCTGGAATTATTTCGATAGTAAAGACATTATCCCAATCTCGGTTGATGTAGTAGATCAAATTATCTGAACTCAAGGACGATTTGAAGAACCTTGAACATCTGGATTACTCGGAAATAGATCATGCATGATCCACATAGACACTTTGAATCTGATTGGACATTTTTCGATACTACAGACATTATTGCAGTCTTGGTTGATCTAGTAGAACAAATCAACTGATGTCCTGGACGATTTGGAAAACCTATAATTTCCTGTATACATAGTAACAAGTCGTGCATGATCCATAAAGTCACATATATACGATTCGGTTATTATTTGACAACGAAAGGTGCTAGGTTCACATTAGAAATAAAAAAAAATCATGAAAATGTCTCACCATTGAACAGAACCCAAGGAATTTCCGTGTACACAAATACACAACCGCGACGTGACCAACAAGTGTCACTTATGAAACTCTGGTAATTTCTCGATTATGTGCAGAGTATTTGGTATGAATCGGTACAAAATTGAGAAAACTAGAGCCAAATTAACAACAACATTTAGGACAGTAAAATACGTCAGAGATTAAAATTAAAAAATTAAAAAAAATGCATTGCAAATGAAAATGCATTTTTTTTAAAATAATGTTTCATCAAATCTAAGCCGGTTTTATTCAATAGATTCTCATAATGTAAGGGTGTTTTATTATGTTCACTAATTACTCAGAATTTATACTATACATAAATAACTGATACTCCTTTAGCTCAGTCGGTAAAGGCGCAGCTACAAAGCAAGTCCATGCTGAAGGCGACTGAGTTCGATTCCCGTCCGGTCTATTAATTTTTCGGGTTGGAGAATGTCTCTACTTTCTTTGGCATAGGATGGTACAGGCATAGAAAGCTCTCAATTAAAATGTGAAAGTACTTCAAAGAACAATAAGTTGAGAGCAGGCAAAAATCTAATATGCTACTATATAAGCAATAGACTTGAAATGCCATGTAGTAGTATACAAATGCTATTTTTTGGCAAAGAAAACAGATTTTTTTTGTCGCGGATTAGTATTTGAAGTCGCGGATTTCTTTTGAGAAATCGCGGATTTCACGGATCAAATTTAGAAAATCTAGTAACAGCCCTGTAAATGGTCATTGGTTTCCAGGAGGTAAGTCACTCAGCCACCTTGTGTCTGCGCTTATTGTGTTTTTTGGGTGTCGGAAGGTGTTTCATCTAGTAATCCTATTTACAGAGATTCGCGAAAATATTATAAGACGATTTGGCAACGTGATTTGTTTTGTTTACAAAAGCTGCAGACACTTGCCACGGAGTAAAATGTTCCAACTTTGTGCGTGACTTTATCGTTGTCTACTCTACGAGTTTGATGGTTTCTTCTTCTTCTTATTCGCATTTCAAGCTTATAGCTTAGTGCATATTAGCTTAGTGTTCTAAATGCACTCAACTTAGTGTCCTAAATGCACTTCCACAGTTATTAATTGAGAGCTATCGATGCCAATTACCAATGCATGAATTTGTATATTGTGTGGCAAGCACAATGATACTCTATGCCCAGGGAAGTCGAGAAAATTTAAAACCCGAAAGATTTCCTCGACCGGACCGGGAATCGAACCCGCCGCCTCCGGCTTGGTAATACCGTGCCCTTACTGACTAGGCTATGAGGCCCCTTTGATGGTTTACGTTGTTTTAATTCTCAGTGAACTGGTGATCTATTTTTGCCAAGTTTTGCAATAACCGCGGTCGTAAATTTTTGCGGACTACCGTCGAATTTTTCCTAGTGGATTCTATGCGGTATCTAGTTAAAATTTAATGCTTGTTCGAGCACACTGTACTTTGCTAAAGAATTAAGATGTATTGCTGCAAAAAACAAAAAATGTGCTTCACTTGTTTTGATTTTACACCTCGGTCCATCTCTCAGGTGTCCATATTTATTCTGCAGAATAAATAAAACGTTGAGGTTGTCAGTAAACATAATTTTTAACTTGATGTAATGACAGTTCGCTTGGCACGCCAAAAACACACAAGAAACACAATCAGCACAGACACAAGGTGGCAGAGTGACTTACCCCCTGATCTACCTTATCATAGAAAGACAGGAAACATGAAGATTCCATTGATATTGACTGTGTAATAAATAGATTATTCCTTATTGAACCGAAAATAGTGTTCAGGTAAATATTTGAACCGTGTACTAACTACGGTGATTAGCGATGCGGAAAGAGTGGAGATCGAGGTTCACCCTCATTTTTGAAAGCAATTAACAAACGCATCGACGCGTAGCACATTCCGGCAAACTTCCTACTGTGCAATGAATGTCATTTCCCGAAAGACCATTTGTCGGAATTGACTAATTCTCTCAAAGGGCAAGACAGCTCCTAATCATGTGCAATTTCGGAGCTGCTTTTGAGACACCTAGAGTAACTCACATTGCTCAGTGAGCAAGATCACTGTCATTTGCTTTCTCACTTTTCGCATCACAGCAACATTATTTGGATATAAGAAGCCGAAAAACTGCTGTTAAACAAACTATAAAAAAGGGTTGAATGATTGATTTCTTTATTATAGAGACTTTCAGCCGTTGGCTGGTTCGTCTCTGAAAAGATAGTGTGGGGTCCAGAAGGGATCTCATTTAGTTACAAAGTTTTTTTTTCTCCCTTTTTATCATGTTAGGAGGGTCTATAAGAGGCCTCCTCTAGTAAAGTACTGAGGCTGTCAATGTGCTGTCTTTCTTCGGAATGTTGATTGTTAAGTTGCTGAGGATCTTGCTTTGGTTTGTGATGTTGGGTGATAAGAGAAAGTCCATTTGTATTGCGGTGGTCGGGATTTTGGCAGGTTTCATATTTACTCGAAGAGGCCGGCCTCGCGGAGGAAGCCCATTAATGCTCTGATTCTAGTCGGGTCGTTACTCAGTGCGTCCCTAATGCTACCCGGTATGCCGTACAGCTCTCGTGAGCCTTCGTATTGAGTACAGTGGCAGATTATGTGTTCCGGCAGAGCTCGCAAAATTTCCGGAACGGGCCGCTCCCTGAAAAGTTATGCGAGACTTTGGTATGGCCTGTTCTGAGTCTTGCCAGGACAACCTGAGTTCGGCGGTCAGGGAGGTCTTCCCATCTTCGTGTCGCAGCCTTCACTTTTCAAAGGAAAATGCTTGTTGATTGGGACCATGTATGTGACCATAAGTCCCAGATTTTGTTGTCAACCCATTTTTTTCAGGTCCCCCGATGGAACCTGCTTGGTGAACAGTTGGGCTTGTCTTCCAGAAGCCGCTAGATGATCCGCCTCCGTATTACCACGAATGCCGCAGTGACCCGGAATCCATACAAATGTAGTGTTTCTGGGGGCATACCACTGAATGGCTTGGATCCATGAATGCTTGATAGTGTCTGAGTTGAGGTCTAGAACTACACTTGCGGAGTCCGTAAATACGGCAATCGGCTTGTTTGAGGGAGTGCTGGCAGCAATAAAAGCAGAGACCGCTTCTGCCGAGAATATAGTGTACTGGTCTGGAAGTCGATGAAGTACGGACATGTGGGGGCCCGTGATGCCGATACTAACCCCTTCACGGGAACCGATCCATCGAAGTAACGGATAGTGTGGTTGCAGTATCTGGGTCTCTGGAGTTCCGCGACGGATCTCACAAGTGCCGTAGAGTTGGATCCTGCGTTGAACTTCTTCTTTATCGCCAAGTCGATAATGGGCCCGGGCAGGTTCCAATCTCTTGCTCCACACCAATGCCAGCTGTCTTCTCCTCGAAGCTTAGCTGTTGGTCTGAGTAACTAGACGGTTGAATGGTAGTACTCCAGGCCGGATGAGATACGGATAGCTTGTTGGTATGTAGAGGCTAGTTTTGTAATAAGTTGCTCGCGAGCGAGACAGGTAACTTCGATTCCATAAAAGAGACGTGATTCCAAAATTACTCTAGCAACTCGAAGCCGAATGGGCCGGTTACTGTCTGGGTATCGACCTGCGATGGATCGTAGCAGATTAAGACGTGTCTTGCAGGCGTTCTTGACTTCGTCGAAGTGGGCAGAAAAAGTCAAATATCGGTCAATTCGAACTCCGAGGATACGGGCTGACCTCCTTATGGGAATAGCTGTACCATTGAGACAGACGGGAGTGTTAAGGATGGCATGATGGTGAGAGCAGATGTGCACCAGTGTGCATTTTTCGACTGAGAGTTGGAAGCCAGTCAGTGATGTCCACAGGGAGATTGCCCTTGTGGCAGCGCCCATCTTTCTACGTAGTGCCTTTATAGTTTTGTGAGTGATCAGCCAGGAGGATAATGTCACAAAGATGTAAATTTCCTTAGGAAGGTTAACGAAAACTCCATTCATACAAATTAAGAAAAGGGTGACCGCGATAACCGAACCCTGTGGTACGCGAGTCTCCTCTCGGAATGTTGCGGAACGGTGGTTTCCCATAAGTACCTGAAAGGTGCGGTTTGCCAAGAAATTCTTCACGAAATGCATCAGGTGCCCGCCAAGCCCCCAATCAGCCATTTGTCGGATGACATCTGGCATCCAAGCTCTATTATAAATAAGCTTTTGCTATGTCTAAAGCTACCAGTTCGACGTGGTATCCATCGGTACGTGTTAGTACCGTGTCCTGTTTACCATCTCTTCCACGATTTTGGAGGCATGTGAGGGAGATCGGCCTGAAATCACTAGTTTGTCTGCCTGACTTTCCTTGCTTGAGGATCGGGACCACGAGACTGTGCTTCCAATCCTAAGGCAGGGAGTTGTGCAGCCACTCCTGGTTGATTAGATCTAGAAGCTTGCATCTCCCTTCTGGTGGTAGATTCCGTAGCAATGGATAGCCCACCTCGTCCGGGCCCGCAGAATTGCCTTTAGCCTTTGCGAGCTCGTTCATCCGGAAGGGTTCGTTTATTTCCGGTACAATTGCTTCCTCTGGAATTGGCATGCTGGCTATGGCGGGTGTCGAAGCAACTTTTTTCTTATACGGAAGCGTTCTTCGTAGCCTTCTATGGCAGATAGAGAGGCGAAGTATTCTCCAAGCACATCGGCATTAAATTTATAAACACAGACAAACAGATATAACACTCGCAAGTTGTTCATCGAACAAGCATTTAACGGTAAATTTAAAAGTATCGTAGTTGGTAGTACCGCCACCTGTGGCGCGCGTAGTCAGTTCCCTTGCGTTTGACGTTTACACACTACCGCCATCTGTTCAGCGTACTACCCACCACAGTGTACTCAACAGATGGCGGTTATGTCTGTTTGTCTGTGTTATAAATATAATGCCCATTTTCGTTATTAGGAATGAGTTTGGTTATCTTCACCCGCATTCTTGTTTTTGGACGAATAGGATACGTCATACAATTTTGTATGTCGTATCCGATTCGTTCGAAAACAAGAATTAGGGTGCATATTATGAATTATTGACGAAATATTTAGTCTATAAAATGTCAATTGGCTAGTATTTTACTCATAACATTATGTAACTAGGGTGATTGACATTCGGGTTTTTGTTACATTCAGGGAAATCCCAACAAACAATCGCCTATTGAAGAAACGGCTTCTTGACTATTTCATTCAATTGCACGCTGTTCAGGCAAACAAATCTGGAGAATTTATTGAATTACATCGATAACTTTTTTGAATATTCAGCGTTTATTAGACAGCATTGCTTCCTTAAACAGCGATGCTCTGTATGCGCTTGATTCTTGTGTGAAGTAATGATTAATTAGAAATGATTAAACATTTATTAAACGATTATTCAACTGCGGGAATATTAACCAGAAAATAAGAGAAGACAAGGGGCAAGAGGTACTTAACTCTACCACATTGTGCTAACACCCACACAAACACACTTCTACAGACTTCAAACGCTCACAAACACCATTCCGCCAGAGAAACCCATAAAACAATGCAACGTTATAGAAAGTTCTGTCCAAAATGAAGTCTTACAAAAATAGTTTCAAAAAAATCGTTTTGTGCGGATGTATGGATATTATTTATAATAATCAGGGGTAAAAGGGGCATAATGAGCATTCCGCACTTCAGTCGAAACTAATTTATTTGTAGTATGTTCAATATCACCATTGTAATGATTATTGACCAAATTTAATCTGTTTCAAACCATACAAAATCCAAGGCTACAGCACAGAAAGCTCACTATGCCCTTTCTTCCCGTAGACGTCATAAAATAAGGATTTTCGAATTTCCAAATATTTTTTCCTATAATGCCTGCATTGAGGCATTACTATTAATGATTAATTAAAACATTAATAACAAAGAATAGGTAAATAGTTTTCATTTGATGTCATTGGTAAACATGGTTACAAAATTGTATTGAATAATGTTCTAAAATGCAATAGTTAAATTGAGTAAACAATAACAGCTGTTGCTAGCATGATTAATAATCAAGAAGCTATGTTTATAAACAAGCAGTAACCGATTTCACTCCATTTTAGATGCTTGGCTCTTTTGCTCCATAGGGGTTGTCCCTCATGCCCCATTGCAGTTTCAAAAAAAGATTTGAGATGAAATTTTGAAAAAATCGCATACAATTTTTGAGGAGATTTAATTTGCATTATATTGCTGATTTATGAAGCCAATGTTAAGCACTTGCAATACGGTGTACATGCTCCTACAAATATCCACTGTTTGGCATATATAGAACCCGGGACTATAGAACGTACAATAATTGTAAACGCGGCACTCTTTCCTCACCAGACCCTTAGGCCTATTCTGCGCGGCGTGTGAGGTGAGATGACTCGGTCACTAGTGAAGTGACAATTGTCACCTCGGGTGAGGTGACTCTCCATTTGATTTGCATGGAGACTCACCTCACCCGAGGTGACAATTCGACAGTGAGCATGCATAAGGGCGTATACGCAATGATCGATTCTCTTCGTCGATTTTCTCTTTTGTTAATAACTCGCTAGATTTAATGTTTCTCGGTGCGTTTGTTGTTGCTTTTGATAGCCAATACAGCCTGTTACAACTCTGCATTGCACAAATTCTAGAAAATTGTTTCGTTTAGCTGTAGCAATGCAAAGAGAAAATCGATGCAGAGAATCGATCATCGCGTATTCGCCCTTATGCATGCTCACTGTCGACTTCACCATCACTTCACTGTCACCTCATCTCACACGCCGCGCAGAATAGGCCTACCTATGTCATGTCAGAAGACCTAATCTAAGACAAGACAAGACATCTGGCTTCTTTTTATTCTTCTTCGCAGGTTCTTCATTCGTTTATGCAGTCCCTGTTAATGATTATCCGTGCTAAATCAATAAATACAGTTCTGACAAGTAATATACTTGAAAATCAATAAATCAGCGACTGGATAAAAAAAAAACTACAACCAAATCTATACCCCAGTTGTCTTCCCCTAGGATCAAAATAACTGTACATTTGCAAAGAAAGTCTAGAACGAACAGCAACATAACAACTTATCCTAATAAATAGTCGTTCATATAATCATAAGCATGACCGGCATATGACGCACCACCCCGAACGGCTTCGGTTATTAATAAACTAACTTATTTCCGATTTTCTATGCCACTGTACCAACAACAACACAAATTCCTTCCGAGCTCAAACTGCCTCTGCCTCGCCTGCTGTCTGTCAGAGGTGAGTTTGTTCACCAATGCACGACATTCTCCAGTCACTACCTACTGCTGTTATGTGCGGTCCGCGTGCTGGAGGATTCCCCCTAGCAACAAGCAGCGACTTATAACCATTATTGCCAGACCACCGAAACGTGGGGACCAACCACGTTTTTTTCCGCAGCCTGCTTCGCTTATTATACGCTCTCCCACATATAGAGATAGGAACAAGAACATACACACCGAGCCATTCTCTGCCCATGTGCGAGTATGCGCTGTCAAGGGGCGGTACCTATCTCTGTATTGAAGGGGAATTATGAAAGTCATGGAAAAAATCAATCTTCGTGTTGGACTAAAACTGGAACCAAATGCAACCGGTGAAGCCCGCAACTACTATCGATTTTCTCATACATAGCGAAACAGTAGATCAGGTTGAACGTTCCGGAGATGTCAAGGTGTGAACAAGGTCTTGGGTGACGACTATACTAACAACAAGTAGAAAGTGGCGATGGGACACAGAAAGCTCGCTCAGCAGCAAAGATGCAAGCATGCGTGGCTCGTTCGATGCATCGGGGGTCGCGGACTTTCCAACTCAAACTCAATCAAAATGAGATGTAGTAGTGTTAGTAGTGCGGGCAGCGAACTGCAACGACTCTGGATCGGATTTGCGATTTTGTCTGTGGTAGTATGGGTCTGTTCATAAACTACGTAGACAGTTTTTTGGGATTTTTGACTCCCCCCCCCTCCCCCTGCGTAGACAATTGTCCATACAATAATTTTAAAATTTGTATGGACCGTGGATAATTCTCAACCCCCCCCCCCCTAAACTGTCTACGTAGTTTATGAACAGCCCCTATGTGGAATAAACTAAACATACAGGAAAATTTGCCGGCCGGTTATAGCCAGCAAAAGCATTAAGCGGAATTTTGAAATGCGATTTTCTATATTTGGGTTTCTTCCTGCATTTATGGCACCATCACCAGTAAAGGTGCTTAGTGTTTGGGACGAAGACACGGATTTAGTGTGCACACGCATCTTTGTGAAATACTAACGGCAACGACGACACGTGGACGGACACCGAAGTATCATTGTTGATTGGTAGATAGCCCGCAGGGACTGTTCATAAACCACGTGGGGTGGGGGAGGTTGAAAGTTTCTACAGTCCATAACAATACCTAAAAATGTGTATGGACGGTTGTCTACGCGGGACGGTCTAAACCCTCGCAAAACTGTCTACGTAGTTTATGAACAGCCCCATACTGCAATAACAACTCATGATTCATTCATGAAATTTCCCCATTCAGACCCTTCTCGTTATCGTCAAAGTTTTCAGGTAATTCACGCATCTAACCAAGTGGCGGCGCGCAGTGCTTTTCGCTCCCAGCTTATTCTTATCTTATGGGGAATCAAATTGCGACCTTGTGCAAAATCCCCTTTGAGAGCAACCACTGAATGTTACAATAACAAGTGTGTGCCGATGTTTTCCCAAACGGCATTATTCCACTTGTCGAATTCAAAGCATCACTTGCTTGCTATGGCAACGTGGAACACAAAATTCAAGCATGCCAACTTGCTGATGCCACGCGGTGGTGGTCGCCGAGCCAAGGTGCATGACATGTGGAACTTTCCCCCCACCCCGTGATATCAAACAAATACGAACAACCTGTACGGACGGACGACGACCGACACCAAGCCGAAGAGAGAAGGGAATTGTCAACGAGGAAAAACTTCCAATCGTTTGATTTTGTTCTTTTTTTTTATCGTTAAATCCAAACTTTTATTGTTCTTCTAAAATCTTGAAAACAGTCTTATTAGGGTAGAGTTTATATCCGTTGCTGTGTTTTACACACGCATGATGTTCTATTGTAACCAATTCCATTCTCTCTTTTGAACCTTTACGATAGGGACGACCTCAATTGTTTAAGTGTAAATGAAAATATGATTCTTTCTAGGATAAGTTAAATGTGAAAACGTAAAATAGATTTCCTTCCATCATTTTTTTTATATTTTATCATATCCGGAAAAATTGTATATCGCTTTTTCCTATCTTCACGCATTCACACACAAATGAGTTCCTGTGTTTCTGTGTACTATCTGTAGTAAAGTTGCTGTGTGTTGTTTTAAATATTAATAATTATTAGGTTATTAATATATAATTGTGTTCTTCTAAGCAAGAAAAAAAGGAATGAACTGATTATCCCGTTTACTTTTCGTCTGAATGCCTTCCGATGGAAGCAGTGATACGGTTTTATGTTGATCAGGCGTCGCGACGTGGATTTTGGGTGTTGTTCGCTGGTACTGTTGTTGTTGCCGTTGCTGCGACCGATGTTGATGGTCACATTGGACAGTAGTAGGATGGTAGCCGGATTTGGCGGCTATTTCTTAGTCTTGGTGGCCTTTTCGGCGGCCTTGGTAACCTTGCCACCGGAAGCGTCCTTGAAGTTGACGGACTTGATGACACCGACGGCGACGGTCTGTCTCATATCACGGACAGCGAAACGTCCCAGAGGTGGGAACTCCTGGAAGGATTCAACGCACAGTGGCTTGGATGGGACCAGGATGACGATGGCGGCATCTCCAGACTTGATCGACTTCGGGTTGTCTTCGGTCGACTTGCCGGAACGACGATCGACCTTCTCCTTGATCTCGGAGAACTTGCAAGCAATGTGAGCGGTGTGGCAATCCAACACCGGGGTGTATCCGTTGGAGATCTGTCCAGGGTGGTTCAAGACGATGACCTGAGCGGTGAAGTCAGCAGCACCCTTGGGTGGGTTGTTCTTGGTGTCTCCGGCGACGTAGCCACGACGCAGTTCCTTGACCGAGACGTTCTTGACGTTGAAACCAACGTTGTCTCCGGGCACGGCTTCCTGCAGAGCTTCGTGGTGCATTTCGACGGACTTGACTTCAGTGGTCAGGTTGACTGGGGCGAACACAACAACGGTACCTGGCTTCAGGACACCGGTTTCCACACGACCGACTGGTACCGTTCCGATACCACCGATTTTGTAAACGTCCTGCAGGGGCAGACGCAGGGCCTTGTCGGTGGGGCGGCTAGGTGGCAGGATAGCATCCAGGGCTTCAATCAGGCACTTGCCATCGGCCTTACCTTCCTTGCGGTCAACAGCCCATCCCTTGAACCATGGCATCTTGCTGGATGATTCCAGCATGTTGTCTCCGTGCCAGCCAGAGATTGGGACGAAAGCAACGGCAGCTGGGTTGTAACCGATCTTCTTGATGTAAGACGAGACTTCCTTCTTGATTTCCTCGAAGCGAGATTCGCTGTATGGTGGCTCAGTGGAGTCCATCTTGTTGACACCGACGATCAGTTGCTTGACACCCAGGGTAAAGGCGAGCAGGGCATGCTCACGGGTCTGTCCGTTCTTGGAGATACCGGCTTCGAACTCACCAGTACCGGCGGCGACGATCAGCACAGCACAATCGGCCTGCGATGTTCCGGTAATCATGTTCTTGATGAAATCACGATGTCCAGGGGCATCGATGATGGTGACGTAGTACTTGGCGGTTTCGAACTTCCACAAAGCGATATCGATGGTGATACCACGTTCACGTTCGGCCTTCAGTTTGTCCAACACCCAGGCGTACTTGAAGGAGCCCTTACCCATTTCCTGGGCTTCCTTCTCGAACTTCTCGATCGTACGCTTGTCGATACCACCGCATTTGTAGATCAGATGACCGGTGGTGGTCGACTTACCAGAATCGACGTGTCCAATTACGACAATGTTAATATGAATCTTTTCCTTACCCATCTTGGATGATTACTGAAAAAAGGAAACAGAAAGAGAAAGGCGGAAAATTAGTCTCAATTGAAGCAGAAAAAGCCCTTCTTTTTCTTCTTGCCCACGAATTTGCGAATCCCCAGGGGAAGAGAGTGGCAGAAATTGATCATTTTTTTTTCACCCCACCACATTACATTGGAAACCCTATAGCACAGCAAACGAGATCTTCCATGTGCTGGTAGTGGTAATCGCCGACGTGTTCGATTCCAGCGTCGCGCAACTAAGTATGCGTGACCGGATGCCTCGTTCACATCACATCGCACCCATACAATTTCAAAAGTGAAAAAAAAAAAAAAAACTTCAGCAGCCGCTAAGCCACACGATTATTCATCTAATCCAACTTTCAATTGATCAAAATACGATGACTCGACGTCAGCGAAGAATTTCGCCACTTTGCACAATCCAATCCAGCTGGAATTTGCCAACTTTGCGCAATCCCCACTTCGCTGTCGGTGTTTCATTCCGGCGTTTTTATTTCCAAAATGGCGACCGGCTTGTGCGACGACAGCTTTGCTCGCTGGACAACTAAAATAGTCAGCCATTGTTGGAATAGCGGTGAATTATTGGAAGGAAAATTTAGCACCACATTCAAAATTTGCACTTATTATTACAGCATTTTTCACAGCAATGACTACTCAATTCGAGGTAGTTACAAATGTCCCTGGCTACGTTCGATCACTTGAAGCGGAAAATTTCAACCGACACCGATCACCACGTGTAAAATGCCGCAAGAAACTACGAAAAATTGCTAAAACAATTTATCGTAACAGGCAAAACTTTGCACAATTTGTTGGGGAACAACTGCACTGAGGAAATATTTTTCCAACTAATTGCCACGTGCCAAGTTGGGCTACTTTTCCCAGCAGCTAGCTCTTCACACAGAAAAAACTTTCAACTAATTGCAACATTTCCACACTGCCCATTACACGTTTCAGCGAAACTTTTGATCAATTACTGCCACCACTTTGATAAGGTTAAAACAATATAACATATTTCACTTTATAAACTTTTCCCAACTGAACAGATTAGCAAGCAACTTTTGCACCAACTTACTTCGAACTTCTCAACGAAAGCGCAATTGAATCTTATTCCGGCGAGAGGCCTGATAGAAGTGAACGAGTCGATGGTTGAGCAAGGAAGAACTACCCTCTCGGTTGGGTGAGTCAGCAAGCACGAAGACGACTAAAAACGCAAACGCAAACTTCACTCGTTTCGTTCGTCGAAACGGAAGTGAACGGTTCCAGAATGCATGACAGGTCACGCTACACTGAACATACAGATCGATAGAAGTTTTTTTTTCCGTTCAACGAAAGCGCTCGACGAAAACGGCACGGATGAACACGTGGTCCGCTTCAGGGCGATGTGAGATGCCCGCGGGGAGATGGGGTGAAATGGAAAAGCACTTGATTTCTTCTTAGATTTGTTTTCTTTTTTGAAAATATAATTCTCGCGTCACTTTTCAAATAGACCAATGTAACATATCCACCATTTTGAGAAAATCGAAGTTGAAGTTCGACAGATTATTATTTTAACTGTTAAGAAACAATACAGTTTGCTATACCATTTTTAATGCAGTCAGTGATTAATAACGTTGAAAATCCATTAGAAACGGTAAAATCATAATTTTACTTTGAATGTGTGCTACAATATAGAAAAAAAAAACACATAGGACGTTTTGACTAGTCAAGTTGTACATCGGACATGTTACATTGGACGATTTTTCTCATTGACATAATCAATGAGTGTTACATTGGACGTTTTGTCTACATGATACTAGATTCCCTTTCACAGATTTCAGAGTAGAATACCTAACTTTAGGTTGGCCCCGCTTTTCGAAAATGAGCTCCAATCATGTTAGGCAGTTCGAATGACCGAAGTAACAATCATGTACCCATCATTTCAAACTGTACATTGGACAATTTTTGACCTATGATTATCTTAAATAAATGAAAGTAAAACGCTATCCAGACTGGAGAGTTATAACATGTTATAACGGTTGTCAAATAATTGCAACACAGAAATCACCATCAAGATAGCGCTATAACATGTTATAACTCTGTAGTCTGAACAAAGCATAAAGTTGAATGGATGTTTTTGTATCACATACAATGATAGAAGAGCAATAGTTTGTATCGCTTAACTCGATATGTTTACATTTGTTACATTGGTCTATTTGAAAAGTGACGCGAGAATTCTCGATTATTGATTGCTGGACCACCGACAAACCGACGTGTAACTCAGTTTCTAATTTTGACGAAACCGAGTGTCAGTCAGATTCCTCTGAAAGTAAACGCTTCTGTCATTTTTCGTGTGACGTGCACTTGACAAAGCGGAGAACGTGTGAACCCATCCTGCTCGCACTCGTTCGGTTAGATGACGAAATAGTGTGTGTGCAACCATGCCACTCGCACTTACACTCATAAAATTCGACACATTTTATATCCATGTAAAATTCCACATGATTTTCATGTGTCCACACATAAAAACTATGTGTCCGACACATATATATCATTTGTTTACCACATTGCATAAATTCATGTGCGGGACACATAAAATTAATCATTGAATTTTTATTAGTGTAGGCCCCTAGCAAAGTGAGAGCTGGTGACCGAGCGGATAAAAGATTTTATTAATAATTGCTATTCCATTTGCTGGCCAGCTTGGTCCCCAGTTTTCACTCTCACAGGTACATTATACAGTAATGTAATACGGTAATACCAACCGGTGAATAACGATTTTAAATTGGCTCACTACTTGACTAGCCTATTGGTCCCAAGTACATTTGTAAGCGTACCACCGACAAACCGACATGAATGACCATAGCAAAAACAATAAAATTTCTGAGCAAAGAACACTACTGTTATCTGGGAAAATATTTAGCTAAGCCATGAACCCGCATGCAAAAGTTATGAATTGGTTCGTGTCTGATCTTTTCTGAACAAATTATTTTTATCTATCTGCGTTTGCGTTTATCTAGATAAAAAATCCTATGGTTTTGACAGTTCGGATCACTGCACATTTAAATCGGCTGCTTACAATTTTATGGCATAAGTCAGAATTAAGTGTCATGTCGGTTTTTCGGTGATTTCACTGCAGTCTGGAAAATTATCGAGAAAAACTACCCAAGAAAAAAATTGTCCATCAACTGAAACAATTTGACGCAACAACGGTGCCCTGTTTACTAAAAATGAACACATGAGTAATGCTCACGTAACATTTAAAAATAGAGGAGTTGGTTGGAAATGCTGACATGAAGCTTTAGTGTGATGATTTATTAGCTAGAGAATGATCTTTAGAAGAGGTGGATAGTTCCGTTAGAGTACGGCAGTATGAAAATTGAATGCATAGCATAGCGGAGTTTGGTACTTAAGCATTTTGATGTGAAGACTGTTAATCTATACGGAAGGCTGGAAGAGGAGATATACATGCGGCAACCAACCGGTTTTGAGATTAAAGGTAAGGAGAAGCAAGTGTGCAAGTTGAAAAGGAGTATTTACGGGCTGAAACAGTCGGCTCGTTGCTGGAATCACTGTCTGCACGCCGTTCTCGAAGTCCTGAATTTCAAGCAAAGCCAGGCTGATCCGTGTCTTTACACGAAGGTTGTAAACGGAAAGCGCGTATACTTGCTTGTCTACGTCGACGATATTTTGATCGGCTGCAAAAGCGAGACGGAGATCGGAAAGATCTATGCGGCCCTGAGTAAGGAGTTCGAGATGACCAACCTAGGAAATGTGAACTATTTCCTGGGGATGGAAATCAAGAAGGAAGATGGTAAGTACGGCATTTTGCTGGAAAGCTACGTAGACCGAGTTGCTGAGAGATTCGGCCTCGGTGAAAACCCCGATGGAGGATGGATTCGTCAAAACCAGGGAGGACAGTCCTCCACTCGAAACAAACACGCAATATTGGAGTCTAGTCGGGACACTGTTGTACATCGCAGTCTGCGCGAGACCGGACATCGCTGCTAGTGTGTTCATTTTGGGGAGATGCGTGTGTGCCCCGACGGAAGCCGATTGGATAGCGGCTAAACGGGTAGTTCGCTACCTGAAAAGTACAAAGAAGTGGCAGTTGAAGTACGGAGATCCTGACGGCAAGTTGATTGGATACTCAGATGCGGACTGGGCAGGTGACTTGAAAACTCGAAAGTCGACGACCGGCATCGTTTTCATGTTAGCAGGAGGAACCATTTCATGGACAAGTCGTTTACAGAATTTCGTCACATTGTCTTCGATGGAATCGGAATACGTGGCGTTGAGCGAGGCGAGCCAAGAGGCTGTTTGGCTTCTGAATTTGTTCGACGACTTCGGTGAACCGTCCTTCAAGCCAGTGACGCTGTGGGAAGACAACCTGAGCTGCATTAAGTTCATTGTTTCGGAACGGACGACCAAGCGATCGAGACACATTGAGACTCGGCAGTGTTTCGTCAAGGAGTTGTGCGATGCAAAGGTACTGGAACTGTTGTATTGCTCAACCGAAGAAATGGCTGCGGATACACTTACCAAGGCGCTTGGACAGGTGAAGCTTCGGAAGTTCTCTGCTATGCTGGGATTGACCGACGGAGATCGTTGAGGAGGAGTATTGGTAGGAGCAACGATCGAGATGCTCTTACCACAGACAAACAGACATAGCACCATCTATCATCCACATTCCCAAGCATTGATGTGCAACTAGAGCATCCCTCGTTGATGCCATTTTTTCACTAGTTGCTTTTCCCTCGTTCTGTCAACGCGTCAGCTGTGTTGAATAAAAACAAAACAGATGGAAGTCAGTGATGTCGGTTCTACTAAATTTTTTGTAGATATATAGAATTCTGCAGAAATACGGATCCGTAGGAAAAATTCACAGAAGCTAAGACTTTTTTTAGGAATTTGTTTTGTTTGTTTCGTGTGCTTTTTCTTTTGCTGGAAACAAGTTTTTAAACGAGGTTATGCATCACTAATTAGTGCCCTTTCTACCACCGCTCATCACTTTAATGCGTGTACAGCAAAAAAAAATAATATGTATCAATCAATGAAATTCATGGCGAAGTATTGAACATCAATAACTTGGGTATAAATTGATAGAATATTACATACATCAATATGATTTGTTCTCGAATTCTGTGTTAATCGTGCAGCGTAATATTAGGAACGGAATGACTAATGTGCAGCACTTTCGATGTAATATTCAATAACTATTTTTTCTGTATTCGTCAGATGTGGTGTGTGTCTCCAGTGGGATGCCTTGACCTCGGCCTTGACCACTAATCATTTTCAAGAACTGACATCTACTACCTAGACGTGAAAAAGAACTGGCATCACTGATAAGTTCTAATTTGGTGGCTTGGCAAAACTTCAGTGGCGCCACCATTATTTGCGATGAATGTGACTGTGAGTGTTATGTCTGTTTTTCTGTGCTCTTACCATCAGAGCTGTGCTGTCAAGAATGAAACTTTCTACCTACACCGACAGCACCGCCTACCTTGTTTTTCTACATTCGTAAAAGCACCATTCAAGTGAGAGCATTGTTGTTGCTAATCCTTAATTAATAAAGTGTTTAATTAACTACAGTAGTTCCTCGGATACTTATTTCTACTGAATATATCACGGCCCAATAATCTTGTGTTTTTCCAAGTTATTAGCTGCCCATCGGTGTACCCCCATGTTTGTCTTTTTCATCAGAGTGTCGCCTAGTTTGAGATCAAGAGCACATTGCTCTCCAAACTTTGTGTTCAAAATCCTTACCCTGCCATCCATTTGTTACCCCTAACCTCGAGATAGGCACGAGTAATCGGCCCCCGCTCTACTAACGTTAGTATTAAGTAATTTTGTTATCTAATCAATGAATATTGGCTCCGCAAAGCTACAGCAAATGAGCCTGGAAAAATAAACGCATTATATAAAAAAAAATGTATGAAATTGGATCTGTCAAAATGAGTTTGACAGTGATTTGATATGCATTTTCCTCGGATTTTCACTAACCGCTCTCACATATCGCTCCAATACAACCGGACGTGAAAATCTCTAAAACATTTCAACGAAGTGTCTTGCCCCTGCATGAATGTTCATTCGTCCCAACCGGAAAGAAAATTTTGGCAATTGGAATAATTTCAAGCAAGCTCGACAAAGTTTGCGTTTTCATCGGCCCAGGGTCATCGATTTATTCATCTGCTGACCATTTCCAATTTTTGACATTCATTCGCCCGCGCACTTTTTTTTTCCAACGGTCCGGCAGTAGTTTGTTGATAAACAAATCTGATTCACGGTCGTTGTTTTCACCGTTTCACGACGCTTTTCATTCCAGTTTGTTGTTTTGTTGAGCATCATACATATTTTTAGCGTGAATTCGTGATTCTCGTTTTCTAATTTCGTTGGTACCAGAAATTAACCGACGAGGCAACATGGCGGATATGTTCAGTAACAATTTGGATAAGATTTTCGAGAGTATCAACAGTACTATGCGAATCGCCAACGAATACGGCACTCCTGGTAAGTATCGATCAAACAGAGGTTATTGCGGTGATGGTTTCTTAAATCGTTTTATATGAAATACAGAACAGCAGAATATCAAGGTCTACAGTGCCCTTACGGAAAAGTTGGTTGAAATTGAACAAAACTTCAACAAACACAACAAAGCTCTGCAAGAGTCATCTAAGGAAATCACACTTGAAGAGTTCGACCGAGTATGTCACACAACGTTGAATTTTATTAAACCGTTTCAAGTACTGATAAGCTTTCCATCGTTCTAGAGATACCAATCAAGTCTGACTGCCGGCAAAAGCAATGTAAAGCAACTCAAACGCTACAAAGATTACATCGCACATGCGCGATCCATACTGAGCTCCCAAGACCAAGATGATTCCAATGATTCTCGTTCGGACGAGGACGAGGAAATGGTGCAAATGGATGAAGCTATCATCGATACCGACCCAATCACGAAGCGTCCTCTGGAAGTGCCGGTGCGAAACATAAGATGTAATCACGTGTACGAAAAGAGCGCCATCGAACAGATGATCAAGACAAATCCACGAACAAGATGCCCTGTGATGGGTTGCGCCGCTGCTCAGTTCGTAACTCTGGCGGATTTGCAGGAGGACGAAAAGCTCCGACAGAAACTGAAGATGCAACGTAGGACGAAAAATAAGTAAGATCGCGTTAATAATGACCTGCGAATCAAACGAATTTCATTCTTTACTGCTGATCGACTTTGGTCATACCTACCGATCATTTGTACCTAATTTGCTGTAGTAATTTTTAAAATACAATAAAAAAAAACAAATCGGAAAAGTTGTTCTTGTACGATTTGGTCATATGGAAAATCACTGCTATGTTGTAACTCTACTATGAATGAGTGCCAAAAATATTTCACATTTTCAACCACCAGTGATGTCAAAACTATTGACAAGGTTATTTCTTAAATTGAGGTCTATTCTGCGCCTCGAGTGAGGTGACTCGCTTATAGCCGGCGCCGGTGGTGTAGTGGTAAGCGTGACAGCTTTCTCACCCCAATGGGTTCAATCCCAGCCGGGGTCGGTGGGATTTTTCTGAGGCATAAAAATCTCTAGTTACGTCTCCCTTCGGACGGGCAGTAAAGCCGTTGATCCCGGCCCATGTGTGTTGAATGGGTGCGATGTCCTACGCAGGTGTGGAAACTGCCTTCCTGCACATTCGATTGCCGTCAATGGATTTGCCAATGATGTTTGGCACCAGCTTGCGGAATATAAACCACCGACGTTAAATAAAGTAATGAATAAGAAGAAGAGTTGACTCGCCGTGCTAATCAAATGGAGAGTCACCTCACTCATGGTGACTATTGCCACCTCAATCGTGGCAGCGCGGCGCAGAATAGGCCTCATTGTATTTGGCCTGCGTTAGGGTGCGGCCGGCGCTGGTATTGCCTAGTTTGAGATGACCAGTTTTTACACATTGAGGATGATTGTTAGTCCCAAGCATCAGGATTGTCCAGTAATCAAAGGATCACATTTTAGTCCTTGTTACTTTTTTTGACTTGATAATAGTGACAAGACTCGGGCAGTGACCACCGCGCCGTTATGCATTTCTATATTGTATGTTTCAAATCAAAAATATTGTTTATGTTCATAGATTTCACATAATCCTTTTCCCTTTGTCCTTCTCCTTTTCCTTTCCCTCTTCTCTTTTCAGAAAGCGAGTAATGGCACTATACCCATAAGTCATAAAAGGCTAGGACAAGAGTTAGTGCTCATGCCCCAATCGTCTTAACCTTTCTAGCTTTGATGCTTCCAACGACCAATAATAGAGGTAACTCTATAACCAGAAGGTCCCGAAGAAACGAGCTCAACTTTAGGCTCAGCTCTGGTACTATCTTCGGTCCCAAGCTAATCGATGCACCCCTCGAAACATAGGAAAATCCACGAACCCCTCATTTTATCTGTCAAACTTTCATAACGAATCAAAACAAACATAGTGTAGTACTGGAATTTATACTAAAAAATCTTCACGTTGATGGGTTGGGGAAAGTTTCCCTTATCCGATGATGCTGGTAATTTACGTTCGATTGGCCAGGAAAGAATAATCAAAGTTTTGTTTATAAAAGTTGATAATACCTTTTCAATTGTTGGTCTACAATATATTGAATTGGTTCCGCTTTTTGATAGATCGAAATTCTATCCGCCAGACTATGAATATAGCGACTATACTTCGCACGAGTCGTTGATTTGAATTGTTTGCTACTGGTAAGCTGGTCCACAAAAATCTACCCCTGTGTTGTAGAAAGGGTAGACTAACTCTACTCGGTTCATTGTCAGTTTTCGAATCGTTTTACAGTAGTCTTACCAACAATCAATACGAAACTAACGATTTTAAATTGGCTCACCACTTTAGTAGCCTATTGGTCCCAAGCAAACGATTAACGTACCCTATTCTAGTTGAAATTCTATTACTACACTATGTTTGTTTTGATTCGCTATGAAAGTTTGACAGATAACATCAGGGGTGTGTGGATTCATGCAGAACATGCAGGGGTGAGTGAAATAGCTTGGGACTGCTTGGGACCGTTGTTCTGGTACTGAGTGAGCCAAAAATAATAATGATTTTCTTCGGGTCCCAGTGGTCTTAGAGTTACCTCTATGGTCTTACCACGCTCAATCCAGAATGTAGCTCGAAACTCGAATTTCAGGGATCTTGGAACTCCTGTAGCCACACAGCTTTGGTATTTGACAGGAACTCGGGACCATTCCACCACAAAGATGAATTTTGGAGATCCTTTGGCATCAATCCTTTCGATATGATGTCCATCATCGATGTCAACGCTTGGATCTTTGTGACACGATTTGTCACAAATAGCTTAAGTTGTTCTGGGCGTCGATTGATCCAAGCAAGAGCTATTGTGCACCAGAGTACGGTTTGATCCGTAGAAATTGTTAATGATCTAATGGTAGCAGTGACTAATTGAGCTAATTGCTGAGCACCACATAATTCCAGCTTGGGTATAGTGAGACCAGGCTGCGATTTTCTTGAGTTTGTGAATCTTTTAAATTTGTCGAACCTCTTAACGGAAGAGCTTTGAGTGTGTAGAGATCAAGAAAACGGATACTCGAGACTTTTTAGCATGCTACATAAAACCACACATCGTAGCATGCCTCTACATGTTGGAGACTAAATTTAGGTACCTGGTTAGGTAAATTGTGACATGGCAGTGGATACCTGCTGATTTTAAGTACCTATTGATTAGTATATAACTTGTAGATAAAAGATGGATTCTTCAGTGGTGTTGAGTACTTGGCACTGATGAAGTCTGCAAGTAGTAGGCGAAATACGCGTATCTGTCAAAAGATAAGCAATTATAACGGAACTAAAAGGAAATAAACCAACACACTTAAAGCTCATTGAGTTTGTGGATTTCATGACTTTGAGCATACTAGCGATACATTCACCTGACCGTTTTCGTTCGTGGACCTCAAACGCCTAACCTTGACCTCTCGTAGACCAACTGCGACTTGAAATCTACCTATTTTTCGACGTCTTTTTTATTAATAACCGTTCTAAATTGGGTTCTGAGCGGATTTTTCGTTTTGAACTTGTCCAACTAGGCGACATTCAAGTAAAAGGGCATCGCATGGGGTGACATCCGTGGAAATGTTGTTCATTTCTGCGTCCATTAAGCTACGGAAGCTATGAGACTCGGTTTTCAAAACCCTCAAAACTTCCGAGTCAGCTGACATCAGCTTAAATGTCCGTAGTCATGATCCTAGTGGATGAAAACTAATTTTATAAGACGATAGTCATTTCCAGATTTGGAACTTGAACGATACATTTAAACGAGCAACAGAGTCGAAACGTTTCAACGGCTATCAGTAGGGTTTCCTCCTGGGCCTGGATCAACGAGTCACGCTTGCTTGCTGAATCAACGAGTCAGTGGCGCGCAGTTATTGCTGTTGATATAATAAATGTTTATATCGCACATAAAATCAGATAGTATTTGGATCCACACGTCAGATAAACAAACAAGCAAAATTTGTCTATTGGCAAATCAAAGTTGGCACTCGTGGAGAATAGAAAAACTATGAAAGTGATGATGGTTTCAAAATTTTCCACGGGGAAGTATACCAGTGCAATCTTAAAATGCTTTTATTTTGAAAATGGAGCATTTTATTTAAATCTGGTTACTGCTACAGTGGTAGAAAAGCGGAAGTCTATGTTTACACCTAAAAATCTGAAAAGAAATTATGTTTTCTGTATTATATGTCTATTGAGTAGTCCTGAAGTTTTCTACTAACGTAGCACTAACCAGATTTAAATAAAATGCTCCATTCACGAAATAAAAGCATTTTAAGATTGCACTCGTATACTTCCCCGTGAAAAATTTTGAAACCATCATCACTTTCATAGTTCTTCTATTCTCCATGAGAGCAAACTTTGATTTGCCAATAGCCTATAGCAAACCACACATCAGATACACTCAAAATAATCTACACGTTGAAACTACGTGGAAAATCACGTAAGCTCTCAATTTTTCCTCTCCTCTCAGCTTTACGTGACTCACGTAGAATATATGTGATGTCCATTGAATTTCACATGGAGTTCCTTTTAACACACGTAAAGCTTATGTGATTTCCACATCTAAAAAAAGAGTGGTACGTACACTCAGAGCACTGCAAATCATGGCGGCATCATGATGTGCTTTTGTGCGGTATTCGGTAGTGGCAAGATGTAAGTATAACATTATGGATAATTTTATTTGCTTTAACAAAAACAAGCTGTCCGTTTCTACTTGCTCCACAGAATGATGTCAAGTTGTCTCCCTAATAAAAATAACCATAAAAGATAGCTTAACGACGTGTTCGGGGTATCATCCAAACCATTTGTGGGATAGTTTACCCATCCGGGATACAGTTCGTTTATGGTATTTGTTTATTAGGGCTATCAGTTTCTTCCTCTAAGGAAAAAAGTATCTCGGCTCATCTCCATGATCCTCCAGATTGTTTGTGCTGTGTATCGAATTGAACAAAAAAATCTGATGTGGTGTGTTTAGATTGTAAAGATTGTATATTACATATTAAGGAAATATTTGTATAAACAGTGACAAAATATTGATACTAGAATCCTCCAATGAATGTCACTGACCAAATCACGTAACTTCTATGTGATAATCCTGTGCCGTTTAAGCTTTATGAAATGAGTGAGTATACGTATGTTTCCACGTAGCATTTATGTGAAAATTATTCTGAGTGTAAACAACCAAACAAATTATCGCTAGATATTTTTTTAAAGTATTTACACAAACAGACATAACACTCGCAATGTGTTCATCGAACAAGCATTTAACGGACAATTTAATAGTATCGTAGTTGGTAGTACCGCCACCTGTGGCGCGCATAGTCGATTTCCTTGCGTTTGACGTTTACACACTACCGCCATCTGTTCAGTTTAGTGCCCACCACAGTGTACTCAACAGATGGCGGTCATGTTTGAGCGACGATGTTTTACAGTGAAAAATATTCAATGTGTTATGTCTGTTTGTCATCTTTTTGTCAGTGTGCCGCAAGTTAGCAAATTGTGCCAGTCAACCCGGTATTTCAGACACCTTGAATGTGAAATCGGAATGAGGATGACGTGGGAAGTGGCGGGTGTACGAAATGTTGGTGTTTTGTGTTCATATGATAATAAAAGTCCTGTGTTGTAGGGTTTTATAATGCCCTCAGGGGCAGGCCAGAAACCTAGCCTTTCGTGATGTGAAAATTAACGGTCTATCAGCGGCCGGAAAGAGTGGGGGGACGGTACATTGTTGGAGACAGACTGTAAAGGATGATGGACATGACTTCTGTAGTTTGTTTTGTGTGAGTTGCAGCATTATTTGAATTTAATGGTACTAATGGGGTCTGATTAACCCACTCTAGAACCTAAATTTGGTATATTCAATTAGAGGATGTCAGCAGCAGTCAAACAGCACGTAATGTTGTGAACAACTTCAATGCAAGTGTTCCAGCAGTGTATTTACAACAATGCAATGCCTACGAGATTGTGCCGAAGGTGTGCTGAAGATGTGCCAAATCTGATTTGGGCACAATGTGCTGATTGACTTACCCCTTGCTTCTAGCCCTTTTCCATATTGCACTGTTTAAAAGTTCTGTAGCTTCCTCTTTTTCGCTTTTCAAGCTTATTGCTTATCGCATATTAGCTTCTCAACTTAAGCGAACCCCACACGTTTCAATATATTGACGCGAAAGGGAATTATTGACAATCATATTGATGATGTGAATGCAGATATATTGTCAATATCGATGTATTGATGTCAATATAGAATTTATTGACAATACGATTATTGTCAATAAAAGCTATCGTGTAGAGTTCACTTTAGTGTTCTAGATGCACTTCCACAGTTATTAATTGAGAGCTTCCAATGCCTGCTACCATTTTTGCATTAGTATAATTGTGTGGCAAGTACAACCATAATACTCTATGCCCAGGGAATTCGAGAAATTGTCCAATCCGAAAAATTCCTAGACCAGACCGGGAATCGAAGCAGCCATCTCCAGCATGTTCTTGCTTTGTAGCTGCGCCTTTACCGACTAAGCTAAGGGAGGCACCAAGTTCTGCAGCTATTCTTATGGATTGAATTTACTCAGCTACAACTTTGCAGAATATAGTTTTTAAGCCAAACGTCTATTAAAATAGTTAATAATTGTTTAAGAGATTGATAATCTTATGGCATGATCAAGCAGCTGTTTTGTGAGCAACACTGTATACTGCAGTGTGACATAGTAGGCATGATTTTTGTGCTCTATTTTACGCGTCAGAAACGTTGTCTGCTGAACAGTTGATTAAGCATAATCATAAGAGATCAGTGGGTTGAATCATGAATGACTTTTGTTCCTTACATTTGATCGAACAGTGGTCTTCAACAAAGTTGTAGCTGAAAAAAAAATCTACAAGCATAGCTATCATTTTTTTAAGGTGGTGAATTGGTGAATAGATATGAAGAAAAAAATTAGTTTTCCCATAGTAATTTCAAATGGTTTGTGCCTTGTCAGTTTTTTTCATGAGTTCAAATTTTGGGAGGCTATTTAGGACCCGATTTGGAACCGTTTAAGCACTGATGAGCGAAAATGTCAAATGCGTATACCGATAGAAATACAAAGTTTAGAGTGGGATGCCCCTAGGCCTGGGCATTGTTTAGGAAAGAACACACTGAAATCAGTATGGAAAATTATCACAATCTTGGACTTGACACATTTTCGAAACTCTGTGACATTGCTATTTTTTTCACGAATATTAGCTTATTGCGTGCTCTGAACTTAGTGTTCTAGATGCACTTCCACAGTTATTAATTGAGAGCTTTCGATGCCTGTACCATTTTTGCATTAGTAATTGTTTATAATTGTGTGACAAGTACAATCATACTCTATGCCCAGGGAAATCGAGAAATTTTCCAACCCTAGACCGGACCGGAAATCTAACCCAGCCACCTCCAGCATGGTTTTTCTTTGTAACTGCGCCTTAACCGACTGAGCGAAGGGAGGGCCCCAAGTGGTTAGTTTATGAATAGTCGAATTTATTATAGGTGGTAGGGTAGATACCCTAGTATCGACCTTAGTGTCCCTAACGTTCGTTCTGGATAAAACATTTCTGGTCAATTTTTCAATAACAACAAAAAAAGCTATTTGTATTGTGCAGATGAGGCATTGTGCTGTAAAAAAATGATCCATATAGAACACCATTTAAGCATTTCCCGTATATAGATATTTAGACAGGTGGGAACAAGTCAAAATTTAGAACCACACAGACACAATCATGAAAAATGAATTAAACTTTTGTCCGAACTTAACAATTCACAAAATTAATATGTAGTCAGCCTAATACCCCGTTCACATTACAGCCTATATTACGTGATCTTGATATCAGCATCCATACATCTAGTTTTCACTGGAACTAATATGTATGACGTTTGCTATCAAGATGCTCTATATCACATAATATATACAGTAGTGTGAACGGGGTATAAACTCGAACGCTGAATGCATACTTAAACTCCCACGAGCCTCGATATAAGAACGCTTTACAGTCTTCATTCGCTGGTTGGGACACAATCTGATTCAATTTACCGAATGTTGTTGAAGATCTTCGAACTGTATTTGTTCATACACACCAGCCCAATGACATTTCAAGGCTAATTTGATGCACTCTTATGGACGATATCTGATTTGTAGATGTGATGTCATCCAACTAGCCAACACCCAAACAAAAACAAAAAAGCACTCCAACGAGCCAACGATGACTGTGCTCGCTGTATACCTACGCGAGCAAAATAAGCACCTAGTCAAATACATACACGCATTTGAGCGCACGAAAACCACGCGAGACTGAACCGAACCATTTGTAGTGGAAATTAGCTACTTAGGCTTTTGTATGTTCAGTTCAGTTGCCGCAAAGTTACCGAATTCGACGTATGAGTGTTCGCGGTGCGCAGTGCGCCGATGATGTCGGTACGTAAATCGAAAGCTCCCTCCATCTGGTGCATGCAATAAAGAGATAGAAAGCTCTTACGTGGCTATCTTGTCGTTGTTATCCGGTGAAGGTTTGTAGATTCGAGGGTTCTATTGTTGGGCAATTTGTGTGATAAACGTCCGATAAAAGAAAAAACGACAAACTACTCTTTTGAACACTAACCCACAACGGAGCGAGAATGGGATCACTTCGTTGCTGCAGCGATGATCCATCCAAGGTTACTTTCCCTCGAGACGCCAGCAGCAGAGTGCTACCTATGGTGTGGAAGGTAACGGTCGTGGTTTCTTTTATTATTTGTGGTCTACGATTGAGTTTAATTCGGAAACGGCAGAAGCAAAACCAGTTTCAAGTTTACTCTAGGATTCGCAAAACACGAGAGAGAGATGGTAGTTTTGTTGCTGTTTTTGAACAGTCGCGTAGCTCTTGAAGTGCGTTTAAAAGTGATGAGGCATCGAGACGCATTGTCTAGATCGACATCTGCATCACGACGATCTTTAAAATAGATTGGATTGCACTATTTTTTTTCCGCACAAACTTTGCAATCGTAGATATTCGTAGAGGATGAAGGATGATTTTAGAATTTCGCAGCATTCCACCGATAGGGAAGCAAACACGTTTTCAGTGTCGCCCAGCGTATGGCGCAGTGATGAGCAACAATTCGGTGTGCAGATTCATTAGTGACGACGGCAAGTGGTGATTAATTGTTGCTGATTGCAAATTTGTGATAATATATTATACGAGCTACATTGCTGTGGTAGTGCCTGTCACTGATTATTATCGTGAAACGTACATTCCCTGACTGGCCCAGTAGGTAGATAACAATTTTTGGTGATGTTTGTTTGCAAACTCGTTATCACATTGACTGCAACGTGGAATCAAGCAAATGGTAAAAAGTAAAGGCCCAAACGCAATGTGGACGGAAGCGGAACGGAAGCGGAAAGTTTGACAGTTGTCACGAATGAAATCAAGAAGCCTAACCGATGTCGATTTGGTTTTAACTAGTTTTCAATCCGACAAGTAGGCTTACTCAGATCGGGCTTTTCCGCTGCCGCTGCCGTTCCGCTTCCGCTGTCATTGCGCTTGGGCCTTAACTCGACGTAGGTAGGTATTGCCAATTTTGCACCAAAGTAGCCTCCTGCGATTTTGTTTCGGTCAGGTTAGTGAGTATAAAATTTCATCATTTTCCAATAGCATATAATGTCAACATAACTACTAGCGGAGATAGAACCCTAAATTGTTATTTTCTTCTGGCCTGAGCGAAAACAAATCTGACGGATTATTTTCAGCGCTGGAGTCTACTTTAGGGCAAAATGTGCAATCTACAGTCAGATCTTGTTTTACACTCGAGTTATGTACCGTGTAGCCACACCACGTAAATAATTGTGCTTCATGGCTGGTAATATGGTGGTGGTGAATATTTCAAAACAAAATCTAAATAAAAAAGTTAGACCGAAAAAATTTTTTTTTTAGATCCGCCCTAATAAATTTTCCAAAAATGTCCATAGAATGATATGTTGATGAGATAGATAAACATCTTTGCTAGAGTTTGTTCGCAAGAAAAGATCTTCCTGTTGACGTAGTTTGTGACTAGGGTGGTTATCTTTTTTTTCAAAATATTTCTTGATTTTTATACATCATCTGAAAGAGCTTCGTTTTCTGAGCACAACGATATTTTTATCGAACCTATAGTCTTTTATCTCGATTTTTAAATCAAGATTTAAAGCAAAATAATAGCTTCACTGTTTGGCACTAAACTAACAAATTGTCAGCTTACTCTCATTCAAATTCGCATTCAAGGGGCACTAAGATGGTGATTTTGCTAATGTGATCGCAATTATTTAAAATAGTTTAGTGCACTAAAATTGATGAAATTTTGGATTTCGGTTCTATTTTTAATTTAGATTACGAATATGCATTTGCCTCAATACCCAGAACGCAATCGAACTGAATTTTGGTTGCTTGAATAATGCCTTGTTTGGCAACCCGGTATTTGGACAGCTCTTGTTTTAGTTTTGTTTTTCGAAAACTGAGATGACCCCGGGAGTAGGTAAAAACATTTCCGTTCCGGGATACGGACTTTGCGGGTGGATTTTTCTAAGACGGTCCTGTAACATCCTGTGGTATACATAGTTGGCGTGGAATAATAATAATAATAATAATGATAATGAAAGATTACAATTTACATTTGTATATATAATACAATAAAGAGTAAAGTTTGGCCCCTCAAGTTTTGATATACTCAATTTGAGTTGGATTCAGTTAGCGTGTACCGTTGATTCGATGGTCTAAATAAACCCACACATATGCATGCGTGAACGAAACGAATTGAGCCTTGTGTGCATCGCTTGGCATGATCGAATCAGTCATTTAACTAATGTTGTAGCGCACGGATGTGCACCTCACTGGTCTTTGTTAAGACACATGGCTGAGGCTTGAAACCTCGGCCAGGTCACGACAATGGCGCAGTCGGTAGCTGTTTTTTAAGTTTAAATTCAAGTGAAATGATAGCGACAGTAGTGTTGTAGTGTCATGTAGTGATTTATTTTTACAGTAAGGAGGAGCGAAGGTATATGTTCAAACAAAAGAGAGCCAAACCTCTCCAACGCAAGGCAGAAAAAAAATACCCTCGGTAGGCTCCCTGACGGAAATGGGCAGTGGAGTAGGCCGAAGGGGGCAAAAGAAAAGAAGACAAAATAATCAGAAAAAAACCAACAAAACCTCTCCGACGCGAGTGCGGAGGAGGAGAAAATACTCTCGGTAGGCTCCCTGACGGAAATGGGCAGTGGAGTAGGCCGAGGGGGCAAAAAAAAAGGAAATTGAAAAAATAAATAAAGTCTCCGACGGAAGGGCGGAAGACTTGAAAATACTCTCGGTAGGCTCCCTGACGGAAATGGGCAGTGGAGTAGGCCGAGGGGGCAAAAAAAAAATTGAAATAGAAAAAAAAAATAAAGTCTCCGACGATAGGCCGGAGGAGGAGGCAAAAAAAAATCTAAATTGAATTTGATGATATAATGGTACGAATGCTAAAACATGATGGCACTTGTACCATCCATGCTCCATGGATGGAATGCTGACAGATGAATTTTTTACTTCAATGTTGATTTGATTATGTTTATTTAGTTCTAGAAATATTCTTTGCACTAAGAGCCTGGTAAGCTTAAATAATTAGTCGCTGAGTGTAGTTTGATAATTATTTTAAATAAATATTGTGCTGTCTTGAGAAACGAGATTGAGTTATTAAAAATGAGAGTTTGGAAGTCGAAGATGCTGCAATAGAAGATGGATGCATAATTAGCTGATGTTTATTTAGTTCTGGAACTATTCTGTGTACTAAGAGCCTGGTAAACTCAAACAATTAGTCGCTGAGTGTAGTTTAGGAATTATTTTAAATAAATCAAATGGTGATTGGAGCAATTAAAATGCTGGAATCAGGGTTACTTTGAGGGAAAATGAGTTTGAAATAACGTGAAGTGAAAGCTTGAAAATCGGAGATGCTTCAATGGAAGATGATTTAGTAATTTGAAGCTGATTTAATTCTGAGTTATGAGAAATTAATGATTTGAAGCCTGAGTTACTTCAATGGAAAATAAATTAGTAATTTGATGATGTTTATTTAGTTCAGGAACTATTCTTTGCACTAAAAGCCTGGTAAGCTCGTACATATAGTCGCTGAGTGTAGTTTAGGAATTATTTTAAATAAATTAAATGGAGACTGGAGAAATTAAAACATTTAAGTCGAAGATACTTTAAAAGAAAATTAGTTAGAAATAACGTGAAATGCAAGCTTGAAAGTCAGAGATACTTCATTGGAAAAATATCTAGTAAGTTGTTGCTGATTTGATTCTGAATTATTAGATATTAGTGATTTGAAGTCTGAGCTACTTCAATGGAAGATGAATTAGTAATTTGAGATTTTGATTGAGGGTTTTGAGAAATTTATTATAATGAGTAATAAGAAATAAGAGTTTTGAAGTCGGAGATGCTTCAATCTAAGATGAATTAGTAATTTTATGATGTTTATTTAGTTCTGGATATATTTTTTGCACTAAGAGTCTATTAAGCTTATACAATTAGGAGCTGAAAGTATTTTGAGAATTATTCTTATATAAATCAAATGGTGACTGGAGAAATGAGAGTTTCTAAGTGGGAGTTACTTTAAAGAAAATGTAATTAGATACGATAGCCGAATACTATCTTAGTTACTGGACGATGGTAATACTTATCTGATGATATTAAAAGTTCATGTAGTTATTATAGTTGGTGATATTTATGATGTTGAAGTCGGTGTTAATGGTTAACTTGATAATATTGTAGAAGTTGTCATAAATGTAATTGTGTATGTTCATGGAAGTATATGGCTGTGCTGAGACTAGTAGATATGTTGAAGTAAAGGATATTGTCAAAATTGGTGAAAAAGATGAAGTAAATTTAAAAAATAAATAATAAGGATTATAAAACTAGATTATAAAACTTTGCACTTGAATCTGTTGAGCTTGTTTTAGTCTGTAAATGCCATCCTGCATAGTCAAAACCCCCATAATAATAATAAAAAGGACTTTTATTAGTACTTATGAGAGTGGAGGAGGGGAAGAATGTGGTATACATAGTTGGCGTGGAATAATAATAATAATAATAATGATAATGAAAGATTACAATTTACATTTGTATATATAATACAATAAAGAGTAAAGTTTGGCCCCTCAAGTTTTGATATACTCAATTTGAGTTGGATTCAGTTAGCGTGTACCGTTGATTCGATGGTCTAAATAAACCCACACATATGCATGCGTGAACGAAACGAATTGAGCCTTGTGTGCATCGCTTGGCATGATCGAATCAGTCATTTAACTAATGTTGTAGCGCACGGATGTGCACCTCACTGGTCTTTGTTAAGACACATGGCTGAGGCTTGAAACCTCGGCCAGGTCACGACACATCCTATGTTGGTATGGTTGGTATAGCAGCAGCAGTAATAGCAGCCGCCGCCATGGATGTCTTCGAGCAGTTTCAGAAGGCGAGGTCGGTTGGTATAGTTTTTGTTTGGTTGTTGACTTTCCGACTAAAACTCAAACACCGCTTGTCATGAGCGGACTGAGATTTCCAGCCTCGGCCACGGCTACACGAATTAGCGATGCAGCTCCCACGGCTGCGGCTGCTTCCAATGCTGATGCAGTTCTTACGGCAGCTGTTTTTGTTGCTGCTGTTCCTTCTGCTGGCCCGTTTCTTCCAAAATTCATCAAAAGAATGTTGTAGGAGACCGACCAGCAGAAGCTGTGGGAGCTGCATCGCTAATTCGTGTAACCGTGGCCGAGGCAGGAAACCTCGGTCCGGTCACGACACCGCTGTCAGTTGTTCTTTGTCTTCTGTTCATCTAATGAACGGATAGAGCCCAGATAGAAGGAAATGTGAACGGGAGTCTGTGTAACGATTTTTAGATAACGGAGCTGGAGGATATCAGTAACGTTGGGAATAAGGTGATCCAAGACACGTTTCTCAGTGGAACTGACAGCTAGAAATCTAGAGTAGCCTCCCTTAGCTCAGTCGGTAAAGGCGCAGCTACAAAGCAAGACCATGCTGGAGGTGGCTGGGTTCAATTCCCGGTCCGGTCTAGGAATTTTTCGGGTTGGAAAATTTCTCGACTTCCCTGGGCATAGAAGTATTATAGGACTTGCCACACAATTATACCAATGCAAAAATGGTACAGGCATCGAAAGCTATCAATTAATAACTGTGGAAGTGCATCTAGTAGAACACTAAGTTGAGAGCACGCAATAAGCTAATATGCGATATGCAATAAGCTTGAAATGCGAAGAAGAAGAAGAAGTCAGTGATCTGGTGTTAATGGTGCTGAACGTAAACATAAACAAAGCAGAAATTCATATGGGAATCAACTGCTAGTTGATCGCAACTGTCTCGTGGACCGAGGGGGACGACTCTATCTACTATGCAGAAAAGATTGTGTTTTGCTGTGGCTAGCTGCACGCACGCTGAGTAGATAGAAGGAAGATTTATGTCGATTTTGAAGATTTCCTGCAAAAAGATGAAGCACGATGCAAGTAGATGCGAGAAATGAAAGATGATTTTTCGAAGATTGATTCGCTAGTGTGAGATTTTTTGAGCATCTAGAATTGAGATTTAAATGTGTCGCCCCCCTCATCGTGGACAGCCTTATATATTAGACTGATGCAAATTTTGACATTTTCGCTCCACAGTGCTCAAACGGTTTCAAATCGGGTCCTGATTAGTCTCCCAAAATTTGAACTCATTTGAAAAGAAACTGACTTGGCACAAACCATTTGAAGTTTATATGGAAATTACTATGGGAAATCCAAACTTTTTGTTCATTGTCTTCTTACCTTTTTCCATATGGCATTGTTCAAAAATTCAAAAGCTATACTTATGGAAAATTTTCTCAGCTTCAACTTAACAGAATATAGTTGTTGAGCCAAACGTCAAATAAAATAGTTATTAATTGTTTAAGAGATTTATAATCTTATGGCATGATCAAGCAGCTGTTTTGTGAGCAACACTGTATCTTGCAGTGTGACATAGTAGCCATGATTTGTGTGCTCTATTCCAAGCGCCAGTAACACCAATGTTGCCTACTGAACAGTTGATTGAGCATAATCGTAAGACATTAGTGGCTTGAATTATTGATAACTTTTGATGCTTACATTATATTGAAAAGTGGTTCAGGACAAAGTGGTAGCTGAGAAAGTTTTCTACGAGCTCAGTTATCATTTTTTAAAGCAGAGCGATATGGTAAATTGTTAGATGGATATGAACAAAACATTTGGTTTTCCTATAGTAATTTCCATATAAACTTCAAATGGTTTGTGCGAAGTCAGTTTCTTATCAAATGAGTTCAAACTTTGGGAGACTAATCAGGACCCGATTTGGAACCGTTTGAGCACTGTGGAGCAAAAATGTCAAAATTTGCATCAGTCTATTATACATGCATCTAAAAGTTATAGATAATTTAATTTCAAGACATTTGGCTGACCATCAACCTATCATTCTATGAAAATTTTTCGATATTTATTTGGGGCGCCTCTGAAAAACAGTTTTTTGCTCTAACTTTTTAATTTAGATTTTATTTCAGAACTATTTTCGAAGGACTTCAAGAACATGTGAAGATGCATGTTTTGAAGGTTGTTTAAAATTACTACATGTTATTTTACTAAAGTTATTCATATACCTATATTTGTATAAGCAAAAAGCTTAAAAATGAAAAGTACAAATTTTACTTTTGAACCAAGAGGACCACTCTAATCACTACCTACGATAAAAGAAGATCTTTTTTTGTAGATAAACTCTCTCGAAGAGGTCAAACCTCTAGAGCGCATGGTTTTCAAGATATAGATTTTTGCCGTGAAATTATGCGTTTTCGACCATAGTGCACTCTAAAGGGAATCAATGTTTCCTACCTTCACCCGTATGACGAAAGAAATCCAATGGCGTGAAGATCATATGCAGATTTTGCTTAGTAACAGGGCTGGTAGTGATCGATGCTGTAAACAATAGTGATTTTAGAGACAATGTTGAAGAAATAAGTGACTTATAGTTGTAAAAAAGTTACAAAAATGTTACCCACGATAAGAAAAGTATTCGTTCTGATGGTAGACCAAATAAATGCTTGATGTTTTAGTCATATTCAATTAGTTCCTCAAAAACCCTTATCAGGGGGCCACCCCTTGGCCTTTTTGAAATACTTCAACGTGAGATTCAAAAGGAAATCTGAAATAAATTCAATCAAAATTCTGAGAATCTTTCCAAAGGGTTTCTTACTGAGGAAAATTTTAAGGTGATTCCGAGGAAAATTAAAAGAAAATTTGATTCGGAGGATAGTTTCCACGAAATTTTGATAAATATTTCAATGGAATTGCGGGAAGAATTCCAAGTATTTGGTGAATTTTTTTTTAGAGATTTCAGAGAAGCGTTCCAACTGAATTTCTAGAATAATTCCATGAGAGTTTCGGGAGAATACAAAGTAAATCCTGATGAGAACTCCAAGTAAGTTGAATGAAACTGCCTTGAAGTTCTTTTGTAGTTTGAGAAACTAGCCTGAAGCTCACATTACTTCTCATAATTTTTTTAAACTTCATTGAACTTTTTCAGACTTTTTAATGTTTATTCAATTTTCCTAACAATCATGGATCGTGTTAACAATTCGCAGAAGTTCACGAAAATTATTTAAAATATATCTCTATCTTTAAAATATATTTCATGAAGTTCTCGAAACTTCTCTTAAGATTTTGCAGTTCTCATGGAGCTTATTGTACTGCCTTGAATTTAATTGAGCTGTCCTAAAAATGTTTACGCTTCTGTGTACTTCTTAAATTATGTGAAGACCTCAATAATTTTCAGAACATCTGTCCAATGCTGTGAAAATTAGGGAACTTCTTAAAATTTCCCGCTTATTTTCTGGAACTAATTGAATATTTCTAGAGCTTACCAAACTTATTTTAAATGCTCCCGCATTTTGCTGATGTTCATGAAAGTTCCTGAAATTCTAGGATCTTCCCTTAAGCTCCATAGACTTATAAGAAGTTCTCGAAATTTTTTAAAGATCTCTGCACTTCTGTAAAGTTAACGAAGTTTTTTTTTTTTTTAATTTCTTGAACTTCTTTAAGCTACCTGCTACGGAACAATTAATTTAGGGTAGAGTGCTACTTCGTCGTATTCGTCCATTTCCGTTCTACGAGCAGAAAACATCAGTATAATCAATGATTTCACCGTGCACAAATCAGTAATACGTTTGTACCGATGCGTTAGTTCACAAGCTACAACACAAAGCCTATTTGAGCGTTTTGTGTGCATATTTACACTCATTGTTCTCAAAACAAAAGAAGCGGTTCTAGCAAACACGCTTTTTCTACCTTCATCCTTAAGACGAAGAAAATCCAATGGCGATTCAATGCGTTTGGACGGAATTGAAACTCGTAGGACGAATTTGGAATCAAGAAGCAGTGTTAGATTTTTAACAATATCTCAACAATGTGTGGCTCTTTATCAAATTCAACGGTACCGAATGAATGGACATTTCATTTATTGGTAAAACTTGTTCAATAAAGACGGATAAAGCATGGGTTGTCCTTAGTAGGACGGAAATTAGATCAAACACCTAAAGTACTAAAATTTGTCGAACAGTTCTACAGATTTGAAATATTTTAAGTTTTCATGATTTTAAAGATTAAAAATTTTAGCATGTTTCATGAGCTTTTTTGTAAACAAGATTTATTAAAATTGAAGATATACTATTTGAGATATTTGAGCTTTTATCACTATTTTGGTATTTTACGACCGCACGTACGTAGTGATGTTCAACTTTAACGGAGACTTCCGTCGACGGCCGCCAAAGAATCTCGGTGGTGTATCACAGACACCGGACCTTACCACGATCATTGAAAAGGCACAGCAGTAGCTGCAGAAGTGGGAGGATGTCCGCTGGCGGCAGAACGGCACCGTCATAAAGGGTGATACGGTCAAAATTTGGTCAAGGGAAAACGCGTGTAAATCGGTGAAATCGTTTATTTAAAAAATCAAATTAAATTTATTTTTCAAGTTCAATTAGTATAAAATTCAGGAAAAATATTCAGTTAGGCTTTCGCTTTTCCAAATCAGAATTGCCGGGCCTTACGCTTGACCCCTGCCATCAGATTTTGTACAGCCACCTTGTCCACCTTCTTCGCCGCAGAAAGCCAGTTTGCCTTGAACTGCTGCTCGCCCTTAGCAGTTTTTTTGGTCTTCTTTAGGTTCCGCTTGACAATAGCCCAGTATTTCTCAATTGGGCGTAGCTCTGGCGTGTTGGGAGGGTTCTTGTCCTTGGGAACCACCTGCACGTTGTTGGCGGCGTACCACTCCATGGCCTTTTTACCGTAATGGCAAGATGCCAAATCCGGCCAAAACAGTACGGAACAACCGTGTTTCTTCAGGAAAGGCAGCAGACGTTTATTCAAACACTCTTTCACGTAAATTTCTTGGTTGACAGTCCCGGAAGCTATGAAAATGCTGCTTTTCAAGCCACAGGTACAGATGGCTTGCCAAACCAGATATTTCTTTGCGAACTTTGACAGTTTCATGTGCTTGAAAACATCTGCTACCTTTCCCCTTCCTTTTGCCGTATAAAACTCCTGTCCCGGAAGCTGCTTGTAGTCGGCTTTGACGTAGGTTTCGTCGTCCATTACCACGCAGTCAAACTTCGTCAGCATCGTCGTGTACAGCCTCCGGGATAGCGCTTTGGCCGTCGTATTTTGTTTATCATCGTGATTTGGAGTCACTACCTTCTTGTAAGTCGATAGTCCGGCTCGTTTTTTGGCTCGATGTACGGTTGTAGACGATACACCCAGCTTATTTGCGGCATCTCGGAGAGAGAGGTTAGGGTTTCGCTTGAAACTACCGGCAACTCTCTTTGTCGTCTCAGCGGCTTCCGGTTTTCGATTTCCCCCCGATCCAGACTTCCTGGCTGTCGACAAACGTTCCCCAAACACTTTAATTACATTTGTAACGGTTGATTTGGCAACTTTTAGCGATTTTGCCAACTTTGCGTGCGAGTAGCTCGGATTTTCGCGATGCGCGAGCAAAATTTTGATACGCTGCTCTTCTTGCTTGGACGGCATTTTGACAACTGAAGAGTGAATTTCAAAATCAAAATAGGAGCAACATTCTACACACACACACCTTCAAAATGAGGGGTGTTCAGGTTTTTTAAATGCAAAATTGAAAGAAATACGTCAAGTTGATATTGACCAAATTTTGACCGTATCACCCTTTAATCCAGAGCTCGGTTCGCAGTTACGTCCAGCGGCAGGTTGTCAAGCGATGGGAACGGGATCGTTTCGACTAGTATCGGAGGACGTGCGGGATACATATAATTTGCCGGATCTGGAGTATTTGATCAGGCGTATCGAGCTTTTCTACCACATCAAGCGGGGTGTTTCTTTTTTTTTGTGCTGGTTTGTTTGACAGCAGCTTTTCAGCTTTGAAATTCCAAATGTTGTCAGTGATCTTGCTCACTGAGCAATGTGAGTTACTGCAGGTGCCTCAAAAGCAACTCTGAAATTGCTGAAATGATTAGGAGCTGTCTTCCCAACAAACAATTGAGAGCTCTTATAAAACACCTGAGTTGATCAAACGTTGAATAATAGCTTCCAGAGTTGAACAAGAATGTAGTTGTATTGCCATTTGATTAAAAGTTTTAAAAGCTGTTGGAGCACTCTTAAATGATTGTTTACATTCGGTTTAACTACAGTATGCAAAAAAAGTTTATCCACCCCCCTACCAATTAACATTTCTTTTTGTTTTTCTGGTGAAAATCAGTTTAATTTTATGAGTGTTCCGCCATGATTTATCAATTTATATTTATTTATCACATTGCCATTGAAAATAAGGCGTTTATATCTTTTCTTGAGATTTCATGTGATAAACTATGAAAAATGGTGAAAAATTACGCAAAAAAAGTTTATCCACCCCCAAACGGATACTATGATTTAAGTGTGTTTTACAGAGTTTTAGTGTGTATTCTGCAACTTTATCGAATGTAAACATTGTGTCTATCTGTCATGTTGTGCTCTTGAAGTTTTCGTGCTCAAAATTTCAGTTTTGTGTTCAAAATTGGAAGTTATTTGTTTCAAAATGCCTAAAAAAGATCAAATTTCGATCAGAATCCGAAATTTGATTATTGAACATCACAAAACTCGCAAAAGCTACCGTGATATTGCCGATATTGTCCAGATTCACAAAGATACGGTCGCTAGAATTGTGCAGATGTACAAAAAGCGTGGTTCTATCTCACCAGCTAAGCGATCGAGGCGTCCTTCAAAGACAACTGGCCGAATTGACAGAGCTATCGTGAAGAAGGCGGAGCTGGACCGGGGACTATGAGCTCCAAAAATTGCGAAACAGATTGAAATCGAGTTTTCCGTTTAGCTAACATCACAATCCGTACGAAATCGTCTTCATAAGAAAAGTCTTAAGGGCAGAGTAGCTCTTAAGAAGCCATGGTTTTCCGCAAAAAAAAATTAAAAAAAGATTGAAGTGGGCCCAGGACCACATTTCATGGACTAGTGATGACTGGAATAAGGTGATCTGGTCAGACGAGACGAAAGTAATGCTATTTGGGTCACCATTGATACCATCAGACCCAAATAGCATTACTTTCGTCTCGTCATGCAATATAATGCTGTAGTTGAACAGGTTCTCCAAACCAGTGTAAACAAGAGTTTTACAGAAGTTGTAATAAACAAATTGTACAGTTATTATTCAGCATGCAGTTGAATAAAATCACAATGGAAGCGTTTCTTCAACAAGAAATGGATTTTGGGTAAACGTTTTACTGAATACGTTAGACAACACCTTTGTGTTGCAGTTGTATAGGTTCTCCAAACCAGTGTAAACAAGGGTTTTATAAAAGTTGTGGTGAACACATTGTGCAATTATTGTTCAACATGCAGCTGAACAAAATCAAAACGAAAGCGTTTCTTCAAGTGGAAATTGTTACTTGGGTTGCCCTGTTGATTTTTACTCAAAATTACTGAATAAAAATACCGTGTATATTTTTTATCAAAAAAGCTTTATTTTTCTCTAAAGCTTTGTCTTAGACATCATTTTGATCAGAAGTGACGTTTTCATGCTACAATTTATTGAAAAATGTCAAAGACGCCATATTGTTATTGTTATCGTTATTGCTCAGCTCACACCGTGGCCGACTATCGCCCGCCCATCTGCACTTAAGCTAGGTATGATCCTACGAAAATTTTGGTCGTGGTCTATGCTAGACCGTACAGCATAGCGACTTTCTTCCACTAGCAGGCCTGTTTCTCCCGTAGGCAGTCCCACTAGCATTACTATTCCCACAGGTTTGTAGGGAATAGTAAGAGAATAAAAGAATAGAGAAGAGCGATAGAGTATTTCAAGAACGACATGTGAAAAGGGCATAGCTTTTTGTAAACAAACCTTCTTATGCCCTTTTCTCGCTACCCATGACACCAACGCAAACCATTAACATTAGCGGGTAGGGTAAGCATTCCCCTTACCGATGATGCTGTTGGTTTGCGTGGGCGACCCTCGGTTGGCGGGAAAAGGGCCTACAAAGGTTTGTTTACAAAAAGCTTGTATGCCCTTTTCACATGTGGCTCTTGATTTGTTGTTTTTCTGAAAAGAGAAGAACAAAAACAGCACGCCGACTTGTTGTGCTGCATGAGCCATGTCCGCTTTTATTCCCGCTCCTGCGGGTTACGTCCCTCTTCACGTCCTCACTCACTCAAGTATCCTGGGAACCTCCAGAGGTGCAGAGGGCCAACATGAGAAACTTCTATTCTGAGCGGTTGCTTGACCTGGGCCCAGGTTAAATTCCTATTGGCTTGCTTGATTTCCTTGTTGGGGTTTTGATGCCATAAGCCCCTGTGTCTTTGCTGTGACGTACTGATGAATTTGATTCACATGCTTCACACGCTTACCTGCAGTGATATTGTCGGTTGTATTGCGGATTTCACACCTGATTGGACTCCTGCGCTAAAAATAAGTACACAGTAATATTTTCGCACTGATCATAAAAGTTAAATATGGAGCTTCTTAATCCATCCTAGAGCTTTAATTCAACAGTGTAGCTTGCTAGTAATGTTCTAAAGCTGTTACTGCTTTCAAATAAGTCGATTTTTAAATTTTCTGGCCTGTGCGAAAATATTACTGTGCAATTATTTTTTGCACAGGAGTCTAATTTGGTGCAAAATGCGCAATATATTATTTTTATTTTTATATTGTTTTTCGGCTGCCAGTACGCTGCCAGCAACAATTTCCATTGGGGATCATTTGATACGTTTGGGTTTCCTGCACATACGACTTTTGCCTAGATACAAGCTTCGTCCAGTATACATTGGCTGTTTCCAACCGGCATGATCCTTTCTATCTGCTTCCTCTTACCGGTGCAAGTTTAATTCTTCTTTTCTTGTTCAAATTTTCTTTTTCTCCTATTGATCTTCTGGTCGTGTTCCCATTTGTCCTCAGGCAGTTAATATTAGTACATGATAGGAAGAAAGAAAGAAATAGAACAAGTTAAGTGTGAGCCGCATGCATTGGTTACTTATTTGGGTCATGGTGTTGTCTTCCCTATTTATTTGCCTCTATTCGCTCTCATATCGCAACGTTTAACTCTGGATCAACAATAGAAAAGGGCCCATCAGCACTCGTAAACAAACCGCTCCAAAGCCCCCCACTCACAAAGCGAAGGCCACCCACGCAAACCAACACCATCATCGGATAGGGGAAACTTCCACCTACACGAAGATGGTGTTGTGGGCAGACCGTCCAGCCCCCGATCCGTGAGGAACGGGCCCTGGACGGTCTGCCCACAAATGCCGATGGGCCCCCTCCATTGTTGATCCAGAACTCACCCCCTTCCCTCACACTATTATGGTCGGAAAAGAAAACCCATATTTAGTAATCTATCGCGAACTGCGATGCAGAAGATATTAATAGCAAACTAATCTGGAACTGGTCTAAGACATATGACCCAGTGAGTATTGACACCTCACACTGTTGTGAATGAGCACGGACGCGAGATTTACTAGAGTATTAAATGCAAAACGCAAATTCAAAATAAAACTTGACAAGTCATCGTCAATCCCCTTATTCTTGGGCAGGGTCTGACGATGTGAATCTGATTTTGATCAGTGAACGGGCCCCATATGGTACATTTTCTCACTATGAACATGTCATTTCCAGCCTATCTGAACTATTTAATAAATGGAAACCATAACATGGGTTACGCTTCCCCTAAACGGGCCCTCCGCATCCTATCTCTGTCTTATCTCAAATGCCAATGCTTTGAATGTATCAATATATACATTGGAAATGACGTTCAATCAAATAAACCCATACCCCACTCACTTGGCCAGGCTTCAGAATCGTCCAGTGGGCAGTGCGCTCTACACTCCAAGTCCCCTTTCTTTCAAATTCACCCCAAATTTGATATTTACCCCTTTGAGTGTTGAATAATCACAATGAAACATTGTGACAGAGCACGGACTTGAGGTTACTAGAGTATTAAATAATCTAGGTCCTATTTAGGATTATATCTGAAAAATCCAAATTTGGCCAACGCCCACGAAATGCCAATGGTTTTAATGTATAAATATATAAATTGGAAATCACGTTCAATCAAATAAACCCATACCCCACTCACTTGGCCAGGCTTCAGAATCGTTCAGTGGGCAGTGAGCTCTACACTCCAAGTTCCCTTTCTTTCAAATTCACCCCAAATTTGATATTTTACCCCTTTGAGTGTTGATCAGCGTTGGAAAAAAATCGCGATATTTCACGAAGTTCACCAAGGGAAAAGTTCGCGAGTCATGGTGAGTTTTGGTGAACTTTTCCAACACTGGTGTTGATTAATCACAATGAAACATTGTGACAGAGCACGGACTTGAGGTTACTAAAGTATTAAAAAATCTAGGTCCTATTTAGGATTATATCTGAAAAATCCAAATTCGGCCAACGCCTACAAAAAAAAAGTCAAATACGCCATATTGAAATAAACGCCAACATTTACCCTACTATTTGAGATATTTGAGCTTTTAGCCTAGTATACAGATCGAAGCGAAACGAAATTTGAAGCACGCGAAAAATCATGAAATTACGCTAGCGAAAAAGGTTGTGAAAAAATGTTTGTGGAACATTTTCCAGTTTCCTTTTTTCGCAGTGTGAAACGAAATCGGTCAGTTTACACCTCCGGTGAAGTGAAATTCTGACAGATAGGGTTAACTACCTCATTTCCGGCCTATTAAGCACAACCCTCACTTAGTCTTTCTTAATCTAGCGCAGTTTAGCACAATACAGAATGTTATTATTACTGATGACTTCCAAATTTATTTACCTTTCCGTACGTACCGCAAGATTTGATAAAGAGAAACCAATCGTTGAGATATTGCCAAAAGTCTAACACTACTTCTTGATGCCAAACTTGGCCTACGGATTCTGAATTCGGCCTAACGCATTGAAACGCCATTGAAACGCCAATGAATTCATTTCGGCCTATCGGATGAAGATAAAAATGGATTCGGTCGGAGCGCTTCTTTTGTTTTTGGGAATAATGGGTTCAAACCTTCATATCACGCGTTCTCATTTACTTATTTCGGTAGCTTATTAACTAAAGTAGTGTACCAAACGCGTAATTGACTTGTTAACTCGGAAATCATGGATTTATTTGATGTTTTCTGCTCGATAGGCCCAAAATGGGCGATTAGGCCGAAGTAGTTCTCTACCCTACGCTCTTTCTCGAAACGTCAACTTTTCGCTTACCTGCTGTTCTTTTCGCTAGCGCTGCATGCGCGAAAAAAAATGAACGTAAGCGAAAAAGATACGATCCACAAAATAAGATTTCGCTGGATCGTATCTGTTTAAGCCTAGTATACAGATCGAAGCGAAACGAAAATTGAAGCACGCGAAAAATCATGAAATTTCGCTAGCGAAAAAGGTTGTGAAAAAATGTTTGTGGAACATTTTCCAGTTTCCTTTTTTCGCAGTTTATAGTTCATGTGAAACGAAATCGATCAGTTTACACCTCCGGTGAAGTGAAAATCTGACAGATACGCTCTCCCGAAACGTCAACTTTTCGCTTAGCTGCTGCTCTTTTCGCAAGCGCTGCATGCGCGAAAAAAAATAAACGTAAGCGAAAAAGATGCGATCCACAAAATTAGATTTCGCTGGATCGTATCTGTTTACAGTTCAAAGCGAAGCGAAATATTTGCCAATTGCGTTTTTCGCGCAGGTGAAAAATGTAGTATTTTGTATGAGATTTTCGCTTCGCTTAGATCTCTATACAGGCCTTTTATCACTATTTTGGTATTTTACGACCGCACGTACGTAGTGATGTTCAACTTTAACGGAGACTTCCGTCAGTGGGCAGTGAGCTCTACACTCCAAGTTCCCTTTCTTTCAAATTCACCCCAAATTTGATGTTTTACCCCTTTGAGTGTTGATCAGCGTTGGAAAAAAAATCGCGATATTTCACGAAGTTCACCAAGGGAAAAGTTCGCGAGTCATGGTGAGTTTTGGTGAACTTTTCCAACACTGGTGTTGATTAATCACAATGAAACATTGTGACAGAGCACGGACTTGAGGTTACTAAAGTATTAAAAAATCTAGGTCCTATTTAGGATTATATCTGAAAAATCCAAATTCGGCCAACGCCTACAAAAAAAAGTCAAATACGCCATATTGAAATAAAAATGGCAAAATCCAAAATGGTCGATTTAAAAAAATATGAATGATTGCCCACAACAAAGAATAATGCGAAGTTTCATGCAAATCGGAGAAGGTCGAGTTTTTCCGATTCGTCATTTGGTTGCCAAAACATGTTATCAAGAACGTTTATATATTTTTTCATTCTCTGCTTGGGTACTGTTTGAGGGTAATTTTTTTTTTAAATAAAATTTGTGCTTTATGGATAGTTATTAAAGTTCACTACCTAACACTACACGACTTGTCGATTTGCGTCTAAAAAGTTGTCACTCATAATTGCTCCAGTCACGTGACCGCTAAGTGACAAAAAAGCCACAGAAGAGTAACAAAAAACTAATGGTCATAATCGCTCCAGTCACGTGATTCGTCACCTAGTGACAAAAAAGTGACTCAAATTACACTCTTAATCGCTCCAGTCACGTGAAGTGACGGTGATAATATACCCTAAGATATACTTTGGTGCAATAAGATCACTGAAAAGCGCATGGATTTCGTAGAACATTACAAAATAGTTTTCAAAAAGGGGGCTGCCAAAACTGTACTGCAACTCTTGGCAAGTTTGCTTCTTATGTAATGGGACAACCCGTTTGACAATTTTTCCAAACTTTTCCAGAACAAAGTTGATGAGTTCATTTAGTATCATGAAAATATGACTGATTACCCGTGCAAAGCTGGAGATCAAATTGAAATCAAAATTTTCTGTTATGATGTAACTTATTTTGAATACTCCAGTTGATCTCATTTTGGTTGACTTAACGGTTAACACAGCATAAATGAAATCAAAATGTTACACTGTTAAATCAAACAGAAAACTAATCTTGCTTTCAGTGAAATCAATTTGATTTCTGATTTTGCATTCATAATGTTTAACTGAATACGGCCCTGGCGTAAATGGTTAGCATCCATGCTTCACACGCTGAAAGACTTGAATTCAAACGAATGACCTGAAATGTGTTCAACAAAACAATAAATTAAACAATAATGGTTAGTTCAATTTTAATCAAGACGTTAACAGCAGAACTTGAAGTTAAGCTGCTTTCATTTAAAAAAAACTGAAAGCACTATATGTAACACTAGTATATAGCATATTTGAACTTTGTACGCTGGTGGTCATTTTCCATGTAAAATCGTGGGCTGAATCCAAAAATGTAGTCAGAAAAAAAAACTCCAAAAATGTAGTCAGGTATCACTTTGCTGAATCCAATAACGCACAGCCCTATCAACGCAGAACGTTCAACGGCTGCCATAACACGGTTTTCGGTACGATGGTTCATTTGGCTGGTTGTTCGTGATTCACGAATCGAGATTCTGTTTGCGATTCTCCATGCGAATGGTAGCAATTTTCATCGAGGGATTTGTTCATGACAGGATAGTTTTCTCTATAATGCTAATTGATATAGTTAGAGATGAACTAGCCTAAGGCTAAAAATCTCTTAAATAAAGAATTAAAAAAAAAAATAAATTGATATAGCTATATTACAGCCGGAGATATTTGTATTTTAGAAAACAAACTTTTCTTAAGTGAAATATCGTTTTTCAGCAGTATCTAGAAAACTATCCTACTGACATTTTTTTGACTACATTTTTTAATTCAGCGCACGATTTCACATTAGGTCAAACATTGAAGTTAATTTTTTAATACTATTATTTGTAAACTAGTGTAATCAGACTTATTTCATGACAATTCAATCAAAATGAGTTTTGATTGTGATAAGACCTGTAAACTTTAATAACGTTTTGCTTTCAAATTGTTAATGACTTTGCTCGGGTAACTATCTCCATTAAAAATCAGTTTTGACAAAAAACGAAAATGGGACCGACTTGCGATGAGCGGCAGCTGTAGTACTAACGAACATGCATTGGAAATTACTCTCCCTACCAACCGAATTTGCCCTGAGTGGAACAATATTTTTCTTTTCTGCAATTTATTTCGCTATTTTTTCTTAAATCTCTTTTAGAATATTGTCCCAAAACTGCTCGAATCTGTTATGAATTACATTGACACTGATTGATCCTTCCATGGAACAAAAACAAACCAGATTAACAAATTATCAACATGACTGTCATCGTGCCGGAAAATTGGCCATTTTGACGAATGGTCATTCTTCTCAGTTGACGAATGAATGGTCATTCTCTCTATAAGCGTAAACTGGATTGCCTACTACGTCATTTGTGTACACCATTATTCTGTGTTTAATTTCTGCTATCTCCGTGCTTTGTTTTTCGAATTAAAACATTTCTATAATTGTATTTATTTTTCTTTCTTTTCATCCTTATAGATATAGTTTCACCATGTCAAAGACCTCAAACTAACGTTTAGCAACTTAAACGAACGCAAACATGTACGGTTTAAACTGAAATCCTATACCCACGCATTCGCCCAGGTGAATCTTGGGGATTGCTTATTTTAATTAGGACGGAAAAAACTTGTTCTTGTTTGAAATACATTCATGTCTGTTTGGAGTTTTTTCCTCTTCTCTGAAGTAACAAAAAAAAAAAACAAACAAATTCCCGGTGGCCGACATTGTATATAAAACAGGGACTGCGCCAGTGAAAACATGTATTCGTTAAGTAGACGTGTGCTCATCATGTTGACTGGAAGCGTAGTCGTATCGCTACTGATCGTGGTAACCATCTACGGAGTGAACAGTGCACCCTCGGCGACGAAGAACGTTGAAGTCTCTGACCGAGCTAACAGCGACCAGCTATCAGCAGGTGATGATGGTGATGATTGCGATCGAGCGGCACGGGATTACGAATTGAAACAAGTGCACGTGGTGAGTATCTAGTGGTCGCGAGTAATTAGAGGTGAAAATTTGCATGTGCTTGTTTAGTTCATGAATATTTAGTGGACGTACAGTAAGGTGACCGTGTTAATCAATCGATTTAACCTTAGTAAACTAGTGCACTGGGTGTATTGATTGATCGAAGAAAATATATCGCATAATAAGAAAGTTACGTGCATGCCGAAACTTCAGCAGCATCTTTCCGATTAGCTCACGAAACCAGACACAGACGCTGCGTAATCACCGTCCCAAAACAAACTTTATTATCGCTATTAACAGCCAAATGCTGTTAATGTTTGATGATCCCTCTACTAATTAATTAAAGACATGGCCTTTAACAGGCCTGTTGATGAATACGAGCGTTCCTAATGAATTGCAGCATTGTTAAGATAAGCATAGCGTGAAGTGAGAGCGTTCCCGCACGGTGAATGAGAACGACCCAAATTTGAGTTCAGTTCACTCATAATCGCCAAAAGTGCAAGAACTCAGCGATGAGTATATTTGCCCCATGCTTAAAAATCGCAGCCTTAATTTTACGCAGTCTAGGAGTAGAACCAATAGACTGAGTGAATCCAATATTCACTTTTCTAATTCGGGAATTTTTTTCCTGGAAAAACCTGGGAAAACATGAGGCAAATTTACTCATCCCTGAGAACCTGCACTTTATGTGATTTATGAATTAACTAAATTCAAATTTAGGTCGTTCTCATTCGCCGTGCGGGAGTATGGCAAACTTGAAAGATTTTGCCCGAAACGGAAATAAATTCTTATCAAGAATTAGACAAAACACTACGTCTGTGCTGCAGATCTCGCAGATCGTCATAACCTTGCACCTTGGGCGAACTCGTTTGTAGCTAAATTTAAGTGAACTTTGGGCCTCCCAATCCCAAGCCCAAGAGCAGTTCCAGGTCAAATAGCAGAAAAATAAAAATGTCCTGAATCCTGAACGTTAATTTACAATTAATCTGAAATTTTGTACACTTATTTCTTTAGTTGAAGATGCTAATTTCAAATAACAGACTGTAGTGGTAATTTTTATACGATAGATGGAGTAGATGAAAGCATAGAGTTGATAGTTCCGTTAAAGTACGGCAGTGTGAAGATTGTAAATAGATATTAGAGAAGCGAGCTAGGACAACTTTTAAGGAAGGTACAAATCGGTTTTTTCATCTCTCTTTACCAAAACTGCCAGTGGTGGCGGGGGGGGGGGGGGGGGACACCCCTCACCATCCCTCTCCAAAGGGGGAGTTTGGTAAAGAGAGATGAAAAAACCGATTTGTACCTTCCTTAAATGTTGTCCTAGCTCGCTTCTCTAATATCTATATACAATCTTCACACTGCCGTACTCTAACGGAACTATCAACTCTATGCTTTCATCTACTCCATCTATCGTATAAAAATTACCACTACAGTCTGTTATTTGAAATTAGCATCTTCAACTATGTAAATCGTTGACTTCACGTAGAAGTAATACTAAAAACATATAGTCAAAGTACTTATTTCTTTTTAGAAAAAAAATGTCATTTTATGTTATCAATTATTCATATTGGGGCACAACTACTTTTCTAGCAGGGCCTGTGTAAAAACAGTACTAATGAGTTAAAATATAAATAGTGTCGAAACGGTTTGTTCGATTGATATGGTGTCTTAAGCATGCTTGGCAAGTAAGGTTATACACACCAACTGCTCATTTGTTAATAACTTTTCACTCAGTTATTGAAATTTGTTTTTCTTTAAAGTAATTGATAGATTAGGATCATAGTTTACTATAGATATGTAAAGAGTAGGTAAATCTTAACATTTGAATCAACACCAATTTCTCACTTGATTTTTAAAACGCAAAAACAAATACAGTTGATTACTAGAATTAAAATCTGGAGTTGGTTGGAAATGCTATCTAACATGAAACTTTAGTGAGATAATTTATTAACTAGAGAATGGTCTTAGAAGAGGGTGGGTAGATAGTTCCGTTAGAGTACGGCACTATGAAAATTGAATAGAAGTTGAAAATGAGCGAAGGGCCATTAACAGTGCAAGTCAAACGCACACTCTTTGCCTAACCCGTACGATGTACGCAGAGATTTGAAGTATGTCTTCAAATCTACAGGCAAAAAGTGTGCGCTCGACTTTGCTCAAATACTGTCTGCGGCTGTGGAATAGTTCTAGCGACGTTTCATCACTCATCACTTCTATTTAATTTTCATACTACCGTACTCTAACGGAACTATCTACCTACCCTCTTCTAAGACCTAACCTAACGTAACTAATAAATTATCACACTAAAGCATCATGTTAGATAGCCTTTCCAACCTACTCTGAAAATCGCAAACTTGGCAATGTTCCCTGAACTTTTTAGAAGTCCTTTAAGTTTTATGAAGTTTTCAGTAGTTAACAAAAAAGTCCTGGGCTCATGGCCAATTTGAAGAAGTCTTGTTGTGCCATCGATTAAATATCGATATAATATAATTTCTCAAAATTGTTTCTTCTAGTCCAGAACATAAGCAAAGTATTCAACATAAAGGACTTTAAAATATCGTTGTTTGTGGTTCAATTTTATTAATCGCTGTTAAATAGTATCATCGAACGTGACAAGCTTGACACGGTATGAGTCAAAAAAAAAAAACACCAAAAATTATGGAGGGGTCCTGACCCCCTTGGCACCCCCATTAGCTACGCCAATACCCCCCTAAGCTCGGCAATTTCAAAGCGTTCGGCAAAATGGCGTACGGCCAAATCCTAAGTAAAACAAAATGTAGCCCTCCACCCCCTAGTTGGAAACCAGACAACGCCCTTGGTCTTCAGCAAAGTGTTAGTTTTAGTTTTAGAAAAAGTCCCATAAGTACAGATAGATACAGTTTAATCGTAAATCATTGTAGTAAAAGTTTAGGACGAGGTGAATTCAATTTTCCCATAGTAATACTCTTACAAACAGCAAACGGCTAGTGCAGTATGAGTTCGCATCCAAATGAGCTTACGCTGACGCATAGTAACGTTAGAATACCATAAGCAACACTAACGAAATTTCGACAATAGGATTTCTTATGGAAATTATATAGGGTATCCCAAAAAGTATAACCACAAATTACACAAATTAGAGCTTCTTAATATGACATTTCCGTTTTCGTTCTATTGGAATCATCTGACATTTTTGTTGGGATTATACGGAATCTTTCTTGTATGTTGAATGTTCGAGACTTGTGGTCTGGAAAACTTGAAGTGATAGGACATATCAGCCAACATGATGATGATTTGTAGACTCTTCAGGGAATCTTCTTAAGGGCATCAGATAAATCAAAATCAACATTTGACCAATGGTCTTATCCATGTCAATAACGTTGGAGGTTATATCATAGAGGTAACTCTAAGACTAGAAGGTCCCCAAGAAACGTGTTTAACTTTTTGGCTCAGCTCTGGGACTATCTTCGGTTCCAAGCTAATCGATTCACCCTTCGAAACATAGGAAAATCCACTAACCCCTCATTTTATCTGTCAAACTTTCATAGCGAATCAAAATAAACATTGTGTAGTACTTGAATGTCGACTAGAATGGGGTACGTTAATCGTTTGCTTGGGACCAATAGGCTAGTCAAGTAGTGAGCCAATTTAAAATCGTTAGTTTCGTATTGATTGTTGGTTATATTGTTGAGCATCAAAAGACTGAAAGCCACATAACCTCCAACATAGTTCGTAACAGTCGATCCCGCCAAGACATGTCAATGACGTTGCTGATGACAAGAAACTTTGATTTTGTCAACATCATACGTTATTATTAGAAGAAAAAAAACACAATTCAATGGCATCACCTAACGAGTCAATTCTGATCTAAACTGTTCAATATTTGCTTAGTGCTAGCTAACGAGTAAATGTCGAACTATACTGTTTACTATTAAACGGATCTATAATATTTTATCATATAGGAATCTTCTATCTGGCCTCGATCTCAAGTTATCACTAGATGCATAATTTTTGTAGTAAAGATTCTCTCAATGATAGAAATCGGGTCACGATTCTGAGTGATCACTCAAATAATTATTTTGGTGTCACTTAACAAGTAAATTCGCAACTAAAATATTTATTATTTTAATGATCTTATCCAGATAAACAACTTTGCTGAAGGCAAACAATCTGAAAAATAAACGCTCCTTTTTAATCATCAAAGAAGAATTCTACACAACTCTCTCTATCTCTCTCTTACAAGCAAATATCCAATAAAACTGTTATCTGCTGAACGGGTCTCGTCTATTCGTCCTCTTTATTTGTACTCTGGCGCCACCTAGTGAGCACATAACATATGTGGAATTCGATCTTCAAAAATCGACCCCATTTCAGTGATTTCAAGTGATACAGAAGGACATGGATCTGTCAAATTGAATATACTAGCTGTAAAATGAGAAAGGGGATCAAGGGGGTAGTGAATTCTTTTGAAATAATTCTAACGTGGTTTATAATTCTATGTGTTCTTAGCACTCCTGAACTCATGTCTTACTGTTTCATAAATTCGGATTTAAGTGCATACATTTTGAAGTCGAGAGAGAAGCAGCAAAATTTTGCAACAAGTTGTCAGAAGCACCATTTGAAAAATATGCAGTGTTTTGAGCTGACCTTGCATCGATCCATTCGCAAGAATTTTGCAAGCAGGGCGATAAATGAAATCGAGCGCTTATCGATACTAGAGTCGGTGTATAATGAGTCACGCCAAGAGTGAAGCCAAGTCTACCTATTGAACTGTCAAACCGGCTACCTATCGTGCAAAGTAAACAAACATTACGATGCTATGAAAGGTCCACGAAAGGTATTGCAATAAAATATAAAATAAAATTGAAGAAAAGATCATAAACACGCAGTGAGCATTAAATTGTCATGGGATACGTTTGCTAATGATCAGTAATGAGAATTTCTACTATTGTTTGATAAGATGATTTGACAAAATCACTGATATAATGATTCACTACAGCCGTTATTTTTTGTTCTCGCTAGAAGTCATTTGAAGTTGATGTAGAAGTCCTCTGTTGCCAAGTGAAAAGAAAGGGAATCCTTCGAAAATCGTGATGCGAGTTCAACTGTTTTTCTCTTGGCGTGACTCATTATACACCGACTCTAATCGATACCTGTAACACCTAAGATTTCAACACTCCCGATGTTTCTCAATTGTTATCTCTTGAAAGTTTCTTCTCAAATCCCAACACTATTACTTTGTAACAAAAACCGTGGTAAGGTTGATCTTGGTTGATCGAAACGGCAAAGAACAACAAACTTTTTTTCGACCACTATGGTTTATAGTCGCTATGTTCATTATAGCGACTATACTATGGCTAAGGTCCTAGAGTAGGACTCACAGCTAGGTGTATCAAAGTTAAGCACCTTTAAGGTTCAATTTACTTTGATGCATTTTTAAAAAATTCAAAAGCAGTTTTTTTCGACGCATTATTTTAGATTGCAAGAAGCTTGCGTCATTGTGTGTAAAATATCAAAAGGAATCGAATAGTGCAAGCTTTTTGCAATCTGAAATAATGCGTCGGAAAAAACTGCTTTTGAAATTTTTCAAAAAGCATCAAAGTAAATTGAACTTTAAGCACTATTTACAAACGGAAATAATCATTTGGTTCTATTGAAAGTTGTTTTGTTTAGAAAAAAATGCCTTTTTAATCAACAGGATATTTCGTGATGTAATGATAAGTTAACTCACTAAATACACAGCTAACAATATTTCAACATACCACCGACCAAATGGTAGTTCGAAGAGACGAAGAAATATAACATCTGTAAATAGGCAATACTGGATAACAACGCTCTTGATTGGCTTCTGAATGACTTGAAAATACTAGTTAAAAATTTCTTTGAAAAGCCCCCTGTCGAGCTAGTTGAACAAAGAATACCCACACGTCAAACTCCGTCAAGCATTTAAGCAGCGGAGGAACAAAAGAGACAACAAATTATCTGGGCCTCAATTGTTTACATCTCATTGTGCCTTGTCTTGACTATTGACAATTCGCCTTTTCGGTCACTCTGGAAGTCCTTACTCCTATGATAAAATCCCATAAGCAAACATCAGTCTGTGCGTGAAACATGGTGAACATTTCCTTACCCTTTCACTCCTATGAAAATCCCATAAGATTCTGTCAATCTTTGCGTGAATACAAAGTTACAAAGTTCGCTAGATTCCATGCACAGATTGTCAGATGCTTATGGAATTTTACCAGGAGTAAAGAGTTGCAGAGTCGCTGTCAACGTCAATACTTACTGAGCATACAACCATATAATATATTATCTGCGTTTCTTTCGTAAGGGCCAATGCCACAAACGTAAACAATTGCTTTTTGCGTAAATTTCTCGAAAATGAAAATGCACTCAAGTAAACCATCACGATGATTGTGTACAGAAAGAGTCCTCCTATCCGATAAAATTGGTGGCTTACATAGATTGATTTTGACATACGAAAAATTTACGAAAGTAGCCATTATTTATGTTTTCGACATTGGTCCTTATGAACGCTCAGTGTCGATATGACGAAAATTTTATTTTGACAAATCTATGTCCAACTATGCCAGTTATACCAACCGGTGGAAACGAACGATTTAAAATTGGCTCACTACCGAGGGGGACGACTCTATCTACGATGCAGAAAAGATTGTGTTTTGCTGTGGCTAGCTGCACGCACGCTGAGTAGATAAAAGGAAGATTTATGTCGATTTTGAAGATTTCCTGCAAAAAGATGAAGCACGATGCAAGTAGATGCGAGAATTGAAAGATGATTTTTCGAAGATTGATTCGCTAGTGTGAGATTTTTTGAGCATCTAGAATTGAGATTTAGATGTGTCGCCCCCCTCGCTCACTACTTGACTAGCTTATTGGTCCCAACGTATCCCATTCTAGTCGAAATTCTAGTACTATACTATGTTTGTTTTGATTCGCTATGAAAGTTTAACAGATAAAATGAGGGGTTCGTGGATTTTCCTACGTTTCGAGGGGTGCATCGATTAGCTTGGGACCGAAGAGAGTACCAGAGCTGAGCCAAAAAGTTGAGCACTTTTCTTCGGGACCTCCTAGTCTTAGAGTTACCTCTATGGTTATACCAATTAGGCAACATAAAAAAGGGGTCAACTTTGAGTCAGCAATTTTGAATGAAGTTCCACATATGTTATGTATAGTGAGGCAATTCCCAACTTAGCTGTTCACTACTGAAAGGGGCTTGCCCATTAGATCAACTTTGCTGAAAACAGGAAACTTCTATCTGGCCTTGATCCTGAGTTATCACTAGAAAAACTTTATTCTTACTCTGGCGCCACCTAGGTAGTAGATCCAACAATCAATACGAAACTAACGATTTTAAATTGGCTCACCACTTTAGTAGCCTATTGGTCCCAAGCAAACGATTAACGTACCCTATTCTAGTTGAAATTCTATTACTACACTATGTTTGTTTTGATTCGCTATGAAAGTTTGACAGATAACATCAGGGGTGTGTGGATTCATGCAGAACATGCAGGGGTGAGTGAAATAGCTTGGGACTGCTTGGGACCGTTGTTCTGGTACTGAGTGAGCCAAAAATAATAATGATTTTCTTCGGGACCCAGTGGTCTTAGAGTTACCTCTATGGTAGATCCCCAATTGAACTGTTCACTACTGAAAAGGTCTTGTCCATTTGAACAACTTTGCTGATAATTTATCGGAATAAGCTTCGAACTACTAATTTTTATTTATTTCTTGTGTTTATGCTGGAAAAAACATCGGAAGCTGGTGGTGGCTATTTTCACCGTCACAATCCCACTTTTTGATGATCACCATTGATGCCACCTTCTGAGGCTGACTGTAAGTTGCCTCTTAATGAACTCAAATTTTTATTTCATATATGTTCTGGCAACACTGGCCGTTGCCCTCCTCCATCGCTGCAGTGAATTTGGACGATGAGGTAGTAAGTAGTATGACAGATGAAGTGACGGATTGAAGAGAGGAGGATAGATAGATGAATAGAAGATAATCTGTCAAAGAACGGAAGGTAGAAAATCACAAACAATACAGTATCGATTAGAAAGTGCTTAAAAGTGAGTTTTTTTAGTATTCTGTGCTTTGGGCATTTTGTAGAAAGTTTGTGGACAAATTTAGGTCAGTGGAGGTTACAAAACACGGAACGGCAAGCAGACGACTCACAGATAGGTAAAACGAGATAAACACTGTAACAAATGAATTAAATTAAAACACTGAATTTTGTAATAGGCGGAAAGAACATTTCAGAGCGGTCTAGGTAGAAGAAAGGTTGTTTGCAGGAGGAACAATAACTAAAATTGTGAGTACTTCAACTAAAACCACAAACTATAAACACTAACACTATATTAAACGAATTCTTGCAGTTTGATCAACTTTATTTACGGTTGATTTACAAAAAAAACGGTTTTGTTTTTCTTTGATCCGAACAAAATCAAAAATTTTATTTCGAAGCATTTTCGGAATGGCCTTTTTACCTTCCAAGGACGAGAAATGTTTGTTTTGCTCCATGTCAGAGTCGACGTCGGAGGACGTAGATTGGGTCCAATGCGGAAAGTGTGAAAATTGGGCTCATTTTTCTTGCGCGGGTGTTGACCAGGAGGTAGCGAAATCCAATTGGTATTGCCCACAGTGTGTCCCAACGAGTGTTCAGCAGTTGAAGATTCCAGACGCAGGAGGCAAGAAGCGAGGTAGCAAGAAGTCCGGCCAAAAGAGCGATGGAGGGTCTGATCAGGGAGCTGGTTCCGATGTTGATCCAGTTGAAAAGCAGTTGGAAGAGGAACAGTTAGCCAAGGAGAAGGCCTTTGCGAAGCAAATGGAAGTGCGGAAGAAGTTACTCGCTCGGCAGAAGGCGTGGAACGAAGAAAAGCTGAAGCAGGAACGGGAGATGCTTGAACTGGAATCCCAGGCCCGGCGAGAAATAGAGATGCAGCAGTTGGACTACGAGCAGAGAATGTTGCAGGCTCAACTGGCTGCGGAGCAGAAGTTTTTGAAGGAACGGGAGGCAATCCGGCTGCAGGTCAACAGCAGCATCAATAGAATTAAAGCGCTGAAGGATCAATATGGCGCTGTTGGTGGATCTTCAAAGGACGGTCCGGAGCAGAAAAGGCAGCCGGAGCAGAAAGGGCAGCTGGAGTTGCAGAAACAGAAGAAGATAGCCGAAAAGCCAGCGGGTACGGATTCTCGAGGAGCGTACCCGAAAAGGGAGGACCGACATGGAATGGAGTCGGGTTCTAGAAAAACCGATAAGCAGAAGAAGATGAAGAAGGTGCCTGCTAAAGATCGGGAGGCCGAATCAAGTGATGAGGGCCAAATCCGCGACTCGTCGGAAGACCGTGCGAGCAGCGACTATTCAGAAGATTGTGGAAGCAGCGACTCGTCGGAAGATCGTGCGAGCAGCAAGCGACCTGGCAGTGTGCGTGGTAACGGAGCTGGTGACGGGTCGGGGCGAACCGGCGGTCGAATCTCGAGGGATCAGCTGGCCGCTAGAAAAGCGATTTCGCATCACCTTCCAAAATTTCGTGGAGAACCGGAAGTTTGGCCGCTGTTTATTAGCAGCTTCGAATATACGACGGAAGCATGTGGGTTCTCAAACCTGGAGAACTTGAAGCGACTGCAGGACTGTTTGCAAGGTGACGCGCTCGAAGCAGTGAGGAGTCGGCTCGTTCTGCCGAATTCCGTTCCGAACGTGATTTGTGACCTACGGAATCTATTCGGAAGGCCGGAGAAGCTGCTGAAGTCGCTGCTGACGAAAGTGAGGAACGCTCCAGCGCCGAGAGCTGATCGACTGGAGATGTTCGTTAAATTTGGGATTACGGTGAAGCAGTTGTGCGACCATCTTGAGGCTGCGCGACTCAACGATCATCTTAATAACCCGATGCTGGTACAGGAGTTGGTTGACAAGTTACCACCGAGTTACAAACTGGATTGGGTGCGGTACAAGCGAGGAAAGGAAGATAGTCCGCTGAGGATGTTCACGGATTTCATGACTGAAATAGTATCCGACGTGTCCGAGGTGACGGAGTTTTCTACGCTGTCGGTGAACGAGCGAGCGTCGCATGGGCGAGAGAATCCTAGAAAGAAGGAGTTTGTGCATGTGCACGACTCTGAGCAGAAGCAGAGCGAAGAACTACGCAGAGAGGTGGTCAGCCGTCCTTGCTGGATTTGTAAACGGACGGATCACATGATCAAGAGCTGCGAAGAGTTCAAGCAGATGAACATTGCGCAACGACTAAGGGAAGTGGACAAGCAGAAACTGTGTGGAGTCTGTCTTAACAAGCACGGTGGAAATCGTTGTTTTTCGAAAATCCGGTGTATGGCGCGGAACTGCCAAGGCAATCACCATCCTCTATTGCATCGGGTGGAAGAATCTGTTCAATTGCAGAAAGCCAAATCAGACTGCACGGTGATTTTCCGGATGATGTCGGTGACGCTATATGTCGGTAAGCGACAGTACGACACTGTTGCATTTCTGGACGAAGGGTCGTCTGCTACGTTGGTGGACGATGGGGTGGCCAAACGGCTGAAGGCAGAAGGAACGCTTGAACCACTGATAGTCACGTGGACCGGAAACATCAACCGTTTTGAGAACGAATCGCGTAGTGTAGAGATGATGATGTCGGCGAAGGGCTCCAAGGAGAAGTTTTCGTTGTTCAACACACGAACGGTGTCCGAGTTGCAGTTGCCACAACAGAATGTACGATACGCTGAGATGGTGAACCGTTATCCGCATCTTGTTGGAGTGCCGGTGAGAGATTTTCCGTCTGGACTTCCAACGATTCTAATCGGATTGGACAATCTCCATCTGTTCGCGCCGTTGGAGTCACGGGTCGGGGAACCGAACGAACCAATCGCTGTGCGGTCGAAAATCGGATGGACGATTTACGGATCGGAGAAACGGAAGCCGCGTGTCCATACTTACCTGAATCTGCATTGTGTCACACCAGTGAGTAACCAGGAACTGCATGACATGATCCGAAATCAGTACGTGCTGGATGAAACTGCAGCAGCATCATACGCACCCCCAGAACCAATTGAGGAGAAAAGGGCTCGCGAGATCCTTCAAGCGACGACAAAAAGGGTAGGTAATCGTTTCGAAACGGGCCTATTGTGGCGTGAAGATGAACGGCGATTTCCGGACAGCTACCCGATGGCCGTTCGAAGGATGCGAGCGCTTGAGCGAAAGCTTGGGAAAGATCCTGCGTTGAAACAGAAGGTATGTCAGCAGATTGAGGACTATCAGACCAAGGGCTATGCACACAAGATAACTGCAGAAGAACTAGCAGATACTCCAAGCTCGGTGGTGTGGTATCTTCCGTTGAATGTGGTGCTAAATCCGAAGAAACCTGGTAAAGTGCGCATGGTGTGGGATGCGGCTGCATCAGTTGGAGGAGTGTCGTTGAACTCGGAATTGGTGAAAGGTCCGGACATGTTGGTTCCCCTTCCGAAAGTTGTTTGCTGTTTCCGGGAAGGTCGAATTGCATTCGGAGGCGACATTCAGGAAATGTACCACCAGATGAATATTCGGTGTGAAGACAAGCAAGCACTACGATTTCTGTTCGGGACGGATGAAAGTGGAGCACCTCAAGGATACGTGATGGACGTGGCAACGTTCGGCGCCACGTGTTCGCCTTGCTCCGCCCAATATGTAAAAAATCTGAACGCGGGACAGTTCGCAGAGCAGTATCCAGAAGCAGCGGCAGCGATCATTAAGAAACATTATGTGGACGATTACTATGACAGCGTAGATACCGTCGAAGAAGCGATACGAAGGGCCAAGGAGGTGAAGTACATCCACTCGCAGGGTGGATTCCATATACGAAACTGGGTGTCTAACTCGGAGGCATTCCTAGAGGAACTCGAAGATCGCAGTGCAAATGGAGCAGTTCATTTTTCCCAGGATAAAGACGCCGAGTATGAGCATGTGCTGGGCATAGTTTGGAAGCCGATGGAAGACGTATTCTGTTTCGCAACTATGTCGAAAGCGGAATCCTTTATGGTTATCGGTGGCGAAGAGTATCCTACGAAGCGGATTATCCTCAGTTACGTGATGGCGCAATTCGACCCAGTGGGATTCCTCACTCCGGTTACTATACTTGGAAAAATGCTGATCCAAGATCTCTGGCGGACCGGCTGTGATTGGGATACGAAAATCAATCAGATTTCCTTCGAAAAATGGCGGCGATGGATACAAATGATGAAGAACATCGGATCGTTCCAGCTACCGCGGAGTTATTTCGGAAATGCCAGATCAGATGAAGTTACGGACATACAGCTGCATGTATTCGCTGATGCAGGCGAGGCGGCGTACGGAAGCGTGGCGTATTTTCGGGCAACTGTACGAGGTAAAGTGCAGTGTGCGCTGGTCATGAGTCGTGCCAAAGTGGCACCGTTAAAACAGATCTCAATACCGCGACTGGAGCTTCTAGCGGCCGTTTTAGGAGCACGTCTATCACGAATGGTGTTCGAGAGTCATAGCTTTACAATTGACCGGGTGGTGTATTGGATCGACGCAAACGTAGTGCTCTCATGGATTCGATCTGACCAGCGAAGGTATAAACAGTTCGTCGGGTTTCGGATCGGCGAGATACTCAGCCTAACGAAGTTGACGGACTGGCGTTGGGTGCCGTCAAGACTAAACGTGGCAGACCAACTAACGAAGTGGGGCAAGGAACCCGAAATGCATACTGACAGCACGTGGGCGCGAGGACCAGCGTTTTTGTACAAGAGTGAGCAGGAGTGGCCAGAAAAGGAAATGCCACCAGCGAACACGATGGAGGAGCTCCGGATTCACCTCCTATTACATGACGTGAAGGTGCCTGCGGTTTTTGTGGACGTAAACCGTTTCTCGAAGTGGACAGTGTTGGTCCGAACGATGGCGTGCGTGTTCCGTTTCGTGTCGAACTGTAAGCGAAGGATTGAAAAGCTGCCGATTGAGACGCTAAGAGCGACAAGCGGACAAAAGAAAGCACGGAAGTCGAGAACCATTGCATCGGTCAGAGTTCCGTTGCAGCAAAAGGAGTACGAGAAAGCGGAGCAGTGTCTGCTGAAAGTGGCGCAGTCGGAGAGCTTCATCGACGAACTGAAAGTGTTAACGAGAAACAAGGATCGTCCGGTGAGCCAGTGGATGACTATCGAAAAGTCTAGTCCGCTATACAAGCTGACTCCGCTGATCGACGAGAATGGACTGATCCGGATGGAGGGTAGAGTGGAGCGAGCGGAATTTCTGCCATTCGATCTGCGATTTCCGGTGATTCTGCCGGATGACCATCGGATCACGAGGCTGATAGTTCAGCACTACCATGAGAAGAGTGCCCACGGGTACCGTCAAGCAGTGAAGAACGAGTTGCGGCAGATGTATTACATCCCGCACATAGATGCAGTAGTCAGGAAGGTATCAGCGTCCTGCGTATGGTGCAAGGTGAATCGTTGTCGTCCTGAAGTTCCTAGGATGGCTCCGCTGCCAGTACAGCGGGTCACACCGAATCTACGTGCTTTCAGCTACGTCGGGGTCGATTATATGGGACCGTTCGATGTGACCGTAGGACGTAGATCAGAGAAGAGGTGGATTGCGCTGTTTACCTGTATGGTAACACGTGCGGTTCATTTGGAAGTGGCACATGGGCTGACCACCCAGTCGTGTTTGATGGCGATATATCGGTTTATTGGTCGCCGGGGCTGGCCGATCGAATTCTTCTCGGACAACGGGACAAACCTACGTGGAGCTAGTAAGGAAGTGGTGGAGGCTGTACAGGGCATTAGAGATGACTGTGCAGACCAGCTAACGAACGCGAGAACGAAGTGGACGTTCAATCCCCCCGCCGCACCTCACATGGGAGGCGTCTGGGAGCGCTTAGTCCGCTCAGTGAAGGAAGCGCTGACAGCGCTTGATGATGGAAGGCGACTAACGGACGAGATACTGCAGACAGCCATCGTTGAAGCGGAGGACATTATCAACTCCCGTCCGCTCACCTACGTGTCGCAGCAGTCCGACGAAGCAGAAGCGCTTACCCCGAATCATTTCTTGCGGGGAGCGTCAGCGAACCAGCCTGGTAGTATCTGTCCACCTCCCCATCCGGCAGTGGCCCTTCGGGATGCGTTTCAGCGTTCGCAGCAGTTGGCCAGCGTGATGTGGGAGCGGTGGATTAAGGAGTATGTGCCGTCGTTGAACCAAAGAACGAAGTGGTTCGGTGAGGCAAGACCGTTGCAAGCAGGAGATTTAGTTTACGTCGTGGAGGGTGCCAACCAGAAGTGCTGGATCCGCGGAATGGTGGAAGAGATCATCGTATCCGGCGACGGCAGGGTCCGTCAAGCATGGGTGCGTACCAATGCCGGAAGGTACAAACGAGCGACAGCGAAACTGGCCGTGATGGAGATAGCAGAGGGTAACCCTGAGCCGGATGTGGCTTCCCGGACAGAGTTACGGGCCGGGGAATGTTCTAGCAACACTGGCCGTTGCCCTCCTCCATCGCTGCAGTGAATTTGGACGATGAGGTAGTAAGTAGTATGACAGATGAAGTGACGGATTGAAGAGAGGAGGATAGATAGATGAATAGAAGATAATCTGTCAAAGAACGGAAGGTAGAAAATCACAAACAATACAGTATCGATTAGAAAGTGCTTAAAAGTGAGTTTTTTTAGTATTCTGTGCTTTGGGCATTTTGTAGAAAGTTTGTGGACAAATTTAGGTCAGTGGAGGTTACAAAACACGGAACGGCAAGCAGACGACTCACAGATAGGTAAAACGAGATAAACACTGTAACAAATGAATTAAATTAAAACACTGAATTTTGTAATAGGCGGAAAGAACATTTCAGAGCGGTCTAGGTAGAAGAAAGGTTGTTTGCAGGAGGAACAATTACTAAAATTGTGAGTACTTCAACTAAAACCACAAACTATAAACACTAACACTATATTAAACGAATTCTTGCAGTTTGATCAACTTTATTTACGGTTGATTTACAAAAAAAAACGGTTTTGTTTTTCTTTGATCCGAACAATATATATATACGTTCTCTAAAGTATTCTCTTTCAAGTGAATGAAAATAATCCGCAGTTCCTTTAATAGTATGCCAAGGAGCCACTTTTGTCGATTGGCCGGGCACCGGGACAATTCGGAGGATTCATCTATTTTGGCACGTATTGCACATTGTTTGCTTTGTACCAAGCTACCGTGTCTTTCGAGTGTAGTGCATTGACGCCAAATTGGGCCAAAATAGTACTGGGTCATCATATTGACAGCCGCAGACGCCGATTCAAACACTCCCGAACGTAAATTTCAGTGTTGTTGATCGTCTCCTTCCTCACAAATGGCTTTGACAACTTGCCACACGCACGCATCGCTTGCCAAACCGTGGCCTTCTTACCAGATTTTTCGGTAAAAATTTACATATCGGCATCGTCAACCTCCTGACAATCACGGACTGTGTAGTATTGGTCTCCCGGATGTGTCTTGTACTCAAATTTGACGTATGTTACATCGTCCATGATAAAACACGCCAATTTTCCAAACAGCAGGCTAAGGATATAGCTTCCCAACTTTCGGTTTGACGAATGTGGCTTGTTCCTGACTCCGTTTTGGCTTCTTCTACTTCTTTAATGTTTTCAGTCCGTTTCTTGCCTTGGCACGTTGGACGTTACTCTTCGATGTTCTCAGTTTTTTGGCCAAATCTCGAAAAGAGTCACTTTTCTTATTGACGAATGCTTGGGTGATCTTCCGGTACAGTTTTCGGTCCACCGGTCCCGGTTTACGGCCAGATTTCGGTTTAGACTGCTCCGATAACTTCCTTCAATTTCACCAACTACCTTAATGATAGGTTGGGAAAAGTGCACCACAACAAACATCGATGAACAGCTGATAAAGTTTATCGGGGTAGAAATGGCGGCGAGTTGTTTTATTTATTTATTTATTGCGTTTATTTATAAGGCCCCCTCGCCTATTAGGCATTACTTGGGCCGATGACCATTATTTACCATTATCCCTTCCTGCTTTTATTTTTCAAATAAAACGTAGTATCCCCTATTTGATAAGTTGCATTATTTTCATCTAAACGATCTGTTTGCTGACCAGTCTTCTGGGTGCACTGATTAGCACGAGCCTTCATTTATTTTGTTCTCCTTGTGCTTCGACAGCCGGCGTTTGTTGGTATTTTCAATGAAATCTTTTGTTGCGTTTGATGAGCTGGTGCTAGAGTTTTCGTCGTTGCTTGAAGTGTGATGATCCTCGGTTTGATTGTCGGTGTTTCGCTGTTGTTCTTCTGCTGAGAACCCGGTGAAAGCAGGAGATAATTGACCCGATGTCGTTGGCTGGTTTTGTTCGATATCCATCGACGGGAAATCAGCGAGACTGAATACCCCCTCGGTTAACGGCGCCGGTGGTGTAGTGGTAAGCGTGATTACCTCTCACCCCAGTAGGCCTGGGTTCAATCCCAGTCGGCGCCGCAGGGATGTTCTGAGGCATAACATCTCTGATCACGCCTTCCTTCGGATGGGAAGTAAAGCCGTTGGTCCCCGGTTCATGAGTTGATGGGTCGATAGGTAGGGTCCAGGTGTGGGAGCTGCCTTCCTGGTACGTCGGTAGCATTGGTGCTCAGCACGGAAAACAAGATCGACGGAAAAAAACAAACCAAAGGAGTACCCCCTCGGTTGGTGGTGCTGCTGGAGCGGTGCTATTGTTCGATGTGGCTTCATCCTAACATTTCTGTTTGGGATGTGCTGCTCGGCCACAATGGCGGCACGTTTTTGGTTGCTTGTCGTACACTGAAAAAAGTTTTCGTATAGTTTCCATTGGGAACGCACATGATATTTTTCCAATAACAAAATTAATGATTTTTACCTGAAATTCACATAAGATTCATATGATCACATGAATTCTATGTGTTAAATCACATAAACTTCATTGGACACATAAGGTTCATGTGATTTCGTGGTGCGATTCCCAATTATGAGATCACATGAAAGTTTTGTGAAATTCTAATGGATATTTTCCATCGGAAATGTGATTTATTTTTTGAGTGTACGTTACCAACGTTGTTTCGTTGTCGACCGTGATGTATGATAGAATGGCGCTTTGAGTCGCATTCGCAAAACTCGAACACCGCTCAGGAATCCTGGGAAGTAGTGCTTCCATTTCTCATGTCGACTGTAAATCACTGTCCCGTACTTTGCCATGTGGTTCATAACAGTGACTTGTGGCCATGCACTCGAACGGTCACTGCTTCACAATCCACATATACTGGGATTTTGAACTCACTCTTCGCACAGAGAATCGCGTGTTTATAGTTGTGCGCCTTTTCATAGCGCAAGGCAACTTCATTGTCTATCATATCTCAATAAAAACACAATTTCGGTCGATATGAAACTGAATGCATCTTACGTCCGAATATTGAAGCTTAATATTGTTCTCGAAGAATTTTTGCACTTTTCCCGCTATGAAATGAACTGGAAGGACACTGAAGTCAACAACAAGTGTGTTTTTACGAACTACACTCATACAAGTTAAACAAAGAAGAAAGTGCACACGTCCCATGAATACGAGTAATGAAATGGCGGCGAGTTGAAATTGTGCTTATACTTTCTGGGACACCCTATAAGTTTGGCGTATGAATTTGAATTCCTACACTCAAAAAATAAATCACATTTCCGATGGAAAATATCCATTAGAATTTCACATAACTTTCATCTGATCTCATAATTGGGAATCGCACCACGAAATCACACGAACTTTATGTGTCCAACGAGGTGTCCAATGAAGTTTATGTGATTTATCACATAAAATTCATGTGATCATATGAATGTTATGTGAATTTCAGATAAAAATAATTAATTTTGTTATTCGAAAAATATCATGTGCGTTCCCAATCGAAACTATATGAAAACTCTGAATCCAGAGTGTTCGGATTATTAACTTCGTAATTTGTTCCCAATGCTAGGTTAAATGTGTATAAGAACCACTCGTAGCACCTCATGTATTACGATAAACATTCACAAGTCGTGCTTATGAAATGCATAACTCATGCCTATGGAATTCATAAGTATCTTATGAAATCAAAATTGTCCAGGTTCATAATGACATGTCTTATGGAATTCTTAATAGTGTTTTTACCTCATTGTAACTTTTGGGAAAATTATCAGGACCTGATTTGAAATCGATTGAGCTTGATGGAGCAAAATCGATATTTTAAACCACCCTAATAAACATATTATAGACTTGGTTTTATAAGACTAGCGCTAATGTCACTAACCAGAATTTAACTAGTTCGAATGCCAAGCCCGAAAATAATAATTTGAGAAGATGTTTCCTGAGCAGTTCTTCCGACTTGTACTGTCGCGTCACTTTTCAATAGGTTTTAAGTAACAAATGTAAACAAATCGAGTTAAGCGATACAAACTATTTCTCCTTTATCATTGTATGTGATACAAAAACACCCATCCAAATTTACTTTCATTTTATTTAAGATAATCATAGGTCAAAAATTGTCCAATGTACAGCTTGGTACATGAGGGTACATGATTGTTACTTAGGTCATTTGGACTGCCTAACATGATTGGTGCTCATTTTCTAAAGGCGGGGCCAATCTAAAGTTAGGTACTCTACTCTGAAATCTGTGAAAGGGATCTAGTATCATGTAGAACAAAACGTCCAATGTAACACTCATTGACTATATCATTGAGAAAAATTGTCCAATGTAACATGTCCGATGTACAACTTGGCTAGTCAAAACGCCCTATGTGGTTTTTTGTATATTGTAGCATGAAATTCAAAGTAAAATTATGATTTTACCGTTTCTACTGAATTTTCAACGTTATTATTCACTGACCACAGTAAACATAGTATTTCAAAATGTATTGTTTCTAAACAGTTAAAATAATAGTCTGTCGAACTTCAACTTCGATTTTCTCAAAATGGCGGATATGTTACATTGGTCTATTTGAAAAGTGACGCGAATACTGTACTGTGATTGAAGTTTTGATTTGATAATTTGAGATTTAAAAATTGACTTTGGGAAAACTTGTGCGCTCTAGGATTTGAAAGTTTGATGAGAAATCATAATCTTATATTTTAGGGAAGATTTATCTTCCTTTTAAGCATTAGCAGTTCTTTCGTGAACTTTGGAACATTTGTGAGCTCAATTACTTGAATGATTGAAAAGAAATCAGAATATCAAATATTTAAGCATTTCAGAAGTTTTATGAATGTTTTAACAAAGTTACATATACATATACAAAAAACCAGACTATTTTCAAACGATTCGAGCTCGTGTTACATTCGAATTATTGGCAAGTTAAATCTTTAGTAATACCTTTCATCATCTTCCAACAGGTCTTCCGTCATGGTCAACGGACGCCAGCCGATACTTATCCCAATGATCCGCTGATCAATAGCACATTCGCTCCGTACGGTTGGGGCCAACTAACGAACGTAAGATTCAAAGTGTTTTGTGTTACTTCATACGTGAAGTTTACGATTTTCAGAGTTGGTTGAAAATGCTTTCGGCAACGTGGGTGATAAATGGAACTAGAGCTATTGCACAGCTGCGACAGTATATGAACTATTCAAACGCGCACTCTTTTGCCTGTGGATTTGAAGAAAAACGTCAAGTCTCCTCATCCATTAACGTATGAGTTAGGTAAAGGAGTGTGCGTTCGACTAGTACTGTGGCATTAACGGCCCTTCGCTCATTTTCATCTTCTATTAAATTTTCACACTGCCGTACTCTAGCGGAACTATCAACCTATCCTCTACAGAACTGTCTCTAGTTAGTAAATCATCACACTAAAGCTCCATGTTTATATTAGTATAGCATTTCCAATCAACTCTGAACGTAAGATGTTATTACCATTTCCGAATAAAAGGTGACTGTAGAAAACTCCATCCAACAATCCATTTCATAGTTCGGCAAGCAGAGTCTCTACAACATCGGAGTATGGTTACGCCATCGCTACGCCAAACTCCTTGGGAAGCTGTACTACTCGGACAAGATCTTCGCCCAAAGTACCGGCGTGTCTCGAACGCAGATGTCAATCGAGTTGGTTTTGGCTTCGCTATATCCGCCCGCAGATACCGCCCAGGAGTGGAACAAAGCACTCAACTGGCAACCGATTCCGTACTTCAGCGAACCTCTGGATCAGGATACGGTACGAAGTCGCCATTCGCCATTGATCATGTATCAAACCACCCTAATCTGATCCCTTTTACAGCTGCTACTGGTTCGGACATCATGCCCCCGCTACCACGAAGCACTAATGGAAGTCATGGACAGTGCTGAAGTTCGTCAAATCCTGAACGAAAGTCAAGAGCTATTCGATAATCTGACCCTCATCACCGGTATGAACATAAAAACGCCAGACGACGTGCAATCTCTGTATAGTACACTGAAGGCGGAGTCCGAGTTCGGACTGCAGCTACCCGAGTGGACCAAGGATTACTATCCGGAAAAAATGCTTCCACTGACTACTCTCAGCTACGTACTGAACGTCTACAACGATGAATTGAAGAAGTTGAAAGGCGGACCATTCCTGAAGAAGACCCTCGGCGAATGGGAAGCGGTGATGGCCGCGGACGAGTTCTCTAGTGCGAAAAATAAGAAAATGTTTATCTACGCTGGACACGATTCAACGGTGGTTAACATCCTTTCAGCGTTCAACGTGTGGAAAGAGCAATTTCCAGGCTATGCCATCATGGCACTGTTTGAACTGTACAAACATCAATTTTCAGGAGAATATTATGTGAGAATTTACCAGAAGAATGTGGGGGAATCGCCGGTTAGTCTGAAGATTCCCGGCTGTAGTAAATACTGTCCAGTGAAAAAGCTGAAATCACTGTTAAGCAGTCACATTATGACCAATATGGCGGAACAGTGCAAGGCACATGCTGCTGGCTTCGAGGAGCCACCACCAAGTGGACCCTGAATCTCAGCGTGTGTGTGTGTTAGCGTTAGACTAGGGTAGGATTGTTAAATGTGATGAAAAATTATTGTGATTTGAAGTTTTTACGATTAAAACTGCTGGAATTTATTTGATTTAAATATTTGTTACTACAATATCCGAACGGTCATTGAAAATTCGTTTGTTTGGTTCGGTCAGTCACTTTAACACTTTTTAGGACAGTTTGTTGTGACTTGTGTGTGGAAGTGATTTCAACCATCAGAACTAACAAAGCTCATACAGCTCCAGTTATATATTTCTAGCATTCAAAATCATAAGGGCCTAACTGCAGTGATCGATTCCCTTCATCGTATTTCTCTTCGCATTACCACAGTTCAGTGAACCAATTTTCCTAAATTATTACAATACAGTGTAGTGAAAGGTTGCATCAACTAGCAAGCCTAATAAAATTTGTTTGTTGCCGGTAGAGATGAAACTTTTGGATTTCCGATCGCCGAAATTGCGAAATTGACCAGTTTTATGGGTCAAGCACATACTTTACACCCTCTTCTTGTTGTTTACAAATACAACATAATGATTTCATAATTCCGAAAAACAATTTTGTATAGCAAGTGATTGGAAGCAACTCTGCATACATGCATCGAGGCGAAGATAAACAAACACAACAGGAAAAGAAAGAACACAACATGAAAAGAGTAGAGAATTCACGAAAATCTCCCTGCAACCTTCTCCGGCAGCAAAGAAAATCTCCAACGAAATCGTGCAGAAGCTCCCTCAGGAATTTCCACTGCTAACATCAAAATAACGTGAAACCTGCTCCGCCGAGAACGCGAGACAACTCCGTCGAAATTCCGTAGAACCACCGTTGGCAGCATCGGAAATCTCCACCGGAATCATGCAGAAGCTCCTCCACCTAAAACACCCGAGAAAATACTGTACAGATTTTCTGAAACTTCCGTTGGCAGCACGAAAATCACCACCGTGAATGCTAGAAAACTCCGACGAATCTGGAACATCCGCTGGCAGAATCAGTGAAACATTTCAAACACTAATTCTGCATCTTTGCAAAGTTTGTTGTTATTCACATCGTCGTGATTTTGCGCTGCTAAATTTATCATTTTTTTATCACACGGGCTATCGTTATTCGTTTTTTCCGTTCGGTATACTTGTAATATTGTACTGGTTGTTAGTGGAAAGTGTAGTTCGTTACGATAATCGGCTAATTAGAGCATATTTTGTGTTGTGAAAACAGCGAAAAAATTATCCAATCGGACATATTGTACACGACTAGCATTGGGCGATCTCGAGAATCCAATTCCTCTTTGCGTATTAGAGCATCTCCACCGCTGTTTCTAAATCACTTTTGGAAACTGAGTCAGCATGACTTCCGCCTGTGACCAATGCGCTAAGCCAGTTAAAGGCGATGAAGAATCCGTCTCCTGCATGGCTTTTTGCGACAGGATGATTCAGCTAAGGTGTGGCGGCACAAAGCTGAATAAGGCTTTTCTGAACATTGTCCACACTAGCCCGAACCTGTTTTGGATGTGTAACGAGTGCGCGAAGCTGATGAAATGTGCTCGATTCAAAACTGCCGTCTCGTCGTTTGGCAGTGTGATTAATTCTATCACCGAGAGACAGGAAATCGCACACGCTGAGCTTAGGAAGGAAATGGCTAAGCAAGAACAGCAGATCGCTCAGCTATCAAAACGAATCGCATTGACAACTCCGACAAACTCTGATTTCATGCGTCAACCGCCATTAAAACGGCGCCGCGATGAAGGCTCGCTCACAGGAAAACCACTTGTTGGTGGTTCTAAAGCAGTAACAGGCGACAATGCATTTACCGAGGTCCTTACTGTCCCTGAACCCACCGAGCTGTTTTTGCTGTACCTTTCTCGTATTCATCCTAGCGTGAAATCGGAATCAATCGAGAAGCTGGTGAAAGGTTGTGTACAGTGCGAAGATCCGATTAAGGTTGTGCCGCTAGTCAAAAAAGGATCCGACATCAACCGTATGAGCTTCATCTCGTACAAAGTCGGAATGGATCCCAAACTACGCGAAGCTGCTCTTAGATCGGATACATGGCCGAAAGGAATTTTGTTCCGTGAATTTGAAGACGGTTCAAAAAACATGTGATTGCCTCGTTTGAACACGCTTACCATCACGATCTCTCCTATTACGGGACCTTCCGAGTTCTCAACTCCCATTTCCGGACTAGACCCAGTCTGCTGATTCAGAATTGGATTTTGCGTTGTGAATCGGAGCGCTGTAGACCAGAACGCAATGCCACATCGAACCACTCGATCCAGTCGCGCTAGCTGTTTCACGCCACCAAAGTCGTTCTATTTCCTGCCATCAGAGTCGTTCTGGCCCTGCGGTCGAGTTCGGTGGTGGGGTATCCCAAGCATCGTCTTCAGTTACAGTCATTCGCCTGATCAGTTTCCGTGTTCCAGTGCAACGCTTCAAGCACCTGCCGGCTGTTTCCAGTTGAGAAGCACTTCTGATACTGCTCATTCACAACATCCTCTTTACTGTTCGAACAATCCTAATTCATCTCCGGGACGCACAATAGACCGCTCTTTGGAAGCTCCTGGTTACTCCAGCCCAGTCGTGCCGATTCCCGCCAGCGTTCAGCATAGTCGTCCTGGACCTGTGGCTGGATATGAATCAGGAGTCTTCCACCTTGCCTCTACAAGCAAGTACAATCAATATATTAACTATTCACTGCCTGATGCCGATCAAATTTTCAGCAATTCTAACTATGTTAGCCATTGTGATGATGCCTCTGTAACTCCTAATCCTGGAAACCCGGAACGCGCTGTAGAAAGCCCCATGGAAGGCCCCAATCCCTCCGTCTCAGTCCTGCCATCAGCAGTCTTCGTTCATCATAGTCGTACCGGACCTGCTGTCGGATGCGGAGAGGGGGTCTTCCAACCCACTCACTATGGCGAGTATCCAATGAGACTTGATGATGGTCAGTTATTACCTGATGTATCTGTGATTTCCAGGGAGAGCAGTCGTTCGATTCCTTGCCGCAAGCATGACGTCGTGATCTTCTACCAAACGCCGGTGGAATGAATTCTGATGTTGAAGAGTACCGCCTAGCTGTATCGGATCGTTGCTACGATATTATTGTCCTGTGCGAAACGTGGCTCGATTATCGAACGCTTTCCAGTCAAGTCTTCGGTCCTGACTACGAGGTCTTTCGTTGCGATCGGAATCCTAACAACAGCCGTAAATCTACTGGTGGAGGTGTCCTTGTAGCTGTCCGTAGCAGGTTGGAGGCAAAGGCCATCGAGAACGATTCATGGAACAATGTGGAGCAGGTTTGGACAGCCATCAATCTGGGTGATCGCACACTATTTCTATGCGCTCTGTACATTCCACCTGATCGAGTCCGCGACAATGAACTCATCGATACTCACTGTCGGTCAGTTTCCACAGTTGTCGAAAGGTCCACTCCAGTTGATGAGATATTCATTTTTGATGACTTCAATCTGCCAGGCGTTTCGTGGAGTCCATCTCATAGCGGATTCCTGTATCCAGATCCTGATAGCTCTACATTTCACGCAGGAGCTATTAGCCTTCTCGACAACTACAGCGCAGCGACGCTTTCTCAAATTAACCATGTAGTTAACGAAAATGGTCGTAGTTTGGACCTCTGCTTCGTGAGCACACAGGACAGGGCTCCATCAATTTCCTCGGCTCCTTGTGCACTAACTAAGCTAGTTCCACATCACCCTCCTCTAATTGTCACTGTTGAGGACAAACTCGTGCGTGATTTCGGCGACTATACTGCTACGGTTTCTTATGACTTCCGTAAAGCTGACCACCGTAGCATCATAGATGTATTGTCTAGCATGGTATGGGAGAACATCCTTGATCCAGATGACGTTGAGGCTGCAGCGCACACATGTCTTGGCATATGTCATTGACTCACCCTCCCTGGCAGACGAGAGAGCTACGTAGGTTCTGCTAAACCAACACCTATCCTGCAATCTCTTCGACAGGACGAGTTGCAAGCGGCCGAAACGATCTTGTGGAGGCAGGCTCAACGCGACAGGTTTCCAGATTAGAAAACATCCGGACATACTCCTTTAAGGACATGCGGTAACCAACAGGTTGATAATGTACTACCATAAGAAGTTCGGCCATGGAATCGTGAGACCGTGTGTAATGAATTGCGGTAAAGGTTCGCTGTAAAGATGCTGCACAAAATGCAGTCTCTTTAGTTCGCTGTTGTAATGAATCGCTCCCATGATTGCATCGCTACTGGTACAACGGATTACGCCACAGCTTCGCTAATGGCGGTTAGTAGGTTTGTCTGCAAACGTGGAGCTCCGGATGAAATATTCTCCGACAACGGCACAATCTTCAAAGACACTATCAATGTGTTGGAAAGGATGTGCACAGCGAATGAGAACGACCCAAATTTGAGTTTAGTTCACTCATAATCGCCAAAAGTAAAGGTTCTCAGCGATGAATAAATTCGACAGTGAGCATGCATAAGGGCGAATACGCGATGATCGATTCTCTTCATCGATATTCTCTTTGCATTGCTACAGCTAAGCGAAACAATTTTCTAGAATTTGCAGAGTAGTAACAGGTTGTATTGGCTATCAAAAGCAACAGCAAACGCACCGAGAAACGTTAAATCTAGCGAGTTATTAACAAAAGAGAAAATCGACGAAGAGAATCGATCATCGCGTATAGGCCCTTATGCATGCTCACTGTCGAATTTGCCTTATGGTTTCCTGTGGAAAACTTCAAAAATCTGCCGGAAAATGAGGAAAATTGACGAAAATATTACGCAGTCGAGGAGTAGTACCAATAGACTGAGAGAATCCAATCTTTAGTTTACTGCGCCACTGTTCCACCTCACCATCCGTCGACACAACCCAAAAAATCGTGTCTTACCATGCAGACCACAAACCTTTGCACAACCCCACATTGGCGACATATCGCTACCAGCCGGACGTCGTAAAAAATGTTACCCTTTTGCATAACCCTACACCCTGTCTACCTACCGTTCAATTTCCTTTCAACAGAAAATTTACTGCATTTACATCACTAATCAATTGGTCAATTTTAAGCTTTGGAACGTCTTATGTATGTTTGTATGTAAGGTAGCCACCATCCCTTCAAGACTTGGCTTGTATACAGCTCCACTTAATAGCAAGATTAATTTGAGCTACCGATCTGAATTCACAATATCGCTGTATGAAGGGTTTTTAAGCTTCGGAACGTCTTAGTCAGTAAACAATTGCGACAAGTTTTCTGAATTCATGAGTCAAGTTCGACAATTTAGTAAATATAAAATTTGTCCTACATACTTGCTAGATCACCAGTTATCGTCTTCGGCGAAGGGCCCTTTCCGAGCCTTTTTCGGTTGACTAGCAGCACCAAATGCAGCCACCTCCTCAGCGCTAACTTGCGGCGGAACTACCGACGCTGGTTTTTCTTCTTTTTCCGCTTTGCCGCCTTTGTGGTGGTGGTGGTGGGAATGGGAGCTATGATGGTGCTGCTGCTGTGGATGTCCTCGATCGGCACTATCACTATCATGCCTTCGCTTATCCCCAGCACACTGTTGGGAGAAAGGGAAAAAAGTATCCCATAAATGCGCTGTCCCACGGGTTCCTAGAAGAATATGAACAATACTTGCTGCTTGGCCTTGAATTGGTTAAGCGTGCAGATGGAAATGCTCGACTTGTCGATGGTTTTGATCACGTGGCTTGCGTAGTCACGATTGTGCAGCGTGATGAAAGCCGAGCTGCTGTTAACCCAATTTATGTACACTTGGCCATAGTTGCGGAAACGGGTTATGATGTCGCTCTGGCGCCAGTTTTCCGGGAAGGAAACGAAAAAGATGTGCTCTCGCGAGAAGGATGCTATCGATTGGAGAAGATATTTGATTGAAAAACTCTCAATAACTTTTCTTGTCACCGTTGCCACTTACGCTCTTTTCCATGTGTGTAGATGTAATTAATTTCAGAAACTCGTAGCAAAAAGATTCTAAAATATTCAAAGCTGTAAGGACATCTCAGCTAACATTTTACCTGAACTTACCTGTTGAAGTAAGCTTTGAGAACGGGATCGTGGGTTAAATCTTTCAGATCAACTTTGAAGAAACTGACCAGCCCCAGGAAGCACAATCCCGTCAAGTACGCATCGTATCCGGCATCGTGTTGCTTCATTTCTTGCGGGGAATACTTGTGTTCCTCCAATGCGCAGCTTACCTCCGGTAGCTTGAAGGGTTCTTTGTTGACGGCATCGAAGACGTGTCCCAGCACCGAGGAGTATACGTGTACTTTGAGTTCCCCGTTCGTGCATAGATACTTTGTGTCCAGTAATCTACAAACAAGTCAACATTAATATCCTCAAATGTCTTATCAAATGTAATAAAATCCTACAAAGGAAACAGTTCCCGAACGATCTTTTTGAATTCATGGAAGTTGGGCGGCAGCGGTCGGAAGAATTGCCGAATCACGAACAGCAAATCCAGGAGCATATTGTGCCCAATGATCAGCTTTTTCGCACGGGACAACTCTTGCAGAACCAACGAGAGACCCACCGCCAGCTCCAACTCTTCGTTCTCCTGAGCAGCCCGTTCCGCCTCCAGCTTTAATTCTTGTTCCTTAGTTCGTTTCCGCTCTACCAGGATGGCTTTGTGATTGTTCTCCAAAGTAACCGAAGAAGTAGAAATAGCCTTCTGATACTTCGAGTCTATCAACTGGTACACCAACTTTCGCTGGAACCCATTACACTTGGTGATGGTGAAATCCTTGTCCTCCGACTTGAGGAACACTTCGATCCGCTCGGTGATTTCGCTCATCAACTTTTCCTCCTCCGGTGGCACCGGGACCATATTCAGCGAATCCTTCTCGCCATTTTCATCCTCCTTTGCTTCCAAAGCTGCAGCACGCTGCTCTTGTCTGTCCTTCAACTCTACCCTAAACCTCTCCTCGTCGGTCTCCCCACAGTACGACAAACCCTCCCGAAACAGCTTATTGAAATCGAACTCATTTTCCGCCAGAAAACGCATACTCTCCCCCTGGCAGGCAAATATGTGTACTCGGCCCTTGGGATAGCAGTAGAAATTGTAACATTTGTACGACACAAGTCCAGTTTCCGGGTGAACCTGAAAGGCACACAGCCCCAGCTGAATGATAATAAAGTTTGCAGAATTTTCGATCGTCTTCAGGTACACCTCTTCCGGTGTATCGAAGGGCAGAACATTCCGATCCGACGTCAGCCCGGTGAACTCCCCATCGATGGCGAAAAAGTTTGCCTCCCGGATTGCCTGCCGAATCGAGGGCAGCTGCTGGATGAAATCTGCAAAAAAAAACAATTAAAATTTTATTTAATCGCTGTGAAATGGGCGAGTCCGCTGCGTGCTTACTTTTGGTTGTTATTTCCATTGATGAAGGATTAATTTGACTGGATTGGGTTGAAATTTAACACGATTTCCTGTGCCGGTGAATTTAATTGAAAGTACAACTTGCGCTTTGTTTACAGATTTTGCGCTTCACCCACGACTTTCTCTTTTTTTTTCGATTTTTTTTTTTATATCACAGGGTTTGGAATCAATACTCGTGCTATAATCGTGGCTATAATTTAAATTGATGCTCGTAGGGCTGCATAAATCTTATACAACTCACATAAGACGCAGGGTTGCAGAAATATTACTAAACAACGAAAGGTTAAAATTGAATCAATTCATTTAATTAATTAATTCACTCAGGAATAATCTTATTCCAAGAATGATTTAATTTTATACTTTTTAGTAGAAAATTTGATCGTACATTGAATCCTGATGAATGTGGGCGTCTTAGTGGAATACGTGTATAATGAGAGAGAGAAGGATTAGTAGTTTCCATACCCGAAAAAAAATAACAACAAAAATACATTAAAAAACAATGTAACAATAAGACGAAAATTATTGTCTTAACAATGATTTATATTGTTACGTCTACAATAAATTTACCTTGATTTATGTTGTACAAAACAATAAATTTCATGGTAAATGGAAAATTTACAATAAAAAAGGGGGGTTGTTAAGTATCTTAACAATGAAATTTTCGTGATTTTCCCATATAATTTTTTTTCAATAACATTATATATTATTGTTATTTTACTGTTGGTTGGCGAATTTATTGATTAATAAAAATAACAGTGTACTTTAGAGTGTATGTGTTGGCCTGACAGATCTACTTTATCGACTTTAAAAATAAATGGAGAAAATAAAACATTGCCCCGGGAAGGGAAGGGGGTGGTATATGTCTGTTACGGGTGGTCCTTTTTTTACTGGTTATGGATCGAGATTCGATCCGGAACTTGTGAGAAATGCAGGCCAACTCCCCTGCGCTCGATATCCCTAGGTCACGTCTCCTTGGTGGTTGAGCGTCGTTGATAAGTTAATGCATTCGACTGGAGAGAATCGCCCATGAAATATGCTTCCACCTGAGAGTTCCTTCCTGACATCTTCAAGTGGTGGAATTTTTTATTATTATTGTATGATTATTGACTGCACGGAAAAGATCTCCATTAAGCTTTAGAGAGGGTCTAGGATAAGATATGAGCGGACGCGGACTGCCTGGTTTTGAGCCAAACGAACTGTCAAAGCCAGAGCCATACGAGCAGCGCCTATCTTGATTACATTGGCAGTGTTGCTGACCCTCTCATAGTCTGCATGCTTCAATCAGATTTATTTTTATTGTGAAGTAACCCACAATGAAAATACACCAATATTTAATGTAACAACAATTTTTATTGTAATAGAGTTGTTCATTATTGTTCATGATCGAATCATGTTAACAATAAAATAAATGAAAAATACGATAAAAATCATTGTAACAACATTTTATTATGTACATTAATTGTACAGCTAGGTAGCAGTTTTGCCGTTTTCGGAAGAGTACAACATTATAACAATCATTTTTATTGTCGACAATAAATATTAATGTTAGAGCATTGTTTCCACTGAAAATTTCACTGTAATTTTTTTTTCGGGTATCCCGTTCACATTACAGCGTATATCACGTGATATACACTGTCTTGCAATCAGCACTCATACATCTAGTTTTCACTGGAAATCCTATGTATGAGTGCTCATTGCAAGACAGCCTATATTACGTGATATAGGCTGTAATGTGAACGGGGTATAATTCCACTACCTTATTTGCTTATCCTTGACAGATAAGCGTATTTTGTCTACAATGTGCAGACTTCTTCAGTGTCTTGTACTAATACTCGACTACTCGGCAGTCGAGTATTAGTACAAGACACTGAAGAAGTCTGCATATTGTAGACGAAATACGCGTATCTGTCAAGGATAAGCAAATAAGGTAGTGGAATTAAATGGAAATTACTAATCCTTCTCTCTCTCATTATGATCGTACATTGTTTGGTTCAGAAACTAAAAGGCTTTAGATTTTATTTTCCACTAAAAATTAACACAAGAGACAACATCACCAACTAGCATAATCTTTGAGCAAAATCTCGAGCAAAATTATATTCTTAATTATAATTCTGTTGGTCTCCGATTGCATATGAAAGTTAGGATTTTCCAGTAAGAATCATCCAAATAATTGTTTCTCTACCCCGTTCACATTACAGACTATATCACGTAATATAGGCTGTCTTCACACGAGTGGAACTTCGGATCAGAAAGTGGCTCCACTTGTCATTTTCGAACACTAGCGCACCTAGCGGTAGAAGGCATCTTCTGCCTGCAGTTAAGATATGCAGCATGCTATGATAGTGTGAGTGCACATAGAAAGCCCGTGTGGAACGCTACCACAACACATTGCTTGTTGAGCAGCAAAACGAACCACTTTTGATTCATCGATTTGTTTGTACTTCCCCTTCTGTTCTGTGCTGTCTTGCAATGAGCACTTATACATAGGATTTCCAGTGAAAACTAGATGTAAGAGTGCTCATTGCAAGACAGCGTATATCACGTGATATACGCTGTAATGTGAACGGGGTAAATCATTTATTTGGATGATTCTTATGTAAGATCGGAACCTCACTTCATCCGAGTTTGAAACCTATGTTTTACGTGACTATCAGTTATCAGAGTTGGCCTGACAGAAATCTTATCTGGCAGTGAAAAAAAAGAGAAAATTATCTGAAGCAACTTTTTCCATCCCAGGACGAGAATCGGAAGTTAAGCATCTCAATCCCGAGCTGAATCCACGGAAACAATCATAGACATTCCGGACGTGCTAATGAGATCTAAAAAAAAGTAGAAGGGTCTGTGCCTAGGGGCACGAACGGAAGCTTGACGTAGGACCGCTAGTGGACGGAATAAATGTGAAGAGCATTTAGATCTTTTAATTGATCAATTATCTATTATCTCAACTCTTTCCGTTTTTGAATTGTAGGCGTACCAAATATGAAGTAAATTTTTCAAAGAGAAAGTTGATGAAGAGAATCAATCAAAATCACTTGCACCCCTGCTTCCAAGTTTGGTTACAAGATTATAACTCTGGAGAGCATTATGTGTGGTCGTTGAGGGCTTGTGGTTCTGAATATGGACAAACAAGCTCAGATAAATTCTATTCCAACTCTTTACTGATGTAAGCTTGATAGCCCTGAAAAAGGCCGTTTTATTGAAGAGGACATCCATGGCCACTTACGCTTGGCGTGTTTAGTGTAGGACCTCATTTTCCAGGAACACCTTCAGCACACCTCGTAGATCAGACCGGAGATACGTTTGACACCACCACGGCGAGCCAGACGACCGATGGCGGTTATCTCGAAGAACTTTGTGATGACGCTTGGCGCCTCCTTTACCAGTCCTTTTCCTCCTTTGCCACGACCAGTCAATTGTTGCTTGTTAGGTGTGAAGGAGTGGCAAGCCACCACCTTCCTATTGCGGTCGGAAGCAAAAATGAGCTAATGCCATTACAGCAGCGCTCTTTTATATCTTTTCCGGTTAAAGCAGAATGATGTGCAACCAAATGGTATAAAAGCTACTAAGACTCCTCCCATTATGAGTAGTTTGCTATCAAGTAGCGACACTGTCTCTTTTCCTTTTGCGTACATGGCGAATGAGAACGACCCAAATTTGAGTTTAGTAATCGCCAAAAGTGCAGGAACTCAGCGATGAGTAAATTTGTCTCATGGTTTCCTGTGGAAACCTAAAAAATCTGCCAGAAAATGAGGAAATCGACGAAAATTTTATTCAGTCTCGGAGTAGTACCAATAGACTGAGTGAATCCAATCTTTACTTTTCTCAAATTCTGGAATTTTTCCCTGGAAAATCCTGGAAAAACCTCGGAAAACATGAGGCAAATTTACTCATCGCTGAGTTCCTGCACTTTATTTCTTATTTCTGAGATAACTAAACTCAAATTTGGGTTGATCTCATTCGCCGTGATATCACCTTGAAAGATATGGGCGCCGGTGGTTAGCGTGATTACCTCTCACTCCAGCAGGCCTGGGTCCAATCTCAGTCAGCGCCACCGGCATGTTCTAAGGCATAACATCTCTGATCACGCCTTCCTTCGGGAAGTAAAGCCGTTGGTCCCCGGTTGAGTTGATGGGTCGATTGGTAGGGTCCAGATGTGGAAGCTGCTTCCCTGGCGTCGGTAGCATTGGAGCTCAGTACGGAAAACAAATCTCGCGTCACTTTTCATTAGGTCCTATCTACATTTATCGATTCTCTTCATCGGCACTCTCTTTCGTAAATAACTCGGCTTCACAAATGTTTCCTGCCGTCTTCGTCGAATTAGATGCTAGATTGTTGCTTCTTCCATCGAAAATATCCGGCCGTGGCGATTCAAAGTTGATCAAGGTTGATCAAAATAATTTGTACCCCTGCTTCCAGTTTGATTACATGAGCATTTTGTGTGGTCGTTGGTTCTGAATATGGACAAAGAGGCATATGAATTCTATACCTACTCTTTACTGTAATAAGCTTGGTGGCCCTGAAAAGAGCCGTTTTGTTGCCAAAGTTGGTGATGATTTAACCTCCGAAACCAAACAGAGTGCGTCTCTGTCACTTCAAAACGTAGATGACATCCATGGCCGCTTACGTTTGGCGTATTGAGTGTAGGTGACAGCATCACGGATCTCTTTTTTCATGAACACCTTCAGCACACCTCGTAAATCAGACCGGAGATACGTCAGACACCGCCACGGTGAGCCAGACGACGGATGGTGGTTATCTTGAAGAATTTGCGTTTGGTTCTGAATATGGCGATGAGTGTGCAAAATATTACGCAATTCCATCCTCCCTATTCGCACGCACCCGAGGATCGGAGGCGAATACCACTTCGACTTGTTTCGTCTACTTACTACTCTCTGACGACTGTGCTGGGGAAGCAGCATATGCATGTAGGTGGATTTGTTAGTTAATTCGACATTTTTGGACAATGCTGGACATTTACCAGTTTTCAATAGTTTCTTGTTGAAAATCAATATTTGGAAGCATTGTTATCGATGCGTAGCCATATATCTGATCGATTGGTGATAAAATTATTGAAATTGGACCAAGGGCAACTGAGTTATTAACGTTCAAAATCTTTCTTAATTTGTTACATGTTCCATTTTCGTTTTTCACAAAGTGTACCCCCATATAGAAATCAAAGACGTAGTCCTACGTCAAAATAACGGTAGATTAAAATAAAATGCTTCATTTGCAAAATAAAAGCATTTTAAGATTGCACTCGTATACCTCACCGTGTAAAATTTTAAAACCATCATCACACTAATTGTTTATTGTTTATTGTTTATTGTTTATTGAAAAATTCAACTGACAAATACTGTCTAAATGAATAAAACTTAAACTAAATAGTTACGGTCAACGGTACGGAAAAGGCCAAGTAGCCGATGACGAAACACGTCAGCTGATACATTGAAGTCGAACATATAAAAAAAGTTGTTGAATTGCCGGCTGATTGCTCGAATTGGCTCGTGTTGTGTATAATTCCGGCTCCGTGGTTCCAAAAACAGAAAGGCGCGTTGACGAAGAGACCTCTCAGGGGCATACATATTTAGTTGTGACAGCAGTGTTGGGCAGTCAATGTCACCTGTAAGCAGCTTTCCAGCGAACATAGCTTGAGCGACCGTCCGTCTCACCTCTAATAGCTCGATTCCCAGGAGACGGCAACGCTCCTCGTACGGTGGCAAGTTCGTTGGGTCACGCCAGTTGAGGAAACGAAGAGCATATCTCACAAACTTGTGTTGAACGGATTCAATTCTAGTGATCCAGCTAGCATGGAAAGGGCACCAAACAACTGAACTTGACTCCAATAAGGATCGCACAAGCGAGCAGTAAAGTGACCTGAGACATAGCGGGTCACGAAACTCGTCGGCAATTTTGAAAATAAAGCCCAATTGTCGATTAGCTCTGGAGATGATGTCATTGTAGTGGATTCTGAAAGTGAGTCTGCAGTCCAAGGTAACGCCGAGATCCTTTATGTGCTCTACACGAGCAAGATAGCGTCCGTAGAGAACATAGTCAAACATGATTGGTTCAATTTTTCGGTGATATGAAATAATGTTACATTTTTCTATGTTTAGACTAAATTTCTTCTAATACCCCGTACACATTACAGCGTGATATACACTGTCTTGCAATGAGCACTCATACATCTAGTTTTCACTGGAAATCCTATGTATGAGTGCTCATTGCAAGACAGCCTATATTACGTGATATAGGCTGTAATGTGAACGGGGTATTATAGTTCTTCTATTCTCCATGAGTGCCAACTTTGATTTGCCAATAAACTGAACAAATTCTTCACTAGTTTACGAGCTTAGTATAACGTTGAAATAAATTTTAATCGAATCTATGAAAAAACATTGTTAAAGCATAAAATAATTAAATTTTAATCTATGTAATTAATACCCCGTTCACATTACAGCCTATATCACGTAATATAGGCTGTCTTGCAATGAGCACTCATACAGAGGATTTCCAGTGAAAACTAGATGTATGAATGCTCATTGCAAGACAGCGTATATCACGTGATATACTCTGTAATGTGAACGGGGTATAAGTAATATTTTTGAGTGTAGTAAATAACTTCAGCGGCTCAGTGACGCTCGGTATAAAAGGAAAATCCATTTACCTCTTTTACCTCTCGATCTCTCCCGGTATGCACCAGCAGGCCTGGAAGATTACACAACAAAACAAAAAAAAAACTGTCAAACATAAAAGCACTCGCCAAAAGAGAGAGAATTTTTTTCTAATCCATCAACATCAATAATATTATAATAACTTTTCAAAAACATCGATTTATCATCTAAAGTAGTGATCCCTGTTCTACAATCATCACCGCAGAACTGACCATGTAAGCAGGGTTTCCCGTGAATTCAATAAAAGCGGAAGCTCTTTTATTGCCCATTTGTAGGTCCTAGAGTAGAAATCCTTGAAGGCAAGTCAACATCACAGAACCAGACCGTGACCATGAGGATTCCTCTGTTCTTCAAATCGCTTCTGCTGAGCATCCCGGTCGGTGTCACGTTCTTTGATTGTGTTGGCTACGTTGCCCGTGTGGAGGGGGTCTCGATGCAGCCGGCACTGAATCCCGACGGAAGTCCGGCGACCGATTATGTGTTCTTGTCCCGGTGGGCCGTCCGAAATATGGAAGTCGATCGGGGCGATGTCATATCGCTGGTGTCTCCCAAGGATCCCGGTCAGAAGATTATCAAACGAGTGGTCGGTCTGCAGGGCGATGTCATCTCAACACTAGGCTATAAGGTTCCCTACGTGAAGGTGCCAGAAGGACACTGCTGGATAGAAGGAGATCATACAGGTGAGTGTTGTTGTTTTGAAACGATCTTCCGGAAACTAGATTGTAGCAATCATTATTTTAGGAAATTCGTTGGACAGCAATTCGTTCGGTCCAGTTTCGCTAGGGCTGATAACGGCCCGAGCAACTCAAATCGTTTGGCCGCCATCCCGTTGGCAAGTGTTGCAATCACAGGTTCCGAAAACACGGCACCCAATATCGCTTGGAAAATCCAACAGTAGCAACGGTAACAACAATCAAACGCTGCAAGCCCAAGAGAAGGCATCCTAAATCCCACTAAATCGTGCAGTTTCTTGGAAATTGTCACTGTTTTTTTTTTGTAAATATGAACTTAACAGGGACGTCTTGGAAAAACCGGTTTGATCAGACTACCGGCCACACAAAGTCATACCATAAATTCCTTGTTTTATTTTGGAGTCAGCTTTTTAGTTAAGTCTAGGTTTTTTTCAAATATCTTCGTAGCATATTTTATAAATAAATCAATATATTGAACTGAAACGTATTGTTGCAAAAACTGTTTTTTTTTTTCAAATTTCCTTCGTAATTCGATAGTTTATTGAAAACTAACAATGGTAACTTAACTATGCCTGCTCAAAGCCAAACTGCTCCACCACTTGAACTGTATGCTCAACGGCTACACCTTTGCGTATCACCCTGTACTGTCCCGCATTCGAGAGATCAATGACGGTCGAAGCAGCTCTCCGTTCCTCCCGCAACCCCAGCTGTCCCCCGTCAAAAACGGCCCCCAACGCTGGCCACAGCTTTTCAAACTCCCGTACATTCAATGTACTCTGTTCGGAACTTTTGTTGGCACTGGTCAATGCTACGGGGTACCGAAATGCTCTGGAAACATCCCGAATAAAGTCAAAGTCCGGAATTCGGATGCCGATCTTTTCCACCCCTGGATTAAGGAATGGATTGTCCAGATAGGCAGATTTTCTAACAACTATAGTGACAGGACCCGGAAGCAATTGTTCCAACAACTCGTCCGGCAGGTGATCCGCTTGACCCCAGTGTCGAAGATCGGCAAACTCTGCAACGCAAATAGCGACTGGTTTCCGTTCCTCCCGTCCCTTAATGGCGTACAACCGTTGAATCGCTTTGGGATCGTTGGCACTACAGGCCAGCCCGTACACGGTATCCGTGGGAAGCGCAATGACTTTTCCCGATTCGAGCAGGTTAGCAGCCTGGCGAATCGCATTTTTGTTATTGGCTTTGATGACGCCGGCGAATGATGCAATACTTCCGTTCATGTCTATCGATAATTCCCCGATCGGGCGCATTTGGATAAATCTAAATAATTTTTTTACGGATAATAAATTGAGCGCCGCTTTCATAATCTCCCTATGGCAATCTATTCCCTCCAATTGTGGCCGCAGGTAGGATTAGAGCACTTGTAGAATGTGGTCATAGGTTCGTCAGCGGAGCGGGTTTGTATCTGCATAAAATATGCTTTATTGTGGGCACACGCGGGGCAATCAGCATCAGTCGAATCTACGTTTTCCCAGGCAGCAGAACCGCCCATAACATGATCCACTTCCTGAAACGATAATCACCGGTTCTTATCCATGATCGATGAGCTAATCTTTCCTAGAGAGCTTACCTTCAACTTCGGATAGATGCGTGTCGAAATCTTGCGTTTTATCTTGCAGATGTACGGGCAGGTGTTGCACGAAAACCGAAGCGAATCTGTACCTTCTTCCACCAGTAGCAGATTACCGCAGGTGGGGCAAAACATCAACATCGTCAGAAGATTAATTTAGGTGCAATTTGTTGACGAAAAATGGTGATTTTAATAAAACAAAATTCACTAAAAACTGAAATAATGGAAACTCCATTTACCTCTTGTTGTCCTGTCACGCACGTGCTGTTGGCCGCGGCTGAGCAATGAGTACAGATAGAGGTGAAGCAGATCGTGAAATATGGTTGTGTAAACCAAAAAATCAACGTAAACTCAAGTAGTGACGTCACTAATTGCTTGTATCGTACAGGGGTTTTACTCACACAACTTAACCAATTTGTTTACCTCGGTAATCCAGTCATTGGCGGTTGAGTAGTTTGACAGTCACTGATAGCTGTCAAAATGGAGGGTAGTATGTCAATTTGTCCGCATGCTGTTTGCTATAATTTTAAATTATTGTACACGGAAACTTTCATATCATAGCCAATGCGAATAACTCAACAGGGGGAGAGTCACTTCTACTCAGAGGGATGGAGAAATTTCTAAAAAGATGCAGGGACTCAGCGCTGAGTTCGGTATTTTTCGGAACTATGCAATCATTAGATGTTATAATGCTATGTTGTACTTGTAAGTAACAAGAAGAGGGTGTAAATTATGTGTTTGACTCATAAAACCTGTCAATTTCGCTTTGAGAGCGTTACAATCAGAGTGAGCGCTCACGAGTCGTAAAATTGCTGATTGTGACGTACTGAAAGCAATATTGACAGATTTTATGTGTCAAACATATACTTCATGACCTCTTCTTGTAACTTACAAGTACTTATTAGCATTATACTATTTCATGATTACATAATTCCGAAAAACATTTTTTTATAGCAAGTGAGTGGAAGTAACTCTGGGACCAATCGAGCAATGTAAATAGATACGAGCGCCTCACGAGGAAAGCGTGAGGAGTATTGAGATGGTGGTTGAAATTTAGTTTTTGAGATTTAAATAATTATTATTAAGTTTGCGTATAAAAAATTGCAATTGGATGCTATTTTACTTCTGAAATACAAATTAAACACAAGTAAAATCTTTTGACATTGTTTTTATGTTTACATCAATGTCAAAAAGCAAATATTTTGTGTGGCAGGATAATTTGTCAAAATGGGATTATATGTTCTGTGATGTGAAATGTTCTCTGTTTATAGCCGTACGACCAACAATCAATACGAAACTAACGATTTTAAATTGGCTCACTACTTGACTAGCCTATTGGTCCCAAGCAAACGATTAACGTACCCCATTCTAGTCAAAATTCTAGTACTACACATACATTTTTGCCAAAACATCAGCCTTATACATTCCATAAGACAAACCACATAGGTCCTATAAGAATGCATAAAAGGTATGTGTGACCGCTTATACATTTCATTTTTGACACATGATCTTCATTAACTTTTAGCAAGGCGTCGGCTTATTAGTTCACTTATACACAGGCTTATACATTTTATGAATAATCAGCAATAGAAATTTGCCAAAAGGTATAAGGAGATTTCTATCCGTGTAGATAAGAACACTGGCTCGGACACTGGTTATATTTAATAAATGATACTTGGAAAAGAGTCTGGCGATTTTATCTTTATTATTCGTATATTTGTATCAACGATCTTTTACAGAAGCTGGAAGCTCATATATAGTGAAAAAAAATTCAATTTACTGAATTTAATAGTTTAATCCCTGGTTTAATCAGCAAAACGCTGCCAAATGTCAGAATTTTGAATTGCTGAAAGATCAGTAAAGAAGAATTGCTGATTTTCAGTAAAAGGTTGTCATTTTAACAGAAGTTGGAATTGCTGAAAAATTCAGCAGCATTATTTTGCTGGAGCGTTTGTTGATCTTTCATCAAGTCTAAAATCAGCATTCGCCAGGGGGTAAGTCACTCTGCCACCTTGTGCTAAACACATCAAAAACACTCTTCGACACACTCAAACACCCATTAATCACCATGAGAACAATTTTTCAATCTTTTTTGGCAGCACTGCCTAGAGCCAAGAATGTTTACATTCGTATGATGCTCTTTTTAGTTTTTGTGCATTTTTCTTAAGTAGAGATCACCCTCCAGCAATCGGTAGGATTCCACAGAAATCTGATCGGGACATGGACTCCTGATTTCGTCGAACATCTGTCGGTATCAGGGTCGGTATGCGGAATTTCGAGCTGTGGACCGAGTTGCGACGATCTGGAACGGGAGGATTATGACGGTTCCGTGTTCGAGGTCGGATGTGTTTACAAGTCGGGACGTGAATGTGGTGGACAAGCGACTGTTGATGAAGTTTCTGCAGAGTTGTGCAAGTTGGGAAGGGGAAGGAGAAGGGAGCGAGCATCAGGCAGCGGAAGTCGAGGGAAAGACGTTCCTGGAGTATTTGAAGAAACAAAAGTTACCCTCGAATTTGATCCATTACTTGTTGTACACAATCGCTATGGGAAATGACCACAATAGCTGCCGGGACGGGTTGGAAGGGGTGAAGAAGTTTCTGCTTAGTTTGGGTCGATACGGAAACAGCCCGTTTCTGTTTCCGATGTACGGATGCGGGGAGATTCCGCAGTGTTTCTGCCGGCTGTGCGCCGTTTTCGGAGGGATTTATTGTCTGGGTAAGCCGATCGAGAGTATTAATTTAAAGCGAGATGAAAGAGGCTATCAAGCTTTAAAGTTCGGCAAACAGACGATAGAGGCCAAAGGGTTGGTCATAAGGCAGGGGTACGTTGAGAAGGAGATTTTCGGAGTAAAGGAAGGCTTGAGGGAAGAGAAGCGAATGGAGCACTGTGGTCAAATGGCACGTGCTATATTTTTGACGAATGTTCCATTGGGTGTTGCATCGCAGAATTCCGGTGGAGGTGGCGTGTCGCTGATGAAACTGTCCCCCGTGGAAGGGCACAAAGATGGGGCTACCATCATCCAGTTGGCACGCTTTAGTGGCACTTGCCCGAAGGACATTTGTAAGTAATCAAGTCTGCCTAGGCGTGTGGACAATTTATAATTTATTTTGATTGTTTTCAAGATCTCATCCACGTGACGGCAAAATCCATCAGCGGTGACCCGAGGGCAGATTTGGAACCCTACGTGTCTCTCAAAGGATTATTTCATACCTGCAGAAGAGCTTGCGGAAGAAAAGGAAGCACCGGAGAATAACGTATCAACAATCCTCTACGAATTGTACTTTAACATTCCGAAATGCGTCGTGTGCCAGCATCCGTCCGGCTCCCTGCCGGAAGGAATCCATCTGGCCTGCGGCCCGCTTTACGAGTTGGACTACGATGAAAGCATAGCGCGAGCGCGTTCGATCTTTATGGATATCTACTCGGACGAGGAGTTCCTGCCGCGAGCTCCCGATCCAGAGGAGATCATTATCGGTGACGAAGAGGCCGGTGCTGCCGACCATGCGCCAGCGCCGAAGAAAGTGAGAAGGTGGAAAGCGCTCGGGAGTGTCAGGAAAGTGATGCGAGCTCAGAACCAGCTGCCGCCACAGCACCGGGCATTTCCGACGCCCAGGAAGCGAAAGAGGACTCGATCGACAATGCCGAAGAATGCCTGGAGCAGAAATAATCAAACATTTGCACGCTTTTGCTTGCTTAATTTATTCCAACTGTGTTGATATTTTTATTTAATGTGTGTACGTGTGTAATACCCCGTTCACATTACAGCGTATATCACGTGATATACGCTGTCTTGCAAGGAGCACTCATACATCTAGTTTTCACTGGAAATCCTACGTATGAGTGCTCATTGCAAGACAGCGTATCAGAGTTGAAAAAATCATGAAAAAATCACCAGCATTCACTATGAAATGAAATTTTCATCCATAGTGAACTTTGATGAATTTCAGTGATTTTTTCAGCCCTGCAGCGTATATCACGTGATATACGCTGTAATGTGAACGGGGTATAAAATCGCAACGCTGACGTTAAAATCATAGTATTTAGATGCAATAAATTACTACTTCTTCTGCTTAAACTGATGCAATAGTTATCCCTAATAAAAAATAACCATAAACGAACGATAACCCAAATCATTGAACTATTCCACAAATGGTTTGGATGATACCCAGAACACGTCGTTAAGCAAATTAACCATACAATTTTTATTAGGGATTGTTTAAAGCACTCGGTAGCCTAAACACAAAAATGCTTTTAAAGTGAAATATTCCGTTTTTTCCGATATGGACACTCGAAATGCCTTACATCATCTTTAGGGTCTCTATTGCTGCAATGATGACTCCCGCAATTGGGGATGACGATTCAACGTCAAGCTCAACATTATAAAAGCAGACCATTTCAGCCTCTTATGAGCTAGATTATCCGTAACTATGTGAAGAAATGAGCACTCCTTCTGCCGAACGTGCTGCGATACGGATGAACGTGGATCATGGAACGTGGACCAAGCCAGAGAACAACACACACTGGATTTACCTTTACGTTATTGCTAAGAACTCATCTGTTGAATCAAACCCAAACCTCAAATAATATGATGATGAATAGTATGATGTTTTCAAATATTTACTTGGGCATTGCACTTCAACGGACATTTTCTCAATGCCTGCTTTTTCCATATGGGACCATAATCACATTTTTCACTATTGTTTTGTTATCTATTTGGTAATTTTCTGAAATTGAGAAGACACATCGTGAAGCAGAAGCCGACGGACTGATGGCGATGATAGAGATCACACCTCCCAAGGATGACGACTGGTCACTTGTTGAAACATTGCAAGGAGGTGACCAGGACATTTACATGGCCATTCAGCGCAGCAGCATCGCGGAGGCACTAAGCAGCCTAATCAATCCGTCTGTTCCCCATTTTCTTCGGTCTGCAGGCCAACGCAGCTAAAAACAAAGAAGCAAAAAAAATCAATTTCGACTTTAAATCTCGTACGTCGATTAAATCACTACGACACTTACCTCCGAAAACCGGATGGTGGTCACAGACCGCGGTTGTATTGTTGAGATTAAATAATCCTCCTGCCCGTTGTTTTGATCTGAAATATTGACGTCGATGGAACTGTCGTCTCTTCTTTTACGACTTATGGGAATTTTCGGGTCAGTGAAAGATAGTACAAATTCCGCCATGTATCACGCACAGACTGTCGTTTGCTATTGGATTTTACCATAGGAGTAAAGAGCTATAGCTGTATACAGAGTCACCGTCAACGCCAATACACAAAGACGATCGCAGGGGGATCTGTCATTTTCCAAGGGGGGGAGGTGGCTGTCAAATACGAACAATCGTCGCCTACCTCGCATAACTGGTTCCAAACGTAAACAAGCCATAAGAAACCTACAGCGTTTGTTTACGTTTGGAACCAGTTTCATACAAGATGATCAGTAGGCTGATTTGACAGCACATCCCCCCCAGTCATTTTCAGCTATGTGGAAGTCATGGTTGCCAGTAAACATTGTATGTTGCCGCTTGACGTTTTGACAGCTCATTCGACACAGAAACACCCTGAAACACACAAAAACACACAAGAAACACAATCAGCACAGTCACAAGGTGGCAGAGTGACTTACCCCCTGTTCCACATGAGAGTTCCTTCCTGACATCTTCAAGTGGTGGAATTTTTGATTATTATTGTATGATTATTGACTGCACGGAAAAGGTCTCCATTAAGCTTTATAGAGGGTCTAGGATAAGATATGAGCGGACGCGGACTGCCTGGTTTTGAGCCAAACGAACTGTCAAAGCCAGAGCCATACGAGCAGCGCCTATCTTAATAGAGCATTTTATGAGACGTTTCTGGTTCAACTCATGAATGAACTGCAGGAGGCGGTTACCTAATGGCTGTGAGAAGCAATATCAATATCATCAAATTCTGGCAGGCAAACCAGCTCCTGTCATTTCATAAAATGGACTATTACATTGGCAGTGTTGCTGACCCTCTCATAGTCTGCATGTTTCAATCAGATTTATTTTTATTGTTCGTGAAGTAACCCACAATGAAAATACACCAATATTTAATGTAACAACAATTCCCTAATAAAAATTGTATGGTTAATTTGCTTAACGACGTGTTCTGGGTATCATCCAAACCATTTGTGGAATAGTTCAATGATTTGGGTTATCGTTCGTTTATGGTTATTTTTTATTAGGGTTTTTATTGTAATATTTAGAGTTGTTCATTATTGTTTATGATCGAATCATGTTAACAATAAAATAAATGAAAAATACGATAAAAATCATTGTAACAACATTTTATTATGTACATTCATTGTACAGCTAGATAGCAGTTTTGCCGTTTTCGGAAGAGTACAACATTATAACAATCATTTTTATTGTAGACAATAAATATTAATGTTAGAGCATTGTTTCCACTGAAAATTTCACTGTAATTTTTTTTTCGGGTACACTTACAACAAGCTGCGAATACAAAATGACAAGGCCAAAACGCAATGGGAGACTGAAGCGATATGAAAATGAATCGCATGACAGTTTTATCAGGGTTATTTTCGATGTTATACCCCGTTCACATTACAGCCTATATCACGTAATATAGGCTGTCTTGCAATGAGCACTCATACATAGGATTTCCAGTGAAAACTAGATGTATGAGTGCTCATTGCAAGACAGCGTATATCACGTGATATACGCTGTAATGTGAACGGGGTATTAAAGAAATCGGATAGCTCTGGAATGATTTATCATGCACTGACGACATGGTAAATTCGCTCAGTGTGTTCAACAGTAATTTCAAATCTCCATTCAGGACCACCCTAAACATTCAAGCAAATTCCTTTCGAAAACATTCGCATCAAACCAGCGTTCGAAACAACCGACCAATCACCGATCGCCAACGAACCATCAACCGGTAAATAACCATTAGCGAAAAAGAGACAACGTTTGCTCGCCCTGGCCCGAGGTCGGTGCACCGGCAAAACTACATCACTGCTTGTCGTCGTCCACCATTTCGGTCCGTCTTGTTGGCCACGTCTGCTCGTCGAACTTTTCGGTGGATTTGTAATCAATTTACATCAGTCAGTCAGTGCTTCAACCGGATACTTTATACCGGGTTTCGGGTGTGGTAATTTAGTTCGAAAGTGCAAAATGTTCTCCGCGAAAGTGATCACCGCGGTCGCTTTGGTGGTCGTTCTGGGTCTGCAGTCGGCGTTCGCCGGCGAAGCCGACGTCCTAGACCTGACCGATAGCGATTTCTCGGCCCGAGTCGCCGAAACGGAAACTACGCTGGTTATGTTCTACGCACCATGGTGAGTAATTCCGGTTGGTGGATCTTTATGGGGTTTTATTTAATGATGAGGCAATTTCACAACCGGATCATCCGGAGCGTGATGATGAGTAGGAATTTTCCATTTCTTGAAAGGTATTGATTAGTCGAACATCATTAACTGCTGCAAAGTACTTTTGGCTTTGTTGTACGGGATGTCATAATAGAAACGGGGCTAGGTGTCGAATTGTTCAGTACTACTGTCATGTCAGACTATAGGCCGGTATGCGTTCCGGTTAGGAATTAGTTGATTTTAAAATGTGACCGTTACTTTCGATTTTACAGGTGCGGCCACTGCAAGAAACTGAAACCCGAATATGCCAAGGCAGCCGAGCTTCTGCGCGGAGAGGATCCGCCGATCGCTCTGGCTAAGGTTGATTGTACGGAAGGTGGCAAGGATACCTGCGGCAAGTTTTCCGTGTCCGGTTACCCTACGTTGAAGATCTTCAAGAATGGAGAAGTCTCCCAGGAGTACAGCGGTCCACGTGAGGCCATCGGTATTGCCAAGTACATGAAATCGATCGTCGGACCAGCTTCCAAGGATCTTCTTACATTGGAGGCTTTCGAGGCGTTCCTGAAGGTGCAGGAAACCAGCGTTGTTGGTTTCTTCCAAAAGGAATCGGACCTGAAGGGTGTCTTCCTGAAGTATGCCGACAGCCAGCGTGAACGTCTGCGATTCGGACACAGCAGCGCCAAGGAAGTGCTGGACAAGCAGGCTGAAACCGATGCCATCTATCTGTTCCGTGCCAAGCAGCTGTCGAACAAGTTCGAACCGGACTTCGTCAAATTCGACGGCAAGACCAAGGAAGATTTGGCCACCTTTGTCAAGGAACACTTCCAAGGACTGGTTGGAGTTCGTACCCGTGATAACCTGAACGATTTCAAGAACCCGCTGGTCGTGGTTTACTACGTTGTCGATTATGTCAAGAACCCGAAGGGAACCAACTACTGGCGCAATCGGGTACTGAAGGTCTCCAAGGAGTTTGTCGGACGTGTTAACTTTGCTGTCAGCGCCAAGGATGACTTCCAGCACGAGCTGAATGAGTACGGCTATGACTACGTCGGTGACAAGCCACTGGTGCTGGCTCGTGATGAAAAGAACCAGAAGTTCATCATGAAGGACGAATTCTCGTAAGTTATCTCACCTTTTGTTTGTTTGACTTTGCTGATAAGCTGTTCTTTCGAAAATAATTTCGCGATATCTCCGGCATGAAGCATTACCACGTCATGCTGTGATTGTGCTGTGCCACACGTACTACACAGTAAACGAAATTTGGTATTGTATCAAAAACCGATGCATATCGATCAGGTCGAAAAAGATGATGGGTGAATATTAACGAACGATTTTCTGCACTTCTTACAGAGTTGAAAACCTGCAGGCCTTCGCCACCGAACTGGAGGAAGGATCCCTGGAACCGTACGTCAAGTCGGAACCCATCCCAGAGAGCAACGATGCTCCGGTCAAGGTTGCCGTTGGCAAGAACTTCGAAGAGCTCGTCATGAACAACGGTGTTGATACGCTGATTGAGTTCTACGCTCCGTGGTGCGGACACTGCAAGAAGCTGACCCCAATTTACGAGGAGGTGGCCGAAAAGTTGAAGGGCGAAGATGTCGCCATCGTGAAGATGGATGCCACCGCCAACGATGTACCGCCGACGTTCGACGTCCGTGGATTCCCGACGCTGTTCTGGCTGCCCAAGAACGAAAAGACCAGCCCACAGCGATACGAGGGTGGTCGCGAAGTCGACGATTTCCTGAGCTACATCGCCAAGCACGCCACCGACGAGCTTAAGGGCTACGACCGCAAGGGCAATGCCAAGAAAATCGAACTGTAATCTCACAGAGGCGACGAGCATACTTGTAGAGGGGGGATGAGACAACAGGACAATACTTGTTCTGTAAATCTCCATGCGGGAGCGAAATCAAGAAAACCTACCACTTCATCTATTTTGTTTTTTCCCGGACGTACTGAAAAACTGTAAATTTTCATTCCTATTTGTCAAACTATAGCTCATGGTGTTTTTTTTTTTCAAGTTGAAATTTGACCTACGACTTCCATTTCAGTACTACCATCAAAGCACATTTTCCGTTAGTCTGTGTTATAGCAAAAAAAAAAGTGATTAAACAAAAGAATGATTACGAGAGCTAAAATTTCCGCACTTTCGTGCAAACAAACGACAGAACGTGCATTTATGTTCAGTATCTCAGACCAGCGTCTGGCCGTGGAAATGTTTGGACAACAAAAAAGCAGGTACAAAACATATGAAGGAAGGACGCAAAACGCTTAGTATGTCAACAACTGAGAGGCATATGTGGAATACCATTCGAATTAACCACGTTTCTGAAATTTATACTTAGGTACAGTGGATCAACATTTAGTAAAGGGAGTTAATTCTTTATGTGGATTAATTTTGTCAAGATCTTACAAAAGTTGAATAAAGTTTCTAATTTTTTTTTTAAGATTAACTAAACGTAAGTCATAAATGTTTTTGCTTGTATTTGGATAGAATGGAAAGAACTTTCAATATGATCTCCTCGTAGGTTTCATTCATAGACAGTAATAGAGAGTAAATTTCGCGGAATTTTTCAAATTTCCCGTTTGTGCGGTATAATCTACATTTAAATTAAGGATTAATCCCGGGTTATTGAATTTGGTTCTGCGTTCGAAGTTTTCAAAATTTGTCTATGAAAATTCGCTCAAAACTTTACAGGATAGTTCTCAAGCATTTCCTTTAAAATCATTCATCGTCCTTAGATTCTTTTCGAAATTGAAACTTGTTTTTTAAGAATTCCTTGAAGCTTCCTTCCAGTTTTTTTTTTATATCGGCTTGAATTCTTCTTAGAATTCCCAGAAAGGGATATCCCCTGGTTACATAGTTGAGAGTTTGGAGAACCTAGAAGGGGTTCTCCTAGAGGTGGGTGGGGCTCCACAAGAGTTCATTATAAATCCTGTTTTGGTTTCTAGCGTGGTTGGCGGATCATGGTGTGAATGTCGGTGGTCGTTTTTGAAGGCTGTCATGTCATGTGATATTCAGGCTTATTTCATTGGTGTCCATGTTCGAGGCGTTGTCATTTTGTATAGGGAGAGGGTGGGTGATTATATTTTATAGAACAGTGCACTGCCTATTATAATCGCATATCAGGGGCCACATTGCGCGCGCATCTCGAAACGAAAGACTTTTTGTACGAACGCTTGTATGAAAAAGTTTTTCATTTCGAGATGCGAAATGCGGCCCCAGTTCCATAGGGAAAAAGTAGGCATTGAGAAAATGTCAGTCGAAGTTTGGGGGAGGTAGCTCATCTATTCTTCCGGTTCACCTCCTAGCATCGTGCTATAAGGTACCAGGCGATATCCAGGGTAGTTGATCGATAGCTCGATAACGCCATTTCGTTGGCGTCTGCAATGGGAAATTCTCGTAGCAGGCGTTGTCGAGTTGTTGAATAGCAACTATCGTGGTAACTCACCGATTACCTGTCGATCTGCCAAATTTGGAAAGACGTCTGCATTGAATTGTCTCATATAATAATATTCCGCCCACTATATCACAAGAAATTGCGAGTAGCTGAGTGGAATGGAGATAAGTTAAGCATTGGGTACAGGACCAAGTCTCCCCTGGGTGGTGCCACAAGATGAACGTAATAGAAGCAATAGAATCATCAAGTTGTCATAAGGCACAGAATGAGACTATTGCATGGCTGGGTAGTCAAAGTCTTCCATTCGTTAGTCATTTCAGGTGGATTAGAACATGTTTAGGTTTAGAGTGGGCGTTGGCCAGATTTGGATTTTTCAGATATAATCCGAAATAGGACCTAGATTATTGAATACACTAGTAACCTCAACCTCTGTCACAATGTTTCATTGTGATTAATAAACACTCAATGGGTAAATTATCAAATTTGCGGTAAATTTGAAAAAAAGCGAAGACTACAAATCAAGAAGACTGGCAACTGTTCCCTTCTCCCATACAAATGTCAAATGTCACTGATAATCAAAGGTGGAACTTTGAAGCACAAGTGTTAGTGAGACTGCTCATAGACAGTGACTGTGTGTGTGACCTTATGTCACCGAAACGAATAATCATAAAACGGTACTCGTTGTTGTTTTTGTTTTGCTCTACAAAATTTCATGGCAATTTGAATCCTAATCACAGCAAGCCGGTGGTTTTGCAACTCCAAACCGAAAAACTTGTCATGGTGGATCAAGTAGAGGATTGAAACTTGGATCGATATCTAGTGAAAGTAGCTTTTACTTCTGAACGAGGAACTGCCTGTTGGAAGCAAATAATTATAAGGAATTGGCAGCTTCCACCACCATCGAGTGAACTACCGTCATTGCATTGGAAGCTGCTGAAAATTCAAGGATATAAAAAGAAGGAAGATCCGATACCTGCATCACGATCCAATGGAAGGCGTACCAGGATCTAATGGTGGAGAAAATGAAAATGAAAGGTTGAAGCACTACAATTCCATTTTAGATGATGTGGGAACATGAAACCACCGGATAGTGATCCTCTGTATGCTTTAACTATGCTTGGAATCGACCGACTCCTTCCAGAGAATGATAACAACAGTGTCGGGTTGGTCAGTGACATTCAAATGGTCAGCTAGTACTGTGCCAAATTGCCGAGCGTCGCAACTTAACTCCCCTACTGTGGCCAGGTGCCAAGGCCGTGCGGAACGGGCATGAATTTTACTAATGCACCATAAAAATGCCCATAAATGCATCACTAAATAGCTTAGGAAAAGTGGAAGATAATTCTGAGATAGCAAAAATTAATGATCAAGGAAGGTCCCACCATTATTGTCAATGGCATCATTGCCATAGTTTTAATTTTCATCACAAATTTACTTATCCATCTGTTCAATGTTAGCTAAAATTTTACTCGTTGTCAGCATAAAGTAAAGAAAGAAACGTTTCACTTTTTACGACAATCATAATAAAACCAATAATTGACAGCTATTTATGTCTACCTATGTGTGTGAATGCACTCGTGAATTAACACACACCATCATACACAGGTTCCACTTTTGCTCAGAAGAGGCGTTGTCGTTACTGTCTCCTGATTTTTGGCAGAGTTGCCAGTCTTCTTGGTTTGTAGTCTTCGAAAAAAGGGAACTTGGAGTGTAGAGTGCACTGCCGACTGGACGAGTGAGTGGGTTACGGGTTTATTTGATTGTTTCCAAGTTATACATAGATACATTCATACCATTGGCATTTTGTATTTGAGATAAGACAGAGATAGGATGCGGAGGGCCCGCTTAGGGGGAGCGTAACTCATGTTATGGCTTCCATTTATTAAATAGTTCAGATAGGCTGGAAATGATAGGTTCGTGGTGAGAAAATGTACCATATGGTGCCCGTTCACTGATCAAAATTAGATTCAAATCGTCCAAAACCCAACTCCAGCGCTTAAAGAAGGTGGTAACCCAACAAACAATTCACAGTCACAAATAAGCATACACATTGAATAAATGCTGTATAACAGTGTACAATGCTGAATAAAACAATATGTCGAATTATGTGCTGAAAAAAGCTCATTGAGATCGATAGATGCGCCTTTATTCCTCCGTTTGCTCTGATATGATTAATATACTTATCAAAAGCTTTATAAAAGTTGACTGTCTTCCTGATTCAGAACCAGTTTGATCTAATAACAAACTGAATAAGTGTAATTTTCACATACATTGCCGCTTTAATTCGACTGTTTTCAATTGCTTCAATAAAATGCTTTATTAGACGTCTTATAAATGTTTTCTAGCTCTATTATTAGATTTCATTGCATTGCTTTACAATATTGCTGTATAAAGGTGAATACAGTCAGCAAAATAGCTCTTATACCACTATAGGCCCAAACGCAATATGGGCGAAAGCGGAACGGAAACGGAAAGTTTGACAGTTGTCACAAATGACATCAAGATGCCTAACCAAAGTCGATTTGGTTCTAACTAGTTTTCAATCCGACAAGTTGGTTTACTCAGATCGGGCTTTTCCGCTGCCGCTGCCGTTCCGCTTCCGCTGTCATTGCGCTTGGGCCTTATGCGTCCATGTTTTAGTTGAATGCTTTGTAAATGCTTTATAAACGACGTATTAGATTCATTATTCCACATCACTGCCCAAAAACAATTCAAAGTCACAAATAAGCATATAGATTGAATAAATGCTTTATAACAGTGTACAATGCTGAATAAAACAGGTTGTCAATCCTGATGAATGTGGGCGTTAGTACAAGAAATACGCAGGTTGTCAAATTATGTGCTCAGAAAACCTCATTGAGATCGATTATGCGCCTTTATTTCGCTGATTGCTCTGATTTGATTAATATACTTATTAAAATCTATACAAACGATGACTGTCTTCCTGATTCAACACCAGAAGTTTGATCTAATAACATACTGAATAAGTGTAATTTGCACATACATTGACGCTTTAATCCGACTGTTTCAATTGATTTAATAACATGCTTTATTATACGTCTAATAATTGTTTTCTAGCTCCATTACTAGATTCCATTGCATTGCTTAACAATATTGCTGAATTAAGGTGAATACAGTCAGCATAATAGCTCTTATTCCACTATGCGTTCATGTTTTAATTGCATGCTTTATAAATGCTTTACAAACGGCGTATTTATTCATTATTCCACAACAGTGATTCAGGCTAACAACTAAACGGAATTGGTAGCACAGTGGTTACCGTTTCCGCTTTCCAAGTAGAAGGTCGCGAGTTCAATCCCAGCCTCAACCCTTTTTTTTATTTATGTTCTACTCCTAATTAATTTAAATCGTAATCATAAATCGTATCACTCACGACAACCAATTCATAGATCTATTGAAAAGGTTAGCATCCTTTCCATCGAAATTAGATAGATGGAGAGGTAACGTTGATCTAATGTTAAACAACTAATAGGTTACTGTAATGAAACATGAACTATGAATGAATTAATCATTCTCACATCTCCTTGAATTAGCTAGAGTTACGGCTGGAAGTGCTGATAGGTTTTCAGATTCAAGCTTTTATTGCTTATTTAGCTGCTCAAATGATGTATTCTAGGATAGCTCAGATGGCAAGGCAAGCGGCTGGTGATCGGAAGGTCATGGTTCGAATCCCATTTAACGACATGTGTGTGTATGTATGTATGTATGTAATAAATTCGACAGAAATAATGACACAACAATCACTAACGAAAACAAACCCTGCTCGTGCCGTTCTTATTTTCGGATTAATTGTCCCGTAGTTGAATAATCGTTTAATAAATGTATAATGATGTAATAATTAAACATTATTTCACATGAAAATCAAGCGTCTATATACACCTTTATACCATCGCTGTTTAAGGAAGTACAGATGGTCTAATAAACGCTGAATAATCAAAAATTTGATCGAATAAGCTATGTTACAACTTTTGTAAGTCGAATAAAAGCTTCTCGACATACCTTATTCAACACCAAATATTTCGATGTTGTGGTTGAATAAATTCTCCAGATTTGTGTGAACAAAGCCTGAACAGAAGTTATTATTAAAAATAGTACAAGTATTATTAAGTATGAAGTGGAATAAAATCGTCAAGAAGTCGTTTCTTCAATTGGCAATTGTTTGTTGGGAAAATTTTGATCACAAATTTGGAAAAAGCTCAGAAACTTGCTAAGCAATTCGAGAGTTCCCATAATTTCAGTTTGGGTCTTACTAGTCCTATTGAGAATCAGGTTGCTCGGGATTTTCTGAATAACTGAAAAATATTTTTGATGATTCCTGTAAGGTCTATAACTAAAAAGTTTCAAAATATGATAGCTCCAGGTGATGATGGAATTTTCTATATCCTCATCAAAAAACTCCCAGAGAGTGCCTTGTCTTTCTTGGTAAAATTATTTAACAGATGTTTCCATTTGGCATACTTTCCTGATAAATGGAAAAATGCAAAAGTTGTTCCAATTTTGAAGCCGGATAAAAATCCAGCTGAAGCTTCTAGCTACCGCCCAATAAGTTTGCTTTCTTCAATAAGTAAACTTTTTGAAAAGATAATTTTGAATAGAATGATGCTTCACATCAATACGAACTCAATTTTTGCAGATGAGCAGTTTGGATTTCGCCATGGGCATTCAACTACTTTCCACTTTACATTATGAAATTAGTTCAGAATTAGTTAACTGACAGAACTCTGCAGGTAAATTATCAAAATTCCAAATCTAATCGACTACCTGTTAGAGCAGGAGTTCCTCAGGGTAGCATTCTTGGGCCTATATTGTATAACATTTTCACTTCGGACCTCCCTCAGGGTTGCCACAAATCTTTGTTCGCTGATGACACAGGCATTTTCGCTAAAGGAAGAAGTCTACGTGTTATTTGCAGCAGACTGCAGAAAAGTTTAGATATTTTCTCTTCTTATTTACAAAAATGGAAGATTTCTCCCAACGCTTCCAAAACTCAACTTATAATATTTCCACACAAGCCTAGAGCTTCGTTTTTGAAACCTAGTAGTAGCCACATAGTCACTATGAACGGAGTTCCAATTTCCTGGTCAAACCAAGTGAAATATCTTGGATTAATACTTGACCAAAAATTAACTTTTAAACATCATATTGAGGGCATTCAAGCCAAATGTAACAAATATATAAAATGTTTGTATCCTCTTATAGACAGGAAATCCAAACTTTGCCTGACGAATAAACTACTAATATTTAAACAAATTTTTAGACCGGCCATGCTCTACGCTGTGCCAATATGGTCTAGTTGTTGCACTACCAGGAAAAAAGCACTTCAAAGGATTCAGAACAAAGTTCTGAAAATGATTTTGAAGTTGCCTCCCTGGTACAGTACTACCGAAGTACATAGAATTTCGAATGTTGAGACTTTAGCACAAATGTCCAACAAAATAATTAATAATTTCAGGCAATAATCGTTGCAATCCTCAATTGCAACGATTAACTCCCTTTATACTTAGATAAGATTTAGTTTTAATTTTTAGTTTTAAGATATCAATTGTTATACTGACATGCAGGTTTAAAATAGTGAATTGCCAAGGCAGGAATAATGTAAAAACACTTAGATATATATTATAACAATTAAGGCTGGTAAATTACTGTAGTAACTGGAGCACCTAGGTTAAAATGAAATGTAATTTATTTTGAATTTGAAACAAATAAAGAGATAAAAAAAAAAGATTCAAATCGTCAGGCCCTGCCCTGGAATAAGGGGATTGACGATGATTTGTCAAGTTTCATTTGCATATAATTGTAAGTTTAGGTTTGCTTTTGTAATTGTAAGATAGATAGTTTACCGGTTTACCTCTATTGAAACATTGAGTTGTATAAACTTGACGAATCATACTTCTAAAATAGTAGTAGTTACCAGTGTCGCATGATCTAACAACCAATGTTGGAGGGACCGGCAGGGCTGATTACGGATCAAAACTAACATAACTCTAACACTGAAATGATCCCGAAACTAACGCTCATTCATTGCACTTTGAGTCATAAAGTAGTTTTATTTATTTTCCTACTAATCTATCTACACACTTAGTTTTTTTCTACCGAGCTCCGCTGTATAAATAAATAAAAAAGGAATGATCTCACCCAAATAACCAAGTGGAGTTGAAGTGGAGCTGCACCAACAGCAACCGGCTTTCTCGTAGACTTTCTTCGACCCATCGCAGGTATCTCCTTCAAAAACAGACGTCCGTTGACGTCTTTCCTGTTGGAGTGGCCGCAATGGCATTGGAAAAAGAACTCGGATCGGGAAGTAATAAAACACGTGTGTACTGAACGTGAACAACAAAAGGAATGACAGTTTTATTCAGCGGAAGTAATACAGATGATAACAAACATATGTATCATGGTTTCTCTCTAGTTGATGAAGTTGTCGCCGCTTGGGGGGCTCAACACTCCTCCTCAACTTCAACAGACTTTACTCCGATAGCCGCCCGAAGATTCCCTAGCTTCACTGCTGCCAGCGGCTTAGTCAGGATGTCCGCCTCCATAAGTTCTGTAGGACAGTACTTGATGGACACGACACCGTTTGCCACAAGATCCTTCACGAAGCAGTATTTGGTGTCAATGTGCTTCGACTTTCGTGAAGCGCGTTCCGTTGCAGTGAGAGCAATGCAGCTCTGGTTATCCTCATGAACTGCAATGGGATACGCCATGGACACACCCAGATCAGCCATTAGCTTGCGCAGCCACTGTAACTCCTGCAGACAGTCAGCCAAAGCGATATACTCAGCCTCGGTGCTGGACAGCGCCACGCTGGTTTGCTTTCGGCAACACCATTGGATGAGTCCTCCACCAAACTTGAACAGAAAGCCAGTATTGGATTTTCGGTCCGTCACTTCACCCGCCCAATCGACATCTACGAAACATTCCAGCTTCAGTTCCTCGTTAGCACCTAGGTATAACTCGTGGTTGATTGTCCCCTTCAAATACCGAAGCACCTTTTTGGCCTCGATCCAGTCGGCCTTCCCTGATTTGGATACACGCCGCCCAAGGACAGAAGTAGCGATTGAAATGTCCGGACGACTGTTTATGGCAACATACAACAACGCACCGATTAGGCTTTGGAATTTATCCTTCTCCGCAGGCTCATCGCTCTCCTCCTGCTGTTGTTGTAGGTAACCACTCGCCATCGGGACCCGTGATGTGTTAGCCTTCTCCATTCCAAATCGTACGAGTGTTTTTGATATGTACGATTTCTGGTTGAGAACATACGCACCGGCTTGTTTTCGGACCTGAATCCCCAAGAAGCACGAAAGTTCTCCCAACTCGGTGATTTTGAAGTTCCGCGCCAACACCTCGACCACTGCTTGGTATTCCTGCTCCGTGTTGCAGGTGATGATGAGATCGTCTACGTATAGTAGCACATACACGTAGCGACCGTTGATCTGCTTCATATAGAGACATGGATCCGCTTTCGACTGTTGGAATCCAATCTCCTTCAGAACTGCATCGATTTTTCGGTTCCATACGCGGGCAGCCTGTTTTAGCCCATACAAGCTGCGTTTGAGACGGCATATCCTGGTTGGATCCTCGGTCTCGAACCCAGGAGGCTGTTTCATGAATATCTCCTCCTGTAATTCGCCATAGAGATATGCTGTTTTAATGTCGACGTGCCTTGCCAACATTTTCCGGCTGCTAGCCACTGTGAGAACCGCACGGAAGGTGGTTTGTTTTACCACTGGTGCAAAAACCTGGTCGTACTCGCTGCCAAACTTCTGGCAAAACCCTTGAGCGACGAGCCGGGCTTTGAAACGAACGACGTCCCCGTCGGCGCTTTCCTAGCGCTTGTACACCCATCTTGACCCGATGGCCCTACTACCTGTAGGTAACTCGACGACGTCCCAGGTACCGTTCTCCAGTAATGAAGCCATTTCTTCCGCCATAGCCGCCTTCCACTTATAATTCTCAGGACTAGCCATCGCTTCTGCATAATTTCGCGGTTCACACGCCACCTCTGCAGCTAATCCAATTGTATCTCGATATCTTTCCGGTGGTACTCCGATGTTCGTTCTGGCAGAACGTCGCAAGCCGCAAGGAACTTCACCTAACTCTTCCTGACCTGATTCGTTATCAACGCCTAGAAAACGACCATCGCCGCCTTCGTCCGAGCCGTCATCACATCCGAAAAATTCTTCTTCCGACTCGATGCTTTGGTTGCGCACGTCATCTCCCAGTTAATCCAAAGGAACCGCGTTATTGGGCGTACTTCCTACCTGTACGAACACCTCTTTGTCCACACCTCGTTTGATTGCCTCCGACTGGTCGCAGGTAGCATCATGTGGCTTCGCTTCGTTGAACTCCAAAAAACTGAACATCTCGGCTCACTACAATCCGACCGGTACACACATCCAGTAGCCGGTAAGCCTTATGCTCGGAAGAGTATCCGACGAAGGTGAGTTTTTCAGCTTTAACCTCGAACTTCTTTCGTTTCTGATGGGGAATCCAGGCGTACGCAGCACATCCGAAGATCTTCATGCCCTTCAGGTCCGGCTTCCTGCCGAACCAAAGCTCGAACGGAGTTTTGTCGACAGCAGCGGACGGCAACCTATTTTGAATGTACGCGGCCGTATTCACCGCCTCTGCCCAGAAGCGTTTGGGCAGCCCTGCATCGAGTAGCCAACTCCCAACTCGGTGATTTTGAAGTTCCGCGCCAACACCTCGACCACTGCTTGGTATTCCTGCTCCGTGTTGCAGGTGATGATGAGATCGTCTACGTATAGTAGCACATACACGTAGCGACCGTTGATCTGCTTCATATAGAGACATGGATCCGCTTTCGACTGTTGGAATCCAATCTCCTTCAGAACTGCATCGATTTTTCGGTTCCATACGCGGGCAGCCTGTTTTAGCCCATACAAGCTGCGTTTGAGACGGCATATCCTGGTTGGATCCTCGGTCTCGAACCCAGGAGGCTGTTTCATGAATATCTCCTCCTGTAATTCGCCATAGAGATATGCTGTTTTCGTTGCCATTTCGTTGAGGGTCCTGTTTCGCCGCTCTGCCACCCCATTCTGTTGAGGAGCATACCCAGCGGTGTACTCAGGCTTTATTCCCTCCTCGGCATAAAATTTACGGATACTAAAAAAATAAAACAGCAAAAAAGGTTATCTTCCATTTAATTCCACTTAATTGATTTTGGTATCCATGACAGATACGTATTTCGACTACAATGTGCAGTCTTCATCAGTGTCATTCCCACTAAAGAACTTATCAAAATCTAACCCCCTTAAGTACTCATCCCCTAGGTAAAAAAGTCAAGATCATAGGTATAAAAATGAAACTACAATGTGTTGAATCGGAACCTACCTAACTAATAAAAACCAAAGATTTAAGTAAGCTAAAGGAGAAAAATCTATACAACTCTCTAATAAGGAAAATCCCCAAAGGCTTGGTAGCCATCATAATGAAGTAATGAAATTGGGTTGTTAGCGGAATGCTAAATAAAACAGCAAAAAAGGTTATCTTCCATTTAATTCCACTTAATTGATTTTGAAGATAACCTTTTTTGCTGTTTTATTTAGCATTCCGCTAACAACCCAATTTCATTACTTCATTACGGATACTGTTACTGATGTACTCACCTCCTCTGTCCGAGCGTATGGTCTTCGGCTTCTTACCTAGCTGGTTCTGGGTGAATCGGACGTAGTCACGAATCCTACCTTCAACCTCCGATTTTTCCTTGAGAAAATACACCATAGTGTACCTACTATGGTCGTCGATCAACGTCATATAGTACCTACAGCCGCCCGGAGTCTCCGTCATCGGACCGCAGACGTCGCTGTATACTATATCGAGCACCTCCTTTGACGTTTTCTTAGCTACCTGTGGAAAAGACGGCCTAGCCATCTTTGCCTTGACGCAGCACTCGCACGTCGCCCGGATTCCGCATTCACTGACGCACATTCCAGACACCAGACCCTTACGCACCGCTTCCTTGATGGCTTCCAGATTCTTGTGGCCGAGCCGGCGATGCCACGTATGTTGGCATTTATCGGTGTGTCCTTTGTCACTCACTAACAACGAACGCTCACTGGCCAGATTCAACCGATACAGGCCACCTATTTTGTCCGCGACCGCCACGTCTTTCTGTCCGTACATCAATTGGCACTGTTCCCCGTCGAACTCAGCACGCACGCTCTTGTTCGAAAGTTTTGCCACCGACACGAGATTGCTTTCGAGCTCCGGTGCAAAAATCACTTCCGTGAGCGTTACCAAAACGTTTTCGCCGCGATCGTTCACGCACTGTATGGTACAATCCCCGATGCCTTCCGTGCGAAGCATTTTTCCATCCGCCGCCGAAATAGTCGGTCGCGCACTTTTGTCCAATCGAACGAACAAATTTCTGTCGTTGGCCAAATGCGACGTCGCACCGAAATCAATCAACCACGCACTCGCACCGAAATCACCCGATCGTACCATAAACGTAAACGACTCTGGGTCGTCTTCGCGCACTGTTTTTACTTTTTCTTTGCTCTTCTTCTTCGGATTTTTCTCCTCACTATTCTTCGCCGCAATGAACGCTCTGCAGTTCCGTTTGCGGTGTCCTTGCTTACCGCAATAGTAGCACGAAACATCAACAGATTTTTGCTGCTGCTGGCTGGATCCAACTCGTAGCGCCTGCTCCTCCGTTTCACCTTTCTGCTTTTCCGCCTCGTCGACGAGCTTCACTTTAACCAACTCAAGTGTGAGGTCATCTTCGTCCCGTGCTTCCAACGCTGTTGTCAACGGATTGAACGCGTCCGGAAGGCCACGAAGGATCAGCGCCACTTTCAAGCATTCGGTCATCTCGAAGCCCGAATTCTGGAGACGAGCGTAATGCTTCTCGATGCCGGCAAGATAACTTTCCATATCATCACCCACTCGGTAATTTTGGTTGGTGATTTGCTTGAGCAGCGTCACTTTCTGCCCCAGAGACGTTTTGTTGTGGTGCAGCTTGAGTGCATCCCACGTCTCTTTCGCTGTTGCTTTGTCGCGGATCAAATTGTACTGACTCTCGTCCACCAACAGCTGAATGGTGGCGAGCGTCTTTTCGTCGCCCTCTCTCCATGCACCGGTCACTGGATTCGGTGCGACTCCCGGGTCGACGTATTTCCACAGCTGCTCTCGCCGGAGCAGTGCCGTGACGGAGAAGGACCACGCCGGGTAATTAGAGTTATTCAGCTTGACAACTCTTGCCCACTCCATTCCGCGAGAAAGTTCTGGAAAAACACTACCGTTTTCTCACTCGCGACTTTCACGGAAATAATAATTCGACTCGAACTAAAGCAACCGAAAAACGATCCCGAACACTTCCCGCTAACGATCCGTAACGAAACCAACTGGGCCCATAACCTGTTGGAGTGGCCGCAATGGCATTGGAAAAATAACTCGGATCGGGAAGTAATAAAACACGTGTGTACTGAACGTGAACAACAAAAGGAATGACAGTTTTATTCAGCGGAAGTAATACAGATGATAACAAACATATGTATCATGGTTTCTCTCTAGTTGATGAAGTTGTCGCCGCTTGGGGGGCTCAACATTTCCAGTTGTAGAATGCGTAGTCGTGTTATACATAATCAAGTAATCTTTTAAATCACTCTCCCAGTCTCTGCAGAGCCCGTGACTGATTTGCAACCTCTTAAAGAGTGATCTATTTTGGCGGTCAACTGAACCATTCTCCTTTAACCAGTACGGTGCAGAATGATTGGGAACGATGCCGTGTATTTTGCTGTAATCTTCAATTTTCTTATCAATGAACTGCTTGGCGTTGTCGAGTGTGATAGTTCTAGCACAGACAAACAGACATAACACTCGCAAATTGTTCATCGAACAAGCATTTAACGGACAATTTAAAAGTATCGTAGTTGGTAGTACCGCCACCTGTGGCGCGCATAGTCAATCCCCTTGCGTTTAACGTTTACACACTACCGCCATCTTTTCAGCGTAGTGCCCACCACAGTATACTCAACAGATGGCGGTAACGTTTCAGCGACGATATTTTACAGTGAGAAATATTCAATGTGTTATGTCTGTTTGTCTGTGGTTCTAGCTTCTAGAATACCCTAAACGGGTAAACATTTTACTTAATTTTTTAAAATCTTACTTCGACATCTTTGTACCTACTGAAGTAGTCAATAACTACCAACAAGTATTCGCCCGAAGGAAGCGGACCCATGAAGTCAATGGTAATATAAACCCACGGTTTTGTTGGCAATTGCCTGCGACTCATTGGGACTGGTCGGCTAGTTGACATCCTTCACATACTGCACAACATTCCCTCGTGTCTCGATCAGTCTTTTCATGACTGATTCACCCGGATGTCCTTCGCGAGCAAGCTGCTACATGCGTTGCCGTAGTTGCTTAGGAACAACAAATTTATTTGCTCTGATCATGGTGTCTCTAATGAATCCGAACTCATTCCGAAAAGATTCAAACGATTTTGCTAATGGGTTACTCCAGCTGCCAGACCGAAGACATTCTCTTACGGCTGTTATCTTTGGATCATCGAGAACGAGGGAAAAGCAACTGGTGAAAAAATTGCATGTACGAGGGATGCTCCGGTTGCACAGCAATGCTTGGGAATGTGCACAGCGAATGAGAATGACCCAAATTTGAGTTTAGTTCACTCATAATCGCCAAAAGTGCAGGAACTCAGCGATGAGTAAATTTGTTTCATGGTTTCCTGTGGAAAACCTAAAAAATCTGCCGGAAAATGAGGAAATTGACGAAAATTTTATTCAGTCTCGGAGTAATCACTTCATTCGAGCAGTTAAAATGACGTTTACTACCACTCGAACTTTGAAATAAAACATTATTTTGAGATTTTTTCTTCTAGAACCACGAGAAATGTAACTTACATTTGTGCGTTTCCTAAAAAAAATTGAAATTAATTGGTTTAGTTTTGTGACATCGCTGGTAGAAAGTAACGCCAAAACTGCTTGACAAAGTGGTCAATAGACTTAGTGAATCCAATCCAATCAATCCCTGGAAAAAAACCTGGGAAAACATGAGGCAAATTTACTCATCGCTGAGTTCGTGCACTTTATGTGATTTATGAGTTGACTAAACTCAAATTTGGGTCGTTTCCATTCGCCGTGTGGATAATAGAGGGTGCCAGTGTGCTTGCAAAATACGCTTGACGATATTTTTGAAGAATTCTCCTATGTCTGTTTTTCTGTGCTATTAATTTCCTTAAATCGTTTAAAGGCTTCTTTAAGAGCCGTCATCACTAACAGTATTGCTCAGACTTGGTAAAAACACCGCTCGGTGCGGCTCGGTGGCAACCTACTCATGTATGCACAGCACTGGGTTTCTTCGATAAAGCACCCGGTGTCGGTGCAACATGTTGGCACGCCACCGAACCAAAAGAGAAACCCAAACGCGGTGCTACGGGCTTCGGGTCGCCACCGTGCGGCACGGAGCCAACGGAGCTCATGATTTCGTATCGTTCGTTGTTGGTGATGCGCTATACTCGGTCCCATTTGCGTTTTTGTCAAAACTGAGTTTTTCAATGGAAGTGGTAGCAAGTATAGCTCATAGTTTCATTATACTCGATGAACTCAAGAAATTTGTTCTGAAATAGTTTAGAAAAATGGGCAAGTACAGGGGTTACTCAAAATAACTAGGATAGGCAAATTTTTGGTCAATTTTGGAGTGTTGTAACTTCGTCAAATATGATCCGATTTTTAATCTTCCAAGAGCATTTGACTGGAAAACTAATATTGTTCAACGGTGTAGCCACGAAAATAATCCTGGTCACCGGATACCGGAGATATTTCGGGTTTCCGGAGGGCTTGCCTATAACTTGCTAAATTTTTGGTGAAATTTTATATATGATGCTGGTTAAATATATATATTTTTAGTAAATACACTGGAGTCGCTTTTTACGCGGGTGATACGTCCCGCGTAAAAAAAAAACCGCGTAAAAAAAACCGCGTAAATTCTGGAATCCGCGTAAAAAAAAACCGCGTAAATTCCGAAATCCGCGTAAAAAAAACCGCGTAAAAAAAGACCGTGTAAGAAAAAACCGCGTAAAAAGCGATATACCAACAATCAATACGAAACTAACGATTTTAAATTGGCTCACCACTTTAGTAGCCTATTGGTCCCAAGCAAACGATTAACGTACCCTATTCTAGTTGAAATTCTATTACTACACTATGTTTGTTTTGATTCGCTATGAAAGTTTGACAGATAACATCAGGGGTGTGTGGATTTATGCAGAACATGCAGGGGTGAGTGAAATAGCTTGGGACTGCTTGGGACCGTTGTTCTGGTACTAAGTGAGCCAAAAATAATAATGATTTTCTTCGGGACCTACTAGTCTTAGAGTTACCTCTATGGATATACCGCGTCTATTTTGAAATCCGCGTAAAAAAAAACCAAAATCCGCGTAAATTCTGGAATCCGCGTAAATTCCGAAATCCGCGTAAAAAAAAACCGCGTAAAAAAAAAACCGTGTAAAAAAAACCGCGTAAAAAGCGACTCCAGTGTACAACGAAAGAAGAACCACTTTTAAAGCAAATCATATGCCAAGAACTAAAATCGGCTCATAATCAACCGAGATATGGCCATTTCCTTGGAATCGATTCTAGTGAAGGGTTCGGAATGCGGGCAGATCATTTAATCACTCAAAACATGCCGTGCGACAGCTCTTTCTTCATGGTTTCTCGTCAATAGACTTTCGATAAAGTTTAAATGCATCATTGACCACATTGGCCACTCTCAGAACATCCAGTATGCCCCCGGGGGAACCTGGAGCAGGGGACAATTGCATTTTTACACCAAAACATGGTTTTTCAAGAATAGGCTTTCCATAAACTTCAAATGAATCATTGACCACATTGGCCGCTCTTGGAATCACGGGATACCCCCGAGGGATCCTGTAGTAGGGGTCAATTGCGTTTTGACACCAATACATGCCGTGCGACAGCTTTTTCTGCAAGCTTTTTCATGAATAGGCTTTTGATAGCCTTTAAATGGATTAGTGACCACATTGGCCGCTCTCGGGACCTCCAGTATGCCCCCGGAGGAACCTGGAGCAGAGGACAATTGCATTTTTACACCAAAACATGCCGTGCGACAGCTCATTCTTCATGGTTTTTCATGAATAGGCATTCATTAAACTTATAATGGATCAGTGACCACATTGGCAGCTCTCGGAATCACGGGATACCCCCGGGGGAACCTGTAGTAGGGGGCAATTGCGTTTTGACTCAAAAACATGCCGTGCGACAGCTCTTTCTTCATAGATTTTCATGAATATTCTTTCTTTAGACTTAAAGTGAATCATTTACCACATTCGTCGCTCTCAGAACCACTGGGATGCCCCGAGAGAACCTGTAGCAGGGGACAATTTCGTTTTAACTCAAAAACGCGCCGTGCGACAGCTCTTTCTTCATGGATTTTCATGAATATTGTTTCCATAGACTTAAAGTGAATCATTTACCACATTGGCCGCTCTCGGGAAAGTTGACCAAAAATTTGCCTATCCTAGTTATTTCGAGTAACCCCTGTAGGTTTTCCCTTTACATAAGAATCCATGGTGCTAAGCAAACTTAAAACGCGTTCTCAATTGCGTCCGTCATTTCTCTCGACAGGAACAGGGTCCGTTCGGATACGGATGTGTTGGCCATTTTCGAAATGTTGAAAATTATGAATAACCGGGTGAAGCAAAATGTCTAGATCAACCATAGAAAAGGGCCCATCAGCATTTGTAAACAAATCGTTCTAAAGCCCTTTCCTAAAATTTGTATGGGCCGTGGATAATTACAAACCCCCCCCCCCCCTCTAAACTGTCTACGTAGTTTATGAACAGCCTCTTATTTAGAAAACTTTCTTTAGTTTACGCAGCGCGGCACAACATGTCGTAGACGAGAATGATGAGTGGTAAAATTAGCACCAGAGCACCAAAGAAGTTCTGTATTAACAATAGAAAAGGGCCCTTCAGCATTTGTAAACAAACCGTTCTAAAGACCTTTCCTCACTAAGCGAAGGCCGCCTACGCAAACCAACACCATCATCGGATAAAGTGGACCCTACACGATTGCTTTTATTGACAATAATCGTATTGTCAATACTTTATTTATTGACGTCAATACATCGAGATTGACAATATTTCTGAATTCACATCATCAATATTATTGTCAATAATTCCCCTTCGCGTCAATATATTGAAACGTGTGGGGTTCGCTTAAGGGAAAGTTTCCCCTACATGATATGGCGTTGGTTTGCGTGGGTGGCCTTCGCTTAGTGAGGAAAGGTCTTTAGAACGGTTTGTTTACAAATGCTGAAGGGCCCTTTTCTGTTGTTAATACAGAACTTCTTTGGTGCTCTGGTGCTAATTTTACCACTCATCATTCTCGTCTACGACATGTTGTGCCGCGCTGCGTAAACTTAAGAAAGTTTTCTAAATAAGAGGCTGTTCATAAACTACGTAGACAGTTTAGAAGGGGGGGGGGGGTTGGTAATTATCCACGGCCCATACAAATTTTAAAATTTGTGTATGGGCAATTGTCTACGCAGGGGGCGGGGGGTCAAGAATCCCAAAAAAACTGGCTACGTAGTTAATGCACAGCCCCTAACGTTATAGTGAAGCAAATTGTATTCGCCAGTGAAAATAAGAACAAAACAATTAACTTGTAATTGACCTTTACGGAAAAAAACTATGGTTTTAAGGCAATTATATCTGCCGCATTAATGCTACATGGTGAAAATCGCTGTTACATTAATTCGCATTGACGGCATTGGCTCTTCACAGTGTGATAGTTCCTTAGGTGCTGTTCATAAAATACATAGACAGGTTGGAGGGGGGGGGTTGGCAATTGTCCACGGTCCATACAAATATTTAAATTTCAGGGGGGATCAAGAATCCCAAACAACTGTATACGTAGTTAATGAACAGCCCCTTTGAGATTTTTCATTTGAGCGACAGAGTACGGAACAGCCCGCCATGCTTCACGCACAGAATGACAGTTGTTTGTGGGGTTTTCCCATAGGAGTAAAGAGGTACAGTATCGCCGGAAAGGTCAATCAGAAAAGGAACGAAAAAAAAAATAGCTACAGGTAGACTGCGATAATGGAAACAAAGAAGAAGAAGCACGGTATTCAGTCTGGCACCGGACCCTGGCACGGAGCCGCACGGAGCGCACCGAATAACCATAGCACGGCACCAAGCCGAATAAAACGGCTCCGCGTTCAGGTTTCTTGTTCGTATCGGTGGCGAGCCGACAAGAGGTACCGAAACCGAGTGCGTGTTAGCTTTGAACAGGGAGCAATATTATTGGACAGCTCGCAGTGCCGGTGGGTGTTTTTCCAAGTCTGGTATTGCTTTCCGATTCCTATCTTTTTTCATTGTTACGTAGTCTTTCTGTCCATGCATCACCCGACTTGTTTTGTCGTCCTCGAAAAACTAAACAATAAGCTCCTTTGTTACATCTTTCAAACCATGCCCCGATCTGTGAACTGCTATGTTGTATTGTTAAATTCATCCACTAGTTTTTTGTATTGTCCAGTACTGGCAACTTTTTCTTTCAATTGAAAAATTACTTCTTCAAAATCCGCTGTTACACTAGTTTGCCCCTCCTGCGACCCTAGTTGGAAAAGGTGCCTTCTGACTATTTGGTTGACTTGCTCAATTTTTTGTTCAGACTGAGAATTCACCCAAAATAACAAGGTCCCAAGGTATCAAGACTTTTAATCTAAACTGTAGAACGCCCTGGCATAAAAGGCTTTCTTTCGATCAACGAAGTATGTCCACGCACGTGTTGTGGAGTCTTCCATTTAATAAGTAATCAAAAGTTATAACTACGAATCAAGCAACCGAGTTGCTTTCAAAAAATCAAACAAATCAGTTAAACCAATGCTAAAACAATAGCTATTAGGAAAGCAACAAATATGTTTGTTTTTGTACCTCTGAAACTAAAGGTAACATACCCCCACATGGTGATGCGCACGGAACGAAACGAAACGGAGTAAAGCATCCAATCAGTCAGTCTCCTTTTGCCGTAGGAAGAGCCCCACCGGCAATCTTCTAGCATCCACTCGTCGCCGTCGATGGCGTCGTTTTGTTGGAATCCACGTCCGACGCTACGGCTTCAGTAGCAGCACTAGCATGGCTATCATCCATTGCGACCGTTACGTTCGCGGTCTGCTCACCAGCCACCAACGGTAGGATGCTGCGGATCGTGAGGGTTTCCTTCACCAGATGGACCGTGACGCGAACCTTGGAGAACAGCATCAGCGATGTCGGAAGGAACTTCTTTTCCTTCGGAATTAGGATACAATGACGGATGGGCTTGGCTTCTTCGGTGATTTTGAAATCGGCCGACTTGGACAGTTGCTGCGGAATAAGAAATGGGGTATCAGTGATGCGGTGGATTGTTGTATGGGGGAAAACCGAAAATACCTTGTAGCTAACTTTGATCGCGTGTCCAGTCTCCATTAGCACCAGTTCGATTTGTTGCGGACCAATATCCAGAACGGCAGCCTCCGTGTGAATGAATTTGACCTGTTGCAAGTAGTGTTTGAAGTAGAGCATAGAACTGGCCTCTCCGGCAAGCTTGGCGTTGTACTTCTTAACGTTGCATATCCCGGTCAGTTTGCTGAGTTCTTCTGGTGTTCGTTCGGGTGCTACGTCAACTTCCAGGGCGGCACCGAGAACTCGGTGTGCCAGACAATCGGCGTACCGGCGGATGGGACTGGTGAAATGTGTGTACATTGGAATGGCCAGAGCAAAGTGGAAGAATTCCTCCGGCGCTGAGGCGAATGCTGAGCAGAAGTAGCGCGCCCGAGTCATCGGCTTGGCGATCATGATGTTCAGCACAGCACGAGCTGCGTCTGGATTGGGACATGAGTCGATTATCGCTTCGAAGGATTCGGCGATTGCTTTGGAGGAATCTGTCCTCAAACTGTGACCATGCTTGGACATCAATTTCGTAAGATTCTTCATTTGATGGTCCTGCGGAGCGAAGTGGCTGCGCAGAATAGAAGTGCTAGGAAACTTTGAATGCGTGAATTCTGCAACTGAAGCATTGGCGAGAAGCATAAAGTCTTCGATCATCTGGTTCGCTGTACGCAGTTCGTAGATGGAGTATTCCGTGGGTTTTCCCGTGTTGGGATCCAAGGAGAAGGACAGTTTCGGTTGGTTGATCTTCAAGCAACCGTTTTCCATGCGACGTGCTCTGAGCTGAACCGCGATCGTTTGCAACTGATTGACGATTCGGCTGAGGTAGTTTGGACTGTAACCGTGTCGAATTTGTGGGAAGTCTTCCTCCTTCAGGTCATCGTTCGGATTTTCCAGCATAATCTGAGCATGCTCGTAGGCGAGCTGCGTACAGGAATTGATAACAGTTTTGGCGAATCGAGTTTTCAGCACCTTTGCGGCCGGAGTAATTTCCCAGAAAACGGAAAACGCTAGCTTATCTTCGCCTGGCAGCAGTGAGCACAGGAAGCACAACGGTTTGGGCAGCATGTGGTATACGCTATCTACCATGTAGATCGAGGTGGCTCTCAGTTTCACCAGTTCGTCCAGGTCCGTTCCTTCCCGCAGGAAGTATGAAACGTCCGATATGTGTACACCAATTTCGTAGTTGCCGTTCTTCAGTATCTTGCAGCTCAGAGCATCGTCCAGATCTCTGGCTGTAAGTGGATCAATCGTGAATATGCACTCGTCACGAAGATCTTCGCGCTTGGCAATTTCCTCGGCCGAAATCTGAAACTCCGATCCAGGCAAACTGTTCAATATCTCTTCCGAGTACGGCGTAACGTCCAAATCGTACTCCACCAGAATTGCCTGGCTTTCCACCTCCAGCTCGCCACTTTTCCCTATCGACTTCAGAATATTCGCAATCGGAACATCGTTGTGCCATTCAATGATCTCCGCTTGGTAGATCACCGATTCGACCTCCTTGAATTCATTCTTGAAGATCGCTTCCGGCCAGTTCTGTTTGAAAATTTTCATGCACGGGATTCTGTAGTCCCTTGGAGCAAACTTAATGTACTGAGACACTTTATCCTTGAAGGGCATAAACGTTCCCACACACAATCGACTGTGCCGCTTCTCCAAGATCTCAACCACAAAACCTCTGTTGTTCTGCACCCGCTCTCCATTCTCTTCTGTTGATTCATTCTTGTTCTCCGGATTTCTCGGTGGACTGGTTTCCCCTCCTTCCGGTTGTGGATCACTGTGCTTCACGAACACTTTCACGTAGTCACCGTCCATGGCACACCTGCGCAGCAGAATCGAGTTGATGAAGACGTTCGCCTGTCGAGTGTTATCGTCTACGAAGGCCTGTATATTGTTGTTCTGGTTGATGCGTATTACACCCTCGACCAGGTAGCCGACACCTTCCTTGACCAGCCGTTCGACCAGCACTGCCAGGGCGGCCTTGTTCTGCTCGGTTAGGTAGCCGTTCTTCTCCGCTTTGGACACGTTCTCCAGCGTGAGTTCCTGCTTGTAGTCCTTTTTCTCGGTTGTTTTGCCGTTGTTCAGCAGGTAGGATACTTCGTCCTCGAATGTACGCGCTTCCCAAACCTATAGCGGATGGCATGTGGATGAAAGATTATAGAGTGAATGCAATAGGTATCTTTTATCTTCTGAAATTCACCAGCCTCAGATCTGGTAGAAGTACTCTCCACAATCGTGGAGAAACTCAGCATTATCATGAATTCAGAACTACGAAATGAATCTCCTTAAAACTCTGGACGAAGTTCCCAAATTACTTCTAGTCGAAGAACTTTTCCCTGGATTTGAAGTGCTCAAGTTGAAGCCGTCTAAAAATATTCATTGTTTTACTTTCCTACACCGAAAATAGTTTTCATGTAGCTTCCATTGGAAACTCACATGATTTTCATCCATCATCAAAATTAATGGAATTCATCTGAATTTCACATAACATTTATGCGATCACATTAATTTTATATGATTTTTCATATGAATTTCATCGGCCTCATAATATTCATGTGATTTTGTGGAGGGATTTGTAGCTATATGATCACAGGAAAGCTATATGAAAATCACATGGATTTCATCCATTAGATATGTGATAAATTTTTTTAGTGTACATGATTGGTAAAATCATTATAGCATAGACCAACGGACATAACACTCGCATACTTGGCGCTGTGGCGCTCATAGTCAACTGCTTAGGCATTTGACGAGCGCCATCTTATAAGCGTGCTACAGGCGATAATGTTTTAGTAACGGTGTTTTTCAGTGATAAATATGCTATGTGTGTCTGTTTGTCTGTGAATATAATTTGTAAAGCAGTTATGAATAAAGATTGAGACATATTTCCCATCTATACCTTGAAATTTAGCGTTCAGAATCATAAGGACCTAACTGCGATGATCGAATCTCTTTTTCGATCATCTCTTTTCTGTAGTAAAGCAAAAAGAAAATCTATGAAGAGAATTGAGCATCGCAGTTAGGCCCTTATGATTCTGAACGCTAGAAATGTACGCTAGGTTTCCAAGCCGTACCTATTCAATACCTTTGTTTTTCGTACGAAAGAGAAAAACGTAGATTATGCAGTATGTCCGAGTACTCTTTATTCATATTGTGACGAATTCAATCAGTTAATTGCAATGTTTTTTTAAATTTCGCTATTTATTCGAAATGATTCGAAAAAAAAGAGTGATAAATGAATCAACTAAAAAAAAATACAAAAGTTCCATCTAAAGAAAAAAAAAAAAAACCAAGAGAACTCAACGACCTACCTTCTTGGTGTCCTGGATCTTCTCGGCATTCTGAATCGTCAAAAACGGTCTGCTGATATCGCTCACATTGGCTTGCTTCATCTGCGGTCCGTAGCAGTGCACCAAGGCAGCCCGTTTCAATTCGATGGCAAAGGGGACAAACTTTGGGTTCACCTGGACTGAATCGGTTCCATCTCCGGTTGTTTTTTGTTTCTTGCTGGGAACGGGGGCCAACAGGGCACGCTCCTTACCGATCTTGATCAGATAATCGTCCCGTTGCTTCGGATCCAGCGTGAGCAATGTCAATAGCAGCATATTGTCGGGCTTGATCAAGTGCGGGGGCACCGTCAGTGGCACCGGTCCCGGAGCCACTGCTGGAGCCGTTTGCTTTTTCGGTTTGAATTTACCGTTCTGCTTCGACTCGGAAGCGCTCAACAGGGTGGATGCGCTGTCTGCCTTCTTCAAAGCAGCGTTTCGATCTTTTTTCTTCTTTTGCTCCTTCGCCGTCACTGGTGGACCAGCAGTCTGTGTAGAACCACCTGAAGCCACGCTCAAATTCTTAATTTTATTCTGAATTTCCTTAATCCTATCCTTCATGGCAGCAGCCTTTTCGTCATACTTCTTTCTTGCTTGCGGATCGGTTTTGACAGCCTTCTTCGCATTGGCATTCGCCTTTGAGCTATTCCTACTCGATCCAACGCTTTCGCAGTCGTCGTCAGCCTCAACGACTAGTGCGTGTCCATTGACCACTGCGTCGTTCTTTATTCCATCCAGATCGTTGCAGATCTTTTTCTTAGCTTTCAACTTGTCCTTGACTGTCTCCAGTCTGTTCAAAATATCCTTCTTCAAATCTTCGACACTCATCTCGGCCTCTCGCTCTGCAGCAAACGGAACCGTTTCCTCATCTGCCAGATTTGCCTTCACTTCCTCACCTCCTTCCTTTTTCTGCTGCTGATTATAATCCTCCTTTTCCTTCGGTTCCACCTGCGTAGGAACTAGCTTGACAAACTCAAATCCCGGATCGACCTCAGCCGGATCGGTTGCCACCGGTCCGGTGAGCCATTTGTCATCTTCCAGCGGTTTCAACTCCGGTGGAGGTTCATTTTGCTCTAGCATCTTAGTGGTGCTGTTCTTAATTTCTTCTCTTAATCCACGGAAAAATTCCTTATCGGACATTATCTGCGGAGGGAGAAAAATAAGTACCTGTGACATTGCGTGGAAGTGAAAGTTACTAGGTATTCGTCACAAAGAAAGTTGCAATGTTATGAAATTCATTTTTCTTCATATTCAACTTACCAATGGTTTGAAATTCACTGAAGTATTGCATAGAAATGCAAAATGCAGATATTAATACAGAAATATTCAATAAAATCGATTAGTTTTCGTAAAATAAATCAAAATTTCGATAGCGTCGACAGAGAACGAGTGGCAGATCTAAAGTTGGTGCGCACAGAAAACAAAACACATAATGTCATTTTCAGAACTGTCACACGGCGGTGTTTCACCGTTTTACCGTTTATGGTGTTTGCCGGGACGACGAATAAGAGTTATGCCGTCGAAATGTGTTGTATGCGGTACCTCGTGCGGTACTGTCTATGAGCACAAACGAAGTGACAGACTGGCGAAGAAATCAATTAAAATAATGCGGTTCGCTATAATAGACTTTTCTTAGAAGCTTGTGCCATCAGCCACCAGATGGGCTAGTATTTTGTAATTTGTAATTTGTAATTTATTGATAGCATAACGAAAACCTGTCAGTTACAGAACCATAAATCATTTTTGTTTTGATTTGAACAAAGTTGATTTTGTGTGCAATGATCTTTGACAGTGTTCAAAGAGTGTATCATTTCAGGCATAACATTTGATAACGGCACAAAAGCATTTGTAAACAAACTTTCTAAGGCCGTTTACACGTGAACCAAAGTACACCCACGCAAACCAACAACATCAATGGATACACAGAAAAAAAAAAGTTGTTGAATATTTCATCCAAACTGCTGCAACCAGGTCAATCCATCGGTTGTGTAATATATCGTTGTACGATGTACATCGATTTTGCGAAAATAATTACATCCATTGATGTAATATTGTATCTGCTTTTTGCTATTACATCATTATTTCATACATCAGCTTGAATTACATTGATCGATATTACATTTTTTTTTGCTGTGTAGGGGCAATTATCACCTTTCCGAAAGATGTATTGCGTACTTTAGTTCGCGTGCAAAGGGCCTTAGAAAGTTTGTTTACAAATGCTTTTGTGCCGTTATCAAATGTTATGCCTGATTTTGTCATTTTTTTTATGTATTTCAGTTTTGAGTAGAGTGAAAGAGATAGAACCAAAACATTCTAGAACATTTGGTGAAAATGCAAGTACAATCATAGAGGTAACTCTAAGACCGGAGATCCCGAAGAAACGAGCTAAACTTTTTGGCTCCCCAACAAACATTGAATGTTTAATAAGAGCTTATTCAGGCAAAAATAAGCTTCTTCAGCTACAAAACGGCTTATTCAGCTCTTAATCAACTCAATTTGTTTGTTGGGTCAGCTCTGGTACTATCTTCGGTCCCAAGCTAATCGAAGCACCCCTCGAAACATAGGAAAATCCACGAACCCCTCATTTTATCGGTCAAACTTTTATAGCGAATCAAAACAAACATAGTGTAGTACTAGAATTGTGACTAGAATGGGGTACGTTAATCGATTTGCTTGGGACCAATAGGCTCAACATAGGCTAGTCAAGTAGTGAGCCAATTTAAAATCGTTAGTTTCGTATTGATTGTTGGTACAATCCAGTGGTAGTGTTGCCATTACAAAAGCAAATTGGTCACCAAAGCTTTCGAGGCCTCCGTCTGTCACTTCGTTTGTGGTCAAGGGGTTATTTAGCGTCAACTTTTCTCACAGTGTACCTCGGTGTGCCACAGCTGTGCAGGCAGTGTCGGGAAATAATTGTACTGACTTTTGTTTGCTTGTGAATAATGAATTGTTTGGCAACCCGATATTTTAACAACAAACTCTTGATTTTGTTTTGTTTTTCGAAACCTGAGACCTCAATTGACGACGACGGTTTTGAGCGGCCGGAGCCAAAAAGCGACTGTGCGGTCAAGAAAGTGGTGGACGCTTTGTGCTAGTCACGATTGTCGGATCTTCGGAATCGAAAGGAGCTAAGCGCAAAGCCATTCCGGAGTGATTTGAGATTTGCGCGTAGCTGCTTTTGTAGACAAACATGTCAATCGCCGATTTCTCGCGAATAAAAACTCAATCTCGTAAACAAATTTTACCAAATGATAGAGGAATCATCGCTCTCGTTTTCGAGATTGAGCTTTTATTCGCAAGAAATCAGTGATTGACGTGTTTGTTTACAAAAGCAATTACGCCCTAATCACGAAGTTCTCCGGCATTCCAAGCGACGAACAGACAAAAACACCAACGGAGATCAAAACCATGAAGCAGCTGTACAAAGATGGAAGAGATGCTAATCGAGGTGAAGGTGAAATTCAAGGTGTTAAATTATATTGAGCGTTGGTTGGGCGATTTCCGGAAGTTTTTGAGGACGGTAAAAGATGCGGACAATGAACTTTCTCCGAAAGAGGTGGATTATGAAGGGATTGATTGCCAGACATCGGAACCGAGACTAGATGATTCAAATCGGCATTGGTAGGGGTGGTGAGCTTCAATGTTCGCTACTTAGCGTAGCGTTGTATGGCTCTACGACGGTGGGGGAGACTTTGTGCGCTGGAACGAAGGAGGCCGGGTTCATGATGCAATCCGTGTATTCTTCTCGAATCTTCGAGATCAGTCGCGTGCCCATGCCTGTGGAGAGGAAGGGATTTTTTGCTACTGCATTCCGCAAACATTACAAAAGATTTTAAATTTACCTGAGCCAGTTCCACCGCCGAGCGAGTGCGCAAGCTGAAAGGCCTGCAGGCAATCGCAACTCTCAGATTCCCTAGGGACAACATCCAGCACAGAATTCACCAGTTCGGCACCCTCCCAAGTAGCACGCTTGTCACAAATCTGTTGTGGCATCTTCTATACAACTTATATTAGTCATAAACAAGTTGCTGCAACTTATTGTGACGGAAATGTGCTACTCGGGCTTGGTGTAGTGTCGTTTGACCCAGTTGTTACTGTGGCATACCGGCGCATTTAGCACAGCGTCAAGCTGTCAAGTGACGGTGCGATGTTTTGTTGACACCCAACTGGCAGCACTGCTGGCAGCATAAAAAGATAAACAAAATATACGGAAGAGTTCAGTTGACTCGTGAGCTTAAAGCAAACTAGTCTATTTTCATTATACGGTCCGGTAGTTTCTCCTCTATTCCCAGTGAAGTTAATACTGGCCTACGAACATAAAAGTGGCGACGGGTAGGAAACGATTACCTTCACCTTTTATTTTCGCGTGCGATTTGGGGAAAAGCGAAACCGCAGTGTTATTCGTGCAGAAAAAAGTACGCCAGCAGCATCGAGTGTGTACAACAACGGCGGGTGCATACGGAGGCATGGTGGTCATCAAGCGGAGAGATATTTTCTTTCCCAGGAGGGACTAGTTTATCCGAGGTAAAAGCCGCCGGTATTTTCCGGGTTTTAGCGGAGGCAAAAGAACCGTTCGGCAGGTAAATTAAAACTGGATAGTGGCCGCTAAATCCATCCGGAGTGACCATATCACGAGACTTGACGGAACGGAGGGTGAGTTTCCCATACGGGGCCAGTGATAAAACACTTCCCCAAGGCGGAAGAGGACTCTCAGCGTAGTCAAAGAACTGCATAGCCTGTGACTCTACTCCGGTGCCAGGATATCCGGCGCGTGTTTGAAAAGGTCGGCTGACGGTGGGCAAAGACATTTTGTTTTCGGTCGGTGAGTGGAAAACCTTTTGTTTCTTTATCCTTTGTTGGAAGTACCTTTCAATTAGGTTCCATTTTTTTCTCCTTTCCTTTCTGGTATTGGGTAATGACCATATTGTGCTGACTGCAGTCATTTTCTTTTTAGCCATTTTATTGGGGAATGAATAGTGTACTTTTATCCTTACATAAAAAAAAAGAAAAAAGAAAAAGAAAAATGAGTTCTTCTAACGTGGCCTTTACGATTGAACCATATCGTCGTGGAACCTCCTTCAACGATTGGTTTACTCGTTTGAAATATTTCTTCCGGGTAAACAAAGTGAAGGATGAAGACAGGATGGCCTATTTCGTTACGTTGAGCGGGCCAGTCATGTTCGAAGAAATCAAGCTTCTTTATCCGGCGGGAAATTTTGAACAGGCGGCTTTTGACGATTTGGTTGCCAAACTCAAAAGTCGTCTAGATAAAATAGATCCTGATTTAGTAAAAAGGTATAAATTTAGCACCAGGGTTCAAAATCCAGACGAGACCACGGAAGATTTCGTTTTGTCCCTTAAATTGCAGGCCGAATTTTGCGGCTTTGAAAATTTTAAAAATGTCGCCATACTGGATCGCATTATAGCAGGGATAAAGGACAAAAGCCTTAGACAAAGGCTGTTAAGCGAGGAAAAATTATCCTTAGCAAATGCTGAAAAGTTAATAGCCACGTGGGAGGTGGCTAAGGCAAATGCCGGAACGGCGGATGGTCTTAACAATGAGGGTTTGGTAGGAGCCATTGGCAAGGGATACGCGCAAAGGAAATGGGAAAGGACATACGAGTTAGCGCACCAGGAGGCAGGCAACAGCAGGGGGCCGGTAAGAAGCCGTTTGGGTTACACGCCTTACCATACGACGCCGCAAAGGAACGGAGGGAGAAATCCTACAACGAGTTCCGGTGAATTCAGATATGGGCAAAGGTTCAAGCAGGGGCATCGGCCGGATTATTCAGAGACGATATGCCATTTTTGTGGTATGAAAGGTCACATCAAGAAAAAGTGTTTCAAACTGAAAAACCTTCACAGAGATGCGGTGAATCTGGTCGATTCATATAGGCCAGGACCTTCAGCGGATAGGCACATCACAGAGCTGCTCGAACGGATGCGCACGGACGAGTCGGAGGAAGAGGATAGCGATTCAGGTGATTTACAATGCTTGTTGGTTTCGTCCATTAATAAAATAAGTAATCCTTGTTTAGTACAAGTGAATGTGGAGGGTAAAGACCTGGAAATGGAAGTAGATTGTGGTTCTTCCGTTTCTGTTATTAGTAGGAGGAGATATTTGGCTAAATTTGACAATCCTTTGAGTGGATATGGGAAACAGCTTATTGTTGTAAACGGAGCTAAACTGAAAATCATGGGGGAAGCAATGGTCGAGGTAGAATTCAATGGAAAGAAGAAGTCTATGCCTTTGCTAGTGCTGGACTGTGAAAACGATTTTTTTTCCGTTATTGGGTCGAACTTGGCTTGATGTTTTTTATCCCAATTGGAGGAATTTCTTCACTGAATCGTTGATTATCAACAACTTAAATCAGGAGTATGGTGGTAATGGCGTGACAGATTTAAGGAAACGTTTCTTTAATGTGTTTGAGAAAGATTTCTGTAGACCAATTAAGGGTTTTAAAGCAGAATTAGTGCTCAGGGATGAGGCACCCATTTTTAAAAAGGCTTATGAGGTGCCATATAGATTAAGGGACAGGGTGGATGAATATCTGGACAAATTAGAAAAAGAAAGGGTCATTACACCTATAGATACCAGTGATTGGGCATCACCCATTATTATTGTGATGAAGAAAAATAATGATATACGACTGGTTATTGATTGCAAAGTATCGATTAATAAGTCTATCGTACCGAACACTTATCCGTTACCAACAGCACAGGACATTTTTGCGAATTTGGCGGGATGCAATTTTTTCTGTGCACTTGATTTGGAAGGTGCTTATACTCAATTAGAACTGACAGAAAGATCCAAAAAGTTTGTGGTGATTAATACTATGAAAGGCTTGTATACTTACAATAGATTACCGCAAGGTGCGTCTTCCAGTGCGTCTATTTTTCAGCAGGTAATGGATAAAGTGTTGGAAGGGATTGCAAATGTGTCATGCTACCTAGATGATGTCTTGATTGCTGGAAAAAACACTGGAGGAATGCAAGAGCAAGCTTATAATGGTTTTGGAGAGGTTAGCAAAAGCTAACATTAAGGTAAATTTTGAAAAATGCAAGTTTTTTGTGACAGAACTCACATATCTGGGGCACATCATAAGTGAGAGGGGGCTGATGCCCTGTCCAGACAAAATTTCCACCATTGAAAAAGCAAAGGCGCCCGGAAATGAATCTGAATTAAAATCTTTTCTGGGTTTAATTAATTATTATCATAAATTCAATCCACATTTATCATCTAAGCTATACCATTTATACAATTTATTGAAGAGCAACGTGAAGTACATCTGGGATGACAACTGCCAAAGGGCATTTGAGGACGGTAAAGCTTCATTGTTGAAGGCAAACCTTTTAGAATTTTATGACTTTTTTTTTAAGAAACCAATAGTGGTTGTCACGGATGCGTCAAGCTATGGTCTAGGGGGGTTAATAGCTCACGTGGTGGATGAAATTGAGAAACCAATAAGTTTTACATCTTTTTCACTAAATCAGGCACAAAAAAAATACCCTATTTTGCATTTGGAGGCGTTAGCGCTAGTATGTACCATCAAAAAGTTTCATAAGTATCTTTATGGGCAACCTTTTACGGTTTACACAGATCATAAGCCATTGGTTGGAATTTTTGGCAAGGCGGGTAAAAACTCGATTTATGTTACCAGACTCCAGAGGTTTATTTTGGACTTAGCAATATATGATTTCAACATCATTTATAGACCTTCAAATAAGCTGGGAAATGCAGACTTTTGTTCAAGATTCCCCTTACAGCAGGATGTTCCTAAAGATTTGGATGCAGCTGCGATTTTTTTTTTTTGTTTATTAATTTATTTGATAAGGCTCAACCGAATTAACTTTACAGAGCCGAGGATTCTTGGTCACTATACAATACATCTTAAAACTATAGTCAAAAGGTACAACACAATAAACACTTTATCTTCCGCTATCCAAAAAGCTTCTTCCATCAGAACTGGAGCCGCATCCAGTAGTTTCATTGTATGGCAAATTGTTGTACGCCAACGAGGGTCAGAGCGCGTCCATTGCAGCAATGGACGCAAAACGTGGTCAGCACTCACACACTCATCACGAAACGGTTGCTTTCCAAAGTCGACGACGCATCGACCGAAAGAACTGCTGATGAAGAACAATGAGGAGGACCACACAATGGTTGCTGCCGAGAAAACAGACGATCGCGTAGCACACATCGAGAGTGGCCTGCTTTTGTCGACAGCCGAGTGAACACTGATGCAGCTGCGATTAAAAGCATAAATTTTGGGAAGGATATACCCATGGATTCGAAAATGATAGCAGAAAGTACTAAGGATGACGAATTTTTGCAGAAAATTAAATGGTTTATGCTCAATGGTTGGCCTGATAGAGTGGACAGGCGTTTTGCGGATGTTTACGCAAATCAGCAGGACCTGGAATTAGTGGATGGATGCCTACTTTATGCAGATAGGGTGATTATACCGAAAGTGCATCAAAGGCAAATACTGGTACTTTTGCATAACAACCATGCTGGTATAGTGAAAATGAAACAGTTGGCGAGACGCATGGTCTATTGGTTCGGCATCAATAGCGACATTGAAAGATATGTGACAGGCTGTGATGCCTGCAATGGCATGACTGCTTACAAGGAAACGGAGGATAAGTCTAAATGGACACCGACAACAAGGCCTTTCAGTAGAATCCATGTAAATTTCTTCTTTTTTGAGCATCGTACTTATCTGTTGATAGTTGACAGTTTTTCTAACTGGATTGAAGTGGAGTGGATGAAGCAAGGAACAGATTGTAATAGGGTATTAAAAAAACTAGTGGCGTTTTTTGCGCGTTTCGATTTACCTGATGTTTTAGTGTCGGACAACGGTTCTCCTTTCAATTCGCATGGTTTTATAAGTTTTCTTGAGAGGCAAGGTGTCAGGGTAATGAAAAGTCTTCCTTACCATCCTTCGAGCAATGGACAAGCTGAGAGATTAGTGAGAACAGTAAAGGAAGTACTTAAGACATTCCTATTGGAACCAAATATTGCACTATTAGATATGGAGGATCAGATAAACCTTTTTTTGTTTAACTTCAGAAATTACAACCTGACTAGCGACGGGCATTTTCCGTCTGAAAGAATATTTTCATATACGCCAAAGACTCTTTTGGACTTGGTAAACCCAAAAAAACATTACAAGAAGCAACTAGCTTTACCACAGCCTGCGGATGAAATCATCCAACAAGAGTTGGTCGGGACAATCTCGAGGCATTCACAGGATGCTATTGATAAACTGAAGGCTGGAGATGAAGTGTGGTATAAGAACCACAATCCTTCCCTTCATTCAAGATGGTTAAAAGCAATCTTTATTAAAAAGTACTCTCACAATGTATTCCAGGTACCAATTGGAAGCGTAGGCGCGATGGCGCATCGTTCACAAATTAGGCCTTACCGAGAGGTCGTCTGGGAGTACCCGAATATTATTGTCACAGTGAAAACGCCTAGGACAGTTACGAACTGCGAGCCGGACAGTACCACGAGGGTGGATGTTAGTGACAGTGGAGCAGACGACATCGGTAGTGAGGAGTTGAAGGCCCCGAGTGGGGGAAGAAAAAGGAAACATCAGGAAGTGACAGTGACAGAGGAACCCAGAAGGTCGAAGAGAAATAAGAAGGAGAAGAAACTTGAAGACTTCTGTAATGATTATTAATATGAGTATTTTGAATTGATTGTGGTTGACGAAGGTCAAATTTTGAATTGATAGCCTGTTTAAAGGGGAAGAATTGTGGCATACCGGCGCATTTAGCACAGCGTCAAGCTGTCAAGTGACGGTGCGATGTTTTGTTAACACCCAACTGGCAGCACTGCTGGCAGCATAAAAAGATAAACAAAATATACGGAAGAGTTCAGTTGACTCGTGAGCTTAAAGCAAACTAGTCTATTTTCATTATACGGTCCGGTAGTTTCTCCTCTATTCCCAGTGAAGTTAATACTGGCCTACGAACATAAAAGTTACCAGTACCGGATTGTCCGAAAACGAAGTTATTCGATCGAAACGGCTGTCCAAATGGTCCCACTCGGACCTGATTTTTTCATGTACCTACTTCTTCGGACAGGCAATAGGATGTGCGCTGACTGTACTTTGTGGAATTCAATTCGATTTTGGAGAATCACTGGTGGGACTTGATGGAGATTCACGCGAGGATTCACGGTTGTGGATTGTAAAAAATTGGATTGTATTGTGGCAACATCAATAACAAATTCTGACACATGCACACTGCGCAGGTGCAGACAAAGTTCAGTGTTGCCAGTAGCTTTAAAGATCATAAAAATTGTACTCAGGAGTGAAAAAAACAGCGCCAACGACTGCGCCCGGGTGTACCCAAGTTTGATTTTGGAACACTGGGTAGAGTGACCAACCCCTTGTTTGTGGTAGAGCTAACCAGTGAAAACTAACGATTTTAAATTGACTCATTACTTGACTAAGCTATTGGTCCGAAGCAAATCGATTAGCGTATCCCATTCTAGTCGAAATTCACGTACTACTCTATGTTTATTTTGTTTCGCTATGATAAAACGAGGGGTTCGAGGATTTTCCTATGTTTCAAGGGGTGCATCGATTAGCTTGGGACCGAAGAGAGTACCAGAGCTAAGCCAAAAATTTGAGTACGTTTCTTCAGGACCTTCTGGTCTTAGAGTATACCTCTATGGTATAACAATATCGACTAGAATGGGGTACGTCAAGTAGTGAGCCAATTTAAAATCGTTAGTTTCCACTATAGTCGCTATATTTATAATCTGGCGGATAGAATTTCAATCTATCAAAAAGCGGAACCAATTCAATATACTGTTGACCAACAATTGAAAAGGCACTATCAACTTTTATAAATAAAACATGGATTATTCTTTCCTCGCCAGTCGGACGCAAATTACCAGCATCATCGGATAGGGGAAACTTTCCCCAACCCAAAGAAGGTGTTAGTTTGCGAAAAGGGTTTCTGAAGTTTTGTTCGCAATAACTGATGTGCTCTGTTCTGTTGTTTGTGGTGAATCGCTCGATTGGTTCCGCTATTTGACAGCTTAATTGGTTCCCGACATTTTATCCGCCAGACTATGAATATAGTCAGCTATAGTTTCCACCGGTTAGATTGCACTCATATACCCTCGCATATACCTCACCGTGCAAAATTTTGAATTCATCATCACATTCATTTCTGCTATTCTCCACTGGGGCCAATTTTGATTTGCCAATAGCCTGTTTCGATGCATCACCAATATAGAGTGTGCTAGGCGATTTTGAAAGGAAATTTCATCCAAACCGTTTCTTAACATCGTAATGACGATTTTTAAATCTTAAAATAATACATATTTTATTGCACAATGCACAAATTTCCTTCGGGAGCGGTCTTATTTAACGATTTTCTACAGATCTGAACTGATTTACTTTTAAATATCCACGCATCAAAAATCCGGAAATCATAATCGCTGGAACAGTTTTATAAATCTTTATTTTTCACAACCAAAATTTATGGAAGCACTGTAAAATCGGTACAGAAAACAAAATATTCCACGTGGATGACGATGTCAAGCCTTCTGCGATGGATAAATTAACACACTACAAGGCGAACATTTCAGGCCTCATCACTCTTTTGAGGGTTTTTCTACTCACCACCAGAGGCTGAAACGATCGGTTAGCTTCTATTGGATTCGCCTATTGTTATCCTCATTTTCGGACCATCAATAGTCGCGCATATGGACTTTTTGTCGGTGCAAACATTTCGGATACTTCCAAAGCAAAAACCTACTGCTCCAAACAGCATTGTTGTATGATGGCTAAAATTTATTTTCTTCATCATTGATTTGCATTTTCTTTTCCATTTTCGTTCATTTGCACCATATCGTTTCTGTATCAACCCATCGCTTCTAGTGGAGATTTATATTTACCTATATTTACCAACTTTCCTATATAAATCTCCCATTCAAAAACCTTCTTTTTGTCTCTTTCGCTTTTTCTACACAGTAACGCTATACAATCAGTACGGTACCTGTATGTGAGTGTGCCTATTTAGTATTTGTTGTTCTAACAATGACGGATTTTGCATTTATCGTAATTATTTAACACATATCTAGTAAGGATTGGGGATGTCTAGAGTTATTTGAGTTATTGAATTGGATAATTATCATAGACTATTATTACAGGTAAGGTGTAACGGATTCAGTTTGACAACAGTTATTAGATAGATATTTATGCTTCAAATTTAAACCATCAAAAATAGCTTCCAAAATATGCAATTATTGAAGAAGTATAGGTTTGAAACGGGAGAACACAACGCGGTGACATTAAACTGTCACTTCGTTTTTTTAGTTTCCATGAAGCATTTTTTTTTTAACAATATCCTTTAAGGTGACTAACAATGGTTTACTATTTACAATGATTGGTTTTTCTTCCGTAGATTTAGAGAAAACTAATCTCTACCAATGATAATGGGAAAATGTTTCGAGGCACTGAGATGCAGTGTTGGAAATACTTTTTTCTGTAAGTAACTCAGTTGGTTTCAGTTGTCAATTTTGTGGGAAAGTGTCTGGTTCATTTAGGGGAAGTTCCGTTGTAGTTGTAGAATCCATTCATGCTAACGCTGCCGGCGGGAAGATTCAAAAGTGATACATTCTGTTAACTTGCGTGTAATTGTTTTCCATTTTCTGTTCATTGTATTGTTTAAACTAAAGGGCGGACGTTTGATTCGACCATAAGTATTTGTCTTCAAGCTTGGCTTTTGTATGAATTTATCCCTAGTGTATGTTTGGCAACTTACATGTATGAAGCTTACTTGTTAGTACGAGATAGATTTAAAACTGAGGTATGTGCATCGAGATGTCCTGAATCTTGAGCTTATCGATTTTCCGGTGCAAATAATTTAAGAGCTTGTAAAACCAGCAAAACTTTGCAAACCAGGCCTTGATGAGTATGAAGTGGCATGACTTGATGATCGGCGATAAATATACTGCTGCTGGTATGCGGAAAGAGAGCTTTGCTTGTATTTGAAACAAAATAGTGTACATAGCAGTAAAACTGTTTTTTTTTTTTTTTTAATATTCTGAATGAATAGCACACAACACGTGACAGACGGGCCGACCCGATGAAACTTACGGCGTGAGCTCGTCGGTTTCTTTGATGACGGAGTTCGCTTCCATTGTTTCCCGTCGCAGGATCATCTCGTGAATGTGCTGCAAGTACAAACAAAAGCAACACGGTTTTTATTTCTCTTGCATTGCTTATGCGATCATCTGTGAAATTACATCTTGATTCTGGACCACCACTATCCGGTGCTGGATGGACGGTGCTAGCTGGCAACTGCTTTGCTCCAAATCGTCTAGTGATGCTCTTCTCATCAACTGTACAAATAAAAAAAAAAAAGAAATAAAATAATGCAATCTTTCACAAGTACGATTTCCGTTCAGTGTCGGATGAAAGTTGAAAAATGAGCATCCGCTTGCTTCATTGCAACTTGCTATAAATATTTTTTTTCGATCAGCACTTACCTTTCCTCGCTTCACATGTTCCATGCTGGCATGTCGCATCGGCTGAATGACGGTCGATTTTCGCCGGATCGGCGTAGGGCCGTCCAGTTCCAGGTTCTCTAACATCTGTACCATGCTGTGCCTTCGCGACAGCGTCACTAACGATTGCCGGTGCTTGGTGTGGTGAGCTTTACCCATTCGCACATCGATCGCCTTGAAGTGGTTCTGAATTGCCAATCCTAGTTCCGGGGCAGCATCGTCGTCCATCAATACCTTGGACCCCTTGAACATGATATAGCCATCGCAACCACCGAAGATGTAACTCTTTACGCACAGTGTGTACGTTTGTTCGAACTTGAGCCATTCGTCGCCAATCCTCACCAGCCTGGATTCTACCCGTCGCCCCGGCGGTTGCGTCGGATCAAATGCAAACGACATACCGGCAATCTGAGGGAAGCGACCCTCCAGCTTCGGGTAGGTGGACACGGAATTTTCCAATGCTTCATGGAGCACTTTACCGGAAACTTCCACCACTATCAGCGGATCCTGCATCGGGATGATGTTCACCAGATCACGCATCGTGAACGGGCCAGCCGCGTGAATCTGATCGGATCGGAATGTTCCTGAGTTGATCATGACCGCATCCGCACCGGTTGCGGCCAGCGCTACATCACAGATCCAGTTACCCAAGTTCGTCTCCGATGTACGGATTGACGCAAATCGGCCATCCAAATCCACCGTAAATACACCCAACATTTCGTCCATCTTGGACTCGATCGTCTCCGAGTACTTCTTCAGTTCCTCCTTCAGTACCGGATCTTCGATGTATTTTGTCGAGTTCACGTCAACCTTCTCCACCGTGATGCTAATCTTTCCGTTCTCGCTCCGTTCGGTATTGACTCCGATCCTCGAGAACTGCCGAAAGTCTGTTCCCGACTTGATCACATGCGTATCCTCAATGTTCAGAATCTCAAACACGTGGTCGTGACCTCCCAGGATCAGATCGATGTGCCCACTGTGCTTCGCCAGCTCGATGTCATTGGGCGTTCTCATATGCGTCAACGCAATGATGATATCACATCCTTGATTGTGAAGCTCGTCGGCCAGCTGGTTGCCAGCCTTGATGAAATCTATGTACGTGACCTCATTTGGATCGATCGTTGGCAGTGTGTCGAGCCACTCCTTCTCCACCAGCCCGATTAGACCGATTTTGACGTCGTTGTGATGCAGGATGTGGGTGATCTTTCCACCGCCCAACGGACGGCCCGTTTCGTTGTCGACCACGTTGGACATTAACCAGGGGAAGGTGGTCTTTTCGACCCACTCGGCGAGCACATCCAGACCGTGATCTGCAATTGTTGGACAAAGGTATATGTGCTGCGTTAGATTGAGACTTGAGACAACTTGAGAATCTTTGAGGATCCTTATGAGCATAATTGTTCTACCACTTACCAAAGTCGTGATTCCCAAACACGGCACAGTGCGTTCCGACGGTATTGAGTACCGGGACCATCTGTTCTCCTCGCGTAAATGTACTCACTGCAATGAATAGGGACGATAAATTTCGGTTCTACAAACCAACATTAATCCTAGCAGTCAATACTCACACATACTGGGCGAAAACGCATCTCCACTAAACAGCACCAGCGGATTCATGTGCGCAAAGGTTTTAACTGCCGTGCAGAACCGGGCGGCTCCACCGATCGGTTCCTGCTTGCAGGTGGCATCAATGTTGTAAACATCGTTGTAATGCAGGATGGTCAGCTTGCTGTTGCTGTCTTCGTGGATCGTGGCGTTTGTACTCATACTGTTCGTGGCTGCCTCTGGTTCATTCACGTGTATGCCCTGCTTGATCAGTGTGCCCGGATTCAGGTGCCGCAGATGGGGTGTGGTGGTGGTCTGAAGCTGTGTAACGGCTCGCTTACCGGCTTCCCGCACTTCCACCGATGCCTGCCGACGAAGAGAGTTGAGATTGTTTGCATTAGATGAGCGATAGGTACCTATATAGCTTAGCTTTGTGTCACACTACTAAACGGATTACTTCCGGTGGATTAAACGACCATGACGACGACGACTACTACCCCTATAGCTAGTGCGACCACAAAGGATTGACTCGCGGATTGGCATACCTAACCATATGCATGTACAGAGGAGATTAGGTGCATAGAATGTCATATCTTGAGCGGTGGTTAGGTGCTATGGTCTACAGGTGCGGGGACGGTGGTTGCATGATGGGTGCGAAACGATTTAAATAAGGGGAGGGGAAGCATTCGCCAATAATAGAAAGCATTAGTTCATTTTACTTGGGAAATATTTATAAGGACTTGGAAAAATCACCATGTAGGATTATTTACGTTTATTCTGTTATTGAACAAGACATTTTCCGGGAGCAATGTACTGAATAGTGATTTCTTATGAAGGATTCCATATCAAATCAAACGACTCAAACCAACTAGGTTATAGCACAGACAAACAGACGTAACTCTTTGAAAAAGTTTTTCTTGAAAACATAGTATCTCAAAACATAGGACCTCAGTAGCGACATCTTTCAGGCTTCTCGCGGAAAACAAGCTTGCTCCCTAACTCGCAAACAATATTGCATGAAAGTTCTATAGAACGTCAAAGTGATCCGATGCCAGCGCTGCGGCGAGTAGTTCGCGAAACTGATAATATTCAAATCAACCGTTAAATGCGTGAACGAAGATACACAAAGAAGAGTTACGTCTGTTTGTCTGTGGTTATAGGGTAGGTGTACCAGCTATGTTTCTATCACAATGGTTTCTTTTTCTCGCATGATATCTTCTTCTTCTTCTTCTTCTTCTTCTAGGAATTTTTAGTTTCTGTAGCGAGCATTTTTTCGGCTCTCATCTTAGTGTTCTTCCACAGTTATTAACTTCAGAGCTTTCGATGCTTGTACCATTTTTGCATTAATATAATTGTGTGGCAAGTACAATCATGCTATGCAAAATTAGACGAGTCATACGTTGTATTCGGGGTACTCGTATACAACGTATGTACGTTATAAGCCAGGTAACACAGTAGTTTTTGGCATATAAATAATATCCTAACTCTGCTGATTAATTGTTTGTTTTTGAATTGCTGAACTGGTTAATGGCACCAAGAAATGTGCAAGATATTGCGATACACTCAATAATTATTTTGCACATACAGCTATCCCACGAAGAAGGCGTTACCCACTGAGTTGCACCCACCGCTTTTTCTCGGCGGGGTTTCAACCAGTTGGTCTGATTTTTTGCATGTGAGTAGTGCCAATGGAGAACTAGTCACTCGCAGAAAATCAGAGCGCTTGGTTGAAAACCCACTGAGACAAAGTGGTGGGTAGAACTCAGTGGGTAACGCGTTCTTCGGGGGAAAGCTGTACATCGCTGTAGAAAATTCCCTAGTTGACCGATCCTTTCCATACTTTCAGACAATAAAATATAACCCTCTAGCATATTGGCATATTTATTTCATTCAACTTCAATACCATAACCGAGGGGGACGACTCTATCTACGATGCAGGAAATATTGTGTTTTGCTGTGGCTAGCTGCGCGTACGCTGAGTAGATAGACAGAAGATTTATCACGATTTTGAAGATTTCCTGCAAAAAGATGATGCGCGATGCAAGTAGATGTGAGAAATGATAGAAAATTTTTCGAAGATTTATTCGCTAGTGTGAGATTTTTTGAGCATCTAGAATTGAGATTTAGATGTGTCACCCCCCTCGAACGATACGCTCGCACCTTACGCTTAACTCTACTCATTAGTTTCTGTACAACATCTGGCTGCAGCTTCTTCTGTACGGAAACCCAATTTTTCTTCATGTCTTCCCCAGATTTGACCTCCTTGGGATGCTTCCGTAGTGCCTGCTTCATAATAGCCCAGCATTTTTCGATGGGCCTTAGTTCCGGTGTGTTGGGAGGGGGGTGGAGGGAGTTCCTGTCCTTGGGTACGAAAGTGACCCCGTTGGCATCGGATTACTCCAGGACAACATTTGAATGGTGGCACGAAGCTAGATCCGGCCAGAAGATCGCAGGGCCCTCGTGTTGCTTCAACAGAGGAAGCAGACGCTTCTGTAGACACTCCTTGAGATAGATCTCCCCGTTTACAGTCCCGGTAGTCACGAACGGCGCACTCCGTTTGCCACATGAGCAGACATGAGCAATCATGTATTTCTTGGCAAACATTGAAAGTTCTGCTTTCTTTACATCCTCCGGAACATCAAACTTGTGCTGGGCGGTGAATAACAGTAGCCCCGGAAGCTGCCGGAAGTCTGCCTTGACGTAAGTCTCATAATCTATGATGAGACAATGAGGTTTCGTCAGCATCTGGGTGTACAGTTTCCGGGCCCGTGATTTTCCCATCGTATTTTGCCGTTCGTCACGATTTGGAGCCTTCTGCACTTTGTACGTATGCAGTCCCTCCCGGTCCTTGGCTCTCTGAACGAAAAACTTGGATAGATTCAACTTTTTGAGCACATCCCTGACCGAAGCATTGGGATTCCGCTTAAACGCTTTCACGACACGCTTGTGATCCTGATCACTAATAGAACATTTATTCTAACCGCATTTTTCCTTCCGTTCGATGCTCAGAGTTTCATAGTAACGTTTAATCACACGACTCACCGTTGACTGCACGATTCCGGGTTGTTTTCCGATATCTCGATGAGAGAGTTGAGGATTTTCCAGGTGCTTGCGCAAAATCAATTAACTACTTTATTCCAGCACTTAAAATGACGTTTACTACCACTCGAACTTTGAAATAAAACATTATTTTAAGATTTTTTCTTCTAGAACCTCGAGAAAAGTAGCCAACAATTGTGCGTTTAATAAAAAAAAATAGAAATTATTTGTTCCAGTTTTGTGAAATCGCTGGTAGAAAGTCACGCCAAAACTGCTTGACAAAGTGGTCAATTCGCAACGTTACTTTTCGGATGACACCATTTTTCCAACTTTCGTAAAACTGACAGCGATAAAAATACAGTGTTAGCAATACACTCTAAACTACGTCTACCCAAATTTACAAGAGAAAATACTCAATAGGTAATTTTCTACAGCGTTTTTTTTCGTTATGCAATTAAATATTGCATTTCATATGTCAAACCAGTTGTCAAATGTATTTAAAGGGCATAGAATTTTCGGTCATATATAAAAAACCGTAAGAGATACCACTCTGAAATTTCCACCAGTGAAAATAAGAAGTTTTCAAGCATGACAAAATCATTAGATAATGTTTCATTACCCTGTGAATGTTTTTTTTCCTTCTGATTTTCTTTGCAATTTTCCCCCACGGTGAAAATTTTCATAGAAAACAAATTTCAGATTATGTTTTTCATGGATTGCTAAGATAATTTACTTATATTTTCACTATACTACGTTCTTTCTACGATGCTTGGTTATTAGTTATGATTTTTTCAAAGTACGTCATGTCCAGGAAAATCCGAAAATTGCAAGTAAAGTTTCCCGGGATTTTTTTTTAATAATTTATTTATTTGATGAGGCTCATTTAAATTATTTATTTTATTTATTTTATTAAATCTTCAACATAATGTTGTACAGATATTTTCTAGGTTAGGTGTCGAATTCTATGTCTGTAAGTAGACTTACTAATGTTAAAATCATATACATCAAACGTTTCATTAAACACACGACAGCACAAAGTCCACGGTTCGTTGAATCCATAGTTGGTCCGATGGGTAGGTTGCCAACTACGTAGAACTCTTTGAGGAGCATTGATGTAGATTTGGCTCACAAGAGAGTTGCAATCCACGTCACCGTTAAGCAATCCAAACACGAAGAGTCGCTGAAGTAGTTTCCTCCTTGCTGCCAACGTGTCCAGGTCAATCAGCCTGCACCGTTCTTCGTAAGGCGGCAAATTTACCGAATCGTTCCAGGGCAGAACACGAAAAAGCGTATCTTACGAAGTTTCGCTGAATGGCTTCGATTCTGTTAGCTTGAATAGCGTGAAAGGGTGCCCACACAACAACAGCATACTCTAGAAGACTGCGGACGAGAGCACAGTATAGTGATTTCAGCGCGTAGATGTCGTGGAATGCGTTTTTGTTTCGTTTCAAGAAACCTAATGTGGCGAATGCTTTAGCAGTTATCATGGAGATGTGCTCATTGAATCTGACTTTAGAGTCGATGATAACACCCAAATCCTTAACTGAAGAAGCGAAGAGCAAACTACTGAGTCCTATCCTATAGTCATGTCGTAAGCGCTCGCGTGAACGGCTAAAAGATATTGCGTAGCACCTGCACCTGCATACCGTTCAATGTACACCAGCGCAAAAGGGAATCAATATCCTTCTGAAGTGCGCAACAGTCAAGTCTTGACTTAATTGTATGAAAGATCTTTAAGTCATCGACGAACATAAGTTTCGAAGAGCACAGTCGACTACACAGATCGTTTACGTTCATTAACATCGTAAAACTATTGTCAAAAAGAACAACACAATAAACACTTTATCTTCCGCTATCCAATAAGCCTCCTCCATTTGAACGGGATCCGCTTCCAGTGGTTTCATTGTATGGCAGTATCGCCAACGGGGTGCAGAGCACTTCCATTGCAGCAATGAACGCAAAACGTGGTCATCACTCACACACTCATAACGAAATGGTTATGATCAACCGAAAGAACTGCTGATGAAGAACAATGAGGAGGACCACACAATGGTTGATGCCGAGTAAACAGACGTTAGCGTGACATACATCGAAAGTGGCCTGCTTCTGTCTGCAGCCGAGTGAACAGCAATCCGGGAAAATTAGCTACCCGAATTTATTTTCGTTCATATAACCATAAACTACTTGTGGCAAAATTTCTTAAAATTCTGAGACCCTACGGCCCATTTTGTCTAATAATAAAAAAATCCCCTACCGTCTTGGCTACAACGATTAAGAAACCACATGTTGTTCCCCATCTGACCATATTTAATCAAAATTTCAGTATTTTGAATATTTGTATGTTCGTAAAGATCTTGGATATTGAGGAATATGAAATCTTTATAAATTTCGAGATCTTAATTCAATTCTACAACAAATCTGAAGATGGCGAACTTTCTAAAAGGCGTTTAAAAATGTTCTCAGAAAAGGCCTATCAAAATCTTAAATTTTAAAAGTTTTGCATAATTTGATAGGAAAAGTTTTCAAAACACATCACATTTATTGTTTATTTATTAATATTTACCTACTTATTTATATGGAAAACATGATGCTTACACACTTAATTTTTATTGCCGAGATTCGTTCATCCGATTGGCAAGGTATTTTGTTTTTCGCGGTAATTTAATGAGAATTTTACTGAGATCTCTGCAAACAGGAAGATTATCTCAGAACAAATTTAAATGCCGATCCAATGCCGGCTGCACGAGTTTTCCCGAGCTGGATTGAGTGATCTTTCTCGTAAGCATATAGGGGAAATGGCTCTAATGTTGACCTATGGATCTATCACACTTAATCTAGCTCGGTAAAATCTCCAACAGCCGATTACCTCGGCATTTACTTTTGCTGATATCTCTGCAAAATATCTGTTTGTTAGCTGATATCTCAGCAAAATGTTATTTGTTAGCTGAGTCTCGGCAATTGTTTTACTGAATCTCAGGAAAATAAATTGCAGAACTGCGCGGCTGTTGGAATCTCGGCAAAAAAAATTTAAGTGTGTACTAATGGATATTTTTGGTCGCTATTGAAAATTTAGTCGATGGCTGAATTTATGTATGGGCCCAAATTAGGGGCATTTAGGCCGACATTACATCCATTTCCCCAATATATATGTATTTTTGATATGAAATCCATCAATGAATCAAGCGACACGAAATAATCTATTCCCACCGGGTGCGTGGGGTAATGAAGCGAGCAAATAATAAAATCATACCAACATTACTCAGAGGGCAAAATTTCACATAAAGCAAAACCTAAACACTACACATCCACTCAATGTATACACCCATAAATAAACGGAAAACGTGATTACAACATTCATGGGTACATTTTGGGGGGTGGGGATTTACGATGTAACGAACAAACTGAACAGTCGCGGGCACATTCATCTTCACTCGAAAGTGAGAAATGGGACTTTGCTGCGGAGGAGTAACGTAGATACATTCAGAAAGGACACATTCATATGTACAACAGCAAAGAGCCACCCTTTTTGGAATTCGTTGGTGGCATACCCACTAGCATTTAGGAACATTGGGGGGACAGGTAAACACCAAAAAAAATAACAGTGAGTGGTCGAATTCAGACACCTGTTTGAGCCATCCGACGACATTTTTTAGCCCTTGGGAAACTTCCGATTTTTCAATGCCGGTCGTGCCATTGTCGACCAGGTCGCCCCACTTGGTGCGAAGCGCCGCCTGGGACGCAAAGCCGGCCATCTATCTCGCGCTGTTTTGCTGATCGTTCACCTGGATATTGACTCTGCGTCGCACCAAACAGCAGCGTGGCAGCAATTATGAAACGAAGCAGATGAAAGTAATGAAAATTGTGAGTACTTAAGTGAAATGGAGAGGTTTTTTTTGTATGGTGTTGGAAAATATCCTGGAAGGGCAATCGATGAATGCGGGAGAGGAGAGGCATGGGTGGTGGAACGGAGAATATACCCCAAGCCGAACATCGATCAAACTTTGAACGGAAATTTGAAATTAATTATAATAAGCTTTTTTTGCCAACGGCAGGAAGCGTACGTATCAGAGAGAAGGTTTCAAAGGAAAACTTCTGCGAAGTTTGTGGCATGGTTTGTGGAAAGTTGATAGATTTCGAGTCGAGTTTTGCAAAAAAAAAAAAAACACATTACAGTCCTGATGATTACCTGTATAAAGAAAGAGAGCAGGAATAGTAATTTCCATTTAACTCCACTACCTTAATTGCTTATCCTTGAAAAGGATAAGCAATTAAGGTAGTGGAATTAAATGGACATCACTCATGCTTCTTTCTTTCTTAATTACACATAAGGATTGTACCGATTGTACTATTGTGATACTACAGTTTACGGTAAAAAAACGAATTGAATTGGTTCTGGCAGTGTTGGAAAATCTTTTTTGAAACTTTAAAAATATTACGTTATTTAATTAAAAAAAACTCTGATTTTTACGAAAAACATAACACTTTTGTCTGATGTGAGCGAATGCCCCGTAACGTGGTTAGATCACCTTTTCGTGGTACGTTACGGGATGTAAGATCTACCACCGATTCCTAGTCTTGACTACTTCAAAGTAGGGGAACAGGATTTTTCAGTAATCAAAGGAACACATCTTAGTCCTTGTTACTTTTTATGCCTTGTTGATAGTGACAAGACTCGGCTTTGTCCACCGAGGATGATCTTGAAACAAGGAAAAAATCTTCTATTCGTTGTTCCATAGTTTGAAGTGGTTAAGACTAGGATTCTGATGCATGGTCATTATCGGTGTCATTGCTTATTTTTGTTGCTAAGGAATCCAATGTTGACTGACAAAGGGGTGCGCCTTTGGAGGGTGTTCCAACACTCCGAAGGGTATAAATAGCGGGATCTTTCAATTAGAATCGATTCTTTGCGATGAAGGCAAGAATGACAACTGTATCAAAACCGAATACTTCATCATTTCTCAATAGTGATGGAGTAATACGACATGCACTAAACTAAGGACACTGGATTTACTACAATAGATCAATATACTGGTCGCAGTGGTGTTAGGGTTAACTACCCCATTTCCGGCCTATTAAGCACAACCCGCACTTAATCATTCTTAATCTAGCGTAGTTTAGCACCAAACGGAATGTTATTATTTCTGATGGCTTCCAAATTTATTTACCTTTCCGTATGTACCGTAAGATTTGGAAAAGAGAAACCAATCGTTGAGATATTGCCAAAAGTCTGACACTGCTTCTTGACACCAAACTCGGCCTATGGATTCTAAACTCGGCCTAACGCATTGAAACGTTAACTCTGAAATCATGGATTTATTTGAAGTTTTCTGCTCGATAGGCCCAAAATGGGCGATTAGGCCGAAGTAGTTCTCTACCCTATGTCCCGAACAAAGGAAAAAATGTGAGCGAATCAGAGGAATGAAAACAAAACTTGATAATTTGATATAAACGATCATGATAACATATTTTGCCAACCGTTTGGTCGAGTTAATAGTAATCATAACAAAAATGAGATCTAATGATCTAAACGCTATATGAAGGATATAACAAACAAATCATTTTATGGGTTTTGATAATGTTATTTTCATTAATTTAAACAAAATAAGTAATCAATATTACAATGGCAGAAAAAAACATAACAACCATTGTTATTATTTTACAATTTGTAGTAAACCGCGATGATAATTTTTTGATGTTAAATTTAGTAATCGGAGGCATTCGGCGAATTGTTTAATATAAACAATAAAAAGTATTTACAACACTCATAATTTTCCTTGTATTGTCCATGAACAAACCAGTACAAATCTTACTTTATATCCTCATAAGGGGCTATCCATAAACTACGTAGACAGTTTTTTGGGGATTCTTGACCCCCCCTCCTGCGTAGACAATTGTCCATACAAAAAATTTAAAATTTGTATGGGCCGTAGATAATTGTCAACCCCCCCCCCCCCCCCTAAACTGTCTACGTAGTTTATGAACAGCCCCTAAGGTCTGTATCCACAATAATCCGGGCACATCAAAACTTAAGTAATACCCCGTACAGACTATGGCTTATATCATGTAATATAGGCTACCTTGCAATGAGCACTCATACATCTAGTTTTCACTGGAAATCCTATATATGAGTGCTCATTGCAAGCCACCCTATATTACATGATATAAGCCATAGTCTGTCCGGGGTATAAAACACAAATTTCGCATTTTATTTCAATTATAGTTGTTTATTTCAGATGCATGGGATATGATTTAAAAATTAACGAAGTCAAAACATAGTCATTCGGTATTTGTATATAATTTTCGAACTTTGCGCTTAACTCCATCCATTAGAAGTTTGTACAGACACCTCAGATACCGTGGTGGCCGTCTTTGTCCAAATTTGTTGAAAAGTGTTTGATAACTTTGATTTCTTGTTTCTTTCTAGAAAGCTTCCGCTTCATCAGAGCCCAATATCTCTCGATGGGACGTAACTCTGGACAATTTGGCGGATTTGCGGTTTTTGGTACAATATTCACTTGATTTACTTCGTTGCACTCCATCACAGATTTAGCATAATTGCATGATACCAAATAGGGCCGGAACTAAGGGTTTTCTTTGTGGCTATTGATGAAGGGTAGCAATCGCTTCTGCAGGCACTCTTTTTGGTAAATCTCCTTGTTGATTGTGCCCGTAGTGACGTGATGAAAGATTTACTTCTTCGGCCACACGTGCAAATTGCTTGAAAAATAAGATATTTTTAGGGAAATTTCTATGCCTTCTTCGTCCTGAAATACTCAGCTGTAGCATAGCAATATAGAAAGCCAGCCATGGAAGCTGCTTGAAATCCTCCTGGACATAAGTTTCATCGTGCATAACAACGCATGAAAACTTCGTCAAATATTTGCAGTAAAAACGTCGAGCCCGTGATTTTGCTGTCAAATTCTGTTTGCCGTTGCGATTGGGAACTGTTCTTACTTTATGCGACTTCAGCCTCAAACGCTGTTTTGATTTTTTGACAAAACCAGGGACATTCCTATTTTATAAGCCACCGTTCGAACAGAGAGATTCGGGTTTTCCTTCAATCTCCTCTTCACCTTTCCAATGTTTTGACGTAGGACTACGTCTGTGATTTTTATATGGGGGTACACTTTGTGAAAACCAAAAATGGAACATGTAACGAAATAATGAATGATTTTGAACGTTAATAACTCAGCTGCCCCTGAACCAATTTCAATAATTTTATCACCAATCGATCTGAAATATTTCCACGCATCGATAGCAATGCTTTTGAATATTGATTCTCAACAAAAAACTATTGAAAATGTGGTAAACGTCCAGCAATATCCAAAAGCGTCGAAATAACTAACAAATCCACCAATTACGTACATGCATATGCTGCTTCCCCAACACAGTCATCAGAGAATCGTTTCTAGACGAAACATATCGATGTAGCATTGCTGCTTCCCCAACACTGTCATCAGAGAGTCGTTAGTAGACGAAACAAGTCGAAGTGGCATTCGCCTCCGATCTTCGGGCGTGTGCGAATAGGGAGCAGTGTTGGAAAAATATCAAAAAATCAAATCTCATCAACGCCCAAGATCACGCTTGATTTTCGTAGAGAAAAATCAACAAGCAAATAGCTGCGGTTGATTTTGCAAGCTGTGATATCGCAGCTCAGAATATAAAGCTAACAAAACTCACCAACTGCAAATCTCACCAAACTGTGGTGAGATTGAGTTTAAGGATTTTTGCTTTACACTCGAATGTAACCGAAACTTCCATAACGGCTTGCAGCAGTCCCTTCGCGTCTGCCATCGGTAAAGATTAAAAAGAGATAGCAAACTATGCTTTCTCTTTCTAAGAAAACGATGTGCAATGAAATCATTTTTGTGTCGAGTCAACTCTCAGCTTGATTTTTGCACGTTGTGAATAGTCTCGCAATATCAAAGGAGCTTGTAAAATCAATATCAAGCATTATATTTTGTTCCAATATCACGCGTGATATTGCGAGCGCATGAGAGCGGAAAAATATCAATTGATTTCTGATTTTGCCAACACTGATAGAGAGTATTCAATTGTGTAACATTTTGCACACTCATCACCATATTCAGAACCACACGTTCCCAACGACCACACAAAATACTCTCCAGAGTTGTAATCTTGTAACCAAACTTGGAAGAAGGGGTGTAAGTGATTTTGATCGATTCTCTTCATCGACTTTCTGTTTCGTTAATAACTCGACGGCAAACACATTCATTGATACGTTTGTTGTTCGGGATGATAGAAGAGCATAGCAGAAATAGTGCGAAATAGGTTAGTGAAGCCATGGTTATCAAAAGAGGAAATCGATGAAGAGAATTGACTTTCACCCCTCTGTTTCTAAGCCCCTTAATTCTGTCGTCGTCATAGCAATGAACACTAGCATCGCACCGCTTTTGGTTCTTGGGTTACACTTGCTTGTTGCAATTCTGCTGTTCGACATTTCCGAAGAACCACCAAAAAAGATGAAATTACACTATTTTCTAGGGATGAATAAAAGTCCAATTATTCGATTAACGATTAATCTAACGATTTTCCAGCTATTCGATTACATATTTATCGAATTTTCAAATATTCGAGCGCGTAACCTACACACTAATCCAGGCCTCCGTCGTTCGGTAAATTTTGAACTACAAAACTGTTCGATAAAAGTTAAAAAATCAGTGAAAAATCCAATTATGAGAAAATTTATCCTGATCTTGTACAGCATTTGTTCAGTATACCCCATTTATTGATGACAAATAAAATTTATGAATTTTCTTGGTTTTTCACGTGTAACGGTCATTTGAAAATTTTACCGACTTGTTCTGCTGTTCAAAAACCCGGTAAATTCCTACCGACTTCGGTAATCTAAATTAAGTGTGTACATCCATTCTTATTTATACTCATTTGATTTAGCGCAGTAGGGAAAATAAATAAAATACTAATTTATCTGAATAGGCATAGAGAAGAACCATGACGTGAAACAGGATCATAAATTCGCCGAAAAAAGGGTTAAGCGTCTTTCTGCTGAACGTTAAGATTTACCAACTTGTTGAGAGAAGAAGTTTAACGAGAAAAACTAAAAAGGGGAGGAGTTTTAGCTGGGTGGTCACTGATATTCTGCGGCCTTCCAACCTGTCGCAGATACCAGTTTAACCCCTGTCCAGCAGACGGGCCCATTGGGCGAGTGCCCAATCATTAAACCGAAGAATATGGGACTGTCCGGTCCAATTTGCTGATCCAGCTGCCTACACGTCATGATCATCTTCCAAAGGCTGTACTACCATTGGCCCTTTTCAGGGCCACCAAGATTTTCCAAAAGAGTTAAATTTCTGAACATGTCCCAACTACAATTCATATCAAAAGGTTCTTTTCAGGGTAATCATAGTCATACTAAAGAGTATAAACAGAGAGAACCCCACTCAAATTCCAATTTGTACACAAAACACAAGCTCCTGCTGCAGTTAACAAATAACATTTATTATATAAGACCACGTAGTCCTACATCAGCATTGCGTACCACCCCATAGGACTCTCCCTTGTAGTTTTTATCACTTCTCCGTTTCCTCTCGATCGTCAAACGTTCTGAAAATTATTTGAGAACACCGTGAACAGTGGATTTAGGTAAAACCTCTTTTTTGCAAGTTCCCGTATTGACAAGTAAGGATTTGTATTACGTCCGTACAAAATGCGCTCGCGCACGTGTTTTTCATTCGTCGCCGTCTTGAACACTAAACATCATCAATGCTCAGCAAAAAATTTCACTTCTGCGTGCAATATTTCAAAAGTTACAGTGATTCGAAGGTGTGGATTAATATGGATACAGACCATAAATGTTTAAATGTTTAAATATACTGAAATTAATTCGATCATTACATTATTTTGACTTAAATCAAAATAAAGATTGAAAAAGTAGCTTTCAGTGATGAATGTGATTTACGTATCCTCGTCAGTCTAAGCAACGTCCGCACTTCTATTAGAAATTGCTAAGCGTCACGCACACATATGGTGTGTTTGTTTGTTTACATTTATCTGCTGCTTGCTATTATATCCATTCCAATCGACAGAATGGTCCAAAACGGGTTAAAAACCCTATTTCACAACGCATCAAACTTCTCAGGTGAGTGTGACTATTGTCGGCAGCCTCTTTTTCTTCGGCAACCTTTCTATTTAAACTGCGTGTTAACCAGCTGTTCTATTATCGGCAACTCGAAATCAACCGTATTTTGTAGTGCGTATGTTTCAATTGAAGAAAAAGCTACCATAACAGGTTTTCTCAGTCGTATGAATGTACACACTAAGGAAAAATTACCGACTTCGGTAATTCATTTACCGAATTCTCAACAGCTGAACGGTCGATCGGGGCTCAGTCGGTAAAGGCGCAGCTACAAAGCAAGCCCATGCTGGATGTTGCTGGGTTCGATTCCTGGTGCAGTTTAGGAATTTTTCGGGTTGAATAATTTCTCGACTTCCCTGGGCATAGAAGTATGATTGGACTCGCCACACAATTCTTGAAATGCGAAGAAGAAGAAGAAGAAGACGGTCGGTAATGTTTTCGGTAATCGAGAACATTACCGAAAAATCTGTAAACTGAACCAGCAGAATTAGCTGTCAAATTTACCGAACGATCGGTAACGTTAACCGATGTGCACTGCTTGATTTGTAGCCGACTTTACCGGAGAACTGTAATTTTGAGGACGATATACAAATCGTAGATCGAACATTACCGAAAGATCTGTAATGTTTAAAAAGCTTACCGATTCAACTGTAATTTGCTTTAATATTGTTTCAAGGTGGCGGTCACTGCAATCCATGCAAATATTTGGTTTCAGTTGTGGCCAATGTGTTAAGTTCTAAGCGCAATGCCAGCGGAAGCGGAACGGCAGCGGCAGCGGAAAAGCCCGATCTGAGTAAGCCTACTTGTCGGATTGAAAACTAGTTATTTAGAACCAAATCGACTTCGGTTAGGCATCTTCAAATCTTTTGGGACAACTGTCAAACTTTCCGTTCCCGTTCCGCTTCCGTCCAAATTGCGTTTGGGCCTTTAGTGATGCAAATTGCTCCACCAATGAACAAAAAGAAGTTTTTTTTCGGAAGGATTCGGCGCTACACTGAAAACAGGAAACCATTGAATGGAGATTCCAAATGCTGTTTTCAGATCGTCGCCAACGGGAATGGAACTTGGACCGACAGAAAAAAAAACAAGCAACAACATCGGCCATCTGTAATGGATATTTATTTAGATAACGAAAATTGATTACTTACGGAAAATATCTACGATTCGCTCATCTTGGAGTTACATAACAGCCTCCATCGTGTCACCTTTTATTTTTCAAAAACACGAACGTTTTCAAAGCCATTCTTAAATCACAATATGGCAGATTTGACGTTTACCGAGACCGTTACTGAACTCGGTAATGGAACGCTTTGTTTACCGAAACTTCAGTAAAATATTTCAAAATGAAATCACCGGTAATTTCATCTACAGTTTTCAGGAATAAAGCGAGAAAAATACTGAAACATCTGTAATTTTTAGGATAGATCGGTAATTTTTTTATCGAACTCAGGGTCTCTGTTTAAGTGTGTAATCAGATTGAAACTGAAAGACTGAGCAATCGGTTGTATACGTTCAGCGAAGTGTTATGGCGAGGAAAAACAGCGAAATTAACGTTTAACTTTTGGTTACTGAAGTCATAATTTACTCTATCATTTTTGATTTCTTTGAAATTTTTAGAAACATGAAAATATGACCTCAACCTCAATGAAAAAAAAAAAAAATATATGACATGACCAACATGATTTCAAAAAACATAATTTGTTATCATTTTGATAATATTTTGATATCCGACTCTGCTTGGATACCCATCAGGGTGTTTCATAATAGCTTTTTGTCATGAAACCTGGGGCCGTTTTGACAATACTTATATTTTAACCCATTAGTACTGTTTTTACACAGGCCCTGTTGAAAAAGTAGGCGTGACCCAATATGAAGAATTGATAACATAAATGACATTTTTACTAAAAAGGAACAACTGTGCAAAATTTCAAGCGTTCAGGATCGATTCGCAAGTCTTCGTGGAATGCCTCCCCCACCACTTCACTACTCAAGTTCAATGATTTATTCCAATTTCCTGACACAACCTTTTCTCTCACTCTCTTGTGTTTCCTTGCTCACTTCCTTCTTCTCCCACTTTCTTATAATCTATCCAACCTTCTTTCTTTGTTATGGTCCCTCGCAGCACTTCCACCACGTGTCTTCGATGGTCAACCGCTTGTCGTCGGTCGTCATTCGCTTCTTCTTTACTTCCTCTTTGTTTCTCCTGCCCTTCGCTCCCTTATACCTCGTACAGACATGCAAAGTTCACTGTTGTACTACCGTTGTACCAAAGAGGTAACTCTAAGACTAGTAGGTTTCGAAGAAACGTGCTCAAGTTTTTGGCTCAGCTTTGGTACTATCTTCGGTCCCAAGCTACTCGATTCACCCCTCGAAACATAGGAAAATCCGCTAACCCCTCATTTTATCTGTCAAACTTTCATAGCGAATCAAAACAAACATTGTATAGTACTAGAATTTTGACTAGAATAGGATACGTTAATCGATTTGCTTGTGACCAATAGGCTAGTCAAGTAGTGAGCCAATTTAAAATCGTTAGTTTCCACCGGTTGGTTGTACCAACAATCAATACGAAACTAACGATTTTAAATTGGCTCACTACTTGACTAGCCTATTGGTCCCAAGCAAATCGATTAAGGTTCAATTTACTTTGATGCATTTTTTTAAATTTCAAAAGCAGTTTTTTTCGACGCATTATTTTAGATTGCAAAAAGCTCGCGTCATTTTGTGTAAAATATCAAAAGGAATCGAATAGTGCGAGCTTTTTGCAATCTGAAATAATGCGTCGGAAAAAACTGCTTTTGAAATTTTCCAAAAAGCATCAAAGTAAATTGAACCTTAACGTACCCCAGTCTAGTATAAATTCCAGTACTACACTATGTTTGTTTTGATTTGCTATGAAAGTTTGACAGATAAAATGAGGGGTTCGTGGATTTTCCTATGTTTCGAAGGGTGCATCGATTAGCTTGGAACCGAAGATAGTACCAGAGCTGAGCCAAAAAGTTGAGCACGTTTCTTCGGGACCTACTAGTCTTAGAGTCACCTCTAAGAGTTTCGGTGGGGTGGATGGCTGCATTCTACCTTAAGCTGTCCTATCTTTGCCTACCAGGCAGTTTGCGAAAAGAGAAAACTGCGTAAAATTCACGAACACTACCTGCAACTATTTTTTAATCAATGTAACGGAAACTAAAAACCACGATAATCTTAAAACAAAGACGCTAACACTTACATCATAGTACGCCTGATGAAGTTTTGCTACCTTGGCTGAATGACATCCAAACAAACATGGAGATTTTCATATTCGTGATGAGGATTTTAGAACTTATTAACAATTATTGCACAGCTAAGCACGCTCTTTTTGTTATTTAGCGAATTTACATGTTTGAAAGCCTAGTCAGTAAAGGCACGGTATAACCAATCCGGAGGCGGCGCGTTCGATTCCCGGTACGGTCGAGGGAATCTTTCGGGTTGGAAATTTTCTCGACTTCCCTGGGCATAGACTATCATTGTGCTTGCCGCAAAATGTACAAATTCATGCATTGGTATTGGCATCGAAAGCTCTCAATTAATAACTGTGGAAGTACATTTAGAACACTAAATTGAGAGCACGCAATAAGCTAATATACACTAAGCAATAAGCTTGAAATTCGAATAAGAAGAAGAAAAAGAAGACGAGTTTGATAACGTTATTGAAGTAGGAATTCCTCAAAAAATATTCGATTTCGACTCTTGACACATTTCCAGAGCTTATTTGCAATTTAAATTCGTTTAAACTTTCCTAAAAATAAATCTTTTGAATGTGTCTCAGAGTCCCCATTTGCATTGAAATCGAGATTGAGATGCTGTTATTGAAAATTTTGTATCTAATTCTTGCACAGTCATAAAATATGCCTAAAAGCACATTAGAATGCAATTTTTCAGTAAGATCCTTCACACGTTAGTATAATATATCTGAAAGTTACGTTCAATCATCTATGAAAACAAGTGATGGATTCTTCTCAGTTGAAGATGCTTATTTCAAATAACAGACTAAAGTTGTAATTTTTATACGATAGATGAGGAGATGGAAGTATAGAGTTAATAGTTGCCATTAGAGTACGGCAGTGTGAAAATTGTATATAGAGAGTAGAAAGCGAGCAAGGACAACTTTTTAGGAAGGTACAAATCGGTTTGATCATCTCTCTTTACCAAACTCCCCCGTTGGATACGGATGGTGAGCGGTATCCCCGCCGCCACCACTGGCAAAAAGAGATGATCACCGACTCGCTCATGTACCGACGATGTGGTCGAAACAGTTCTATTGATTGTACCGCACTCAAGTTGTTATCTAAAGGAAGGCATCCAGTCGTAAGTTTGAAAATTGCAGCTTTTGTTTCTTGCTGAAAAATTGCATTCTAAGGTGCATTTAGCCATATTTTATGGGTGTGCAATAGGGGTTTTGATCTAATTTCCGTCCTACTAAGCACAACCCGCGCTTTACCTCTCTTTTCTGAACGAATTTAAACAAAAAATGGAATATTTCTGTCAAAGATGACTTGAAAATTTATTCACCTTTCCATACGTACCGTTGGATTTGATAAAGAGTCACAAATTGATGAGATATTGTCTAAAATCTAACACTGCTTCTTGATTCTAAATTCGTTCTACGAGTTTCAATTCCATCCTAACGCATTGAAACGCCATTAGATTTTCTTCGTCCTACGGATAAACGTAGAAAAAGGGGATTCGCTAGGAGCGCTTCTTTTGTTTTGAGAACAATGAGCGCTAATATTCATACAATGCGCTCTAACAGGGTTTATGTTGTAGCTAATGAACTAGCGCATCGGAACAAACCTATTATTGATTTGTGCACGGTGAAATCATTAATATTATTGGTCTTTTCTGATCGATAGAACGGAAATGGGCGATTACGACGAAGTAGCGCTCTACCCTAATTAGATACAAAGTTTGCAATAACAGAATCTCAATCTCGATTTCAATGCAAATGGCCCATTTGCAGATGGCCCAGTGGCGTTTCCTTAGTCTCAATCTACATGTGCACCAACTCTCAAAAAATAAACAACTATCAAAATATTGCTTGCAATGGATAGATATCGAGTAAACTAGAAGATTAAGTGTATTTTTCCACTGATTCAAGTATGAATATGGCATTAAATCTGGTTTTGAAAGTTGGTGCACAGGTAAAAAGTGAGGTTACGGGACACCACTGCAAAAAGGGACTCTGAGACACATTAGGGTGGGTGAGCCAGTAGTGGAGGTACTAAGCCAATTTATCAATTAAAAAATAAATATACAATATACACGCAATTGATATACGTCAATCTATAGCTTTCAACCTCTATTTTGATAGAAAAATATTACATTGTAATAAAATTGCATAAAATTTTAGAAAGATCGTCCTCCATTAATAGGAACACTGTTCCAGTAGTTGTGGTAGTTGCTAACTTTGGTTCCTATAATAGTGGAATGCGTTGGTTTCTTATGGGTTCCACTATTATAGGAACACTACCGCAACTATAGGTGCAAATGAGTGAAAATATTAAGGAAAATTAATTATTTTCCGGATCCTTCTCACTATTCCGGCACAACCTCCATACCGCAACTATAGGTACATCACTATTACTGGAACACCTAATCTATATCGGTTATTTCTTTACGTTTATTGAACCGGACAACAATGTGAGAAAAACGTGCACAGCCGAGTACGCAGCAGCTGTTTTATATGAACCGTTGCATACCTTTAGGCATGTTTATCTCCATACACTATAATAATAATCCAGGACCAAGCGTCTAAATACGATCCAATTATTGAGAAAAATTGACATGGCTGATGGTGAGTGACGACAGCTAATTTGTTAATATATCCGTGTATTGTCATACATTTTCAGCACTGCCTACGATGCATTGTTCCAACCATATTTATTAATTAGGATTTTTTAAATTTTCGTGATAACCGGTTTTGGTTTCCTGCATGTAAAATAAAATGCCGTAATTTGGCGACATCTATTGTGGAAATCAACCAAACCGGTATTCCATTCCTATGACGGGGATGTAACGGGTAAGCCACCTTATCGGTTACTACATCAAGAACATTGAATTACACACTAATTCCAAGGCAACAACAGCTCAATTTTTCTGACGTGAATAATCTACCATGACCACTTTGGAAATCAAACGTCAAAACATTTTGCTGATAATAAATTGCACGAATTCCGCTAACAGAATGCAAAACTCATCAGCAACAAATTCATCACCGCTCGCTAAGCAGAGCAAACGCTCATTACCTACATACATTTCATCATCACCGAAGCAGACAGCTGCCGTAATTGGAGTTGAGTACCGTAAGAAGACTTTACCAGGCCAGAAATGTGTAAACATACAAACAAACAAACAAATCGAAAAAGCAAGCTGCTATTCCCTACCTCCACCCCTCCCTGCGTGGAACCGGTTTGATTGGATTCTCACGAAGAGGTCATCGACATTGGCCAAATCCATCAATTCATCGTTCGCCCAAATTCTGAACGGCAGAGTTGTTTACGTGCCGCACATTTGAAACCGAATTTACCTACTTCCTTGAACAGGTAGCTATTTCGCACACGTGTATCAACCGTGTCAACAAACCGAAATCGTGACGAACTAAAATTGTAGCTTGTAAACATAATGCATAGGGGAAATGGATGTAATGTCGGCCTAAATGCCCTTAATTTGGGCCCATAGAAAAATTCAGCAAGCCACTAAATTTTCAATAGCGACCAAAAATATCCATTAGTACCGTCCCAATGAGGAGTTCATCAAGATAAAATTGATAAATAGCAGATATTTAGCGATGGGGCCAATCTTAGATCCATAGGCCAACATTAGATCCATTTCCCCTATTAGGAAGAATTAGATTTCAGTCGACAACGACGACGACGACGACGACGACGTGACAAGGTCAGGTTCTCGAAATGGTATGTGAAAAAGGGGATTTCCCCATTTCCCATTCGTTGCCTCCTCTCTATCGCGTTCTCAGCCACCACCAAAGCGCGCGCGCCAGTCAGTGATGCAATAAAAGTGGTATACATAGGTACCTACGTACGTGAAGCGACTAAAAATATGACAATAAATTCAGTCGGAGCGGTAAGTGGCGGCGGTGAGAGGTGAAGCGAGAAGCGGCAAATGACGATGATGCAGGCGGCAACGAACGGTCACCAAATTTGGCGAGGTCATTTGATAAAATTAAGCGGAATTAGGATGTTGTTATGATGCCACAGTTCGTAAGAGGGTTCCAAAATTGGGGTTACGTTTATACTGCAGAGTACTGTTGCTAACGGGGTATCAAGGTGAATATTTTCGCAAAACCGACACGACTTTCACTACTGCTTTTGCAAGCACCTATGCCCAAAGGACCGCCCACAGTGCATCCGAATTTGATACATTTACGGAGTCCTTGCTGTCATCTACAGTAACTCCGAAACGTTTAACATCCGGATTTTAGTTTATTAGTTACTTCACTTCGATATCTAAATTCACTGAAAATTACTACTTCTTCCCCCTTTGCTTTGTTATAGATACTTTCAGCCCTATGCTGGTTCGTCTCTTTGAAATTTAGTTTTTACTTGGATTTCGGAAATATTGCGTATTTTTGAATTACCGCTGTTTGAACATTTTATTGAAATATTCTTAAGAGTTCCCTTTAGAATCATCCTCATTTACAGCGTCCTTTTCAGAATTGTTCTAAAATAAATTTAAGATTCTCTTTGGGAATTTATTAATTTCTATATTGATCAGTTCCACGTCAAATGTCGAATCGGTCTGACGCGATATGCTCTCCATTCACATTTAAGCTAAAATTAGGCCATTTTGAATCTAGCAAATAATTTCAAAATGGCATATTCGTTATTTTTTAACAAATCATAGCTCGAAAATGTTACATTGAACCGTAATGACATCTAAGATATAGGGGAAATGGATGTAATGTCGGCCTAAATGGCCCTAATTTGGGCCCATACATAAATTCAGCAATCGACTAAATTTTCAATAGCGACCGAAAATATACATTAGTACTGTCCCAATGACACGTTCATCTAGATATAATTGATAAATAGCAGATTTTCAACGATGGGCCCAATCTTAGATCCATAGGCCAATATTAGAGCCATTTCCCCTAGTTGTAGAAAAAATAATTACTTTTCAGGAAAAATATACCTTTTTCTCTTTTACTTCTAGAAATTCTTTGCGAGATGCCCTTGGAATGGATCACACCATTCGAGTATTTGAAACGACATATACACCCTCGAACTCTGTCTAGCAACATTATTCTGAGATTTAGAAGTAGAACCTAGGCAAAATAGAGTCTTATTTATGTGCTCCCTTAAATATCAGCAATAAGCTGCCTAATTTTACTATAATCTCTTGTAGAAGGTCATCCCAAAATTGTTCTACTATGCGATACATTCTCTTAATACTCTTCTGATTCCCTTGATTATTTTCGTGGATTCTGAAATCCTCTTCACAATTGACATGGAATTTTCCACAGAACTGTACTCCCCAAGTAACAATTCAAGCTGAACAGTAAGAAAAGAAGCTTATTATTGGTTGATTTAAGGCGCAAGACTTATTTAAACTTCAAAAATCACCAATGCTCAACAAATATGAATTTCCGATATTTTAGTTCTTCTAAACTCACTGCCTACCTTTCCCAAGCAGCGCCAGCAGTAGAGACAAGGAAGATCAGATTTTAGGAATATCTACAGGTAGAAGTGGACTGCGATAACTTTGGAAGTATTAACATTAGCATTGCTGTATAATACTCTTCCGGATGCTATTATTCAACTTAAATTTGACGTGCTTCAAGTTAATGATCATGCCTTTTTCCACATATATGCTTAAGTGGTCCAGTAGGTATGATTGGTGCCTGTGAAACAGCTGCTGTGCCGGTTCGAAGCCCGAAATGCAACGGTAATTTTTAGACATACACTATACACTATAAATATGTGAATCCAATTAGTCAGCAATAAGGTACAGCCAACCGGTGGAAACTAACGATTTTAAATTGGCTCACTACTTGACTAACCTATTGGTCCCAAGCAAATCGATTTACCTACCCCATTCTATTAGAAATTCTAGTACTACACAATGTTTGTTTTGATTTGCTATGAAAGTTTGACAGATAAAATGAGGGGTTCGTGGATTTTCATATGTTTCGAGTGATGCATCGATTAGCTTGGGACCGAAGATAGTATCAGAGTTGAGCCAAAAAGTTGAGCACGTTTCTTCGGGACCTTCTGGTCTTAAAGTTACCTCTTTGGTACAGCAGTCTCATAAAAATATAAAATATGAAGTGGTCTTCCATGATTTAAAAAAAAAATAAACTAAATGGCTGAACAAGGGTTGGAAAATAATCTTAGTATTTATATTATTGTTAAGCTTTCGGCTGATTAAAATCACCAGATTTAGGCGTTTAAAAGCTGAACAAAGGTTAACGTGGTCAATGTACAACAATTATTCAAACAAAGGCTGTATTAAAGTCGTTTGAAACAGCACTTGTTAAGCTTAAAATTGTTATTCTTCAAAATTTTCTTAAAGGTGATTCATGCTGAAAATCTAGTCCAGTCCTGGGTCTTGATATTTGTTCAAGGTCCAGAATCTTATTTCTTACTGATTAACCAAATCAACGGTGATAAATTTAAGCTGGGCAATCTTCCAGTTCCGTTTAATAACGTCAACCGTCAATTTCTACCGCATAAAAGCTCATTTGTAAGTACCAACAAGAAAATTATGAAGGGGAAATGATCCTGTTGGTGTTGCTTGTTGGTGACCTTTATTCGCGAGAAACTAGCGATTTAAATCTTCTTCTTCTTCTTATTCTTCTTCGCATTACAAGCGCAATTGCTTATCGCATATTAGCTTACCCAAGTATCCACAAATCCCGATAATCGCCCTTTGTGGAATATAAGGTTAATATAGGGCTTCCATACTTTCCATTTATCAGCCGTATATCAGCTTTATATTGCAAAAAAGGCGATTAGCGGGCTTGATGGCTACTTAGGTATTGCGTGCTCTCAAATTAGTGTGCTAGTAAAAGTTAAATATTTGTAAAAGTAAAATATTTGTAATTGGTTATACTATGCCGATATAAGCATTAACTTATCCAGAACATCATCATTTCAAACATGTTCTGCACTCTCATTGTTGGAAAGTTCACAATACAGCAAACAAAAAAAAGATTAGTTGTTAATCGAGTAATTAAACAATGGGATATATCTGATATCGATAAAAAAGCGCAAAATTTTAACTCTACCGAGGGGGCAACATATGCACAAAAACACTTTGCATACGGGGGGTATTCATTGGATGAAAGGGACCGTGAAAGAGGACACTAAAATTTAAAAAAAATTCTTTCGACTGTTTCATCTTAGTATTCTTCTTTGATCATACGGAAGTCGAGAAATTTTCCAACACGAAAAATTCCTAGACCGGACCGGGAATCAAACCCCCTAGCCACCTCCAGCATGGTCTTGCTTTGTAGCTGCGCCTTAACCGACTGAGCTTAGGGAGGTGATTGAAGTAATTGTTTGCAAAAGCAACTACGCTTTAATCTCAAAACACTCAGGATTTTATTCAAAAATGTCAGTCCATTCTATGGTCCTGTACCTCAGTATAGTTTTAAAATTCTGAACGCTTGAGAAACTTGCAAAATCTTTTGGTTCAAATAGTTTTCTAAATTCTAGGGCATGGAACATTTGCTGCAACACTGGTGGTTGATAATATGTCAAGAATCATGAAGATCAATGATTTTAATAAATTAAGACATCGGGAAGGGGTAGTTTATCCCCTAGGGCTATTTGGATCATTAATGTTTCTAACAAACTAATATAGTTCTATGTTTCTAGTTGCTATTTTATTAGTGCTATGTGAATATAAAACGAGGACTAATAATCTTTTTGAGATAACGTTCGCAAAACAAATATAAATGAATATTTCTAGTAATATATTAAATATTACAAATGGTCTTAACATCATCTGTCAACATTAGGGTGGCAACAAATATACTATGTTAACAATATGATCCATTCTTTTGCTTAGCAGGCGAACCAAATTTTTTACGATGAAAGCGCCTCTGTGGTCAAAAAAGCTATCAATGTATTTGTTTATCTTCACGAGGGGTAAACCGAATGGAAATTTAAATTTTTTTTAAATGTTTTCATTTCAGCATATTATTTTATTTGATGACAACAGTGACATACCAATAATTTGACTTTTATTCTTGTGCCCCTCGATTGTGGACGAATAGAATCATATTGATTATGGATTGAATGGAATCATATTTTTAATATAATTACCTATATATGATGCCAGTGAATGATGGGAAAATATGATCATCGAATTTCATCGATGGACCTATACAAAATGCTAACCGCCTTGAAAAAAAAAAACCTTATGCAAAATTTTGGCTCAATTGGACATTATTTATAGGGGAAATTTTTGATTTTTTTCAGAGACTTTCAGCACCGTACGAAAAATTCATGAAAATTTCTGCGATACATAGCGCACACATTATTAACTCTAGATTTAGCGTAGTTTTACACGTTATTTCACGTAAATCAAAGGGCAATATCTCATAAATATGCAATAATGCATACAAGTTTGTAAGCAATTCCGATGTTTATGCCAACTTTAGCTCAAAATTAAACGAGAGAAGATTTTACGCGACAGTTAAAATTTAGATTTTTTTCTCTGTGGGATGTTTACTTGTATTTTGAATTATTTTATATTAAAAGGACCACTCTAATGAAAAACAAATGAACCACCCTTGTGAAGTATCACATACTAAAAGGGTGTAAAAGCGGTATGTTAATTTTCTCAAATCAGCAATTAGGATATCGCTGGAATGATTTTGATGTTCAAATGTTCTTCCGGGAAAAGATCTTTGAAACTTCGAGAGGAAATCACATGAAACTTCCGAGAGAAGTTGACGAATTTTGTGATCGATGGTGTAATTCAGAAAAAATAATACCTTATTTGCTTATCCTTGACAGATACACGTATTTCGTCTACAATGTGCAGACTTCTTCAGAGTCTTGTACTAATGAGTCGAGTATTGATACAAGAAACTGAAGAAGTCTGCACATTGTAGACGAAACACGCGTATCTGTCAACGATAAGCAAATAAGATAGTAGATTTAAATGGAAATTACTAATCTTTCTCTCTCTCTATTTATAAAGGCATTCCACTATGACGTCCACATTCGTCTATAATGGATTAGAATATACATGCGAGAAGTCAGATAAGCTACTTTCGTAATTTTTGTTATAAAATTTTAAGTCAATACGAAATTTAAAATTTTAACCACATTTACCTCTTGGGTTTCATCCCTCTAAAGGTTACACCTGGGGCAGACAGCCCCCACCATGGAACCGACAGGGCACAGGTCTTGCATTAACTTACACAGTAAGATTTTGTTTCCGTGTTCGGTAAATTTGACCGAAATCAGAATAGTTGAACGTTCGGTAAAACTTTGACCTTCATTTTAAAGGCTATTGAATTTGAAAATAATATCAAAACATGTTCAACCTTGTTTAAATGATCAAATCTTGTCATTTTAATGGAGATTTAGTTTCAAAGTAGCTGAAAAGCAATTGCATTGAATTGCATAAATTTTACCGAAAAGTTCAGCTGTTCAGATTTCGGTAAAAATTACCGAAGTCGGCGATAATTTCTAAGAGTGTATGATTATGATTTAGGAATAAACCACAATAAACGTTCAAGAAAATTCAACCTTCAACTAAAATTTCATGAAACTTCTATAAATGCTATCTAATTCAGTTGAACCTTGAAAAAAAAAACTGCCAAACGGGATTCGACAGAAATGCTATTGATGCTTTCAATTATACTGGTGCTCTTTTTGCCCCATGACCATCTTGCCCCTTAAGTAGAAATAATTGTTTTAAATTTGATGTTATATTTTTAATTTTTATCATACATAACAAGTTTCTATAATCGACCTATAGGCCAACATGCTTCTGTAAGATAATAGAAAGAATTACTTTCTGGTCAAAACTGTAGATATTGCCCCACTTTCCCCTGTGTATATATGTTCATCAAAAACTTTGTTATCTCCTTTTGAGCTGATAAAAACTAATGCATCGGTTTGACCTTAACACATATACATCCATCCTCTTCGCTTGGCACACAACATTGGATGCAACGCCAAAGAGAAGAGACAATCAACAAAATCGCCACTTTCCTGTTCTGCGTCAACACAAACCGGATCCATAATCCCTCCAGCAGTAGGAAATGATAAATCGCTGAAACTCCTAAGCACCCTTTCAAGAGTGCATCATTTTCCTTCAAGCTCACTTTGTCTGCTCCATCTTTTCCACTACATTGCGACCTTAACCCCAAAAAAGGCATCCGATGGAAGCGAGATATGTATACAGAAATGGTTCAGCATACTCGGATACAACAGTGCAGCTGCATCTGCAGTGCTGCCAGCTTCCTACCAGCAGCTGCAAACCAGTTGGCCTTCGCTTTTTGCACATTTCTAGACCAATTATTGAAATCGGCGGAACAACCAAACGTAAACAATGGCTTTAGACACAAAATTCTCGAGAATCTAAACACTCCCACGTAAACTAACAATGCCATGCGATAAAGGAAATTTGCTGTATCAGATGATGGTGTTAGATTGCTTGGATGTGCTTTGATTCTCGAGGGATTTGCGTTTAAAGTCATTGATTACGTTTGGTTGTTCCGCCTATTTCAATGGTTGGTCTAGATTTGATGTAATATGCAATATCGCGGTTTTCCTCGAAAGTTGCAACCCTGCACCGCTTAGCCTTGACAGCGAACACCCATGGGTAGCACGTGGTGCTCGACTATAGAGCGAATGCATCAGTTTTTCTTCCATCCATATGATCACCAGCACCATCGAATACACGAAACCAATTTCAACGATTTCAACTGACACTTTGATGCAACATTGTGTACGACGGCACATCTTCTCTCAATAAATATTTATACGAGATTATCGGCGGAGATTATCGATTAAACACATACTTTCCGGCCCCCCCCCCCTTGGTTAGTGTTTGGGTACCTATATATTTGCTTCTTCCTTGCTTTTACTCGGTCACACACTAATCTCTTCCATTCGAAACGGACACGCACATCAAAATCCGATTAATCTGTTTCTGTTTCTGTTTCTGGCATACAGTGAATGTATGCCGTTGGTTTCTATTCTTTTATTCTGCTCTCTCGATGTCTGCAACGGGCACACAAACAATAAACTTCTTTCGCACAATACTGGGAGCAATCAAACTGCTCTTCACATGTCTCACCACATACCGAAAAGCAAAGCAGCGTCAGTAGAGCATCTGATTATTACAACAGGATCATCTCGCAATGAATAATACATGAACCCCTTAAGTGTCACCTTTACTTGAGCACGTGGTCCAACTCACCTAAATTATGAGATTCTAGAAACTCTGAAAGTGCTAGCTCTTCTCCTCCCTCAAACGCTTAATAAATTTGCAACTTTATTCGCGACAAGCACCGCCAATAATAAAAAAACAACTGTGGTGGCGATGACGCGGCGCTTGTGTACTTGAGAAGAGGTGCGAAATTGATTTCAACAAAAACGACGACGACGTCCTGCCTTGACCGAGACTTGCGCAAAACTCAGCGAGGTGAGCTCGCTCGGGATGCTCATAGCCGCTGCTTGCTGCTTCTTATCTGCTCTAGAGACTAGAAGCATACTTTCGATTTCGATGTTAGTGGCTCTCCCTCTCTAGGTTTCTCTTGGCTCGTTGGGTGCCTGGTTTTGCGCTCATGTGGTGGCGGCAATGTTCTTGTAGCTACAGAGAGGCACCGTTGTTTGCGGATGGAGTTTGGGCCGGTATTCCTATCTCTGCCTGATCTTTGTTAGTAAGAATACTGACCGCAAATGGTATATTTATTACCAAAACCAGGTATCACGGAATCTAGAAACAAGAATACCAGATAAAACTTCAACCGTAATCAACGGTAGTAATGTAGTTAGGTGGAGATTGTGTAGCTGGAGTTTTCACCGTGGTAACGGAATTCAATGTGAAATAGCGTAGTCAGGGTTGCCACCTTTAAATCTGTATTTTTTTTCGGGAGGACATAAGAATATCTGAATCACGAGACAAAAAATCTGTGTTAAAAATCTGTATCAACTAATGACCTAAAATTTAATAGAAATATGTTTTTGTGCAGAAAATGTGGGTTAACATAAATTAAACCATTTCATATTTCACTTTTTAGAGCGTATATTGCCAATTCATAAGATTAATAAGAATTGCAAATTACCGTTCTGATTCATATTTCAGACACTTAAGGCATCTGCTGGAGAAAACGGACAAAGAAATTATGGTAACACATAATTTAGTTTCGGTTCTTCGATTAATTACTTAGGAACTCATGATTGAGCTATATAAGATAATACTTTAAAGTGAATATCAAAACTTTTCGAAAAAAGTCTTATTTAACTGGAGCTACCAAGATTCAAACTTTGGACATTTGACAACAAAATTTACGGGTGGATTTGGACAGATTTGGATCCGTTTCATACGATCGGAAGGTGTATTCTGGTCACAAATGCCTTACCAATTTGTTTTCCTACGCAAGTGATCAATTTTTCATGTGAATTTCGCGAATAGACACGAGGAGACTTGATTATAGCAAAACTTGCCATATGCAACCGTCACAGTTCGTTTTAGTAAAAGAAAACAGCACTTTTCCTTCTGTGGCACCTGTACTAATACATCTTGGACCGTGACTACTGTGCCACCTCCATCTTGGACCATGTGTACATTCAAGAATAACACATGAAAAGTTAAATCATGTAAGTAATATATTTCTAATCAACTCGGAAAATTATTTTGATTTCCGAAAAATCTGTATAATCTGGTATTTTAGCTAAAAAGGTGTTAATCCGTATATGCAGATTCTTGGTCAAAAAATGATAAAGAAAATCTGTACAATGCGGAAAAATTTGAAAATGTGGCAAGGCAACCCTGAGCGTAGCATAAATGAACAGAGAGCATGCTGAGAGATTATTGGATTTTCCAGCCTTACTGTAACTCACTCTCCTGTTTTGGAAATAATAAAGGAATTTCGCGCAATGAGTGGAATTTCGGTTCATACCATTTTTGATATTGCCTTTGGTCTGATGCCCTTCGCATTTTTCTGAGTATAAATATCGGCTATCGGAAAACGTACAATAACATATGCTGCGACGCAGCAAATATAGAGAAGCAAATTTTATGCTTGAAGTTGCAATTGTGTCCGAGATTTACTCCCTAAGAATTGGAAGTGGCAGTGCAAGTCAGCCATCCCGATAATGATTTATGGACGGTGGATCGTATCATCGTAAGCTTGTATTGATAATTTAAAATACAGCATTGAGGCGCTTTCTGAACCCGTAGGAACCCGGATCCCGGAACGCCACCTGGAGTGGCCAATGTGTCTCAATAAGTCAGGTATTTTTTTGATGTAGGGCTACGTCTATGATTTCTATATGGGGGAACACTTTGTGAAAACCGAAAATGGAAAATGTAACAAAAAGTGAAAGATTTTGAACGTTAATAACTCAGCTGCCCCTGGAATTTCAATAATTTTATCACCAATCAATCAGATATATTTCTACAAATCTGTTAAATTTAAGACTTTATATTTTTTTTGAATGTCACTATTGAAAATTACACGAATGTGCAACTGTTGCTTTGAAAATTATCACTGATTGCCTGCGAAAAGCAATTTCCCTAACACAGATTTCAAAGTTGAATACTATCCAGTCTCACCAAACGGTGTTTATTCAATCACCACGTGATGAGTGGTGGTGTTCTCAAGTACACAACGAAAGGCTACCTGCAAGCTGCGAGCTGCAGCCCACATGACCATCCATAGAAGGAGGAAGAAGCCGCACAGCTATTGATCGGAATCAGTAGCTCTTCTTGAGTCGCTGTGGGCCATCTATGTCAAGTGCGTCATACTAAAGAGTGTAAACAGAGAGAACCCCGCTCAAATTCCTATTCCTACACAAAACACAAACTCCTGCTGCAGTTAACAAATAAGATTTATTATATAAGACCATGTAGTCCTACGTCACCATTGCGTACAACTCCATTGGGCTGTCCCTTATAGTGTTTGTTTATATTGATTTATTTAATAAGGCTCAATCGAATTAACTTTACAGAGACGAGGATTCTTGTTCACTGTACAAAACATCGTAACACTAGAGTTAAAAGGCACAACACAATAAACCCTTTATCTTCCGCTATCCAATAAGCCTCATCTAACAGAATAGGATCCGCTTCCAGTGGTTTCATTGTATGGCAGTATCGCCAGCGGGAAGCAGAGCGCTTCCATTGCAGCAATGGACGCAAACTCAGCACGAAATGGTTGCTTTCCAAAGTCGACGACGCATCAACCGAGGACCATCAATGAGGAGGACCACACAATGGTTGCTGCCGAGTAAACAGACTATCGCGTGATACACATCGAGAGTGGACTGCTTCTGTCAATTGGCAAGTGAACACTGTAATGATATTGGGGCTTATTACGGATGTCACTTCACGGTGAAAAGTTGTCACTTGTCGTCACGGTGAAGTGATTCCCATTTGATTTATACGGTAATCACGGCTCTTATTCTGAGTATCACTTGCTTATCACCGTGTAGTGACACCTGTAATTAGGCCCATTATATGTCAAGCTACTAAAATCATCCATAAAATGGGAAGTCGTGAAATAGAATTATCTAAATTTCTCTATATGGGGATTTTGGAATATTGCCCGAGGGGGGGTGACACATCTAAATCTCAATTCTAGATGCTCAAAAAATCTCACACTAGCGAATAAATCTTCAAAAAATTTTCTTTCATTACTCGCATCTACTTGCATCGCGCATCATCTTTTTGCAGGAAATCTTCAAAATCGTGATAAATCTTCTTTCTATCTACTCAGCGTACGCGCAGCTAGCCACAGCAAAACACAATATTTCCGGCATCGTAGATAGAGTCGTCCCCCTCGATTTTGCTCTTTTCAAATGTTAGTCTAGAGTTATTTTATTTATTTTATTGAACCGGTCAATCACAGATGAAAAATATACGCAGCAGCTGTTTTATATGTAACGTTGCATACCTTCAGGCGTTATCCCCATAGATAATAATCATTATTATTGAACATTAAAGTTTTTCCTGTATATTTTACATGGTACCCAGGTAGCAATTTGATATTAATTCAGCCTTAGTTTGAATAATTGTTGTACATAGACCACGTTAACCTTTGTTCAGCATTTAAACATCTAAATATGGTGATTTTAATCAGCCAAAAGCTTAACAGTTACATAAATTATAAGCTTTTTAAGGCATTAAATAACAGTATTTTCCAACCCTTTTTCAGCCTTCTAGTTTTATTTAGAAAAAATAATTGAAGACCGCTTCATATATTTTTATGGGACTGCAACAAGGTGCTGACTAACTAATTAGATTGACATATTTAAATTGTTATTATAAGTCTAAAAATTACCTTTGCATTTCGGGATTCGAACCGGCAGTTGCTGATTCACAGGCATCAATCATACCTACTGGACCACTTAAACATATGTGTGGCAAAAGGTATGATCATTGACTTGAAACACGTCAAATTTAAGTTGAATAACAGCATCCGGAAGTGTATTATACAGCAATGCAGAATTGTAAACAACAACTGGTGACAGTAAAACATTCCTCTAGTTTTTAAGTGTAGTTAACACAATGTGAATACAAGTGCGTGATTTATTTCGATCGTCATGTAGAAGCTGTTTTAGTGCCACAATTGAGTTATATTTTTGGAATTCTGTCTGAAAATTTAGTGAAATATAGCAGTCAAAACACAGGATTACAAATGTTAATGCTTCCGAAGTCGTCGCAGCCCACTTCTACCTGTAGCTATTCCTAAAAAGCTCCTCTTTCTTGTCCCTACTGCTGCAACAGCTTGAGATTCCTAAAAAGCTCCTCTACCTTGTCTCTACTGCTGCTACTGTTTGGAATTAGCAAGGTAGGCAGTGAATTTAGAAGAACTAAAATGCCGGAAATGCAACGAGTGACACTGACTACATTTAACAAATCAGTCTATCAAAATATTTGTAGTGCATTGCTGATTTGTGGAGTAGTGTTAAGCTAAAATAAGGCTTGTTCAATCTTTAGATCAGCTAGCTTATTGAGGTTGAATTATGGGGATACAATTAGCTTCACACACTACTAATCAACTATATATTCAGTCTGTTGTTAATAAGCTTTGTGCACCTTAAATCAACCAATAATCAGCTTCTGTTCTTACTGTTCAGCTTGAATTGTTACTTGGGTAGATATATGTATTGTAATACATCGTTAGATAAAATAATAGCCAGCATTTCCCTGTAAGGGGCTGTTCATAAACTACGTAGACAGTTTTTTTTAGATTCGTGACCCACCTCCCCCTGCGTAGACAATTGTCCATACAAAATTTTTAAAATTTGTATGGGCCGTGGATAATTGTCAATCCTCCCCTTCATAAGAACAGCCCCTAAACATTACTTAAGTTAATTGAATTTAAACCCACAGTAGCTTATTTTATATCTGAGCTAGATTATTAGCTAAAACATTAAGAAATCAAAGTTTTTTTTCCTTTGGTTTGTTTTTTCCGTCGATCTTGTTTTCCGTGCTGAGCACCAATGCTACCGACGTGCCAGGAAGGCAGCTCCCACACCTGGACCCTACCTATCGACCCATCCCATGAACCGGGGACCAACGGCTTTACTTCCCATCCGAAGGAAGGCGTGATCAGAGATGTTATGCCTCAGAACATCCCGGCGGCGCCGACTGGGATTGAACCCAGGCCTGCTGGTGTGAGAGGTAATCACGCTTACCACTACACCACCGGCGCCGTTAAGAAATCAAAGTTGAAGATGCTAAGCTTCAAATAACAGACTTAAAGTGGTAATTTTTGTACGATATATGGGGAGATGAGAGTATAGAGTTGGTAGTTCCGTTAGAGTACGGCAGTGCGAAAAATGTATATAGAGAGTAGAAAGCGAGCAAGGACAACTTTGAGGAAGGTACGAATCGGATTGATCATCTATCTTTACCAAATTCTCCATTTGGAGAGGGATCGTGAGGGGTATTCGCTCTAGATTTTAATAGGCATCGATATCTAATCTAATCTAATCTAACACCAACACAGCCAGTTCATGAAAGCATCCTGGAAAATGATACCCTCCATCCTTTTTCAGTATTTAAGGGGCAAGATGATTCAGAAACATCGGGCCTGTTTAAATCAAAGATTTAAACACGATACTTCAGATTCCAATAAATGGATGAAACGTGGACATCTCGTACCGTACGTTCCGTTGTTATAAATAAAGGGTGATACGGTCAAAATTTGGTCAACATCAACTTGACGTATTTCTTTCAATTTTGCATTTAAAAAACCTGAACACCCCTCATTTTGAAGGTGTCTGTGTGTAGAATGTTGCTCCTATTTTGATTTTGGAATTCACTCTTCAGTTGTCAAAATGCCGTCCAAGCAAGAAGAGCAGCGTATCAAAATTTTGCTCGCGCATCGCGAAAATCCGAGCTACTCGCACGCAAAGTTGGCAAAATCGCTAAAAGTTGCCAAATCAACCGTTACAAATGTAATTAAAGTGTTTGGGGAACGTTTGTCGACAGCCAGGAAGTCTGGATCGGGGGGAAATCGAAAACCGGAAGCCGCTGAGACGACAAAGAGAGTTGCCGTTAGTTTCAAGCGAAACCCTAACCTCTCTCTCCGAGATGCCGCAAATAAGCTGGGTGTATCGTCTACAACCGTGCATCGAGCCAAAAAACGAGCCGGACTATCGACTTACAAGAAGGTAGTGACTCCAAATCGCGATGATAAACAAAATACGACAGCCAAAGCGCGATCCCGGAGGCTGTACACCACGATGCTGACGAAGTTTGACTGCGTGGTAATGGACGACGAAACCTACGTCAAAGCCGACTACAAGCAGCTTCCGGGACAGGAGTTTTATACGGCAAAAGGAAGGGGAAAGGTAGCAGATGTTTTCAAGCACATGAAACTGTCAAAGTTCGCAAAGAAATATCTGGTTTGGCAAGCCATCTGTACCTGTGGCTTGAAAAGCAGCATTTTCATAGCTTCCGGGACTGTCAACCAAGAAATTTACGTGAAAGAGTGTTTGAATAAACGTCTGCTGCCTTTCCTGAAGAAATACGGTTGTTCCGTACTGTTTTGGCCGGATTTGGCATCTTGCCATTACGGTAAAAAGGCCATGGAGTGGTACGCCGCCAACAACGTGCAGGTGGTTCCCAAGTACAAGAACCCTCCCAACACGCCAGAGCTCCGCCCAATTGAGAAATACTGGGCTATTGTCAAGCGGAACCTAAAGAAGACCAAAAAAACTGCTAAGGGCGAGCAGCAGTTCAAGGCAAACTGGCTTTCTGCGGCGAAGAAGGTGGACAAGGTGGCTGTACAAAATCTGATGGCAGGGGTCAAGCGTAAGGCCCGGCAATTCGGATTTGGAAAAGCGGAAACCTAACTGAATATTTTTCCTGAATTTTATACTAATTGAACTTGAAAAAGAAATTTAATTTGATTTTTTAAATAAACGATTTCACCGATTTACACGCGTTTTCCCTTGACCAAATTTTGACCGTATCACCCTTTAATTGGTCGTTGGAAGCATCTAATCTAAAAAGTTAAATGATGCTCCAGTTTCCTCGCGTGGTTGGGACATGAGCACTAACTCTTGTCTTAGCCCTATATGGCTTATGGTTATAGCGCCATTACTCGCTTTCTGAAAAGAGAAAAATTGAATAAAAGGCCATAGAAGAAAGGAAAAGGAGGAAGTTGCCCTAGTTCTATCTTCCTTTGTGTAAAAGCTGAAAAAACGGGTATCTAATCAATCTACAGGAAAAGTTCGCAAAAACTCACAATGACTCGCGAACATTTAAATGAAAATAAAGGGAAGATCCCAGCCAGTTTAATTAATTTTGTACTCTTGCTGGTCTGCTGCACTACTGTTGAACCAAAGGCACTTCCAAGACTTTTCTGGGTTATTTCCAAACTATTTCAAAAAATCTTCAGGCAAAGAATGATATCTCCCCAGTCCATATCCAAATTAAGTGATTAAACAGTATTCAACTGTAATAATGATATGTTTGTTCTGAAGTGATGCTACCACTCCACGTATGTGGGGAAGGTGTTTACAATCGTTTAGGCATTCATGCTTACACAGAACCAAAAGTAATAATTATCGAAACAGATTACGCACCGTCGTTCCTTTCGTGTCAAAGTGCAAACGATGCGAAGATTGTCGGTGTGGGAGGCGACCTTCCTGGAACACCGAATTTTCCCCCACCCACAGTGTAGGCGGCGTTGTTCGCAGCAGATAGAAGACAGGGAGGATTACAAGGCAAGCGATAAGCGAAAGAACGTGTAATCTGCCACTGATGCCTGAAATTTTGATACGTCTCCTAATGAGTTACTAGCTTCGCTCCGAGCACTTATTGGTCCTTGCGTCTGCCGGAAACATGTGCTCTCTGAAGAGGATAAGACGTTCTGGAAGATGGAAACGTGATGCCTAAACCCTTCCCCCAGGACAATACCCGGTGACTGACTACCAGTTTGGAATAACTGGAGCGTGTTTATAATATTGGGATCAGATGTGTGGGCGCCACTATGGCTGATGTTTTCTTTTTTGAAGGACGTCCTCGGTACTGGCAACGGCGACCAAATCAGCTGAAAGCAGGTCAATTTGGTCGTTGATTTCACTCCTACTTCCTTCCCACATCTTTGCTGGGGGTGTAGCAGTTTGAAGGAAGCCGTAAAACAGGTTGCGACCCGGTGTCTGAATTTTAGTGCTGTTTGCGGAGATATCAGAGGATAGTCTAGACGCAGTTTGTTCGGTTCAGCTGGGTGGGAAATTCGATAGACGGTTACACTTTCTTGCAGAACTTTGTACTTTATGAAAACCGAAAAAAAAGTAACTTCAGATGATTATTTTCTTCATCGAATTCAACAACTTTTGAGTAGGAAGAAAAGCAACCCAGCAGACCTTGAGTTAAAAATACTCCCCCTGGTAGATTTCTCCTGTGCTGTGCTTCGATCAAAACTTGCCATGACATCCGCCATGACGCGGTGTGATCAAAATCACTCTACTGACAGGCACACAATCCACATTTCCTAGACAATGGCAATGACTCAGCGGATTAAATCAGATGGGGGGAGGTAGTCATTCGAGAGTTTACACGCTTGTAGAAATCAAAAATGTTTTGACAACATCCCCAAACAGATAATAATTATGGCAAAAGTTTGAAAAGCAAGGGACGACGCATCGCTTGCTGCGTCGTGGATTAGCAATTCGTGAAAGATTTCTTTTTGGGCGAGCGAGCAGCTATAGAACTTTGTCACATATACGGGGAAGATTGGCACGGAGTCACGCATTGGTGACTCTTTCCCGCGGCGCCGACTTGTATGAATAAATAGGTATGCCAAATTCTTATGTATATTGTGCAGGTTCGGAAAAGTTTATCGTTGGCACGGTTTCACTTCTGAGGCAGCAATAACGTTTTACGTTTCTACAATTTTGACTGTTTCGTGTGAAATGGAAACCATTTCCTTTCGTTTCGGAAAGATGAAAACTTGAGAAGCTTCGATGAGCGGAACATGTTGTACACGTGTAGGTATTTACATATTGGATCGTACGTGATGGCATTTAAAGGATGAACTTTAGTCGGTGTATAAAGGGCGATGCAAATATTGCGTCCTAAAATTTGCAACAGGACGTGTAATAGCAGGTATGGGAAAAAAACGTGACGCAGGGGGTTATATTTGAATCGCCTCTAAGAGTCATGTAAAGAGAACAATAGTATCGCAAACGATATTGTAAATCTGTGATTTTTTTTCCAAGAAATCAGGACTTAAAAAATTCCAGTAATATCGGAATTTTGCCATCGAAGCTGATCCTAGAGCGCCACGAATTTGTTTAACTCTAGAAGTTGAGAAAATAGAAATAATTTGAAGCGGTCATGCATGAAGTACGGATATTACAGTTTTCTAAAGAACTAATCCACAAAAATTAGAAGCCATGACTAGAAGCTAATGTACGAGAATTTAACAATAATTTAGAAATGAATCATTTTGATAAATCTGGTAATATATCATCCCTGATGGTAACTAGTTTTGATGACTCCAACAATAGCTGGAACCACAGCCTACTTTCATATATTTCAGATGGCGTAGCGGTTTGTACTGGACTTTCACGCGAGAGGACTGGGTTCAATTCTTCAAGCAGCTCTAATTATATAAAATGATCATAAATAATACACTAACTTTACAAACAATATTTATAAATAATGCAAAATAAGTATGCGAAGACATGAATATGAAAATTTGATCTGGATAGAGGACACATTTTTTTTTTCATAAAGTGCTGCACAAAATCCGTTAGAAGTTGCTTAGAATGCTATGCGATGATGTAACGGGAACTTTCAAGTTCATACAACGACTTAAAATTGAAGCTGTCTAGAATGCTATACATCGAGTTCAACTAAGCTGCTTAAACCATAAAAGGCCCAAGGGGTTAGTCACTCGGCACAATGTGCCGAAAATAGATTCGGAACAGTTAGGACACATTTATCGGCACATTACCGGCACATTTTCTAATGTTTCAGATTATAATTAAAATAAACTGGAAGCACTGCCTGGATTACCATTGACAACGGTTATTGAAGTTGCGTGTGCGTAAACAAACGTGGATCGAATTCTTTTCGTTAGAATTTTTAAAAATGGATCATTCCAATAAAGATGTGGTAACTAACTGACTAAACATAGCTTTTTTTCAAATAATATCACATGTTTCTGTGTCCCCATCGATTTAAGATTTTTTTTTCTGGAGTTAGCTGGAAGAAGAGTACGGTGCGACAAACTTCCACCTTCAAATCTGTGCAATCAGTCCCATGGGAGGCTGACAAGCTACAATATTAAAATCATGGAAGAGGACATGCGCGGTATGGCTGATTAACTGAGAGAAGAAGCTAGCTTTCGCTGTCGGATGATACATTGTCGTATCTACGCACATATGATTAAATATAAAATACAATAAGCCATCGCAATAAGGGAAGTTTTCTTTGTCTACTATTATGCATACTACTTCAATCTCCGTCAGAAAAAAAAACTCCATTACCGATTGGCTCGGAAGCACTTCCCAAATTCCGACACATAAACTCAAAATCTTCGCTAACCACTCGTTCTTCCACACTCGTATATGCCCAGAATGCCCTCGACAGAGCCAAATATCCATTCGCTCTAGGGGCTGTCCACATTCCACGTGGACAAGTATTGAGAGGTTTAAGACACTGACCGCTGTCAATGTGGTATCCCCCTATTAAATGTAACGTTACCTCCGGCACTTTTTATCCTCTCCAACTCACTGATATTTTTCGGATTGTGATCGATCGAAAGCTCATCAAGCTTCCTGTTCCTGCACGCGATCGCCCGCGAATCCCAAGTATTCCCACAGTACAACTTATCGTTCATTGCCATAACGGCAACCACCGTCGATCCGGCTATCCGATCATTCAGCATAGCGACACATCTAAATCTCATGTCTAGATGATCAACAAATCTCACACTAGCGAATCAATCTTCAAAAAATCTTCTTTCATTTCTCGCATCTACTTGCATCACGCATCATCTTTTTGCAGTAAATCTTCAGAATAGTCATAAATCTTCTTTCTATCTACTCAGCGTGCGCACAGCTAGCCACAGCAAAATACAATCTTTTCTGCATCGTAGATAGAGTCTTCCTCCTCGGTTGCAGAGCCATCTTCACAGCGTCCCCGAACTCCGACCGTTTCTTCACAAACGCGTGCAAGTGCTTGCCAGGCATACTGGACACCACCGTGGCCATCGTACACGGCAAAAAAGGCCATGCCCAGCATCCTGTAGCGAGAAATCCGGTAGCGCGTGTGTGAGTCCATGCGGATGTGCCAACCTTGCATACAGCTCGATCCTACCTTGTAGTAATCGTACTGGCAGAAGATATGGAGAGGTAATTCTCCTGCAGCGACTGTCAACCGAAAAGTTTGCTCAGGTGCTGATGGGTCGGATCGAAGCCCAGTTGCTTTTTTTTTGTCTTCGCCGTTCCTTTACAGAGGCTTTGTATCTGTATTTGTGGCTTATCAGAGACAATAATGAAAATGAACAAACCCGATGAACCTTGGTACGTACGATTATTGAAAAAAAAAAAGATCGTTTCACTTCCTTGACGAGAAAGGTCAAGGTCGACGTTTTCCACCACAGGAGCTTAGTAAATAAACAGTTGTCAGAATCATCCTTACAAAAGCACTGTTGCCAGTTATACCAGATCAATTTGTACTTGACCACTCATACGCTTCAAATACATAAAGGCACAAATCAGGGCACAAATATACTCGTTCGGCACAGTTCCGGCACAATGCGGCACACTATGGCACACTGTAAACAGCGTTAGTACAAAAGCAGCTGTGCCGAGTGGCTGACCCCTTGAAAAGGCCCTTTTATCCAAAGTGTTGGTTTCTTGGGTTATAAACTATAAATTTTTCTGTAATTTGTCACTTCTCCGGAACATGTACGGATGTGGTCTTGGCAATTAAATATCATGTGATTAAATGTGTCACATGATGACCAAATAGAATTTCCAACCGTTTTGTGTTACCGACCGCGAGCATCCGGGACATATTTCGGAAATTTTCCAGAACCATAATCAAATAATTAGAAAAACTGATTCGTTTAAAAGAATGTATCTTAAATTTGACGGTAAAATAGTGTGACACATGACTACGATTTTTTAATCTGGAATTTGTTTATTATTTCATAGTGATAGGTGATGGAAATTTAGCTAGACAAAAGTCCTAGTGTTTTTGTCTTAAGTTTTAGAGGTTTAGTGTCTTTTGTGAACTTTTTCAACTTAATAATTTCAATAGGTCTTAGCTCAACTTGAATTGATGTCGTTTGAAGAAAATTTGAATATTAAATTTTTACAATTTTCTGTCAAAGTGGCTTAGTAAATTGATGTCAAATTAGGCTAACACAATTGAAGAAAATTGCATTTCCTTCATAACCTTTTTCATGGATGCTAAGGCTACTAAAATCATGAAATAGCTTGACAAAATAGGATTAGTAAAGAAAATACGAAAAACTGTAACATAATATCTTTTTATTTGATTTGATGTAGTTAATGTTCTAAGAAGGGCATGACATAAATAATTGAAGATTCTTCCTTAATTTTAAACTATTCGACTTGGAAAGAAAAATATGTTTTTAACTAATTTTCCTTATCTAATCTAACACTAACACAGCCAGTTCATGTAAGCATCCTGGAAAATGATGCATATACCTCCTTAATTTTCCCTGTTTATTTGATATATTTTTCATTCTAGCGGCACCGGTGGTGTAGTTGGTAAGCGTGATTGCCTCTCACCCAAAAGGCCTCTGTTCAATCCCAGTCGGCTGAGGCATAAAATCTCTGATCACGCCTTCCTTCGCAAGGGAAGTAAAGCCGTTGGTCCCCGATTCATGAAAGATGGGTCGAAAGGTAGGCTTCAGGTGTAGGAGATGCCTCTCTGGCGTCGGTAGCATTCGTAGTCAGTACGGAAGACAAAGCCTTCGATTTAAACACGATGCGTCAGAATCCAACGATACAGTCCTAAGAGAATAACCCAAGTAACCAAAAGTTCTGATAAAAGGCTATTTGTGGCTCAAGCAGCTTAGTTGAAGGTGGTCTATAGAATTCTAAGCAGCCTCATTTTTAAGTCGTTATAAGAACTTGAAACTTCCGGTACCATAATTGAAGAGCATTCTAAGCAGCTTCTGGTGGAACTTGAACGGAACTTTTAGAAAATAAATTAAAAAAGGTTTTTATCCTCTACACCAATTCTATATTTAGTTCACACTTGATTTTAATGATAATAGGAACCACCCTAGAATTCATTGTCATAAAAATGAGGGCCTAGCTATAAGGAACAACTTTGTAGAAGAGACTTTTAGTCTAAAGTTTCAATTTCAGGCTCAAAACATATCATTCCACCTAAATCTGCATTCTGGACCACTGAGCAGTGGTTAGCAATCGTAGATCGCATACCGAATACACGGGTTCGAATCCAGGAAATTACTTTTTATTTTTTTATGTTTGGAAAGAATGTTGATGCACTGCATAAATATAAGAATTATGATTTATTCGGGCCACTGATCATTTCATATTTATGTACATTAAATGTTGTTACTAATAAAGACCTGTGCGGATTGCTTCATGTTGCTTGAAATTCTGTTGGAACTTTATTTGAACTTTATGGAACTTGGAAGTGATTTTAATCGTTGAATGTGGAACTTTTGGTTACTTGGGAAACTTTCACAAGAAAAAAAAAATCCGCAATTGTAGATTTTAATTATTTGGTAATTTTATTTACCCCGATGAATGGATGATGCCATAACCACCAGAAAGATTTAACACAGCAATCTCAATATGGATTTCACGCTACAGTGCATCCGAGAGAAATAAAAAAATCCCCTTAAATGGTCTGTCAATCTCGGGGCAATTCATCAAGCTAAATTAATTAGCTTCGCCTGTGCCTCTCGAAAGGTCAAATATCATCAACGAACAGCTCTGAACGTCTAAGCTCGGTGAACCTTTCGTCCTGTGTGTCCTGGAACTTTTTCGCACTAAACCAAACCCCCCAAGAAAGGTCCCCACTCGAGATAACACCGAAATCCAGTGAACCAAGGACAAACGAAGACAGATTTGCCTCCCCAAGCAAGAAATAGGTACCGGTGAACGCAAATGGCCCCAAAAGTAGGAAAAGTAAAACAAGTGTAAAGGTGTCGGAGCCTCAATTTGATTAGCCTATGCTGGTAACGGCGTGGTCGGTTCGGGTCGTTCATGTGTCTGTTCGCCTGTCGATTTACCATCAGAAAGAAAGACCAGGACGGTGCAGGAAAAAGGACTTTTGCTTGAGTGGCGCAGGAAACTCCACAGAGACGCTATTAGTATGGTGCTTTATACAGTCGCCTCTTTCTCGAAGCTGATGGGACCTTCCAATGATTAACATATCGAATTTTTGGGGTATAGTTGCATGTCAACAACCATACCCTCCGAGAGATACAAGATTGAGACGTGTAATCCGCAGAGGAAGTTGTCTATTTTCGATACAAAAAAGTTCACCACAAATTTTCTCGGAAACACAGTTGAAGTTGAAAGTGCTCCATTTGTATTCAAATTTTCCGAAAAGACCGCTTCAAGGGAAACTCTACTTGAGTGCGCAATAACATCTAAGAAACTTGGGAGCCGAAGATCCCCTGCATAAATGTCAATCAAATTGACCCGATAGGTAGCAGCAGCGAGTGAAAAAAAAGCAATTTCCAACAGGTTCAATTGATGTAATCTCGTCGACTGAAACATCAATCAGCGTTTCAATTCAAACCAGCAGCGGATGCCGTTCCCGGTAACGTTTGCAAGCAAATAAATGAATGGCTGCAAATCAATCAAATTGTGTCCCTTCGTCAAAGGCTTTGGGAAAAGGAAAAACCACCCCACCCAACGTCGGTCCACAAAACTGGAAAATCAATACAGACGTTGAATCATTGCCATCATTCTGATTGGGATCATTTTGTGAGTGGATGCTTTCAAGGCAGCCAGCTAACGGCTGATTTTCGGAAATTTAAATACCACTCGTTACATTGAAGAGGAATGACGGCGAAGAGCCTTGAAGATGCTTTGGGCGATGTTTGTTGAAAAAGTAAGGTTTCCTTCGTTTATAAGAGTTGCGATAAAGGTTTTTTTTCCTCTGATTCGGTTGAAGGCGGCGTTTTATCTTGGCTAGAACAAAAAGCAATGGTTATCGTTGGATAAGCCATTCTCAGAGCTGAGAACACGTACATCGTAAAGCCGAATTTAACTTTTGGGGGCGAGGTTTTTTCTTTGGCATGTGCTTCCGAGAGGGATTCAAACTTTCCAAATCCATGATGGAATGGTTAAAAGTTGGAGCTGGTTCAACTTGTTCAAGACACAATGATTAAAATAAATTTAACTAATTGAACACATTTGGAATCACACTAGGGTTAGGGCGCTGGCTTGCTGACGCGGAAAAAATCAAGATACAAAATTGGAAAATTTTAGATAAAATGTGAATGATTACCCATAACAAGCAATTAAGTAAAATTTCATGTACATCGACAAAATACAAATTTATTGTTTTCGTTATTTGGCCTGAATCTGCTCAATAGATTGATGTGAAGTGATAGACGACAACTGCGGATAATCGAGTCCGACCTGTACTCAAATCTAACCCACTCATTTTTCAGATTCGCTACTCACATCTCACATGTTAGTAAATTCCATTTCAAGAGTGTTCACTCGGCTGTCGACAAAAGCACGCCACTCTCGATGTGTGCCACGCGATCGTCTGTTTTCTCGGCAGCAACCATTGTGTCCTCCTCATTGTTCTTCATCAGCAGTTCTTTCGGTCGATGCGTCGTCGACTTTGGAAAGCAACCGTTTCGTGATGAGTGTTGACCACGATTTGCGTCCCTTGCTGCAATGGAAGCGCTTTGCCCCACGATGGCGTAACTGCCATACAATGAAACCACTGGAAGTGGCTCCAGTTCTGATGGAAGAGGCTTTTTGGATAGCGGAAGATAAAGTGTTTATTGTGTTGTACCTTTTGACTATAGCTGTAAGATGTATTGTATAGTGACCAAGAATCCTCGGCTCTGTAAAGTTAATTCGGTTGAGCCTTATCAAATAAATTAATGAACAAAAAAATCCCTTTCAAGTCTATTCATAGCGCGTTTATCAATTTTCCACATCCCACAACTCACAACCCAGAGCTCACATCCCGCAACTGACATCTCATGCTTTTATTACTCACTTACTCGCTTTTCATATCTCACTGCTTATTTACTCACTTCTCATATCTCACGCATCAAATTCCCACTAACTCACTTCTCACATCTTTCCACTATATCTTGATGTCCTGGTCACCTATCAAGTCTCTGCCTTCGAGACAATTATTCAGATGGCCAAGACCTTTTTCAATGTGGTTTTCTTTTACTGCGTGGCGCTAGTGTACATGTGAACTATTTGAATACTTGAGAACAGACTTGCAATTGCTCATTACAACTAAAATGCTATTTCTCGTTATTATTAAACAATGGGATACTATAATGATAATTTGTATTTGTAAGATGCAAGAAGAGGCGGTAAAGATTGAATATGACATATAAAATTTGTCAATTTTGCTTTCAGACAGTCACAACTAGCGATTAACTGTGACGATGAGCAACGCGATGAGCGAGCAATCAGCGATCAAAAAATCGCTAGTTGTGACCTTCTGAAAGCAAAATTGAAATTTTATATGTCATATTCAATCTTTACCACCTCTTCTTGCATCTTACAAATAAAAATTATCATTATAGTATCCCATTGTTTCATAATAACGAAAAATAGCATTTTAGTTGTAATGAGCAATTGCAAGTCTGTTCTCAAGTATTCAAAAAGTTCACATGTACACTAGCGCCACGCAGTAAAAGAAAACCACATTGAAAAAGGTCTTGGCCATCTGAATAATTGTCTCGAAGGCAGAGACTTGATAGGTGACCAGGACATCAAGATATAGTGGAAAGATGTGAGAAGTGAGTTGGGAACTTTCTGCATGGGAACTTTCTGTATAACTACAGTGAGTGTTTTATTTCGAATGCACGACGCCCGTTTGGAATGCAAGATTATATCTTTCAGTTTCCGAAAAACTCAGATATCCTACAAGGAGTGCATTTTCGGAACGGGAACGACGTGTAGAGTAAATATGAATATTGTATGGGAAATCGATTTCTGACCTCTACACATCGTCATAGTTCCGGAAATACCAATATACCCGCAGATCACATTATTTGGTCTTCTACCGTAGAGGAGACCAGAAGGTCCCGAAGAAACGTGCTCAACTTTTTGGCTCAGCTCTGGTACTCTCTTACGTCCCAAGCTAATCGATGAACCCCTCGAAACATAGGAAAATCCATGAACCCCTCATTTTATCTGTCAAACTGTCATAGCGATTCAAAACAAACATAGTGTATAGTACTGGAATTTTGACAAGAATAGGGTACGTTAATCGATTTGCTTGGTACCAATAGGCAAGCCAAGTAGTGAGCTAATTTAAAATCGTTAGTTTCGTATTGATTGTTGCTTCTACTGTGTATTGTGGAGTCAGATCCCCTTCGAGCTCGAGGTAGACAACCTTTTGTTCCAGTTCGGGATATTTTGGCTGGACGCGATCTGGAGTTTATGAAACTCATATATGTTTTCTTGAAGAATATTAACCTTAGATTGTAAGTTTGATTAACCTTGTGTTTAGTATGTATTTTGTGTATGCGTGTTGTTTTTGTTTGTTTATTTGTTTCTGTAATAATTGTATAATTACAGAGCGGATATATCGTTGAATAGGAGGAAGTACATGTTTTAGAAATAGTGAAATTTTTATATCATAAATCCTACTTTAAATCTCCTTCTCCGTCTCCATATCCATAAAATTGTCATGGACTAACCTCGAGAAGACCGCGAGTATTCGGTTGAATTCCTTTAACTTTAGATTTAAGACATTAAGAATGTATAACGATAATGATAATTTGGCTCTGTAAAGTTTATTCGATTGAGCCAGTACAAATACATTATTTAAAAAAAAGGTGCTAATAAGTCCTTAAACAGCGTTGCTAATACTAAGAGAGCTTCAATAAACTAAATACCCTTAATCAGCATTATATGAGCATTAGTAGTGCTTCTTAATATTTTGACAGGAAAACCCCGTGGTCCGTATTTGTGTGTTATAGTGAGTTGAATGTCTCAAACATTTTCACAATAAAAGTTTGACAAAGATGATTGAAGAAAAGATTGACGGATGTGTCTTCACACGCGATTTCTTTTACCACTTCATATTATCTCAGGCTCATAACTCTCGATCTATGTAATTTACGTATTTTAAAATAATACTCATAATTTGTTGCATGGAAGTGTACTTCTGTGTAATAAAATCTAGGCATCTTGGAAAACATGAAGTGAATAATTTCCACCAACCGTGTGCTTAAATAAGCCAATTTCCAAAACCATTATCATCATCATCCATACACGTAAACCAAAAATCTATTACATTGAATGTTAGTTGCGTTTACAATCAGGAGTTACATATGTTACGTCAATTTGCAGGAACTTTACAAAAGTTTAAGTGTATCAGATATGTTTAAAAATCTTAAAAAATGACAAAAGGACTTAGGAACACTTCTTTGAACTTTAGGCAGTTTCAAGAATATCGGAAACATTGTGAGAACTTTACAAATGTTGTTAGACTAAAGATGAAAACGTTCAGAACACTTCAACGCAGTTTACATATCTTAAGGAAAGTAATGGGAATTTTGGATTAGTTTTGAGGACTTCAAGGCAGTTCCACGACCTACAGAAAATTAGGAAAGTTCCAAGAACTTCAAAAATTTGAAAACTTTCTGGTAGTTTTATTAATTTCAGGAAAGTTATGGGGAACCTCCAAAAAGTTTTGATTGTTTTATAAAACTTCCAAGAACTTCCAGAAAGTTCCAAAAACTTCAAAATAATTAACAAAATTTCATAATTGTCCAGAGTTTTGAACAGGTTCGATAACATTTCTAGTACATGTGTGAAGGTTTGAGACCTTTAGGACAGTTATTTTGACTTTAATACAATTGTAGGAACTTTACAGAAGTTACCAAAGCTCAAGGGAAATTAAACGGGCTTTAGACAAGCTACGTGAACTTCTGTGCAAATATGAGTACTTCAGTTCCATGAATATCAGAAAAACTGGGAGCATCAGGGACTACGAGAACTACAGACAAATTTCGAGAACAGTTTCATTCATTTCAGGAAATCAGCGGGATCTTCCAAGAAGTCGAGAGGTATTCAGAACAGTTTCATTTCTTTCAGTGTAATTCCTAGAACAGGAGAATAGTGAGTACTCCAGGGATGCTTCAAGAACTTAAGATTAGAGAAGTTCAAGGCAGTCCAAGCTACTTCGCAAACATTTTACTTTTAAATTTATTTTTTTTAAATACTTCTGAAAAATTAAAGGAAGTTTTAAAAATTTCTGGGAAGTTACTTGAACAGACTGCGGGACACATGAAATGTTCCCAGAACCGCTGGAAAAGTTTAGGGTACTTCTTAGAAGTTTCAAGAGCTTCAAGGCGGATGCATTAGCTTCAGGCAAACAACTTTTAAAAGTTTTGAGAACTGCAGGGATATTCAGAGATCTTCCAGGAAGTCAAGAAAACTTCAGAGATGTTCGGAGAACTCGAGGAAAATTGAAAAAAAAAACTTTGGAAAAGTTCCAACAAGCTCAGGCAAGCTAAGTTTTGCGACCTTCAGGGAAGCTCAGAGATCTTAAGGGCATTTCCATTAACTTCAGGGATATTCTGAGAATTTTATGAAAGTCCAGACTAGAGAGTGTCTAGTATAAGAGAGGAGCGGATTCAAAACAAACTGCCTTGGCAACCTATGCCTAGGTGAATTCTAGCAACACTGCCAATGCAATCAAGATAGGCGCTGCTCGATTGGCTCTGGCTTTGAACTGTGTTTGGCTCAAAACCAGCCAGTCCGCTCCTCTCTTGTACTAAACCCTCTCTAGTCCAGACTATAGGGGAAGTTAAATGATCTGTATGGGCAAGTGCTGAAAAATATAGCAAAGTTCCATGAATTGTAGGGAAATGTTGATACCTTTAAGAAGGTTCGGGAAATTCAGAGAAATTGAAGGATCATCATGGAACATTAAGGATGTTCCAAGAACTTCTTGGAAATTTTTGATGCTTCTGAGTAGTACCAAAAACTACAGGAGAAATCTTAGAACCCAAAAAACAAGTTTAGCTTCTGACCCGCCTTATTCAGTAGTCTCATTCCGAATTTAGAAAGTTTCGGAAGCATCAAGACAATTTTGGGAGTTTCAAGGGAGAACATAGAATATCAATGCAGTTCAATTAACGTAAGGTGAGAGCTTTTAAAATGATCTGAGAAATTCTGGGACGCCTAAATGCTTAGAAAACTTTAGGGCAGTTCCAATAACTTCATGGAAGCATCAAAAACGTAAGCAAAATTTAGACTTTCGGGAAGATTGAAGATCATGAAAAATTAGTGAAGTTTTACAAACTTAAAAAAAAAATCGAGAACTTCACTGCGCGGCATAACAGTCCCATTAGCATTTTTGGTGAAAATTAGTTATTCATTGGAATCGATTGTCAAGTTTTATCACTTTACAATGTACATGGAAAGTTTCCTACTTTGTTTCGAAAAAGTCACAAAAAATACCAAAACCATGTTGTCCCATCCATAAGAACCCATAGAGAGAAAAATCTTCAATAGAGTTTTTCTCAGCTTGCTGTTTTATCGAATGGGACAATTATGCTGAAAGCGGAAGTTCAGTGTAATCTCAAAACTGCATTAATTATTAACTTTTAACTTCTGGAAAACTACGGAGACCTTGAAGAAGCTCTGTTGAAAATCCATAGAATTGCGGTGAAATTTTGAAAATTTTAGGAATATATCTGGAATTTTGTAGAAGTCCATACAACTCCTGTGAAGTTCTAAAAATTATAGGAAAACTTTGAGAAGTTCAGGAAAGTTCCAAGAACTTCGGGAAGATTGCAAAAACTTCAGAAAAGTCCAATGATCAGCAGGATGATGCAGAAACATGTTAATTGAAGTTCTGTTAACTTCAGAGAAGATTCAAGTATTGCGGGAACTTCAGGGAAGATCGGTGCAGTTAAATTAATTTTAGGAAAATTAGTAGAAGCTTTGAAAAGTTCCCAGTTTTTCAGTCCAGAGAACATCAATAGTTTCTTGGAGTAGTTAAGATAAATTTTTAGAATTTAACAGAAGTACAGAGACTCCAAGACAGTACAGTACCAAAAACTTCAGGAGAATCGCAAGAATTACAGAGAAGTTTCAAGAACTTCAGAGCAATTCTATCAACTTCAGGGAAAGTGCAAATATTTTACAGTAGTTTCTTGAGCTTTATGATAGTTCTGAATACATCAGGAAAGGAAATTATAAGCATTCCAGAATTTGGTCGCATATTTCGTCTACAATGTGCAGACTTCTTCAGTGTCTTGTACAAATACTCGATTGTTATTACATTGTAGACGAAATACGCGAATCTGTCAAGGACAAGCAAATAAGGTAGTGGATTTAAATGGAAATTACTAATCCTTCTATCTCTCTTTATAATGTTAGTATTTTAGTAGTTCGTACTTTTAAGTTTTATAGTCAGCTAATTTCAGACCCCTTTTACCTATATCCCAGTGTCAATAAGAAGGAACTGAATTGTGTTTACATGCAATGATATTGCGCATTTTACACCAAGGTACACTCATGCGCTAAAAATAATCCTACAGTAGTGAAAAATGCGCAATGCATTCTTTACAATGTATGGGTGCATGGATTTGAGGTGAGCGGGGGCGCACAAATGAAAAAAAAAAAAAAACAGTGAGTTACTAGTTCGAAATTCGACTGCTTTACATTTACATTAATTTCTCTCCATACTTTTCCATTAATTTCCTTTGGAATGTTCTTCTGAAATCACTGGATATGCCTTTTAGAATTTAGAAAGTATTTTCATGGGATTTTTCTCAGAATTCCTAGGAATTATTTTTTCAAAATACCGTTGAGAGTATCTCTTTGAATTTTATATTTGGGATTCTCATGAAACTCTCCTTAGAATTAGAAATTTCGGCAGAATCTTCTGGAACGCCACTTCTATATGTGGATGAAATAGGGGAAATGGCTCTAATGTTGGTCTGTTGTTGGATCTAAGATTGGGCCCATCGCTAACAATCTGCTATTTATCAATTTTATCTAGATGAACGCGTCATTGGGACGGTACTAAAAGATATTTTGGTCGCTATTGAAAATGTAGTCGATTGCTGAATTTATGTATGGGCTCAAGTTAGAGGCATTTAGGCTGACATTACATTCATTGCCCCTAATGCTTAAAATTCCCTGTGAATTATTCTCTTAAAAAAATGACTTGATTTTTTTCATTTGTTGACCTAAATTTTGATTTTTTTAAGGATATTTTTCGTTTTTGTGAAAAGTAAATTCAGTTTCCTACAACGTTGTCCCAAACGTCAAATTAATTAGATGAGTTGTTTCCGTGGTGTGGTTTATTGGAACATATCGAATTTATACAAAAATTATGCCAAATCACAATGGCTGAATTCCAGCACAAATTTGCTAATGCCCATAGCCAACAGTTATGCAAAGTATGATGAAATTCTGAGCATGCTGCTACTCTGTTATTGCCAGATCAGCTGTAATTACACAGAGAACCAATAGACGATGCTTGGTACTATATTTCATCCTCAATGTGCAAAAACTGGTGATCTCCAACTAGGCAATACCAGCGTCAGCCGCGCCGGAACGTAGGTCAAGAAAGGAATGGGTAGAAATGTGTTGACGTAACACTCGCTTTGATGGATGCCGAGGAGTTCTCTGCACTTCCATGAGGAATCACTGGGATGTTGGATAAAAGGGTTGGGTTTGCAGCAGGTTTCGTTTTGGTAAACGATGACTTAACGATCATATATCGCGAAGGAGCTTGGGATTGAACACACGGTCCTCTGCTCAGTAAGCAAAAACGTTTGCCACTAGGCAATCGAGCTCCTTTTTAATCATCGAGTTGCTGCTATTACCATAGAGGTAACTCTAAGACCACTGGGTCCCGAAGAAAATCATTATTATTTTTGGCTCACTCAGTACCAGAACAACGGTCCCAAGCAGTCCCAAGCTATTTCACTCACCCCTGCATGTTCTGCATGAATCCACACACCCCTGATGTTATCTGTCAAACTTTCATAGCGAATCAAAACAAACATAGTGTAGTAATAGAATTTCAACTAGAATAGGGTACGTTAATCGTTTGCTTGGGACCAATAGGCTACTAAAGTGGTGAGCCAATTTAAAATCGTTAGTTTCGTATTGATTGTTGCTATTACTATGTAGTCATATTAATAAATAAAACTATTGGCAAATCTTGAATGTGTATGGACCTGAGATTAGACTCATGGTGAACGGATGAATAAGCTCTTAGGTCACCGAGCCCCTCATATCACATCATACGGTTACTCGAATTGTTGTAACCATGCAAACCCGGCACCGACGACGACGACGAGTTTCACAAAATACACGATAAACTAGCGATTTGACCATAAATCTTTTAAATATGCAACCGACGATCTTTCAAATTCTGGAGGCGAACCAGCCCAAGGCTGAAAGCCTCCCTAATAAAGATAAATAATAATAATAATCTTTCAAATCCGAAAACTAAAAACCACGAAAATGCACCCGTTTTATAAAATACGTTTAGGCACAAGTCCATTTTACGCAACTTGCCACCGAGTTCATTAATAAATTTCAGCAAGAGCCGCTTTTACCTTGCACTATATTAGATAAGCACTGATCAATGTACACAGAGAAGCTTATCAAAAGTATCAATTCTTTCAAGAAATTTGAATTTTGAATTTAATTTAAACTAACTTCCCAATTTAACAGGCATTGTTACTTCTTCTTCTAGTCATTTCACTATTAACAACACATAAAAAGTGACAAGGACTAGCATGTATTCCTTTTAATTATTGAAAAAAAAAATCCTGTTTCCCTAGTTTGAAATTTTCAGTACAGGGGCGACCACGGCGTATTGGTTAGCATCCATACCTCTCACGCCAAAGTCACGAGTTTAAATCTCACCCCCAGACAAGTCACGAATGACCCAAGTGCGTTAAAGTGACTATAATAAAAAAATATCAGTACTAGGGTGCGGAGGCAGATATTGTACCAATAACGTACCTCGAAAAGGCTTAGAAATTGCCTTGAAACTATCTTCAAACTAGCTTGAAATTTTGTAAAGAATTAGATTCTCTAGAAATTATTGCCAATATTCAATTGGAGGTCCCCTCAGAATTCCATGATTGAATGATTGAATTATTAACAATTTCATCCGTAGGTGATCATGAGAGGTAGGATCGGAATTGTATCCATATCATAATTAAGTTTGTCGTAGTGTTAATTAATTTTGAATCCTCCTCCGAATTCATGGAGAATGTTCTCTGAAAAACAGGAAAAATAATAATAATGGGAATTTGATTTCGTTTAACCCAGTGGCCACCTTGGTTATTCGGTCAATAAAAATCATGACTTACTGTTGAATTTAAGTATTCTTAGATTCATGTCCAGCGATGCCTCATTTATCATAATAACACACTTTTCAAAATCTGAAACTATGATTTATTTTTCGATTCAGAACAAACATTCTTAGAACATGACAAAGGACTGCAAACTGTCAATGTCTGATATCGAAAATACTGTACCCTCTCTTCAGTCTTGAAATTAATCATCATTTCTAAGATGAAAAACTTCAAGGAACAGCCCTATGGGGTTGTACGCAATGGTGACGTAGGACTACGTGGTTCTATATAATAAATGTTATTTGTTAACTGAAGCAGGAGCTTGTATTTTGTGTACGAATTGGAATTTGAGTGGGGTTCTCTCTGTTTATACTCTTTAGTATGACGCGCTTGACATAGATGAGCCACAGCGACTCACGAAGAGCTACTGATTCCGATCAATAGCTGTGCGGTTTCTTCCTCCATGTGGGCTGCAGCTCGCTCCTTGCAGGCAGGCTTTCGTTGTGAACTGGAGAACACCACCACTCACCACGCGGTGATTGAATAAACATCGTTTGGTGACACCGGATGAAATTCAACTTTGAACTCTGTGTTAGGGAAATCGCTTTTAAAAGTCAATCGGTAATTTGAATTATCATAGCAACAGTTGTACATTCTTGCAATTTTCAATATTGAAATTTTGAAAAATGAGAAAGTCTTAACTTTAACAGATGCATAGGAATATTTTTGATCGATTGGTGATAAAATTATTGAAATTGGTCCAGGGGCAGCTGAGTTATTATCGTTCAAAATCTTTCATAATTGTGTTACATGTTCCATTTTCGGTTTTCACAAAGTGTACCCCCATATAGAAATCACAGACGTAGTGCTACGTAAAAAAAAAAATGATAGCGTGGGATGCTGACAATTTATCGTCTTTGTTCGGCTCGCTGTACAAACTGCCATTGCCAAATAAGCCAGCAGCTGTAATGACCCGATTTTGCCAGCTCCCTTCTAATGTTCTACGAAACCAATGCCAACTGGTTTTATTGCACCAATGTATACCTTAAACATCCATCTTAAAGATGAACGAGAAAGATTCAGAACTACGGTTGTGTGAAATTATTGTAAGATATAGATCTGATGAGTGGATGGGCTGACAAAATCGGGTAATAACTGTATTTATAATAAAAATATCCCACACATGTTCCAATTACCGCTTTTCAATTACAAGTCAATAAACATTTTGAATCATATCCAAGTTTTATGGAACATGTGTTGACAAGTTGAAAAACAAAAACCACAACCAAGCTACTCATAATCGAACATCTCGCCTCAAAATCCCACTAACCGCTAATGCATCGAAATAATTAACGTCCATCATTAGCATCCCGGCCCGCTCGTCGATCATGTATTGAATAAAAATACAAAACAAACCACGACCGCTTCGAAATGTGACAAATGAGTCAAGAAATGACCTAGAAATGTGTAAAGCATTTAGCATCTACCTTATCCTTTAGAATCAAGCACGGTTTCGGAAAAATGCGCAAAATGATGGAAATGAAACGTACACAAGTCGGGGGAGTCACATGGCAGGGAGCAAGCAACTCAGGTCAAGGATCACACGTCTCTCGCTTCTCGTTCATTAGTGGATGGTCTCAATGTGGAGAGCAGGGAGGTGGCTTGCTAAATCACCAGAATTAAATCAACTTAATTACACCCGATTCGAAAACTTAATCAAGCATTGACCGGGTTCGCGAAATTAGCCTGCGAGTTTGTGTCGTCTATTAAATTCTATTATGCGAAAGTTTGTTATGTACTAAAGATTATTTGGACGCTGTCCAAATGATCGAAATTTCAACAGCATGTTTTTGTAATAACTTTAAAGTGGTACCAACATTTGTAGTCTATACCTCTAGCCACAATATTTCACTCACTTTTTCTGATATACTCCTTTCGGTGCAAGCAATTGGCCAACGATTTCCTCCGCTTCTCTCGACAACGAGAAACTTTTATATGTACTCTTCTGCCACTGTTGTCTCTGATTGGATTACGTATTCCAGCTGCACTCCAGTCGATCATAAATCAATCCACTCTGGCAAAAGCTTTTCCCCCAAGCTAACGACTTTACCATGTATCTTTTTGCGAATCCAAAGTGGAGGAGAGCACGATCACAGAACTTTGACACCAGTTATTTCAGCACTTTATCTTGCACAAAAACACTCCCGAATCCGGTCATTGATTTTCCGTCACTTTGCGCAAAACTTTACATAAGCATTAGTAGCATGAGCGTCGTCGTCGTCGTCGTCGTTATTCTTCAGCGCCACCGACTGATCGACCGTTCCGATTGAACTCACGCGCGCAAAAGAAAATCCACGGACGATAGCAGTATGCCCGTTTTTTTCTCGGATTTTATTTTTACTCAGTTGCTAAAAATCACGGTCGCATCAAACTGCGCCCCATCCATACATGCACACGAACATGAATTAGGAGAGCAACGCGCGCGCGGCACTATACTTTCGGGTGCCCGAGCAATTAAAAAAAAAGTAGCGAACACCACACCACAATACCTTCTAATGTCAACGCGATTCGGATGTCGAAGAAGGGGACACCACGAGGATGGGGGGATTTCGATCGTGCTAATGTGAATGTGGACACGCGATTTGCGACCTGCCCACCGCAAATACCGTCGTACCGTGGGAAACCGAATCCAGACTGAAGCAGTAGTAGTATGCAGTATAAATATGATAAAACAATAGTGGTTCGTGTTTCTGAGCTATGGTGGTGACTCGAACGGAAGGTCCCACCCCACCGCCACCACACCCGTGTGCAGCTAAGTTCGGATCTATTCGAAGAGAGCATGCGAAATACTTCAGTAGGTATTTAGTCGATAGACAGTTCTGATGAGCTACCGAGAGGGATGTTACGATGCTTTGTACATGTTTATGTTTGAAAGATGCGAATCCGTAGACATTTATGTAGCATAGTGTTTCTCAATCCATCGAATTGTCTGTGAAAGTAGTCTAGGTCTAGGTATATAAAATTAAGTTACGGTTTGGCTAATTTCTGCGCACTGCACAGTGAACTATGGTACGAAACGGCAATTTAGCGGGAATAAATTATTTTACCCGTTGCTATTCATCTCAGTATATTCGTAGAAGATACATTTAGGCGTTTTGGGCCATTTTGACTCTTTTAAAGCTGTTTTTGGCATTTAAAGACCATTTTCACAGTTTTATGATCAATTTCGGTGACGCACAGTGAGACGAAATCAAAAAAAAGTGGGACATGGATGTTTGCGACGCAACTATTGAGTGGATCTTTTTGATGTCATCTAGAATGTTTCTTCATGAAAATGGAGTACAAACGGTAGTACCTCCTTAAAAAGCGTTTTTCTATTATAATTTTTTTGACGTAGGACTATGTCTGGGATTTCTATATGGAGGTACACTTTGTGGAAACCGAAAATGGAACATGTAACAAAATTATGAAAGATTTTGAACATTAATAACTCAGCTGCCCCTGGACCAATTTCAATAATTTTATGACCAATCGATCAGAAATATTTATACGCATCAATAACAATGCTTCCGACTGATGACTTTTAACAAAAAAAAACTATTGAAAAAGTGAAAATGTCAAGCATTGTCCAATGTAAAAATAAAAAGTGATAAGTATATCAATGTTTTCATGAAATACACGTTCGTCCCAAACCAAGTCATCCAAATCGAGTCACTTGGATTATAATTCTATTTGAAAACATAATACAGGTATAGCTCGCTACAACGCAACTGTCACTCCCGACCCCCACCGCCGACTTCTCTCAAACGATAATTCAAACTAAAATCAAACAGTAACTTGTTATAGACATAATCACCAAAGATGTCGAGCTTTCGGGCTAAATCAATTGAAATGTACAATAATTGTACACCACAAGACAGTAAGTAAATAAACAAACATTTTAGAAGTAGCCTCAAGTCATTTTCGCTTCGGACGTCATGGTGAGCAGGCAGCATAAGTATCAAAAGCAGCAGTAGGAAGGTGGTGGCGTGTTAGGTAGTCCACTCTTCTACAAAGTAAGCAACAATGACTGGTAGTGGCAAAGGAGGAAAAGGTTTTTGGTAAAGGAGGCGCCAAGCATCATCACAAGGTTCTTCGCGATAACCGCCATGCGTCGTCTGGCTCGCCGTGATTATGCGTTGTTGCATTCTCTGTAAATTCCAATTGGTACAGTAAGTGCTTCAGTGTTTACACTCCGCGTTGGATAGAGTCAATATTCGAAGTGAAACAAGTGTCTATTGAGAAATTCTGTAAAAATCTTCAAAATGTCTCAACACATGGCTGCTAAATATCTCCGCGATTATCGGAAGCACGTGAGAGACCAGGTGGCAGGGAAATCTGTGAAACAGACGCAAACCGTTGCTGAATACGTTTGAATGTGTCGAGCTAACAAGAAAGCGACCAAAGGTAAGCCTAATTTTAGGATTTATTCAATAAAGGCCCAATTTCAAAAATTTGAATAATGACCATTTATTTTGTTATTAATATATTAGTGAATGGAGCAGAACAATCTCGTAGTTCTACGTCAACAATACGGTCGTGCTTTGGACACAACCCTTAACTTTTGTTTGAATTTTACCACTTTTTTAATGTTCTGAAAAGTTGATGCATATTTTTTTAGAAGGAAGCAAATCGAAATCTTTTCGTTTTAAGGCTTTACATCCGTTTTTATAATATTTTAACACTATCTTTGCAGGTTTGCAGGTATTCGCAGTTAATCTCAACGTCATTTCGATCAGAAACTTATACCTTTCTGTTACATATAAAATTCATAGGTGGATCCAATGGGATACCTAATAAATTTTCAAATGAAGTATCTCAATTCAAATAAAGTACCTGCATTAGGTCTTAAGTAACGTCAGTGGCGTCCCGTCCACATGTGCAACCTGTGCACTACACAGGTGTAAATAATTTTAAAAAATGCGTTAAGATTTTTATAGATTTAATGGTCACATTATAGCTGTACTTCTTTACTCCAGACCACATGTGACCATGAATACATTGTTTTATGGTGTGGCTCAATTAAATCTTCGACCTTGGTTTGCTTCAAAAAGGATTAAATTCAGTTGGGATGGTCTGCCTAATCCTTAATGCATTGATTTCTAAGCATGTGCACCTAAAGCGAGCTTTTTTGGGTGGCGGGTAGCAAGTTTGTGAATGGTCAATGTCTGATGTAAGCCAAGCAGACCTTCTATACCCTCTTGAAACATACCACAAATTTTCCACAATACATGGCGGTTTGCACCACTAGTTGTAATTGAAACTTTCAGCAGTCACGCGTCAAACGGTAGCAACACGGAAACAGCAGTCTGGTACACTTTGGACGTGTATCATATTTGCAGACCGGTATGAATGTGTGCGTTTAAATTAGAAGAACATTTGTGATGTATGGGTGCCTAAAGCGTGCACTTGGATATCTGATTGCTAGGCAAAGAGAGTAATGGAGAAAGAGAGCGCAAAAACTCTCTTGTCAGTTGTAAATCTCTCAATTACACTAGTTTACAAAACAACATAAAAAGTGTGAACTTTAGTGGTTGACCAACGTTTCTAATGCAAAATCCTACGCTGAATTCAATGCCGTGGTCAGAAAAAATTAAAGTAGAGCCATTTTTGAGGTATACAAAAATTTTGATTTTTTGAATTTTGGACAAAAGTACGATTACTAAAATGTCAATATCTTTGAAACTAGTGTACCAATTTTAAATCTTTTTTTCATGAAAGTGAAGCTAAATAAATATCTTTCATGTCTTATTATGTCTTAATTAAAAATTTAATTTTGAAGTCATTTAATAATTTACAGCATTTTTTTTTCCTGCGAATTTTCCATAAAAATCTTGTTTTAATCAACATTTTTAATGAGATAAAAGGATTCAAAAAATCATTTCATAATTTATTCTTAAAGTCCATTAAAAACTGGAGAAAATGAGCCTTTAATGGATGAAATCGGTTGGAAATTGTCGAAGTTATGAAATTTTTTGTAAAATCATGGAAATTGAATGTTCCAAGATTGGCCGTTGTCCCGCTCCTAGGTTCATGCACCACTTCCAGTAAGCCTTTCTGCGGACGTGTACGCATACGGTGCATTTCACTAACACTACCAGCTGTCACGCAAAATTAAATGGGATATCTTCAACAATATAATTTACGCTAGTGTTTGTGAGACCGCTCGGCGAGAACCTAACGCAACCAACTCAATTTGACAGCTTTCTTTCTTTAACATTGCTTAACGATGTATACGGCAAAACGTGAATTCAAGTGTAAAAATGATCCTCAAAAGTTTTGTTACGCGTGTGGCAACTATATATTTACAAAATCGGTCAATTTCACTGCTTCGTTGCAAACTGCATACAGGCTTTATTTTAAAATTGATCCTGGAGACTTTGACGAACCGTGGATTCCAAAAGTATTATGTAGTTCGTGCAAAACGTGCTTGGCTAGGTGGATGTCAGGCGCAAGGTAAATTGATTTTTTGAATAACTTTCATATAAACAATTTATGTACAGCATGGTAGTGCTTTGTTCTTTCCTGATCGACATTATCTTACTTCATCTATTTTTGATAAGTGTTAATGTCTTACTTACTAACTCACTTATTTGTTATCTGTCAGTCGCTATTTGTCCTTTGACATGCCCACCATATGGCGTCGACCGTTTTGTCATGCAACGGATTGTTATTTCTGCTTGACAAAAGTTAAGCAACAAGGACGTCACAAAACAGTTGAGTATCCACAAGTGGCTTCTATGACAAAACCTGTTCCACATTCAAGTTCGGTCCCGTATCCTGTTTATCCAAAGCGGAAACGAGCGCCCTCTGTTGAATCGACCGTTACAAAAAGTGAGGAGAAATTCAAGGAGGAATGCGAGGAAGACTTCGAGGTGGAATTGGAAAGAAACCCAAAACTGTTTACACAATCCGAATTTAATGATTTGGTGCAAGATCTCGACTTATCGAAGGAGAAATCCGAATTACTGGCATCACGCTTGAAAGAACACAACATGCTGAGCAAGGAGGTCAAAATTTCTTGTCACAGGAATCGTCACAAGAAATTTGACAAATATTATTCTACAAAGGACAAGGCATGTTTTTGCCATGACGTAAACGGCTTGTTTGAAGAGTTTGGTGAGCCATATGATCCAGCTGAATGGCGTTTATTCATCGATAGCAGCAAGTTGAGCTTGAAAGCCGTTTTACTGCATCAAGGGAATGAGAAACCTTCTATTCCATTAGCTCATGCCGTTAATATGAAGGAAACGTATGAATCAATGGCTCTATTGCTCAATTTGATAAATTACAATCAACACAATTGGAAAATTTGTTCCGATCTTAAAGTGGTTGCCATGTTGACTGAATTGCAACAGGGATACACAAAATATATGTGTTTTTTGTGTAAATGGGACAGTCGAGCTCGTAAGGAACACTACGTCCGAAAAGATTGGCCAAAACGGGATAATTTCACAATTGGTAAAGACAACGTTAAAAATGATCCTCTTGTGGTAAAAGAACGCATAATACTTCCGCCACTACATATAAAACTTGGGCTATTCAAAAATTTCGTCAAAGCGTTGCAAAAAGAAGGGCCGGCATTCCAGTACTTGAAATCAGTATTTCCAAATTTATCTGACGCAAAGATAAAGGAAGGTGTATTTGTTGGCCCACAGATCAAAAAACTGCTCAATGATTCCGCATTCAATACAGTTTTGACACCAGATGAGGAAGAAGCGTGGAAATCGTTCCAGCGTGTTGTCACAACCTTTTTAGGAAATTTCAGAAGCCCAGATTATGAGGAAGCCGTCGATGAATTGCTCAAAAATTATGAGAAAATAGGTATAAATCAAAAATATTGTGTTTGTTACATATAATTAATTTCAAATCCTTTTATTTCACTGCACACAGGTGTGAATATGTCTTTGAAGATACATTTCCTACATTCTCACATGGATTTTTTCCCGGAAAATCTTGGTGACGAGAGTGATGAGCATGGCGAACGTTTTCACCAACAAATGAAGATGATGGAACGTCGTCACCAAGGGTTTTGGGATGAAGCAATGATGGGTGACTATTGTTGGTTTCTGATTCGAGAAACAAGTTCAAAACATCGAAGACAAAGTCATTCGATTCTCAATCATTTTTAATAAAACCTAAATAAATTTCTTTTGTATCAACTCGGTTTTAAATCCTGATATGCCTTAATCAAATTGATATGTAGAGAAAAGAATCGCCCATGAAAACTTTACATGCGATTTGGATGCTTACAACGACACCTAGAAAAGGAACTCTAAAGCTGTTGTATTTCAGCAACATTTTTAAGTGTTTTACAAAAATGCTCATAACTTCGACAATTTCCAACCGATTTCATCCATTAAAGGCTCATTTTCTCCGGTTTTGAATGGACTTTAATAATAAATTATGGAATGATTTTTTGAATCTTTTTATCCCATTAAAAATGTTGATTAAAACAAGATTTTTATGGAAAATTCACAGGAAAAATAAAAAAAAAATGCTGTAAATTTTTAAATGACTTCAAAATTAAATTTTTAATTAAGACATAATGTTCAAGTGAACGATAGCAAATTTATTTAGCTTCATTTTCATAAAAAAGATTTAAAATTGGTGCACTAGTTCCAAAGATATTGACATTTTAGTAATCGTACTATTGTCCAAAATTAAAAAAAATCAAAATTTTTGTATATCTCAAAAATGGCTCTACTTTAATTTTTTCTGACCACGGCATTGAATTCAGCGTAGGATTTTGCATTGGAAATGATCATCACCTTACCGAGTTCAAAATGCTGTAAACTAGTGTTACCGATGGTTGCGCCGGTGCGCCTGTCAAAACTTATGAGCTTCTCCTGGTTAATTCTAGTGTTGTTCTGATGAATAAAGAGTTGATTAATAATTCAATAATCAAGTTTGCTACCCAGGGAACTTCATGAATTTTCTCTAGATTTTGATACTTTGTTGTATCAAAAAATGTTTTCGAAAGTGTTTGACGGATATTCTTTATTACACTTCAGTCAAAAGAGTTAGCCTTGTGATAAAGACGAGAATTAGCTAAGTTTTGCCATTCCTCCTACTTCGGAAAGCGCGAAAACGATCATACAAGTTTTGTTTACACAAGATGATAGGTCCTTCAAATGTTACGTTAGGTAGTGATTAATATAGTTATTGAGAATATGTCCCTCGAATTCATGTAGCATTGAAAAAAAAACTATAACGAACAAATTTTGGTGCACAGGTAAACAAATAAGGCACGCGCGCCTCTGAGTAACGTTGATCGATTCTCTTCATCGACTTTCTCTTTCTTTAATAACTTGAGTACAGAACCGTTTCTAGTCATGTTTGTATTAGAAGCTAGCTTATAATAGCTTCTTTCATCGATCTGTGATCTGTGACAACCTGGAAGGAGCGGAAAACCTAGCCCTGGTCCTCACAAGTTCCTACTTCACGCCTCCTCGAGTCATATGATAACAAAAGACTACCAGCTGAAACATGGACACAGCTGGTTGGCGTAGCCTGGGCAATGTTGCCAGTCCGGCAATAGCAAAGTGAAGAGGTGCGACGCGAACACTGGCGCGGTAACCATAGTACGGTGATAGAGGAAATGCTTCACCAAACCTGAGCGTCTGCTCACCATGGAGGTGCGGCTCAAAACGGCGTCTGTTCTCCATGTTAGGAGCGGCTGATCACCGTCCTAGTGCCAGCGTGGGACTCTAAACAGAGCTGTGCACGATGGTCCCCCGGCGAGACAGGGGGTTGGGGCTGGCCCAACAAGCCGCCCTGGAAAAAAACAAAGTTGCAAATACCGAAGAAAGAAATACGGATCGGAACAATCGGCACAGACCTACGCGACGAAATAAGGACTACGATTGGAAACTCGGAACATGGAACTGCAAATCGCTCGGCTTCCCGGGTTGCGATAGGTTAATCTATGACGAACTTCAACCACGCAACTTCGAAGTCGTAGCACTGCAGGAACTTTGCTGGACGGGACAAAAGGTATGGAAAAGCGGGCATCGAGCGGCTACTTTCTACCAGAGCTGTGGCACCACCAACGAGCTGGGAACCGGCTTTGTAGTGCTGGGTAAGATGCGCCAACGCGTGATTGGTTGGCAGCCGATCAACGCGAGGATGTGCAAGTTGAGGATTAAGGGCCGTTTCTTCAACTACAGCATCATCAACGTGCACTGCCCACAAGAAGGGAGACCCGACGACGAGAAAGAAGCGTTCTATGCGCAGCTGGAGCAGGTGTACGACGGCTGTTCGCAACGGGACGTCAAAATCGTCATCGGCGACATGAACGCTCAGGTAGGACGGGAGGCAATGTATAGACCGGCAATCGGGCCAAACAGCCTGCATGCCGTATCGAACGACAACGGTCAACGATGCGTGAACTTTGCAGCCTCCCGGGGTATGGTAGTTCGAAGTACCTTTTTCCCCCGCAAGGATATCCACAAAGCCACCTGGAGATCACCTGACCAACACACAGAAAACCAAATCGATCACGTTCTAATCGACGGGAAATTCTTCTCCGACATTATCAACGTCCGCACGTACCGCAGTGCGAACATAGATTCGGACCACTACCTAGTTGCAGTATGCATGCGCTCAAAACTCTCGACGGTGCATAACACACGTCGAAGTCGAACGCCACGACCCAACATTGAGCAACTGAGGGACACCGGAGTTACCCAGGACTACGCGCAGCAGCTGGAAGTTGCACTACCCACGGAAGAGCAGCTTGGCGCAGCTTCTCTTGAAGATGGCTGGAGAGACATCCGTTCAGCCATAGGTAGTACTGCTGTAGCGGCACTAGGTACTGCAATCCCGGACCGAAGAAATGACTGGTTTGACGGCGAATGCAAACTGTTAGTAGAGGAGAAGAATGCAGCACGGGCGAGAATGCTGCAACACCGCACGAGATTGAATGTGGAGCGATACAGACAAGCGCGGAACAGACAAAACTCGGTTTTCCGAAGGAAGAAGCGTCAGCAGGAAGATCGAGATCGCGAGGCGATGGAAAATCTGTACCGCGTAAACGACACACGGAAGTTCTACGAGAAGCTAAATAGTTCGCGCAAAGGCTACGTGCCGCAAGCCGATATGTGCAAGGACTTGGACGGTAACCTTCTCACGAACGAGTGTGAGGTGATTGAGAGGTGGAAGCAGTACTATGACGAGCACCTCAACGGTGAAGCAGCAGAAAACGAAGGTGGCACGGCAACAGACCTTGGAGCACGCGCAGAAGACGACAGGCTACCGGCCCCTGATCTTCAAGAAGTTGAGGAGGAGATCGGTCGGCTGAAGAACAACAAAGCAACTGGTGTAGATCAACTACCAAGTGAGCTATTGAAATACGGTGGTGAAGCACTGGCTAGAGCGCTGCACTGGGTAATTGCCAAGATTTGGGAGGAGGAGATATTACCGGAGGAGTGGATGGAAGGTGTCGTATGCCCAATCTACAAAAAGGGCGACAAGTTGGATTGCTGCAACTACCGCGCGATCACACTGCTGAGCGCCGCCTACAAGGTACTCTCTCAAATTCTATGCCGCCGTCTGTCACCATATGCAAGAGAGTTCGTGGGGCAATACCAGGCGGGATTCATGGGTGCCCGCGCTACCACGGACCAAATTTTCGCGATTCGGCAGGTTCTGCAGAAATGCCGCGAATACAACGTGCCCACACATCATTTGTTCATCGATTTCAAATCCGCATACGACACAATCGATCGAGATCAGCTATGGCAGATTATGCACGAGTACGGATTTCCGGATAAACTGACGCGATTGGTCAAGGCGACGATGGATCGAGTGACGTGCGTTGTTCGAGTATCGGGGACACTCTCGAGTCCCTTTGAATCTCGAAGGGGGTTACGGCAGGGTGATGGACTTTCGTGTCTGCTGTTCAACATCGCGTTAGAAGGTGTGATCAGAAGAGCTGGGATAGACACGAGTGGCACGATATTCAGGAAGTCCATCCAGCTCCTTGGTTTCGCCGATGACATTGACATAGGAACTTTGAGATGATGGCGGAAACGTACATCAGACTGAAGGCTGAAGCTAGACGGATTGGACTTGCCATCAACGCATCAAAGACAAAATATATGAAAGCAAGAGGTTCTAGGGAAGACAATGTTAGCCTCCCACCCCGAGTTCAGATTGACGGTGACGAAATCGAGGTGGTCGATGAGTTCGTGTATTTGGGCTCACTGGTGACCGCCGAAAATGATACCAGCAGAGAAATTCAAAGACGCATTATGGCAGGGAATCGTGCCTACTTTGGACTCCGGAGGACGCTCCGGTCGAATAAAATTCGCCGCCGCACGAAGTTGACTGTCTACAAGACGCTGATTAGACCGGTGGTCCTTTACGGCCACGAGACCTGGACTATGCTCGTGGAGGACCAACGCGCCCTTGGTGTTTTCGAACGGAAGGTGTTGCGTACCATCTACGGTGGAGTGCAGATGGACGACGGAACGTGGAGGAGGCGAATGAACCACGAATTGCACCAGCTGCTGGGAGAACCATCCATCGTCCACATTGCAAAAATTGGGCGACTACGGTGGGCTGGGCACGTCGTAAGAATGCCGCACGACGACCCAGTGAAAATGGTTCTAGAAAGCGACCCAACAGGAACAAGAAGAAGAGGCGCGCAGCGGGCAAGGTGGATCGACCAAGTAGAAGGTGACCTGCGGACCCTTCGCAGACTACGAGGCTGGCGAACTGTGGCCATGGATCGAGTAGAGTGGAGACGACTTCTTCGGACAGCAGAGGACAACAAGGCCTTAGCCTGATTGGTAAGGTAAGGTATCGATCTGTGTGGTGGAAATAACTGAGAATGTCGGTGGAAATAAAACTGACGATCAGATTCAGCTTCCCACATGGATCGGGGAAACCATCAATGTAAGACATTAATATTGTGAAATCGCTGGATGCGCAAAAACGATGCTTATTACTAATACAATTTCGGGATAGTGAATTATATCGAGAAAGAACACAAAAACGGGAAATCGCTGTATTTGAAGTAAACATTTCTTTGTATTTCATGCTTTGTACGACGCGTTAATTTGTCATCTCATCAACGGAAAAATAGATCACGTGCGATCGAGGTCATACCGACTAACAAAGAGGGAATGTTAAACACACATCTCTTTAAATAAGGGAAATGTATGTAATGTCGGCCTAAGTGTCCCTAATTTGGGCCCATACATAAATTCAGCAATCGATTAAATTTTCAATAGCAACCAAAAATATCCATTAGTACCGTCCCAATGACGCGTTCACCTAGATACAATTGATAAATAGCAGATGTTTAGCGATGGGCCCAATCTTAGATCCATACGCCAACATTAGAGCCATTTCCCCTACCTACCATTGCTTACTAAAACATATCACTGCACCAACAACTCGAGAACAAAACGTATTCATAAAACTAATTCAATAAAAATGCGGGACATGGGTTCAGATTTACTGTTAACCTGGCTATACATTTGAAATTCTGCAGAATTTCAATCCCAGCTTGCCTCGCCCATTCGAATTGCGCAGTGATATCAATCAATCGACCACAGTTGCCGAAAATACCGAATACGAATAGAAATACTCCCCTAGATTGATTTTTCCATTTACCGGAATTAATTTACCGATTTCAAACGCCGTTAGAGCCCACAATCGGCTTAGTATTGGCCCACTGGAGCTAAAAATAACTCATCGTTTCATCATTAAAATTTAACCTGTTTTTTCCTTGGTGCACTCTCGACCCCCGCTGTAGGAGGTGAATTTGATTGGTTCGAGAGAAAAAGCTTTCCCCTGCCATCCCACACCAATCACTTCACGGTCAATAGCTGTCATCTGAAGAAGGACTTTCCGATATGGGATTGACGACGAAGGTGGTGACCATGAATCTTATCCGGATAGAAAGGCCAAAGTCGGAGCGAGGAAACTTTATGATGAGGGTGTATTTGAGTGTGTCCTGTGCTGTACCTTCTCCAGCTTTAAATTTGATGAATTGAGTGAGCTTTAATCTCATTCTTTTTCATCAAATGTTGCTGATGGTGGGGTAGTGGGTGGTCTTCAGTTGAACAGTAGGTGGTAGCTGGCTGGCTCAACAACGTATCGGTCGATGGTTATTTATTGTCACTTTTGCCTTTGAATGTTCTGTATATCTCTTCACACAACGACGAACATTGTCGCGCACAGGGTGCACTGGTGTTGAGCTATGGTGGTGACAAATGGCTGTGTCGTTACATTGTTGGCAAAAGAAGCTACCGAGATGCCGAGAAGCGACATTCAGTTTGAGAAATCGAAGGACCTATTGTTGCAATTCAGCATGGTGTTATGTTTATTGTTACGGCTTCATCCACCGGTTTCACACCTAGGTATGCAGTGAATTTATTTAAGGAGTGGTCTGTTTTCTTTTAATAAACTTGGCTTATCATTTTAAAAATCCATCAGCCGCATTAATATTGATCGGTTCCAAGCTACACGCTTTTTTGAGAAGGCTGTTCTTGGAACGATGAAATCAAATTCACCGCGACATAGTACGAAAGGAAGCAAAGGATTTCCAATTTAATATTTATTTTTTCATCGCAAGGAAGTGGAAGATTTAATTTGCAAAGCGGATAAAAAGTTGAACTCGTAGGACATGATGTCTCTCCGAGAAGCAGCAAACTTACTAGCTCAACGTTATTGCAAATTGTATGAAAGGTAAGTCAAACAATAACATTACACTTGGAGACTCGAGCTCGGTCACACGGCTGCTTCTCCTTCGCTTGAGGCGCCGAAGAAACAAAATGGAACAGGACATAATAGGGCGCACTCATGTCTTGTTCATGATTGAATTGGCGAGGATTTGAAAGACATGTCGAGAACGTCTTTCCTTAGCTGGCACAGATGGTTGTTACCAAGTTTGACTTGTTTCTAAAAGACGGGTAGCTCTTTTTTTTCTCGGAAAATCGGTTTTCCCAGAGACTTAACCCCGTTTCTGAGATTCACATTGCTTTCGAGTGCTAACCCAAGACCCAAGGATAAGAGACAATAAAACAATGGAGATGGACCTTTTTGGTTTTCCTTGTTGGAATGCCCTTAATATCTGCCAAAGTGTCGCTAATAGTGGACCCACGCATACATTTCGAAGGAAAGCATTTTATTTGTGTTGTCCAGATGACGCATTGTTCAAAGAAAAATTGAAGAATGTGAGATTTTTTATCGATGAGCCAAATATTTAGATCAATAGGCCAACACATATAGAATATATTCGCCCATTGACATAGTTCAAATAAAGCCTAACAAAACAATTGAGTGAAGGGGAATTAAGATTTTTACCTAAATCCAATCTATACAATAACGGTTGAAGTTATTTGGATTGCTTTCCACGACAATCCACTTAACAACAACAATGGTTTGGATATTTTATTTTTCAATGAGCACCAAGTCGAAGGAACAGGTGTGAGTTGTAGGACTCGAATTTCACTCGTCACTCAATTGCTCTATATGTGTGGTACGAATGCAATCATATGGCTTTAGTTGAATTTCGATTTCACAATTGAAGTGGAAAGCTATTTTAATTACGACTAAACCCCCGCTCCCATCTCCTTCTACCTCGTTCCCACGGCGGCATTTCATACCCAATAATTGACGAGGAGAAATCGTGTGAATGATAGTCTCGACGGTTTACTCTTTTTTTTTTTTTTTTTTTTTTTTTTTTTTTTTTTTTTTTTTTTTTTTTTTTTTTTTTTTTAACTCTTTATTTGTTCCAAATTCAAAATAAATTACATTTCATTTTAACCTAGGTGCTCCAGTTACTGCAGTAACGTGCCAGCCTTAATTGTTATGATATATATCTAAGTGTTTTTACATTGTTCATGTCTTGGCAATACAGTATTTTAAACAGGTTTTTTAACCTGCATGTCAGTATAACAATTGATATCTTAAAACTAAAAACTAAAACTAAATCTTATCTAAGTATAAAGGGAATTAATCGTTGCAATTGAGGATTGCAACGATTTTTGCCTGAAATTATTAATTATTTTGTTGGACATTTGTGCTAAAGTCTCAACATTCGAAATTCTATGTACATACTTCGGTTGTACTGTACCAGGGAGGCAACTTCAAAATCATTTTCAGAATTTTGTTCTGAATCCTTTGAAGTGCTTTTTTCCTGGTAGTGCAGCAACTAGACCATATTGGCACAGCGTAAAGCATGGCCGGTCTAAAAACTTGTTTAAATATTAGAAGTTTATTCGTCAGGCAAAGTTTGGATTTCCTGTTTATAAGAGGATACAAACATTTTATATATTTGTTACATTTGGCTTGAATGCCCTCAATGTGATCTTTAAAAGTTAATTTTTGGTCAAGTATTAATCCAAGATATTTCACTTGGTTTGACCAGGAAATTGGAACTCCGTTCATAGTGACTATGTGACTACTACTAGGTTTCAAAAACGAAGCTCTAGGCTTATGTGGAAATATTATAAGTTGAGTTTTGGAAGCGTTGGGAGAAATCTTCCATTTTTGTAAATAAGAAGAGAAAATATCTAAACTTTTCTGCAGTCTGCTGCAAATAACACGAAGACTTCTTCCTTTAGCGGAAATGCCTGTGTCATCAGCGAACAAAGATTTGTGGCAACCCTGAGGCAAATCAGGGAGGTCCGAAGTGAAAATGTTATACAATATAGGCCCAAGAATGCTACCCTGAGGAACTCCTGCCCTAACAGGTAGTCGATTAGATTTGGAATTTTGATAATTTACTTGAAGAGTTCTGTCAGTTAAATAATTTTGAACTAATTTCATAATATAAAGTGGAAATAGTGGTACGAATAAATGAAGAGCAGGTGAATGAGGAGATAGGAGAACAGAAGCAGAATAAGGATGAGATAAGGAAATTGCCTAACAGGAATGATACGATACAGTGTAATGTAGAGAAAAATGCAGGTATTGAGAAATCAAAAATTACTAATAGAGTAAGATGGGTCAATGTGGACAAGTATAGAATAAAAGTGAGAGAAATTATAAAAGGTGAGGAAAGTTATTTATGGGCTATTAGTCATCAGTTGAGTGGATTGTCTCCGGATTTGGTAATATTTGAAGAGCTACCAAAAGCATTATTGGAAGACATTAAGAGATACTCGAGGGATACAAATAAAGAAAACTTTAATAGACCAAGCGAAAAAACATGGCAATTGGTTGCAGAATTTTGGAAAAAAGAGGTAATTATATTCAGAGAGGGAAAGGGAAAAATCAGATATAGACCGATAGATATGCCGAAGACAGAAGTGGTAGGGCAAATAAATTTGTTTCAGAGTACGGGAAAGGAAACAATACAGATTGACAGCGTTGAAATTATAAGCACAAAGCATAAGAAAAATAATCAAGAGCAGAAAAACACAAAAGCCGGAACACCCCAGAATTATAAGCACAACAAGGATAGGCAAGAGATGAAGAAAAAGGAGCTTGAGGGAAGCATGGAGGAAATCAAAATTGGGTCACTAAATGTCAGAGGATGTTGCCAAAAGGGAAAAAGGATAGAAATTGATGAAGCACTATACCACGCGGGTATAGAGGTGGCAGTTCTTCAAGAAGTAAATGTTCAGGGATGTAAAATAAGCACACCACACTATAATTGGACAATGTCAGATAGAAACAATACCAATAATATGCGAGGGTTAGCAATTCTAACTAGAAAGGAAGGGAAAATAGGGATTAGGGACCCGAGGAATGTAGACAAAAACATTATGTCGGCTATTATGGAACACAAGAATCGATCGAAAGACTGGCTGATAGTAAATGTACATGCACCAAATGCAAATGCTCACTCATTTTTCGCTCATTTAGGATCATTCATTAATGGACACCCCAGGAAGGAAAGAGCAATTATTCTAGGAGATTTCAATTCTCAAATAGGTAAAGAAGATTCAGATGAAGAAGAAATAATTAGGCTTGGAAAATTTATAGGGCATATAAACACAAATGAGAATGGAGAATTTATGAAAAATTTTCTCAAGATTCATAAGATGGACATTATTTCAATGAGGTTTGATGAGTCAATGCTAGTTACATGGTCCAATGGAAATAAATCATCACAGATTGATCATGTTATAATAGCACAAGAAACAGCGGTAAGGACTAAATTTGTTAGAGCAGCCTGGACAGAAATTCAGAGTGACCACAAGATCATAAAGGTAGGGATATATACAGAACAAAGAAAGGAAACTGGAAGGAACAAAGTAGCAAAAAAAAGATTACAGCCTAGCGTATTACAGTGTGAGGAAAAACATGAAAAATATTTAAAAGAACTAGATAAAAGTAAGGCAATTGAGGTGGAAAATCTAGATATAACACAAGCGTACGAAGAATTCACTAAGAAGGTGACAATTAGTGCGAAAAAGGTATTAGAAGAAACCAAATGCCCTCTGACACCCAATAGAAAAAGAGCGATGACAAATCTTATGAAGGCAAGGAAACAAATGAGGTTAGCTAAAGACAGAGGTATGAATACAGAATGGTACAGACAAAACATAAATATAAGGAGGCAAGAGTATGCATCTAAAGTAAAAGAGCACAATGAAAAGGAAGTTTTTAAATTCTATAACGAAATACAGGACTACGAGATAGGGGAGAGGATAAAGAGATCTTACAAATTTTTAAAGCAATTTATGAGAATAAGAGAGCCTAAAAAACCAAGCATTTCCATGAAAAAGTGGATAGAAGAACTAGAACTAACAGAAGGTCAGCCAATGGAGATAGAAATGGATAACGAAGCCTTAACGGAAGGACCAAGTAGGGAGGAATTAAGGAATATTATAAGAAATTTAGCAAATGGAAAAGCAGCAGGACAAGATGGAATAAGAAATGAATTTGTGAAATATTCCAACGAAGAAACGGAGGAGGAATTATACAAAATAATAAGAAAGGTGTGGGAAACAAATTGTATGCCAGATCAATGGAAACAATCGATTCAAATACCTATACCAAAATGTAAAGGAGCAAAAGAAACAAAAGATTTTAGAAGGATAAGTCTGTGTAATCTAGGGTACAAAATTTATGCAAAGTGGATTATGCAGAGGCTTAAGGAGTACGCAGGAGAGCTGGATTACCATCAAGCAGCATTTATCAAAGACAGGTCTACGGATGATCAAATGTTCTATGCTAGGAGATGTTTAGAGGAGAGATGGAACGGTGGAGAAACAACGATTGTAGCTTCAATAGATTTAAAAAAAGCATTCGACAATGTGAGGATAGCATCGGTTCCTAAAGTTCTTCAAAAACTATCAGTTCCAAAGCATATTATTAATAGAGTATTGCAGGCACTTAATGCAGAAAAAACAAGTATTTTATGGGAGGGAATTTGCACGGAGGAGAAAACAAAAGCGAAAGGAATAAAACAAGGATGCCCATTATCTCCTTATATATTTATACTAATAATTCAAGATGTACTTAGAGAAGTTAAGAGGAAATATCCTAAAGTTAACTTGTTAGAATTGAATAATGATAAGTTACCGATAATTTTAGTATTTGCAGATGATATTCTTGTCATAGCAAAAACATTAGAAGAGGTAGAAGATATAGTGAAGATACTAAAAGTAGAATTAGAAAAAGTAGGATTAGAAATAAATAATAGTAAAAGTCAAGTTATGATTAGAGAACCAAAGTCAGACAGAAATATTCCAAATATTGTTAAGATAGATGGAGAAGATTATGGTGTTACAAATAATATGAAATATCTTGGAACATATCTATCGGATACATTAAACAGACCACAGACAACAAGAAAAAGATGTAAATTAGCGGTAGGAAGCAGCAAAATAATGATAGAATTTTTAAGAAGATATAAACCACCATGGAGCCTAGCAAAGCTAATGTATAAAACTGTTATTTCTCCCGCAATAACGTACGGTCTTAAAGTAGCAGCGTTAGTTAAAAGAAATAGGAGGTCAATCACTAGGTATGAAATGCAGATTTTAAAAGAAATGATCAAGTATTGTAGGGAGAAACCCAAAGGTAGAGTAACAGCTTCAAAGTTGTTAGATGGTAAGACGGCAGTCAAAAAAGTTAGAGTCATGAGAATAAGTTATTGGGGACACATACAGAGAAGACCAGAAGGACATCCATTAAAAATAATAGAAAAAAATAGATGTAGTAAGAAAAAGGTAGGGAGACCAGCAAAAACATGGAATGATTCTATTAGTGAAGATAAAGCTAAACTGCCAAATGTAACAGATGAAGAATGGAATAGAATAGTGAAAGATAAGGGTAAACTAAAAAAACAAGCTGAGGATATATATAAAACAATAGGCAGTGAAGAAGAATCAGAGTCAGGGGTAGAAGATTAATGAAATTATTGAAAAATGAAGAATCAGTCAATTTGCAGGCGTGTGTGTGTGTGTGTGGGTGTTAGGTATGTATGTGCGGAAAAATTGCGGCGAATACATTTGTATGGTAGACTATGGGAGTGAGCATTTGTTGTGTACGGGGTTATGAGGACACACAAGGTCACGCTTGTATAGTGTTGTACATGATCATAATTTATTATATAGATGGTGCTCATGCGCGCGGTTTGTCATACAAATGTGCGCATATGTGTGAGCATGTATGTGAGTGAGTGGTTGATTCGTCTTTTTTATTTTTTTCTTTTTGTTATTATTCTCTTATTATTTATATTTACATGAGACCGGCACACTATGATTTTGATTGCAAAACAGACAAATATTTTACGATCGACAATCACCAGATTGAGCTACCGGGTCCGACATAGGTTGACGTTCATGTTAGGCGAAGATTGGTGCCAATACAGTATCAACCTTAGATGACAACGCACCATGCTGAGTAGGAATCGGGTTAAGTGAACCATTGGCTCCCTCCCACTGGTATATACCACCGTAGAAGTCCCACATCACTTGCCTCGAGAACCCTGGACAGCTATTACCATCAATTGGCGATCTACAAAGAGGGAGTTTATTGAAGACAGCGTTTTTCATCGACAGCGAACTTCCACAGACGATGTTCCAATTGTCCTGATACCGGTTCAACGATTGGAATCTACCACCGAGTACGAAGACAACAGACAAGAAGTCGTTCGACTCAATAGACTCATAGTCAGATAAACAAGGACTATTCTTGAAACATACAGTATTGTACTATGGAGTGATAAATATATAATACAAAAACCATTACAACAATGTTATTAAATAGAAACTAATTACAAATATTTACATTAAACATTGTAGATTAAATCGAAATCTACACATTAGATAATGTAACGGCGAGACTACTCATATGATTTATTTTGATTACTTCTAGGTGAATTACGAAATGAGATACAGAGCGTAGAGAAAAATAAAACTGCGGAACCCATGGATTGGAGGATCGAATTAACATGGTGAGACCGACCCAAATACTTTTTACTTTTTACTATTAAATAAAAAATAAAAACTATAATAAACTAAATACGTGCCAGGATTCAAAAGAACATTTTGAAACTGGAAGTGTGTGTGTAATACTAATATCCAATTGATAGAGGTAATACATACATGCGGGGCTTATTGTAAGTGAAAGTAACCTCGGAATGGGCGTGACTCTCCAGACATTCTGAAATGGGTTGCTGGATCTGCAATAGAGCTATCACCGTCTAACTCCCGGACTAAAGCTGTCTACAATGGCCATAAAAGCGACATTGTAGAGAGAGTTCTTCCATAATAACACCGCCGGACGGTGGGTGTTAGAGGGAATACACACACACACACACACACACATTTCATAATATAAAGTGGAAAATTAAACTTTTTCAATTTAGCAATCAAACCTTCATGCCAAACACTGTCGAATGCTTTTTCTATGTCTAGAAGAGCAACTCCAGTTGAGTGGCCTTCAGATTTGTTTGAACGAATTAAATTGTTAACTCTTAAGAGTTGATGAGTAGTTGAATGCCCATGGCGAAATCCAAATTGCTCATCTGCAAAAATTGAGTTCGTATTGATGTGAAGCATCATTCTATTCAAAATTATCTTTTCAAAAAGTTTACTTATTGAAGAAAGCAAACTTATTGGGCGGTAGCTAGAAGCTTCAGCTGGATTTTTATCCGGCTTCAAAATTGGAACAACTTTTGCATTTTTCCATTTATCAGGAAAGTATGCCAAATGGAAACATCTGTTAAATAATTTTACCAAGAAAGACAAGGTACTCTCTGGGAGTTTTTTAATGAGGATATAGAAAATTCCATCATCACCTGGAGCTTTCATATTTTGAAAATTTTTAGTTATAGACCTTACTTCGTCCAAATCAGTCCCCCAGGAATCATCAAAAATATTTTCCCGAGAGAAAATATTCAGAAAATCCCGAGCAACCTGATTTTCAATAGGACTAGTAAGACCCAAACTGAAATTATGGGAACTCTCGAATTGCTCAGCAAGTTTCTGAGCTTTTTCCAAATTTGTGATCAAAATTTTACCACCTCCTTTAAGCGCTGGAATAGGCTTTTGAGGTTTTTTCAAAATTTTTGTGAGTTTCCAAAAGGGTTTGGAACTCGGGTCTAATTTAGAAATATTATTTTCAAAAGTTTTGTTCCTCAGGGCAGAGAATCGCTTTTTAATTTGTTTTTGCAAATCCCGCCAGATAACTTTCATGGCAGGATCGCGTGTTCTTTGATATTGTCTCCTACGGACATTTTTAAGACGGATCAAGAGCTGAAGATCATCGTCTATTATAATTGAATCGAATTTAACCTCGCATTTTGGTACTGAGGCAGCTCTTGCTTCAACTATAGAAGTAGTCAGAGATTCAAGAGCATAATTAATTTCATCTTTGGTTTGCAAAGGAATGTTTGGATCGAAGTTATATTCCATAAATGTTCGATACTGCTCCCAATCAGCTCTATGGTAATTGAAAGTAGAGCTGTTGGGATTACAAATTATTTCTTGGGATATTTCAAAAGTTACTGGAAGGTGATCAGAACCGAAGTCAGCATGGGTAACCAATTGGCTACAAAGTTGACATGAATCAGTTAAGACCAAATCAATAGTGGAGGGATTTCTTGCAGAAGAAAAGCATGTTGGGCTGTTTGGATATTGAATAGTGTAATAACCTGCAGAACAATCATCAAACAGAATATTACCATTGGAATTGCTTTGAGCATTATTCCATGAGCGGTGTTTTGCATTAAAATCACCAATAATGAAGAATTTAGACCTATGACGGGTAAGTTTCTGGAGGTCACCCTTGAGAAAATTCTTTTGCTGGCCTACGCATTGGAATGGCAAATAGGCAGCTATAAACGTAAGTTGTCCAAATTTTGTTTCAACAGAAACTCCCAAAGTTTCAAAAACTTTGGTTTCAAATGAAGAAAGAATTTTATGTTTGATTCGTCTATGAATAATGATGGCAACGCCACCACAGGGTCCATCAAGACGATCATTCCTATAAATCAAGTAATTTGCGTCCTTCTTAACCTTATGGGCAGGTTTAAGGAACGTTTCAGTTATAACGGCAATATGCACGTTATGAACTCTTAAAAAGTTAAATAGCTCGTCTTCATTATCTTTAAGAGATCGAGCATTCCAATTTACAATATTTAATGCTTTAAAATCCATTACTGAATTTTAAAGTCATGACAATATTATTTGCAAATTTTACTCCAGTTTGAATAGCATCAAACATGGAGTTAGATTTAAGCATATCAGAAATCATGTCAATTAATGAATTCTGTAAAAATTCCATTTTGGGGGCAGTAATGCTTCCTAAGTCAAAATTGTCAAAATTTCCGTTAGAACGTTGGTTAGTATTTTGATTTCTACCCGTTGCAATAGCAGCATAGGTAGCTCCATTAACTCGCTGAACATTGTTAGCAGCGAGGGGAGTAGGTACAGATGAAACATTTGAAGCAGGGGAGATATTTGTACCTACGGGTACGAATGTAGAATTTGTTCCTCGCTGACCGTTGTTAACAGCAGAGGAATTTGTACCTGGTCGGAAACGTGGAGCGTTTACTACCTGAAGGTTAGAACGAGATTGTAGGATCGCTTTGCGAGTCTTACATTCCCAAAAATTGGATTTGTGGTTTTCACCACAATTTGAACATTTAAATTTCTTAGGATCTTCCTTCACAGGACAGTCGTCCTTTGCGTGAGAGGAATCACCACAATTCATGCATTTAGCTGGCATGTAGCAATTTTTAGTTCCGTGACCCCATCCCTGGCACTTACGGCACTGGGTGAGGTTTTGGAAATTTCCTCCAGTCTTCCTGAAGTGTTCCCACTTCACTCGGACATGGAGCATAAGGCTAGCTTTTTCTAAGGCCTTAAGGTTGTTTAGTTCACTAGACTTGAAGTGAACTAAATAAAAATCATTACAAATCCCGTTGCGCGAATCGCCAGGACGGGATTTCATTTTCATTTTGATTACTTGGAGTGGCACAACTCCAAGTAATTTTGCCAGTTCATCTTTGATCTGATCCAGGGATTCACCACTGGGCAGTCCTTTCATGACAACCTTGAACACACGTTCAGTTTTGGTGTCGTAAGTAAAAAATTTGTGCTTCTTCTCAGTAAGATACTTGAGAAGACATTTAAATCCGTCCAAGGTTTCAGCCAATACACGGCATTCACCCCGACGTCCAATTTGTAGTGAAAACTTAACTTTCACGAAATTCAAAAGTTCCATGCGAAGAGCATGGAAATCGGTAGTGGTTATCACAATAGGGGGAATCTTTTCCTTCTTGGCATTAAGCCGGGAAAGTTTACTAGAATTTTTCTTGGATGATGGATCATTCTCATCATCCGTGAGCAAATCAAATTGATTACTCAAATTAATTTCATCAGAAGGGGGGTCAAGAGTTTGCCCCTTTCTTTTGCGTTTAGGCGCCATGGCGGCAGTAAATTTTTATCCAAATCGACTTCCAAGCAGATTACTATAAGAATCTGAAGGATCGAAGAGGAATTTTCCAAATCGATATCCAAGAAGGATTACCTCGGGTAGGGTCCAAACAAGGATCGAAGAGGAATAAGAGTTGAACAAGGTAGAAAATTTTTACAGGTTGAGCACTGAAAAGTGCTGTTTAAATTTGTTGTAGCTTTAGGTAGTAGTAACACTTCCTTCAGCAAAAAGCAAATAGATCCGCACGGCAAGAGAGCACGATGCGGACTGTCGACGGTTTACTCTATTTATACTAGCACGAGCGTACGCTACGCTTCCGCTCAGCTGATTTGAGCTCAGCTATTCGACACATTTAAAATATCTTGTCTTTGGACGGAGTGAAATTCGACACGATGGCAACTGATGTCTGGGAGTCTCTACGTCATCGGTCTATTCGTTGGTACCTGTACACATGTATTCATTTACTTGTTTACAGTTGATATTGTCACGTGGAGTGCCCATTGGCTAGTGTTTAAGGATGATGAAAGTCGGTTGATTGGTTTGCAAATAAATCATTAGGATTTACCAATTCTGATCCTGATCAGACCGACGATCCCTTGCGAGTGGCAATTTGTTCGACTACACTGGATTTGCCATAGAACAGTACAGACAACCCTTGTTTTACGTGGTCTTAATTTCCATGTTTTCCGATATTAATATGAAACCAAGCTTGACGCAACTGGTTTCAAAAAATCAGAAGAAAGATCAAATAAATATATGGTACCTTTCCAACTTTTCTTTATTCCTTGATTTGTTTTCCAAGCTGAGCACCAATGCTACCGACGCCAGGGAGGCAGCTCCACACCTGGACCCTATCTATCGACCCATCAACTTATGAACCGGGGACCAACGGCTTTACTTCCCTTCCGAAGAAAGGTGTGATCAGAGATGTTATGCCTCAGAACATCCCGGCGGCGCCGACTGGGATTGAACCCAGGCCTGCTGGGGTGAGAGGTAATCACGCTTACCACTACACCACAGGTGCCTTTGTAGCGAGGGGTTATTATGTATCCATCGATTTTATGGATTCAATTAGCGAGTACGTTCCAATTAAAAAATATATTAATACGATTATTATTATATTTCTTTCTGCTTATCGGCGGGATGACCTCGACCGTACGTGATCTATTGTTTAGTTAGGGCGGTAGGATAGATATTGTTAATAGGGGATCAGACGGACCCTCCTACAATGCCTTCGATCCCTGGTCTAGCCACGGGGACCATTGAAGGTGGGCTCTCAAGGCCTCTTTTGATTGCTCCCGGCAAGCTCGAGCTTGAGGCACTTTTGCGCTCAGGGTCGGCTTTTATCAAGGGAATCTGCTTAACAAGAGTCCAGTCACCAGATAAAAAAACTACACAACGCAAACTAAAGTTAAACACATTTTTATTCTGACTTACATCAATGGTATGTGTGTTTGTGGGTATGATGGGCCGGCCGGCTGCTGCTGCAGAAAAGCGTGGTGGGACGTCGTAGGTTCGCGATCGGTTGTTGGTCATGCAGACCGAAAAGCACCTGATCGGCTGCGTTCGTTGATCTACTGGCTGGATACGACGGCGTCGGTACCCCTGGCCTAACCTCTGCGGACGGAGGCCACATGGGCTGTGGGTCTATTCGTGAACCTGCGATCACAATGGACCTTTGGCTGGTCGAGGTTTAGATTTGGTTACGCACCTCGCACGGGACTTTTATTCCAGGTCAGCTGCCTTAGCTAACCGGTAACGGAACGACTTCAACCGGAATACAATGGGTCCTGGTTGGGTGAGGGATATATGAAAGGGGGCAGGTGTTACCATAGAGCACTACTGGTTTTGGTTCCGGGGTCCATCATCGTTTTATGGGTGATTAGGCCTACCTGGTTAGACTTTCTCCAATTTAACAATATAAATTGAGATTAAAGTCACTTTTCCACTTCACTGTGCACAACTGGTCTAGTTTCGAGATGTTTCTCACTTGAGGTGTTACTTGGAAAAGAACATTCCATCACTAATAGGACCACCAGTAGCCTCTCCCTTTCAGATATACCATTTTTCATCGTAGTCCTTTGCCTCCTCTGTGGTAATGCATTTAGCTCTGCATCAGCTTTTCCCAAGGGTATCGGTTTTCGTGTAGTGTAGTGTAACAAATTGTGTTCTTAGGTTATCAATTTGAATTTATTTCTTGAGTGTGCATGCAATTAATTTAATCCTAGTTAGGCTTTTATTTATGAATTATTTAATATAGCTGCATATAATATTCAATATGTAAATAAATAAACAATAAACACTTAGCAACAATAAAAGTTTTACAATTGAACTACTTTTTGACTGACAAACAAGGGATATTATGTTCCAACGGTAACAATATAATGAGTTAAGCTTTAATTCATGTTATTTGAGGAGTGCAAAGGGGGCAATTGCCCCGGACCCTCCTGCAAGGGGGACCCCCCGGCCATGGAGGCTGAGCAAATAATTGTTGTATTTTTATTTTCCAAAAATGTAGTCAGAAAAAATTTCAGTAGGATAGTTTTCTAGAAACAGCTAAAAAATGAAATTTCACTTTAAAAAAGTTTGTTTACTAAAACACAAATACTTCCGGCTGTAATAATGCTGTATCAAGTATTTGAATGCCAAATTAAAGGTGAGAAAAATTTACTTTGATCAGCTGAACATCATTTGTCAGTGAGATTAGTGGTATTGTTGTTAATTAATAGTTTGTTTATTTTTTATGTTTTGCATTTTAGGATTTCAGCAAAGTTTTTTAGCAAGGTAAATACAAATGTCTGTAGTGGTTGTGCCAAAAATACCACTAATCTCACTGAAAAATAGCTTGGAGTTGATCGAAAGCAAATTTTCTCTTTTTTAATTTGGCATTAATATAATTGATTTAGCTTCATTACTGCCGGAGATATTTGTATTTAAGTAAACAAACTATTATTAGGTGCAATTTCATTTTCAGCTGTATTTAGAAAACTATCTGGCTGAGATTTTTTCTGCCTTCATTTTTGGGTTCAGCGCACGATTTTACATGGGAAATGACCATCAACAAACAAAGTTCAAATATGCTGTAAACTAGCGTAGCTGATGAGTTCTTTTTGTTTGCTGAACATCAAAAGTAATGTTCTTAAGTTGACTGATTTTGAACCATTGACGTCTACACTGAAGCCAAAAAAGTGAGAATACATGCAACTCTAAATTGAATATCGTAATACTGGGGCAAATTAAAAAATGAAAATGGACAAATTATGGTATAAAAATCAATAGGCAATGATGATGCTGTCGTTCCGCTTGGTTACTTGGTATATTGAGTGTTTTTAGTTTTTGGACATTTTTTAAATCTCAAATTGGAAAATATAGATATCGATTGAAATTGATGAACAAATCGCTTTCGGGTGACTTTCTATGAGATTTGATGGAAACTATTTTTTTAATGCAGTTGCGCCTAAATGTATACATTTTTAATATCACTGGTAATTTCGCAGAAAATCATTAATTTCTAACATTGGAAACGTTTTTAAATATATATATAAAAAAAATAGATTGATTGACACATAGTTCAATGAAAAATGTTACTTTCAAGTTAAGGATAACAATCGTTCCAACCCTATGATTCGTGTGTTTGAAAGCTGATAGTGAATGCTATTGAACGTCAATTAAATAAAATTGAACATTATGCAGAAAAATCTACTTTTTTACGTAAAGATAAACTCGTCAAAGCTACCATTGTAGTCTTATAATGAAATACTCCCAGATTTTCCCTTGATATCTATTACTGACCAACCAATTTTACCCCGGGGATTCCTGGTTTATTTGATTTTTTTAACGATTTTTTAAAACAAATTCAATTTATTTCATATGATGGAAGGAGGAAAAATACGATTACACATTTGAGATTCAAACTTCAAAAGCAAATATTAAAGAACCCCTCCAGATCCTCAATCCTGCTCTGCGGGCAAGCATGCTTGGCACTGGACTTATTTTATTTCGTTATGTTTGGAAAAGTTGTTTACACTAGATTTGACTAAAGTGAGTTTTTTCTTTTGTTTTGTTTCAATATCAAATGGTGAGTAAATTCAGTGCAACTTATTTCAAACGATCAAAACAAAATCAAAGAAAATATTGAGGCATTAAAGGTTCTGTTCCCATCCTACGTAAGGACCAAATCCAAACAATGAACATCGCTTAAAAGTAGATTTTAGTGAAGTCCAAAGTGCTTTTTCGTAGCTTCATATCATCCGATTTGAAAGATTGTCGGTCGCAGTGACTTATCTGTCGTCGCCAAGTTTGAATGGTCAAAGCATCAACTCGATCATGAGCGGTCCCAGGTCCTTTCATATTAAAAATGTATGGTAAGATCGCTTGTTTATCGTGTATTTTGTAAAACTTTTCGTTGTCGTCGGAGTAACGCTATAATGTGATATGAGGGGCTCGGTGGCCTTAGAACAACCGGTTTTGCTTACTGAGCAGAACATCATGAGACTAATCTCAAGTCCATCCACATTCAAGATTCATCAATCGTTTTATTTGTTAACATGACTACATGGTAATAACAGCAATTAGATGATTAAAAAGGAGCTCGTCTGTCTAGTGGCAAACGTTTTTGCTTACTGAGCAGAAGACCGTGGGTTCAATCCCAAGCTCCTTCGCGTTATATGATTGTTTATCGTTTACCAAAACGAACCCTGCTGCAAACCCAACCCTATTACCCAATATCCCAGTGATTCCTCGTGGAAGTGCAGAGGTGTTCTCGGCTTCCATCAAAGCGAGTGTCACGTCAACACATTCCTACCCCTTCCTTTCTTGACCTGTGTTCGGGCGCGGCCGGCGCTGGTATTGCCTAGTTTGAGATCACCAGTTTTTACACATTGAGGATGATTGCTAGTCCCAAGCATCGTCTATTGGTTCTCTGTGTAATTACAGCTGGTCTGTCAATAACAGAGTAGCAACCGTGGGCGGTCAATCATGCTCATGCTCATGCTCAAAGCATCAACTCGATCATGAGTGGTGTGATGTGATATGAGGGGCTCGGTGGCCATTGAGTGACCATTTTTGGTTTCTGAGCAGGCTCCTTCACATTCGTTAGTCACTTTCTTTATTAACATGAACACATAACTTTACTTCAGCGTTCCGTTTGCCAAAATCCTGATTTGCCAGAATTCCTGCTGCAAACCCAACCTTTTTATCCCAAGGATTTCTCGTGAAAGCGCAGAGGATTTTTCGGCTTCCAACAAAGCGAGTATCACGTCATCACATTCCTACCCATTTTTCAGTTGACTTGCATTCGGACGCGGCTTGTACTGGTATTGCCTATTATAAAGTTTGAGTTCACCCGTTTTTACACATTAAGGATGACAGACTAGGCCAAGGATTTAATATATGATATTACACATTGAGGATGATGGCTCAAGGAGGTTAGATTTTGATAAGTTTAGTGATAAGTTTAGTGGGAATGACACTGATGAAGACTGCACATTAGACTGATGCAAATTTTGACATTTTCGCTCCACAGGGCTCAAACGGTTCCAAATCGGGTCCTGATTAGTCTCCCAAAATTTGAACTCATTTGAAAAGAAACTGACTTGGCACAAACCATTTGAAGTTTATATGGAAATTACTATGGGAAATCCAAACTTTTTGTTCAGTATCTTCTTACCTTTTTCCATATTGCACTGTTCAAACATTCAAAAGCTATACTTATGAAAAATTTTCTCAGCTTCAACTTAGCATAATATAGTTGTTGAGTTAAACGTCAAATAAAATAGTTATTATTTGTTTAAGAGATAGATAATCTTATGGCATGATCAAGCAGCTGTTTTGTGGGCAACACTGTATTCTGCAGTGTGACATAGTAGCCATGATTTTTGTGCTCTATTCTAAGCGCCAGAAACACCAATGTTGCCTGCTGAACAGTTGATTGAGCATAATCGTAAGACATTAGTGGCTTGAATTATTGATAACTTTTGATGCTTACATTATATTGAAAAGTGGTTTACGACAAAGTTTCTACGAGCTCAGTTATCATTTTTCAAAGCAGAGCGATATGGTAAATTGTTAGATGGATATGAACTAAACATTTGGTTTTCCTATAGTAATTTCCATATAAACTTCAAATGGTTTGTGCCAAGTCAGTTTCTTATCGAATGAGTTCAAATTTTGGGAGACTAATCAGGATCCGATTTGGAACCGTTTGAGACCTGTGGAGCGAAAATGTCAAAATTTGCATCAGTCTACTGCACATTGTAGTCGAAATACGTATCTGTCATGGATACCAAAATTAATCACTCCGAATACGAAGCCTCCGAAAAACGTGTAACGGCAAGTTTGCAATAGCATAACTTAGCCGTTTTTGATGAATTTCAACAATTGTGGTACTTCTAGAATTCCTAGGGTCTGTAAACTATTTTGATTATAAAAAGATTAAAAATAGGGTCGTCTACTTTTTTCAAAAGCGACAAGAAAAGACAAAGGAACGGTCTTCCGGAAGATTCGGAACATCCGTATTGGTCAATCCACGAAACTGATCCTTAGAGCTCCACGGTTTTTTTTTCGAAAACATAAGAACTGTGATATAAGAAAGAATTTGAGTTCATGACATAAACATGAACCCGGATGGCCATTGGACCATGTGAGCGTGCTCAGGAAGATCCGAAACATCTGTAAAAGTGGTCAATCCATGAATCTGATCCTAGAGCTCCGCGGTTTTTTTTTTCGAAAACACTTGGAACTGTAATATAAGAAAGAATTTGAGGTCGTGACATAGACATGAACCTGGATGGTCATTGGACCATCATTCGGAAGATCCGGAACATCCGTAAAAGTGTTTCATACATGAAACTGTGTAAAACCATGATTTTTTTTTCGAAAACTTCACAGTTTGAAGTGTTTTTGAGAAAACCGCGAAGTTCTAGAATCAGTAACATCGTTGCACCACCTTAACGGATCTTCCGGAAGACGGTTTCATGGTCATTCGGATTCATGTTTATGTTACGACCCCAAATTATTTCTTATATGACAGTTCCACGTGTTTTCTAAAAAACCGTGGAACTCATGGATCAGTTTTATGGACTGACTATTTTACGAATGTTCCAGAACTTCCAGACGACGATCCCATGGCCGGGCAGGTACATGTTTATGCCATGACCCCAAATTTTTATATCACAGTTCCTAATGTTTTTGAAAAAAAAACAGTTTCATTGGTTGACCTCTTTTCCGGATGTTCCAGACCTACCAGAAGACGGCCCCATGGCCATCCGGGTCCATGTTTATGTCATGACTCCAAATTATTTATTAGATCACAGTTTCGAATGCTTTCGAAAAAAACGTAGAACTCTGGGATCAGTTTCGTGGATTGACCACTTTTACGGATGTTCCGGATCTTTCGGAGGACAGTCTCATGGCTATCAGGGTCCATGTTTGTCATGATCCCAAATTCATTCTATCATCACAGCTCCTAGTGTTTTGCTAGAACTGCGGAGCTCTAGGATCAGTTTCATGAATTGACCACTTTTACGGATTTTTTTTTTTTGACTTATATGTTTTTAGTATTACTTCTACGTGAAGTCAACGATTTACATAGTTGAAGATGCTAATTTCAAATAACAGACTGTAGTGGTAATTTTTATACGATAGATGGAGTAGAATAAAGCATAGAGTTGATAGTTCCGTTAGAGTACGGCAGTGTGAAGATTGTATATAGATATTAGAATAGCGAACTAGGACAACTTTTAAGGAAGGTACAAATCGGTTTTTTCATCTCTCTTTACCAAACTCCCCCTTTGGAGAGGGATGGTGAGGGGTGTCCCCCCCGCCACCACTGGCAAAAAGAGATGAAAACCGACCCGTTCAAGTACCAACTGTGTAACGGCGCCGGTGGTGTAGTTGTAAGCGTGATTGCCTCGCACCCCAGCAGGCCTGGGTTCAATCCCAGTCGGCGCCGCCGGGATGTTCTGAGGCATAACATCTCTGATCACGCCTTCCTTCGGATGGGAAGTAAAGCCGTTGGTCCCCGGTTCATGAGTTTGATGGGTCGATAGGTAGGGTCCAGGTGTGGGAGCTGCCTTCCTGGCACGTCGGTAGCATTGGTGCTCAGCACGGAAAACAAGATCGACGGAAAAAACAAAACCAAAAAAAAAAGAAAAAAAAAGTACCAACTGTGTGTTTGAAACAGTTCTACCGATTTTTACCGCACTTCAATTGTTATTTGAAGGAAGGCATCCAGTCGTAGGTTTGGAAATTGCAACTATTGTTTACCCTACCACGATATGTGCTCCTGTCATCGTCGACTTGACGATCTCGAGGGGACACGGGTGGGGTAGGTGTTGCTACTGTACCTTTCGGCTCTTCCGGAGGACGTTCTTATGGCAATACAGGTCCATGTTTATGTCATGACCCAAAATTCTTTCTTATACCGCAATTCCTAATGCTTTCGAAAAAAAAAACCGCTGAGTTCTAGGATCAGTGTCATGGATTGACCATTTTTAAGAATGTTCCAGATCTTCCGGAAGACGGTCCCATGCCCTTCTAGGTACATGTTTATGTCATGACCCCTAATTAATTTATATATGACAGTTCCAAGTGTTTTCGAAAAAAACTGCGGAGTTCTACGATCAGGGGTTTATGGATGCCCAATCTACAAAAAGGGCGACAAGTTGGATTGCTGCAACTATCGCGCGATCACACTGCTGAACGCCGCCTACAAGGTACTCTCCCAAATTCTATGCCGCCGTCTGTCACCATATGCAAGAGAGTTCGTGGGGCAATACCAGGCGGGAATCATGGGTGCCCGCGCTACCACGGACCAAATATTCGCGATTCGGCAGGTTCTGCAGAAATGCCGCGAATACAACGTGCCCACACATCATTTGTTCATCGATTGCAAATTCGCATACGACACAATTGATCGAGAACGCTCTCGAGTCCCTTTGAATCTCGAAGGGGGTTACGGCAAGGTGATGGACTTTCGTGTCTGCTATTCAACATCGCGTTAGAAGGTGTGATCAGAAGAGCTGGGATAGACACGAGTGGCACGATATTCAGGAAGTCCATCCAGCTCCTTGGCTTCGCCGATGACATTGACATCATGGCACGGAACTTTGAGATGATGGCGAAAACGTACATCAGACTGAAGGCTGAAGCTAGACGGATTGGACTTGCCATCAACGCATCAAAGACAAAATACATGAAAGGAAGAGGTTCTAGGGAAGACAATGTTAGCCTCCCACCCCGAGTTCAGATTGACGGTGACGAAATCGAGGTGGTCGATGAGTTCGTGTATTTGGGCTCACTGGTGACCGCCCAAAATGATACCAGAAGAGAAATTCCCAGACGCATTATGGCAGGGAATCGTGCCTACTTTGGACTCCGGAGGACGCTCTGGTCGAATAAAATTCGCCGCCGCACGAAGTTGACTGTCTACAAGACGCTAATTAGCCCGGTGGTCCTTTACGGCCACGAGACCTGGACTATGCTCGTGGAGGACCAACGCGCCCTTGGTGTTTTCGAACGGAAGGTGTTGCGTACCATCTACGGTGGTGTGCAGATGGATGACGGAACGTGGAGGAGGCGAATGAACCACGAATTGCACCAGCTGCTGGGAGAACCATCCATCGTCCACATCGCAAAAATTGGGCGAATACGGTGGGCGACCCAACAGGAACAAGAAGAAGAGGCGCGCAGCGGGCAAGGTGGATCGACCAAGTAGAAGGTGACTTGCGGACCCTTCGCAGACTACGAGGCTGGCGAACTGTGGCCATGGATCGAGTAGAGTGGAGACGACTTCTTCGGACAGCAGAGGACAACAAGGCCTTAGCCTGATCTTTCGAGGACCGTTCCGTTATCTCCAGGTTCCATATGTAGGAACCATGGCTGTATTCTGGCTAATTATGAACATTTGTGCCCATTAATCTAAATTATGGATCTTAAACCACTTATAAAACCCATAAAGACACCTTAAAAAACGACTCTTTTCACTTTTGAAAAAGGTAGACAACCTTATTTTCGATTTTATGCAATTAAAATATTTTACAGAGCCTAAGAATTCCAGAGATACCACAATTTTTGAAGTTCATCAAGAAATGGCTAAGTTATGTCATTGCAAACTTGCTGTTACACGTTTTTCGGAGGCTTTTTTAGTTGACGTAAAGTATTTTACCCACCGTATTCGGAGTGCTAAGTGGATTTAATTGGAAGACAACGTTATTTGCTGTTTTAAATAAATCGTAGCAAGAAATCGTCATCAAAATGATCTTTGACACTTATTTTGCCATTAGGGTGACCATTTCTTTGTTAGGCTGGTCATTTTTTTTTTTCAAAAATGACTTTTTTCAATAATTGTTATTTTTTGAACCACTGAGCCGATTTCAAAGATCAAGATAACTAATGAAAGGTAATTAAAAATATTTTTTGGAAACATATAATGGTATTGAAAAATAGAAATTTTGTTTTGAAAAACATTGATTGTGTTTGTTTTTTTATGGTTTTCATGGTCATGCTATGGTCATAATGATAAAAGAATATTTTCCGATAAGGAACAAAACAACCAATTTTTACGAAATTCTGAGAACCACTATATCGTTTTGCTATGGAATTGCTGTATTAAAACAACAGTGGTGTGCATATGTGCCATGAGACTGCGACCAAAACAAATACAAATCATAACAGACAAGGCACAGGCTCATAGCAAACACGTTAAAGGAGTGGTCAGGAAATGTCATCCGTGACGAGTAGACTGATGCAAAATTTAAAATTTTTGCTCCACAGTGCTCAAACGGTTCCAAATTGGGCCCTGATTAGCCTTCCAAAGTTTGAACTCATTTAGTGAGAAACTGACTTGGCACAAACCATTTGAAGTTTGAATGGAAATTACTATGGAGAAACCATAATTTCGGTTCATATCTATCTCAACCAGTTCACTCTACTTTAGAAAATAATAGCTGAGCTTGTTGAAAATTTTCTCAGCTACAACTTTATTCAAGAACACTTTTCGATCAAATGTAAGAAACAATAATTATTAAGGATTCAAGTCACTGAAGCTATGATTATGCTCAATCAACTGTTCAGCAGGCAACATTGGTGTTTATGGCGCGTAGAATAGAGGACAAAAATCATGGCTACTATGTCACACTGCAGAATACAGTGTTGCCCACAATACAGTTGCTTAATCTTACCATAAGATTATCAATCTCCTAAACAATTAATAACTATTTCATTTGACGTTTGGCTGAAAAACGATTTTCTGCAAAGTTGTAGCTGATAAAAATTCCCATAAGAATAGCAATAGATTTTTTTAACAGTTCAATATGTTAAAAGGCTAGAAGACAATGAACAAAAAGTTTTGTTTTCCCATAGTAATTTCCATACAATCTTCAAATGGTTTGTGCCAAGTCAGTTTCTCACTAAATGAGTTCAATTTTTGGGAGGCTAATCAGGGCCCAAGTTTGGAACCGTCTGAGCACTGTGGAGCGAAAATTTCAAATTTTGCATCAGTCTAGTTGCAGAAAAAGACTTTCATGGGAAACGTTAAGAGATAGATAGAATGTTTATTCAATGAAGTTGCTTGAAATTATGTCAGCTACAACTTTGCTGAACTCATATGTCTTTATTTTCAAAAATAAGAAAGTTAGGTTATTAATATCAATTATTTTGAAGATTGCCATGATGTTATTAATGACCAAAATAAGTAACTTTTAAAGTACAAAATCTTCACCGATGATACCAAAACCAAAACGTCTAAAAATAAAACAAAAGATCTAGGGCTAGTTTCTGGCTAACTTTTCATCCTGGACCACTGTGGACTGTTAAGCGATTGTTAGTAGTATACAAATGCCAAATAATATAGGCTTAGAAAGTTCTCTATTAACAAATGTTAAAGTGCTCAAAGAAAATTAAGATGAGAGCTGGCATATAGATCCAGTTAAGACATAGCTAAAGAAGAAGGTTAAAAAGGTCAATAATCTCATTTTCTCCCTAAATCAAAGTCAATGAGAATAACTCAGGGATAGAGAGTCACTTCTTGTTAGTTGTATGGAGAAATTTCTTAAAGCTGAAGTTACTCAGCGGTGATTAACGTCAGTTTTTGACAATTTCTCATTCAACTGAGTACAAGTGACTCTCTCTCTGAGTTATTCTCATTGACCGTGTAAGGCTTGAATCACGATTTTGCAACTATGCAGTTTACTCGCAACAGGTTTCCCTGAGGTAAATACATTTCGGATTTGTGCTGAATTCGGGTAGATGTCATTTGAGCGAATGTTATAAATCGTTTATTCTGAGTACAATCATCCAATAAATGTACTTTGGACGTTTCGCATTCTTCGGCGTGAACCATTCAACAACTTTATCCATTTTTCATGATCTTCACTTCACCGTCTGCTCTCGCTTCGCCGTACCTAGCCTGTACGAGGTATGAAATTATGTTTTAATTAAATTTCTACGCTTCACTGACCCAATCAACTTTAAATACTCGATGCATAAAATAAATTTGCTCTCGCCACACACATCACATAAATATGTTTTGCTCACAAGAGTTTGTACACAAGTTGTTGCATTCGGGCTCTACACGTCTACAAAGCATCACAGCAGCAATTGCCTGACTAGTTTAAGCGGCCATCCAATAACGACGACGATGACGACGTGATGGAAAATGCCTACAGCGACAGTGTGGACGAAAATTCAATCACTCGAGGAAAATTGACCTGGTTTTCCTGGACTCAACTTGGCTTGTTCGGTTATGTTCCAATGAAAAAGCTCAAACCAATGTAGAAGCGGCTGGTTGTGGATGATAAACAAAGAACCGAGCGCTCATTACCGACGCTGCGTGAACAATGGAAACGCATGGTTGATTGATTCAATTATTGTGACTCGTTTTGTTCTTTTGTTCGAAGAAGGTGGTGAGAGTGTGAAAACAAAACCGATGCGCCATGGTTGTGTAGAGGCCACGTGCTATTGATTAATTTTCCTACGGGGTGTTAATAACAATCAGTCGATAGCCATGGAAACCGGTGACAGCTTTATTGGATGACGCAGTTATGATTTATTACCGACGAGAAATGAATAAATTGTTCATTCATAATTGATGCTTTTCCAGTGAAGGAAGCAAAGACAAACAATGTGTTTCCACGGTTTCCACAGGCTTCTGATCCGTTGTGGGAGAGAATGACAGAAGGACGAACGGCAAAGTGAAACTTTTCTCCCACGGGTGAAACGGGTTTTCCTGAGAAAAACCGAAACGATTAGGGATTGCAGTCAATCAAGTTCAGTCAATTTGCTTCAATCATGCCATTATTTTCGCCGGCGGAATCTGTATACCGAGGGTGTGAATGGTGAATGGAAGGAAGAAAGAACGATCTACCACTTGGAAATCCCACAACTCATTGCCATGCAAACGAGCGTCTATATTTACACCGACTTCCAGAACTCATATCTCATGCATATATGAACAGTGAAGGCAAATAACGCATTCGTAACGCAGAAAGTAGTCAAATCTGCCTGGGAATGTTGATGCGGTGAAAAGTGTGTGGGCGTGACAGACATCAACCAAACACAGCACCACTCTTCGCACACACAATGCATCAGTTGGGTTAGCTACAGCGCTACAGGTGTGCGGTTCATGCTTGGGAAAGAAAAGTTGCGGTAATCCTTTCAGAGTCGATTGCGAAATCCATCAACGGAATTAGAATACCTGCCGGGACAGTTGTTTGCTACACCTGTTGGTGCTGGAGGAAAGTTTCCATTCTTGGAATTTTGTGTGGCTTGTAATAGCAGCCATTTGCGAAGACGAAAGCGCCCGTCTATAGATTCGTGTTGACAGCCCGATCGGCAAATATGGGTGTTGCTCTTGTCCAGTCTTTGCAACTTGGAAAATCCATAGATTTGGGGCGGTAGTAGAAAGGACATCCAAACAAACAGAAGTGTTGAGAAGAGCTTACTGCATAATGGAATCCACTAAGACGCTCAAGTTTCAAAATAAAGGTATGGCCATGTTATTTTTTTGGAACTACCAGCGTGATGTTTGCTGGTAATGCTCACAAATATGTGTCCAATGAATATTTTCGGAACGGGGTGTGGTCGACATGTAGGCTACCTGATGTAGCTAGTGTTGAGAAAATATTAAAACATAATATGTCACCAAAGAACAAGATCACGCTCGATTTTCATAGACAAGAATCAACAAGCAAAGAACTTCGGTTGATATTGCAAGCTGTGATATCGCCGCTCGGATTATTTAGATTTAAGGTCTCCCAAACTGGCGCGTTTTTAACGCGGCGGCAACGAATAATTCTCGGCGGCTTACGGAAGCGCTCAAACCAACGCGGCAAGTTGACGCTGTTCGCGCGTTTTTGCAGCGTTTCTTTTGCGTTCGCTTTCTGCAGCGTTTTTGCCGCCGAAGAAACGCGGTTTTGTACCGAAAGTGATTTTTAGGTGATAAAAAATGGCAAAAACAGAAACCTTAATTGAATTGGTTCGAAACTATTTTTTTCAAAGATGTCTGAACTTGTAAATTTAATTTACTGCTCCCTGAACTCCTCCGAAATTCTCCAAATTCTAGCAGAGCTTCTATGTAGTTGCAAGAACTTCTACAAAATGCCTTGTTATACTTGGAATTCGCTCAACTTGTACAAAGATCGGTAAACTGCTATAAACTCACTGCCCTTCATATAAGCTTCCGGAGGAGAAATCTAATGTATTTGTGAGGATAGTTGACCACCCACAATTTTTACAATTGCATATGCTATGCTAAATCTAAGGAATATGTTAGTAGAACTACATTTATTTATAAGGAGAATTTAGAAGCTGTATGTTGAATTCCAAGGGAAGGAGAAAATCCAGAGCGATTTTAGAAATAAACTCAGTTTTGAGAATAATTCGATTGAATCTTTTAGGAGTATGACAAATTAATTCAAAGGTGAGTTTCGGAGAATTAATTAATTAATTAATTTAGCTTTATTTAGGAGGCTTTCAGCCTTGTTTCGGAGAAGCATTTAGCCGAAATAAAAAAAAATTCCAGCGATAATTCTTCTGAAATATCGGGAGAATACTAAGAGCGAACTCAATAGACTGTCCGAGAGTTCAAAATTCTTCGAATAAAAAATCTAAAAAGATACCAGCATGCTCAGAAATTATCTTAAACACCCAAGACTCCAGTATGATCATTCTTCTGGAAATATTTAACAGCTCAGCATGCCACAGGTATGAAGTTCTTCACATTTCCCTGAAGTTCTACGAAATTCCTTGATATTCTATGAACTTCCTTGAATTTTCACCTTATGTTTGGCAAATGTCTCTGATGATCTATCAACATTTCTTAAGTTCTGTGAAGCTCTTTGAAATTCTAGAAAGTTTTTGATGATCTACGAATTTTCCTGAAGTTTTTCAAATTTCTCTGAAGTTATGCGATTTTCCCTGGTGTTCTGTTTATTAAATTTCCCGAATATCTGCAATTTTTTCTGATGTTATGCATTCCAGGGGAAGTTATGTTTCTAATTTTTTCTAAAGATTGACAAACTTTCTTTAAAATTTCATGAACTTTCGTAATCACCAGTGGTGAGAAATCTGTTATATCTAACAAAACTGTAAACAAATATCACTAAAATGAAGCAAATTGCCAAAATACTTCAACGCATTTTTCACTGCTTGTAATGAAACTAACAAAAGCGCCTCTACTTCATCCGATGACGAATCCATTGCTCACGATCGCTACGACGCTACGAAAAAACTGCCGCTCCGGTGTGGGTACGCGATTTATTCGCTACCGCTGCTGCGGCTTAAAAATCGCGCCAGTTTGGGGGGACCTTTAGAGTGGTGTAGATAGAGAAAGAGACACCCAACCAAATGCAACCGAAACTTCTCGCGTAACATTTGAAAAGGGCCTATCCTCGTTGATCGATTCTCAGTTCGACAGAAGATGATGTTAGCTTGCGTCTGAAACAACACGCTCAATGAGGAATTCATTTGCAGTTATTACAACTCTCAGCTCCAACTTTACACGTTGTGAATAGTCTCGCAATATCAAATGAGCTTGTAAAATCAACATCAAGCTTGATATTTTGCTCCAATATCACGTGTGATATTGAAAGCGTATGAGAGCGGAAAATATCAATTTGCTAATGATCATGTTATCATTGGATGTAGCGGCTAAAAAATAATCGCAAACGTTACTTTGGCATCCAAGATGGCCTTACAGTGTCCGAAAACGTGTCAAATATTTTTTAATATGGGTGTTAAAATGTAATTTTAGTCCGCCATCTTGAATTTCAAAACGGCGACAAGTGCGGGTTTTAATCTTAAGGCATAGCGTTGAAACGAATGTAAGGAATAATATGATTAATGGCAATTTCCATTATTGATGTTATCCCTTAGATTATTTTCAACGCTTCGCTCACCTCTTCGCTTCGCTTCGATTTTTCGAAGAAAGTTTTTACGAAGTTGGTTTACAAAGGCTTTTCAATTATTGGATCAGAAAAGAGTCGCTTCGATTTTGGTGAAGGTGAATCGTCTGGAAGCCTGTACATCTTCCCGAGCATAAATATTAGCCACCAGAAAACATAAAATGATGAAATATGCATCCCAACGTTTTCTGCAGTGTAGTAAAGGGAGGCAAAGCGCTTCCATTGCAGCAATGGACGCAAAACGTGGTCAGCACTCACACACTCATCACGAAACGGTTGCTTTCCAAAGTCGACGATGCATCGACTGAAAGAACTGCTGATGAAGAACAATGAGGAGGACCACACAATGGCTGCTGCCGGGTAAACAGACGATCGCGTGACACACAACGAGAGTGGCTTGCTTCTGTCGAAGCCGAGTGAACACTGAGTGTAGTAAATATGGCAAAGCAAATTCCAAGCGCAAAGTCGCAATAATGTCTTAGATTTGTACTCTACACTGAACGAAAACATCCGCAATACCTCGACTGATTATTGTATTGCTCGAGTCCTTTAACAATATGTTGTCGAATTTCGAATGATTTCCTTATGGTTGAATTCGTCATCAACTGATGAGAATCCATGTGACTGTCCTCAAAATAACGGATGATATATATTTGAAAATTGGCTGTTAAATATACAGAGCTCAGAGGACAACAATTTTAGGATAGAATGACTTGCAAATGCTTTAGAATAGATTATTAATTCGATTGTTTACATTTGCATATTCAATAGCCATGAACAGTCATTCATCGTGGATACAAAAATTCCTTGTTGGTTGGTAGAGGAAACTTCTTCCACCACGAAATAGACAATTCACGGTTTCCACGCTTTTCCAATGCTCTGATAGTGATGTCTATGCTTCCACCTCGTTTGTCTGCTCAGAGCAACAAACGACGTTCGTTAGAATTATTTACATCATCGTTTTGAATGATTTGCGTTAGGGGGCTTAACCAATACCAAATGCATTTCAATTTACGATGACTATCACTATATTCTAGATAGCATTATGCATTTCACCTGAAGGCTCTATCCAATCTCATAACAATGTTCATCCTGTATTCGAGAGGAAAATCATCCGATTTCAAAACATCATCTGTCATCTGGTTGCAGCTATCATTCGAAAAGGCGATTTCGATGTTTCGATTTGAATGGTCTGAGGTTTCATTCGAACAGAGGACGGTGGTTTGGTACAGTGTTGACAATTTGAAGTGATAACAACCGGTCAACACTCGTGTTTATTTCAGTTACCTTTCAAATTGTCTCATTATTTATGAGCGGCCCTTATATTTGAAATCACTTGTCACATTCATCTAGTGGTGTCCGATTTTTATTCGAATTATGGATTAAACGATAACGAACCAAAAACTACAAGGGACAGCCTTATGGGGTTGTACGCAATGGTGACGTAGGACTACGTGGGCTTATATAATACATCTTATTTGTTAACTTACAAGGGTTACAAATGGTGAGTCGACAAACTGGAAGGAGTGTTGTCCCAACAGCTCTGGTCCTCACAAGTTCCTACGTCACGCTTCCACGGGTCAGCCGATGACAAAGACCGCCAGCAAAAGATGCTGGTAGCGTAGCCTGGGCAATGTCACCACGATAAAAACATGGATCCGGATCGTGGTGATAGCAAAGTGAGGAGGTGCGACCCTCGAGCGTCTGTTCACCATGGAGGTGCGGCTCAAACAGCGTCTGTCTCGGAGCGAGCGGCTGAATAAGAAATGCTGTATCACGTCAGCTACACCTAAGGTGGCAGCCCCACCAACATGATGTAGGTATCGCGACCCCGGTAAGGTAGCATACTGAAACCCCCAACATTACTCAGAAAAACGAAGAAAGAGAAAACAACGAACGGAATTTTCGGCAACCGACCCGGCAACGAAATAAGGACAATGAATGGAAACTCGGTACTTGGAATGTCAGAACCTTAAATGAACCTGGACGAGCGGGCCTTTTGGCTCGTGAACTGCAAAAAGTGAATGTGAGCGTAGCTGCTATTCAGGAAGTACGGTGGCCTAGATCCGGAGAACGTGAATTCCGGGCGGTGGATCCCATCGCCAACACTTCCTTCAAGTATCATATCTATCACAGCGGTGGCGATAGGGCAGAACATGGAGTAGGGTTCATAGTGATCGGGAAGCAGATGAAGCGTGTTATGCGGTGGAGACCGGTAAGCGACCGCATCTGTGTATTAAGGATTCGGGGCAAATTCTTCAACTACAGCCTGATCAACATCTATGCGCCAACCAACGATAAATCCGATGACGTGAAGGACGCGTTTTATGACAGTCTCGATAAAACTTATGATGAGTGCCCAAAACACGACGTGAAGATTGTAATCGGAGATGCAAATGCGCAGGTCGGGAGAGAAGATTTCTTTCGTCCAATCATTGGTACAGAGAGCCTACATACAGTAACCAATGATAACGGCGTGAAACTGATAAACTTCGCCGCTGCTAGAGGTATGGCCATCAGTACCACCTACTTTGCACGCAAGAATATCCGAAAGCACACCTGGAGACACCCAAATGGCGAAACTTGCACACAGATCGATCACATGTTGGTGGATGGCCGGCACTTCTCAGATGTCATTGATGTAAGGACTTTTAGGGGGCCTAACATTGACTCAGATCATTATCTTGTTGTCTGCAAAATTCGGGCGCGTCTATCGACCGTTACGAATTCAACGAACCGGAGATCGATGCGTTTCAATATCCATCGCTTGTCAGTAGAAGGTGTTGCTGCAGAGTACCGCCAGAAGCTTGATGAGCGGATTAGCGAAATCAACGTGAACGAGGACCTCAACAATCTGTGGAACACAATCCACGGAGCGGTGAACACAACAGCACAAGAAGTGATAGGTACAGCTCAAAGACGACCACGTAATGGCTGGTTTGATGAGGAGTGCCAGAGGTTGACGGATGAGAAGAACGTTGCCAGAAGCCGGATGTTAGTGTCTGGTACCCGGCTGAACAGAGAGCGGTACAAGGTAGCAAGGGCAGCTGAGAAACGAACCCACCGCAGAAAGAAAAGGCAATACGAAGAACGCGTGATTTCTGAGGCGCAAGAAAGTATGGAACAGAACGATATGCGAAGGTTCTACGCGACTGTCAATGGTGTGCGGAGTAAAACAGCGCCATCTCCCGCCATGTGCAATGACCTTGAGGGGAATTTGGTGACAGATAAAACAATGGTGGCTGCCAGGTGGAAAGAACATTTTGAGACATTGTTGAATGGAGAGAGTGAGGGAGTATCGAGGAACAGAGTAAACATCGCAGACGACGATCAAGCTGTGGAGCCTCCAACGCTAGACGAGGTTAAAAAGGCAATACGTGAGCTGAAAAACAATAAGGCTGCTGGGAAGGACGAGCTCCCGGCCGAACTTTTCAAACACGGAAGTGAGCAGCTGCATCAAGCAATCCACCGTATTCTAACGAAGATATGGGAGGACGAAGAACTGCCTGCTAGCTGGTTGGATGGCCTCATTTGCCCATTATTCAAAAAAGGGCACAGACTCGAGTGCGCCAATTATCGAGGAATAACTCTTTTGAATTCGGCGTACAAAATACTGTCACGCGTTCTGTTTAACAGATTGAGACCGCTTGAGGAGTCCTTCGTCGGTGAATACCAGGCTGGTTTTCGTGAGGGCCGATCAACGACGGATCAAATTTTTACCCTGCGTCAAATCCTTGATAAATTCCGGGAGTACAACTTGCAGACTCACCATCTGTTTATTGATTTCAAAGCAGCATACGATTCAGTGAAGAGAAATGAGCTTTGGCAGATTATGCTAGAACATGGTTTTCCGGCGAAACTAATTAGACTGATTCGCGCAACGCTAGATGGATCGAAATCAAGTGTAAGGGTTGCAGATGAGATTTCGATCTCGTTCGTGACCTTAGATGGATTGAAGCAGGGTGATGCACTTTCAAACTTACTGTTCAACATTGCTCTTGAAGGAGCGATTAGGAGAGCTGGTGTGCAGAGGAACGGTACCATCATCACACGATCGTACATGCTCCTTGCCTTTGCGGACGACATCGATATCATCGGAATTGACCGTAGAGCAGTGGAATAGGCGTTTGTGCCTTTTAAGAGGGAGACGGCGAGGATTGGGCTCACGATAAGTTCTACCAAAACGAAGTACATGGTAGCCGGTAGACAGCGTGGGAGCAATAGTGGTGTTGGTAGTGTAGTGTTGTTAGATGGTGAACAATTTGAGGTAGTGGAAGAATTTGTGTATCTTGGAACACTAGTGACATGCGATAATGATGTTACCCGCGAGATGAAGAGACGTATTGCAGCTGCAAACAGGGCCATTTACGGATTACGTAGCCAGCTGAAGTCCCGTAGCCTGCAAACGAAAACGAAATTCGCTCTGTATAAGACGCTGATACTTCCGGTAGCCCTCTACGGCCACGAATCGTGGACGTTAAAAGAGTCTGACCGGAGAGCATTTGGTGTCTTCGAGCGTAAGGTGCTGCGAACAATACTCGGCGGTAAACAGGAGAATGACATCTGGCGGCGTCGCATGAATCACGAGTTGTACCAAGTGTATAACGGTACGGATATAGTGAAGCTTATAAAACACGGCAGACTACGGTGGGCTGGGCATGTAGCGCGGATGCCGGAAGAACGACAAGCAAATATTATATTCAGCAGAGAACCCGGTAGAGGTCGTCGACTCCGGGGTAGACCTCGGACACGTTGACTATTTGCAGTTGAGGAGGACATCAGGTCGCTAAACGTTCATGGCGACTGGAAGCGATTGGCTCAGGACCGAGTCCAATGGAAAAGAGTACTTCGTTCGGCGTTGAATCAACCTGGCGATTCGTAGCCCATCAAGTATCAAGTAAGTATTTGTTAACTGCAGCAGAAGCTTGTTTTTTGTGTCGGAATAGGAATTTGAGCGGGGTTATCTCTGTTTATACTCTTTAGTATAACGCGCTTGAAATAGATGGCCCACAGCGACTCACGAAGAGCTACTGATTCCAATTAATAGCGGTGCGGCTTTTCCTCCTTCTATGGATGCTCATGTGGGCTGCAGATTACTGCTTGCAGGCAGCCTTTCGTTGTGTACTGGAGAACAATATTCAACGCCACGCGCCGAAAGCATTTCTGCTGCTGATTGGACTGAATACAATCAGCGGTTGAGGGCAGCCTTGATAGCTAGATTCTTGCGGGAAGCCTTTCGTTGTGTACTGGAGAACACTACCACTCACCACGTGGTGATTGAAAAACACCGTTTGATGAGACCGGATGGAATTCAACTTTGAAATCTGTATTAGGGAAATCGCTTTTCGCAGGCATTCGGTGATAAATTTTAATCATTATCATTATCAACAGTTGCACATTCGTGCAGTTTTTAATAGTTACATTTTGAAAAATGATAAAGTCTTCTATTTAACAGATGCGTAGAAATATTTCTGATCCAATTATTGAAATTGGTATAGGGGCACCTGACTTATTAACGTTCAAAATCTTTCATAATTTTGTTAAATGCTCCATTTTTGGTTTTCACAAAGTGTACCCCCATATAGAAATCACAGACGTAGTCCTACGTCAAAAGTAAAATATTTGCAATTGGTTATATCATGCGATATAAGCATTAACTTCTCCAGATGATCATAACCCATCGTTTCAAACACGTTCTGCACTCCCATTGGTGGATAAATGACAGCACAGTGAACAAAAAAAAATCGGTAGTTGTTAATCAAGCAATTCTGGATAGAGCTGGAATTAGGGCCTAACAGCTTTTATAAACAATGACTTCTATCGATGATTTCTAGAAATTCAAGGCCTTCTCACGCAAACCAACATCCTCATCGTGTAGAGAAAGACTTCCCCTATCCGATGGTTATGTTGGGCTGCATGGACGTGCCTTGAGTTCATAGAAATCATCGATAGAAATCATTGTTTACAAAAGCTGTTACGCCCTAATTCCAGCTCTATCTAGAATTAACAAATGTTTTTTTTTTATAAAAAAGCGCAAAACTTCAACCCTACCGAGGGGGCAGCATAACCTCAAAAACACCTTGCATACATGGGGGGTATTCATTGGAAGAAAGGGACCTTGAAAGAGGACTTCTTCTTCGGTGATAGTGGCATGTGTAGACTCTGTATCGTATCATTGGAAAAAACAGCTCAGACGACTGCTATACAGTGTTCGGAGAAAATAAAACACCCCTCATCGGTAGTTCTCTAAGCTTCTCGTCGGAAGTTCGCTGAACATCTCTCCTCGGAAATTCTTCGAACTTCTCTTTTGATTTTTTTGTCAAAAGTCTGTGAACTTCTTCTAGGAAGTTCTCTGAACTTTTCATCAGAAATTCTCCAAACTTCTAGTCGGAAGTCTCTGAATTTCTCATCGGAAAATCTCTGAACCTATCCTCTGAAGTTCTCTGAACATCTCGTCGGTCTCTGAAGTTCTTATCGGAAGTTCACCGAACTTCTAGTCGGAAGTTCTATGTCTTTATAGTGGGATGTTTTCTGAACTTCTCCTCTGAAGTTCGCAGAGCTTTAGGAATCTTCCGAGAAAGGCACGGAACTCCTGAAAAGTTTACGGATCTTCCGACATGTTCCGACGAGGAGTTCATAGAACTACTGAGAAGAAGTTCAGAGAATTTCTGACGAGAAGTTCAAAGAATTTCCAAGGCGAGGTTCAGAGAACTTTCGGCTAGATGTTCAGATTATCTTCGGAAGTTCTCTAAAATTCTGCTCGGAAGTTCTCTGAACTTCTTGTCCGATATTCTCTGAACATCTCGTCGGAAATTCTCTGAACTTTTTGTCAGTAGTACTCCGTACACTTCTCGTTGGAAATTCTCTAAACTTCTCCTTGGAAGATCTCTGAACTTCTAGTCAGAAGTTCTATTAACCTTTTCTTGGAAGTTCTTTGAACTTTTCGTCGGAAATTCTCTGAATTTCTTTTCGGAAGCTCTTAGAATTTTCTCTGAACTTTTCCTTTTTTTCTCGTTGGAAATTCTCTGAACTTCTCATCGGAAGTTTTTTGAACTTCAAGTTGAAAATTCCCAGAACTTATTTTCGAAATTTCTCTGAATTATTGTCGGATGTTCTCTATAATTTTTCTCGGAAGTTCTTTGAAGTTGTCCTCTAAATTTCTTTAAGCTTCCCGTCAGAAGTTTTCTGAACTTCTCTGAATTTCTTATCGGAACTTCCAACAAGTCCACTGATTTTCGGACAAGTTCTCGGAAATTCCGATAAGTTTACGGAACTTCCGACACGCAAACGAAACTTCCGAGAATTTTACGAAAATTTAGAACAGTTCATGGAATTGCAGGGAATTTCACAAAAAAATGAAAGAAGCTCAAGGAACTTTGAAGACGCTCACGGATCTTCAAAGAAGCTCACGGTTCTTCAGAGACGTTAACGAAATTTCAGTGAAACTCACTTATTATCAGAGAAGTGTACGGAACTTCAGAGATCCTCAGGTACTTTCAGAGAAGTTCACATCGATGTTTTTAATTCCTTGAGGCTAGAGTTCATTATTTACAAAAGCTGTTTCGCCCTAATCTCAATTTACTCCAGATTTGATGGAAAGAGGTCATATCACCCCAGAGGATTCAATCTGGTAAAGATTAATCGAAATACAGTGCCTTCCCGTTATTGGCAACATTGTGCCATCAGCAATTAAATACTAAACATCTGCATTCCATAAGGGATGGTCCATTAATTATGTCACGCAAATTCGGCCCATTTTCAACCCCCCCCCCCCTTTGTTACATTTTTTGTGTGAGCCTTAATTTTTTTGTATGGCTCGTCACAGTTTTCAAAACCCCCCTCCCCCCTAAATGTGTGACATAATTAATGGATGACCCCTAAATAAAGGTTAAGTGCTGTCACAGATGTAATAAAGCATTCGATGGATTCTATAGCAAAGAAGAAAAAACCATGTGTTGCAAAAAACGGGAAGGCACTGTACATCATCAAAAGTTTTTTTTTTCGCTAATTTAGCTAAACTTTCCGAGTAGGTATCATTGATCTGCCGATAGATTAATGGAAGGAGACGAAGTAAACAAAATGGAAAAAAAGTTTGACCACATCCTGCGGCGAAAGCCAATTTACTGAGTGCGGTGTGACAAGTGACCTTTGCAAATAGCGCACTTGACCCTCAGACTAAAACAAATACGAGAAAGAGCAAAAAACATCGGAAAAGCTTCATGATGATGTGATTGGATTCAGCACATGTCAGCGAGATCAAGTTGGCATATAATTAAAATCTGAAATTGGATTTATGTCGAAAACTTTACCATCAATTTCCCTCAAGACGCGCGAGAGGAAATTGTGTTTCACGATGCAGCTTACCAACGCCCCAAGTACGGCTGTGTGGTTTGGTGAATATAATCTGCTGGCTGATGAAGCCGAAGAGAAAATCGAATTACGGCGATCATCAGCCTTTTGTTTTATTTGAAGCTAGGAGTGGAAAACATGTGCGGTACGATGCCTTTCAATAAGCGGAATATCCTCATCTGCGTTGATGAAGATCCATTAGGCAATTTCAGCGGTCTTCCCGGTTCATGGAAATATATTTGCAATGCTAACAATGCTTTGCATAATTTATCTTCGTCGCTGGTCATTTGTCCGTCTTCTATCGGTCTTGTTCAGTGACGTTGATAAGGAGCAAACATAGCAAGCTTAAACGCTGGCCAGATTGAGCAGTTATAACATGTTATAACGGTTGTCAAACAATTACAACGAAACTATCGATTATAAATTGGCTCACTACTTGACTAGCCTATTGGTCCCAAGCAAATCGATTAACGTCGAAATTGATCAGTTCACGAAGATTTGCCGCACTCTTCTCTCACCCGTAAGTTTTGACAGTTTTGGGTGGTTTGTTTTGGCTCCCATTCGTTGCTATCTCTTTTACTCAGAAGCAAAATGATAGGGAGCAAAAAGTGAGGTTAGGGACCGTGCACTGATCTATTCTACTACTACACAATGTTTGTTTTGATTCGCTATGAAAGTTTGACAGATAAAATGAGGGGTTAGTGGATTTTCCTATGCTTCGAGGGGTGAATCGATTAGCTTGGGACCGAAGAGAGTACCAGAGCTGAGCCAAAAAGTTGAGCTCGTTTCTTCGGGACCTTCTGGTCTTACAGTTACCTCTATGTTATAACTCTCTAGTCTGAACGTACTATTATAGAGCGTTCAGACTACAGAGTTATAACATGTTATAGCGCAATTTTGATGGTGGTTTCTGTGTTGCAATTATTTGACAACCGTTATAACATGTTATAAATCTCCAGTCTGGACAGCGTTTTACCGTTCAATGGACAACATTACGCTCGAAATGCACTTAAATGACTGGTATCTAAATTTCAGTATAATTCACCACATTTAAGGATCTCGGGAAAGTTTGATCGATATTTTACCTATAATTACCTTAATGAAATTAATGAGAACTTTTGTACATTTCAAGCCTAACAATGTACTAGGTCCTAAGTAACAATGTCAGATTCTCTTTGTCAATTTTCTCTTCGCTTCCTCACGGTCATACATGGACATGTTCAGCTATTTTCATCACAAAGTTCTCGATTAATTTTTGAGTAGGTCCTATGTCCATTTGTGGATACAAAAAAGTCGATTAATTTGATTTGCTTTCTACCAGTGCGATATTTTCACAATCTTTAATTTAATCTTTCAACTTTTGATTGTATTCATCAATATTGCAAATCCACCGCTCATTTTGCGGCAGAAAGCGAATCAAGTTAATCGATTTTTCGATCGACAAATGGACATAGGACCAATTCAAAACGGACTCCAGAGATCAATAAAATAAAATATTATCCAGCATTTAACACTGAAAATACGGCCACCGGTTTTGCAGCCAAATTGTTAACGAAAGTGAAACTAGATGAAGAAAATCGATTAATGTTACTCAGGACCACTGTTGCATTGTTCGGGTTAAATTGTTTGTTTCCATGGTTTTTGTTACATTCCCCTCCCCCCAAATGTCTACCTTAATGGCCTAGTTTATTAAGAAGTTAAAGCGGATTTCGATGGAGTGCACGCGCGACTATCGACCCCGTGCCTCCATCGAGTGAAATAATTCCAACTCGACTCGAAAATCTTTGGTACTGTTCCAGATTGGCAAGTGAAAGAGATAAAATTGTGTAACATACAACAACAACAACAAAATATTTATATATCAAATACCTCTCCGTAACTTCTGGTCAGTTTACTTTCGGCGTGTTCTCCTTCCAGTCGGTCGTCCGCTTCAATCGATTGATGACGCTTGTCGTTGGCTGTTTTCTTCCAATATTCGCTATGCAGTAATCCTATACGAATGCACTTGCTGCCTTCAATCGACCGGTCCGGGTCGATCTTCCAACGTAGAAATTGTATTATCCTTCCCCCTTATGATTCGCCCCGGGGTTTAACAAAACCACGATGTTTCCTCCAGCCCCAGCTTTTACCACATTCACCACTTTTCTCTTCCTTCCACCCACTGATGCACTGATATTCCCCAGAAAGGCACACCACCACTAATGGCACTATATCTCGGAAAACGCCTTGTGGGAAAATTGCATTCGCCAAAAAAAAAGATCTAGAACGGATTAAATGGAGCACGTTACGAATTCCAGAAATGAAGCGCAAAGCACAAGAAGATCCTTGAATTTTCCTCTTGTTGCCACGGGAGAAAGACCGACTGTCTGCGCCTACTATACTCTTGCTGCACCAGATACGGAAAGGTTCGAACCGAGCTCTCAACAGAAATGCGACAAATTTTCTCGACGGTCAACAATAGACTGACACGAACTGAGTGATGGTGGAAAATATTGACATTCATGTAGGTCCTTTGGCTGAAATTCGCTGTGCTGTGAGTGGAGCTGACCTGATGAGATGAGAGCGGGAGAGAAAATGTAAGGAACTCACACACGGCCAAGGGCCAAGCACAACCGAAAGAAGGGTTTTTGGATTCATTGCGCCTTTTGTGGTCGGTAGGGTGGGAGCTCATTTTCCGAGAGAAAGAAAGGATTTTATGCTTTCGTTACTCTCGCTCTCTTGTAAATTCTGTTGGCGGCCGATGAGAGTAACGCAGTAACTGAGGCGAATTCAACTCTAAAAGTGCAAAAAGTGGGGTTATTCAGTAAATGAGTAAAATTTTCCTCACTTTTCCGGGAATATCGACCAACATTTTACACAGTCCAAGAGTATACTAATAGACTGAGTGAAACGTTTCTCGATTTTCCTCATATTCAAGAAGTTTTTCCTGGAAAATCGAGGAAAAGTTTACTCATTCTCTGAGTACGTCGTACTTGAGTCGAATTCGACTCAAATTTTAGGTACTCTCATTGGCCGTGTTCGATTGTCTCTAGAAAACAGCGCGTGGGAGAGGTTAGTGTCGAAAATGAAGGGGCAACATCACATGTGTTGAGTATAGCGCGTTGCCAAACATACTAATTTATACCGATTTTATAAATTATTGATACCGAAGTACAGAATACCGATTTTTGAGGGTTTCTACCATTTTATATAATTTTTTTTTTTGAATAATCAAAATGATAATTGCCAGCGCGCACAAAGCTATTGTGAGAGTCTTTTACCTTTTTAAATATGTAAGAATTGCCACCCTATAGCTGGCCCGATTTTACACCAATGGGGTGGCCTCGAGCTAGGGTACTCCCTCCAACACTTGAACTTCGTCATGAGCATGAGCATGATTGACCGCCCGCTGGTGCTGTGCTACTCTGTTATTACCAGATAAGCTGTAATTACACAGAGAACCCCCTTGGGACTAGCATTCATCCTCAATATGTAAAAACTAGTGATCTCAAACTTGGCAATACTAACGCCGGCCGCGCCCAAACGCAGGTCAAGAAAGGAAAGGGTAGGAATGTGTTGGCGTGTTACCCGCTATGTTAAAAGCCGAGAAATCCTCTGCATTTCCACGAGAAATCACTGGGATGTTGTATAAAAGGGTTAGGTTTGTAGCAGGATTCGTTTGGGTAAACGATAAGCTGAATTGATATCCTAACGATCATATAACGCGAAGGAGCTTAGGATTGAACCCACGGTCTTCTGCTCAGTAAGCAAAAACGTTTGCCACTAGGCAGTGAGAAAGTCACTCTGCCAACTTGTGTTGACACCCACAAAAACACACTGTGACACACTCCAAACTCCTTATCATGCCACACTACATAAAAGATAATTTTTCATCGATTTTGGCACCACTTCCAAGAATGTTTACATCACGTGTTGTTTATAAAAAAAACAATCCATGATCTGATTTGATCATTCATCTTTGACAGTATGATCTAGCGGCGCCGGTGGTGTAGTGGTAAGCGTGATTACCTCTCACCCCAGCAGGCCTGGGTTCAATCCCAGTCGGCGCCGCCGGGATGTTCTGAGGCATAACATCTCTGATCACGCCTTCCTTCGGATGGGAAGTAAAGCCGTTGGTCCCCGGTTCATGAGTTGATGGGTCGATAGGTAGGGTCCAGGTGTGGGAGCTGCCTTCCTGGCACGTCGGTAGCATTGGTGCTCAGCACGGAAAACAAGATCGACGGAAAAAAAACAAACTTGGCTAACCTATTGGTCCCAAGGGTCCCAAGCAAATCGATTAACGTACCCCATTCTAGTCGAAGTTCTAGTACTACACTATGTTTGTTTTGATTTGCTTGAAAGTTTGACAGATAAAATGAGGGGTTCGGGGATTTTCCTATGTTTCGAGGGATGCATCGATCGAGGCATCGATAAGCTTGAGACCCAAGAGAGTACCAAAGCTGAGCCAAAAAGTTGAGCATGTTGCTTCGAGACCTTCTGATCTTAGAGTTACCTCTATGCTACTAGCATAGAGGTAACTCTAAGACTAGTCGGTCCCGATGAAACGAGCTCTACTTTTTGGCTCAGCTCTGGTACTATCTTCGGTCCCAAGCTAATCGATTCACCCTTCGAAACATAGGAAAATCCACTAGCCCCTCATTTTATCTGTCAAAATTTCATAGCGAATTAAAACAAACATTGTGTAGTACTAGAATTTTGACTATAATGGGGTACATTAATCGTTTGCTTGGGACCAATAGGCTAGTCAAGTAGTGAGCCAATTTAAAATCGATAGTTTCGTATTGATTGTTGCTACTAGTCTTAGAGTTACCTCTATGATTTTATCGTCCATCCGTGTAGAAAGCTGCGTCAACGGCCTTGGAAAATTCATCTCGTTCTACCCCCAGTATCCGTATTTAGCACGTTTCTACGGGACCTTCTGGTCTTAGAGTTACCTCTATGCTAATACCATAGAGGTAACTCCTCGGGTAGCTCTAAGAGCAGCAGGCCCCGAAGAAACGTGCTCAACTTTTTGGCTCAGCTCTGGTACTCTCCTCGGTCCCAAGTTAATCGATGCACCCCTCAAAACATAGGAAAATCCACGGACCTCTCATTTTATCTGTCCAACTTCCATAGCGAATCAAAACAAACATAGTGTAGTGCTAGAATTTCGACTAGAATGGGGTACGTTCATCGATGAACTTGGCCTAGAAATACTCAGAGGGAGAGATAAGCGGAAGGAATGTTTTGAGCCAAATGAATTGTCAAAATCTGAGCCAATCGAACATTCCCATTAGAATTTTTCTTATTCTTACTAGATTAAATTCTAGAGTATTACAATCGAACAGAAATTCAATCACGGGGCCTCCCTTGGCTCAGCCGGTAGAGGCGCAGCTACAAAGCAAGACCATGCTGGAGGTGGCTGGGTTCAATTCCCGGTCCGGTCTAGGAATTTTTCAGGTTGGAAAATTTCTCGACTTCCCTGGGCATAGAAGTATGATTGGACTTGCCACACAATTATACCAATGCAAAAATGGTACAGGCATCGAAAGCTCTCAATTAATAACTGTGGAAGTGCATCTAGAACACTAAGTTGAGAGCACGCAATAAGCTAATATGCAATATGCAATAAGCTTGAAATGCGAAGAAGAAGAAGAAGAAGAAATTCAATAACCTCTATGTTTCGTGTGTTTCTCAAATTCAACTAGTTTTTTGAATGAAAAACAATGTTCTAACTCTATTGATTAATTGATTTTAGTTGGTTAATTAATGGCACAAAGAAATGTGCAAAATATTGTGATGTAATCAATTATTAGTTTGCACCAAGGGGTAGGTCACTCCACACACCAATTTTGGGTCATCTTTTTTGTCAGTGTGCCGCAAGTATGCTGATTGTGCCGGTCATAGAGCAAGCTACGATTGTTTGTAAAATACCCATCCCGGCAACCCGGTATTTCTGACACCTTGAATGTTTTGGTGTGAAATCGCAAGGATAAATCGGATTGAGAATGACGCGGGATGTGGCGGGTGTGCGAAATTTCAGTGTTTTGCTATCCATAGGGTAATAAAAGTTCTGTGTTTAGTGTTTTATAATGCCCTCAAAGGCAGACCAGAAACCTAGCCTTTTGGCCGGAAAGAGTTGGAACCGGTGGGGAGTATTGTTAGAGACCGACTATAGAGGGTAATAGACTTCTTTAGTTTGTTTTGTGTGAGTTACAGCAGTATTTGAATTAAGGGTACTGATGAGGTCTGATTAACTGCCTCTTCCTCTTGAGTCCACTCTAGAACCTACATTTCGTATTTAGATCTATAAGTGAACTGCTGGTCTGAGTTCCTCTGGTATATTCAATTAGAAGATGTTCCTGAATATACAGTCAAACAGCACGTAATGTTCTGAACAACTTCAATGACAGTTGTCCAGCAGTGCTCCCATTTTATTTACACCAATCTAATGCCTACGAGATTGTGCCGAAGGTATGCCGAAAATGTGCCGATGGATGTGCCCAAGCTGTGTAGAATATAATTCCGGCACAATGTGCTTAGTGACTTACCCCTTGGTTTGCACGTAAATCGAATCAAAAGTAACAGTCATGTGAAATGCTAGCTTCTAGCAAGGGTTGCAAGATTATTTAGGTACAAATCCCTGCTGCCGAATTGTATTTTGTTTTCTCCGCCCATCTCTTGCTCTGAGTATTTCTAGGCTAGCCCAGTGTGAGCTAATTTAAAATCTTTAGTTTCTATCATGTCCAATGGTGTTATTACTTTGCTTTTTTGAATGATCGTTTACGATAAATCAGCGATGGAAGTCAAAAGTGACAGTTGCGTGAAATCGAGGTATACCTGTATCTCTGAGTACTGCGAACTAACTCATAATGCTTGTCATCTGGGAGCCGAGTCAAACTGTCAAACGGGAGCCAAACATTCAAAAGAGCTCAGAAGTCATGTAGGTAGTTACTGTTTGAACCACAAGTAAAGGTGTTGCCACTTACTGAAAACAAATTAAGCATTATAGGGGAAATGCAGGTAATGTCGACCTAAGTGTCCCCAATTTGGGCCCATATATAAATTCAGCAATCGACTAAATTTTTAATAGCAACCAACAATTTCCATTAGTAACGTCCCAATAACGCGTTTTTTTTCCTTTGGTTTGTTTTTTTCCGTCGATCTTGTTTTCCGTGCTGAGCACCAATGCTACCGACGTGCCAGGAATGCAGCTCCCACACCTGGACCCTACCTATCGACCCATCAACTCATGAACCGGGGACCAACGGCTTTACTTCCCATCCGAAGGAAGGCGTGATCAGAGATGTTATGCCTCAGAACATCCCGGCGGCGCCGACTGGAATTGAATCCAGGCCTGCTGGGGTGAGAGGTAATCACGCTTACCACTACACCACCGGCGCCGTTAAACCGTATCTATACATTGTAAGTATATTTCGATTTTATACTATGGCACGCATAAACCATTTTTATACTAAGTTTGCATTCTCTCCCTTTATACCGACCATTGCGTCGGTACGGAGAGTTGCGATTTAGCGTAGCTTTTATACTATTTAGATTTCAATATTTTTTGAGGGTATAATAGAAAGTGGTTAAATTTTAAGCATCGTAGGTGTACCAGCTATAGCTATAGTCATAACTGCAACCCCATAATACGAATGTATAGCTTTATAAAGCTATACATTCGTATTATGGGGTTGCAGTTATGACCTATGGGAATGCCACAGGTCATAATTGGAACACATAATAAATATAGCCATAACTGGTACACCTACGCTACATGACACTAATAAAAAATACCATACCTGAACGATAACCCAAATGATTGAACTATTCCACAAATTGTTTGGATGATATCCTGAACACGTCCTTAACGAAAATTTTATTAGGGGAATGTTTCCGAGTGCATCAAAAACTGCAACAAAAACTGCTTTATCGATAACCCCTACGAAGCGGCTTTGGCGGCGCACAGCTCTGTTTTCTTCGCAGAGTTTTTGCAAAGCAAAACGTCAAAAAATGTTAAACGAAATAACAGCAGAGAGAGAAAAAATTGGATCACTTTTCAATCACTTCGGCACGTAAACAAATCGAAATTTTCCTACGATATTTTCAGTGAAAATCAACCTAAAGTGCTTAATTTTCGCCTTATTTCGAGTTGGAGTCGAGCACGGTTAAACGTTGGCGTGTGAACTGATGTGAAATACGTGCAATTAGTTGCTAAACTGTGCTCAAACCGTACCGGAACGAGTTTTGCATAAGCACTCCTTCCGAAGTTGAAGTGGACCGAATCGGCGGCAGCGGCAAAAGAAGAAGAAAATCTTATTTTCTGGAAGATTTTTTTTTCTCTAAATTTGCAACCAGATGTTCCGCCCTGCTGCTGCTTCTGCTATTCCCACTGCTGGCCTGTGAGGTGTGCGTCGGTTTCGGTAGTTCGGGTTGACAGAATAGTTTGATCCAATTCGGGTGAACAACGCTGAAGACGAAAATGCTGACGCACAAGAACAATCAGGGCGGACGGAAGAAGATGCAGGTATCCTTCGTGATCCGGGACGCGGAGGAAAAGCGGCACCGGAACGGCGTCAACGCGCTGCAGCTGGATGCAATCAACGGACGGCTCTATTCGGCCGGTCGTGATGCGATCATCCGCGTGTGGAACTCGACGCAGACCACCTCCCAAGAACCGTACATCCAGAGCATGGAACATCACAACGATTGGGTGAACGACATTGTACTGTGCTGCGGGGGACGGAACTGTGAGTTGTTTGTTTGTTGGATATTGGAATTGGGTTGACGGAATTTTCTCTAATTGCTTTCAGTAATAAGTGCCAGCTGTGACACGACGGTCAAGGTATGGAACGCCCACAAGGGCTTCTGTATGTCGACGCTTCGGACACACCGGGATTACGTTCAGGCGCTAGCGTATGCCAAGGATCGTGAACAGGTGGCCAGTGCGGGGTTGGACAAGGCGATCTTCCTCTGGGACATCAACACCCTGACGGCACTCACCGCTTCGAACAACACCGTTACAAGTAGGAAATTGTCAGCTGGTTTTGGTAGGGTTGATTAATGTGAATGAAAATTTCTCTCCGAACAGCATCCAGCATCACCGGATCGAAGGATTCGATCTACAGTCTGGCAATGAATCCCTCCGGTACGATCATCGTGTGCGGTTCCACCGAGAATACCCTCCGAATCTGGGACCCCCGGACGTGCAACAAGATTGCCAAACTGAAAGGCCACACGGAAAATGTGAAAGCGCTGGTCGTGTCCGAGGACGGTACGCAGGTCGTATCCGGTAGCTCGGATGGCAAGATAAAACTGTGGAGCATCGGGCAGCAGCGGTGCATCCAGACGATCAGTGTTCATTCGGAAGGGGTTTGGGCCCTTCTGATGACGGAGAACTTTTCCCACGTCATCTCCGGCAGCAGAGACAAGAAGATCGTCATGACTGAGCTGCGCAATCCAACGAACAGTGTGCTGATCTGCGAGGAACGGGCGCCGGTGCTCAGTTTGTGCTACAACATCGACCAGACGGGCATTTGGGCAACGACGTGGAACAGCGACATCCGGTGTTGGAAGCTGAACAAAACGGAAAAGCTGAGCAGCTACAATTACAGCACTAGTAACAGTAGTATCAACAGTAGCAGCGGTACTGCTGCTGTTGCTTCTGCTTCTGCTTCTGCTACAACGGCAGGTGACGCTGCACCGGTAACGAATTCGACATCATCGACGGTGAGTGCAGCTGGAACGAGTGCTGCTGCTGGTGCTGCTACAACGTCAGCAGTAAGCACCGGGCAGAGTAAGGGATACGAAGTGGCATGCATCAAGGGAGGGGCGGCCATCAAGAAGTATCACGTACTGAACGACAAGCGGTTTATGCTGACCAAGGATAGCGAACAGAATGTAGCAATCTACGACGTGCTGAAGGTCAAGAAGGTGGAAGATCTGGGCAAGGTGGACTACGAGGAGGAAATCAAGAAGCGCAGCCAAAGGGTGCACGTTCCCAACTGGTTCACGGTGGATCTGAAAACGGGGGTGAGTGCATTTGTTGATTCTTGTCTTGAGCCGGGAAATGTTTATAATTTTTATTCAGTATAAAAATTAAGCAATTTCTTGGTTTAGTTCATTATGAAACCTGATCAGAATTTCTTGAGGGGTAAATTTTGTATTCGGCGTAGTTCTATGTTTTTGATTTGGGGATATTTTTTGTCAACAAGACATACTGGTATGCCTGTCCAAGGTTGGTGGGTTGCAATTACCCTATATGTGACGAGTATGGCTAGTCTGAATCGTCTACTCATTTTTCTAGGCATAATTTATCGACGAATTTCATAATCTAAATTGATTGATGATTGATTGTATTGATTGATTGATTGTGTATGGAAGAGAATTACTTTACAATGAATGGTTTGGCAGATAAAATGAGGGGTTCGTGGATTTTCTTATGTTTCGAGGGGTGCATCGATTAGCTTGGGCCCGAAGAGAGTACTATGTACCAGACCGATATACCGTTCTTGGATGTTCTAGTTATTAGAGAATCCAATTCACTGGCATTTGAAATCTTCAGAAAACCGACAAATACGAGACGAGTTATACCAAACACTTTCAACGATTATCATGAACTTAAAGCGACTGTCTTCCACCACATGATCCATCGACTATAGACTTTGCCACTTAGTGTAGCAGGAAAGAGGCCTTTCTTAGCTCAGTCGGTAAAGGCGCAGCTACAACTGTTAAACTTTTTATTGCATCTATTCCTTTGAGATGGTGTCTGAAAATTGCACCACAAAGATGCATGAAGGGACAAACTTCAATGACATTTTTTGGTCAAAAAATTGCACCACAGTGGTGCATACAAAAAAATTCTGTTGTAATTTTTTTTTCGATGTGGTTCATGGAGGGATAAATAAGAGGGTTAATTTAAGGTTAAAAAAATTCACCTTCGTGGTGATAAATAGAAGAAAAAGCTTTTTATTGAATATCTGGTGTAAAAATATCATCAATCATCGAGGAACTAATCAAAATGAATAACCCTGGTGGAAAAATTGAACCACGCTAAAAATTTGGAGGTGCACATTTAACTGAATATTTCTTGTGGAACGTTCGCAATACTGTGGTGAATGTAGAAGCATAATTTGGTGCATAATTTGCATCGTTCTGATGAATGCAAGCTTCATTGAAAATTTATGGTGGAAAATTTGCACCACTCTGGTGCCTGAGAATTGACCACTTTGTCAAGCAGTTTTGGCGTGACTTTCTACCAGCGATTTCACAAAACTGGACCAACTAATTTCTATTTTTTTATGAAACCCACAAATGTTGGCTACTTTTCTCGAGGTTCTAGAAGAAAAAATCTCAAAATAATTTTTCATTCCAAAGTTCGAGTGGTAGTAAACGTCATTTTGACTGCTCGAATGAAGTGGTTAATTGCACCACAAAAGTGCATGGTAAAACAAACTTCACTGACAATTGTTGGTGCACCATTCTGGTGAATGGAGGAGAATGCTTTATTGAAAATTTCTGGTGCAAAATTTGCATCGCTCTGATAAATGAAATTAACAGAAAATTTCTGGTGGAAAACTTGCACTGGGCTGGTAAATGAAGGCACAAGCTTTATTTAAATTAAGCTATATTGAAAACTTCTGGAGGAAAATCTGCACAGTTCTGGTGAACGGATGGGCAAGCTTTTCGAAAAATGTTTGGTCTCAAATTTGCATCCTTTTGCTCAATAGAGGAACAAACTTTAATTATAATTTCTGGTGTAAAATTTGCTCCATTCTAATGATTGGAGGGAAGCTGCTGTACTGAAAATTTATGCTGAAAAATCTGAAAATAGGGGCAAGTTTTATTTGGTGGAAAACCTGCAACATTCTGATGATAGGAAAAGCAAGCTATATTGCAAATGTCTGGTGAAAAATGGAAAAAGGAAATCTGCACCAATCAGAAGATTGGAGAACAATTTTTTTTGAACATTAACGGTGAATTATTGCATCGTTCTGGTCAATTGAAATTTCCTGGTGTACAATTTTCTGGGGGCAAGTTTGTATTGAAAATTTCTGGTGTAACATTCAATCTGCTGCATGAAGGGGCTAGCTGAATTGAAAATTCCTGAGGTAAAAATTGCACAGTTCTGGTGAATGGAGGGGCAAGCTTTATTGAACATTTCTGGTAGAAAAACTATAATGTTTTGGTGAATGGACGGACAACTTAAACTTGACTTCCGAGAAGAACCTCAAGGGTATTGAATTCTGAAGAGAAGTTCCAAAAGAAAAGATTTATGGGAATGATTCCATGAAAATTCTGTGAATAATTTCTAGTGAATCCTGCAGATAGTTGCAAGATAATTTTGAAAATAATATCGAGAGAATCAAATTTTGAATGAAATTCCAAAGGGATATTGGGGAAAATTTCAAGGAAATTCCGGAGATTATTTCAAGTTCATTTGGGGAAGAATTTCTGGAGAATACAGAGGAAATTCTTCTGAAACATTAGGGGAATTTCATTTCCAAGGTGTTCTGACAAAAAAAAAGTTCTAGAATATTCCGAGAAGAAACTCAAGGATATTGCATTCTTAGGACAGTTCCAAAATATTTCTTGAGAGATTTCAAATAAAATTCTGCGGATAATTTCTAGTGCATCCTGCAGATAGTTCCAAGATAATTTCGAAAAGAATACCGAGAAAATCAAATTTTGAGTGAACTTCAAAAGGGATTTTAAGTAAAATTTCAAGCGAATTCCGAGAATAATTTCTGAAATTCTAAAGGAATTTCAGTTCCAAGGTGTTCTGAGAAAAAAATCATGAAGAATTGTAAATATAATTCCAGTGGACTTCTAAGAAGAATTTCAAAAAAGCTCTTCGGAGAGTTCTAAAAAATCCGAGAAGATCCTCAAGGATGTTGAATTCTGAGGACTGTTCTAAAAGATTTCTGGGGAGTATTCCAAGATTTGTCTGCGAATCCTGCAGATAGTTCCAAGATAATTTCGAAAAGAATACCGAGAAAATTAAATTTTGAGTGAAATTCCAAAGGAATTTTGAGGAAAATTTCAAGGGAGTACCAATAATTTCTAGCTCATTCCGGGAATAATTTCTAGATAATACTGAGGAAATTCTTCTGAAACTCTAAGGAAATTTAAGTTCCAAGGTGTTCTGAGTAAAAGTCAAGAAGTATTCTCAAAATAATTCCAGAGGACTTCTGAGAAGAATTTCAAAAGAGCTCATAGAGTTCTAAAAAATTCTAAAAGAACCTAAGGAATTCTGAGGATGGACTTTTTCGCAACTGTACAAAGTTTAAAGACAGCTTTTGGATTCCCTAATTGAAAATTAGGTATAAGTTTGCCATTGAACCTTGGTCGATTGTTGTCTTACTAAGAATTTGTCTAAGAATCTTCTCTGAAAATTTCAAGTCATTTGTTACCGTGGTTGACATGCTCAATCCTTCGCACAAGTCGTCATTCCGTTAACAATCCTGTACTCGTTTATCAAAATAGTTTTGTGCGCCGTTGGTTCAATCGTTATATATTTTTTAAACCTTTTAATGATCCTATTAACCTTGGCATTTTAATCAAAATTTGAAAAAATTAAAACTACAATTTTCGCTGAAAATGATCAAGTTTAACGTACTCGCAACGGTAACAGTAAAGTGACTATAACAGCATATAAGGGCTTACAAAAATACTTACTTGAAATAGTCAAAAATTGTAACGATGCCTTCAAAATATACAAAAACGTACTGCACAAAATTTCAGTAAGGTAACTGCATAAAAGATGATACCAGTATCTTGAAGAATATATTTTCTTTGGTTTATATTTTTAACCTGTAAAGAAGAGCAAGATGCAAAACATTATTACAACGATTCCTACAGGGTTCAGAAATTTGGAAGAAATCGACCGAGTTGCTAGGCAAACACAATCGCAGTGATACCCATGTTGGTAGTATGGAAGCGTGGAAGACCAGGAAGGCTATCGACGAAGAACTGGACCACCAAAAAAACAGTTATGATTGCTGCTAGTAAGGCAAAGCGGCTACAAAATCGCTATATAATGGAACATTTCATCGATATTGTGCGCATACTTTGCAAAGGTAGCCTACCACTTCGTGGACATTCGGAAGGAGCGGAAAGTGTGCCACCCAGTTGGTGGCTAACTACGATCCTGTGCTGAAAAAAAAAACACTTGGCGGAAGGTGCGAAAAATTGCCAGTATACAAGTAACCGTGTTCAAAATGACATGATTACGTCGTTGCACAATGTAATGTAAAGAAGACGAACCACCACCGGAGCAAAAAATAAATAAAATTAGCTAATGAACAGTAGGGAAAAAGCGGGAGGAGGGTAGCACCATCTACCACGTACTTTGGAGTACTCCCTATCCCCAGATTAAATGCACCAAAGAAAAAAATTGCCCTTGCTTAACAAGATTCCTGTGCACGCTAGTGCAATCCAATGAGTTTGGCAATCATGAAGTTAAACTTTTGTGATTGTGTTTACATTCTAAATTTCTCCAATTCATGGCCATGGCAACCATTAAGCTTCATTCTCATTAGTACGATCGGAGTGGGTGGTGGAAGAGGAACTGGAAGCAATCCAACCTTTACGATCCGTCCACAAGAAACGTGTGCAGAAACGAAGGTGTAGCCTGATCGCTGATGGACGAAATTTCCACCAGCTGTCATTAAAATACTCCCCGTCAAAATCAAAGCTCGAACGGGCGAAAGTTCAATCCGACCCTAGAAACAACATCCTTGAAACAGTTCATCTGATCGACTCAGAAGTACGTGTCCTGATGATGATGATGTCTCCTACCACCACCCTACACACATGCAATCCAACTAAGTTCACCAAGTTGTGGTACCTTCCGCAATATACCACCAATCAAACCCAAAGGCCCAGCAGTACTGGGACTTGAATGGACATCCCTATAAAGTCCTGTGGATTTCCTATCGATGTACATACAAATTGAAACCAATGACTAATACCTGAGGAAAAACGCAGCGGAAAGCGATAGTATTTTCATCCCGGAAGACCCTTGGCAATATCGGGATTCAAACCAGGTCGAAGTACAAAACCCACGATGTGGTTGTTTTTCTTCATCGTTCGTTCTGCATAACAAGCTTGTAGACCAAAACAAAAATCAGCGGAGCCGGTGGTGTAGTGGTAAGCGTGATTATTTCTCGGCGCCGGGATGTTCTGAGGCATAACATCTCTGATCACGATCTCTGATCACGATCTCTGATCACGATCTCTGATCACGATCTCTGATCACGGGAAATAAAGCCGTTGGTCCCCGGTTCATGAGTTAGTGGGTCCCTGGCGTCTGTAGCATCTGTAGCATTGTGTTGTTAGCACGGAAAACAAGATCGACGGAAAAAAAAAATAGTTCGCAACCTGACTGTGATATTTTACCGATAGAATCTCGGGAACCAATTGAGCTGTCAAATAGCGGAACCAATCAATCATATCACGACCAACAACAGAAAAGAGTACATCAGCTTTTGCACACAAAATTCCGGCAACCCTTTTCTCGTGACTCAAGGCTCGCCTACACAAACTAACACCATCATCGGGTTTGAAAAAGATTCCCCTATCCGGTGATGCTGTTAATTTGCGTTCGGTTGACGAGGAAATAAATATCAAAATTTTGCTTATATAAGTTGATAGAACCTTTTCAATTGTAGGTCTACAATATATTGAATTGGTTCCTACTGGTGGGGGCCGTTGGGGCGACTCGATGTGTTGTTAAAGGGTGTCCCACATCAAATTGAATCACGGAAAAAACGCTGTAGAAAATTGCCTAGTTGACCGATCCTTTTCAAACTTCCGGACAATAAAATATAACCCATTAGTAAGCTTTTGGTATATTTATTTCACTCAACTTCAATACCATAACCGTACGCTCGCATCCACTCATTAGGCTCTGTACAACAACGGAAACCCACTTTTTCTTCATGTCTTCCTCAGATTTGACATTCTTGGGATGCTTCCGTAGTGAATAGCTCAACCGAAGCAAAACTGTGGGTTTAATGATAGGCAACATCAACTTAACTGAAGCTACCGAGTGGCTCTCAATTGAGAACCACGTCAAGATCCTAGGTATCTTTTATTGCGAGAATACCCGAACTGCCAGAGATCTCAACTGGAATTCGATCTTAGCGGATTTGGGAACAAAGTCCCAGAAACTTGCCACTTACTACGTTACTTACTTAGTGACACTACTAAACACGTATGTGTGCTGAAAAATGTGGTACGTGGCCTCTATCGTGTACTTGCCAAAAAACTACGAAGCTCGCATTATAACTGAGCTGAGAAAGTTCCTGTGGATGGGGCACCCTCAACAGTTCAAGATCTCTTTTCAAAATCTTACGCTTTTAAAAAACCGAGGTGGTTTAAACCTACACTCTCCAGTGTTGAAATCAAAAGCTCTTCTACTGAATCGATTGGTAAAGTCATTGGAAAAACTTACACTGCTAGCCGATTTTCTGGAAGGATCTGGTAATCCACCGAACGTCTCAAGTATCCCTGCAGAATTTCAGCACGCTAGGTTGGCATTGCAGGAAACATCATATCTCTCCTCCAATCTTTTGGAGAACCTGACGGCGAGTGATTTGTTACCTTTCCCTGCTTCCGGATCCACCGACCTTCGTCGACTCGCAGATAAACTGGAACATTCACTCCAGCCTGCTTCCAGCTGAGCAACGGTTAGCGTGGTATCTCATGATACATGAGAGGATTCCCCACAACCAGCTTCTTCATCGCCAAAATCCAACAATCGACCCATTATGTGCCTTATGTCCAGGAGAAATTGACACTATCGTTCATCGCATCTTCAATTGCACAAGGAGTCGTAATATCTGGTTATATCAGAAGCAGCGAATACAAACACATAAAGCAACCAACGATACAGACAAAACGGTTGCTACGACTACCATGACAAACTCGCTCTGTAACAAAGCTCGATCCGAGTGGTAGAAGGATAATGATATATTGCTTGTGGAGGTGAACCAGCCCAAGGCTGAAAGCCTCCCTAATAAAGATAAATAATAATAATAATATATTGCTTGCCTGCTTTGTTGCAACATACACGGATGAGGACATAGCTTGATATGAATCGGGAAAAGACATAACAAAAAAATTCCAATTAACACACGTGTATCATCTTCGGCTTTACTTCGTGAAGCAGCTTGCCAACAATTTGCTCGTTTTCTTCTACCGCCCCGAATGAGTTGTGTCGCACGGGCTGCTTGTCATGAAAAAGAACGGTGAAGATTATATCATTATTGCTTTCCACTTCTGACATAGCGTTATTATTCGGTTCGTTGATCGCTTGTTATTTTGTCATTTGGAGATATTTTTGATTCCTTGATCAGAAGTCTTTATTAGCTCATCTAGACCCTAGGCTTCGTCGCATGGAACCAGAATAGTTTATGTATCCAGTCTTCTCAACATTTACAAGAGCAACAAAACAATTCTTTGATTAAACAGTTAGGCAAAATGTTCCTTTATTTAGTTAATACAAATTTTGCAGATGTAAGCGTCGAAAACTTAAGAATTTTTATAGAATGTATGTAACTTTAATATAATACTGACAATAAAACATGAAGGTATTATAAAAAAAAAATAGTGGCACGAAGCTAAATCCGGCCAGAAGATCGTAGGGCCCTCGTGTTGCTTCAACAGAGGGAGTAGACGCTTCTGTAGACACTCCTTGAGGTAGATCTCCCCGTTTACAGTCCTTGTAGTCACGAACGGCGCACTCCGTTTGCCACATGAGCAGATCGCTTGACAAATCATGTAGGGGAAATGGCTCTAATGTTGGCCTATGGATCTAAGATTGGGTTCATCGCTGAAAATCTGCCATTTATAAATTTTATCTAGTTGAACGCTATTGAAAATTTAGTCGATTGCTGAATTTATGTATGGGACATTGTATGGGACATTTAGGCCGACATTACATCCCTATATCTTGGCAAACTTTGAAAGATTATCAAACTTGTGCTGGGAGGTGAAGAACAGTAACCCCGGAAGCTGCCGGAAGTCCGCCTTGACGTAAGTCTCATCATCCATGGTGAGACAATGAGATTTCGTCAGCATCTGAATTTACAGTGTCCAGGCCCTTGTCTTTCCCACCGTATTTTGCCGTTCGTCACGATTTGGAGCCTTCTGCACTTTGTACGTATGCAGTCCCTACCGGTCCTTGGCTCTCTGAACGAAAGACTTCGACAGATTCAACTTTTTGGCCGCATCCCTGACCGAAGCATTGGGATTCCGCTTAAACGCTTTGACGACACCCTTGTCATCCTGATCACTAATAGAGCATCCATGCTGACTGCATTCCTCCTGCCGTTCGATGCTCAGTGTTTCGTAGTAACGTTTAATCACACGACTCACCGTTGACTGCACGATTCCGAGTTGTTTTCCGATGTCCCGATGAGAAAGTTGAGGATTTTCCAGGTGCTTGCGCAAAATTACTCGTACCAAAATACCCAACAAGTAATTTTCTTCAGCGGTTTTTCCGTGATGCAATTTGATGAGGGACACCCTTTAATAGGGTTTAAATGGTGGGCAAGATAATTGAACCGAATCCGGATTCGAAATCTTGCTTTAATTTAGACTTAAGCTAGACACTCACCGCAAGTCTGTGATAAACCGTCACAGGCTGAATGGAAGCGATGCGTAGCGTTATTTCTTGTGTCGTTTAGTGAAGTCCCTCGATGGCTGTAATTGACCTTTCTGACGTTTATAACTCGCACACTTGCGTAATTCCATTTTCAAGTAAGAAGTTTGTTATCCTCCCTTTCGTTTCAGCCAAAAAATTTGGTTTGTTATAACAATATCAGCTTCAATCGACCAAATCGATGCGACGAAGAGACTGCAGGGCTTCTTTTTCTGTTAAAGCCGAACAGCTTCGCAGCATTCTACAACCTCAGTCGGCGCTAAGAAACAAATGTTCAATCACTTGTCTCTCTTTCTCTCGTCGCTCCATTGGTCTTTCTTTCATGCTTCAGTGAAACGGATGAACGAAAGAGCGCTCGACTTTGATAGTTTCGTCTTTCATGAAACACATCAACAGAGGCAAAGATATCTAATTAACAAGATATCGCACTAATCAATTCCTCATACAAGGCATATAATAACCCGTATGTGATAGCAGTGCCATCTGTTGAGTGCACATTGAAACTGTTGAGAGTTCCCCGCTAACTTCACCACCTGGACGAGAAAAGAGGACGATATCATCCTCGAAGTCATCATCATTATATTGCGATAGCAAGATTCTTACTTGTTTGTGATTGTTCCGATTTTCAATCATTACCACTTCATACGCAACAGAAACACTTGAGAAAACAATCACACATCCAAGCGCGCATCATGATGTGCTTGTAATATGTTTTGCTTTCGAGCGAAAGCGTTTTCAATATACCACCGGTATCAGTAAGATGCAAATCTCTAATAGTAATTGATGATTTGCGGAGCTGGTGCTCAAAAGAATCTTAATAAGCATAAAAGTAAACATGGGAAAAGCATTCACTCTCTCTAAAGAATTATTCCAACACCCCAGTCAATGGAAATGCAACGTATCAAAATCATTGCTAAACGTAATAAAATATGCCGTCTTCTTTGGCCAACGCAGCACGCATTCTATTCAAAAATTACATTGGAATAATCATTACTTTCCTATTTTAAAACGTAGGAAGTATTTGTCAACCCCGGTGAAAGCAAACGCAAACGGAAGTAGCCGAAGCTGAATGTAGACGATGAGTGATGACAGCGCTTCGTGTTTTGATTTGCGCTGTACCGTCCGCTCAGTTGTGTGGGTTCGTACATGTATAGATGTTGGTGTGTGTGTTTTCTTCCAACGCTGCAGTTCAACGTTGTCTCGTCACAAACCGTTTGGCGCTGTTATCTGTCTCTAAAAAATCCAAAGGGTGAAGGGGGTCTGACAGAGGTTTCATCATAGAGGTAACTGTAAGACCAGAAGGTCCCGAAAAAACATGTTCAACTTTTTGGCTCAGCTCTGGTACTCTCTTCGGTCCCAAGCTAATCGATTCACCCCTCGAAACATAGGAATATCCACTAACCCCTTATTTTATCTGTCAAACATTCATAGCTAATCAAAACAAACATTGTGTAGTAGTAGAATTTTGACTAGAATGGGATACGTTAATCTTTTGCTTGGGACCAATGGGCTAGTCAAGCAGTGAGCCAATTTAAAATCGTTAGTTTCGTATTGATTGTTGGTTTCATGGCGTATATGACGGAAAATGAAAATATATATTTAAAGCTTGAAGATTACCCGTAATATGTTTAATTTATCTTCCATCCGCATATTTATCTAAAAAAAAATTAACGAAAACGGGACATAACGAATTTCACGCTAATTGAAAGAGCGGTGGTAGAGTGTTCGTGAAAGGGATTGAAAGGCATAATGAGGTTTCGTTTAACTAGAAAATCGACGTTACTTACATTGAAAGCGAGGAGTAAAGCAACGACGAGAAGATCCACAGCCAGCCTTTTTCTAAGCGTGCTGCTTTTGACGTGGGACTACGTCTGTGATTTCTTTGTGGGGGTTCACTTTGTGAAAACCGAAAATGGAACATGTAACCAAATTATGAAAGATTTTGAACGTTAATAACTCAGCTGCCCCTGAACCAATTTCAACAATTTTATCACCAATCGGTCAGACGCATTTATTAAAATTAAGACTTTATCATTTTTAAAAATGTCATTATTGAAAATTGCACGAATGTGCAACTGTTGCTTTGATAGTTAAAATTATCACCGATTGCCTGCAAAAAGCGATTTTCCTAACACAGATTTCAAAGTTGAATTCCATCCGGTCTCACCAAACGGTGTTTATTCAATCACCGCGGAGTGGTGGTGTTCTCCAGTACACAACGAAAGGCTCCCCGCAAGCAGCTAGCTACCAAGGCTGGCCTCAACTGCTGATCGGGTTCAGTTCCAATCACCGTGAGTGGTGGTGTCCGTCGTTCGTCGGCATCAGCTGCATCAGCTGCAGTGGCGTTGAACATTGTTCTCCAGTACACAACCAAAGACTGCCTACAAGCAGTGAGTTGCAACCCACATGAGCATCCATAGAAGGAGGAAGAAGCCGCACCGCTATTGATCGGAATCAGTACCTCTTCGTGAGTCGATGTGGGCCATCTATGCCAAGCGCGTCACTCTCATTCCAAACAGCATACAGCTCACCAGCCTCATCTGTGTTTAACACTCTCAGTAACCCTGAGTAACAGCTCAGCATTACTCAACCTTCACGACAAAACGTTCCTTTTTAGGATCACCATAAATTTGTAAAAGAGTATTTTGTGGACATTTGTCAAGGACATCAATCGGATGTCAGTTCCCATATCAAGATAGAGCTGGAATTAGGGCTTAACAGCTTTTGTAAACAATGACTTCTTTCGATGATGTCTTGAAAGTCAAGGCTCGCCAAAGGCGGTCGCGGTATGAAAGTGGTCTGATTTTGACCCAGAGATGATGGATTTTAGTTCTTGATACGTCAATCGGTAGGAATTTTTTTCTACGAATCTGTTAAAATTAATTTTTCAAAATGTTACTATTGAAAATTGCACGAATGTGCAACTGTTGCTATGATAATTAAAATTATCACCAATTGCCTGCGAAAAGCATTTTCCCTAACACAGATTTCAAAGTTTAATTCCATCCGGTCTCACCAAACGATGTTTATTCAATCACCGCGTGGTGTTCTCCAGTACACAACGAAAGGCTGCCTGCAAGCAGCGAGCTGTAGCCCACATCCTTAGAAAGAAGAAAAAGCCGCACCGCTATTGATCGGAATCAGTAGCTCTTCGTGAGTCGCTGTGGGCCATCTATGTCAAGCCCGTCATACTAAAGAGCATAAACATAGAGAACCCCGCTCAAGTTCCTATTCCTACACAAAACACAAGCTCCTGCTCTGCCCTGTGCGGCATAACAGTCCCATTAGCATTTTTGGCGATTATGAGTTATACATTGGAATCGATTGTCAAGTACCATCACTTTACAATGTACACGAAAAAAATCCTACTTTGCTCAGAAAATGTCGCGAAAAATAACAAAACTATGTTGTCCCATCCATAAGAGCCCATGGAGAAAAAAATCTTCAACAGCGTTTTTCTCAGCTTGCTGTTTTAACGAATGGGACAACTATGCTGAAAAGGGCAGTGCTGCAGATAACAAATAAAATTTATTATATAAGACCACGACGTTTTTTATACTTGAAATGATCTTTATTTCTTGAATTTGTGTGGTTTACATGTAGCTAGTTGTCTCCTCTTCCTCTTAGATATTTACCAGCTCTGGCAGTGCCTTTACCGAATGCGCTAAGGGGGGCCCTTACTACTATTATACTTACTTACAACTCGCTCATCTGACAACGTTTGCCGAACTACTTCCAGATGCCGACGATCGTCCTCGGTCAGGACGAGGTGGATTGCTTCGCGGCGTGGGTCTCCGCCGAAGCCGGCCTTCCGGAGCACGCCGAATCCGGTACCGATCCGAAGGTCAACTACGGCAGCCTACTGCTGCAAGCGCTCCTGGAGTACTGGAAACCACCGCCTCCCCATCATCACCTGCAAGGTGGCCCGGACATGGAGAATGGCTGCGACGGAGACATCCGCGGCAACGAGTACTTTAGCGTCCCGAAACATACACCGATCATTTTCAGTGAAGTCGGCGGCCGGAATGTCTGCCGGCTGCTGGTGAAAGATGCCGTCGGCGAAACCGAAAGTGCACTGCTAAGCGAAACGGTCCCAACCTGGGTAACGAACGTAGTCATCGAACGGACCATTCCCAAGTTTATCAAACTTCCGTTCTACCTGTTGGCGCATCCGTCGATGTTGAAGCAGGACCGCAGTAAAAAGGTGAGTTGTTCTAGAGGGCTTGAACTCATACCAGATTCATCTTCAAAATTCGAAAAACGAGCGGTTCTTGAAAGGATCTTCTCTGTTTTCCGTTTGGTTGTCCCCACACAAATTGTTTCGTTTTGCTCCCACCAAAATCACCCCCCAATACCAACACCACCACCGCCACCGTATTGTTTTATCCCATTTACCGTAAAAGCCTGATTTAATCATCCAGGAACGCCTGATCGCCAACGAGTTCATCCAGTGCCGGAAGGTGTGCGAGCATGTGCTGGAGAAGGTGTTGGGTGCGGACCTCCCGGCCAGTACCGGTAACTCCAACTCGTCCCAGAACAACAGCCAAAGCGATGCCAACTCCGAGGGCAGCCAGGTTCCGGCCGAGGAACGGATCGAACTGCTTTGCAACGATGTGGTAAGTTTTTTTTTCATTTAAGGCAGATTGATCAGGATCAGTAGTCACTTTTACTCTGTATTCGTTTCTAGATTTGCGACCCCAACATGGACCTCCGGACGGTGCGGCATTTCATCTGGAAGCAATCGTCCGATCTCACGTTCCACTATCGAACGAAGTCAAACTAGATTCTAGAATAATGGTTGAGTGGTGTGAAATCGCGGTAGGAGCGATACCCGCTCGAGTCCCTTCTGATTTCCGCGGCTTGTTTCCTTTTCCTTTGCTAGGTACCTACTATAACATAATAGGAGAGTATTGTTTGGAGAGTGAGAGAATGCATGATAGAAAGAAGCCAGTAGACGAGCGTCTGTTAGATAGGATTTAGCAATGTTATCATAATTTTATTAAGTTATTTACGCACCCAAGGGTGCAAGTTTTAACGGCGTAGTATTCCTAACAGAGGTTCCGAGTAGTAGCAGCTCGCATTTATCAACTTTTTGTTTGTTCGATCTTCTTCTACTTCAGAGAGACTGCGCATCTATACGTGATCAACTTATTCCAGTGTACTATTTTAGGCGTATTTTTTCCCTTTAGTTTCTTCCCACCACGCAGTTAGTTTCTTTCCTAGATTCGCGGGAGTGCATGAGCTTGAGTTGAAGTGGTTATAAAACAAGGTCCATTCGAGGACGCGACGATTGATCATTGCCAATCTATTTAGGGAATCGTAGAATGAGGAAAAGGTAAGATCTTGGAAGCTTTCATTATAGTAATACAAAACTCATAGAAATTCGTAGGGCTTTGAGCTGAGGAGATTGAATTAAATTCTATACTAATTATTACAATTATGAACAGTAATAGCAAACAGGAAAATAAGAAAAGAAGTAGCATCTTATATGGTACGTCATGGCAAAGCAGAGGAAGCAAATGAATTACAACTGTTGCGAACGAAGCTTTCGGCTACGTGGCCCGAAGAGAGGTAATCTGGAGGAAAATTAAAAGAAAAAGTATATAGAATATATCCTCTGTCAATCAAATTAGCATATGACGGTTTTGGTTTATCTTGCAGAGGGAAGCATTAGGTTGAAACTGCTACTGAATGGAAATGAAAGAACGATGTCCCTGTGGTTTTTGGCTCGCCACGTTATATTCATTAAGGTAAGTAACTTCTTACATTGCTGGTAATTTGAGAACTGCGAGAACTACTATTTCTTCTGGGTTGTTTGGTCAAACATCTATGTTTTAAGTCATTCTCATAGCGGCAGACATTACATCGTAAAACATATGAATTTAAATGCTATCGCATAACTGTACACAATGAATGGCACAGAGGAGTATTTGGATCAAAAACATGGCCAAAATTATTGTAATGAATCTTGGAGTTTAAATCGGTGCATATTATCAAAATAACATATTATCATGACTTATCATGGTTACAGTACGTTCAGACTATGGCTGATATCATGTAATATAGACTATCTTGATATTAAAAGTCATACCTATGATTTCCGGTCAAAATTTGACGCATGAGTGCTCATTGCAAGACAGCCTATATTACATGATATCAGCCATAGTCGGAACGTATCGTATGCGTGATAATGTTTGCACCATTGAGCAATGTCAATACTAAAAAAATCCTCAAAAATTTCGTTTTCGAGTTTTTTTTTATTTATTCAAAGGGGGGATGTTTCTCAGAGTCTTAAACTATGTTAATCATCGATCGAGTTTCCACTTGCTGCAATTACGGCCTCCACATGCTTCCGGAATGCACGGCAGGTTCTAATAATGTAGTCTGGATCCATTTCTCTCCAGGTACGGGTCAATGTTTGGCTTCGGACCGTACTGTTCTTTGATCCACGGAAGAACATACTTACTTAAAATCCCGATGTAAACCTCCGTGTTGACCTTGTCGCCTTCTGGAATGAACACCGGGTCCATTTTTTGCCATCGGAAGTCACCAAGCCAAACACCAAAACACTAGCAGGATTTTTTTTTCCTTTATTATAGAGATTTTTAGCCATAGGCTAGTTCATCTCTTAAACACTAGCAGGATGCTTGGTCAGATACACGTTCTTGTGCTCGTCGGCCACGTCTTTTACCGGAAAAGAACTAATATACCGGTCGGTTCTGGAATTTGATACGGGATCGACGGTTAACATGCTCTCGTCGGTGAACAGGATTACCGGATTTTTTCGCTTAAGGAAGTTCAAGATTTTCTTGCATCGTTCGACTTGTAGCTCCCGGATGCGGTTGGTAATCATGTGAGTTTTTCCGTGCCCTCGACTTCGCCCCGCAATCTTCCGTGCCGTAAAGTCACTGATCCCGTGTTCCTTTACCATTTTCCTTATTGAATGCACTGGATTCACCAGAATCTTCCTTTTGATAGCAGCGATAACCCTCGGAACCCCAACTGACCTCGGACGACCTGTGGCCACCTTCATGGATAGTTGTCCTTTCTTTTCTCGGTCTAAAACCCTTTTGACGGTCCACCGGGACACTCCCACGGCGATTGAAATGTCTTTTTGCGACATTTGCGCGTGGGACAAATCACGAATACGCTGCCACTTCGTCATGGTGCAACTGTCAAACTAAGTAAATCATTTTCTTTTATACACAGCCTACTACGGTATGAGCTATACACTCAAAAATAATACAATTCATTATTAGATTAAAACATAAACATTTTTCAAATTCACCGGTTGTATACGCTCCATAAATTAAATTTTCACACTATCATAGCTTAAACTTTATACCAAGTGTGAATAGCAGTCAAAAAGCCTTCCCAAAGTATTCATGTCTAGGGTGACCTAGATCACCTAGATTAGTCGTGCTGCAAGCGGTAGGTGGGTAGGTGGCGCGTTTTGTTTTTTGTTTTTACTGTGGTCCAAGCTGGCGGTCATTAGTGCATATTATGAAAATTGTGTCGATTAGACTGGAACTGGTGGAAAATGTTCTGACCATTATGTGGAATCCGTTGATTGAGTTTCATGGTGTTTCACAAAAAGTGGCGCATTCGGGTGCACTACCACTGTCTGGTAGGTTTGCTAACATTTGTTTGGTTGTGAATGGATTAGCTAATGGGAAATTTATTTCAGCTGCTGACGTCGAATTTGGTCCATCATGGAGAAGACGAAGAGGGAATCTTCGGATTCATGGAGGAGGACATCAGGAATGAGGTAGCTCGTACCCGAGGACAAAAGTGCTACATCTGCAAGGAGCGGTATGCTAACGTTTCTTGCTGCGTAGAGCAGCGCTTCTGTACATTTCATACGCTCTGTGGGATGCAGAAAAGGTGTCTGTTGCATACGTGCGATCCATGGATACGTTCCAGTCGTGGTGCGATAAGCACGTAGCGCTGGTGAATAAGGTGAAATACTCTGAGACCGAGGCCGGTGGGATTTGCAACGATGAGATGGGACCGTACAGGAAGCTGGAATCGAATCGTGCCCCGTGCTGTCAGAATGGCTGGCTGGTTCCATCGGAGCTGCGTGGCACAGTTTGCCCAATCGGCGGGGTAATTGCTCAAGTGCCCTTTGTGCAGCAACAAGGACAACTTTAGCCAGGAGATGCAGCAGCGTATGATTTATATACCGGAAAAGTAAGTGAGGCGGAGGTGGGTGAATCGGTATTGAAATACTGAATATTTTTCATTTGTTCTAGGGATGCCTCGTTGGAGCTGGTAACTGGTCAAGAAGATTTGACTGCCACGAGGGACTTCCGTCGAAAAGTTGCTTCGAGCCATACCGGTCGTAAGACTCGAGAAGCTCAGCTCGGAAAAGATCAAATCGTTGACTTCTCCGAAGAATGAAGTATCCTCCGCCGGATCATCGACCGTGTTCGATTTCAACTATCGTGTGAAGTTGAACAAAAAGCAGCTTCGAAAATCGATGGTAGAATTGCAGTCCATCAAAGAGGTCATCCGTTCCGACACGGATATTCTAACGGATGTCTCGGCGGAACAGGAGATCGTACGTACCAAAACGCCTGCCCAGAAATCCTTTGCCAAGCAGATCAAACTAAAGCTTCTCGGGTCCAAATCCGAACCAAGAAAACGGTCGACCAGAGAGTCTGATCCGGAGCACGATTGCACAAGATTTGATTGCTTCACCGAGGTTTTCACTTTTCTAAGACAATAAATTATATATTATATGAATTTATTGCTTTTCAATCAATAAAAATACCAACATTAAAATGACAGTGATCAAATACATTGTATAGATAATCCACCGGTAAACTACGCATATTCAAAAGATAAACTATACCCCTTACTTCAAGTTTATACTAGGTTTTGTTGGCAACTAAACGAAGCCTGGGGTCAACCAGGCGAATAGCGTTTTAGTGTGATTTTTATACTAATTAGTTTAATTTTTTTTCTGAGTGTAGGTTACGTGCATGCAAATAAAACCAAGGCATTGTATGCACAGGTGAAACGGGAACCTTATTTGTACGATGGTGCAAACATTATCACGCATACGGTACTATCAACAATCAATATGAAACTAACGATTTTAAATTGGCTCACTACTTGACTAGCCTATTATTGGTCCCAAGCAAAAGATTACGTACCCCATTCTAGTCGAAATTCTAGTACTACGCAATGTTTGTTTTGATTCGCTATGAAAGTTTGACAGATAAAATGAGGGGTTATTGGTTTTTCCTATGTTTCGAGGGGTGAATCGATTAGCTTGGGACCGAAGATAGTACCAGAGCTGAGCCAAAAAGTTGAGCACGTTATTTCGGGAGCTTCTAGTCTTAGAGTTACCTCTATGGTACTATTGTCGCTAGACTTGAAAACCGAAATGACCAACTCGCGACAATCGATTTGACTCTTGTTGTGTACGTTAAAGATAACGTCGCATCTAGTGCGAACTATAGCGCATCATTTGACGAATACAGCGCACTAGATGCGACGTTATGTTTAACGTACATAACGAGAGTAAATCGATTGTCGCGAGTTGGTCATACCGGTTTTCAAGTCTAGCGACAATATTGGTGAAAGGATATTGCCATTGCAGAAGTGTGGTTTACATCTCACTGCAGTCTGAAACCGGAGGATGATGAATAAGACTTCTGTAGTTTGTTTTGTATGAGTTGCAGCATTATTTGAATTAAGGGTACTAATGGGGTCTGATTAACTGCCTCTTTCTCTTGAGCCCACTCTAGAACCTACATAGTATTTAGATCTATAAGTGAACCGGGAAGTGAACTGCTGGTCTGAGTTCCTCTGGTATATTCAATTGGAGGATGCTCCAGAATATACGGTCAAACAGCACGTAATGTTGTGAACAACTTCAATGACAGTTGTCCAGCAGTGCTCCCATTTTATTTACAACAATCCAATGCCTACGAGATTGTGCTGAAGGTTGGTCGATGGATGTACCCAATCTGTGCCAAATCTAATTTCGGCACAATGCTAAGTGACTTACCCCTTCGCATACTATCAAGAGAACTCGAAATAGCGAAATAGCAATCATTCTTTTGATATTTAAACGGTTTTGGAAAGCAAAAAGTCAGAGCTTTTGAAATATATGCACACATTTATGATGATTTTTACTGAAATTCTTCGATATTCTTTTAACCAAATTTGATTTTTAAACAAAATAATATCGCATTTTTCTAACTTCAGACGCCATTAAGGCGGCTAAAACATCATCCTCCCCCCTCACCATGATACCACAAAAAATATAAAAATCGATGGCGGGGTGTTTTGAGAAAATCAACGTTTTATGGTTTTACTATGAATTTTCTAAGTTTTTTCTTTTAGTGGATTGTTTTCTCAAAGAACATTCAATTACCGACGAACCGACGTGCCAGCTCATAGAAGCTGCATTTAAATGCTTGCCCAAGACGCCATACTTAAAATACGTTAAACACTACCACCATAGAGGTAACTCTAAGACCAGAAGGTCCCGAAGAAACGAGTTAAACTTTTTGGCTCAGCTCTGGTACTATCTGCGGTCCCAAGCTAATCAATGCACCCCTCGAAACATATGAAAATCCACGAACCCCTCAAACGGTCTACACTGGTTGACGACAAATAAATCGACAGTGAGCATGCATAAGGGCGAATACGCGATGATCGATTCTCTTCATCGATTTTCTCTTTGCATTGCTACAGCTAAGCGAAACAATTTTCTAGAATTTGATCAATGCAGAGTAATAACAGGTTGTATTGGCTATCAAAAGCAACAGCAAACGCAACGAGAAACGTTAAATCTAGCGAGTTATTAACAAAAGAGAAAATCGACGAAGAGAATCGATCATCGCGTATAGGCCCTTATGCATGCTCACTGTCGAAATAACTTTTATCTGTCAAACTTTCGTAGCGAATAAAAACCAACATAGTGTAGTACTGAAATTTATACTATGGGATACGTTAATCGATTTGCTTGGGACCAATAGGCTAGTCAAGTAGTGAGCCAATTTAAAATCGTTAATTTCGTATTGATTGTTGCTACCTCCATTTACTCGTCCGATCGCGTCATATCGTGAGCAAGGATACGAACACACGTAAAATTTATATAGACTTGGTATGCGTCTCACCTCGTTAGAGCATCTCCACCGCTAGTTCTCATTTCGAACGTTAAATGACGACACGAACGGGTCTCTATTTAGTTTAGCAACCCGGAAAAATGTGATTTCCCACCGCAGAGTTGGTATAATTATAGAAACTCAAACTCCCACCGCGGGTTTCCAAAATGACATCTTCATCCAGGTGACTATACATAGGTGTTCTTATGTGTCAAATTCATGATTCAGTTTTGTTGGATCTCCTCGCCCATATAATAACAAAGCTGTATCACCATGTTATACCCACCATGGGTTATGATTCGTTTTGTTGAGGTTTTGTTTTGTTTTGGTGTTGGAGTTATTGTTGTTGCTGTTCATCGGAGAAAAGGGAGAAAAGTGTAAGCGTGACTGCTTTCTCACCCCAATGTGTCTGGGTTCAATCCCAGCCGAGGTCGGTGGGTTTTTTCTGAGGCATAAAAATCTCTGGTCACGTCTTCCTTCGGAAGGGAAGTAAAGCCGTTGGTCCCGGCCCATGTGTGTTGAATGGGTGCGATATCCTACGCAGGTGTGGAAGCTGCCTTCCTGCACATTCGATTGCCGGGATGGCAATCATTGTCCGTCGGTGATTGGCATTAGATTGCGGAACAGAGACCGACGTTAAATAATGGAAAGAAGAAGAATAAGAAGAAGAAGAAGAAGAAGAAGAAGAAGAAGAAGAAGAAGAAGAAGAAATTACTGTTGTTTTGAAATTGAATTTCCATTTTAATTTCAATTCAGGAGTTACTGTTATTCCGTCCGGCTCCGCACTCGGTGGAGGGTGTTTTTGGAAAGCTAAGGAGAATAGCCAACATAACCGGAACGGCCTATTTATACGGATAGTCTCAGTTCTGTCGAGGCTATCCGTTCCATTAGGCCGGTAAAGCACTTCTCGTATTTTGTCTTGAAAATACGAGAGCTGCTTAGTGCTTTATCCGTGCGCTCTTTCGTCATCACCTTCGCGTGGGTCCCTTCGCATTGCTCAATTTTGGGCAATGAGAAGGCGGATTCACTTGCGAAGGTGGGCGCTATGGAAGGCGACATTTATGATCGACAAATCGCCTATAGTGAATTTTTCTCTATTTATCGTCAGCAGTCGCTCGTTAGCTGGCAACATCAATGGAGTGAAGGGAGCTTGGGACGATGGCTACATTTAATTATCCCTAAGGTGTTGAAGTTTGCATGCTTCAAAGGGTTGGACTTGAGTCGAGACTTCATACGCGTGATGTCTCGTCTCATGTCCAATCACTATTGTCTAAACGCTCACTTGTTCCGTGTGGGGTTGGGAGACAGCAATCTCTGTGAATGTGGACAAGGTTACCAGGACGCTGATCACATCCTTTGGTCTTGTGCGGAGTATCGTGGAGTCAGATCACATTTTTATGATTCCCTTCGGGCTCGAGGTAGACAACCTAATGTTCCAGTTCGGGATATTTTGGCTAGACGCGATCTGGAGTTTATGAAACTCATATATGTTTACTTTAAGGATATTAACCTTAGATTGTAAGTTTGATTAACCTTGTGTTTAGTTAGTATTTTGTACGTGTGGGTTTTTTTTTCAATGTTTGTTTTCAAGATGAATAGAAATAATTTCATGCTTTAGGATTAATTAAATAGTTGTATCGTAAACCACATTTCAAACCTCCTTCTTCCCTTTTCCCATCCAAAAAATTGTAAATCTCCACTAACCTCGAGACAAGCGCGAGTACTCGGTCCAGTTCCTTTAACTTTAAATATAAGAGAGTAATAATGTATAACGCAAAGGATAACTCGGCTCTGTAAAGTTTATTCGATTGAGCCTGTATAAATAAAGTAATTAAAAAAAAACCGGAACGGCTTCGATGGCCAAGAAGATCGACAAGATTCAATCGATGTTCGTGGCGTGTAGGCATTCGGAGGCTCGATTCATCATTCGTTCGCTTGCTGGGAAGATTCGGATAGGTCTGGCGGAACAATCGCTGATGCAAGCACTGACTGGCTCAAGCATGTGCCATGACTCCACCTAATCAGAAGGACGCCAAGTAACCCTTCATCAACGCGCTGAGCAAGTGCAACGAGGCATCGGCCAAGGCCAAGGTGGAAATAATTACTCTTACCGTGATTACAGTCTACTGTCAATGTACGAACTACAAACAGATCGTTACGGTCCTGCTGGAGCATGGTACCGACCAAAGACGATGTTAAATAAGAGACACGCGAAGACTGAAGCCAAAAGTTCCAATCGAACCGTCAAACGCGGTTCCAATCGAGCAATGTAAATAAACACGAGCGCTTCACAAAGAAAAGTGCGGGAAGTATTGAGACTGGGGCTGAATTCAATTGTTGAGGTTGGTTGTTTTTATTAAGGAGATTTTCAGCCAGACGCTGGTTAACTGTTGAGAATAATAATAATTATAATTAAGTTTGCGTATGACAAGTGAAATTGGACAGGGAATATTATTGTTATTCAACAGCTGTATTCTCGTTATGTTCTCACAACATATTTGCCCCAGCACAACGAAATACATCTACACAGGCTATGTAACAAAGATCAAGGCGTTTCCGGTGTAATTTTTTAAGATAGTAAAATTTGTGAAAGACTTAAAAAGAGATTTTAATTATACATGATAGGAAGCAACAATTGCAGATTGAATAATTGTGTAACGCTCGGTAGAATATAACCTCCAATGTGGTATATTTGGTTTCACTCAGAGTTGTCAAAAATTGAGTCTTCAAATACTTCCATTGAATAGCGATACTACCGATACGGTTAAAAAAGTATTAACTTTACCGTAATGTTGAAGCAGACGACAGTCGCTCAAATTAAAAGTCATTTGAAGTAAACACAAAACTGCGGGTTGCCAAATCTTGCAGAAAAATAAATTAGTTGGCCGTGCAGCCAATTTACTTTTATTCTCTCCGCGCGTCTCTGGTACCGACCATTTGCTGGAGAAGTGTCCGATGATGCCGGGCACTCCATTGAAGCCCATGCTGGCCCATCCGACCAAGGGTGTCCAGAAAGTGCTGGAACGGTTCGTTCGATGGAATCGATTTCACCAGCGAGTGGAAGTACGACGGAGAACGGGCTCAGATTCATCTGCAGGAGGAGTGTCAACTTCTGCAATCGGAATTAGGAGAACAACATCAGCAAGTATCCGGATATAATCGCGCGGCTGGATAACACTCGGAAGGAAACCGTCACCAGTGCTATTCTGGACTGCGAGGCCGTGGCGTGGGATCAGGAGAAGAAACAGATTTTCCCATTCCATTGAGTACCCGGAAGCGAAAAGACGCCAACGAGGCCGATATTAAGGTTCAGGTGTGCGTTTTTATGTTCGACCTGCTCTACTTGAACGGCAACTCGCTGGTGGAGTGTCCCTTCCTCGAGCGTCGGGAGCTTCTGTACAAGCACTTCAGTGTATTCGGAGGTGAATAGAAGTACGACGCCCGACTGGATACCTGATATATTGCCGAAATACATCGTTTCCTGGACGAAGCGGTCAAAGGTAACTGCGAAGGTCTGATGGTTAAAACCCTCCAGAAGGAAGCCACCTATGAAATTACCAAACAATCCAGAAATTGGCTAAAACTGAAGACTAGCTGGATCAGGTAGTCTTCGGAGGCTACAAGAGAAAATCCAGCTCTAATCGCTCATTTGACAAATCGAATTGCGGACAAACGAAATGCTTTAGTGGGATGTTGGTTCGTCGGTGATTTAATTACCTACAACATCGTCTCAGATGTCATTTTGTTCAGAGATTGCGCTGTTCCGCTGGTAGGAAGTAATAAAAATATCCATATAGAAATTGAGAGAAGTGGTAATAATTCGCTTTTGATACATATTCAGGTAAAACAAAGTGAACGACAGCCTGAAGAAATCATTCATGGACGTTGTAGTTTACTTATTTCCCGGAAATTATTGTTGCCCTAGCGAACAATCACGTGAAGTTTCATGGAATTCTGAGAGGTAAAATCTAAAATTTGCTCATTTTTTTTTCGTTATTTGGCCTGGAACTGTCACTAAATGCCTAGAGAAAGTTCCACAATTGTTATGTTACTGCAACAGGAAACAAACCTATAGCTAATAAAGCAATCAATCAACCGGAACTTCGTAACACAAACTACGCCTGTCGATTAGTTTCTCACACCCCACAAGCCCTTCCGGGCCCCCAACTATAAATCTCTCTCTCTCTCTCTTTCTTTTCGATCGTTTCGATTGATTTGGTTATTGGCTAAATGGCAAGTTCCAGCAAACCACATTACGTCCGCTTAGCAGAGCCCTTAATGTGGCAAACAAGTGCCTCTTTGCCTGTCACCTTTTTTCATGAATGACTGACTGAAGGGAGCCCCAGACCCAGTTACGCAAATGGTTTGTAATTTCCCTTGCCCCCAATCAATCTCAATTCAATCTTGAATTTTCCTCGCCCGCCAGCCATCGACAAAGTGTAAGTATATAAAGTGACCATTCCGAGCTGAATTAATGTCATTCCGTTATTTGCCGGAGTCGGTTGTAAGTTGAAATGGGCCCACAGGTTCTTCCCCTTCATCTCATCTGGTTGAGTGCGGTAAGAAAAATAACGGCCATAAGCTCAACTTTCGATTGTTGGGGAATTGGAAAATGTCACCTCTGAGTTTGTCATTTTCTGTTTGATTACTTTCCTCCACAGCTACTTGGATTGGTGGTTTGCGTCAGCTGTGCGACACGTGCTTCGTTGAAAAACTTTGATGACGATGAGTCGCAGCAACCGCTGAAGCGTGTGGAGATTCGAGTCTTCCGTGGCCCGTACGACCGTTTCCATGGCTACGCACCGTGGGGTTACTTTGTCAGGCAACCAGCTGATGATTAAAGTCATTGATGTCTAAAGTTTACTGAGTATAGTTTTATTTAATATCAAAATTCTCTAATTTCCAAGTAACTGGGATAGGCGACGGTGTGCGCATACGGTGGCATTTGGTTGAGCAGCTCTTGGAATTCCTCCGTTCGATACTGTTCGTGGTACATGTAGTTGGCGTGGATTGAGAGGAGCAGGATGGGTTCGGCGGTTAGGGTGGTAGACGATTCGATATCGATAAAGAATTCCTGGAGACTGCGGGACTTTGCTTGAACGTAGTTGACATAGTGAACGGATTGTCCGTTCCAGGGTGTTCCACTTGGGGGGATCTCGTCGCTGAAGGTCCACGTTGCTAGGCGACTACCACGAAATGGTGACACGTAGAATCCCATCAGGGTAGGTCCTTCGATGGAGAAGCGGAAGCGACGAACGGTTGAGGTTAGGTCTTGTTTTGCGAGCAATTGTAGCCGTACCGGCTCGGGGAAGTTGGGTCTAGATAGGCTAGTCATCCAGTAGCTGTTCTTGCGTTGCCGATGGTAACGGTTGATGTAGAACGGGAACCCGCAGTACAGTTCTTGATCGCAATATTCTTCGATTGGTTGAGCTCGCTGACCCCAGACAGGGACTTCATCGAACAGATAGTGCGGCGTGTGGCGATCCTGCGGGTACAAGAAGTAGTTGTCGAGCGAATGGCGGGTACTTCCATTCTGGAAGTAGAAGTTTCGCTGTTGGTGCTGCGGGGAGGGGGTTTTGGTTAGAGGTTGTTGATTTAGGACAGGATCTTAAACAGCACTTACGAAAATGTAGTAACGCTGAGGAGACGTCCCTTCGCGGAATGGAAATCCAACTGGGGTGATCATCAGGATGACCGTCACCAAGAATGCCGTGCCGAGCAGGATGTAGAAGTAGCGTATCTTCGGAAGCAGAACCATCAGTGGAATGGATAGACTTACCAACAGCAGGGTCATCAGAACGCTGAAGAGTGCCATCATGAGATCCGGATTGGTGGCAGCGTCTCCGCGGCCTGTCATCGGGATGAATACAGCGAAAACGGTGACGGTAAGTGAACAGAAGTAGAACACCGGAATGATCTGACCGATCAGTTGGACGTAGATCCAGTGATTCAGCTTGAACTTGATGATCATGTTTACGATGCTGGACAGCGAGTGGAAGATTACCGGAAATAGAAAGATGTAGGCGGAGCGCATTCCACCGACTGTGAAGGTTACCAGAAGCGTTATGTAGATGAAGCATTGAGCGTGGAGAAACAGCAGAATTCGTCCTTGGTTGTGTAGGTATTTCTGTGGAGAAAGGTGTAATATTTGATCGCGTCAAGGCTAGTTAAGAAGATGTAAACATACCAACTTTCGGAAACGTAGGTACAGCCAGGGTCCGAGGGTCAGGCAGGCAATGAATGGTATAAAATACAGCCCAAACAGTATCCATGTGGAGGTGAACCAGGACATCGACCTATTTGCCGCATCTGCAATGGCAGCAATCGCTATGCAAAGTCCTGCTCCAACCACAATCGACAAGGTTTGAATTATAAGCGTGATGCCACATTCGAGCAACACCTTCGTCAACTTGGCACCTTCCATCCGAACCATTATCACAATCGTTAGGACGATAAGCACTAGTCCAACGATCGCCACCAGGTAGTTGATAACGTACGTTATGGTTTCATTGTAGGTCACCTTGAACAGATGCATAAAGTCGAAGAACGTCGCCGAACTGTCCCGATGGCGTTCGACGTCGTAGAGCTCTTTGCTTCGGGCCAGTTCCATGACCAGCGGTAGCAGATTATCTCCAATGTGCTGAAGTGTGTCCGGAGATATGGTCTCGAAAGCATCATAGGCCGTGTGGTACAGATAACCGTAGGAAGCGAGCGCAATGTCCATTCCGGGCCACTTTCCAACGTTCGACAAGGTTTCGTAGTCAGTGAACGACGGTACCAGTCCTAGTTGGAATACTTCTTCGGCGAGCGAGTTTGCGTATGGCCGCTTGACGAATTGTTGGTATTTTTCCATGAGAAAGGGGAAACCGGGTGCGGATTGGAACATGATTTCCCGTCCACCGTTGGCAGCTACGTCCAAATTGATGAATGCGGATACGTTCGCCGCCAGTGAGTGACCGGTCACGAAGCCATGCGCTCCTTGCATTGTGTTCTCTTCGCATCCGTTAAAAAGAAATATGACTCCATGTTTAAGGCCTAAATTATGCCGGGACATTTGCCGTAGGATCTCCAGCATGACTACAGTCATGGTCCCGTCGTCGCCTGCACCGAAACTAGTGACGGCACTGTCGAAATGGGCGTTCAGTAGTAGGTACTTCCCACTGAATTGATTGGCATTTTGCTTTCGCAAAGTAACGACGACATTCTGAACTCCCCGGTAGTAGCTGGTGATTGGATAGTCTGTGTAATCCAGGAAGTAACTACCGGATGCTTCCTGAACTTCTACGGTCACCAAATTGGAGGAATCTGCTTGCCTGATGATTTCGTTGACCGCCTCCACTAGGAAGTTAACGGCGAAAACTTCATTGGCGTTGCTGCCGACGACGCGGGGACCTTGACTAGTCAGCGTTCGCAGGTATTCGTGAGCTCGTTCCGCAACGAATACCGGTTTATCAGTGGACTATTATGATAAAACAAACATAAACAAATCTCACATTTGATAGACTGCTTGTCTCCAGTTCGTCGAACTCACCTCATCTGCTATTCGGACACCTTCCGGCAGTGTAGACCAGTTCCAATAGACGAGGAAGTAGATGCCAATCCCGACTGCTGGAAAGAGAACGCTCCAGAACAGAGGAATCGTGTGACTTCGGGAGAATTTCCTGGGGAAAAATCAATGCTTTAAACCAATATCGTAGACCAACTAAAACTCAACCTACATCTTCTCCTTCGGTGAGTGCTCACCCTACAACGACTTAATTAGTACTGAATAGCTTATCAAGAGCACGCGCTTATCTAACCGTAATTAGCGTGCGCTGAAAGCCGAAAATTCAGATGAAACACTCCATTGTTTGAACGCTTGGGCAAGGTTTGAACGAGGCGATAACTCATACCTACACCCCGGAATGTGATAAACTTCAATCAAAAGACCAATCTACAAGAAACAAATCACATCTTATCTTAGCTTCTCGGGCAAATTCTTCATTAGTTGCTCACGAAAAAAAAATATGTCGATATCGAGCGTCTTATCTCTCAAAACAGCCAGCTTTCCAGGTAGCTGGGATAGGCCACTACGTGCGCAAAATCGGGAAAGTTGTTGACAAACTGCTGGAACTCGGCCGTTCGGTATTCCTCGTGGTGCATATACTGACCGACGACGTTCAGGTGGAATGTAAGCTCGTCCACGGGTTTATCCACCGCATGCTCGATCAGTACCCAGAACCGGTACGGCGCATCATCGATTCCGTGGACGTAGTTGACGAAGTGCACATCCTGACCATTCCATGGATAGCCGCTGCGAGGAAGCTCCTTGCTAAAACTCCACTGGACCAGCTTGTTCGGTTGAATCGGTGATACGTAGAAGCTCATATGGTCCGGACCCTCGACGGAGAAGTCGTACCGGGTAGTGCTCGGTGAAGCGCTTTGACGACCTAGGAACTCGAACTTGATGGGCGTTGGGAAAGTGGGCCTCGTGTTGGCGGGCAACCACCAGGCTACGTTTCGCCGTGCGTGGAATGTGTTCTGGTAGAAGGGAATGCCACAGTACAGCTCCCGATCGCACTCGTCTCCCAGCTGGGTGGCACGTTGCATCTCCGGAACGACGTCCATGATGTAGTCGGGTGTGTGCACGTCCTGCGGGTGGATGTAGAAATGGGTATCCGAGTGGCGCATCGTTCCGTTCGGTTCGTAGAAGTTGCGCTCGATGTGCTATGGGAGAGGCATGGTTTAATTTTTGCTTGTTGATTTTGACGAAAGAAGACTTACGAAAACGTAGTATCGTTGCGGAGACGTTTCGGCACGGTACGGGAAGCCAACCGACGTTACGGAGACGATGATCGTAATGATCCAGAAGATGACGATAGCGCCAAAGTAGAAGAACGGTCTTCGCATCATCGAGATCAGTGGCGTGAGGAAACTGCTCATCATTAGGATCACCACAACCGCGAATAATGCGATCAGAAATTCTGGATTGGACTCGGCGTTTCCGCGGTTCTGCATCGGGATGAATGTACTGAACGTGGTCAACGAGAAGCTGCTGTAGTATGCGATCGGCAAGATCTGCCCGATCAGATGAATGTAGATCCAGTGAAAGTTACGGAACCGAACGATCATGTTGACGATCGTGGACACGTTGAAAAAGATCACCACAATCACGAAAATGTAGGCTGACCGGATGCTCATGGCCGTCATTACGACCAGTATGACGATAAAGATCAATTGCTGGGCAAACATGAAAAGGTTGATTCGAGTTTGAAGTAGAACATCATCCTGGAATGAGTTAAAATTAGTATCAAAGTTTCAAAATTTTACCTCAACGTACAATTTTGTAGAATCGAATCAACAGAACCGGACCGAGCACCGTGCATATCAGGAACGGACACATGTACAGTCCAAAGATCAACCAGGATTCGGTGAACCAGGACATGGAACCACCAGCCGCATTCAAGATCACCGCCATCAGAATGGTGAACCCAGCACCTACGGCAATCGACAGCAGTTGAACTCCAAAGTTGATGAAAAACTGTGCAACCACCCTGCCGTAGCTGACTCCAGCGTCCTGGGCCATGATGGCAAACGATCCGAAGATCAGCCCCAATCCCAAAGCGGCCATTACCGAGTTAATCACTATACCGGCCCAAGCCGGATAGAACACCAGGAACCAGTTCAAAAAGTCGAAGAATACTGCCTTGTTACCCTCGTAGTTGTCGATGTCGTCTAGCTCCGGAGCGTTGGCCAGACCCCGGACCAATGCCAGGACGTTGTCCCCAGTATGCTGGAGCGTTTCCAGTGGAATCGTGTCCAGTGCGTCGTAACCCGTGTGGTACAGATAACCCCAGGTTGCGTGGGCAAAATCCATCCCCGGCCGGCCTCCGAAGTTGGTGTACACGTAAAAGTCCGTTTCCGACGGAACCAGATCCGCCTGGAAGAGCTCCTCGGCAGCGGCCGTGCAGAACGGATTGGGAACGTGGTCTCTGTAATACTGGTGGGATTTGTTATTAGTTTTGAAGTACGTTGCGCACATACTTTGAAATGCGAACTATGCTTAATGTGTTTCCTTGTAGGGTTCATTTTTCCATCACACCTCGCAATTTCAAGAGCACACAACTCAAGATCTACGAGGTTTATACATCTGAAAATTTCAGATATTGCTTGCTTCTCCGCAGCAAACAACAAGTAGGGGAAATGTTGGCTTCGGCAATACCTTAACCTATTATCGTCAAGGGGGCAAACAAAGTCCTAGGGCACTCAAATTTGGCCAATAGTTGCTCTGAAACACAATGACAAAATTGAGCTCTCAAGGACGTTGTTTACCACCCTGACGATAATAGGTTAAGGTATTGCCGAAGCCAACTTGTGAAATTGCGAAGTGTAACACGAAAAAGGACACTACAGGGAATCACCTTAAGCTTTTCTATTCTTTGTATTTTTTTTAAATTGGGGTTGTTTTGATGTTTATAAGGGTGCTAACAAAATACCCAAATCTCAATAAGAGCCATATTTACGGAGATAAATCGATTTCCCAGTATATAATAGTTCATAAACTTTCATTTTCCGGCTGGTGGATTTCTCAAATCTTTAAATCGATTTATCTCCGTAAATATAGCTCTAATCGCGATTTGGGGGGTGTTCAGACGGTCGAAATTTTTATGCCCGGATTTCCCAGTATAAAATAGTTCATGAACTTTTATTTTCCGGCTGGTGGATTTCCCAAATCTTTAAATCGCTTTATCTCCGTAAATATAGCTCTAATCGCGATTTGGGGGGTGTTCAGATGGTCGAAATTTTTATGCCCGGATTTCCCAGTATAAAATAGTTCATGAACTTTTATTTTCCGGCTGGTGGATTTCCCAAATCTTTAAATCGCTTTATCTCCGTAAATATAGCTCTAATCGCGATTTGGGGGGTGTTCAGATGGTCGAAATTTTTATGCCCGGATTTCCCAGTTTAAATATTTCATAAACTTTTATTTTCCGGCTGGTGGATTTCTCAAATCTTTAAATCGATTTATCTCCGTAAATATGGCTCTAATCGCGATTTGGGGGGTGTTCAGATGGTCGAAATTTTTATGCCCGGATTTCCCAGTTTAAATATTTCATAAACTTTTATTTTCCGGCTGGTGGATTTCTCAAATCTTTAAATCGATTTATCTCCGTAAATATGGCTCTAATCGCGATTTGGGGGGTGTTCAGATGGTCGAAATTTTTATACCCGGATTGCCCAGTTTAAAATATTTCATAAACTTTTATTTTCCGGCTGGTGGATTTCTCAAATCTTTAAATCGATTTATCTCCGTAAATATGGCTCTAATCGCGATTTGGGGGGTGTTCAGATGGTCGAAGTTTTTATGCCCGGATTTCCCAGTATAAAATAGTTCATAAACTTTTATTTTCCGGCTGGTGGATTTCTCAAATCTTTAAATCGATTTATCTCCGTAAATATAGCTCTAATCGCGATTTGGGGGGTGTTCAGACGGTCGAAATTTTTATGCCCGGATTTCCCAGTATAAAATAGTTCATGAACTTTTATTTTCCGGCTGGTGAATTTCCCAAATCTTTAAATCGCTTTATCTCCGTAAATATAGCTCTAATCGCGATTTGGGGGGTGTTCAGATGGTCGAAGTTTTTATGCCCGGATTTCCCAGTATAAAATAGTTCATAAACTTTTATTTTCCGGCTGGTGGATTTCTCAAATCTTTAAATCGATTTATCTCCGTAAATATAGCTCTAATCGCGATTTGGGGGGTGTTCAGACGGTCGAAATTTTTATGCCCGGATTTCCCAGTATAAAATAGTTCATAAACTTTTATTTTCCGGCTGGTGGATTTCTCAAATCTTTAAATCGATTTATCTCCGTAAATATAGCTCTAATCGCGATTTGGGGGGTGTTCAGATGGTCGAAGTTTTTATGCCCGGATTTCCCAGTATAAAATAGTTCATAAACTTTTATTTTCCGGCTGGTGGATTTCTCAAATCTTTAAATCGATTTATCTCCGTAAATATAGCTCTAATCGCGATTTGGGGGGTGTTCAGACGGTCGAAATTTTTATGCCCGGATTTCCCAGTATAAAATAGTTCATGAACTTTTATTTTCCGGTTGGTGAATTTCCCAAATCTTTAAATCGCTTTATCTCCGTAAATATAGCTCTAATCGCGATTTGGGGGGTGTTCAGATGGTCGAAGTTTTTATGCCCGGATTTCCCAGTATAAAATAGTTCATAAACTTTTATTTTCCGGCTGGTGGATTTCTCAAATCTTTAAATCGATTTATCTCCGTAAATATGGCTCTAATCGCGATTTGGGGGGTGTTCAGATGGTCGAAATTTTTATGCCCGGATTTCCCAGTATAAAATAGTTCATGAACTTTTATTTTCCGGCTGGTGGATTTCCCAAATCTTTAAATCGCTTTATCTCCGTAAATATAGCTCTAATCGCGATTTGGGGGGTGTTCAGATGGTCGAAATTTTTATGCCCGGATTTCCCAGTTTAAATATTTCATAAACTTTTATTTTCCGGCTGGTGGATTTCTCAAATCTTTAAATCGATTTATCTCCGTAAATATGGCTCTAATCGCGATTTGGGGGGTGTTCAGATGGTCGAAATTTTTATACCCGGATTGCCCAGTTTAAAATATTTCATAAACTTTTATTTTCCGGCTGGTGGATTTCTCAAATCTTTAAATCGATTTATCTCCGTAAATATGGCTCTAATCGCGATTTGGGGGGTGTTCAGATGGTCGAAATTTTTATACCCGGATTTCCCAGTTTAAAATATTTCATAAACTTTTATTTTCCGGCTGGTGGATTTCTCAAATCTTTAAATCGATTTATCTCCGTAAATATGGCTCTAATCGCGATTTGGGGGGTGTTCAGATGGTCGAAGTTTTTATGCCCGGATTTCCCAGTATAAAATAGTTCATAAACTTTTATTTTCCGGCTGGTGGATTTCCCAAATCTTTAAATCGATTTATCTCCGTAAATATAGCTCTAATCGCGATTTGGGGGGTGTTCAGATGGTCGAAATTTTTATGCCCGGATTTCCCAGTTTAAATATTTCATAAACTTTTATTTTCCGGCTGGTGGATTTCTCAAATCTTTAAATCGATTTATCTCCGTAAATATGGCTCTAATCGCGATTTGGGGGGTGTTCAGATGGTCGAAATTTTTATACCCGGATTGCCCAGTTTAAAATATTTCATAAACTTTTATTTTCCGGCTGGTGGATTTCTCAAATCTTTAAATCGATTTATCTCCGTAAATATGGCTCTAATCGCGATTTGGGGGGTGTTCAGATGGTCGAAGTTTTTATGCCCGGATTTCCCAGTATAAAATAGTTCATAAACTTTTATTTTCCGGCTGGTGGATTTCTCAAATCTTTAAATCGATTTATCTCCGTAAATATAGCTCTAATCGCGATTTGGGGGGTGTTCAGACGGTCGAAATTTTTATGCCCGGATTTCCCAGTATAAAATAGTTCATGAACTTTTATTTTCCGGCTGGTGAATTTCCCAAATCTTTAAATCGCTTTATCTCCGTAAATATAGCTCTAATCGCGATTTGGGGGGTGTTCAGATGGTCGAAGTTTTTATGCCCGGATTTCCCAGTATAAAATAGTTCATAAACTTTTATTTTCCGGCTGGTGGATTTCTCAAATCTTTAAATCGATTTATCTCCGTAAATATAGCTCTAATCGCGATTTGGGGGGTGTTCAGACGGTCGAAATTTTTATGCCCGGATTTCCCAGTATAAAATAGTTCATGAACTTTTATTTTCCGGTTGGTGAATTTCCCAAATCTTTAAATCGCTTTATCTCCGTAAATATAGCTCTAATCGCGATTTGGGGGGTGTTCAGATGGTCGAAGTTTTTATGCCCGGATTTCCCAGTATAAAATAGTTCATAAACTTTTATTTTCCGGCTGGTGGATTTCTCAAATCTTTAAATCGATTTATCTCCGTAAATATGGCTCTAATCGCGATTTGGGGGGTGTTCAGATGGTCGAAATTTTTATGCCCGGATTTCCCAGTATAAAATAGTTCATGAACTTTTATTTTCCGGCTGGTGGATTTCCCAAATCTTTAAATCGCTTTATCTCCGTAAATATAGCTCTAATCGCGATTTGGGGGGTGTTCAGATGGTCGAAATTTTTATGCCCGGATTTCCCAGTTTAAATATTTCATAAACTTTTATTTTCCGGCTGGTGGATTTCTCAAATCTTTAAATCGATTTATCTCCGTAAATATGGCTCTAATCGCGATTTGGGGGGTGTTCAGATGGTCGAAATTTTTATACCCGGATTGCCCAGTATAAAATATTTCATAAACTTTTATTTTCCGGCTGGTGGATTTCTCAAATCTTTAAATCGATTTATCTCCGTAAATATGGCTCTAATCGCGATTTGGGGGGTGTTCAGATGGTCGAAATTTTTATACCCGGATTTCCCAGTTTAAAATATTTCATAAACTTTTATTTTCCGGCTGGTGGATTTCTCAAATCTTTAAATCGATTTATCTCCGTAAATATGGCTCTAATCGCGATTTGGGGGGTGTTCAGATGGTCGAAGTTTTTATGCCCGGATTTCCCAGTATAAAATAGTTCATAAACTTTTATTTTCCGGCTGGTGGATTTCCCAAATCTTTAAATCGATTTATCTCCGTAAATATAGCTCTAATCGCGATTTGGGGGGTGTTCAGATGGTCGAAATTTTTATACCCGGATTTCCCAGTTTAAAATATTTCATAAACTTTTATTTTCCGGCTGGTGGATTTCTCAAATCTTTAAATCGATTTATCTCCGTAAATATGGCTCTAATCGCGATTTGGGGGGTGTTCAGATGGTCGAAATTTTTATGCCCGGATTTCCCAGTATAAAATAGTTCATGAACTTTTATTTTCCGGCTGGTGGATTTCCCAAATCTTTAAATCGCTTTATCTCCGTAAATATAGCTCTAATCGCGATTTGGGGGGTGTTCAGATGGTCGAAATTTTTATGCCCGGATTTCCCAGTTTAAATATTTCATAAACTTTTATTTTCCGGCTGGTGGATTTCTCAAATCTTTAAATCGATTTATCTCCGTAAATATGGCTCTAATCGCGATTTGGGGGGTGTTCAGATGGTCGAAATTTTTATACCCGGATTGCCCAGTTTAAAATATTTCATAAACTTTTATTTTCCGGCTGGTGGATTTCTCAAATCTTTAAATCGATTTATCTCCGTAAATATGGCTCTAATCGCGATTTGGGGGGTGTTCAGATGGTCGAAGTTTTTATGCCCGGATTTCCCAGTATAAAATAGTTCATAAACTTTTATTTTCCGGCTGGTGGATTTCTCAAATCTTTAAATCGATTTATCTCCGTAAATATAGCTCTAATCGCGATTTGGGGGGTGTTCAGACGGTCGAAATTTTTATGCCCGGATTTCCCAGTATAAAATAGTTCATGAACTTTTATTTTCCGGCTGGTGAATTTCCCAAATCTTTAAATCGCTTTATCTCCGTAAATATAGCTCTAATCGCGATTTGGGGGGTGTTCAGATGGTCGAAGTTTTTATGCCCGGATTTCCCAGTATAAAATAGTTCATAAACTTTTATTTTCCGGCTGGTGGATTTCTCAAATCTTTAAATCGATTTATCTCCGTAAATATAGCTCTAATCGCGATTTGGGGGGTGTTCAGATGGTCGAAGTTTTTATGCCCGGATTTCCCAGTATAAAATAGTTCATAAACTTTTATTTTCCGGCTGGTGGATTTCTCAAATCTTTAAATCGATTTATCTCCGTAAATATAGCTCTAATCGCGATTTGGGGGGTGTTCAGACGGTCGAAATTTTTATGCCCGGATTTCCCAGTATAAAATAGTTCATGAACTTTTATTTTCCGGTTGGTGAATTTCCCAAATCTTTAAATCGCTTTATCTCCGTAAATATAGCTCTAATCGCGATTTGGGGGGTGTTCAGATGGTCGAAGTTTTTATGCCCGGATTTCCCAGTATAAAATAGTTCATAAACTTTTATTTTCCGGCTGGTGGATTTCTCAAATCTTTAAATCGATTTATCTCCGTAAATATAGCTCTAATCGCGATTTGGGGGGTGTTCAGACGGTCGAAATTTTTATGCCCGGATTTCCCAGTATAAAATAGTTCATGAACTTTTATTTTCCGGTTGGTGAATTTCCCAAATCTTTAAATCGCTTTATCTCCGTAAATATAGCTCTAATCGCGATTTGGGGGGTGTTCAGATGGTCGAAGTTTTTATGCCCGGATTTCCCAGTATAAAATAGTTCATAAACTTTTATTTTCCGGCTGGTGGATTTCTCAAATCTTTAAATCGATTTATCTCCGTAAATATGGCTCTAATCGCGATTTGGGGGGTGTTCAGATGGTCGAAATTTTTATGCCCGGATTTCTCAGTATAAAATAGTTCATGAACTTTTATTTTCCGGCTGGTGGATTTCCCAAATCTTTAAATCGATTTATCTCCGTAAATATGGCTCTAATCGCGATTTGGGGGGTGTTCAGATGGTCGAAGTTTTTATGCCCGGATTTCCCAGTATAAAATAGTTCATAAACTTTTATTTTCCGGCTGGTGGATTTCTCAAATCTTTAAATCGATTTATCTCCGTAAATATGGCTCTAATCGCGATTTGGGGGGTGTTCAGATGGTCGAAGTTTTTATGCCCGGATTTCCCAGTATAAAATAGTTCATAAACTTTTATTTTCCGGCTGGTGGATTTCTCAAATCTTTAAATCGATTTATCTCCGTAAATATAGCTCTAATCGCGATTTGGGGGGTGTTCAGACGGTCGAAATTTTTATGCCCGGATTTCCCAGTATAAAATAGTTCATGAACTTTTATTTTCCGGCTGGTGAATTTCCCAAATCTTTAAATCGCTTTATCTCCGTAAATATAGCTCTAATCGCGATTTGGGGGGTGTTCAGATGGTCGAAGTTTTTATGCCCGGATTTCCCAGTATAAAATAGTTCATAAACTTTTATTTTCCGGCTGGTGGATTTCTCAAATCTTTAAATCGATTTATCTCCGTAAATATAGCTCTAATCGCGATTTGGGGGGTGTTCAGACGGTCGAAATTTTTATGCCCGGATTTCCCAGTATAAAATAGTTCATGAACTTTTATTTTCCGGTTGGTGAATTTCCCAAATCTTTAAATCGCTTTATCTCCGTAAATATAGCTCTAATCGCGATTTGGGGGGTGTTCAGATGGTCGAAGTTTTTATGCCCGGATTTCCCAGTATAAAATAGTTCATAAACTTTTATTTTCCGGCTGGTGGATTTCTCAAATCTTTAAATCGATTTATCTCCGTAAATATGGCTCTAATCGCGATTTGGGGGGTGTTCAGATGGTCGAAATTTTTATGCCCGGATTTCTCAGTATAAAATAGTTCATGAACTTTTATTTTCCGGCTGGTGGATTTCCCAAATCTTTAAATCGATTTATCTCCGTAAATATAGCTCTAATCGCGATTTGGGGGGTGTTCAGATGGTCGAAATTTTTATGCCCGGATTTCCCAGTATAAAATAGTTCATGAACTTTTATTTTCCGGCTGGTGGATTTCCCAAATCTTTAAATCGATTTATCTCCGTAAATATGGCTCTAATCGCGATTTGGGGGGTGTTCAGATGGTCGAAATTTTTACACCCGGATTTCCCAGTATAAAATATTTCATAAACTTTTATTTTCCGGCTGGTGGATTTCTCAAATCTTTAAATCGATTTATCTCCGTAAATATAGCTCTAATCGCGATTTGGGGGGTGTTCAGATGGTCGAAACTTTTATGCCCGGATTTCCCAGTATAAAATATTTCATAAACTTTTATTTTCCGGCTGGTGGATTTCCCAAATCTTTAAATCGATTTATCTCCGTAAATATAGCTCTAATCGCGATTTGGGGGGTGTTCAGATGGTCGAAATTTTTATGCCCGGATTTCCCAGTATAAAATAGTTCATGAACTTTTATTTTCCGGCTTTTGGATTTCCCAAATCTTTAAATCGCTTTATCTCCGTAAATATAGCTCTAATCGCGATTTGGGGGGTGTTCAGATGGTCGAAATTTTTATGCCCGGATTTCCCAGTTTAAAATATTTCATAAACTTTTATTTTCCGGCTGGTGGATTTCTCAAATCTTTAAATCGATTTATCTCCGTAAATATGGCTCTAATCGCGATTTGGGGGGTGTTCAGATGGTCGAAATTTTTATACCCGGATTGCCCAGTTTAAAATATTTCATAAACTTTTATTTTCCGGCTGGTGGATTTCTCAAATCTTTAAATCGATTTATCTCCGTAAATATGGCTCTAATCGCGATTTGGGGGGTGTTCAGATGGTCGAAATTTTTATGCCCGGATTTCCCAGTATAAAATAGTTCATGAACTTTTATTTTCCGGCTTTTGGATTTCCCAAATCTTTAAATCGCTTTATCTCCGTAAATATAGCTCTAATCGCGATTTGGGGGGTGTTCAGATGGTCGAAATTTTTATGCCCGGATTTCCCAGTTTAAAATATTTCATAAACTTTTATTTTCCGGCTGGTGGATTTCTCAAATCTTTAAATCGATTTATCTCCGTAAATATGGCTCTAATCGCGATTTGGGGGGTGTTCAGATGGTCGAAGTTTTTATGCCCGGATTTCCCAGTATAAAATAGTTCATAAACTTTTATTTTCCGGCTGGTGGATTTCTCAAATCTTTAAATCGATTTATCTCCGTAAATATGGCTCTAATCGCGATTTGGGGGGTGTTCAGATGGTCGAAATTTTTATGCCCGTATTTCCCAGTATAAAATATTTCATAAACTTTTATTTTCCGGCTGGTGGATTTCCCAAATCTTTAAATCGCTTTATCTCCGTAAATATAGCTCTAATCGCGATTTGGGGGGTGTTCAGATGGTCGAAATTTTTATGCCCGGATTTCCCAGTATAAAATAGTTCATGAACTTTTATTTTCCGGCTTTTGGATTTCCCAAATCTTTAAATCGCTTTATCTCCGTAAATATAGCTCTAATCGCGATTTGGGGGGTGTTCAGATGGTCGAAATTTTTATGCCCGGATTTCCCAGTTTAAAATATTTCATAAACTTTTATTTTCCGGCTGGTGGATTTCTCAAATCTTTAAATCGATTTATCTCCGTAAATATGGCTCTAATCGCGATTTGGGGGGTGTTCAGATGGTCGAAGTTTTTATGCCCGGATTTCCCAGTATAAAATAGTTCATAAACTTTTATTTTCCGGCTGGTGGATTTCTCAAATCTTTAAATCGATTTATCTCCGTAAATATGGCTCTAATCGCGATTTGGGGGGTGTTCAGATGGTCGAAATTTTTATGCCCGGATTTCTCAGTATAAAATAGTTCATGAACTTTTATTTTCCGGCTGGTGGATTTCCCAAATCTTTAAATCGCTTTATCTCCGTAAATATAGCTCTAATCGCGATTTGGGGGGTGTTCAGATGGTCGAAATTTTTATGCCCGGATTTCCCAGTATAAAATAGTTCATGAACTTTTATTTTCCGGCTGGTGGATTTCCCAAATCTTTAAATCGATTTATCTCCGTAAATATAGCTCTAATCGCGATTTGGGGGGTGTTCAGATGGTCGAAATTTTTATACCCGGATTTCCCAGTTTAAAATATTTCATAAACTTTTATTTTCCGGCTGGTGGATTTCTCAAATCTTTAAATCGATTTATCTCCGTAAATTTGGCTCTAATCGCGATTTGGGGGGTGTTCAGATGGTCGAAATTTTTATGCCCGGATTTCCCAGTATAAAATAGTTCATGAACTTTTATTTTCCGGCTGGTGGATTTCCCAAATCTTTAAATCGCTTTATCTCCGTAAATATAGCTCTAATCGCGATTTGAGGGGTGTTCAGATGGTCGAAGTTTTTATGCCCGGATTTCCCAGTATAAAATAGTTCATAAACTTTTATTTTCCGGCTGGTGGATTTCTCAAATCTTTAAATCGATTTATCTCCGTAAATATGGCTCTAATCGCGATTTGGGGGGTGTTCAGATGGTCGAAATTTTTATGCCCGGATTTCCCAGTTTAAAATATTTCATAAACTTTTATTTTCCGGCTGGTGGATTTCTCAAATCTTTAAATCGATTTATCTCCGTAAATATGGCTCTAATCGCGATTTGGGGGGTGTTCAGATGGTCGAAGTTTTTATGCCCGGATTTCCCAGTATAAAATAGTTCATGAACTTTTATTTTCCGGCTGGTGGATTTCTCAAATCTTTAAATCGATTTATCTCCGTAAATATGGCTCTAATCGCGATTTGGGGGGTGTTCAGATGGTCGAAATTTTTATGCCCGGATTTCCCAGTATAAAATAGTTCATAAACTTTTATTTTCCGGCTGGTGGATTTCCCAAATCTTTAAATCGATTTATCTCCGTAAATATAGCTCTAATCGCGATTTGGGGGGTGTTCAGATGGTCGAAATTTTTATGCCCGGATTTCCCAGTATAAAATATTTCATAAACTTTTATTTTCCGGCTGGTGGATTTCTCAAATCTTTAAACCGATTTATCTCCGTAAATATGGCTCTAATCGCGATTTGGGGGGTGTTCAGATGGTCGAAATTTTTATGCCCGGATTTCCCAGTATAAAATAGTTCATGAACTTTTATTTTCCGGCTGGTGGATTTCCCAAATCTTTAAATCGCTTTATCTCCGTAAATATAGCTCTAATCGCGATTTGAGGGGTGTTCAGATGGTCGAAGTTTTTATGCCCGGATTTCCCAGTATAAAATAGTTCATAAACTTTTATTTTCCGGCTGGTGGATTTCCCAAATCTTTAAATCGATTTATCTCCGTAAATATAGCTCTAATCGCGATTTGGGGGGTGTTCAGATGGTCGAAATTTTTATACCCGGATTTCCCAGTTTAAAATATTTCATAAACTTTTATTTTCCGGCTGGTGGATTTCTCAAATCTTTAAATCGATTTATCTCCGTAAATATGGCTCTAATCGCGATTTGGGGGGTGTTCAGATGGTCGAAATTTTTATGCCCGGATTTCCCAGTATAAAATAGTTCATGAACTTTTATTTTCCGGCTGGTGGATTTCCCAAATCTTTAAATCGCTTTATCTCCGTAAATATAGCTCTAATCGCGATTTGAGGGGTGTTCAGATGGTCGAAGTTTTTATGCCCGGATTTCCCAGTATAAAATAGTTCATAAACTTTTATTTTCCGGCTGGTGGATTTCCCAAATCTTTAAATCGATTTATCTCCGTAAATATAGCTCTAATCGCGATTTGGGGGGTGTTCAGATGGTCGAAATTTTTATACCCGGATTTCCCAGTTTAAAATATTTCATAAACTTTTATTTTCCGGCTGGTGGATTTCTCAAATCTTTAAATCGATTTATCTCCGTAAATATGGCTCTAATCGCGATTTGGGGGGTGTTCAGATGGTCGAAATTTTTATGCCCGGATTTCCCAGTATAAAATAGTTCATGAACTTTTATTTTCCGGCTGGTGGATTTCCCAAATCTTTAAATCGCTTTATCTCCGTAAATATAGCTCTAATCGCGATTTGAGGGGTGTTCAGATGGTCGAAGTTTTTATGCCCGGATTTCCCAGTATAAAATAGTTCATAAACTTTTATTTTCCGGCTGGTGGATTTCCCAAATCTTTAAATCGATTTATCTCCGTAAATATAGCTCTAATCGCGATTTGGGGGGTGTTCAGATGGTCGAAATTTTTATACCCGGATTTCCCAGTTTAAAATATTTCATAAACTTTTATTTTCCGGCTGGTGGATTTCTCAAATCTTTAAATCGATTTATCTCCGTAAATATGGCTCTAATCGCGATTTGGGGGGTGTTCAGATGGTCGAAATTTTTATGCCCGGATTTCCCAGTATAAAATAGTTCATGAACTTTTATTTTCCGGCTGGTGGATTTCCCAAATCTTTAAATCGCTTTATCTCCGTAAATATAGCTCTAATCGCGATTTGAGGGGTGTTCAGATGGTCGAAGTTTTTATGCCCGGATTTCCCAGTATAAAATAGTTCATAAACTTTTATTTTCCGGCTGGTGGATTTCCCAAATCTTTAAATCGATTTATCTCCGTAAATATAGCTCTAATCGCGATTTGGGGGGTGTTCAGATGGTCGAAATTTTTATACCCGGATTTCCCAGTTTAAAATATTTCATAAACTTTTATTTTCCGGCTGGTGGATTTCTCAAATCTTTAAATCGATTTATCTCCGTAAATTTGGCTCTAATCGCGATTTGGGGGGTGTTCAGATGGTCGAAATTTTTATGCCCGGATTTCCCAGTATAAAATAGTTCATGAACTTTTATTTTCCGGCTGGTGGATTTCCCAAATCTTTAAATCGCTTTATCTCCGTAAATATAGCTCTAATCGCGATTTGAGGGGTGTTCAGATGGTCGAAGTTTTTATGCCCGGATTTCCCAGTATAAAATAGTTCATAAACTTTTATTTTCCGGCTGGTGGATTTCTCAAATCTTTAAATCGATTTATCTCCGTAAATATGGCTCTAATCGCGATTTGGGGGGTGTTCAGATGGTCGAAATTTTTATGCCCGGATTTCCCAGTTTAAAATATTTCATAAACTTTTATTTTCCGGCTGGTGGATTTCTCAAATCTTTAAATCGATTTATCTCCGTAAATATGGCTCTAATCGCGATTTGGGGGGTGTTCAGATGGTCGAAGTTTTTATGCCCGGATTTCCCAGTATAAAATAGTTCATGAACTTTTATTTTCCGGCTGGTGGATTTCTCAAATCTTTAAATCGATTTATCTCCGTAAATATGGCTCTAATCGCGATTTGGGGGGTGTTCAGATGGTCGAAATTTTTATGCCCGGATTTCCCAGTATAAAATAGTTCATAAACTTTTATTTTCCGGCTGGTGGATTTCCCAAATCTTTAAATCGATTTATCTCCGTAAATATAGCTCTAATCGCGATTTGGGGGGTGTTCAGATGGTCGAAATTTTTATGCCCGGATTTCCCAGTATAAAATATTTCATAAACTTTTATTTTCCGGCTGGTGGATTTCTCAAATCTTTAAACCGATTTATCTCCGTAAATATGGCTCTAATCGCGATTTGGGGGGTGTTCAGATGGTCGAAATTTTTATGCCCGGATTTCCCAGTATAAAATAGTTCATGAACTTTTATTTTCCGGCTGGTGGATTTCCCAAATCTTTAAATCGCTTTATCTCCGTAAATATAGCTCTAATCGCGATTTGAGGGGTGTTCAGATGGTCGAAGTTTTTATGCCCGGATTTCCCAGTATAAAATAGTTCATAAACTTTTATTTTCCGGCTGGTGGATTTCCCAAATCTTTAAATCGATTTATCTCCGTAAATATAGCTCTAATCGCGATTTGGGGGGTGTTCAGATGGTCGAAATTTTTATACCCGGATTTCCCAGTTTAAAATATTTCATAAACTTTTATTTTCCGGCTGGTGGATTTCTCAAATCTTTAAATCGATTTATCTCCGTAAATATGGCTCTAATCGCGATTTGGGGGGTGTTCAGATGGTCGAAATTTTTATGCCCGGATTTCCCAGTATAAAATAGTTCATGAACTTTTATTTTCCGGCTGGTGGATTTCCCAAATCTTTAAATCGCTTTATCTCCGTAAATATAGCTCTAATCGCGATTTGAGGGGTGTTCAGATGGTCGAAGTTTTTATGCCCGGATTTCCCAGTATAAAATAGTTCATAAACTTTTATTTTCCGGCTGGTGGATTTCCCAAATCTTTAAATCGATTTATCTCCGTAAATATAGCTCTAATCGCGATTTGGGGGGTGTTCAGATGGTCGAAATTTTTATACCCGGATTTCCCAGTTTAAAATATTTCATAAACTTTTATTTTCCGGCTGGTGGATTTCTCAAATCTTTAAATCGATTTATCTCCGTAAATATGGCTCTAATCGCGATTTGGGGGGTGTTCAGATGGTCGAAATTTTTATGCCCGGATTTCCCAGTATAAAATAGTTCATGAACTTTTATTTTCCGGCTGGTGGATTTCCCAAATCTTTAAATCGCTTTATCTCCGTAAATATAGCTCTAATCGCGATTTGAGGGGTGTTCAGATGGTCGAAGTTTTTATGCCCGGATTTCCCAGTATAAAATAGTTCATAAACTTTTATTTTCCGGCTGGTGGATTTCCCAAATCTTTAAATCGATTTATCTCCGTAAATATAGCTCTAATCGCGATTTGGGGGGTGTTCAGATGGTCGAAATTTTTATACCCGGATTTCCCAGTTTAAAATATTTCATAAACTTTTATTTTCCGGCTGGTGGATTTCTCAAATCTTTAAATCGATTTATCTCCGTAAATATGGCTCTAATCGCGATTTGGGGGGTGTTCAGATGGTCGAAATTTTTATGCCCGGATTTCCCAGTATAAAATAGTTCATGAACTTTTATTTTCCGGCTGGTGGATTTCCCAAATCTTTAAATCGCTTTATCTCCGTAAATATAGCTCTAATCGCGATTTGAGGGGTGTTCAGATGGTCGAAGTTTTTATGCCCGGATTTCCCAGTATAAAATAGTTCATAAACTTTTATTTTCCGGCTGGTGGATTTCCCAAATCTTTAAATCGATTTATCTCCGTAAATATAGCTCTAATCGCGATTTGGGGGGTGTTCAGATGGTCGAAATTTTTATGCCCGGATTTCCCAGTATAAAATAGTTCATAAACTTTTATTTTCCGGCTGGTGGATTTCTCAAATCTTTAAACCGATTTATCTCCGTAAATATGGCTCTAATCGCGATTTGGGGGGTGTTCAGATGGTCGAAATTTTTATGCCCGGATTTCCCAGTATAAAATAGTTCATAAACTTTTATTTTCCGGCTGGTGGATTTCCCAAATCTTTAAATCGATTTATCTCCGTAAATATAGCTCTAATCGCGATTTGGGGGGTGTTCAGACGGTCGAAATTTTTATGCCCGGATTTCCCAGTATAAAATAGTTCTTAAACTTCCATTTTCCGGCTGATGGATTTCCCAAATCTTCAAATCGATTTATCTCGTAAATATAGCTCTAATCGCGATTTGGGGGGTGTTCAGATGGTCGAAGTTTTTATGCCCGGATTTCCCAGTATAAAATAGTTCATAAACTTTTATTTTCCGGCTGGTGGATTTCCCAAATCTTTAAATCGATTTATCTCCGTAAATATAGCTCTAATCGCGATTTGGGGGGTGTTCAGATGGTCGAAATTTTTATACCCGGATTTCCCAGTTTAAAATATTTCATAAACTTTTATTTTCCGGCTGGTGGATTTCTCAAATCTTTAAATCGATTTATCTCCGTAAATATGGCTCTAATCGCGATTTGGGGGGTGTTCAGATGGTCGAAATTTTTATGCCCGGATTTCCCAGTATAAAATAGTTCATGAACTTTTATTTTCCGGCTGGTGGATTTCCCAAATCTTTAAATCGATTTATCTCCGTAAATATAGCTCTAATCGCGATTTGGGGGGTGTTCAGATGGTCGAAGTTTTTATGCCCGGATTTCCCAGTATAAAATATTTCATAAACTTTTATTTTCCGGCTGGTGGATTTCTCAAATCTTTAAATCGATTTATCTCCGTAAATATGGCTCTAATCGCGATTTGGGGGGTGTTCAGATGGTCGAAGTTTTTATGCCCGGATTTCCCAGTATAAAATAGTTCATAAACTTTTATTTTCCGGCTGGTGGATTTCCCAAATCTTTAAATCGATTTATCTCCGTAAATATTGCTCTAATCGCGATTTGGGGGGTGTTCAGATGGTCGAAATTTTTATGCCCGGATTTCCCAGTTTAAAATAGTTCATAAACTTTTATTTTCCGGCTGGTGGATTTCCCAAATCTTTAAATCGATTTATCTCCGTAAATATAGCTCTAATCGCGATTTGGGGGGTGTTCAGATGGTCGAAACTTTTATGCCCGGATTTCCCAGTATAAAATAGTTCATAAACTTTTATTTTCCGGCTGGTGGATTTCTCAAATCTTTAAATCGATTTATCTCCGTAAATATGGCTCTAATCGCGATTTGGGGGGTGTTCAGATGGTCGAAATTTTTATGCCCGGATTTCCCAGTTTAAAATATTTTATAAACTTTTATTTTCCGGCTGGTGGATTTCCCAAATCTTTAAATCGCTTTATCTCCGTAAATATAGCTCTAATCGCGATTTGGGGGGTGTTCAGATGGTCGAAGTTTTTATGCCCGGATTTCCCAGTATAAAATAGTTCATAAACTTTTATTTTCCGGCTGGTGGATTTCCCAAATCTTTAAATCGATTTATCTCCGTAAATATAGCTCTAATCGCGATTTGGGGGGTGTTCAGATGGTCGAAATTTTTATGCCCGTATTTCCCAGTATAAAATAGTTCATAAACTTTTATTTTCCGGCTGGTGGATTTCCCAAATCTTTAAATCGATTTATCTCCGTAAATATAGCTCTAATCGCGATTTGGGGGGTGTTCAGATGGTCGAAATTTTTATGCCCGTATTTCCCAGTATAAAATATTTCATAAACTTTTATTTTCCGGCTAGTAAATATGGCTCTAATCGCGATTTGGGGGGTGTTCAGATGGTCGAAATTTTTATGCCCGGATTTCCCAGTATAAAATATTTCATAAACTTTTATTTTCCGGCTGGTGGATTTCCCAAATCTTTAAATCGATTTATCTCCGTAAATATAGCTCTAATCGCGATTTGGGGGGTGTTCAGATGGTCGAAACTTTTATGCCCGGATTTCCCAGTATAAAATATTTCATAAACTTTTATTTTCCGGCTGGTGGATTTCCCAAATCTTTAAATCGATTTATCTCCGTAAATATAGCTCTAATCGCGATTTGGGGGGTGTTCAGATGGTCGAAGTTTTTATGCCCGGATTTCCCAGTATAAAATAGTTCATAAACTTTTATTTTCCGGCTGGTGGATTTCCCAAATCTTTAAATCGATTTATCTCCGTAAATATAGCTCTAATCGCGATTTGGGGGGTGTTCAGATGGTCGAAATTTTTATGCCCGGATTTCCCAGTTTAAAATAGTTCTTAAACTTCCATTTTCCGGCTGGTGGATTTCCCAAATCTTCAAATCGATTTATCTCCGTAAATATAGCTCTAATCGCGATTTGGGGGGTGTTCAGATGGTCGAAATTTTTATGCCCGGATTTTGCAGTATAAAATAGTTCATAAACTTTTATTTTCCCGCTGGTGGATTTCCCAAATCTTTAAATCGCTTTATCTCCGTAAATATAGCTCTAATCGCGATTTGGGTGGTGTTCAGATGGTCGAAATTTTTATGCCCGGATTTCCCAGTTTAAAATATTTTATAAATTTTTATTTTCCGGCTGGTGGATTTCTCAATTCTTTAAATCGATGTATCTCCGTAAATATAGCTCTAATCGCGATTTGGGGGGTGTTCAGATGGTCGAAATTTTTATACCCGGATTTCCCAGTATGAAATATTTATCTTCGTCAATAAAGAGGGTTCGGCTACCTGATACCAACTTCATTACACCGTAAAAGCGTTGGCCACAACACATGGAGTAAATCGAGCTAAGATCAGATCACCGACAAACCGACATGAATGATCATAAGAATTACAAAGAAATTTCTGATCAAAGCACAAAACTGACATCTGCTGCAGTGTTCGCGGAAAATATTTATCCTAGCCACGAACACGCGTACAAAATTTATGAGTTGGTTCGTATCTAATCTATTTTGGTCAAATTATTTTTATCTAGATAATACATTTCTATGGATTTGACACATGGGATCGCTACACATTTGAATCGGCCGTTATGGATTCTCGATTAAGAGTTAAGTTTAAGTTTCATGTCGGCTTGTCGGTGATCGGGTCATGAACTTGCTGAAAACTTTGAGCGATAAAGCAAGCCTTATTTGTAAATTTATATCGAGATGGTTGCAATTTCCTTTACACGTCGCTTTCAATCATAGTAACATCCTGGTTACTGTTTGAACTGCATACCTGGCGTTTACCACGTTTAGAATGTGTTCCTTCCCGTTTTTGGCAACACGCGATTTCTGTCTTTTTTGCATTCTATAAAATGTATCGAACGCTTTGTTCAATTTGAAATTGTACTGGTTTAGAGGTCCATGTGTTATTTCATGAACATTTTTTCCAGAAAGCACTAATATATATCTGAGGAAAGTAATAGAGCTCTGATGGAGTTGTGTTGCCAAAAACGGGTAGAATTGTTTTTTTTTCAACTGTAATTGAATATCACAAGAAAAATAGCAGAATTGTACCATCGAATCCGACACAACAATGTACTCACCTCCATAAAAAAGGAGAAATCCGGTCCCGCCTGGAACATAATCTCCCGTCCGCCATTGGCCGCCACATCCATATTGATGAACGCCCGGACCCGATCCCACCACGGGTGCAGAATGAAGGCAGCAGCCCCTTGCAGGGCGTTCTCTTCGAACCCGTTGAACACAAACACTATTCCATGCCGATAGGCGTTGCTATCCAACGACAGCTGCCGCAAGATCTCCAGCATTACCACCGTCATCGTGCCGTCATCCCCAGCGCCCGGACTCTGCGGAACGCTGTCGAAGTGAGAACTCAACATCAGATAGTTTTCCGGTTCTGGGGCTCCGGCCGGAGTAACCTTGACCAGCACATTCTGAATACCCTGGAAGACGCTTGTCATCGGGTAGGTAGAGTAGTTGAAGAACGAGTCCCCGTCTTGCTTTTGAACTAGGATCTCGAAGTGATGCACCGAATTGGCCCTCGATGCAATGTGCTCGACCGTCGATTGCAGGAAGTCAACGGTGAATATCTCATTGTTGGGACTGCCTCCCACTCGAGGTCCCTGACTGGTCAAAATCGCTAGGTTCTCCTTGGCCACTTGAGCGATGAATCGTCCCGGATTACTCGCCTCGTCGGTAGTCGTCAGGCCCGTCGGTAGCGATACCCAATTCAGGTAGACCAGAAAGTAGATTCCAACAACGGTTGCCGTCAAGATAAATGACCACACCACGGATATCGTTTGTCCATAGTTTACGTCAAGCTCCGCGGCATCACCGCTTCGGAAAATCCAACCATCAATTACTTAATCCAAAATTTGACCACTTTAACTTACTCTTTGAGCCGCAGCTTATCCCGATAAGATTTGAACATTTTATTTGCCAGTCCGTTCTCGGCTGTTGATTACCAACATCTGAACGACGACGTTATATTCAGCAATCGAACTGCCCTCAGCCGAGCCGACTCACGATGACATATCTTATCGCCCCATGTAGTAAAAATATTGAATTAAATGTTATCGTCACCCCACTCGACGGGCACCCTCGCGAATGATTCGACCAGGAACTTTGCACACTCCCCAATTTGCTGATTGAGCTAATTGATACGAGTGGTCTTAATCCCTGGAATTAGTTTCTAATTCAATGCCTGCCGCACCGTGCCGTGATTGAGGCCAACACACTTAAGCTGCCACTACACCTCGCAAGACGCACAAGACGCGCCCTGCAGAGGACCTATCACTGGAGAACTTGTTAATTAAAAAGTTTTGCATATTTTTCCCCAAACGGAAAAATGCTGCTTTATGAGGGAGAATTCACGGCCCAAGAAGACCCCATCAGACTTGAAAGTTTAGTAGCAAAAAGTTTTGCAACAATTTCATTTGCCTTATCCGAGATTTTATAGCAGTCAGCCCGGAAAGTGGCAAGTTTATTGACTGCGGAACAGAGCGGTGATGCTCTAGCATGGGGCGTTAAGTGTTGTTGGTTGTTGCAAATTTACGTAGTTTGTTGTAATTGGCTCAGTTCATGGCGAATTTCAGTCGAACTGCCATTGGAGATGGGAGGAAAGTTTGGATTGAAGTCGAAAGTCGAAGTAACTGCCAGGTATGAATCCTGATGACTGAATAATCCAATCTGGGTACTCAATGTAACAGCCAGTAATCATGTTTTTAATGTTGTTTTGATTTTATCGTCAGAAGCATAGAATGTAAATGCTGTGCCTTTGCCTATATCTGTAGTAATTATCAATTCTATTTGTAAAGGGCGAACACGAAATTATTGCGACACATTCAACAGGGCATAACTTTTTTACCATTGGGTAAAAATCAACCAAATTTTGCACACTTTCTCATTGATGTGTATTGTGTACATGCTGTCAAACTCGAAGTCGTGTTTTTCGATTCAACGAAAATGGAGGTGAACCAACGCGAGTTGAGAGAACAAATTCTTTCCAAACACCTGGAATTTCCTGACCTGTCGCACCGGCAGTTGGGAAAAATGTTGAACATTCACCATTCAACCGTCTCCAGAGTGTTGAAGCGGTTCCAGGAGCGGTTGACGTTGGACCACGGCAAAGGAGCTGGAAGAAAACCGGGACCAGAGAACAAAAAGACGGAGGGAAAGGTGAAGCGGATGATTAAAGCAAATCCCAACGTCTCAAGCCGTGATTTGGCTAAAAAGATCGGCATGTCGCAGAGCTACGTCCAGAATGCAAAGAAGAGAGCTGGACTAGATACATACAAGGTACAGAACTTCTCAAACCGCGATGAGCGGCAACAATCGACGGCTAAAACTCGGGCACGGAAGCTCTACGAGAAGATGCTGACAAAATATGGCTGCTGTGTGATGGACGACGAAACGTATATAAAAGCTGATTTTAAGCAAATTCCGGGGTTGGAGTTTTTCACCGGCAAGAGCAAGTTCGATGTGGACGACAAATTTAAGAAGAAGAAAATGTCGAAGTTCGCCTCCAAATATCTCATTTGGCAGGCCATCTGCTCTTGCGGACTGAGGAGTGAGCCTTTCGTGGCAAAGGGCACAGTAAATGACGAGATCTACAAATCTGAGTGCCTCGAGAAGCGCCTTTTGCCGTTCTTGCAGCAGCACGACGAAGCTCCGCTATTTTGGCCAGATTTGGCATCATGCCACTATTCTAAAAGTGTCCTGGAGTGGTATGAGGCCAATTCTGTCCATTTTGTTCCAAAGGACATGAACAGGGTGCCTTCCATTCATTTTGACTAAAAAAATGTTTTACGAAATTATGGAATAATAAGATATTATGAAAATATTTTGATTATGTAAATAACAAGAAAAGATTGTTAAGTTTGTGTTTGACACAAAATACCTGCCAATTTTGCTACATGAGAGTCGTAATAAGCGATTTTGTAATTTATCTCACCCACTCTTCGCTCTTCACTCTTCGCGAAGAGGCGATCAGAAAAACGTTCATTGTGACTCTGTCAAAGCTAAATTTGCAGGTTTGATGTGTGAAACACAAACTTTACAATCTTTTCTTATTACTTACATATACAAAATATCATCATAATATCTTATTATTCCATAATTTCATAAAACATTTTTTTAGTCAAAATGAATGGAAGGCACCCTGGACATGAATCCGCCAAACTGTCCGGAGCTGCGCCCGGTGGAGCAGTACTGGGCAATAATGAATCGGGAACTTCGGAAGAGCAAGAAGACAGTCAAAGACGAGATGGACATGTTAAGAAAATGGAAAAAAAAACTGAGAAACTGGTACCGGATGACACTGTAAAGACTTTGATGGAGGGCATCAAGCGAAAATGCGTTCAATTTTACTCTCAAGGCTCCATCGATTAACTTTTCTTTTGATTTTTGAAGTAAATATATGTATAAAACTACCCTAAAATTTTGGTTTGATTCTAAACATTATAAGAAAATTGGCATGACATTTTCGGTGTCGCAATAATTTCGTGTTCGCCCTTTATTGCTTCTACGAATTTTAAACTTTCTGTGCGATATCTGGGAAAAACGCAAAAATTAACGAATCTTAGTAGAAATTTTGGAAACTTCACAGAGCATCAGAAAAATTCGTACAAATTCAGGGAGCTTTGGAAAAGTGCAAGGAACTCTTTTCAAATTTGGGGATCTTTGTTTCAGGGCACCCCATTATTGTTCGGGAATCTTCATATAATTTAACGATACTTTTTAGGAATTTCAAAGAAGATCTAAACATATCTCAGTGAACTTCTCAGATCTTATGGGATCTTCACTTCAGTTTAAAGAACTTCATTGAGATCATTATTGAAAAAAGCTCAATGAAATTTTGGGATTTTTTTAAATTCTAATGAACTTTGCAGATGTTTAAGAATATTTGTTGATGACGGGGGACTTTCCCGAATTTCAATGTTGTTCAGAGATCTTCGTAGAATTATGAGCGATGGAAACAATTATGAATTTGGAATAAATTCACAGAACTTCGTAGAAGTTGATAAGATTTTGTAAAACATAAGGGAATTTTGTTCATGCCATTCGAAAGTTGGGACGGTTTTTAAGCTGGCAAAATGTAGTTTTACACATAAAACAGCATCAGCAAATAAATTGAGGTTTATCAATAATTAAATAAAAGGTTGTTTGACAAAATTTCACCTATAATCACTAACCTATCTTAAGCTCCGCTGTTTACTTCACCTGCACACGTATCCGGCGGATTAATCAACTTCCATATAACTCATTTTTGACGTAGAATTACGTCTTTCGGTAACATATTGGGTGTGCAATTTAAAAAAAAATCAAAATCGACCGCATTACGAAAAGTGGTCAGGTTATGACCACTTTGAACTCTGTCAATAGCGGATAGTTTTTATTCTAAACAAGCTAATCAATTTGACATTTCTCTACGATTCTGCTAAAATGAACACTTGATCAATTTCCAATAGATCACTACTGAAAATTACACAAATGTCCAACTGTTGCAATGGTGATCAAAATTATCACCGATTGCCTGCGAAAAGCGCTTTCCCTAACACAGATTTCAAAATCGTATTCCATCTCGCCGAACGGTGCTTATTCAATCACCATGTGTGGTGGTATCCGGTCGGCCGTTGTCATCATCAGCAGCAGCAGTGATTTCAGCGCGCGGTGTTGAACATTGCTCTCGAGTACACAACGAAAGGCAGCCGCAAACAGTAAGCTGCAGCCCACATAAGCGTCCATTCACCGAAGAAGGAGGAAGAAGCCGCACCGCTACTGATTGGATTCAGTTGCTCGTCGTGAGCCGCTGTGGTCCATCTAAGCCAAGCGCGTCACCCTCGTTCCAAATAACATACAGCTCTCCATCCGTGTTTAACACCCTAATAGCTCAGCATTACTCAACCATCACGACAAAACGGTTCATTTCAGCACCACGATAAATTATTGTGGTCAAATGGTTAATTAAATAAAAATTCTCGCAAGGACCGAATAACATATGACCTTGTCAATTAACTAGAAATACTTCGATACCCATTGTGATGTACGGTTTACTCAGTTTACCGCATTGGCATATGGCCTGCCAGAGCAAGTATTTTTTGACGAATTTGTCCACTTTCTTCTTCCTTCTCCTTCCGGAACATCAAACCTTGACTTGGCAACGTAGAACTCCAGCCCCGGTATCTGCTTTGCTTGATCTGCTTGAAATAATCCAACACCTTCCGGGCCTTCACAGGGTCAGCTGTCTTCGATTTTCTTCCACTTCCAGCCGGCCGCTCGGTCGTCTGGGACTCCTTAAACGATTTTACCACCCGAGACACAGTTGTATGAATGATTCCCAGTTGTCTTCCGATCCATCTCATGGTCGCAGTCGGATTTTCCATGACGGCGTGCAAAATTCTCCGGCGATTTTCTTCTTGTTTCGATGACATCTCAATAACCACTGAACTAGCACATGTAAACAATTCACTCCAAACTAGTTATACCCAGATTTTCATCAATTTTTACCCACGGATAAAAAAGTTACACACGGATAAAAATTGTGCATTTTTTTCGAGTACAAGCCATATACCTCCTCCATGAACCAGAAATGTGTAAGTAGTTACTCCAAGCGACCCGTACTTGCATTGTGGCAGTTGATATGCAAACCCTGATTTCTTTCTGCGACAATCCAACCTAAAACGGAGCCCTGTAAGGCCGGAAGTTGCTCTCCAAATGAGATCTTCCTGTCACAGTCGAAGAACTCGAAAAATGCTTCAATTCCCAGAACGAGATCCACTCCCGACGTGATGCAAAATGATGGGTCAGCGAGCTCGGTTCCTTCCGGTGTCGCCCAGCCGGGGATGTTGATGCTAGCGGTTGGGAGGTTTGCTGTTACCTTCGGAAGTACCAGGAAGGCCATCTGGTGCTAGAACTTTGATAGCCGGGAACGGATCGTTACCACAATCCTTTGTTTGGCCTTGGATGCTGCCTGACCAATGCCAAGAACCGAAATATCCACCTTGCTGCGAGAAACTCTTACACGCTGGCTGAGATGTTTGGTGATAAAGTTACTCTCCGATCCTGAATCGAGAAGAGCGCGAGCTAGCATCCTATTGCCGTTGTTATCCTGAACAACGACAACTGCTGTTGCCAATAAGAGCATTGGTACACTGTGCCTGGGTACCTGTCAGTAGCTGCCAGGTTAGCTACTTGTGGAGGAGAGATTTTGGATACCGATTGAGAGTAAGTAGGCGTTTGTTTTGGTGTTTCCTTGGCCACGTTACTGCTTTTGGTTGGTGCCCTTAAGTTGGATTCCTTTTAAGATTTAAAGCAGACCACCATGTAATATCGACCCTCACAATTCCTGCAGAAATACTTCGACTGACATTCCTTGGTTCGGTTGCCCTGTCTGAAGCAATTCCTGCACAATGAAGGCGACCGTAACAACGAATCTTTATCCATCACTGACATTCGTTGAAAAGCGCCACGCTGGAACAAAGGATGGTTCCCAGTACAGGGTAGGCAGCGCCTTCCGGGCACTCGGACGGAATTGAAACTAGTCTTCACTGCAGAGCTCTTCTGCCTAGATGGAGGTTGATAGGATGATTTGGTGACAACTGCAGCCTCTTTGGAGAAGTTCCTTCAATGTATCCTGATGTATCGGAACCGAAAATTCCGTGCGTTTTGTGCACGAAAATGCGTAATTTTGTCATCAGAATACGAGGCGTTTCCATGATGGGAAAAGTGGATTCCCTAACACAGTCACCGAATTTTGATACCGAACACTGAATATGCTAGAAGGTACCTATCTTCATACCTATCTTTAGTCGAAGAGAACTCTTCCCAGCTGCGACGAGTGGATGGATCTAAGTGAGACGTCAACAGATTCACTAGTAAGAGGTCCTTGTAGTCGATCGATTGTACGATCTGGTCCAACGTTTGCACGACCTTATCGAAACCTTCGACTAAAGTGTGCAGCTCGGAGGTGGATTCCTTGGCGAGGCTGGGTAACTTTAGGAGAGATTGAGTTTTCCGTTTCTTCAACAGCGCTTGATCAACATTCCCATGCAGTAGTTTGCAACTGTGATCTGAGGCGAATCGATCAAAGTTTTCGGTTCCCCTTGTAGACAACCCAAACTTTGAAACGTTTCCACGTCGGGCAGATCTGTCTTCCAATGGATCAAGGAAGTGAACAGATCCCGAAAACTAACCAGTCTTTTATCTCTCTGTTGAAGGTTTGCAGCTTAATCTGCGGTAGGCGGACATGATCAAGTGTGGCTGACGCTGGAAGATCACCGCGGATGTATTGATTCAAACTAGCTGGTTCCTGCCTTTCCTTAACCTGATCTGTTAAAATTGACTTACCTCATAGTAACGGTAACTAAGCTCTTACCTCTGCTTATCGAGCGTGCTACCGCTTTCGAGTTGATCCTGCTCTTCGAAATCGTCGTGGGATTGGATTTCCACTAGAGTTGCACCATACCTCTCTGACAGGTCATCGATTTTCTCCAGCCGAAGCAGGATTTGGGTGGCGGATGAAGATTCCTCGATTTTATCGGCGAATCGATGGATATCATTGAACGCGGAGACAAGCAGCTTCAGACCCGACTAAAGGAAGGAAAGACTACAGCAGCAAAATACTGCTGGTAGGCCTATTACAAATGAAAATCGTCTCTTGAATCCAGTTGACAGATAGCGAATCATTTCCGTACCGGTCGATACACACTTTCGGGCGTTGATGTTGTCCTCTGGGTGGCGTTTAACTTGCAGTTTGCCTTGTTATGTAGGTTCCAGTAGGCTAATTTGTCGGCTGTTGTTCTGCTGATGATGAAGACCGCTGCGCTTAGGCTCGGTGGCTGTGAGTCTCGTTTTCGTCCCGGTCAATACAGAACCTCTCGCGTCGGTGCTGATTTTCGCTGCCGAAATGTGAATCGAACTCCTAGAAACGTTTTTTTTACGTAGCGTTGCTAGTTCAATAGCTAGTCTGTAGGAATGATTTTCGTATTGTGTTTTAACTTTCGTACGAAATGCAGTTCATGAATTCGATGAATTATGCGTAATGTTGGCGTTTAGCTCACAACATAATACTAATGTTTACTAATGTTTGTAATACTAATACAAACTAAAATATTGTTTGATGTACGAAAACCATTTGTACGAAATGAGCGTGAGAGGAATAACGAAAATATATCTTCAATGCATTCGACCTCTTGTTATAGATTCAGATTTGATAAAGAAAGTAATTAAATTGCATAATTAGCATAATATTCCGTAACCTGTTGTTGAGCATTTCGCTGGTTAAATTCACCAAAATCAGATGTTTAAGAGCTGAATAAAAGTTAACGGGGTGTCTGTACAACAGTTTTTTTTTCAAACTAAGACTGAATTGAAATCGTTGATAGAATACTTGTTAAGCATTACATTGCTACCTGGATAATAACTCAATTAATATAGCTGTGGAAGTGCATCAAAGAAAGTTGAAGTTGAGAGAAGGCACAAACTCGTCCAAGAGTGTCAAGAAAAACATTAAAACAGAATAATGCTGATTAAAAGCTTCATAACATTAGCAGTGCTTAATTGAAGTTGATTGCATAGTTTGGACTAGCGATTATTGTTGAATACGTGAGTGTTTCAACGCAGATCGATTTCGTGTTTTCCATGCATTCTAACAAATATGGGAGTACAAATGGCACGAGTTAACCCGATATCAGGGGGAGTCCAGGGCATGTGCATATTTGCATCGAGCATAACACCGATCAGTCGTCCCTGTTCCACTGTTTGCTATTCCAGTTCTAAACCCATTCAATGCAGCGATTGCACTGCTGCAGAATCAGATCGAGGAATATTGCGAGCCTGCTATGCATCCTATTGAAAGTGCCATATTGAAATAAGCTCTAGCCATTTGCATTTATCTGAACGGCTGTGTAGCATGGACTATGCGGTTAGTGGCAGACGGAGGGATATTCTTTGAATTCTTCCTATTCGAATCAGTAGACCTACTTGTTACTCAGAGAAAGTACTTTTTGCAAGAAACTTTCTGATAAAATTGAGATTTTATTCAATTATCGTAGATCAAATATTGATTGAACGTGGTTTCGAAGGGAAGCCGCCTTTTCATTTCAAAGCATCAGCTGCCCTGTTTTAGGTTTATTTTTATTTATTTTTCAAGCGTGCCTACCTTTCTCCTATCCTAAATAGGGCAAAAATGTCCGAATGTGAGGCTGCCTTGGGCGAATATAGGTTATTAGGATTTTTTCCCCTGGTGGAGCACTGCTATATCCGTTCGTGCATAGTTCAAGCTCGTTTTGCGCACGTACAGCTTTCAGGTCATGTGGCATAAATGGATTTTGCAATTGGAGGTGAGTATAAACGAATACGGTTTCATTTGAAATTCCAATTACAACACCAGAGATGACCGTGTCTGGTTTTATCATTTACCATCACACGCAATGACTAACGCTTTTAGCCAATGTAGTTGAATTGCGTTTGTTTGGAAAATTTTCGCTGTCAAGTACGAGTTGAATGAACAAACGAGTTCATTATCCATCGGCGAATGGACATGAATTTTAGTATGTGATGTGATGATTTGCCTCTCGAGGTACATAGAATTTTGAATGTTGAGACTTTAGAACAAATGTCCAACCAAATAATTAATAATTTCAGGCAAAAATCGTTGAAATCCTCCATTGCATATTGAGGGTGCGATTTAAAAAAAAACAAAATCGACCGCGTTACGAAAAGTGTCCAGGTTTTGACCACTTTAAACTCTGTCAATAGCGGATGGATTTTAATTCTAAACAAGCCAATCGTTTGGAAATGTTTCTACGAATCTGCTAAAATGAACACTTTATTAATTTTCAATAGTTTTAGGCTGCTGCAATGGTGATCAAAATTATCACCGGTTGCCTGCAAAAAGCGCTGTCCCTGACACAGATTTCAAAATTGAATTCCATCCGGTCTCGCACAACGGTGCTTATTCAATCACCGTGTGTGGTGGTGTCCGGTCGGTCGTCATCAGCAGCAGCAGCAGCAGCAGTGCTATCAGCGCGTGGCGTTGACCATTGATCTACTGTACACAACGAAAGGCTGCCCGCAAGCAGCGAGCTGCCCGCAAGCAGCGAGCTGCCCGCAAGCAGCGAGCTGCAGCCCACATGAGCGTCCATTCACCGACGAAGGAGGAAGAAGCCGCACCGCTACTGATCGGATTCAGTAGCTCTCGTGAGTCGCTGTGGGCCATCTATGCCAAACGTACCACCGTCGTTCCAAACCATATACAGCTCGCCAGCCTCATCCGTGTTGAATACATATGAACTATGGCAGCATTACTCAACCATCACGACAAAACGATCCTTTCCAGGACCACCATAAATTTGTTTGAAGAGTTTTTTCTGGACGCCAATCGATAAGAAATTTTTCTACGAATCTGTTAACATTAAGATATCAATTTTCAAAAGGTCACTATTGCAAACAGCACGAATGTGCAACTGTTACTATGATAATTAAAATTATCACCGATTGCCTGAGAAAAACGCTTTCCCTAACACAGATTTTAAGATCGCATTCCATCCGGTGCTTTCGACGCGTGGCGTTGGACATTTTTCTCCAGTACACAATGAAAGGCAAGTAGTGAGCTATCTATCAAGGCTGCCCTCAATAGCCCTCGCTTCACCGAAGAAGGAGGAAGAAGCCGTACCGCTACTGATCGAATTCAGTTGCTCCATAGAGGTAACTCTGAGACTAGTAGGTCCCGAAGAAACGTGCTCTTTTTGGCTCAGCTCTGGGTACTGTCTCCGGTCCCAAGCAAATCGATGCACCCCTCGAAACATAGGAAAATCCACGAACCCCTCATTTTATCTGTCAAACTTTCATAGCAAATCAAAACAAACATTGTGTAGTACTAGAATTTCGACTAAAATAGGGTACGTTATTTGATTTGCTTGGGACCAATAGGCTAGTCAAGTAGTGAGCCAATTTAAAATCGATAGTTTCGTATTGATTGTTGGTTGCTCGTCGTGAGCCACTGGGGGCCATCTATGCTAAGCGCGTCACCCTCGTTCCAAACACATACAGCTCGCCAGCCTCATCCGCGTTGAACACCCTAAAAGCTCAGCATTACTCAACCATCACGACAAAACGGTTCTTTCCAGGACCACCATAAGTTATTGGTGTTCAAGAATAAATTTTCATTGAACATTCGCTCGCCTTGCTGCCAGCCACATCTACCCCAAAGCTCTTTGATAATTTACCCAGCAACCAAACGTGTGTGGTCAAATGCGCAACAGTATTGAAGTGGTACATTAAAATTTTCGCAATGATCGAATACAACATGACCTTGTCAATTATCCAGAAACACTTGGAATTAAGGTAAGGTTTTCTCCAGGACGCTAGAAAATCTCGCGATTGGAAAATTTTAGCAAGCAATTCCTTCAACCAATTTTCTTTTTTTTATATATATATATATATTGAAAAATTCCGTGCGTTTTGCGCACGAAAATGCCTAATTTTGTCATCAGAAAGCGAGGCGTTTCCGTGATGGGAAAAAAGGGGTTTCCCTAACACAGTCGCAGAATTTTGATACCAACCACGTAATCCTACGTCATATCTACGGTCGTGTCTTGGATAGAACCTCTTACTTTTTTTGTAGAAACGTGTCGTAGCTTCATTTGAAATAAAACACTTTTTCTTTTCTCAAACATGTGTTTTTTAATGCGCCTAAATGAAAATTATCATTTTTAGTTATCACCCGTTAGTAGCTGGAGCCCCAAGAAGAGCAAATGATATGTTATTTAATTTTAATTTAAAACAAATAAAGAGTTTAAAAAACAAAGTTGAAGAAATTCCATGTTTTACCGCTGACTTGCTTTTGCTAGCTGTTGATATCACTCAAACGTTTAAGCTTCAGCCTTCAGTTTGATGTACGTTTCCGCCATCATCTCAAAGTTCCGTGCCATAATGTCAATGTCATCGGCGAAGCCAAGGAGCTGGATGGACTTCCTGAATATCGTGCCACTCGTGTCTATCCCAGCTCTTCTGATCACACCTTCTAACGCGATGTTGAACAGCAGACACGAAAGTCCATCACCACCATCATCAAAGGGACTCGAGAGTGTCCCCGATACTCGAACAACGCACATAACTCGATCCATCGTCGCCTTGACCAGTCGCGTCAGTTTGTCCGGAAATCCGTACTCGTGCATAATCTGCCATAGCTGATCTCGATCGATTGTGTCGTATGCGGATTTGAAATCGATGAAGAAATGATGTGTGGGCACGTTATATTCGCGGCATTTCTGCAGAACCCGCCGAATCGCAAAAATTTGGTCAGGGTAGCGCGGGCACCCATGAATCCCGCCTGGTATTGCCCCACGAACTCTCTTGCAAATGGTGACGGCGGCGGCATAGAATTTGGGAGAGTACCTTGTAGGCGGCGCTCAGCAGTGTGATCGCGCGCTAGTTGCAGCAATCCAACTTGTCGCCCTTTTTGTAGATTGGGCATACGACACCTTCCATCCGCTCCTCCGGTAATATCTCCTCCCAAATCTTGGCAATTACCCAGTGCAGCGCTCTAGCCAGTGCTTCACCACTGTATTTTAATAGCTCACTTGGTAGTTGATCTACACCAGTTGCTTTGTTGTTCTTCAGCCGACCGATCTCCTCCTCAAATTCTTGAAGATCAGGGGCCGGTAGCCTGTCGTCTTCTGCGCGTGCTCCAAGGTATGTTGCCATGCCACCTTCGTTTTCTGCTGCTTCACCGTTGAGGTGCTCGTCATAGTACTGCTTCCACCTATCAATCACCTCACACTCGTTCGTAAGAAGATTACAGTCCAAGTCCTTGCACATATCGGCTTGCGGCACGTAGCCTTTGCGCGAACTATTTAACTTCTCGTAGAACTTCCGTGTGTCGTTTACGCGCTACAGATTTTCCATCGTCTCGCGATCTCGGTCTTCCGGCTGACGCTTCTTCCTTCGGAAAACCGAGTTTTGTCTGTTCCGCGCTTGTCTGCATCGCTCCACATTCAATTTCGTGCGGTGTTGCAGCATTCTCGCCCGTGCTGCATTCTTCTCCTCTACTAACAGTTTGCATTCGCCGTCAAACCAGTCATTTCTTCGGTCCGGGATTGCAGTACCTAGTGCCGCTGCAGCAGTACTACCTATATGGCTGAACGGATGTCCCTCCAGCCATCTTCAAGAGAAGCTGCGCCAAGCTGCTCTTCCGTGGGTAGTGCAACTTCCAGCTGCTGCGCGTAGTCCTGGGCAACTCCGACGTCCCGTAGTTGCTCAATGTTGGGTCGTGGCGTTCGACTTCGACGTGTGTTATGCACCGTTGAGAGTTTTGAGCGCATGCATACTGCAACTAGGTAGTGGTCCGAATCTATGTTCGCACTGCGGTACGTGCGGACGTTGATAATGTCGGAGAAGAATTTCCCGTCGATTAGAACGTGAACGTGATTTGGTTTTCTGTGTGTTGGTCAGGTGATCTTCAGGTGGCTTTGTGGATATCCTTGCGGGGGAAAAAGGTACTTCGAACTCGCGTTGGCACATCTTCCCCAGCACTACAAAGCCGGTTTCCAGCTCGTTGGTGGTGCCACAGCTCTGGTAGAAAGTAGCCGCTCGATGCCCGCTTTTCCATACCTTTTGTCCCGTCCAGCAAAGTTCCTGCAGTGCTACGACTTCGAAGTTGCGTCATAGATTAACCTATCGCAACCCGGGAAGCCGAGCGATTTGCAGTTCCATGTTCCGAGTTTCCAATCGTAGTCCTTATTTCGTCGCGTAGGTCTGTGCCGATTGTTCCGATCCGTATTTCTTTCTTCAGTATTTGCAACTTTGTTTTTTTTCAGGGCGGCTTGTTGGGCCTGCCCCAACCCCCTGTCTTGCCGGGGGACCATCGTGCACAGCTCTGTTTAGAGTCTCACGCTGGCACTAGGACGGTGATCAGCCGCTCCTAACATGGAGAACAGACGCCGTTTTGAGCCGCACCTCCATGGTGAACAGACGCTCGGGTTTGGTGAAGCATTTCCTCTATCACCGTACTATGGTTATCGCGCCAGTGTTCGCGTCGCACCTCTTCACTTTGCTATTGCCGGACTGGCAACATTGCCCAGGCTACGCCACCCAGCTGTGTCCATGTTTCAGCTGGTAGTCTTTTGTTATCATATGACTCGAGGAGGCGTGAAGTAGGAACTTGTGAGGACCACGGCTAGGTATTCCGCTCCTTCCAGGTTGTCAACTCACCATTTTGTAGCCGTTGAAGTAACATTCCCTTATTTCCCTGCAATGAGAACCGTTTGCAACAATTAGCTGGCATAAACGTAGTGCTATATCAGGCCAGCGTAGTGTGAACACCTCCACTTGATATCGATATCATCTCGCTATATCACGTGATATAGAGCGTAATGAGAACGGGGTATAAGGTTGCCCTCATTGTCAGCTAATTAAAGTGTAGGAGAAATTTTAATTTTTAAAAAGCCAAAGCTACTATGGGGTAAGTAACGTCTCGCTGAAACAACTGGAAGCTCATAATATAAAGCTATACATATAAAGGGCGAACACGAAATTATTGCGACACCGAAAATGTCATGCCAATTTTCTTATAATGTTTAGAATCAAACCAAAATTTTAGGGTAGTTTTATACATATATTTACTTCAAAAATCAAAAGAAAAGTTAATCGATGGAGCCTTGAGTGTAAAATTGAACGAATTTTCGCTTGATGCCCTCCATCAAAGTCTTTACAGTGTCATCCGGTACCAGTTTCTCAGTTTTTTTTCCATTTTCTTAACATGTCCTTCTCGTCTTTGACTGTCTTCTTGTTCTTCCGAAGTTCCCGCTTCATTATTGCCCAGTACTGCTCCACCGAGCGCAGCTCCGGACAGTTTGGCGGATTCATGTCCATGTCCTTTGGAACAAAATGGACAGAATTGGCCTCATACCACTCCAGGACACTTTTAGAATAGTGGCATGATGCCAAATCTGGCCAAAATAGCGGAGCTTCGTCGTGTTGCTGCAAGAACGGCAAAAGGCGCTTCTCGAGGCACTCAGATTTGTAGATCTCGTCATTTACTGTGCCCTTTGCCACGAAAGGCTCACTCCTCAGTCCGCAAGAGCAGATGGCCTGCCAAATGAGATATTTGGAGGCAAACTTCGACATTTTCTTCTTCTTAAATTTGTCGTCCACATCGAACTTGCTCTTGCCGGTGAAAAACTCCAACCCCGGAATTTGCTTAAAATCGGCTTTTATATACGTTTCGTCGTCCATCACACAACAGCCATATTTTGTCAGCATCTTCTCGTAGAGCTTCCGTGCCCGAGTTTTAGCCGTCGATTGTTGCCGCTCATCGCGGTTTGGGAAGTTCTGTACCTTGTATGTATGTAGTCCAGCTCTCTTCTTTGCATTCTGGACGTAGCTCTGCGACATGCCGATCTTTTTAGCCAAATCACGGCTTGAGACGTTGGGATTTGTTTTAATCATCCGCTTCACCTTTCCCTCCGTCTTTTTGTTCTCCGGTCCCGGTTTTCTTCCAGCTACTTTGCCGTGGTCCAACGTCAACCGCTCCTGGAACCGCTTCAACACTCTGGAGACGGTTGAATGGTGAATGTTAAACATTTTCCCAACTGCCGGTGCGACAGGTCAGGAAATTCCAGGTGTTTGGAAAGAATTTGTTCTCTCAACTCGCGTTGGTTCACCTCCATTTTCGTTGAATCGAAAAACACGACTTCGAGTTTGACAGCATGTACACAATACACATCAATGAGAAAGTGTGCAAAATTTGGTTGATTTTTACCCAATGGTAAAAAAGTTATGCCCTGTTGAATGTGTCGCAATAATTTCGTGTTCGCCCTTTAGGATTATTTAATTTAATTTAAATAGCACTATATGTATCATATACTGTATCAATTTCTAAGTGGAACTGTTAATGTATGTCATTCCTTGTATGAAGGTCCTTAAATAGATACAAAAAATGGCATAAACTTGGTTTATTGTCCCTAGTGACCAATTATGCGAAGTTTCATGATTCGATTCGTCAGTTGGCGTGGAACTGCTCTATAGAGTTGACGTATGGTAGTTTTTGTGATTTCAATCGAATCGATCGAGTCTTCGGAGGATTTCAAGCGAACCGATTATGAGCAAAAAAAGTTACACGTGGACCAAGATTAGGTTCTAGTTTCAAATTATTTTTCCATCACAGCCCTTATGCTCAAAAATTTACAATTTCGTAAGAATACAAAATCCTTTCAAACCAACGCGATTTCTCTTCCGTGATAGTGAAAGATTGTATTGATCCTAAAAGTTTCTAAGAATGCGCAAAATTTCCATTAAGTCTTCAATTAAAGCTACAGCCGAATTCTCCCTTCCAGCATTCCAAATCAAACTTCGCCAAATGGAAGCTGCCAAAACTTCAATTCTCTCCCGTTCTCTTGTTCCCATTCATGCTGACCGAAGTACATAGTCACTTTCAGTCGATTTCGTGGAATCATGATCCCGAAATCCCATCCCCGTCCCATGAGTGGAAGCCAGCAGCGTGTGGCAAAAAGTTTCCTGAAAATTTTATTGATTTCATCCCGCGGTAGTCGTCTCGACGGGAGAGGAGAGTAAGGAGACCCTCGATGTGGCCTGCAATGCAAAAAAAAAACCGAAAACTTGGTCATGTTGTGATAAAACTGCCTCTCGGCCGTGAGTAGGTACAGCTCGCAAGTATGTATAGAAACTGGGGAGAAGGCACCGCGAATGGGCGATAAATGGCCAATACGGAGTGGAGCGTACGCCATGTGTTCGACGTCTGCTTCCGATGGTGGAACGTAAACAGAGCGAGCTTTTTTGTGCCTGGACTCACGTGCTACTTGGATCGTGAGCGTGATGGACGAGAGCGTGTCGCTCTGCGCTGAGAACGGGGAAAAGCTCGCACGCTGCGTTTTCCGAATACACATCCGGCGAATCTCGTCGGGTCGGGTCGTCCCTGCGGTGGGTCGTTGCTTTAAAAAGGCTCCGATAAGGACGAAAAAGCTTCAGTCTTCGGTGGATTCTTATGCAGTGCGGTAGATCGCGGAGTGAAGTGGCGCCAGACGAGAGTTCTCTTAGCGATTGCCTATCAAAGTGAAGAGTGGTAGATTATCCGGGAGTGGAACGGGAGGTTATTCTTTTTTCGGGTGGGTGTGTGTGTGTGAGTGTGTACTGGAGGGGGACGAGAGCAGTTCAAGTATCAATCCGTGGTAGTATTTATTTACCTCTTCCGACCGCTTTGTCGCGTGTATTTTCTGGATTTTACGGAAGAGAAGTTGAAGCAGCAGGAGCAGAAGGTGGGGGTTTGTCTTTTGTAGTTTTCGTTCTTAGAGCGGGGTGAATGAAGGAATCAAGTTGGATATTATCAAGCAAATGAAAGTGGTATGCATCGAGGAAGCAAATCTGGTCTAGGTATTAAATTTTAAGGATTGCGTGAAGCTATCTCTCCCGAGTCAGTGTGTATATGTTGGGAATGTGACTATCATCGAGTATAAGGACTCGACGAGGACCGAGACAATCATCGATCGAAAAAGCCTCCTTCAGGGAAAGGAGGCCACAAGTACGGCGCAGCGAGAATATGAAATGAGAAGCAGTCCAGTAGAAGGGAGAAAGGATAACGGGGTTCTACGTTTCCTACCACCGCACCGCCGACGTCGACGTCCTCTATCGCCTTCAAGAAAAGCTTTTGTTTTATGCTCAGTCCCGGTCAGGTGAACAGAGAAAACTTACGAATGTCCTCAGGGTTATGTGTTGGTCCTTTCGGATAAATAATAACAAACCAACCGACAAACCGAAGAAAGAAGGCAGTGAGTGGTGCGGGGTGGTGGTGTATGCCTGCTTCGATTGTCGCTTGATTGACAACTACGTGAAAGTGTGTCCCGGTGCAACACTCCTCAGTAGGCCAGCACAACTCATCGATATTGATTTCCCATTGATTATATAAAAAAAGCGGAAGCGAGAAAAAAATTGAAGTGTTTTTAATTTTCTCGGCTGCCATCCTATCCGTCGATTCGCATCACTGGTGGTCGCCTGGTCCTGCGGATTCTGCGGGAGTAAAACGGAAAGAGGAAAATCAATTTTAACGAAAAATTTTGAGTGACGCGTTCATTAAGTCTGAACAGAGAGAGACGAGCAGCTAAATGGGCAAAACAGAAAATACGCGAAGTGAGTTCCGAGAAGTGTGTTCTTTTTTTCAAATTACGATACCAGTGCAGTAGTAGAGCAGCAGATCACGGTTCAACAACATAAGCAACATCAGGTTCACAGAACTTAGACAGAGACAGTGTTCGAGAGGTAAGTCCCAAAAGAAAAGGATACAACAATATAGCATCGTTGGAAAGCAGCGGAATTAATATGGTTTATTCTTTTTGAAAGGAGATATGCTCGCATGAGCGTCTATGTGTCTAAGGATGCGAAAGTCATCGGAGCTCGACAGTTTGGAATTTGGTGCTTCCGGGAACGAATTAGGGACACCATTTGGTTGAGTGCTTGCATGAAGCAAGGGAAATGAGAGGGCACCTTTTCCAGCTTTATTAGCTGCCATAGGTACATAAACTCGGGTTTTAAAAAAATTGCTCCAAATGCGAGGGAGGAATTCGTGGAACACTTCACGAAAATTGTTTACCAATTCGTTTGAAGTTGCTGGGTGCGGGTGCGTTAATTAGTTGTGTAATGAGCAAAATGTTAACTTGATTTTGTCATGTTTCTTCAGCTGGGCTTAATGCGAGAAATCCGGCTGGTGAATACATATTTCATCGCATTAATTAGGCACGCATTTATTTATCATCCGTAGTCTCGTTTTGGGCCGAATTAAGTCTGTAATGGAAGCCTGCGGTGCCATAGGCCACTTTGAAGCAAACAAACCACAGTACCTTCAAATTGGATAAAGATAAGACGTTTTAGCTGAATTGGAATTCAATTCATGGCATACTTTGAGTTATGTTGGATCTTAAAGTCGGACTTTACGTAGTTGGAAAACTGCACACCATGCCAATATTCTGTACTCTCAAGATCCTGATTATTTAGAAGGATGATGTCTTGGGCAAAATTGGTCAGGAGGTCAAGGAATGCTGGATGTTGGATATATCAGGTTGAAATTATCCCGCTATGCGGCGCTAGTGAGCATCCTATATGCACATATTATGTACTGGTGTATCTCAAGATCATGATTATTTAGACGGTTGATGTTTTTGAAAAAGTTGATCAGGAGGTGAAAGACTACTGGCAGGTTTGTTAATTTTGAATTCTGCCGCCAGATGGCGCTAGTGTTCATGCAAATAATATGTACAACATATACACTTTCTGATCCTGAATATATAGAAGAGTGATGTCTTCGGAAAAGTCGATCAGGTGGTCAAGGCCTGTTGGGTGGTGGACATATCAATTCAGACCTCTGCCACAAGGCGGAGCTAGTGAGCACGCAAATTTTCTGCAGGTACATATCTCAACATCCTGATTATATAGAAGGATGATGTCTTTGGAAAAGTTGATCAGGAGTTCAAGAGCTGCTGAGAGTTGAACAGATCAATTCGGAGTTCTGTAAGTAGGTGACGCTAGTGTGCATGCAAGTCAATGGTATATAAGCTGACTGAATCTTCTTATTTCTTTGCCAGTTTCAGTTGTAAAGCTACTACGCTTTACTCCGAACTACTGCATGATGATCAGATCAACCGGTAGCTTGGTAAAAAGAAGAAAATTATATTGGCAACAAAATTCTACTTACTCACTTTCAATTTCTGTTCAAATTTCACACTGCCTTTCTTTAACCGAACTATCCGTTCTAAACTTTCATCCCTTTCCTCCTAGCTAGTTGTCACCTTCCATCAGATTTTGACCATAAAGCATCTCTTTCAAAGCTTAAAAAAATGATGAACATTGACCTTGATCGAAGATGATCAAAATTCATGGTCATTTTGACTGCTGTATCTATTCCATATCAATCAAGGTTTTGTTTCTAGTGATCAACTGCTAGTTGATCAATATTTATCAACTCCTGAATATCTCGCACAAAGCAGAATTCTAAAATGAAACCTTCTGATCAACTTTGGCGAAAACATCACCCGTCTAAATAATCAAGATATTGAGGTACAGCAGCAAATAATATTTGCATGTGGGATGCTCTCAAGCACAGAATAGTAAGATATCTGTCAACCACCCGGCAGCTCTTGGCTCCTGATCAACTTTCCTGAAGACATCATCCTTCTATATAATCTAGAGATACAGCAGTATAAAATATTTGCATGCTTACTAGCATCAGCTGGCGGCCGAAATCAAATTTGATCTGTCCACCTCCCTGCATTCTTTGGCATCCTGGTTAACTTTGCCGAAGACATCACCCTTAAATATAATCAGGGTCTTGAGATACAACACCACATAATATTTGCATGCTGGATGCTCACTAGCGCCACCTAGCGGCATAATTCCAAATTGGTGTCAGTAGCCCTTGACTTCCTGATCGACTTTGTCGAAAACATAACCCTTCTATATAATCAGGATCTGGTCATACAGAAAAACGGATTATTTGCACGCTCACTAGCACCACCTAGTGGGGAATTCTGAATTGATTTGTCCAACACCCAACCGTCCTTGACCTCCTCATCAACTTTGCCGAAGATATTACCGATCTAAATAATCAGGATGTTGAGATACATCAATACAGAATATTGGCTTGTGGGATGCTCACTAGCGACAGAATTCCGAATGAATCTATCAACCACCCAGCAGCCTTGACCTCCTGATCAACTTTACCGAAGATATTACCGGTTTACATAATCAGGATCTTAAGATACATCAATACAGAATATGTGCATGTGGAATACTCACTACCGCCTAGCGGCAGAATTCAGAATTTAGAAGTCCACATCCCATCAGCGCATGACCGAAAACATTACCCTTCTTTATAATCAGAATCTGGAGATGCAGCAGCTCTGAATATTTGCATGCTTACTAGTGCCATCTAGTGGCATAATTCCGGATTGATCTGTCCACCTCCCAGGAGTCTTTGACCTCCTGATCAACTTTTCCGGAAACATCACCCGTCCATATAATCAGGATTTGGAGATACAGCAGTACCATGCTGCATGCTCGCTAGCACCGCCTGTAGGCAGAATTCCGAATTGATATGTCCACCTCCCAGCGGTTTTTGACCTCCTGATCAACTTTGTCCAGTACATTATCCTTCTTTATAATCTGGATCTGGAGATACAGTAGTAACACATATTTGAACATTCACTAGCGCCACCTAATGGCAGAATTTATAATTAACCTGTCCACTTCCCAGTAGTCTTTGGCCTCCTGATCAACTTTGCACAAGACGTAATCCGTCGAAATAATCCGGACTTGAGGACAGTAGTTCAAAATATGTACATGTGGGATGCTCAGCCTAACGAAATAATTCAGAATTCATCTGTCCACCACCCAGCAGCCCTTGATCTTCTGATTAACTTTGCCGAAGACATCACCCTTCTAAATAATTCAAGAACTTGAGATACAGCAATACATGGTGTATGTAGGTTTCCAAAATGGACCATGATTTAAGTTTTTTTTTATAATCCATTTATTTGTCAAGGCTCAAATGCGTTAGCTTTGCGGAGCCGAATATTTTTTACATTAATATCTTTTCTTACAACTAATGTTAGTAGAACGGGGGCCGATTACTCGCGGCTTACTCGAGATTAGGGATTACATTTTTTGATAATTTGGAGAGAGGACAAGGGAACTAATTTAAAACTTAAACGTAAAGGATGACTAAAACACAAAACATTAAACACATACATCAATAGCTTTAAGATTCATAAAGACGATATAACGGCAAGCCAAGACGTCTCTAATTGGCTTAAAGGGTTGTTTTCCTCGGACCCTAAGGGAATCACACAGAACGGATCTCGCCTCATGATGCAAGGAGCAGGACAAAACAACATGCTCGATGTCGTGATAACCGTTTCCACAGGTGCACAAGTTGCTGTCGACAAGCGTAATACGGAAGAGGTGGGCGTTTAACGAACAGTTATTGGACATGAGGCTGAAGATAACACGAATAAAATCACGACTCATATCCAACCCTTTGAACCAGGGTTTGATCGACACCTGATAGAATGTAGCCATCTTCCCAGATCACCATCATTCCACTTTTGTTGCCAGTTGGCGAGGACTTGCTGACGAGAAATCGTGAAAAATTCGTGGTAGGCGATTTGTCGCTCGTAAATATCGCCTTCCATAGCGCCTACCTTGGCCAGCGAGTCCGCTTTCTCATTGCCCGAGATAGAGCAATGAGAAGGGACCCATACCAAGGTGATGATATGCGAGCGGTTTGATAAAGCACTCAATGACGATCGTATTTCCTGGAGGAAATACGCCGAGTGCTTCATCGGCCTCATTAAACGCATAGCCTCCAGGGAGCTTAGGCTATCCGTAAAAATGAAATAATGGTCAGGTGGAAGTGAGGCAATACGCTCTAACGTGTACGATATAGCTGCTAGTTCAGCAACGTATACCGAACACGGCTTTTGAAGCTTGTATGAGGCGCTATGAAGATCGTGGAATACTCCAAAACCAGTGGATGCATTTATCACCGACCCATCTGTGAAAAATCTCTTCTCGGTGGGGACGTGGCGGTATTTGTTCGCAAAAATAGTTGAGACAATCAGGGAACGGTGAGGCTCTGGAAATCTTTGAATCTCCTGCCTCATTTTGAGATCGAATCTCACGGGTTCTTCTTGAAATGATGGGAGACAGCGCGATTGGGGTTGAACGAGGAGGGGCCGATATCCAGAGTCATGTACTCGTAGTACAAGCTCATGAATCGTGTTTGAGGATTCCGATCTAGCAGCTTTTCAAAGTTTTCGATCACCAGCGGGTTCATGACTTCACAGCGGATGAGGAACTGGAACGATAAATCCACAAAACGATTTGTTAAGGAGAGGACGCCCGCAAGAACTTCAAGACTCATGGTATGCGTCGATTGCATACAACCTAGCGCGATTCGAATGCAACGATATTGAATCCTTTGGAGCTTCAATATGTGCGTCCCCGCCGCCGATTGAAAGCAAAAGCTACCTGATTTAAGGTTACCATTACAGGGTTAATGATTCATGTGAGCATTTCCTGGCCAAACAGCATAAACCATTGAATTTCTAACTCGACCTTCTCCGATTTGCATGCACATTTTCATAATTGTTTCTGTTGGTAGTTGTCAATAGATCACGTTTGAGCTGACATTCGGCCATTTTGAATCTCAGAAAAATCTTCAAAATGGCGTATTCGATATTTTCAACTCGAGCAGTAGTTGTAGCAAAAAATGACTCCTATTTTTCTGAAACTGGATGCCTTGATTTGTTTTCCGTCGATCATGTATTCCGTACTGAGTACCAATGATACCGACGCCAGGAAGGTACCTATTGACACATCAACTCATGGACCGGGGACCAACGGCGTGATCAGAGATGTTATGCCTCAAAAAATCCCGGCGGCGCTGACTAGGATTGAACCCAAGCCCTTTGGGGTGAGAGGCAATCACGCTTACCACTACACCACTGGCGCCGTTAATTTCAAAGATGGTGCTGGACATCGACTATCTCTAGATGTCATCCCAATTATGAAAATACCCATATTGGAGGGTATTTGACAGTATTTCCCACTTTTTCTGAAACCGGAAGCTGCCATCTTGTATTTTGAATTAGCGTCAGATATCGATTTTCGGTGTTAAGACCACATTAAAGGGTATTTGATAGTATTTTCCATTTTTTTTTTCTGAAACTGGAATCCACCATCTGGCATGTCAAAATGGCGTTTGACATCGTTTTATGGTCTTAAGACGTTGTTCCGAAAATACCCATATTAAAGAGTATTTGACAGTATTTTCTACTTTTCTGAAATCGGAAGCCAGCATCTTGGATTTCAAGATGGCAACGGGCATCGATTTTCGGTTTCTAAACGTCACCTTGAACGAAAAAAAAAAAATACAAATGTTGAAGGGTATTTCACACTATTTCCCAATTTTTTTTCTGAAACTGAAAGCCGCCATCTTGGATTTCAAGATGGCGTCGTACAACAATATCCGATCTCTAAACGTCACCCTGATTCCAAAAATACCCTTCAATATTTGACCGTTTTCTCACTTTTTCTGAAACCGGAAGCCGCAATATTGGATTTCAAAATGGCGTCGGACATCGATTTCTGGTCTTTAGATGTCATCGCAATTCCGAAAATACCCATATTGAAGGTTATTTGACAGTATTGCCCACTTTTTTTTGAAACCGGAAGCCACCATCTTGGATTTCATAATTGCGTCGGATATCGATTTTTGGTTTAACGCGAGGTTTTACGTCAAGCTGATTCAGAAAATACTCATATTGAAGGATATTTAACAGTAACTCCAACTTTTCTGAAACCGAAAGCCGCCATCTTGAATTTTAAGATGGCGTCGGACATCGATTGACGGTTTCTATAAGTCATCCCGAATTATTGTATGTATGGCAACCCGGTATTTGACACTTCATATGTTTTGTTTTAGCATGTCAAACCATACGAGCTGTCGAAGACAATGGTCACGTCAACTCCAGATCTACAGAAATCACATTCGGCCGTTGGAACGCTTCCGATTCCGTGTGGCCCGCGCAGGTCGATCTATTCGGATGGGATGTACCGCGTGGAAGCGATTCTCTACGATGGCAACGTATACCATTTCGAATCAGACGCTTCCCTGCGGGTGGAAGGTCTACTGCATCTGAGTAAGCCGGGATCCGGATTCATCGTACAACAACCTGGAGGATGATGATAGGCATGAGAATCTGACGTTGACGTGGTGATTAGTACGTTGGACAATTCGGTGGGGCAGGCCACCAAGAATACATCGTATGTCGCAGTGCGATGAAGATTTGGTTCCACTGAGAGTACAGCAAATATTTCACGCTGGTGGAGCACATCGGGAAGTGCGCGTACGGGTATGTCAAGCTGAGCTACCGGAACTCGGATAGGTTGCTGGTGATATTGAAGTTCATACTGAAGGAGAAGCTCATGCCGCAGTTTATGATTAAGACCGAGGAGAAGCGGGAAATTCCGATGGAAGTGTACCTGTTGACGCAAGTGAAGCATCCGTACATTGTTAACACGAACACGAATGAGTTCTTCCAGGTTGTGATGGAAATCCACGGCTCCGGGATGGATATGTTCGAGTTTATCGATCGAAGACACGTGATGACGGAGAAGCTGTGTTGGATCTTGCTGTTGCGGATGCGGATTGCTATAGGCGAGAACGTTATAATCAATCACAATTTCCATATCAAGCCGATTGACTTCGGATCGGCGACGTTCGTACAGCAAGGGCAACTTTTCCGAACTGATCATTTCGCACGAAATCAGCGAAGAATTCCAAAACTCAGATCATAATCCAGGAGCTACTGGAGACGGAATGGATGACGCAGGAAATCAATTCATCTCAGTTCAATTTTTACAAAATCGTCCCCTGCGAACCGTACGAATTCAATCCGTAGAAGTGCTACGTAGATGCGAATATCTGCTCCAGCCAGACTGGACTGTCCACGTCACCGCAAGCCTTTCGTTGGTGGATGATGTCGATGGTGAAGCTGACGATGAGCTTGTCCACATGGATGATTCGTGCATGCATCCCGACAAGATGGTGGACGATGAATTTGTCCTCTGTCGCACGATGATGAGTTGGTCTAGATGACGATATCTCCGGCAGAGAGATGAATATTATTTCCACCGGTCTCACCAGTCTGTCTCTGAGGGAACCGGATGGGACGTGCATCAGTTTGGTCGTTGGCGATCGGATTGGCCAACTACTAGAAGACAATTGTTATACAGAAGATAGTGAGATACTGCTGGTGGTGTTGGATGGTGATTTTGACCATAAGGATGAGGATGGCGGTGGTGGTACTGCTGCTGACGACCGGGGATGGATCGACCGGAAGGGACACTTCAGCACGATCCGTCCAGTAGCAGCAGATGCGTTGGAGACGCCGCCAGTTCATATAATTCGCCGAGCAAAAGTAACCGTCAGAGGCGGCAGCAGCAACAACATATCCCGTTGCTCCGGTGCGGACCATGGCAGTAAGGGTGAGTTAGAGGCTCCGGCGAAATAATCTGCTGCAGATACCCAAAATTATTTGTGTCAACAATCAAATTTTGACACATCCGCACTGTGATGCCAGTTACTTTAAATGGGTGCCAAACAGTGCCAAGAGTGTGCACTACTGTGTTTTTGGCACACTGTGCTGAGTGACCAACCCCTTGGGTTTGTTGACGAAAGAAACGAGACAGAATCCATACATTCGGACAAGAACGAAAAGGTTTGCTTTGGGGTATAAAGTTGAGTTTAGCTCAGAGCCTCTCTAGACAACCGGAGAAGCCAAAGTAGATATTGTGCAAGCAATAAAAAGGCTATTGTGCTAGCCCGAATCAGTGGTTTATAAGTACATGTGTAACCAACCGAGATCGTTAACGGGTGCTGGGGTGGTGCAAATAGAATGATTTATTAACTTTAGGTGTAGGATTTTAATGTATGTAGATTTTTAAACTAGACGTAAGTTTACCTTTAAGCAAACTCATAACTAAGAAATTGACCTTATCTAACTAATTATCAGCAGAATTTTTGATGGCATGAATCTCAGAAACTATAAAGATTACGTGCAGAAAATTGTAATCACATGTTAAGGTTGAACACGAAAAAATCCGGACACATTGAAAACGCTGCCATTAAGGCATTTTTTGAGTAAATTTTTGAAAATTTCACTTAATCAAGCTAAGAGTGTATAGAATCACAGTAGGCATTGGTTGTCAGGATTTATTTATTTATTTATTTATTTGTCTGCATCAACAGGCTGTGTAAAGCCCCAATGATGATTTAAGTAACTTATATAGGTAAATCAAAAAATAAAAACTAAGAATAAAATACATAAATAAAACACACAATCATTCACGGTTAACTGTGCCAGAAAAGAACGATGAGAAGTATCTTCGTAGCAGCTGTCGAGGCATATGGAAATCGAAGATGCCCGAGACTCGATTGAACACTCGTTGCAGCCCACCTATTGCACCGTTCATGCCATAGTTTGTGCGCTGAAGTGGCAATCTCAGCATAACGTTGTTACGTAGCGCACGGGGTTGGACGTTAATGTTGACTTGCCCCAAGATTGCACTGCAATCAATTCTACCTTGTAAAGTGTCCGCAATGAACAGGGCCCTAGAGGTGTCTCTTCTAGTTCGGAGAGGCTCCAGATCAAGCAGCTGGCAACGACTTTCATAGCTGGGCAGATGAAATCGGTCTCTCCAAGGCAGCTTCCGCAGAGCGAATCGAAGAAAACGGCGTTGAACGGACTCAACTCTCTCAGCACCATTGTTGTAGTTTGGACTCCAGACCGTAGAACAATATTCCAGAATGGATCGCACCAAGGAACAGTACAGTGACTTCAAACAGTAGATATCGGAGAAATTCTTTGCTATCCTGAAGATAAATCCCAATGTCCTAGACGCCTTGTTGACAACGTACGAGATGTGCTGCTTGTACGTAAGTTGAGAATCTAGAATAACACCCAGATCTTTCACATGGTTCACACGGTCGATTACAGTGCCGATAAGTTTGTATTCAAATGTGATTGGTTCTTTCTTCCGAGTAAAAGTGATCACTGAACACTTAGTGGGGTTAACCACCATTCGGTTCAAATTACACCAGCTGACACCAGGTGACTTCCTTGAGGTATTCCTGACGTAGCTAGATAGATATTGGACCGGTTGTCACCAATGGCAACCATCAGGTGCCGATCAGTGAGATATGAACGAAACCATCGCAAGAGGTTGCCGCTGACCCCAAGTCTATGCAACTTGGCAATCGCGATGGCATGGTTTAGCTTATCGAAGGCAGCTGACAAGTCGGTGTATATGACGTCTGTTTGAGTCCTCTCTGCCATGTTTTCCGTAAGATACGATGTCAAACACAGCAGATTTGTGGAAGTAGAACGACCGGAAGTGAAGCCGTGTTGATCACCACTTAGATACTGCTTGCAATGAGAGAGTAGAGGCTCCATGATGACTAACTCGAATAACTTCGAAACTGCGCTCAACGACGTAATTCCACGATAATTGTCCACATCCCGTTTGCTGCCCTTTTTGTGGATAGGAAACATATGTGCGAATTTCCAACAAGATGGAAATGTACCACTCGAGATGGACAATCGAAATAGGTGAAGCATGGGCATCAGCAAGCTGGCGATATGCTTTTTCAGGAATACGGATGGAACGCCATCGGGTCCTGGATTGAAGGACGACTTGAGTTGTGATGCGGCAGTGGAAATCATCTCGACGTTGACATCCATCGCACCCAGTGTTTGACCGTACAGTGGAACATTACTAGCTGCTAGGGTAACGTGTTCGTCAGTTAATCTCTCATTCGTGAAAAACACTGGCGAAATGCTCAGAAAACAAGCGACAGATCTGCTGAGGAGTGGAAGCAACTGCTCCATTCAACACCATTGAAGAAGGTAGGCCGGATTCCTTGCCGTGGATTGCGCTGAGGATAAGCCCATTTGTTGAAATCATCGCCTAACCGGAGCAAGCACGTCGCGATTCGATCCTGCACGCTCGAAAAGAAAATCACAGTTTATCCGCTCCTGGCAGTTTTCGATCAAATTCCTAGGCAGGAATTTTATTCCTCGGTTGACCGGAAGACTGTCCCGAAGAAGTCGAAATTACCAAACAAAATCCTTGTCTGGCAAGCAATCTGCAGTTGTGGACTCATAAGCGAAACTTTCGGTACTTCTGGGACCATTAATTTACCAGGAGGAGTTCCTACGGAAGAGACTTCTGCCTTTTCTGGAGCAATATGAGGTGGATTGCCTATTCTGGCTGCACTTGACAAGCTGCCACTACTCAAATTCCACCAAACAGTGCACAGTGGCCCAGAGTGCAGATTTAGGTGGAAGGATATGTTTTGAGCATGAAATTGAAACTTTAGACTAAAAGTCTCTTCTACAAAGTTGTTCCTTATAGTTAGGCCCTCATTTTTATGACAATGAATTCTAGGGTGGTTCTCATTATCATTGAAATCGAAAATCTAACTTTTTTGTTTGTAGAAATTAAGCTATACATGTTTCGGCAAAGTTATAGCTGAGCTATTTTCTTGAATTGTGTTGGGGTGTCTCTAAAAAACAGTTGTTTTGATCTAGTTTCTTTATTTCAAATTTCTCAGCAAAAATGTCTTCAAAAAACTTTTAGATCTTTAGAAGGCACAAATTTGTGCTGTCCAGAGCTTGTCAATATCTTTCGCCGATCAAGAGTTATTGACGTTTTTCTACTTCTGGGGCAAAAAAAAGTTTTTACGGCATTTGAAAAGACGTATGCTATTCTCAAAAATATGAAAAAAATAGAGGTATGTTATTTTTTAAACTTGTATAAAATCAATTTGAATTTATTCATATTTTTACTATAATTATTAGAAGAGATACAGACAACAAATCTTATTAAAAAACGTTTGTCTTAATGAGCTTTAAAAGCCTCCAGAAGATGACTTTCAATAGAAAATTGACTATTGGCTATTTTTTCCAGGAACATTCTAAGTAAACTCCGTAAAATTACTCCAAAACGAGAACGTTAAGAGAAAGAAAAAAGTTATCTTCAACAAAGTTGCTTGAAATTAACTCAGCTACAGCCTTTTCAAACAACACATGGCTTTATTTTGTAAAACAAAAAAGTTAGTTTTTAAAAATCATCTAATTTGAGGACCACCCTGACGTTTGCAAACACCAAAAAAAAGGGAATTTTAAGGGCACAAAAACTTCTCCAAAGTCACTAAATGTCCAAAAATTGAAACAAATGTACTAGCACATTTCTCGCGTCACACGAGAAAAGGGCCTATCCTTGTTGATCGATTCTCTTCATCGACTTTCTCTTTGGTTTACCACAAATTGCTCGCTAAGCTCCAAGCACAGTTCGACAGAAGATGATGTTAGCTTGCGTCTCAAACAACACACTGAAAGCGAAATTCATTTTCAGTCGGGTTATTCGCGAAAGAGAAAATCGATGAAGAGATTTGATCAACAATGATAGGCCCTTTCTCGTGTTGCGCGAGATTTTATTTAAATTTGTCAGTAGAGTAGTCCTATGAAAACTATATTTTGCCGATATTTTTTTTATTTCAAATTGCTCATGAAAGTCAACTTTCAGAGACTTATAAAGCTCTTTAAGACGCACATTTTATAGCGAAAAGTGTTGCCTGTATCTCTTCTTATAAAAAAAGATATACCTTATTATAGTAAAAATATGAATAAATTCAAATTGATTTTATACGAGTTTAAAAAATAACATAACTCTAATTTTTTTCATATTATTGAGAATAACGTATGTCCTTTCAAATGCCGTATTTTTTTTTGTTAGCTCCAACCAGAGATATTAACATTTGAAAAGGGCATATTTTTAGTAGAAAAACGTCAGTAACTCTTGATCGACGAAAGATATCGACAAGCTCTGTGCAGCAACAATTTACACCTTCTAAAGATCTAAAAGTTATTTGAAGACAGCTGAGAAATTTGAAACAAGAAAACTAGAGCAAAACAACTGTTTATTTGTTACAAAGTTGCTTGAAATTAGCTCAGCTATAACTTTGCCGAAGAATGTATACCTTAATTCCTTCAAACAAAAAAGTTAGATTTTTTTAATTTAATGATTATACGAACCACCCTAGAATTCATTGTCATAAAAATGAAGGCCTAACTATAAGGAACAACTTTGTAGGCGAGACTTTAAGTCTAAAATTTCAATTTCATGCTCAAAACATATCCGTCCACCTAAATCTGCATTCTGGACCACTGTGCAGTGGTACAGCGAATATGGCGTCACAGTGGTTCCCAAGTATCCGGAACTAAGACCAATTGAGGAATACTGGCCAAATGTGAACCACATACTGAAGAAAAAGGGTGGAACTGCAATCGACCTGAAGGATTTGGAAATTTGGCAGCCAAACAAGTGGGAACAGGGCTCGTGCAAAAGATAATGGGACGTGTACCAAGAATATTTTCGAGCAATGGCCTATGGTTAGAAGGAAGACTGGTCTTACAATAAGAATAATACCTTCTAATGTATGGTTGTTACATTGAATTATGAAAAATAAAATGCTTTTTTAGACCCCAACAAGATTTTCGTGTCTGGATTTTTTCGTGTTCAACCTCTATGCTGCCGTTCTACGCATAACTATACCATGTTCTATGCAATCCTTATGCACCGTGGGACTCTTATGCATATAACGGCAGTATGTTCCAGTGAAGTAAATGAGTGATTATTATTTCATTCGCGAAATCATTATAGTTTCTGAGATTCGTGCGATCAAAAATTTTAAGTAGCAAGTAAAAATAACCATAATAGCGGCCATTTGTGGATGGTATTAACTTTCACCCTAAAACATCATTTTGCAGATTTTCCCTAACATAACATCCTAGAATGGCAAGTCGAACTACATGATTCAAACCACAAACCTCGTTTAGGCTAAAAACAATACAATAGTCCGTATGAATAAAACGAGTTTACTCTTCTTTCCCGTGCGTTTCTTACGGAGCGAGTAAAGTAAACTTTTTCCTTCACATGACCCAATATTGACGTTGCATGGTTTCAAGTTTAACGTTCATGTAACAAGGCCAAACACTGACTTGAACCTGACTTGAACCATTTGATCTCTCCTGCCCCCTAACAATCAGAACAAAACGAAAGTCTTCTGCCTCCTCCTTTGCCTCAGCAGTGCATGGGATATCGTAACCGAAAATTCATTCGTGTTCGAGATTGAATCTCGAAAGAAGAACCATCGACGATGGTTCGTTAATTGAATTTATCGGTGAACATGGCGCTTTTGCTAGCTACTGCTTCCATTACCAACACACCTTTCCACATCCACCAGGCCACCACGTCGTCCTCCTGTTCGCATCAAAACAACGGTCCATTGTGAGAAGGGGACACGCAGTCAAGAGGGGCTGTTCATAAACTACAGACCACCGCGTAGACAATCGCCAATTTGCATGGACCGTAGAAAATCCCCCCTAAAGTATCTACGTAGTTTATGACCGGCCCCCAAGCGATTGTTTATTTACTTTTAAGCTATTATTTTGCCGTGTTTGATGTCGAAAGTAATTTCATTCGATATTGATTCCATTAGAGAGAACAAGAGGCAGCAGCTGCCTTCCTCTTCCTGCCAACCGATGTTCCTGGCTGGGATGAGTGCCGGGCCGGCTCTGTCTGTGTATTTGTGTTGCACGTGTCGGAAAGCCATATGTCACGGTCGACTAATACAATTGTCCCGTACTTTCGGCGCGGGGAATAAGCTATTAAGCTGTGATGTGTGAGAATGTTTGCATCAATTTGATGGAGAGTTGTACAATAAATTTCATTAGTGTAATCGATTGGAAGGTGATGCTAATCTTTTGATGAAACTTTGTTGAATCAAATTAGGCTGAAAGTTTAGCTGGTTATAACTTCCTAGGGTGTTTACGCTTCATATGCGATAGTTTTTCCGGCTCTCAACTATAGATGCACTTCCGCAGTTATTAATTGAGAGCTTTCTATGCCAACACATGCATGAATTTTTATATAGTGTGGCAAGCACAATGATAGTCTATGTCCAGGGAAGTGGGCATCGAACCCAGCCGGCACCGGTATGGTATTGCTTTATAGCTGCGCCTGAACCAAGGGAGGCCCCGGCATATAACGACATTAAATTCACACCCACCAAAATCACTCGAACACTCTACTTTGAAGTAGTCAAGGTTTCCAGTTGAAGTAAAACAGTAAAGGGCTGTTCATAAACCATGTAGACACTTTAGGGAAGAGGGAAGGGTTATGGGTCGCATGTCGGTCCCATAGTTGTTTTTGTCAAAACTGAGTTTTTCAATGCAAATGGTAGATAGTCACCCCCATAATCGCAATACTGGATGAACTCAACAACTTTGTTCTGAAAAAGTTTGAGAAGACAGTCAAATTAGTTGTCCCATCACATAAGAAGCAATGGTACGAAGCTAACTTAAAACGCGATTTTCTCGGTTTGCTGATTTTCGCTATGGGACGGACATGCGAATAGCGGCAGTACAGTCCATACACAATTCCAAAAAGTTGGTATGAACGATTATCTACCCTGGCCCTGGGTCTAAACCTTCCCGTAACGGTCTACGTAGTTTATGAATAGCCCTTGAAGACTTTATACAGTTTATAAATAAACGTTGGTCGGTATGAAACGCCCGAGGATGGCTCTATGGCTTTCCGTTCATCCAACCCACCGAATCAGACGGGGATTAAATCTCGTACACTTTCCCTTTTGCCATACTTCCCAGCCTAGATGAAAGGCACTAGCTATGTTGAAAAATGTTACCTTTTGGGGTGGTGCTTACATAAATTATAAGTTGTTTGAAATTGATTTTTGAAACAAACCTTATTCAGCTTGCAAAATTTCAGTGAAAAATCAACAAATGGAACACAGCCTTAAGTAGGTAAACAATTCACAACTTTAACATGGTAGAAAAAAAATGGCAACTACACCCTAGAGAAATGATTTTTAAGCAGCAACTGCCACTAGGTCGTGCCCTCGAAATAAGCTTCGGAAAGCTTTTATGCACCTTTATTTTGGTTTTCCATTTTTCAGTTATTCTTTCACCTGCTGCACCTTGACACACATACACCCGGGCTCAGCTTGGGAAATCTTGCATCATCACCGGTGCACCAATGAAGGATGAAAAGGGCACTACTTCAATAAACTCATCGTTGGCTTTTTCATCCTTTGCTTTACTGTTCTTGCTTGCTGTGCAGGATAAAAGCAGTAATGACGTGTCATTGTGAGTTCATGACGTTCGTTGCTTACTGATTTTCTCGAAAATAGTTAAATAAAGTTCAGTTCAACTAGTTTCATTTTTTAACATATTGGATGTGCAATTTCAAAAAACCAAAATCGACCGCGTTACGAAAAGTGGTCAGGTTTTGACCATTTATAACTCTGTCAATAGCGGATGGATTTTAACTCTAAACAACCCAATCGATTGGAATTTTTTCTACGAATCTGAACAGTTTTATCAATTTTCATGTAGATCACTATTGAAAATTACACAAATGTCCAACTGTTGCAATGGTGATCAAAATTATCATCGGTTGCCTGCAAAAAGTGCTTTCCCTAACACAGATTTCGAAATCGTATTCCATCCGGTCTCGCCGAACGGTGCTTATTCAATCACCGTGTGTGGTGCTCAGGAGTTGAAACTGTTGACGTTTTTTACTACACTCGCTTCGTTGTCGTGCGCGACAGTCTGTTTGTATTCGAACACTCATGCTCTACCGTCGTCTCTCTCACACAACACGAGCGGTAGAATAACATTCGAGCTAAAAGAAAATTTACAAAATAGCTATCATATGACATGTGTGATTTCGTTGTAATTCCTCAATTTGGTGTAAATCAAACCATTTCTGATCAGAAATATTATTACTAGGACATCATTGCTTGCTATTTTCAGAATTCACACAAGCACACCATCAGCAGCTCTTATTATAAGAAAAACTAAAATACATACATTCGTGACGGTCTTCGGCGACAGTGTCGTATGACAGAGCCTGTCATACGACATTTTAGTTTGGTACTGTACTATGATAGCTTGTTTTGCGAGTGTCGGAGGCAAAGGCAGTCAATTATCACAGAAAATGTGTCGACTACCGTGACCGCTTACAAGACTGGTTGTGCTGTCCGGTCGGTCGTCATCATCAGCAGCAGCAGCAGTAGTGCTCTCGACGCGTGGCGTTGAACATTGTTCTCCAGTACACAACACAAGGCTGCCTGCAAGCAGCGAGCTGCAGCCCACATGAGCGTCCATTCACCGAAGAAGGAGGAAGAAGCCGCACCGCTACTGATCGGATTCAGTTGCTCCTCGTGAACCGCTGTGAGCCATCGATGCCAAGCGCGTCACCCTCGTTCCAAACAACATACAGTTCATCAGCCTCATCCATGTTAAACTCTTTAAAAGCTCAACATTCCTCAACCTTCACGACAAAACGTTCCTTTTCAGGACCACCATAAATTATTGGTGTTCAAGAGTCAATTTTCATTGAACGTTTGCTCGTCTTGCTGCCAGCCACATCACCCCCCCCCCCAAAGCTCTTTGATAATGTACCCAGCAATCAATCGTAATGCGTAACAAATTCTCGCAATGAACCAGAAACACTTCGAAGTAAGGTAAGGTTTTCTCCAAGACGCTAGAAAAAATAAAAAATAAATCTCTTATTTATATGATTGATCGCGAATATCTTGCGATTGGAAAATTTTAGCTAGAAATTCCTCCAATCAATTTTCGATTTTTCTTCTATTGAGTAAACTAAAAATTCCGTGCGTTTTGTGCACGAAAATGCGTAATTTGTCATCCGAGGCGTTTCCGTGATGGAAAAAAGGGGTTTTCCTAACACAGTCGCCGAATAGTGATACCGAGCCCGTAATTCTACGGTCGTGTCTTGGATACAACTTCTTACTTTTCTACTTTCATCCGTAGGTCGAAGAAAATATAACCTTAGAGGTAACTCTAAGACTAGAAGGTCCCGAAAAAACGTGCTCAACTTTTTGGCTCAGCTCTGGTACTCTCTTCGGTCCCAAGCTAATCGATTCACCCCTCGAAACATAGGAAAAACCAATAACCCCTCATTTTAGCTGTCAAACTTTCATAGCGAATCAAAACAAATATTGCGTAGTACTAGAATTTCGCCTAGAATGGGGTACGTTAATCGCTTGCTTGGGACCAATAGGCTAGTCAAGTAGTGAGCCAATTTAAAATCGTTTGTTTCGTATTGATTGTTGATATAACGGCGTTTCAATGCGTTAGGACGGAATTGAAACTCCAAAGACGAATTTTGAATCAACAAGCAATGTTAGATTTTTTACAATATTCTGACAATTTAATTACTCTTTATCAAATCTACGGACAAAGTTAGAAGTCATCCTTGATAAAGCCCTTTAGTAAAAGCAAGAGAGGGTCTAAAGGGTGAGTGGCAATTCCTGTCAGTAAAGTATATAAACATAAAAATGAGAATCTTGTATGAATTTTAATTTTAAGTGTATTTCCGGTTTGGTACATCTATAACTTTGTCTTCTTAGTCCAGTTCTAATATTTCTCCTTTTGCTCAAGGGGTGCTAACTCTACACGCATATTTTACGCCAACTTTTTTTTCTCAATGTGCTGCAGCTGTGCCGGCAATGTCGATTGTGCCAGTAATTGAACTGACACTGTTTGATGGTGGCATGTTTGGCAACCCGGTTAATTTGACAGCTCAATTCAAGGATCTTTTGTTGTTGTTTTGAAGCAAATAACACAACAAGCAGTGAAATTCGAAGAATCCGAACCAAGACGACGATAATTTTGGCGAGATTGACCGTGAGTGGTCAAGTTGATACCGGACAAACTGGTTCGACCGGGGGATCCACTCGAGAATGCCATCGAGTGCTTCCAACCGCTTGACGAAGACAACATTGAAACGGATATGATTGGGACAAACTGCTGCTGATGTTACCTGCCATCGCTGGAATGGACTCACGCTATCGATGCCATAGGGAGAATCTAAATTGCCTTTGGAGATGAACGATGGCTATCTGGCAGCCAAGTGGGACAACGCGGAGCAGCAACGGATGAACAGGTAGACACATTCATAACGGGGTTATGTTCACGGATGTTGCTACTTTCACCACCATTCAGTCGTCGTCACCGGCGTCTTTAGCGACCGTCACTATCAAATCGAAATACAACACAGATTATAGGTAGTGGAGAGCCCGGTTCTGTCCAGTTCTCTTCCTTGGGCTTCGTGGGCGTACGGTTAGCGGCAACACCCGTCATTCACGTGTATTGTGAGTGCCACGAAGTGAGGGTTCGAATCCCGCTCCGGCCGGTGGAACTTTTCGCAACCAGAAATATTCCCCACTGGTCTACTGGGTGTTATCCATTGTCTTGTGTTCAATATGTGCAACCTCTGGTTGAAGACGATGTAAAATGACTTTTATTTCGTCATATTCCACACGAAGCTTTGGAGGGAAGCAGCATACAATAGTGACATTTTTTTTTAAAATATTTACGCCCCCTGCCCCTTCACGGATTAATATTGTAGCGGGATGAAATTTCCAAGACCACCAATGCAGATGCTGATGAACGTTGAAATACCCGGTGCAGCAGCAACAGCAGCCGCCGTGGGAAAAAATTACCACACGGGCGAACAATAACAGCTCGGTTCACGATGATCAGCTCCGGTTGTCCTGGAAACAAATATGTTGGTTTCACTATTGATTGTGTGAACGCAGCGTGAAATGATGTACTGCTTCGGATGTGTCCTGTTGTTGACCAACATGGCCGGAAATTCGCGATTGCAGTTGCGAATCCAAAAATTGAATTGTATCAATAACAATTATTTAACATCTGGCGCAGAGATAGTACACCAGTGTTGCCAGTAACTTTAAAGATCATGACGAATCCAATTGTGGGTGCCAAACAGTGCCAATTAGTGTGCCCAGGTGCGTCCAAATTTGTTGTTGGCACACTGTGCTGAGTGACAAACCCCTTGCCTTTGCCGTAATTACCAGATGCATGCGACTTTGAAAAGCGTTACAGTTGGTATGCACGATTTCTTGATGTATTTCGTACCATATGTTCACCATCTTCTTCTTCTTCTTCTTCTTTGCTTATCGCATTTTTTAGCTTATTGCGTGCTCTAAACTTAGTGTTCTAGATGCACTTCCACAGTTATTAATTGATAGCTTTCGATGCCGGTACCATTTTTGTATTACTATAATTGTGTGGCAAGTACAATCATACTTCTATGCCCAGGGAAGTCGAGAAATTTTCCAACCCGAAAAATTCCCAGACCGGACCGGGAATTGAACCCAGCCACCTCCAGCATGGTCTTGCTTTGTAGCTGCGCCTTTACCGACTGAGCTAAGGGAGGCCCCAGTTCACCAAACGATGCTTAAAAATGTCCACGGTTAGTCCCTTGGTATTCCCTAGTATGCTAAGTATGCATATAAGTCGAGAGGATTCGAATCGGGTGAAGAGGCAGACAACTCTTTCGACGAAATAAAATCCGGAAAATTTACCTCACACCAAGCCTGTATAGGTTTTGCCTGGTGGGACGGTGCAGAATCTTGTTGGAAACAGTATGGTGCATTCTTGTAAAGTTTCTTGATGAAGGAAAGCAAATGGTTCTTCACAGCATTATCGATGTAATATTTACAGTTAATTTTAACCCAGATTCAATGAACAGCAATGGAACCCAAAGTTTTAGAGAAACATCACCCAACTATCACCCTGGGAACATTCTGGAACCTTTCAATAGTTAGTTTGCTACGAGGAATATCAGAAAGATATGCTGAATATACCCGATCATTTGTCGGGTTGTGGTGATCCTGTAGCAGGAACATTTTCTCGTCCGAAAACAGAATTTCACAATCACCGTGCTTGAGTAATTTATCACGAGATCCCTTTTTGCGTCCATGATTACCACGAGTCCGAAACGAATGAATATTCAAATCGAACTTGCAAGCAGCGTTGCCAGATTGTTTTAAAGATTATCGGTATCAAGGATATTAAAAAATCGGTATTTATCGGTATTTATCGGTATTTACTAATTATTTAATTTTATATTATAGCCGTTTTTGAAAGCGAAAATTTTAACGATGGTGACGAGTGGGATTTGAAAGGAATTGCTTTGTATGACGGCTTTCTCAGTCTTAAAGCACTTTTTTTTTTTTTTTTTTAATTAATTTTTAAAATTATTGTTGTTCTCAAGTGGTGATCAAAATTGTGACCAAGTAGTGTTTTTTTCTTCAATTAAATATCTTTAAATGAAATCAAATATTGGAAAACGACGAAACCATTGACAATAACGAAAAACAATATTTTCCCTTTAAAAAAGCCACAACCTATGGCCGAAATGTCGGACTGATTAAAGAGCCTAATTTAAATAAATTCAGGCTCTTTAGGGCAGATTACATCGTAGTCGTGCAGTGTTTTAAGACTGAGACAGCTGTTAATCAAAGCAACATTTTAGCTTTTGAACTATGATCGGAAAATTCCGAATGAAAACCCCGGGGAATGTTTGAATTAGCTTCTAAAAGGAGCTGAAAAATGAAGCTCTCCTGGATGAAGTTCGAGAAAAGCTGGGAAAACCTGCGGAAAACTTCCAAGACACGAACTTAGAAACTTGTGGCGAAAATTAAAATAAACTATCGGAAAAAAATCGGATATCACTTCCAAAGGAACCCAGAAAAGTTTCGGAAACCGAAAGTAAATTTCCAGAAGTAGCCATTTCCAGGGAAAGCCAGAAGAAGCTCGGAAAAACCTTCCAATAGAAGTCGAATAAAAAAACCTTTGGCTTATGGTCAAACTTCCAGACGAAGACCAAAGAAATTTCTGGGAGAATTAATTGAACTTTCTGGAGAAGGCGAAAGAAACTTTCTGGAGACGCTGGCAGAAACTTCCTAAGGTAAATTGGAAGAAACATCTGAAGAAAATCGGAAGCTAGAACGCTTACGGAACAGTCGTAATAAACAAGGACTTAATTCCGAATGAAAGAGATTCCTGGGGGATGTACTAATGATCCAGAAAATTTTCCTCTCTGGGCATCCACGAAGCGCTCGAAACTTCCCTGATTATAATTAGACTACCGGAATATCTCTAATCATTCTTAGAAGGTCTCTGGACTTTCTTGGAGATTAGGAAATCTCTTAAGTGCTCTCACAATTTTCATGAATTTATCGTAACATCAGCATTGAAGTTCTCTGATCTTCCTGATTTTTTAATTTTTAAAAGTTATCGACACTGTCATTAAAAAGCATAGAACTTCCCATAAAATGTTCTCACAATGATCTAATGTTCATGTAACTTCCCTTACGTTTCTTAAATTTGCATGAACATTGCTGAAGTTTTCGGAAATTGCCTGAGTTTCTCGGAGCTCCTTTATAATTTCAGCAATTTCATTGAAATTAATTGATCTGCCCTGATGTTCTCTGAAACACTAAAGTTCCTGAAAACCACCAAATTTCCCTGAAGTTCTTTGGACTTATGAAGTTTCCAAAATATTTATGATGTTTCCTTAAGTTCACTGGAGTTCGCTGGACTATTTTGAAATTTCCGGGTTTTTGAATTTTAAGAGAAGTTAATGAAACTTTAATTTATCGAAACTTACACAAAAGTCTGGACTTTTCGGAAGTTTCAGAACTTCCTAAATGTGCCTGCAGCTAGTGTGGATCCGCAAGCTTCCAAGGTAAGGTGGAAGAAAATTCCAGGGAAACACAAAACAGGACAAAACTTCAGGAAGTTTAAAAATGAATAAAAACTTCAGGAATTAATTAATTAATTTAGCTTTATTTAGGAGGCTTTCAGCCTTAGGCTGGTTCGCCTCCGAACAAACTTCAGGAAGTAAAATAAAGTTTAAAACATATTTCTCGATTGCCTAGGAATTACTGGAAAGAGTCATTGACTATTTATCGATTGATGGGTAGCCAAAACCGGTGAGGAAATGCAAACATTAGTCGAAAGAGTATCAAGCATAAGGCATGTTAGAGATGATTGTTTAGAATTTTTAAGGCTTAAAAAATATGAGGTATTCAAAAGATACAAGTCTCTCACAAAAATTTTCTCCGAAATTCGAGCGCGGGCAGGCAATAATAATTTTGATTATTAAAAAAAAAAACGGTATAAATCGGTATAAAATTTTAAAAATCGGTATTCTGAGGAACCTTATCTGTATATCGGTATCTAGTTTGGAAATCGGTATAAATACCGATAAATCTGTATATCTGGCAACGCTGCTTGCAAGCCGTGTTGACATTTGACTACACTCTAAACGAAAAATATGCTGACATGTATGTGATTAACCCATCCGAAACTACAAACGTTTAAACAACACTGACAGGAATTACCACCACCCCTGTAGTATAGACGAGTGCACGGATGGATTTGAGTTCACTCACTCGACAAAAAGTGACACAACAGCGGGGCCCTGTTTACTTAAAATGAACACATGAATAATGCTCGCATAACATTTGAAAATGGATTATCAATTTTTCTAAACAACTTGCAAGGTCCTTTTCACGAGAACCGAAGTATGCTTACGTAAACCAAGAGAACTATCAGGAAGGGGAGATTTTTTCCTACCCGATGGTGTTGTTAGTTTGCGTGGGCGTATTCGGTTCGCGCGAAAAGGTCTTAACAAGTTTTGTGTACAAAAGTTGATAGTCCCGTTTCAAATGTTACGCGAGTATTATGCATGTGTTCATTTTTAGTAAACAGGGCCCCGCTGTTGTGTCACTTTTTGTCGAGCGAGTGAACTCAAATCCATCCGTGCACTCGTCTATAAGAGAGGAGTGGACTGGCTGGTTTTGAGCCAAACGAACTGTCAAAGCCAATCGAACAGCGGCAATCTTGATTGCATTGGCAGTGTTGCTAGGAATCATCTGGGCCTAGGTTGCCACATCAGTTTGTTTTGTTATACTAGACTCTCTCTAGTAAAAGTAAGGACGTCTGCCAAAAGCTAATCCAATCGAACTGTCAAAATGCATTGCTCAATTGGAACAACTTTTTTCCGTTTTCTGGTTTCAGTCGTTCATACTTTTACTAGAGGGCTATTGAAGAATCAAAGTGACAATTGACTCACAGAACACGAGGGGGTGAAAACGGTATTGACGTTATGATATCTGTCAAATTGCATGACATTTGTTTTAGTACATCATCATTTGGATCTTAAAACTAGGTGTCGCATGATAAAAATAACGTATTTTTAGAAATTGTTTTATCCCACAACATTCATGACGGAGATGTAATATCCATGAAAAATTCTCCAGAAATCTAAAATTATGGTGGGGAACTTGTTTACATTCATATGATTCTATTTTAATCTGATTAATCATATCTGATGCGGTGACTTCGAATTCCAGGATTTTTCCCGAATTCCTGGTTCACTGGTCACCCTTCCCGATATCATCCGCAAATGATATCGAGTAGATGCGAATTCAACTTAAAGCAGCTCGTTGCAGAGGTGAGTCTTTTTCCATCCTGCTGGTTGTCGCTGCGAGGAAGTTTTTTTTAGCAAGACGGAAGAGAGAGAGAGAGAGAGAGAGATAGAGAAATTCCACCTCTTACCACTGGCGATGATGTTGATGTTGCTATTGCTTGCTGCTGGTACTTTGAACGATCCGCTCCCCATGCCGTCCGATGCGAAAATGAGTGGAGGCACGACAGCAGCGCTGTTTTATAACTGTACAGGTTCAAGCAAAACGATGCGCAACCAAGTGGTACTCGATTATGACGACTGGGTTAGAGAAAACGTGTTTTTTCATGAAACAGTGATAAAATTATCACTTTTTATATGTAAATTTTTCAACAGTTTTTTTAATAATCAACACATTTGTAGAGATATTTCCTATCGATTGATATGTTTGGATTTTGATTTCATCTATCAATGACAAAGTTATAAGCGTTCAAAACCTAACATCTTTTGGTGACGGTCGCAATTTTAGATTTTCGATTTACTCCTTGTACCCCGTAAGACGTAGTCTACGTCAAAATAGAGGTAAGCGCGTGTTGTGCTTAGTAGGACGGAAATGAGATCAAAAACACTAATAGTACAAACATAAAATAGCTCATAGTTTTCAGAAAACGCTCATGGCACCACTAGGTGTATGAAACAAGATTGTCTTTAGCACGGTCCAACGGAAGTCTAGCTGCAGAAAATGTTTTTATCCTTCCATCACACCTTGCCCCTACCAGCCTCGTCTTATGTTTAGCTAGCAGGTGGCTATACCAGCTTTCTCTCTACGCCTCCTAAGCTGTGCATCATGCTGTCGTGTTCTATTATGCTTACAATTCTCTGTTCCAACTCACAGACAGGTAGACCGAGCCAACATACAACACTTGGCAGCGTGGTGTAGCGCAACTGGATGGGTGTTTACCGCACCGGTGTAATTGACCTACATTTTAAAATCCATGGAAAAATATCATCAAAAGATGAGACCGTCGTCATTGTGGCAAGCATTGTGGGGCTTTTCCACGATATCGGACGAAAAAAAAAGAAACACACAGTTTTATCTTCCACTTGAATGGCTCAATAATTTACGATGCGCTTTCAAGCTCTCAAGAGCGAAAATGTTTACAACGATGGAGATTGTATGTAGATAATATGCTTCAACACGAGGATGTTGTGAGTGTGATTGAAAATATTTACCGTTGAGTGAAAACCACTCCTGAAGTAAAAAAAAAAATGCAATCACAGCATCCTGGGTTGAATCCAGTAAACTGTCATTCATGTGGTGATGAGACGAGGGTTGGTCGACATAAAGACAAACTTTTCGGATGTGGGTTTTGTATCCAACTCTCTTTCGGTGGCATCGGATCAATCCGGTTGCCTTCTTTATCTGCACAATGTTTCAAATTTCAACAAAAATCCCGCTCCCAGCTAGCTAGACACCATGTTAATCAATGTTATTGTTCAGTATGTTGATGAAAAAAATAAATTATAATTGCAACCCTTTCCCTCAGTGGATCCGACTATGAGATAACTTCAAGTTCCATGAAGGCTGAATAGAAGTTAAAGTTTGATGGTATTTTGTCTTCATTTGGATGATATTCTATTGGATTTGAAGCTCGTCATCCACCCATCCGGATCTTCTGCACGAAGACCGAAGTCCACTGGTAAAAGTCAACGCCCAGCAAGGGGAAGGACACATTTGTCTCCCCCTCTTCACATATGCTGGCACCCACCTAGCATCATAGTGAATGGGTGTAATTTTATCCCTGGTGATGGAATTTCAGCACGGAGAACTGTTTGTCAAACACATTAAGAACGGGATGGAGAGACAAGGATGATGATGATGATGTTGAAGATGAAGATGATTGCGTGAGAGAGCAGTTTTTTTCGGGGAGCAAGATGAGTGGAAAATTGAAGACCCGTGTCCTTTCGGATGTGGAGTAACGAATTCGGGATGTAATTGAGTGCCAGATACACTTGGGAATCCTGTTTCCAGCTCGATAGAGAAGCAGAAGTAATTCCCCCTCAGTAAGCTGTTTTTGTTGCGAATAAAGTTTGATGAAAAGTGAACCGTTCAGAGTTAAAGTGGTACAAATGTCATATTTGTCATTTTTGAGTAACTTAAACAATTGCTGCGAAACCGCAGGGCAACAGTTGAGTAAGTTCGGTACCGCTCAAAGCTGTCAACACGAGAACTCATAGACGTCAATGGGTGGTCATTGTAGACAGCTTTAGTCCGGGAGTTAGAAGGTGATAGCTCTACTGCAAATCCAGCAACCCATTTCAGAATGTCTGGAGAGTCACGCCCATTCCGAGGTTACTTTCACTTACAAGAAGCCCCGCATGTTTGTATTACCTCTTTCATTTGGATATTAGTATTACACACACACTTCCCGTTTCAAAATGTTCTTTTGAATCCTGACACGTACACGCGTGCAAAAGAACGTAAGAATTCGATAAGAAACACTTATGAATTTTAGCCACAAGAAATCAGTATGCATTTCATTGGTTTGCCTTATGAAAATTAAAATTTAAATCGGAGCAGACTGGAACCGAACCATGGATGTTGAGATTACGGGACCCTTATGAAAATCATTCATAAGTCTCGCTTATGAAATTCATATTTGTTGTTCATAAGTCGAGTGAAATTCTTAAGTCTATTTGCCTCAGTGTAGGGGAAACGACGGCTTCGGCATGACAGACTATTTTCGGCAACCCATATTGGAACGCTAATTTCACTGGATTTTCTTACGAAGACACTTCGCTGAATGCATTCTAACGATTTTTTAGGCTTTCAGCTTCAATTTGATTATATTTTTACCACTGAGAAATAGGAATCTAGCAGGGTTTTCTTGAAATGAAACACACGCACTATAAAATGCTGCTGATTTCGAGTTGCCGATGAAAGCATAGCTGTTTAACACGCAGCTCAAATAGAAAGGTTGCCGAATAAAAAGATGTTGCCCACAATAGTCGCTCTCACTAGAGAATATTGGAGCTTTGTAGAAGCGTTTCAAAACAGTTTTTGACAATTAGTTTATTTTTTTTAATTTTTAAAAGTATTTGGCCTGGATCATCATGTTAATTTGATCCTCCGATCCATGGATTCCGTAGTTTTGTTTTTCTCTACGCTTTGCATCTCATTTCGTGATTCACCTTTGTCGTAATATTTCCTTCAACGAACACAAATTTGCTTGCATTGCCATGGTCATCTGGGAGGAGGTTCACGTCTAGTACGTTCACGACCACCAGCTAATACCCGATCAGTTTTGTAGGTATCCAGCGAGGCATCTTTCGGATTGCTCGCATTTTCCGAAACTGGCGAGAGACCAGCAACCAAGCTCGTTTGCAAGCGGAAAACTTGCTGATTCACTGAAACATCGGCCGCCGAATCACCACCAAAACACGCGACGGACACAATATCAGTACGTTCTCGGGCTATTTCACCCGGATCGGGTTCAAAATCGCCCACGTTGACGAATATCTCAATAGAACTACACGCCGAAAGTGTGCTATCCGTACTCTTAGAATTGGGCTCCCGGGAGGCAATGAAATCCTACACCGAGCAATAGAATTGAAGCTGCGTCGTAGATTCTGGTGGTTAGATTCAAGATCAACCGAGTCGCTCAAGGCAGGCAAAACACGATAGGGTAGAGAACTACTTCGGCCTAATCGCCCATTTTGGGCCTATCGAGCAGAAAACTTCAAATAAATCCATAATTTCAGAGTTAACAAGTCAATTATGCGTTTGGTACGATACTTTAGTTAATAAGCTTCGGAATGAAGTCAATGAGAACGCGTGATATGAAGGTTTGAACCCATTATTCCCAAAAACAAAAGAAGCGCTCCGACCGAATCAATTTTTATCTTCATCCGATAGGCCGAAGTGAATTCTTTGGCGTTTCAATGCGTTAGGCCGAGTTTAGAATCCGTAGGCCGAGTTTGGCGTCAAGAAACAGTGTTAGATTTTTGACAATATCTCAACGATTGGTTTCTCTTTATCAAATCTTACGGTACATACAAAAATGTAAATAAATTTGGAAGCCATCAGTAATAATAACATTCCGGATGGTGCTAAACTGCGCTGGATTAAGAAAGACTAAGTGCGGATTGTGCTTAATAGGCCGGAAATGGGGTAGATAACCCTATTTAGTTTGTTTTTTTTGGACTGGTTTTACCATGTTAATTAGATCCTCCAATCCATGGGTTCCGTAGTTTTGATTTTCTCTACGCATTGCATCACATTTCGTGATTCACCTATGTCGTAATACTTCCTTCAACGAACACTAATTTTTTTGCATTGCCATGGTCATCTGGGAGAAGGTTCGCGTCTAGTGCTTTCGTCAGGAACCGTTCGCGACCACCAGCTATCACCCGTTCAGTCTTGTACGTATCCAGCGAGGCATCTTTCGGATTGCTCGCATTTTCCGGAACTGGCGAGAGATGAGCAACCAAGCACTTTTGCAAGCAGAAAACTTTGTAACTAACGGCTATCTAGCACACCTCTTTTCACGCCTCTCAGGGTCGGCACACCGTAGCTAGGAAAAACTCACCTTTTTTGTGTGTTCTCAACCTGTAATCAAGTTCAGTGCATGCAAGTAATGAACGCGACTCAAAATTTAAAGATTCTAGGTTGACTTCAAATGGGTTTTATTATAACCAGAAGGGTTTATGAAAAGAAGATAAACTTTGACTCACTCTTCGATGAACCGTGGCCAAATCCTTTGACCGTTGCTGCTGCGGATTCCAGCTCCAATACCGGACGGGTATTTCAGCACCTGTTGTCGAAACGGGTGTTCCAGCACTGCTTGCCAGAAGTAATGGGGATGTTAGACAGATCCCGTGGAAGGAACCAGAGACTCCGTATGTCTGATTCCAAGCCTTAATTGATTAAGCGTGGAAGAGGTCCCTATGGTAACGGACGGACATGTTCAGATCTCTGGGAAGCACTTATCACTGAACCACGGATTTTCTTCAACGGTGATCGTTCTTCTGTATTCACGTGGTTTTGGGACACTGAACACTTAGGCCTAGCGAGCACGAAGCTCCTTTGCAATTAGCCACTAGCTCTAACTATCCTAATAACGGGCGAGTCGAAACTCCTATATGATTAGCACTATAATACTGCAAGACTATCTCCTTAACGTTTAGCAATACTTTCTAGAAATTTTTTTTAGATAAATATCACCGAACTTTACTTGTTGCTTTCCCAGGAAAAAAGGGGCTGATCCTTGGGGAAGCTGGGCTTATATAGCTCAGAGGGGGCAGATTCAAAATCGGATGATGATCACCCCATCCATGTATCGTACCTACGATCACGTGATGCACGAATCGCGCTCTCGGGTATTGCGCGCTCTCGGGTATTGCGCGCTCTCGGGTATTGCGCGCTCTTCGTTGTTCGGGCCGTGGAAGAGCCTATGAAAACCTACACCGAACAATAGAATTGAAGCTGCGTCGTATATTCTGGAGGTTAGATTCAAGATCAACCGAGTCGCTCAAGGCAAACACAGGCATAACACGATATATCACTAAATTTCAGCACATAAATTAACAAATTTAATGCAAAAAAATGATTAATTCGCTGACGAAAAATACGCATCAAAGGAAAATACGTCAGATTTCAAGCGCGGCGTACTGAGATCAAGCTTGAGTCATTTAAAATCTGGACGCAAAAAACAAAAAACAAAAATGTTGAGTACTCCAAATAAAAATTATTCCGTTTAGGTTTTGATGAAATCTCGAACTTTTCTTCGAATACCACTCATCATATTTTGGACACTCGTTGGCTAACCTGAGCGGCCGTTTTGTTACACCATCTCTTCATCTCTGTCGTATCCCAAGTCACCTATCCACTCTACTTCAACTTCTGTTTGACAATTGCCCAATATTTCTCAATTGGGCGGAATTGAGGGCAGTTTGGTGGGTTGATGTCCTTTTCGAAGAAAGCTACCCCGTTGTCTCGATACCACCATAGAAGTAACTCTAAGACTAGAAGGTTCCGAAATAACGTGCTCAACTTTTTGGCTCAGCTCTGGTACTCTCTTCGGTCCCAAGCTAATCAATTCACCCCTCGAAACATAGGAAAATCCACTAACCCCTCATTTTATGTGTCAAACTTTCATAGCGAATCAAAACAAACATTGTGTAGTACTAGAATTTCGACTAGAATGGGGTACTTTAATCGTTTGCTTGGGACCAATAGCCTAGTCAATTAGTTTCGTATTGATTGTAGATACCACTGTAGAACTTCTCCGCTGTAGTGGCAGCTTGCCAAAACATTACAGGTCCATTATTCACACGTTTTTTTCAGGCACTCTTGCTTATATATTTGCTTGTTTGTCACGAAAACCTGAGTTTTTTGTCCGCAGTTGCAAATACCTTGCCAGATAATATGCTTTCTTGCAAGTTTATCGGTAAAAACGAATTTGAACTTTCTAGGGACATCACCTCGGCCAGGAATTTATAGAACTTTAATCCGGAAAGCTGCCCATAATCCATCTTCACGTACGTTTCGTTGTCCATGAGGATGCATCCTTCGTACGTTGTAAGAACCTTATCAACTTCTGGACACGTCTTTTGGCCACTAGATTCTGCTTCATTGTCCTGTTTGGTTGCATACTGGCCCGAAAAGATCTAAATCCTGCTCGCTGACAAATCCTTCTGACGGTGCTTTGGTTGACATTGAATTTCTTGGCGAATCATAATCCGACAGCCCTGGGTTTGCCCTAACCGTTCTAAACACCTTAAAATGCAGCTTCCGATGCTTGGTTCCACTAAGACGCTTGCTATGATCCTGCCGCTCACGGAAACGTTTGAGAACACTGCACACGGTCGATTTAACCAATTCCAACGACTTCGCGATTTTTGAACCTGACCACGTCGGATTTTCCAAGTGGGTGTCCAAAATTTATTTTCGGTTGGCGACTTCCATCAAGTAAAACTTCATTTAAAGAAAATGAATTGTGACGAACTTTTCAGCACTGAAAGAGGAAACATTTCAAAACAAACTGCTGTCAAAACATTCGACACCCGACCGCTAGGAGCACTGCAGTAAAATAAACAGTGCGTCCGGATATTAAATGACTCAAGATTTAGTTGGTTGCACATGATTAACATGAGTACCAAATCTGACCCCTGTCATAGTGATGTCCGATTTCCCCAACTAATCGATTATTTACTAATCTGTTTCTTTTTTATTGATAGTAATCGACATCGATTAATCGAAATGAAATAATCTATTAATCAAAATAATCGGTTGATTTTAATACTCTCTGATAACAAAGAAAACCAAAAGTGTTTTAACAAGGTATAGATTATTCATCCTTGGATTTTTTTTTTCGAGAAATAACAATTCAATAAAATACACTTTTACGCATTAACGCTTATTAACATTTGTAAGATGCAAGTTGTCTTTTCTCTCACTGTAGAAGTACGGTGAGAGAAAATACAACTTGCATCTTTATGACGAATTGATTTTGTCATTGGACTGCAATCTATTTACCTGAGAAAAAAAAAACTTTTACTCGAACCAAACATCTTCTCCAAACCCTCCCCTTAACTGTCTACGTAGTTAATGAACAGCCCTTTAGGAATAGTATCATGTTGAGATGAGGGCCAGACAAACGGTTTCTCAACTTTGTTATTGTCTGACATGCACAGAGGAAAAATTACCCTAAATTTAAGTGCTTTTTGCTTAATTTTGGGTAATTTTGAGTTTTGCATCCCCCACTCACTTTGTGTTGTTGTCAAAAACGGAACGAGAGATTCGATTTTCTCATGACTATCGTTACCAGTGAGTATATGAGATATTCTCAAATTTGAGTCAATTGAACTAAATTTTGGGTAGAAAATACTCACGAGTAAGTAACCATTTTTGCCGTAGTCAAATGTAAACTACTATAAGCGGTTTATTGAAAATTAACTTATTGATGAGTGAAAAGAACTTAGTTTTGGGGCATTTTTTCGGTTCCATGTACGTTCTGAACTTCAAGTTGGGATGAAACATAGTTTAATCGATGCTCTGTTGGCTTCGTGGTCTATAAACACTAAAATAAATAAAACTCCTGCTTCCAATGAAAATTTAAATTATCATGCAATAATCGAAGCCAATTAAACGATTATCAGATAATCGAGGCATTGAAGAATAATCGATTAAAAACAAATCGATCATTTTAACAAATAACCGATTAGTTCGATTAATCGAATAGTAACCGGACATCCCTACCCTGTCAGCCACCAGTCTTCCGTAGGTACCTACATATAACTTGTTTATAGCAACCGCTACAAACCTAAACGACTTCCCATTTTCGTCTCCCATTTGGTGGTCCCAAAGCTCCCGCTGGGACGAACACTCCACTCCATCCATCCCACAGTCGGAACTATGCAAATGCAAGTTCCAATCTTCACAGCGGGAGGTGTGCCAAACTGTGACTTCCTCAGCTTCCTCCCACGTATCACAAAGGAGACGAGCATTCCGTTCCCAGAATGATCAAATTGAAAAGCAATCATCTACTTATTTACGGGTGGGCGGTAAGTTTGTACAATCCGAGCTTTAAGTGGTTTTCGGGAGCAATGGACTTGCACTAGTTTAATTTTCTGTAATTGATTTGAGTTCATTGATCGAGCTTCCTCATGCAATCGGAACGTCTACCTACTTTCAAAGAACAAATTGGGTTTATCGTCATGCCCGAATAGGAATTATCACGCAAACGAAACACGTACAGCAAATTACGTCTTAATTTCTTTGATTCTGCAAACACCTTCATGCTGCCCAGAAAGCAATTCAACCATCCTAATTAAGAATTGTTCACGCTCGGCTGCAGGACCCAATTGCGAGCTATCCCGACACGGCATTGCAAATGTATTCCGAAAACTTTTCCCATGTCCTCCACCCCCCCGAAGGACATGGAAAATATTTTCCCTACCACTTCCGAGACCGAGAGCTACTACAACTTCATCCCCCGGCTTGGGCTAATTCGTAAAAATTAACAAGCTACTAAGCGCAACAGAGTGACGGACTGGCAGCGGTGGATCCCCATGTCACACAATTATAATGGCATTCCTGGAAGTCGGGATTGGGCACCACCCGCCAGGCATCGGCGAATTTTGATGGAAGTGCGAGCTGAGGAAATTCCTGCTTCACCACCACCGCGCACCGGTCTCTTTACTCCCAACCTTCGCTGTCTGTTTGCTTAGGATTCGCGCGTTGTAAGTTGTGGATCTTTGGTTCCATCGTGTCGACCGGATGCCGATCTGTTCAGACCAGCCAAATGAATGAGGGAGCGAAATGAAAAAGAAACTTCGGGATAAAAAAAAACTAACTTCTTCAGGAAGATTCCATCACAAAACGACGGTTGTTGGTCCTTACCCAAAAGTGCGATGTTGATAGAACCAGGCCGGTGAACAATTTCTTATGATCCAAATGACGTCTGAGACAAAGTTTTTGAGGAAAGTAAATTTGTTCTGGGAAAAATATACACGTTAATTTTTATTTGAAATTTTTTAGTAAAAATTCAAAAACAGTTTTAAAATCTCAAATATCTCAAAAAGTACCTATATCTTCAAATTTTATAATATTAAAACAAAATTCATAAAAAATGCAAACTTTTGTTAACTAGCTTTCTTATGTAATTTTAGCAAAAATAACGATTAAGAATGTGTGATATAGCTTCCTGTGTAGGAATTACATAAAAAAGCGTACTTGCAAAAAGATGGTTGTCCATTTTCACATTTTCAAATGTCCATGATTTTAAATTTTCTTAAAGCTTGCTATTTTCGTGAGTGTTTTTTTTTATTAGTAGAATTGAAGACATACTTTTTGAAATATTTGAGTTTGTAACACTTATTTGGAATTTTTACCCAACATTACTTTTAAAATATATGGTGTACATTGTTTCCAGCAAGGCTTTATTTTTCTCAACAACTTTTAGCAGACGTCATTTCGATCAGAAGTGATGTTTTCGTTCTACAAATTATTGAAAAACCACAAAGACGCCGTTTAAAAAAAATGCAAGATCTAAAATGTGAATGATTGCCCATAACCCACAATTATGCAAAGTTTCATGGAAATCGGAGAAGGTCGAGTCTGGTTTTATTTTTTGGCCTGGAACTGCTCACAGGTAGACATGTGCCTATATTTCTACAGGTATTAAGGAATTTTTGAATTCCAATTTACACTAGGCGCTCTCAAAGTGTCAAAATATTGCTCCGCCTCTAGTGATAAAAAGAGCCGCATGAAAAAAACTGAATTAAAGCTAAAGATATACTGTCTCTAGCATACTGAAATAACATAAGAAAATATAATCTAAACTCTTAAACATATGTTTGGCATGTTAGTGCATCTTCCATAGTTGGTGGGTTTTTTTTTCGCGTGAAACTTCAGGGCAGTTTAACTAATTTCAGAAAGATTACAGTAATTTTTTAGATCTTCTGAGGTTTTTTTGAGGTTAGGTTAGGTTACTTTATTAAAGAGACTTTCAGCTATTGGCTGGTTCGTCTCTGCGGATCTCTAATGAGGACCGATCGTCAATGTTTTGTTTGCCCGACAAGAGACCTTACTACAGGTAGGCTCAGTTTGATTCTTTAAAAGGGTCAGAAAACGGTCCGGCTGTCCCCAACTTCACCCGCACCTAGTATCATAGATCTCATCATACTCGAACGAACAACATCTCAAACTCTCCCCTAAGCATGATGAAGAACAAAGAACTTCACGACCGTCAATAAAATTAAGGGAAGTTCCGAAAACTTCAGGAACAATTTGGGAACTTAAGGTCCATTAAAATAACTTGATAGAAAATGCAGGAACTTTACAGATTTTCCAACAACAAAGTCCAGAAATCTTTGAAGAAGTTGAGAGTCCCATGAACGACAGGAAAAATGCGGGATTTTTATTGAAGTTTTGAGAAATTCAGGAAAATTTTGAAAACTTTATGTTAGTTCCATTAACATCTTTAAAAAACGAAAATCTTCAAGAAAGAGCATTTCTTGGATTTTTTTTAATGAATTTAAACGAAGCTTCGGAGGACTTCAAGAACATCCAAAACTACTAAGCAAGTTTTAAGATATTTCAAATAAGTTCCGATAGTTTCAGGACAATTCGATAGATTTCAGTCCAATTAACGTCAGGAAGGATGCAGAAACCTATCAGAAGATGACATACCGTAAGTTGAGTTAACAGAGCTACGTAGCTTCGAGCAGTTCCGAGAACTACTCAGATCATGATTATCAGGAAAATTGTGGGAATTTTAGGGAAGTTTCGAAAACTCCAGGTAAATTTCGTGAAAGTTTCAAGAAACTGTTGGGAACGTAGAAGTTTCAATTACTGAGAGTGTCAGGGAAGTTTAGAAAACTTAAGAAAAACTTCCAAAACTTCACTGAAGTTGCGAGAAATTTACGTCGAGAAGTTTAGAGTTCTTAAGGGCAGTTTTATTAATTTCAGGGCTATTCCAGGAATATCATCAGAAGAGCAGCGAGAACTTCAGCAAAGATAGGAGAACTTCCAGAGGGTCAACAAAAACTGTAGAAGGAAGCTTCTAGGAATGAAAGAAAATACCTAGAATTTCGGGAAAGTTTCATAAACAGATTATGTGATAATAAGGGAACTTCAGGGCATCTTAGCTTCAGCTTCAAGGCGGATCCATCTGCTTCAAGAAAACTGCAGTAACTTTAATGAAGTTCTATTACTTCAGGGATATCCAGAAAACTTCGGAGATGTCAAAAATTATCTGATCTGATTTGAAGTCTGCAGAACTTAAGGAGAATTGGGGTAACGTTCAAAGAAGCTAGCTTTAGAGATCTCCAGGGAAGCTCAGAGATCTTCAATTCAGACTTGCGGGGAAGTTTGAAGATTTGTAGTTTTTGGGAGAGGGTACTATGGAGTGCTAAGATCTATAAATGTTAAATTTTTTAAATTCAGGACAGCACCATGAGCTTCGACAAAATATTGAGTACCGGGCATGTCAGGGAAGCTTGCAGTTTCATTATGTTCAAGGATGTTCCGAGTATTTTTAATAACTTATTGCAGGTTTTTTCAAGAACTGCCAAGGAAGTGAATTAGAAAACTCCGAGAATTTCGTAAATGTTCTGGAAAACTATGGGGTCTTCAGTGAAGTTTCATGGACATCAGGAAAATTGGTGGAACATAAGAGTAGCTCCGAGAAATTCTTCAATATTTAAAGAACTTCACGAAGTGAAGCTCAGTTAATTCAATAGATGTTAAAGGCAATTCCATGAGCTTCAAGGCAGTTCAATTAATTTCAGGAAAATTGCGAGAGCTTGAATTAGCTAGCGGCGCCAGTGATGTAGTGGCAACTGCCGTGATTGCCTCTCACTCCAAAGGGCCTGGCCCAGTCGGCACCGTCGGGATTTTATAAGACATACAATCTCTGCTCACGATTCCTTCGAATGGGAAGTAAAGCCATTGGTCCCCGGTCCATGAGTTGATAGGCTGATAGGCATTGGTACTCAATACGGAAAACAAGATGGACGGAAAACAAGTCAGGAAAGAAACTTAAATCGTTCTGAGAAATTCAGGGAAGTCTAGAAAACTTTATTGAAGTTAGACCGTTAGAACAATTCCATCCACTGCAAGGATTTGTAAGTGATAGTTTTAAAATGATTTATTTGACATTGAACACCAACTGAAATTCTCAGGAAATTTTATCATTACTCAGGGAATTTTGACATTCTCTTACTAAGGAATTTTAAAGAAAAGAATGCAATCATTTATTTTCTTCGTTTTTCATGTCACGCATTGAACTTAATAAATCCAGATCAGAATTACTTTCAGTATTAAATAAATTTTAAAAATCCCTGTCCAAGGATGAGAGGCTTGATGATGATTTGTCAAGTGTCGCTATGATTTTTTTTTAATTTGTTAAAATTCTAGTTTTTCTTCAGTTCATCGATTTGAACGGTTCAAGCGAGTTAATTTCACGGAGCCGTAAATTGTAGTTTTATAATAATTTTAATATTAGCATAAAATAAAATAGTAATTTTAAATTCGCTTTTGTAATGCTAACGTAAATAGTTTGCTTTGAGTGTAAAGTTAATTTATAAGAAAGTTCTAACAGTTTTTTTACACTTCGAAACTTGACGGGTCATACCTCTAACATAGTAGCAGTGACAGTGTCGCATGTCCTAACAACAACTGCATGCGACTAGTGTTCGAGGGGCCGACAGGGCTGAATAAGGGTCAATACTAACAAAACTCTAACACTAACATGACCCCGAAACTAACGTTCATCCATTGCACTAATAGTTATAATGTAGTTGTATTTTCCTAATAACCCATCTATCACAGATAAACAGACATAACTCTCGCAGGTTGTTCATCGAATACGCATTTGACGGTCAATTGGAGTGTTTTTGGTTGGCGGTGCCGCCACCTGTGGCGCGTACGGTCGGTTCCCTTGCGTTTGACGTCTGCACACTAGCGCCATCTGTTAAGCGTACTATCCATCACGTGATACTCGACAGATGGCGGTAGTGTTTTAGTGACTATGTTTTGTGGAGAGAAATATTAAATTTGTTATTTCTGTTTGTCTGTGCATCTATGTTTCTTTTTCGTTGTGTGTGTGTGTGGGGGGGGGGGGCAAATGTAACCAATACTAATACCTTTCTCTCTGTTCTTTTATTCGTTTTCTATATCCCTTCACCATCACCCCATATCCCATCATTTTGACGAGAGATGAGTTACTTGCATGGTGCATGCCCAAGTCGTACTACAGGATAATATGCTGAGCGTGGTTCTATCACAAAAACCACGCAGGAACGCAAATCGACAGAGCTGGGGAATAATGAGGTAAATTCTACACAGTATTTTAAAGGAGCCAACTCTAAGCAGGTAATAATAGCAATTAATAAAGAAACAACCATAAAAAGGTAAGAATGAATTTATTTATTTTAAATACAGTAATGACCCGATTTTGTCAGCCCCTCCGCGCTTCAGACTTTTTTCTTTCAATAATTTCACATAATCATAAATCTAAATTTTTCTCATTCGCCATTCGTTAAGAGGGACATTTAAAGTATACTTTGGTGCAATAGGTTCAAGAAGATTACTGAAAAAGGGCATGGGTTTTGTAGAACATTGGAAAACATTTTCAAAAAAGGGAGCTGACAAAATCGGGACATTACTGTATTCCATTTACATTTACATGATTTATCACATATTTCCGGAGATCTTCGAGGTTGGAGCGTAGTTGCTTTTGTAGATGGGCACGTCATTTGCCGGTTTCTCGCGGATTGGGGCTCAGTTTGGAAAAACTAATAACACAAACAGGTAGAGGAATATTTCCTCTATGATTTGGTATAGTTTGTTTGCATGATTGTTCTTTTGTTCGCGGGAGACCGGTTGTTGGCGTGTTTGTTTGCAGGGGCGATTGCGCCCAGATCTCGGGGTTCTCCGGATTTATGGTCGTAATCTAATACACACAGTTAATCACAATACGAGCCTAAAAGCTGCAGTGACCTAGTGAGCACCATAGCTCGAGTCGTCTGAAAGTATTGTGTATCGCATGGAGAACCCAACCGAGATGCTAGCCTATTAAGACTGCAGTTGGTCAGCTCTCGAAAAAAAAAAAAAATTATAAATCAAAGGTTTGAATTTCTTGGGTTCTGGATCATGAATGTTTTTCAGATATTTTATACTTGAATATATTTGATTTAAATCTCATCTTAACAATAAAAAATTCGGACGCATTACAAACGCTGCCATTAGGGCATTTTTTAAGTAATTTTTTTTCAAAATTTTTCCTCAATCAAGTTAAGAGTGTATAGAATCACAGCAGCCATTGGTTGTCAGGATAAGTTCATTTGTTTACATCATGGCTTCACCGGAGCAAGCACGTCGCGATTCGATCCTGAACGCTTGAAACTAAAATTGACTGGCAGCAGTTGTGGGCTGAAAAGCGAAACTTTCGTTACTTCTGGGACCATGAAATTTATCAGGAGTAGTGCCTACGGAAAAGACTACTGCCTTTTATGAAGCAGCATGAGGTGGATTGTCTATTTTGCCTTAACTTGGCAAGCTGCCACTACTCAAATTCCTCCAAACAGCGATACAGCGAAAATGGCGTCACTGTGGTTCCCAAGGAGATTAATCAATAATCCGGAACTAAGGCCAATTGAGGAACACTGGTCAATTGCGAAGCACATACTGTAGAAAAAGGGAACTGCAATTGACCTGAAGGATTTCAAGCGGAAATTAAATTTGGCAGCCAAACAAGTGGGAACAGGGCTCGTACACAAGATGATGGGCCGTGTATGAAGAAAAGTTCGAGCAATGGCCTATCGTAAGAAAGAAGACTGAAACAATGGTCTTGCAATAAGCACAATACCTTCTAATGGAAAATAAAACACATTTTTAAACCCCAACAAGATTTTTGTGTCCGGATGTTTTTCGTGTTCAACCTTTACTTGGAGACATTTTCAAGAATCTTGAACAAATATAAATATTCATGATGTTGGGCATTGAACATTTACCTAGATCACAGCTAATAAATCAAAACTCATCCATCCAAGATAAATTTTCAAGGCTCATGCAATTTGATGTCCCACAATTTCTAAGTAAATCATTTCAAGGGAGTACTGGGAAGAACGGGAGAAAAATATCAAGTCAAATATGTTTTCAAGGTAGTTCTGAGGAGCTTAAGATTCCATGTGAAAACTAAGGTGAATGCCAAGGTAGTTTTGAGTAGAATTCTACGTGAAGTTATGAACAGGACTCAATGGAAACTGAGGATTAATTCACGATTATTCTGAGGTCAAGTTCATGGCAATTCAAAGCAGAAATATATGGGAATTCTGAGGATAATTTCAAGATGTTTCTAGGAGAAAAACAAACCAGATCATAATTCCTTAGGAATTTTCGGAGAATGCTTAGGGGGTATGTTAGAAGAAGGATTGCAATTTAATCTGAGAATAAATCCAGGAGAACTTCAAAATAATTCCAAATAAGTTTTGACTTGACTGTTGATCTCATTTTGAGGAGAAATCTAAAAAAAAGTGTGAGGAGATCTGCAAGTGAATTCTTTGGAGAAATTCAAACGAAATTCTGAAGCGTTGGGGAAATGGCTCTAATGTTGGCCTATGGATCTAAGATTGGGCCCATCGCTATAAATCAGCTATTAATCAATTTTATCTAGATGAACGCGTCATTGGGACGGTAGTAATAGATATTTTTGGTCGCAATCTTCTGGCGTTTTGTGAACAGTATTTATGTGTTCCTATGCATATGATTTTGAATCAATAATCTAAACACATCTCAAGACGTCTAATCTGTAAATTGCGTAAAATATTGTCAAAACATGACCAAAATAGAAGGCAACATACATGCCTTTCCCCCTTTCGATGTGGCCCACCGGCGCTGAACGGAAATAGTATTAGGGCGGGTGAGCCAGTAGTGGAGAAACTTGGACAATTTATTAAAAATAAAGAATCGTTATGCATATAATTTTGATATTTAAAACTAGAGCTTTGCTACAAAAATATTACATCGTGATTAATATCATAGATGTTTCGAAAACTCGTCCTCCATTAGTAGGAACAATGTTCCAGTAGTTGTGATGGTTGCTAACTTTGGTTCCTATAATCGTGGAACACATTGGTTTCTAATAGATTACCTTGTGGATTCCCCTATTATAGGAACACTAGCACAACTTTAGGTGCAAATGAGTCAAAAGGAGTGAAAATTGAGTGTTTTCCGTCCGGGCTAATTTCAAGTTTCAATTATGCAAATCTACTTTATTTTTGAGGGGAGATACCAATGAAAAATAAATTTATCTGGTTTTCCACAATTATTCAGGCATAAGCCCCATACAGCAGCAATATTAATATTACTGGAACACCTACCCTATTCATTGTGCCTCCTTCGCTTTAATTAGTGCGAGAGCCATGAATTTACATGATGTTGGGAAAATTATCGCTTTGCTTTCGCTTTCGGTTTCGCCGACTTGTTTCGAGAATAATGCCGCCGTCGGCAAACCACAGAGGCACAGAATCACTGCAATCCAAATTGAATTGATGAATTAATGCGAACGCAATCGCAATGAATACTAATTTCGCAACATTTTATCTTTGATGTTGCCGGCGGGTGTTGACGGTGGCGGATGGGTGGAATGTGGGAACCCCATAACTAACTAAATTGGTAACACATTGTGCATACTACCTATGACCACACATTATTCGCCTACCTGGATGGATGGTGGTTGAAGGCAAACGAGCAGAACCGAGTAGCAATCTTATGAGAAGGAATTTACTGCCTATAGAAGCATATCGGTCCCATCTGGTGAAACAGCAAGCCGAGAAAAATGCTGTTGAATATATATTTTTCTATATAGGTTCTCACGGATTGGTATTTCCACGATAATTTATGAACAAAGCATGTAACTTTTAGTGCACAGCCCTTGAGAACGGCCTTTAACGATCATCGTACACATTCATTGTGTGGTATTTAATCGCTTGTTACCCCCTTAACAGTACCGGGTAATTGACTTTCTCATTTCCCATTTGGTGGTCCATTTGCTCGTTTCCACTCAGCTGGGGACCAAATTTCCCATCCACATAAATTTTGGTTTTCACCACGGGAAGTCGGTTGTCAAATGCATCAATGCGGTACCGATATCCGGGTCATCCAAAGTATCCGATGGCGAGACATGATTTGACCATTATTTTAGTACTGTTGTTCGGATGCTTATTCGGATGGGGTGTTCCATGGAAGGAAGCATCCCGCATAAATCTAATTATAAACAGAATTCGAATGATTTCCAAACTCCCCAAATATATATATTAATTATATCATCGCGGTAAACAACGGCAGATGGGATTAGACCAACCAGGCGCAAAGAAGCTGCTGGTGCTGCCAACATCGCCGCAACAAAGTATCTATACATGTAGGTATGTAGTGCGAATGGGGGTAAACCGCTGACTCAGGTTTGTGCAGATGGGTACTCTCCTCAGTTCGCTCATCCAAATGTGAGCGCGGCGTAGCAAATAATTAGCAGAGGGGGTCAGGATTAGGATGCCTAAATTTTCTGAAATGTATGATTCCACTCATACACGGACGATCAGACCGACTCAAAATTGGAATTATGTTGGAAATTTGTATGGACTGTAGGCCCTACGGAAATTTCAACGAGAAGTATCTCATCGGAAGTTCTGTGAACTTGAACGGATAGTTCTGTGAAGATAGAATCAGATGATTATGAACTTTTGCTCCAGAGTTAATAATGTTACCATGCATCTGAGTTAATTTGCTGTTCTTAATAGTGATATCTTTTGGAAATTACGCATACAATTAGTACCGTTAGTTGTTGAAAAAGGGCAAGTGCGGACAAAGCATGTATGGCACCTCTATATATATGCAGTTAGAATAACATCCGGAGTCTCTTCTTTCTTACATACTCGACGTGAAAAATGCGCCCCTGAATGGGAAATCTAATTGCATAAATATTGGTTCCAACATATTATCAGGGCTAGGTACTATATTTTGTAGTCTGTGAAAGGGAAATCACATATTGTGTGGCATCAATATACATGGCATGTTGAGATCTGGTAGTAAAGCAGGTCAAAAATGTATGGATTTTTTTTTATTTAATTGTAGCTTGTTTAACCCTTCGTTTGTGCCAAAAAAAAACTTACGTTGTCTGTACCCTGGGGTCAATTTGACCCCAAAATTAAATTGTAATATCGCGGCGAAAGTTCAACGGATTTAAATCATTTGAAATGTTTTATAAAGTAAATTTAATGTACTTTCAGTTTAAATTATCAAACTTTATTGAAGGCACCGGATCTCTCATAGGAGATCCCAACCAAATAGGATGTAGCTTCCTTCTAACTTTCCGTATGGACTAGATAGAAGGTTTCTGTCTTCGGTAAAGTCGTTCAGATGGACTAGACCTATCCTAAGGTTAAGAGTTCCACTCAGAATTAAGGCACCAGGGGGCACTATTGTTTTTCATTGTTTGTCCTAACTTAACACACGTACTGGTTAGAAGGTTTCCGTCTTGGGAAAAGTTGTTCAAATGGACTAGACCTATCCCAAGGGGAAGAATTTGGTTCAGAATTCACTCATAAAGCAGCGCTAGTGTGTCCTTAATTTGGAATTACTCATATGTTCGCTGCTACAAATGGTTGCATTTTTAATTTAAATATGATTTTGTAATCCAGAGTAACTTTTGAAAAAAAGCATATTCAAAAAATGGATTATATTTATTCGAAAAATAATGACATGTTTACATGGTATTTGAGAAAAAACTCAGTAAACTCTTAGTAAAAACATAAAACGTTGGTTTTCGCAAGATACCTGCGCCGAGATAGAAACGGGTAAGTCTGACAGCCACCATATCTGAGAATTAATTGTTTGTTATTTAATATACAATCATGGAAAAAAAAACATTTTGTTGCTAACGTTAACTAACGTTTGAAAATGGTATAATTATTATTTTATTTAATTCGCATTAACTATAGAACGGCTGAACTTAGGAAAAAATCTAGAAGCTAATTTAACAAAAATGACGTGCGTAGATTTTAAATAAATTATTACTTTACTAAAAAATATGCAATTTCATTAAATTGTGAAAATCAATAACATTTTTATAATTTGTTTAAAGTAAGTGTGCAGCTTACACTCTACACCACATTTTAGGGCATTACTTCAGCTTTCTTTACAAAAACATTTGTTAAATCGGAAGGAGGTTGTTTTGAGAAAATCAATGTTTTATGAACCCTGATGAATGTGGGCGTCTTAGTGGAATACCTGTATAAAGAGAGAGAGAGAGAAGGATTAGTAATTTCCATTTAATTCCACTACCTTATTTGCTTATCCTTGACAGATACGCGTATTTCGTCTACAATGTGCAGACTTCTTCAGTGTCTTGTACTAATACTCGACTGAAGAAAAACATCGCATTTTACCGAATATATATTAACACAAGGAACATTTTCACTTAGAACCTAGGTAAACTTAAATTTAATTCCTGAAGGACCAGGTACTTCGCTGCTTACTCGTTGATGTGTCCTAGGTAGTAACTTGAAACGCCATGTATGTCCGTTTCCTTGATCCCTGTTGAGTAAAGTTGAATTCCGTTGTTTGTTGATCTCGAGGCTCTCTGCAAAATCCATTTTCCATGGTGTAGATACGGTTCGTAAAATCGTGATGTCCTCCAAAGATAATTGTTGGTCCTCTGGGAAGATGTGTTCTGTAACCTTTGATTTGAAATCATATGTTAGGCCTTTTTCCTCTTGCTTTTTGGCCTTATTAACCTCCGCTATATGTTCTTTAAATCTAGTTGCTAAAGTTCTCTTGGTTTGTCCTACGTATAATTTGTTACAATGATTACAGCTTATTTTATATACACCTTGGTGTGTGAAATGAACTTCACCTCGGAGCTCACTTCCTTCGTGGGGGAAGTAAAATACGAAGTGCCCTGCCAGTCGTTGCCATCCAGGGTGATATAGGTCTTGTCGTCCATCACCACCGCCACGTCGCGATTCGCCGGGAAAAACGAGTTGACCATCTTATTCAGCCACTGCCGCTGCGTCTTTGCCTGCAGCTCAGAAACCAGTGGACGTGACTTCCGCTTTCTGACATATATGTTCATGTTCGCCAGGTACTTTTTCACTGTTTGGCCGGTTGCACCGACCTCCCGGCCAAGCGCACGCAGCGATGTAGCCACTTTTCCCTCGGTCTTCCTCTTCAACATCTTTTGGAGCTTCTTGTCGCTCAGGGTCGTCGGCCGTCCGGAACCGGGCTTTCTTTCGATGCTCTGATTGTTGTATAATAGTGCCAAGATGTTGTAGATGTCGGATCGGTGTCCACAAAGTGCCGCACGATGTCCGTTTTCGACGCGGCGGGGTGCCGTTCTTTGAACGCGCACACTTGCTTCACTGTTTTTCCGATCACGGTTAGAGTTCGACTGATAGAGCTGTCAAATTTTGTCTGCTGACTCATGGGTTACTATGATTGATGCTGCATGGTTAGCTTCGTCAGTGCGGGTGAAGGTAAACCCATGAAAAATCGAATTTTTTTTGTCCATTTTGACGTAGAACTACGTCTTTGTGGACTACACTGGGGTGCAATTTTTTGAAATAGTGTTAGGTTTTGAACGCGCGTAACTTTGTCATTTATAGATGAAATGAAAATCCAAATACGCCAATCGATAGGATATAACTTAACAAATCTGCTGAAATAAATACTTTTCCAATTTTTAATCAAAAAACTTTTGAAAAATAGGCAAATGATAATTTTATCACTGTTTTCATGAACTAAACGTTTTCCCCAAACCCAGTCATCATAAACGAATACCACTTGGTTGCACATCATTCTGCTTGAACCTAAAAAGATATAAAACAGCGCTGCTTTCCTGACGCTGCTCATTACCGCTTCGGACGGCGTGGCAATAGGTCCTGCAGCAAGCAGGACCAAGTCAGCGGATAAAGGTGGATCACGGCATGATCACCTGTCACATAATGAGGAATGAGACTTGCAAAATACCCCTCTCCCCTTCCCCCTGTCTTTAACGTCAACTCAAAAAAGATATGGATTTGACGATAACTTTTTTTTTCGGGAAATAAATTTTAAGCAAACTACAATTATAAGTAAAAACAAAAGCCAAAATTTTCAAAACAACTGCTTAAGAGGAGACATACATCCGATGATATTATGTTGGTAAATTACCATCAACTGACTGTAAAATATATCTGTTACCTCTATATGTGCAATTAGATTAACATCCAAAGTCCATCCAACGTTCTGCCCCGCCCCATTCATAATAATAAGTATAATAGTCAAAAATGCATGACAAACATCAATTTTTCGTGGTTCTACGTCATACTGCGATCGTGTCTAGGACACAACCCTTTAATTTTTTTTAAATGCAAACGTTACCTTGTGAAGGGTTGGTCCGAAAGTGAGTGGATAGTTGGCCGTGTGTGTTTATGAAGCGTTTCCATAGAGACCTCCGTTTACCGGCATTGAACTGTTCAGCAGTTCTATTTCAAATTACGATTTGTTTTTTAATTTTCTGATCGACCTTCTACGATTATGTTGAAACTTGGCACAGTTGTTTGTTATTGTCCAACATGCCATTTTACATATTTGGTTCCCTAGTTTTGTACACGACTAACACTTGAAAAGGGCTTATGCAAAAATGATACGCATGAATAGAAAAAAACATATATCTTGCGAACGATTTGTTTGATTGAGATGGTGTCTTAAAAGAAGTTGCGGACAAGTATTGTGTCTTTCAAAAAAAAAATACACACCGTAAAAAAAAAATTTTTACTGAAAAAATCTAAATTATCAAAAAAAAAATTAGATTACTCAAATTGCATATTTTTAGACTATTTTTTATATTTATTTTATAGTTTAGGTAAAGTATTACCTAGTGACACTGTGCATCTACTAGGCAAATCATAAACAAAAAGGTTATGAATTATTGAAAAAATAAGTATTTTCCAAAATACTACCAATAGTTATCGAATATCTTTGAAATAGTGTTAATATTAAATCACATTAAATTTAAAACAAAAAAATTCATAATGCTTAAATTAAATAATGCTTATCGCATAATTTGAGCAATTTTTGCTCTTTTGAGATGTTATTCGTGAGTGTCCAATCTTGAAAGTATTTTAAACAAAAAGCCTAATTAATTTCCTTAAACTTTGCTGTTCACAGTTTTTCAATCATACGCATGAGTTAAGATATAATTAATTATGAGTAAGAGACGGTATGGGAAAAGTGTATTTTTCTGTTTGGCCCCATATACGGCTAGCTAGTTTAGCTAATCAATTAACTCAGATACGGATCCGGAGCTGAATCGTGAAGAATGGAGAGAGAAAAAAAAAAGATCCGAAGAGCCTGACGGGTCCGAGAGTTGTCATCCTAAACAGCTCCCAGTTAATCATTCGAGTCGATGATTCGGATCCGGAGCTGAGCTGATAAGCTGGAGAGCTGCATTTCGCTTTTCGGTTATTTGCTTTTGTGCGGATCTTCCGCTCCCCCCGGTGAATGATGGGAGGAGAGGTGAGAGCACATATGCTGGAGGAATACCATCAGCAATAAGAGTCGGGTACATAAATAAATTGGATAATACCTACCAGTAGAAAATTAAGATCGTGTAGCACATTTACACATTTCTCTCTCTCCCACTTGGAAGTTTGCTTTTATCGTTGGTGCTGTCGATCAGTAGGCACATGTTGTATTACTCGCGCGTCTTGGTGTACGCGGTAGCTGTTCAATGCGTAAGTGGAGTAATGTGTCCTTTTTTAAAAGTTCCGCTTTGAGTGATGGAATGTATGGTTTAGACTTGTGATATCAGTGAGCTGCGGTTCCTAAAAAATGAACCGCGGGTCATCAGTTCACTTTAGAGAATCGGGTCTATAGAACAGCTCGGGAGCGGATCGCCCATCACTACTGCAGACACGGCTTGCTGACTCGTAAAGCGTCAAGTTAAGACCTGCTTACACTAGCGCTAATATATACCACACAGTGTTATAAATTATATTTTATCAAAATATGCCACTTCATGGGTCCTTGTTTGTGTCCTTGTGAACACGAAAACGGGTACCCGAAAACCAGAACCACACCGTGTGCATCGAACTGGTGAACATGGTGCGGTTTTGCTTGGAACAACAGGTCAGCACATCAGTATTGATTTTGAAATCTGCTCTGGCGCTAAACCGGTGTTTTGTCTTTGGAATATTTTTGGAGCCACCTTAAATCATGGGAGAGTATCCGATAGCCGGCGCCGGTGTTGTAGTGGTAAGCGTGACTGCTTTCTCACCTCAATGGGTTTGGGTTCAATCCCAGCCGAGGTCGGTGGGATTTTTCTGAGGCATAAAAATCTCTGGTCACGTCTTCCTTCGGAAGGGAAGTAAAGCCGTTGGTCCCGGCCCATGTGTGTTGAATGGGTGCGATATCCTAAGAAGGTGTGGAAGCTGCCTTCCTGCACATTCTATTGCCGTCAATGGATGGCAATCGATGTCCGTCGGTGATTGGCACCAGAGTCGATGTTATAATAAGAGTCCCGCCAAGAGAACATGTTTCGAACAAGCAGCACTGTTTGTGATTTATGTTTCGTCAGAGTAAACGGGGACCAGATTTTTTGCGTTAGCATCGGATGGAAAATGTAATTTCCATAACGGAGCTTCTGGGAGACAAAAACAATTATAGAACCTGAACAATGTTCAAACAAGTGCTTGGTATAACTTACATATACCAAAATGTACTAAATAAAGCGAAGTAATGTTTTTCATCTAAAATTACTAAAATAGTGTCAGTAATGAATGCAATATGTACTTGTAGTTCACTGGCTCAAGATGTTTATTTACTTTGCTTGTTTGGTACCCCGCTTGACAGTTCGATTGGTACTTCTGGCTTCACTCTTGACGGGACTCTTATTACAACATTGACTCTGATTGGCACTAGATTGCGGAACAGAGACCGACGTTAAATAAACGAAATAAGAAGAAGAAGAGTATCCGATTTAAAGATAATACAAGCAAAACTTTTCAAAAGGACGTATGTATTATTGGATAGAAAATTAGAAATATTGGATACCAATGTCCATATGAGATTATTAAATCCTATTTAAAAGTTAATGCTATTTTTAAAATCTGTTTCTGCTATTAGTTGGATAAAGGGGTTGCGTTTAAGGAAATTGTGAAAAATGTAATTGTACATTTTCGTAATTGTAATTGTAATTGTAATTGTTCAGTGTATAGGCTGTGCCAAACGCTAAGTTGGCTTATCTAGGGACTAACCCCCTAGTCTATACACCTACTGTGCTTCCCGTTGCACTCGTCAGCTCGTGCGATACTCTAGACACACATGGGTGGTCGTATCCGGGTCCTCCCCTGGGTAGGCTCGTGTCCGTCCAGGTTCTGGTACATTAACTTATATCTATGCATAGTAATTATACTTTGCAACTCACCTTTTGATTATAAATGTCGATAATGCTGAAACTATATGAATGTTAGTGATCATTATTAGGTGTGTGCTGCAATGGAGTAGTAATTGAAGCAAATGAGGTTCTCATGTGGCTTATAGGTAATTCTAAAATAGGTATTTTATGCAAGCACACACCTTTTACAATTCTTATCCTACTTACCAGTTCCGTCCAGTATAAATTGGCTGTTTCCAAATGGCCTAATCCTTTCTGACTGCTTACTCTCTTACGTTTTCTCACTTTTTTTCCTTCTTCCTATTGAAAATCTGACCGTGTTCCCATTTGTTCTCAGGTAGGTAATATTGGTACATGAGGGGAAGAAAGAAATAGAACAAGTTAAGTGTGAGTTGCATGCGTTGGTTAGTCGTTTGGGTCATGGTGTTGTGTTCCCTATTTTATTTGCCTCTATTCAGCTCTCAGATCGCCCCCTCCCCCCAAACTATTGTGGATGAGAAAAAGAACCCATATTTGGTAACCTCTCACGAGCTGCAATACATAAGATATGAATAACAAACAAATCTAGAACAAGGTTTAAACATATAACATTTCTAAGACTGAACATGATTAGTATAGTATGAATAATGAGAATTGTATGAAGAAAAGACGATACCAAAAGAAAGTTCCCTAGCAATAAAACTATTACTCTGTGCTAGTATAAGTTATTTCAAAATGGGCATCCATACTCAGAAACTATACCCGACCTCAACAAACTGTACCGAAATCAAAACAGCTAAACTACTCGGTAAGATTTCGGCATTTCTATTTAATTATAATAAGCTATCTCACAGAGACCAGACGTCCAAGTTCGGTCAGAAACTTGTGTAAAGTTAAGTGGAAACGTTGCCGTTACGTAGCGCTAGCATCTCCTGATTTCATCTATAAATTTATCACTTTCGACCAATTTGGCGCTAGTATCGATAAATTATCTGCTGAAAATTTCCATTTGGCGCTACCAGCACTTAGTGTCTAGTGTAAGTTTTGCAACGCCAGCGCCATCATGTTGTCAAAGAGGGTTTTTAAGTGGGGAAGTCGCCGTTAGAGGCGCTTAAGTCGAATAGGAATCTTTACAAAAGTTTTTAGAGAAATTTTGGAGCCTCAACGTCTGTTCTCTGTGGCTATCTTATATCGAGCTCTTTTTCAATAATTGCAACATGTGAATAATGCAGAACAAGTTTAAAATTGTTCAAGAGCCAAATTGGTTTTGAAGGAAGGTCAAACTACAAACGAACAGCTCAGCCGCTCTGAACCCTATGAAAATTATGCTTTCCCAATATGGTACATTCTCTCACCATAAACCTGTCATTTCTAGCCTATCTGAACTATTTAATAAATGGAAACCATAACATGGATTACGCTCCTCCTAAGCGGGCCCTCCGCATCCTATCTCTGTCTTATCTCAAATGCAACTGGTTTGAATGTATCAATATATACATTGGAAATGACGTTCAATCAAATAAACCCATACCCCACTCACTTGGCCAGGCTTCAGGATCGTCCAGTGGGCAGTGCGCTCTACACTCCAAGTTCCCTTTCTTTCAAATTTACCCCAAATTTTATATTTTACCCCTTTGAGTGTTGATTAATCACAATGAAACATTTTGACAGAGCACGGACTTGAGGTTTCTAGAGTTAAATTTTTTTTTAAATTCTTTATTTAAGAGATTTTTAGCCTTAGGCTAGTTCATCTCTAATAGTTTCTAGAGTATTAAATAATCTAGGTCCTATTTAGGATTTTATCTGAAAAATCCAAACTTGGCCAACGCCCACCATTTACATTTTCGTAAACACGGAAAATGCTTTTTATAAAACAAAATGATACACCTTTTACTTGTGTACTACTCACATACACCTTGATCGATTCGTCGGTATCGCATGATTCGTCTATTTGACAGAACGGTTTTCACATACGTCAAATCAGATACACCGGTTTTTGTTTTACAGTGAAGATACGTCTCTCGAAACTTGCGGTCCGAACAGTGGGATCTTCTTTGGCAAGCGCTTTGTCTTTCTTCTTTTCGTCGTACACTACCTTGGCTGACATCTGATGTAGTTCGTGTTGTCGTTTTAATTCTTCATCATCTCTGGGTAGCTACATCTATAAACAAATATTTATAATATTTATGTTTTAGTCAGGGTTGCTTTGTTTTTTCACATACAACGCTTCACTGTGAGCGTATCTGCAGTTTTTGTGTTATCATCAAATGTTAACAGTTAAGTCATGTTGACAATAAAATCAACACCATTTTAAAAACAATGAAAGTAGATCACATTGGGCGTTCATTAAATATATTTTCCATAATTCATTAAAATTTCCAACCTTGTTTTTCATTAACTCGTAGGAAAAGCATGTATTTAATGTTCGGTTAGAAGCAAAATATCGATTTGTTTATTTTTGCGACTTACGTCCTTTTGAAAAGTTATTTTAGAGTTGGTTGGAAATGCTAACATGAAGCTTTAGTGTGATGATTTATTAGCTAGAGAATGATCTTTAGAAGAGGGTAGGTGAATAGTTCCGTTAGAGTACGGTAGTATGAAAATTGAATAGAAGTTGAAAATGAGCGAAGGGCCATTAATGCGACAGTTTTTCAAGATAGACGCACATTTTTGCCTAACCCGTACGATGTACGCGGGGACTTGAAGTATGTCTCCAAGTCCACAGGCAAAAATGTGCGTCCTTCTTGTTGCTCATAAACTGACTGCGGCTGTGGAATAGTTCTAGCGACATTTTCATCACTACCTCAAGCCCCACGTTACATCGACGGGTTAGGCAAAAATGTGCGTCTATCTTGAAAAACTGTCGCATTAATGGCCCTTCGCTCATTTTCAACTTCTATTCAATTTTCATACTGCCGTACTCTAACGGAACTATCCACCTACCCTCTTCTAAAGATCATTCTCTAGCTAATAAATCATCACACCAAAGCTTCATGTTAGCATTTCCAACCAACTCTGAAAATCGTTAACTTCGCGTATGAAGTAACATAAAAACACTTTGTAAGTTATTTTAGTTAAACTTTCTCCCGCATCGTATGAGGAGGGCCCTGTTGAAATATTGTCGCTCGCGAATTGAGGACGATGAAGGGGTTCGGTGAAGCATAACCACGGTGATTGCTTGATTTTGACGATAAAGTTAATCAAGTTACAATTGTTTTCTGTTGATAAATAATTATAATTGTAAAACCAAATAAATCTTTTGTCATATCTGATTCAAATGGTTCCCTACCCCGTTTAAAATTTGACCCAATTTCGTTACACAATTTTTTGTTGCGCACCCCAGTATATTCCACAAAGACGTAGTCCTACGTCAAATCCGATAACGTTGCGTCCATTGCTTCTAAAAACCTGGACAACCATAAGTCCTTGAACTGAAATGCGATGGAAAAAGATCGAAAAAAAAATCACTCAATTGTAAAATATGGATTTTATCTTCTCCATTTCTGTACGCTCAGCTGCACATCATTCCAAATTGATAGCACCCACGTCTTCAAAAGCTGATTATATCCTTCTTCATCCGTTTCGAAGAATCCTCCCCACTTGTTCGCTTCTTGATAATTTGGCTCGATTCCCTCGTTTATGGCCATTACTTAACTATCAACCATGTGCTGAAATGGTGATTTATGGTTGTTCCATCCGTTTTGTATTTTCGCCTCTCCACTTTATATAATACACTTACAGCCCCCGGGGCTAAAATCCGAAAACCGCAACAGGGTGGGGGTGGAGAAAAGCTTCTGCATGGTCGTTCAACAGTTTGACCCTTCTTGCAACGACCGACACACGGTGATGGATCCCAATCGCTCTCTCTGTCTTCTTGCTAGATTATGTACAGAGTTAAGTCCCATATTCCATTTTCCACTTCTAGATGGGAACGTAAAACAGATGGAGCGGTTTGGCAGATAATTGCAAAGGTTATCAACCATCAAAGCGGGCGGTTTATACTTCGGAGAATCTTCATTCAATTTTGACCTTGTTGATATTGTCCAACTGGCAAAGAATCGCCGCTGGCGGATTAAATAGCATTGCAGGCCCTTAATTCGCTCTTTACGAGCTTTGCAAGAACCGGGACATGGAATGAAATTTTCATTAAAAGTAATCAGTTAATTAGGATAATCTTGCCACCGAAATGAGAGAGTGCCGGAAATTGTGCACCATCATTATTGGAGGCATTTTTCTTTACGACGACGTGTTGAATGGAGTGCATGGTTGATTGATGACTTCCCATCTCACAATGATGGGGCAGTTTAGTGGTCCGTGCCGAAATGTGGTGCGAAAAAAAAGTGACGTGAAAGCTAAGTAGTAGGCCAATTAACCTAGTTTCGGTTCGAAGTGAATGGCGTGTTATTGGATGCCACTTACGTCGGTGATTTCACAGAAACTAGAAGTTTATCAGAAGGCCGTGATTTTTTGACTCTGTTGGGGACTGGTCCAACTGGACAACTCGTGTTTGATTCCACTGTTTCAGCTGAAAGCACAAAGAAAAACAGCTGCTCGTATCAAAGTTCACATCATCATCGTCGTCGTCATCATCCTCACACTCGAACCTTTCCAAATGTCATGACAAATTCTCAAAATAAACATCAGCGAAAGGAAGTCAAGAAGCACAGACGGGCAAGATGTGATGCGAAAGGAAAAATCCGCATCCTTCGAAATTTCAAACCCATTCAAGCAACCGACCGCCGAACCAAAAGCATCCAAGCAGGCACAGGAATGAAAAACGTAATCAATTTTATTTTTCTACCGTGCCATGTGGGCTCATGGGCTTCCCGCCCGCTGCAAACGGCGAAGCTGTGTATGTGTTTGTCTTGTGACTTTGCGCCGTCCTCCTCCTCCTCCTTCGATCCCGCTAGGATGATGTCAAAAAGTGATTTGTGCTTTTCAACTCGGAATTTCATGTTGAGTGTCATGTATTTCCTCCCCTCCCCTAAGCCCCATGTGTGTTTTTGGGTGTGTTATCTCCTCATTTTCCGCTATTTTTTATTACTCTAGGAGGCGCAAATGTGTCACTAGCCACAAGTGCATGAATTTGATTGGTTTGTATTGCGTTTTGGGGTTGTGGGTATGTGCACCTGAATTTTCACACCCCGTGTAACCATTTGGGATAAAAAGCCGGTTTTTCAGCAGATTTGGTGTGGGAAAAATAACTCCCAGCTTCACTTTTTCAATGGACGCTTCCGAGAATTCACTATGAATAGACTGAGATAGAAAGACAGTGATCGATTTATGGCAATGAAATCGCGTTTTATTTCCAACACGGCTGTCGACTTAAATCGTCAAATGAATAATGCTTTTTAACCAACCGATAAATTTGATTACATGAATAGAAACTGCTACCAGTTCCATACAATTTGCCGGCACAGACGTGACGCAGAATTAAAGCTCTCCATGGAGTAGTAGGTATTATCACTCCCCCCCCCTAACAGCAGTATTGATCAAGATACGCTCCGAGTGTGGGACGGCAGATAAGTTGCTTTCACAATCTTCCCACTCACTGACTAGCGAAAACGATGTCTGACCGACCAGGCCCAGCCAGCGGAGGCTCGGCGCTTGTTCGAGGGGTTCGAATTTCTTGCCATATTGGCTGGCGTCGTCGCTGTGTGGCGGCAGCTTTCCTCCTTTTTATGGTGACCCAAATACTGAGAGGGGAAAGTCCCGCTCCTAAGGCAGGATAAGACAATGCCAAGAATATTGATACATCGAAGTGGAGGAGATGGCCTTTGAGAGCACTGGGAGACTGAGACCTACAAATTTATGCTTTATTGATTGAGTTATTTTTGGGTGAACTCCGGAGTAAAAACTTAATCTTTCATTGTGGAAATCTTCGGGGAGTTGGAACGTTCCCGGTAGTCTTTTGCAGACATGCTTAAGACGGCCACGCCATTTTCTCTTTTGTCAGATGACGAGATATAGTCTGACTTGGCTCAGGAGGGAATTTCTTACAGTTTTCCGGAAGGTTCTGCACGGAAACGAAAACGCATTCGTTCGCGAAAAGTTGCAAATCAAGAACCCCAAATCAGCTTGCCCAAATCAAGGAGTGGTGGAAAAAAGGAGACTTCTACCGTATGCATGATAATGTTTGCACCATCGTACAAATAAGGTTCCCGTTTCACCTGTGCATACAATACCTTGGTTATCTTTGCATGTACGTAACCTGTAGCTCATACCGTAGTAGGCTGTGTTTAAAGAAAATGATTTACTTAGTTTGACAGTTGCACCATGACGAAGTGGCAGCGTATTCGTGATTTGTCCCACGCGCAAATGTCGCAAAAAGACATTTCAATCGCCGTGGGAGTGTCCCGGTGGACCGTCAAAGGGGTTTTTGACCGAGAAAAGAAAGGACAACTATCCGCGAAGGTGGCCACAGGTCGTCCTAGGTCAGCTCGGGTTCCGAGGGTGATCGCTGCTTTCAAAAGGAAGATTCGGGTGAATCCAGTGCGTTCAATAAGGAAAATGGCAAAGGAACACGGGATCAGTGACTTTACGGCACAGAAGATCGTAACGGAAGATTGCGAGGCGAAATCGAGGGCACGGAAAAAAACTCACATGATAACCAAACAGTATCCAGGAGCTACTAGTCGAACGATGCAAGAAAATCTTGAACTTCCTTAAGCGAAAAAATCCGGTAATCCTGTTCACCGACGAGAGCATGTTTACCGTCGATTCCGTATCAAATTCCAGAACCGAACGGTATATTAGTTCTCTTCCGGTAAAAGACGTGGCCGACGAGCACAAGAACGTGTATCTGACCAAGCATCCTGCTAGCGTTATGGTGTTTGGATTGGTGGCTTCCGATGGCAAAAAATGGACCCGGTGTTCATTTCAGAAGGCGACAAGGTCAACACGGAGTATCGGGACATCGGGATTTTAAGTGAGTATGTTCTTCCGTGGATCAAAGAACAGTACGGTCCGAAGCCAAATGTTGTATTTCAACAAGATGGGGCTCCGTGCCACACCTCGAACCGCACTCAGAAGTGGTTGCAGGAACATCTTCCGTTCGGGGCGAAGGATATGTGGCCGCCATCCAGCCCCGATCTTAATCCGCTGGATTACTCAATATGGTTCTTCATGAAGGCCAAGGCCTGTTCTAAACGCCACCCGAGTAGAGCAAGCCTCAGACAAACATTGACCCGTACCTGGAAAGAAATGGATCCAGACTACATTATTAGAACCTGCCGTGCATTTCGGAAGCGTGTGGAAACTCGATCGATGATTAACATAGTTTAAGACTCTGAGAAACATCCCCCTTTGAATAAATAAAAAAAACTCGAAAACGAAATTTTTGAGATTTTTTTAAATTTTGACATTGCTTTAATGGTGCAAACATTATCAGGTACTCCTTTTGGATTCCGCAGAACTGACTATACCCAGGAATTTCCACCTCTCCCGGGGACATCGAAAACCCCTGATACCCCAAGTCTAAGATCAGAAACCAAGGGCGTAGCCAGGTTTCGAGCTAGGGAGGGGCGAAAAAAATTCTATGGAAAATTTGGCTGAATGCCATTTCATCGCAAGCCTTTGTGTTGCTGAGTTTAGGAGGGGGCAGTCCTCCCTGCCCCCTCTGGCTACGCCTATGACAGAAGCCCCTTCTTCATCGGGGCTGTTCTCATTTGATGACAATGTGGACGGCATCCTCAAGTATCTCGATATTTCTAATCCTCTGAAAAGCATTGTTCTAGCAGTGCTTCCTACTGAGAAGACTCTCTTGAAGCAATTGACATTGAAGTGGCCCCTCCTTGCAGCAATCATTTCCTTCGATGGATAATTTTCCAAACGAGGTCGGGGAGAGAGAGAAGGATTAGTATTTTCCATTTAATTCCACTACTTTATTTGCTTATCCTTGACAGGTACTCGTATTTCGTCTACAATGTGGAGACTTCTTCAGTGTCTTGTACTAATACTCGACTGATGAAAAATATCGCATTTACCGAATATATATTAACACAGGTACATTTTCACTTAGAAACTAGGTAAACTTAAATTTAATTTTCTATAGGAACAGGTACTCCGCTGCTTACTCGTTGATGTGTCCTAGGTAGTGACTTGAAAAGACACATGTGTCCGTTTCCTTGATCCCTGTTGAGTAAAGTTGAATTACGTTGTTTGTTGATCTCGAGGCTTTCTGCAACATCCAATTTCCATGGTGTAGATACGGTTCGTAAAATCGTGATGTCCTCCGTCGATAGTTGGTGGTCCTCTGTGAAGATGTGTTCTGCAACCTTTGATTTGAAATCGTATGTTAGGCCTTTTTCCTCTTGCTTTTTGGCCTTATTAACCTCCGCTATATGTGACTAACCTTTAAACCGGGTGAGCAGATCCCATCAACCATCACCACGACGCTGAGGGTTCACTCCATCGATGGGTTGGTTGTCAACCGATCGACGACCGCATTCACGGAAGAACAATTGACACACCTCAACAAGGGGCTAGGATACGCGGTTACAACCAAGCCAGACGTGGAGCAGATCATCATTGACGCAGAAACAGCGATTACCAAGACGCTTCCAACAACATCACAGAATACGGTTAGGACTATCACATCGAACATAATCAAGGACGGACAGGAACAAAGTCGCGCCAACGAAAAAGAAATTCGGATAAAGGAGCTAAAAAGTAAAGCAGTATACTACGTGAAGGCAGACAAGGGAAACGCGGTCGTTATCATGGACAAGGACGATAACGATAATCAGATGACAACGAAGAATAACAACGGACCGTATAGACAACTTCGAGTAGACCTCTTACAGAACATAGTGAAACGCGTGGAGAAAGCATTGAAGGTGTGCAAATCGATATTAAGAGATGGAGCAGGTCGTTTACGGGAACCCAATCCCATTCTACCCAGGATCCAAGGTATCCCCAAAGTCCACAAACCAGGAAATGAAATGCGAGAGATCGTGTCTGCAGTTGGTTCCCCCACCCACAAACTAGCGAAGTGGCTAGTCAAAGAGTTCCAGAGTATGCCGAATCAGTTCCAGAGTAAAGCAGTTAGTAACACCCAGGAGTTCGCCCAGCAACTACAATCTTCAGGAGACATCAACGAGGACGAGATTATGGTATCTTTCGACGTCACAGCTCTTTTTCCCAGCGTACCGGTCAAGGAAGCGATCAACCATTTGGAGGACTGGCTATTAACACAACGAGAGGATGCAGCATGGAGAAACAAGGTTCGAACGTACCTTAAGCTGACCCGCCTTTGTATGGAAGAGAACTACTTCTCTATCCGAGGTAACTTCTACAAGCAGACGAAAGGAGCCCCAATGGGAAACCCCCTATCCCCCTTCTTGTGTGAACTTTTCATGGCCAACTTGGAGACAATCCTGAAAGAGAAAGGACTATTACCAAACCGTTGGTGGAGGTTTGTTGACGATATCTTCAGCGTAGTTAAACGGGAAGACCTTCCACAAATTTTAGATGAGATCAACAGAATTCACAAGGATATCAAATTCACTCACGAGGTAGAAAAAGACGGGAAACTCGCATTTCTCGACCTTCTAGTCATCAGGGAATCGTCATCATCTTCCTCGCTTGAATACAAAATTTACAGGAAACCAACAAGCACCAAAAGAGTTATCCCCTATACTTGCAACCATCCGTTCCAGCAGAAAATGGCCGCCTTCCACCACATGATTCATCGAATGCAGACTCTTCCACTCAGCGATACAGGAAAGGTTAAGGAATTACAGTACATCCTCGAAACAGCAAGACTCAACGGATACAAGGAGACCACAATCCAGGCAATCATCGATAAAAAAGCGAGAATTCTACAAAGGAGATTATTTACAACCCTCACAGCAGCAACTGAACCATTGAAACGAGTGTCCGTTCCATTTGATCAAGATATTACTTGTAAGCTAAGACCACAGTTAAAACAATTCGGATTAGATTTAGTTTTCACCAGTAGACATAACCAGCAGAAATCATTGTTAGGATCCACTAAAGACCCAGTTAATGTTTTAGGTAAAGCAGGTGTATATAAAATAAGCTGTAATCATTGTAACAAAGTATATATTTGCTCTTTGTGAAACTTGGCTCTCTTCAGATATCGATCTTCCTTTTTATGATTTTAATATTATTCGATTGGATCGTGAGAATTCACGTGGAGGAGGGGTACTTTTGCGGATCAAAAAGTGCCACTCCTTCTATAGAGTGAATATTCCACAATTTCCAGGTATTGAAGTTGTCGCATGTCAGGCTACTATTAAAGGTAAGAGCCTTTGTATTGCTTCTGTTTATATTCCTCCTAGAGCCGTTGTTAATCGAAAACAACTTTCACATATCTGTTCGGTACTTCCTGATCCACGGTTGATTATAGATTATTTGAATTCCCACGGTACTGGCTGAGGGGAACTGTATGATGACAACCGTTCTACTTTGCTATATGACCTCTGCGACAGCTTCAATATGACAATTCTTAACAATGGAGAAGTAACACGTTTAGCTGGCCCATCCTCGAATGGTAGCAGAATAGACCTCACACTTTGCTTTCATGCATTATCGTTGGATTGCACGTGGACTGTAATCCAGGATCCCTACGGTAGAGATCACTTGCCGATCAAAATTTCGATTGCCAGTGGGTTCAGTCCGTCGGAACCCGTTAACGTAGCGTACGATCTCACCCGTAATATCGATTGGAAAAAGTTCAAGACTGTGATCGATGAAGTCCTAACGTCGGTAGAAGGGCTTCCACTGTTGAAGGATTATAACTTCCTCTCTGATCTGATCTTCAGCGCGCTTCAAACTCAAACTCGGCCGGTTCCAGGAACGTCTTTTCGTAGGAAACCTCCATCCCCTTGGTGGGACCAGCAATGCACAGAGGTTTATCGTGAAAAGTCCGATGCGTTTAAGCTTTTCCGGAAACGTGGAACCCCCGAGCATTTCGAAGCGTACTCGGCTCTTGAACGCGAACTCAAGAGCAGAGTTGCGACCTATCATAATCACGATCGTCAAACAACTGATGGTAGTAACGCTTTGTACATTCCTATCAATGTGCTCGTCGAAGCTCTCTCCATGACCATCTATCAAGTTGACGAAAGAAGTAAAAAGCAACTGGTGAATGTCATCTTCGGTTGTGATCCATCACCGATCTGATCATTCCCGACAATCACGACACTCATCTGTGCTCGTTTTAAAGCAGTTGCTGCTTTGCTTGCATATGTGAGTGTGTTGGTGAGTGAGCCCAACAGCTTCCGTTTAATGTTGCCTGCTTTGATAATAACTCACACAGTCGCACCTGCTGAGACGAACTTGGAATGCGTAGGCATTGTTTTCATTTTCTTCTGTCGTTTCGCTTTTTCTCATGATCGTACTGCAGAAGTTTTCACTGTTTTCGTTGTGCTTTTCATCATCAGCAGCGAGTGTAACGTTTTGCTTGTGAGCAGCGACCATTACTGGTGATTGTTGTTTGCCATGGCTCTACCTCTCACTGCGTGACAAAACGTCGATGAATACGCTTTGGAACGCGGTGCGAAGAATACGTAACCGGTCTTCAAACAAGTTCGCGCGAAAAGTGTGTCCTGATTCCGTGCCGGCACGGATGATTCCTCGCGAAACGACGAATTCGGTAGACGAGATCAGCCAGCCTTTTTCAATGGTGGAGCTCTCAATCGCGCTCCTTTCGTGTGGCAATTCGGCTCCGGGGGCTGATAGGATCAAGTTCAACTTGTTGAAGAACCTCCCAGACGTCGCTAAGAGGCGCATGTTGAACTTGTTTGGTCAGTTCCTGGAGCTCAATATTGTTCCGGATGATTGGAGGCGGGGAGAGTTATAGCCATTAAAAAGCCTGGCAAACCCGCGTCAGATCACAACTCGTACCGACCCATCGCGATGTTGTCGTGCATTCCAAAATTGTTGGAGAAAATGATCCTTTTTCGCTTGGACAAATGGGTTGAGATGAACCACCTACTCTCAGATACTCAATTTGGTTTCCGTAGGGGCAAAGGAACGAACGACTGTGTCGCGCTGCTTTCCACAGAAATTCAGTTGGCTTTTGCTAAAAAACTACAAGGGACAGCCCTATGGGGTTGTACGCAATGGTGACGAGATCTTTTATAATAAATCTTATTTTTTAACTGCAGCAGGAGCTTGTGTTTTGTGCAGGAATAGGAATTTGAGCGGGGTTCTCTCTATTTACACTCTTTAGTATGACACGCTTGGCAATGATCAATTCCGACCAATAGCGGTGCAGCTTCTTCCTCTTTCTATGGATGCTCATGTGGGCTGCAGCTCGCTGCTTGCAGGAAGCATTTTGTTGTGTACTGGAGAATACCACCACTAGACTGATGCAAAATTTGACTTTTTTGCTCCACAGTGCTTAAATAGTTTCAAATCGGATTCTGATTAGCCTCCCAAAGTAACAACTCATTTGGTTAGGAACAGACTTCGCAGAAGCCGTTTGAAGTTTACATGTAAATTACTATGGGAAATCTCGACTTTTTGTTCATTGCCTTTTCGTTTTTTTTTCGATATTGAGCTGCGAAACAGTTCGAGAGCCATTCTTATAGAAAATTTTCTCAGCTACAACTTTGCTGAAAATCGTTTTTATGTAAAACGAGACAGGAAAAAGTTATTAATTATTTAAGAGATTGGTTAACTTATGACATGATCAAGTAGCTGCTCTGTAGGCAACACTGTATTTTGCAGTGTGACATAGTAGCCATGATTTGTGTGTCTTATTCAACGCCCCAGAAACACCAATGTTGCCTGCTAAGCAGTTGATTGAGCATGATCATAAGACATCAGCGCATTGAATCATTGATAACTTTCGATCCTTGCATTTAATCAAAAAGTGGTTTTCAGCAAAGTTGTAGCTGGAAAAGTAGCTACAAGTACAGTTGAAAGCTGTACTCGATAGATCGATATGGTGAATTATTAGATAGACATGAACAAAAATCTTGGTTTTACCATAGTAATTCCCATACAAAATTCAAATGTTTTGTGCCATCTCAGTTTCTCACCAAATGGGTTCAAATTTTGAGAGGTTAGTCAGGATCCGATTTGGAGTCGTTTAAGTATTGTGGAGCGCATCACTCTAACCACCACTCACCACGCGGTGATTGAATAAACAACGTTAAGTGAGACCGGTTGGAATTCAACTTTGAAATCTGTGTTAGGGATATCGATTTTCGCAGGCAATCGGTGATAATTTTAATTATCATAGCAACTGTTGCACATTCGTGCAATTTTCAATAGTGACATTTTGAAAAATAACAAAGTCTTAAATTTATGCGTAGAAATATATGTGATCGATTGGTGATAAAATTATTGAAATTGGTCCAGTGGCAGCTGAGTTATTCACGTTCAAAATCTTTCATAATTTTGTTACATGTTCCATTTTCGGTTTTCACAAAGTGTACCCTCATATAGAAATCACAGACGTAATTTTATGTCAAAAAAGAGCAAATGGCTTCTGTGTTCTTGGATATTAAGGGGGCTTTTGATTCAGTATCGGTTGAAGTCTTTTCAGACAAACTCTTCGCTTGTGACCTTTCTCCATTAATTAATAACTTTTTGTACAATTTGCTGTCAGAGAAACATATGAGCTTTTCTCATGGAAACTCTACAGCTTCACGATTTAGCTACATGGGTCTCCCTCAGGGCTCATGTTTAAGTGTCTGTCACAGGGCCCAAAACGGTCGACCTGCAAGGACCCTTACAGGATACCTTAGACAATTTGTTTACTTGGGCTATCCAGCTAGGTATCGAATTCTCCACGGAAAAAACTGAGTTGGTCGTTTTTTCTAGGAAGCATAGCCCAGCACAACCGAAGCTTCAACTTTTGGGTAAGCCGATCACTTGTCGTTCAAATATCTTGGGGTCTGGTTCGATTCCAAATGCACCTGGTAATCCCACATTGAGTATCAGAAGCGGAAATGCCAACAAAGGATCAATTTTCTCCGTACAATTACCGGAACGTGGTGCCCATCCGCAAGATCTTCTAACGTTGTACCGGACAACGAATTTTTCGGTTTTAGAGTACGGTAGTGTCTGCTTCCAGTCGGCGGCAAAAACGCACATAATCAAACTGGAACGGATCCAGTATCGCTGTCTTCGTATCGCGTTAGGATGCATGCACTTGACTAATACGATGAGCCTTGAAGTGTTGGCGGGCATGTTGCCACTCTCTGATCGGTTTTCGGAATTGTCCCTCAGGTTCCTCACCCGTTGTGAAGTTATGAACCCACTGGTAATCGAAAACTTTGAGAAGCTTCTTGAGCTAAACTATGTGGCTAAACCCTCAAACTCGTTTTATTACGTGTACATAACACAGGATGTCCGCCCTTCATAGCATAATCCTAATCGTGTATGCTTCTCCGACTTCGCAAATTCAGTTAGTTTTGATTTATCTATGACGCAATTTTCGCTGCAAAGTTTGGCCAAGTTGATTCCGCAAGATCGTTCTTCACAGATGGATCTCTAGTAGAGGTGTCCGCCGGTTTTGGTATTCATAACGAATTTCATAGCGCCTCTCGAATGCTTAATGCTCCTTGTTCCGTGTATGTTGCTGAGCTGGCGGCAATACATTATACGCTAGAAACGATCGCCTCACTTGCACCAGATCACTATTTTATTTTTACGGATAGTCTCAGTTCTGTCGAGGCTATTCGAGGCTATTCGCTATTCGCTCTCAAGGAAATTACGAGAGCTTCTAAGTGCTTTATCTATAAGATCTTTTGTCATCACCTTTGCATGGGTCCCATCTCGTTGCTCGATTCCGGTCAATGAGAAGGCGGACTCACTTGCTAAGGTGGGCGCTATGGAAGGCGACATTTATGATCGCCAAATCGCCTACGATGATTTTTTTTTCATTTATCGTCAACAGTCGCTCGCCAGCTGGCAACATAAATGGAGTGAAGGAAGTTTGGGACGATGGCTGTATTCGATCATCCCTAAGGTGTCGAAGATTCCTTGGTTCAAAGGGTTGGAGGTGGGTCGAGACTTCATTCGTGTGATGTCTCGCCTCATGTCCAATCCCTATTCGTTAAACGCTCCCTTGATCCGTGTTGGGCTGGGGGCCTGCAATCTCTGTGAATGTGGACAAGGTTACCAGGACGCAGATCACATTATTTGGTCTTGTGCTGAGCATCGTGGAGTCAGATCTGAGCTGTACGATTCCCTTCGGGCTCGAGACGACCGCGAGTACTCGGTTCAATTCCTATAACTTTAGATTTAAGACATTATTGTATAACGCAAAAATTAATTTGGCTCTGTAAAGTTTATGTAATTTAGCCTGTACAAATAAATAAATTTACAAAAAAAAAAAAGATCTTTAGAACAGCGATATAACTTTGTTTTTGAAAATGAGCTTTCCAACACTGCCTTAGAACGAAAACTGGCAACAGTTCCCTTCTCCCATACAAATGTCAAACGTCACTGATAACAGCGCCTTTGTCAATCAAAGGTGGAACTTTGAAGCACAAGTGTTAGTGAGACTGTTCATAAACAGTGACTGTGTGTGTGACCTAATGTCACCGAAACGAATAATCATAACACGGTACTCGTTGTTCTTTTTGTTTTGCTCTACACAATTTTACGGCAATTTGTATCCTAATCCCAGCAAGCCGGTGGTTTTCCAACTCCAAACCGAAAAACTTGTAATGGTGGATCAAGTAGAGGATTGAAACTCGGATCGATATCTAGTGAAAGTAATTTTTACTTTTACCGAAATATTGTTTATTTTGCCTGTTGGAAGCAATCAATTATAAGGAATTGGCAGCTTCCACCACCATAGAGGGAACTACCGTCATTCGGAAGCTGCTGAAAATTCAAGGATTCAAAAAGAAGAAAGATCCGGTACCTACATCACGATCCAACGGAAGGCGTAGCAGGATCTAATGTTGGAGAAAATGAAAATGAAAGGTTGAAAAACTACAATCACGCATTGATAAAGAATATATGTCCATTTTAGATGTTGTCAGAACATGAAACCACCGGATAGAAATAATCTGTATGCTTTAACAATTCTTGGAATCGACCGACCCCTTCCAGAGAATGATAACAGCAGTATCAGATTGGCCAGTGACATTCAAATGGTCAGCGACTACCGTGCCAAGTTGCCGAGCGTCACAACTTAAACCTCCCCACTGTGGCCAGGTGTCAAAGCCATGCGGAACGAGCATGCATTTTACTAAATGCATCACTAAAAGGCTTAGAAAAAGTGGAAGATAATTCTGAGATAGCAAATTAATGATCGAGGAAGGTTTAGTGGGATTTTGAATGGCATCATTGCCATAGTTTTAATTTTCAAAACAAATTTACTTACGCATCTGTTCAATTTCAGCTGGAATTTTACTCGTTGTCAGCATAAAGCAAAGAAAAAAACGTTTCACTCAGTACGACAATCATAACAAAACCAACAATTGACCGCTATTTATTTCTAACTATGTGTGTGAATATACTTGTGAATTAACACACACCATCATACACTGGTTCCACTTTTGCTCAGAAGAGGCGTTGCCGTTACTGTCTCCTGATTTTTGGTAGAGTTGCCAGTCTTCTTGGTTTGTAGTCTTCGCTTAGAATCAGGTTTTAAGAGTTGAGACAAACCTAATGAGTGCCCTCACATTAATGATAGGAACTTTCTCGTCATTCGATACCTCCGAACAAAAAAAAGGTAACTTGAAAACCATTCTTTCGAGCCTACAGCCCCGCACCCTGGAAGCCAAAATTATTAGATTTAATTTATTAATTACAACTTTTGCTTCGACGACGGCGGCGATGACGTTCGCCTTCCTCCCCATAATTTCCTAATTAAATTAATGAGCCCCATTCTTCCCGTTCGCGTGCCGTTTCAGTTTTCCTTTTGTTCTCGCTTCTTTTCTTTTTTTTTCATTTCCTCGCACCATTCTTGCGTGACCCACTGGCGCGAGTCGTGCTTTATTGTTCATGACTTTTTTCCTTTTTTGTCCTGCACGGCCAATGAAAGTAAGTCAAAATGGAGTCGAATTCGACTCAAAGTTGCTAAAAGTGGAGCTACTCTGTGAATAAGTAATTTTTTTTGATTTTCCAGGAAAAACTTGTTGAATATAATGGAAATTGAGAGATATTTCACTCGGTCTACAGTAATGACCCGATTTTGTCAGCCCTTCCGCGCATCTGTCGGCCAATCAGAACGACTCAGCGACTGAATTCAATTGACTCAGAGCATTGTCTTTCCATACGAAATTTACTCATATTTTGGAAAACCTGCAGAGTATTAGCTATTAGTTCCTGCAGGTTTTTTTTCTCCAAATATGAGTAAATTTCGTATGGAAATAAAAGGCTCTGAGTCAATTGAATTCAGTCGCTGAGCCGTTCTGATTGGCCGTGCAGACTTATATGATTCAATAATTTTACATAACCGCGTACAGCGTTTAATTCCAAATCTTTCTAATTCATCTTCTCTATACTTTGACGAAGACCACTGAAAAAGCACATGGGATTTGTAGAACATAAGAAAACATTTTCAAACAAGGGGCTGAGTAAAATTTGGGTCGAGTTTCCTCATATTCAATATGTTTTTTTCCGGAAATATGAGGACAAATTGACTCGCTCACTGCACTGAAAACGAAACTAACTCAGAGTAACTTTTCACATTCGTTTGTAGAAATTTCTAAAACCGCGCAAGAAATTTCTCCATACCTACGAGTTAGTTTCGTACATTTGTCCTCATATTTCCGGAAAAAAAACTGATTGAATATGAGGAAAGTCGACCAAAATTTTAAGCAACACAACTTTTTATAATTTGACTTAAATTCGACTCAGTTACTGAGCTACTCTCATCGGCCGTGTAATGCGTCACGCCAATATTTTTTTTCCGACTACGACCGGCACAGTCTCGCATTACGTCAGAGGAAGTGTCTGCTGCTGCTGCTACTTCTGCGACGGTTAACAATTAATGTACATAGATTAAAATTCTGTTTTCCTGCTTGCAAATTGTGGTCTTTCATCATTTCGCACGGCGGTGGACGCGTAAATCGCCGAGTAAGGTACGAAGTTAGGATACAAAGGTCTTCATCTCCAGACCCCGCAAGTTGGAGAGAACCCACGTGGAGACAGCGGAAACTTTGCGTTCCCGTAATTTATGTTTGTTGTTAGGATGTTTTTATAAATTTTCCCGAGTACCCAATAATTATAAATTATTTCAGGGGACTTCTTATCGGAAAAGGTCGTCATCTTGGACCGGCAGAGTGGTAAATCGGTGGTAGGGGAGAATTTATTATAAATGCAACCGTTTACCTTTGCACCCACCACGGAACAACCAACTCTGGGGCCGGGCAATGATAACGGAATTGAAAGTAGAAAGCAGTTTATGTTCGGAGCGAATGTTGGCTAAAATATGGCAGGGTGATTAGTTACCTGCAGAGATAAAACGGTGATCGCGTCATGTTTAGGCTGTGTTCCATTTGGTGAATTTTCTCTTAAAATTGAAACTTCGAAAATAAATTATTATGTTCGAAAATCCCTCTGCTGTTGATCTTCCGATTTTCGAGAAGGTGTTTGTCAAAATTGATTCCTGGTCTGTCAGAGATAAGTCTGGTATAATAGCAGGTTTATTTGAAAATTTTCCATCTGTCAAATTTAAGCGAAAATTCACCAAATGGAACACAGCCTTAGGTTTCCATTTGGAAAATTTTCACTAAGATTTGACACTCCGAAAATAAATTAAGATATTCGAAAATACCTCTGTTGTTGATCGGCCGATTTTCGAGAAAGCGTCTGTCAAAATTGATTCCTTGTCTGTCAGAAATAAGTCTGCTGGATAAGCAGGTTTATTTGAAAATTTTCCATCTGTCAAATTTAAGTAAAAAATCATCAATATCATCATATGAGAATAAACTGCCAGTTCCATAGAGGTAACTCTAAGACTAGTAGGTCCTGAAGAAACATGCTCAACTTTTTGGCTCAGCTCTGGTGCTAACTTCGGTCCCAAGCTAATCGATTCACCCCTCGGAACATAGGAAAATCCAATAACCCCTCATTTTATCTGTCAAAATTTCATAGCGAATCAAAATAAACATTGCGTAGTACTAGAATTTTGACTAGAATGGGATACGTTAATCGATTTGTTTAGGACCAATAGGTTTCGTATTGATTGTTGGTTCTACTGTGATCTGTCAAAAGTTCTTGGTAAACAAAAAAGACAGTTGATCGCAACTGTCTCGTAGACAGCCTTATTACCCTCACGCACTGACTACCTGCATAAACGCGAAACATAACTTGACCTTTTGTATTATGGTTTTTTTTGTAAGTGGACGTTACAAATAATGGATTGTTAAGAACCATTACCATTAAAAAAAGTTGTTTTCTCTATACATTTCCGATGAATATGCCCAAGCTGTGCCGAATCTACTTTCGGCACACTGTGCTGAGTGACTTACCCCTTGATCCACGCACATCTTTACCTTCTGGAATCGTATCAAAATAGAAGAAAATAGTTAACTCAACATTTACCCCATTTACCCTTCAAATTTCTAAAGAATGTTGAGAAATAGGCAAGGTAGAACACTCTAATATTTAGTAGCGCTATGAAAATGGCGGATGAAAGCTGCAATGCCGAATATGAAATATGAATGAATATAAAACAAGCCGAGATTTCAGTTCACAGTGGTTCTGAAATCTCGGCTAAAACTGATTTTTCGCTAATTATGATGATGCCGTGTTGGCTCGGTAATATGCATCAGGGTTATGACAGGGTTCTGCATTTTCGAAACAAAGAAAAGAAAATGAGCTTTCCGCAGAATCACTTCATTTCGAGCAATATCATTTTCGCGTAATGTTTCTTGTTATCGAGTCACGATGAACACTCCTCCTGTCAAACATGACATGACTATCGCTTGTTTCTGTCGTCAAGTGCATCAGTTCATTTCATTTGAAGCAAAGACTTGTTTCAATTGACGCAATTAATGACTCGAAAACTGCTTCCTTCGTTTTTTTCCACTTTCACTTCGATTCGGGGCTCATTCGACTTGTCACGCGTCGCGGCATCGTCAGGCATCGTCACTCATCAATATAGTATCCAAATAGTAAATATCGGTTGCCGATAGAGATGGCATTCGGATTATATTTGGTAATAAAATGTTATTTTATATTAAACGAAAATTAACTAGCGGGGCCATTCTGGAGTCTAAGATGGTGGTCCTCGGGCTCAGGAAAGCCACAAATACTCTACAATATGGATATTTTCAGAACGAGGACGACGCGTAGATGTCGAAAATCGATATTTAATCCAAGATGGCAGCCATAAGTTTTCAGAGAACGTGTGAAATATCAACACAATATGGTTATTTTCGGAACGATGACGATGCGTAGATTCCGAAAATCGATGTTCGACGTTAATTTGGAATCCAAGATGGCGGCCATCGGTTTTAAAAAAAGTGTCAAATACCCTAAGATATGGGTATTTTCGAAACGGAAACAACGCGTAGATGCCGAAATTCGATTTTTTTTTCCTTGATTTGTTTTCCATCGATCTTGTTTTCCGTAGTAGTAGCAGTAGTTAATGGAATTAATTTAATTACAGCCGTTGCTTGCGTCGGAGTTAAAGGTTATTGCGTGCCCCTAGCGGTGCGTAGAAGCTGAAAATCAACACTCGACGCCATTTTGAAATCCAATTTAGTTACCATTGGTTTTCAGAAGTGTCAAATACCCTACAGAACGGGGACAACGCGTAGATGCCGAAAATCGATACTTGAAGTTTCACGAAAAGTGTCAAATATCCTAAGATCTGGGTATTTTCGAAACGGGAACGACGCGTGGATGCCGAGAATCGATATCCGACGCCATTTGTAGGGTATTTAACACTTCTGCAGTAATCGGAAGCCACCATCTTGAATTTCAAGATGGCGTCAGACATCGATTTCCGGCCTCTAGATGTCACCTCGATTCCGCTCGCATTGATCGGTATTTGACAGTATTTTCACAGACAAACAGACATAACGGTCGAAAGTTTCGGTCAATTTAAAAGTATCGTAGTTGGTAGTACCGCCACCTGTGGCGCGCATAGTCACTTCCCTTGCATTTGTCGTTTACACACTACGGCCATCTGTTCAGCGTACTACCCACCACAGTGTACTCAACAGATGGCGGTAATGTTTTAGCGATGATGTTTTACATTGAGAAATATTCAATGTGTTATGTCTGTTTGTCTGTGGTATTTTACTCTTGTTATGAATAACATTTTTAAATGCCGTTAAACGTCGGTTTCTGGCCGCTAGACGTTAGTGGGATTTCGAAAATACCCCCACATTGATGGGTATTTGACAGTATTTCTCACATGTTCTGAAACCAGGAATCGCCATTTGCGATTGCAAGATGGCGTCTGACATCGATTTTCGGCCTCTACGTGTCATCCCGTTCTGAAAATACCCATACTATTTGACACTATTTCTCAAATCGGAGATCGTCGCTTCGGATTTCAAAATGGCGATTTCGATTTCAAGATTCTAGACGTTATCCTGATTCTAAAAAAAAAAAAAAAAACATTTGTATGGTATTTGATATCATTTCTCACTTTTCTTAAACCAGAAGCCGCCGTCATGGATTTCAAAATGGCGTCGGATATCAATTTTTATTCTCTAGACGTCAACTCGATTCCAAAAATTATCATATCAATGGGGTATTTAACAGTATTTCCCACTTTTTCTTAAACTGGAAGCCATCTTGAATTAAAAAATGGCGTCGCATATCTTTTTCCAATCTCTGGGTATTTTTCAGTATTAAGTATTTTGATACTGAAGATTTCAAAATGCCGTCGAATATCGATTTTCATTCTCTAGACGTCATTTCGATTCCAAAAATACCCATATGGATGGGTCGGCATCAGTATTCCCACTTCTATTTTAAAAAAATCAACGATTTCCGGCCTCTAGACGTCAAAATGCTTCCAAAAATACCTTTATTGATGGGCATTTGACATCGACAGACCGACATGAAACTTAAACTTAACTCTTGATCGAGAAGCCATAACGGCCGATTCAAATGCGCAGCGATCCCATCTGTCAAAACCATAGAAATGTGTAATCTAAATAAAAATAATTTGTCCGAAATAGATTAGACACGAACCAACTTATAAATGTTGTACGCGTGTTCGTGGCTACGATGAATATTTTCCGCGAACACGGCGGCAGATGTCAGTTTTGTGCTTTGATCAAAAATTTATTTGTTATTTGTATGATCATTCATGTCGGTTTGTCGGTGGTATTTCCGCATTTTATTTAAAAATCAACGATTTCCGGCCTCTAGACGTCAATCTGCTTCCAAAAATACTTATATTGATACGCATTTGACAGTCCCTCCCCTTGGCTAGTTTTTAACCTGGACGTTGGTGGGCGGGCTTAATCTTATGCTTCATAGTGGAGCGTTGGAGACGGTTGGTTTAGGTCCGGCATCGTTGGCTCATACCGTGACAGAATAGTATCATGAGCATGCGATGAGGATTACTGAGCTTCCCCTCTCTGATGAACCATTGCATGAGAGAACCAAAGTTCTAGCCTGAAGTGATAGTATCACACTTGTTACTCCTTTATTTGAAAGCCCCGTTGTAGTACGCTTACGTATAGGGTGTTGGGTGCGATACTGGCGAGTTTTGCCGCAAATCACTCTTATTTTATTTATTTTTACGCAGATAGATTTATTTGTGCTTGCAAGGGAATTATACTATTGAAATTTTTCAGAAAGTGCCCAACAGTGCTCCTTCTATTTGCATGACAAGCTTTCATTGTTGTTTTCATTGAAGCATTACTCAGGTAACAATGTTAAACACCATGTTTGTACATGGTATTGTAACTAATCTTATAAAGGGTGAACACGAAATTATTGCGACACCGAAAATGTCATGCCAATTTTCTTATAATGTTTAGAATCAAACCAAAATTTAAGGGTAGTTTTATACATATATTTACTTCAAAAATCAAAAGAAAAGTTAATCGATGGAGCCTTGAGTGTAAAATTGAACGCATTTTCGCTTGATGCCCTCCATCAAAGTCTTTACAGTGTCATCCAGTACCAGTTTCTCAGTTTTTTTTTCCATTTTCTTAACATGTCCTTCTCGTCTTTGACTGTCTTCTTGCTCTTCCGAAGTTCCCGCTTCATTATTGCCCAGTACTGCTCCACCGGGCGCAGCTCCGGACAGTTTGGCGGATTCATGTCCTTTGGAACAAAATGGACAGAATTGGCCTCATACCACTCCAGGACACTTTTAGAATAGTGGCATGATGCCAAATCTGGCCAAAATAGCGGAGCTTCGTCGTGCTGCTGCAAGAACGGCAAAAGGCGCTTCTCGAGGCACTCAGATTTGTAGATCTCGCCATTTACTGTGCCCTTTGTCACGAAAGGCTCACTCCTCAGTCCGCAAGAGCAGATGGCCTGCCAAATGAGATATTTGAAGGCGAACTTCGACATTTTCTTCTTCTTAAATTTGTCCTCCACATCGAACTTGCTCTTGCCGGTGAAAAACTCCAACCCCGGAATTTGCTTAAAATCGGCTTTTATATACATTTCGTCGTCCATCACACAGCAGCCATATTTTGTCAGCATCTTCTCGTAGAGCTTCCGTGCCCGAGTTTTAGCCGTCGATTGTTGCCGCTCATCGCGGTTTGGGAAGTTCTGTACCTTGTATGTATGTAGTCCAGCTCTCTTCTTTGCATTCTGGACGTAGCTCTGCGACATGCCGATCTTTTTAGCCAAATCACGGCTTGAGACGTTGGGATTTGCTTTAATCATCCGCTTCACCTTTCCCTCCGTCTTTTTGTTCTCCGGTCCCGGTTTTCTTACAGCTCCTTTGCCGTGGTCCAACGTCAACCGCTCCTGGAACCGCTTCAACACTCTGGAGACGGTTGAATGGTGAATGTTCAACATTTTCCCAACTGCCGGTGCGACAGGTCAGGAAATTCCAGGTGTTTGGAAAGAATTTGTTCTCTCAACTCGCGTTGGTTCACCTCCATTTTCGTTGAATCGAAAAACACGACTTCGAGTTTGACAGCATGTACACAATACACATCAATGAGAAAGTGTGAAAAATTTGGTAAAAAAAAAAAATGGTAAAAAAGTTATGCCCTGTTGAATGTATCGCAATAATTTCGTGTTCGCCCTTTATGTGCTTCATTTTGATTTGGGATAAGAGTTTGAACTATGGCTCGCGATTTCCACTGTAGCGTGCTTCCATTGTGACATATCCATACGTAATTTTGTGGGACGACATAGTGGAAACGTGTGAGTGTAGTTGGAGCATATACCCTATATAATGATATATAATGAGATATAATAAATATAGATCAAGGTCAAAATTACTTGAAACACGTTAAATTTTAGATTACATAGCAGTTTAGGTACTTTATAAAGCATGAGTTATGACTGATTAGGTAAATTACAGATTTCAATTATTTATTAAATTAGACTAATGAGATATCATAATCATCAAACGAACTTAAATAAGAAAATTTAGACAGCCTGATAACATTAAGTAGATTAACAAAATAGTTAGGATGCGGGGGTCCGCTTAGGGAGGCAACTAGCCTTTAAAGCAACTGGCAACTAGCCTTTTCATATATTGCCTGTTTATTTTGAAGGTTGCTTTAAAATATCAATTTGGTATATATGTGAAAGGATGAATCAGTAGGAGATGGATTTTCGGTTTCTTTACATTTTGCATCACAAATCTAGTACTATGTGTCATTTCCTCAAAACCCCCCAATAACCGACCTCTTCAATCCTTTCCATGGCGTTCAAGTGGTCCGCATAGACTATTCAGCCATTATTACCCTTCTTTTATCCTCGGCTTTGGATTGACTTGCGCTCCCATTGCCCCACCAAACGCTGCAAAATGAAAATGAAAAATATTGATACGCATTTGACAGTATTTCGCACTTTTTTCAAAATCGGAAGCCGCCATCTTGGATTTCAAAATGTCGTTGGATATCGATTTTCAGCCTCTAGGGGTCACTCCGATTAAAAAAAAATACCCATATTGATGGGTATTTGACAGTATTTCCCATTTTTTTTAAATCGGAAGCAGCCATTTTGTATGGCGTCTGATATTGATTTTATTCTCCAGACGTTATCTCGTTTCCAAATTTCACTCAACCGTTTTGTCGACCATTCATTTGTAAGAAAATGGTAGAATATTAGCGAAACTTCGCATGTAAACAGCGAATACCAGACCAAATTATGCACTATTCGATGCAGCTCTAGTATTTGGCAGTATTTTCCACATTTTCGTGAATCGGAAGCTGCCATCTTGGACTTCAACATGACATCGGATATCGATTTTCGGCTTCTAGACGTCACCCCGATTAAAAAAATATAAATATTGATGGGTAAACAAACCACCCGTCAATGATAAATTTAACATCCACGTGCACATGCGCTTAAATGAGTGAACAATCAACAAAAGTCAGAAAATCTGCGCGAATGTGGATCGAACAGTTTCGCTTCAATACGAAAGTAAGTTCATTTGACAATGCAAAAACAAACAGCATGAAAATTGATCGAAAGTGGTTCTGTTGGGGAGGGGATCTGTTCGAAGAGAAGACAGAATGAGTTTCAATTGAAAGTGATGGTTGACAGCTGCGTCGTCGCTTGACGATTTTCGATTGAAAGTGACTTTGTTGGGTCCTGATTGCCGAGGTCGAGAATAATTTTTAAGTGTGTGAAATATAACTTTAAGGGTACGGCCAGGGTAGACGCGACATGCGACGCGATGCGATGCGACTCACGCAAGGAATAATAATAAATAATAAGATTCTTTTGAATTGGTCGCGTCGCGTCGTGAATCGCGTCTACCCTGGCCCCTAAGGCTGATCGTGTGGGAAGAATACGATGCGGCAGTTCTGCACAGGAAAGCAAGAAAATAATGGGTTTCATCCCATGCTTTCCCACAACAGATTAAACCACCATCGTTGGGTTTCGAGATCATAAAGCGCCGTAATAACCAAAACTTGAAATGTTTAAATCGTTATTTCATTGGAACTATTCCTTACCTCTCAATCAATCAAATTTGATTCAAAACAGAGCAGAACTCTCAATAATGAATTCATATATAATTGAATAACTCATTCAAATTTAAAATTATTTCCAGCTTACACATTCCATATCATTTTATAGCATCGTGGCCAACTCAATACAAAAAATTTCCAACCACCCTCTTCAATCTAATCATCATCCCTTCCGATGGCGATCATGTAGCCTGCATGTGGCGAGTCAGCCATTACCCCTCCTTTACTATCGGTTTTGGATTGACTTGCAAAATGAAAATGAGAAATCATAAATCGAAATCGTGACTCCCAATCAAAACAGCACAATCATGCAAAATTTCACGCAAATCGGAGAAGGTCAAATCGAAAAATCCATTTGTTTCGCTATTTGGCCTGGAACTGCTCGCAAGAAGCTTATTACCAACTTTGATCCAATCCAGTAATAATTCAAGATTGATCCCCGTAAACTTTGTTGAAACTCACTTATAATAGTAATTTATCTTTTCAAACTTCTGCAACCTTTGTCCATCACAATGAACCTTCACAGGAAAAAAAAAATACGTCTTCATAATCTCTCTGTCTCTCTCTCTCTACCTCCCCCCACATAGTCGGAAGGACAGCAAACAACATTACACGGGGCAATGCTATTCGTTATCAGTTTCAAAGAAATATGAAATAGCCAACCCGTCCCACCCATTCCCAGACACCGGAGGTCATCGTAAACTTTCACCTTTTTTTTTTGTGTTACGTTATTTTATTTTGAAACCATCGAATGGCACCGTTGTTCATGTATTCTGGAACTGTTCATCCCTTCTCCATCAAAGCGTTCGTGTCAAGGTCACCGGACGTGTCGCATCCAGTCTTGTTCACCGTCTTCTTCCCACCGACCCTGAGCTGTCACCCGACACCCACCGCTTTCCTCCTCAGGTGTGTTCGGTGCCTACAATTATCACATCGACCTTCACACAGAGCAGCGTGTCGCAGAACACCAACCGAAACTTGGTGTGTTTACGATGAAATATGACACCCGGTGTGTGATTGTGCCGGGAATGTGACTTGACCATGCAGCAGAGAAGTTGGGGCGCGTCGGAGGCACAGATAAATGTCACAATACCGGGTGCCTGTTTTTGCCCGCGGTGGACTGCTTTTTGTGGCAGGACCGTCGTCGCGTCGTGGAGAGTCTCGCGGGGTTAAATGTCCGTGAAAAGTTAAATTGGTAATGTGAGAACTCAGCGAATGGGTGGTTTGTGGCGTATCCTTCGCACACGGTTCGTATCGGTTGATGGTTTTACGATCTGAGGGGGGTTTGTGATATATTTATGAATGTCAATTTATCTTTATAACAGTTTTATAGGAAATTTGCTTAGAATGCTGGAAGGTGAAAGGAATCTAGTGTTCGTAGGAACGGAACATGTGAACCTTGAGTAAGCCTTTCTTTGAATAAGAGTTACACCATTTTTGATTCAGCAAACTATTGAACCCAATTTACATTGCTTTACAGTGCGCCCCCTCCCTTCACGAGAGTCCATAATTGTAATGTAGGAACGTAAGCACAATGTAGGTCCCTCTAATAGACACTGAGGTATGGGTAAAGTTGGTTTGTAATCAACTCGCCATAAAACTCATGCTGTAATAAGGATTATGATTGGATTTTCTGGATCGTTGGGAATGCTAACGAATATTTGTGGTTAACTTCCAACGGCTTTTCTCACTTCTGTCGCTGTTGAAGCAATTGGAAACATTCGAAGATGAACTCAGTTCGTCTTTTTGAAAACCTAGTTTGAATGTATGCATTAAACTATCTTATAGATAAATCATCAAGCTCTATGCAGGTGGTGGATCAAAGGATGAGGCTTATTTTTAAAAATCGTTCGGTTACATATTTTCCGATGATCATTGGGACTAATTAAGTAACATATCAGGGTGTCGACTACGTGGAATAACCTGGAAAATCAGGGAATATCAGGGAATTCCCTTTTGGGCCTGGAAAATCAAGGATTGTCAGGAAAAGTTACTCAAATAAAAGGGTATTTCGATGATTATAAATTCAGGTCCCACTGGGTGTTGTCACATTCTTGAGTTGAACCGAGATAAAAATTCAGTTCCGTAGAGACGCTAGACGTTGTTAGCTGTTCCAAAGTTAAGCTGCTTTTGGGAATGTGCGTCTCTTAATAGATGTTATACCTAATTGCGTCTGACAAAATGTAACCTTCAAGTAGATTTTGCGTCTGCTCGATTCAGCTGTGCCCAACAAAAATCAATCCCTTGAGCGCATTGGAGCGCTTTTGAGTCAATGCAAGAATGAATAAGAGTTAAGCTGGGTTTAGATAAGGCTTAGATCATTGATCAACAGTTGAATTCAATTGGCTTGATGAGTTGAGCCTCGTACAACCTTTTTCAATTCGAGTGAGTTGATCAATTGACTTGCCTTGTCTAAACCCAGCTTTAAGAGAAGATAATGATTTTTTTCTGAATACTTCTAGTTCTTGTTCCTTATTGCGTTCTCAACAGCATGATTAGCTCAGAGAAGTAACTAAATGAGAATTTAGGATAATCGTCTTTATTGGGAGGTTTTTTTGATTGCTTGGAGTAGCACTTTTATGATTGAATAATGATTCAAAGATACGTAGACAAGCATTGCTTTGACAGCATAGAGTGGCTGTATTCAGTATTCTAGGTCTTCATTGTAAATCTGGTTAGCTCGTAAAATTAGCTTCACAGTAAAGTTTTAGTACGGTAATGTTACTGCTATTGCAATTTAGATGGAATTAACTTACAGAGCTTTGAAGATGAAAGCGTTGTTTTTAACTTTTTCCCACCGGAGGAATCCGCCCGTGAATTAGCTTTTGGTCAAGCATTTTATCCGGAACCATTTTTCTTACGAAGCTGGGTCTCAAAATGTGCTTAAGGCAAAACAAATATAATGGGATTAAAAATAAGTGTTTCATATGTGAAATGCAGAGTGACCAGTGAACCGGGAAAACCGGAAAAAGCTGAAATTTGAAGTCATCGGGAAAATCCCATGAGTTTAGTTGACAAACCTGGAAAAATATACCTCGTCCTCTCCTCCAAAATAATAAGATTTCAAGACCCTAGGACTGGTCTAGATTTTCAGGATAAATACAATCACTTTGAAGAACTATTAAGAGAATTTTAGATTTTTTTTCCAAAACAAATTTGAGCAGATTTTATAATGAATTTTAGAGATAACACCAAGGTATTTCAGAGAATATTTTCTAGGGAGCTTTAGGAAAACCTCTAGGAGAGTTTTTACTAGATCTCCCAAGAGTGAAGAGGATTCCAGGATTCTTGAAAAATACCAAGAAACGCGATATTTGAGGGTACAATTCCAAAATAATTAGGCGAAGATCTATAAGGATAGTCCGAGTATAATTCCAAGCGCATTTCAAAACGAATTTCTAGAGAATGTTAATGAGAATTCAATGCAATTTACAGAAGAATTTAGAGGAACATTCCAAGATAATTCTGAGCAAAATTAGAAGACAATTCTCGGCGGGAGAATTTCCCCTGCCAGATGGTGTTGGCAGGGAAGGGTGATTACAAATTTTGCTCACATAAGCTAATAGGCCCATTTCAATTGTTGATCTGAGGTGAATTCTACGAAGGATTTCATGCAAATTAAAAGAACAATGAAGCTCCAGGGAATTCTTAGAAAGAGCTTAAAATTCGAAAAAAGGATGGATTTTAAGATTTTTTTTGAGTGTTCTACAGAGAATTTCTGTACTATTATAAAAACAATTTTAAGGGATTTCCAGAAAGAATTTCAAATTTATTTAAGAAGAATTCTGGAGAGATTTATGCGAATGGAAATTAATCTTAAGGAAAGCCTTGCGAACAATCAAATAAAAGCCTGTAATGTTTCGGGCGAAATTTTCATACACAAATTGTGAAGACTTCGAACCTATCGCAGATCCAAATTCAAGATCCAGCAAAGGTGCTGCTGTCTTAGAAATTATCCATTTAACCTTCGGCTTCATCGCTTTCAGTTTTGTGCTTCATTAAAATACCTAAGCAGCGAAAATTTCCAAAATTCCGGGAGAAAAACGGGAAAATTGCTGATCGAGATTTGCTGGCCACCATGAAGATGATTTGGAGATTTTGGATGATTTTTTGCCGGATTCTTCCCGTTTTTGGTAACACGAGATTTCTGTCTTTTTTGCATTCTATTAAAATGTATGAAACGCTTCATTTAGATCCGTGCGGCATTTTTGAAAAAAAAAAATGTTCATTAAGCACTAATATATTCTGAGGAAAGTTATAGCTGATGGGGTTGTGTTGCCAAAATCGGGTAGGCAGTGCACTTGGAATTTTTTTGAAAATTACTGGAAAATCAAGGAATTTTGTCTTCTTCGTTGAGTCGACACCGTGACATTTAGAGCTGGCGCAAAATAGTCTAAGTTCAAAATGTTAAACGTAGAGATTTTTTTTAAATACAATATATAGGGGAAACTTATGTAATGTCGGCCTAAGTGTCCCTAATTTGGGCCCATATATAAATTCAGCAATCGACTAAATTTTCAATAGCAACCAAAAATATCTATTAGTATCGTCCCAATGACGCGTTCATGTAGATACAATTGATAAATAGCAGATTTTTAACGATGGGTCCAATCTTAGATCCTTAGGCCAACATTAGAGCAATTTCCCCTACTTCTATAAGTAAACATGTCATTTTACGATATCTTCACTCGTCTTTGAGATATATGGCATAGCGATGTTCCCGCATATGGACTTACGCTTGTAAATATTGATAGATAGAAATCAGTATCCTTGCGAGAGAATAAAAGAGGATGAGCGAGAAAGACCGAGAGGGAGAAAACGAGAGAAGGAAACAAAGGTAAACCTTATTACAGTAAACTCGTTCTAATTAGATATTTGCGATCAACGAGTTGGGAAACAATTTCGAGCTATGGTGGTAAATTTAGGAATTTTGCATATTAAATGTAGTTGAAGTGGCCTGGATTTCCACCGAAATAGGGGGAAAATTTCGTTAAAGAGAATGAGAATTAACTGTATTTGAAATGTGTTCTGACCTACTTGTTTTTGAAAATATGAACCTTTAAACCGTTGTGCTGTATGACGAGCTTGAGACAATGCTTTAAATTTGTCGAACTTCTTAACGGAATCCCTTTATGAAGAGCTTTGAGTGGGTTGGTTTATTTCATTTAAATTCCGTTATAGTTGCTTATCTCTTGATAGATACGCGTATTTCGTCTACTACTTGCAGACTTCATCAGTGCCAAGTACTCAACACCACTGAAGAATCCATCTTTTATCTACGAGTTATATACTAATCAATGGGGACTAAAAATCAGCAGGTATCCACTGCCATTTCACAATTTACCTATCCAGGCACCTACATTCAGTCTCCAACAGGTAGAGGCATGCTACAATGTGTGGTTTTAGGTAGCATGCTAAAGAGTCTCGAGTATCCGTTTCCTTGATCTCTATTAAGCAATGCTGATGGATTATGTTTAAATATTTCTAAACTTTCTGCTACGTCTAGTTTCCAAGGCGAAGATACACTCCACAGAATATTAATGTTATCCTTTGTCAAATTGTGCCCCTTTGTAACGATATGTTCTGCAACCTTGGATTTAAATTCATAATGAAGTCCTTTATCCATATCTTTGTTAGCCTTTTTTACCTCTGCGATGTGTTCCTTAAACCTTGTTTCCAAAGTCCTTTTCATCTGACCAATGTAGATTTTATTGCAATCTGAACAAGAGATTTTGTAGAGTCCGGCTTTCCCTAAAACATTTATTGAATATTTTGTTGATCCTAACAGTGACTTCAACTGATTTATCCTACTGCTGAATACTAAATCTAGGCCAAAACTTCTAAACTTCGAAATCAATGTTTTGGTAATATTTTTGTCGAAATTCACCGCTACCCGTTTTAAACCCTCAGTTACTGGTGTAAGAGTTGTCGAAATACCCCTAAAATGATCCCTTGGTCTTTTATCGATTACTGCTTGAATTGTTTTTTTCTTGATGCTCATTAAGTCTAGCGATTTCAAAAAGAAATAAACCAACCCACTCAAAGCGAGCTTGAGACGTTTCTCAAAAGAATCGCACGCGACATCTCGTCCCAGGTCTTGGAATTGAGCTTCTTAAATTGGTCCATAGTGCTCAGTTGATGTTTGCTCTGCTTGGCCAGCATGTACGACCATACATAAATCCCCAGTGGATTGAGGTCCGGGGAGCTGGGAGGCCACAACCCAACAAACAATCGTCTATTGAAGAAACGACTTCTTGGCCATTTTATTCAACTGCATGCTTAATAGTACTTGTACTATTTTTAATAATAACTTCTGTTCAGGCTTTGTTCACACAAATCTGGAGAATTTATTCAACCACAATATTGAACTACTGGTGTTGTATAAGGTATGTCGAGAAGCTTTTATTCGACTTATTTGAGTTGTAACAGAGTTTATACGATAAATTGTTTGATTATTCAGCGTTTATTAGACATCACTGCTTCCTTAAAACAGTGATGATGCTCTGTATACGCTTGATTCTCATGTGAAGTAACGTTTAATTAGACATTATTATACATTTATTAAACGATTATTCAACTGTGGGAAAATTAACCCGAAAATAAGAGGACAGGGGACAGGGACAGGAAAGGGTGTGTGAGTTTCTTAAGTGTATTGTAATTTCAATATTTCCGACGTGGCTCGCACCACACATATATCAGAAAATTTATTAAATACTTATACATGCCGTTGTATGGGATTCGAACCATGTACCTTCCGATCACCAGCCGCTTGCCTTGTCATCTGAGCTATCCTAGAATTCATCAAATGGGCAACTCAATAATCTATAAAAGCTTGCATGAAAGTAAATACCTATCAGCACTTCCGATCGCAACTCTAGCTCCTTCAAGGCCCTGTGGGAATGATTAATTCATTCATCGTTGTTTTAAATGAGACCAATGTTGCCTCTTCACATCTCCAAATCGAAAGAAAGGATGCTCGGTTATATTTTAAACTAGATCAATGCATTCATTATCGTGAGTCATGTGATCGATATTACTATTTAAATTAATGATGTTCTACACAAATAAAAAAAAGGTTGAGCTTGGGATTGAACTCACGACCTTCTAATTAGAAAGCGGAAACGGTAACCACTACTCTACTGATTTCGCATTGTTGTAAGATTGAATCAGTTTTGTCGAATAATGAATATAATACGGCGTTAATAAAGCATTTACAAATCATGTGATTACAACATGGACGCATAGTGGTATAAGAGCTATTATGCTGACTGTATTCACCTTTATTCAACAATATTGTAAAGTAATGCAATGAAATCTTATAAAGGAGCTGGAGAACATTTATTAGACGTCTAATAAAGCATGTTATTAAATCAATTGAAAACAGTCAAGTTAAAGTGTCAATGTATGTACAAATTACACTTATTCAGTTTGTTATTAGATCGAACTTCTGGCGTTGAATTGGGAAGACATTTAACACTTTTACAGCTTTTAATAAGTAAATTAATCAGATCAGAGTGGAACCATGAGCTTTTTCTGCACATAATTCGACATTCTGTTTTATTCAGCATTGTACAATGTCAAACAGCATTTATTCAATGTATATGCTTATTTGTGTCTTTGAATTGTTTGTAGGGTGGTATAAGAGCTATTTTGCTGAGTATATTCACCTTTATACAGCAATATTGTAAAGCAATGCAATGAAATCTAATAATGGAGCTAGAAAACATTTATAAGATGTTTAATAAAGCATTTTATTCAATCAATTGAAAACAGTCAAATAAAAGCGACATTTCATGTGCAAATTACACTTATTCAGTTTGTTATTAGATCAACCTTCTGGTTATGAATAAGGAAGACAGTCAACGTTTATAAAGCTTTTAATAAGGAAAATAACCATATCAGAGTAAACGGCGGAATAAAAGCGCATCTATCGATCTCAATGAGCTTTTTTCAGCACAAAATTAGACATCCTGTTTTATTCAGCATTGTACACTGTTATACCGCATTTATTCAATGTGCATGCTTATTTGTGACTTTGAATTGTTTGTTGGGAATGTCTTATCTAAATCAGTCAAATTCTCCCCACACCACACTTGGACGATATTCGCCGTGTGGGCCAGTGCGCCATCCTATTGAAAGACGTAATGATCCTTCCCGTAGAGGTCCCGAAGTGCCGGGAACACAACCATCCCGAGAACCTCGGTCTTATAGTACGCGGCGTTGATTTTCACGTTTTTTCTCGATAAACACCAGTGGGAGCTTCTCCCGCCTGGATACAAAACCCCCCCTCCCCAGAAACCATCACCGACGCGGCGCTCTGGAATCGCAGGATGTTTATTTGTGCCGGCGGGATGCTGGCCAACGTCGGCGCCCACAGCCGATCATTTTGGACATTGTGCGGCTGTTGCAAGACAAAGAGTTTCCCATCAGAAAGTATCAGTGTGGTTCTGCCCTGCCTCTTCTTCGTTGTAGCCTCCGTTACTCCGTGAACCTTGCGTTTCTTGTACGGCTTGTATTCCAGGTCCTTAGTCATGATAGTATGGGCAGTTCCGATCGACAAATCCAGGTCAGCAGCGGTCTTCTGGATCGAGCGGTTCATTTTTCGTCGAACCTGCTCCCTCACCATCTTGATGGCTTCTGGCGTCCGTGCCGAACTTCTGATACTGACGGATGGTGGTTTACATGAAATTCCGCTTCACCCGTGGGATTTCAACCGCCGGAATATGTCTCCGGGTCGCTCAGCCTCTCGCAAACAACTTTACTACGACGTCGCGGTACTCCTTCATCGTGCGCGGTAAACAAACAACAAATGACAGCAAGTCGACACCGTGCGCGTCGGTTAGCCTATATATAAGCTGACACCAATACCGACACACAGACTGCACATGGTGCGCACCAACACAACGATGAAAAATTGAATTCGAACTTATAACAAAATATCAACAAAACATCAATACCTACAAAATGCTGAATTTCATTAGCCACTTGATGTTAGTATCAGTTCACACAGTTAGAATATCAATATCATTCGCCTCAATGTCAGTGCGCATTATCCAGCTGCGATTACGATGTGGTCGTTCTCACCGAAACGTGGCTCCGGCCCGATATAATCGATGCGGAGCTAACATCGGATTACTCGCTGTTTCGATGTGATCGTAGTGAATCAACAAGCAACTTGTCGAGAGGCGGGGGTGTGCTCGTTGCAGTAAAATTGAGTCTGCACTGTACCGAGGTATCTTTAACCGACTGTAGACAGCTTGAGCAAGTCGCTGTGTGCGTGAAACTACCAAACCGGTCTCTGCACATTTTCGGTATTTACCTTCGTCCGAATTCTGATCCTGCGTTATATTCCACCCACTCTTCCGCTGTTCAGTATGTTGCTGATCGATCGGCGGCCAGCGACATAGTCTTACTTCTTGGGGATTACAATCTCCCTCAGCTGCAATGGACCTTCGATGAAGATGTCAATGGATACCTGCCTGCGAATGCCTCCAGCGAACAAGAACTCGTACTTACCGAATCCATTTCTACATGTGGTTTGGTTCAACTAAACTCAATCTCAAACCCGAATGGCAGGCTACTCGATCTGGCTTTTACGAACGCTCCTGACGATTTTGAAATATCGCATCCTGTTTTACCACTCTTGCCTATCGATCCTCACCATCCGCCATTAGAACTTCAAGTTGATGTACATAGATGTGTGCACGTTCCAGCAAACGCTCAGTCGGACTCTATTGATCTGGATCTTAGGCGCTGCGACTTCGAATCTCTCAATGCAGAATTTTCATCGGTTGACTGGGAGCAGCTTCTTCAGGGGCACTCTGTCGATGATATTGTTCTTCTGTTTTACGACAAGCTTTACGAAATTCTCCACTTGAAGGTCTCTCGACGCCGCCCTGCTATTAGTGGAGCCAACAGGAAGCCCTGGTGGTCCATTGAGTTAAGAAACCTGCGCAACAGACTGCGTAAAGCACGTAAACGATTCTTCGCTAACAAAACCATTGAAAACCGAGAATCGCTTCACCTTGTGGAACTGTCCTACAAAGAGCTCGTAGCATCAAGCTACCATGAATACATGCAGAGGCTGCAATCGAATTTGAAACAAAACCCATCAATGTTCTGGAGGTTCGTGAAGCAACAAAGGGCAAGCAATCGTGTTCCGGACAATGTCAAGTATGGTGACGCTTTGGCCTGCTCTTCTGAAGAGGCAGCTAATCTTTTTTCGACCTTCTTTCAAAGTGTGTTTAATGCGGAGTCGCCCCAACCTCACCCGGGTTGTTTTCAAAATGTGCCATCCCATGATATCCACCTTCCTTTTTTCAATTTTTCTCGTGAGGAAGTGTTGAGAGCGTTAGCCAAACTAGATGCGTCGAAAGGAGCCGGAGTCGACGGTTTAACTCCAACACTGCTGAAGAATTGCGCCGAGTCTATAGTTAAACCTTTGACGATACTGTTCAATCGATCGTTAAATGAAAAAACATTCCCAGGTTTATGGAAAACTGCCAAAATGATTCCCATCCACAAATCGGGTAGCGTGCGGCACGTTGAAAATTACCGCGGGATCTCGATTCTCTGTTGCCTGGGAAAGCTCTTTGAATCCTTGGTCCACGAGGTCTTACTGTCTGCAGCAAAACCGATAATTTCGGAATACCAGCATGGATTCGTTCCCCATCGCTCTGCAACAACCAACTTATTATGCTACACCAACGTTTTGTTTCGTGAGATTGAAAGCCGGAATCAAGTGGACTCTGTATACATTGATTTTTCGAAAGCATTTGATACTGTTCCGCATAGCTATGCCGTGGAAAAGCTGAGACATATGGGTTTTCCCGATTGGATAGCCGACTGGCTAATGTCTTACCTGACTGGTAGGAAAGCATTCGTCCAGGTGAACTCAGCACGATCCAGGACCTTCTACATTCCATCTGGAGTTCCACAAGGGAGTGTGTTAGGTCCATTGATCTTTGTGCTCTTCATCAATGACTTGTGCCTGCAAATATCTTCTGGAAAGTTGTTTTTTGCCGACGACCTCAAAATCTTCAGAGTCATCAAGTCTGTTTTGGACTGTGTTGCTCTGCAGATTGACATCGATGCCCTTTCACGATGGTGCAAGGAAAATGGAATGTGCGTGATCATCAATAAGTGCAAGGTGATCACTTTTAGCCGTTGTTGGATTCCCATCAATCATCTTTACAATATTGACACTGCTCCGCTGGAACGTGTGCAGTCTATCCGTGATTTAGGAGTTATCATGGATTGTAAGCTTCGATTCAACGAACATATATCCACCGTTACTGCCAAAGCCTTCTCCGTTCTTGGGTTCATTCGCCGCAATGCATCTCAATTCACCGACGTGCACACATTAAAAGCCTTGTTCTGTGCTTTAGTGCGAAGTATCCTGGAATATGCTGCTCCCATTTGGGCACCGTACCATACATCTCAGGTGATCCGCATCGAACGTGTGCAGAAATCATTCATTCGCTTTGCTCTTCGGCACCTACCGTGGAATGATCCTGTCCATCTACCTGCATATCCAGAACGATGTCAACTAATTGATCTGGAACTGCTATCGGCAAGACGGCTGAAATTGCAGCGGCTGGTTATATTCGATATCGTCCAGAATAACGTCGACTGTTCGGATCTTCTCCTGCAAGTATCACTGAACGTTCCACAGCGTCAGCTGCGGTACTCAGCACTTATCGCAGTTCCCGCACATAGAACATGTTATGGTCATAACAACCCGCTCAGTTCTTGCCTCAGAGCTTTCAACAATGTTAGTGATTTGATTGATTTTAATGTGTCCAAAAATTGTTTTAAAAATAGGATTAAAAACATAGCATAAGTTAAACTAGTCTGTACGACACTGTCGAAGACGAAGAACAAATAAACAAATAAACAAATAAACAAATGACATTGACGTCGTAAAGGGACCACTAATATTCAAAGATCTTCCGCAAATTTTTCTTGTCTATACAAGGCCTATGCCAGCTTATCGAGTGCCGATCTTTTGTAAATCCATCAGTAATATTAAAACAATGCAACGGGTATACAAAATAGTAGATTTATTGAGATAAAAGTAAGATTTTAAATATTTCCCTAGTGATATTTATATGGATAATAAAATCAAAACTGTACCGCCTGATATTATGCTTTCGAAGAATATCAGTGTCGGAAGTGAAATTCAGTGCTAGACCAATATCTTACGTCAATTGATATTGTTGACAGCACGCAGCACTGCCTGTACGTAACCTTAATAAAAATAACCATAAAAGAGAGCTTAACGACGTGTTCGGGGTATCATCCAAACCATTTGTGGGATAGTTTACCTATACGGGATACAGTTCGTTTATGGTATTTGTTTATTAGAGAAATTACTAACACTAGTTTACAAATAAAAGAAAAGAAAATAACTTCAATGTTTGACCTATGATTCTTATGTAAAATCGTTTGCTGAATCCAAAAATGTAGACAGAAAAAAATCTCAGTAGGATAGTTTTCTAGATACAGCTAAAAAATGAAATTTCACTTTAAAAAAGTTTGTTTACTAAAACACAAATATCTTCGGCTGTAATGAAGCTAAATGAATTATTTGAACGTCAAATTAAATTAAAAACATTTTATTTCGATCAACTCAACGTGGTTTGTCAGTGAGATTCGTGGTATTGTTGGTATTTAATAGTTTGTTGTTTCTAATGTTTTGCATATTTCCAAGACAAAATGGATTTCAGCAAAGTTTTTAAGTAAAATAAATATAAATGTTTGTAGTGGTTGTGCCAACAATACCACTAATCTCACTGAAAAATAGTTTGAAGTTGATCGAAAGCAAATTTTTTCACCTTTTATTTTTGCTCTAAAATAATTGATTTAGCTTTATTAAAAGCCGGAGATATTTGTATTTTTTTATAGATGAACTAGCCTAAGGCTCAAAATCTCTAAAATAAAGATTAAAAAAAATGTATTTTAGTAAACAAACTTTTACTAGGTTAAATTTAATTTTTTAGCTTATCTAGATGTAGAGTCTAACCGCCACCTTCCTCATCAACCTTATCGTTCCACTTGCTTGTCACAAACCATGCGAACAAACTTCCATGCCTCATGCCTGACCGTTGACGTTGACAACAATCTCTCATTCCATCTCGTTCCTACACCTTACACAAATACCACCATATAATCAAAGACGTATTTAGGATACGCCGGCGCCGGTGGTGAAGTGGTAAGCGTGATTGCTTTCTCATCGCAATGGGTCTGGGTTCAATCCCAGTCGAGATCGGTGGGATTTTTCTGAGACATAAAAATCTCTGGTAATCCTGTGTTTGTATCTTCCATATCCGATTTGACCCTAAACTTCTCTTTTCTAATACATCTTTGCTTATTCTGTGTGAGTTCGTTACTAGATTCAGCCTCCCTCGTAACGCTTTCCCTGTTATTTTCTTCTTCAATATCCTTATTACAAATGCCTGAGATGAATCTTAGCTGATGCGTCCAATTCGGTTTAGTCAAATATATCATATTAATAATATGATCCATTCGTTGATTTTGCATACATCGCAATGGAGGCCCGAGAAAAAAAATGCTTCATGAAACATCTAGCGTTGCAAAAGGTTAGCAACATTCATCCAATCGCAATCGAGGGGCGTGAATATAGCACTTATTACAAAAATGAAAGTCAAATTATTATCATTAATTACATTATGTATATTTCATGAAAATTGGTCTGACGTGTCACTGTTATCATCAAATAAAATAATATGCTGATATACACACGTTTTGAATATGAAACAAATTTTCCCCTGGTTTACCCCTCGTGAAGATAAGCAAATGCATTGGTAGTCTTTCTGGCCACAGAGGCACTTTCATCGCTAAAAATGTGGTTCGCCAGCTAAGCGAAAGAGTGGATTATATTGTTAATATGATATATTTGATATAGTGCTTGCATGTGAGAAACATGTCTTAGTAAATATTTCGTTGCACACACTTGCATTAGACCGATGCAAAATTTGAAATGTTCGCTCCACAGTGCTCAAACGGTTCCAAATCGGATCCTGATTAGCCTCCGAAAGTTTAAACTCATTTGATAAGAAACTGACTTGGCACAAACCATTTGATGTTCATATGGAAATTACTATGGGAAAACCAAACTATTTGTTCATTGTATTCTAGCCTTTTTTCCATATTATACTGTTAACAAGTTCTTTTGCAATTCTTATTGGAAGTCTTCTCAGCTTCAACTTTGCACAAGATCGTTTTTCAGCCAAGCGTGAAACTAAATAGTTATTAATTATTTAAGAGATTGATAATCATATGGCATGATTAAGCAACTGTATTGTGGGCAACACTGTATTCTGCAGTGTGACATAGTAACCATGATTTTTGTCCTCTATTCTTCGCGTCAGAAACACCAATGTTGCCTACTGAAAAGTTGCTGGAGCATAATCATAAGACATGAGTGACTTGAATAATTAATAACTTTTGTTTCTTAACTTTCTTGCTTTGTTAACTTTCAACAAGCTAAGCTATCATTTTCTAAAGCAGAGTTAACTGGTGAATTTTAAGATATATATGAAGCGAAATTATGGTTACCTCATGGTAAATTCCATATAAACTTCAAATGGTTTGTGCCAAGTCAGTTTCTTACTAAATGAGTTCACATTTTGGGAGGCTAATCAGGACCCAATTTGAAACCGTTTGAGCACTGTGGAGCGAAAATTTCAAATTTTGCATCATTCTAATACACCACACGGATACCTAGACATTTTCCGAGCGAACAAATAGTGCTTTATATAATAGGTCCAACCATGATGCATCTTAGGTCCAATCATGATTCGAATTCATTGCTGAATAAAAATGTCCAATAAATAAATAAATAATAATTTTGAATCAAATCTAGCTCCTTAATTTCAGCCTTGGAAACAATTTCTAACCACATTAGTTAAAAATAAGCGCCAAAAAGCTCATCAACACGTTTTTCCTGATTTCTTCTATTGCAGATTCCGGCACTGCTAACCCAAATTCGGACAAAGGAAGAACAGAAAGCCACACAACCCACAAGCCCATTCTCCAGCTGAACAAACACTTGATGACCGGCACCGGAACAAAAAGCAACATTTTCCTCCCAATTGAAGTGATGTGATGCGCCATTTTCCTTTTTCCGTCCTTTGCCAACTGCTGCGAGAGCACTTATTGCAACAGAATCGAACTGGGAAAGTGAAAATAGAAACGACATCAACAATAACCGGTGCTGCATGCACTTCAAGCCAAGCTTTGAAGCACTCCGAGGAAAAACAAAAAGCTGAATAAATGCCATCGAAAAACTGACGAACAGAAGACGATGGTCCCCAATGGACTGCCATGCCATCGTTAACAATCCGCGTGCAGCTTCAACTCAAGGCAATAATAGTACATAGTCCTACTTACAACAGTGGTGAGTGAGTGTGAACACAATAGTGATTGTGAGTGGTGACTGAAAACGGCATGCGATGGCATTTTAAACTTTGCGTCGTAGTTGGTGGCGTGCTTTTCCCATGTGGATAATGGATAAGGACCTAGTGGAAGGGGGAGAGACGGCATCCAAAACAAGAATCAAGTAGAGTGGAAAAACTCCATGATTAAAGGAGACAGAAAAGCGCTTACGAAATGTTCTCTGGTTAAGTGTGTTGTTTGTAGTTCTTTTTTCTGGGAACCTTACGTTGCGATTGAATGTATAGTTAAGAACGGAGGATCTTCGGATTCGGGTAGGAACATAGTGTTCTACAAGAGTTCTCGATTTTGTGTGTGTGCGTAGACCGTAAAAGAAGAGTTTTAGGAGCTAGGCGCCTTATACAAAGGAGACACACAAGGAAGAAGCGTTAATTTGTTTACTAAGTAGTATTACACCATATTTTTGACACGATTGAAGTGCATCCACTTTGATGTGAAATCAATATCAATATCGTGTTTATTCGTGAAATTCACATCAAAGATTGATCACTTGCGTAGGTAATCAATTTGGCAAGTCATTGATGACCAGCATGCACCTTCCGGTCGTATGAAACCAGGGAAGTGGCACTCCGATCTCTTCTTACACTAAGTAGGGGAAAGTGGGGTAATTTCGCCCAGATATCGCTTAAAAATCCGTTTTATTTTAGTTTAACCAATTACTTTTCTCTAGTGCAAATAATGGAAAAATGTAAGACTAGTTCAAAATGTCTAAAATTTAAAAAGATTTCTGAATCATAAAATAAGGTCTATTAGAAGTTTCTTTTGACTTATCGTAAGCATCGAGCACCACTGATATTTCATATATTTTCTGCTTAAATTCTTCAACTTTGTATTATTCCCTCTATAAATATGACTGTATCATATGAAATTACGTTTTGAAGCAGTTGCTTTGGTAAAATATCAGTTGTTCATTCACAAGACTGAAAAAATATAGCCTTAAATAGGCAGTACATCACTCTGCAGAACCATCTCGAGTTCCATTTGATCTTACAAGCAACATAGATTGGCAGAAATACGCAACGGCGGTGACAATTGGTTTTGGCACCATTGGAAGAATATCGATTCCTCGCCGGTTTGATATACAAAAGCTCATTGGAAGCAAAAGAAAAGTTCCAAGTGCATCCTTCAAAAGGAGACCAGCCACACCTGCATGGGACAAAAAATGCACAACATTGTATGTAGAAAAATCTGATGCTTTCGCAGCTTTTTGTAGACACAAAACCCCCACATACTCAATATTCAAAGCTTGAGACAAAGCTGAAACAATTACAAGTTTGGCGCAATTTCGTCGAGGGACTCTCATGAGAAACCTTAATGAGCACCTTGTAGAGGGTGGCTCGCAACATGCGTACCCGCTCATCTCCTAATGAGAGTGAAGTGAATATCCCAACCGATGGATATTCGATTTCGCTGAAAAGGTCTGTCCGGACTCAGTTCCAGCACAACATATGCTTCGAGAAGCATCTCCGAGCGGCAGCTCTCTGGATAGACCATTCACAATGCTGGGATTCTCTATGGCTCTTCTTTCATCGAACAATTGATGATTAAATACAATCTTCTGAAAAATCTCCTAGATATCGCTAAAAGACGCTTGTTAGACTTATTCAATTCTTTACTAGAAAATACAGGGTGCGTGACGAATTTTTGCAGTAAATTTCAAATAGTAATTTCTCATGCTTGTGCATCATGATTTAGATATATTTGGCAGCACTGGATAGCTTATACTGTTAGGTGTAATATTTAAACAAACAATGTTGAGTAAACGTAAAGATGTCGAAACAAGAGAGCAATCTGTCAGCCGTTGTCGCTTTGTTGCGCGCCGGAGTATGCATGAAAGAAATAATTCGGTCGGTAAATGTGTCTGAAAGAACAGTGTATAAAGGGTGATACGGTCAAAATTTGGTCAATATCAACTTGACGTATTTCTTTCAATTTTGCATTTAAAAAACATGAACACCCCTCATTTTGAAGGTGTGTGTGTGTAGAATGTTGCTCCTATTTTGATTTTGGAATTCACTCTTCAGTTGTCAAAATGCCGTCCAAGTAAGAAGAGCAGCGTATCAAAATTTTGCTCGCGCATCGCGAAAATCCGAGCTACTCGCACGCAAAGTTGGCAAAATCGCTAAAAGTTGCCAAATCAACCGTTACAAATGTAATTAAAGTGTTTGGGGAACGTTTGTCGACAGCCAGGAAGTCTGGATCGGGGGGAAATCGAAAACCGGAAGCCGCTGAGACGACAAAGAGAGTTGCCGGTAGTTTCAAGCGAAACCCTAACCTCTCTCTCCGAGATGCCGCAAATAAGCTGGGTGTATCGTCTACAACCGTGCATCGAGCCAAAAAACGAGCCGGACTATCGACTTACAAGAAGGTAGTGACTCCAAATCGCGATGATAAACAAAATACGACGGCCAAAGCGCGATCCCGGAGGCTGTACACGACGATGCTGACGAAGTTTGACTGCGTGGTAATGGACGACGAAACCTACGTCAAAGCCGACTATAAGCAGCTTCCGGGACAGGAGTTTTATACGGAAAAAGGAAGGGGAAAGGTAGCAGATGTTTTCAAGCACATGAAACTGTCAAAGTTCGCAAAGAAATATCTGGTTTGGCAAGCCATCTGTACCTGTGGCTTGAAAAGCAGCATTTTCATAGCTTCCGGGACTGTCAACCAAGAAATTTACGTGAAAGAGTGTTTGAATAAACGTCTGCTGCCTTTCCTGAAGAAACACGGTTATTCCGTACTGTTTTGGCCGGATTTGGCATCTTGCCATTACGGTAAAAACGCCATGGAGTGGTACGCCGCCAACAACGTGCAGGTGGTTCCCAAGGACAAGAACCCTCCCAACACGCCAGAGCTCCGCCCAATTGAGAAATACTGGGCTATTGTCAAGCGGAACCTAAAGAAGACCAAAAAAACTGCTAAGGGCGAGCAGCAGTTCAAGGCAAACTGGCTTTCTGCGGCGAAGAAGGTGGACAAGGTGGCTGTACAAAATCTGATGGCAGAGGTCAAGCGTAAGGCCCGGCAATTCGGATTTGGAAAAGCGGAAGCCTAACTGAATATTTTTCCTGAATTTTATACTAATTGAACTTGAAAAAGAAATTTAATTTGATTTTTTAAATAAACGATTTCACCGATTTACACGCGTTTTCCCTTGATCAAATTTTGACCGTATCACCCTTTAATATTAAAAAAGGCTTGGGAAAGTGATAAGACGGAGCACCTGCTCATACTGCTAATAAAGCACTGAAATGGCTTACGGAAAATATTTCGTAAATTTGGGAGGAAGAAATTTGGCTCCCAAGCAGTCCCGATATCAATCCGTTGGATTATTTTGTATAGGGCGTCGTTCAACGGGATACCAATAGAACCCCTCACACCAAACTTAAGTCGCTAAAAGCTAAAATCAAGGCAGTGATGACATCTATGGATCGAAACATTTTAAAACGTGCATACTGCAGTTTCCGGAAGCGTCTAACTACAGTCATCGAAAGGGAAGGCAATTTTTTTGAATAAATTTACTTACAACTTCCATATGTTGCGAAAGAAAATAAATCGCACAAAATTCAGTGCTAGAATAACTAACTGGTGTATTTTTTCTCAAATATGCCATTTACTGCGAAAATTCGTCACGCACCCTGTTCATTGTACCACCTGAATGGAGACAGGTCAAAGTAATAGCCATTCGAAAACCTGGAAAACCAGCATCTGACCATAACTCATACCGCCCGATTGCGATGCTTTCGTGCATTAGGAAATTGTTGGAGAAAATGATCCTTGGGAGACTCGATCAGTGGGTCAAAGCAAATATCAAATACACAGTTTGGGTTCCGCAAGAGCAAAGGAACAAACGATTGTCTAGCGCTGCTTTCCACAGCTATTCAACTGGCCTTTGCGCATAAGGAGCAATTCGCTTCAGTATTTTCGGACATTAAGGGGGCTTTTGATTCAGTTTCCATTGAAATTCTTTCAGACAATCTGCACAGATGTGGACTTTCTGTAATTTTATATAATTTGTTGTCAGAAAAGCCCATGAACTTTTCCCTTGGACAACTGACAACTTCAAGAACTAGCCTGCCCAAGGCTCATGTCTCAGCCCTCTTCTTTATAATTTTATGTCAAAGATATCGACAAGATAAGACAACTTGCAGATGACGGTGTGGTTTCCGTAAGAGGTCCACATGCCGTGGACTTGCAAGGACCATTGCAAAATTCCTTAGATAACTTATCTTCTTGGGCTAGGAATCTAGCGATCGAATTCTCGCCGCAGAAAACTGAACTGGTAGTGTTTACTCGAAAGCGGTACCCAGCCCAAATGCAGCTTAATCTTTTGGGCAGAAACATTACCCAATCATTGTCTTTCAAGTACCTTGGGGTCTGGTTTGATTCAAAGTGCACTTGGAATGCCCATATTACGTATTTGAAGCAAAAATGTCAACAGATGATCAACTTTCTCCGTTCAATTTGCAGCACATGGTGAGGAGCTCATCCAGAAGACCTCATAACGCTTTATAAAACAACAATTCTCTCTGTTCTAGAGTACGGCTCTTTCTTCTTTCTCTCGGCAAGAAAATGTCACCTAATAAAATTGGAACGAATTCAATATCGTTGCCTGCGTATTGCTCTCGGCTGTATGCACTCAACTAACATGAGTCTCGAGGTTCTGGCAGGAGTAACACCTCTCCAAACCCGTTTCTGGGAGCTCTCTCTCAGAATACTAATCAAATGCGGAGTGACGAACACACTTATAATTGAAAATTTTGAAGAAATTCTTGGGCTGAACACACAATCTTGATTTATGAGAATCTACCACCACTGCATATCTTCGGATATCACTTCACCATTAGCAGTTCAACTGAATATGATCTGTCCATGAAACAAGCAACTCATGGGATTCCCGATCAACTTTGAACTATTTTTATCCTACGTACTTTCACTGAAAAGTACCAACACGTCAATTGCGTAAACAGATTTTTTACAGACGGGTCACGTCTCAATGGATCCACTGACTTCGGTGTCTTCAATGAAAACTCTAGCGCCTTCCGCAAACTCCAGGAACCATGTTCCGATTTTGTTACTGAGCTGGCAGCAATCAACTTCGCATTGGGGATGATTTTCAACATGCCCGCAGACCATTACTTCATCTTCTCGGATAGTCTCAGTTCGATTGAGGCTATTCGGTCGATGAAACCAAGTAGGCACTCATCTTATTTCCTTTCAAAGGTAAGGGAGCAGATGAGTGTGCTGGTCGAAAGATCATATATGATTACCTTTGTATGGGTCCCCTCACATTGCTCAATCCCAGGCAATGAGAAGGCGGAGTCTCTCGCAAAGGTGGGCGCGCAGGACGGCGAATTTTATGACAGGCAAATTTCACACGATGAATTTTACCATTTAGTGCGTCAGAGTACCCTTTCGAGTTGGCAAACCGATTGGGACACTGGAAATCTTGGACGGTGGTTACATTCAATTATTCCTAATGTTTCTTCGAGAGCGTGGTTTAAAGGCTTGGGCTTAAGTCGTGACTTCATTCGCGTGATGAGTAGCCAACCGTGACCTCCCCCTGGTGGCCAGGGTCCACTGGCATGGAGAGAAGAGTTGGCGATCAAACGTCGTCAAAATAGATAAGCGGATTAAGAGTGGATTCCAAGCCGGAGATAACTATGTAGCTTTGAGACGTTCTGTTGCGGGTCGGTTTATCCAGGGCATGTTCATCGCATTACGGACGGATCGTGGTCGCGGGCTGGAGTTGGACTCGGAAACGAAGTTTTCCATCCAGCAGGAAATTTTTGCTCTTGGAACGAGAGATTGAACAGTTTTACTAACGGTGTCATCAGAGAACTCGAGCAGTTTTTCAACACAGATGAAGGAATCCTATCAGGACCGGGTGACACGGAATGTTTGAGCTTACGTAATGCATTTTCGACATGCTCCTCGCTGATCTGGAAAATTCCAAAGTCGATGCTGTCTAGTGGCGTATCACGAACAGCAGCCTCTGTCTGCGGTGGCGTAGCAGGCGTATTTGAGAAGACATTCTTGAAGTGTTCAGCAAAGATCTCACATTTACTAGAGGCTGTGCTAGCAAATCGGTCGCCGAAATACATGGACGTAGGCAATCCATCTTCCTTGCGTTTAGTACGAACAAAAGACCAGAACTGTTTGGGATGTAGACGTAAATTTCTCTGCGTACGATCAACGTATCGAGCATACAATAGACAGTTATACCGTGTGTACTTGTTACTGGTCATTACAAAGCGATGTTTGGAGTGCTGCGAACGACTCCGACTATACGTTCGAAGTGCAGATCGCCTACTGCGCTTCAACTGGCGGAGGCTCCTGTTCGTCCAAGGAGGCTTCAGTGGAGGGCGCTGAAGAGGCATGTGTCTAAGGTATCTTGCAATGGTCCTTGCAGGTCCGGTGCACTTGGCCCTATAACGGACACAACGCCGGCATCTGCAAGCTGCCTTATCGATCAATTTTCATCAAGACAACCATCAATGTCTTTTACATAAAAATTATAAAGAAGGGGGCTTAAACATGAGCCCTGGGGGGGGGGGGGCCCACGTAACTAATTCGTGAAGTGTCGAGTTTCCATGAGAAAGTTCCTATATTTCTCAGACAACAAGTTGCTCAAATAGTTGTTCATAATTGGTGAAAGCCCACTATCGTGGAGTTTATCCGAAAGGACTATTCTTACTTGATTTTTAAGCGGATGGCCACAATGTCCCGTTACCGAAATTACCCTAATATCCCCTAAAGATTTTTTTCGATCTCGTTGAAGACATTTTCTCAAAACACCTGGTACCCCTGCTCTCAGTGTTTTGATACCCTGATCTCGCCTAATAGGATTTTAACAAGTTTTCTTACACAGGCTGTGTTACACAGCTAGTATTTTATTCATTTCTTGCGTATTTCCAACCAAACTAGACTCATATGCAGGGCTCGCTACCAACTTTTTAGTGACTTGGTCAGTTTTTTCAAGCGTGGATTTATTTCAAGATTGATCATTCCTTGCTTTGTGGTGTTTAATCGTCTTTCTCTATCTACAGGGTGTCTACCCATTGTTCTAAATAGACTCACCTTAGTTTTCCAGGTTTTTCCAGTACTTTACCGAATAAATTCCAGGTTTATAATAAGAAAGCTATTCTTTAAATGCGTTAAAAATATACTTTTTTTGTAGATCAAAATCAACAGCAATTGACATTAACTTTTTTAAGACATGGCAATCAGTTTTTAAGAAACAGCTTTACAATCAAATCCATGGAGTGTTGAAGTTTAGCACTTACTTAATTTCTCACTTAATAAAGTTTAAAAAAAAAAAACTTACTTAATTTGAGTAAGTCTAAGATCTAAAATTTTTCAATATCTTTAAGTTTCGTATTCCATATTCAAGATAATAAAAATTTTCAAAGCTCCAGTGTAGGAACTTTGGAGAAGTTCTAAGTAATAAAAAGAAATGCTGAGAATTTCAGTTAAGCTCCATAAACAAACTGCAGGAAAATAAGAGATGCTAATACGCTGAAAATATGGGGAACTTAATGGAAGCTGCAAGAACCTCAAAGCAGTTCTTAAAGCATTCGAAAATTTTCGGGAACTGTTATGAAGTTCCTAGAATTTCAGAGAACTTCACAGGTGTCAAGCGAACTTGAGAAATATAGAAAACATGAGGGGTATTGTGCATTTTTTTAAGAAGTTCTAAGTACCTCAGAAAAGCTAGAGGGAATGGGGAATTTCAGATCTTAAGCGCAGTTTACGAAGCTTTAGTCCAGACTTTTGGAGCAGGAATAAAAAAGTGGAAATCAGGATAGTTCCATGATGTCTGAAAAAAAATCGGACCCTCAAGATGTTCCGAGAATTTCAGCGAATTTATGAAAACTTCAGAAATTTTCCAGATACTACACAGAAGTTCAGAGAATTTCAGGGAAATTTAAAGGTGTTTACGGGAATTCCATTTATTTTCGAGCAGAACCGAGATCTTCAATAGAATTGAGAGCTTAAGGGAAGCTTCGAGAACATCAAGACATATTAGAGAATCAAAGGGCAGTTTAAATAATTTCAAGAAAATTTTAGAAACCTTAAAGAAGTTGCGTGAGAGTATTTTAAGCGTGTTATACTATGGAGATTTCAAGAACTTAAAACATGCGGAAATTTAGCTAAGTATTTATTAGAGAAAATCAACGAAGTTCCATTAATTTAAAAAATGCGAGAACTTTTAGGAAGCAGTGATATCGTTAAGAAATTCCAGAGAACTTCTTATAAATTTAGCTAGTTCCATGATATTCAGCGAAGTTCCGAGTAGCTTCAGAATAATCCCATTAACTTAAGCAAATTTGCAGAGACTTATAAGGAGTTCTGTGGAATGATGGGATAGAATTCACCCCCGAGAACGTCAGAAGCGCCAGCGAATTATGAATATATATCAGAAAATTTGGCGGATTATTAAACAAATTTAGAGAACTTCAGCTAACCATAGATAAGTTCAGGGAAAATAAGTGAGCGTTTATAATGCTTATAATACTTAAGGAAAATTGTCGAAACTTCAAGGCAACGTTAGAAACATTGAGGAAACTTTAGGAAGTCCTATAAAGTTCAGGAAAGTTTAAGAATTGGATGAGAAGTATTGTGAGCGTCCGGCTAGTTTCCCAAAAAAAAACTACAAAAAAACTTCAAGGCAGTTTCATTAACTTCAGGAAAAATTTGGAAACTTTCAAGTTGTTCTTAAGACCTCAGGACAGTCCATTCTGATTTCCATTGAAATATTCCTCAACATTTCAATAAAGCTATCCCTCTAATTCAAAAAAAAAAAAAAAAAAATTCAGTGGTATTTCTCCTCACAAATTCCTTAGATTTATTCCCATGACTTGTATGGCAAACCCTCCTGAATTTATTTTCCAAATTCCTTTGAAAATGTTCTGGAGTTACTTTCAGATTTAATTGTAATCCTCCTTTTAGTATTTTCAAAAAGATTCCAAGGACTTCTCCGGATTCGTTTTCTCCCACAACATTATAAAATAATCCTCAGAAGGCCCTTGAAATTTTGCTCTGAAGGAGTTGTGCTCCTCAGAAATTTTCAGAGTTTTCATTAAAATTAGCTTTTAATTCAATTCAGGGTTTCTTGAAATTCTATTCGAAACTTTCAAGCTTCACAATAAATCTAAAATTTCTCAGAACTACCTTAAAAGCAGATTGCATTTGATTTTTTTCTGAAAGATTTTTTTCCCAGAACTTCCTTAGAAATTATTATAAAATTTCACGAGCTTTAAAACTGTGCATGGATTTTGACTCCAGATTCTTGAAAACTTCTTTAAGTATTATAGCTTTTAAGTCCAGAAATAGTTCACGTTTAAAATTTCTGGAAAATAAGCATGTTCCAAAACAATAAAAAAAAAACAATTCAAGTATCTGTTTTATTTTTAATTTATTTGTTACTGAATATTAGTCCACTGTGGATCTATAAAGTTCAAAGTTTGAATGTAAATAAAAGAGAAACATTAAATGCTTGTATTTTAAAATTCATTATTTTTTTTAAATATCCTTAGTAAGAAAAATATTAAATTCTCTGAGCCTTCCAGGTATTTTAAGGAAAAAATAAATTACCTGAGGATTCCCGGTTTTCCAGGGTTTTGAAGTTAGTACACTGAAAATGTATTTTCGTTATTTCTCTGAAAACCGTTTCGTAAATGGTACGAAACATTCGTTTTTCCTGTCATCTGGCGCAATGTCAATATTACGCCTTATTCGTATAATATACAAATACATCTTCGTACAATCAAACCAACAACTGCGCTTGTTGTCTCCTAAAGTCAACCCGGGAGCTAGTTGACAGCTCCAGTGTAATGTCAATGTACCCCGAAAATTCTGGTACTCTGGTTCTGTCAAATCGAATAATGGTGGAGTAAATTTACAATTGGTCTTATTTTTGATCAACTCTTTTTTAAACGTTTCTGATTTTTTTTTTGTAAAAACGTTGATATTTTTTTCTAATAGTCCTCACCTTGACGGGATCTGGAAATGTCTGTCAGTGTATGTGTGTGTGAGAGCACGTAACACATTTTTCTTAAACGAATTTCTCGGCAACCACTCTACCGAATTGAATGCAACAGCCACCAAATGAAAGGTACCATTATTCTATTAAAGGCTAAATAAACGGGTACCATACACTAACGATATCATAGATTGTATGACCATACCACATAAAGTAGGGATGATAACCCGAATTTATGGTTAGGCGCTTCGTATGGTTATTGTTTATGCTGGTGTTAATTAATAGATTTTCAATCGATCAACTGGTTCCGGAGATATGGACGGAACAAGACCCAAAAATCGCGGAATTCGGGAACTAAGTGTTGTTTGTTGGCAACCACATAACCGAATAAACGGAACAACCAGCAAATAAAAGGTATTATGGTCACATTGAATGTTGTTGATCAAATTTAGAATCGGTCAACTATTTCCAGAGATATGGGCATCCGATAAACATGGATTTTTGGAACTAAGAAGTATTTATCGGCAATAACTAATGTGAATTGCACGCAACAACCACCAAGTGAAAAGTATCATGCTCACATAGCCTCGCCCATAGAACATTATTGAACAGATTCAGCTTCGGTCAACTGGTGCAGGAATTGTGTCAAGAACATATTTCGGGGCCATGATACTAAATTTGACCGGTGAAAAACAAATTACTTCAAAATACGACAACCAAATTAATGTTGGCCATTTCGAGCACCGCGGACCACATTGGTCGGTTCCGGGCATGTCCCAGATGCCTTCGGGGAATTAACCAGACCAGACTTGAATTAAAACCCATCATGCCAAATAATGAATTTTGATTTCATAAAATCGATTAAATTCCGAAAACAATGCAACATCAGTTATACGTCTCACTCAAAATTTATTCTTGGCTTGCTTTCGACGTCCACATGAAGTGAAACAAAAACATGTTTTCTGATGTGAAAAAGTTGTGTCACCAACGATGGCTGACCCCATTGTTTACGTACGGTGGAGACATCTACAATTTGTAAGTGGGTACGTGAAACTAAGGTTTTCTGTCTAGATACTCGGGGGGTGCCTAAAGTGCTGATTGTGTGTTGGAGATGGGATATTTTTTTTAGAAATATTGTCGGTTTGACCAATACATGCAAGCTACCACAATAAATCATCGCGGTGGTTTTATGTTAGAGAAAAAAATTCATGCAAGCAGCAGAAAAAGCAAGAGAAATCGAAGTACCGCTCCATGAGTGCTTCTTATTTGCCTTTAGCTTTACCTCTTCTCATAGCACAGATAGAGCAATGAAAAAGAACAGATCTAACTTTTTTTTTTACTTGTAAAATTTGTTTTCTCTTCAGAAAGTTTAAAAAGTAATTACAAAATAATTATTCAAACTTCGATATCTAATTCGAATTCTAATGAGGCTACGTCAATAACATTATTACACAACATAACAAAGGTGACATATTTTATGAACAATTTGAGTAAAGGGTTATACGGTCAAAATTTGGTCAATATCAACTTGACGTATTTCTTTCAATTTTGCATTTAAAAAAACCTGAACACCCCTCATTTTGAAGGTGTGTGTGTGTAGAATGTTGCTCTTATTTTGATTTTGGAATTCACTCTTCAGTTGTCAAAATGCCGTCCAAGCAAGAAGAGCAGCGTATCAAAATTTTGCTCGCGCATCGTGAAAATCCGAGCTACTCGCACGCAAAGTTGGCAAAATCGCTAAAAGTTGCCAAATCAACCGTTACAAATGTAATTAAAGTGTTTGGGGAACGTTTGTTGACAGCCAGGAAGTCTGGATCGGGGGGAAATCGAAAACCGGAAGCCGCTGAGACGACAAAGAGAGTTGCTGGTAGTTTCAAGCGAAACCCTAACCTCTCTCTCCGAGATGCCGCAAATAAGCTGGGTGTATCGTCTACAACCGTGCATCGAGCCAAAAAACGAGCCGGACTATCGACTTACAAGAAGGTAGTGACTCCAAATCGCGATGATAAACAAAATACGTCGGCCAAAGCGCGATCCCGGAGGCTGTACACGACGATGCTGACGAAGTTTGACTGCGTGGTAATGGACGACGAAACCTACGTCAAAGCCGACTACAAGCAGCTTCCGGGACAGGAGTTTTATACGGCAAAAGGAAGGGGAAAGGTAGCAGATGTTTTCAAGCACATGAAACTGTCAAAGTTCGCAAAGAAATATCTGGTTTGGCAAGCCATCTGTACCTGTGGCTTGAAAAGCAGCATTTTCATAGCTTCCGGGACTGTCAACCAAGAAATTTACGTGAAAGAGTGTTTGAATAAACGTCTGCTGCCTTTCCTGAAGAAACACGGTTATTCCGTACTGTTTTGGCCGGATTTGGCATCTTGCCATTACGGTAAAAACGCCATGGAGTGGTACGCCGCCAACAACGTGCAGGTGGTTCCCAAGGACAAGAACCCTCCCAACACGCCAGAGCTCCGCCCAATTGAGAAATACTGGGCTATTGTCAAGCGGAACCTAAAGAAGACCAAAAAAACTGCTAAGGGCGAGCAGCAGTTCAAGGCAAACTGGCTTTCTGCGGCGAAGAAGGTGGACAAGGTGGCTGTACAAAATCTGATGGCAGGGGTCAAGCGTAAGGCCCGGCAATTCGGATTTGGAAAAGCGGAAGCCTAACTGAATATTTTTCCTGAATTTTATACTAATTGAACTTGAAAAAGAAATTTAATTTAATTTTTTAAATAAACGATTTCACCGATTTACACGCGTTTTCCCTTGACCAAATTTTGACCGTATCACCCTTTATTCTATGTTTTTTGGTTCTTTCTATGTTCCTCAGTTGAGGCCTTAATAGTTCTTCTATCGAGAGTGTAAGCCATCCATTGAGTATAATCGTTATCTTCCGCTGCAGCAGTCTCCAAGCTGGCTCCACGCGTACGCATTCACTGAACTTGTGCTGCAGTGTTTCACAAGCAGCGTTACAGTGTAGGCAGTTTTCACCATCGGTTCTGTTCATTCGGTACATCAGGTTTTGGTGCTCAATTTTTCCGTTGACTAACAAGAATAAGGCACTTCGTTCACTGGAATTCAGCTGTTGCATGGTTATATTTGTCCAGATTTGCCGCCAATTTGCTGCTGGATACTCACGAGTAACTTTGGGTGTTTCCGTTTGTTCGATGAAATGGTTATGAATAGGTACTATCGGCGGTAAGGTTTTGTTGGACTTGCGGAGGGAGTGTTGGGAGATGTTTAGAAGGATAAGTTTGAGGCAAGGACAATCTGCGGGAGGGGTGGGATTTTGCTGAGTGAGAAAGGACCTATAAAAGGGAAGGGAAGCGATATCATTCACATGTCGATTAAGTAGCAGCACCTTGCACTTTAAAGCTGGCAAGTGCAGTTTCAAGCCACCTGCTTCTCTGCTACGCGCGAGCTGTTGCATTGGAACTCTTGCTGCGATGCCTCGCCACAGAAAGGTTCCCATCGTAGAAGTCAGTTTTGCCGTATGAGCAGCAGTTAGTGTGAGAATGGATGCGAGATGCCATATCTTTGACGTGATGAATGTGTTGAGCAGGATCGAGATGTTTTTAAGACAGGTGGGCAGGAACTCACGGTCTCCCAGTGTTGGTGAGTTCTTGCCGTTAATGTTCACGAAAAGATCACTATTTTGCAATACAGAAATTCAAAACAAAAAATTTTATCTGCGGATTTAGACAGTTTTTGACCTGTTTCGTACGACCGGAAGGTGTATGCTGGTCACAAATGCCGTGCCAAACTGATTTCCTACACAATTAATCAATCTTTGATGTGAATTTCGCTAATAAACACGAGGAGCATTTCTTATAGCAAAACTTGCCATAACAAAATGGGCGGTTCATTTTAGTAAACAAACTAACACTTCTTCCGACTGTGGCACCTCTCTTACTCGCCTAGGAGCAGGATCACTTTTTGGTGCAAGGTGAGAGTACGGCGAGGAGTACGAAGAGAGTGGAGATAAATCTGCCGAGAGAATTTACCGACAAGCTCATCCCAGTTTAACTTGTTCATCAGCCGTATCGAGTTGGCGAAAGTCACCCCTAAAATACGAACGGTGTTTTCGTTCCGAAGCCACGGCACTCTGAGTGGCAAGACGTCAGTGTATGGCAAGTTTTGCTATAAGGAATGCTCCTCGTGTTTATTAGCGAAATTCACATCAAAGATTCATTAATTGTGTAGGAAATCAGTTTGGCACGGCATTTGTGACCAGCATACACCTTCCGGTCGTATGAAACAGGTCAAAAACTGTCTAAATCCGCAGATAAAATTTTTTGTTTTGAATTTCTGTATAGCAAAATAGTGAACTTTTCGTGAACATTAACGGCAAAGAACTCACCAACACTGGGAGACCGTGAGTTCCTGCCCACCTGTCTTAAAAACATCTCGAGTGTAGCCCACTGATATCGACGCAGATTTCTCTTGGCTCAGCCTTGCACCAGAGGCACGTTCCAAATGTTGAAATATCTCGCGTATCAGTTCCATTCTTGCCAGGCATGTGCTGATCACCGACACATCACCGGCATATGCAACAACGAGATCAGGTCCACATATCTCCTCGAGCCGCTTCATCAATGGGTGCAGATAGAGGACGAATAGATGCATGGAGAGAGGGTCCCCCTCGAGATGGGAAATGACAGGTGGGCAGGAACTCACGGTCTCCCAGTATTGGTGAGTTCTTTGCCGTTAATGTTGACGAAAAGTTCACTATTTTGCTATACAGAAATTCAAAACAAATTTTATTTTTATCTGCAGATTTGGACAGTTTTTGACCTGTTTCATACGACCGGAAGATGTATGCTGGTCACAAATGCCGTGCCAAACTGATTTCCTACACAATTAATCAATCTTTGATGTGAATTTCGCTAATAAACACGAGGAGCATTTCTTATAGCAAAACTTGCCATAACAAAATGGACGGTTCATTTTAGTAAACAAACTAACACTTCTTCCGACTGTGGCACCTCTCTTACTCGCCTAGGGTCCCCCTGGCGAACCGATCGCTCGATGGGGAATGCTTCCGAGAGATGCCCGTTTATCAACAGGCGAGAGGACGACAAATCTCTGATTTTGCTTAGTAGACGAACGAGATTAGGAATGAACCCGAGCGAGCACATGTTACGAAAAAGAAACGACCGGTCCACTACGTCGAAAGCGTGACGGAGATCGAATGATGCCAGTAGACCACGTTGTTCACATTTGGTCAGTCGTGCGATTCGATATTTCAAAGCAAGGGTAGCTTGAAATATATTCCAGCTGAAGTTAGAGCATTTTTGACTCTCGCTGACCACTCGGTGGGTACTCATCACGCTCTCCAGACGCTGTTTAAGAATACGAGAGAGGATTTTATAATCAAAGTTGAGTAATGAGATCGGTTTGTAAAGCTAGGTTTAGACAAGGCAAGTCAATTGATCAACTCAGTTGAATTCAACTGACTTGAACGCGAATTGAACGTGTAAACCATGCCGTTCTATTGACTTGATCAACTCACTTGAATTGAAAAATGTTGAACCAGGCTCAACTTTTCAAGCCAATTGAATTCAACTGAGTTGATCAAGTGACTTGCCTAGTCTGAACCCAGCTTAATGCTGAGTTTAGACTAGGCAAGTCAAATGATCAACTCAGTTGAATTCAATTGGCTTGCAAAGTTGAGCCTGGTTCAACTTTTTTCAATTCAAGTGAGTTGATCAAGTCAGTTGAATGGCATGGTTTACACGTTCAATTCGCGTTCAAGTCAGTTGAATTCAACTGACTTGATCAATTGACTTGCCCTGTTTAAACCCAGCTTAAAGCTGGGTTTAGATAGGGCAAGTCAATTGATCAAGTCAGTTGAATTCAACTGACTTGAACGCGAATTGAACGTGTAAACCATACCATTCAACTGACTTGATCAACTCACTTGAATTGAAAAAAGTTGAACCAGGCTCAACTTTTCAAGCCAATTGAATTCAACTGAGTTGATCATTTGACTTGCCTAGTCTAAACCCAGCTTAAGAGTGCGCTGAACGATCGTTTCCCTTCTTCTTCACAAGTACGATCACACCGTCAACAAAATCAGCTGGGAAGTTACCTGAAAGTGCCTCGTTTATGACGAGTGTGATTCCTCTCCAGATGACATCAAAAGTTTTGAGATAGAACTCTCGTGGCAAAGAGTCTCCTCCGGGAGACTTGTTCGAGCTGCTAGTCTTGATGGCTGTGTATATATCAGCCGGAGTTATCTCATTCATACAGGACTCACTTACCGGGTCGTTCTCAGGGATCATTCTCTCGCATTCGAATGTGTCTGCTGCTGCTCTTTCCGTCTCACCCGCAGCGTATAGCGATTGGTAGAAGCCAAGCATGTGTCGTTCGATCGCACCAGGATCATCGATGAGTTGGTTATCGTTGTCTCGCAGTTGTGTGATGGTTGTTTTTTTTTCCTACGCCTATCGCCCAGCTGGAACATTGAGATCGGTTCTCCAGAGATGAAGGACTCGTTTACGCGCATGAATGCTTGCGTGAAGCTGCGCTGAAGAGTCAACATTTTTGCTTTTACGTGATTTATTGTTGACAACATCGCAGGGTTTTGGTAGTAGCCATCGTACGCTCGCCGTAATTCTCCATATAGGCGTTGGTGTTCCTGATGAAAATCGTCGAAAGCAGCCTTTGATTTCCAACGGAAAAATGTTTTTTTTTTAGGCTTAGCGCACGACAGCTACCACTGCATCCATGAGGGGTAATTTCGACGCTGGCGGGTCCAGTATTGCCAGCGTACCTGTGAATGTTGTCTGTTGTCAACAGGTGTGGACGTAGCGACCAAAAACCACGACCAGGTTCGCGGCTTCATTGAAGAAGACAAATTCGCGTTGTTACGGCTTTATGGTCAGAAAAACAGCAAACATGCGCATTAGCTGTTCTCAACTGACTTCGTAGACCCTGGCTAACGTACATACGGTCTAGGCGAGAAGATGAGTTGTGTGTAATGTACGTGTAGCCCGGTATATTTGGACAGAGTTGTTCCCAAACATCGAAGAGCTGCAGCTGCTGTACGGTTGCGAGGAGAGCGGGGCTGTGATTGTATCCCGTTGCATCACGTTGCCGTAGAACACAGTTGAAATCGCCAGCTATCAATGTTTGCTCTGTGCGATGTCGGAGATAGTAAGCGAGAGTATTGATGAAGAATCGCTCCCTCTCCGCTCTAAGGGTCGTACCAGATGGAGCGTAAACGTTACAAATTGTAGTGTTCTGCACCCGTAGTGCAATCAGCCGTCCGTCTAAGCTCTTCTCGACGTTTGAGAATTTCAGGTGCGCTTTCAGCGCTAGTGCCGTCCCCCTTCGTGAGTGATCTACATTGCACACGACGTTGTAGCCAGGCAAGCTGAGTTCCTCGTTCTCTACTTCCTGCAATAGTGCGATGTCTATATCCATCGTTCGTAGAAAAGTTCGTAGTGCGTTGAGTTTTGTTGAGTTGGTGATGGTGTTGATATTAATCGAGGTGATATTATAGCTGCTGAGATCCATTATAGTTCGTTGTCTACCTCCTCGTTCGCATCGTCATGTCGTTGCTTTTTGCCTGGAGGACGACCACCTCGGCGCTTGTAGCTTCCCGAAGTCGATGACCCATCTGTTTCGTTTCCATCGCTGGTTTGACGTGTGACCATTCTGCTGATTGAACCTATCAAAGCCGGCGGTGCCATGAGAGTAGCACTTTGTTCGGCAGGGTTTGTTTTCACCAGCTTCGGCTCGACAGGGTTGTGTGTGGACAGCTTCGGAGCAGTTAGCGCAGGTTGAGTTGCACTTGGTCTTTGGGTCAGTGGATGGATTCGTTGCTTTCCCCCCTCACCGGGCTTCGGTCCAAACGGTTTGACGAATGGTGTTTTCTGCATCGTTGCAGAGGCTTTCGGGGCGGTTGGTTTCGGTCCCGGTTGTTTTGCCACATTGGCATACGTGTACGTTTTTTGCACAAGCAAATTTTTTGTTTTGTACACAAGAGATGCCATTGTGTACAAATTCGCTACAATGGCGGCACGTTTGCAGCTGTCGGATATATGTCACACTCGTTGACTGACTGTCGATAGTGATGTAGCTTTCGATGTTGCGCTTCACCATCATGCGCGCGATGCGAGCGCCAGTCGGATGCCCAGCGAAGCGATATTTGCTATCCCATACATGATCGGTGACCGAGAGCACTTCACCGTAGGCGCAGAGAAATTCAGTAATTTGTTCGTTTGTGATACTTTCGGACAGGTCCGTCAGCTTCACCTCAACCATCCCGCCCTCCATTGTGATCTGAAGCTTATAGGTTTTGCCGTCTACTTCGGTCTCGTGCTTGTTGTCGTGCTCTGTTACAATTCTCTGCGCTAGCTCTAGGTTGACGACCTTCACAAAGGCGCATCCAAATACCTTACTTGGCTGGAGACGAAGAACTTCTTCGTATTGTAGACCCAATTCGGTAGCAACAAAGTCATGAAGCTCATCATAGGATGGCTTCTTCGGCACGTTCGAATAATCGATGCGAAACGTGTTTTCACGTCGAACACTCATCGCGGCGATAATCGCGACGAAAAGAACACGCAAAAACAACCACTAAAACGAGGCGAACCGAAAATTGAAAAAATATAGCTTGCGTGTGGCTTCCAGGGAAATAAAACGTCTGCTCCGCTTGGAAGTTGAGCGCTAACTGCGATCGCAAGGTTCATGATTCGATTGCGGTCTGAAGCCTAATTTAATTTTTTTGTCATTTATTCCTTCCAATGATGAAGTTATTTTTACCCATCCTCACTAACACACTCCACATTTTTCGGTTTCCACAACCAACACTTGTGGACCGCTGGTTGGGTGTAGCGATAGCGAGTGTGGCAGTTCTAACGAAACTAGCTTCATACAATGTACAAATCCATTTCGTTGCAGAAAACAACGAATAAATTCGTAGAACAAACGAGCGATTTCGTTGTATAAACGAAATTTTATTTTCAGTGTAGACACCCTGACTAAAACCGTGGGTTTTTCCATAAACTTTCTAATGAATCTTGCGTTTTAAAGGTTCATATCGTACCTAAGTGTATATGAGATACTTGTTGAATAAGTCTGAAACATAAAACATTTATTTTCTCTTAGGTCACTTTTTAGTCACTATTTTTACAACTATAAGTCACTATTTGGTCACTTATTTCTTCAACATGGTCACTAAAATCACTATTTTTGACAGCAGTGGTCGCTACCAGCCCTGCATATGCTAAACAGTAATCCCTAAAAAAAATCCGTCAAGCTAAACTAAATAAAAATGTGTGGTCTTGAATGTAATGTAACGCTACATTTTAACAATAGCATATCATGTTGACGTACTAGCGGTGTTGGAACTTTGAAAAAGATTAATTTCCACTTTGTTTTCAGGCCTGAGCGAAAATCGTTCAGAAGCATCATTTTTAGCGCAGGAGTCTACCTTGCACCACTGTGTGTAGAAAAAGTAATCGAAATCCTTCTTTGCCACAATCTACGCACACCAGTTGAAAACTTTCTGCGGATATAAACCACACAATATCTTAACATTCAATCCACACTAACTAACTCTTAGCCCAAGATGCGATAAAGGGTGGAAGGAGAAGAGAGTGAGCATGCAAACCACCTCCATTTATCTGAGAAAAACACCTCCTTGTCACCAATATATTGTTATCTAGAAAGACCAACACCGGAGGTGCTTCCTCTGATGCTTTACCACAGACGTTTTTCAAATGTAGCTCGGGGTAGCTCCAACTTCAAAGTTGCTTCAGCGGAAAAGAGTGGAACCGAAGCTGCTATTGCTATATAGCTTTATATACATAGTTTCAGTTTTCCGTCACGATGGAAAGGTGAACACCGGTCGGTGGTAGTTGAGCAAACCAACTTGACATCGCCAGAAGCATCGAAGGAAGGAAAAATCTCTGCAGGGGAAAATTGTGAAAGTTTAGAAAAGTCGTTGGTTGGCGAGTTTTTTTTATTGTGCGATTAAAAGTGAAACAGTTGCTGGTTCCGGGAAAGTGAGTGCATGCCGTGAAAAGCGAAGGTAATCGCTGTTTGGAGCGAAGTTTAGTGCTTTATGTGTGGGACGCCGCACGTGTATAGTTTCACACGCTCCGGTTAGTGTTATCGGTGTGTTCCGCTGCGGAAAGCACCTTATTTAGGTCTATCGGTTAGTAAGTGAAGGAAGCGGAAAGCACTACGGCCCACCTCGGAGAAAAGTTGTGGTGGGCCCTTTTTCCCGAAGAGAGTGCCACGACGGATATCATTAGCAGTTAAGGAGAAAAGCAGCCACAACAACATCTAACAAAGGAGGCAGCCAAGCCGTAGGAAAAAAAAAGCGCCAAACTGTTGTTCTGCGGTTGTTATATTTTCGAACGGGGTGCCAAAGATAGCAGCACGGAAGGTCTCAGGAGTGCCCTAGCCCGTCTCCGCAGATCGGGCCCACTCCCTAACCCTTCCAGTCCTGAAAATGTAAGTACTGACTCGTTTAAATTTTAACCACCAAATTCAACATGTGTATTTGCTATAATGGAAAACAACTCCCGATCCGAAATGCGACGAAGCCTTCTGCATGGCCCTATAAAATTGCAAATTTTGCTGATGCGACGGATATTACATTTCCTTCCCCCCTCCCTTTTCCGCGACCATTGAAACCAGTATTCAGCGCAACCGATCAGAGTTTGCATAAGCAGAAAAATTTGCAAAAACATACAACTCTCACGCAAAGTACCTACCTACTAGGTTTCAGTCACAGAATCTCCACATCACCAGCTTGTGCGGAAAATGTTTACCAATTCGATTCGTTGCGCTCGGAAGATTGGAAGCGGGAAACGGCGAGGAATCCCCAAGAAGGAAAAACATCATTTCAGTTCATGAAAGTCGTTTTGAATAAATCAGAAGCCAGGCATTCGGGAGCTTGCTATTCTGGTTGGGAGGGCTGTAGAAAAACAAGCAATCGAAACGGGAAGCAGCAGATGGAATCGGGGGGACCATCTCCCCTATGTTGGTGGCAAGATTGATTCGATTGAGACGAAAGTGGAAACTTCAAAAGATGTGGCCCGGTGCGATACCCTTTTGCTTGTGTTGAATATGTGACAGGAGTGATGATTTCCACTGTCAGATGTAGCTTTTGATGAAGGATTGAGGATGGATTAAAATTGAAGCGAATAGTGATGCAGAAATTTCAATCAAAAAGAGTACCGTAATGTACCGAATACCGGATGATGCGTTACTCCTGTCATTTCATTTTTAATTATTTATAGCACTTAGCATTATGAGGGGCCATACTTTAATTATGTCACAGCAAGTTGAGGGAAAATTTAGCCCTCCTCCCGTCGCGTTTCTCCTATATTTAATGTATTGCTTGTCACATATTGTTCGAAATGGAAATCCGCTTCGAATAGAGTAAAGAGTAGGGGTGAGAATCTGACACCCTCCTCCGCTCATAGCGTGACATAATATGTGCATCACCTTTAATAAATATGTACACGCACGACAAATTTCTCTAGTGGAACTGGTGGTGTTAGAATGTTAGAGAATTTTTTTTCCCTTGATTTCCATCGATCTTGTTTTCCGTGCTGAGCGCCAATGCTGACGCTAGGGACGCTAGGGAGGCAGCTCCTACACCTGAACCCTACCTATCGACCCATCGACTCATGAACCCGTGACCAACGGCTTTACTTCCCTGAGAACTCAGAACATCCCGGCGGCGCCGACTGGGATTGAATCCAGGTCTGTCGTTGCCCCCTCTGTTGTTGATCGTCCGATGTTCGAGAAGGTGTTTGTCAAAATTGATTTTTTCCTTCTTCTTCTTCGCATTTCAAGCTTATTGCATATCGCATATTAGCTTATTGCGTGCTCTCAACTTAGTGTTCTAGATGCACTTCCACAGTTATTAATTGAGAGCTTTCGATGCTTGTACCATTTTTGCATTGGTATAATTGTGTGGCAAGTCCAATCATACTTCTATGTCCAGGGACGTCGAGAAATTTTCCAACCCGAAAAATTCCTAGACCGGACCGGGAATTGAACCCAGCCACCTCCAGCATAGTCTTGCTTTGTAGCTGTGCCTTTACCGACTGAGCTAAGGGAGGCCCCGAAAAAAATTGAGTCCTGGTCTGTCAGAAATAAGCCTGGTACAATAGCAGCTTTATTTGAAAGTTTTTCAACTATCAAATTTAAGTGAAAATTCACCAAACGGAACACAGCCTACCCGAGCAAAGTCAGTTAACAAAATGAAAGCAAATCGATACTAAAGTTTGCAGTTCCGATCACAATGAAAACTCATTTTGATGTCAAATGTCGCGACATTAGTCTGATATCATATTGTGCTTGTTACCGTTTGTAACATTTGTTGATGTATTTCTGTATGTTTATCGTATTCTGCATGTCCATTTGAATTTAAATAATAATTGCCAATTTGACAACCCTAGTTTTAGTACATTATACAGTACCACAGTTTACTACCAACTGCTGGGATAGGTGATGAGCCAACAATTTGAGTTCAGTGGAACATGAGAAAGGGAACGGCGAGTAGCACGGAAACTTCTTCCACCACTTGCCAAGTAACCTTAAAGAAGAGCAGTTGAACAAGCTAAAAAAACCGTTAAGTTTTCGTACTAAGTACGCTCGATCGAGGTGTTCGGCCAGATCACGCCGACAGGCCTTCCGTGGGCGATTGACCGCTGGAGAGCCAATTCCGTTCGACGGCCCGGAGGATAGGACCACTTTGGACCTTTCCGTTCCGAACGAGTTCCAACCGGATTCATACCCCGATCGTTCCCGCAGAGCCACATAATCCTGAGAGGGACCCGCCAGTACCTCGTGTAAGGTGCCGGGACATAACTTCCCACCGAAGAAGACACCTCTCCACAGTCCACCATTGTGACTTGGCATACCTACTGGCGCCACCAAACGCCCTTGCTCAACCACCGTCACCATCACCAACACCGTAGTCTCCGGTGTAACCACGGCCAGTGTCACCGCCATAATCGCCGCCACGACGGACGTTAACAACGCCGAATCCACCACCAACCCGTACAGCATCACCACCGCCGTATCAACCACCACCACGTGCAGCATCACCGCACTAAAGATCCAACAGTCGCCGGCCGGCCAGGTATCTGTAGAAAACCTACACTATACACGTCACACACATACACACAGAATGTAATTTGCAGGGAAATAAACCTCTGAAGTGTAATTCAGTAGCTTTTTCTATTCAATCACACTATATCCGAGTCCTGATTAGCCCGGTAAATCACTCCAGCCGACCTTGAGGCTAAGAATTGCCCTCTAGATCGAGCTAGCCATCAAAAGAGGTTGTTGTATAACCCACCCTCATTGGTAGGCCGTTGCTTAGCCAAGCCCGCCGAGGTGTTTGTCCTGGTAGCCCCCTAGGTACCCCACCCTAGCATCAACATGCTTCCATTATGCAATCAAGACTTTTTAAATGAAAGCAACTTAACTTGAAGTTCTGCTGTCAAGGTCTTGTTTAACATTTAATTTAAGTTCATCTGTCGTTTGTAACTCTACTGTCTGTATCCCGGTAAAAACGCTCAGTAGCAAGAAACCTCTCGAGCTGTGTCTCAAGGTCGGCTTACTACTGGGTTTGACGTACCGGTACTGAACTGCTGCCGTTGATTCTGCTCCGCCGAAGACTACTCTGCCGATGTGCGAGCGCTCGCCGATGATCCTACGTACGACGAGCTTGACGTCGGGCGAATCAAGCCTGACAGGGTGGTGATGTTGGAACAACAGATCGACTTAACTTGATGGCGATCTGCGGTCTCCTGGCGTCTACCCTCGTTGACGAGAATCACCAGAATCCAGGCAAGGCCGGAGTGACTCTGCTGAGAGGGGTCCTCTTTTGCGTTTAGAGCCGCCTTGGCCCGAGGAATGCGGCGATTTTGACTTTGCAATGCCAAATCGAAATGATGTCCTTTACTGTTAGGATTAATAGCCACTAAGGACTCGTGTGCTTCCTGACCGACTTAGTCGGTTGGTTCACAAAATGGCGCTGTACCGAATGGTACCACAAAAAGGTCCTGTGAGGGCAACGGGGTTTATTTTTATTAATTATCGTACTAGTCTATGGTCATTCGATTAATGTTAGCTATCCGTAATTAATTAGCCAAGCCGTATTACCTGATTGAACAGATAGGTATTCCCGCGATTCACCACTCACTTTTATTACTTTAAAGACACTTGGTTTTAACGATCCGAAGCACACGAACGCCAGATACTGACTCAGGTATGGCGGTTTTCCTTCGCGCTTTTCCCATCCCATTGTTCTTCTCGTGAGACTTTATTTTCCACCCATTTTGAATTCATAGTTTCGCCCGAATTTTGTTGTACCCAGTGGTAGAATATTCATACCCACTGTACTGTTGTACGGTTTTATACAATTTTCAAATTTAAAAACAATTAATCCTACTAACAAATTAACATTTTTTTACAACGACTACTAACCCTACTAATCCAACACCAAATAACTTTAAGAGACGTGACGGTACATTTAACAACCATGCACAAATTAAAAATCTAACATGTTTTGTAACAAACGGTTACACGTTGAACTAACGATTATTGTTTATTTGTTTTGCTATACACATTTTATGTCATTCGTGACTTTCCCGGGGTGAGATTTGCGCTCAAATCTTTCAGCGTGAGAAGCATGGATGCTATCCATTTACACCAGGCCCGTATTCAGTTGAACATTGTGAATGCAGATTTAGATATCAAATTGATTAAATTGAAAGTAAGGTTAGTTTTCCGTTTGATTCAACAGTGTAAAATGTTGCTCCCATTTTTGCTGTATTAACCGTTAGGTCAACCAAAATGAGATCAACTGACCATGCCAAAATTAACATGATATTTTGAGCATGATCCACTTCATCAAAAATTTCCTGACCGATCATTCTTTCAGAGTCGCAGTTGGCAGTTTTTCAGAAAAGAGACGGGCATCCCACAAGGTTCAGTCATCGCCGTTACCCTCTTCCTTGTGGCCATGAACGGAATTTTTAGGAGGACTGCCGAAAAATGTTTACATTTTCGTGTACGCTGACGATGTACTTATCGTAACTACCGGCCCAACAGCAACACGTAACAGGATCAAGGCCCAGGCAGCAGTCTCCGCTGTAGCCAGGTGGGCCAGCGCGGTAGGTTTCCAGCTTTCGGCCACCAAAAGCGTCAGCGTAATGGCAGTTTTGGGCCGACCTTATGCCCGATATTTTACGAAAAGGATGCCACCAATTGTAAGTTGCATAGGGAGAGCATTAATAAGACCCTATTTTCTCGAGGTTCTAGAAAAAAAAAAATCCAAAATAATATTCCACGCCAAACTTCGAGTGGTAAGACACGCTATTTTTAACTATTTTTTTTATCTTTAAATGTGACTTGGCCTGGAATAGAGTGTAGTATTAAGTATTATTCCTATTAACCCTTTGTCCGTAACTTGAAGTCAATATGACCCCAGGCAATTTTTGCAATCTTGATTATTCATCAAAACGATTTTCTCGCTGATATTTTTGCATGCTAAAATCTTCTTGTCTGGCTCTTAGTTGAGACATATTTCGATTTTTATTTATTACGCAATTAACTTAAGATTTATTTTAGAGGTACATACAAAGGGTTGAACTTTAAACAATGCAATATCGGCTCCTCCGTAAACCTAACGTGATTGAGCTATCCAAATAAATGAACTGAAAAAGAATATCGTTAAGGTTAAACGAGCATCCTTCAAACTGCATCCTATCGAAGGATCACGCATCTTGTAATGCATAAAACAATTTCCTTGAATAATGGTTTCGATGTTACGATGGCAGAATGAAAACATCCATTAGTAGCAAACGACAAGCCCGTCAAAGACCGTGGCATCGAAGGGGACATACGTATCAAGCGATGGGGAAAAATGTAAGCATGACCTCGAATGTTTCAAAATTGAAGGTTCGAGGCTCTGTCTGTTTTTGGTGTCAGATGAGTCTTTTGAGAAATATGTTTTTCTTAATGAACCAACCGGTGAATGTAAGATTCTCTTACAGTGCACGGCACAGTGAGGCGACCCCATACAAAACCAACATAAAGAACGTAATCGAAAAAACAAATGCGGCAGATAAAAATGATAATCAAAAAATTATTTTAGGTCGGATATTTTTGAGACTCTCAGGGAATAAATAAACACAGCTATGTTTTTGCAAAGTTGGGTAATTCAACCTCCTCGCCTAGGCTAAATGCCCGCACCTTGGACTAACCGCTACCTATCAAATCTTGTGCAACACTTGCGCCATCTTTCTTACACACTTTCATCCACTCTTTCTTCAAATTCTTGTCGTTTTTGAAGACTTTCCCTGTTTTTCGGAGCTAATCGCCCAGAATTTTAATTTTGGACGAAGTTCTGGTGAATTTGGCGGATTTGTCTCCTTCGGCACAAAAACTACATCGTTCGCTTCGTACCATTCCATCACCGGTTTCGCGTATTGGCACAATGCCAGAACCGGCCAAAACATATTGTGACTTTCGTGGGACCGGCGGAAGGACAGCAGGTGCTTCTGGAGGCATTCTTCTTTATATATTTGGCCGTTGATGGTGCCGGTCGATATGTAAAGGTTGATGGATTTACCGCACCCACAGATTGCCTGCCTCACTAAGTACTTCTTGGCAAATTTGTCGCCCTTCTTCTTCCGGAACTTCTCCGGAACATCCAGGCGGGACTTGCCGACGAAAAATTTTACCGTTTTAATGTATGTCTCGTCGTCCATTACGATACATTTCGGCTGCACCAACCACTCGCGGTACAGCTTCCTGGCGTGGGATTTGGCCTCCGTATTCTGTTTATCGATTCGGTTAGGCGCCTTCCTTATCTTGAAGACATGAATTCCGGTCCGCTTCATTGTCTGCTGGACGAACCAGACGGAAGAATTGACCTTCTTGTCCACGTCCCGAATCGAAAGGTTTGGATTGCGCTTGACGTAATCCCTCACCTTCCTTGCGTTCACGGAGTCGGTAGTCTTCGCTTTTCTTCCACTGCCAGCTCACCCCTGGGGACCACATACGGGACACGGTCTAATTGTCGATTCCAAACTGTTTCGCGATCCACCTGTGGGACTAGCCTGGATTTTTCACGATCGCTCCCATAATTTTTTGTCGAAGCACTTCTGGCTTGGAAGCCATCTCGAAAACCACTTGACAGATTGTGACGAGATTTTGCACTTGTAAACATTACACTCTAAACTAGTTTTACTAAAAAATTCTTCTATTTTTACCCATGCAATAAAAAGTTATACACAAAGGAAAGTGTTGCATTTTTTTTTTCGAGTGCAATCTTTACTTTTTATGTAATTTGATTCTTCTTTTAAAACATTTTTTAGGAGCTTAAATTCTTCTAAATTAAGTTCTTGACAATCTATTTTTTAACGTCGGTCTCTGTTCCGTAATCTAGTGCCAATCACCGACGGACATCGATTACCATCCATTGACGACAATCGAATGTGCAGGAAGGCAGCTTCCACACCTGCGTAGGATATCGCACCCATTCAACATACATGGGCCGGGACCAACGGCTTTACTTCCCTTCCGAAGGAAGACGTGACCAGAGATTTTTATGCCTCAGAAAAATCCCACCGACCTCGGCTATGATTGAACCCAGACCCATTGGGGTGAGAAAGCAGTCACGCTTACCACTACACAACCGGCACCGGACAATCTTTGCCCACAAAAAAAAAAAACAAGTATGCAAAGTTTCATTCAAATCAGAGAAGGTCGAGAGAACTATGAAAACTTTGAATCTCTTAATCATTCTTTTCATGGAAAGTTCATTCCCGCAGCTCTGCAAAAGGAACCCCTCCATCCTCAGTACAGTATACAAAAGACAACACTTGCTCCTTGTACTTTGTGTGTAGCACATCCTGTTTTATTTCTCTATTTACGACGTATGTAAATTTAGGTTTAATTTAATACAATTTGCATCTCCTCCGTTTTAGCCCACATGCAGTGCACACACACTCACATCCTGTCGAGTTGGGGGGGGGGGGGAGCCAAACGGGATGCAAGATAAATTGTACTTACTCTGCCTTCCACCGGCAGTCTACCAAGGGTAAAATGGAATAAATATACCGACGAAGATAGATAAACATATAACCAAGAGGCAGGAGGCTCTCGCGCGCCCCCGTGTCAGGAAGACATGCTGCAACCTTCTGACATGTGCTTTTCTTCATTAATTTGAAATGGGTCGGATAGTTCACTTTCTCCTGCAAACGATAAATCCTCCTCGCTAGTACACCCGCAATCGGTTACAGTCGTCGAATCCGGCCGAATGTCCCGCGTTGCGAACGACGAACGAATTGCCGTCGAAGTGCATCCGGCGTTCTTCACGGCTGCAAAGTCATCATATGTAGTTAGGAATCTTATGACTACGATAGAGCTCGTTATTCTGAAATCCACTTACCGTACGAAAAGATGCGATGTTTGCCCCATGGATGCCGTGCAGTGGATGTAAGGCGTAGTAACCGTAGCGGAACCATTAGTTGGGCTCGTCCGGAGGTTGCATCGGTTAGTCATGCGGGTCACCTTCACCAGGCCATCCATCGTCTGCTGGATGCGGAAACCGTTCAGGTGGAATATTTCAGTCCCGTCATCGTCGAGCCAAAAGTTTACGCTCTGAGCAATCTGATTGGCTTCCTCGTAGAATTGGGATCCGATCCGAGAGCCACTGCAGGATGGAGGGGGAAATTGAGATTTGATTAGCATCGGGATGCATCGATAGAATAGAGTTTGGGGTAGAACGTACTGGTGGAAGACCGGACTGATGTAATCAGTGTTCATATCGATGTTGATCATATCGGAAGTGGTGCGAGTGCCGGCGGCATCAACAAGGTAGATCAGAGCGCATCCTTCGCAGGTGAGACTAATCCCCTTCTGCCACATCTTGGCGTAACGGCTGGAATACGTGGGAAGCGTTATTGTTATTGGCTCAATAGAAATATCGAAGCTAGATACTCACACAAACGAATTCTTCATTCGACCATCGTACGCCACGATGTCCACCCGGGAGCCGTTCTGGAATACGATCCCATTCGGGTGCTTCAATGCCATAGACGTGCCCGTGCTGGATAGGGCCATCGTGATTCGCACCTGGCTGTTGACCACCTTAATCGAGCGATCCACGGTCATCTCAATGGACACGGCATCGCGTAATTGAAGCTGAATGATTCCATTCGGCAGCACCACCGGACCAAACTGACGAACCGGTTCGTAGGCTAGGTGCGGCGTGGAGGAGTACTGGCGCTGCTTACGTTGGTACTGTGGTAGATGATGCAGGTGTTGTTGTTGTTGTTGTTGTTTCTGCTGCTGCTGTTGAAAGTGCTGGAACAGCTGATCCGGTGTGGTCTGTAATTATGAGGTATGGGGGCTGGAATTTGAAATTTGAACAGGGAAAACTTACTCTTCGAACGATGGGAGCCTGCTCCAGCGGGTAGTTGGAGATACGATTCCAGATACGGCCGTTCACCGGCAGCTGGGTTGGGCCGATGTACCCAATCTCCGGCATGCTGCGCAGGACTCCAGCCGAGCTTGAAGCTCGCGCCTGGTAAACGAACGGAGGTGCCGCCACGTTCAGCTTGAATTCGGGGTCGGCCTGGTTGGAGAATGACAATCGATCAAAAGCATTCAATCTGCTGTTCGAGAATACGGCTTACCTTGGTAAAAGGGCTCCTCTGCCGGGATTGGTCCCATCCCGTTTGGTTCACCGCGGATGTTGAGCTCGATGATGATGCCATTTGATGTCGAGAAATTTTAAAAACTTTTCTACAATAAATACGCTCTCGATATGGGTAGCACTAAAACTTCACGGAGACGGGATTTCACTTTTTCCTAAAATCAGGGATCAAACTTTCCTCCAAAAAGTGGAACACTGGTAACTTTGGAGAAGCGTGCAGAAAATGTGCAACCTTCTCTGACGACGACGCGACGGTTCACACACAAGTGAAAATGCAAACTCGTCAAACACGGTCCACGGTGGCCATGGCAACATGCCCTGGCTTGACGCGTGGTCAACGAGACGCGAAAATGGAACAGCCGGCGCCGCTTGCTACGATGGGTGCACTTTGAATTTTCGGGCGCCCACGTGGTTCAGAATTTCGCTATCATCTACCTATGGAGGAAACGTAAGAACGTAACGGTTTCCAGGTCTAGGCTTTCGCTGGCAAAGGAATGCCGGAATTTGACGTCGTAATTCATTATCGAAGCGCGCGAGGCTTAAATTATTCATTAAATGCTTGAATAGGGGACGACGGGCTTTCTTTGTTTGAAGCTTGGTTTGAAGTAAAATTTAACCAAAATTGTATAAAATTTCCGCGATGAATTAAGTGAATATTATACATATTTAGAGTAGATTCTATTGATTTTCAGATAATTTCCATATCATTTGATGATGTTTTATCACGAACCAAAAACAGACTAAATAATAAATGAAAAAAAAAAAATATCCAGGGTAATGTTAACCATCCCTAAGGGTACCCTAATAAACAGTACCATAAACGAATGATAACCCAAATGATTGAACCATTCCACAAATGGTTTGGATTATACACAGAACACGACGTTAAGCAAAGTAACCATAACTATTTTAATAGGGGAAGACCGTCAATGGAATATCACATAATCCTGGCCATATAAAAGGTTACTGTCTTCGGTCAAATTTGCACCGGATCGGGTAAAGAACAGTAGTACAGATTTTGTTTACTATGCGGCGCTAATATGCAAGTCAATTTCCTGTTAATAGAATGTCTCCGGTAAGAGATTCACCTACCGTCTCAACTTCCCCGCGCTTTTCAACTTGCCCGGTGTACCTTACCTGAGGTTTTGGAATTGTCCTTTTTGGAGCCTTACCGGAACCGGTTCTGGGTATCCAGATGTAGCCAGATTCACTTTTCGGACCATGGCATGATGTCTTTTTACATCTGGGTGAAAAATCATAAAATTTCAACCGTCGGACGATACCAGTACGTGGAAATGTCCTTTTTGAACCTCACCAAAACCGGTTCCGAGTATCCGGATGTTGCCAGATCCGCCTTAAGGTCCATGGCATGATGTATATTTACTTCGGGATGAAAAGTCATAAATTTTGAGCCGTCGGACGGTTTTAGAAGTGTCCTTTCGTGCTCTCTCGGAATCGGTGCCAGGTAGCCAAAATGGCCAAATTGGAGAAATCTTGGGAAGGGTGGGGCCATTCTAGGAACCTCATTCATCTTTCATTTGAGGCCAATAGATCAAGAATCGGTTCAAAAATTGATTTTTGGAAGCGAGTTGCAGTTTGGGGCTTTTTGACCCGCTAATGAACAATGTATAACCTAATGCATTAGGAAGGTTAAAGATCCAATAATGTTAAAGAAGATCCGATAATGTTGAAGAAGAGTATTTCCAAGAATTTCAAGATCGTCTGGAGTGCTCTGCAAGGAAGTTTAATGATCTTAAAGCGTAAGTTCCAATGGCTTCAATTGGGTTGTTTAGGGGTATTAAGGTAAATGCATATTCGTAATCTGAATTAAAAATGGAACCCAACAGTGAAGTTATTATTTTGCTTTATATCTTGATTTAAAAATCGAGATGAAAGTGTGTGGGTGCGAAAAAAAAATATCGCTGTGCTCAGAAAACGAAGCTCTTTCAGGTGATATATAAAAACCGATATATTTTTCAAAATTGAAGAACCCAATTGGTTAATTCTAAGAACTCCAGTACAGTTCCGTGAATATCAGATTTTTTTTAAACTTCTGAGCAATATCTGAGCGATAACTTAAGAACTACTGGAAAGATTAGACAACTGCAGGGCAGTCCTATTTAATAACTTCACGAAAATGTTCGGACCTTTAATGAAGTTCCGAAAATTGAAATTGAACATCTGGAAAAGTTTCAAGCTCTTCTAGGAAGGTTCAAAAACTTCAAGGTGGTTCCATTAGCTTCAGGAAAACTGCAGCAGCTTTGAAATATTATGAGAATTTCATAGAAAACTTCAGAGATGTCCTGCGAAATTGAGGAAAATTGCAAATACTTTAAGCAGCTCCAAGAAGCTCAGGGAAGCTAGGTTTATAGATCTTCAGGGAAGCTCAATGATTTTATGGGCAGTTCCAATAACTTCAGGAATATTCCGAGAATTTTAGGAACGTCCAATACTTTTTGAAAGTTCAATCACAGACAAACAGACATAACACATTGAATAGTTCTAGCTGTAAAACATCATCGCTAAAACATTACCACCATATATTGAGTACACTGTGGTGAGCAGTACGCTGAACAGATGGCAGTAGTGTATAAATAAACGTCAAACGCAAGGGAATTACGATACTTTTAAATTGACCGTTAAATGCTTGTTCCATGAACAACTTACGAATGTTATGTCTGTTTGTCTGTGGTTCAATAATCTGTCAGGGTACGTTTCGAAAAAATCAGGTCAGTTCCAAGAATTTCAGGAAAATTTCAATATCATTGTTTACGTTTCGAGTTAGACCCTTCTGACATGTTTCCACTGAAATATTCTATTTAAAGCGCTGGGTTACCAGGGTCGTGTCTGAAAGCTAAACCTATCCTTCAACCAGCTCACCGATGTCGACTTTCAGGAGCTCACCTTCAAGCCAAACAACTGACCAATCAACATCTTACAATTCCACTTAACCTCCTTCGGCTGTGATTTCAGCTCCGTCACGAATCTCCCCACCTCAAATTGATCTACCAACGTCTTCAACGTTCCCTTCACTTCCTCCTTCAGGGTCTCACTCTCCCCACTAACCAACTCACTAATCACATTACGAATCCCTTCATGGCAGCAGTCCCTTCATGGTCATCTTTTCAATCAGCTTTCGGAACGATGCCACCCCATTTCCAACTTCGATCAAACTGTTCTGAAACACCAAAGCCTTCCGCACCAGATCCTTGAATAGTTCGATCGTCTTGAGTGGAGGTTCTCCGATCTCGAAGTCTTCCGGTAGCGACTCCAGCACCATCTGGAAGAATTCCAGTATGACCCCAGGATGACAGTTGTACTTGGCAACGGTCATTACCTTGATGACCTCGCTCATCCTAATGTTTTGAAAATATGTGCACTGTGACGAATCCATGGGAGAACTTCGCCGGAAATTCACGGTGGATGTTATGAAATCAAACATTGGACTGTGTTAACAACAATGTTTAACATATTAGGTCGTATGAATAAAAGCGTTTACTTTACTTTCTCCGTAAGTAATGCACAGAGCAGGCGCAAATTAAAGTACAGTGTTGCCAGTAACTTTAAATATCATGAAATTTTCTAACCATGGGTGCCAATGAAATTGCCCAAGTGTGCCCATCTGTATTTTTGAGACACTCGGTGGAGTGACCAACCCCTTGGGTCATTCATATAGAATCTTTCCATATTACTGCTCGCATCTGCTTCCATCTTCAGCGTTTACAGCGTTGAAAAAGTAGATGCCGCGTATGCTAGGGAAAGGAATCTAATGAATGTACACTAGACTGATGCAAAATATGAGATTTTCGCTCCACAGTGCTCAAACGGTTTCAAATCAGGTCCTGATTAGCCTCCCAAAATTTAAACTCATTGGGTAAGAAACTGACTTGGCACAAACTATTCGAAGTTTACATGGAAACTACTATGAACTGTTGTTAACAAATTCTATTGCTATTCTTATGGGAATTTTTATCAGCTACAACTTTGCAGAAAATTATTTTTCAGCCAAACGTCAAATTAAATAATTATTAATTGTTTAATAGATTGATAATCTTATGGCAAGATTAAGCAACTGTATTGTGGGCAACACTGTATTCTGCAGTGTGACATAGTAGCCATGATATTTGTGCTCTATTCTTCGCATCAGAAACACCAATGTTGCCTGCTGAACAGTTGAATGAGCATAATCATCAGCCATCAGTGACTTGAATCATTAAAAACTTTTGTTTCTTACATATGATTGAAAAGTGATTTTCAACAAAGTTGTAGCTGAGAAAATTTACTACAATCACTGCTATCATTTTTAAAAGCATAGTGATGTGGTGAATTGTTACATAGATATGAACAAAAACATAAGTTTTCCCATAGTAATTCCCATATAAACTTGAAATAGTTTGAGCCAAGTCACACACTACGATTATTTTACAGATTTCTGTAACATTTTACCGAAATCTCAAAAGCTGAACGTTCGGTAAACAATTTTACAGTTTTCCTGTAATTATTTACAGATATCTGTGAAAAATTCACAGATATTTGTGAAAAATTACAGAAAATCTGCGAAACTGTTCACCAAACGTTCAGCTGTTGAGAATTCGGTAAAATTTTACAGATTTCTGTAAAAATTTCTAAGTGTGCAGTTTCTTACTAAAGTAGTTCAAATTTTAGGAGGCTAAGCAGGACCCAATTTGGAACCATTTGAGCAATGTGGAGCGAAGATTTCAAATTTTGCATCAGTCCAATGTACACTGATCTAAAAAAGCGGTTCGATTATTTGCCGAATCCAATTGTCAATTTAGAAGTGTCACACCCCTCGGTACCAGACATGTTTTGTAGTGTCAGGTACTCTATTTTGTAATCTGTGAAAGGGAAATCACAAATTGAGTTTCATCAAAATACATGGCATGTTGAAAGATTTAGAGATTTAGCGTGAGAGCGCATTTTCTTTCTCAAATTTAAATTTTTGGCTCTCTTGGGACTGGTAGTAAAACGGATAAAACTGTAGGGGGGGGGGGGGGGGGAAACCATTTTTATTTAATTATAGCTTGTTTAACAACAATTTCCGAAAAATAAGTGAACGACAAAGTCCACGAATGATTTCTTAAGGCTGTCGTTTACTTTTTTTTTTGACCAGGATACGCATCCGAGTATGCATCGAAAGCTAATTATTTCCATTTCTCTCAATTTATACATGGAGATGGTTGGTTGGTTGGTTGGTTGTCTTTATTATGGAGATTTTAAGCCAGACGCTGGTTCATCTCCGGGGCATGGAGAATTTTATTACTTACTATCAGCGGAACAGCGTGTGGAAAATGGGCTGACGATATGATTCATTTAGTTCAGAGCTTCAGAGAAGCGATCAGGAGAATTTGCGAGAACTCCAAATTACAGGGCTTTCAAATAAGTTCAGAGTAACTCAGCAAAGTTTTGAGAGTTTTAGGAAAATTGCAGAATCTTCAGGTAAGTTCCATAATCACCAGGAAAATACTGGAACATTTTTTCATTGAAGTTTCGAGAACTTCAGAATAATTGTGATAATCGACTGCCTTTGCCTCCGACACTCGCAAAACAAGCTATCAAATTACAGTACCAATCTAAAATGTCATATGACACTGTTGCCGAAGACCGTCACGAATGTATGTATTTTAGGTTTTCTGATAATAAGAGCTGCTGATGTTGTGCTTGTGTGAATTCTGAAAATAGCAAGCAACGATGTCCTAGTAATAACATTTCGTATCAGAAATGGTTTAATTTACACCAAATTGAGGAATTAGAACGAAATCACACATTTCATATGATCAAGGGGTTAGTCACTCAGCACAATGTGCCGAAAATAGATTCGGAACAGTTAGGGCACATTTATCGGCACATTACCGGCACATTTTCTAATGTATCAGATTATAATTAAAATAAACTGGAAGCACTGTCTGGATTACTATTGACAACGGTTATTAAAGTTGCGTGTGCGTATACAAACGTGGATCAAATTCTTTCGTTAGTAATTAATTAATTAAAATGGATCATTCAAATAAAGATGTGGTAAGTAACTGACTAAACAAAGTTTCCTTCAAATAATATCACATTTTTCTGTGTCTCCATCGGTTTGAGATTTTTTTTTCTGGAGTAAGCTGGAAGAAGAGTACGGTGCGACAAACTTCCACCTTCAAATCTGTGCAGTCAGTCTCTTGAGAGGCTGACAAGCGACAATATTAAAATCATGGAAGAGGACATGCGCGGTATGGCTGGTTAACTGAGAGAAGAAGCAAGCTTTCGCTGTCGGATGATACATTGACGTATCTACGCACATATGATTAAATATAAAATACAATAAGCCATCGCAATAAGGGAAGTTTTCTTTGTCTACTATTATGCATACTACTTCAATCTCCGTCAGAAAAAAACTCCATTACCGATTGGCTCGGAGTGCTTCCGAGCCAATCGGTAATGGAGTTTTTTTTCCCAAATTCCATCACATAAACTTAAAATCCTCGCTAACCACTCGTTCTTCCACACTCGGATATGCCCAGAATGCGCTCGACAGGGCCAAATATCCATTCGCTCTAGGGGCTGTCCACATTCCACGTGGACAAGTATTGAGAGGTTTAAGACACTGACCGCTGTCAATGTGGTAGCCCCCTATTAAAGCAGCCTCGTCAATGTCCAAAAAACCACGTTGCAGAGCCATCTTCACAGCGTCCCCGTACTCCGATCGTTTCTTCACAAATGCGTGCAGGTGCTTGCCAGGCATACTGGACACCACCGTGGCCATCGTACACGGCAAAAAAGGCCATGCCCAGCATCCTGTAGAGAGAAATCCGGTAGCGCGTGTGTAAGTCCATGGGGATGTGCCAACCTTTCAACAGCTCGATCCTACCTTGTAGTAGTCGTACTGGCAGAAGATATGGAGAGGTAATTCTCTTGCAGCGACTGTCAACCGAAAAGTTTGCTCAGGTGCTGATGGGTCGGATCGAAGCCCGATTGCTTTTTTTTGTCTTCGTCGTTCCTTTACAGAGGCTTTGTATTTGTATTTGTGGCTTATCAGAGACAATAATGAAAATGAACAAACCCGATGAACCTTGGTCCGTACGATTATAGAAAAAAAGATCGTTTCACTTCCTTGACGAGATTCAAGGCCGACGTTTTCCACCACAGGAGCGAATCTTCAAGCGAATTTGTACTTGGTAAATAAACAGCTGTCAAAATCATCCTTACAAAAGCACTGTTGCCAAATATACCAGAACAATTTGTACTTGACCACTCATACGCTTCAAATACATAAAGGCACAAATATACTCGTTCGGCACAGTACCGGCACTGCGGCACACTGTAAACAGCGTTAATACAAAAGCAGCTGTGCCGAGTGATTATTTGATAATTTTCATTTTGCTCAAATGTTATTCTACCGGTTGTGTTGTATGAGAGAGACGACGGTAGAGCATGAGAGTAGTTCCGAGTCCTTCGAGCAAGATCGAAGAACTTCAATCACATCCATTAGCTTCTGAAAAATTGTAGAGCATAGCAAATTTCCTAAAATTTCAGGAAAATGGCATGGTTTATCAGGGAAAATACATCAATATTAAGGAAATTTCTGGAAAATTCAGGAAGTTCCGAGAACTACTCGACAATTTAGGGGACTTCAGGGAAGGACTTAGAACTCAATAATAAAATCAACCTGCAAAACAGCTTTATGCAACTAAAAACAGGTTTTTTTTAACCTTTTAGCTTCGCGGCGCCGGTGCCAAGCGTGATTTCCTCTCACCCCAATGGGCCTGGGTTCAATCCCAGGCGGTGACGTCGTGATTTTCAGAGGCATACAATCTCTTATCCACGCCTTTCTTCAGAAGGGAAGTAAAGCCGTTGGTCCTCGATCCATGAGTTGATGGGTCGGATAGTTAGCGTTCAGGGTGGGAAATGTCTCCCTGGCGTCGGTAGCATTGAAAACAAGATCGACGGAAAACAAATTAAGAGATTGAACCTTGCAAGATTTCAAAGTTGGGAAGAAATGCTATACTAATAACAACATGAAGCTATAGTGCGATAAAATATTAGCTAGATAAAGTTCTGAAGAGGATACATTGATAGTTCTGCTAGAGTATGGCAGTGTGAAAATTGAACAGAAATTGAAATTGAGCGAAGGGCCATAAATGCCGACAATACTAATCAAAAGCGCAGTCCTTTACCTATCCCATACAAATCATGATAAATCTTCTAATTCTATTTTATTTATTATTATAACGAGGAACAATATCTGCCAGCATGAGTACAGTAATATTTAAGTATAATAATAACGGTTTCATGCTTCATTGAAAATTGTCTACATTCTTCTTCGATGGCTTAGAACGACCGCCACAGCAGCAAATCTTCATCAATCCCGATCGTTTCTTCGTTTTAATTTGTGTTTTGGTCGTTAAAGTTTGATCTTTGCCGAATAGTACTTCATAAATACTCATCTAGTTAAGTGGAATATTCAACAGTTGAAAGAGACTTACCCGAATTGACCGCCCCAGTTGAAAGCTTAGCAGTCTCAATGTCCGTCAGCATGTCAGAACCGGTCACCGCCGAAGATATGCTGGATAGCGAAGTTTGCTGCGCCGACGACCGACGAGACGCTTTCGATTTTTGCCGCTTCAAAGCCGTCTCACTCCGGGCTCTGGCTGGTGACTTTGGAATTAGCTCTGCAATCGCTTTTTTCGATTCACTTTTCTGATGGATTGTCTTTCGCAACTGTGACTTGAGCATTTTGTATGTGTCGGAATCGAAACGTTTGGATTTACGCAGTTTCCGTGCCAGAATCTCCAATTCGTGATCCTTTTCGATGTTCTTCAGCAGTAGGTTGCAAACGGATCTGTAATGGAAGAAGCTTTGTTTTGGCTACAATTCCCACATGATCTTCAGTTGGTATCAAAAGCTCACTTGAGTTCATTCAACTCGCAGGTGATCGAATTAATCGTGTCCTGTTGAACGCGATGCTTCTGCCGCGTTTCGAACAACAGGCGTGAATTTTGAACGCGTTGGTCTTCTATTTGACTGTCAAAATCCACGGCCTTGCAATTCAGCGTCATGATTGAGTGAGCGTGCGAGCTCGTTTGATCCTGTGCTTTCCGATCGTTCTCCTTGATGCGATCGATTTCGTACTTGAGCGTTTCGTAGTAGCTTTTGGTTGTCAACTTCAGTAGGAATTTTATCGTCTTCGAGTCGCTACCGCTTCGCTGCGAACGTCCTACGGGTGAATTGACCTCTTCCGCTGCTTTTGCGTAAAAAGGAACATTTGAAACATTTTCTGAATCTCCTAAAGTCTCATTTACCTGAAAACTTGATATCATCCGTTTTGAAGAACTCCACCAGATTGTTTCCGTCCTTGCGTTGATTCGGTTTCAGTCCCTCCACGACACCGGCACTGGAACACTTAACCTTGTCGTTCACAAACCGCTGTCCATCTCCATTGTTGTCTGCACTTCGATGGCTAGTGGAAATAAAAGTATTGTTGCGGGAAACTTTATTCGGTGATTTGGTGTAGCGATTTTTGGCCGGGATCGACCGATAGGGGGCTTTACGGGAGAAAGTTTGGCTGGGGCTTGAAGGGGAAACAGTAGTCATATTTTTTTTCTAGGTTAGGTTATATCTATCGATGCTTTTGACAATCAGATGAAAAAATGTTACTCACAGACTACTGGGATATCATCTAGAATGAAATGTGGAGTACGGTACTACAATCATGTCTGTCGAAGGTATTACCGCAAATCAGTTCGACTTCTGGGCTAATAGTACGTTCAGATTATAGCTCATATCACGTAATATAGTCTATCTTGTTATCAAAAGTGTGTGTTCAGCTTGGTTTCTTGTAGACGGGTCGTATAGGTTGAATTGGTTCCAGTTCCTTTTCCACTGCCCAATCCACTCTCATTCTAATTCTAATCAGAATGAAGCTTAATATTTGCCATGAACCATGGTCATGGAATTAAATAAATTGAAAATGTAAACACAATCACAAAAGTCTAACTTCAGGGTTGCCAAACTCATGGGATATTGACATCTTGATTGATACACTTCAGCCTACTATGGAATGATCGACACAACGCTTGGCACAGCTTTCGGCACTGCCAAAACTCTTGGCACAGATTAAGGTGTGCAGAGTTGAATACCCCTTGGGAGCAGGGCCCAACAAAGTCACTTTCAATCGAAAATCGTCAAGCGACGGCGAAGTCATCAATTGAAAGTCATTCTGTTTTCTCTTCGAGCAGATCCTCTTCAACATCAACAGAACCACTATCGATCATTTTTCATGCTGTTTGTTTTGGCTTTTGTTCATTTCGTCTTTCATTGTCAAACGAACTTACTTTCGCATTGAAGCGAAACTGTTTGATCCTAATTCGCGCAGTTTTTCTGACTTTTGTTGATTGGTCACTCGGTTCATTTAAGCGCATGCGCATACGTAGATGTGTACGTAGATGTCAAATTCATCATTATAGGGTGGTTTGCTTACCCATCAATGTGGGTATTGATATATATGTGTCGGACACATAGTTTTTATGTGTACACATAAAATTCATGTGTAACCACACATACTATTCATTTGACTCATAAATTTCATGTGTACTTCTGAGTTGATTCTGTTTATGTGTGGACACATGCAAATCATGTGGAATTTTACATGGAAAATCATTAATAAAAATGTGTCGAATTTTATGAGTGCATGTTTCAAGGGGTGCATCGATTAGCTTGGCACCGAAGAGAGTACCAGAGCTGAGCCAAAAAGTTGAGCACGTTTCTCCGGGACCTTCTGGTCTTTGAGTTACCCCTATGGAAATACTGTCAAATACCCATTAATATGGGTATTTTTCGAAACTGGGTGTACTATGAACTATTTTGTGATCCAAGATGGCGGCTTTCGATTTCAGAAAAAATGGGAAATATTATCTAATACCCATAAATACGAGGGGGGCGACACATCTAAATCTCAATTCTAGATGCTCAACATATCTCACACTAGCGAATCAATCTTCGAAAAAAATTGCATCGCGCATCAACTTTTTGCAAGAAATCTTCAGAATCGTCATCGATCTTTTTCTATCTACTCAGCGGGCGCGCAGCTAACCACAGAAAAATACAATTATTCCTACATCGTCCCCGTCGCATAAATATGGTAATTTTTAATCGGGGTGATGTTTAGAGGCCAGAAATTGATATCCGACGATATTTTGAAATCCAAGATGGTGACTTCCCGTATCAGAAAAGTGGGAAATAGTGATGCCGACCCATTAATATGCGTATTTGTGGAATCGGGGTGACGTCTAGATATTAGAAATAGAATACGACGCCATTTTGAGATTCAAGATGGTGGCTTCCAGTTTTAGAAAATATAGGAAATATTGTCAAATATCCATCAATATGGGTATTGTTTGAATCGGGATGACATCTAGAGGCTGAAAAACGATATTCGACGCCATTTTAAAATTCTTGAAATTTTTAAAAAGTGTGAATGCATATGCTTTTTTATAAAATCAGGGTAATGTTTAGAAGCCGGAAATCGATATCCTAGGCCAAAATGAAATCCAAGACGGCGGCTTCCGATTTGAGGAAAAGTGTAAATTTTCAGAACAGGGATGACACGTAGATGCCGAAAATCGATGTTAAACGCCATATTTAAATCCAAGATGGCGACTTCTGGATTCAGAAAAAATTGTGAATAGTGTCAAAGACCCATAAATGTGGGTATTTTCGAAATCCCAGTAACGTCTAGATCCAGAAACCGATGTTTGACGCCATTTTAAAATGTAGGATGGCGGCTTTTGTGAAATACTGTCAAATACCGATCAATGTGAGTATTTTCGGAATAGGGTTGACATCTAGAGGCTGGAAATCAATGTCCGACGCCATCTTGAAATTCAAGATGGTGGCTTCTGATTTTAAAAGAAGTGTCAAATATCCTACAAATGGTGTCGAATATCGATTCTCCAAGCCCGATGGCCGCCATATTGAATTCCAAAATTGCGTCGGACATCGATTTTCGGCACCTTCGCGCCGTCACCGTTCCTAACATACCAATATTGTAGGGTATTTCATTTTCATTTTCATTTTGCAGCGTTTGGTGGGGCAATGGGAGCGCAAGTCAATCCAAAGCCGAGGATAAAGGAAGGGTAATGACTGAATAGTCTATGCGGACCACTTGAACGCCATGGGAAAAGGAAGGGATTGAAGAGGTCGGTTATTTGGGGGGTTTTGAGGAAATGGCACCTAGTACTAGATTTGTGCTGCAAAATGTAAAGAAACCCTAAATCCATCTCCCACTGATTCATCCTTTCATATATATACCAAATTGATATTTTAAAGTAACCATCAAAATAAACAGACAATATATGAAAAGGCTAGTTGCCAGTTGCTTTAAAGGCTAGTTGCCTCCCTAAGCGGACCCCCCGTATCCTAACTCTTTTGTTAATCTACTTAATGTTATTAGACTGTCTAAATTTTCTTATTAAAGTTCGTTTGATGATATGATATAATCACAGACAAACAGACGTAACTCTTCATTGTGTGTCTTCGTTCATGCATTTAACGGTTGATTTGAATATTATCAGTTCCGCGAACTACTCGCCGCAGCGCTGGCATCGGATCACTTTGACGTTTCCATACATTCGATAGAACTTTTATGCAATATTGTTTACGAGTTAGCGAGCAAGCTTGTTTTCCGCGAGAAGCCAGAGAGATGTCGTTACTGAGGTTATATGTTTTGAGATACTATGTTTTCAAGAACAAGTTTTTCAAAGAGTTACGTCTGTTTGTCTGTGATATAATGTCTAATGTCTGATGATTATGATAATAATATGTCTAATTTTATAAATAATTGAAATCTCTAATTTACCTAATCAATCATAACTCATGCTTTGTTAAGTACCTAAACTGCTATGTAATCTAAAATTTATCGTGTTTAAAGTAATTTTGAATTTGATCTATATTTATTATATCTTAGATCGACCCAGGTGACACCTTCAAGTGACTAAAATGCTTCACTTTGAAATTAGTTTCCTAGCTGATTTTTAAATTATGTAAGGTATATGCTCCAACTACACTCACACGTTTCCACTATGTCGTCCCACAAAATTACGTACGGATATGTCACAATAGAAGCACGCCACAGTGGAAATCCCGAGCCATAGTTCAAACTCTTATCCTAAATCAAAATGAAGCACATATAAGATTAGTTACAATACCATGGTGGTGTTTCATATTGTTCCCTGAGTAATGCTTCAATGAAAACAACAATGAAAGCTTGTCACACAAATAGAAGGAGCACTGTTTGGCACTTTCTGAAATATTTCAATAGTATAATTCCCTTGAAAACCCTCGAATAAGAGCAGTGGCGTCGCGTAACCTCACTTTTTACCTGTTCAACAACTTTGAAAACGTTATTTAGGGTCATGTTAACATTCAAATCAGTTTCAAAAGGCATAGGGTCTTCTAGTTTCACTGATTTATATCCATTGGAACCAATATTGTTTTGTTTGTTTACGTTTTGAGAGTTGTTGAACAGGTAGATTGAGGTTAGGGTGACGCCACTGAATAAGAGTGATTTGCGGCAAAACCCGCCAGTATCGCACCCAACGTCAGTGCCTATACGTAAGCGTACTACAACGCGGCTTTCAAATAAAAGAGTAACAAGTGTGATACTATCACTTCAGGCTAGAACTTTGGTTCTCTTATGCAATGATTCATCAGAGAGGGGAAGCTCAGTAATCCTCATCGCATGATCATGACGCTATTCTGTCACGGCATGAGCCAACGATGCCGGACCTAAACCAACCGTCTCCAACGCTCCACTATGAAGCATAAGATTAGGCCCGCCCACCAACGTCCAGGTTAAAAACTAGCCAAGGGGAGGGATACCAATATTGTAGGGTATTTGAGACTTTTCCTGGGCCCGATGACCGCCATCTTGGACTCCAGAATGGTCTCGTTAGTTTAATATTCGTTTAATATAAAATAACATTTTGTTGCTACACATAATGCAGATGCCATGCCTATCGGCAACCGATATTGTGTGGATACTATCCGGTTACTATATGTTGATGCCTAACGACGCGACACGTGCCAAGTCGAATGAGCCCCGAATTGAAGTGAAAGTGGCAAAAACGAAGGAAGCAGTTTTCGAGTCATTCATTGCATCAATTGAAACAAGTCCTTGCTTCAAATGAAATGAGCTGACGTATTTGACGAACGAAACAAGCGATAGTCAAAATCAAGAAACACAATGACTTACACGAAAATGATATTGCTCGAAATGAAGCGATTCTGCGGAGAGTTCATTTTCTTTTCTTTGTTTCGAAAATGTAGAACCATAGAGCTAACTCTAATACCCCGTTCACATTACACCCTTTATCACGTAATATAGGCTGTCTTGCAATGAGCACTCATACATAGGATTTCCAGTGAAAACTAGATGTATGAGTGCTCATTGCAGGACAGCGTATATCACGTGATATACGCTGTAATGTGAACGGGGTATAAGACCAGAAGGTCCCGAAGAAACGTGCTCAACTTTTTTGATTCAGCTCTGGTACTCTCTTCGGTCCCAAGTTAATCAATGCACCCCTCGAAACATAGGAAAATCCACGAACCCCTCATATTATCTGTCAAACTTTCATAGCTAATCAAAACAAACATAGTGTAGTACAAGAATTTCAACTAGAATGGGGTACGTTATTTGATTTGCTTGGGACCAATAGGCTAGGCATGTACGGAGCGAATTTAAAATCGATAGTTTTGTATTGATTGTTGGTAGAACCCTGCTTGGGAGTCAGTAGAAATGGCTGACAAACAAAAAATCCAACGATCAGGACCAACTTACGTCTCTTAAACAGATTCGTTCGAAAGAAAAAGTACTAGTATCCTTAAATTAAATTGTGAAGCATCTTAATGGCTCGCCAAACTTAGTCATACGAATGAAAAAGTACAATTAATTCATTGCAGTAATCACTTATGATGGCAAACATCCTCAACGCAAAGAGAACTGAAACATCAATACGCATATTCGACCGTTTGACTTAATATTACTCAGTTTTCATTTTAGAGCTCATTCCGAACTTAACAAAATATTGGCACAATCAAGCAATTGTAAACAAATGAGAAAGTCTTTGAACGATTTCTCATTTTTTCTCTGGAAAAAAGGCGCCAATTTGTGAGCGGTGTTGAGAGAATGTGAACAAAGGCAAAGAAATCAGTGTCAACATTTCAAAGGGGCGTAATTGCTTTTGTAAACAATGACTTTAGCCGTCAATTTCTCGCGAATGATATCTTACCTCTCCAAAATTACAATGCTAGCTGGTAGAGGAAACATTCCTCTACCTGCTGGTGTTATTATTTTTCATGAGTGAGCTTTTATTTGCGAGAAATCTATGGCTAAAGCCATTGTTTACAAATGCAATTACGCCCCTTTGAAATGTTGGCACTGAAATGAATATTTTTCAATCAAAATAACTTGAAAATTGAAAGTGATCGACTCCGCACCAATCACAGATTGCACTTACTTCGAGTTGCCTGTGTTGGTGATCATTCAACCAAATTCCATCAAACGCGAGTTAACAGAAACATGTTCTTATATTTCTCAGGCTCCATTACGTACCGGTTGCAACCTATGCCTGCTCTTAGCATAAGTTTAGCTATCTTTGAACGGTATGTTGCTATCACAATGAATTATGAGAAAACGTCCAACCAGATCTCATCGAACCCTCCACTCATACATGGTGTGCTGTATGATGACATCACTATACTCGCACGGCTGTCAGGAACTCCGGATGTTTATTTTTCGGTTTGCTAAATCTTCTTATCCGTTATCAGTCCCACTTTAGCAACGAGCATGGAACGTTCGAAGCAAACTGTCCTACGAAGCGTCATTGCTGCAGTGCTTTCGTAAGTATTAAATCAATTCATAAAAAAAAGCCGTCAATAAAAGAAGTCTCAATGTTCCAGTGCATTTCTCGTTACCATACCGGTTCGAGCCCAAATGAGGTGTAGCAACTACAATCCCGACCGATGCACGATTTCAAATTTGAGGATTGCTCTCCCAGATGTCAACTCTCTCAAGTTCCCGATACAGGAGCATATTGACCTGACCAACGTAGATGTGGATTACCTTTCTCCCCAGGTAATGGAACGAATGAAATGGGTCAGTAAGCTGACGATCACCAACGGACTAGTTGGAAGGATCTACCTGAAGCCAGATCTACAGCACCTCTCGGCCACCCGTAGCAACACATTCGAGATCATTATTGAAGCTGAGCAAAATGCGGATCTTGAAGTGATGTCAGTCGTCTCCAACCATCTCAGGACCGTTCCAGAGAACATTGAAAACCTGAAGGCTTTGACGACGCTTCAACTGAGTGGAAACAAAATTGAAGTCTTGGACATGAACAAATTTCACGGATTTCAAAAGCTAGCGTCAATCGATTTGTCTAACAACAAGCTCTACTACCTTGCCCCAGTTATCGATTTGGAGCTTGTTCAGCTTAAGACTGTGGATTTAAGTAAAAACTATTTGACTGAACTCGATTTTGCTGGTTGGATTATGCCCCGGTTACAAACATTGACATTATCTTCAAACCGTCTACCACATTTGATTGCTCTAGAAGCGGAAACTTTCCCGTCGCTACAAAATTTAGTTCTATCGAACAATCTGTTTGACTGCCGTTGGTGGGATCAATTCTCGAATGTGCTATTTAATATAACCAAACGACAGCCAAATATTAACGAATGTACGAAATCAACTCAGCTCAGTCCTGCCACGTACCGCAAGTTGAACATGAGTGACATTCGCAGTTCTGGTTTCCAATTCGACAACAAGGACCAATTGGAAGAGCAAATCAACGGTATGACGGAAATGAGCCAGCATCAGTCAACAAAAATCGAATCCCTCGTGACAGCGGTGGCCAAGCAAGCTACGCAACTCGTTGAAGCCAATGCTAAACTTGTGCAGCAACGGGCTCTAATCGATGATCTTGCGGCACGAGTCGAAAGTCTGTACGAGCAGTTGGGACAGCTGAAGGAACTAACCCAGGATGCTCCAGTCGGTAAAATCGCTCCCAAAGGATTGCGAGAAAAGTTGATCCGGGAAATATCGGAAGTGATCCGGAAGAATTTACCCGCAGATGAGTGAGGTTGCGGAAGAAGGCTTACACTTACAATGAATAAATTCAAATGGAAATCTTCAAAAACTGTGTACAATAGTAACAGATAAATAAACGTTCAATATGGATTTCAATCATAGTTCTTAATTTTTCTCATAATTTCAAGCTCTCCGAACCATAGAGAACAGACATCCAAGCTTAAACAAATTTATCGAAACATTTTGTATAAGAATTCAAATTAAAATACGTTAGAAACACTAGCGCCGCCATACGGAATTTTGCGACTCGAGTAATCACTTTTTGCGAATAATGAGTTAACTGAACTAAAATTTGGGTTGATCTTATTGACCGTGTATCCGAATGAACTGTCAAATCAGTTCAAAACAAACAATACAAAACAACGGAAATCAATCGAGTTTCTGTGGAACCATTATTTTCGAATAAAAAGCTTAATTATTTTACAGTTTCCTGTAGATCTACAGCCGTTTTTTTTTTAACTGGGCATAGTAGTCAGGAGCAAAACTTACTTTTTTTATTCACTGGTGCCATTTTGCCATTTCTTGATGAATTTCAAAAATTGTGGTACCGTTAGAATTCCTACACTCATAAAATTCGACACATTTTTATTGGCGAATATCCATGTAAAATTCCACATGATTTTCATGTGTCCACACATAAACAGAATCCACTCAGAAGTACACATGAAATTTATGAGTCAAATGAATAGTATGTGTGGTTACACATGAATTGTGTGTGTACACATAAGAACTATGTGTCCGACACATATATATATAATTTGTTTATCACATTGCAAAAATTCATGTGTGGGACACATAAAAATAATCATTGAATTTTTATTAGTGTAGGGTTTGTAGATGATGTTGATTGTCAAAATATTGAAAATAGAGTCGTCTACTTTTATAAAAAGCGAAAAGAGTTGTTACACGTTTTTTTGAAAGGTGTGTTTGTAGGGTTTTGCAAGTGGCGCAAGATCTGTAATTTACATTAATGGGCCCAAATGTTCACAATTAGCCAGAATACAGTCATAGTTCCTATATATGGATCCTAGAGACAACGAAACGGTCCTCGAAAAATCCGGAACATCCGTAAAAAATGGTCAATCCATGAACCTGATCCTAGAGCTCTGCGGTTTTTGTTAAAACATTAGGAACTGTAATATAAAATTTTTTTTGGGATCATGATATAAATATGTACCTGGATGGCCATGGGACCGCCCTCCGGAAGATCCGGAACATCCGTAAAAGTGATCAATTCATGAAATTGATCCTGGAGCTCCGCGTTTTTTAACATTAGGATCTGTGATATAAAAATGAATTTGGTCATGGATCCAGATGGCCATCGGACCGTCCAGCGGAAGATCCGGAACATCCGTAAAAGTAGTAAATCCACGATTCTGATCCTAGAGCTCCGCGTTTCTTAATAAACATTAGGAACTGTGATGATAGAATGAATTTGGGGTTGTGACATAAACATGAACCTAGATGTGCATGGGACCATCCTCCGGAAGATCCGTAACATCCGTAAAAGTGCTCAAGCCATGAAACTGATCTTAGGGTTCCGCAGTTTTTGAAAAACACTAAGAACTGAGATGATAGAATGAATTTGGGGTCGTGACATAAACATGGACCCAGGTGGCCAACGGACCGTCCTCCGGAAGATCCGAAAAATCCTTAAAAGTGGCCAATGTATGGAACTGATCCTAGAGCTCCACAGTTTTTTCGAAAACACTTGGAACTGTCATATATAAATTAATTTGCGGTTGTGACATAAACATGTACCTAGAAGGCCATGGAACCGTCCTCCGCAAGATCCAGAACATCTTTAAAAAATTTCAATCCTCGAAACTGATTCTAGAAATCTACGGTTTTTTCGAAAGCATATGAAACTGCGATATAAGAAAGATTTTGGGGTCATGAAATAAACATGGACCCAAATGGCCATCCTCTGGTAATTCCAGATTATCCGTAAAAGAGGTCAATCAATGAAACTGATTCTAGAGCTCCGCAGTTTTTTTTTCCAAAAACATTAGGAACTGTGATATAAGACAGAATTTGTGGTCATGACAAAAACATGGACCTGGATGACCATAGGACCGTCCTCCGGAAGATACGGAAAATCCGTAAAAGTGATCCAGTGGTTTCTTATATCACAGTGTTAAAAAAAGAACTGCAGAGCTCTAGGATTAGTTTCACAGTATGACAAATTTACGGATGTTCCGGATCTTTTGGAGGACAGTCCCATGGCCATCTGGATCCATGTTTATGTCACGACCCTAAATCCTATCTTAAATCGCAGCTCCAAGAGTTTTCGATAAAAACCATGTTTTTTCACAGTTTCATGGATGATCCACTTTTACGGATGATCCGGATCTTCTGGAGGACGGTCCAATGGCCATCCAGGTTCATGTTGATGTCTCGACCCTAAATTCTTTCATATATCACAGTTCGAAGTGTTTTAGACAAAAATACGGAGCTCTAGAAACAGTATCATGGATGGACCACTTTTACGGATCTTCTGGAGGACTGTGCCATGGTCGGTCATTCTGTTCCATGTTTATGTTAAGACCCCAAATTCATTCTAATATCACAATTCCATGGTTTTTTCGTTCTTGGACGGTTTTCGTTCTTGGATCAATTTGTTGGCTTGCTTGCTTGCAATCGTGCTAAGGCCATGTTGTCTTCTGCTGTCCGAAGATGTCGTCTCCACTCTACTCGATTCATGGACAGACTTCGCCATCCTCGTAGTCTGCGAAGGGTCCGCAGGTCACCTTCTACTTGGTCGATCCACCTTACCCGCTGCGCACCTCTTCTTCGTTTTCCTGTTGGGGCACTTTCGAGAACCATTTTCACTGCGTCGTTGTGCGACATTCTTACGACATACCCAGCCCATCGTAGTTGCCCAATTTTTGCAATGTGAACGATGGATGGTTCTCCCAACAGCTGGTGCAATTCGCCTCCTCGACGTTCCGTCATCCATCTGCACTCCACCGTAGATGGTACGCAACACCTTCCGTTCAAAAACACCAAGGGCGCGTTGGTCCTCCACGAACATAGTCACAGTCTCGTGGCTGTAGAGGACCACCGGTCTAATCAGTGTCTTTTAAATAGTCAACTTCGTGGCGAATTTTATTCGACCGCAGCGTCCAAAGTAGGCACGATTCCCTGCCATAATGCGTCTTTGAATTTCTCTGCTGGTATCATTTTCGGCGGTTACCAGTGAGCCCAAATACACGAACTCATCGAACACCTCGAATCTCTTCTTTTCATGTATTTTGTCTTTGATGCGTTGATGGAAGTGCCAATCCACCTAGCTTCAGCCTTCAGTCTGATGTACGTTTCCGCCATCGTCTCAAAGTTCCGTGCCATGATGTCGATGTCATCGGCGAAGCCAAGAAGCTGGATGGACTTCCTGAAGCTCGTGCCACTCGTGTCTATCCCTGCTTTTCTGATCACACCTTCTAACGCGATGTTGAATAGCAGACACGAAAGTCCATCTCCTTGCCGTAACCCCCTTCAAGATTCAAAGGGACTCGAGAGCGTCCCCGATACTCAAACAACGCACATCATTCGATCCAATGTCGCCATCTTTAAAAAAAGTGTAACAACTCTTTTCGCTTTTTAAAAAAGTAGACGACTCTATTTTCAATCTTTTGACAATCAACATCATCTACAAACCCTAGGAATTCTAACGGAACCACAATTTTTGAAATTCATTAAGAAATGGCTAAGTTATGCCATTGCAAACTTGCCGTTACACGTTTTTCGGAGGCATCGTATTCGGAGTGTTAAGAAGGTAGCATTCAACTTACCTTTTCCCTCAGGGGCTGCCTACTCTGTCGATTGAGAGGTTACGTTGGGCCCGCGCCGTCGCTCGTTGCTCTATGCGTCGTCGCAGGCGTCGGGGCACTTGCGGCAGGGATTATCATAGGAATCCTGTGAGCACACGTGGTTAATATATTTCTGGTTGCGGCGCACTTTTCGGACGTAGGTTCAAAATTTCATCCTCTCGTGCACTAATATGGACCGTTCTAACGGCAGATTCTGGTCTGGTTTCTCGGACCAAAACTAGGATCACGAAGGAGGCAATTCTTCACTCCTTCGGCTACCACACAACCGACGGACACTCGCGAACTACCAATCCCATGCAGTCGAGAACGCATATATCTAATGACGGGGTTTGGGGATCAGCTCGGCGGCAATTAATACGGACACTTCGTCCGAACACCAGAATTACGCACTACCAAGACTAGGTTTTGCTTCTTCTGGCCAGGTTAACAGCCAGGTTTCACTCGCCACACTACCCGAACAAAGTTAGAGATCAAATTGAAATCAGAATTTGCATTCATAATGTTTGACTGAATACGGGCCTGTCGTAAATGGTTAGCATCCATGCTTCTCACGCTGAAAGATTTGAGCTCAAATGTCACCTCGGGCTAGTCACGAATGACCTAAAATGACCTAAATTTTAAACAAGCAATTAACAGAAGAACTTCAAGTTAAGTTGCTTTGATTTAAAAAGTCTTGACTGCATAATGAAAGCACAATACGATATCAGACTTCTGTCGCGACAATTGAAATCAAAATGAGTTTTCATTATAATAGGAACTGCAAACTTTAATATCGATTTGCTTTCATTTTGTTAACCGACTTTGCTTGGGTAGGCGTCACACACGCGAAGGCAAAAATCCGTACTTTCCTTTTTTAACACTCGACTTTATTCCGCGCGTCCGTAGGTACTATCCAAAAGGTTTTCCACAAAAGAGACCCCATCAAGCGATCGAGCGCCTATTTATCTTCTCCCTCGCTCGCAATGGGAGGGCTGAACTTCCTTCCCACACACGTTTGCCAACCCTTGAGAAGGGGTGGTAGTTGTCTACTCGAGCAGTTTTGGTAGCGGACGGCGCTCAAATAGGCGAGTTTATTTTGAATATTATAACAATTTATTGTTCTAGCTCCTATCTTTCAAACTATTACAATAATGCGTACATTTTAATTTAATGGGACATGCTGTAATGTTACAATGTGAACTCTAATTAGCCCTCATTTATATTCAGAAAAATATGTGCTTAGAATTTTAATAAGAGTTTGGGACTTCAAAACATTTTCTTGAAATTTTCGAAAATCAGCAGGAAATTTTTACCAGAACTGGTGGTGCATGTCAGGAGTACTTCTGAGACTCCCTGACTCCAATGGCCTCAGGGTCGGCACGGTTACCGATTGCAATCACGTGACACACAGAAAAAACTCCCCCCTATTGTGTTTCCTTACTCACTCCCTTCTTCTCCCACTTTCTTATAATCTATCTAATCTTCTTTCTTAGTCGGGGCCCTTCTCAGCACTTCCACCACGTGTCTTCTATAGTCGACCGCTTGCCGTTCGCTTCTTCCGTACTTCCTCTTTGTTTCTCCTGTCCTTCACGCGGTTGCAGTAGTTGTACGGGGCGGCGATGGCGATCACCGGGTCACACGTCCTGGGCCTACGAGTTGGTGACGTACTCGGGCCGGCAGGCAGCGACAGTGTAACCTTCCGGTACGTCTACCGGAACTTAACACAGTACAGTGGACCGGTACTAAATAAATACAGCGGAGTCTTGCTGCTGTCCACTGTTAGCTATGATTTTCACTAATAATTTCCGTTCAAATTATATTTAGCTAGCTTGCTATGATCAACCATTTTCGCTGGTGGTCTTATACCCCGTTCACATTACAGCCTATATCACGTAATACAGGTTGTCTTGCAATGAGCACTCATACATTGGATTTCCAGTGAAAACTAGATGTATGAGTGCTCATTGCAAGACAGCGTATATCACGTGATATCCAGCTTTACATGCTCGGTAATGGCGGCCTGTTTGTATGAATAAATGTATCCTTCACTGTGCTTTTTGACACTATCTGGATGTTCGAATTTCAACCCCTTCCCTTTCCCTCTCCCAGGAACAGAAGAAAATGGAACAACATACGCCCTCCAGTTAGTGTCAAAAAGCACAGTGAAGGATACATTTATTCATACAAACAGGCCGCCATTACCGAGCATGGAAAGCTGGATACGCTGTAATGTGAACGGGGTATTAGGATCAGTGATTTTAATTTGGATTTTGAGATCAGTGTCTGTTATCATTTACCATCACATGCAAGGATTAGCGCTTCAAGGTGATCGAAGTGTGCCCTGCTTCTAATACCCCGTTCACATTACAGTCTATATCACGTAATATAGGCTGTCTTGCAATGAGCACTCATACAAAGGATTTCCAGTGAAAACTAGATGTATGAGTGCTCATTGCAAGACACCGTATATCACGTGATATACGCTGTAATGTGAACGGGGTATAAACGGACGCGAAAATTTGTCAGTTGTCATATTTTCGTCTATGTTTTTTCGTCGCGTATTTTTTCGATTTTTTGTTGAAGGCGCTTGATAAGATTTTTCTAGAAAGTGCGTGACTCGCAGCGTGAGTATAAAAATTGAAGGATATTTCCATAAGTATTTTTAACGGAATTCCGGTCATGTGAGCTGTGATTCGGGTTTTCCGTTATTTTCGATTTCGTCGTGAGATTTGTATTTTGTAGTGCGCGGTTCAAGAGTAAAATTTACGGGTTGCGAAGTGTAGTGGTGCTTTTACGATTTTGGTTACCTTTGATATTTCGGAGCAGCTGAATGCTGAAGATTCGGAAACCAGCAGCAGTTCCGGTGTATTTATGTTTCCGAGCTGAAAAAGAAGGAGGGCGAAGACGGCCAGCGACACATCTATCGCTAGAGGCGTTGCTGCTCTTCTGTTTCTCCTGCTTACAAAACGAAAACTCTGTGATTTGGACCATGCCATTTTTGAGAGATCGGTGAGATCATTCCATATTTTATATTATTTTGCGGACAATTTCAATTTATATATGGCAACAAGTTAACGGTGCCGGTGGTGTAGTGGTAAGCGTGATTACCTCTCACCCCAGCAGGCCTGGGTTCAATACCAGTCGGCGCCGCCGGGATGTTCTGAGGCATAACATCTCTGATCACGCCTTCCTTCGGATGGGAAGTAAAGCCGTTGGTCCCCGGTTCATGAGTTGATGGGTCGATAGGTAGGGTCCACGTGTGGGAGCACGTCGGTAGCATTGGTGCTCAGCACGGAAAACAAGATCGACGGAAAAAACAAACCAAAGGAAAAAAAAAAAAAGGCAGCAAGTTGTGTGTTGGGTTCTAGACACTGCTAGTGTTAATGAAAATCAATCGATAATGCATACTTGAATTTTCCCTTATTTTCACTGTTGAACTCTTTTTTCTACCCAGTGGTCAATCGTTTTTTTTTAATCTTTGTTATAGAGAGAGTGGTCAATCGGGTACTGTCAAGGGGTTGGTCACTCCGCACAGTGTGCCAAAAATAAGCTTAGGCACACCTGGCCGCAGTCATTGGCACTGTTTGGCAGCGATGGTTACAATTGTTCTGATCTTTAAAGTTACTGGCAACACTGAACTTTTTCTGCACCTGCGTAGTGCGCATAATCTTTTTGCTTTCACAGTCGTGAATCTCCACCAAGTCTCGTCGTTGCTTTTGCTTTCCTTCAAAGGACATCGACTCCACCTTACATTGGTTCATCGTGTTCGGATTTGAGACTGAGCTGTCGCGGCCGCTGCCGACTTTGGGCTACCAGGTGCTGGTGCCATGGCCATGCCCATGTTTTCGATGTTCTCGTTACTCCACGCACCGTTCATCGTCTTGGACGAGGAGAAGCACAGCTTCATAATGAACGGGAATGTTGTGCCTTTGTGATCGCTCGCGCTGTGGTTGCACTTCATGATGGCGATCACCGCCAGGGCTACGCTCGGGAACTCAACCAATCCGGAGGAGGAACGTTCCGATTTCAGCGGGAACATTCGCACTTGCGACGGATGGCAGTCCTTGGTGGTGAATACAGTCAGCAGCAGATCCTCGGAAATACCGGGTGGGGTATTGAAGAAGTGGAGAATCTTGCTCGGGAAAGGAAGCGATTGTTCTTGGAGGCGCTGTAGTTCTTGAAGCTGATAGAATTGTCCGGCAGGGTGTAGGGGTTGATGGACTCTGACAAGCAGTTCTGCTTGGAAAATTCAATATGAATTTTGCTACCATCATTTCCGATTGGAATGTTGTTCAAGTGCTGTATGCTCTTTGCTGGAGGAACTTTATCCTGACAACGTTTCCGTACAGGCAGAACAAATTGAAAAGCTTCTCGGTGATGGCAGTGTTGTTATCGAGTCCGTAGACCATCATCACTGCGCCCTGTTGCTGTACCGGTTGAATGAAGTTAGCTGGTCCGTTTCGGGTTAGCGGTGCTTCCTTCATGAGTCCGACGTGTGTTCCGGTCGGTGTTGGTTTCCATTTTTCCGGGCGGTGAAACTCGGGCGGTGAAAAATTCGGTGCAAATCCGTTTCCTCCAGTGGCTCCCAGAAGAGCTAGTTTAGGACCATGGTTGACTAATGATTGACGGTCGTTGTACGGTAGTATTATAGAGGTAACTCTAAGACCTGAAGGTCCCGAAGAAACGTGATCAACTGTTTGGCTCAGCTCTGGTACTCTCTTATGTCACAAGCTAATCGATGAACCCCTCGAAACATGGGAAAATCCACGAACCCCTCATTTTATCAGTCAAACTTTCATAGCGAATCAATACAAACATATTGTAGTACTAGAATTTCGACAAGAATGGGGTACGTTAATCGATTTGCTTGGGACCAATAGGCTAGTCAAGTAGTGAGCCAATTTAAAATCGTTAGTTTCCACCGGTTGATAGTATCGTGTAGCAACGAGACTCATCCGTTGCAGGCATCCTTGGAGACGACTGCTTCCAATGTGTAGTCTCAACTAGAGTCCGTGTCGTTTTTTGTAAAAATTGAGTTTTTCTGACATGGACCCAAAGGGTAAGGACCTCCTTCACGCGATTTTTTGGTTCACCTAGTTGTTTTTTTAGTGTACCTGGTGCACCCGGTACTAGAGCAAAAGACAGCAATTTGTACCAGAACAGGTGTCAAAAGTGACACAGACAGCACAACTGCCAGCGAAAGCGCCAGCAAAAAAAGCGCGGTACCCGCTGCCGTGGCAGTCAGATTGAGGTGTGTCATATCCCTTAGCACGTTTTTTTGTTTCGCCATTTTGAGATTTGAACTCGTGACTTTGGCGTGAGAGGCATGGATGCTAACAAAAAAAAAAGCGGAACTAGTTAAAATAGTTAATTATCTAATCTAATAGTTCATTAGCTCCAGGGCCCTTGAACATCATATATTTGGATTGTCCCCAGGAGGATTGTCCGCAGGAGGATTGTTCGAAGAACGATTGTACCCAGGAAGATTGTTCGAATAAGGATTGTCCGCAGGAAGATTGTTCCAAGGAGGATTGTCCACAGGAAGTTTGCTCGGGTGAAGGTTGTTCGAAGGATTGTTCGGAGGAGGATTGTCCGCAAGAAGATTGTTCGGGAGAAGATTGTACGAAGGAGAATTGTCCGCAGGAAGATTGTTCGGAGGAGGATTGTTCGAAGGAGGATTATCAGCAGGATTGTCCGCAGGAATATTGTCCGCTACCGACGAGTCGAGGAGAAAGATTATCCGGAGGAAGAGGATTGTCCGCGGGAGGATTGTTCGAAAGAGGATTGTTCGAAGAAGGATTGTCCGCAGGAGAATTGTCCGCAGGAAGATTGTCGACAGGAAGATTGTTTGGAGGAGGATTGTTCGAAGGAGGATTGTCCGCAGGAAGATTGTTAAGAAGAAGATTGTCCACAGGACGATTGTCCGCAGGAAGATAGTTCGGAAGAGGATTGTCCGTAGGAGGATTGTCCACAGGAAGATTGTTCGAAAGAGGGTTGTCCGCAGAAGGATTGTTCGAAAGAGGATTGTCCGCACGAAGATTATTTGGAGGAAGAGAATTGTCCGCAGCAGTGATGGAAAAGTTCATCAAAGTTCCCTATGACTCGCGAACTTTTCCTTTGGTGAACTTCGTGAAATATCGTGAACTTTTCCAAGACTGGTCCGCAGGAAGATTGATCAGAGGAAGATTGTCCACTGGACGATTGTCCGCAGGAAGATAGTTCCAGGAAAGATCTTCAGAGACAATCAATGACGTTCAAGGAAAACATTGGGGAACGACACTCATCCTGATGCATGTTGCTTCAAAAAAGATATGGCAACACTGTGACGGCATGCGAGCGGAATTGAAAGAATTTTCGGAATAGACAGAAGGATCAACAGGGATATTCAGGATATACTGAAAAATAGACAAAAAATCGAATAAGGATGTCTGGAGAAAAAAAGTTCTGACTGATGTTCTGGATATATAAGCAGAATTTTATGGATAAATTTGATGGGGATACAGGATGCATCCGAATGTATCGTTCCCCCTGGAACATATAAAGAGCTTCAGAGTTCCGGATAATCTTCTTCCTCCACGTACTCCTTGACTCGTCGGTAGCAGACAATTCTCCTTCAAACAATCCTCATGCGGACAACCCTCCTTTGAACAATCTTCCCGCGGACAATCATCTGACTGGCGGGATCTGGTCCATTCGGTTCTCGCTACACAAGGATCGTACCTGGGTCCACCTTGCATGATTTCTAGTTGGACCCCCAACAATTAAGTGATAAAACTGATTCCATTTTGATCAACATCAACAATGACATTAATCCTAGCTCTGAAGTTCAGGTTAGGAAAAAAGTTAGGTTAAAACAAAACGTCAGCTATTGTTGGTAAACAAACCGACAGCATTGTTGACAGCATTCCCCCATGCACTCAAAAATATAACTACCCACAAATCTAAAAAACCTACTACTGCGTGCACTTCCATTCTATTACCGAGAACCATGATTTTTCGATAAATTCCTTCCACGCTATTGGTCCTGACCTTTGGGTCCATGCTTGGCATAGTCGATCTTCTGTGTGCAGCAAACGGAGTAGATGTCACAGCCGTTCAATGGCTCTAATGGCGGATTCAATGCTGTCAAACTCAACCATAGAGCTCCATTCTTCTTGAATATCTTGATACGTTACACTTGTCCTTTGGGTGAGCAGATGGTGTGTAGAACGTCCACTGTAATATGATAGACTGGATTAATGATGGTAAACAGCAGGATATGGTTGGGCCGGGTTGCTAGCTCGCGCTTTCGCCGAGGCTCATCTGTTACGTTGATGTTGTTGTTGTTCCGGCTTTTGAATGGAACCGTCTCGACTATCTTCTGGCCGGTACAGAGGCGCTTGTTGTGCGGCCCGTCCTGGCCACCGCCGGCACCGTTTCCGTTAAACGTTATGATCATTGAAATTGAGCTTTATTTACTAGCACACACGAGCAAGCAAAGAGGAGGGAAGGGCGACACCTCACTATGCTTCACTTATCACTCGGGACAGCCTACGATAATAACCACTGTTGAAAAACCTGGAGTTTTTCCTCACTCAACGTAGACGGTCCGTATCTTGGTACGGAAATGTCCTGCCTACTCCCGGGTCATCTCAGGTTTCGAATAACAAAACAAAACAAAGCGCTGTTAAAATACCGGATTGCCAAACAAGGCATTATTCAAAATAAAACAGCAAAAGGGTTTATCTTCCATTTAATTCCACTTAATTAATTTTGGTATCCATGACAGATACGTATTTCGACTACAATGTGCAGTCTTCATCAGTGTCATTCCCACTAAAGAACTTATCAAAATCTAACCCCCTTAAGTACTCATCCCCTAGGTAAAAAAAGTCAAGATCATAGGTATAAAAATGAAACTACAATGTGTTGAATCGGAACCTACCTAACTAATAAAAACCAAAGATTTAAGTAAGCTAAAGGAGAAAAATCTATACAAATCTCTAATAAGGAAAATCCCCAAAGGCTTGGTAGCCATCATAATGAAGTAATGAAATTGGGTTGTTAGCGGAATGCTAAATAAAACAGCAAAAGGGTTTATCTTCCATTTAATTCCACTTAATTAATTTTGGTATCCATGACAGATACGTATTTCGACTACAATGTGCAGTCTTCATCAGTGTCATTCCCACTAAAGAACTTATCAAAATCTAACCCCCTTAAGCACATTGTAGTCGAAATACGTATCTGTCATGGATACCAAAATTAATTAAGTGGAATTAAATGGAAGATAAACCCTTTTGCTGTTTTATTTAGCATTCCGCTAACAACCCAATTTCATTACTTCAAGGCATTATTCGCAATCAAACAAAAGTCAGTTCAATGACCTCTTTGCACTGCCTGTACAGCTGCGACAAACTAAGACACACTAAGAAAAAAGTTGGTGCAAAATAAGTGTGTAGAGTGACCACCTCTTGGGTACTGAATGAGTTTTTTTTTCAGGATCTGACGAATTCAAAGATACAAAATCCAGCGCTTCGAAGAGATTTCCATCTTCGGACAGCAATCGTTCTTCCGGATGATCCTTCTGGTGTGGTCTGACATGATGAAAACATTAGCCCTGTGATGGTTCCGTCGATGCAAAGTGTTATTTCTGATAGGGCACCTAATTGTGGCAGCGTTAATCTTTATCGGTTACAAATTGCCGAAGACTTTCGCCTCTTACGACACCAAAAGCTTCCGGGACTTGAGTAAGCGATTTCACGAAAAGTATGTCAAAGACGAAGAAGGGGATGAGGGGGATTACATGAAACATCTCAGTTTGGTGATATGCTGAAGGACATCGGTGGTGCTGATCTATCCGTTAGGGCATGGAGTCGAAACAAAATCCTTTGAACACGCAGGAAGTTTGAGTTGGATTAAAAGGAGATTTTTCCATCATCAGACTTTTTCAGGAGGCACCATTGCGTCGAAATGTATGAATTCTTCTGAGCATAACCATCTTGAGCATCTCAATGCAAATGATGGGTGTTTTGATAACCTGCTGGAAGATCATAAGCCAGGATGTTGCCTTGATGTAACCGGAAATGTGCATTCCGAATACTCGTTGAGCGTTTCACGTTCCAGACCGGGAAGCCACCGATTCTGGCTGGCATCGACCATTATCTTTTCCAGAATTTTTTTCACCGTATTTAGATTCAAAACAAACGAAGCCGAGCTGCTGATTACGGGAATGTTGTCTATCGAATCCCTATAACCAATCCTACCGGTTTGTCGCGATTGAACTCAACCTTCTCAGTGTAGAATAGTTTTTTGGTGATGATGGTAGGTCAGATCGCAGACTGCCACCAGCGATGAACAAGAATTGGGACAGCGTTTTTGGAGTTACTGTTTCAAGAAAAAAAAACCCCACTCATCTGGCACTGCAACTTGTGGTCTTTTTAGTATTTGTTGCATTTTGTTTTTATCACAATTTGATAATAAAAGACGCGAAAAATCTAAGAGATTTTTTTAGATCTTTTGTGATCTAAATTGATTGATGAGCGTTTCAAAAGAAGAATTGTTTACCTTTACAGACGTCGATTTTTCCTTAGTAGTAGAATTAAATGGAAAAATCGACGTAAAAGGTATATCTTTTGTGATTTGACACTTCTGTAAATAGAGTGCAGCGTTGCCAGTTTTTTTTTTAATATCTTAAAAGTTTCTGAACAGTGCCAATGAGCGTGCCCAATAGACTGATGCAAAATTTGAAATTTTCGCTCCACAGTTCTCAAACGGTTTCAAATCAGGTCTTGATTAGCCTCCCAAAATTTAAACTCATTTGGTTAGAAACTGACTTGGCACAAACTATTCAAAGTTTATATGGAAATTACTAAAGGAAAACCAAACTTTTTGTTCATTGGCTTCTACCCACTTTCGATATTGCTTTTTCGAAAAATTTTATAACTATTATTACGGGAAATTTTCTAAGCTACAACTTTGCGGAATATTGTTTTTCAGCCAAATGTCAAATTAAATTGTTATTAATTGTTTAAGAGATTGATAATCTTATGGCATGATCAAGCAGCTGTTCTGTAGGCAACACTGTATTCTGCAGTGTGACATAGTAGCCATGATATTTGTGCTCTATTCTTTGCACCAGAAACACCAATGTTGCCTGATGAACAGTTGAATTAGCATAATCATAAGACATCAGTGACTTGAATCATTAATAACTTTTGTTCCTTATATTTGATTGAAAAGTGGTTTTGGACAAAGTTGTAGCTGGGAAAATTTTCTACAATCACTGCTATCATTTTTAAAAGCATAGTGATGTGGTGAATTGTTAGCTAGATATCAACAAAAACATAAGTTTTCCCATAGTAATTCCCATATAAACTTGAAATGGTTTGTGCCAAGTCAGTGTCTTACTAAAGTAGTTCAAATTTTGGGAGGCTAATCAGGACCCAATTTGGAACCGTTTAAGCACTGTGGAGCGAAAATTTCAAATTTTGCATCAGTCTAGTGCCCAAGCTATGCCAAATCTATATTCGGCACACTGTGCTGAGTGACCACCCCTTGAGTTAGGGGGAGTCTTGTTACTTCTGTGGGAGCAGAGCTCTCTACTATGGCAATGCCCCAGGTCCATTATCTAGAGCCACGGGGACGGCTTTCCACCAGCCTCTTTTGTTGGCTTAACTCACGACTCTTCCCCAGGTCGTATCTCGACAAAAGCTGATGAGGCGCGGGGTTAAAATTGATTTAAAAAAACCTACACATCGAAATAGTTTTCATCCCAAAACCACACCTATCGACCACATGTCACATGATTGCCATCTGCTCAAAATAATATTCCTGCACCGTTGCGATAGTGAGCCCGCCACGCGCCGTGAAAATGTAAATTCCTTGCAACATTCCGCAAAGTGGTGGTGGTGGTGGTGGTGGTGGTGGTGATGATGATGATGACGACGACGATTATCAGGATGTCACCCCAACTGGCTGACGCCGTAAATTGATGCTAAGCGTTAACTTGAAAGACAACAGAGTAACCTAGTAGGCTTCTCAAATCCAGACCATGCTATATTGCATGACACACTTTGCTCGCTTCCAACGTCGTTCGCTCGCTTGGCCCGGCGAGTATTGTAGGTAATCAACGATGATAGGCCAAATCCTGTCCTCTGTCGACGAAAGAGGCCATCGCGTCGCTCTACGTTCTTTGTCCGATGCTACATGTCTGAAACTGAGTGCCATTGTGGTTTTGGTTGGAGCCGTCGGTGATACGGAAGACGAGAGATTAGGTAGGTATGCTTCTGCCGGGGGGCTTACCGCATGTGTGCTCAGTTGAAAATGTAGAAGATTTGGCACGTATCAAGATGGCAATGTAGCTTTCCACATTAGCGCTTCATTGGATGCTTTGATAATGCTGTGATTACATTAATCGTTTTGCCATGGTCGTTAGATAAATTTAGCTTTCCTATGGTTTCAAAACATGATTGCAGAGTTTAAAGCACACCTTTACTAACTCGCCCTCGCATTTTTCCGGCTCACCGGTTCCGGTGCAAGCCGTTGAACCGTCCCATAATCGATTTACTGGCAAGCAACCTGTGCCACGAGACTGTGAGCAACCAACAGAGACGTTTCCAACCGATAATTTCGATTGGGATCGTGTGTCTCTTCGTAGGAATCACTGCTGCCTTCCACAGCGTTCGTTGGCTCTATCAACTCCCATTGTCTAACGAGGATGCCGGGTGCGGGTGGGCTGAGGTTTCACCGGGGAATATGTAAATAAAAATAGCTTCCTTTGATTCCAGGTATCAACCGACCCTGTCCGGATGGTTCCCAATAAAGCATTAATAAAGGTGAACCGACCGTTCCGGCCTGGCTGACCGACCGACCGTCGTCCTCGTGTTTGTTAGGGGCCCTCCTTTGTGTGTCCGTGCACTCTGACTGTGCTTAAGTTAACGATTTCCCATTTTCGACCAATCCTCTTCTTCGGGAAAGCGATTCACGATTCATTCCGAGAAATGGGCATCAAAAGCAAATCAGAAGAAAATGATGCACACTTGAAAGAAAAGCGAAAACATCTACACAAAATTGGAAATTAATACAACCTCCTCATATAGGGTAAATTGGCTTATATTGGACCCTGTTTGAGTCATTCACGCTAAATTCGCTAATAATTATGATTTCAGAAATGTTTTTTTTCAATAAGGTGCAAGTTTATCTGCGTAGCAAATCGAAGGCACCATTAACCATTTAAAGACCATTCGGGGTCCATTATAGGATTGTTTACTTCCTATGATGGACCATCTAGAATAAAATTACATTGAGCATGGTAGAATCAATGCATGGGGTTGAATTGCATTTAATTCAATCTGAAAACAAGCCAAAATTCCCCATGATTTGTTAAATTGTATCTTAAAACAAATGGACTGCTCCTGCTGCTTTATGCTAAAATGTATTGTCTCCTTGTTTTAAATAGTATTTGACCAAGGTTTTGGTATAAATCCGATACTGATGATGTCTTCCGATGGAAAGGGACCATAAAAGACAAATTTGCCCTACAAACGATTACTGCTGCACCAGACCCACACCCTAACTTTTGTCCGTATTTCTCTACGCTCGTTTAAAATTGGCTCCCGGGCATACGAGAGGGCTTTGCGGGAAAATCGATTACCTGCGGTGGCGGTAGCCTACCAGTCAAATTTAGTTGTTGCTTATTTTACACTTTGGCTTGCTTTAAAACCTGGCAACACTGCTGCCCGTTTGTAGTTTTCTTACTTTTCGAGAAACGAAGCAAACTGTGCGTACTGAATAGAAGCGTTGCAGGGCATGACGCTTGAGGGGAGGAAACAGTTTTTTGACTAACGTCAATTCTTCGGTTGATGATGATGATGATGGTCCCATCTCTTGCCCCTACGAAGATTTGAACTGGACGAGTGATCTTTAAGATAATTAAATATAAACATTTCAACCAGGTTTGCAAACAAAATCGAGCTGGTTACAATTACAGATATAAATGTCCTGTTAACTATGCTATAGGCATCAACCAAAAACATTCAAAGGTGTAACTAGTTATCAAGAGTCCTAGTATAATCCTCGCCAATACTTCCATTTACACGTGACCTGGGATTTACACGTTTAAGCTTCCGCAGTGCCAGGACTATTCGTTTGACCGCCTGTTGGTGTATTACCAGAACGTTCGTGGCCTGCGAACAAAGATCGTTGATTTTTTCCTGACTGCCGTTGACTCTGACTACGATGTCATAGTTCTTACGGAAACCGGGCTCGATGACCGCATTAATTCATCTCAATTATTTGGCAGTCTATTCACGGTATTTCGAAACGACCGCAACCACCAGAATAGTACCAAATCACGTGGAGGAGGCGTCTTGATTGCGGTATCTAAACGCCTAAGCTCCTGCATCGATCCTGCTCCAGTTTGCACTTCTCTAGAGCAGCTGTGGGTCAAAATAACGACGCCTCGTAGATCAATAAGTATTGGCGCTATGTATCTACCTCCAGACCGGAAATCTGATTCGAGCAGCATTGCCATCCACATCTAGAACAAAAGGACCTAGCTCTGGTATTTGGTGACTACAATCAGTCTGGGCTCTCATGGAACGTTCCTGCAAACGATCTTCATAGCATTGATTTTTTTTGCATCCTGCTGTGCTCGCCTTGATGGTTTCAACCTGCATGTCTTAACGCAAATCAACTCGATACTGAATAGCAACTCTCGGCTGCTTGATCTCGTTCTGGTGAACGAAGCTGTAGGACTGGAATGTTCTATCCTAGAAGTCCCAGAGCCTTTGGATGGCATCGACACCAATCATCCTGCGTTGGAAGTTTCCATCAACCTATCTGTTCCTGTTCGCTACGATAACCCCCCTGTTGATGTACATGAGCTCGACTTTCGTAGAGCAGATTTCGTCGCGCTGAGTCACTCGCTTGCCCAGGCAGATTGGCAGTTCCTTGACATGTGTTCATCTATTGATGAAGCCGTCAACTACTTCGCTGAGGTCGTTGGCCGAGCAATAACTGATTCTGTCCCACTGAGGAGACCCTTCCCCAAACCCGCATGGTTCAATGCTCGACTACGGAATTTGAAGCGTCTGAGATCGAAGGCCCTCCGTAAATACTGTCGTACTCGTAACCCATTCACCAAACGATTATTTTCAACATTTTTTTTTTCCTTTATTAGAGAGATTTTTAGCCTAAGGCTAGTTCATCTCTTGATTATTTTCAACAGCCAGCAACGAATATCGCACATATAACCGCATTATTTACAAGAGCTACACAAGGCGTGTGCAGGCTAATTTATGGCTTAATCCAAAGCAGTTCTGGTCATTCGTGAATACCAAACGAAACGAGGAGGGGCTACCAGTCAAAATTCACCTGGGTGATAGAATCGCCAGCAATTCCCTTGAGAAATGTTATCTTCTGGCAGAACATTTCAAAAGCATTTTCAATGACACTACGGCTTCGTTGTCCCAAGTTGCTGAGCGGTAAGGGACACTCCCAGTGATGCTTTCAATTTTTCGATTACCTCAGTTACAGTAGACCTCGTCGAATCCGCCATTAAGAAGCTGAAATTGTCTAATGCTGCTGGCCCTGACGGGATCCCCTCAAGCATCCTGAAGCGATGCTGTTCAGAGCTTACAACACCGCTTTCGAAGCTGTTCAATATTTCATTACAGCAGGCGGAGTTCCCTACGCGTTGGAAATCGTCATTCATGTTCCCGATCTACAGGAAAGGAGACAAGAGAAACGTCGGAAATTACCGTGGGATCACATCACTCAGTGCCTGCTCTAAAGTTTTCCAAATTATCATCAACGACGCATTATTCTCTAGCTGCAGAAATTACATTTCTCCTGACCAACACGGTTTTTATCCCAAGAGATCAGTCGCAACAAATCTAGCTCCGTTCATTTCTTTATGTCTTCAGGGTATGGAAGCTGGAGCGCAGGGGGACGTTGTATATACAGATCTTAAGGCTGTATTCGACCGGGTTGACCACTCCATACTGCTAGCTAGACTTGAAAAACTCGGTGTATCCTCGGGTTTAACTCGTTGGTTCAAGTCCTATCTGACCAATCGGGAACTTTGAGTTAGAATCAGATCAGAGCAATCGGACTATTTTACAAACAGCTCCGGTGTTCCTCATTTTTGTGAATGAGGCCGGACTGATCCTCCCAACTGGTTGCCGATCGTTCTACGCGGATGATGTGAAGATCTATGTGATTGTTCGTAGCTTCGCCGATTGCTTGCAGCTTCAGCACCTAATCGATACTTTCGAAGAGTGGTGCTCAAGAAACTATCTCACGTTGAATGTACAAAAATGTAATATTATCTCATTTCATCGCAAGCTGAAACCAGTGGCATTCAACTATATGATAAATCATCAACTTCTGCAACATGTGGACAATGTTCGTGACCTAAGAATCACGCTGGACTGCGCCTTAACATTCAAGCTTCATTACTCGGGCATCGTTGCGAAAGCTAACAGGCAACTCGGTTTTCAAGATCGCTGACGAGTTTCACTGATCATGTGATTTTATTTGTCGCATGATGGGTTTAGTACGTTTCAGGTAACCTTTAAGACCCTAGCGCAATGACAGCGGAAGCGGAACGGCAGCGGCAGCGGCTGCGGAAAAGCCCGATCTGAAGGCCGGCGCACAATGCATACGTTTTCGGGTTTTTTTGACAGATAATGCATGGGCTAACTGTCAAAAAACCTGAAAACGTATCCATTGTGCGCCGGCCTTGAGTAAGTCTACTTGTTGGATTGAAAACTAGTTAGAACCAAATCGACATCGGTTAGGCTTCTTGAAGTCATTTCTGACAACTGTCAAACTTTCCGTTTCCATTCCGCTTCCGCCCACATTGCGTTTGGGTCTTTAGTCTTGTGGTGCTCACCGGTGCGAGGAATGCCCATAGAAGCGCTGGGGTTGCTTAGATTGATAGGAATTCGTATATTCGCTTAGGCTTAGTCTTTCTTAAAAATACCACAGGGTTTATTATCATAGAGGTAACTCTAAGACCAGAAGGTCCCGAAGAAACGAGCTCAACTTTTTGGCGTTGGGGGTACGTCAATCGATTTGACTGGGACCAATAGGCTAGTAAAGTAGTGAGCCAATTTAAAATCGTTAGTTTCGTATTGATTGTTGTTATTACTAAGGTATTGCGCATTTCACACCAAACTGGACTAATAAGCGCGTTTTCACTTATTGAAAAGTATGACAAAAGTTGGAGTTTCCGTCCAATCGTCTTGGTTTCTCCGGTGCACTTATTCCTTATGATGCAAGCAATAAGTACTCCGAAGACACCAAAACGTTTTGATGGAAACGTGCACTTTTGTTACGCTTTTAACATGTTTTAGGCAGTCCAATTTCAGTTGCAATCAGCAATAAAAGCAGTGGAACTCGCATCACGGTTTTCGAAAGATTCCCTTTTCTTTCACTTGGCAACAGAGGACTTCTACATCAACTTCAAATGACTTCTAGCGATAAAGAAAATTAGCGGCTACAGTGATTATAGAGACTTTCACGTCCGGTTGTATTGGTGCGATATGTGAGAGAGTGTTAGTGAATATCCGAGGAAAATACATAACAAATCGATGTCAAACTCATTTTGACAAATCTACTTTCATACATTTTTTAGCCAGAGGAAAATAATAAACAACTTTACACGGCGTTGCTCTCACAATACCTTTCGTGGAGCTTTCATAGCATCGTAATGTTTGTTTACTTTGAACGATAGGTAGCCGGTTTGACAGTTCAATTAGGTAGACTTGAGTTCACTTTTGGCGTGACTCTAATACACCGACTCTAAAGGGCCACGTACATTAAATCCGTTTACGTTGCGTTGCCGTAGATTTGACAGTTAGACAACAGAGTTTTAGCTGTCAATTTGCCGCAACGCATCAGATCCGGATCTAATGTGGGTGGCCCCTTAAGTCTTACTACACCACTGTCATTGATGAACGGAAAACAGCTAGAACAACGGGGCGGAAGTTGAATTGGAAATTAATGAATTTTTGAGCAGCTCGGGCAACAAAGTAGATCCCGGAAGCTACTTTTGTGACGGCTGAGTGGAGAGCCGTGTAGAAGGATGCTCGGGATGCGAAGGGAGTTTACCCTGTTTCGGAATAATTTCTTGTTTGGAAATCTCGACCACACACCAGGTACGTGTTGAAGCCCCAGTTCCGATTGGAAGGCGATTGGCTCTCTAATAAGGTCGCGTGATCGAGAGGTTAGAAAAACCCTTTTTCACGTTCAGCCTACTTCGTGAGCTGCGTTGAGCAGCCACTCAGACAACATTGTCTGAGTACCATTCACTATCCGGCATGCTATGGTTATCGGTTATAAATCAGCAAGGGGTGCCATTGCTCCTCGACCGGCGGTACAAAAATACTCACTCTCATGAATTATTAATGAGCCCCGTCGAGATTCAATCAGAGTGACAGCGATTTGGAAAAATTTAAATATTAATTGATGGGGTTCACTGGTGGTGGGGTGAAACGGTGAAATCCGTGCCAGGGTAACGGATAAATAATCGGAAATCGGATAACGGCGTGTCGGTGGAAAAGTGACGACATTTTGAATGATAATGTTATTGGATTTTGCAACAACCACAATCAGCTTTTTGCTTTTGATGCAAACGATTTTCTATTATTCCAAAAGAAATCGATTTGTGACGGATTCAATTAAGGTACAGGTAAAGCTTTCGTGGAAGGCAACACAAAGATTGGGTAGGTACCGTTTGAAGTCCATGGAGCGACCTGGAAGCGATGAAAACGGAATCCTAAATAAGAACTGTAAATTCTGTAGCTTTAAACGTTTTTTTTTGCCACCTTCTCACCGAGGTGGAAAATCCTTTTGGGAGCAATTTTCCACTTTCTCGCACTTACTCCGGTTCTTGATACACACCACAGCAGGAAGGAGCGGTAGCTAGTTATACCCGAAGTTCAATTGCGTTTCAAAGTCGCTGTTTCATCTTGGAAGCTTTACATGCTATTTCGGAACTACTCAAAATGACAAAAATTAACATGAAATTAACATTATTAATGTGATTTTCAGCCGTGGGCTGGTTCATCCAACTTGGCACTTCCACCATAGTTTACCCATTTTTATGATAGGTTCAGTTTAGACCCATCTGGGTGGATTCTACCCAAATTTGGGTTGTTCTGAAATAGCGTGTGCTGTCTTTTAAAACCAAAGGAACTCATCCGCTTGCAAATAGTAGGCAGGCACCGAAATCACTGCCCAGGGGGGATGGAAGGGGTTTGGCCTGCTTGGATCATTGAAAGGAATTTCGTTTATCGACGTTTTTGATCCCAAAACAACGAAATTGGTTCCGTCTCGAAAAGGCTTAACGTGACATTTTTCTCCTCCTCTGGATAGGATCGAAATGCTCGTTGAAATGCACACACGTGCCACCATTGTGTTTGGGGGTGGTTGTCGAGCGGGGAGAGTATCGTAAATTGTGGCATGTGGGAGTTTACCACAGTACTAATAAAACAGAAGTTGTTTACGGCATGGAAAATGTAAATGTAAGTATACGGAGTGAGTAACCACCAATCTGGGTTTCAACTACCTGTAAAATTGCTGGTGATGAACTTTACTGACAACCACAGAAAATGCTAAACTATAATCTTCCTTACGAGCTATTAATGGCTGATTGATTATTTATTCAATCATGCTAGCAATTTGACGCATTCCAATCGCAAGAGGTGCGATATATTTATTCCGCGAGAGTGAATTCACGACCAGCAGCCAGAGGTTGAGGTCACCGAGGAATAACATTCAATTCGCTTGAATTAAGCATTCTCATTTCATCATATGATCTCACTGAGACTAAATCGATTTTCCGTTTCGAAGAAACCATTATTGCTACCGGAATTTAGTATGACTTCAGCTCGGAGCGTACTGGGGTCGAAATACAAAGCGGGGACAAAGTTTACCTAGGGATCATGGTGACTTTGTCGATTTTTGTTTTGCTTCTCAGCACAAAGTTGTTTCAAACTGTGCACAATAGAGACTTCGAAACGATGGCAAAGTTCTTCCGCTTTCAGCTGAACTTTGAGGGAGAAAGTATTGGAGTAACGCGAATATTTGTAGTTTGTTAGTTTTGCTTTTTTTCTGAAGTTACCACTCGGGGGGGAAATTGTTGTTACTTTGCTACCGATTTCTTTGTCATGTTCGAAAGTTTGACTTTTGATCGGTTTAACTAGTCAGTAAAAAATTAAAAAAGGGATTGGATCATTTTTGCCTTTGTCGTAGCCATATTTACGAAGATAAACGAGTTTAAAGATTTGGAAAACCCAATCACGATTTAGGCCAAATGTACTCGGGTATTAAAATGTCTACCACCTAAATTGCTGCCACCATATAAAGAAAATTATATGCTTTTTAGTCCCACTACTTTCTGTGTTGCTTTGATGGCCACGTGGCTTTTGACGTTTTTACTTTTGTCTTTGCCCGGAACGACACTTGAAAATCGAGCTTCTCACTCTTTTTAATGTTTTTGAAGAATGCCCTTCGGAAAGTTGTGCGTGGTGTTTGACGGAATTGACCAATGATGCCAGGAATGAAAAATATTTTTTCTATTTTAATTTGGATTTTATTCGGAGTTTCTACTGCAGTTTAGCAGCTTGTACATCATTTTTGCTCAAAACAATAAAAACAATCACTCGCGGTTGCCGAAAGGAGTCCTTATATTTGTATATGCTGATGATATCGTTCTCATGGTGGTCCGAGCAACAGTCAGAGCATTACGAAGAAAACTTATACAAGCCACCGCCTACGTATCAACCTGGGCTTCGTCAGCTGGATTTCAGCTCTCCGCAAGCAAAAGCGGGTATACACACGTATGCTCGACCAATCACAAGGTCTTGAGCACCAAGATTCTCATCAACGGGAAACCGGTCCCATTCCATAAAACCATTCGAATCCTCGGAGTCTGCTTCGACCGTCACCTCACATTCGGCCCGCACTTCAACGAGGTTAAAAGCAGTTGTAAACAGCGAATCAACCTGCTGAAAACTCTGGCTGGGCGCCACCCAAATGCCAACCGGCAGACTCGTCTGAACGTTGCAAAAGCTATCATAAACTCACGCCTAACATACGGGATTGAAGCAACCTACCTCGCAATGCCTCTGCTGGTGGAAAAACTTGCACCTGTCTACCAGCAAGCCTTACGATTATCATCGGGCCTCCTCCCAGGTACTCCTGGAGTAGCTGCCTGTATCGAGGGCGGAGTGCTCCCCTTCAACAGGTACATAACCAAAACAATCTGCCATCGAGCCATCAGCCACTGTGAAAACACGTCCGGAAGCAGGAAGCAAGGTTTCCTCCTCGTTGAGGCTAACCAACTCCTCAGAGAATCATCCAACCAAGTACTCCCACCGGTGTCCAGGGTCCACTGGTGTGGAGCCAGGAGTTGGAGCCTGCCAAAAATTCGAACCGACCCTACAATCAAAAATAAGTTTAAAGCAGGTTCCAACCCTTTAGCAGTGGCACAAACGGTCCTAGACCTTCAAAAACGAAAATACGAAGGATACTCAATCAGATACACCGATGGCTCGGTCGCTCAGGGGAAGGTGGGGATCGGGATCTGTGGTCCCAATCTCAGCGAATGTCATCGACTGCCAGACCAGTGTTCGATATTCTCCGCCGAAGCCGCCGCGGCTTTCATCGCTGCCACCATCTCCGATGAACGACCGATAGCCATCTTCACCGACTCCGCCAGCGTGGTTGCTGCCCTTGAGTCCGAAACGAGTAGACACCCCTGGATCCAGGCGATCCAGGAACATGCACCAAATAACACAACATTCGTTTGGATCCCAGGGCACTGTGGTGTTCGGGGGAATGTAGAGGCGGACCATCTAGCAGCCTCTGGTCGGCACATGGCCAAATATACGCGAGAGGTACCAGGACCAGATCTAAAAAAATGGGTAACCAAAATTATCGAGGATTCCTGGAGCCGCGACTGGATAGCAGCTAGAACACCAGCTATTAGAAAATTAAAAGAGAATATTACTAGATGGGACGATCCATCACTGCACCGAGAGCAGGTCGTGATATCCCGTCTCCGAACTGGCCATACAAACATCTCCCACAACTACAAGGGAGATGGGCCTTTTAGAAGGATATGCGATCTAAGCCTCACGCCGCAAACTGTGGAACACTTCATTTGTCATTGTCCAAAGTATGAAGGAGCCAGAACATGCTACGACATTCCTGAGAATATCCGCGATGCTCTATAGAAAATCCGTTCCCGAAAACGGGAACGGACCGTGAACTAAAAGTCACGGCCAACTATCCAGAACAAAATTTTCTCAAATATACACCGTGAACTATGGTTCACGGCTGTGGTTCACGAATATGGGAACTCTTTTTTTCCCGTGTAGGTAATGAGCCAACAAGAATAGCGGCCCTACTCGCCTTTTTACGTGAAGCCGGACTCTTCAACCAGATATAACACCTAAAATCCCTATCATGACCAACCGTAACGAACAAGGAAAGCTAAGGAACGAAAATATCACCACGACCCGAACGAACACAAACCCTTTATACACCAGACCTAATGCAACGTAAACGGACCAACCGGAATCAGAAACCCCTTAACTGAACCGAGACAGGAACAAAACAAAAAACTCTGTTTAAAAATACTCTGTAAAAATATGATTTCAGAAGTTCCCATCTGGAACATCCATCCCTACCTTTTTTGAGAGCCTCCCCTCTGGAGGTTTAGAGATGAACCAGCCTAAGGCTGAAAGTCTCGTTAATAAAGGAAAAAAAAATTAAAAACAATCATAAACAAACAACAATATCCATCGCTTAAAACACGCAGTGCACTCAATTCTTCAACTTTCCTTTCGCAAATATAAACAATTAACAACGCCATTCACGTCAACATTGATTCCGGCACCACTGTCAGCCAGATTGATGCGATCCCTCTGTCCTTTTGATTCAGTGATCGCTACTGTCAAATCGACCAATCAGAAACTGGCTCGGATTTGACAGTAGATTGATCGCTATCCGATTGTCAAGTCCTAAGAGAAGAGGTGGTAATACGGGGGCGAAAATGAACCACTTTTCTGTCAAACGTGAACCAGCTCCTGATTGGCCGATTTCATGTGCGTAAGATATATCTCTAAGAGATAGAGATAGATAAAGATAGAGATAGAGATAGAAATAAAAGAGGAAGAAGCCAATTGTCACCTCTTCCTCTTAGATCAAGTCCCGTCCCAGACTTACCCAAGCAACCAAAAGTTCGGATAAAAGCCCTTTTTTGGCTTAATCAGCTATGAACAGCATTCTATTCAGCTTACTTTTTAAGTAATTAACCGAACTTCCAAGTTCACATTCGATGTTTAAGCTTCTAACAGAATGCTGTTTCATTTTTAAAAAGAACTTGAAAGTTCACAAAAGGTTCGTTTAACCGTTGGAGGGAATGCTATCCAGGCCAAAAAAAAAACCTTGAATGAAATCTACAAACCAAAATAGACAACAAATATATCTATAATTTTGCTGCTTACCCCGTTTTCTTCTAATTTATTATGCGCTGCTGCGTCGTCGGAAGATAAATGTTTGAAATATGGTCAAATATCGAACTCAAGTCCTCCTCTTTGAAACCGAGATACATACCACTGCTCTATGTGAACTAAGTGGAATATCATATGATTTTACTCGATGTGTTGATTTCCGAGTAGCCAAATCTGCTTTCAAGTTCCGTAAGAACTACCTTTGAACTTCAAAGTCTCTGATTAGTTCATGAAGAACCTTATCTGAACTTTAAAGTTGCCTAAAAGTTCATACGGAACTTATTGTGAACTTGCACCGTTTGACATTTGACAGCTTGTTTTATTTTTCGCAGAAGTTTTCAGTAGCATCGAAAAGAACGAAACCATTTGACTTAATTGTAGTAAATTTAACTGTTTTGAGACTTGTTTTATTCAGAAAATCATCAAGGTATGGTAGTGGAACGCAAACCTCAATGAAATTTATTAAAATACAATATATATTTTACTTACAGAAATGCCATTCGCCGTAGTAGAAACATTGAACGCTCGAGGCTGTAAGGAGCTTTCGGCCGCTCCAGATCAATGGCTGCGGAATTCAAAAAGTGAACACATTTTGATCTGGCCAAACGGAAACAGTTTTGCAGAACAAGATGAATTGATCCGAGACGAAAAAAGCTGCTAGAAATTGACATTTCTAAAGTTGCTTACAAGTTCAAGCCAAGGTTCAAGTCGAACTTCCTTCGAACTTATCTTGAACTTTACGTACGTCTGAAAGAAGTTCAACATACACAGCAAAAAAAATGTTATATCGATCAATGTAACTCAAGCTGAGTATGAAATAATGATGTAATAGCAAAAAGCAGATACAATATTAAATCAATGGATGTAATTTTGTTCGCATAATCGATGTACATCGTACAACGTTATATTACACAACCGATGGATTGACCTGGTTGCAGCAGTTTGGATGTAATATTCTACAACTTTTTTTTTCTGTGTAGATTAATTGTGAACTTTCGCGCTGCTTAAAAGTACGGTTAGTTCTAAGATTGAACTTTGTGTTAGAGGTTCGAAACAAGTTCTTTATTCACTTTTTGTGAACTTCACAGTTCAAATGAACGGGAACAAGAAACTTCTATTGAACTTTCATGGTTCCAATAAATATTGACGGTACTTTAAAGAGCATTAAGTTCCTTTTGTACGTGTAGTGCCTTGTTAATCAGCAAGAAAGTTCCACGGAACTAAATTTGAACCAGATGTGAACTTTTGAGTTCGTTTCTCAAGTAAAATCCGAACTTTAGGTTGCTTGGGTAGGCGTGTTCCATTTGGTGAATTTTCATTTAAATTTGACACTTCGAAAATAAATTAAGATGTTGGAAAATCCCTCTGTTGTTGATCGGCCGATTTACGAGAAGGTGTGCGTCAAAATTGATTACTTGTCTGTCAGAAATAAGTCTGAACTGAGCAGGTTTATTTGAAATTTTTCCATCTGTCAAATTTAAGTAAAAATTCACCAAATGGAACACAGCCTTAGCATGAGCATGCTTGCATTTTTTACTGAAATTTTGATACCAACCATGATTCCGTTGACAATGCTGCAAGCATCGTATGCTACTTCTATAAACGTATGAACATTTTGTTAAAACTTATTCAGGGCTGGAAAACACCTCAGAGCGTAAGCAAAGTAACTTTGTGCATGCATCTCACAACACTCGAAAAAGAGTGTGGGGTTCTCCCATTTACTTCGCACACTCTTTTCTAACTAATCTGTGAGAAAGCGATCCACACAATGAGTGGTACGCAGGGAGCAAAAATAATTTGCTTACCACGACTGCATGCAAGATTGCATGAAGAAAGCATAACGAAGAAGAATCATGTATTTTTGTTGTGTTTCCCATTTGCAATCCTACACTGAGTGGCGCTCTTTGCGTCGGAGCCGTCGGAGCGATGGCTACACAATGAGCTTTCGTTATTTCTGGGTATGTGTCTGTCTTCTCTCTCCGCTGCTTTACACTTACGCAGGGTGAAAGACAAGCAAACTGTGTGTTTGCTTGATTCTCACTTTGTTTATTTCAGAAAATCAGTACATTGCGCACATTGAGTGATCAGATGCCAAACCTGCTTATGATGAATGTTCTGCGTAGAGCCACAACTTTCCAACATCTTTTCCTACTCATCATCCCAAGCCACATGACTGTTTATCAACAATGCAATAATCAATCGTTATGATTCAGCCACCATTCGAAAGCTATGGCTATCTAATTTCATATGTATTAGATAGAAACCCATTTGGATTTGTGGTTGACCAGCCGGAACGGAAAAAAAGCCGAAAAATTCCCGAGTAAAATGCGTGTCGATGCCTTGGCTTCTTGGCAATTTGGTTACCAAATTTTAAGATTGAACCACTATTTGAAAGTTATAACTATCTACTTTCCAACGAAATAGACAGGGATCCGAGTGGTCCTGTGATTGGTCAGTCGGGACGGGAAAACCCGTGGCACGGCGGAAATTGCCCACAATCATGAGCATAGATGAAATGTGCCATCACCACATCAATTCTGCTACTGGATGGCCAGGCAACGGTCTTATGGATATCCGAAATCACCGGCAAAAAGGTCAAGCCCTGGAAGTAGACCTAGAGATCCGGGATTTTTTTTCTAAATTGCTTACAATCATGAGTATACAAAAATTTTCCCATCACCATTTCGATTCCTTTGTCAGGTGGCCAAAAAATGGTCCGGCAAAGGAATCACCGGCAATATGGTCAATTCCTGAAAGTAGACCTAGAGATCGGGGATTTTTTTCTAAATTGCAAACAAGCATGAGCAAAGAGGAGATAAAGGATATCCCACATCAAATTGCATTGGGTATTTTCTCTTGAAAATTAGGTTAGAATTAGTTTAGAGTGTATTGTTTACACTGTATTTTTATCGCTGTCAGTTTTTCGAAAGTTGGAAAAAACGGCGTCACCCGAAAAGCAACGTCGCGAATTGATTTTGCGCAAGCACCTGGAAAATCCTCAACTCTCTCATCGGGACATCGGAAAACAACTCGGAATCGTGCAGTCAACGTGTGATTAAACGTTACTACGGAAGGAGAAAAGCGGTCAAAATGGATGTTCTATTAGTGATCAGGGATGTGGCCAACAAGTTGAATCTGTCCAAGTCTTTCGTTCAGAGAGCCAAGGACCAGGAGGAACTGCATAGCTACAAAGTGCAGAAGGCTCCAAATTGTGACGAACGGCAAAATACGGTGGGAAAGTCAGAAACTGTACACCCAGATGCTGACGAAGCCTCATTGTCTCATCATGGATGATGAGACTTACGTCAAGGTGGACTTCCGGCAGCTTCTGGGGCTACTATTCTTCGCCGCCCAGCACAAGTTTGGAAGTAAGGAAGCTGAAACTTTCAAAGTTTGCCAAGAAATACATCATTTGGCAAGCGAACTGCTCATGTGGCAAATGGAGTGCGCCGTTCGTGACTACCGCGACTGTAAAAGGGGAGATCTACATCAAGGAGTGTCTACAGAAGCGTCTGCTTCCTCCGTTGAAGCAATACGAGGGCCCTACGATCTTTTGGCGGGATCTAGCTTCGTGCCACTATTCAAATGTTGTCCTGGAGTGGTACGAAGCCAACGGGGTCACTTTCGTACCTAAGGACATGAACCCCCCCCCCCCCCCCCCAACGCACCGGAACTAAGGCCCATCGAAAAATACTGGGCTATTATGAATCAGGTACTACGAAAGCATCCCAAGTCAATTTCTAAAAGTAGACTAGGAGAACGCTCTTTCTGCTAAATGGTATATGATCTTGATAATAGAGGAAATATGCCAAAACTTGATCGATTCTGCTACCAGGTTGCTGGAAAACAGTTCTCCGGATATCTGGATTGTTGTTGCTGTCTCTTGTAAAATTAGTATATCAAAAGATATATTTTAAACCTTATCTATATCATATCAGAGTTTATAATATAATTATGTTCATCATGGTTTACTCGGGACCTTCCGGTCTTAGAGTTAACTCTATGGTAGTAGGGTAGAGAACTACTTCGGCCTAATCACCCATTTTGGGCCTATCGAGTAGAAAACTTCAAATAAATACATGATTTCAAAGTTAACAAGTCAATTATGCGTTTGGTACTATAGTTTAGCTAATACGCTACCGAACTAAGTCAATGAGAACGCGTGATTTGAAGGTTTGCACCAATTATTCAAAAAAACAAAAGAAGCGCTCCGACCGAATCATGTTTTATCTTCATCCGATAGGCCGAAGTGAATTCATTGGCGTTTAAATGGCGTTTCAATGCGTTAGGCTGAGTTTAGAATCCGTAGGCCGAGTTTGGCGTCAAGAAGCAGTGTTAGACTTTTGAAAATATCTCAACGATTGGTTTCTCTTTATCTAATCTTACGGTACGTACGGAAAGGTAAATAAATTTGGAAGCCATCAGTAATAATAACATTCCGTTTGGTGGTAAACTGCGCTTGATTAAGAAAGACTAAATGCGGGTTGTGCTTAATAGGCTGGAAATGGGGTAGTTAACCCTACTTACCAACTGACTGGATCTTGGTTCTTCGTTTCCGTACCGTTATTTCTCCGACAACAACCATGTCAGCGAAGCTTACCAGGTCAACCGACTCCTTGAAGGTGTTGATGTCAAAACTCAAGGGTCTTCGAGCGTCGTTAAACAACATTAGTCAGTTCGTTAGGCATTATAAAGAGGGTACAACCAACCGGTGGAAACCCGGGACGGGACTTGACAATCGAGCTTCTCACTCTTCTTAATATTTTTGAAGAATGCCCTTCGGAAAGTTGTGCGTGGTGTTTGACGGAGTTGACCAATGATGCCAGGAATGTAAAATATTTTTTCTATTTTAATTTGGATTCTATTCGGAGCTTCTATCGCAGTTTACCAGCTTGTACATCATTTTTGCTCAACACAATAAAAACAACCATATAAACAAACAACAATGCCCATCGCTTAAAACACACAGAGCACTCTATTTTTCAGCTTTCCTTTCGCAAATATAAACAATTAACAACGCCACTGACGTCAACATTGATTTCGGCATCACTGCCAGCCAGATTGATGTGATCCCTCTGTCCTTTTTATTCCACGATTGCAACTGTCAAATTGACCAATCAGAAACTGGCTCAGATTTGACAGCAAATTGGCTCGAAATCGCTACCCGATTGGCGTTGAGGGCACCGTCGAAAAATTTGCTCTTCCAGCAAATTTAGACAGTTTCTTATGGGAATTTTCGGTGGAGTGAAAGGATAGTACAAAGTCCGCCATGTTTCACGCACAGTCTGACGTTTGCTTATGGATTTTCTCATAGGAGTAAAGAGCTACAGAGTCGCCGTCAACGCCAATTGTCAAGTCCCGTCCCAGGTGGAAACTAACGATTTCAAATTGGCTCACTACTTGACTAGCCTATTGGTCCCAAGCAAATCGATTAACGTACCTCATTCTAGACGAAATTCTAGTACTACACTATGTTTGTTTTGATTCGCTATGAAAGTTTGACAGATAAAATGAGGGGTTCGTGGATTTTCCTATGTTTCGAGGGGAGCATCGATTAGCTTGGAACCGAAGATAGTACCAGAGCTGAGCCAAAAAGTTGAGCACGTTTCTTCGGGACCTACTAGTCTTAGAGTTACCTCTATGGTACAACCATAGAGGTAACTCTAAGACCACTGGGTCCCCAAGAAAATCATTATTATTTTTGGCTCACTCAGTACCAGAACAACGGTCCCAAGCAGTCCCAAGCTATTTCACTCACCCCTGCATGTTCTGCATGAATCCACACACCCCTGATGTTATCTGTCAAACTTTCATAGCGAATCAAAACAAACATAGTGTAGTAATAGAATTTCAACTAGAATAGGGTACGTTAATCGTTTGCTTGGGACCAATAGGCTACTAAAGTGGTGAGCCAATTTAAAATCGTTAGTTTCGTATTGATTGTTGGTACAACAGCTAGTCAGGTTTATGACCGCCTCGAACGTATAGATTTGATGTGGGCGCAAATTAATGAGACTTCTTGGGAGATCGAAGCACACGAGGACTACGAAGAGCAAGAAGGTGTCGAAAAGGAGCAAATGGAGCTTGAGAATCGCTACTACGATGCGAAATCGTTCTTGATGGATAAGGCCCAGAAGTTCCAGGAAGAATCAGCACTAAACCAGTCAACACGTAGTGCGGACGCCGCCAGTACACATGGTACAATGGAACGTGTACGCCTGCCGCAAACTTTCGACGGAGACATCGATGATTGGCTGAGTTTCAGGGATCTCTACACGTCTCTGATCCGTGAATAGCCAGATCTTCCGGAAGTGGAGAAATTCCACTACCTCAAGGGTTGCTTAGCAGGCGAAGCTAAGGCACTAGTGGATCCGCTAAAGATCACTAGTAACAACTATCCGATTGCTTGGGAGTCGTTGCTAAAAAGATACAACAACAGCAAGTTACTGAAGAGGAAGCTAGTGCAAGCGCTAGTGAAACTGCCTTCACAATCGGTCACGGATCTCCACAGACTGGCTGATGGATTCGATCGTGCGATTCAAACGTTGGATCAAATCGTTTAACCAGCCGAATACAGGGATTTGCTGCTGTTAGAACTGCTAAGTTCACGTCTGGATCCAGCTACTCGACGTGGCTGGGAGGAACACACGTCCGCTAAGGAGCAAGACACGCTGAAAGACTTGCAAGAGTTTCTTCAACGGAGAATTTAGATCCTCGAGTCTCAACCAGCAAAGGTTGAATCCAGATACGAACCTCTTCAACCCAAACGGAAGCCGTTTTCTCCGAAGGTCAGCCACAATGCCGTACAGTGGAATGACGCTAAGTGCCCATCGTGTACGTAGGTTCATGGACTACTACGTGTCCAGCCTTCCTGGAAATGTCACTGTCCGTCCTGCAGGGAGTCGTTCATTCGAGCACAGTCACTCTGCCGAAACTATCTCAAACGACGACATTTAGCTCGAGATTGCTCATCAAGGTTCTCGTGTCAAACTCGGCTCGTCACCCAGCACTGATCTGCTTCAAGGGCGAAGGAAGAAGCAGTAGGCAAGGATCACGATGGAAAATGAACAGGTGGGCAGGAACTCACAGTCTCCCAGTGTTGGTGAGTTCTTTGCCGTTAATGTTCACGAAAAGTTCACTATTTTGCTATACAGAAATTCAAAACAAAAATTTTATCTGCGGATTTGGACAGTTTTTGACCTGTTTCATACGACCGGAAGGTGTATGCTGGTCACAAATGCCGTGCCAAACTGATTTCCTACGCAATTAATCAACCTTTGATGTGCATTTCGCTAATAAACACGAGGCGCATTTCGTATAGCAAACATGCCATAATAAAATGGGCATGGTTCATTTAAGTAAACAAACTAACACTTCTTCCGACTGTTACACCTATGTATTAGCCGTCTCGGGCAAGGATCACCCGAGACAGCCAATTCGGATAGAAGCACCAACCTAAACGATGCGGATTTGGCAGGCTTGCTGAAACTTCTCAAACTCACTGGAGGTTTTAAAACACTCTTGTCCTGCGAGTTTAGCCAGCCCTCACATCGAGTGAGTGGCAGCAGGAATATGGAAGAAGTAAACAAAAACTCCTCGAGAGAGAGAGGGAGAGTGAACTTCAGCGAGAGGATGATTTTACGTGAGATGCGCTTTTCGAGACTCCGGATGACTTTTTTGTTCGACGCAAGAAGCTCAGAGTTCACCCAGAGTGAGAGTAAGAGCGTGTGATAGAAAACATGAACATGAATGCCCAGTAAGAATTGTCGGTCCGATGCGACTCCGATGAGAAACCGATGCATCGGACTATCGGCCTTATGTAAGCCCGATAAAACAGTCCGATTTGACCCCTTGTATCGTGCTAATTTGCAACCAAAACATCGGAATTGTAGACCTCGAGAGCGTGCTCTCGCTCGGTTTGTGGCACTGATGTGACTCCGATGTGGAACAAAATTTTGCATGGCGCATCGGGCTCTCATCGGGGTGTCGATTTTCGCTTTTGAGCGTATTCCTATCAGAATGACACTCCGACGTGAAGCCGATGCGGGGCAAAATTTTGTTCCTGACATCGTGCTCGCATCGGGGTGTAGATTTTTATTAAATTTGGATAGGGTAGGGAACATCTACGGCATAAACGCCCATTTCCGTCATATCCAGCGGAAACATCAAATAAATCAATAAATTCGCTGAATCAATCGAGCCCTTGGTATGACAGTTTATTTCAAAAGCTACAAAACAATTTATAATTATGAGAACGCATAAAATGAATGTTTACATTCATTCTTCTAAAAAACAAATCAAGTGCGCCGAGCGACACCATTTTTTCAGCCTGCACTCGTGTGCTGAATGGATTTCAATGGCATTTCAATGTGTTCTGCCGGAATTGAAACCGTATGACGGAATGGGCGTCAAATAGAGGTGTAAAGATTTTATCATTATCACAACAATTTGTTACTCCTTTGGTAATCAACCGGTGTGATTGGTAAATTCATTTAGAAGTTGATTGAAACATTCTACTATCTATTTGTTAAGTGGTTAAGAGCTTAAGTGTGGTTTGCGCTTACTATGACGTACACTGGGGTATTTAACCCAATTATTATAAGAATTAGCATAATGAATATGACAATAAGCATAACAATAATGAGAATAAGAATAATTATACTGTACTAATAAAAGAAGCAATAACAAAAATTAGAATAGACGTAACAAATAAAATAATCAAAATAATTTAAAATTTAAATTTTCTGAAATTGTTAAAAAATCACATTTTATTTTAAATTATGCTAAATGTGATGAATCTACACGCTAGAAAGTTCTTTAAATTATATTACGTAATTTTAGCACAAGTGGAAAAAAAATCGATTTGACACATAGATGAAACAGCTGTGTTTCCAAAATCGAGATCCATGTGTAATATGAATAAGCATAATAAATAAAATAACTACCGTAATAATAAGGGTTAGTATGATAATAATAAAAGTAAGCATAATAAGATGGCGGAATACAGTTACACTGAAATTGGGAAATATTGTCAAATACCCCACAATATGGGTATTTTTGGAATCAGAATGACGTGCAGAGACCAGAAATAGATGTCTGACGCCGTTTTGAAATCCAAGATGGTGGCTTTTGGATAGAGAGAAACTTGGAAATACTGTCAGATAACCCACAATATAGATATTTTTGAAGTCGAGGTAACGCGTAGGGTCCGGAAATCAATGTCAGATGCTGTTTTAAAATCCGAGGTGGTGGTTCCGGTTAGAGTCAAACTTTAAAATACTCCCAACTACCTCACAATATGGATAAGTTTGGAATTGGGGTGACGTGTAGGGACCATAAATTTATGACTAACGCCTTTTTTTAAATCCTAGAGGCAGCTTTTGCTTAGAGATGAACTGTGGAAAACCTGCAAATAAAGCATGGCCCACTTAGTAATGGACTTTTTTTTGCTTATTACAGCGCTCGTAGTGGACGTATTGCGAAGCCTTTGACGTCTATTTGTTGACATCAACAATAGAAATAACAGTGTTTTTTGAGGTTATAAAACGCTCTTGTTTTGGAGTCAGTTATATTAAGGGAAAAGTTCGAGAATTTCGAGTAACCACGTTGAATAATTTGTTTCGTATTTTTTCTTAAAATATAAGGAATAGTATGCACTTGAGTGAAAACCGATTTCAAATCCGATAATTCATATTCGAAATAGACCCAAATCATGTTGTTGCATTACTAAGTGGGCCATGGTTTACCTCACAATATGGGTAGGGTAGGGTAGGGAGGGGGGGGGGGTATGTGGAGGCAAGATGGGTCACCAAAGGATCATGTGATATCTTTCTCTGTGATGTTATTCGGGGGCTATTAATGGTATACTCTGACAGAATGAAGTACATGCAACCCTCCTACAAGAAAAAAATGTTATACCGTTCCGATTCAAATTTCGGACGATTCAAATTTCGGACACTTTCATTTTTAATTAAATATTACATCCAGTTAGAAACAAAGTAATAATGTTAGATGATCGTGGAGGGCACTGGTCAAAAAAATTTAAAATTTACAAGACATGTGGATCATATTCGACCGAGATAATCAACTTTTAAAAGTGTCCGAAATTCGAGTTTAAGTGTTCGAAATTTGAATCGGCACGGTACATAATACTTTTTTGAACAAGATTTAATTTTTTTATGTGGCCTTTGAATAAGCGCGGAGCAAGATGGGGCAAGAAGGGTCAGTCATCAAAAATTAAAATTAAAATGTTAAACCTTGTGGAAACATTGAGCGTATGTCAAAAATGATGAAAATATAGGATAAATGTCGGCAACATCAATACTTTTACCCATTATCGTCAGCGACATCGGCCTTTGCGTTTCACATGACAAAATTTAGCATTCTTAGACTTTATTTACTGCACCCACACGATAATAGATAAATGATTTGACGAAGTCAGCATTTACCATGCTCAGCAAACTAAAAAAAAACAGCTTCTATTCACCTTTTTTCAATACCTTTTTAAGATAACAATTTATAGAATGTATATCACGACCAAGGATCATGATTAGGCTACTTTCTTGGCAGTTTTATAGAACTGAAACTAATTTATCACCCGATAGTGTACCGTCTGTCGCGCAATGCCATAAACGTCGCAATTAGAAACACTGGAATAAGAGACCAGCGGAGAAAAAAAAACATGAATTTGGCAACAAGATAAACATCAAAGCAATCCTGGCATCACTTGCATTTGTAACTGCTTGCGAGTGACTTCGCCAATGCACAGACGATCGAGTACATGAGTGATTGTTAAACGATTTTAATACTCCTCCCTAATTGAAACAAACCATTTGTAAACATTGCAGATTGGAACCGCTTTTGACAGTTCGATTGGAATCATAATAGTGTCTCCACTGGTCTCTTATTCCAGTGTTTCTAGTCGCAATGCACCTCAAATCCAAACCAAAACTTAGGTTGACAGATGGCCTATTCTGCTCCTTTCAACATGATTCGTTTTGCCGCAGTAAAGGTGAAACAACATGTTTTTTTTTATTTATTGTAATATTTCCATGCAATATGTCAATCTTTGTATATGATGCGATGGATAAATAATGTATGCATAAATAATTTTTTTGAATTTTTATAAGCGTATGGTTCACCCTGTCACGTTTTGATGATGGCGTGTATTGCTGACATTTTACTATGCATTTTTTTTATAGAAAAAAGGAGAAGGGTCTGTGCCTAAGGGCCCGACCGGAAGCTTGACGTAGGACCGCTAGTGGACGTAACAAATGTGAACATTTAGTTCTTTTAATTGATCAATTATCGTAACTCTTTCCGTTTTTTGTTTGTAAGCATATCAAATTTGTAGTATTTATTTCAAAGAGAAGATGATGAAGAGAATCCAAGGGACTGTCAACTTGAGTATTTTCGATTCATCTAATCGACTTTAAAAGGTGTATTTTGAATTTTATGTTATTTATGAATTTTTAAGTTTTGTGCATTTTGGTATTAAAGTGTATTAAATTCACCCCTCACAGGATTTCCTTCCGAATTATATGAATGGGGCCGGGCGGAAAGTATCGTTTGTACAGAATATGTAAAAAAGGAGGGGCTTCGAGAGATTGAATTCGTGAGAGCTAATTTTCTCACAAATTTGATTTTATTGGCTTTCTGGGGACTGAATATACAACCAAAGCGAATTATTCCCACTTCTCTCAAATTCAATATGGATTTTTAACACTTTCTACCAGCGTGTTATGGAAAATGGTCGGACGATGATTAATCTCACCAATACATTCGGGCCTACAATTCCACACCTTCTATAGAGACCAGGTTGAGCCATGATAGCTAGCTGAGCTGCTTGCGGGAACTGATGACCTTGACCAATGTCCAAATAATACTCTTAACAAATTTATGGTGGTCCTGAAAAGGATAGTTTTGTAGTGATGGTTGAGTAATCCTAGCCTTGCGGTGGGACTTCTGCTTCCTTCTCTATGGTTGCTCATATGAGCTCTGCAACTTGATGCTTGCAGGCAGCCTTTCGTTGTTGTTGTTGAAAGCACTCCTGCTGCTGCTGCTGAACTGGACACAACCACTTACGGTGATTGAAAGAGCACCATTCAGTGGGACCGCATCGAATTCGATTTTTAAGTCTGCGTTAGGGGATGCGCTGTTTTCAGACATTCGGTGATAATTTTGATCACCATTGCAACAGTTGGACATTTGGAATTTTTCAATAGTGACCTATTGAAAATTAACTAAGTGTTCATTTTAGCAGTTTGTTAGATAAATTTCCAATCGTTTGACTTGTTTAGAATTATAATCTATCTGCTATTGGTCGAAACCTGACCTCTTTTCGTAATGCTGTGCATTTTGGTTTTTGAAATTGCGTGGATTCTATAGATCCTGTGGAGATCTATCTAGCCCTGATGTATGTGTTGGTAGAGGTAAAAATGTAAACTTTGCGGGAGACGATGTCTTAACATTCGAAATCAATTTTGTGAAATGTGAAGTAAAACAAATCCTAGCTAGTTCTGCATGATGATTTTGTTTGATTTTATTTATTTGTAAAGTCGCCGGGAAATACCCGCTGGCGATTTGTTTTTTATGATAACTCCTTACTTGAATACAGGCAAAAACTCACAAACAGGCTGCTTTTTCATGGTGTGATAATTCAATAATCAATAAATTATCTCAATATTTAGTGGCAAACCATTCATAAATTTTGGTAACATACAAAAAATTCTATAATCCACATTAAATGTCATATGTAAGCGCCGATTGAAACAATCTTTTCGACGTCACTACAAGAGTGATTGATTAAACGAAAGAAACGAATCGTGCGGAATGAAAGCCGAGGAAAAACTAATTGCACCAATATATTCAGGCCTACAATTCCACACCTTCTATAGACAGGTTGAGCCTTGATAGCTAGCTGCTTGCGGGAACTGATGACCTTGACCAATGTCCAAATAATACTCTTTAAAAAAAATATGGTGGCCCTTTTCACCGTTTTGTAGTGATGGTTGAGTAATTCTGAGTTGGGTGTTCAACACGGATGAGGCTGTCGAGCTGTATGTCGTTTGGAGCGAAGGTGACACGCTTGGCATAGATGACCGACCCGCAGCGACTCACGAAGAGCTACTGATTCCGATCCATAGCATAGCGGTGCAGCTTCTTCCTCCTTTGATGGTTGCTTATGTGGGCTCTGCAGCTCGCTGCTTGCAGGCAGCCTTTCGTTGTTACTGGAGAACAATTTTCAACGCCACACGCCGAAAGCACTGCTACTAATTTCGACGACTGAACACAGTGGTGTGGTCGTTGGCAGCGTGTGGTTCTGAGTATGGCGATGAGTGTGCAAAATATTACGCAATTTCATCCTCCCTATTCGCACGCACCCGAGGATCGGAGGCGAATGCCACTTCGACTTGTTTCGTCTACTTACTACTCTCTGACGACTGTGCTGGGGAAGCAGCATATTCATGTAGGTAATTGGTGGATTTGTTAGTTAATTCGACGCTTTTGGACAATGCTGGACATTTGCCAGTTTTTCAATAGTTTCTTGTTGAAAATCAACATTCGGAAGCATTGTTATCGATGCGTAACCATATTTCTGATCGATTGGTGATAAAATTATTGAAATTGGACCAGGGGCAGCTGAGTTACCAACGTTCAAAATCTTTCTTAATTTGTTACATGTTCCATTTTCGGTTTTCACAAAGTGTACCCCCATATAGAAATCAAAGACGTAGTCCTACGTCAAAAACCGTTGATAACAAAACATCAAAAATTATTCACAGCAAATCGATTCCATTTAAGACACCATGAATAAACATGATTGTGCAAGAATAAAGAAAAATAGGCATGAAACTATCACTGACTTATCTTGCCCCTCTTTACCCTATTTTCGGAATGGAGGTGACGTATAGGGACTAGAAATTGATATTTGACGCTATTTTGAAATGCAAGATAGTGGCTTCCGGTTAGAGCAAAAATAAGATAAAGCTGTCAATTTTCATCGATAACTGATCCAGCCGAAGTAAACACATTAGAATGTAAGTCAACCGACGAATGCGATCCACAGAGCTTGGCATAAAGACAGCCCGGTGAAGGGTTGGTTGGAAATGCTAACATGAAGCTTTAGTGTGATAATTTATTAGCTAGAGAATGATCTTTAGAAGAGGGTAGGTGGATAGTTCCGTTAGAGTACGGCAGTATGAAAATTAAATAGAAGTTGAAAATGAGCGAAGGGCCATTAATGGTACAGTTTTTAAAGTCAGACGCACATCTTTTGCCTAACCCGTACGATGTACGCGATGTGTGTCTGACTTTAAAATCTGTCGCATTAATGGTCCTTCGCTCATTTTCAACTTCTATTCAATTTATTAATTACGTTAATTTTTTTTTTCAGTTTATTCATCATTATAAAAAACGATCGGTTGTTGCTCTAGCCTTAAAAACTCATCCCAGAGTAATTGATATATTCTATTTAGTTGAGCTTTGCAATAAGTTGATTCACTGACCGCTTTTAAAATTACGATGTATACTATTGTGATAGTAATTCTCTGGATTTTTGTTTGGTTTTAGTTTGATATGAGAGTTGCTTTGGGATGAGTTTAAGAAGAAGATCGTTGCAAATATTATCATTAGGTTGTGTCAAATATGCATGGTGGATCACAGCTCCATTATATTTCATATATATTAAGGAATTTGAAAGTTTGTTTGGAAGAATCAAAATAAAAGAATTCATCTACCTGTAGTAAAATCAAAAATACATTAACCTTCCAGCAATCGCGGTGCGCTGAGTATACGTGTAAAAAACATACTATTCAAACATGACTTTTTTCAACAACATCCAACAACATATTTAAAAAAATGTATAAACATCACTAGAATGAGAAAGAGTTAATTTTAAAATACAAAAAAAAAATCCGGAAGGGCGACCCCGGCACAGTGGTTAACATCCATTCCTCTCACGCCAAAGTCACGCGTTCGAATTTAACCCCCTGGCCCAAGAGTGTTAAAGTGACTATAATAAAAAAAAAATCAGAATTAAATGGAGTGAAATAATATTTTTATCCACTTGAAAAAAACATCATATTTTGGGGTGATTTTACGTGACTGCTTGGGTTAATTTAAATAAAACAAAAATCCAAAGACAGGTAAAACTATGCACAACGACTTTGTTGAAGACCACATAACGATTCAACTCTTGAAGCAATAAGTTGTTCTTAATTTAGTTAAGAGCGGTTTAAGCCTAGTGCTTCGCGCATACCTACAGGTGTATTTATCTTCTACATGGCTTTGACGCTCTTTGAACGAGCTTTTGCCTGCTCTCATCTTTGTGTTCTAGATGCACTTCTACAGTTATTAATTGAGAGCTTTCTATGCCGACCAATGCATGAATTTGTATATTGTGTGGCAAGCACAATGATACTATATGCCCAAGGAAGTCGAGAAAATTTCCAACCCGAAAGATTCCCTCGACCGGACCGGGAATCGAACCCACCGTCTCTGACTACCACGCCTTTAACGACTAGGCTATGAGGCCCCTACCTACAGGTATCTTCTTCTTCTTTGGCTATTACGTTTCAACTGGAACTTTACGTCTGCTCTCAACTTGATGCACTTCCACAGTTGTTAATTGAAAGCTGTCTTAGCCTGTACCATTTTTGCATGTGTATTATTGTGTGGCAAGTATACGCTATGCCCAGGGAAGTTGAGAAATTTTCCTATCCGAAAAATTCCTAGACCGGACCGGGAATTGAACCCAGCCGCCTCCAGCATGGTCTTGCTTTGTAGCCGCAGCCTTTATCGACTGAGCTTAAGGGAGGGCCCTGCTTTATACCTACAGGTATAAAGAGATTGAATATATGTACCAAGCACTATGCCTTAAGTATCCTTGGCCAATATTTAGTAAGTTTTGATTGTTTGAAAGTTACATGCATACTTTTATGTCAATTCCCATACAAGCTATGATATTCTCCCACAAATCCACATCCTAACCGCATTCGTTTAGCATCCACTTGGCATAGAGATCTTAATACACATTAAAAAGCATTGAGAAGTATGGGGTTTTAAAGTTGACTCACCCTAAAGATCAATTAAAAAAAACAGTGATACTTACCGAGCTGTTCAAGGTTTTTAATTATTTCGTCAGTATAATCTATATTTATTTAGGGATAAAGTAATAAAAATAATTGAATAACGATAAAAAGGATGAGAAGTAATAACATAATGAAATTATTCACTGAAATACGATAGAGTGAAGTCATTAAAATTTGCAAATCGATTTACGTACTTTCGGTCATGCTTGATTCCATTCATTTCTCTGCATTGGTTCGTGGTCTGCAAATCAAACTTAGTCAATAATACGTTAACTTATACTTTAAAATGATGTCGTTAACTTACATTCTGGTGCATCAAATTGAGAAAATTCGGGACTTAAAAAAAACTTTTCGGAACCGACAATGAATTTTTCGTAATCGTTTTAGTCGAATATTGAAAGCGTAATAAAACGAATAAGTAATTTTGCTATTCAAGGAAAACATGACAGAAGGGTCTAAATCAAAACATAAACAATGACTTGGATCGTCGGTTTCTTACGAATGACAACACACCCACTCAAACTAACTAAATCATCTGACAGAGACATGTTTGTTCTATGAGCTAGTTTAGTCAGATTTCGTGGATGGGTGGTCATTCAAGAGAAATCGACGTGCAAAGTCATTGTTTACGTTTCGAGTTATACCCTTCTGACATGTTTCCCCTATATTGTAATATTTCAGGACAGGAGCACGACAGCTTATTCTCTCATTTTTTTCATTTTACTTTGCATTCTACTCTCTTCTTCGCTCAGTTCGAGCAATTCCACTCGCGAAAAGCAGAGAAGAGTAACTCTCCAGCCCGACAGCAGCTAGTTCGTCCGACGGCATTCTTACTGGGTGGCAGCAAACCTCATTCTCATTTTATCCACCTTCGCTCACAAGTTCTGAAGCTCAGTGGAATCCCACTAAGAAGAGCATCGGGCTCACGGGCTGCCGTCGGGCTGAGTGAGAAACTTTTTGCTGGTTCTCGCGAGAGTTTGCTCGAACGAAGCGGAAAAGAGAGAAAAATGCGTGAATAAGCTCTCGTGCTCGTAAGTCGTGCTCCGCATCAGCGACCAGCGAGGCAAAAAAAGGAAGAGTGACGGCTCGGCTCGATTCTAATTAGTTTTCATTCCAGTCCGTGGCAGTGCGGTAGTTTTCGCTTTTGGTGGTCTCGCGTTTTGATTGTTTTTCATCGTGCGAATCGACTTTAATCGTACGGGTAAGTGCAACCAGTGCATGCAGTGCGATAACCTTTGGCGTGGCGGCTCTACGTAGACTTAGTGCTGAAGAAATAGTGTATTGCGTGACGGCTCTGGCTTTCTACGAAGTATCTCCGCAAATGCTAGATCTGGGAAACACGCTTGAATATCGGTGACGCCTCTTTAATACTTGGCAAGGTGACTCTCTCGACGGCTGACTTTGGGTGATGCATGCGATGTTTAGTGAACGCCACTCGTACTGCTCGTTCTATCGCCTCCAAGTCAGTGTTGGTCCACTTTATCACCCCGAAGCTGTAGGTCAACAAGGGCACGGCAAACATTTTTATCGCCTTCATCTTGTGCCGGCCGGGAGGAACGACCTCAGAACACGGTTGATACGATACAAGAACTTTTCCTGCAGCTCTTTCTTGATCGATGTATGGCGAATCCCCTTCAGTTGCAGAAACCCCAGGTACAGTACCCGTTCGATTTTGACAACAAGCCCGAAAATTTTGTGTTGCCAAAATCGAACCGTGCCAAAATCGAACGGTTATATTTTGAAATTTATTTTATGCTTCCAATGATTTGAACCCCCTAGGAATCATCTTTAAGTCCAAGACAACGTCTCGGTGAACGTCTAATTTTTTTTCCCGCTTATTAAACCGTATGTAAGAAAATGTCAACTCTCCCTCCCCCGTTGCCAGAAACCGTAAGAAATGTTAAGACCTACCTGCCCCCCTATTCCCTTACATAATTTATGGATGACCCCTTTGTTATACAAATTAAATCAACCAAATTTTTTTGACGCAAATTTTATTGTATTTTGTCTGAATCGGAGTCGGAGTCGAGGAGTCGGAGTCGGTAATTTTCAAATCAGAGGAGTCGGAGTCGGTGAATTTTGATCCGACTCCACATCCCTGCCAGCAACTCACCGCGGCCCCTTATATCCCACGGAGCTGGATGGTAAGGTAGGAGAAGAAAAGAAAATTCTGCGCACTTCGATTTTTTTGTATCTTTTGTTCCCATCGACCATTTTTTTTTAAAACCTGTTATCCTAGTGAAGCCTTTTTTATGCAATTGTTTGGACAACATTTGAAATCAATTCACAACATCATTTCAAATGAGGGGCTTGGAAGGAAAGGGGTGTAAGTGACTTTGATCGATTCTCTTAATCGACTTTCTCTTCTGATAACCATGGCTTTACACACAAATTTCGCGTTATTGCTGCCAGATAGTTTGATAAAGGAGGTTCTCATCTAGCATCCAGAACGGCAAACGCATCAAGGAATGTGTTTACATCTGAGTTATTAACGAAAGAGAAAGTCGATGAAGAAAATCGATCAAAATCACTTACACCCCTTTCCTTCTATCCCCCTCAAATAAAAAAATAAAAAAAAAAAATCGCTAAGAATGGCCAAATTCGAAATTCAACGTATTCGCAACAACAAACTTTTGCATTCTGAGTGGTGATAATTAGCGGTAATATAGTTAAGTGTATCTATAAAAGTATATAAGGGTTTACAAATCCTTGAAACAGTAAAGAACAAACCACAATGCAGCCTTTGAAATGTACAAAAAAGCACTGTATAAAAGCTCAAAAAGGAACATATGAAAACAAACTTACTATGATTTTCATAAAATCAACTATTATTTCGCTGTAATATGCTCTTGACCTCAAAAAGTAAATTTGGTGTTAATAACCTTTAAACTCAATTGATGTTATTTTTTTAAACTTTATCCAAAATTTTCACATTAATTCTAGTTGTAACTGGAAAAATTGGGTAAAAATGTGTGAAATTGTTTGCGAGAAATTAAAAAACGGAATCAATTTTTTTTACGAAAAATGCCGTCCTGTCGGCAAGACTCTCCTAAACTTCGGCATAACTTCCGGGAAGATAAGCGGGACCTCCCTAAACTTCAACAATAATTCTCTGATTGTAGGCAGGACTTCCCCAAGTTCAACAGGAATTTCTCCAAGTTCCGGAGGACCTCTCTGAACATCAGCGAGACTTCCTTGAAGTTCATCAGGACTCATTTGAACTTCGGTAGAATATCTAATATCTCTTAATGACGGCAGTACTTCTCCCAATGTCGACAGAAGTTTCCTGAACATTGGTAGAACTTCCTGAACATCGGCAAAACTTATCTGAACTTTGACCGGACTACCTTGAATGTCGGAAGGACTTCTCTGAATTTCAGAAGGACTTCCATGAAGTTCAGCAGGACTTTCCTGAAGTTCAACAGAAATTTAATGAATATAGACTTGCCTGAACCCCGACAAGACATTCGTGAATTTCGGTAGGACTATCCTAACTTCAGAAAAATGTCCCTGAACACATCCTGGACTTCCCAGAACTTCAGTAGGACTTACTGAACTCGAGCGGGACTTTCCTGAACTTAGGCATAACTTCAGCAAGAATTCTTTGGAGCTCGGCAGGACTTCCCTGAATTTCAACAGAACTTCATTGAACTGAGACAGCACTTCCCTGATCCAAGTCAGGGCTTCCATGAAAGTCGGTGAGACTTCCGAGAATATCGGCTAAATTTGCCTGAACATTAGCAGGACTTCCCTGAAATTCTGCTAAACTTCTTTGAACTTCAGCAGGACTTCCTGAACTTCAAAAGTTCTTCCCAGAATGTCGACAGAACTTCCCTGAACTTCAGCAGGACTTCCATGAACTTCAACAGTACTTCCCAGAATGTCGACAGGAGTTCCTTTAACTTGAAAAGTATTTCCCAGAATGTCGACAGGACTTCTCAGAACCTCAGCAGGACTTCCTTGAACTTGAACAGTACCTAGTTCCTAGAAATTCCCAGAAGTTCAGCAGGACTTCCCTGAACTTGAACAGTACTACCCAGAATGTCGACAGGACTTCCCATTACTTCAGCAGGACTTCTCTGACTTAAACAGTTCTTCCCAGTATGTCAACAGGACTTCCCGGAACTAAAACAGTACTTCTTAATAGGTCGACAGGACTTCACTGAACTTCAACAGTACTTCCCAGAATGTCGACAGGATTTCCGTGAACTTCAGCAGGACTTCCCTGAATTTCAACAGTACTACCCAGAATGTCGACAGGACTTCCCAGAACTGCAGCAGAACTTCCTGAACTTCAACAGTACTTCCCAGAATGTCCACAAGACTTCCCTGAACTTCAGCAGGACTTCCCTGAACTTCAACAGTACTTCACAGAATGTCGACAGAACTTATCTGAACTTCGGCAGGTCTTCACTGAACTTTGACAGGACTTCCCTAAGCTTCGACAGGACTTACCTGAACGTCAGCAGAACTTCTCTGAACTTCAAATGTTCTTCCCAGAATGTCGACAGCAATTCCCAGAGCTTCAGCAGAAATGCCCTGAACTTCAACAGTTCTTCCCAGAATGTCGACAGGACTTCCCTGAACTTCAGCAGAACTTCCTGAACTTCAACAGTAATTGCCAAAATGTGGACAGGAAATCCCAGAATTTCAGCAGGACTTCCCATAACATTAACAAGTCTTCCCAAAATGTTGACAGGTCTTCCCTAAACTTCGACAGGACTTCTCTGAACATCAGCAGGACTTACCTGAACTACAACAGTAGTACTTCCCCCTATGTCGACAGGATTTCCCAGAACTTCAGCAGGACTTCCCTAAAATTCAACAGTACTTCCCAGTATGTCGACAGGACCTCCCTGAACTTCAGCAGAACTTCCCTGAGCATTGAGAGGACTTCCCTGAACTTCAGCAGGATTTCCCTGAACTTCAGCAGGACTTTCCTGAACTTCAAAAGTACTTCCTAGAATGTGTACAGGACTTCCCTGCACTTCAGCAGGACTTCCATGAACTTCAAAAGTACTTCCCAGAATGTCGACAGGACTTCCCAGAACTTCAGCAGAACTTCCCTGAACTTCAATAATACTCCCCAAAATGTCTACTGGACTTCCCAGAACTTCAGAAGGACTTCCCTGAACTTCGACAGTACTTCCCAGGAATACAGCAAAACTTCCCTGAACTTCAACAGTTCTTCCAAGAATGTCGACAGGACTTCCCTGAACTTCAACAGGACTTTCCTGAACCTCGACAGGACTTCCCTGAACTTCAGCAGAACTTCCCTGAATTTCATCAATACTTCCCTGAAGTTCAACAGTTCTTTCCAGAATGTCTACAGGACTTCCCTGAACCTAAGCAGAACTTCTCTGAGCTTCAGCAGGACTTCCTTGAACTTCAACAGTACTTCCGAGAATGTCGAGAGGGCTTCCCTGAACTTCCCTTAATATCGATGGGACTTCCCTGAACTTCAGCAGAACCTCCTAGAACTAAATTAGGTTCATGGAACTTCAACAGTACTTCCCAGAATGTCGACAAGTCTTAATTGAGCTCTAGCAGGACTTCCCTGAATTTCAGCAGTACTTCCCAGAATCTCGGCAGGACTTCCCTGAACTTCAGCAGTTCTTCCAAGAATGGCGACAGGTTTCCTATGAACTTCAGCAGAATTACACTGAACATTTTTTTTTTCTTGATTTGTTTTCCGTCGAACTGTTTTCCGTACTGAGAGTACCAATGCTCCCGACGCCAGGGAGGTAGCTTCCACACCACTGGGACTGAACCCAGGCCATACTGAGGTGAGAGGCAACCACGCTTACCACTCACCATCGGCGCCCAAAGTGGGGGGGCTGGGAATTGAACACATGACCATCCGCTTGAGAAGCGAACGTGTAGCCACTACGCCACGGACCTCCCTTGCTCTGAACATTAACAGGACTTCCCTGAACTTCAGCAGGACTCCTTGAACTTCAAGAGTACTTCCCTGAACCACAACAGTACTTCCCAGAATGTCGACAGAACTTCAACAGGACATCCCTGAACTTCAACAGTACTTCCCAGAATGTCGACAGGACTTCCCTGAACTTCAACAGTACTTCCCAGAATGTCGACAGGACTTCCGTGAACTTCAATAGTACTTCGCAGAATGCCGACTTGGCTTCCCTGTACTTCAGCAGGACTTCCCTGGATTTCAACAGTACTTCCCAGAATGTCGACATAACTTCCCTGATTTTCATCAGTACTTCCCAGAATGTCGACAGGGCTTTCCCGAACTTCAGCAGGACTTCCCTAAACTTGAACAGTAGCTCCCAGAATCTCGACAGGACTTCCCTGAACTTCAACAGTAGTTCGCAGATTGTCGACAGAACTTCCCGGAATTTCAGCAGAACTTCCCTGAACTTCAACAGTACTTCCCAGAATGTCGGCAGGACTTCCCTGGACTTCTTCAGCAGGACTTTCCTAAATTTCAACAGAAATTCCCAGTATGTCGACAGGACTTCCGTGAACTTCAAAAATACTTCGCAGAATGTCGACTGGACTTCCCACAATTTCAGCAGGTCAGCCTTGAACTTCAACAATTCTTTCCAGAATGTCGACAGGACTTCCCAGAACTTCAGCAGGACTTCCCCGAGCTTCAGCAGGACTTCCCTGAACTTTGGCAGTACTTTCCAGAATGTCGACAGGTTTTCCCTGAACTTCAGCAGGACTTCCCTAAACTTCAACAGTACTTAGCAGAATGTCGACAGGACTTCCCAGAACTGCAGCAGGACTTCGCTGAACTTCAACAGTTCTTCCCAGAATGTCGGCAGGACTTCCCTGAACTTCTTCAGCAGGACTTCCCTGAACTTCAACAGTACTTCCCAGAATGTCGACAAGACTTCCGTGAACTTCAGAAGTACTTCGCAGAATGTCGACTGGACTTCCGTGAAGTTCAGCAGGTCTGCCTTGAACTTCAACAGTTCCTCCCAAAATGTCGACAGGACTTCCCTGAACTTCAACAGTACTTCCCAGAATGTCGACAGGATTCCCTGAACTTCAGCAGGACTGCCCTGAAATTCCAAAGTTTTTTTTCCAGAAAGTTGACAGAACTTCTCTAAACTTCAGCTGTACTTCCCAGAATGTCGACAGGACTTCCCTGAACTTTAGCAGGACTTCCCTGAACTTCAAAAGTTCTTCCCATAATGTGGACAGGAATTCCCAGAATTTCAGCAGAAATGCCCTTAGCTTCAAATGTTCTTCCCAGAACTTCAGAAGAACTTCTTTGAACTTGAACAGTATCTCACAGAATGTCGGCAGGACTTCCCTGAACTTGAACTATACTTCTCAGAATGTCGACAGGACTTCCCAGTACTTCAGTAGGAATGCCCTTATTTTCCTTGAACTTCTTTGAACTTCAGAAGTACTTCCCTAAACTTCATAAGAACTTCCCTGAACTTCGACTCTAGCAGGATTACCCTGAACTTCCAGTACCCAGTGCTTCCCAGAATGCCGACCGAACTTCCCAGAACTTCAACAGTTCTTCCCAGAATGTCGACAGGAATTCCCAGAACTTCAGCAAGAATGCCCTGAACTTCAAATGTTCTTCCCAGAATGTCGACAGGACTTCCCAGAACTTCCACGAACTTCTACAGTGCTTCCCAGAATGTCGACAGGACTTTCCTGAACTTTCACAAGACTTCCCTGAACTTGAACAGCACTTCCCAGAATATGGACAGGACTTCCCAGAACTTCAACAGTACTTTCCAGAACTTCAGAAGGACTGCCCTGAACTTCAAAAGTTCTTCCCAGAATGTCGACAGAACTTCCCTGAACTTCAGCAGGACTTCCCTGAGCTTCAACAGTACATTCCAAAATATTGACAGGACTTCCCAGAACTTCAGCAGTACTGCCCTGAACTTCAAAATTTCTTCACAGAATGTCAACAGGACTTCCTAGAACTTCAGCAGAGCTTCCCTGCACCTTAAAAGTTTTTCCCAGAATGATGACAGGAATTCCCAGAATTTCAGCAGGAATGCCCTGAGCTCCAAATGTTCTTCCCAGTCAATAGGAATTCCCAGAACTTCAACAGTACCTCCACGAACTTCAACAGTATTACCCAGAATGTCGACAGGACTTCCCTGATATTCCACAGGACTTCCCTGAACTTGAGCAGTACTTCCCAGAATGTCGATAGGACTTCCTTGAACTTCTGCACGACTTTCCTGAACTTCGACAGAACTTCCCTGAACCTCAGAACAACTTCCCTAAACTTGAACAGTGTCTCCTAGAATGTCGACAGGACTTCCCTGAACTTGAACAGCACTTCCAATAATGTCGACAGAACTTCCCTGAACTTCAGCAGTACTTCCCTGAACCTTCAAAGTTCTTCCCAGAATGTCGACAGGAATTCCCAGAACTTCAGCAGGCATGTTCTGAATTTCAAATGTTCTTCCCAGAATGTGAACAGGAATTCCCAGAATTTCAGCAGTACTTCAACGCACTTCAACAGTTCTTCCCAGAATGGCGACAGGACTTCACTGATCTTCCACAGGATTTCCATGAACCTCAACTATACTTCCCAGAATGTCGACAGTGCTTCCCTGAACTTCAGCAGAAAACAGGAAACTCATTATAAGTCTTCTTATTATTTTACTAGTAGATCACGTTTAAAAATCTCGCTAGGGTAAGTGTTCCAGTTTTGGCATATGCTCCAGTTTTGGCACAATCCCATATACGCAATGGTTCCTATTTTGGCCCAGCTTCATATAAATTACACGGGCTAATGCCAAAACTGGTACAAATTTTAAGTAGTGCCAAAACAGGCTCGCTTACCTTATATCCAATTCAGCGCGTAAAAACAGTCGTGTAAAAAAAACCATTAAATATTGTATTTTGCATTGGAAACTGAACTCCTCAAAAGTGCGGAATCGCTTATAAAAGTGCGATTTGACGTTGTATCGTCTGGGTGTCTTCGGCGGACTTATTCCTTATGAACTAATAGCGAATTTATTTTTGAAACTGGTTCAGTGCCAACCTGAACCCTGAATAAAAAAAACGTTTTCGGGTAAACGCGGTTTCCGAGCCAGACGATACGTTGGTGTGCGTGACATCGCGGATCTTCCGGAAGGGCACCCGTGGCCACCAGGGTCCAATTTCTGGTCACAAGTCCAAATTCTATCTAATGAGTCCTGTAGAAGTGTTTTCGAAAAAACCGCAGAGTTCTAGGACCGATTTCATGAATTGGACACTTTTACAGTTCATCCAGATCTTCCGAAAGGATACTCCATGGCCGCTATGGTCCTTTTTCTGTTAACAAGTTCAAATTCTATCTAATGAGCATTGGCGTAACTAAGGAAAACTATCATTTTTTCGAATTTCTTTTTCTCTCACGGCATAATCTCAATTTTACTATTTCTATGTGAAATGAAAATAAGAACTTGTAATAAATAATCTGGGCGGCCTACATTGGTCCTAGGGGTGCATACATTGAAACTAGGGATGCCTTTGCACCCCCTAGTGGGGGTGCTAGCTACGCCAATGCTAATGAGCCTGCAGAAGTGTTTTAGAAAAAAAAACGCAAAGCTCTAGGACCGATTTCATTAATTGGCCACTTCAACTGTTGTTCCGGATCCTCCGAAAGGGCACTCCGTGTCCACGAGGGTCAATTTTCTGATCACTAGTCCAAATTCTATCTAATAAGTCCTGTAGAAGTGTTTTAGAAAAAACCGCAGAGCTCTAGGACCAATTTCATGAATTGACCACTTTTACTGTTGCTCCAGATCTTCCAGAAGGGCACCCAATGCTCAGAGCTTAAGGACCGATTTCATGAATTGGCCATTTTAACGGTTGTTCCAGATCATCCAGAAGGGCACCCCATGGCCACCAGGGTCCATTTTCTGGTCACAAGTCCAAATTCTATCTAATGAGTTCTGTAGAAGTGTTAAAGAAAAAACCGCAGAGTTCTAGGACCGATTTCATGAATAGGCTACTTTAACTGTTGCTCTAGATCTTCCGGAAGGCTACCCGATGGCCGCTAGGGTCCATTTTCTTTTCACAAGTTGAAATTCTATCTGATTAGTCCTATTGAAGTGTTGTAGAAAAAAAACCGTAGAGCTCTAAGACTGATTTCATGAATTGGCCACATAAACAGTTGTTCCGGATCTTCCGGAAGGGCACCCCGTGGCCACAAAGAACAGTTTTCTGAGCACAAGAACAAATTCTATCTGATAAGTCCTGAAGAAGTGCTTTAGAAAAAACCGCAAAGCTCTAGGGTCAATTTCATGAATAGGCCACTTTTACGGTTGTTCCGGATCTTCCAGAAGCGCACCCGATGGTCACCAGGGTCCATTTTCTGGCCACAAGTATAAAGCCTATCTAATGAGTCCTGTAGAAGTTCTTTAGAAAAAAAAAAACGGCAGAGTTCTAGGACCGATTTCATGAATTAGCCACATTCATGGTTGTTCCGTATCTTCCGGAAGGGTCTCTTTGGCCACAATGGACCATTTTCTGATCACAAGTCCAAATTCTATCTGATGAAGCCTGTGGAAGTGCTTAAGAAAAAACCGCAAAGCTGTCATGAATTGGCCGCATATACGGTTGTTCCGGATCTTCCAGAAGGGCACCCGATAGCCACCAGGGTTCATTTTCTGGTCACAAGTCCAAATTCTATGTAATGAGTCCTGTAGAAGTGCTTGAGAAAAAACCGCAGAGCCATACGATCGATTTAATGAATTGGCCACTTCAACTGTTGTTCCGGATCTTCCCCGTGCACCCCGTGGGCACAAGGGACCATTTTCTGGTCACAAGTCCAAATTCTATCTGATGAGTCCTGTAGAAGTGCTTTAGAAAAAAAACCGCAGAGCTCTAGGACCGATTTCATGAATTGACCATTTTTAAGATTGTTCCGGATCTTTCGGAATGGTAGCTGATGGCCACCAGGATCTATTTTTTGGTCACAAGTCTTAATTCTATATAATGAGTCCTGTGGAAGTGCTTTAGAAAAAAAAAAACCGTGGAGCTCTAGTACCAATTTCATAAATTTGCCACTTTTACGTTTGTTCCAGATCTTCCGGAAGGACACCCTTTGGCCACCAGGGTCCATTTTCTGGTCACAAGTCTTAATTCTATATAATGAGTCCTGTGGAAGTGCTTTAGAAAAAAAAACCGTGGAGCTCTAGTACCAATTTCATAAATTGGCCACTTTTACGTTTGTTCCAGATCTTCCGGAAGGACACCCTTTGGCCACCAGGGTCCATTTTCTGGTCACAAGTCCAAATTTTATCTTATAAGCCCTGAAGGAGTGCTTTAGAAAAAACCACAGTGCTCTAGGGCGGATTTCATGAATGGCCTTTTTAACGGCTGTTTCGGATCTTCCGGAACGGCACCCCATGGCCACCAAGGTCCATTTTCTGGTCCAAGTCCATATTCTTTCTGTTGAGTCCTGTAGAAGTGCTTAAGAACAAAACTGCAGAGCTCTAGGACCAATTTCATGAATTGGTTATTTGAATGTTTGTTCCGGATCTTCCGGAAGGGCACCCCGTGGCCACCAGGGTACATTTTCTGGTCAAAAGTCCAAATTCTATGTAATGAGTCCTGAAGAAGTGTTTAGAAAAAAAAAAACTACATGAGCTCTAGGACTAATATCATGATTTGGCTTCTCTAACGGTTTTTCCGGATCTTCCGGAAGGAGAACCGATGGCCGCTAGGGTCCATTTTCTGGTCACAAGTTCAAATTCTATATAATGAGTCATGTAGAAGTGCTTTAAAACAAAAACCACAGAGTTCTAGGACCGATTTCATGAATTGGCCACTTTAACGGTTGTTTCGGATCTTCCGGAAGGCACCCCGTCGCCACCAGAGTCCATTTTTTGGTCACAAATCCAAATTCTATCTAATGAGTCCTGTAGAAGTGTTTAAGAAAAAACCGCAGAGTGCTAGGACTGATTTCATGAATTGGCCACATTAAAGTTTGTTTCAGATCTTCCGGAAGGACACCCCATGGCCATCAAGGTCCATTTTCTGGTCCAAGTCCATATTCTTTCTGTTAAGTCCTGTAGAAGTGCTTAAAAAAAAAAACTACAGAGCTCTAGGACCGATTTCCAATTTACGAATTTTAACGGTTGTTCCGGATCTTCCGGACGCGCACCCCGTGACCACCAGGGTCCATTTTCTGGTCACAAGTCCATATTCAATAAGTCCTGAAGAAGTGTTTAAGAAAAACCACATGAGCTCTAGGACTAATAGCATGAATTGGCTTCTTTTACGGTTGTTTCGGATCTTCCGGAAGGGCACCCGATGGCCACCAGGGTCCATTTTCTGGAAACAAGTCCAAATTCTATCTTATGAGTCCTGTAGAAGTGCGTTAGAAAAAAACGCAGAGCTGTAGGACCAATTTTATGAATTTGCCACTTTTTCTATTGTTCCGGATCTTCTGGATGGACACCCAATGGCCGCTAGGGTCCATTTTCTGGTCACAAGTCCAAATTATATCTAATGAGTGCTGTATAAATGCAATAATGAGTCCTGTAAAAGTGCTTTAGAAAAAACCGCAGAGCTCTAGGACCGATTTAACGAATTGGCCACTTTTACGGTTGTTCCGGATCTTCCGGAAGAGCAACTCGTCGCCACCAGAGTCCATTTACTGGTCACAAGTCCAAATGCTATCTATTGAGTCCTGTATAAGTGCAATAATGAGTCCTGTAGACGTGTTTTTGAAAAAGCTGCAGAGTTCTAGAACTGATTTCATGAATTTACCACATTTGTGGTTGTTCCGGATCTTCCGGAAGGGCACCCCGTGGCCACCCATGTCCATTTTCTTGTCACAAGTCCAAATGCTATCTAATGAGTCCTGTAGAAGTGCTTTAGAAAAACCGCAGAGCACTAGAACCAATTTCTTAAATTTACCACATTCAGCACAATGCATTGACGGTTGCTCTGGATCATCCGGAAGGGCACCCCGTGGCCACCAGGGTCCATGTATCTGGTCATAAGTCCAAATTTTATCTTTAGGAAAAACCGCAGAGCTCTTGAGCCGATTTCATGAATTGGCCACTTTTACGGTTGTTTCGGATCTTCCGGGAGGGCACCCCGTATCCACCACGGTCCATTTTCTGGTCACAAGTCCAATGTTTCCAAAATTAATCGAAAATTCTCCTATTCGCGTAAAAGAGGTTATTTTATGTTGATTAGTCGTTTTCGTATTACGGTATTATTTTTCTGATTCCTATTATAATCATGCATATTCTTATATTTATTAAGCTTATTTTATTATTGGTAATCTAATTCCTTTTGAGTGGATTCATTTCAGAATGATACCCCGGCGCGAGCCCGATGCCACGAACATTATTTTGTTCCGCATCGGCTTCGCGTCGGAGTGTCATTCTGAAAGGAAACCGCTCAAAAGCGAAAATCGGCACCCCGATGCGAGCCCGATGCGCCATACAAAATTTTGCTCCACATCGGACTCACATCGGCCTTACGCATCGAGCGAGAGCACTTTCTCGAGGTCTACAATTCCGACGTTTTTGTTGCAAATTAGCCCGATACAAGGTGTCGAATCGGGCTGTTTCATCAGGCTCACATCAGGCCGATAGCCCGACGCGTCGGTCTCTCATCGGTGTCGCGTCGGACCGACAATTCTTACTGGGATGATTTGGCAGTACTCATCAGAAAAATGCTACGCTCGGCTCATTTCAAACTCGCGAGTGAGGCTCTATCAAGCCTGGGATTTGAATCCCAAGGCAGCGAGTGAAGTATGGTTTGAGGTACTTCTGGCTACAACAGTTGTTGTGATCGAGGACAACCAATGTTCTCGCTATCCGGCACGTGTAGTGTTGGATTCCGGGTCGGAATGCAACTTCATCTCTGAAGATCTAAGTCAGCTGATGAAGGTCTCTAGTGAGAAGGTGGATGTTTCGATATCGGGTATCGGACAAACCGGAACGTGAGTCAATCGCAAAATCCAAGCTTTCGTCAAGTCTCAGTGCTCGTCATACTCTCGAACAATGGAATTTCTCGTCTTGCCGAAGGTCACAGCTTGTCTGCCTACTTCTACAGTGCAGGCAAATGGATGGGACATACCGGCAGACATTGAACTGGCAGATCCTGAATTCTTCCGCTCGAGAAAGGTCGACTTGGTCATGGGCGTCCAAGATTTCTTCAGCTTCTTCCCATCCGGAAGAGAGATTCCACTGGGAACCGGTCTGCCAGTACTCACCGAATCAGTTTTCGGTTGAATAGTGACAGGCGAAATTACTACGTCAAGTCAAGGCACGAGATATGCTTGTAACATGTCAGTATCGAACGCATCTGGAGAAGTCCATGGAACGGTTTGTTCCTGCAAGGAAGTGGGAGCCGTCAGCAAATACCCGCCGGACGAGACACACTGCGAGGAGCTATTAGAGCGTACAGTCGAGCGGGAATCGGATGGTCGGTAAACTGTAACTGGGTGGATTGAGCTGCAGCTGTGAAACGGCAAGGTATTCAATTGAACCTACCTGGAACGGTGGGTGAGGAATGGCGAACATTCCAGGAGAGCAATGCTTAATACGATTGAAATTACGTGGCTGACAGAGGGAAACGATGAGAGAATGATTTGGGAATCACCAATCTTGCTGATTCAAGACATTTTCGAAAACGCCAATGGGCCTACCTGGTTGGAGGATCCTCTCGAAGATTGGCCAAAAGGTGTTGGAAATCCACCAGAAGAGGAATAGGAGAGACGACGCAATGTGGTGGTTTGCGCTTCGTCGAAATAATATGGGTACATTTCGGATTACTTAGCGAACTTCTCATGCTAGGCTAATTCAAATGACTGTTTACCGACTACGCTACACGACAACTTACGGTGTCCAGGAGACCAAGGACAGGTTTTCTTCTTAACCAAGCTGAATGGACGATCATCCGGAAGGTACAATCTGAATCATTCTCAGAGGATGCTCCTGTTCGTCCAAATTCCCCATTACGATGGTTCAATCCTCATAGTGACGAACACGAAAGCCTGCGAGTTGGTGGTAGGCTAGCGTAGTCTGAAGAAACACAGCAGACCAAACATCCGATAGTTTGCCGATGAGACACGCGTTTACGGAACTGTTTCTTGGCTACTACCACAAACATCTTCACGTTGGACTTCAGTTACTTTGGGTTTTGTTCGGCAGCGGTATTGACCACTACGTGGTACGAACAGTCTTGTAAGCGGTCACCGTAGTCGACGTTTTCCGATAACGGGACGAATTTCGATCGAGCGAATAATCAAATCCTGGAGTTAATCGCATTACTGAAAGATAAGCACATCGTGAGATGATCTTCAAGAATGTAAACGAAAAACCATTCTGGCGTAACAGTTGAAAACTCACAAAGCTTTTGGTAGTCAAAGGTTCATTTCAACCTCTCTCCACCCACATATTGGAGGATTGTAGGAGGCACGATCGGTGAAGTACCATCTTCTGAGGGTTCTTCGTTACATTCCAAAGTCACAAGAAGTTTTCATCACTTTCCTCCTGGATTCACTAGGCTTATAATCATTGCAACCGCATATTTCCAACGGGATGTTCACCTACCGATATGCAGTATTTGGATTGAGCGGTGTCCAGCAAATCTCTATAAAGAAGATTCCAGAAGTCCAGTTATCCAAAATCCAGAAGGCAATTATTTCAGTAGCAGATTCAATGCACCAGTAAACATTGGCAGTCAGCAGGTTAAAAGCAAGGGGGGGGGGGAGGTGGCTGTCAAATACGTACAATCGTCGCCTACCTCGCATAACTGGTTCCAAACGTAAACAAGCCATAAGAAACCTACAGCGTTTGTTTACGTTTGGAACCAGTTTCATACAAGATGATCAGTAGGCTGATTTGACAGCACGTCCCCCCCCCCCCCCAGGTTAAAAGGAGATCGTTTCATTTGTTGTCATCGTTGATGCATATCATACACCCACACACTGGAAGATTAGCCACACAAAATACCCACCCAGCGATGAAGGAGTCACTGGATTCGTAGCAGTACGGACAAAACCAGTTGTTTGAAATGACCGTTAGTAAATTGCGCACTGTCGTTCAAGATTCGTATGAGAAGGTCAAGATTGAATTCGATAGTCCAGTGCGTCGAGAGGAGGTTTTATTCTTTCTTTTCAGAAGTTTCCCGGCAACTTCAGGGTGGGTGAGAATGTTTGCGAGTAACATAAATAATAGAGGATGCAGCCGCCGGTGCGTTTCGGTTTTTAGGTACTCCAGCTTGCTTGAGCTTGAGCTTGATTGACCGCCCACGGTTGCTACTCTGTTACTGCCAGATCAGCTGTAAATAATTACACAGAGAACCAATAGACGATGCTTGGGACTAGCAATCATCCTCAATGTGTAAAAACTGGTGATCTTAAATTAGGCAATACCAGCGCCGGCCGCGCCCGAACACAGGTCAAGAAAGGAATGGAAAGGATTGTGTTGACATGACACTCGCTTTGATGGAAGCCGAGAACACCTCTGCACTTCCACGAGGAATCACTGGGATGTTGGATAAGGGGGTTGGGTTTGCAGCAGGGTTCGTTTTGGTAAACGATAAGCTGAATTGATATCCTAACGATCATATAACGCGAAGGAGATTGGGACTAAACCCACGGTCTTCTACTCAGTAAGCAAAAACGTTTGCCACTAGGCAGACGAGCACCTTTTTAATCACCGAGTTGCTGTTATTACCATGTAGTCATATTAACAAATAAAACGATAGACGAATCTTGAATGTGGATGGGCCTGAGATTAGACTCATGATGTTCTGCTCAGTAAGCAAAAACGGTTGCTCTAAGGCCACCGAGCCCCTCATATCACATAATACCGTTGCTCAAATTTGTGTATCCATTCAAACCCGGAACCAACGACAACAACGAGTTTCGCAAAATACACGATACACAAGCGATTTTACCATAAATCTCTTTGATATGTAAGGACCTGGGACCGCGTTTTTCTGCTCAGTAAGCAGGCCACTGTAACCGACGATCTTTCAAATCCGAAAACTAATAACTACGAAAAAGTACTTAGGCTTTCATTAAGTTCCACTTTCACGCGACGTTCAATGACAGGGTCCTATCCAGGATTACATCTGAAAAATCCAAATCTGGCCAACGCCCACCTAAACCTGTTCTAATCCACCTGAAATGACTAACGAATGGAAGACTTTGACTACCCAGCCATGCAATAGTCTCATTCCGTGCCTTATGGCAACTTGATGATTCTATTGCGCTCATCTTTTGGCACCACCCAGGGGAGACTTGGTCCTGTACCCAATGCTTAACTTATCTCCATTCCACTCAGCTACTCGCAATTTCTTGTGATATAGTGGGCGGAATATTATTATATGAGACAATTCAATGCAGACGTCTTTCCAAATTTGGCAGATCGACAAGTAATCGGTGAGTTACCACGATAGTTGCTATTCAACAACTCGACAACGTCCCATCGTCAACGCCTGCTATGGGAATTTCCCATTGCAGACGCCAACGAAATGACGTCATCGAGCTATCGATCAACTACCCTGGTTATCACCTGGTACCTTATAGCACGATGCTAGGAGGCGAACCGGAAGAATCGATGAGCTACCTCCCCCCGTTTCGGTTTTTAGGTACTCCAATCGATTAAGTGTTAGTGGCTGGTGCTAGTGAATCGGTTCACCGCGGTCACTCACTATTACCTACTAAGCGCAGTTCCCATCAAACTTCGCCGTCAGTTCATCATTATCACCTTGCAAATTGCGGTCCTTCAGTATCGAGATGACAGATTAGCCTCATCAATCCACCATGCGTGGATGTGTGTGTGTGTAGATGGGTGACTGTGTTCAACTCAGTTCCAAATATCACGCTTATATATTCCAAGCACCAGAGCCTACACAAGTTCGGCCTGATTTCAATCCTTTATTTCGCCAAGCCGCTATACTGATCGATCGGGATCCAAAGAAAAAAGAAATCTAAAAAGTATAGGTACGTGTCAAGCACGAGACAAGCCGACAAATGAGACAGGCTCAGCAAATTGATGAGCCTCGCTCCGACATATTCACCGCATCAGAGCCAAGCAACAGCAGGCTAAGGTGTCTGGGGTTGTATTATTCACCGGTTGCTTTGATCCACCCACCGGCAAACAAGCCTATAGCTGCTACCTCCAGATAGTTTTAGCAACGATCCACCGAAAACAAAGTTGGCTGCTTGCGTGTTCTGGTTAGAGATAACTTTACTCGTAAAGTTTTACCAGATAGTAGGTGTGTGCGGTGTGGGAGGAGCGCACGATGCCGGCAAAGACGGTCTGGTAAAAGTTCGGAAAACGTGCTACCGTTTATGGACTTGGCTGACTGTATTTCGAATAGACAGGGCCATACGAGCTCATCATTATTCCTTACCGATACTACAACTCCTACGTCCGGTAGGCACAACATCTGACAGGGGTGTACTCTTGGGAAAGGAAGTTTTCAATCAGTGTAAATTTTGAGAACCATCAAAACTTTTAACCAAGTCATGTTGGTAAAGTAAACTGATTACATATCAAAATCATCCTCTTCTAGAGATTGGCTTGAATGGACCCTTTTCAAAGACCCAACATAGGAAAGTAACTGCGTGTGCGGGTGGCAATACCACCATTAATCTTTATCACCCTTCTTCGTTCGGAATTTTCCACTGCACTGTTCTTGTATTCGTGTTAAGTAATTCGCTCATCATCATCATCACCATCATCCGTGCACATGGTACATACACATATCTGCGTATCTTTAGCATTGATCGGGCTACAATATGTTCCTACATTGGCAAGGAAGTCCACATGGTGCTCCCCCAAAGGATCGTCTCTCGGGACAAAACGGAACCCGCAAACGAGCGTAAGCTTCGGCAATAATGTTTCTTCTTTCCAGCAGCTCAAGAAAAAATATAATAAAAGAAGAAAACATCGGCATATGTCTCAAACTTAATTTGATGAATGATGATGTAGGTATTTCGAAGCCGCGTCATTGAAAGGGTTTTGGAAGGAAGGGGGGAAAATGCCTTGTAAAAAATGAAGAATTTTTCCGTTTTTCCAACAAAGAAATCCACCATAAAAAATGCCGCTTTTATGTGTATGTCTTCGCCGCAAGCAAAGCCTACTGTAAGAGAGCTTACAAGACGTCATAAATTCCAATCTAAATAAACGTTCATCATTGTTGTCGCCGACGCCACCGGCATTATCACATAATCTTCATTGACATTGGAGGAGTATTATGATTTTTAAATCGCTTCAGTAGCGCTCGCCTTAAGTTTGAAGAATATGCCAGCAGCATTAAAACCATTCAATGACATAATCAAAAATTCATCCATTAAGTACCATCTGTGTTGCGACTCTCTTTCTCACTCAATTAGCTATTAATAGGATTTTCCCTCCAGCCATAAAAAAAAACTAAACAGGTGCGGAGTATCATTCATTATCTTAATCCCATCCAAATAGGAGAATAAAATGTGAAACCTCTTGGTTATCCTGGGACTTAATTTCCGACCACACAAGAAGGTTCTCTGGTTGGAATTAACACCCTCCTCCTCCTCCTTTCGATGGGTCTGCCAGTAATCAGAATGTGACCTTTTCCATCCTTGCCGTATGGAAACCCCCAAAATAAAAGGTGTTAATTTGTGTGTCCTTCTCCCCTACCGCCCGCTTGGAGCCTCTTTGCGATCCCGGGAAAGTGTCATGTCACGAGCAGAGTCAGAAACCCGGAAGACGTAAAGTGGGTCACGCGCCTATGACACTCGGGACGGCTATATAGCAGGATTGCATTAGGGTGTGTATTGTCTTATATCGGACTCTCTTCCTCTATTGTCTGTTCCAGCCTGCTGGAGGTGGATGAACGTATTCACTCAATTGGCACTTGTTTGAGAAGGGTATTGTGTGATTGTGGTCGTTCCGGTTGATTCCTGGAAGGTGATTATTTACGATCGATTCGATTGTGTTGTCACTTAGCTTTGTCTGCGAACGGATTATCGGTAGAGTAGGCGTTGATTTTGCCGCATGATTTGTGGATTTGAAGAATTATCCGAATGAAACATGATAAGATCAAAGAGTGCAAACTAGATTTGGTGTATTATAGGCTGTTCACACTGCCCAAGTAACCACCAAGGCCGTTAATAGCCCAATAAGGGCCCTTTTTACAATATAAGGCTGATATACGGCTTTATATTTTGATATTACCCTTATATGTAAAACACATGACTTGCATAACTTATGTATGGCTACCTATAACGCAACCTACTGTTTTGAATGTAATGTAAATAAATTTCATCCTTCCAACGAACGAAATTTGCTTATAAACCACGAGTAGTAGGGTCCTTTACCTCGGTCTAATATGACACCTGAAATTACATTTTATACCGTATCTTATGTAATAATTGAGCTGTAGTCGATATTTCACTGTCAACATGTATGCTTAGATATTCGTATTATTTGGATATTGATTACTGCCGGTAATCGCAAGTCAGTCCCATCTGCATTTTTATCAATTTTGAGTTAGCATCATTATTCAGTTTATCTTTCTATGTTGTTTGAGATGAGCTATTGTAAAAAGGTGGTTTGTCCAAGAAAAATGAAAAACAATACCAAGTCAAATTGTCCCACACCGAAAAGTAACCGCAAGTCAGTCCCATTAGAAAAAAATATGTTACAAATGTTAGACAACACATCGCATCATGAGATTTGTCTCAAGACAGATTTTGTCCACTTCCCCTAGGGTATCTGGAACATGTTCTGATGTGGCCAATATAGTTCTTACGATACTCAGTTTGACCACCAATGGATGGCTTTGAAGTCTCATGTGATTTGATGTATCGCTTGATGGATTTTGATTTAAAAAGGATTTACCACTTCCCCGGGGATACCCGGAACATGTCCGGGTTTGGCCAACATGGTGCTGGTCACTGATCACTGAGGACTCTTATCGATCTTATTTTTGAATTCTCATGTGAATTATGTGAATAATCAATTGATTTATCGCATGGTGGGTTTGACACGTTTATGAAAAGCTCTGGCCTGATGAAGACCCATACTCACCGGAATACGTTCCGGCCATTGCTCTGGAACCAGTAAAACAAATCCAGAAACATTCAATAACGTTCTATGGTACCATGGTATCTTTCTACTGTTCAATACTGTGCTAAACTAATGCAGCATCGTCATGGAATTGTGACTGACTTGCGGTTATTTTTCTCATTGACGTTAAATGTAATCGAAAGTCAGCCCCATTCAGATTTTGGCCATAAATTAAAAATTTAACGATATTTTTTCAATATTTTATGGTAAACATAGATGCATTTTATCACATTGTACGTTTATTTTTAAATTTATCCCTCCAAAATAAGCGTCAAATCAGAAAAGTTGTAAAATCTTTGAACGCCGTTTTCTCATTTCCAGCTTTTTACAGATGGTACTGGCTTGCGATTATGGGCAGATTAGGCACGACTGAAAATTGTTTAATCTCATCATTTTAACTCAAATTGGGTCTATAAATGGATGCAACTTCGTCCCAGTGCTGTAAATTTTCATATCATTCGATTGAAGATGAACCAATACAACCTTTCAATCAATTCTGTGTAAACGAATTCTCACATGACCATAATTTGAAGAGCCCCTTTCTCATTCGAAGCTCATTGTCACTGTCAATTGAGTCACTCACTATCATTTGATATACGACAGTGGAGTATGGAAAAAATCCAGCAAAATGGTCCCAAACAGACAAGTCGACCCGATGTCGGATTAATGTAGGGCTAATTTAAGGTCGATGTCGACCCAATGTCGTGTTGTTGTCGGGTCAATTTTGGGTTTATGTCGGGTCAATGTCGGGTCAACATCGGGTTGGGGTTTGGTAGAAGTCAGGTTGGTGTCGGGTTGGCTTAGCTTTTTCGCCGGAATGTCGACCAGAGCTCCGTTTATGCGTAGGTTACACTTAATTGAATGATATATAGCGTTGCTCAAATGAGAATGATCCATGCCTTCGTCAAATGATAAAGCAGCTGATATCACCCATTCGGAGGAGGTCCCCTTTGATAGCGAATAGCTGCTTTTCTCATTTTCATCAAAAATGATCAAATGATTTTGAGAATTTACAGCACTGCTTCGTCCTATTGAAGATGAACCTCGATCTACAAAGGTTCGGTATGTGAAATCACGCTTCTTTTTCACTCCTTATCATTCATATGTAAACACATTGTTGCCGTCACTTTCACTTCTTGCGTAAGAACTGATGAGAATGAAACAGACAGCATTTTTTCCGGTTGATCCAGATAACATAAATCGCGAGGCTCTGAAACATTTGGCGATTTTTTTAACTTTTGGTTAAAATGTGACAGATGGAAAGGATTTTGAGGATTTTCGAACATAGAAAATAATTTTCGAAATGTCAATTTTAACCACGAGTTAAATTTAACTCAGCAAATGATTCACAGCCATAGAATAAAAATAAAGCCAAATAGATCATCTTACGATCACACATATAAAGAACTTTCAAGTCAAGTATTAGCAAGACGAACAATGCATTGGCTCCTAAGTAACATTGATAGATTCTTTTGTAGATTTTCTGTTTGCATCCCCACGGCCATGTATAGACACTTCCAGCTATTTTCAACATATAGTTCGATAAACGATGCTATTATTTAGCATCTAATACGGCAAACACGACAGAAATGGTTTTGTAGCCAAGTTATTGGTGAAATGAAAGTCGAAGAGGAGAATCGATCAATGCTACTGAGGACTTAATGCAATGTTCGGGTTGATAGTTTTTCCAACGAAGAATACTAAGATGAAACAGTCGGAGATAAACTTCCTATTTTAGTGTCCTCTTTCATGGTCCCTTTCATCCAATGAATACCCCCGTTCTTCTTGTTCTTATTCGTCTTATTCGCTTTTTCAAGCTTATTGCTTAGCGCATATTAGCTTATTGCGTGCTCTCAACTTAGTGTTCTAAATGCACTTCCACAGTTATTAATTGAGAGCTTTCGATGCCAATACCAATGCATGAATTTGTATATTGTGTGGCAAGCACAATAATATTCTATGCTCAGGGAAGTCGAGAAAATTTCCAACGCGAAAGATTCCCTCGACCGGATCGGGAATCGAACCCCCCGCCTCCGGCTTGGTAATACCGTGCCTTTACTGGCTAGGCTATGAGACCCCTAATACCCCCCGTATGCAATGTAATTTTTTGCCCTCTCGGTAGAGATGAAAATTTGCGCTTTTTTTGTACAAACAATCAGAGATGCCCCATTTTTTAATTACTCGATTAACAACTAATCGATTCAATAGGTATTCAACTCTGCACACTTCAATCTGTACCGAGAACTTTATCTGCGCCGAAAGCTTAGGCAAGCGTTGAGCCGAGTGTGCCGAAGTGTGGCAATCAAACTGTCGATCTCAGTATCCCATGAGTTTGGCAACCCTGCAGTTATGACTGTTGAGATTGTTTGTTTACATTGCCAAGTTCTCATGGGTGGTTAAACGTGCTATATCTGTGTATATTGCATAGTATATACGAGGGTAATCACTGTGTCTGTCCTGTTTAAAAGTATTCCTATTGCTTTAACTATGCCAAACGAGTGATAAGATTGGTAAGCGCGAGATCGTCGGTCATTGCTGGAACTATTAGCCAGTATACGCTAATCGTTGCCAACCATTAAGTTCAACCCCTCCACGAGAAGGAGAAAGGTGAGTGATGGCAGAAGCTGTCCTTCCGAGACAAGCAATTTCTTTACCATGTCTCATTCTGGTAGACGTTCGCCAAAACCTGTACTTATGACCCACCCGGCAAGTGGAAAATGTAACCTAGAAATCAAGAAGGATTCGACCTAAAATTCCCACTGGCGATAGTAGAAGCAGCAATAGACCTTCAGTTGCTTCCTAGTGTTAGTCTTAACTTTTGGGTACTGAATTCATCTAAGTTTGCTAAACATGTTTTGGTGGGAGAGTCAATTAACTGCGTCCATAGTTTTGAACTTTTGAACACCCTAATAAAAAAAAACAGGAGACCCAGGAAATCACTGAGATTGTTCATTAACAACACAAAAATAAATAGTGCTGCTCTTCTTCTTTCTCATGGCTCTCAACTTTTTACTTTTAATCCGTTTATCCTCGTCGTCCATCAAATAATTTCCAGCAGCATGCAAATGGTGGTCTAGGATCTAGATACCGGTTGCCAACGTTTGATTACTACCTTCTCTTTGTATTTGCTTGTTGTTCCTTCATAACTTTCATCCTTACTTGGTTTTGCCGGAATTGCATACTTATCCCCATGCTGGCGGTTCCGATCGCGTTTATAAATACCGCGATTCAGATTGGTTCCGTCGAGGGCTCCGTTATCTCCGGTGTGGTTACCTTCACAATTCTGTTAGCAGCATCCTTCTTAATGTTTCTAATACAAGATCTACTGATGGCACCGGCCACTACAGTCAATCGAATCTCCGAGATCGTTCAGTCCATAGAATGGAGTGGTTCTACGGGCGAAACTGCTGCGGTTACAGTTGCATCTGCAGAATGGCGGGATCGTTCTGTACCGGGTTGTTGTTGACACCGTTCATCAATGCTGCAATTGGAACTAGATTCTGCAATTATTCTTGTTTATACAATTTGCTTTCAGTCCGTATCATATTGCCATCTGGGGTTAATACGTAAGCAGGCCTATTCTGACCCAAAACATAAATCTTTCCGATTGTGCAACCTTTTGATAATGATTGAGGATACTTTCGCTGGAAAATAAAAAAAAAACACAATCTGAAAAAAAACTTCCCCTTTACTTTGAAGTAAACAAACATTTACTACTTTAGCAACGCTTGTCAAAATGTTAACTCAAAGCAGTGATGCCATTTCATGTTATATTCTATCTCATACTTATCATCGAGTGCCCTAACGTGCCGATCAGTGTGCTATGATGTGTTTCGGCACAGTGTGCAGAGTTGATTGCCCCTTGAATCGATTATTTTTTGTTCGCTACGCTGTCATTTTTTCACCAATAAGAGTGCAGCCCATATTTGAAACGATGGGTGATGATCCTCTGGAGAAGTTAATGCTTATATCGGCATGATATAACCGATTACAAATATTTTACTTTCCGTTTCTTAAATCGATTAATCAATTTGAACGTTTCTTAAATCGATTAATCGATAATGAACTAATTTGATCATTTCCAAGGAATCAAAAATATCTCTAAATGACAAAATAACAAGCGATCAACGAACCGAATAATAACGCTATGTCAGAAGTTGAAAACAATAATGATATAATCTTCACCGTTCTTTTTCATGACAAGCAGCTCGTGCGACCCGACTCATTCGGGGCGGTAGAAGGAAACGAGCAAATTGTTGGCAAGCTGCTTCACGAAGTAAAGCCGAAGATGATACACGTGTGTTAATGGGAATTTTTTTGTTATGTCTTTTCCCGATTCATATCAAGCTATGTCCTCATCCGTGTATATTGCAACAAAGCAGGCAAGCAATATATCATTATCCTTCTACCACTCGGATCGAGCTTTGTTACAGAGCGAGTTTGTCATGGTAGTCGTAGAAACCGTTGTGTCTGTATCGTTGGTTGCTTTATGTGTTTGGATTCGCTGATCATTTCACTCGTACGTTGACAGCGAAGATAGAAGCAATAGTCAGTGCGTGTGAGGGTAAATTTAGATAGAGCTAGAATTAGGGAGTAACATTTTTTTTAAACAATGATTTCTTTCGATAATTTCTAGAAAGTTAAGGCTCGCCAACGCAAATCAACATCACCATCGGGTAGGGGAAGACTTACCCTACACGACGGCTATGTTGGTTTGCGTTGCGGTTAACGAGTCACCGAGAGAAATCATTGTTTACTAAGGCTGTTACGCCCTAATTTCAGCTCTATCTAGAAATGAGAAAAACAGACACTGAATTGAAATAAACACGAGTGCTGACCGGTTGGTATTTCGAAGGGCCTACATGGTAAATGAATCTGACTCATATTTGAAAAACACGCAAAAACGTACACTCAAACAGTTTTCAAATCTAGATAGTATAAAAACTACGCTAAATCTCGACTCTCCCGACCGACGCATAGCTCGATATAAAGAGAGACAATACAAACTTAGTATAAAAATGGATTATACATCCAATAGTATAAACTGAAAGTATGCAAATGGTGTATAGTGTTGCTCTATTTGGCAAATGTATTAATGTTGTATCCTCGGCTTTCTAATTATTTGCCTATTGTTATTTTTTAACAAAATTTAATTTAGAATATTCAACAATCAGCTTTATTTTTAATATACATTAATTACACAAATATAACTTTTTAACATTTATGAGAATAGCAGATTCCGATTGTCGAGCGATTTATTGTACTTGAGCATCTTCGTATATGTGTTGCGCACCAGGTCGATCACTTTTGCACCAACCGGAAGAACATCATGTCCTAGAATTTACTTTCTTTATCCTTTGGTTAGCATGATGCCGACATTCGTGTTCATGTGAATGGTTTTGTTTTTTCCGTCGATCTTGTTTTCCGTGCTGAGCACCAATGCTACCGACGTGCCTGGAAGGCAGATCCCACACCTGGACCCTACCTATCGACCCATCAACTCATGAACCGGGGACCAACGGCTTTACTTCCCATCCGAAGGAAGGCGTGATCAGAGATGTTATGCATCAGAACATCCCGGCGGCACCGACTGGGATTGAACCCAGGCCTGCTGGGGTGAGAGGCAATCACGCTTACCACTACACCACCGGCGCCGTTATTTAATTTTTTTTTGCTGGTGTTAAATCAGGTTGATTAATTTATTTGATAAGGCTCAACCGAATTAACTTAACAGAGCCGAGGATTCTTGTTCACTATACAATTAAAAAGTTTTTGGCAAAAGATGGATTTCATAGGACCACTCTAATGACAAATTTAAATAAAATGTGCTAGTACGTTTGTTTGAATATTTGGACATTTAGTGTCTTCGAAGAAGTTTTTGTGCTTAAAAATTCCCTTCTTTTGGTGTTTGCAAACGTCAAGGTGGTCCTCAAATTAGGGGATTTTTAAAACTAACTTTTTTGCTTTACAAAATAAAAACACGTGTTGTTTGAAAAAGTTGTAGCTAAGTTAATTTCAAGCAACTTTGTCTAAGATTTTTTTTTCGCTTAACGTTCTCATTTTAGAGTAATTTCTCGGAGTTGACTTAGGGTGCATCTGGAAAACATAGTTTTTTAGCACTAACTTTATTATTTCTAATTTCTCACGAAAGTCATCCTCTAGAGACTTTTAAAACTCTTTAAGACGAATGTTTTATAGCAAGATTTTTTGTCTGTATCTCTTCTAATAAAAAAGATTAACCCATGTATAGTAAAAAATATGAATAAATTCATATTGATTTTCTACGAGTTCAAAAAGTAACATTTCTCCATTTTTTTTTCACATTATTGATTACATACGCCCTTTCAAATGCCATGAAAAAAACTTTTTTTTGTCTACCCCAACCAGAGATATTAACATATGAAAAGTGCATATTTTTAGTAGAAAAACGTCAATAACTCTTGATCGGCGAAAGATATTGACAAGCTTTTGGAGCAAAAATTTGCGCCTTTCAAAGATCTAAAAGTTATTTCAAGACACCTTTGCTGAGAAATTGGAGATAAGAAAACTAGAGCAAAACAACTGTTTTTTAGAGACACCCTAACTCAATTCAAGAAAATAGCTCTTAATCGGTCAATTTAAGAAAACCAAAAAAGGCTTTTCAACAAAGTTGCTTGAAATTAGCTCAGCTATAACTTTGCTGAAGAATGTATGCCTTAATTTATTCAAACAAAAAAAGTTAGATTTTTGATTTTAATGATAATAGAACCACCCTAGAATTCATTGTCATAAAAATGAGGACCTAACTATAAAAAACAACTTGGTATCAGAAACTTTTAGTCTAAAGTTTTAATTTCAGGCTCAAAACATAGCATTCCACCTAAATCTACATTCTGGACCACTGTGCAGTGGTTTCATTGCATGGCAGATTCGCCAACGGGGGTCAGAACGCTTCCATTGCAGCAATGGACGCAAAACGTGGTCAGCACTCACACATTCATCACGAAACGGTTGCTTTCCAATGTCGACGACGCATCGACCGAAAGAACTGCTGATGAAGAACATAAGAAGGACCACACAATGGTTGGTGCCGAGTAAACAGACGATCCCTGAGCAAAGTCAGTTAACAAAATGAAAGCAAATCGATATTAAAGTTTGAAGTTCATATCATATTGAAAACTAATTTTGATTCAATTTTTGCGACAGAATTCTGATATCATATCGTTATTTCATTTTGCAGTCAAGACTTTTTAAACGAAAGCAACTTAACATGAAATTCTGCTGTTAACGTCTTGTTTAAAATTTAACGATTATTGTTTATTTATTTTGTTTCATACATTTTAAGTAATTCGTGACTTGCCCGGGGTGAGATTTGAGCTCAAGTTTTTCAGCGTGAGAAGCATGGATGCTTACCATTTACGCCAGGTCCATATTCAGTTTAACATTATGCATGCAAAAACAGTAATCAAATTGATTTCATTGAAAGCAGGATTAGTTGTCCGTTTGATTTAACAGTGTAAAATTTTGCTCTCATTTTTGCTGTGTTAACCGTTAAGTCAACCAAAATGAGATCAACTGGAGTATTCAAAATAATTTACATCGTAACAGCAAATTTTGATTTCAATTTGATCTCCAGCTTCTGCTTCTGTCGACAGCCGAGTAAACACTGATGGTGCAATTTCTGTATTCAGCAAAGTTGCTTCAATAAATCTACAACTTTGTTATGTCTTCCAGTACTGTTCCAGCTCCAGCAGTTTTGGTCACCGTAATTTGGCTGAAACGTCCGTTGCCAAAACCCCTTTTTTTGAACAGCAGAGGATAAATACTCAAACAAAAATAGATAAAAATCTTGGCAAATCGAGAATAGCAAGCCAAAATTTCTAAATCTGGCGACACAAATGAGACCATTTACGAGCCAACTTCAGTAGAAAAGGTCTGCTTTCGAGGGAAATTTTCCCTTAATGTCCCATCATTGTTTGCTATTTATGAACTGTCTGACCTCTTTATCCTTCGAGAAAGCATTGCCCTCTTTGCTAGCAGTCTGACAATCCAACGAATGCCACTACTTTACCAGACGACTAAAGGAGGAGGAAATTGCACATTGACTGGTCCACTTCCGATTGCATATCCCTTGGGGCAATATGCAATCGAAGACGACCGACCAATCAACTTGTTGGCTCGAAGCCTACTTTGACCGCCGCACCACCACCAACGCCGTAGATATGGCTGCTCCTTCGTCCAATTCTTCTCCACCCTCGACGAGAGCCAAAAGAACAAACAAAGCACACCACACACCACGCCGTGAGTGCCTAGAAATCGTTTAGCCGGAGAAAAGAAATTCCATCACGAAATTCACCGGAAAAGCACTCTCACGTTGAACCCCAGCAACAGTGGAGCCGTTTAGGGGGCACATGGTTAATGGTGGGAGTTATCGTGTGGTGCATAGTATGGAAGCATTTCCGGGCGAACGCTTTCATCTTACCGCAATCAAAAACTTCTAATTGCAAAAGTTTGCGGTTGTTCTTCTTCAAAACATTATATTGGATGCATGATTTGGCACAGATTGGGGGGAAGGATTAGACTGAAATGAGGCGGAAAAGAATGACCGTCAATGAAGGATAGCGTGCAGAGGATTCGCGGAAACGGCTATGGAATTGTTAGATTTCGCAACACTGTTTGCAATTCCGGGAGGGAAGCCTACCTTGCGAAAGGTGTAAACCAAGATACGGATTGCTTAGATCGCTTCACAGAACAGCACAGGCTCCCATGTTTCTCGCACAGCTTGAACATATCAATAGAAAATGGTTTTCGCTGTTTGTGCTTCAATGGAATTATTTTGCTTTTTGCGCTCCTTGTTGTTTTTTGAAAATCAAAATGAAAATCATTCTGCAGCGGATAAACCTCAATTCAATTTACAAGCCCCAACCGAGCTGGAAACTAATGGTTGCTTGACATGCAAGCTTCGCTTCCTTCGGTACATTCCTGAGGCCTGTGTTCCTGTTTTCGCCACAAATGCAAACACTCACACTCACACAGGTACACAGGAGGCATGCCGAAGAAAGAAGTATGAATGTCCTACACGCTAAATTGAAAGTACCGATTCAATGAGTAACTGTTACCCATTACTGATATTCAGTGGGTAACAGTTACTCATTTTACCCATTATTGAGTTAAGCCACTCTTCATTAAAATGGGTAAAATGTTACTCATTAATGGGCACTTTGAAGTTAGCGTGTTGCCTTCTCCCACACACCAAGGGGGGGCAAAGCCGGAAATGAAAATCCATTTTCACTTTTCTACGTGTTTCCCATTCTAGCAGAGGAATGTTGAAATTTTCATAAACTCGGTCAATGACGAAGGGTCCGCCCCTTTCCCGATAAAACTAAAGGGTTGTTAGCCAAAGCAAAGGTTTTAAATTGCGTCGTCAGCTTGGTAGGAGAACAACGAACGCTTGTCCGACGGTTTTTCCTTCAAATACGCAAAAACTGAGTATGACAAAACTCTTCTAAACAACAGCAGTATATGTATGTGAGATGACATGTATAGATTTGGTTTCACTAGAAGGCAGAGTTTGTGTATTTGTGTCTATATTAGCCTTTGGAGGTTCGTGTATTCATCAGGAGACTGATTTTGAACATATATTCGAGGCATCCCATTGGGAAAAAGAAACGCCTTTCGTGGCAGCTCGTTTGAATCAGCTCAAACTAGAAATTCGTTAATTTTAGTTAATAAGGTAAGATAGATAATTAACTCATTAAATTACAGATTTAGTTTCTGCTCCTGTACTGCGAAAAATGTGCTCCGGACGTACAATTGCTTCTGCCTATGCTTTCTGCTGCGTAAGTAAGGTTTGTAGGTAAATTGCCAAGTGAAGACAATGACTGACCAAAATCAATGATCGTTTCCGCCTTCGTTGAACTGTCAGTTCTCCGTCAGTGGCACTCGAGCAAAAGGTGAACCAGTGTCGGTGTTGGTGTCCAGTGGTTTCAGCACTTCCCCTGCCCATAAACCTGGTCCGGAACCTGCTTCCTAGTCAGATTTACCCATGATGACATAACCTCGATGACTGCAAGTCTAGCCACTGGTCGTCCCGGCAGTGCGGACCACTGCTTGCCTGCGATGATTTGATTGTCCACAAACCCAACCGTTGCGATTCTGATCGTCCGTGATGAAAACTAAGTCGCCTGTTTTCAGTGGCTTCGAGCCTTCCAGCCACTTGGTATTCCTTCAGCCAGCGCTTCCACAGTTCATCTGCAACGTATTGGGACCGTTTATAAGTGCTCCGAAGCGCCTCTGCATGATCCGTTGGTCCGATGTAAGGCTCTTTCAGATTAAAGGGAAACCCACACAAGAAATGATTGGACGTGAGTGCCTCGAAGTTCGACGACTCCTGTGGCACATAGACTAATGGTCTGCAATTGACGATTTCTTCGGCCTCGGCAACAACCGACAAGAGAATCTCGTCGTTCAAAGTTGCCTTGGTCGTCTTTACAGTCCGCACCATGCGCTCCCATATGCCTCCCATGTGGGGAGCCGATGGAGGGTTGAACCACCAAAGCGTCCTGGCATTGGTAAAGACATTGGCACAAGCTATCCCGATCCGACGAATCTGCTCCTGGAGTTCTTTGTTGGCTGCCTTCAGGTTAGTCCCATTATCCGAGAAGATGGCAATTGGCGGACCCCTACGCAGCACAAATCTTCGGATTGCCATGATGCACGAGTCAGCATTCAGTTTGTAGGCTACTTTTAAGTGCACTGCTCTGACCGTCAGGCACGTAAACAGCACTATCCACCTCTTTTCGACGCGGCGTCCAACAGGTCTGAAGTAGTCAATACCTACGTTGGTGAACGGTTTCAGGAAGGGTGTGTCACGTTCCACTGGTAGAGGTGCCATTGTTGGTACTTGGGCTCGACTCTTGTTGACTTTGCACCATTGGCAGTTTTTCATCGTCCGCTTCACGCCGGTCCGCAGCTTGGGGATGTAGAAACGTTGGCAAACTACATTGAACACCGTTTCCCTGTTGGCATGGCCGTACCGCCGATGGTTATGAGCTAGCAAGCTTCATGCTGCCGTCCATCCGCAACATGTCGCCCTCGTCCAGGAACGGTTTGCAGCGATAGATTTCACTATTTTTCTCGATCGGAATCCAGTTCTGCGGTGATCGCCACTCTGCAGGCGAACGACTCGCGTTGTGCTATCTTCCGGAGGACGATTTCCACCAGTTCAAATTCCTCCTGCTGCAGCGGAACGATAATTCAATCCATCAACTTTCGCGTTCTCTCTGGTAGGTCTGGAATATCCTCGATAGGCAATCGAGCAATCCGACTTTGGAAGTTCGATATGAATCTGTAGACACAGCAAATCGTGCGCAACAGAACGTTCCACCGAGAAAAGCGGCTTACGTTGATTATCGGCTCTTCCACTACCGCAGTGTGAAACATGTGACATGCCCGAAGTTCTTCCGTTGTATTCGGTGCGGGTGGCGTCTGTACAGGCCACATCTTCCCGATAGCAGCAGGAACTGAGGGGGTTCGTCTGAATCCAAGCTAGGTCCCTTTTCCACTTGGTGAGCTTATCCGCAACGTTAGCCTTCGTTGTCACCCAGCGCCACTCGTCGATTTTTGTTTCCAAGAGGATTTCGCCGATTCGAAATGCGACGAACGGCTTATACTTCCGTTGATCGGACCGGATCCAGGATAGTACATTCTGTGAGTCGGTCCAGAGTGATTGATTTCGATCGAATTAAGCTACCTCACTCCTAGTACTGCACCCAGTAGCTCCATGCGAGGAGTGGACAGCTGCTTCAACGGGGCCACCTTCGTTCTGGCCATAACCAGTGAGCAACGCGGCCCGTCGTCAGTAACAACTCGGAAGAATGCCATAGAAGCGCGGGATTTTCAAGTCTTCGATAAGGGGTAGTTTGGATGTCCACTGAGGCATTCGTCGTCGATGTCTTGATCCTATTTGGTGCGCCACAAACTCTGCAACAGGATCTTCCCATGGATGGTAAATGGTGACAGGAACCCAAGCGCAGGGGTTGAAACTGTTGACGTTTTTACGACACTCGCTTCGTTGTCGTGCGCGACAGTCTGTTTTTATTCGTACTCTCATGCTCTACCGTCGTCTCTCTTACACAACACAAACGGTAGAACAACATTCGAGCAAATGGAAAATTTTCAAATAACTATCATATGACATGTGTGATTTCGTTGTAATTCCTCAATTTGGTGTAAATTAAACCATTTCTGATCAGAAATGTTATTACTAGGACATCGTTGCTTGCTATTTTCAGAATTCACACAAGCACAACATCAGCAGCTCTTATCATGAGAAAAACTAAAATACATACATTCGTGACGGCGACAGTGTCGTATGACAGAGCCTGTCATATGACATTTTAGTTTGGTACTGTAATTTGATAGCTTGTTTTGCTAGGGTCGGAAGCAAAGGCAGTCGATTATCACTGAAAATATGTCGACTACGGTGACCACTTACAAGACTGCCCAAGCAGGTCGAATAGGCTCATCACACAGCGGAGGGCAATCCACTTCGTCGGCCGTCGTGCATCGAAAGTCGTGAAGTCGAAAGTCGAGAAAGTAACTGACAACTTCCTGCGGGCACCATATATTGCCCAGAACGCGCTCAGTCGCGCCATCATTGCCGGCTTGCAATGGCACTTTGCCCGAGTGATGGCTTCTTCCACTGTATCGGCACTTTTGAGATAGTCGTCGACATAGTGCCTACGAACTATAGCCTTTGCTGCGTCCGGGAATCGATCAGCATGTTGGGAGGCATTCAAGTTCTTACATATTGGGCAGATGCGGGTGAGCAGGCCGCGCCAAAAGTGCCCACATTCATAACGTACACATCTAGCTTGGACGAAGTATCCGTCCGGATAAGGAAGCACTGCTCATACTTGTCAGCTTTCCGAATCCGATATTGGTGGTACATCTCGCGTATGCCCGCTTTGAATGTTACCGGTCGTTCCCGAAACTGCTGAATGACCGCTGTCAACACAGGCAGATGATCCGGTCCAGTGAGTAGCATGGAATTCAGCGACGTACCTTTTACTATGGCTGCCACGTCCCACACCAGGCGCACCTTGCCTGGCTTCTTCGGGTTTATGACAACGGGGAGGGGGTAGGTACCAAATATTCCTCGGGTTTGCTGCTGCCATCTCCTCTTCCGTCATCTGCGCACTGTTCGTTTGGTATTCCTCGATTTTTAGCAGCACAGTCTGCTCGAGGAGAGACGCGCTTGAGACTGCAAAACCGGTTCACCGCAATTAGGTAGCTGTCTGGAAGCTCAAAATCGTCCTGTTTCTCGTCTCGAAACGTCCGTCAACAGGCATCCCGATCTAACGTTCGGTTTCGGAGATATGACCAACATAGAAATTTATTAAATAAAAGAGCATTACTCACTCAATTTACTCGGTGATGACTGAACCAATTGGAGTGCATCCAGCATATTTGTTTCAATTTCACGTAGAACCTTATTTAATCTCAATCGGTTATTTAGTTCCGAAGAAATGACCAAAATAGTGAAATCTTTCAATAGAACAGCAATTCATTAATGACTAGGTTTTGTCAGCCCCTTTTTGGCTTTTGAGCATTACGATTGATCAAAAGGCAAGTCTTCTTCAATGTATATAAAGTTGTACCGGTGGAACCGGTGGAACCGGTGGAAACTAACGATTTTACTACTTGACTAGCCTATTGGTCCCAAGTAAATCGATTAACGTCCCCCATTTCAGTCGAAATTCTAGTACGACCCGGAGATGAACCAGCCTGCGGCTGAAAATCTCCTAAATAGAGATAATAATAATAATAATAATAATAATAATTCTAGTACTACACTATGTTTATTTTGATTCGCTATGAAAGTTTGACAGATAAAATGAGGGGTTCGTGGATTTTCTTATGTTTTGAGGGGTGAATCGATTAATTTGGGACCGAAGAGAGTACCAGAGCTGAGCCAAAAAAATGAGCACGTTTCTTCGGGACCTTCTGGTCTTAGAGTTACCTCTATTGTTGTACCGTCTGTCAGTTCAAAAATCTTACAATCTAATGCTTAAACTAGCCCTTATGAATATCCCAATCGCTGGACCGAAACGACGGCGATCATAATACCAACAATCAATACGAAACTAACGATTTTAAATTGGCTTACTACTTGACTAGCCTATTGGTCCCAAGCAAATTGATTAACGTTCCCCATTCTAGTTGAAATTCTAGTACTACACAATGTTTGTTTTGTTTCGCTATGAAAGCTTGACAGATAAAATGAGGGGCTAGAGGATTTCCTATGTTTCGAGGGGTCAATCGATTAGCTTGGGACCGAAGATAGTACTAGAGCTGAGCCAAAAAGTTGAGCTCGTTTTCTTCTGGTCTTAGAGTTACCTCTATGCTAATACCATAGAGGTAACTCTAAGACTAGAAGGTCCCGAAATAACCTGCTCAACTTTTTGGCTCAGCTCTGGTACTCTCTTCGGTCCCAAGCTAATCGATTCACTCCTCGAAAAAGGAAAAACCAATAACCCCTCATTTTATCTGTCAAACTTTCATAGCTAATCAAAACAAACATTGCGTAGTACTAGAATTTCGACTAGAATGGGGTACTTCAATCGTTTGCTTGGGACCAATAGGCTAGTCAAGTAGTGAGCCAATTTAAAATCGTTAGTTTCGTATTGATTGTTGATAATACTGTCACTTTCTCATGAGCCGAATAAAAAATTCTAATTGTTCAAGATCTTTAAACTTCCTTGACAGTATAGAATCTTCTGGAACTGTCGTAAGGATCTATTCAATAAAATTTTCTGAGCTTCTCAAAGTTTTCAATAAGTTTCCTAAATTTTCCTAACGTCCTTGAAGTCCTCCTTTGATCTATCCTGAAGTTCCTATAGTTTTTCTGAAGTTGTTTCAGCTTCAACATGGCATTTCCTTTAAATTCTATTGCTTCCTTGAAGTGCTCTAGACTCGACTGAAGATTTCGTACCTTATTGACAGAGATTTTTGGAATTTTTTAATTTTTACATAATTCCTCGCAGCTTATTGAAACTTCCTAAATTTTTTGGATGAAACTGCTTTGTCTCGAGACTCGAGTATTAGTACAAGACACTGAAGAAGTCTGCACACTGTAGACGAAATACGCGTTTCATTCAACGATGAGCAAATTAGGTAGTGGAATAAAATGGAAATTACTAATCGCTCTCTCTCTCTCTTTATACATGTATTTCACTAAGACGCACACACTCATCAGCATTCTTGTTACTGATGTTTTCTTAAGTTTTCTGGAGTTCTCTCGACATTCTTGAAATTCTGCTTAAGGGTTTTCGAAATTTTTCAGAAATTAACGGTTCTGACTTGAATTTACTGATGTGGGCTTTCATAAAATATTTTGAACATCCCTGAAAACATTGGATCCACCGTTAAGATCTCTGAAAATCCTGTAAAATCTCTAGACCAAGTTATTAACTACTTGGAACTTTTTTAAAGCTTCAACAATTTTCCCCAAATTCTCCCAAATTATCGGAAGTTCCTTTGAATTTTTAAGGATTTTGTGAATATCCCTGAAGTACTTAAAACTTCTTTAAAGTTCCTACTATTTAAGTGAAGATAGTTGAAGTACGAAAAGAACCTCTAATCTTTCCTGATATTCCTGGGACTTCCCTGCAGCTCTCGCTACTCTTCTGATCGTGGTCCTGCAACTGCCCTAAAATTAATGGAACTGCCCAAAATTTCTTTAAACTTTTCTGAAGTTCTCTGGACTTCCGAGAAGTTTTATAATTTTACTGAAGTTCTTGGCAATATCCTTAAATTGTTGGAACTTATCAAAGATTTCCGCAATTTTCCTGAAATTAATTGAACTGTCCTAAAGTTCTCGAAATTCACTTAAAATTCTGAAGATCCCGAAAATTTCCTGATATTCATGGATCTATCCTGAAATTTTTAGATCTTTGCCAAGGTTTACTGAAAAGTTTTTGCAGTTTTTCTAACGTTAATGGAACTGCCCTAAAGATCTCGAAACCTTTCCTGAAGTTCTCTGGCTTCCGTGAATTTTATGGATCTTCTTTGAAGCTTCCGAAATATGTCTTAAGTGTACTAAACTTTCCTGAAATTCTTTGGAGTATCCTTATTTTTTAGGAACTTTTTGAAGATTTCCGGTATTTTCCTGAAATTAATGGAACTGTCTCAAAGTTCTCGAAACTTTCCTGAAGTTCCCACAATTTTCCTGATATTCATGGATCTGTACTGAAAGTTTCAGAACTTTCCCAAGGTTTACTGAACAATTTTTGCAGTTTTCCTGAAGTTAATGGAACTGCCCTAAAGATCTCGCAATCTATCCTGAAGTTCTCTGGACTTCTGTGGATTTTTTGGATCTTCTATAAGATTCATAAATATTTCTTAAGTATACTTTACTTTCCTGATATTCTTTGAAATATTCTTAAATTTTTGAAATTTATTCAAGATTTTTCGCTATTTTCCTTATTTCCTTATGGAGCTCTCCTACAGTTCTTGAAATTCGCCTAAAGTTCTTGGAACTTCCCTGAAGTGCATTTTTCCTGATATTCATGGAACTGCCCCAAGGTTTACTGAATATTTTTCCTTAAGTTAATAGAACTGCCCTAACGATTTCTAAACTTTCATGCAGTTATCTGAACTTCCGTGAATTTCTAGGATCTTCTTTGAGTTTTCCGAAGTTCTTTCAAATATCCTTATATTTTTGGATCTTATTGAAGGTTTCCTCGCTGATTTCCTGAAATTAATGGAATTATCCTAAAGTTCTTGAAATTTTCTATAAGTTCTCGGAACCTCCTAATGTTCCCGCCATGTCCCATTAATTCATGGAACTGTGCTGAAATTTTCAGAATTTTCTCAAGGTTTATTGAAAAGTATTTGCAGTTTTCCTGAAGTTAATAAAACACCCCTAAAGATCTCTAAACTTCCTTGAAGTTCTCTGAACTTCCATGGATTTCTTGGATTTTCTATGAAGTTTCCAAAATACACTGAAACCTCCGTTTACGAAGTCTTTTGTTACGCAGTATTCAATTTATGTCCCTCTTTTTACGAAGTAAATCCCAAATAACGAGATTTTTTGTTATTTTGGAAAACTAGGATTTACTGTGAAATACCTCACAATATGGGTATTGTTAGAATCGGAGTGACGTGTAGGGACCGGAAATCAATGTCGGACGCCATTTTGAAATCCAAGATGGCGGCTTCCGGTTAGAGAAAAACTTTGACATTCTGCCAAATATCCCCACAATATGGGTATTTGAGGAAACAGGGTGATGTGCAGGGACCAGAAATCGATATCTGACGCCATTTTGAAATCCAAGATGGTGGCTTCCGGTAACATAATAACTTGGAAATTCTGCCAAATACCCCACAATATGGGTATTTTTGGAATCAAAGTGACGTGTAGAGATCGCAAATCAATGTCTGACGCCATTTTGAAATCCAAGATGGCAACTTCCGGTTACATAATAACTTGAAAATTCTGCCAAATACCCCACAATATGGGTATTTTTGAAATCAGGATGACGTGAAGGGACCGGAAATCGATGTCTGACGCCATTTTTAAATCCAAGATGGCAACTTCCGGTTACAAAAAAACTTCGAAATTCTGTCAAATACCCCACAATATGGGTATGTTTTGAATTGGAGTGACGTGTAAGAACCGGAAATCGATGTCTGACGCCATTTCAAAATCCAAGATGGCGGCTTCCGGTTACAGAAAAATTGGAAAATACCACCCCGTCACCCCGATTCTTAAGATACCCATATAGTAGGTTTTTTAACATTATTTTTATGTTTTTTATGTAACCGGAAGTCGCCATATTGAATTTCAAAATGGCGTCAGACATGGGTTTTCAGTCCTAATAAGTCACCCCGATTCCAAACAAGCCATATTGTGGGGTATTTGACAGTATTTTCTAGTGTTTCTGTAACCGGATGTCACCATCTTGGATTTCAAAATGGCGTCAGACATGGATTCTCGGTTCTCACAGGTCACCCCGATTCCAAAAATATCCATATTGTTGTGTATTTAACGGTATTTTTCTGTTTTCCTGTAACCGGAAACCACCATCTTGAATTTCAAAATGGCGTCACACATCGATTTTCGGTCCCTACACGTCACTCCGATTCCAAAATACCCTTATTGTGGGGTATTTGTCAGAATTTCGAATTTTTCTGTAACTGGAGTCGCCATCTTGGATTTCAAAATGGCGTCAGACATCGATTTCAGGTCCCTACACGTCATCCTGATTCCAAAAATACCCATATTGTGGGGTATTTGACAATATTTTCAAAAACCTTTTTCAACCCAGAACTGCGCCAAGGGTTACTGAATAGTTTTGCAGTTTTCCGGTAATGCACCTGCCCTAAAGAACTCTAAACTTCCCTGAAGATCTTTGCAATTCCGTGAATTTTATGGATCTTGCATGAAGTTTCCGAAATAGTTCTTAAGTTTAATAAGCCTTCCCAAAGTTCTTTGGAATAACCTTAAGTTCTCAAAAAGTGCCTAAATTCTCGCAACATCCCGCTATTTTCATTAAATTCATGGATCTGTCGAATTTTCTCAACGTTTAATGAAAAGTGTTGCCAGTTTTCTTTAAGTTAATGGAACTTCCCTTAAGATCTCCAAACTTCCCTGAAGTACTCTGGACTTCCGTGAATTTCATGGATCTTGAATGAAGTTCCCGAAATATTTCTTAAGTTTAGTAAACATTCCTGAAGTTCTTTGAAAAAGCATGTAATCTTTGGAACTAATTGAAGGATTCCACTATTTTCCTGAAAGTAAAGTTTACTCAAAGCTATCGGAACTTCCCTGAAGTTCCTTTATTTTCCTGATATTCATAGATCTGTTTTAAAATTTCCAGCTCTTTCCCAAGGTTTACTGAACAGCTTTTGCAGTTTTCCTTATGTTAATGGAACTGCCCTAGAGATTTCTAAACTTCCCTGAAGTTCTCTGGACTTCCGTGAATTACTTGGATCTTCTATTAAGTGTTCAAAATATTTCTTAAGTTTGCTTAACTTTCCTGGAGTTCTTTGAAATGTCATTACATTGTTGGAATTTATTGAAGTTTTCCGTTATTTTCCTGCAATTAATTAAACTTATTCGAAGTTCGTGAAATTTAACTAAATTTATCGGAACTTCCCGGAAGTTCCCGCCATTTTTCTGATATTCATGGATCTGTCCTAAAATTTTCAGAACTGCCCCAAGGTTTACTGAACAGTTTTTGCAGTTTTCCTAAAGGTAATGGAACTGCTCCAAAGATTTCTAAACATCCCTGAAGTTCTCTGGACTTCTGTGAATTTTATGGATCTTCTATGAAGTTTCCGAAATATGTCTTTACTAAACTTTCCTGATGTTCTTTGGAGTATCCTTATTTTTTTCTGGAACTTTTTGAAGGTTTCCGCTATTTTCCTGAAATTTATGAAACTGTCTCAAAGTTCTCGAACTTCCCTGATATTTTCAGAATTTTCTCAAGGTTTATTGAAAACTATTTGCAGTTTTCCTGAAGCTAATAAAACACCCTTAAAGATCTCTAAACTTCCTTGAAGTTCTCTGAACTTCCATGCAGTTCTTGGATTTTTTTATGAATTTTTCGAAATGTTTCTTAAGTTTAATAAATTTTCCTGTAGTTCTTTGGAATGTCCTTAATTTTTTTGGAATCACCAAAAGTTCTTGAAATTTACCAAAAGTTCTCGGAACTTCCCTAAAATTCCCGAAATTTTCCTGATATTCATGGAACTGCACTGAAGTTTCCAGAACTGCGCCAAGGGTTACTGAATAGTTTTTTTCAGTTTTCAGGTAATGCAACTGCCCTGAAGATCTCTTAACTTCCTTGAAGATCTCTGGTATTCCGTGAATTTCTTGGATCTTGCATGCAGTTTCCGAAATAGTTCTTAAGTGAAGTTCTTTGGAATATCCTTTATTTTTTTGAACTTATTGAAGTTCTCCGCTATTTTCCTGGAATTAATGGAGCTATCCTAAAGTTCTCAATATTTATCAAAAATTCTCGGAACTTCCCTGAAGTTCCCGCTATTTTCGTGATATTCATGGATCTGTCCTGAAGTTTTCAGAATTTTCTCAACGTTTACTAAAATGTTAATGGAACTTCCCTAAAGATCTCCAAACTTCCCTGAAGTTCTCTGGACTTCCGTGAATTTCATGGATCTTGAATGAAGTTCCCAAATTATTTCTTAAGTTTACTAAACATTCCTGAAGTTCTTTGAAATATCCTGTAATATTTGGAACTTACTGAAAGATTCCGCTATTTTCCTGAAAGTAAAGTTTACTCAAAGCTATCGGAACTTCCCTGAGGTTCCTCTATTTTCCTGATATTCATAGATCTGTTTTAAAATTTCCAGCTCTTTCCCAACGTTTACTGAACAGCTTCTGCAGTTTTCCTTATGTTAATGGAACTGGAGATTTCTAAACATCCCTGAAGTTCTCTGGACTTCCATAAATTTCATGGATCTTTTATGAAGATTCCGAATTATGTCTTAAGTTTACTAAACATTCCTGAAGTTATTTGAAATATTCTTAAATTTTGAAACTTATGGAAGGTTTCCGCTATTTTCCTGAAATTAATGGAACCGTTCTAAAGTTCTCGAAATTTACCCAAAGTTCTCGGAGCTTCCTTAAAGATCTCACAATTTTCTTGATATTCATGGAAGTGCACTTAAGTTTCCAGAATTGCCATAAGATTTACTGAAAAGTTGTTTGCAGTTTTCCTGGTGTTAATGAAACTGCCATACAGATCTCTAAACCACTCGGAAGTTATCTGGACTTTCGTGAATTTCTAGGACCTTCTTTGATGTTTCCGAAATATTTATTAAGTTTACTAAACTTTCCTGAAGTTCTTTCAAATATCCTTATATTTTTGGAACGTATTGAAGGTTTCCGCTATTTTCCTAAAATTAATGGAATTGTCCTAAAGTTCTTGAAATTTTCCATAAGCTTTCGGAACTTTGCTGAAGTTCCCGCAATTTTCCTGATATTCATGAAACTGCAGTGAAATATTCAGAACTGGCCGCCCAAATATAATTAAACGAAATTCCGAAAAACTTACACACCAAATTTTAGTTTTCCATATCAGTAAAACGGATTGCTGGATCATGACCAGCAATCCAATACTGAAAAACAGCAAATGATATTTTTACTGAAAACATCAGCTAACATAAACTAACACCCAGTAAAAGAGCTGTCAAACTGTTAGCATCACAGTCGCTAGTATTTTTGCATTCGTACACTACCATTCAAACCGCAGGAGGAGGAAGAGCTAAAAAAACTACAAATAGATAATCATATAGTGAAAACAAATTAGATTTACTGAATTTAATTGTTTAATCAGCAAAATGCTGCCAAATTTCAAAATTTTTAATTGCTGAAAGATCAGTAAAGAAATATTGCTGATTTTCAGTAAAAGGTTGTCATTTTGACAGAAGTTGAAATTGCTGAAAAATTCAGCAGCATTATTTTGCTGGAACGTTTGCTGATCTTTCATCAAGTCTAAAATCAGCAAAATTTTGCTGATGTTCAGCGATTTAAATTTGGTGTGTAGGTCATTCATAGAATGTGTAAATTTCGAACAAATGTCTCTCATATTTGAGCCACAATTACTCATATAAGAGTAACATTTACTCATATTTGAGTAAAATTTCTCTCATTATATGTGTGACCCACGTTTTTGCGAATTTGAGTGAACAGGGCTCAAATATGACTCAAATTAATTCACCGTGTTAAATGATGGGCTTGTGCGCTGATACCATTCGTGGTTGATAAATTACTCTTAGGACATTTTAAAATGACCCTGTGACAACCGACCGAACCAGCTACAACCAATAGTCATCGCATTACCGTTCCATAAACCCTTTTCGACATTTGCAAGCTCAATTACCGCGAAAAGACATCGGTTTACTGTCATTTACCAACGGCTCGAGGATCTCGACTTCTGAGCCAACTTTCAACTACTCAAATATTCATAGAACAAGCGACACGCTCTTACAAATTGTCACCCATTTTTGTCCGTATTCTCCTCATGGCACCGTGGTAAATGGAGCCAGTCAGGGCAAAGGACGCTTTCCGACGCCGGTGGACTCAGCAGCGAGCAAAAAAAAACCAGATAGGATGTTGTTACTTGTCTGTGTACTTTCTCGTTTACATTTGCTCCAGTTGCTTGGCAACTCAGTCGGAGGGTCAGCAGGATTGTGGCAGCAGGTGGTGGTGTTTGGAGGAGAATCGTATTAGGTAAATAGCTACGGGGACCAAATTGTAGCACTGGGAATTCCAAAACCCAACCAGGCAAATTGGATTGCGTGCGGGCGCGCATTTCTGTGGCCATGACAGGGCTCAACCGGCTAGACTATTTATGAGTTTACGGATCTACGGTTGGTGGGTCGGGTGTTGATTTTGGCATTTCGGTGATCTAACTACACGTCTTAGTACAAGAAAGGATTTTTTTTATATCGGTGGATTTTGCTGCGTACAGATTAGTTCAGCTTAGAATTTTAATATCTGGCGAATCTCGTTTGAATATAGAAACTAAGTGATCTAGATTTTGCTTAGGATTAGCTTATAATATTTCCCCAAAGAGCCGCTAATATTGGCAGGAACAGTGATACCCTCAACAAGCTTCCTCCTATGCTGGGAGCTGAGCCGATCAGACCGGGAACAAGTAAATTGTCCGAAGCTCCTGCGTCGAGGCCAGAATGTCCACTGGCACTGTCCAACCCGTCACCTGCGAAGAATGGAAGATGTATTTTAGTGCCGATTAGAAATGATGATAATTGCACTCACCAGAATTGCACAAATCCGAAGAGCACGATCGGAAGTACGTTCGAAACGTGGGATCATCGAGGACGTCATCGAGGAACTGAAAAAAAAATGTAATTAGGAATAACTAACTTCGAAATCCCACCTTAGAAACATGCATTTGATAAACAAAACCTAGGAGGTATCTGAAGTTTTGACAATTTCCCAGAAATTCTTGTTTGAGCAGTCCTAAGAATTCTTAAGTTTCATTGATAACCTCTGAACTATGGTGGAACTCTCTTTTCCATTTTATGAAGATATTTGATTAGAAATTAACTACTCAGAACTTCCATAAATTGATGCTTGAACAGTTTTTCGTGAAGAGCTTTGAGTGTGTTGGTTTATTTCCTTTAAATTCCGTTATAATTGCTTATCTTTTGACAGATTCGCGTATTTCGTCTACTTCTTGCAGACTTCATCAGTGTCAAGTACTCAACACCACTTCATATCCATATCATTAAATAAGGCCAGATATTCCAGTAAATGGAGTATTTCGGTATTATTCTCAAAATTATAGACGATCGAAATTTTTAAATTTATTCTATAATTCAATAATTCTATAACTCGATGGTCTCTTCAATATCGAGTCATGGAGAGTTGACTGTATTTTAATATATATTCAACCAAGGTGTCCAGACAAAACCAGAAACTAATTTAGCAGATTGATTCAAATTAATAAGTCAACACAGAAAAGAGATAAATTTAAAAGTATAACAATACAAATAGTATCTCCAACACAATCTTCAGCACCGAAACATTAGAAGGTACAATAACATTACGGGTTATCGATTCCAAACAAAAATGCAACCAACAGCATACGAAGCAACAGGTTCCACATCAATCAAAGCAATTAATTTCCGATAACCGAAGCTGATAGGCTTCCTATCGCCCGACGAACTGTGATTTAATTTCTTTAATTATTTTATTGCCATTAGACTTTCCCAGAACTTGTCATTGACTGATAGACTTACCAGTGGATCCTCTTCGCAGCCACGCAGAAATGTGTTGATTTTGTCGGGGGGATCCTGGAAGAACAAAAATAAAACAAAAATACATACATGAATACTTTAAAAGGGCTTCCTCAAACGAGGCAGATAAATTTTTATTTTTATTTCAACGATGGCTGCTGAGTTGACAATCTCCGGATTCATCGACAATGGCAAACAGGCTCCATTTCCTCCAAAACACCCCCTTGACTGAATTTAATAAGCATCAAGTTGTGTTTTTCTACGAAATCTACATTCATTCGTCGGTCGATCCAAGTAGGCCCCGTTGTTTATTTGCTTGCAGCTTGCTTTGCCATTACATGACTCTTCTGAGAATCTGTCAACGCCTCCTCTCTGCTCGGATCAACAGTTGCTCGTAGGTACCTAATGTTCGTCCCAAATAATTGTTGTTTGGCCTACTTCGGGAGCGGGTGGTGGCAGCAGACCTGAGTGGAACATATTTTGTTGTTAAGTACAAGACTGCTCGATCGGCTCGTGTGTTGACTAATGTTGAAAACGGCAAATATATAATGTTTGTGCGAAATTGTGGAATGGGGGGAGAGTGGATTTGATTAAAAAAAAATCACAAACATTGTTTGAAATTCATTCAGTTGACTCGTCTGGTTTTTGTGACACGTCCTCTTCAATTTGAAGTGCAGTTGAATTTTCTTTCAAACAGAAAACAAAGACTAATGTGATGTTTGCATATGTGCTTTTTTTGCTAAACAATTCCTCAGCATCTACCACAGATCTCCGGAACATCTGAAATTCGCGCTAGTTGGTTGAACTGGTGGAGCTAGTGAACTAGCCTGAAAGTGTAAACAGCTCATAAGTCAAAACTTACAATCAATTCCTGCCGCTGGATGGTACAGTACTTCCGGTTGCAATTGACAACGCTCTGCCCTTCGACGCTGGATGGATCGCTGATGCACTTTTTGTCGCCCGAGTTGGCGGTGACACTGCAGGAATAGCACCGTAGGCCTACGTTCAAGTGGTTTTAGGAGAAGATAAAAGGATTAAATATGAGTACACTGATGATCTAATTCTACACAAAGCAAATGACAAGTTAACGGTGGAAATCGTTTCCAATAAGACTGACGTTATCTGACGGCAGGTTGAGTGGCGAATTATGTGACTCAACTTGCTAAAGCTATGGATGTTATCACGGTTTTGTCTTTAAGAGGGATTGACGGTGTTCATTTACCCTCTGCGCAGTTAATTTCCCCATACTACACAGAAGAAAATACACGGTTGGTGCTAGTTACAATCGGCAGCAAAGTAAACTAGAAGCGGTAGTAAAACTTAATTTGATGGCCTATAAATTTTCGGCAAGCTGCTTTCAAAATCGGAGAAGTATACATGAAGCTGATCGGTTTTGTGGTGGAGGCGGAAGGGGATCTGAAAAGCGAAGGTGTCGGTTTCCAATGGACCATTAAACTCGCCATTAAATAAATGCGATGATATTTAAAATTCGCACCTTCGGTGATGTTTCTGGAACGAAGTGTACGCGTCACTAGGAAAGCGTGTAGAACTGAAATCGGAAGTAGGTCGCTGATGATTTGAATTTAAATGGATTTTCTCGTTCAAAGACGTCGATTGATTATTTTGGATCACAACCAGCACACATTTGATCAAGTACAATATCCAATCGCTAATCCATCAAATTTGTGGCCGGATTAGCAGGGCTGATCCGATAATCCGACTGTCAAATTCATACAAATCTATGTTACCAATCTAACAACGTAAAAACAGCCCCATAAGAGAACGTGATGTCGGATTATCGAGCGCCGGATTAGCGATTATTGTTGTATTTCAATTGTTCAAGTTTCTTTCAACATTTGTTACATTTTAAGTGATTTAGCCTGAAGTGCATAAGATATCTGTATTAATAGGCTTCATTCTAGCTGAAACATTTTTTATGGGTTCACCCAAAGGCAAAGATTAGATTAATATTGATTTTTTTAAAGCCCACGACCGGATCGCTGAAGCTTTCCAAGAAAACCATTCCTTCAGTGCACAGTGGACCAGGGATAACATCTGCCAGAAAAATATTAACAACATTGGGATTGCGCATCTAATTGAATTGACGTATTCAGGAAAGTTTATTTACTTAAAGTCTGGTCCACTTCGAATCCAACACACTTTATTTATTCTATAACAGAGCCTCTAGTGGTCGGATGTGGAATGTTTTGACAGCGATTTGTTTTGAAAGTACACGTGTTTCAGTGGTGAAAGTTTCGTCTCGATAATGTCGCCAAAAAATACAGTGCCAGCCGTAGTATCAACCGGTGGAAACAAACGATTTCAAATTGGCTCATTACTTGACTAGCCTGTAGGTCCCAAGTAAATCTATAACCATAGAGGTAACTCTAAGACCAGAAGGTCCCGAAGAAACGAGCTCAACTTTTTGGCTCAGCTCTGGTACTCTCTTCGGTCCCAAGCTAATCGATGCACCCCTCGAAACATAGGAAAATCCACGAATCCCTCATTTTATCTGTCAATCTTTCATATCGAATCAAACATATTGTAGTACTAGAATTTCGACTAGAATGGGGTTTCATTAATCGATTTGCTTGGGACCAATAGGCTAGTCAATTAGTGAGCCAATTTAAAATCTTTAGTTTCCACCGGTTGGTATTAGCTGTCTCATACAATTTTACACGCCTACCCTGACGTCACAATATTATATCAACAATCAATACGAAACTAGCCTATTGGTCCCAAGCAAATCGAATAACGCATCCCATTCTAGTCGAAATTCTAGTACTATACTATGTTTGTTTTGATTCGCTATGAAAATTTGACAGATAAAATGAGGGGTTAGTGGATTATCCTATGTTTCGAGGGGTGAATCAACTAGCTTGGGAGCGAAGAGAGTACCAGAGCTGAGCCAAAAAGTTGAGCACGTTTCTTCGAGACCTTCTAGTCTTAGAGTTACCTCTATGATTATATTACGTTCAGTTCAGACCTGAGAGGGAGAAGCAGACTCGAAAATATGAACGTCAAAAGGAGCCATAATCAAGCTGTCACGAACCGTCATTGGGAACCAAGCAGTTTGATGTATAGATACTATAGATTCCAAGATAAGTGGATTCATACAAAGTTGTTTTGGCAACCATGAAAAACAAATGATCTTACTGGTGTCCGTGAAAAAAGTTCATGCCATCATAGAGCTCGTCGTTGTGCACTTTTGTTTTGTTTCGTGCGTAAAACTTCAAAATGAAGTGCAAAGCAAATCTTTGCAACAATGTATCGAGGAATGGTTTGCTTTATCTTTCCTTCTTCCATTGTCCCTCAAACAACACCATGGTGTCATGCTTGTTTGGCTTCACTAACTGGTTTTGCTACATTATACATTGCCTCCGCTTATCTATGGAATCTATAGTTTCTATAGTTTGATGATGATTTTCTTACAGTTGAACAAGAATACACAAGGTGGTATTGCAATCTAGCGTAAAGTTATTTTCAACAAACTGTCGTTTCCAGCTATCTTATTCAATGGGATATCGTTTTTTAAATTCATAATTCAATATACACAAATCAATATTGAAAGGTACCATTTACCAAGTTTTTGTCAAAATATTTAGTGACATTATAAGATACAGGACAGAAAAGTACATTTTCTCACTGCACACTAGACAATCTCAAACAATCACTACACGCTCAAAGCAAAACCGGTTTGTTGATTCAAAAAGATTTTTCTTTGAATTAACCGAATAATATATTTGAATCAATACAAAAAATATATTAGGCCCTGAGCCAAATATATATCCATTTGAATTTAAAAATCATTTCTCTGCGTGTATACATCAAAATGGTTCAAGGTTATCAAGATAGAAACCGTCAAGATCGGAGTAAACTTTACCCACTTTCCTTCGAAAGTATGTTTACCCAGATCTGTCTAAATGCGTGTTTACCCAGTTTTTGGGAGGTTCAGTTTTGATCAAACTGGTTAGAATCTACCAAATATTGAGTAACTTTTAAAAAGAGTGTAAGTTTTTAACTCTTCTGTTGTGAGTATTATGCCGGCTCTTAATATTATTCGTATTAGACTAATCTTGATTTTTTTTCTATTGCATAGTATGCTCTGTTTTGCCATAATACCATAGAGGTAAGTCTAATACCAGAAGGTCCCGAAGAAACGAGCTCAACTTTTTGGCTCAGTTCTGGTTCACCCCTCGAAACATAGAAACATCCACTAACTCCTCATTTTATCTGTCAAACTGGCACACTGTCAAAGATCATTACATACAAAATCAACTTTGTTAAAATCAAACAAAAATACTAGCCCATCTGGTACAATGGCACAAGTTCCTAAGAAAATTCTATTACAGTGAACCACATTATTTTAATTGATTTCTTCGCCAGTTAGTCGTCTGTCACTTCGTTTGTGGTACAATCAATACGAAACTAACGATTTTAAATTGGCTCACTACTTTACTAGCCTATTGGTCCCAAGCAAATCGATTAACGTACCCAATGCTAGTCGAAATTCTACTACTACACAATGTTTGTTTTGATTCGCTATGAAAATTTGACAGATAAAATGAGGGGTTCGTGGATTTTTCTGTGTTTCGAGGGGTGCATCGATTAGCTTGGGACCGAAGAGAGTACCAGAGCTGAGCCAAAAAGTTGAACACGTTATTTCGGGACCTTCTAGTCCTAGAGTTACCTCTATGGTGGTACCGTCTACTCATCGCCATTTCTCAACCGTCTTTCAACCAATGGAGCTGACTTTTTGTGAGTGTCAAGCATAGATTGTAATTCTCGTTCAGCTGGAAGATAAGCGACGCATCACTCAAGCTCCGTTTCACAGAGCTGAGAATCGACATTCTCATTCTTCAACGATTATCCATTTTCCATTTTCAAACCATGAAAATATTGCTCTCTCAAAATCGGTGAGAATTCCGAGGATCATTCCAAGGGCATAACATAAGAATTTCTTGAGGATTTTAAGAAATAACTCAGAAGAATTTAAAGGCGAACTCCAAGAGTATTCTGAACAAAATTTTAAGACAATTCTGATGTTAATTGTTTTCAAAAGACAATGCCAATGATTTGTAAATAGAATTATGGAAGGAAGCTTCAGTGAATTGCAGGAAAAAAGCCTTAAAATTCGAAGAATATTTAAGTTTGAATTTCATGATTGGGTTGATAGGAGAGAATTTTTGGACTGAAATATATATGTTAGGAGTCGAATTAAAATACACGCGTACACGAGGAAGTAACTTTTTATTATCTTTCTCCAATCCAAAGTTTATGACGTACATACATTGCTGTGTTTCCAGTTAGTGGGAATCACTACATATCTCCCTTATTTTATTTTAGTTAACTTGAAAGAACAACCGTTAGATTAATCAAGACAGTAATCGTCATATCGTTTGGGTCGCATTACCTGCCGACTTGGTCTCGGCACTCTAGCAGGCTCCTGGTTGATCTCCCCTTCTACGTGCACAGAGGTATCTCGATCCACTGATGTCGGCGAACTCCAACCTTCAGCTGGCGAGTTGTTCTCGGCGACAGGTTGACGTACGAAAGGTTTCACATGTGTTGTGTTGCGCTTATAAGTCTGCCTATCCGGGGTTTCGAGTGTCAAGCTGTTCCCACGTCGGTCGACTACCTTCACAGGCGTAGGCAGGAATTTGGAATCAAGCTTGTTTTGCGGTAACATGTTCTTCATTAGCACTTCATCCCCAACAGACACCGATGATTCTTTCGCTTGGTACTTCAACGCGTTTTTGCTTGGTACTTCAACATTCGATCCCTATCACGCATCTCATGGTCATCTAAAACTTGCATTTGGAAATGCGGGATCAAGTCTCGGAATCTTCTTCCGAACATTGACTGCGCCGGTGAAACACCTGTTACGGAATGTGGAGTCACAGAGTACATATACAGGTATTCTTGTAGAGCTTCTTTCCAGTCGATGTTCATCTGTTTGCTAATTTTCAGCACTTTTAGGATCGATCGGTTTTGTCGTTCGACCTCGCCGTTTGCGCTGGGATAGTATGGCGTAGTGTGAGTCAGCTTGATGCCATGGTCGAAGCAATAGTTTTTCGTCTCTTCGCTTGAAAAATTTCTAGCATTGTCGAATGTCAGTACTAGCGGAAGTCCCATCCTGGTGAATGTATCCCTCAAAAAACGAATCACGTCACGTGAGGTTGTTCGAGTCATCCGTTCCGTCAAAACGTATAGGCTGTAGAGGTCGATCAGCACAAATATGTAACTGTTATCCGGTAGCGGTCCGAGAAAATCACCTGCCAGATGAACCCACGGAGCGGCAAGTCCCGGATACATAGTGGTTCCGGCTTCTCAAATGGTGCAACTAGTTGACAGTTAAAACACTCTCGGCAAGTTTTCTCCACGTCAGCGTCCATACCGGGCCACCAAACCGCAATCCTCATTCTACGTTTCATCTTCTCACGCCCTGGGTGACCGGTGTGCGCCAATGTTAGAACCATTTCTCGTAGTGTTGCTGGAATAACAACTCTAGACCCCCTCAGCAGTACTTCATTTGCAAAGCATAGTTCACCCTTGAACGGTGCGTACCGTTTCAAATTACCTTCCCAGTTGTCATCTATTAGAGCTTTTCTAACCTTTTGTATCTCCGAATCCTCTTGCGAGCACTGTATCACCTGGTCCATCGTCACTGCTACCGGCATGCTAACCTCCGCGATAGCGTATAGTGCTGCCTCCGCGTCTTTGTCGAACGTTTTGCTTTTCAATTCTTCTGGCAGCCGTGATAGCGGGTCCGCAATGTTGATCTTCCCTGGGTTGTGCAACATGCGATACCTATAGCACTGCATCCGAAGCACCCACCTTTCTTGCCTCTTGTTTGGGGATGATGTTTCGTTAAAGATATTCACCAACGGCTTGTGGTCTGTTATGACTGTGAATTCCAGACCTGTTAGGTACAGTTGAAACCGCTCTGTCGCCCAAGCAATGGCCAAGGCCTCTTTGTCTAACGTCGAGTATTTTCGCTCCGTATTTGTTAAGCTTTTGCTTGCATAACTAATCACTCGAGGTTCGTTATGGATAATCTGCACCAAGACGGCTCCCAAACCATTTCCACTGGCATCGGTGATAAGCAGCGTGCGATTCTGTGGACTGTAGTATCCCAGATGCTTAGGGTTAGCTAGAGAAGATTTGATTCTCTTGAAGTACTGTCGTCGTTCTCCAGTCCATTTAAATTTGGCACCCTTGATTGTCATCTGCCGTAGCGTACTCGACATCTCTGAGAGATTTGGAATAAACTTGCCAACATAGTTCACTAGCCCTAGAAAGCTGCGCATTTCGGCTGAGTTTTGCGGATACCGAAAAGACTGGATGGCACTTATCTTATCGTTCATTGGCAGTATGCCTTGCTATGACAGGGTGTGACCCATGAAGTTTACGGACCTCTTTCCAAACTCACACTTCTTGGTGTTGACCGTCAATCCATGTTCGTCAAGCCGCATTAGAACTAGTTGTACTCTGGCGTCATGTTCTTCCTTCGTCTTCGCATATAGGGGAAACGCTCCTATAGTTGCGGTACGTTAGAAGCGTTAGATTCCTATAGCTGTGCATGGAGACTTAATACACAACTATAGGAACCTAACGCTTCTAACGTACCGCAACTATTGGAGCGTTTACCCTATAAGAATGTCGTCGATAAATACTCGAATTCCTTTTAGGCCTTTCAAGATCCGTTCAATTTCCCGTAGGAATATTTCAGCGGAGCAGTTCATACCGAACATTAGACGCTTGTAACGGTAGTATGCGAACGGAGTCACGAAGGTTGTTATTTCTCGGGAATCTTGATCCAATTCGATTTGGTGAAAAGCTTTCACCAGATCAATCTTCGAAAAATACTTGCAACCGTCTAAATGAGGCATTATTTCGTCGAATGTTGGTAACGGATGTTGTTCGGGGATTATAGCTTTGTTAGCCATACGCATGTCAACACACAGGCGTACACTTTCCCCTCCATCTTTCGGCGTGACTACCAAAGGTGATGCCCATGTAATCTTCAACGGCGCCAGTTCTATTACATCCTGCTATAATAGATCGTTCAGCTTTTCTTCAACTACGTCCTGTAGGGGAATCGGTAAACGCCTGCATGGTTGTTGAATTGGCACCACTTCCTTGTTAATCTGAACTTTCACCTGCAAATTCTTCACCTTTCCCACCTTAGGGTCCTCAATGTCTGACACACAAAACGCCTCTGCATGGATCTCCAGGATTCCCAGCTCCAACGATGTACTCTTGCACAGCAAATTAGCCCCTGTTTCGTTATCCACAACATACACGTCGTGAAATACACGCTTCGAACGGGTGATAATTTCCGTTTTGAAAGTCTTGTGAACTGTTAGTTTACCGTTACCGTAGACCCGCAGAAATTTCCGTGATTTCTGGACGTCGGTAAATTTACATCCGTGTTGTTTCAGATGACGCCATGTAGTTCGGCTTATGACGTTAACGTGAGCGCCGGTGTCGACAATCCAATCCAATTTTACACCACCTGTGTAACATGTCACCAGATCGTGTTCATTTCCGGTAGCGTAAATGTGCTGAACGTCGTCGTCACTATCTTCGCTGCTGACTTCGCTGCCGCCTGGGACATTGCTCTCGTCTTCGGAATCTTGAACTTACCACACCTTCTTCTTGCTTCTTTTATCCTTCGATTTTCGGTTCTCCGGCTTGGTTTTGCACATTTTCCGGAAATGTCCCAGCTATCACACACTTTGTTTTTCGCGGGACATCTTTTATCGTTGGCAAAATGTCCAACATATCCGCATCGGAAACACTTTTCTTTCTTCGCACCCTTTTTGATTTGGTTCACACAGCTTTGGCCCATAGGAGCCGAATTTCTCTTCACATCCTCCTTATTACGATTCACTGTTTCCAAGATCCGTGCATCCTGCACGATTTCTTCCACATTCATCAACTTCTTCTTAATAATCACTTCACGCAGCTCGTCCGATCGGCTGTTGTCAAACACTTGTTCTGCAACTCGCAGATAGTGAGTGATGCATTTGATAGCATATCGAGTGCATTCCCGTACTCGCACAAGCGCCCTTGCTCTCGAAGACGGGCGACGAATTTCTCCACCGATTCATCTTCAGTTTGCTTCATTTTTCGGAACACGTACCGATCGTAAGGAACAATATAAATTTTCAAGGGAAAACCCTCAAAAATGCTTGAGAATATTCCAATAAAATCCTGTAGAGTTTAAGAAAATTTTCAAAGTAGTAGTTAATATACAGACAATTTCTTTCGATCTAGGAATGATGCTGCTGTCTTAGTAATAACCCATTTAACCTATTGCTCCTGGTTTTGGTGTTATGTTTATCATGCATAATGTATATCATACAAACGGGAAAATTTACAAAATTCCGGATACAAAAAACCAGGAAATTGCTAATTGGGATTTTCTGGTTACAATGTCATAAATTGACAAATCAGCTGATCAGAAACGTATCATAAAATGCTCTATTAGTCTAAGCCAACTAAGGAGCAAAACAAGAGAACAAGGTGGCGGATATACATTCGTTGCATTACATTGTCTGCTCCTCATCAACGATTTGATGCTATCGCCAGTGATGCAAAATATCATGACACTCACGTGACACTCGTCTTCGCATCAACCGACTATCGCTGACAGATCGTTTTGTCACGCAGTGAGCAAACAACAATCACCAGTAATGGTCGCTGCTCACTAGCAAAACGTTACACTCGCTGCTGATGATGGAAAGCACAACGAAAACAGTGAAGACTTCTGCAGTACGATCATGAGAAAAAGCGAAACGACAGAAGAAAATGAAAACAATGCCTGCGCATTCCAAGTTCGTCTCGGCAGGCGCGACTGTGTGAGTTACACACAAAGCAGGCAACATGAAACGGAACCTGTTGGGCTCACTCACCAACACACTCACATAAGCAAGCAAAGCAGCAACTGCTTCAAAACGAGCACAAATGAGTGTCGTGATTGTCGGGAAGAACCAGATCGGTGATGGATCACAACAGAAGACGACATTCATCAGTTGCTTTTTACTTCTTTCGTCAACTTGATGGATGGTCATGGAGAGAGCTTCGACGAGCGCATTGATAGGAATGTACAAAGCGTTACTACCATCAGCTGTTTGGCGATCGTGATTGTGATAGGTCGCAACTCTGGCTATCGCAGTAAACGGTGCTCTCGTTATGCACGAATACAGTGCTGCGCGAATGGTTCGTTTTTTTTTTTATGTTTTGCTCCCTCTCATTTTTGCTATTATTCACTGTTTCACTTCATTTTACCATCAAACATTTGTCACGCACCAGCTGCTTACTTCTACTCGAATACTTGGGTGATGCATTTGATAGCGATTTGATTAGCAGCCGAATAATATTCGCAACGAGTGCTTCAGAGCGATGCGTAAGCTACTGGAACTGAAGAGAAAAGTAGCTTTGGATAGTAATCGAGGGGGACGACTCTATCTACGAAGCAGCAAAGATTGTGTTTTGCTGTGGCTAGCTACACGCACGCTGAGTAGATAGAAGGAAGATTTATGTCGAATTTGAAGATTTCCTGCAAAAAGATGAAGCGCGATGCAAGTAGATGTGAGAAATGAAAGATGATTTTTCGAAGATTGATTCGCTAGTGTGACATTTTTTGAGCATCTAGAATTGAGATTTAGATGTGTCGCCCCCTCGATAGTAATGTCGTTTTCGTTTTTCCGGCGTAGCTTCAACAGTGTTGTAAAGGTTGTAGCGCCGTTTGTTAATGTTCATTTAAAAACCTGATTCAAATTTTGAATAATTGGTTTTTCTAAAATTATACTGATTTACGATTTAACACTAAACCTTTGTTATAGTAGGGCACTAAAACTCAAACTACAAAAATAGCTTTGTCAGCTTAATCAATCAATCAATGTCATTGCCCGCTTCCTGAGATGAACTAGCCAAAGGCTAAAAATCTTCTTAATAAAAAAAATCCCCGCTTCTTCATTCTTCACACTGGAAAACTTGTTGGAATGAATAGATAACTTTCTGGAAGAATATGCTTCATTTAATACTATTATCTCAATCACAGAAAGTGGCGATGAAGTGGTGGCGAGAATACACTGATTTTCGCCATTATTCAACAATAATATCCTTGGGGTGCATGTTTTACCCCGGTTAGAAAAATTTTGTCAAACTAGCTTTGAAAATTCATTGATGAAACTTGTAAAGCATCTAGTGAGCTGTTTTGCATAGACAACTACAGTTTGACAGCTGGCAATATAATTTCGGCTGCAAAAATTTAGTTCGAATGCCGACTAATAAAGTCATTGCTATGTTTCAATAGCGCGAAGCGGGACATCGCGAATTTTACAGAGTAAATACGTTGCAGGCACATCAAATCACTAAATATTCTTAAGTAAAAGGCTTTAATCTCACCTCTATTGACAGTCTGTGACAATGCTGTCAGTGTCCAATATGTGAAGTTTATGTTATTAACAGTGCGCAAAACAGTCAGGTTCATTGAGTCATTTTGATATGAATATGAACTGTCATCTGCCTCATCATTCACTGCCTCGTGAGAGTCTGAATGATTCAGAGGTAAACGAGTCACTGACAGCCGAGCACTCAGTCAGTAGGTCAGTCAACACGTTTATTCTGCCGTGATGGTACGCAATATTTGTTTTGAATCACTGAGCGTGCATTTTCTATGGAAAAATCCGGAGTGATTTGAGATTTGGGCGTTATTGTATTTGTAAACAAACTGGTCAATCACCAATTTATCGTGAATAAAAGCTCAATCTTATAAACAAACTATACCAAATGATAAAGGAATCATACCTCTACCTCAAAGTGTAATTAGTTTTCAAAATTAAGCTTTTATTTGCGATAAATCGGCGATTGACTTGTTTGTTTACAAATACAATTACGCCCAAATCTCAAATCACTCCGGAAATGACTCAATTACATACTGTGTGAGTGAATGCAAGCGGTGTGCGTCACCTGGTTGTGAGTGACTGAATGTTTTTGTTGGCTCTTTCATTGCCTCGTCCTTTACCGTTTGGTACAAACGGTCTGCACAGAGCAATGGATTGAATAGTGCAGTGCTTTCACACTCAGCCTAGGCAGTCAATAATTTTAAGGTGATTCCCCGTAGCGTCCATTTTCGTGTTACACTTAGCAATTTCACATGTGAAAATATTAAGCTTTCTGTGAATGCACGTAGCTGAAACTACTACTTGTTGTTTGCTGCGGAGAAGCAAGCAATGTCTGAAATTTACAGATGCATAAACCTCGTAGATCTTGAGTTGTGTGCTCATGAAATTGTGAGGTGTGATGGAAAAATGGACTCCACAAGGAAACACCTTAAGCTCTGGTTATTAGCTAAATTCGGAACGAAGTTAAATGAATTACGCAAATCCATTTCATGGAGGCAAAATTAGATCTCAACAAAATATTCTGGAGATGAACTAGCCATAGGCTAAAAATCTCCTTAATAAAGAACAAAAAAAAAAGATCTCAACAAAAGGAGCGTTGCTAATAGCACTTTTATGTTATGAAATATGTGTCATTCAAATTTAAATGCTGATGATTAATTTCATGTGGTAATACTAGTACTATTGACAGGCATGGAAAATCATTTGCATTCATTTCGTGCATTCATTTACATTCATTTGCCTCTAACTTTTTTCTTCAACAGCATTCCGCAAAATGATGTAAAGAAGATTTTATGGGTTTGGTTTGGAAGAGGTTTTGTTATTAGCTACAACTTTTGTTAAGAAGTCAAATCCGTATCTCTTATGCATGACGAAGCAGAGCGAACAGAAGCCACTACTGTTTTTCAGTGAATGTATTTTACATTCACTGAAAAACAGTAACAAGTTCTGCCCGCTCTAGTTCGTGATGCATAAGAGATACAGATTTAAGTTATGAGCAAAACTTATAGCTAATAACAAACCTACAAAAGCTCCATACATCATTTTGCGGAATGCTATTGATGAAAAAAGTTAGAGGTAAATGAATGTAAATGAATGTATGAAATGAATGCAAATAATTTTCCATGCCTTACTATTGATAGCGGATTGTGCACAATGGTAGTGTGGAAAACGCCAATAAAAGTGCGCTTTTACGTTTAATCGTGTTGTTCTCTTCGGTGCACTTTTTCCTTGGTTCCTAACGAAACGGATACCAAGATGAGCGGCACTAATATTTGCCACGAATATTCACCGCGAATATTCACCGCGAATATTCATCGCGTGCGATGCGAAACAACTATATTCGTATCCGATCGCACCAATTCCTAACGAACGATGCTAATGGAACGAGGCTGAAAGGAAGACAGCAAGAACAGCAGGAATAATCCTCGCCCACTGGTCACTCATAGAGATTCGCTCAAAGCATCGTTCGCATCGCTTGGGAACGCTTGCTTTGCTTCGTTCTTACGAATGCGTTCGGAGAAGAAGATTGATTTTGAAGAGTACGATATGAATATCAGTAACACTGCAAGAGAAAAATAAAAAGTTCCTGTTTTCTTTCGCAAGTAATATCTCGCACAACACGAGAAAAGGGCCTATCATTGTTGATAGAATTCTAAATTCTCTTCATCGATTTTCACTTTCGCGAATAACCTGACTGCAAATGAATTCCCCATTCAGTGTGTTGTTTCAGGCTAACATCATCTTCTGTTGAACTGTGCTGAGAGCTTAGCGATAAATTCGTTTATGTTGCCGTGGTAAACTAAAGAGAAAGTCGATGAAGATAATTGATGAACGAGGATAGGCCCTTTTCAAATGTTACGCAAGATATGGAACTACCACTCACTGTAGCAAGACAACTTTCGGTAGACTGTAGGCTATCCTCGCTGATCGACTTGATCAAGTTTGATAACCTCCATTGTACTCATCGACATAGTACCATTGTGTGAAGGGCCAAAAGCGGTTTGCGGGATAAATGAGAATCTCCTTCCAATAACAGGATCATACAACCGGTCAAAATCAGGCAACAGGAGGATGCCCAATGAGTGGGGAGAAAAGCCCGCCCTCTAGTCACGAAATGTTAAAAACAACTAAGGAGCAAAACAAGAGAAAAAGAAGAAGTTGCTGTCGCAAGTAATATTTATTTGTTTACTGCAGTTTGAATGTTCTGTGATAAAAAAACATAAACGATCGATAACCCAAATGATAGAATGGTTCCAAAAATGGTTTGGATGATACTCGGAACATATGTATTTATATAGATATGTGGCATCACTGAGTACTAGTTGCCTCTCTCATACCGCCTTGATCCAGTCCCGTAAGACACAAGCTCTGTTTTGTATGAAGATAGTTTAGAATCGGGTTCTAGGAATGGTGACAAATCATAATCACAAAAAAAAAGCCGTAAAGGAAACGAAATTTTCGGCTGTCACTACCGGATGAGAAGAAACTATCATGGCTACTTTTCTCAAGAGATTGGCTTTGCTTGAACAAAGCTCTCTCACTTTTGCTTGTCAATCTCTGTACGGGTGAAAAGTACCATTTCTCACATAGTCCGCATTCCAAAAATAAGCTCTATTGGTTGAAAGATTGCTAAGAAATGGCGGTCTTTAGACGGCACCACCCATCGCGTGGATCGGAGATTCTTGTATTATTTTCTTACAGCAACTTACTGCAAAAGCAAAACAGCAAGTACGGGAACAAACCTAATATAATTTAAAACTAGTATTTTTTTATAATACTGGGATAAAGTTTTACTCAACTGTGAGTTGTTTAGAAAAGCCTTGTTGATATTGAGCTGTCAACTGCTAAGTGTTAAATTTACAGTGTACTAGCACCTGTACACAAACATTATCCTCTGATCGAATGAAACCTCAGACCATTAAAAACAAAACACCGAAATCGCTTTTTCGAATGATACCTGCAACCGGATGACGGTTGTTTTGAAATCAGATGATTTTCCTCTAGAATACTGGATGAAAATTGTTATGAGAAGGGATAGGGCCTCAGTTGAAATGCGTAATGCTTTCTGAAGAATGACTGTCATACTAAATGGAAATGCATTTGGTATTGGTTCAGCCCCATAACGCAAATCATTCAAAACGATGATGTAAATAATTCTATCGAATGTCATTTGCCGATCTGAGCTGACAAACGAGGTGGAAGCATATGCATCGCTATCAGAGCTGTTACGAACATAGGTAAAGGATGAAAACCAATGTTTGGCTAATTCGTGGTGGAGGAGGTTTCCTCCACCACGGAAAAATTTTCTATCCTCAATGAAATGGCTTATTATGGCTATTTAGTATGGAAATGTAGATAATCAAATTATAAATCTAATTAAAGCACTTGCATGTCAAACTACCCAACAAACATTGAATGTTGAATAAGAGCTTATTCAGGCAAAAATAAGCTTCTTCAGCTAAAAGATGGCCTTTTCAGCTGTTAATCAACTCAAATTGTTTGTTGGGTATTCTTAAATGTTTGTCCTCGGAGTGTCGTATTTTTTATAGCTTATTTTCAAACGAAAATCATCCTGTATTTGGATGACAGTCATATGGATGTTCATCATCTGACGACGAATTCAACCATAAGAAAATCATCCGAAATTCGAATGCATATTGTTAAAGGGCTCGAGCAATGCAATAATCATTCGAAGTATTGTTGATGTTTTGGATCAGTGTAGTGTCAAGAAAAATCATGCCTTGGGGATAATAGAAGAGTGAACCATATTGTAAAGTTATAATATTTGCCCTTTTTCTAGTTCTATTTAGATGCAACGATTGTAATGACACATTATCGCTATCTGCAACTTGGCTTGATCTGATCGGATGAAGGAAAACGATAAAATTGTTTGATAGTTTGTTTACAAAAAAATACTGTTTTCATTGCATAAAAATACCATTTGTATACTACTACATGGCATTTCAAGCTTATTGCTTATAACATATTAGATTTTTGCCTGCTCTCGACTTAGTGTTCTTTGAAGTACCTTTAAATTTTAATTGAGAGCTTTCTATGCCTTCACCATGCTATGCCCAAGGAAGTAGAGAAATTATTGAGAGATTGATGAAACGTTATTTAAAAAAAAAAATAATGCATTTTCATTTGAAATGCAAATTTCCTTGAAAATAAACCATTGCGTCTCTGACGTATTTTGCTGAACTGCCCATAAAAGCATAACTGTCCCATGCGAATAGGAAATAGAGCAAAGATGTGACAATTATGCTTTTATGGGCAGTAAATGTTGCAGTTAATTTGGCTCTAGTTTTCTCAATTTTTTACCGATTCAAAACAAACACCGTGCACATAATCGAGAAACTACCAGAGTTTCATAAGTCACACTTGTTGGTCACGGCGCGGTTGTGTATTTACACGGATATTCCTTGGGGCCTGTCCAATGATGAGACATTTTCATGATATTTTTTTATTTCTAATATGAACCTAGCAATTTTCGTTGTCAAATCATAGCCGAATCGTAAATATGTGACTTTGTGGATCATGCACGACTTTTTACTATGAATACCGGAAATTATAGGTTTTCCAAATCGTCCAGGACATCAGTTGATTTGTTCTACTAGATCAACCAAGACTGCAATAATGTCTATAGTATCCAGATGTTCAAGGTTTTTCAAATCGTCCTGGACTTCAGATAATTTGATCTACTAGATCAACCGAGATTGGGACAATTTATTTAGTATCGAAATATTTCCAGACAGATGCACACCCAAGTAACAAATAGGGTTTTATGAGGGGTCTGTAGACTATGAATTAGACTTTTAGCATGCTTTAAACCGTGATGAAACTTGCAATGTTACTTAGGCAATGTCTATGTGGATCATGCATGAATCATTGTCATGTATACCAGATGTTTTAAGTTCTCCAAATCATTCTGGGGTTCAGATATATATATGTCCAAACAGATATCACGGTGCTGTCGTATTCACGTTCGTTGCCTTACTCGTTTGACAAGTTACGCACTCCTGACAAAAGCGTTTAATCTGCGAGCTCATCAACGGCCAGAAGTACCTCTCTCTTACCGCTGCTAGCGTCTTCACGAATCCTAAGTGGGCTTTCTGATGAACCTCCTGTATTACTCGCTTCCTCTCGTCCCGTTGCGGATAACGTTTCCAGCAAAACCGAACATCCTCAACCGTTCCTTGGCATTTGATGAATTTATACACCTGACCATCTATGACCTTGAAGTCGCTGTAGTCCTGAGGGTTCGGAACGATCTGTTGGATAAGGTCCTGATATTCTGGGTCTATTGATGTCACAGATATAGCTTCCACGGAACGAGAAAGACAGTCAGCGGTGATGTTTTGTTTTCCCTTTCGGTACTCCAATTCTATGTCATTCGATTGTATTTTTAGGGCCCATCTTAGAAGTTTGGCGTTTCCTGATTCCACTCCAATCGTGAACAACCATAGTAAACTTCTTGCGTCAGTGACTACCTTGAATCTGCTTCCCTCTACAAAGTGTCGGAAGTGTTCTATCGCCAACAAAACGCCTAAACATTCCTTCTCGACACTTGCATATCTTTTCTGCGTGCTGCTCAATTTCTTGTTGAAATATGCAATGACTCGCGCGTCACCATCAATGTGCTGTATCAATGCTGCTCCAACCGCATTGTCGGACGCGTCTGATTCGATAACAAATGGTAGTTCGAAATCTGGATTTGCGAGAATAGGTGCCGAAACCAGAACAGATTTAAGCTCTTGAAATCCTTGCTCTGCAGTTTCTGTCCAAATGAACCTCTTTTGACCTTTCCTCAGTAAATCAGAAATTGGAGATACTATTCTGCTGTAATTATGAATAAATCGATGATAGAATCCCGCTAATCCTAACAGGCGACGAATATCTTTGATGCTTTTTGGCCTGGCGTAATTCAAAATCGGTTCTATCCGAGAATTATCAATGGCTATCCCCTCATTAGTTAACAGGTAACCCAAATAGTTAACCTGTTTCCTACAAAAGCGAGATTTATCCAAGGAAATCGTGAGATTTGCCTGACTCAGTCTGTTTGCAACTATCTTCAACAAACGAAAGTGTTCCGACAGTGTCTTAGTTGCTACCACGATGTCGTCTAAATATACAAACACGTATGGTTCCAAATCGAAGCCGATCACCTTATCCATCAGCCGGCACATAGTAAAAGGTGCGTTCGTGAGACCAAATGGACATACTTTAAATCTAAACAGCCCCTTTGATGTTCGAAATGCAGTCAAATCTCGGCATTCTTCTTTCAGTGGGATTTGGAAATAAGCGTCTTTTAAATCGATCACTGAAAAATATCTAGCGCTTTCGAGACGGTGAAAAATTCCTTTCATGTCTCTCATCGGGTATGAATCCTTCTTTGTTAAAGCATTGATGCGTCTTGAATCCAAACATACTCTGATTTTTCCATTCGACTTCCGAACGGGAACCAGAGGATTCGCCCATTCACCTGAGCATTCTTCAATCGCGTCTAACTTCCTATACCGCTCAATCTCTTTATCCATTTCAGCTTGAATGGAGGGAGAGCAACGATATAGAGGCTGTCTCCTTGGTTTTACCTCGTCTCGAAGCACGATATCGTGTTGTATTAAAGTTGTCCGTCCCAATTTATTCTCCATCGTACAGGGAAATTCTCGAACGACTTCCGCCAACTGAATTTTCTCTTCTGGTGATAGCAGGTGTTCCGTTTCTATCGTCTCCGGTGTTGCTTCTGATGGCTCTGGAAATTCTAAACCTGGAATGTCCAAAGAATCATCTGGCTCTGGTTTCTCGAACACTGGTAGAGTTTCAACCGGGTGTAAGAAAAAATGGAAGGATTCCGATGCTGAGGAATCCTCATTCACATTGTTCTGTATTGATGAGATCTCTTCGAAACCCGATTCGTTCTGAATCATCGGTTTGATATTAAACGCTTTCCAGAAGTTGATTCCTAATATTAAGTTCCTCGATATTTCAGGAACAATAACAAGGGATATTACTTTCGTAACATTTTTAAATTTAATAGGAACGTTAACGTACCCTGCGCAAGAGTACTGTGTGTGGTCTGCAGTGCAAATTTTAATCGGCGATGGTAAAAGCTTTAATCCATGACGGTCAACCAGTTCAGGTGAATTAGCCACACTAATACTGGCTCCTGAGTCAAGTAAAGCGTCCATTTCTATACCGAAAATCTTGACTTTAACATGGGGACACTGACTTGTTTGGATCTTGACTTCTAGCAGACTTTGCATTGGGTCGACAAACGGTTCTAATTTGGTGGGAACAGAGGGTTTCTGAGGAATGCTAGGGTTCCCATCTACGCACTCCGAACTCAGTTTCCCGAATTCGGTGCCGGATTGGACCTTTGGTTTGGCTGATTTCTTTTTGGATGCGCTTCGCACGAAGTTGAAATTTTTCCAGGATTTCCACACACATAGCAGAACGTTGTTTTGGCTTCCTTACATTCTCTCCAAAAGTGCCCGTTTTGCCGACAATTCCAGCATAGCGGTGATCTCGAAAATCCTTCCACCCCTGGTGTTGATCTGTCTTGCTGATTCGAAAACCCGTTCGCTCTCTGTTGCCTCCTGCTCAGAACATTGACCTCTTCCTCGTCTGAAATCTCCCCTTCCGACTCCGCTTCAATGTTGTGAACTCCGTGTCTTGAACCAACTGGGTGCAAGCTTGGATCACTAGCATCAATCCGGTAGTTTAACTGGATTAGCTCCTCCAAAGTATTTACTTGAAAACATGCCAATTTAGACCGATAATGCTGGCGCATATTCTCCCAGATTATTTCAAACTTTCGTTGCGACATCAAAGGTTTGGTCAACAACTTGTTCAATCTTTCGATATCTGTAACAAAGGCAATAAAGGTCTCACCTTTCAGCTGTTTTCGCTCGTAAATTTGCTGGCGATTTCCTTGGTCTTGGTTTGGGTTGCCAAACCTGTATCTTATTCTGGTTTCGAAAATGTTCCAATTCCAGTTAGCATCGTAATAGGTAAAGAACCAGTTTGATGCCTCATCACGCAAAAGTAGGTGAATGTGGCTAATTAAGCAGTCCATAGGAATTCTATTCATGCTAGCCAGAACCTTCACTTTGTAAATAAAGTCCTCTAGAGTTGATGACCTAGCCGCACCCGAAAAGAAAATGTTCCATTTTTCTATTTTCCTATCATACTGCATTCGGTTCTCTCGGTATTGGTTCCTGTTCCATATCGGAACATCCGAAGCATTAGGAAAACCCTGAGTTCGCTCACTTCCGTCACTAACGCGTTCATCTCTTTGAAGTCCGTCTGGCCACCTTTGCTGACTAATCCCGGTAAATGGTCCCCTTTGGTTTTCGATCGTGTTGTATCGCGTTTGTTGTTCCTGTACCCCCTGATTGAAATTTCCTCCTGGATTTGACCCTCGGGTGTCCCTCTGAATGAGGCTCCTACGATCCCTATTTTCCGGAGGTCCCTGGGGAGAAAATCCTGCTAAGTCATTTCCATGGTTGTATCCAAGAAACCAACCATTATTCTGCTGTCCCACAATGTTTCGTCCGGAATTGTTTCCCAGATCATTCACTGAGAACAAGCTTTCGTACTGAGTTTGAACCCCTCCTAACTGTCCTACTGGGTTTGCTTCTGAATACGCATTTTCCGGTTGTAGATCCTGCGGTCGTCCACCTTTGGGTACCGTTCCCGTTCGGTTTTCCTGAACTGTCCTGCTCGGCTGCTGTGGTAATTGGTTTCTCTGCGATGACTGACTGAGACTCAATACCTGTTGAAGCATTTTCTTAAGCTCCACCATTTGAACTTCGAGACCTAGAACCTTACGTTCGAGTTTGGCGCAGTCATCCTCATTCTCTTGTGTTTTTTCTTTGATTTCTTAACTTTCTTCTTATTTTTCGATGCTGTCGCGCCTATTTCCGTATCCGAAATTTCAAAGTCAGTGGATTCATTGCTTGTTGACTCGGAACCCGACTCGTGTTTGTGATTCTCGCCGGTTAGCGAACTATTCGCGATCAGTAGAGCGTTTATCCTATTCGACAACCCATTCTTCATCGTTTCTGCTTCCTCAGTCTGAGCATTGCTTCGTTTTGTTCTTAAATAATAATGTTTTAGACGGGAAATTAGTTTCACATCATGAGTTTGAGCTAAAGCTATACTAATCTCCTCAATTCGCTGAGCGATCACTTCACATTCCTGAACAATGGAGTACCTTGAGCGATACTCTCTGTTCTCTTTAGCATCCTTACGAAACAACCTTCTCAGCAGTCTTTGTTTTGATTCAAGACTTTTACTACACTCCTCCCCATAATTTCTCAACTTGAACTCATAATTTACCTCATCGTTTAGCAAATGTGCTGCGCGTGGGAATTTCGTAGCCATTTCCACAAATCAACCCAAACACGTAAGCCTTAGAAAAAAAAAAATAGCAAAACTCAATTCTATCACAACTTAGCAGTAAAATATATAAATGAAAAACACCAAACTTAAGATAAATATGTATACAGTGAAACCTGAGTTCATTCACAACCAAGTTCACAACGTTTTCCGAAATAAATTACCAAGTTTTTGCCTGAATTCACTGAAATCCGAAAGAAAATTCTAACTCATACTAAATTTTCGTAACCTAAACATGTAACCTAATTAAAAAATGGACTGTATTCATATTTACACGATCTACACTAATTTTCATTTGGAAAAAAATTACCAAAAAAAAAACATCAAAATTCTTATTTTACGTTGGGCGCCAATATGTAGCGGCCCCGAGGCAGCTACGGTGCTGTTGTTTGTTCCCGATAGGTTTCATAAACGGATGGCTTAAGCGCCACCTCCGAAGAGGACCACCTGTCGTGTTTCACGATGCCCGGCTAGATACTGGCCAAATGAGCCAGTTCTCAAATTCGTCAACAGTGTCGGGAACAAGACCAACTGAGCCGAGTGACTCAAGAAAGATGAGAGCATACCCACCGAAATCCCAAGATCCTAACTACCGAGTCCGAAAAACTTCCAATCCCGAAAACCAATCCGAACAGGTGTATCATCACAGGAAGCAATCCCTCTGACCCATCAACTCGAGCTTGATTTTGAAGACGAGTAACACAACAAATTCAACGGAAAAAGACTATACATGATGAACGAAACGTGAAATAACCTTCAGACTCTCTCAATCAAAACTTTCTAACACTGAACACTGATTTATTTTGGGAGTGAACATTCTACTTTAATTTAGTTTATCTATAGGGTTTTTTATTCACATATCTACAATCTTGGTTCTGGCCGGCCTAACTACTGTTCCCCTCTATCTTTCTATCTGACTAGTGCGGTCGATGGACTATTCGCCTAGCGCACTATCATTCTGTGTCCGTGCTAACGGCCTTGCATGCAAGTGTGGGTTCGCTACTTACAGGATTTGAAGCTTACGTTGGCGAGCTTTACGGGCTTTCGCCCAACCGATGCCGTCGTTGCAACGACGGCTGATGTCCTCCTACTGCGCTTGAAGTTTCTTAGTTGCCGAACTCAGTCAGCGGATGGTGGCTTGCTGGACGTTAGCCGGAGTGCCTTGGAAACGTAAGCAACTCCCTTCTGATAGGCAACCGGGAAGCTTTGATACCCGAGCGTGGTAAGGGTTGGCGACAATAAGTAGAGCCGCGGTGCGAGGCAGCGCTATTGATCAACGGTCGCTTTGTTGGCTGTTGAATCCTATAGAAAGCGAACACGCGGAAAGTCGTTGACCGTGCAAACGACACAATTAACCTATTATCGGCACACACAAATTTCGTAAATTGGTTTTACCTTGCCGTTATCTGGAACGCTTACACAACTCTCGCACAACAATTACAACACTATAATGCTATCTAGCTTTAGCCTATACGGGGAACATAGAATCGATTAAAATACATCTGAGGACACTTCACGTTTTCTACAACTAACCAATCACACCGCGAAAAAAACTACAGAATCGCGCCCTTCTTCTATCACAGTCAGGATCAAAGTGAAAGAGGCGATTACTGAATTTCCTCAGAAAAGTCCCAAGGCATGATTACCGGAAATGGAAGTTCAACTGATTTCATTAGTTACGATCGTGAAAGATCAAATGAAGTATCTCTTTCCCTCTTCAATCGAACTCGGTCTGTCTATCTTGTTCCCTTCTACTGCTAACAACTCTCAGAACTATCCTATTCGGTTTTCTCTATCCGAGTAACGAAAAACACGAATGGTGAAACTCTTCGGAGAAGCTACGTAAGCAATACGTTTCGCTAACCTCTTTACGCGTAGGCAACTGACTTGCATACAAGTTGCAAACTACAATTCGTTTCATTTAGATTACTTTCAGTTCATTTAAGTTAATATTACAAATTGAACGACGATTAATCTAAGAATGGATATTTGAAAATAAATAAGAACAAGTAACAAAAATATAATCTAACGAAAATGTCTACCGTTACAATAGTGTCTATATGGATAATGTTTAATTATTTCTACGTATACCAGATGATCTTGGCTCTCCAAATCGTCCAGCAGTTCAGATGATTTGTTTTACTAGATCAACAAAGACTAGGATAATATCTGTAGTATCTAAATATCGATATGGAAATCCTAGAACATTTGGCATACACGGAAATAGGTTGGCATGATCCACATAGACACTGCACATTTGTTTGGGAATATTTCGATACTACAGATATTGAATTAGTCTTGATCTCCGGAATCATTTCAGACAGCACATTAGTCCCTTCGCGATTTTCACGACATCATTTAATGTTTCCACGATTTTCGCAACTGAAAGTTCAAATCCACGACAAATCCGCGAAAATCGCGAAATCTGCGAAATTCGCGCCTGTTGTAACAGCCTTGCATTTGTTTCAAACAATCTTTCAAACAATTTTACCTTTGTTAAATGCCGTTACTGATCACTAGAGTGATGCAAAATTTGAAATTTACGCTCCACAATACTTAAACGATTCCAAATCGGATCCTGACTAACCTCTCAAAATTTGAAGCCATTTGGTGAGAAACAAACCATTTGTAGTTTTTATGGGAATTACTATGGTAAAACCAAGATTATTGTTCATGTCTATCTAATAATTCACCATATCGGTCTGCTTCAAAAGTTTTCAACTTTACTTGTAGGAAATTTTCCCAGCTACAACTTTGCTAAAAATCACTTTTTGATTAAATGCAAGGTTCGAAAGTTATCAATGGTTCAATGCGCTGATGTCTTATGATCATGCTCAATCAACTGCTCAGCAGGCAACATTGGTGTTTCTGGGGCGTTGAATAGGACACACAAATCATGGCTACTATGTCACACTGCAAAATACAGTGCTTGATCATGTCATAAGTTTACCAATCTCTTAAATAATTAATAACTTTTACCTGTCTCGTTTTACATAGAAACAATATTCAGCAAAGTTTTAGCTGAGAAAATTTTCTATAAGAATGGCTATCGAACTGTTTCGCAGCTCAATATGGAAAAAGACTAGAAGGCAATGAACAAAAAGTTGAGATTTCCCATGGTAATTTACATGTAAACTTCAAATGGCTTGTGCGAAGTCTGTTTCTAACCAAATGAGTTGTAACTTTGAGAGGCTAATCAGGACCCAATTTAAAACCATTTAAGCACTGTGGAGCGAAAAAGTCAAATTTTGCATCAGTCTACTGATCACCCATTATTAGTTGGCTCGTCATTGTGTCATGATAAAGACATCTTTGAATCCCTGCCTTACATATAACCGTAAAATATCCGCCATCTTCAATCAAGGGACATCAACCGTCAATAATACTTCAAATACGAAGGTACTCAATAGAAAAGAATTTCACGCACGGTTTGACAACAAGAAAAGCCTACCTTTTGTGCAAAGAGAAACCCTCATAATTTCCTAACGACTCAAACCAATACGACCCGGGCCCGGATCGCGAGTGAAAAAGGATATCCCATCTAAATTTACTTAAAACGCACTTCAAAATCACTCGCCATAATACAATTTGATCCCTCACTCGCCCGCATGATGATCCACGGTAAAATTTTTACACACATCCCAAATCCTGACCCTGATTTCCGCGCCCGCTTGATCCGATTTACTGATGGTACAATGCAATGACACGAGAAAGAAACGGCATGTGAATAAGAAAAATATAAACTCTAACCAACCGTGAACTGGGGAAAGATCCGGTCCCATCAGTAGAACCAGCACCAACGGCAGCAGACGACTGATGGGGATCGTAAAGAACGGCATTTGGGCGGGCTCCCAAGGTTGATTGGGTTGATGTGGGTGGCTAACTTTAGAGTGGAAATCCTCCGGTCCTTCTTCTTCTTCAATTGGTCAGACTTTGCACAGTCACACGCACACTTTTATGATCGCTTCCGGAAAATTGAACCTTATTTCTCGATTCAGTGCATATCGCCACCTTCCACTGTTTTGATAGAATTACATCTCAAACACACACACGCATGCACCGATGGGAAGATTTTATCCGTCTTCGTGATCCCGTCGTTCCGTTCTGAAAAAAAAACCGGGACCAGAAGGTATGCCGTTTTCTCACACGTTTTCCCAGTAATCAAATTCACGTTTTTCTTCAGTTTCACGCCTGGCAGCCGTCGACGGTTTTTCCTCTGGAAAATGTGAGTTTTCCACTCGAGTGGATTTCATAAATTGCTCTGTGGCGGTCTGTGGCTCTTCGTCTTCGTTTGCCCCACCGCAGCGAGAGGTTTCGTTCCCAATAGGATTTCCGTGTTAAATTTTCTTCCTTGATTTACGTCCACTCAGCTCTTAAGCGATTGAACCACCGAGATTTCCCGTGGGGGAAATTTCACTTTTCTCACCGTTTCACCACTGGACTGTGCAAACAGACACTCCGATATCGCTCACAAGCGGCACTAAACTAGTCGGCTGATAAAGAGTGGACTGTGTCTGCAGATGGTGATTCCCGTTTGGCGAGATAATGTCTGTGTTCTGTAACTACAATTCCCTGTCAACCTCCTTCCAGTACTGACGGGAGCGAGACGGAATTGATTGCGATTCGATGGAGTTGATGGCAGGAACCGATATGGTGGTGGACGACCCGGACTGACAAGTACAAGTGGCTGAGTACAAGCAATCGGTGATCGGTGCTGGGTAAGGCCCCATGCCATAGTAGTCGTGCTGATAAGATAATGGAAAGATGATGTTCTCTAACGGTGGTGGGAGATCTGCTGCCGGTGTTTTCAATCGGAAGGGGGATTGATTCATGGGCTACTTTTTTGAAAACTTTCTACACGGCGAATGATAACGACGCAAATTTGAGTTAAGCTTACTCATGATCGCCAATTTTGCCTCGTGGTTTGCTGTGGAAAACCTCAAAAATCTGCCGGAAAATTGATGAAAACTTTACTCAGTCTTAGGTGAGTTAACAAGAAAGGGAAGTTGCAGATTAAGGGGTAAGAGAGGTTGACGAATATCCACAGTCCATACTAAATGTAATATATTTGTATTGATGTTTGTTTACGTCCCTTTGCGGGTGGGGTTTAAAAGATCTTAAAAATTGGTCTTGTGGTCTGTAGATAGTGCCTAACATCATATCAGGTAGATGAAACTGGCATGACAGCTGATTTGGGTCTGTCCATAAACTACGCTGATCGTTTTATAGAGAATTTAGAATCATAAATATCGGCGTCGATTTTTATTAAGGTTTTTTTTTATTTGAATGTCATTGACTTAGCTCACTCGTTTAAACCACAGGTATGGAGCAAAACTATGCTGAAGGTAGCTGGGTTTGATATCCAGTCCTGTTTAACACTCCGAATAGGGTACACAACTTTACGCCGACTACGAAGCCTCCGAAAAGCGTGTAACGGCAAGTTTGCAATGGCACAACTTAGCCATCTCTTGGTGAATTTCAAAAAGTCTGGTACCTCTAGAATTCCTAGAACATTCAATGCCTATTAGATTGTGCCGAAGGTGTGATGATGGAAGTGCCCAAGCTGTGCCTAATCTAATTTCGGCACAATGTGCTGAGTGACTTACCCCTTGGGGAAACCACTTTTTTCCATCACGGAAACGCTTCGTTTTGTGATGACCAAATTACGCAATTTTTTTTTTATTCAATAGATAATAAAAAAGCGAAAATTGATTGGAGGAATTTCTCGCTAAAATAAGGTCATGTGGTATTCGGTCATTGCGAGAATTTCAATGCACCACTTGCTGGGTACATAATCAAAGAGCTTTGGGGGTGATGTGGCTACACCCAACCGGGGCATGTAAGATTCGCTTACAATTATGTGGGATTCATCATCAGAGGATGTTAGTGGAGACCGCATGAACCGAGGATACGATATACATAGCTGCGGTCTAATGCAAGAAAATTGAAGACCGAAAAATGTAGAGTGTATTAGTGAGGTAAATTAGCTATGTCGACACAAATAGGAAACAGATTGCCGACTGGACTCGAACCACGAACGTTGCGATGATCAGACCTCTGCTTTCTCCACTGCTCTCTCCATGCTTCTGAATATGGATAGCCTAAAAGCAAACATGAAGCGCTCATTTTCTCGCATACTCGACTTCGTATGCTTTTTCTGCTGGAGAGATTCGAGGCAAGTGTGTGCGTTGTTCTACAATGTTCTACAATGTGCGTCGTTCTACAAGCTTACTGGTATAGTCGAAAGCGTAGATAGAACACGAAATAAAAAAGACAAAAAACCATTACATCGCCTGCATGGTCAATTTCTAACATTCGTTGCGATGTTCATGAACAGAGGATGATAGGAAACGGAACTAACATCCATTGTAATAGATTTTTGGTTTGCGTGTAGCAGCAAGGCGAGCGAACGTTCAATGAAAATTAACTCTTAAACAACAATAACCTATGGTGGTCCTGAAAAAGACCGGTTTGTCGTGATAATTGAGTAATGCTGAGCTATTAGGGTCTTCAACACGGATGAGGCTGGTGAGCAATAAGTTTTTTGGAACGAATGGGATGGATGGCCCACAGACGAGCTACTGAATCCGATCAGCAGCGGTGCGGCTTCTTTCCCCTCTTCGGTGAATTGAGGGCTTTTGAGGGCAGCCTTGATAGCTAGCTGCTTATGGGGAGCTTTTTGTTGTGTACTGATGCTGCTGCTGACGACGACCAGACAACAACACTTACTAGACCGTTCGGCGAGACTGGATGGAATGCAATGTTTAAATCTGTGTTAGGGAAAGTGCTTTTTTCAGGAAATCGGTGATTGATTAATGCTGGGTAATGCACAATACAGATCCCATTGAGATCACTAGCCTCTTCCCAGCAACTCCTATCCCTACCTCCCCGTGGTACCGGCTGGGAACTGTGAGCAACCTTAGGGAAGATCGGGTAACCAACCCCGGTGGGAACTTTGGTCATAGGCTGACAGGGAAGGGGGAGGGTTTGCTTCGGCAAGCCTGAGCGTCTGTTATCCAGGAGGAGCGGCTCATAACAGCATCTGTTTCCCATGTTAGGGGCGGCTGATCTACGTCCGAGTGCCAGTGAAGGACTCTAAGCACAACTGTGCACCCTGGTCTTCCGGAAAGTTAGGGGGTTGGTGTCAGGCCCTGCGAGCCAGCCGTAAAAAAGTATTGCAATGGAAAATCAGCAATAGAGGAATACAAACCGAGACCAACGGCAACGACCACAGCGACAAAATAAGACTTGCGATTGGAAACTCGGCACGTGGAACTGTCGATCTCTCAATTTCATCGGGAGCACCCGAATACTCGCCAATCTACTGAAGGACCACGGATTCGGCATCGTAGCGCTGCAGGAGGTGTGTTGGATAGGATCCATGGTGCGAACGTAGGTAATCATACCATCTACCAGAGTTGCGGCAACACACGCGAGCTGGGCACAGCTTTCATCGTGATGGGCGAAATGCAGAAGCGCGTGATCGGTTGGTGGCCGATCGACGAAAGAATGTGCAGGTTGAGGATCAAGGGTCGATTCTTCAACTTTAGCATAATCAACGTGCACAGCCCTTACTCCGGAAGTACTGATGATGACAAGGACGCATTTTACGCGCAGCTCGACCGCGAGTACGATCGCTGCCCAAGCCACGACGTCAAGATCATCATAAGAGACCTTAACGCTCAGGTAAGCCAGGAGGAGGAATTCAGACCGACGATTGGAAAATTCAGCGCCCACCAGCTGACGAACGGGAACGGCCTACGACTCATCGATTTCGCCGGCTCCAAGAACATGGCCATACGTAGCACCTTCTTACAACACAGCCTCCCCTATCGTTACACCTGGAGATCACTTCAGCAGACGGAATCGCAAATCGACCACGTTCTGATTGATGGACGGGACTTCTCCGACATTATCGACGTCAGCACCTATCGTGGCGCTAACATCGACGCTGACCACTACCTGGTGATGGTCAAACTGCGCCCAAAACGTTCCGAAGAAATGGAACTGCTGTGCCGTTCCCAAGAAACACGGAAGTTCTACCAGAAGCTCAACGCATCCCGCAACGGCTTCGTGCCGCGAGCCGAAATGTGCAAGGATAAGGACGGGAGCCTCTTGACGGACGGACGTGAGGTGATTGAAAGGTGGAAGCAACACTTCGATGCGCACGGGAGACCAGCGCAATGGAGGAAACGACTACGTCAGTGCAGCAGAGGACGGAACTGACCCATCTCCCACGCTGAGGGAAGTTAAGGATGCCATTCAGCAGCTCAAAAACAACAAAGCAGCTGGTAAGGATCGTATCGCAGCCGAACTCATCAAGATGGGCCCAGAAAAGTTGGCCACCTGCCTGCACCGGATGATAGTCAGGATCTGGGAAACAGAACAGCTACCGGAGGAGTGGAAGGAGGGGGTAATCTGCCCCATTCACAAGAAAGGCGACCATTTGGAATGGGAGAACTTCAGAGCGATCACCATTTTGAATGCCGCCTACAAAGTGCTATCCCAGATCATCTTCCGTCGTCTATCACCTAAAATGACCGAGTTCGTGGGAAGTTATCAAGCCGGCTTCATTGACGGCCGATCTACAACGGATCAGATCTTCACCGTACGGCAAATCCTCCAGAAATTCCGTGCCAACGCATCATTTGTTCATTGACTTTAAGGCGACATACGACAGAATCGACCGCACAGAGCTATGGAAAATCATGGACGAGAACGGCTTTCCTGGGAAGCTGATCAGACTGATCAAAGCAACGATGGACTGCGTAAGGGTTTCGGGTGAACTATCCAGTTCATTCGAATCTCGCCGGGGACTGCGACAAGGTGACGGACTCTCATGCCTACTCTTCAACATCGCTCTAGAAGGTGTTATGCGACGAGCCGGGCTCAACAGCTGGGGTACGATTTTCACGAAATCCGGTCAATTTGTGTGCTTTGCGGACGACATGGACATTATCGCAAGAAAATTTGGAACGGTGGCAGAGCTATACACCCGCCTGAAACACGAAGCAGCAAAGGTCGGACTGGTGGTGAGTGCGTCAAAAACAAAGTACATGCTAGTAGGCGGAACCGAACATGACAGGATTCGTCTAGGAAGTAATGTCTCGATAGACGGGATGCTTTCGAGGTAGTGGAGGAATTCGTTTACCTTGGATCCTTAATGACGGCTGACAACAATGTGAGACGTGAAATACGAAGGTGGATCATCAGTGGAAGTCGTGCCTACTACGGGCTCCAGAAGAAACTACGGTCAAAAAAGATTCACCCCCGCACCAAATGTACCATGTGCAGAACGCTAATAAGACCGGTGGTCCTCTATGGACACGAGACATGGACTATGCTCGAGGAGGACCTGCAAGCACTCAGAGTTTTCGAGCGACGTGTGCTAAGGACGATCTTCGGCGGTGTGCAGGAGAACGGTGAGTGACGGCGAAGAATGAACCACGAGCTCGCTTCACTCTAGGACGAACCCAGCATCCAGAAAGTGGCCAAAGCCGGAAGGATGCGGTGGGCAGGGCATGTTGCAAGAATGCCGGACAACAACCCTGCAAAGTTGGTGTTCGCTACTGATCCGGTTGGCACAAGAAGGCGTGGAGCGCAGAGAGCACGATGGGCGGACCAGGTAGAGCGTGATCTAGGGAGCATTGGGCATGACCGAGGATGGAGAGCGGCAGCCGCAAACCGAGTATTGTGGCGTACTATTGTTGATTATGTATTATCTTAAATGTGATGTTGTACAAATAAATATATGTATGTATGTGATAATTATGATCACCATTGCAACAGCTTGATATTCGTGTAATTTTCAATAGTGACCTATTGAAAATTGGTACAGTGTTCATTTTAGCAGATTTTTAGAAAAAAAAATCTATTTGATTGGCTTGTTTAGAATTAAAATCCATCCGCTATGGACAGAGTTATAAGTGGTCGAAACCTGACCACTTTTCGTAACGCGGTCGGTTCTGGTTTTTTGAAATTGCATCCCCAATATGTTGCCGAAAGATATAATCCTACGTAAAAAATAAACACATATATTAATAGATTTGGACCAAACCGATTTATCGTGCATGCTCGTGAAAATGAAGGGAAAAGAAGCGTCCTGTAAAAAATGGAACGTCATCGCTCGATGATGCATATTTCGGGATTGGTTTTGGTAAATGTTGCGTTAATTTGCCTACTGAATCCAGGATTGAAACAATTCAACAAATCCACAAAAGAATGATCATGTTTTTGTATTGCTCGTGGAATGTGAAGCGTAAATTTGTGATTTAAAGAGCGTCATTCTCGCTGGCTTGAAGATTTCTTCGAAGATTTTAAAATTATGATCATTTGTTGATAGATTTGAAACATTCTCCCTTATTGCTACTCTCATTAGCCGATGTTTTAATACTGAAGCGTTCCTTTAGACTTTTGAGCGCTTCCTCGAAACCACACTCATCGCCGTCGTGGTCTGGGATTGCGTGTCATATGTGTCATATACAAACTTTACCACCTCTTCTTGCATCTTACAAATAAAAACTATCATTATAGTATCCCATTGTTTCATGATAACGAAAAATAGCAGTTTAGCTGTAATGAGCAATTGCAAGACTGATCGCAGCAAACATTTAATTTGTTCGCTGAGATTCAGCTAAGCATTATCCGTGACTTCACTGTCACTTTTGCTGAGATCTCAGTGAAACTTATCATGCCGAGATTTGCACAGCCGAGCTCGGTAAAAAAACTAAGTGTGTAACATTAACAGTGTATTATTTGGTTTTTCACTTGCGGTGGGTGCTATTCGTGTCTCATGTAGATCGTAAGAGTCGTTCATCTTTTTGCTTTACGTTAACTTTGCTTGAACGCGAATTGAACGTGTAAACCTTGCCGTTCAAGCCGGGTTGCCAGGTGTTCTGATTTATCAACACAGCAAAAAAATAATTTTGATATCACGTCAAAGTGGATGCACTACAATCATGTCGAAAATATGGTGTAATATTACTTGCTAAAAAGGACAAAATTATCATTAATACAATGCATGAACTGTCATTACGCTGCTTTTACTGCATTTGTTTATTTATGTGGTCATAAAAATTACATGAAATTTTCGACATGATTGTAGTGCATCCACTTTGATGTGATATCAAAATTATTTTTTTGCTGTGAAGATTTATATTTTTGATATTTTTGTTCATCCTGATAAAATGATAAAGGCCTCATTTACCCTAATGTTTATTGAAAAATCCTGATTTATCCTGGATTTAAATAATTGATGCAACGCTCACCACTTTCAAAATTTCCGATTTTAAATGACAACAACCTAAGCCCAACACCATCCTGATTTCTTTCGTAGGTGTCCTGATATTTAAAATAAAACCTGTCAACCCTCTCAAGCAACATTACAAGTTGTATCGAGTTCTTAAGGCATTCTATAGGTCTAAATTATGGTCTACAGAACCCTAATAAATGCAATCCAAGCCAATTGATTTCAGCTGAGTCGAACAATTGACTTGCCTTGTCTAACCCAGCTTTATGGGCGCTGGAGGGTTAAGCACTATTAACCATCAACTAAAACCTACGTACTTTTTGCGGTTAACCCTTATGTGGGTGACGGGGTACCCGGGTACCCATTTTGATGTTTGAATTGAAATAAAATCATGTACGTGATGTTTATCGTTATGCAGCTTTCTGACATCTTGTAAAATGCTAACACAAACTATCTGGTGAAATTTCAAGAAATTTGAGTGAAGGAGGGGCTAATAAGGGGTTATGTACTATTTGTACCCCTTAAACGGGTGACTGGGTACCCGGGTACCCACGCTTTTTACGATCCTCAGACAATAAGATAGAACCAAATAATGTTCTGCAAAGTTGCAGGTTTAGATAAGAACTGAAAGATGGCGTACATGAATTCCAGAATGGACCACCCGAAAACCTAAGAGGAAGTGGCCAAGCTTTGATTTTAACGGAACCAGACGTGCAGTCCATCAAGATTTTCAGAAATTGATGAACATGCCATTAGACACCATGCTAATTGATTAGAGTGACAATGGTCACCCAATGTCCCCGGAACAGGTTCCGCAAGCCCCGGAGGAAGTGGCCATCCTCTAATTTAAATAAAAACTAGCCATGCGACATATCAAAATTTTCAGAATTTGATGGACATGTCATTAGAGACTATACCAAATGACAAGAGTGAGAATGGCCACCCTATGTCCCTGGAACAGATTCCGTAAGCCCCGGTAGAAGTGGCCGATCTCTGATTTCAACAAAACCAGACGTGCGGCACATCAAAATTTTCAGAAATTCATGGACAATTCATTAGAGAGCATGCCAATTGCGAAAAATGACAATGGCCTCCCAATGTCCTTGGAACAGGTTCAAGTCGCCCCTGAGGAAAAGGCCATTTTCTAGTTTCAGCAGAAACTAGTCATGCGGCATATTCAAATTTTCAGAATTTTTTGAACATGTCTGAAATTTTGAAATTAATTTTCTTTGCAGAAACTTTTGAAATTTTTCGTAGAAATTAATTTTAATGGTTTATTTAAAACTTGAGGAACTCATGATTGTAAATTCGGGTGACAATAGTGGTACTGAGACTGGCTACTTCCTCTGGGGCTTCCGGAATCTGTTCCGGTCTTTGTCACTCTTGACAGTTGACATGGTCTCTAATGACATGTTCATGACATTATGAAAATTTTGAAAAGTCGCATGATTAGTTTATGTTGCAATCAGAAATAAGCAACTTACCTGGGGGTTTCTGGAACCTGTTCTGGGTCATTGCGATGCCATTGTATTCTGCTTAGTTAATATGGTCTTTAATGAATTGTCTATGAAATTATGCAAATTTTGATATGTCGCACGACTGTTTTCTTTTACAATAAGAGACTGGCCTCTTCCCGGGGCTTCTAGAATCTGTTCCAGGGCCATCGGATGGTTTTTGTCACTCTTGTCAGATGGCATGGTCTCTTATGACATGTCCATGAAATTATGAAAATTTTGATATACTGAATGACTAGTTTATGTTAAAATCAGGGATTGACCTCTCCCTTGGGGGTTTCGGAACCTGTTCCAGGGCCATGGGGTAGCCTTTGTCACTTTTGTTAGTTGACATGGTATCTAATGACATGTCCATGCCATTCTGAACATTTTGAAATTACGCATTATTAGTTTATGTTGAAATCAGAAATTGACCACTTCCCCTGGGGCTTCTGGAATTTGTTCCAGGGCCATCGGATGGCCTTTGTAACTCTTGTCAGTTTACATGATCTCTAATGACATGTTCATGAAATTCTGAAAATTTTGATATGCATGATATGCATTTTTGTTAAAATCAGAGTTTGACCACTCCCCGGGGCTTCCGGAACCTTTTCTGGGGACAATGAGCGGTTCATTCCTAAATGTATGTAGGCCATATTTTAGTTCTTATCTAAACCTACAACTTTGCAGAACAATGTTTGGTTCTATCTTATTGTCTGAGCTTCGCAATAAGCTTGGGTACCCGGGTACCCCGTCACCCTTTTACGGGTGGAAAAATCGTCACGCACATAAGGGTTAACCCAACCTGCCCAGTGCCCGTGGAATGAACTTCACCCAGGCAAATCGAATCAAGTTTGTCCGTCGTAAAATGATTGAATAAAAGAAACCATCGCCTTGTTCGCCTCATGCCGACCACATTGTAACCGTTATCGATAGTGCTGCCGAAGGAAATGCACTCAAGGCAAATTAAATTTCTCCCCTCCGGCAGAAGTAGTTCCTCACCACCAAATGGAACATTTCTAGATGGACATTTCAAATGGTCCTATCTACTTTGATCGATTCTCTTAATCGACTTTCTCTGTTGATAACCACGGTTACACAAACAGATGTCGCGTTATTTTTGGCAACAGTTCGATAAAGGAGTTCCCATCAACCATCCAGCACACATCAAGCACATCAAGGAACGTTTCTGCAGCTGAGTTATTGAAGAAAGAGAAAATCGATCAAAGCAGATGGGACCTTTTTGAAATGTTCATCAAGATTTGTGCATTCTACTTCAGTTAGGCATTGAAATGAGCGATAAAAGTCAGTGGAAATTACTTTCGACTTGCTTCTTTCTTTTCAATATCTTATCTCAGAGGTAGTCAGGTAACTAATAATATTTACAGAGAGAGAAAAGCTCTGTAACGCAACAGAGCAGTTCCACGCCAAATGACGAATGGATTTTATTTTTCCCTCTCCGAATTCCATGAAACTACGCATAATGCTTCTTCTTATTCTTCATTCCTTTATTTAACGTCGGTTTCTGTTCCACAATCTAGTGCCAACCACCAACGGACATCGATTGCCACCCATTGACGGCAGCTTCCACCCCTGCGTAAGATATCGCACCATTCAACACACATGGGCCGGGATCACTGGCTTGACTTCCCTTCCGAAGGAATACGTGATCAGAGATTTTAATGCCTCTGAAAAATTCCACCGACCTCGGCTGGGATTGAACCCAGACCCATTGGGGGTGAGAAAGCAGTAACGTTTACCATTACACCACCGGCGCCGGCTGCCATAATTTTTCACTGGGAGTAATGAACCAAGTTTGTGCTGGAATTCGACCATTTGGACACACGCCTAATGTTTCAAAATGGCGCATTCAATATTTTTCAATACATCCTGAAAAGGGACGCATCTAATCGAATTGACGTCTGAGACAATGCATTAGATGCTAAGTAACATTGGCAGATTCTCTTCGTCGACATTCTCTTTGAATCCTCACGGCCATGTTACGACATTCCTAGCTATTTTCTGCTCACAAATCGATGGAAGAAGTTTATCTAGCTTCTAATACGACACACACGACAAGAAATGGTTCTGTACCCAAGTTTTTAAAGAAACAGAAAGACGACGAAGAGAATCGATCATTGTTACTAAGGGCCTAATGCATTGTTCAGCTTGACTTGATTGCCTTGATTGCCAAAAAGTTGAGCACGTTTCTTCGCGATCTACTAGTCTTAGAGTTACCTCTATGTTATAAGCCATGCCAACGCACTATGGGAAGGTCCCATACAATTAGGTGGCAAACATATTTTGGTCTTTAAAACTATTTTTACTTCCTTTGATGTGTGCAACAGAATTTTATAACTCTTAACTATTCAATGAAGTTCTTAAAATTGTTATTATTTTTTTTTCCGTTGATCTTGTTTTCCGTGCTGAGCACCAATGCTACCGACGTGCCAGGAAGGCAGCTCCCACACCTGGACCCTACCTATCGACCCATCAACTCATGAACCGGGGACCAACGGCTTTACTTCCCATCCGATGGAAGGCGTGATCAGAGATGTTATGCCTCAGAACATCCCGGCGGCGCCGACTGGGATTGAACCCAGGCCTGCTGGGGTGAGAGATAATCACGCTTACCACTACACCACCGGCGCCGTTATCTTAAAATTATGTTCAATACGTCTTCATAAGTATTTATGGAAAGATCCATACCTGGAGATATAAATGTTTTCAAAAGCTCATTGATATTATACTGTCCGTACTTTGCCAATGAATGTGAATGAATGAATGTGAAGAAACACTTTATTGCCAAAGCCGACAAACACTCTACTTTTAAATTGCTCTTTCTCATAATTTCAATTGTTTCAATGATTATAACGCATTGTTTCCTGAGTTTAGGTTTCCATATAAAGACTGGAACGCGCAAAAATTGGTCGACAAAAAAATCGTTTCTTTCAGTCAAAATTCATAGTAGCGCCAGTGAAGTAGTGGTAAGCGTGATTGCCTCTCACCCCAGCAGGCCTGTCCCTGTCCCTTTAAACCACTATTTAGATATGCCAGAAACACGCAACGCGGAAATTGAGCAGCTGAAGCAACAAATTGCTCAGCTACAAAACTTAATTCAGGGAGCAGGAAATGCTTATTATATTCCTGACCCTATCAAACAACTGTCAGAGTATTCAGGCAGTAAGAAAGAACTGAACGCATGGCTTCAGGAAGTAGATGAGCTCTATAACGAGTTCAAAGTAAAGGGTGAACGAGGAGGACACCTTCAACGCGCACTATTTTAGGGCGATCAAAAATAAAGTGAAAGGCGAGGCACGCGCAGTAGTATGTGCCAATGGAAATCCTGATACAATTGCACAATTGACGAAAGTTCTGAGAGAGAATTTTGGTGATCAACGTGATTTTGCCACCAATCTTCATAATTTATTTCATATGAAGAGAGGTGACAGAAACAACCAAAAAATTTATAACGATATAAAGGAATTAAACACTAAATTAAAAGCGAACCTACAACTACACCCTATGATGCCTTCGCAAATGCTAGAATTAATGACGATAGCAAAATTCTTAGATGGAGTAAGTGAACCACTTGCTTCTATCATCCGTAATTCTAAACCTAAAACGCTGGAAGATGCCTTACAGGCCGTCATAATAAATCAGAAGTGCGAAAACCAGTGTACAAACATAAACCATTTAATGCACCCCAGCAAAGTGCCGCGAGCAGTGCAACTAAATTAAAGAAACCGGATGCCATCGCACCGCGGCGACCGTTCCACCCAAAACCTCGAATTGAAGCTAACAACACGGAGGAGGTGGACCCGGTAGAAGTGGAAGAAGAGTTTGAAGAAGAAGTTCAATCGGAAAGTGATGAATTGAATTTTCAGCAGGTACAATATTCTAATATGCTTCTACCAGATCTAATTTCAGGTGCGGACCAGCAAGAATTTATATCTAAGCATCATAACTTTAACCACAGAAATTATAAGCTGACATATGAGGAAATTAGGAAGTGCGCTTACTTTTCTGGTATGCTTGGCAAGGTTAAAGCATTTATCAAAAATTGTCAAGACCGTAAATTCGCCAAATACGAGCGAAAACCATTTAAAATACCTATCGCTCGAAGGATTTACGAGAAACCTTTCGAAAACGTTTTCATTGACGTCTATGTCAAGGAGCGACACAAATTCCTCACTCTCGTAGATTCTTTTTCCAAATTCGCACAAATATTTCAAATCGAAAATGAGACAACGGAAATACTTCAGGAAACACTGATCGAGTATTTCAAAATCTTCGGGTTGCCGAAAATGATCACCTGTGATCAAGCGGCGGGATTTCGAAATGCTCGATTTAGAGCCTTTCTAGAGACGCAAGGGATCGCATTGCATTTTGCTAGTGACAGCAGAGGTAATGGAATTGTGGAACGCTTCCACAGTACATAGCTGGAAATGTACCTAGCAAACCGCAGCAAAGTTGAAAACCTGACCCTCTATGAAGGACTCGCACTGGTTACTGCGCTTTACAACGACTCAAAGCACAGTACGACGGATTTGAAGCCTCTCGAAATTATTTTAGGAACAAGCGATTCATTAAATCTAGCTGAAATTAATCTCGCGAAGCAAATTAACATACAGACTGCACGGGACAACATCAGACGATTTGCATCGAAAAATACAGAGACGCCTTTAGAAAATAGACAATATAAAAATATTGAAAAGACTAAAGCATTGGTTAAAGAAAAGGCAAAACCACACCCTTCCGGCAATCGATACAGACTAATAGACGTAAAGGAGAAAAACCCGGTGGTAATCATCCCGATAGGAATAGCTAAAATCAGCAGCAGTTATTCGAGAATTGGACATCATATAAACCTTAATTCACTTGCAGAGACAATCAAAAATCTAGACTCAATAATCGAAAACCAAATTTCTAAACAACAAATGTTAAGTCCAATATTAAAAGTAAAGTTAGAAAAACTCCATTCAATGTACAATAAATTTAGACCCTCTAGACAAAAGCGATGGGAAAGTTTAGGTCGCGCTTGGAAATATGTATCAGGCAGCTCGGATGCTGACGATCTAAAAATTATTAACGGTACAATTAATTCTCTTATTGATCAGAACAACAGACAAGTTAAAATCAATAGCATACTGGAAACTAGAATGAGAAATACCACAGAATCAATCAATACTTTCGTTAAATTTCATGATAGATTTCAAAATAAAACCATTGAAGGTTTTGAGTCAGTTAATTTGATACTTCATTTAGATGAGTTAATCGATCAGTTAGGACTAATAGAAGAAGCGATCACACTAGCCCGACGCAATATCCCCAGCAGCCGCATCATTTCACCAGACGAGATAACCATAGCCCAGGAATTCCTCAGGAACAGTGGTCTTGGAACGGGTGCAGTCGACAACATATTAGATATATACAGCGCCTAAGTACTGTATGGTAAGGAAGAAATTATGTACACACTCAAAATTCCACGAGTCAAAGATGTGGAATATCACTTAAACTACATAGAACCAGTAATTTCCAACAACCATCGAATCCATTTAACGGCGAAATACTACGTGAAAGGACTTAATTCCTTTTTAACCAACACTCCATGTAAACGGCATCGAAATCAATATATCTGCATGAATTCACAGCTAGAACCGTTGGGAAAATGCGTTCAACAGTTGGTTGATAGCGAATCAGCTCAATGTCCTATGGAGAAAGTATATGGACAAAACTTCATAAAGCGAATTGATGATGCAAACATATTGGTGAGTGCTAACAACGTCACCCTAACATCAAACTGTTCAAGGCAAGTAAGAGAGCTACGAGGATCATACCTTATCCAGTTCTCTGGCTGTACCATCAAGTTGAACGACGAGGAATACACCAACAACAACACCGACGTATTACATAAAACTTATCTTCCAACGACGGTACTAACGGTAACTCCTTCAAAAATCATAAACAAGATGCCTTTACAGTACTTACAGCAAATCAATCTGGAGCACCGGAGTCATATAGAGCATCTGAATATGACTACGGACAACATACACTGGCAACTACATCTGGTTAGCTGGATCTCATTTGGAACATTATCGACCCTAATACTAGTGCTCCTAGCAGTATTAGTTACAAAGACAGTTCTTTCATTCTTACCATGAAAATCGACGTCCTTCTGGATACCAAGACGAACCAACACGGGAACCATCAGCACGGAGAGACCTACAGGACCAGGGACTTCAGGACTAACGCAGGTCAACGACACACACCACCACATCAGGCAACCAAGATTCATCCCGCAGGAGCCAGGGATCGTGAAAGTCGGGGACGACTTTCCAGTAGAGGGGGAATCGTCAGGAAAATACTGATAGGTGGATTGACCAATCAGGCAGTAAGGTTGGTTGGCGCGAAAACGTGGCGCATCACGCCACGTAGCTCCACCAATAGGAGACAGGTAACATAATTTTGTAATGTAAGCATATTTAGTCTTTAAAACGGTAGAGCACACGAGGCTCTACCTCTTTTTCATCATAAATGTGTAACGTGTAAGATCGGTAATAAATAGTGTTAGCATTAAAAGTTCTTTTTAAAAAGTGAACTACGAAGAAAGATCCCTTAACTCAAAATATATTATAACATAACAGTAAATTTTGATTTCAATTTGATCACCAGCTTTGCTCGGGTGCTCCTCTTGCTTGGACGTCATATTGAAAACTGGAAAGCAAACGGTGAAAACTCATCATAGCAACCATTGTATATACACTCAACTTCCAATTGCAGCATTTTATGTTTTTTTTTATGCATTTTGAACAGAAATACACCAATTGTTGACAAATTTTTGTGCGTTCCAGACTTTAATAAAGATCATACGTTTGTTCTGAGCAATGTTATTAATACGAATTTAAAATTATTTGTAATCCATCCGGTGTTTGCTGAAGGAAAACACAACAGTTTCAATTGGTGCGTTCTCGAGCTAGAGCAAGTAAGTGCAGATGTAACCTTCGCTGAAAGTTAGCACTAGGATTGTACTTTATTCTCTAATGAACAGTTGAGCGAACTGAGGTGGACATTTTTATTGCAACATGATTTAGTTTTGAAAAATCGTAGGTTTTTAGTATTTTTTCATGTGACTATACAAAAATTTGATCGATTTGTAATGTAGATAGCCTCATTGGAAAGCTTAGATTTCAAGCTTTAAAATGGTATGTTTCAATAGTTTTACGCTACTGTATATCATATGGGATTAAAATACGCTAGATTTCTATGATTTACCGCTTTTTTCAACTTTGGCAGCATGTATCTTCCGTTAGCCAATATATTAAGTAATTCTACATTCTGCCTATTTCTGGCCGCTTCGGAAGATGGAACAGTTCCATGAACATGCACGGCAAGCCGCAAGCGTTGGCCCGGATCATTTTTCATTATTTTTCAGCATTTGTTTTGCCAAAGCAGTTTACTTACATTTCGTATTTTTTGGAGGAATTTAACTCAAAGAGTAGGGGAATTTACGTATTCTCGTCAATCTAAGCAGCGTCCGAACTTCTATTAGCGATTTCTCAGCGTCACACACATACATGACAGGTTTGTTTGTTGAAATTTATCTGCTGCTTGCTGTTCTACCAATTCCAATCGACAGAATTGATCAAAACGGATTGAACATGTTTTTACAACGATCCAAACTTCTCAGGTGAGTGTGACTATTGTCGGGAGTCTCTTTTTCTTCGGCACCCTTTCCATTTGAACTGCGTGTTAACCAGCTGTTCTATTATTGGCAACTCGAAATCAGCCGTATTTTGTAGTGTGTATGTTTAATTTAAAGAAAAATATGGCATAACAGGATTGCACAGTCGTAAAAATGTAATCAGATTGAAGCTGAAAAGGTAAGGAATCGGCTTAATACATTCAGCGAAGAGTTTTGATGGGAAAATACAGTGAAATTAACGTTTCAATTTCGGTTGCCGAAAATAGTCAATGGGTGCCGAAGCCATCATTTACCCTACTCGAAGAGTACAGCGTACTTCCAAATTGTTTTTGAGGCCAGGTTTTTTGGTTGGAAGAACTGCAGAATCGGGTATTCTGGCTTCCTGGGTACTTCACCTTCATTGGACTGCCTTCGTACAGTGGCCATGTTTCTTATTTTTTCATACGTGTAAAACACGTAGCATGTACGTGAAAGCCAAACTGTCAAAAGAGTGTCTTCGACGTGGGATTAAAAAGTGGATATGAAATGTGTTCCTTATGAACATCAATTACTGATAACTAAATTCTACTAGCGTCAGGTAAACTCACTTAGCATTAACGTGTAGAATTTTTTAAGTGTACAACTTTGTGTCAGACGACATTTCGATTAGCTGGTTGCTTGGTTAATTGTTCCTAGCGAACAATTAAGCGAAGTTTATGGAATTCAGAGAGGTAAAACCAAACACATGTTTTGCAATTTGACCTGGAATTGCTCCAACATTCCGGTCGGATACCATTTTCGAAATCGTCTGATGATATGTATCTTCTCCACTTCAGCTATGGGTTACTATTTATCGTCGCATTTCCCCCCTTCTTACTAAGGGAATGTCCCTCGGTACCGGATGGAAAACGTTCCGTGGAAAAATAATCTTCCGTTGAGTGTGTATCAATAAAGCGAAGTTTTTGTCCAAATAAAATCCCACCATGTAAACAATCCAAAATGATACGTTGCTGGAAGCAATATTTCTGAGCAATATTTTGATATGATCCGATCTGTAAATAAATAATCGTTTTCCTTTTTTGCTCGTCTGCCGGCCAATCCCGCACCGCTTTCCCGGCTGTCCATGATGGATGGAACGGAGCAAAATAAAACTAACCGAAAATTGTGATCGAAATTGCTGTTATTCTAATCATCGATTTTATCTCTCCTGTCATTTTCCTTGCAGACTGAAAGTGTCGAACGTGCGTCTTCTTCCCGATGTCACCAGCAGCGAGGAAGAGATAACTCCAGATCACCGGCTCCAACACCAGCACCCCCTTCCACGCCACGCAAAACCAAAGGTGAGTGCTAGGTGAAATGCCATGGAAATTGGAAACCCGTGGGTACAGTAAGCACCAGCGAATCCAAACACATAAAGCAACCAACGATACAGACAAAACGGTTGCTACGACTACCATGACAAACTCGCTCTGTTACATAGCTCGATCGGAGTGGTAGAAGGATAATGATATACACTCTTCCCCCGAAGAACGCGAACTCGGTCTACACGAATTCCATTTACGTTGGTCTCGAATGATTCCGTTTACGTGAGGGAATCGCGTAAATGGAGTACACGTAGCATATGGGATTTGACCTAATAGGGACCAACATGGAATATCTCGCGATCCTGGACATTCCACACGTTTGATCGAAGTGTTTAAACACTTGATTTTTTAAATGCACAATCACATTTACTTTAAGCGTATTTCACCTTGGTTCGATGTATTATACACGTTAATTTCTAGTGTTTCAAACTTTGAAATGTTGAAAATCTTTCACTATCTATTCAAGTGTATTGCACATTGAATCACGCTACTGTTCAAAACAGATGGATTTAAAGTGTTTTTGCATTTCAATACGATGTGAATTGCTTGCTCAGAAAGGTAAACATGGAAAACAAGAATTGTGACTTTATCCTATCATCCCGCCTCTATATATGAGAACAACCGTGGCACAGTGAGATCGAACGAAGACTCCGGCAGCAGCACACCCTAACAGTCCATGATCGAATCCCAAATCAGACCCATTAAAAAGATATGTGAAAGCTCTGGCCACTGGAAGTTTTGTTTATATATTTGTTAATTCATTTTTAGAGTCGGTAAAGTAGAAGTCGAGAAAGTAGAATATTGTAGAATATTGAACTATGAAGTGCAAAGCTATTGATATCACCATATGAGGGACATAGAATCCAAGTTTGTCACAATTCAAATCCATAGTTTTCATGCATGGTTCACAGCATAAGATTCACACATGAAATGGATGTGTTTCACAATAAGCGCAAAATTAAGTGTGAGACATATGATGATGACGTGTGGAATTTTTTGAGTGTAGAAGGTTACTGTCTTCGGCAAAGTTGTTCAGTGAATCAAGACCAGGCCAGTGACAAGGTCCATACCAACAGCAGCGTTTGACCAACAATCAATACGAAACTAACGATTTTAAATTGGCTCACCACTTTAGTAGCCTATTGGTCCCAAGCAAACGATTAACGTACCCTATTCTAGTTGAAATTCTATTACTACACTATGTTTGTTTTGATTCGCTATGAAAGTTTGACAGATAACATCAGGGGTGTGTGGATTCATGCAGAACATGCAGGGGTGAGTGAAATAGCTTGGGACTGCTTGGGACCGTTGTTCTGGTACTGAGTGAGCCAAAAATAATAATGATTTTCTTCGGGACCCAGTGGTCTTAGAGTTACCTCTATGGTTTGACAGTAGGCAGCATGTCCCGGGCTCAAATCATTTATTTTGCTGTGCTAGGCCCGCTGTCACTGTATAACATGTTGACTACGCGCCTGCCACTGGGATGATCAAGACCTAAAGGTTGGTTGACAGAAGTTCGGAATTTTCTCACTACGCGGCGCTAGTGTACATGAATTTGTGATATCTTTGTCTGTGTGATATCTTGAAATCCTTGCCATCTCGGAAGTTGCTTCCTTAGGCAAAGTTGTTCAGTGGATCACGACCTTATTGTTGGTGGACAGAAGTTCGGAATTTTCTCACTACGCGACGCTAAGGTACATGAATTTGTGATAACCTTGTTTGTGTGATGTCTTGAAATCCTTGCCATCTAGGAAATTGCTTTCTTGGGCGAACTTGTTCAGTTGATCAAGACCAATATGGATGGAATATGGATATTTTTGGAATCGGGATGACGTCTAAAACCCGTAAATCGCTTTCCGACGCCATTTTGAAATCCAAGGTGGTGGCTTCCGGTTTCAGAAAAAGTGGGAAATACTACCAAATACCCTTCAATATGTATATTTTCGGAATCGGGATGACGTCTAGAGACCGAAAACCGATGTCTAGCGCCGATTTTAAATCTAAGATGGCGGCTTCCGGTTTCAGAAAAAGTGGTAAATACTGCCAAATACCCTTCAATATGGATATTTTTGGAATCGGGATGACGTCTAGAGACCGAAAATCGATGCCCAGCGCCATCTTGAAATCATATATGGTAGCTGCAAATTTCAGAAAAAGTGGGAAATACTGCCAAATACCCTTCAATATGGATATTTACAGAATCGGGATGACGCCTAAAACCCGTCAATCGATTTCCGACGCCATTTTGAAATCGAATTTCAGAAAAAAGTGGGAAATACTGCCAAATACACTTCAATATGTATATTTTTGGAATAAGGATGACGTCTAAAATCCGTAAATAGATTTACGACGCCATTTCGAAATCCAAGATGGTGGCTTCCGGTTTCAGAAAAAGTGAGAAAAACTGCCAAATACCCTTCAATATGTATATTTTCAGAATCGGGATGACGTATAGAGACCGAAAATCGATGTCCAGCGCCATCTTGAAATCAAAGATGGCGGCTGCCGATTTCAGAAAAAGTGGGAAATACTGCCAAATACCCTTCAATAAGTTTATTTTCACAATCGGGATGACGTCTTAAATCCGTAAATAGATTTCCGACGCCATTCTGAAATCCAAGACGGCCGCTTCCGGTTTCAGAAGAAGTGAGAAAAACTGCCAAATACGCATCAATATGGATATTTTCGGAATCGGGATGACGTCTAGATACCGAAAATGTTGCCCATTTACTCCAATTCGATTTAGGTAATACGTACCACTTGCACTCCTCGGGGGAAAGCTTTATTACTTACCTGCTTTGTTCTAATATACATGGATTAAGGGAGTTAGCTTATTGGGTGGCGTAGTGTCAAACTAGCCTTGGGCTGTGTTCCATTTGGAAATTTTTCACTTAAATTTGACACTTCGAAAATAAATTAAGATGTTCGAAAATCCCTCTGTTGTTGATCTGCCGATTTTCGAGAAAGCGTCTGTCAAAGTTGATTCCTTTTTGACGTAATCACCTTCCGATCAAAATAGTTTTCGATGTTACTTAAGTCATCCGATTTCTATGGAGATGCCGTTTGCCTTAAGTACACTGAAAATAAAATTTCGTATAAACAACGAAATCACTCGTTTGTTCTACGAATTTATTCGTTGTTTTCTGCAACGAAATGGATTTGTACATTGTATGAAGCTAGTTTTGTTAGAACTGCCACACTCGCTATCACTACACCCAACAAGCGGTCCACAAGTGTTGGTTGTGGAAACCGAAAAATGTGGGGTGTGTTGATGAGGATGGGTAAAAATAACTTCATCATTGGAAGGAATAAATATGACAAAAAAATAAAAATAGGCTTTAGACAGGACTCGACTTATGTACCTTGCGATAGTCAGATCTGTGCTTTAACCATCGCTCTATCGGTGCTATTAGAATAGGTAAAGCTAAAGGCAATAAGAAGCACTCATGCAGTGGTACTTCGATTTCTCTTGCTTTTTCTGCTGCTTGCATGTATTTTTTTTTTCTCTAACATAGAACCACCGCGATGATTTATTGTGGTAGCTTGCATGTATTGGTCAAACCGACAATATTTCTAAAAAAAAATATATCCCATCTCCAACACATAATCAGCACTTTAGGAGACAATAAGCGCAGTTGTTGGTTTGATTGTACGAAGATGTATTTGTATATTATACGAATAAGGCGTAATATTGACATTGCGCCAGATGACAGGAAAAACGAATGTTTCGTACCATTTATGAAATATGTGTTGTATGTACGATATTCATTTTTACGAAACGGTTTTCAGAGAAATAACGAAAATACATTTTCAGTGTAACAGCACTGAGAAACCCGTGAAAAGTGTACTTTCGTCGTTTCGCTTTCTCATTATTAAAGTGAATAAATCGAACTGTTTGTTGCTAAGATGATTTCGGTGGTCCTAAAATGATGAATGGGCTGCACGTAAGGAGACGTAATTGATAATTCTCCCGAATATACTGGTAAATACACTTTGACTTAATTAACAATAATGGCCACCAAACGACGTATAATAACTTTTGACTCAAAAACCAGTATTTCTTAGCATGAAAGCTAGCGATTTGCCTTTGTATGATTAAAACCCGGCTAAATATGTTAAACATTGCTATCACTATGAGATTATATGTGTTTACTTGGAAATAGGAATAACTTTTCGGTCATCAAAACAAAACTTTATTTTTCTCGGATCGGTGCGAATGTTACTTACGACATAATGAAAATTTGCTCTTGAAACAAATTCCGCATGTACGGCCAATGATAACGACTTAAAATTGAGTAAGCGTTACTCATATTTGAATTTAATCAAATTCGCGAAAACGTAGGTCACTCATATAATGAGTTAATTTTCCGATGCTTTTTCGAAGAAAACTTCTCGAATATGAGGAAAATTCACTGTGGCTCGGCTGTGCAAATCTCGGCAAAAATAAATTTCACTGAGATCTCAGAAACCTGAGTCTCGGATAATACTTAGCTGAATCTCAGCAAACAAATGAAATGTTTGCTGAGATCTCAGTAAAACTTGTAGTACACTTCTAACCTGTGTTCAATTTTCTTAAATTTCCCCATATTCGAGAAGTTTTCCCCGGAAAAGTGTCGGAAAATTTACTCAAACTATGTTTTAGCAATTTTGAGTAATCTGAACTCAAATGTGGGTAGCCTTTTTGCCATGTGCGATTGGTTTAGAAAGTATTTTTTTTTCTAAATCATTAAAAATAAACTCACGCTGACCCACACCGCCACGCCGCTGCCGCCGGCAGAAAATAACATATCACGCTGCCGCCGAAAATATTTTGATCGGCGCACAGGCTTAATCCCAACGAGCGAATTCAATTGAAACCCTGATAGTGTTTGAGCGAAGACATCATATCAAGAAGACTGTCAACTTTGCCAGGATCCATGCGACAGATACAGTAGCGCTGCACTTGAGCAAAGGTGGAAGCAACGCATAAAAAAATGAGCAAATAAAGAAACCCTTCTTCTGAGGATGTAATCTTTGCTATCAAATTCTTTCGAAGCATTTGCCATATGGACAGCGGTCGTTCGAGAAAATGGAAGAGTTGAAATAGAAATTATAGAAAATTTGTAAAACCTTTTGTGCTTGACTTTTATGATTATGTAGATGTTTGTAGTCATCATTCGTTTAAAGGAAATGGTAAACGATTATGTGAGCTTAATTTAAAATTGTTTTTGTACTTCAAATCACATTGGTTTCCTTATTACTGCAAGCACACGGACATGAGATATCAAATCTCATAATTCCCTTTCCAAGTACCTAGATATTATTAATCTTCACGCCACCCAACGACGACATCAGATCATCAACATCGACCCCCTTCTTTAAGCTAAACAAACGACTGTCATTCATTTCAATTTTTCCTTTATTCTTAGAACCTCAGTAGGCTCCGCCAACCATCCAGTATGAAGCAAGGCGGAGAGTGCTTTGTCTTTTTAATTAATTCCAAACATGCGATTCGACTGTTTACTACCGTCTTCAGTCAATGGCGACCCTCCCCCACTACTGCCTTATCAGGCGTTACCGAAATTGACTGAATTTTCGTCACTTTTTTTTTTGTTGACTCGTTCTTTTCTTTATGGTCCTGTGTTTATCCTCGCTCATCGTCGGTGGAGGTGCCTTGGCGTGGCCCCATCAATCACTCCGCATGTTTCGTGATCCAAGTCAATCGTCACTCGTTTCGGTGTGGTTCAGGGTTTTTGGTTGCAAATGCGTCCCATCACCCGTGAATCGAAAGCCACTTTTGCGGTCACTATCTTTCGGGGATCCAAAGGAGGTGGTTTGGTTATTTTCGTACGGAAGCTAGTCTCTCGATGGAAGTGTTGTTTTTATATCGTTCGGTTGGATTCAACAGATTATAATGCTTTCGGAGCAGCTAAATTGGGTGGACGGATGGAGACCGTTTCAGTGTCTGATTCTATGACCATTTCCTTTGGAAGGGGGCTAATGTACGGGTATATGTACTTTTGTGTAATACAGGTCACAATGACCGTTGACCGTGACCGGACCAGTGCCAATCACCGGGTCGTCAATTTGCTGGATATTTTTCTACGTGGCTTACGTGGTGAGGATGTGAAGTAGAGAGCTTGCTTGTTTAGTGTGCTCTAGCATGAAGTGGCTTTGGTGGTACGCTTATCTGATTCCGTTGTGAAATGCGGTCACTTTTTCATTGACGCAAAGGGAATTATTTCCACAAGATTCAATACGTAAGTAAGTATGGCGTGTAGAAGGTGAAGATGGTGAGAGCTTGTTAAATAAGGTAGATAGATAAATCCACCTCTGATTGCCCAGTCTGTAGAGGCGTGGTATTACTAAACTGGAGGCGGTGGGTTCGATTCCCGGTCAGGTCGAGGAAATCTTTCGGGTTGGAAATTTTCTCGACTTCCCTGAGCGTAGAGTATCACTGTGCTTGCCATACAATATACAATTTCATTTGTGTTGGCGTAGAAAGCTCTCAAGTAATAACTGTGGAAGCGCACCTCGAACACTAATTTGAGAGCAGGCAAAAAATTCACTACAGAAGTTTAAAAAATCAAGAAAAATAATACGAAGATAAATCCATCTATTGGTGGTAAGAGTCTTTTTGTTGTTCATATACTGTAGTACGAACATGAGAAAAAAGATAGCTTATCTTTGAAAGCACTTTATCTGTTGTCCTCTGAAATGCTTCTAGATGAATTTGAGTACCCAATGAAAAAAAAAACTTCTCGTTAGATTAAAAGTATACTACAAGTTTTACTGAGATCTCAGCAAACATTTCATTTGTTTGCTGAGATTCAGCTAAGCATTATCCGAGACTCAGTAATCAAATGTCACTTTTGCTGAGATCTCTGTGAAACTTAGTTTTGCCGAAATTTGCACAGCCGAGCTCGGTAGGAAAAAATGGTTGGGTTGTGTACAAGACACGACCGCATGGTTGACGTAGACTACGTTGAGATGTTTAGTGATGTTTAGAATTTTTCTTGATATTGATTTAAAATATAGTATGAGTAATTTATTTCCTCTAACTGACATGTCAATTTCCTCACCCTTATTAGTTATTTTTCTGACTGTTTATGGTCTTTTCGTTAGGAATATTTCCGCATATGAAACACTTGTCTTTAATCCCCCGTCATAAAATAAATTCCCCGTGCACACTTCAATGCCCATTCTATCTCCGTAGAACATTTGTTATGGATAACACGTTTAAACAAACGCTTGATCGCAGTGGGATACCTCCGGTGGGAAATCGTTCACAAGCATGTACTGCACATCCCAGTCCAAGTAACATTGTAGGTTTTATTGAGGTTTTAATCATGTCTAAATCATGGCCTACGGTATCCTCATAAAACCCAAATTGTTACTTGGGAGGTAACAAAATAGCCCGCTAATTTGGATTGATTTTGTTACATAAAGCTAACGTACTACTAATACAGGGATTTGGCACATTATTAGTCGGATTATTACTAAGCAGGGTTGTTGGTTATTTGGATTGCTCCCTCACTTTCTTTCTATCAGCATAATCGAAAATTTGATATTCTGAGTTGTGCTTTCACAAAATTTTAAAGTTTTGTCCATGTTCAATATTTAATCATAATTTACTACTTCAAGCAATCATAATTCTAAATGTTCATTCTTAAGCACATAATGAGGAACTAGAACTACAAGTGTTCAGAAATATATCTCTTAACTTTAAGCCATTCTTGCATTTACACAAAGACACTCCAACCCATTTTCAGAGGTTTAATTTTTGTTGGACCGAACCGAACCTAGAAACTCACTAATCCACTTGATACATGAATTTTGTAACAAACAACAATGTAAAGCTCTGCTTAAAGATGTAAATGAATCCCAAAATCATAAAAATTTAGTTCGCCAAGCAGAGTCTCACGAATACTAGCCTGTAAATTCATAGGATTTTGACAGTTCTTATAGTAATGTATCTGTTATTTGAAGTCTCTCCTTTTTTGCACAAAAACTACTTTCTAAGCCCCGCCTCTGACAGGATTTCCTGCCTTTTTTATGAATAGGGCGTGACAGAAAGTATCTTTTCTGCAGAATATGTAAAAAAGTATGGACTTCAGATGTTAATCTAATTGCATATAAAGAGGTACCAGACATGTTTACATTATTTTGTTGCTTTGAGAGGTACAGCATACATGACATGCAAATTTTCTCTCAACTTGAATTTTTGGTTCTTTTGGCGGGTGAAAAAATTAACGTCAATTCTTTTTAGGTTGTGGGGGTGGGTTGTTTTATAAAAATAACATTTGTCGTGTTTCATTTTATTTGAACGGGACCGAAAATAGTCTCAATAACACTTTCTGAAAAATATGTGTGGTCCTGAAAAGAAACAATTGTTCGATCTCCACAAATTCCACACCCTCTCCACCCCATCGTTGGTTGTCATCAAGTTGACTACTGCTTTTGTACCACACCGTCCGTCCGATACGAAAATGAGCGGATTCACAACAGCAGCGGTCTAGTCCGAGGGGGGTGACACATCTAAATCTCAATTCTAGATTTTCAAAAAATCTCACACTAGCGAATAAATCTTCGAAAAATCTTCTTTTATTTCTCGCATCTACTTGCCGCGCATCATTTTTTTGCAGGAAATCTTCGAAATCGTGATAAATCTTCTCAGCGTACGCGCAGCTAGCCACAGCAAAACACAATATTTCCTGCATCGTAGATAGAGTCGTCCCCCTCGCTCTAGCCTGAATGCGGAAATGTTCAGCAGAGGGAATAATTACACCTTTTGCTGATTTGCTCCTGCTTCTGCTTGCCACGCCGTCCGAAGCTTTAATGAGCGGAGGAAGTTTTAGTTAGTTTAAATGATCTTTATTTTAGTTTAACTTGGACGATTACCATATAAATTTTTACTAAGTGATTTAATTGCTTTCTTCATCTTTAGGTATGGGCAAAATTCAAAATTTGTTTTACAGAATTAGTCCTAGACTTAGTACACGGTCGACCACCTTGGTGGGATTGGTTTGTTTTGTTTTTAGAATTTGAAGAGAAACTACTTAATACTACTATTCACAGCTTAAAACTAACCTACTCTACTATACACACTTAACCTACTATGTACAAATTGCTTATTAAAGCATGTTCAGAAAGATTGCATTTTTGAATAAATTTAGTTGTCATATCATCAATTTTGGAATCTACTTTGGGAATTTCTGCCTCTTGATGGAGGTCTGCTATTCTTGTGTCGAATGGACGATCTAGGATCATCCTCAACACTCTATTCTGTGCAACCTGGATTTTGTTCCTGTGGGTCTGAGCGCACGATTCCCACACCGGGGCGGCATAGAAGATCGCGGGGGCTATGATCTGTTTGTAAACAGCCAGTTTGTTTTGCCTTGAGAGGCGGGATCTGCGGCAAATGAGCGGAAACAAACACATAACCAAGGCGGAGCACTTAACTAGGGTTTTCTCTATGTGCGAGCGGAACAGGAGCTTCTCATCGAACAACATCCCGAGATAAGTAACATCAGTGGACCACTCGACCCTTGTACCATCCATTATTACGGTACAGCAGGGAGACGGTTTAAGTTTTGGCGATTGTCTGTGAAGGAACATGATTGCTTGGGTTTTCGAGGCGTTGATTTTGATTTTCCACGTGGTGGCATAATCAGTAAAGGTGTCAAGGCATCGTTGGAGCTTGTTCGTAATTTCACGAGGCATCCTACCCTTGACGGCTATCGCGGTGTCATCTGCAAACAGAAAGAACACGCAACCGTCTCCTAGAGGAGGGATGTCCGACGTGTAGATGCTGTAAAGCAGTGGTCCCAGCAGACTCCCTTGCGGAACACCTGCTGGGATCGGAAATTGTCCCGAAAGGGAACTATTCAACGACACCCTGAACGACCTTTGCTGGAGATAGTTACGGGTGATTTTCACAAGGTATGGTGGAAAGTTGGAGTTACAAAGCTTGTATATAAGTCCGTCGTGCCAGACATTGTCAAACGCCTTTTCGACGTCTAACAAGGCCATGGCTGTGGACTTGGATACAGCTTTGTTACTTCGGATGTTATTCATCACCCGCACTAGCTGATGATTGGTGGAATGCCCCTTGCGGAACCCGAACTGTTCCGGAAGAAGAATGTCATGTTCCTCCACAAACTTGTTTAGTCGGCTGAGGATCAATTTTTCGAACAGCTTGCTCAGCGCTGAGAGCAGGCTAATCGGTCTGTAGCTTGACGGTAGTGAAGGGTCTTTCCCAGGTTTAATGAGCGGAGGAACGACAGCAGATCTCTTATATAGTTTTACAGGTACAAGCAAAATGATGCGCAACCAAATGGTACTCGTTTATGACGACTTGGTTTGGGAAAAACGTTTATTTCATTGAAAATAATAATAAATAATAATAAAATTGTCACTTTTTATTTATAAATTTTTCAACAATTTTTTAAAGAAAATTAGAAAAGCATTTATTGTAGCAGATTGTGAGAGTTATTTCCTATCTATTGGTGTATTTGGATTTCAATTTCATCTATACATGACAAAGCTATAAGCTATCAAAACCTTACACCTTTTCGTGACGGTTGCATTTTTAGATTTTTGATTTACCCCCAGTACCTTCCCGTAAGACGTAGTCTACGTCAAAACAACTGATTTCTTCGAGGAGTACTCAATATTATCGTTAACCAACATTCAATAATAGTGCATTTATTTATACACTATAAACTATAGGGTGTCCCAGAAAGAATAATCATAGTTTATAATCCAATTGGAATTAAACAACGTTTTGTTAATGAACTCAAATTTGTATTTCATATGTTCTCAATAGTATTCTTTTTCAATTGGATGAAAATAATCCGCAGTTCTTTTAATCGTATGCCAAGGAGTGAACTTTTGATCTGACGCTGCCCATGAGCTTCAGCATAGATTCCTTGGCGATACATTTGGCAGCTTTGTCCAGTCTTTTTCAAATTCTTCGATTAACCTAGGCACTGAATAGTTCGGAGGATTTATCTCTTTTGGCACGTATTGCACATTGTTTGCTGTGTACCAAGCTACCGTGTCTTTTGAGTAGTGCATTGACACCAAATCGGATCAAAATAGTACTGGGCCATCATGTTGACGGATCGTGAGCCCTAGCTGGCCAAAACTTTTTTTTACGTTGGAAGGGGTAGGCCACTCCGCACACCAATCTTGGGTCATCTTTTTTTTTCAGTGTGCCACAGGTGTGCCGATTGTGGCGGTCATAGAGCAAGCTGTGATTGTTTGTAAAATACCCATCCTGGCAACCCGGTATTTCTGACAGCTTGAATTTTTTTTCGTTTGAAATCGCAAGGATAAATTGGTCTAGCGGCATTTCGGATTTAAATCTATAAACCTGGGTTTAGATTAGGCAAGTCACATGATCAACTCAGTTGAATTCAACTGACTTGAACGTGAATTGAACGTGTAAACCATGCCATTCAACTGACTTGATCAACTTACTTGAATTGAAAAAAGTTGAACCAGACTCAACTTTTCAAGCCAATTGAATTCAACTGAGTTGATCATTTGACTTGCCTAATCTAAACCCAGCTTAAGTGAACTGCTGGTCTGAGTTCCTCTGGTATATTTAATAAGAGAATGTTCCTGTATATACAGCACGTAATGTTGTGAACAACTTCAGTGACCAGCAGTGCTCCCATTTTATTTAAAACAATCAAATACCTACGAGAGTGTGCCGAAGGTGTGCCGATGGAAAAGCATGGGAAAATTCATTCACTCGCGCGAGCACCACAGAATCAAAATAGCCATCCTCACCTACAAACAGATTGCCGAACGAGTGTAAATTCTTCCAACCAAGTGACTCTGACAGCTAGCCGAGTTAGATAGTTTTTGGCTCACTGATTTAAATCAGTTGAATTGGCCACAGCAGTTTGATGTTATTTGCGTGACGTTTATGTTTATGTGTTACAGTATAACAGTTTTCTCGATATTAATAGCGATTTAAATGTGTCAATGTATGTTTAAAGCTAGAAAATTAAAAGTGATTCTTTTTGCAAAATTCTCATTCAGTTCACTCAGCAGAAAGCAATCGTAAAAGGTTCAGCATGGAAAAAATAATAAGAGAGCTGTCTATTTTGCGCAATTCTGCGTTCATCGAAGAAAATAGAAGCAATGCGAATACGAACGAAATCAGTGCGGCTCGCACAAGCTGCTGTTCGTTACTGATGTTGTATGCGTGTGAGTGAGTAGTAAATGCAAAATGGAACGATTTTTCCCATGCTTGCCGATGGATGTGCCCAAGCTGTGCCGAAACTAATTAAAATGTGCTGAGTGACTTCCCGAGCAAAGTCCAGCATCAAAATGACAGCAAATTGAAATCAGGTTTTGATATCAACATCAAACTGAAATCCTAATTTGATTTCAGTTTATGCAATTGATAAATTTTGTTTTCATTTTGCTGTACATTTGCTCTTCAAAAATATTTTGTTGCGGGTTTTGCCTTAGCATATCATCAAATTGATTACTTGTTTTGTTATCAACAGGAAAAATTGATATCAAATTGAGTTTTCAGTTTGCTCTCACTGATACCAGAAATAGTTTTCAATGTGATGTTACAGGAAGATTTTTTTGCTCTCAATTTTGATATTTTAACCATTAAAACGACCAAAACGACAGCAACCTGAGCAATCATTATCAGCGAAATCACAACATCAAATTTAGATTTCAATTTGATCTCAGAGTTTGCTCGGGTTACCCCTTGGGTGATTCGCTGTGACATCCTTATTCTCGTAACCACTCCGAATCTTTAAGTGCACAAATATCAGCTCCAGGTTTAAAAGATCATCGGTCGTACAGGCTTATTCTTGTGTAAAGGGCACCGCCGTCGAGTTTGAGTTTGAATAAATCCCAGGTTCTGCCATATTAAGAAAGTTTATAAGCTATAAATAGTAACATTGCTTGATTATCGTGTGTTTTATGAAACTTAACATCGTCATTAATGTCACCGTCGGGGCCGGTTTTGAATGGTTGCAATAACAACGCGATTGTGATGTGCTATGAGGGGCTTGGTGGCCTTAGAGTGACCATTTTTGCATCATTAGTTTAATCTCAAGCCCCTCCACATTCAAGATTCGTTAATCGCTTTATTTGTTAATGTGAATACAAAGGAGCTCGTTTGCCTAGTGGCAAATATTATTGCTTACTAAGCAGAATATCGTGGGTTCAATCCCAAGCTCCTTCGCGTTATATGATCGTTAGGACATCAATTCAGCTTATCGTTTACCAAAACGAACCCTGATGTAATCCCAACCCTCTTACTCAATATCCCAGTGATTCCTTGTGGAAGAGCAGAGGTGTTCTCGGCTTCCATCGAAGCGAGTGTCACGTCAAAACATTCGTACCTATTCCTTTCTTGAACTGTGTTCGGGCGCGGCCGGCGCTGGTATTGCCTAGTTTGAGGTCACCAATTTTTACACATTGAGGATGATTGCTAGTCCCAAGCATCGTCTATTGGTTCTCTGTGTAATTACAGCTGATCTGGCAATAACAGAGTAGCAATTATGGGCGGTCAATCATGCTCATGCTCATAATAAATGGTCCTTTGAGCCGGATTATTTGGTGCCGGTCAAAGTATCTTCGCATAGTTAGTTCGCGGTAGTGCGAAATATAGTCAGTTCACGAATAGTGCATATAATTCGTGAAATTCGGTTCGCGTTAACATCATTTACACGCCAGTTGAAAGTGAAAGTACCGTGGTACCGTGAAACAAAGTGATTGTACGGACAATACGGACTCTAATCAGTCTGCGTTGGACTGTTCTGTGTGAACTGTGGGTGCTACATCCTGACTCTGCTCAGTTTTTTTGTAAATAAATTTATTTGTACAGGCTCAATCGAATGAACTTTAAAGAGCCAAATTATCATTTGTATTATACATTATTAATATCTTAAATCTAAAGTTAAAATCTAAAGTTAAAGGAATTGAACCGAGCACTCGCGGTCGTCTCGATGTTAGTGGAAATTTACAGTTTCTTGGATGGGGAGAGGGAGAAGGAGGTTTGAAATATGATTTACGATACAAATATTTCATTATTCCTAAAACATGAACTTATTCCTATTCAACTTGATGTCAGTTTATTCGAGGATCAAAATTTGAGCATTGGTTTGAGGATATGCGAGCTACTAACACGAGGTGATGGCAAACAAATCTCTCGTGATTTGCGATCCGTTGTTGATAAAAGCAATCGCAATTGATCGCTAGCCAGCAAGATAATTGGTAAATTTGGAATTTGTTCTGGAGTTTCGAAAATTTGTGGGGTGTTCGGTGGTTGATAATTAACATGGCACCAGCTGCTAAGTCGCGTCGTAAGAAAGAACGTTTCTGCCTCGACACTATGGAAAACGTGCTGCATTTTATGCAGGAGTAGAATGAAGAGCGGGACAAATATCAAATCAAAGGCTGGAAACTTCTCCCATTTTAAAACCATTAGATTGAAGTTGCAGTTGATCGTCGAAGATGAAGTAGCAGAAGAAAATGAAGAAGCGTATCGTTAAGTTTGTGATTCGTTTGAGAAAAACTACGTCAAGGTGATTGGTTTTCTATCAGCAGCTGATCGCAAATCAAATCCCCCAGTTCCTCCAGCCGTTGCGTCTGGCTCGGCCTACCCCAATACTAGTCCTATCCTAACGAGAATTAAGCTCCCTCAAATCAAACTGCCTTCCTTCGATGGCACAATTACAGATTAGCTATCCTCTTTCGAGACTCGTTCAAGAGTCTTATCCATTCAAACCCCCAGGTTTTTCGCGAAACGCGGTACATCACGCCACGTATCGCACCAGTAAGTTAGCAATTATTAGTCTTAAAACGGACTGAGCACACAAGGCTCAGTTTCTTTCTCTATACAGCGGTGACTGGTGAATAAACTGTGTTTGAATTTAAAGCTATTTTTTAAAAAGTGACATAAGAATAAAGATCCCCCGACTTAGAATGTCTCAAATGATGTTACCTAAAAAAATAATGATACATAAAAAAGTTCAAATATTTGACTAAAAGTTCTGGTTCAACGATTCTTGCCAATTTTCATGTTCATGGATTGAAATATTTAAAAAGTTTGTATTTTTTATAAGCTTTCTCCTTGAAAAAAAAAAGTAAAAAATTAAAGATATACTTGTTGAAATGATTGAGTTTTAAGGTGATACTCTAAGGAAGCCTTAGCGTGAAACTTTAAAGGCACAAATGTCAGCTTCCTTAGAGTATCACCTTAACACTTTTTTGTAATTTATGCTCAAAATTCAGGGGGGTAGATTCGGCACAGCTTGGGCACACCCATCGGCACACCTTCGGAACAATCTCGTAGGCATTGGATTGTTCATTCAATAAAATGAGAGCACTGCTAGACAGTTGTCATTGAAGTTGTTCACAACATTACGTGCTGTTTGACTGTGTATTTCAGAAACATACTCTAATTGAATGTACTAGAGGAACTCAAACCAGCAATGCTTGGGACGCTGATGTCCACCGTGTTGAAGCTCTTGTCCTTAATGAAGGCTCGCCATGATTCACAGAATTCACCCGGAAAGTTTTCCTTGGAGAAGACGCCCAACATTTGACTTTTCGCACGTTACCGTAATCGTATCGGTTGCTTGTATCCCAGCAGCCAGGTCTTCAGCGAGGCTGATTTGCTGTAGATGGTTTTCTCGTCTACGCCGACCGCCGTCAGAATGCAATCCACCTTCGGCAGCGAATCATCATGGGAAAACTCTGGTTCCTCCCAGCTGGCGTAGAGACGTTTTATTCATCGGTAGAAGGAATCCTTATTGAGCACGATATTCGTCATTTTCGGGGTGGGTGCGATTGCAAACCTTAACATTCAAGCTGTCAGAAATACCGGGTTGCCAAATATACCATACCATTCGTATTTTTTTTTTGTTTTAAATCGCAGCTTGCTCTATGCTCGGCACAATCGGCACACCAGCGGTACACTTGCGGCAGACTGAGAAAAATGTTGACCCAAGATTTGTGTGCGGAGTGACCTACCCCTAGTAGAAATTACTAAAAAAATAACATGTTTTCCCAGAAAGACTTTATTTTTCTTTACCACTTTGTTTCAGGCATCATTTCGATCAGAGGTAACGTTTTCGTGCTACAATTTATTGAAAAATTATAAAGACGCCATTTTGAAAAATTACTACATCCAAAATAGCCGAATTTTTGTAAAAATTTAAATGACTGTCCATTACACACAATTCTGCAAAGTTTCATGCAAATTGGAGAAGGTCGGATTTTTTTTCCGATACGTCATTTATCGTGGAACTGCTCTCTTGTTTGCTGAACTCTTAACAAACATTGGAAGCATTTATTGTTTATTTATCTTTATTAAGAAGATTTCGTTTTTATGGCTTTCTCAGTCTAGGGTAATCCAAACAGTTAGTTGTGCATTGCCGGACGTTTCGGCCGTTTATTGTGGCCTTTTTCAAGGGTAAAACAGTCTACCGTTAGTTTGTTAGTTTGTCGTAAATTTTTTTTTTGTTTTGTTGGCACGATAAGCGTGTTTAGCTTGGAGGAGGTTCCTGTATGGTGTATTGAGTTCAATATTAATTAACATAGGGCACTATATAACACTACACTATACAACTAGACTATACAACTTCAAGCTAAACACGCTTATCGTGGCAACAAACAACCAAAAAAATTGACGACAAACGGTAGACTGTTTTACCCTTGAAAAGGGCCACAATAAACGGCCGAAACGTCCGGCAATGCACAACTAACTGTTTGGATTACTCTAGACTGAGAAAGCCTTAAAAACGAAATCTCCATACAACCAGTCGAACAAACAATTCAATTTATTAAGAAGACTTTCAGCCCTGGGCTGGTTCGTCTCCGGTAAGACATTGGAAGCAGAATAAGAGCTTATTCAGTATCCGGTCATCAAGAGTATTACAATCCGATCCCGACGACGGAAACCTTGGTAGGTAATGTACCTTAATTGTGTGCGGACTGTATTAGAAACCTGTAGTGTCAATGATACGTCCAGGGTTGTGGTGCTTGGGTGACGTTACTCCCGAACAACATACATACATACAGGGAACTCTCTACAACTCGATATTCAAGGGCAGGGCTGGCAAATGTCATTTTCAATGAAAGATCTCACGCGATATTTACAGAGATACTTCTGTCACTATCATCGTATGAGAAAACGATGATAGAGATTTTCTTCAAAATATCATCGAAATTTTTGTCATGACAGAACGTGACAGTGTTGTGATCATAGTAATTACTAGCTCATTTATTGCTGTTAATGTTACTAGTACCGAGGAAATCTTAATAATATATTCACTCTACCGATTACATACGGCTGCTTGCTCAAATACATCTAAATCAGTTAGAAATATTGATGTCAAAACCGCATAAGTATTATTCTCATGAGTGTTTGATCATTTGGAAAATGACAAAAAATCCATAGATAGGTAGTTTCGTCTCGTGATAGTGAGAGGACCTGTTTTCTCATTGTCTCATGACGGCCGTGATATTTACCAGCTCTGTTCAAGGGACCGACCGAATTATCGAGTTATAAAATAACAATTCCATACAAAATCGCTATCACAGTAGCCATGAAATTAATTTTTACAAATATTGAATTAGTGGACATCGAGTTGTGGATAGTTGACTGTACGACAAAAGTACTTGTCACCTGTACGTGGATTAATCAGGATTTTTTAAAACTAAGACTTCCAAAGGATGTTAAATGGAACTTTCATACTTTTCTATGGAATTAAATTTTGTCTGTATTTTTGATTTCGGAAAATAATCTGTGCTGCTTTTATACCTTTTTGATGAAAAGATCCATTATATCGCAGACAGCATATAAAGAAAACTAGGTACCACGCAAAGGTAAATGTTACGAACGAATTTGATAGGAAACATTCTCAGAAACCTCCGAAGAAAGTTTTGCATATTTGTTCATTTGTCTATGCGTTGCTCCCATATTTGCTCAAGCGCCCTTTGAATTTTGGCAAAGTTGCCAGTCTTCTTGATAATGAATTTCCAACTAAACAAATACCTAATCAACCCCTTTCCCCCTTCCTTTCATTCCAGTGCCACATCACAGTGCAATGACAGTGTCCGTTACGCAGCCCCAGCAACCGATGGATATCGTGACGTCCTGCAGCAGTCCAAGCACGGTCGGAAAGATTCCTCCAATGGCCACAACGGCGGCGGCAGCGGCAGTAGGGACCACAATGGCCGGCAGTACTTTCACCACCAGCGTCACGGTGCACAGTGCTGCCGCGCCCAACACCTGCCCGTCCAGTCCGTCGGCCCACTCGAGTGGTTCCTCCGAGGCGGACGGTGTCGTTAGCACTCCACCCTCGTCATCCTCGTCGTCGCACACCAACCCGAGTACGGCTTTGCGGAGGTTCTACTTCCAAAAGGCTCGCATCAGCAAATCACCCAAATCGGCTTCGATTGCTGGCACTGCGCCGTCAGCCGGTGCTGCTGCTCATTCTGGTGTGACCGCGGCAGCAGCAGCAGTGTCGTCGTCCTCGGCTGCCGTCCCGAAAGTGGTGGTCATGGGTTCGTCCACGACGTCCGAAGCAACGATCAACACGTCCACCGATTCGGCTTCGACGCACGTAACCAACGTTACCACGACGACCGACACCGAGACAAACGATTCGATTGATTTGGGTAAGTGCTCTCAGTGACCTACTGTCCACGAATACGAAGTTCTAGTTTTGCTTGCCTTCCCATCCCCACCTCGTAGGTGACACCTCAGGGCTGAGTGACCCGCTGCTCAGCTCGCTGGACGACGAAAGCTCCAGCATTGTGATGAATCAAAGCTTCGAAGATGGCGATGACGAAAACATCACCGTAATCAATGGACCAGATACACCGCTGTTCATCAGCTACCAGGTAAGCGCAGCCCACCACGTCGTCATCATAACACAACACTCGCTTTTCATTTAATCAAATGTTTCAAAATAAACGTGCCGTTTTATAAATAACACTCGCTATTAATACGAACCGATTTGAGGTTATTAATAGCTGCAGAGTTTACTTTCGCATTACCCGTGTGGTGCTGTGAAAATGCACAAAACGTAACGGAAGTTGTAGGTCATGTCATGAACGCAGCAGGCGAGGCAAAGTTAGCACCGCGAGGGCGTGTGGGGTGTACCGTTGTTGAGCAATGATTGCCATGATTCTATACGAAAACATGTTGGATGTTGATGCTGGTATGTTGAATGACGTCACACGGCTAGTACTGTTCGGATTCGGATCTATTTCTACGCTATGGGGGAATTGTTGTTGGCGCTTTCGCTAGTCGTCGTCGTCGTCGTCGGATGAATCAAAATGCAAATGAAAGGGAAATTGAAGTCTACAGGCCTGGGGAGCAGAAGTAACGGAAAGGAGACCGACGACGACGACGACGACGACGGGAAGCGGAAACTGACAACGTTTAGATTACCGTGGTATAACTGCTGTACATACGTGTTGATACATAAATCATGAGCCGCGAATAATGGCTGTATTTTTGTGTGTAGTTCTAAGAAGGCCATTGTTCGACGGTTAGGGGTTTTGCATTTTTGATGTGATTGTTTATCAACGATTAATGGTTTGTTGGATAATAGTTGGATATGTGTTCGATCAGTATGATTGTTTAATCAATTTAAGAGGAAAGTGTTGATGATGATGATGATGGTCCCACCTCTTACCCTACAAAGGTTTGAGCTGGACGATTTATCTTTAAGATAATTAAATTTGACACTTTAACCAGCTTGGCAAACAAAATCGAACTGGTTTCAGTTACAGATATCAATTCCCTCTAGAGTTTACAGTTGCTTCACAGCGATATAAATGTGGAAAAGCTCAGTTCGCCTTTTTGTCCACCTAAAATATTAATAAGTATTACAAGCAATCAAGAGTTAGTGAACAATCAACAAAGCATCCTATTACACTAGCAACCCCGCAATCTGATGCTATCATAATTTCCAGCAGTGTCAGGAATGCTCATGAACCCCCAACATTTGCCAGGTATCTTTCGAATAAGCTTCAAAATTGCATTTTTTTTTAATCAAATGTTAAATTCAGTCCTCTATATTCGTAATAAGCGCGCGAGGCTCAAACCTTTGTAGACAATTTTTTTTCCATCATCACCATCGTGGCGAACAGAAATAGTTTTTGCAGTGCTACAATAATTATTAAAAAAAGTCGTTATGACAGCTATCCATATAAAGTAATCCGTTAGAGAGAACTTCGTCAAGATACATAATTTGTCAATTCATAAAAAAAAATCACTAGATAACTGTCCAAAAGACAGTTTTAACGTGTGAAATGCAGTGTTTTTTAAATTCTGTAAGTGTTGCTGAACGTTAGATATGTCTAGGCATCGAATTGAAAACATTTATTCCTTTATAATATAATGAATTTTGTGAATGTGGTGTTCTTATTTCATGCCGCGTTTCTAGTATTATATCTATGAAAGTCACTTCCTCTTTCAATTCGATCACACAAATATCGAGGCAGCAAACCGTTAACTACTTTAAAAATGAACACCATAGTCAAATATACAATTCTTTGCTTCACCGACAACCATTTTAAGGCGTCCAGCGTCAAAGTTGAGGAAGTGAATCTATTACATCTCAAAATCAAACGCATTATTTTATTCTGCAAGCGCTGTTATCTCGATATTTGTGATGCATTGGCCAGACATAAAATGAAAGGGCAAAATTCAATATGAGGAGAGATGATTGATTTGTACAGCTGTATTTTACTGACAATAGTTAAATCGTTTTTCAGTCGACATAGAATTCCATACTTCTTAGCAATTTTTTTGGATACATTGTCAATGTGAGAGTTGAACTTAAGTGTGTTATCAATAATCATGCCAAGATATTTAATCTCCCAAACGTCTTATCATCAATTACAACAGAGACGTTCTCATTTACCCGATTCCGCGAAATTACCATAAATTTAGTTTTACTTGTTCTCAATTTCAACTGCTTATACTTCAACCATTTACTTAGAGAACGCAAATCTTCATTCAAGTGTAAAACGGTATCATCTAAATCCTTAGCTGCAATGAATATCACAGTATCATCTGCAAAAGGATTAATGTCACAAAATCGTAAAACACGTCGCAAGTCATTAATATATATAATAAATAGCAGGGGTCCTAATACACTTCCCTGGGGCACTCCAAGGTTATTCCCCACGGGACTGGAAACAGAATCATTAATAGCTTTCAAACCATTTATATGCAGTACTCGTAATTCCAAAGCGCTTGATTGATCTTCACAATAAGGGCCTAGAAATTGTTTCAAAAGCGCGTTTAAGATCCAAAAAAACAGCAACAATCGTATCTTTACACTCCAAGTTATTTTTCCACTTCTTACTTTACTTACTTAAGGGTCCTGTGCACCACCAGCGGTGCAAAGGGCCAACGTGAAAGACTTCCATCCTGGGCGGCTGCTCGCTTTTGCCTTGACATGGGCCCAGGTCAGATTCCTATCGACTTGCTTAATTTCCTTATTGAGGCTCCGCCGCCATGAGCCCCTGGGTCTGCCTCTGCTGCGATGTCCTACCGGATTCCAATCCAGCGCTTGCTTGCAGATTTCGTTTCCGCCCCGTCGAAGTGTGTGGCCGACCCACCTCCACTTTCGCTCTGGAATTTCTGTTGCTACCGGCTTCTGATGACATCGACGATGGAGCTCGGCATTCGAGATCCAGTTATGAGGCCACCAGGCACGAATTATATACCGCAGGCATTGGTTGATGAAGACCTGCAGCTTTTGAGTGTTCTCCGCTGATACACACCACGTCTCGCTGGCGTATAACAACACAGATTTCACGTTCGAGTTGGAAATTCGGATTTTGGTGCGTTGACTTATCTGGTTGGATCTCCATACGTTTCGTAAACTCGCAAAGGCAGCCCTAGCCTTCTTGATTCGTGCACCTATGTCGTTTTTGATCCCGCCGTCCGACGCTATTTGGCTGCCAAGATATTGGAAACTTTCGACCTTCTCCACTGCTTGCCCCGCTACCGTAAAGTTGGAAGGGTTGCCCGTGTTGATATCCAACGATTTGGTCTTGTTGACGTTGATGGTGAGACCCGCCGCAGAGGAGCGTTCGGCTAGGTCATTGAGCTTACTCTGCATATCAGAGCGCCGTTGTGCTAGTAGAGCAACATCAACAGCCAAACCGAAGTCGTTGAGATGCCCATGGTGATAGGCTGCCAAAGCAGCCCACGGTTCGGTACACGGCCAATTGCACCTACCATGATCTCGTCGATTACGATGAGAAACAGTAGCGGTGATAGTATACATCCTTGTCTCACACCAGCGACTACCCGGATAGGGTCGGACAAGACTCCGTTATGCAGAACTCTGCGCTTCGATGAGGTTGACGATTTTATCTGGGACTCCCTTGCGTCTCAGGGCGCCCCATAGATTCTCGTGATTGAGACGGTCGAAAGCTTTTTCGTAGTCAATGAATACCAAATAAAGGGACTCTTGGAATTCATTGACCTGCTCCAGGATGATGCGGAGCGTGACAATATGGTCCACACAAGATCTTCCGGCACGGAATCCTGCCGGCTGCCGTTGAAGAGTCGCGTCGATCTTCTAAGGGTATCCGATTCAGGATAACTTTGTACAGAACTTTGAGAACAATACACAGTAACATGATGCCTCGCCAATTGTCGCTGTTAGATCCCCCTTCTTGGGACCTTCACTAAGATGCCCTGTATCCAGTCGGCCGGAAAAGTCGCGGTGTCCCAGATATTACAGAATAGTTGATGCAACATTTCTGCGGATAGCATGGGGTCAGCTTTGAGCATCTCTGCTGATATGCGATCGACCCCTGGAGCCTTGTTGGATTTCATGCTTCGGATAGCTGCTTCAATCTCCTGCAGTGATGGGGCCTCAGAATTGACGCGAGTGATGCGCCGCACCCTAGGCGGATCATGCTGAGATGTTGATGGCTGGTTGGCCGTCGAAACTTGAAGAAGTTGTTCGAAGTGCTCAAACCAGCGTTTCAGTGGGGTCGGTAAGCAATTGTCCAGTCGTGTCCACTGGCATCCTCTGGTTCATCCTTGCTCCACACAGGCGTCGTGAAATATCGTAGAGGAGGCGTATATCGCCAGTGTTTGCGGCTTTCCCCCCCTTCGTCGGCCAGAGAGTTCACCCACGCTCGCTTGTCCCGTCTGCAAGAGCGCTTGACTTCCTTCTCTAGAGCCGAGTACCGTTGACGGGCTTCGTTCTTGGCTCCTCTGGTTCTCGCCCGCTCTATCGCGGCTTTTGCTTCTCTACGCTCCTCAATCTTCCGCCAGGTTTCATCTGTGATCCACTCTTTCCTCTGGGTGCGCAACTCACCCAAGTTGTTCTCGCTTGTTTCTATAAAGGCATTCTTGATGGCCGTCCATTGTTCTTCTACGCTGCCACGTTCTGGAACGTCCGCAGCTCGAGTCTCAAGTTCTTCAACAAAAGACCTTTTTACCGCTGGATCTTGAAGTCGGCGTGTGTTGAAACGCCGCCCGAGTCTCTCCTCCCCTCACTGGATCCGCGCCATGCGTAGGCGGATTTCGCCGATTAGAAGGTGATGGTCAGACGCGATCTCGGCGCTGCGTTTATTCCGGACATCAAGAAGGCTCCGTCTCCATTTTCGGCTGATGCAGATGTGGTCGATCTGATTTTCGGTATGTCCATCACGGGAAACCCACGTGACTTTGTGCACTGGCCGATGGGGGAAGAGCGAGCCCCTGATCACCATGTCGTTATTGCCACAAAATTCTGCAAACAGCTCACCGTTCTCGCTCATTTCGTCGAGACCATGGCGTCCCATGACACGCTCATAGTCCGTGTTGTCGGAGCCGATCTTCGCATTGAAGTCGCCAGTGTAGATCTTGATGTCACCCTTTGGAACCTTATCCACGACGGCATTCAGTTGACTGTAAAAATTCTCCTTGTCCTGTAGCTCGGCAGCATCGGTTGGCGCATAACATTGGATTATGGTAATCTGGCAACGATTATCCTCTCATTAACAGGCTCCCACTTGATGAGCGCAGCACTTGCCTGGACGCTAAGTAGGAGACCAACTCCACGGTGGTGGGGAGCGCTTTCACCTCGAATACCAGAGTATAGTAGTACCTGTCCCGACGGCAGTTTGTGTTCTCCAAAGTTTGGCCAACGAACTTCACTCAGTCCCAGGATTTCTAGCTTCATGCGTCGCGCCTCGTTGGCGAGTTGTGCCAGTTTACCCTGCTGGACTAACGTCAATCCTTTCACAGACAGTAGGTGGTTGGCCTAAGGTCTCCTATCTGCCGTGATGGGGCTGCCATCTTAGGTGTAGCTTCCGGGGAAGAACATTTCTTATTCAGCCGCTGGATGCCAGTCAGACGCTGTTTGAGCCGCACCTCCATGGTGAACAGACGCTCGGTTTGGCGAAGCATTTCCTCTATCACCGTGCTATGGTTACCGCGCCAGTGTTCGCGTCGCACCTCCTCACTCTGCTATTGTCGGATTGACAACATTGCCCAGGCTACGCCAACCAGCTGTGTCCATGTTTCAGCTGGCAGTCTTTTGTGATCATATGACTCGTGGAGGCGTGAGGTAGGAACTTGTGAGGACCGGAGCTAGGTATATCGCTCCTTCCAGATTGTCACTCACCATTTTGTAGCCTATTTTTCCACTTCGCCAATACCAAATTCAACGCGGTTTCACAAGAATGACCTTCCCGATATCCCGATTGTTCTGGTATCAAAAAAACTATTACTATTTAAATACTCCAACAGCTGGCCTTTAACAACAAGTTCTAAAATTTTCTCTAATGTGTGCAACATGTTGATGGGACGAAACTCTTCGGCTTTAATCGTTCCAGCAACGTTTTGAATAGGGACCACTATTTGTAATGGTCATGTGAAAACAAGTTGGAATGACACTGATGAAGACCGCACATTGTAGTTGGAAACAAATTACTAAGGCTGTGTTCTATTATTTGGTGGATTTTCACGTCAATTTGACTCTTCGAAATTTAAATTATAATATTTGAAAATGCCTCTGGTGTTGATCGCCCTATTTTCGAGAAGGTGTTTGTCAAAATTGATTCCAGGTCGGTCAGAAATAAGTCTTGAACAAAAGCAGGTTTATTTCAAAATTTTCCATTGATAAAATTTAACTGAAAATTTACCAAATTGAACACAGTCTAAATGAAAAATATTCACAAATATTCATATTTTTTGCTTTTGATAGTATTTCACAAACATAGCATTCAAGAAAGCGTTGGTAACACTACTGTGCATATGTAATCGTATCGGTATTCCTTAAATTTGCATGATTTCAATGCTATGCAAGTGCATTGTTTGCAAATCAAGCTTCCTCCAACGTAAATGTTGTAAACATCAGTAAAACCACATCGTTATTCCGAGCACACGGTATACAATAAGATTGCATTGTTTTCAGCTGACCTGTTTTCAGATTTAAATTAAAAACAGAGCAAATTTTCTACGGAATCACTCAAGCGCTGGAGAATCATCTCGTTCCGTTCCCTTCAAGCCTCTGACCACCGACAGTGATCCTATCAAGCTTTCCCACTTTTTCCTCGGAACCGGGGAGCCAGTGAGAAAGCTCATTGCGGACAAATTGAGCTGGAAAATTTACACTAATTATTCATAGGAATTAGTTTTCCGTAGAAGAGTTTCTGAAAATAAAAAGGGCAGCCACGCAACAGCGCACCGTTCTCGGTTACAAGTTTTTTTTTTTCCTTTATTATAGAGATTTTTAGCCATAGGCTAGTTCATCTCTTAAAATACGGTTACAAGTTGTTCCAACACCCAACCGGGAAATGTAAGATTCTATGACTGATTTGCATGACAAGTATGCGAAATATGCAAATTTTGGAAGTAGTCGCTGGTAGGTTTTTAAAATAATTGTATAATTTTTATGTTAGCTTATTTTTCAAATAAAGTTTGATTCCTCAAAGTGATTGCGTCTGGAATGTCATCTTGTGTGGGTTTTACGCTGCAGTTCATTGCAAGAACTGCCACTACATTTGTTGTAGAAAACATAGGCAGAGGATGTAATGAATCCAACATTTCATTTTGTTTTGCGTGTACCTTAGGAAGGTGTGATGATAGCGCCCGATTAAAACCGCCGAGTGGAAAACCATCCCGAGTGTTTAACGAAGGATTTCTTGCGGTTTTTCTGTATCAAGTTTCAATATTATACGTGCACAACTCGGAATGATCTGGAAAACGTTCACGTTGAAGTTCTGAATTGTGAATTGTGCTTGGTGAGGACGATGTATAGCAGTCGACGCCATTTGCGCTCAATTAGGGTACATCTGGGAACTGTGGTTCACTTCAGCAGCGATGGTAGATAGTTTTTCAAACTGTCTGTACGAAAGCTGATGACATGTCTCTGTGTCTGTAACAGGAATAGTGAATAGTCAGAGCCACACTAGCGTGCACAGGAGTCTTGTTGAGGAGGGGCAATTTTCTTCTATGGTGCATCTACTGTTTCCCTACTGTTCAATTTAGCTAATTTTATTTATTTTTGCTCCTGTGGTGGTTCATCTTCTTCAATGCAAACTGCTTTCAGACCGCCAATGGAATTGGCAATTTAATCCCATCATTATCAATATACGTGATGACAATCACCAACTGATCATGGTGGCCACAATCGCTCGTCTCATCTGCAATTATTGCCACTGGTTTTCCTCGCAAGGTTTCCGCAATGTTCAGCAACACTACATTGTGCAACGCCGTAATCATGTCATTTTGAATACGGTTACTTGTGTACTGGCAATTTTTGGCACCTTCCGCCAAGTGTTTTTCCAGCACAGGATTGTAGTTAGCCACCAACTGGGTGGCACACTTTACGCTCCTTCCGAATGTCCACGATGTGGTCGGCCACTTTTGCAAAGTATGCACACAATATCTATGAAACGTTCCATTATGTAGCGGTTTTTTTAGCCGCTTTGCCTCACTAGCAGCAATCATAGCTGTTTTATGAAAAATATAAAACGATTGGAACAAAAGCAAAAAAAAAAACTATTTTGACAAGCGAGTACAGGATTGTTAACGGAATTACGACTTGTGCGAAGGATTGAGCATGTCAACCCTGTCCCAAAGTACCGCCAGTCGGGGTGACAGGAAATGTTGCCGACCATTGAACATGTTTTAAAGATGATATAAAGAACAATCCCGAATTTATTGCAACGCACATAAACAGCTGTAACTTTTTATCCACGGTAACAAATGACTTGAAATTTTCAGAGAAGATTCTTAGACGAATTCTTAGTAAGACAACAATAGACCAAGGCAAACTAATACCCACTTTTCAATTAGGGAATCCAAAAGCTGTCTAAAATTTTATACAGTTTCAAAAAAGTCAATCCTCAGAATTCCTTGAGGGTCTTTTCGAAATTTTTAGAACTCTATGAGCTCTATTGAAATTCTTCTCAGAAGTCCTCTGGAATTATTTTTAAAACTCTTCTTGACTTTTACTCAGAACACCTTGGAACTGAAATTCCCTTAAAGTTTCAGAAAAAATTTCTCAGTATTATCCAGAAATTTTTCCCGGAATGAGCTGGGAATTATCGGTACTCCCTAGACATTTTCCTATGGAATTTCATTCAAAATTTAATTTTCTCGGTATTCTTTTCGGAATTATCTTGGAACTGTCCTCCGAATACAATATCCTTGAGGTTCTTCTCGGATTTTTTTAGAATTCTCCTAAGAGCTCTTTTGAAATTCATTTCAGAAGTCCACTGGAATTATACTTAGAACTCTTCATGATTTTTTTCTCAGAAAACCTTGGAACTGAAATTCCTTTAGAGTTTCAGAAATTTTTCCCGGGATGAGCTAGAAATTATCGTCGAAATTCGCTTGAAATTTTGCTTAAAATCCTTTTGGAATTTCACTCAAAATTTGACTTTCTCGGTATTCTTTTCGAAATTATCTTGGGACTATCAGCAGGATGCACTAGAAATTAATTATCAAAATTTTCTTGGAATACTCCCCAGAAATCCTTTGGAACTACCCTCAGAATTCAATATCATTGAGGTTCTTCTCGGAATATTTTAGAACTTTTTTTTTCTCAGAACACCTTGGAACAGAAATTTCCTTAAAGTTTCAGAAGAATTTCCTCTGTCTTCTCCAGAAATTCTTAACATAATGAGCTTGAAATTATCCTCGGAATTCCCTTAAGACTTTCCTCAAAATTCCTTTGGAATTTCACTCAAAATTTAATTTTCTTGGTATTCTTTTCGGAATTATCTTGTCTATTATCTATCTGCAGGATTCACTAGAAATTATTCGCAGAATTTTTTTGGAATACTCCTGAGAAATACTTTGGAACTGTCCTCAGAATTCAATATCCTTGAAGTTCTTCTCGGATTTTTTGTAGAACTCTCCTAAGAGCTCTTTTGAAATTCATTTCAGAAGTCTACTGGAATTATACTTAGAACCACAGACAAACAGACGTAACTCTTCATTGTGTATCTTCGTTCACGCATTTAACGGTTGATTTGAATATTATCAGTTCCGCGAACTACTCGTCGCAGCGCTGGAATCGGATCACTTAGACGTTTCTATACATTCTATAGAAGTTTTATGCAATATTGTTTGCGAGTTAGCGAGCAAGCTTGTTTTCCGCGAGAAGCCCGAGAGATGTAGTTACTGTGGTCCTATGTTTTGAGATGCTATGTTTTCAAGAAAAACTTTTTCAAAGAGTTACGTCTGTTTGTCTGTGTTAGAACTCTTCATGATTTTTTTTTCTCAGAACACCTTGGAACTGAAATTTCCCTAAAGTTTCAGAAGAATTTCCATTGTCTTCTCCAGAAATTCTTCCCATAATGAGCTTGAAATTATCCTCGGAATTCCCTTAAAACTTTCCTCAAAATTCCTTTGGAATTTCACTCAAAATTTAATTTTCTTTGTATTCTTTTTGGAATTATCTTGGAACTTGCAACAGGATTCATTAGAAATTATTCGCAGAATAATCATGGAATCATCCCCAGAAATCTTTTCTTTTGGAACAGTCCTCAGAATTCAATACCCTTGAGGTTCTTCTCGGAAGTAAAGTTGTCCGTCCATTCACCAAAACGTAGTATTTTTTTGACCAGAAATGTTCAATAAAGCTTGCCCCTACATTCAGCAGAACTGTGCAATTTTTACCTCAGGAATTTTTAATTCAGTTTGCCCCTACATGCAGCAGATTGTTGCAAATCTTACACCAGAAATTTTCAATACAAATTTGCCCCAGGTAGTTTTAGACCAGAAAATTTCAATTGACCAGGGGGCACATTGCGCATTTCGAAACGAAAGACATTTTGTAAGAACGCTTGTATAAAAAAGTTTATCGTTTCGAGATACGCAAATGCAGAATGGTGTAAATTTTCCACCGTTAATGTTTAATAAAAATTTACTTCCCCAATCTTCTGATTGGTGCAGATTTCCTTTTTCCATTTTCCACCAGACATTTTCAATATAGCTTGCTTCTCCTATCATCAGAATGTTGCAGATTTTCCACCAAATAAAGTTTACCCCTATTTTCGGATTTTTCATCATACATTTTCAGTAAAACAGCTTTCCCCCAATCTCAGAATGGTGCAAATTTTACAACAGAAATTATTATTAAAATTTGTTTCTCTATTCAGCAGAAGGATGCAAATTTAAGACCAAAATTTTTCCGAAAAACTTGCCCATTCGTTCACCAGAACGGTGCAGAATTTCCATCAGAAAATTTCAATACAGTTTAATTTTAAATAAAGCTTGTAATTTCATTTACCAGACCAGTGCAAGTTTTCCTCCAGAAATTTTCTGTTAATTTCATTCATCAGAGCGATGCATATTTTTCATCAAAAATTTTCAATAAAGCATGGTCCTTCATTCACTAGATCGGTGCACCAAAAAATGTCAGTGAAGTTTATTTCATCATGGTGCAGATTTTCCACCATAAATTTTAAATGAAGCTTGAATTCATCAGAACGATGCAAATTATGCACCATAAAAATAAATAAACCTTGCTTCTACGTTCACCACAGTGTTGCGAACTTTCCACCAGAAATTTTCAGTTAAACGTGCACCTCCAAATTTTTAGGGTGATTCAATTTTTCCACCAGAGTTATTCATTTTGATTAATCCCTTAATGCACCACCTTGATGATACTTTTACACCAGGAATATTCAATAAAAAGCTTTTTCTTCGATTTACCACCACGAAGGTGAATTTTTTCAACCTTAAATTTACCCTCTTTTTTTAACCCTCCATGAAAAACTTTGACCAAAAAATTTCATTGAAGTTTGTTCTTTCATGCACCTTTGTGGTGCAATTTTCAGGCACCATCTCAAAGGAATTGACGCAATAAAAGGTTTTCAGTGCCCTTTTAATATGAAAGGAAGTTATTTAACCTTCAAATCAAGTTATCAAGAAATCAAGTTATTTTATATTCTAATTTTGTAAATGTGAAAATAAAAATTTTATTTATAAAAGGGGAGCAATTGCCCCACCTTGCCCCACCCTGTGCACGCCAGTGCAGAGCCAGTGCTGCAAAATCTCAGCAATGCACTGCAATGCAATGTGATATTCAAAATACTGCTTTAGTCACTCATTTGAGCTAACAGTCATCGTCAAGGAAAACCATGTCAATTGTCAGTGACAAAGCTGTCAGTGACAAACATGTGCAGAATTTTGTATAAGCTAATTTTGTAACGAAATTAAATGACTTGAGCAAAACAATTACATGGAGCCGTTAAAGTGAACAAACATCCACGTCCTGAACTGTTTGGATAACAATAATGTGACACATAATGCACGAAATTAAATGTTTTGTGGCCAGGTGAATCTTTGTCATTGACGAAAAAATTAATTAGATTTTGACAGTCTTTTTTTCGAGGACCAAGTCTATCAGTGACTAAGACCAGAAGGTCCCGAAGAAACGTGCTCAACTTTTTGGCTCATTCTCTTCGGTCTCAAGCTAATCGATGCACCCCTCGAAACATAGGAAACGTACGTTAATCGATTTAGTTTCGACCAATAGGCTAGTCAAGCAGTGAGCCAATTTTAAATCGTTAGTTTCCAACCGGTGATGTTACTTCGATTAGAAACGAGAAGTTCAAGATCAATGCTGTGATCGTTGCCCTAGGATCGCGCGTGAAATTTTATTCATTCTGTAATCGCTAATTGCAACGTGTCTACCACGAACGAACGAGGTACTCAAAGCAGCAGTGATCACGCCTTTTCGATCGTCGGAAACACAAAGACTGACCAGCCTCCTTTCTGAGCTGACGTTGGGCGATCAAAAACCCAGCGTCCTTCTATCTGAGATGCGACGTCTAGGTGGAGCAGGTTGTTCTGACAACGTATTGTCCACACTTGATGATCAAGGGAAAGTTACCGACATAATTTTCGAAGCTCCCCGTGAGCAGATTTCAGCTGTACAGATTGCAGCAAATCGAAGCCCTGCCCCGTCGCTTGGATGAAGCCCTGTCAGGTGATTTCCGAGGACGAGATTCATTTGGACAGCGAGAAGAAACTCCAGCTAGAAGCAAGACATCCCGTCGTTGGATCTGCTGGTTTCACTACAGGGCCTTATTACGAGTGTCACTTCACGGTGAAAACGAAGTGAAGTGATCACTTGTCACTTACAGTGAAGCGATTGCCGTGTAAATCAAATGGGAATCACTTCACCGTGAAGTGACATCGCTAATAAGGGCCACAGACACGGGACTCAAGCTAGAAAGTGCGAGAAGAATAAACACGACATCCCTAGGGGCATCCCGCTCTAAACTTTAGTTCTAATATCAATTAAATATTTTGAAATTTGTCATAAGTATTCTTAAGTATTTTTAAACATTTTCAATCCTGGATAATTTCCATCGTAGTGACCGGTTGCTAGCGTAGTTGTTTGTTGTTGTACACACTTAGTTTTTTTTCCACCGAGCTCGGCTGTTTTACTGAGACCTCAGCAAACATTTCATTTGTTTGCTGAGATTCAACTAATCATTATCCGAGACTCAGCAATCAAATTTTTAGTTTTGCTGAGATCTCAGTGAAACTTATTTTTGCCGAGATTTGCACAGCCGAGCTCAGTAGAAAAAAAAAACTAAGTGTGTGTAATAAACTAAACAATTTTTCCACAATCCATTTGGAGCATTATTCTGACCTGTCCAATCAAATCACCAAAGTCCTAGACCAAGAGATTCTTTCATATTATTTTGGCTGAGCATTGTATAAGTTCGTGACAATTCTCATCCCAAGGGGTGGTCAATCTACACACTCATTTTGTGCCAACTTTTTTCTCAGTGTACCTCGCATGTGCCGCAGCTGTGCCGGCAGTGCCGAAAGTGCCAGTCATCGGACTGACATTGCTTCCTTGTGAATAATGGCATGTTTGGCAACCCGATTAATTTGACAATTCAGAGGCACCCCAGTAGGATATGCTGATATCGAACAAACTGGCCCCACAGGAGGATCCCCTCGAGATGGCGATCGAGTTCCTCCGACCACTCAACAAAGACAACACGGAAACATATTGGATGGCCGATAATTTACAGCCGCTGCGTCAAGCTGCTGCTGATGTTTCAATCGCTGGAACGGGCTCATACCAACAATCAATACGAAACTAACGATTTTAAATTGGCTCACTACTTGACTAGCCTATTAGCATAGAGGTAACTCTAAGACTATTAGGTCCGGAAGAAACGTGTTCAACTTTTTGGCTCAGCTCTGGTACTCTCTTTGGTCCCAAGCTAATCGATGCACCCCTCGAAACATGGGAAAAACCAATAACCCCTCATTTTATCTGTCAAACTTTCATAGAGAATCAAAACAAACATAGTTTAGTACTAGAATTTTGACTAGAATGGGATACGTTAATCGTTTGCTTGGGACCAATAGGCTAGTCAACTAGTGAGCCCATTTCAAATCGATAGTTTCGTATTGATTGTTGCTATTAGTCCCAAGCAAACGATAAACGTACCCCATTCTAGTCAAAATTCTACTACTACACAATGTTTGTTTTGATTCGCTATGAAAGTTTGACAGATAAAATGAGAGGTTATTGGTTTTTTCCTATGTTTCGAGGGGTGAATCGATTAGCTTGGGACCGAAGAGCGTACCAGAGCTGAGCCAAAAAGTTGAGCACGTTATTTCGGGACCTTCTAGTCTTAGAGTTACCTCTATGCTCATACTATCGATTCCAACCACCCATTCCGATGAAAGCGTGATGCTGGACATCGGTTCGAGGTGGCCAAAATCTTGTTTAAACTGAACGAGAACAAACGGGACGAAGCGGTTAAGTTACATCAAGGTTGAAGACGGTGACACTGGATAATACGACGAAAGAGTTCCTACTGCTAAGGCTGGCAGTGTCACCGTGGAGCAGGAGGATGCATTCAAAATGTAGTGCCAAAAGTGATTCCCGATGCGGTTGTGTTCGCCGATGTTGCTACTCTCACCTCCATCCAGTCATCGTTGTTGGCGTTTTCAGCGACCGTCAGTACCCGTACCATCGATCAAAATCTAACTAAACTAGCCTAGACAATTTTGAACTTTTGAACCCGAAACAACACAGCACAGAGTAGTAGCAACAATCAATACGAAACTAACGATTTTAAATTGGCTCACTACTTGACTAGCCTATTGGTCCCAAGCAAACGATTAACGTACCCTATTCTAGTCGAAATTCTAGTACTAAAGGGTGATACGGTCAAAATTTGGTCAATATCAACTTGACGTATTTCTTTCAATTTTGCATTCAAAAAACCTGAACACCCCTCATTTTGAAGGTGTGTGTGTGTAGAATGTTGCTCCTATTTTGATTTTAGAATTCACTCTTCAGTTGTCAAAATGCCGTCCAAGCAAGAAGAGCAGCGTATCAAAATTTTGCTCGCGCATCGCGAAAATCCGAGCTACTCGCACGCAAAGTTGGCAAAATCGCTAAAAGTTGCCAAATCAACCGTTACAAATGTAATTAAAGTGTTTGGGGAACGTTTGTCGACAGCCAGGAAGTCTGGATCGGGGGGAAATCGAAAACCGGAAGCCGCTGAGACGACAAAGAGAGTTGCCGGTAGTTTCAAGCGAAACCCTAACCTCTCTCTCCGAGATGCCGCAAATAAGCTGGGTGTATCGTCTACAACCGTGCATCGAGCCAAAAAACGAGCCGGACTATCGACTTACAAGAAGGTAGTGACTCCAAATCGCGATGATAAACAAAATACGACGGCCAAAGCGCGATCCCGGAGGCTGTACACGACGATGCTGACGAAGTTTGACTGCATGGTAATGGACGACGAAACCTACGTCAAAGCCGACTACAAGCAGCTTCCGGGACAGGAGTTTTATACGGCAAAAGGAAGGGGAAAGGTAGCAGATGTTTTCAAGCACATGAAACTGTCAAAGTTCACAAAGAAATATCTGGTTTGGCAAGCCATCTGTACCTGTGGCTTGAAAAGCAGCATTTTCATAGCTTCCGAGACTGTCAACCAAGAAATTTACGTGAAAGAGTGTTTGAATAAACGTCTGCTGCCTTTCCTGAAGAAACACGGTTGTTCCGTACTGTTTTGGCCGGATTTGGCATCTTGCCATTACGGTAAAAAGGCCATGGAGTGGTACGCCGCCAACAACGTGCAGGTGGTTCCCAAGGACAAGAACCCTCCCAACACGCCAGAGCTCCGCCCAATTGAGAAATACTGGGCTATTGTCAAGCGGAACCTAAAGAAGACCAAAAAAACTGCTAAGGGCGAGCAGCAGTTCAAGGCAAACTGGCTTTCTGCGGCGAAGAAGGTGGACAAGGTGGCTGTACAAAATCTGATGGCAGGGGTCAAGCGTAAGGCCCGGCAATTCGGATTTGGAAAAGCGGAAGCCTAACTGAATATTTTTCCTGAATTTTATACTAATTGAACTTGAAAAAGAAATTTAATTTGATTTTTTAAATAAACGATTTCACCGATTTACACGCGTTTTCCCTTGACCAAATTTTGACCGTATCACCCTTTACGCAATGTTTGTTTTGATTCGCTATGAAAGTTTGACAGATAAAATGAGGGGTTATTGGTTTTTCCCATGTTTCGAGGGGTGAATCATTAGCTTGGGACCGAAGAGAGTACCAGAGCTGAGCCAAAAAGTTGAGCACGTTATTTTGGGACCTTCTAGTCTTAGAGTTACCTCTATGGTAGTAGCGGAGCGCACGGTTCCACCCACAAACGAAGTGACAGACGGAGCGGCTCGAAAACTTTGGTGACTAACCTGCTATTTCAATTTTCCAGTGTACCACATGGCAACACCACTACTACTGGATTGTACCACATGGCAACACTACTACTGGATTGTACTAGCATTTTCACCAAATGTATTCGTATGTTTTGGTTCTATCTCTTTCACTCTACTCAAAACTGAAATGCATAAAAAAATGACAAAATGATACACTCTTTGCACACTGTCAAATAATCATTGTACACAAAATCAACTTTGTTCAAATCAAAACAAAAAAACTAACCCATCTGGTGGATGATAGCACAAGCTTCCAAGAAAATTCTATTACAGTGAACCACATTATTTTAATGGATTTCTTCGCCAGTTAGTCGTCTGTCACTTCGTTTGTGGTTCCACCTGTTTCTCTGCCTTGTTTCGTCATCTCCCCTTCTCATCAAAGTTAAAACCATTGAGTTGTCTATAATACACTACAAACAACCAATGGAAACTAACGATTTTAATTTGGCTCAATACTTGACTACCCTTTTGGTCCCAAGTTTATCTATAAGCGTAACCAAGTCGACATTCTAGTACTACACTATGTTTGTTTTGATTCGCTAAGAAAGTTTGACAGATAAAATGAGGGGCTCGTGGATTTTCCTATGTTTCGAGGGGTGCATCGATTAGCTTGGGACCGAAGAGAGTACCAGATCTGAGCCAAAAAGTTGAGCACGTTTCTTCGGGACCTTCTGGTCTTAGAGTTACCTCTATGCTACAAAGACACCTACATTAGACTGATGCAAAATTTGACTTTTTCGCTCCACAGTGCTTAAATGGTTTCAAATTGGGCCCTGATTAGACTCCCAAAGTTACAACTCATTTGGTTAGAAACAGACTTCGCACAAGCCATTTGAAGTTTGCATGTAAATTACTATGATGGGCAATCTCAACTTTTTGTTCATTGCCTTCTGGTCTTTTTCCATATTGAGCTACAGTTCGATAACCATTCTTAAAGAAAATTTTCTCAGCTACAACTTTGCTGAAGATCGTTTCTATGTAAAACGAGACAGAAAAAAGTTATTAATTATTTAAGAGATTAGTAAACTTATGACATGATCAAGCAGCTGCTCTGTAGGCAACACTGTATTTTGCAGTGTGACATAGTAGCCATGATTTTTGTGTCCTATTCAACGCCCCAGAAACACCAATGTTGCCTGCTGAGCAGTTGATTGAGCATGATCATAAGACATCAGCGCATTGAACCATTGATAACTTTCGATCCTTGCATTTAATCCAAAAGTGATCTTCAGCGAAGTTGTAGCTGGGAAAATTTCCTACAAGTTCAGTTGAAAGTTTTTGAAGCAGACCGATATGGTGAATTATTAGATAGACATGAACAAAACTCTTGGTTTTACCATAGTAATTCCCATACAAACTTCAAATGGTTTGTGCGATCTCAGTTTCTCACCAAATGGGTTCAAATTTTGAGAGGTTAGTCAGGATCCGATTTGGAATCGATTAGGTATTGTGGAGCGAAAATTTCAAATTTTTCATCACTCTAACCTACATGCTATACTACACGGATAGAAATCTCCATATACCTTTGGAAAATTTCTATTGCTGATTATTCATAAAATGTGTAAGTCAACTAATAAGCAGACGCCTTGCAAAAAGTTAATGAAGATCATGTGTCAAATGAAATGTATAAGCGGTCACACATACCTTTTAAAAAAAATGTATAAGTGAAACACATCAATAAAATAATTGATTTTCGTTTCGTGTAGTTGACCTTGATTTCGTCTACCCATATATCGACGACCTGTGCATAGCTTCAGACGACGTCGATCAGCATAAACGGCATCTCCGCACAGTGTTTGAACGGTTGAGACAAAACGGTCTCGTCATCAACGCTGTCAAATGCCACATTGGGCAATCCACCGTTGATTTGCTTGGTCACCAGATCACACCAGAGGTAATTAAACCGAAGCCCAGCAAACTTCAAGCTATCCTCAAAGTCCCAAAACCAACAAATGCCAAGGAACTGAAAAGGTTCCTCGGCACTATCAATTTCTACCGGCGCTTTATCCCACGAGCAGCAGACAAGCAACGAATTCTACAGGCAATGATCGTTGGAAATTCTCGTAACGACACCACTATTCTCGAGTGGACTGATGCTGGAAACGTTCTGACATAAGCTTACAATTTGATACAATAAGCAATTGCAATACTTACCATTATAGCCTGATCATTTTTCAGGAGAATGGATGTAATTTGTGTCCATAGTCGTCATCTTAGCCCGATAAATTGCTGAAGATCCAACGCCTCGAAAGTAGTAATAAACCTTATGTACCGCAGCGCAAAGCATTCATTTGCGGTCGCCAACTAATCCCACTCACGTCAGATTTTGTGGCAAATTCTAACATCAAAGCGTGCCCTGTGTGTATAAGTATGTTCAAAGGCTTACTTTTCCGAAGAATTTATATTTTCCGACGAATGGATGCCCTCGGTAAACGGACGACGTAAATGTTGGCCTTCCTCAACGTGGTCGGTGTCGTCCGTTTGTTGTGTAAACATCCAGCTGGCAAAAATAACAAACGACCCCACCCAACAACTGACACCGGTTTAATTAAATCAAACCAAACAAAAATCTGTCATTCACGTTTTATTTGATTTTGTTAGGGTTTTTTTCCACACACCCTCGCAGCAGACCACCACCAACCGGCTAAGTGGATGCATGGATAATTGCCCCCGGGTGGGATGCGCAATCAAATAAACTGCACCTTGTCAGTTTGCTTCTCGGCAGTGAAATTTGTGATTGTAGTCGTTTGTGTTTGTCACGGCACCATCATAAGGGAGATTTGTCTCAACGATCCAAGCAACCCACGAAAAACTATGAAGCAAACTTCGCTAACAAACCTCCGCCTATTGGTTCAACAATCAAAGCAACCATGTAGGAGGGTAAACGGACTTTATGACAATGTGCAAGGAAATGACAGGCAACAAACACAATGACGTGGGGGTTTTCCTCGGCAAATAAATCCGCACGCCAATTTTGCACAGCGTGAAACCGCGTGATCCGGATTTACCTACACTACCGGCAGGCCACCAACTGCGATTCTTAGGGCGAGGAACCTACCTCTATTCCGCCCGCTCGCTGCCAGCGGAAGAGACAAGCTAGACGTTTTTCCAACCAGAAACGGAACGACGACAGCTTATAGGTTACAGCAGAAAAGAGACAGTTAATGAACTCTCGTCGCATGGGAGTGTTTTCCCACGTTGAGACTACAAAGAAACAACCGACTAGGGAAGTGAATAAATCTTTCCGTGTCTACAAGCTGGTGTGTCCTTCTTCTTTTTCTTTTTGTCGCAGAAGATTATTTCATCGTTGATGAGAACAAAGTCTTGTTGGCGCTGTGAGTTATTAGTTGTTTTGCAAGTTTTGCATGGAAAACTAAAAAAACGGCCAAAGGGAACTTGGGTGAATGTTTGCAGAATAAAATTAATTGTGCTTAAATGGTATGGGGTAAAAGAGTTCTACTGGTCCTTTAATTGGGCAATCATAAATTTAAATTTTATTCATTCTTTACTAGTTTTATTTCGATACAAAGTTAAAACATATTAGGCTGAACATTGCATTAGGTTCTAAGTAACATTGACAGATTCTCTTCGTCGACTTTTTCTTTGAATCCCACGGTCATGTAAAGACATTCCTAGGTATTTTCAGCACACAGATCGATAAAAGAAGGAACGGTTATGTGTTTGAGTAATTAATTAAAGAGAAAATCGACGAAGAGAATCGAGCAATGTTACTTAGGACCTAATGTAATGTTCAGCTTGATATATTTTGGCACACATATATTTGATTTAAAACCCGGGACTAAAAACTGGAGCGCTAGTGCCACAAATGGCACACTTGCCCTATATAGTTTTAATATTCCGTTTATATTATATAGGTTGCAAATGTTCAATTAATTTAATTCAATTCTCTAAGTTATGTACTATCTAACTGTTAGAGATTTATTTTTGTTAATTACTTAATTTGATCAAGCTCAACCGAATGAACTTTAAAGAACCGAGTTTTCTTATTTCATTATACAATACAATAAATACCAAGGGGTAGGTCACTTTGCACACCAATATTGGGTCATCTTTTTCGTCAGTGTGCCGCAAGTGTGCCGATTGTGCCGCAAGGATAAGTCGTATTGAGGATGACGTGGAAAGAGGCGGGTGTTCGAAAGTTTGATGTTCTGTGTTCCATAGGGCAATAAAAAGTCCTTTGTTTAAATGTTTTATAATGCCCTCAAAGGCAGATCAGAAACCTAGCTTTTCTTGATGTGAAAATCATCGGTCTATCAGAGGCCGGAAAGAGTTGGAACCGGTGGGGAGCATTGTTAGAGACCGACTATAGAGGGTAATGAATAGACTTCTTTGGTTTGTTTTGTGTGAGTTGCAATATTATTTGAATTAAGGGTACAAATGGGGTCTGATTAACTGTCTCTTTCTCTTGAGCCAAGTCTAGAACCTACGTTTCATATTTAGATCTGTAAGTCTGAGTTTATCTGGTATATTCAATTAGATGATGTTCCTGAACATACAGTCCAACAGCACGTAATGTTGTGAACAGCTACAATGAAAGTTGTCCAGCAGAGCCCTCATTTTATTTACAACAATCCAATGCCTACAAGATTGTGCCGAAGGTATGCCGATGGATGTGCGTAAGCTATGCCGAATCTAATTTCGGCACAATGTGCTGAGTGACTTACCCCTTGATAAATACAATAAATCCTAAAACTATAGTCAAGAATGTGACTATGGCATGACCAGACACTCCCGGGTAACTAGCTCACGAGCATGAGACCCCTAAATTACTAACTGAGCTAAAGCCCTGTCAATCTCCTCTTGACGAATTCTCGCCAACCCATTCTTGATGACATCCCCGGCTTCGTACTTCCAATGCACGCGACTAGTTTTGGAACCGCGTATCGCTGATAATTTTTACGAAATATGGCACATCCATGGCTACACTTATATAGTTTTTAGATTCGCTCATAATTTGTATAATAATAATGCTCATGTTTATAGATTGTCATCCAATTGGCATATCATTGATGGTAGCCAGTAGAGAGGGTCTAGTATAAGAGAGGAGCGGACGGGCTGTTTTTGAGGCAAACGAACTGTCAAAGCCAGAGCCGATTGAAGAGCGTCTATCTTGATTGCATTGGCAGTGTTGCTAGAAATCACCTAGGCATAGGTTGAAAAGGCAGTTTGTTTTGAATCCGCTCCTCTCTTATACTGGATTCTCTCTAGGAACCAGCCCTTTGATATTTATAAGATTTCGGTAGATATCGTATGGCTTTGACACTCTGGTTGCGAACTAATACATAAGGTGAGGTTCAAGCGTCAAGGGTAGCCTCGATTGCTCCGGCTGCGCCTATAAAAAAGCTTTAGCTACGATAAATCCTGTGTCTTCATAAGAATCAAATCCGAACGATATCTTGACGACTAATACGGATTGATGTCACATAGCACCAATCAATCTGTTATCATATATAATTTCAACTCAAATAAATAAAATGTCGGGTGGGTAGATGACGTCTGTTTCGATTTTTCATTGAAGGTTTGTATTTGTTGGAAAAAGCGAGATTACCCGCACAAATGCGAACCATTACTTGACCTTACCAAAAATGTTTAAAAATTGCTTATAATCCCTACTAAACTTTAAGTGAAATGGAAATAGGCCTCAAATTCAAACAAATGCAAGCTACAAGCCGCTTAGCTTCCACTGCTTTTTACGCTCGAGCGCCTTAAAATTTGAATCACCCCTTTTTTGACATATGACGATTGCCATTTTAGCAAAGGCCAATCCTGTCTCAACTCTAAATCATCCTCCTGCAACTTGGCGTGGTGTTATGGTATTCTTCTTTTTGCAGTTCGAGCTTCTTCTGGTAGTACTGATATTCCTGGCTCAGCTTGGGCTGGTCCTGATACTGTAGGACTTCCTCCTTGGTTTAATGGTTCATTTTCACCTATCACTTTTGAAACCGAATGGCTAAATCATAGCCTTCTACAACTGTGCCCAAGGGGTGGTCACTAGACTGATGCAAAATTTGACTTTTTCGCTCCACAGTGCTTAAATGGTTTCAAATCGGGCCTTGATTAGACTCCCAAAGTTACAACTCATTTGGTTAGAAACAGACTTCGCACAAGCCATTTGAAGTTTACATGTAAATTACTATGGGAAATCTCAACTTTTTATTCCTTGCCTTTTAGTCTTTTTCCATATTGAGCTGCAAAACAGTTCGATAGCTATTCTTATAGAAAATTTTTTCAGCTACAACTTTGCCGAAGATTGTTTCTATGTAAAACGAGACAGGAAAAAGTTATTAAATTATTTAAGAGATTGGTAAACTTATGACATGATCAAGCAGCTGCTCTGTAGGCAACACTGTATTTTGCAGTGTCACATAGTAGCCATGATTTTTGTATCCTATTCAACGCCCCAGAAACACCACTGTTGCCTGCTGAGCAGTTGATTGAGCATGATCATAAGACATCAGTGCATTGAATCATTGATAACTTTCGATCCTTGCATTTAATCAAAAAGTGGTCTTGAGCAAAGTTGTAGCTGGAAAAATGTCCTACAAGTACAGTTGAAAGTTTTTGAAGCAAACCGATATGGTGAATTATTAGACAGACATGAAAAAATATCTTGGTTTTACCATAGTAATTCCCATACAAATTTCAAATGGTTTGTGCCATCTCAGCTTCTCACCAAATGGGTTCAAATTTTGAGAGGTTAGTCAGGATCTGATTTGAAATCGTTTAAGTATTGTGGAGTGAAAATTTCAAATTTTGCATCACTCTAGTGGTCACTCTATACACTTATTTCTAACCAAAAATTTTCTCAGTGTGCATCAAGTGTGCTGCACTGTGCCAAGTGCCAGTCATTGGACTGACTTTGTTTGTGAATAATTGTATGTTTGGCAACCCGGTATTTTGACAGATCGGATGTTTTGTTTTGCTTGCTGCATTGTTGCAAACCGAAAGCGAGCGATCATCGTCAGTTTCGTGCAGGAAACTCTGCTCTAGCTGAAAAGCAACAGCGATAAAAACCGAAATTACGCCAACCTTTCCCAATCGGCCAGTTGAAATGCGTTGAAATCGGTCGCCTCGGCTGGTACCACGGAAACTCTTAAAAAACCTCCCGCATTGGAAGATTACCTTAACATTGTCGATTGTGACCCTCTAACATCCGTTAACGAATGGTTGAATCTGCTCAGTGGCAAAAACAATATAGCTGAAAGTCCTTCGGAGGAAAAACTCTACTAATCGGAGGACCTCAATTCAGCCTTGATGAAGAACTCCTCCAGTGAGGACTATTTGGCTCCGCTGCGTGCTCCTCTGAAGCTCACAACTTCTGGTATGTCAATCCATACGAGCTGTCGAAGACAATGGACACGTCAACGTTAGATGAGGGGCCGTTCATTAACTACCTAGACAGTTTTGGAAGGAAGGGGGGTTGTCAACTATCCACGGTCCATACAAATTTTAAAAATTGTTTTTGGACAATTGCCTACGCAGGGAGAGGGGGGCCAAGAATCCCAAAAAACTGTCTATGTAGTTACTGAACAGCCCCTTAACAGGAACGACATTTGGCCGTTGGAACGCTTCCGATTCCGTGTGGACCACGCAGGTCGATCTATTCGGATGGGAAGTACCGTGGGGAAGCGATTCATTACGATGGCAAACTGTACACCATGTAGAAGGTCTACTGCATCAGGGTAAGCTGGGATCCGGATTCATCGTACAACAACCCAGAGGATGATGATAAGCAGGCCATCAAGAATATTAATGCTGCGCAGCACTCGGTTCGGCCCAGCTCCGTCTCCCGTATGTCACAGTACGATGAAGATTTGATCCAAGGGGAGTACAGCAAATATTACACGCTGATGAGGCACATCGGGAAGGGTGGGTACGGGTATGAGAAGCTGAGCTACCGGAACTCAGATAGGTTGCTGGTGATACTGAAAGAGAAGCTCAGTTTATGATTGAGGCCGAGGAGAAGCGGGAAATTCCGATGGAAGTGTACATGTCGATAAGGATGAGGATAGCGGTGGTGATGCTGCTGCTGCTGACGACTGGGGGATGAAACGACCGGAAGGGACACTTCATCACAATCCGTCCAGTAGCAGCAGTTGCGTTGGTGGCACCGCCAGTGCGTACAATTCGCCAGGCGAAAGTAACCGTCAGAGGCGGCCGCAGCAACAACAGCGACGAAAGCGTGCTTGGGAAACGAACCACCCGGTCGTCGCCGTGAAGTTGGCATCTTCCGTTGCTCTGGTTACGGACCATGGCAGTAGAGGTGAGTTGGAGGCTCCAGTGAAATTATCTGCTGCTAAATATTGTTTGTGTCAACAATCAAATTTTGACACATCCGCACTGTGCAGCATAGCATAGCATAGCATAGCATAAACCAGGTTGCACAATGTCGTAGGTGGTACGAGCTCTAAACTGTTGTTAAGAAGGAGGCGCATCCTCATCCGTTGCTGTTAGATGGTAATTTGTGATTAATTACTACCTCCTGGATAAAGGATGTGTTTCCCTCCAACAGACCAGAGCTGTCCTGGCCACGTTCTTGCATCTGGTGGGGATGTGGGAGGAATGTTAGTCCGACACTTACTTAAGAGAGATGCAGAGAACTCTACGACCCCTCATAAGTGTCACGGGAAGGGAGGAATTTTGTTAGTAGGGAGGGTACGCCATAGGATACGCCCAGCCGGCGTTGCTGGCAATCGTTATATCAAGTATTTAAGAAATAAATCCTGTAAATCATTTATCCGTTGACCGTTGTTGCTGCCCATTACCTAAACATATTATTCAAAACAGTCTTCATATTCCGGAATTGCGATACGTTAACACTCGATCCTGTTGCTCCTTTGGCCCAAAAATTCGGTTGTTCCTAAACATATGCACAATCCATTCTGATCGATAAGATGTTCTCATGTGTAAAATGTTGTTTATAATGTGTGAAATCATAGTTTGGATTGAATATTCGTCCATGGTTTTTTCAGTGTTGTGAGAATGAGTATGCTGAGACTGTGAATATGTTTAACGGGTTTCTTTTTATTTTTTGAATGGTGAGGGGAAAAGCCCGCGGGAGTGAAAAAATCATGTTATTTCTTCTCCCGTAGGCACAAAACCTTCACGTCTTTTCAGATTGTCAATAATAACACATTCAAACATTTGAAAATACAATAACAATAAATCAGATAGTGAGCTCAATAAAAAATAAATTCAACTAGAAAAATCTGGAAAAACATTATATTTAGGCAAGATACGATTGATAATCCACTTTCATGCAACAGGTGCTGCATTGCCTCTTGTCCATCCTGACTTCCTGCGTTCTGAAAGACAAAAAATACATATTCTTAGTGTCAGCTGAGATTATCAACAGCTTAAGAATCATTAGCCTTTGTAGAAATAAGTTTCTCCATCGTTGAAATGCCATTGTTATCAGGATTAGCTGTAATAGAATGATTAAGAGAATTTCACAAGGATATCCGGATACAAAGATATATCTATATATAGCATCTAACGTAAATGAAAATGGTTTATGCTGGGAGAGCATGGACAAAAATTAAGAATTATAAAGTCAGAATATAGCTATGTTCGGGATATCCTCACTATTATACAACTTACCTCCTACATACAACATATCTACCACGTATACCTACATATTAATATTTATGTTTCATAGCTAATGAGTTATTGTAGTTAATCTAACATAATTACTTACGGCACTAAAAATAATAAAAAAAAATGGGCTTACTTATTCTTATTGCTACTTTCAACTAAGTACTAATGTAAACTAATTACAAGGTACTAAAATAATTTACTTACTTATTATTATTGCTACTTTCAACTAAATACTAATTTTAACTAATTACAAGGAAAATGATCATCCAGGTGGCTTCCGCAATACCAAGCTTGCTGAAAAATAATAAGATGATGACTGGGGATTAGTTTATGAATGTAGGTATATATTCACATTGACATTGACAGTGACAGATCCGGTGCTTGGCAGCCACTTCCGAGTATTATCGATGACATTGACAGAAACCTTCTTTCCTCGCTTTCAACGCCCTAAAGATAATGAATCTCGTTTCATGCATCTACATTTTGTAAAATGCTTTCTTGACCTCTTTGTAAGTACTGTGGCTTGAGTACCATACACCATAGTTGGTGCAATAACCGTCTCGAATAGTATTGTGCCCACCATTTTTGAGGCAATAACTGCATCTCTTGAGCGCTTTCGGGTGGTTAAATTCCGGTGAAGTCGTTCCGTGATCGGTACTCCAAGGTAAAATAACGAAGATGTTGTTTTGTAAACATGTCCAGCAATAACTAATTCTGAGGGTGATATTCCTACAGGTGATCTTATCATTACTTGACATTTTTGCTCATTCAACTTTAAGTTGACTTCTCCCAAGTAGTTCTGGAGCACTGGTAATAGCTTATTTAATTCCTCTACTGTTCTGGCAATTATCAGAATATCATCCGCATACACCAGAATAATAGGAAATTTGAGCTTACCGGACTGATTCAGTTTGAGCAAACCATCCAACTCATCCTCGACTGTTATAAGTACTTCTTCCATTATGAGATCGAATATATAGGGAGAAAGAGGGCATCCCTGTTTAACCCCTTTCATTCGATTTTTTGGACCTGTCTTTTGTCCTTTCCAAAGAATCTGTTGCTCCTCCATATTGAGGCATCTCGTTATTCTATTGGTCAGTTCTTTAGATGCTCCTTTACCCGTAAGAATGACTGGAAGTGCTGTAAGGCTGATATTGTCAAATGCTTTTTAAATATCTAAAGCCATCACTATTATATCGTCGCCCGCATTCCATTTTTCTTCCAAAATGCGGCGTGCAGCAAAGATGTGGTCCATCGTTGAACGTTGACTTAAGAAGCCTGCTCTATGAGATCCGATAGGGCTGGTACATTCAATCAGGTGCCTAGAATCCAGCTCGCATAAATTTTGTAACCGATGCTAGCTAATACAATCTTCCTGAAATCCTTTGCTGTCTTGGTGCTTTTAATTTTGGGAATGGGAATTATTAGAGTTTTCCGCCATCCTCTAGGAATGTTGTTCTCCTCCCATACTCTCTTAAGTAGGTTTTTGAACTCTTCCAGCGTCGGTTCATCCGCATATTTTAGCAGTTCAATCTGTATCCCATCTTCCCCAGCAGCTTTACCATTCTTACAGCTTTTGATTATTGTTTCTATGTGTGTTGACACATCCACACAGCGCAGGCGCAGAAATAATGCAGTGACGCCAGTTATTTTAGAGATCATAAACACTATGTACCATGGGTACCAAACAGTGCCAATGAGTGTGCCCAGGTTTTCCCATATGTGTTTTTGACACACTGTGCTGAGTAACCAACCCCTTGACTGTGCCATTAAAATGTTAAATAAAGAATCACCCCTCTGCGAAATTATGGCGTGCGTAAAAATCTGGATACGTTTTCAGGTTCAAAAAGTTTTACTGGAACAGTCGGTGGTGTGTTCATGTGCTTAAATAAAATATAGATTGAACTCTATTATGATGCATGTCCATCGTCACAACTTTGCATAAGTCGATCATTAGGTTCATATTGAGTGCCCTAATCCATGTTAATCAAGTCGAAAATTACAAAGACTTCAATAACTCGAATGTAGTTCAATTTATTGGAAAATGCCCGACGAAACCCTGTGGGTTGTTCGACATTATATGATGGGCATTGGAGTGAGCGAGCGCGATTCTCGAATGCATCGATTTATTAACGTTTGAAATCGGCTCAATGGTGGGCTATGCGAATTATTGGGAAACTTTCCATCTAGCCGAGGGGCCATCAAATACATACTCATTCTTTCATTATTCATCAATGAGAAAATGTGTACCCTTTCTTCGTAATATTTTTCATCAATGACCCGGATTTGGAATCTCAAAATTTACTTCTCTCTACATATGTTCTTTTAACTGGAAAAAAACTACCTCCTTCTCTCACAAAATTATCTCTAATGTGGTCATCTAAAGTTCTAATACCAGAAAATCTGAATACTATGATGAGTTACATTTAATTTGCATGGAAATATAAACGAACTCCATTCTGCCAGGCTACAGAATCTGACTCGGGGTTTTAAGTTGAATATAGCCTGATTTGGGGTTGATGAAGTTCCCGCTGCAACGCTACGTCTACGTCTACGAGGTTGTTCCAAGCTCACAGAAATTTCTATAAACGATGCAAAGTATCTGTAACTTTCAATATTATTGTTTCTTGGATCAAAGCCTGCTATGTCTGAATTGAAGAGGCTAAATTTATAAAGAGACGGCATGTCAACATTGGAACAGCCGATTATCTGTCAAAGACCTATTAAATGGATAAGATGTCGCCTCTTTACCCAATTCAGTCTCTTTAGTCTGAATCTATAAAACTGGTAAGAACCTAATGCCCAACCAAGGGGTGATCTGTTAAAATATGGTGATCCTAAAAAAAGACTTTCAGCTCCTTAATAAAGAAACAACAACAACAACAAAAGGTGGATTGTTGTGGTAGGTTAGAAACCATACCCAAGCAACATTGCAAGTTTTATCGCAGTTTTATAGCATTCTACAAGTCTAAATCATGGTCAATAGAACCCTCATAAAACCTAAATTGTTACTTGGGATAGGTTCCTATAGTACCGCAACTTTACGTTTAACCTACTCAATATTGTGTAGTTTCGATTTAAAGGAAATGGGAATTTCAAGGCCAAATTGCAAAATTAAAATTAATTTCGGACGTCTGCGATTTTCATTTGGCGTTTATCGGTTTCATAACAGTTTTGAAAATATTTCAGCGGCATCGGTGGTGTAGAGGTTAGCTTGATTGCTTCTATCCCCAAAGGTCCTGGGTTAAATCCCAATCGGCGCCGCCGGGATTTTCTGAGGCATAACATTTCTGATCACGGTTTACTTCGGAAGGGAAGTAAAGCCGTTGGTCTCCGGTCCATGAATGCCTAATAAAAATTGGCTAATATTTTTTTCGCTCGCTGGATCTGCCAGCCAGCACCTAGAATCGGATATGTTGTGCTAGCAATCTAGATGTTCTGACGAGCAGCAGATGTCCGTGGTAAGCTCATATGATTGAATTAGGGATTCGATACTTTGGCGGCTCTCAAAGATGTTATCCTCTTGATTGGTTCATTGGATTGCCTCGAATGGGTTTCTATCTAATCTAGTCGAACACCAACATAGCTAGTTTTTGAAAGCATCCTGAAAAATGATCCATCATCTATTTGATATATGTTTCAAATAGAAGATGCGTCACAAGGAGCCAGGCCTACTGTGTGGCATTTAAGGGGCAAGATGATTCAGAAAACATCGGTGCTTCAGAATTCAATAAATGAATGAAACGTGGACATCTCGTACCGTTTTCCAGTAATCAAAGGATCACATTTTAGTCCTTGTTACTTTTCATGACTTGATAATAGTGACAAGACTTGTTAATGCTGATAGATTTCATATATGAATAGAAATCTCCTTATACCTTTTGGCAAATTTCTATTGCTGATTATTCATAAAATGTATAAGTCAACTAATAAGCAGACGCCTTGCAAAAAGTTAATGAAGATCATGTGTCAAATGAAATGTATAAGCGGTCACACATACCTTTTATGCCTTCTTATAGGACCTATGTGGTTTGTCTTATGGAATGTATAACGCTGATGTTTGGCAAAAAAAATGTATAAGTGAAACACATGAATAAAATAATTGATTTTCGTTTCGTGTATAATCCTTTTCCCTTCGTCCTTCTCCTTTTCCTTTCCCTCTTCTCTTTTCAGAAAGCGAGTAATGGCGCTATAGCCATAAGTCATAAAAGGCTAGGACAAGAGTTAGTGCTCATGCCCCAACCGTCAGAAGAAAATGGAGCATCACTTAACTTTCTAGCTTTGATGCTTCCAACGACCAACCAATCATATAATTACCAAAATCTGAACGTACGGTACGAGATGTCAACGTTTCTAATCTAATCTAACACCAACACAGCCAGTTCTTGAAATCATCCTGGAAAATGATAAATATAAGATCATCTTGGTAATTATATGAGTGATTGGTCGTTGCAAGTTGGTTAAGTGATGGTCCATTTTCCTCTGAATAGTTTTGTGTAACTAAACATATTTTCAATCAGAAAATAAATACAGCCCATCGAAAAAAGACATCAAATTCCCTACTCGCCAACCTGATTGAGAGTGATGCATGCATTAATTACGTTTGTCAATGTTTACCATATGACGAATGGTGTGTGTGTGTATGTTGTTTACCTGCATGTGATACGATAAACGTTGAACTCGCTCGCTATTTGAACTTCCAGCATGGCAAGCGCAAAAAAAAACCCCACAACATCAATCTGAGCTCGGTGGTGTCCAGGACGAATAAATCACGACTATTTTCCTCGCTTTACCGTTGCAAATGGCTCTATTGCGTGTCTCATTGCCACATGATAATGAAGTCAACTTTTCCCCCACATTTTCTGACATGAATGTGTTTGGCTAGCAAATTGCTGATCGTTTTCAGCTAATGGCCTGCTATGTCGACGGTGATAATAATTCTCATTCTTTTTCTTCTTCTCCTTTCATTCCAGGAACTCGAGGACCTCTCGCCGAAAACCTCCCCAAAGCCCCGTACTGCCCCCGTTGCTTCGACGACCCGTTTCCCGTTCGACCCGCCCAAGTCGCCGAAAAGTGGCCGCATGCCAGTGTCGTCGAGAGCTAGTAGTCACGAACCGATGTTCAACTTTGACGATTCGCCCAACCCAATCCGGCGGCTACCGCCTAAGGTTTCCCCTTCCGACTACCCCAAGGAGCGATCACCCAGCAGGGATGCCAACAAGGAGAACCGTCCCAAGGTGGTGGAAATGTCGGCAACGCCCGCCAAGCGAAGCAGCCCGTACAAATCTCGGAAAGATCGATTCATGCAACAGCAGCAACATCAGCAACAGAGTGGAAAACCTTTGAACTCAGCACCTGCTGTCAGCTGCGCCAAAGGTCAAAGCTACAACGATCCCAACATGACCATGTTTCCGTTCGATCGCGAAGCAATCGACTACGATCGAATCCAGCGCGAGTGCTTCGCCGTCGAGGAGGAATATCCGTACGAACACGACCGCGAAGACTACTGCGAATCGCCCTCGAAGACGATGATGGAGTCGGAGATCTTCACCGAACAGTACTCGATCTTCCAGCAGTACGCTTATCTGACCCAGCAGGAGCGGGACGCGCTGGAGAAGACTCCCCCTAAGCGTGGCAAAAAGGATCGCATCGATGCATTCTCGCCGAAGAAGAAAATCCCCAGCCAGCCTGGGGCTGTGTCGCCTCAGCGAATGTCCAAGTTCGATCAGATAGCCACCAAGTTTGACATGATGCCCTCAAAGTACGACAGTTCCTCGAAAGGACGAACGAAAATCAGCACCGGATGTGGGCTTCCAGATCTACGGGTTGATTATTTTGCCGAAACATCCTGCTGTGCCGATGAACTGCTGACTACGTCGTCGTCATCGTCATCGTCGGGGGCAGGAGCTGCGTCGTCGTCGTCGGCTTCGGGGTCTTCCGAGGGAAAAACGCATGCGTCAGGCGGTTCGGCCGGTCCGCGATCGGTCGAAGTCGTTGGAGCAGGCGCACTGGCCAGCGGCCCTATAAATGTTACACCCAATCCGATGGACAGCGCAGTTTGTACGCAACCTCGGGCGACAATAGTCGTACAGCAAGTACGTAGTTTTGTCCCTATTATCGTAGTTTGGTAGATGTTTTTGATCGTGTTTTCTATCGGGAACTTGTTTGTATCAAAATTCAAAATTTCCTCCTCTCGGACGGTAAACGCGTGATACGACGGTAAATCGACTGACCTCAACCGTGTCGGCTAATGTGACAAGTGAAAGATTATCTAAATAAGAAGTGCATTTGGGCAGGGAAAGGAGCCAAAATTTCGAAATTCCTGGCTCGACCAGGCCTGGATCGTGTGATCTGGATTCCGTGAGATCGTATATTTATATTCGATCGTTCCCAAGCCAGAAAATTGAAAACGTGTTTATTTACAACAGTCTGTCAGTGCCCATAGCGAGGATCGTGTGCCATTTTTCATCGCGTGTTATTTATAGGCGCCGGTGTGGGGTTCTTCCAGTGCCAATTAGCATCATTCTGTGTGTGCGTTCTAATGCTGAAGCACCCGGTGAAATGTCCCAGACGACTTGGATGCAAATGCTGTTGCTGCTGCCGCGGCTGTCAAGGAACCAACAGTGTTGCCCGTGTTGATTATTATCATTTGTGCCGTGCAAACTGTTTCCCGGTGTTTGAATTATAAAAAAAAAGAAGTTGTGTCAGGTTTTCTTCGGTCTGGACACACATTTTGAAGATATAGTGGCATGTGGCTTGGATAAACCGAAACGTGGAAGCACTTTGAACCGTACCAGTGTTTTGGATATTTAATGGTGGAAACATTTGATACGTGTCACAAGTGTCTGGAGAGAAGAATGAATCGAATTTTCAAGAAGATGACGACGCTCCTCGATAGGAAGGTATGGCTTTCGGGGGTTTTGACCTAGCGGAAAATGAACTAACTGGTTTGAAGCAATTTAACACATTAATATTCGGGTTTTGGGACAATCTAGTTTCTGAAAGGACGTTAATTATATGAGGCTCAGTCAAAATTATTCCCGATTTATTATGCTGTTAAATGGGATTTAATTCTCGCACTTGTACTAAACTGAGGAAAATAAGACCGAAATGCGATGAACTCCGGACAGTTAAGCACATACAGTATGTAAAAAATGTATATTAACCTGTATTTCTAAGTTTTGACGTAGGACTATGTCTGCGATTTCTATATAGGGGTACACTTTGTGGAAACCAAAAATGGAACATGTAACAAAATTATGAAAGATTTTGAACGTTAATAACTCAGCTGCCCCTGAACCAAAATTTTTATATAATAATTTTATCACCAATCGATAAGAAATATTTCTACGCTTTATCATTTTTCAAAGTGTCACTATTGAAAATTGCACGAATGTGCAACTGTTGCTATGATAATTAAAATTATCACCGATTACCTGCGAAAAGCGATTTCCCTAACACAGATTTCAAAGTTGAATTCCATCCGGTCTCACCAAACGGTGTTTATTCAATCCAGTACACAACGAAAGAATGCCATCTAGCAGCGAGCTGCAGCCCACATGACCATCCATAGAAGGAGGAAAAAGCCGCACAGCTATTGATCGGAATCAGTAGCTCTTCGTGAGTCGCTGTGGGCCATCTATGTCAAGCGCGTCATACTAAAGAGTATAAACAGAGAGAACTCCGCTCAAATTACTATTCCTACACAAAACACAAGCTCCTGCTGCAGTTAACAAATAAAATTTATTATATAAGACCACGTAGTCCTATGTACGCCACCATTGCGTACAACTCCATAGGACTGTCCCTTGTCGTTTTTCAATTAAGTACATTAATGACTCGATTTTACAGGCTCCTCCTGCCATCAGACTTTTACCAACAATCAATACGAAACTAACGATTTTAAATTGGCTCACCACTTTAGTAGCCTATTGGTCCCAAGCAAACGATTAACGTACCCTATTCTAGTCGAAATTCTAGTACTACGCAATGTTTGTTTTGATTCGCTATGAAAGTTTGACAGATAAAATGAGGGGTTATTGGTTTTACCTATGTTTCGAGGGGTGATTCGACAAGCTTGGGACCGAAGATAGTACCAGAGGTGAGCCAAAAAGTTGAGCACGTTTCTTTGGGACCTACTTGTCTTAGAGTTACCTCTATGCTTTTACCTATCAATAATGTTACGTAATCTCAAATCTTTCTCATTAATCTTCAAGATGAGCCGGCACCGGTGGTGTAGTGGTAAGCGTGACCGCTTTTTCACCCCAATGGATGTGGGTTCAATCCCAGCCGAGGTCGGTGGGATTTTTCTGAGGCATAAACATCTCTGGTCACGTCTTCCTTCGGACGGGAAGTAAAACCGTTGGTCCCGGCCCATGTATGTTGAATGGGTGCGATATCTTACGCAGGTGTGGAAGCTGCCTTTCTGCATTTTTTTTTTAAAGAAAATAAGCATACAAAGTTGCTCAAGTAGACGAAATCTATACACTCACACTGCCAACCATTTTTCGTGTTAGCGTGAAATTCGTCCATTTTTAAAATCAATCGCCATCTTGGGATTGATATTGTCATTACAACAATTCATGAAGATTGGCTATTTTATCAAAGACCCGCCATCTTTAAATCACCATTTTGAAGGTAATCTACCATATTGAATCCACCATTTTAAAAATCAACCGTCATCTTTCCATTGAAATCGTCATTTCAAAAGTAAAATTATCATAACTTTACAATAGTATTGCATTCCACCATCTTGAACCCACCATTTTGAAATTTAAATTGCAATTGAACAATATTTACAAATCAACCTCCCTCTTGAATTCATCATTTTTCATTGAAATTATAACAATATTGCATACATAAAGACCGACCATTTTATAAAAGACCCATGTGGCCTTGAACCTATAATTTTAATAATCAGCCGCCATCCTGAATAAAGCATTTTGAAAATAATCTTGATAATCTTTAGTTCCGATAATTAAATGTTAAATTTCGATCCAAGCTGGTGCACTATGGGCAAAAATGGGTCCAAAATTATCCAAAATTCAATATCTCAACAGCACGCTGAATTCCGGCCATGAAAAACATTTTTTCCCAAGGGAAATTGTCCGGGAAATCGATTGCACGTGGTCCCATAGACCGGAGAGCCTTGTAGGTATGTGTATTGGACCATTTTACCCCATTTTCCCCTACTTTTTGGAGGAAATGTTTTTTCACAGCTCTATTTTTCGTAAAACATAAGCACTTTATGCATGGTTTTAAAATACTATGTCTTTAAAAAAAACAGTTCATGAGATATTAGGGCAATACGGGGTACGGGGCCGGAATTTAGCGTGCTGTTGAGATATTGAATTTTGGGTAATTTTGCACCCATTTTTGCCCATAGTGTGGTGGTTGATTTTTAGGATGGTTGGTTCAAGATGGTGGATCTTTATGAATAATCTGCCAGCTTAGAATTGAATTTGTCATTGCTTAAACAATATTTCTTTCAAAAAGATCGAACATTTTATCAACGATCCACTATTTTCAATGCACTAGTTTAAAAATAATCTACCATCTTGAATCCACCATTTTGAAAGTAATGAACCATCTTTGGATTATTTTATAAAAGAGCAGCCATCATGAATCCATCGGTTTAGCGCCATATTGAATCCACCATTTTGGAAATAATCTGCTATCATGGAATTGAAATTGTTATTACAGCAATAATGCATTTTATTTAGGAAGGTTGCCAATTTATAAAAGACCGGCCATTTTGAAACCACCATTTTGAAAATCATCCTTCATCTTGAAGGTTTGCCACTATCTTGGAATTTAAATTTTCAATTGCAATTGTAACAAAATTTCTTTCAAAAAGATCGATAATTTTATTGACGACCCACCATTTTGAAAATGAGCCAGAAATGATCATTTTTAAAATGTTCGATCTTTTTGAAAGAAATATTGTTGTAATTCATTTCTATCATTTTTAAAATGGTTGGATCTTGGAAATTTAATTTGTTATAGCAATTTCAACAATATTCAGAACGACCGACCACTAGACTGATGCAAAATTTGAAATTTTCGCTCCACAGTTTTCAAACGGTTCCAATTTGGTTCCTGATTAGCCAATTTTGTGTTCATATCTATCTAATAATTAACCCTATTACTGTGCTGTAAAAATTGATAGCTACACTTGTAGTGAATTTTCACAGCTACAACTTTGTTGCAAACCATTATTCGATAAATGTAAGGATCAAAAGTTATTAATGATTCAAGTCACTATTGACTTATGATTATGCTCAATCAACTGCTCAGCAGGCAACATTGGTGTTTCTAGCGCGTAGAATAGAGCTAAAATATCATGGCTACTATGACAGACTGCAGAATACAGTGTTGCCCACTGATCAAGCATGCCATATAATTATCAATCTCTTGAACAATTAATAGCTATTTAATTTGATGTTTGGCAAAAAAACAATATTCCGCAAAGTTGTAGCTAAGAAAATTTTCCATAAGAATAGCTATAGGAATTTTTTACGGTGCATTATGAATGAAGGATAGAAGACTACGAAGAAAAAGTTTGGTTTCTCCATAGTAATCTTCATACAAACTTCAAATGGTTTGTGCCCAGTAAGTTTTTTTTACCAAATCAGTTCAAATCTTGGGAGGCTAATCTAGACCCGATTTGGAACCGCTTGAGCACTGTGGAGCGAAAATGTCAAATTTTGCATCAGTCTACCGACCACCTTTAGGTCAATTTATCAAAGACCTATATTTTTTAATCTACCATTTTGAAAATCATCCTCCATCTTGAATCCACCGCGGAAGAAGCTTCTGATCTCTTCGCAAAATTCTTCAAGGATGTTTTTTCGACTACCCCTCCCGCTCATTCTCCGGATGATCGTCGTGACTGGATGAGCAGCATAGTTCATTACAACTTGCATTTGCCGCAGTTGGATGTATCTGTTGAAGAGGTGATGAAAGTTATTTCATCTGTAGATCCTTCTAAAGGCCCTGGTCCAGACTGTTTGCCGCCATCGTTCACTAAGAAATTTTCTGCATCTCTCGCTTCACCTGTGTCGATTAGCTTCAATCGTTCGCTAGTTAGTGGTGTTTTCCCCACAATGTAGAAGGTTGCGTCCATCACACCTATTCACAAAGCTGGAAACATCCACAACGTTGAAAATTATCGCAGAATTTCGATTCTAAGCTGCCTCTCAAAAGCTTTGGAGAAGATCGTATATGAGGTCGTATATCAAGCGGTTAGGCCAATAATTACCGAACATCAGCACGGCTTCGTGAGGAAACGCTCTACAACAACCAACTTAATGATGTTTGTCAACTCGGCTACAGTCTACTTAACTGACCGCTAAGCCTATGTGAGCATTAACGGTGTTAAAGGCTGATACGGTCAAAATTTGGTCAATATCAACTTGACGTATTTCTTTCAATTTTGCATTTAAAAAACCTGAACACCCCTCATTTTGAAGGTGTGTGTGTGTAGAATGTTGCTCCTATTTTGATTTTGGAATTCACTCTTCAGTTGTCAAAATGCCGTCCAAGCAAGAAGAGCAGCGTATCAAAATTTTGCTCGCGCATCGCGAAAATCCGAGCTACTCGCACGCAAAGTTGGCAAAATCGCTAAAAGTTGCCAAATCAACCGATACAAATGTAATTAAAGTGTTTGGGGAACGTTTGTCGACAGCCAGGAAGTCTGGATCGGGGGGAAATCGAAAACCGGAAGCCGCTGAGACGACAAAGAGAGTTGCCGGTAGTTTCAAGCGAAACCCTAACCTCTCTCTCCGAGATGCCGCAAATAAGCTGTGTGTATCGTCTACAACCGTGCATCGAGCCAAACAACGAGCCGGACTATCGACTTACAAGAAGGTAGTGACTCCAAATCGCGATGATAAACAAAATACGACGGCCAAAGCGCGATCCCGGAGGCTGTACACGACGATGCTGACGAAGTTTGACTGCGTGGTAATGGACGACGAAACCTACGTCAAAGCCGACTACAAGCAGCTTCCGGGACAGGAGTTTTATACGGCAAAAGGAAGAGGAAAGGTAGCAGATGTTTTCAAGCACATGAAACTGTCCAAGTTCGCAAAGAAATATCTGGTTTGGCAAGCCATCTGTACCTGTGGCTTGAAAAGTAGCATTTTCATAGCTTCCGGGACTGTCAACCAAGAAATTTACGTGAAAGAGTGTTTGAATAAACGTCTGCTGCCTTTCCTGAAGAAACACGGTTGTTCCGTACTGTTTTGGCCGGATTTGGCATCTTGCCATTACGGTAAAAAGGCCATGGAGTGGTACGCCGCCAACAACGTGCAGGTGGTTCCCAAGGACAAGAACCCTCCCAACACGCCAGAGCTCCGCCCAATTGAGAAATACTGGGCTATTGTCAAGCGGAACCTAAAGAAGACCAAAAAACTGCTAAGGGCGAGCAGCAGTTCAAGGCAAACTGGCTTTCTGCGGCGAAGAAGATGGACAAGGTGGCTGTACAAAATCTGATGGCAGGGGTCAAGCGTAAGGCCCGGCAATTCGGATTTGGAAAAGCGGAAGCCTAACTGAATATTTTTCCTGAATTTTATACTAATTGAACTTGAAAAAGAAATTTAATTTGATTTTTTAAATAAACGATTTCACCGATTTACACGCGTTTTCCCTTGACCAAATTTTGACCGTATCACCCTTTAATTCGCCTAGTTTCGAGATACCCTCTGGCGTTCCCCAAGGTAGCCATTTGGGGCCTTTAATTTTCATCCTGTTCGTGAACGATCTGTGTAGTCGACTGTGTTCTTCGAAACTTTTGTTCGCCGATGACTTAGAGATCTTTCGTACAATTAAGTCAAGACTTGACTGTTGCGCACTCCAGAAGGATATTGATTCCCTTTTGCGCTGGTGTACATTGAACGGTATGCAGGTTAATGTCACAAAATGCTGCGCAATATCTTTTAGCCGTTCACGCGAGCCCTTACGACATGACTATAGGATAGGACTCAGTAGTTTGCTCTTCGTTTCTTCAGTTAAGGATTTGGGTGTTATCATCGACTCTAAAGTCAGATTCAATGAGCACATCTCCATGATAACTGCTAAAGCATTCGCCACATTAGGTTTCTTGAAACGAAACACAAACGCATTCCAGGACATCTACGCGCTGAAATCACTATACTGTGCTCTCGTCCGCAGTCTTCTAGAGTATACTGTTGTTGTGTGGGCACCCTTTCACGCTATTCAAGCTAACAGAATCGAAGCCATTCAGCGAAACTTCGTAAGATACGCTTTAAGTGTTCTGCCTTGGAACGATTCGGTAAATTTGCCGCCTTACGAAGAACGGTGCAGGCTGATTGACCTGGACACGTTGGCAGCAAGGAGGAAACTACTTCAGCGACTCTTCGTGTTTGGATTGCTTAACGGTGACGTGGATTGCAACTCTCTTGTGAGCTAAATCTATATCAATGCTCCTCAAAGAGTTCTACGTAGTTACACGCTCCTGTGGCAACCTACCCATCGGACCAACTATGGATTCAACGAACCGTGGACTTTGTGCTGTCGTGTGTTTAATGAAACGTTTGATGTATATGATTTTAACATTAGTAAGTCTACTTACAGACATAGAATTCGACACCTAGCCTAGAAAATATCTGTACAACATTATGTTGAAGATTTAATTAAATAAATAAATAAATAAATAAATAAATTATGAAAATCAACTGCCATTTTGACATTGAAAAAATCATTTCAATGGCGGAATTATCATACCTTTGATTTTCAAAATTAGATTACAATTGAACAATATTTCTTTCGCGGGCACTAAAAAATCGCGACTGAATTAGCGTTTAAAGAAAGGTCAATTTATTTAACTTTACTTGTTTTTATTACACTCCTCCAATTATCGCAAAATAGTTTTATCGACGTGTACGTTATCCGAAGGCTAATGGTAAGGTAGGTATTGATCGCAAGTGATCGAGTGAGATCAATATAGGTCTTATATATCAAGGAGAATTCATTGCTAGGGCTTGCGTTAACAACATGGATCATTTTATCATCGTCCCACAATCTTGTAATTGAAATTGTCATTACCATTACAACAATATTTCAATCAAAAGGATAAAACATTTTATCAACGTCCCACCATTTTGAATCCACCAGTTTGAAAATCATCCACTAGCTTGGATCCACCAATTTTAAAATCAACCACCAGCTTGGAATTTGGATTGTCTTTACAAAAATAATGCATTCAAGAAGATTGGCGATTTTATCAAAGACCCGCTATATTCAAAACACCACTGCCACCATCAACCACCATCTTGGAATTAAAATTTTCATTGCAATTGTAACAATTTTTCTTTCACCATTTTGAACGATGCGTTTGAAGATTAGCCACGATTTTGGAATTTAAATTTCCATTGCAATTACAATTTTTTTTCTAAAGATCGTACCTTTTCTCCCACCGATGGCCTCTCGGAAATCCGGAATAAATCCGGAACCACTTGGCCAATCTGTTAAAATTTTCAGTAGACCATAATTTCGAACATTTGTCTACTCAATGTGAAGATTTCAGCCAATTTCATGGTGAAACAAAAAAAAAATATTCCCATGAAAACACCCTGTTTGTAAGCATACACGAAACGAAAATCAATTATTTAATTCATGTGTTTCACTTATACATTTTTGCCAAAGCATCAGCCTTATACATTCCATAAGACAAACCACATAGGTCCTATTAGAATGCATAAAAGGTATGTGTGACCGCTTATACATTTCATTTGACACATAATCTTTATTAACTTTTTGCAAGGCGTCTGCTTATTAGTTGACTTATACATTTTATGAATAATCAGCAGTGGAAATTTGCCAAAAGGTATAAGGAGATTTCTATCCGTGTACAAACTGCACAAAGCGCGTTAGGCCCTCCACAAAAGTAAGGCAGGTGGTGTTCATTTGCAACGCAAATAACTTTTCGGGGATAGCTCAGATTCGGATGTTCCCAATACTCCAAATGATCTACATTTTGTGCCTCGTTCCCCCATACATTTTGTCGATTTACCCCATACAAACTTCAAGCCCTTTGAGTAAGAGATTCCCGTGAACCAAATCACTTCAAATGTTGGCAGGTTGTTTCTAATCCCCAAACTACCATGTCGTTTGAAATTCCAGACTTTGACTTTTTGCCATATAACGCTGAAACACTTTAGTGTGTTCTTTTGATTACTGAAAAATCAACACTAAGTAGTCAGAACTAGGAATCGATGGTAGATCTTACATCCTGTAACGTACCACGAAAAGGTGATCTACCCAAGTTACGGGGCAGAATATTTTTACGTGCCATCAGAAATTTACCGGTAGATCACTGCAATTCGTAGGCGGTCCACTAACAGTAAAAGGTTCACAATGGGTGAATATCCTCCATCTCATCACACAGAAGAAAAAACACCACAAGCCTCAAACCACCATTACACAATTACATTTTCCGTCATAAACGTCAGATTCAATTTCGTACAACATGATAACATAGTGTTGGCATCGCAATCGCAGCCGCCGCCGACTACTACGACGACAAGCAGCATGGTCCGCGGGGTCACATAATACTTTGAATCTTGATTTGATGAAGCCGCGTGGTATAACAGACAGTTTTATTTTTTTGGCACTGCTTTTCGCCCCTCCTCGTTTGTCGCCTACATCCATTACAAGATACAGAGCACTCTCATAATGGCTCTGACGGTGGAAAATTCACCACCATTCTCTTTATTATGGTTTTCCGCTTTGGGATTATATTTTGGTGTTTTACTGTCTGATCTCTGACCCTGACTGCCGCAGCGGGTTTCCTTTCCGCTTTTATTGTTTTGCTTTATCACTGTGTGTGTTGAAATTGTTTATTTTCAACCCGCTGCCAACACAATTGTGGGAAACGTGTAAATGGATGCTCGCTCAGCCTACTATATTTAACTTTGATCTTTTTCTCCATTTTTGCCAGTTCTATTGAATCAGATCCAGATGGTTCAAGGTGCTATGCTTTTCGAGTACAGTTCGGTCATGCATTCCGGGGAAAACAAAATTTCTCGTCCGAAAGGTTTCACCTCAAATTAAAACTCCTAACAAGCGTCGGTCTCTGCTAATGAGTCCACGCTTACCCAAACGGGGGTTAGCGACAGTTTACGGTTCAACGCCTGCTATGTAGGTAGTTAGAGCATATGGCACGCTTGGTCCACGCCACATCCCCGTTTCGCACGCAATTTCCAAACCGAACCGGTTCCATGTATTTTATTATTTTATTCTAATTAACAACTCCCGGCCGTGATTATCTCAATTCAGAAAGTTGTCCCCGTAGTTTCACCTACAGCTGCTGCTGATGATTCTACCACTGCTGATCCAAACACACACCCCGTATCATATTCACTTTTCTCCCCCCTTGTCTGCTCTCCGTCGGTATCTGTTCCAATCTCGAAAGAAGACTGGGATTGAACCCATACGGACTGGGTTGCGTGAGGCAGACATGGATACCGCCCAACCACCGGCGCCGCCTCAATCACGAACTTGTTGGGACTGAAAATTTGGAAGCGATCGAGGAGGAGGGAGTGGAAATATCAAAGTTTGACAGCCTCAACAGTCAACGGAACGACCCCACCGGGCGGACCCGGGTCGACAACGACGTGCAAGTTGAAATGTTATTTAGGACGGGAGTGAGTTAAAATTTGTAATGTCAGTTGCACAATTTGTTTCCCCCGCGGCGGGTGGTAGATAGTTCCCATGAGGTAGTTCGTTCATGATTGTGGGTCAAACGGGCAAAGGGGAATTGTATCTAGATGGGGATACATTCTGAACCAATACCAGGCTAGTGCGGTTGGAGTTTGATCAGTTAGTTGGCAGTTTAACTTTTTACCTCAAACCGTACGATGATGTTAGCAAAATTATTTTGACATCACTTTCGGTTCGGAGATTTTGTATTCACGGTCTTAAACATTTTTCGGTGGTTTCAATCTGGTGGTGGGAGTAGAATTGGCATCCTAAGGGGAATGATGATTTTTAAGGTTAAAATAAGTGTTTTCTGAGTATCTAGTTAGACATGTTCTTTGACTAGGCGCATCTCACTTTAAACTTTGTATTCTCGCTTTGTACATGTAATGTTCTTATTGATATCTAAGATACCTGGGAATACTTAAAAATACTTAAGAAATATTTAGCGTTAGATTGTTACCACCGTTACTAAACAAATTTAATTTGTTTGTTTACCCGCAACACCAATTTAACTGTGATAAAAACTGTGTGTGGAATATAATCCACTAAAAAGGTTTCTTTTCAAAAGTGACCCATACATATGTACTTTGATAATTTTTGCAAGAATATCTGTGACAACTTTCGGTTCCCTTCGTTCAACATAATGTATCACATCATTCGAGCAGTATAAAATGACGTTTTCTACCACTCGAACATTTACGTGGAACAATATTTTAATATTTTTTCTTCTACAACCTCGAGAAAATAGGATCTTATTTGTAAAATGCTTGAAAAATCTGGAATTGATTGTTTCATTTCCGTAAAATCGCTGGTAGAAGGTCGTCCCAAAACTGCTAGACAATTTAATTTCATTAAACGTCTGTCCATTGCTCTCAATACGGACACTTTGTATTTTTCCTCGATTTCTTCGCACCTGGTGAATGGACTTCTTCGCAATGTTGAAAAGATTTGGATTCACCAACCATGCATCGAATTGCTCCATCGTCTCTTCCTGCAGCATAACTCGGAAGCAAACCTTACAAATCAATCCTGAAAAAAAATCGGCATGAAACACAGGTAGCGTCAAATCCATTTAACGAAAATATCCAAAATCTTTTCTAGCTGGTGTCATACACTACCGATCATAAGTTTAAGGACACCCCCAAAAAACCATGCAAATATGTTTTGTTCAATGATCTCTCATTTTACGTTCAATTTTTGATCTTCCGTTATTTGAATGGTATGAATGGTATAGCATAAGTGTTCAACAACTACTTTTATTTCAAAATTTGGGCAACCCAATTCTGAGAAAATCAGTCACGATTCTTCAGAGTAAATTTTGAAAAATATTGTAACTTTGGGTGAATTTTTAGCACACAAAATTTGAAATTTATATTGAACTACGAGAAAAGTTCCATTCAATACCTTTCAAATGATCTAAAGAGAACGAAAATTGGACGTAACATGACAGAGATATTAACATAACAAATTTGTCTTGTTTTTTTTTGATCCACTCACATCGCTCTCCAACTATTTGAAGGAAATCTTAAAAATCTTCATCAATCTTCGTTCTATCACTAAGCTTGGGCGCAGCAAAGCAAAAAATTTCCTGCATCTTAGATAGAGTCACACCCTTCGGCATCCTACTGACTTATACCGAAGACAACAAATCAAGAAGACTGGCTACTCTTCCATCTTCTCATACGAACGCTATGAGATAGGTACAATCGCGTCATCTGCCGCTCAATGGTAAATGCTTCGAACGAATTTGATAGTAAAGATTACATCCTCAGAATAAAGGTTTGTGTATTTGCTCATTTTTATATGCGTTGCTTCCACCTTCACTCAAGCGCGGCGCCGTTGTATCTGTAACTTGGATTCTGGCAAAGTTGCCAGTCTTCTTGATTTGTTGTTTTCGCTTATACCCAGGACAACGTATGAAGCCGGTGTCTGTATGGCATTCTGATGGTTACACTTGTATGACAAACTCAAAACCACGCCGCCTCACTTTGAGCATTGAGACAAATACAAAATTGTCATTTTACATTAAGTGTGGGGAAACCTTTGCTCTTCAATTTGAGTGATTTGTTCTATGGACCACTTTTTGTTTTGTTATTGTCTAAAAAATATCGGTGACGTTCGTTTCCTCCGTGAAGTTTTTATGTTTCTATATTCAGCGAGTTCACTCAAATAACTGCTACGAGAACTGCATCTCATCCCAGAGTAAATCCTAACTCTACGTCCCTACTAATTGCCCGCTGAAAAGCTGTTCCGAAGCAAAACATAACCTTCATCGGAAACCCGACGACCAATCGTTGAGTCCCAGCGCTGAACTTGATAATTGGCTATGAAAAGGCTGTAAAATAAAGATAAGCACCTGAACAAACTGGACATGGTGATTTTCGTCTATGTTTGGGACTTCTACACCAAAGCATATTAAGGCAGCATGTTCACTTGACCAGACTTGGTGAGTTCGTTCGTTTTTGTCAATTTTTATCTTTGTGAAAAATTGCCAAATCGACAATGAGCATTAGACTGATGCAAAGTTTGAAATTTTCACTCCACAGTGCTCAAACGGTTTCAAATTTGGCTCTGATTAGCCTCCCAAAATTTGAACTCATTTAGTGAGAAACTGACTTGGCACAAACCATTTGAAGTTTATATGGGAATTACTATGGAGAAACCATAATTTCTGTTCATATCGATCTCAAAATTCATCAGTTCACCCTACTTTAGAAAATTTTGTTGAACATTTTCTCAGCTACAAGTTTGTTCAAGACTTTTCGATCAAATGTAAGGAACAAAAATTATTAATGATTCAAGTCACTGATGTCTTATGATTATGCTCAATCATCTGTTCAGCAGGCAACATTGGTGTTTATGGCGCATAGAATAGAGAACAAAAATCATGGCTACTATGTCACACTGCAGAATACAGTGTTGCCCACAATACAGTTGCTTAATCTTGCCATAAGATTATCAATCTCTTAAACAATTAATAACTATTTAATTTGACTAAAAACGATTTTCTGCAAAGTTGTAGCTGATAAAAATTCCCATAAGAATAGCAATAGAATTTGTTAACAGTACAATACATAAAAAGGGTAGAAGACAATGAACAAAAAGTTTTGTTTTCCCATAGTAATTTCCCATATAAACTTCAAATGGTTTGTGCCAAGTCAGTTTCTTATCAAATGAGTTTCAACTTTTGGAAGCTTATCAGGACCTGATTTGAAACCGTTTGAACACTGTGAAGCGAAAATTTCAAATTTTGCATCAGTCTATTACCCCATATATCAGGCATAACATTTGATAACGGCACAAAAGCATTTGTAAACAAACTTTCTAAGGCCCTTTACACGTGAACCAAAGTATGCCCACGCAAACCAATAACACTTTCGGAAAGGTGATAGTTGTCCCTATCCGATGATGTTGTTGGTTTGCGTGGGCGTACTTTGGTTCGAGAGTAAAGGGCCTTAGAAAGTTTGTTTACAAATGCTTTTGTGCCGTTATCAAATGTTATGCCTGATATGCTTTGGGGAGAAATTTTCTTGCTAATATTTCACTGCTGACTTGACGCAACCACAGACAAACAGACATATGTCCGTGACAACAAAAGTGCATCGACGCGCCATCTGTTGCTCATCGGCCACATCTTAAAACCCCCTGTTGATCGAAGGCGATAAACGCCCAAAAGGGAAATTTAGATTGGTAGCATGGCGTTGTACCATCTTCCGCCGCGCCCTGATATAAAAGTCGAAGAGTGACAGGACTGATCCTCTTAAGCTACAGCGACGTCATCAATCATCATCATCAGTACGAAGCAGAAGATAAACAAACAAGTGAAAGTGAAAGTGAATTTAATCGTAGAAAATATTGTAATTTAGTGAAAGTAAAGCATTTAATTAAGTAGAAATAAAGTTTATTTGCGTGAAAGAAGAAAAAGTAAGTAAAAACTTACCTGCCTGTGCGGAGCTGAGAAACAGAATCAGCTGAGACAAATTTTCTGCTGCTGCTGTGCTCCCGACATTTGGTCCTTCGAACCGGATACCGTCGAATCTCCGCTAGTCCGATAGTCCAGCGCCTAGTGAGCCGCCATCGCACATTCGCTATTGTGCCCGCTGAAGAATCGCTTCTTATCGCCATTGTCCCAGCTGAACAATCCACTACGGAACGCCATCTTCCTGCTTGGTTGCTGCTATTATCAAATACAAGGCAAATTAATTGCCTCAACAAGGTAATTAGGTTTCCAACTACTTTTACTTTCTGTTTGTGTGCGACGCTGGTCCATTGTCCACAGATTTCACTGCAATGTCGACCGAGTGCCGTATCAAGACGCTAAAGATGCGGCTGAAGAGTCTAGTGACGTCGCTGAGCCTCATCAAGACCTTCGTAGACGACTACACTGAGAAGACGCAGGCCGACGAATTCCCTGTCCGTCTTGAGAACCTGATAAAGTTGTGGTCAGACTACAATACCGTCCAGAGCGAGCTGGAGACGCTCGATGAAGCTGCCATCGAGACCCACCTAAAGGAGCGGACGTCGCTTGAGTCCGCTTATTATCATGTCAAGGGCTTTCTACTGGCCCGAAATAAAACGCCAGTTACACCAACTCACCCGTTTCCTAATCAATCAGAGACGCAATTCCTTCCATCGGTATCGCAGGTGCGTTTGCCTGACGTTAAACTCCCCGTCTTCGATGGCAAACTGGAAAACTAGCTAAACTTCCACGATTTGTATGTGTCGCTGGTCCACTCGGCAGTCGGTCTCTCGAATATCCAGAAGTTTTATTACCTCCGATCATCATTATCGAATACAGCTCTTCAACTCATCCAAACGATCCCAATATGTGCGAACAATTATCCGGTGGCATGGAACCTTCTGCTGGAACACTTCCAAAACCCTGCTCGGCTGAAGCAGGCGTACGTAGACACTCTCTTCGATTTCGCCTCTATCAAAAGGGAAACGGCAACGGAACTCCACAATTTTATGGAGAAATTCGAGGCAAACGTCAAGGTTCTGCAGCAATTAGGTGAACGTACGGAGTATTGGGATATTTTGCTCATCCGTATGCTCAGCATTCGACTGGATCCAACGACAAGGCGAGATTGGGAGGAGTACTCTTCGACCAAACCAGCGATCACTTTCAAGGACCTGACATCTTTCATCCAGCGGCGAGTTACGGTGCTGCAATCCATCCAGGCTAAGCCCATCGAAGCTCAACCGTCGACCGTTCAGAAGAAGCCAGTTCAGCGATCCGTCTCGAGCCACGGAGCCAACCAGGTCAATATTCGGAAGTGTGTCATCTGCTCAGACCATCACCCTTTGTACATGTGTGGAAGTTTTTCGCAACTTTCGATGGAAGAAAAAGAGAAGGAGATACGCCGTCATCAACTCTGCCGAAATTGCCTTCGAAAGGGTCACTTATCAAGGGATTGTTCGTCATCCACCAACTGCCGAAAGTGTCGTGGACGTCATCACACTCAGCTATGCTCGAACGATTCCTCTTTCTCGTCGAACTCGAAACAAGTCCAGCATCCGAAACCTGCTATATCTACTCCAGTTACCGATCATCCGACCATGTCTTCGTCTGCTACGGTCGTCGAATCCATCAGTTGCGCTTCCACTGGTCATAAGCAGAAGACAGTTCTCCTTGCCACTGCAGTGATCATCTTAATTGATGACAACGGAGTCGAATACGTCGCTCGCGCACTCCTGGACTCAGGAAGTGAATGCTGCTTCATCACAGAACGGTTTTCGCAGCGCATCAAGGCTCAGAGGAAGAAAATCTATCTTCCAATCTCAGGAATCGGACAAGCGTCTACTCAAGCTAGGCAAAAGTTTTCATCCACAATCCGCTCTCGAGTTGGTGCGTACTCCACCAACGTCGAATTTCTCATTCTGCCCAAGGTGACCATCGATCTACCAGCTACTTCAGTCGATACTTCGACTTGGGACATGCCACCCAGCATTCAACTCGCAGATCCCTCGTTTGACAGCACCAATCCCATCGATGTCATAATTGGAGCCGAAATCTTCTTCGACCTGTTCAAGGTTTCCGGACGAATTCCTCTCGGCGACAATCTTCCGGTACTGGTCAATTCCGTCTTTGGTTGAGTAGTATCTGGGAAGTCTACAATGAGTCCGTCTACCGCTCTTGTCGTAGCAAACGTCGCTACCGTGGCAGATATCCATCACCTTATGGAAAAATTCTGGACAATCGAGGAAGACAGCACATCGACAGCGTACTCCGTTGAAGAAGCTGCCTGCGAGGAACATTTCTGTCGTACTGTGGCTCGTAGGACGCTACGTAGTCCGCTTACCATTCATAGCCATAACTTGACTAGTGACAACCGTCGTACCACAGACAAACAGACGTAACTCTTTGAAAAAGTTTTTCTTGAAAACATAGTATCTCAAAACATAGGACCTCAGTAGCGACATCTTTCAGGCTTCTCGCGGAAAACAAGCTTGCTCGCTAACTCGCAAACAATATTGCATACAAGTTCTATAGAATGTATAGAAACGTCAAAGTGATCCGATGCCAGCGCTGCGGCGAGTAGTTCGCGGAACTAATAATATTCAAATCAACCGTTAAATGCGTGAACGAAGATACACAATGAAGAGTTACGTCTGTTTGTCTGTGGTCGTACCGCTGTTCGTCGATTCCATCTGCTTCAAGGTCGTCTAATCCGCAACCCCGACCTTCACCAGCAGTACAAGGCTTTCATCGACGAGTATCTCGACCTCGGACACATGAAGCGCATTCATGATTACGAAGACCCAGAGGTACAGCACTATTACCTTCCACATCACGCTGTTATACGCGAGGAAAGCACGACGACGAAGTTACGGGTCGTCTTCGATGCCTCGTGTAAAACCCCGAACGGACCTTCACTCAACGACGCGCTGATGGTTGGACCAACGGTGCAAGAGGACATTCGATCAATCACGATGCGCTCCCGAAAGCATCAAGTCATGGTAGTTGCCGATGCCAAGATGATGTACCGTCAAGTTCTTGTCGACCCGCGTGACTGCCGAGTCCAACTCATCGTCTGGAAACCGTCACCCGACGGAGACATACGAACATACGGTACCGCCAGCGCTCCTTTCCTCGCTACTCGGGTACTGATTCAACTTGCCGACGATGAAGGTCAACATTTTCCCCTTGCAGCCAAAGCTCTCAAGAAAGATGTCTACGTTGACGATCTCTTTTCCGGCGGGAGAAACGCAGCAGAAGTAACTGAACTCCGAAACCAGCTAGATGTACTCCTAGCAAAAGGCGGATTTCAACTACGCAAGTGGGCTTCAAACGATGAGGCAGTACTCAAAGGAATTCCACCTGAAAATCGCGCACTCAAGACTTCCGTAAACGAACGCTCTTTCGCTCATCGCCCGTCTCTACGACCCGCTTGGCTTAGTGGGACCTGTCGGTAACTGCTGCCAAGGTTTTCATGCAGAACCTGTGGAAACTGAAAGACGACAGTGGATCTTCGTGGAGTTGGGACAAGGAACTACCGATGGAGTACCAGATCCTTTGGACAAATTACCAGTCTAAATTGCCGCGACTCAACGAACTTCGCATCGAACGCTGTATTATGCAACCCAAACCTGCAACGATGCCTATGGAGCCTGTGCATACGTCAGATCCACTAATGCATCTGGAATAGTCAAGGTTGCCCTCCTCACTGCAAAATCAAGAGTAGCACCTCTAAAAAGGCAATCGATTCCTCGACTCGAGCTCAGTGGAGCACTACTGGCAGCGCAACTCTACGAAAAGGTCCAGTCATCGCTCCGTCTCGACGCGAAATGCTACTTCTGGCTCGATAGCACCGTCCAGCTCGCCACCCCGAATAGCTCGTGAAATCATGTCGCTGGTCTAGAAAATCCTGCGGACTGCATTTCACGTGGGATAACTGCAGACACTATCATTGACTTTGACCTCTGGTGGCAGGGACCTGAATGGCTTCGGCAACCCCAAGATTGCTGGCCATTAGCTGGAAGTACACAAGATCAACCTTCTGATGCGTTGGAAGAAGCACGTCGAATCTCCCTAGCAGTATCGTCGTCACCAAACGAACCGTCATTCGTCGACCTGCTCGTCGAAAAATTCTCCGAATACCAGCACCTTTTGCGTGTGGTCGCTTACTGCCGTCGTTTTCTTCAAAGCTGTCGAAAACAATCCAGCGGACTGCCAAATTCTACTCTGCTGAAAATAGAAGAGATGTTAGAAGCGGAGAGAATACTCATCAGATTGGTTCAACAACAAGCCTACAGCGAAGAGTGGAAGCAGCTTCAACAGTCGGAACCAGTATCGATGAAATCTCGCCTCAAGTGGTTCCACCCGTTCATCTCGTCAGAGAAGGTAATTCGCATCGGTGGCAGATTGGAAAAGGCAGAACAACCATACAATAGCAAGCATCCAATTCTCCTGCCAGCATCGCACAAACTTTCGCTGCTTTTGGTTCGCAGCTATCACGAACGACATCTCCACGCAGCTCCACAATTGCTCCTCAATCTACTTCGGCAACGGTACTGGATCATAGGGGCCAGGAGCATGGCCAAGCGTGTGGTTCACACCTGTGTTACTTGCTTCCGAGCACGCCCTCGAATGCTGGAGCAATTTATGGCCGAGCTTCCTGCGTCGAGAACTACTGCAAGTCGACCCTTCACCATTACAGGAGTAGACTATTGGGGACCAATTTCACTCAAGCCTATACATCGTGCTGCACCCGGGAAAGCTTACGTTGCCGTGTTTATTTGCTTCTCCACGAAAGCAGTACATCTGGAACTTGTAGCAGACCTCAGTACACCGAAATTTTTACAAGCGCTTCGTCGGTTCGTGTCTCGCCGTGGCCTTTGCTCCGATCTACACAGCGATAATGGTCGAAACTTCGTTGGAGCGAATAATGAACTTCGGGATCTCGTTCGCAACAAGGAGCATCGCAATGCTATCGCACAAGAATGCAATCTGCAAGGAATTCGTTGGCACTTCAACCCTCCTAGAGCATCCCACTTCGGCGGGCTATGGGAGGCCGCAATAAAGTCTGCTCAAAAGCATTTCGTGCGGGTCCTCGGAAAGCACACTCTTGCCTACGACGACATGACTACACTGCTGTGCCAGATCGAATCCTGTCTGAACTCTCGACCGATTGTTCCACTGAGCGATGATCCTAGCGACTTTGAGCCACTCACTCCGGGACACTTTTTAACGGGATCCCCTAATAAAAAATAACCATAAACGAACGATAACCCAAATCATTGAACTATTCCACAAATGGTTTGGATGATACCCAGAACACGTTGTTAAGCAAATTAACAATACAATTTTTATTAGGGTCCGCCCTCAAGGCTGTTCCAGACGTCAATTACATCGATATCCCAACGAATCGACTTCGACAGTGGCACCTGGTCCAAAAACTGTTCCAGGAATTGTGGAAAAGATGGCATAGCCATAGGCTAAAAATCTCCTTAATAAAGAACTAAAAAAAAAAAAATCGTCGCTAAAACATTACCGCCATCTGTTGAGTATACTGTGGTGGGCAGTACGCTGCACAGATGGCGGTAGTGTGTAAACGTCAAACGCAAAGGAATAGACTATGCGCGCCATAGGTTGTGGTACTACCAACCGGTGAAAACTAACGATTTAAAATTTCCTTACTACATGACTAGCCTATTGGTCCCAAGTACATCTATAAGCGTACCCCATTCTAGTCGAAATTCTAGTACTATACTATGTTTGTTTTGATTCGTTATGAAAGTTTGACAGATAAAATGAGAAGTTCGTGAATTTTCTATGTTTCGAGGGGTGCATCGATTAGCTTGAGACCGAAGAAAGTACCAGAGCTGAGCCAAAAAGTTGAGCACGTTTGTTCGGGACCTTCTGGTCTTAGAGTTACCTCTATGATGCTACCAACTAAGATACTTGAAAATGGACCGTTAAATGCTTGTTCGATGAACAACTTGCGAGTGTTATGTTTGTTCTTATCGATCTTATAAATAAAATGTCTAATATTGCTATGTATGGACAACTTGAAGGTAGTTGAAATGCCTTTCTAGTGAAAAAAATCATAATTTCCACAAATGTGCTTATGACAACTGTCAATTTAAATTTTCTAAATAAAAAGTTAATATCCTTTAAAAGTGCCTAAACGAGCAGTTCCAGACAAAATAGCAAAATAAAATAAGTTTTTTAATCGGCTCAGCATAGAGCAAATTTGTTCGGAATGCTTTTCCGGTTGGTGTGATTTCATTATTCTGAAAATGTATGTTTAGCATGCTTTCTGTATAAAAATCACGCTATAATTCCGAGAATAGAAGAAACTAGAAAGACTAGAGATTTTTTTAAGGAAATCAAGTATTCAAAATTGCTTAAATAGTTAAAGTCACAAAGTTTCATTAATATCCGAGAGGGGGCTGCCACCGTAATTGACGCTTTGGGATGACATTTTTCACTTGAAAAATCTTATTCTCAATCTGAATCACCGGGGTTTTTTTCCGAACCAGAAACTGTGTCGGTAGGCCAAGCATTCGATCAAACCCCCCCCCCCCCCCCCGGCCACTCCCTGGTAATGACATTGAAATGCCGAAACGATTAAATATTTCACCGATTTCCAGAAACCGATTCAGCCTTTCTCGTGCACCTAACTTAATCTCCAAATTCTCATTTCCCACCAATTTCAGCCATCGGAAATAAACAAGATTTTAATCCTATTTGCATGCCGCCACGAAATGCGAATTTCCATTTAAAAAAAAAGTATAAAAAATAATGGTACTCACGATGAGTGTTTCATGTTTTATTCGGTCTGAATTTCGAGACTCGTGCCAACCAACCAACCGACCCGGACCAATTCTCGGAATCTTATTTTCACAACCAAAATTTCCCACGAGACCGCTCGCGCTTGTCGAAAAAGTTGTGACACCACCAATTGCGCTCACTCCCGCGACTCACTCACTCACTCACTCACTTACTCACGGGTGATGATTTATGAAGTGCAAAGAGCAACAGCAATCTAGTGCAGACGCAGACACGCTCGCTGAGCAAAGAAGGCAGTCGCCGCGCCGCGCCGCACAGAACAGATCGACTTACGTCACTTTCATGCACTCACTTGTCTTCGGCACATGGCACGTAAAATTTTCCTCGCCTGCTTCTCGGAAAAAAAAAACCAAACAAAAACTTGAAACAATCCCGCGTGCAGTAAACCGGTAAATTTTGTTACACAGACATTGGTTATAGAGGAAAACAAATCGCCTCCCTTCCCGTTGCTTGCTTTGTTTCTGTGTTTTTTAGCGCGCAAGTTAAACACAGTCATCGAAACTCATGGCTTGCTACGTAGCTATCAGAGCGCGGTGAAGAATTCTCGACGGTGATGGAGATTGATTTGGGAAAATCCAAATGAAAGTGAAATTTTTGATGAGGCCCCCGGCAGGCAGTAGCAGTACCAACATAGGTTGGGAAAACTCGAAGCCAACTTGAAACAAAGAGCGGAAATTCTGTGAAGTGTGTTTCGGCAAATTCGAATGGATCTGTGTGCTGTGGGTTTGTGTACGCCCATCTGGCGAATGTTTGAGATTTATGAAATTGACAGCGCTTGGAAAGAAAAGCAATTAGCAGAAAAGTGTGTTTTCCGCGGCAAGGATTGGGTTTCCAGGAGGACCATCTAGGGGACGAATATTTGACTTGTTACTACCGGATTCACGGGAAACGAATAATAACTTCACCCGAGGCTTCACTTTAGTTGGGCTATGCAAGATTTTCCCACAGTGCAAACGGTAAGGAGAGTTTATGATAAATCACTGCGAGTGTAGATTTTGTACTTTATAGTCATCGGTAATCTTTTAAGTGTATTGTGTAAATAAGTTTGTATCAATTGGACATGTAATGCATTGGACGAAAAAAATCACAAGACATTGTAAGAAACATACAAAGGGTGTATTTTTTTTTTATCTAGTTCGTTTATTTGGAAGGCTCAATCGCGTTAGCTTTACGAAGCCGATAATTCATTGTTCATTGTTTGAAGCAAAAGTCACTTAATCCTACATATGTCTAGTAGGAATTGGGCCGAATACTCGCGGCTCTCCTGAGGTTAGAGGGGTACATTGTCGAAGGATAGGATCAGGTGAGGAGCGTGGGAGTGGGGTTTCGTTGTCTCATCAGAGCATTGTCACTAGTCTGGAGTTCTACCGAGTGTAGTGTGCAGTGGGCCACGATGAGACTTAAGAAACCCCTTCTTAAATGTGATGCATTTGTCGATTGATTTACAAATACCTATATGGACGTACTTTTTGTATGTGGACTTGTTTCCCATGCTTGAATGATGCTGTAAAAAATATTACCATGGTGCGCAAAACCGCACGTGGCTGATTGTTTAGCAACTAACCGCAGAGTTACCTCAATAGAAATTCGTTTGGCAAGACCATGCCCAGTTGGTCAGCTCGGTAATTTCGATACACCACGTTAACGGCAAATAAATACTCCCACCAATTTCCATAACAAACCACAAAATCAACACCTTTTCGAAACCACAGTGTTGCTTACATCGCAGGCGTGTGTTAATGATTATAAATAAATTCCAATGCCAATTTTTGGTTTCTTGAATGAAACGAAATTCACACAATGTAGTTGGTCAGTTTATGAACCAGAAATTATGTGTTATTTTAGGATCCGATATGCGGAAAACCAGAAGTTTGAATTGATAGCAATATTTAGGTTTACATCGGAGACAACATATCAAGAAGACTGCCAACTCTTCCATTTTCTCATACGTCCGGTATGAGACAGGCAGCATCGCGTCATCTGCCGCTCAAAGGTAAATGCTCCAAACGAATTGGATAGCTAAGGTTCAATCTTCAAAATAAAGGTTTGTGTATTTGCTCACTTTTATATGCGTTGCTTCCACCTTTGCTCGAGCACAGCGCTATCAACCGGTGGAAACTAACGATTTTAAATTGGCTCACTACTTGACTAGCCTATTGGTCCCAAGCAAATCGATTAACGTACCCCATTCCAGTCGAAATTCTAGTACTACTCTTTGTTTGTTTTGATACACTATGAAAGTTTGGCAGATACAATGAGGGGCTCGTGGATTTACCTATGTTTCGAGGGGTGCATCGATTAGCTTGGGACCGAAGAGAGTACCAGAGCTGAGCCAAAAAGTTGAGCACGTTTCTTTGGGACCTTCTGGTCTTAGAGTTACCTCTATGGCGCTATTGTGTCTGTCACTTGGATTCAGGCAAAGTTGCCAGTCTTCTTGATATGTTGTCTTCGTTTACATACTAATCTGCTTTTCAGCATGAAATATAGAGCTTTTTGACAACATTGTTCTACAATCACCGCAATCAGCAGAAGCAGCAACATCAAGACTGTTAGTGGACGTATGGGAGGACAACAGTAACAAAATGCTGTTGCTACAAATGACATCTCATCTCTCGTATCCAATTAACGACACATAAATCTACCGGTCAGCACTTGTGTTTTTTTCCGTTACCGTGGGGACGTCATTTGTGATTAGCCCGGGTCCCTTTAAAATTGTCTCATTATTTATGAATGGCCCTTATATCTGACATTAACGGTGGATGACAAAATCTGGATCAACAATAGAAAAGGGCCCATCAGCATTTGTAAACCAACCGTTGGAAGTTTCCCCTATCCGATGATGGTGTTGGTTTGCGTGGGTGGCCTTCGCTTTGTGAATAAAGGACTTTGGAACGGTTTGTTTACAAATGCTGATGGGCCCTTTTCTATTGTTGATCCAGAAATGACGTTTCACATTTGTCAAGTGGTATTCGAATAGTCGATTCATCGATTAATTAATCAATTCCTACCTGCTTTGGATATATCTATCGCGAACGGATCTCAAATTCGTTTTGATGAAACCATGACTGCCACTCGGCAAAATTTCCGGAAGACCGATTTCCGTTTGCTGAGACGTTCCTTGTTCCGGATCAACTGGAACGTGTTGAATGACCTTGATATCGATACAGCAACCGCTCGCTATAATAGCCTTTTGCGCGACTGTGTTTGTGCTTCAATACCGAAGTGCCAACCTCCAAGAAAACCGCCTTGGTCTAACGCTACTCTCCGCAACCTGAAACGAGTGCGATCTAGAGCTCTCCGTGCTCTCACTCATCGACGATGTACCCTTACCAAGCGAAATTTTTCAATTGCCAGCAATGATTATCGCCACTACAACAAGCTTCTTTACAAGAGGTATGTAATTCGTACTCAACACAATCTGCAATGCCACCCCAAGGGATTCTGGTCGTTTGTGAATACTAAGAGGAAGGAAACTGGACTGCCGTCAAAAATGTTTCTCGGCAATGACGTAGCATTGCCAACTGAGGACAAATGCAGCCTATTTGCTAGGCACTTCTTAAGCGTCTTCTCGAATGACTCCCCATCGCAAGCAGAAATTGAGCGAGCCGTCCGTGATGTGCCAACCGACGTCGTAAACATGGATGTTTTTGCCGTAGATGTACAAATGGTTCTCTCTGTGATGAGTAAAACCAAATCATCATTTTCACCAGGTCCGAGTTATATTCCATCTGCAGTCCTGAAAAATGCTCCGATATCTTAGCTGCTCCGTTGTCCTTGCTCTTCAACCTGTCACTTCGTCAACAGAAATTTCCCGCACTATGGAAACGGTCTACTATGTTCCCTGTTTTCAAGAAAGGAGACAAACGCAATGTGGAAAACTACCGTGGGATTACCTCGCTTGGGGTTGAATCTAAGGTGTTTGAGTCGGTGATAAATGAGAGATTGTTTGCTTCCTGCAAGCATTACATAAGTACATGTCAACATGGTTTCTTTCCTGGCCGCTCCGTGGAAACTAATCTCGTCAGCTTTACGTCATTCTGTTTGGAAAATGTATGCAACAAACTTCAAGTGGATGCCATCTACACTGATCTTAAAGCTGCGTTTGATAGAGTTGTGCACAACGTTCTGCTAGCAAAGCTTGAAAAAAATGGATGTTCTGTTTCCTTCTGCAGCTGGCTTAGATCGTACCTCGTGCAACGTGAAGTTACTGTATGCATTGGAAACTACTCATCGTACTGTTTCTCGAACAGATCAGGAGTTCCACAGGGTAGCACTTTGGGACCAATGATCTTCTCTTTATTTGTGAACGATGTAACGTTTATTCTACTACGTGGAGGTAAATTATTTTTTGCCGATGACTTGAAGATTTATCTAGTCGTTCGAGGCTATGCCGACTGTTTAGAACTACAAAACCTTCTTGAAATCTTTAATGATTGGTGTGAACGTAATTTTATGGTCCTGTGCGTTTAAAAGTGCTGCGTAATTAGTTTCCGTCGAACTAGGACTGCCATTTTGTTTGATTATAACGTTGCTGGAACTGCAGTTCAACGTGTCGATCACGTTAAAGACCTCGGTGTCATGTTGGATGAAAAACTCACATACACTTGCCACTTCTCAACCACGATCGACAAAGCTAATCGACAGCTTGGATTCATGTTCAAGATATCTAAGGAATTTCGTGATCCTCTGTGTTTTAAAGCCCTTTCCCGAATTCCAGTAGTGAGCGTACCAATGAACAGGGTACGCTCACTACTGGAATTCGCGTGTGTTGTCTGGAATCCCTACCAAGCTGTATGGAGTGGACGATTCGAAGCTGTTCAACGCAAATTCGTCAGATACGCACTGCGCTATCTTCCGTGGAGTGACCCGCTGAATTTACCACCGTATGCTGACCGCTGTCGTTTACTGGGTTTTGGATACTCTTGCTAAGCGACGAAACATATCGCAGGTCGTCTTCGTTGCTAAAGTTTTACTCGCAGAATATGATGTTCCTGAGTTACTGGCCAAAATTAATCTGTATGCTCCTGCCCGAACACTCCGTCCGAGAACCTTGCTACATGAAGTAGTACATGCAACCAACTATGCTGCAAACAGTTCCGTTGTCGCCATGATTCATCAATTCAACGAAGCCTCTGACCTATTTGACTTTGACATCAATGCCTCGATGTTTCGTCATCGTTTGCTGTTGGCCAATTTTTAATTTTTAATGAGTGACTACATTTAGATTTAAGTGTTTCATTGAGACTATCAAGTCAGATGGACTATAATAATAATAAATTCAAGCTGAAGAATGCATTAGGTCCTAAGTAGCATTGATCGATTCTCTTCATCGACTCACTCTTTCGTTAATAACTTAGGTACATAACCGTTACTTGTCGTATTTGTTGTATTAAAAGCTAGATCATAGCTGGGAATGTCTTTACACAACCGTGAGGGTACAAAGAGAAAGTCGAAGAAGAGAATCTGTCAATGTTACTTAGGACCTAATTCATTGCTCTGCTTGAGTTATTTGTAATCGATTGGTTATATCATGCCAACCAAGCATTAACTGCTCCAGAGGCTCATCGCCCATCGTTTCAACCCATTTCTGCTCTATCATTGGTGCAAAAATGACAGGCGCTTGTTTTGATAAAAACAAAATGTGTGGTGTTGTGTACACGCATGGTTGACGTAGTTGCTCACCAACTTCTCGTGCAATTTTCTTGATATTGATTTAAAATACAGAAGAAGTAACCTATTATTTTGGTCCTATGTACATATTTTGGATTTCATTCGTACCCTATTTTGTTGAAAGACGCATATTTACAATTGCTGAAAACAAAAGAGATAAAGATAAACATTTGGTTCAAGGTTTATGCCAAGGAGAAAGGAAAGAAATTCTTTGAGATCCAGCCGGAATTCAAAGAAAAGCCATGGTACCACAACTTACCTCTCAACAACGTTGAAACGAGAACGCTAAACAAACTGGTAACCGGACACGATTATAGTAAATACTGGCTTCATAAAATCAAGACCAACAATTGAAATGGCCTTAACTCCATTTTGTAAACAAACCTTGTAAGGCCATTTTCTCGCGAACCGAAACCTTCATTCGCAAACCTAAACCACAACCGGGTAGAGGAGAATTTCCCCTACCTGTTCATTATGTTGGTTTGCCTTTGCGGACTTCTGTTCGCGAGAAGATGGCCTTACAAGGTTTGTTTACAACATGGAGATAAGGCCATTTCAATTGTTGGTCTTGAAATGAAACTGAGAGACAGTCCAAATTGCGATATTTCCAACGTGACTGAAACTGCAGAACATGTTGTACTACATTGTAAACACTCAAATGAGGAAAATACATGGCTTTGACGGTAAATTTCTAACCATCAAACAGCTATTCGAAGCGAAGGACATCGGATTCGAGAAGTCGTGGATTTTTTTTTAAAGAAAACCCAACTAAACATACGAAACAATAATGGTCAAAAAATAGTGTCGAACAGATAAAAACCACGACTAAATATAAAAACAAAATACAGCAATGCAACCAAGGCAACGGCTGATTAAATGATCGGCTATCCCGACTACTGAGTCCGATTCGCTGCAACTGGGTGTGCTTTCAAATCGACGTAAAAGAAACAGATGGATTTAAGGTCACTGACACCTGTCCAACCAAAACAGAAGAAAAGGAGAAGAAGAAGAAGGATTTCATTCTTTGTAAAACTTGGCCAAAATCAGGACCTCATAAAAATGCGATAACACATAGACTGTTACCTTTGGTTCTTAAATTACAATCAGATATGATTAATAAAATGACATGGTACATGTAACGAAAAATAAACAAGTTCCCCACTTAACATTAGGATTGAGGACTGAAGAGATGATTATGAAATAAAGTGCCGATTAACAGAAAACTATACTTTATTTAACAATTGTTGGCCCAGCTTTGTTACTTTGGATGTTATTCATCATCCGTACTAGCTGGTTATTGGTGGAGTGCCCTCTTCCGGATCCCGAGTTGTTCCGGGAAGGGAATGATGTTTTCCTCGACAAACTTGAGCAAACGATTGAGAATGAGTTTCTCGAACAATTTGCTCAGCGCTGAAAGGAGGCTGATTGCTCTGTAGCTTGAAGGCAATGTTGGATCCTTACCGGGTTTGCGGATTGATATGATTTTTGCTACCTTCCACACGCTTGGAAAGTAGTACAGTTCCAAGCATCTGTTGACGATAGCGGTCAGAAGAGACTGCACTTTCATGCTGAGTCTCTTCAAGATCAAGTTGAATATACCGTCAAACCCGGGAGCCTTCATATTCTTGGTGCATTTCAGCGCTGAGCAAATCTGTTGAATTGTAATCTTATCCGCCGGAGGCAAGACACAAGGTGGGCATCTAGGTGTTGAAAGCATTGCGCAACCTGATCTTCGAACGGACTTTGGATAGTCGAGCAAAGCAAATGCGATGAAGCGACATGCTCGCCGATCGCATTTGCTTTCTCCTGTGGGGTGATTAGAAGTCGTCATTATTTTCGTCTCTGAGAGGTGGAACGGATTTGGGATGAGTTTTCAGGACCTTGGCTACCTTCCAAAATGGTCTGGGGGGGTCGTTCAGATTCTGGACAACACACCCGAAACTTTCATTTCGGAGTGAGTCCATTCTAGAAGCAATCTGCCTGTTTAGATCGGCCATTACATATGTTTTGCCCAGATCTCCAGTACTCTGAAACTGGCGTCTACAAACATTTCTCAACCGAATCAGTAATTGGGTGTGGGAATCAATAGCAAAAAACTTACCCTTCACAGGAACTTGTCGAACACACGCCTCGTCAGCCACGGATATGGCCTGTTGGAGTCCTTCCAACGCCCGGTCGATGTCATCTACGAACGGTGGATTTTCTGGGTGCACGACGGTAGGCATACGGTCGTTAGGCATACGGACGTTAGGCATACGTACGTTAGGCATACGGACGTTAGGCATAATGTACGATAGGCATAATGGACGTTGGGCATAAAGGACGTTAGGCATAATGGACGTTAGGCATAATCTACCGGATGAATTCCAGAAGGATGATAATGGAGACCGTCTATTGATTGCTGACTTCGGTGACAATAATGAAAGAGCCTTAATTTTTGGAACTCATGAACGACGTCTTGGACAGGCAAAGTATTGGGTTACAGATGGTACGTTTGCCACAGTTCCTTGTTTGTTTCGGCAACTCGTCACTGTTCATGGAAGTATCGCTCCCTCACATCAGCAGAGGGTTCCGCTAGTTTTCATTCTGATGACAACAAAATCAGAATCGTTGTATCGAAAAGTATGGCAGGAAATCCTGGAAGCAGCAGGTATGTTTTTTGTTATTGAATGAAAATCCACAGAATTAACCATTCTTGATTTCATGAGCTGTTCTTTGGCATCATATTTTATTCAACCTTGGCTGTTTTTTTTTTGTTATTGAATGAAAAATCACAGAATTCACCATTCTTTATTTCATGAGCTGTTCTTTGAGGAAAACCTTTTCTTCTTTGACTTTTGCAATATGTGTGTAAGAATATATTACAACAAATGTGTGATTTTTTTATTTCTAGATGCGATTGATTTCAAGATATAATTCAAAACTAAGCTGAGTTTTCATTGTAAGATTACTTAACCACTATCGTTACTAATCAAGTAAATATGTAGATACGTCACTTATGATATGATAAATAATGGATTCCAAACTGTGCTTATTAAATAAACTATGTTTGTTTAACTTGTATCATTTTTTATTCAACGCTAAGCCTAATTTAAGCATTGTTTACAGGTTTACAGGTTAAGCAGGTTTCTAGAGTTGCACAGCAGCAAGGTATTTTATGCCTAACGTCCATTATGCCTAACGTATATTATGCCTAACGTATATTATGCCTAACGTATATTATGCCTAACGTATATTATGCCTAACGTCCATTATGCCTAATGACTGTATGCCTAACGTCCATTATGCCTAACGTCCGTATGCCTAACGTATTTATGCCTAATGGGGTACACTCGGATTTTCTTAGCTGTTGCTGTCCACCATTCGTCCGTACTGCACCCAGTTGACATGGTGTTAGTCTTTACGCAGGCAGCTTCTAGCTGGAACCACGTTGACACCGGCTTCAGCCACCACCGGACAGTGGTTTGAATGCTCAATATCACGAGCTTTTTTATTTGCGCCTTCAATGTCGGTTTTTTCACTATGATGTCTTTGAAAGGCTTTTTGCATAAAATAAGGCGCAAATACTAGTGATAAGTTTTAGTTCGGAACTCCACCACAGGCGGCGCTGCAAAATCTAACTTTTTACATTTACAAGATAGGTATGTGGTGTCTTGAGCAAATTTGTAGATAATTTTACTAGAAAAATCTTTGCTGAACACACAAATCATCTATATTTCTTAGTTTTTGAGATACGTAGCGTTTAATATGACTGTCCAACAAAATTTAATTTTTTTCGCTTTTTATAACATATTTAAAAAACTATAGGTTTTAGAAGACTATAATGTTCGACAAATATATGTATTTTATCACAATACAAAATCTTGTTCAAGACGTCCAAAAGGTATCGATTACACAGACTGAGTTATTCACAAATTTAGTAAAAAAAATTTCATATTTTGTGCCCTCACAGACAAAAATCCGGCAAAATCCGGCAGGTGAATCTTGAATAGGATGAAAGCTTGTTCAAAAGTGATCTCAAATTCCATTGAAATATTTGTCCCTTTTAGTATCCTCGTTGATCGTTTTGTATTTTTAAAAGGTCGTTCCGTAGTTCAGTGACAGCGCGCATTTGTCAAAGACTGAATCAAAGTAGGCTCAGAACAGTCACATGACAGCATATTTGGTTTTCAATACAAACACAGCTTTAAGTATTAAAAAATCCAAGGCAGACCAGGGATCGATTGGTTAAAGTGTTGTCGTTGAAGACTTTTGATGATGTGGTGGTGTTATTTCAGGACTATACATGTTGGTACTCGACCATAGATTTGAGAAATTCCTGCCCTGCGAACAGAAATAGCATATCTCGCACAGTCTATAAAAGATCTCTCTCTTCTTGTTGAACTAATTTCGGCATGAGGTAATCCAACATAAATATTGAGGTATATCGTCTCAAGTACAACTATGTTCAAAAGTTTCAATAACGTGTAACTATTCGTTTGTACCGGCAAGTGCAGTAGTAAAAAACCCCTCGAGTTGGGGCTCAGGGTCGGCTTATTACCCTTATTACTTGGTAGTCCAAGGGACTTCGTGGACAAGATGTGCAGTGTACGGTCACCTGATTAGAGATTATTGCGGAGTATGAACTGAAATATATGGATTGGCGGGGAAACTATTGTATTTATTGTGAGAAGACTGTCTATTTTGATCTATAGGTTAGTTTTATTGGGCTATATACTGTTGGTGTGGGATTTTCCACTGGTACCTTGCTGCTGAAGCCAAAGATCTGGCGACGTTCTGCAAATACTCGCTGCTACATTTCCAACGTCTCTTTGGATTTTTTCCCAAAAGTAATCCTGCGTAAGTGGAATGACAATTTAATTTTTTGCACTTTTGAAATATTAGGATAATATCTGAATTATTGAACATAGTACGAAAAACACCGTTCTTATGTTGAACAGTTCAATATTTGGAATATATTTTAAGTTTCCATTTTTAATTGATACTTACATCGAGATTCATCATTGAAAACTGGAACGCACTTTGCTTGATAACATCGGTTTCAACATTGTTTTCAATATAACAATCAGGTTGCTATGTGTATAAGATATTGAGCAACGCGAGTTACTCAGAGTTACTTAAAATTAAATTACGAGTTTACTCATGATCGAAAGCTGTCTTACCCCCAGATTTGATCCCTTTCTTGACGAAGACCGCAACACCCCCCCTGGAACTGGTGCGATCAAGCCGAACAATGATCTGGTCAGGCAACCAGGAGCTGTCGCCGGACTTTAGATGGGTCTCGGTTAGAAGGCCCACGTCGATGCTGTGCTTGCGGAGGAAGTCGGCAAGCTCAATCTCTTTTGCTCTTACAGAGCAAGCATTCCAGGTTAGTTAGCAGTTTAGACGCCATACTGCATGATAAACTTACCGAGTACTTGAATCTGCTCGGGCTTATTGCGGCACTCATGTTGACGAAAATTTCCATCAGTTCATCCGCTGAGAACAGATCGGAGTTGTTGTTTTGCATTGTAGGTTGTCTCCAGAATCCAGGGGGGGGGGCGAGAGCTTTGTCCAGCAGAAGACCCAGACGTTTCTTGAGGGGGAGCCTTTTCCACCACCATAATTTGCGAATTTCAACGCCACGGCTCCATCCGCAGGGCAGTTGGAAGTGGCGTGTTCTTGAGCGCAGTTGCTGCAGCGTGGCTTTATGTTACATTTCGGGTACCGTGTCCAAAGTTGAGGCACCGTTGGCATTGCGTTATGTCACGATGACCGCCACGGTATGGATTCAAAGGTACGGAATCGATCGAGCGGATGGTTTGCAGCGCATTGAGCGACAACGTCTCATTCTGAAAGAAGAGACAATCCGGGTAGGTATTACGCCTTTCGCCTCTCCTCGTCTTCGATTGCCTCCGTGACTGCTTGTGGGGCATTCCCAACATCGGTGGGAAGAGTAGCGTGTACCTATTCGAAATAGGTACCGAGCTACCCTCACCACTGTTCTTCTTTTCCGCTTTCTCTCGGAGTCAACTCACACGATGCGACCGACACAAATGACGACGCGAATAAACGCGCAGTAAACCTGCGAACGTTTGGAACATATATCATAGTTAATCATAGTTAATAGTATCAAAGTTATCATAGTTAAAGTGGCGCCAAAACTAGAAACTGCACCCAAGTCCTGCTAGCCGGTTCTTGGAGTGGTCGACATACGACACCGAACATCGTGACAATTGTGCCTATGCTGTGGGCTCTGAACACAAAAACGGAATTAAGTTAATTCTTTGAAAAAGGCACAATACATGTGACCGAAACGCCAGATGAAAACTTAAAACCTCGTTTTTGAGCATCAAAAGACTGAAATCCACATAACCTCCAACATGGTTCGTAACAGTCGATCCCGCCAAGAAAGTTCAACACAATGGCAAGTTACTTTCAACAACTGGACAACGAATATGGACCCGGTACAAAAACATTACTCAAGGACTACACCACGCAAGCCCGGAAACTTGGAAACACAGTGTCGAGAAAACGGGAGTGTTTCCAACGCACATAACAAATGTCTTCAGGTGCGTTTTTCCGCTGATCGAGGATAACAGTCCGTACCTCAACGAGTTGAATCGGCACATCGCGCGATTCAAGAAGGCGAAACTGAAACAACAAAAGGGGACTCTTTCCAACCTCAAACTTCGGATATGTCAGAGCATCCCAGAAAGCGAAAGCAAGCGCTTCTTCGATGGCCAAGATTCGTTCTTCGACAGAGCACATCAATTAGGACCGATAGGAAGTACCAAACAATCATCGGCAGGTCGCTGGAAGCTACAACCAGCAGGACCCCGAGCCACAACACAAAATCGCTTCTCAACAGAACCGACGTCACAATCCTGAGAGAGGTCGAACTGCTGTTTGGAACAAACTAGAAACTTATCGAACGACTCGACAGAGGGAGTAAAAACCGAACTGAACTACTTGACTGAATCAAGCGGAGAATCGTCAACTTAATTAAGATAACTTAAATTCATTTTATCTGCTGCCTGTGCAGGACGGGTGGTAGTGGGTGGCCACGAACTGTTTCTGGAGAAAGCACTAGACGGAAACTTTCTCCCAGAAAACCATGGCAATGCTAGAAAATTTGTGTTCGTTGAAGGAAGTAGGGAAAATGGCTCTAGTGGATGGATCTAAGATTAGGCCCATCGCTAAAAATCTGCTATTTATCAATTTTATCTGGATGAACGCGTCATTGGGACGGTACTAACGGATATTGGAATGGAATTTATGTATGGGCGCAAATTAGGGGCATCTGGCCGACATTACATCCATTTCCCCTGTTACGACAAAAGTGCATCACGAAATGAGATGCAAAGCGTAGAGAAAAACAAAACTACGAAACCCATGGATTGGAGGATCAAATTAACATGGTGAGACCTGTCCAACTACTTTTTACAATTTAAAAAAAATAAACAAAATACGTGCCAGGATTCAAAAGGACATTTTGAAACTGCAAGTGTGTGTAATCCAATTGATAGAGGTAATACATACATGCGGGGCTTATTGTAAGTGAAAGTAACCTCGGAATGGGCGTGATTCTCCAGACATTCTGAAATGGTTTGCTGGACCTGCAATAAAGCTATCACCTTCTAACTCCCGGACTGAAGCTGTCTACAATAACGATAAATGCGACATTGTAGAGAGAGAGTAACTTTCGCGTCACTTTTCAAAAGGTTCTAAGTAACAAATGTAAACAAACCGAGTAAATCGATACAAACTATTGTTCTTCTATCATTGTATGTGATACAAAAACACATGTCCAAATTAACTTTCATTTATTCAAGATAATCATAGGTCAAAAATTGTCCTATGTACAATTTGAAATGATGGGTACGTGATGGGTACTTCGGACATTTGAATGCCTTTACTTGATTGGTTCTCATTTTCTAAAGGCAGGGCTTGGTTAGGTTAGGTACTCTATTCTCAAACCTGTGAAAGGGAATCTTGTATCATGTAGAACAAAACGATCAATGTAACACTCATTGATTATGACATTGAAGAAAATTGCCCAATGCAACATGTCCGATGTACAACTTGACTAGTCAAAACGTCCTATGTGTATTTTTTTTTCTATATTGTACCATGCAATTCAAAGTAAAATTCTGATTTTACCGTTTCTACTGAATTACTAACGCTATTCTTCACTGACTACAGTAAAAATAGTATTGCAAAATGTATTGTTTCTAAACAGTTAAAATAATAATCTGTCGAACTTCATTAAACTATATAAAACGACTATTCTTTCAGTTCTTGAGTATGGCTCTTTTTGCTTCCTCTCGGCAAGAAAAACCCACCTAATTAAATTGGAACGCATTCAATATCGTTGTTTACGTATTGACCTTGGCTGTATGCATTCAACACACAATATGAGCCTAGAGGTCCTAGCGGGCGTAAAACCCCTGCAGAACCGTTTCTGGGAGCTCTCATTAAGAATATTGATTAAATGTAGTGTCAGTAACAACCTTGGGATTGAAAACTTCAAAGAAATGCTCGAATTGAGCATCTAGTCTAGATTCGTGCGAATCTATCTTAACTATATGTCATCGGATATTAGCCTTCCTTGCTATAACCCCTCTCGTGTATGCAGTTTCCCCATTGACTATGATCTCTCCATGAAACAGGCTATTCAAGGAGTTCCAGATCAACTTCGACCTATCTCAATTCCCAGCATTTTTGCTGAAAAGTACCAACAAGTCAATTGTAATAGAAGATTTTTCACTGATGGATCACGCATTGATGGATCCACTGGCTTCGGCGTCTTCAATGAATACTCAACCGCCTTTCGGAACTTCAGGAACCTTGTTTCGTTTATGTTGCTGAGCTAGCAGCAATCAACTTCGCATTGGGGATGATTTCCGACATGCCCATAGACCATTACTTCATCTTCTCGGATAGTCTCAGATCGATTGAGGCTATTCGGTCGATGAAACAAGGTAGGCCCTCATCTTATTTCCTTTCAAAGGTAAGGGAGCAGATGAGTTTGCTGGTCGAAAGATCATAAATGATTACCTTTGTATGGGTCCCCTCACATTGCTCAATCCCAGACAATTAGAAGGCAGACTCTCTCGCAAAGGTGGGCGCACAACAAGGCGAGATTTATGATAGAAGAATTTCACATGACGAATTTTTCCCATTAGTACGTCAGAGTTCTCTTTTAAGTTGGCAAAACGATTGGACAAGTAATTCTCTTGGGCGGTGGTTAAATTCCATTATTTCAAATGTTTCTTCGAGAGCGTGGTTCAAAGGTCTGGATGTAAGTCGGGGATTCATTCGAGTGATGTCAAGACTTATGTCCAACCACTACTCGCTAGACGCACATCTCTATAGAATAAACCTCGTTGACAGCAATATATGTAGGTGCATAACCGGATATGATGACATCGATCACGCAGTTTGGTATTGCCCGGGTAATGACGCCTCCAGAGCACGACTATTGGATACCCTAGTGGCCCGAGGTAGACAACCCTTCCGTGAAGTAAGAGATGTATTGGGAACACGTGATCTTTCCTACATGCAAGCGATCTACGAATTCCTTTGTTTGTCTGATGTTAGAGTTTGATGTGACCATCCCCTCCTTTCCAAACAATTTCCAGCCAATGTGTCCCAGTCTTATTATCCTCCTGTTCATGTGCTACTTGCCCCCGCCCAGCCAGGATTTGGTCAACCGTCCGAGAGTAGTATCTGAAGGAGGCTCCAGAAACCAGTTTCCTACCTAGCTCATTCCAATCGAAATTGTTACCCATTAACCTCGAGCCCACCACGAGTAATTGGTACCCAATACTAACCTAGAACTACTGCTATTTAAAATGTAAATTCAAACATTACTGATTTTGGCTCCGCAAAGTTTCACACATGACTGAGCCTAGTAAATAAACGAACTAGTTTAAAAAAATGTATTGATTCTAAACAGTTAAAATAATAATCTGTCGAACTTCAACATCGATTTTCTCAAAATGGTGGATATGTAACATTGGTCTATTTGAAAAGTGACGCGAGAGGGGGGTTAGAGATAATACACACACAACAAATTGAACTACACTGTTCGCCATCACACAGAGCTGCTGTATAGATGATGTGATGATGAAAGTATAGAGTTGATAGTTGGCGTTGAAGTACGGCAGTGTGAACATTGTATATAGAAAGTAGAAAGCAAACAAAAGTAAATTTTGAGGAAGGTACGAATTTGGTTGATCAAAGGAGAATCCGTACGTTGAAATGATGAACAAATTCACATTTTATATAATTTTTTTTTAATTGTTACAATTTTTTTTCAGTGTTTCAATTCTGTACAACTTATTCTCAGACGCAATTTTGATACAAAAAACGGTTTTAGAGTTTGAATTTTTTGAAAAATTCATTTGTGAAAACACATACGCCCTTTTCAAAAATTAGTATTGAGTAAAAATGGTCTTATGATCAATGAAAAAATCATAATCTCCCATACTGAAGACATGTTGAAAGTTTCATCAAAATCGAAGGGGGTCGTGCCAAGTCGTTTGCTCATTTGACAGAAAATTGCTTAAGAAAACAAAAATTCATTAAATTGTGCACGTGGAAAGGTGAGGTAAACATAAAATTTGAGAAAAACAAATGTTTCCTATGAAAATGTTATGGATAAATATTTGGTAAAACTTTTACTAGGATAACAAGGACTTATGTCTTGTCAGCTAGGGCCATGGGGGCATCACAGTTACGCCTATGACAGTTAGCGTTATTTATTAACTCGAATGAATGTTATTACCAATTCCAACTGTTTTACATAACCGATTTTGAAAGCTGTTGGAGATTTTTTTTTTTCTTCTAGAACATCGTTTTTTTATATGCTTTCCCTAAAAAATCAGCATTTTGATACCTCATTTCCATAAAATCTTCGGTAGAAGGTCATTTCAAAACTGCTCAATTAGTTGATAAAATGACGAGTGCACCGATGAATTAGAGTTCACCCACTGAGGAAAATTGAAAATGTAAATCGTGTTGCACGCTAAACATATGCAAATAAAATATCTTCAATGCTCTCGAAAACTACAGAGTGAAATCCCAACAGATAAGCGCATTTATGCTTCATCCATGCAAATATTTTCATTGAAAAGCATCGTTTACCGAATTACTAATTTGCGCCAGATACCTACCAGTTATTAGTACTCAAGGCACGAAGAAAGACGGGGAAAGGGGTATCATTCCGTGTTTGCATCTAAAACGGAGACTAACTGAATAATTCATTAGAGAAACCGCATAAGTCACATCTTTCGGATCCGGTTAGATTAATTCACCTCTCCTACACATATTTTAGATAATTTGTATGAAAGGAACCAGTTTAAATTAGGATCCAAAATATTGATTTGTAGAGCAACCACATCGGACCTTGGTCCGGTTTTTTGTTTTGCTATTTTCCAGCATTTGTATCAATTGGACTTATGCGGTTTCCCAATCAGAAGATTCAATTCGTTTCTCCGTCTGTTTGCTGGACCATCCGAAAAAAAAACTTGCCCCGAAAGCAAACACCGAAAAACTATTTAGTATTCCTACCCGTTCGCCTTGCTCCTTGAGCTGACAGAGAGTAGAACCTAATGGTTGGCGTTGGAAATCAGAAATATGCTAATCAATTCTCGGAAATCCACTCACCCGTCCGTCACGTCACTTCAAGGAGCACCAGACTGCAAGAAGGGCCACGCGTCTGTAGTCAGTGCCAACTTTGATGGAGACGCGCGGTGGGTGACTCTGTTTACGTTTCCTATTATTCCGGTTCCGCAATAAACCATTCTCAGTGCTCCTAAACCCCATTCAAAATGTGTTCAACATCTGTGAAAAAGCTGCCTACCATTGAAGGAAAAAGCTGACGTGTTGTTTTTATGTTTTGTTTTTCATTCTTTCATTTCATTTTGCGTCGTTGCAGCCGTCACTCAGCCTGGACTACTCGTCGGTGGAAACGATCCTGCTCAAGAATGAGGGTGATTTCATCAGCGTTGAGCAGGGCAAGGAACAATCGCGGAAGAAGAAACAACAACTGCAGCGAGAACAGCAGCAGCGGGACGAGAACATGCGGCAACTGCTCGACGTCACCAACAACCTGACCCTGACGACGGAGGAGATTAAGGACTTCGAGATGAGGTAAGTGCCGAAATTGTTGATGACCCTTCTTGAGACCCAATTAATCTGGCAACGCTGCGGGACGTGTGCTTCCAATCTACCTTCTCATGATGATGCCGATGATGGAGCATCCATTACGGGGCTCATTCAAACGGCTTGATGTGACACATCTTATAACGTCATAAAATTATACGGTTGTGTATATTTATACATTACTACGCTGCACCGTCAACCGTATTCCCTTCGGTGGAGTCGCGTGTGCTACCACTTTGGAAGGTTATTTATACACGCGGCGCAAAAATCAAAAAAGTTACGACTAAGGGTATTTCACGACAGATTACCGCATTTTCCAGTCTATGGGACGTATAGAAAACGTTCCTTCGGTGACGACAAAAACAATGTATAAATTCCAAAGCCAGACACTGTATTCAAACTGCTGAAGACGGAAACCAATGGCATATCATCAAATTTTTAAGACGTACATTGCCCCCATCAAGAGGATTAAAAATCCCTCCCATTTTCGGGAAAATCGAAAACTTTGCGACAGCGGAGGATTATTTTCAATCAAACTTTATGTTGGTCATCCCCCGGCATTCGTCTTGGTGCCCATCGTTGAAGTTTGCAGTCAACCGTTTTACGTGCTACGAATTTCTATTGCTTATTGGATCATCCTGGTAAAATAGAAAAAACTCCCTTTGAATAATGGATTACTTACAAAGACGCCGGGGGCCTCCAAAATAGAAGGCGACTTGTTAAAAGCTTCTGCTACAAACCTCCGATCGTAAATTGAATTGTTAAACCTAACGCTCAGGTTCACTACTTTCCGAAGAGCAAACGCAATCGAATGGTGTTTGATCCAGGGTGTCCCCCTTCGACACGGCGGCACCACCGAGCCTAGGCATGTAATATTAACTAGTATCAGGCAACTTGATTGATGTTCAATCCGAAAACAGGCCGTTTTTCCTCGTAGGCACCGCCGGCAGATAATTCTTGAGATTTTCCCATCGTAAAGCCATGGACGCTAGAACGGATAAAGAAAGGATTATGAAGGAACCGAGCTGAGTACTCGGAAGATGTGCATGAATTATGCATTGGATCGACCACCGTAGTCGTCGTCGTTGTCGTAAGTTGTTTTGATGTTTGATGCGATGATGTTCGACAAAGAAGGTTACAGGAATTACGGTTACGGTCTAGCCGATTGAGATCGATAAGAAGTGAACAATCAGGTGCAGGTGATTTTATGGCCCAGGCACGCCATATTACACATGTTTCCCAATATCTGACTTGGTGGTGTTGCCTAGAAGCAGGTGGGACAGGTAGGACATGTCCAACGCACAAAAATTCCCAGGTAGGGCAGTCAAAGAATATATTCAAACATAAACCAACCATTTAAAGGGTGATACGGTCAAAATTTGGTCAATATCAACTTGACGTATTTCTTTCAATTTTGCATTTAAAAAACCTGAACACCCCTCATTTTGAAGGTGTGTGTGTGTAGAACGTTGCTCCTATTTTGATTTTGGAATTCACTCTTCAGTTGTCAAAATGCCGTCCAAGCAAGAAGAGCAGCGTATCAAAATTTTGCTCGCGCATCGCGAAAATCCGAGCTGCTCGCACGCAAAGTTGGCAAAATCGCTAAAAGTTGCCAAATCAACCGTTACAAATGTAATTAAAGTGTTTTGGGAACGTTTGTCGACAGCCAGGAAGTCTGGATCGGGGGGAAATCGAAAACCGGAAGCCGCTGAGACGACAAAGAGAGTTGCCGGTAGTTTCAAGCGAAACCCTAACCTCTCTCTCCGAGATGCCGCAAATAAGCTGGGTGTATCGTCTACAACCGTGCATCGAGCCAAAAAACGAGCCGGACTATCGACTTACAAGAAGGTAGTGACTCCAAATCGCGATGATAAACAAAATACGACGGCCAAAGCGCGATCCCGGAGGCTGTACACGACGATGCTGACGAAGTTTGACTGCGTGGTAATGGACGACGAAACCTACGTCAAAGCCGACTACAAGCAGCTTCCGGGACAGGAGTTGTATACGGCAAAAGGAAGGGGAAAGGTAGCAGATGTTTTCAAGCACATGAAACTGTCAAAGTTCGCAAAGAAATATCTGGTTTGGCAAGCCATCTGTACCTGTGGCTTGAAAAGCAGCATTTTCATAGCTTCCGGGACTGTCAACCAAGAAATTTACGTGAAAGAGTGTTTGAATAAACGTCTGCTGCCTTTCCTGAAGAAACACGGTTGTTCCGTATTGTTTTGGCCGGATTTGGCATCTTGCCATTACGGTAAAAAGGCCATGGAGTGGTACGCCGCCAACAACGTGCAGGTGGTTCCCAAGGACAGGAACCCTCCCAACACGCCAGAGCTCCGCCCAATTGAGAAATACTGGGCTATTGTCAAGCGGAACCTAAAGAAGACCAAAAAAACTGCTAAGGGCGAGCAGCAGTTCAAGGCAAACTGGCTTTCTGCGGCGAAGAAGGTGGACAAGGTGGCTGTACAAAATCTGAATTTTATACTAATTGAACTTGAAAAAGAAAATTTAATTTGATTTTTTTAAATAAACGATTTCACCGATTTACACGCGTTTTCCCTTGACCAAATTTTGACCGTATCACCCTTTAAATGTTTTTATAAGTTGGTATGAATACATAGTTTCAGATAAGCGCTCAGTTCAAATACATTGCTTCACACCATGAGAACTCATCTGGAATAACTCCGAAAGTTTGAGCTCAACACGATTTATCCAAAAAATGCAAAAGAGTGTTTCCTATCCAAGACATCGCGGAAATTTACCAAAATTCACGTTTCCCGATTCCCGGGAAACAAATTCAGATATGTTTTTGGGTGAAAGTCACAAGGAATTTCCCAGAGGAGCCAAAAGAAGCTTCTAAAGAGAAAATTTGGATTAACTTCCAGAGGAATCTGAAGATCTTCTAAGGTAAATCGGAAGAATGTTGAGCATAAGCATTTGCATTTGCACGAAGAACCATACTACTTTCATCATTCAAACTTTCCTTTGCCGATGGTCTCAAAGTGTATCGCATCATTGCCTCGTCTTTAGATTGTGACACTTTGCAGGAGGATATAAACGTCATGCTTATCTGGTGCGGTGACAACGACATGCGCGTTAACAGCAAGAAGTGCAAGATAATATCTTTCACTCGCTGTATCGGTCAAACTCACCATCAGTACTATATGGACGCAGAGACACTCGAACGGCTAAATTCGATCTGCGATCTGGGAGTCACCATCGATTCAAAGCTGAGGTTTAACGATCATGTTGGGATTATATCAGCCAAAGCTTTTTCGGTATTAGGATTCACCCGTCGACACGCTCCTGACTTCACCGATGTATATGCTCTAAAAACACTCTACTGTTCGTTGGTGCGCTGTATCTTGGAGTACGCTGCACCAGTTTGGTCGCCGTATTACGTAACACAGACTCTGACGATCGAACGTGTGCAGAAAAGGTTCATAAGATTCGCTCTTCGTCAGCTTCCTTGGAACGACCCAGAAAATCTTCCTCCCTATGTCGATCGATGCCAGCTGATTAAACTCGAACTTCTTTCTGCCAGGCGATTCAACATGCAACGCTTGTTTGTCTTTGACCTCATCAAAGGATCCATCGATTGTCCTGCACTTCTCGAACAGATTCCACTCAATGCTCCACCCAGACGCTTCCGCCACTCGCCACTCCTAGCGGTTCCTTATCATAGGACAAACTACGGCCATAATAATCCATTCGACTCGTGTCTTCGAGCATTCAATGACGTTAGCGATGAGTTCGATTTGAATTTGTCTAAAAATGTGTTTAGTAATAGGATTAAAGATAAGGTTTATGTTTAATTATAAGCTATTCAGTCTGTACGACTAAGTCGAAGATGGTGTAGTAAATAAATAAAAATAAACCATATGAATGGGGCTTGGGATTAGCAATCTATTCTCAGTGTGCAAAATCCGGTGAATCCTTATTTTGAGGTCAATAACGGCTCCGGCCACATCCTTACGGTCATCGGGAGGAAAAGGATTGTTATTTCGATACCTATTGTATACCTCTGCACCTCCACGGTTGTCATGGGAAGGACGTTTTTGTTGGTGGGGTTCTCACCCACAATCTTCTGCTCAGTAAGCAAAAACGGTCGCTCTAAGGCCACCATGCCCCTTTATCACAACAAGCTACGACCAAGGATCGTTCATTATCGGTTACAAGGAGCTATTACAATGACATGTCATCCCTGAAAGCAGTTAACAATGTCTTCTGAACCGGCTCAAGCGTACGTTACTTTTGTCTAAACATATGTATTACTATTTCGAATCGTTCCGCCGAGTTCTATTATTCTAGATTCTCTACAATAGAGGACTGCGCTAGATCAACTCCGTGTCGGAAGATCTTGTGTGGACCATATTGTCACGCTCCGCATCATCCTGGAGCTGGCCAATGAATTCCAAGAGTCCCTTTATTTGGTATTCATTGACTATGAAAAAGCTTTCGACCGTCTCAATCACGAGAATCTGTGGGGCGCCCTGAGACGCAAGGGAGTCCCGGATAAAATCGTCAACCTCATCGAAGCGCAGTATGAGGCTTTCACGTGCAGAGTTCTGCATAACGGACCCTTGTCCGACCCTATCCGGGTAGTCGCTGGTGTGAGACAAGGATGTATACCATCACCGCTACTGTTTCTCATCGTAATCGACGAGATCATGGTAGGTGCAATTGACCGTGTACCGAACCGTGGGCTGCTTTGGCAGCCTATCACCATGGAGCATCTCAACGACTTCGATTTGGCTGATGATGTTGCTCTACTAGCACAACGGCGCTCTGATATGCAGAGTAAGCTCAATGACCTAGCCGAACGCTCCTCTGCGGCGGGTCTCACCATCAACGTCAACAAGACCAAATCGTCTTCATCAACCGATGCCTGCGGTATATAATTCGGGCCTGGTGGCCTCACAACTGGATCTCGAATGCCGAGCTACATCGTCGATGTCATCAGAAGCCGATAGCAACAGAAATTCGAGAGCGAAAGTGGAGGTGGGTCGGCCACACACTTCGACGGGGCGGAAACGAAATCTGCAAGCAAGCGCTGGATTGGAATCCGGCAGGACATCGCAGCAGAGGCAGACCCAGGCTCATGGCAGTGGAGCCTCAATAAGGAAATAAAGTAAGTCGATAGGAATCTGACCTGGGCCCAGGTCAAGGCAAAAGCGAGCAGCCACCCAGGATGGAAGTCTTTCACGTTGGCCCTTTGCACCGCTGGTGGTGCACAGGACCCTTAAGTAAAGTAAGTAAGCTAGATCAACTCCGTAATGTAACGAGGCTTGGGTTCCAACCCATGATCTTCTGCTCAATAAGACGGTTGCCTTATAGCTACCGTGCCCCTTACATTACCACAATCTACGACCGACAAAAAGCTATTCAAATGAAGTGACGTCCCCGAAAGCAGTTAGCTATGTTTTTTAATCTGGAATCACGGATGCAACATTTCCAAAATTCCAAACTCAACATACGGATTTAATCGCAAGAACCGAACTACATACGACGCGCGAAAATCAAGATCATGAGCAGGACTCCCAACTGTAACAAACTCACCAAATCCAGCCATAATCACATGTTCAAATATTTTGAATTCAAATCGTCGGAAGAATTTTCCGAGGGAAGCCAGGAGAAATTTCCGAAGGATGCCGGAAAAAACTTTAAGGGGAATCAGAAGACATATCTAAGCGAAGTCAAAAAGACTAATCAAGGAAGTCGGAAGAAAGTTCCCGGGATGTCGACTTCTGCGGTAGTTTGAAACGATTTAATAGAATCTTCCAATAAATGTTTTATGAAACTTCTTCGAGAAGCTTCCGATGAAATTGGATTATAAGAGACTCCCGAGAAATTCTTGCCTTAAAGTTACGGAGAAAGTTGTGAGAAAATTCGAAGGCAGTCAAGAATTTCGTCGTAGCTCATATCAATGTGATGAATATAGGGGTTAGAATGACTGTAAAAGACTACTCTTGCTAGCATTCAGCACTGCGATTCAACTGTGAAAGAGTAAGCTATTATGTCCTGTCGTTTCTCCGTCAGCTTTACCGCTGTCAGTATGCCCAAAAGTGTCAGATTGTCCAATAATGTCAGATTGTCCAATAAATCACGTGAGCTACGGTGCATTAGACTGATGCAAAATTACAAACGGTTTCAAATCGGGTCCTGATTAGCCTCCGAAAGTTTAAACTCATTTGATAATAAACTGATTTGGCACAAACCATTTGAAGTATTTATCAGCTACAACTTAGCAGAAAATCGTTTTTCAGACAAACGTCTAATTAAATAGTTGTTAATTGTTTAGGAAATTGATAATCTCATGGCAAGATTAAGCAACTGTATTGTGGGCAACACTGTATTCTGCAGTGTGACATAGTAGCCATGATTTTGTCCTCTATTCTACGCGCCATAAACACCAATGTTGCCTGCTGAACAGTTGATTGAGCATAATCATAAGACATCAGTGATTTGAATCATTAATAATTTTTGTTCCTTACATTTGATCGAAAGGCGGTCTTGAACAAAGTTGTAGCTGAGAAAATTTTCAACAAGCTCAGCTATTATTTTCTAAATTAGAGTGAACTGGTAAATTTTGAGATCGATATGAACCGAAATTATGGTTTCTCCATAGTTATTCCCACAACTACTTCAAATGGTTTGTGCCAAGTCAGTTTCTCAATAGATGAGTTCGAATTTCAGTCTAACGGTGCATCTATATGTGGTTGACAGGGATAGGGTCCCCCTGTTGTAAACTATTCCATGTTATATACTGTGGTTTAAAAGATAAATTCGACTGGGGCTGCGGTTGTTTCGACAGCACTGGACTGCACTGAAAAAAAGACGGATTTTTTTTTCAAATTGATTGATGAGCATTTTAGTAGAATAATTGTTTACCTTATTACGTTGATTTTCCTTTTATTTCTACTACAATTGTATCACTTTTTCTTTGCACTAATTCACTTTCGTTTTCACTAATTCACTTTCACTATCACTCAAAAAAAACTATAGCATATACGTATTTCGATTACTTCTTGCATATTTCTTCTAGTCTATGACTTGACATTGAAGTAGTTTACAAGTAGTAAACGAAAAATGAAATACTTATCTGTTATATTTTTTAAGTGATAGTGAAAGTGAAAGTGATACAATAGTAGTAGAATGAAAAGGTAGATCAATGCAATAAGGCAAACTCGTTTTTTTTTAAGTTTGAATTTAAAATGTTGGGGAAATGCCTCTAATGTCAGGCCAGGATCTAAGATTGGGCCCATCGCTAAAAATCTGCTATTTATCAATTGTATCTAGATGAACGCGTCATTGGGACGGTACTAATGGATTTGGATTGAATTCCAAAATGGCGGTAAATGTCAGATTTTTACTTTGCCTGTAAAAGGGTAGAGAACTACTTCGGCCTAATCGCCCATTTTGGGTCTATCGAGCAGAAAACTTCAAATAAATCCATGATTTCAGAGTAAACAATTCAATTATGCATTTGGTACGATACTTTAGTTAATAAGCTACCGAACGAAGTCAATGAGAACGCGTGATATGAAGGTTTGTACCCATTATTCTCAAAAACAGAAGAAGCGCTCCGACCGAATCAATTTTTATGTTCATCCGATAGGCCAAAGTGAATTCATTGGCGTTTCAATGGCGTTTCAATGCCGTTTCAATGCGTTAGGCCGAGTTTAGAATCCGTAGGCCGAGTTTGGCGTCAAGAAGCAGTGTTAGACTTTTGACAATATCTCAACGATTGGTTTCTCTTTATAAAATCTTATGGTACGAACGGAAAGGTAAATAAATGTGGAAGCCATCAGTAATAATGACATTCCGTTTGGTTCTAAACTGAGTTAGATTAAGGAAGACTAAGTGCGGATTGTGCTTAATAGGCCGGAAATGGGGTAGTTAACCCTACCAATCTATTGATTTTCCGAAACCAATGCTACCGCAAAATCAGCTAAGGTTTAAATCAGCCTTGATTTTCTGCTTTGTGATTTTGCTACTCTCAATATCAGCTAAGATAAAATCCGCCGTGATTTTCTGTTTGAGATTTTGCTGATCTCAAGATCAGCAGTGATTTTCTACCGTTCCTGATTTTGGATTTTCTTGATTTTTTCAATTACTGCTACAGCAAATTTAAACAGCACTTTTCAGGGCTAAATATTACCTGCAAATGTTCTACCTTCTTCGAGTCTTATTCTTCTTCGATCCTTGGTAATCTTGCTTGAATACCAATTAGGAAAATTCCTCTTTGATCTTATGGCAATCTGCTTGAAAGTCGATTTGGAGAAACTTTTTTCTGTCGCCACTAAGCGCAAAAGAAAAGGACAATCTCTTGATCCCACTCCTGATGAAATTCAATTCAGCAATCAATTTGATATTCTGACGGATGATGAGAACAATCCATTATCGAGGCGAAATTCCACTAAACTTTCCCGGCTTTATTCCAAGAAGGAAAAGGTCCCATCTATTGTGATAACCACTTCCGATTTCCATGCTCGTCGCACGGCATTTTTTACATTCGTTTAATTTAAGTTTCTACTTCAAACGGCTCGTATTGGCTGAAACCTTGGACGGTTTAAAACGTCTTCTCAAGTATCTTACTGAGAAGCAACAAAAATTTTTCATTTACCACACCAAAACTGAACCTGTGTTCAAGGCTGTCTTCAAAGGTCTGCAAGTGGATAATCTCTGTGGAGACAAAATTACTTGGAGTTGAACCAATCCAAGTGACAAGACTTATCATAATCATGAGCAATTTCAGAGTTCCTTTTGAGGAACCTCGAGTAACTCACATTGCTCAATGAGCAAAATCACTGTCATTTGCTTTCTCACTTTTCGCATCAAAGCAATATTTGGAGGTGCGAAGCCGAAAAGCTGTTGTCAAACATAAAAAAGGAAACGTCCGGTGTGAGATGATAGAAAAACTCAATCCGCCGGACCAATAACTTCCGATCCGATCACGTTACCACAGCTTGATAACCTGCCACTGGATAAAACTGCGATCCGAGCTCTGGATTACTACGGCGACGTTCTGCTGCCATCGGGCACCATCCCACTTCTGGTGCTACTGATGTGCCTTTTAGGTAATCGTGGTATGGTGCGATACACCACCAAGATTCTTCTGCGGCCGTTGACGGAAGTCTATATTTCTTTCAGAAAAAAAAACATTTTTTTTTCGTTAGTTTAATTATGTATTATATCCGGAGTATTTTTCTTTCTTCGGTTTCTCGTCGGCAAAGTCCATAGCGATGATCCTGTACTTGGTCAGATAAGAGTTACTATTGAAAATCTTCAGATCGCCATGACCTCTTTCCTTCCACTCTTTCTGAACCATATGCAGGATTCGATTTCTTCCAGTAGATCAATGATGGGTGTTAAGGCACTTCCAATAATTATAAAATTTACCCTAAATGAATTTGCGCCAATTGAATTAGGGCACTCATACTCAATTTACTTTGCATGCTACAAAGCAGAGCAGAAGGCCCGTAGGTAGGATTTCTCACACACCATATAGGGCAGACACAAACTCTTTTCACTGATAGCCCGTATCAGAGGATCGAAATAAAATCAGTACAATAAAGCTACCGACGAGTGTACATCCAAAACTCTATCGCAGTAAATAAAGTTCCGAGTATAGTAGTTCAGTGTACCGCGTTTCATCAATACTTCACATTGTTGGCTACGGTTAAATCCACACCCGAAGGACACTATCCGCCGGGAGTCCACCACTAGTCCGGAGAACCAGCTCCCCTGCAATAGGATTGAAGTCCGGATGACGATCAAGGATCGTACTCATCGGCTTCGGCAGTGGCGGCTGCACTGGATACTCTGGCTTCTATACCGGTGATATCGCGTTCTCCTCGGTGGACATCTGAGAACGATTCCTCTGGTTATTTTATGAGAACAAATAGCCTGTATCCACATACCTTCAGTTAATTCACATCCAACTTTTCGAGACGGAAGAGTACGAACAAAATCTCTTAAAAAAATAACAGCAGCTGGTGACGGAGGCCCCCTTTGGAATCTTTCCCAGCATAGTTCGAGCCGTTTTCCGGACAAATTTGTTTTGATCCAAGTGGTATAGGAATTCACATTGTTTGAATAGTAGATCTGAACAATCTTCCTATGTTTACAAACAAAAATTGACGTCTAATATGAGATAAATCTTTTCAAAGAGAGTAAATGGAGTAAACAGAGACAAAAAACCGATGAACGTCGATTGAATTTTGAGGTATTGCCAGTTCACAGAAATTTTAGCATTCATTGAATTCTCAGAAAGAAGAAGAAGAAACAACCGTCAGTAATTAAAATACTGTCACAAAAACGTATTATTAAATGAATTGTAGACTCCAAACTTCTATAAAATTGAAAACGCAGTAGGCTCTGCCCGCGAACGGTTGGTTTTGTTTTCGCTGGCGCTGATTTCATCTGTTTTTCGCATTTTTTTTAATTGTATCAAATCAAACAAATATTAGTTTTTTCGTGTGGATAAGTGTAAATTAAGATCTATCACGTCTTAAGAAGTTTTTTTTTAGTGATATTGTAATTAACGTGAACAATCTGGAACAAGAATTTGTTTCGAATAGCTGTGTGTCGCGTCGGTCGGTTTTTCATTTCGCTTGTTTTTGGTGCTTTGCCTCCCTCCCAAGAAGAGTTTCACTGGGTATTTTTTTTTTCTTGGTGCTGGCGTTCTGCCTTCCGGAAAATGCACGCGAATGAGGTGTCAAGCAAAAATTCGGTGCAAATGGAAAACTTCAAATGTGATTCAAAATGTCGTGTTGGGCTGTAAAAACCACGCGGAAGATTTTTTCGATTACCGCGAGTGAACAAACCGGTCCTTTTTCGGAGGCAGAATTTGGTGAGATCCATCTGATTTATAATCAATCATAAATGCATATTTCCATATATTACTAAATACGCGCCAGATTTCGAAACATCACATTTCGAAATCTGGAAGTGTGTTTGCAGTACCATTATTCATATGATAACGGTAGTGTTTACACGCGGGGCTTATTGTATGTGAAAGTAACCTCGGAATGGACGTGAATTACCAGGCATTCTGAAATGGGTTGCTGGATCTGCAGTAGAGCTATCGCTTTCTAACTCCCGGACTAAACTTGCTTTAAATTATTACATCAAGGATTGTTGTAAGCAAATTTCTTCCATAATACCACTGCCGGCCAGTGGGGGTTAGATTGAATACACATACACACACACATACACATCACATGAACTTAAGTTTACTTTAATTGATTATAATTCAAATTGAAAAGACATAGAGGTTTTGGGCCTACGGGAGAAGAGGTAGTACAATTATTTTCACTCCCGCGAGTTTTCCTCTCAATCAATAGAAGAAAAAAAAAGATAAAACACAACATATGTCCTTCCTTTTAATTAGCTACGGGTGTGACAACGATGGCGAGTTCACTATGTTATATTTTCATTTTATTTCAGCAACCTTATCTTTCAGCAGATGATCCGGACAGCAATTTCAACATTAATAAAAAAAACTACATATGCCAGCAACACTGACTGGGTGTATCCTATGGCTTACCTTCCCTACTAACATAATTCCTAAATTCCCGAGACATTTATGAGGGGTCGTAGAGTTCTCTGCATCTCTCTTAAGTAAATGTTGGACTAACATACCTTTCCTATCCTTACCAGTTGTAAGGACGTGGCCAGGACAATCCTTAACTGTTGGAGCGGGATATGTCTTTATCTGGGAGATAGTAATTACTTCCTACTTACTATCTGTCCAGTAATAGATATCCGTCTTGCTCTTAATAGTTTTGAATTCGTACCACCTACGATATTGTGCAACTTGTTCGATGCTAATGCTAATGCTAATGCTAATGTAGACTCCAAACTTCTATAAAATTAAGAGCTAGTCAACATAAATTCTTCTGAGATGCGCCAGAACCTGTGCCAATATTTGACATAACTTATCGCAACCGAATCAATTATGTCTGATATTTAAACCTCATGTTCTGCCCTAACTTGTGAGGTTCAGCGGACATCTAAGACTTGTTTGTCCCGAATATCAAGCATTTTACCATGAATGCATTTTGGAAAGTTTTGAATTAACAAATACCGTTTGTTAATGGCACGATTAATGGCAAAATGAACTGACCCGCTAGACTTGGTTGACGTCTTTAAACATGATGAATATAGTTGGATTGCTATACAAATTTATCCGATTTATCTAAATGCTGGATGAACTTCCGGTGCATTTGTAGACATGATTGGTGGGTTTGAGCGACCGGCGGCTGGTTTGTCAGCTCGATTATAGACTGCATCACTTTCTATTTAAAATGTTTACTCTTTATTTTCTTCAATCTTAATGTGGCCAATCGAGAAGGGCTCAGCTGCAATGCTATAAATCCGCACAAACCTATTTTTTCTTCCATTTTAACTCCGAACTATCCTTTGTTCTATTATTGTTTTGTTATGCTTTTCGCGCTGTCATGACGACATGGCCTTATGCAAATAATTTTGGTTAAGTGAGTCAGAGACGATTATCAAAGTCAGTTAAGTTAAGTTAAGTCAGTTCAGTTAAGTTAAGTCAGAGACGATTATCAATTTCGGTTGTCAAATCTGACGCCAAATGCTAATTTTTCTCTGAATTGGCAATACATTGAGTTACTCGCGATTTACTCGCTGCAAAAAAAGCAGCTCAGAGTAAAGCTGTTGCACCCCTTGAGCCAATCCAAGTGATCAAAATGAAAATAAAATCCCTTTATTGCGATTCGCGAAACAAGATTTTTAATGATTTTTATTTAGTTCACTTCAAGTCTAGTGAACTAAACAACATTAAGGCCTAAAAAAAAAGTTAGCCTTATGCTTCATAACGTGCTTATTGCCGTTATAACTGAAACATTCCTTAAACCTGACCGTAAAAGGGACGTAAATTATTTCATTTATAGAAATGATCTCTTGATGGAGCCTGTGGTGGAGTTGTCATCACTGTTCATAGACGAATCAAACATAAAATTCTTTCTTCATTTGAAACCAAAGTTTTTGAAACTTTGGGAGTTTCTGTTGAAACAAAATTTGGACAACTTAAGTTTATAGCTGCCTATTTCCCATTCCAATGCGTAGGCCAGCAAAAGAATTTTCTCAAGGGTGCCCTTCAGAAACTTACCCGTCATAGGTCTAAATTCTTCATTATTGGTGATTTTAATGCAAAACACCGCTCATGGAATAATGCTCAAAGCAATTCCAATGGTAATATTCTGTTTGATGATTGTTCTGCAGGTTATTACATTATTGAATATCCAAACAGTCCAACATGCTTTTCTTCTGCAAGAAATCCCTCAACTATTGATTTGGTCTTAACTGATTCATGTCGACTTTGTAGCCAATTGGTTACCCATGCTGACTTCGGTTTTGATCACCTTCCAGTAACTTTTGAAATATCCCAAGAAATAATTTGTAATCCCAACAGCTCTAATTTCAATTACCATAGAGCTGATTGGGAGCAATATCGAACATTTATAGAATATACACACTAAGAAAAAAGCATGTAAATTTAGGTACTCTGACACTGAAATATACGAGCGTCAATTTCGACATCAAATTGAATCATAACAGATGCGAAATTCAACTTAACCAAACGTACTTTTCGTCGAGTAACAAACTTTTCAGTCTCGGAACACTTAATTTTACATGAAATAGTGTTTACGTCTGCTCCTTTGTGTCGAACATGGAGTCCGTCACGTGTTAAATTAGTTTTTTTTCTAAGAGTGTAGCTTCGATCCAAACAGTCCTTTGCAAACTAAAAATGATGTTAATTATGCTCTTGAATCTCTCCCAAGTAACAATTTTGGTTTTATGCGGCTTCTGTAGAATGCTATAAAACCTCGATAAAACCTTCAATGTTGCTTGGGCTGACTACTTCTATAGTTAAAGGAAGAGCTGCCTCAGTACCAAAATGCGAGGTTAAATTCGATTCAATTATAATAGACGACGATCTTCAGCTCTTGATCCGTCCTAAAAATGTCCGTAGGAGACAATATCAAAGAACACGCGATCCTGCCATGAAAGTTATCTGGCGGGATTTGCAAAAACAAATTAAAAAACGATTCAAACGATTCTCTGCCCTGAGGAACAAAACTTTTGAAAATAATGTTCCTAAATTAGACCCGAGTTCCAAACCCTTTTGGAAACTCACAACAAAATTTAAAATACCCCAAAAGCCTATTCCAGTGCTTAAAAAAGAGAGTAAAATTTTGGTCCCAAATTTTGAAAACACTCAGAAACTTGCTAAGCAACTCGAGAGTTCCCATAATTTCAGTTTGGGTCTTACCAGTCCTCTTGAGAATCAGATTACTCGGGATTATCGGAATATTTTCTCTCGGGAAAATATTTTTGATGATTCCTGGGGGACTGATTTGGACAAAATAAGATCTATAACTAAAAAGCTTCGCTCCCGTTAATGATGAAATTTTCTATATCCTCATCAAAAAACTCTCAGAGTATATCTTCTTGGTAAAATTATAAAACTGACGTTTCCATTTGGCATACTTTCCTTAAAAATGGAAAAATGCAAAAGTTGCTACAATTTTTAAGCCGGATAAAAATCCAGCTGCAGCTTCTAGCTACCGTCCAATAAGTTTGCTTTCTTCAATAAGTAAACTTTTTGAAAAGATAATTTTATATAGAATCATGCTTCACATCAAAACGAACTCAATTTTCGCAGATGAGCAGTTTGGATTTCGCCATGGTCATTCAACTACTCATCAACTCTTAAAGGTTACCAATTTAATTCGTTCAAACAAATCTGAAGGCTACTCGACTGGAGTTGCTCTTCTAGATATATAAAAAGCATTTGACAGTGTTTGACATGAAGGTTTGTTTGCTAAATTGAAAAAGTTTAATTTTCCTCTCTATATTACGAGTTCAAAATTATTTAAATGACAGAACTCTTCAAGTAAATTATCAAAATTCCAAATCTTATCGACTACCTGTTAGGGCAGGAGTTCGTCAGGGTAGCATTCTTGGGCCTATATTGTATAACATTTTCACTTCGGACCTCCCTGATTTGCCTCAGGGTTGCCACAAATCTTTGTTCGCTGATGACACAGGCATTTCCGCTAAAAGAAGAAGTCTTCTTGTTATTTGCAGAAGACTGCAGAAAAGTTTAGATATTTTGTCTTCTTATTTACAAAAATGGAAGATTTCTCCCAACGCTTCCAACACTCAACTTATAATATTTCCACATAAGCCTAGAGCTTCATTTTTGAAACCTAGTAGTAGTCACATAGCCACTATGAACGGAGTACCAATTTCCTGGTCAAACCAAGTGAAATATCTTGGATTACTAATTGACGAAAAATTAACTTATAAAGATCACATTGAGGGCATTCAAGCCAAACGTAACAAATGTATAAAATGTTTGTATCCTCTTATAAACAGGAAATCCAAACTTTGCCTGATGAATAAACTTCTGATATTTAAACAAGTTTGAAGACCGGCCATGCTTTACGCTGCGCCAATATGGTCTTGTTGTTGCACTAGCAGGAAAAAAGCACTTCAAAGGATTCAGAACAAAGTTTTATAGACGATTTTAAAGTTGCCTCCCTGGTACAGTACTACCAACCGGTGGAAACCAACGATTTTAAATTGGCTCACTACTTGACTAGCTATTGGTCCCAAGTAAATCGATTAGCGTACCCCATTCCAGTCGAAATTCTAGTACTAAAAATGTTTGTTTTGATTCGCTATGAAAGTTTGACAGATAAAATGAGGGGTTCGTGGATTTTCCTATGTTTCGAGGGGTGCATCGATTAGCTTGGGACCGAAAACAGTATCAGAGCTGAGCCAAAAAGTTGAGCACGTTTCTTCGGGACCTTCTGATCTTAGAGTTACCTCTATGGTACTACCGAGGTACATAGAATTTCGAATGTTGAGACTTTAGAACAAATGTACAACAAATTAATTAATAATTTCAGGCAAAATCGTTGCAAATGAGGATTTCATTCCCTTTATACTTAGATAAGATTTAGTTTTAGTTTTTAACTTTAAGATATATTGTTATCCTGATATTCAGGTATAGAAAACCTGTTAAAAATACTGAATTGCCAATGCAGGAACAATGTAAAAACACTTAGATATACATCATAACAATTAAGGTTGGTAAGTTACTGTAGTAGTTTGAGTTTGGAACAAATCAAGAGTTGAAAAAATCAAATCAGCCTGTTATTGACGAGGCAATATTAATTAATTAACTTTAAGCCTCTGTTTTTTCTCAACACCAGCTATTAACAGATGGTGAATCCAACTTCAAACAACAGTTTGAAGTAGTCGAACATAAATAATCCCAATAATGTATCCAGCGAAACACAAATAACAATCACCCATTCATTTGGGTTCCAATCACATACAAATCAGATAAAAATAAATTCAAACGATCATCTGTTGACTTAATGATGAAATTTCCGTGCAACCCGCAGCTCCCAGCAATGCAACGATGTGCAAACGATTTTCGTTCCATTTTGTAGCGCCCCAACATAATAATGAAAACACAACCGATATTAATGTTTTAACTCAGGCATTTGTCGCGTAGAATGTCAAAAGGGCCAATCAATTTAACAGAAACATCAGGATTTCCTCTGCTGCGTTGCTAAGGCTGTGTTGAATTTTCACCTAAATTTGACGCGTATTCGAAAATCAGTCCATCAACTTGAGGGGATTTTCGAGCATACTATTTCATTTTCGAAGCGTCAATTTTATTTGAACATTCACCGAATGAATTAAGCCTTACCAAAGAAAATCGACCAACGAAGATAAGCCCATTTGATATGTTTCGCTGACATTTCAGTGGGCAGAAAATTTAATTAAACCGAGAATCGCCTGTATATATTTCATCATTTTTGCTACGCTGCGTTTCACAATCTTCTTCGACGAACACCAAGGAAATTCAGTTGTTACTTTTACGCGGAAAAACTACCACCTTTCCGCAGAGAGAGAGAAACCTGTCTTCCACCAGGTCGACAATAAATTAAGCAAGTAAATTGACTCCCGAAGAGCTCATAAAAGGGTGCTTTTGCGTCGCCTCCAGCCGGCTGGAAGATAGGTGTAGAATACGGTTGTTTGCCATTCAATTCCGACCCCCCCCCCTTCCCTCCCTTCACACACATTGCACACGTACACAGCTAAACCCGGTGAGGCGGATTTGCTCGTTTGGATTCCCTCCGGTGACGTTCTCCGTTTAGAGGGCGTCGTTTGAAAAAGGGTACGAATGGGAAAACTACCTTTTGAGCATTCGGCTTTAAAATGTACCAGTACCACCTACGTCGTTAAAAGGGGTGGAAAACCGAATTTTTCCACCTTTTTTCGTTTCCATTGCACACTTCTTAGCGAGGAAGCAACGTTACAGACTGAAGAGTTTACTGCACCATTAGGGTGATTCAAAATATCGATCCAGCAAGCTCAATCCATTTCAAATCAGTTCCTGATAATTCTCCCAAAATTTGAGCTCATTTAGATGCGAACTCATACTGCACTGGCCCTGTGCTAATGTAGAATTTTACCACCTACAACTTTGCTCAAGACCGCATGTTAATTGAACGTCAGGATAACTAGTGATTAATTGATTACGATGATGATGTTCTTCTGAAATGCTCCATAAACTGCTCAGCAGGCAACATTGGTGTGGTTGGCGCAGTTTACTATGTCATAAGTGCAAGCCGTTGCCCTGAAAGCATCGATTAATCATATCAGAAAGTTGTCGGCTTCGGAATCGCTCAACAATTATTTACCTTAAAGTATCAAACCCGATCTTCAGCTAAATTGCAGCTGATACAATTTCACATAAGCAAAAGTAGCAAACTTTTCCAAAGATCATTACGGCGAAGGGCTAGAACGATGCGAACAAAAAATTCACTTTTCCCAAAGTAATTCCCACTTAAATTTCAAAGGACCAGCGCAGTATGAGTTTGTATCCAAAAAAGCTCAAATTTTGATTTAGAACCGATTGAGCTTGGTGAAGCAAAATCGATATTTTGAACCACCCTACTGCAGCATACATTAAATGATGTGTGAGAGCTAAGTGCTCTAAAAATGCAGCTTTTAAATGAGATTGGCTTGCGGAGGAGGAAAACCTGGCTACGGTTCAGGTCCGGGAATGAAACCCAGACGTCCAGCTGCGAAATGGGTTAATATTCGAACAGAGGAACGGACGTTAGTCGTTAGCTTTTGCGCTTTTTCGCTGATTGAATTGGCCACTGCTGACTGGGCGGAAAATGAGCGAGATCGTAAAAGTAATTTCTGCATCAATTACGGTAACGTCATTGCATTATGTGGGGTTATTTGGGACGATTTTTATTCGCAAATGAAAGGTTCAGTGCCTTTATGGCACATTTGAGTAATTTATGGTTTGAAACAGCTAGAATTTTGCTTGACCTTTGAGTCGATTTTGACTAAGCTGAAATTGTTTTGCTGGGCTACTGTGATTGTCCGTAGGTCCTAGTCTCAGCATTGGGGACGGCCCACCCCTTTCAATGTCAACGTGAACAGCCCAATACAATACAATCAATCTGGACCAGCTATGATAGATTGACGGACTTCAATAGGTATCGTCTAATGCTATCCCGAACAAGGACCGATAACATATGAATATCTTAATTAGGTTTGATATTTTAAGTTGGTATGCTTGAGGTTGTCAACATATTTTGTAAAATATCAAATAAATACGTGATATTTAAGTTTTGAGACAGGGAATTTCATAACCAAGGACTGTTCACTTTATAAAACAGACACACACTTTAGGTCACAACTTGTTTGTTTGCCTCTTAGCTGGATGCTTTCTTCGGCAAGTATAGCTCTATTTTTTTTTTTAATCCAGTTCGTTTATTTGGAAGACTCAATCGCGTTAGCTTTACGGAGCCGATAATTCATTGATCACTGTTTGTAACAAAACTCACTTAATTCCATGTCTAGTAGGAGTTGGGCCGAATACTCGCGGCTTACTCGAGGTTAGAAGGGTACATTGTCCAAGGATAGGATCAGGGGAGGAGCTTAGGGGTGGGTTTTCGTTGTCTCATCAGAGCGTTGTCACCAGTATGAATGATAGTTCGGTTCTAGATTTGGAGTTCAACCGGCTATGGTGAGTGACCAGTGGGTGACAATGAGACTCATTGAGACGGTGGGACAAGACAAAAAAAACTAATAAAGAGAGACAAAAGACAAAGTAATTAAATTCTTATACTAGACATTTGAAGAAACACATAAACCGACTGCAAATAGCAGATATTGCGAGTTTCCAACACGTCTCTGATAGGAACATAGGGTTGTCTTCCTTGGGCCTCGAGGGTATTCAAAAGTCGCTCTCTGGTGGCGTCATTATCCATACATTGCCAAACTGCGTGATCGATGTAATCGTATCCGTTTGCACACCGACATATGTTGCTGTCCACAAGGTTTATTCTATTGAGATGAGCATCTAGCGAGTAGTGGTTGGACATAAGTCTACTCATCACGCGAATGAAGTCACGACTTAAACCCAAGCCTTTAAACCACGCTCTCGAAGAAACATTAGGAATAATTGAATGTAACCACCGTCCAAGATTTCCAAAGTCCCAATCGGTTTGCCAACTCGAAAGGGTACTCTGACGCACTAAATGGTAAAATTCATCGTGTGAAATTTGCCTGTCATAAAATTCGCCTTCCTGCGCGCCCACCTTTGCGAGAGAGTCCGCCTTCTCATTGCCTGGAAGTGAGCAATGTGAGGAGACCCATATAAAAGTAATCATATATGATCTTTCGACCAGCACACTCATCTGCTCCCTTACCTTTGAAAGGAAGTAAGATGAGTGCCTACTTGGTTTCATCGACCGAATAGCCTCAATCGAACTGAGACTATCCGATAAGATGAAGTAATGGTCTGCGGGCATGTTGGAAATCATCCCCAATGCGAAGTTGATTGCTACCAGCTCAGCAACAAATACGGAACAAGGTTCCTGAAGCTTGCGGAAGGTGCTAGAGTTTCCATTGAAGACACCGAAGCCATTGAGACGGAACCCGTTTGTAAAATATCTTTTCACGCAATTGACGTGTTGGTTCTTTCAGTCGAAGTTGATCGGGAATCCCATGAGTTGCTTGTTTCATGGTCAGATCATATTCAGTTGAGGAACTGCTAATGGTGTAGTGAGCACGGTCTGGAGTGTAACAAGGAAGACACATATCTGACGATATGTAGTGGTAGTAGATTCTCATAAATCGTGATTGTGTGTTCAGCCCAAGAATTTCTTCAAAATATGCAATTATAAGTGTGTTTGTCACTCCGCATTTGATTAGTATTCTGAGAGCTCTCAGAAACGGTTCTGGAGGGGTGTTACTCCTGCCAGAAGCTCGAGACTCATGTTATGCGTTGAGTGCATACAGCCGAGAGCAATACGCAAACTTACTTACGTTACCAATCAGGCTAAGGCCTTGTTGTCCTCTGCTGTCCGAAGAAGTCGTCTCCACTCTACTCGATCCATGGCCACACTTCGCCAGCCTCGTAGTCTGCGAAGGGTCCGCAGGTCACCTTCTACTTGGTCGATCCACCTTGCCCGCTGCGCGCCTCTTCTTCTTGTTCCTGTTGGGTCGCTTTCTAGAACCATTTTCACTGGATCATCGTGCGGCATTCTTCTGTAGTCGCCCAATTTTTGCAATGTGGACGATGGATGGTTCTCCCAGCAGCTGGTGCAATTCGTGGTTCATTCCCCTCCTCAACGTTCCGTCATCCATCTGCACTCCACCGTAGATGGTACGCAACACCTTCCGTTCGAAAACACCAAGTCCAGGTCTCATGGCCGTACAGGACCAACGGTCTAATCAGCGTCTTGTAGACAGTCCTTTTCATGCGGCGGCGAATTTTATTCAACCGGAGCGTCCTCCGGAGTCCAAAGTAGGCACGATTCCCTGCCATAATTCGTATTTGAATTTCTCTGTTGGTATCATTTTTGGCGGTCACCAGTGAGCCCAAATACACGAACTCATCGACCACCTCGATTTCGTCACCGTCAATCTGAACTCGGGGTGGGAGGCTAACATTGTCTTCCCTAGAACCTCTTCCTTTCATGTATTTTGTCTTTGATGCGTTCATGGCAAGTCTAACCGGCTAGCTTCAACCTTCAGGCTGATGTACGTTTCCGCCATCGCACTATGGGCAAAAATGGGTCCACAATTACCCAAAATTCAATATCTCAACAGCACGCTGAATTTCGGCCATAAAAAACGACTTTTCCGAAGGGAAATCGTCCAGGAAATCGATTGAACGTGGTCCTTTAGACCGGAGAGCCTTGTAGGTATGTTTTTTGGATAATTTTACCCCATTTTCCCCTACTTTTTGGAGGAAATGTTTTTTCACAGCTCTATTTTTCGTAAAACATAAGCACTTTATGCATGGTTTTAGAATACTATGTCTTTAAACAACAGTTCATGAGATATTAGGGGAATACGGGGTACACTTTATAGGGGAGTAAGGGGTAAAAGTGAACTCTCGCTAAATATATTTTAATTCATAAAAATGTTGAACGATGCGATTGTTTGACTGACTCCAAAGGTTGCCTGCAATAATAAGATTTTTTATTCGAAATTTTAAGGTTAATTTGGGTTAAATAAGTTTTAATTTACTGCTATCTGTTTTAAAAGAGTTTTCACTTTCTTTGTCTGTATACAGCAAAACGATATAGTGGTTCTCAGAATTTTGTAAAAAATTGTACTTTTGTTCCTTATCACAACATATTATACTCGTATTTTTATTTTGTCATTAGGGTAACTATTTATATATTAGGGCGGTAAAAAAAAACAATTTTTTTTCGATTTTTTTTCAAAAATTTATAACTTAACCGATGACGGAACTCAAAATACCAAATGAAAGTTAATTAAAAGTATTTTTCAGAAAAAAATATTATGATATTAAAGAAAATGACCCTTACCCCTCCCCTATAAAGTGTACTCCGTATTTCCCTAATATCTCATTAACTGTCATTTTTCATGGCCGGAATTCAGCGTGCTGTTGAGATATTGAATTTTGGGTAATTTTGGACCCATTTTTGCCTATAGTGCATCGTCTCAAAGTTCCGTGCCATGATGTCGATGTCATCGGCGAAGCCAAAAAGCTGGATGGACTTCCTGAAGATCAAGCCACTCGTGTCTATCCCAGCTCTTCTGATCACACCTTCTAACGCGATGTTGAATAGCAGACACGAAAGTCCATCACCTTTCCGTAACCCCCTTCAAGATTCAAAGGGACTCGAGAGTGTCCCCGATACTCGAACAACGCACATCACTAGATCCATCGTCGCCTTTATCCGTTTATCCGGAAATCCGTACTCGTGCATAATCTGCCATAGCTGATTTCGATCGATTGTGTCGTAGGCGGATTTGAAATCGATGAACAAATGATGTGTGGGCAATTTGTATTCACGGCATTTCTGCAGAACCTGCCGAATCGCGAATATGAACCCATGAATCCAACCTGGTATTGCCCACGAACTCTCTTCCAAATGGTGACAGACGGCGGCATAGAATTTGGGAGAGTACCTTGTAGGCGGCGCTCAGCAGTGTGATCGCGCGGTAGTTGCAGCAATCCAACTTGTCGCCCTTTTTGTAGATTGGGCATACGACACCTTCCATCCACTCCTCCGGTAATATCTCCTCTTCCCAAATCCTGGCAATTACCCAGTGCAGCGCTCTAGCCAGTGCTTCACCACCGTATTTTAATAGCTCACTTGGTAGTTGATCTACACCAGTTGCTTTGTTGTTCTTCAGCCGACCGATCTCCTCCTCAGCTTCTTGAAGATCAGGGGCCAGTAGCCTGTCGTCTTCTGCGCGTACTCCAAGGTCTGTTGCCGTGCCACCTTCGTTTTCTGCCTGCTCGACATAGTACTGCTTCCACCTCTCAATTTTATGAAGTGACCATTTTACGGATGTTGTTGATCTTCCGGACGACGGTCCCATGTCTATCTAGATACATGTTTATGTCACGACCCTAAATTCATTCTTATATCACAGTTCCTAATGTTTTTTTTTTTTTGAAGAAAGCTGCGGAGCTCTAAAATCAGTTTCGAGAATTTTCCAATTTTACGGATGTATCGGATCTTCCGGAGGACGGTCCGATGGCAATCTGGGTTCATGTTTATGTCACGATCCCAAATTCATCCTATCATCACAGTTCCTAATGATTAAAAAACAACGCGGATGTCCCATGGACATCCAGGTCCATTTTTATGTCATGACCAGCGTTGCCAGGTCATTTTCAGAAAAATCTGGACCAGCTGGAATGCTCCAAAAATCCTCTTTTTAACATAATGCTATTTAAATCAAAGTGATGTGCCAATCTCCCGTAAAAATAGGTCAGTATGATCATCTGGCATTTATTTAAAGTACTAGAACGGTATACATTACATGTTTAAATAAATTAAATAAAGCAAATAACTTGTTAGCATTGCTAAAATCATTCAAAAGTTGAAAAGTATTGACGTGGTATGCCCAAAAAGTTCAAATATCCATTACGCACTATTTAAAAAAATTGTGTTAAACGTACAACACACAGCACCCAGCAGACCAGTCGGCAATTTTATTTTGAAACAAAATTCACCGGGCTGAAGTGGGAATCAAAGTCTAAGATCGTGGAACTCACACACAGTTTTCCTAAACTACGGGTAACTCCACTATTCACATGACCATTATGCCAAAGAATAATGTTACTATATTACTTAAATGAAAGTCTGATAGCTTCATTTTTGAAGTCTCAGTATCTTGCAATGATTCTAAATTCCGCATTTATATTTTTCCTGCGTGCCAGATCATGAATTTTTTTGTTAGTCTGAATTTACTTGGAACTCTCTAAGTTCAAGTTCTTGGAAGTTCAATTCGAATCATCCTAGAGTTCCATCATATTTCTTTTCTATATTCCCCTAAAATAATCTTGAAAATATCTAAACTTTTCCAATAACATTCTAAGAGTTCTTAGCATTACCTCTTGTAATCTCTTATAAATCAATCTCCATTTCCACAACTCCCTCAAATTGGGAATTATTCTCAAGAAGTGGCTCAATTTTGTGTCCATTTTTCTCTATGAAATTCTTAAAATATGTCTTCGGAATGACCGTCACACTCTTCTCAGACTTATGCGATAATTCCCTTTAAACTGCTTTGTAGGTAAGGTCAGAATTGTTTTGAAATCCTTTTCAGTATTATCTAAGTACTCAAGTACTTTGCCAAAATGGTTTCGAAAGTCTCCCAGAAATTGCGTTTAAAATTCTATTAAAATTAATCTCCATGGGTTTCCATTCAAATTATTCTCACAGACAGAATTCCATCAGCATACTCCTTAAGTTTCATCATAAGAATTTTCTATGATTTCTCTTCCGGATTGTATTTCCTTTATTGTCAAAATCTCCATGCAATTGTCATCAGAGTTGACAAGACAATTGACACCGTGTTCAAGCAGAGGTTGCACAGACTGAATATTTAACACTAGACAACGGACAACACACCACACCCATTAGACCAGTAGGGAAATTTTCAGGTTGCCAAAATTTGCACCGGCTAGAGCGGGAATCGAACCCTCAATTCGTGGAACTCACAATACGCCTGAACGACGGGTGACGTCGCACGACCACGAAGCCCAAAAATATGGATGTAATTCTACTCAGAAGTAGCTTGAAATTCTCCATTGATTTCACAAAGAATTCGCCTCACACTTAACTGTGAACTATTTTCAGAATTACCTTAAAATCCCAATTGATGGCCTTTAAAAATTAAAGTAGCAAGTTTGGCTTTTTATTTTTTTTTATTAGAGGCTAAATTAATTGCAATGATATTTTTAAAGCAACATGTTAAAAAAAAAGATGGGAAAATCTGGAACATATTTAAAAAATCTGGAATACGTGGTCTGTCTGTGTATCTGGCAAGACGACTAACAATCTGGAAAATCTAGATAAATCTGGAATACTGGCAACGCTGGTCATGACCCCAAATTCTTTCTATCATCACAGTTCCTAATGTTTAAAAAAAAAAACACGGAGCTCTAGGATCAGAGGGTCGTGGATTTACCACTCTTACGGATGTTCCGGATCTCCACTTGAAGGTCCGATGGCCATCTGAGTCCATGACCCAAATTCATCTTATATCACAGTTCCTAATGTAAAAAAACAACGCGGAGCTCTAGAATCAGTTTCATGGATTGACCACTTTTACGGATGTTCCGGATCTTCCGGAGGACGGTCCCATGGCCATCCAAGTCCATGTTTATGTCACCACCCAAAATACTTTTTTAGATCCCAGTTCCTAATGTTTTCAAAAAAAAAAAACGCGGAGCTATAGGATCAGTTTCGTGGATTGTCCACTTTTACGAATGTTCCGGATTTTTCGAGGACCGTTCCGTTGTCTCCAGGATTCATTTATAGGAACCATGACTGTATTGTGGCTAATTTTGAACATTTGTACCCATTAATCTAAATTACAGATCTTGCGCCACTTGCAAAACCCTATAAACACACCTTTAAAAAAAACGTGTAACAACTCTTTTCGCTTTTAAAAAAAAGTAGACGACTCTATTGTCAATGTTTTTACAATCAAAATCATCTAAAGACACTAGGAATTCTAGAGGTAGGGTATACGTCCCTAACCTCGGTCTAATATGCAGCCATAGATTACGTTTTTAATCATAACTCATCAATTAATTTACCTGCAAACGATATTCTACTGCTAAATGGTATGCTTAGATATGCTTATCATGTCGTTTGCTATCAGGAACCGCAAAAAGTTGAAAAACTTACTTTTTTTAAGACAAAAACTCACCAGGGAAATGTATGTAATATCGGTCTATTGTCCCCAAATTGGGTCTATTTATGGATGCAACTTCGTCCTATCCTGTTTGATTCTCAAAAAAAACGCTCTTGGTAACGTTTTCTTATGTATTTTTTTTTATCACTATCACTGTTAACTTAATACTCTTCATTCCTCAAAACATTTCTTAGAGAAAATTTTACGAAAACTACATTAAATCACTCAAGTTAAAAATTAAAAATTAAAAATTTCGCTTATCGTCTTTCGACCGCAGAATATCTAAATCAAAACATTGTGATGTTCATTATACAGATTTGGCAGAAAAAATCTCCCTTCCTGTTCGTTCCTTATCATCCAAATGCAAACCACATTGTTGACGTTACTCTTATTGCTATATGCTGTCAAATGAATTTCATGGGCCAAAGTTAGGAACATAGAAAAGAAATGTGTCCCTAAAGTTGGGTCCATGATTTACTTGTGAAAACGTTGTTAAACAATTAAAATAAACATAAAATATTCAAACAGTAACTGTGAGTTTTACGTCTAGTGTGTATTATCAGGTAATTCCATTCAATAAATGCCATAATCAGGCCATTTGATGATCGTCAGTGCAACCTTCCCATCTTAACCTTAGAAGTCATGGCGGCTAAAAACTCCGAACAGAGTGATATTCTCAACCAGTTTTATTACTTACGAGAGCTGAAAATGTATTGAAATGTTGTGATATAAATTGATTTGTGTGTGGTACACATTTATCAATCATCAGTGATCAATATTTTCCTTATTTTTTGTGTAATATTCCTTAATTAATTATTTATTTGCGTGATAGGCCGAATGAAAGGACTAGACCCACATTACATACCGTAACCCTACCACACTTTTTGAAATTCATTAAGAAATGGCTAAGTTATGCCATTACAAACATGCCATTACACGCTTTTCGGAGGCTTCGTAGTCGGCGTAAAGTTTTTTACCCACCGTATTCGGAGTGTTAATACGCCAAACGTACTGATTCTGTAGAACGTACTGAACAAAAAGAAGACCAAAAAATCTCAGCGTAATTCCACTCTCACAAAATTTGCGAACGAAGAACCAAGGTGGAACAACAAACAAACAATCCCAAGGCTGTATTTCCACGGCGTATCACCAGTGTTGGCAGTTCAAAGGATGGAAGATCCGGGGGGTAAATTGTCGTCAGTCGATCCGCTAAGCCCACTGAAACTCACTCTATCGCGAATCAAATTTTCGAAATTCAGCATGGCCTTACAGTTGACAGATCGGAAGGCTACCCGGAGCCTCTTGCGATGAACAATGTCAATAGAAGGTTGATAACAGAGATGCATCTGCTAAATTACCGAATTGGGGATGTGCTTGGTTGGACTCGTGGAATGGAATGTAATTGACTGCATTGATCCGTTCCTATAAATACTATTGCGCTAAGACAATCTACATCGGTCCAGATATGATAGGCACTCGGCAAGACCGAGATTCGAACCTGGCTGAACCCCACCCCCTGTTGGTGCTTAGTCATTAGACCGAATCATGTAAGACTGAAGGTCGTTAGGCTGAAAGTCGTTAGGTCCAAGTACGTTAGGCCTAATGAAATGACACCGTTTATTCTGAGCTCTCGAAGAAGATCCTGCTCTATCCTTCGTTCGTTCGTTTGACCTTCGCAGGATGCAGGATATTCTTCCGACCGTTCCCGTTGCGGTCATGGCTTTGCTGTACGTGTTGCTGTGTCAGGAATATCTCCACCTATCCGTGGTTAGTTGGTTCGACTTAGTGGCTGTATCGTTTCTGGATTTGTGCCTCTGCAGCTGGCACAATTTTGCAACCATACCGTCGTATTGGACAACCAGATCTGCTTGAGATTTTACCAACCGTATCGACAAGAACCTATGGACCAGGTACGCCGTGGAAGAACTTGGTGGGCGTGCGGCTCGAATAGAAATTGATTTGGTCGAATCCACAAGCCACTGGTGTTTTCGTTGCGAATCAAATGAGATGAACTGGAGTTTTGTTAGATTTCAATGAATTCATGGTACAGAAAATACTTTCATTATTCGCCTAAATGCGGCAAGCAGTGTTGGCAAAATCATAAATCAATTGATGTTTTTCCACTTTCATACGCTCTCAATATCACGCGTGATATTGGAACAAAATATCCTGCTTGATATTGATTTTACAAGCTCCTTTGATATTGCGAGACAATTCACAACGTGCAAAATTCAAGCTAAGAGTTGACTCAACACAATAATGATTCCGTTGCACATCGTTTTTCTTAGAAAGAGAAGGTATAGTTTGCTATCTCTTTTTACTATTCACCGATGGCAGACACAAAGTGACTGCTTCCAGCCGTGTGGAAGTTTCGGTTGCATTTGGGTATAAAGCAAAAATCACGAAACTCAATCTCAGCACAGTTTGTTGAGATTTGCAGCTGGTGAATTTTGTTAGCTTGATATTCTGAGCTGCGATATCACAGCTTGCAAAATCAACCGCAGTTGTTTGCTTGTTGATTTTTGTCTACGAAAATCAAGCGTGATTTTGGGCGTTGGTGAGATTTGATTTTGCACTGGTGGCAAGGCACGAGTCACGGGTTTTACATTGGAGTAAACAAAGTAGTGAACCTTAGCAACGATTGGCAAAAGGTCAACACTCGACAGTGATGCCGTTTCATATTATATGTTGCGTGTTCTACTTGTCAACGTGTGCCCTAACGTGCCGAACAGTGCGCCATGCTGTGTTTCGGCACAGTGTGCAGAGTTGATTACCCCCTGTTTTCAAACCGTTTTGGATAATTCTGTCTAAATGTAAACAAACAATCACGTGATATGTGTGCGCAACACTGAGAAATTGCTAATAGAAGTGCGAACGCTATACAATAAATGCATTTTTGTAATTTTTTTTTTAATCTACCAGGTAGATTGAAGAAATAACCCTCTGTAAAGTACACACTACAACTCGTTTTCGTTAAAAAATTTCTCAAAGTGTGATTCGCTAAAATATGACGCAGTCTACTTGAGAGTTCCGCATACTTTTAATAAGCAAATGAATCACCTCTCGTTTCCTTCATACACTTGAAATGAGCACGCTTCTTCTTACATTATTATATAGGCAGAGCACCGCCGCCATCACGGATTGAATACCTTTTGCGGAGGTGTAAGGAGCGCACTGCAGAGGTGTGACATATAGATTAATAGCCTGACACAAAAGGGCGTGGAAAAGAGAAGAACTTCCATTCAACTCGGGAGATGTCGCGGCATTTTACCGGGAAACAACCCTATTTGAAATAACGATTCCAGCTGTTGATTCTCCATGAATAAAAAGTTTTACAATCAGAGTGTCTAATTCTATGTACATATATTCTACTCTAGAAAAAAAACGAGTAAGAACAAATCCAATTTCGTCAGGTGACAAAGTGCGAGCTGCGGGGCACTGAATCAGTTGAAGGTTTCCAATATTTACGCATTTGCTCTATCTATCCGCCACGGGAAAATATTTGAAGAAAAGTTTCAGATTTTCATTAATCACCGCAGCGCAAATCGACAGGCCAGGAAAGAACAGGATTTTCTTCTTTTTTTTTTTTGGCGTAAACACATTATAGCAGATCACAGCAAAATCGACTGCAACAGAAGCAGTCAGCAGTGGGGAAAAACACTTGGGAATTTGTTTACCGCCGAGAGCACCACGTGCAGGGTAATTAATGGTCATGAAAATTTATTGGTATTTTAATGTTCTGGATTGGAATCACGAGTGGAAATTTTATACCAACAATAGAAATAAATACAATCGGAGTGGTACTTTTCACAAACCATGCCGACCGTGGGCCAATTACTCGAAACAAATTGACCGTTTATTGGCTTTTAATAGAGCGATGTCCCTAGCTGCCTATGTTGATCCTAGGCTGTAATTGGCTCCCATTGTTAGGATGTGGGTATTTCAATGGCTCGATAATCATCATCGTCGAAACTGCCGGACGCGGTACTGAAGTTATGGTTAGGTTATCAATCGATACTAGTTTCCATCTCTGTCAATTATTCATCGCATCGCTTTCATCGTCATTGTCGTGGGCAGTTTGTATTTCTAGCCAACCATGTACATACCATATCCACATCCACACACCCAATCCAGAGCAAATCAAACGAATCCATATATATCCCTGTCTGATGCATGCAAGATTCAACGGTCCCACCAAGAGGGGGCCGGTCCGGTGCGATTTCCGTTTACAAATCTGGCTGTGACATCCCTCCGTAAACAGACTCTACCGACATTGATTCTTTGTAAGAACATCATTGCCCTGTGTGTGAGCTGTGGGTTCGAGCAGAGCAGACAGCGAGTTCTTGGACAAGTTCAATGCCAGTCGATATGCACACGGAACGTTACGGGTGGTTGTTCGATGTGATTCATTGGAGAGAGCGAAATAATAAACAGGATGAGCCACAAGCTACAAGTACGGTCCGTTAAATTTTTCGCTGAAAGGAAGCCGAAAACCACGCATTTGAGCTATTTCACTGTTTATTGAACTTGTGGACCTACTAGAGCATGTTTTGTCAACGTGATCGTTTTCAATTTCGGTTTAATTGATTTAGTTCAAGATCAAAGTAAGGCCGTTCCAAATTAAAGTATGCCCAGGGATCGTGCGTGTAATCAATGATTTAATTCTTGTTTCAAACTAATGCTAAATTTGTCAACTCTACAATACAGAGTCATCCCGTTTACGTTGCAATTGTTCTATACTAGTTAGAGATGTGAAAATACCGGCAGAGCTAACGACTTCAGTGAGCATGGTGGTCAACGATCGAGCCGGCCTGCTAAACAAAAATCGAACGACAGGGAGTATATGAATGCGCATTCAGAGTTGCGACCTATCACAATCACGATCGCCAAACAGCTGATGGTAGTAACGCTTTGTACATTCCTATCGATGTGCACATCGAAGCTCTCTCCATGACCATCCATTAAGTTGACGAAAGAAGTAAAAAGCAACTGGTGAATGTCGTCTTCGGTTGTGATCCATCACCGATCTGGTCATTCCCGACAATCACGACACTCATATATTCTCGTTTTGAAGCAGTTGCTGCTTTGCATGCTTATGTGAGTGTGTTGATGAGTAAGCCCAACAGCTTCCGTTTAATGTTGCCTGCTTTGTTTGTAACTCACACAGTCGCGCCTGTCGAGACGAACTTGGAATGCGTAGGCATTGTTTTCATTTTCTTCTGTCTTGTCGCTTTTTCTCATGATCGTACTGTAGAAGTCTTCACTGGTTTCGTTGTGCTTTTCATCATCAGCAGCGAGTGTAACGTTTTGCTTGTGAGCAGTGACCATAACTGGTGATTGTAATTTGCCATGGTTCTACCTCTCACTGCTTGACAAAACGTTCTGTCAGCGATAGTCGGTTAATGCGTAGACAAGTGTCACGTGAAAGTCATGATATTTTTCATCACTGTGCGCATTATTCGCAAGACTATCGTAAGCAAGAAAGTCCTGCAGGTAAGAGGGTAGATAGTCAAGCTAGACCATGTTACGTTTGTCAAAGTAACAAGCATAGAATCAGGGAATGTGTTGAATTTAAAGCAGTTCAAACACACCAACTCTGCGGACGATGCTTGGTAAGGCTTGTACTCGAAAAAAAATGCACCATTTTTATCCGTGTGTAACTTTTTTATCCGTGGGTAAAAATTGATGAAAATATGAGTATAACTAGTTTGGAGTGAATTGTTTACATGTGCAAAATTTCATAACAATCGGTTCAGTGGTTATTGAGATGTCATCGAAATAAGAAGAAAATCGCCGTAAAATTTTGCGCGCCGCCATGGAAAATCCGACCGCGACCATGAGATGGATCGGAAGACAACTGGGAATCACCCATACAACTGTGTCTCGGGTGGTAAAATCGTTTAAGGAGTCCCAGACGACCGACCGACGGGCTGGAAGTGGAAGAAAATCGAAGACAGCTGACCCTGTGAAGGCCCGGAAGGTGTTGGATTATTTCAAGCTTAATTCGAACCTTTCGATTCACGACGCGGCTCTGAAGGCAAAGTGTTCCGCCTGGTTCGTTCAGCAAACCATGAAACGAGCTGGGCTTCGTGTATTCAAGGTCCGGAAGGCACCGAACCGGCATGATCAACTAAACACGGCGGCCAAATCCCGCGCAAAGAAGCTGTATCGAGAATGGTTAACGAAACCGATGTGTGTGGTTATGGATGACGAAACCTACATCAAGGCAGACGCAAAGCAGATACCGGGGCTGGATTTCTACGTTGCCAAATCACGGTTTGATGTTCCGGAAGACATAAGGAAGAAGAAAGTGGACAAATTCGCCAAAAAATACTTGCTCTGGCAGGCCATATGCCAATACGGTAAACTGAGTAAACCGTACATCACAATGGGTGTCATCAACTGCGAAATTTACCGCACCGAGTGCCTCCAGAAGCGTCTGTTGCCCTTCCTGCGGTCCCACGGAGGCGAGACATTATTTTGACCGGACCTGGCATCATGCCATTACGCGCGATCGACGTTGAATTGGTACAGAGACAATAACGTTGTTTTTGTACCAAAAACCGCCAACACCCCAAATTCACCAGAGATTCGTCCGGTGGAAAGATTTTGGGCCATAATTAAGGCCAAAGTTCAAAAATCGTCCAAGGTGTTTAAGAACGAGTTGGAGTTGAAGAAAGAATAGATGAGAGTGACCAAAAAGGTCGGCTCCACCATTGCACAAAATGTAATGAGGGGTCTTAAGGGAAAGGTGCGGGCTTTCAACGATGGAAATGAAATTGAATAAAGTAGTTATGTCGAAACATAATCCATATGTATTAGTTTATTCCCTGAAAGTTTCAAGAAAATCTGACTCAAAATAATTTTTTGTCGAACACTTTTGTCTGGTGCATTTTTTTCGAGTACAGCCCTTAGCACACGGTAGGTGGCCATGCAAGTCAACATGGGATTGTGACGTAGGGGGTTGTTCTAAGGGCCATAATACAATGTTACACCCGGGTCTCACGGAATCCCATGAGTTCTCGCGTTCGGGGGCCAGATCTCCGGCAGTTGTTTCTGTTCAGCGTCAAGTAAAATTCTCCACACTATTTCGTATCATCCCTGTAACGTTGTATGGGGTGAGGACACAGATCGAAACCTTCGCTTTCCTTCATCTTTGACGCTGATGGATGCAGAAATCGCTGATCAATTGAACATTGACGGAGAAGTTCAACCTTTATGTTTAACCTGCACAGCGAATGTCACGCGGCGTGAGTCTACGTCTCGTCGCATAAGCTTAAAGATTTCCGGCGCATCTGGTGGTACGAGGTTTACCCTTGTAGAAAGTCCGAACTGTCGCGGGCTTGGATTTACCGGTAAAAACTCTTCGGTACGGGGATCTTGCAAAAGGTTATCCTTATCTGGAGGGACTGCCAATTCAGAACTACGGGCAAGCCGTTCCAAGAATCTTAATCGGGCTCGATAATGTGCGTCTTTCTGTACCGCTGAAAAGGCGAGAAAGAGGAGCACAGGAGCCAGTCGCTACGAAAACCAGATTGGACTGGACTGTATTTGGCAGCATCGGTGATTCTGCTCAGATCAATGATGTACCGTCGTTCCACATTTGTGAATGCGAGGAGTTGAAAGGTCTACATGAGCTGGTGGAGAGTTTCTTCGTGGAAGAAAGTCTTGGTATTTCGATACCACGTACGCTAGAGCGAGAAGAAGATCGACGGGCACGAGAAATCCTGGACAGAACAACAATACGATGGGAAAACGGTCACTATGAGACAGGATTACTATGGCGCAGCGACACGGTGCAGTTTCCTTCTAGCTACGCTATGGCGGAAAGGAGGTTAGCATGTCTTCAGCGATGTTTGAAATCCAACTCGGAGCTGCAAGCAAATTTGGAAGGGCAAATCGAAGATTACCAGAAGAAAGGCTACGCTCACAAGGCGTCGCAGAAAGAGATCCAAGACGCTGACCCTGCGCGAATGTGGTTGCTACCGTTGGGGGTGGTAGTCAATACTAGAAAACCTGGGAAAGTTCGAATGTTTTGGGATGTAGCTGCAAAGGTAAACGGTGTATCCTTCAACGGAATGCTATTGAAGGGTCCGGATCTGCTAACTCCACTTCCGAAAGTGCTGTCTCGATTTCGACAACGGCAAGTAGCTGCCGTAGGGGCGTGCGGGAGATATATCACCAATTTTTCATTCGGCGGGTGGACCGCATGGCTAAGTGCTTTTTCTATGGAGTCCTGATCCACCAACAGCTCCGGAAGTCTTCATTATGGATGCGGCTACCTTTGGGTCGACGTGTTCACCTTGTCAAGCGCAATACATTAAGAACCTAAATGCGAAAGATTTTGAGCTTGGCTGTCGAACTCATCGAAGGTGCTGCAAGGTATCGAAAAGCAGAACGTCGTTCAAAGAATTCGGCAACGATAAGGTTAATCAGGTTGAACGAGTTCAGGGAATGGCATGGCTACCAAATGAGGACGAATTCATCTTGAGCTTGTCGTTCTCGTTGTCGGATCTACAGCGTCTCGTGTCGGGAGATTCACCGCCAACGAAGAGGAAGATTCTGCGATTCATTATGAGCTTGTACGATCCCCTCGGTCTGATCTCTCACATTCTCATCCATGGGAAAATATTGATCCAAGATCTTTGGAGATGTGGAGTCGGATGGAACGAAGTGATTCCGGAGAGTGTTGAAGAAAGCTGAATCAGTTTTGCAAACAGTTTCAGCACCCTGGACCAACTACGAGTACCTCGTTGCTATTTTTCTGGGTATGTAACGCAGTGTTACCAAACATTGGAGCTCCATATATTTGTGGACGCAAGTTTGTCCGCTTTGGCTTGCGTAGCTTACTTCCGCGTAATCGATCGCGGACAACCACGGTGTGCGCTGGTTGCGTCAAAGACGAAGGTAGCACCTCTGAAACCATTATCGGTTCCGCGCTTAGAACTGCAAGCAACATTGCTGGGTAGTCGATTGATAAAGTCTATTGTCGAGAATCATTCGATAGAAATCCAGAAAAGGTACATCTGGACTGATTCCGATACAGTACTGTCGTTCAGACGCTAGAAGGTATCGCCAATATGTGGCAGTGAGAATCGGAGAAATTTTGGAGGATACAAACATTCAAGAATGCCGACACGTTCCGTCTAGACTTAGCGTTGCTGATGACGGCACGAAGTGGTAGGGAGCTCCTGATTTGCGTCCATCCAACCCAAGTAACATGTTAAGTTTTATGAAATACTACAAAGCAACTATAAAACAACATTCATAAAACTCTGGTCAAGTCTATTTTGTCATTAGTGCATCCACCAAAACCTCATTAAGACTAGAATATGTCTAGTTGGCCCACCCTGGAGAAGGTTCTGATAGGGGTATTCACGAAGCTCTTCAAAATTGATTTGCTGCAAAAGGTTGTATGTCGAACGCATTGAGAACCATTTGAAAGCTACAACAAAAGCTATTTAGCAACAATAAAAACCCTCCTAGCTACTTGCTAAATCCACTAGGAAAACATCAATCAAGATAGAAAAGGATTTATGAATCCGATCTTATTAAAATAATTAAAATAGAAACTGATGGTATAAAAATCTTGAGGAATATCCAAATTTATTACAATAGTTCTCCATAAGTGGCCCAGATTTAAGTGCCTTATTAAATGTTACGGGAAATGTACGTGAAAACTCGAAAAAAAAATAAGTCCGCCCTCGTTAAACGTGTATTTGACTAATTATTTTACATTGAAAAAAAAAATATTCTTCAGAAATTGAGAGCTAGACCAAATTTTTTTTTATGATTTTCGCGTTTAAATGTTTGCTTATTGCTAAATTCACCCAAATAAAGTTATATCCAAGGAACTATAGATTGAAAATCGAAGACTGTAAAAAACAAGCAAACTAATTGTAACATGGCGGTGACATAAAAGTTGATTTTCATGGGTCATTTGTGAAACAGTTGTTTTGCTTTCAAGAAATCCTTAACAAATTCATAATGTTTTAAAATGGCTTTTTATGAAGAAAGCTTGCTGACTGAATTGTATTTATCTAAAGCCATTGTGCTTGATCCTAACCAGTTCAGATTTATGGCAGCATTTATGGAGGCAAAGTTACCTGCAAAAAGTTAAACGTCAAAGTTTGTTTATCTTTCGATATTTAGTTGCGCTGTGGGATTCAGTGTTCTTCCAGGCGGTTTTCTCCCGACGGATTGAGAGCAGTTCCTCAGATAGTTTGTTTTGCAACATTTCGGATTTCGAACAGCTGGAAGCGCAATCGTTCCCGAATAAGATCCCCTTCTTCCGGATGGTTACAAAAGTGCACCATCCAACGATGCAGGGATGTACGCTTGAATGAAATTTTCAAAGAGTTGATTCTTTCGCCGAATAAAATCGCTGCTATGGATCGGAAACCAGCTAATCTCCGCAAACTAACAGTTTCAGTGGTTTACTGACGGTTGTCATCTTTTCGCAAAATTTGGAGAAAGCTGGTATGTTTTTCAACTTTCGACAATGTTTTATGAATTCGAGGGCCCCGCTCACTTTACTCTTCTCCGCCAGATGGTTAGTCGTTGATGGTGTGCTGGTTCTTCTAAAGAAGTAAATTTTGCTGAAATCGTCCTACTTCGTCTATCCTCCGAGATTTCCTTGTCATAAATTTGGCTTTTACTAACTATGAGGAACCATATTTTAAGCTCAATTTGTAAACAAAGTAATTGTTGAGTTTATGATGCCCTTTAAAAAGCCTAAAAAGTAACAATAAATGCTTTTTTCTCTAATGCAAAACCTAATGGTTTTATGATTGTTTTTATAATGATAGAACACGTTTCTAAACTTTTTTATCAAGACACTAATAAACAATTGCTAATGACGTTTATGCTTGAATTACAGAGCAGTTTTAAGGAGGGATTCGAGGGGTGCGACACATCTAGGTTGTAGCAATTTCATCGTGAATTTCCCCAATCTTATAAACATCTTTTCATCTGTTCTCACCTGTGCCATCTAATCTCACACTTCTCGAATTTTTACACCTACTCGCACATCTACTCACACCGCCTGCACCTAATCGCATCGCTCCGCAAACGAACGAACAAAACATCGAAGCAACAAAAGAAAGCAGTGTCAAATTTGTGTTTGTTTATTGTGTCTCAGGTTTTGATGGTTTCTGCGGTTTCTGCTGTATTAATTTGCCGATTAAAACATGAAAGGACGTGTATTTCTGCTGTTTTTGCATATTTGCTTAGTCATCTTTAATAGATGCTACTTCTTATCATGGTGAGATAATCAAATAGAATATCCCTTACAGTTGAGCTCATTAAATTGTCACTACATAAAAACTGATTATTTCGACAGAATCGAGTAATCCGATGGACAATAAACCGCTGGACGTTGTGGAGAATGATGATTCGGATGGTAACTGCTTTGATGAGATGGAATTCCTTGCTAACCTTATAAAATACCTGATTCCGGAAGGGAAATATCTCTATGTGCATATTAATCTTCAGCAGATGTATTTCGCTAGAAATGGTCATGAACAGCTGCCCTATCAATACCAGGAAACGAAATCCCAGCAACAATATCCTCGCATAAAACATCAAGGTTTCTGACGAACATGAAGAGGTTTTCTACTATGTATAGCCTTTTCGAGCGGTAGGATTGGTTACGTCGCTGAAACAGTTGCACGAAACACAAATCCATGTTGTTCTTACTTTTTAAGGAAGCAATCGCCACTTAAAGCCATCGTAGGAATGGCTTTATACAAAAGCTGATGGACTAATGGTGCTGGTGAACTCTACCAGCTACACCAATGAAAACTACGGACCACTTCATCGGACTACGGTGTTACGTCTAATCAATAGCAATTCAGACATAATTCGGCGTATGGCTAGGTTGTCACTGTACACATAACTGTTTCAGGTTACATGTAAGTTCCTTAGAACATGAAACAGTTATGCAACCACCGGCACCATAGCACCAATAATCAGCACTATTTCGAGTATGAAGCCTATACGGTTTATATAGTATTCAACAAGTACAGATTAGTTTTATTTTTCAGAAATATAACTCTTTACTTAGACGGCGTCGGTAATTGCGCGGTAATCGTGACTGCTTTATCACACCAGTGGGTCTAAGTTCAATCTTAGCCAAGGAAAACAAAGCTTGCATTTTCTGTGGTTGGTATCAGTGAAAGTTTATATTTAAAATAGCATTTAAATGGGTTTAAATGAATTAAATTTTAGAAATGAAAATTACAAAGTTGATGCTTTTATTTTTCAAGAATGTAGTTCTTGTTTTATCACACATTATGAAAGTATTTAGATGTCTATTGATAGTGCATAACAAAATGTTTAAAAAAGTCCAAAAGGAGGTTATTTGTGTTCATAGTCATTGTGAGATTTGATTAATTAGATTAAAAACAAAATTAAATAAATTAATTTTAACTGCAGTTCTGCATTTGTGTACGCATAGGTGCGTAAAAACAGCGATTTCTATTCTAATATTTTCAGTGCGCTTAGAAGCTAGAACAAATAATTACTTCAATACATGTATTGATAACATCGGGACAATGTTACAACATGATTACGACCAAGTAATTCTCGTCCATTCCAGGTCTTTCAATCCCATCTGACTTTCACTGAGACAATCTTATTTTTTCTCGGGCAACCACCGCAACCTTGAACGCGGTTATTGTCTGTAGATGAAATCAAGGACGAAGTGGCAAGAAATTTGAAACTGCACAGTTGGTTGAACGTTGAACCTTTTTTTCTTTATCGGCCACCAACATCTGATGCACTTATATTTATCTTCAAGAGACGAAATATGAATCATTAATATTCGAACAGTAACGCAATTGTGACTTAAAACATCAACTTCACCAAACTCTGCTCTTACTGCATCTATAGAATGTTAGGTCTTCATAAGCTGGATTGCATTTTCGGATGAGCCCGAACTGGAAGCGCTAATCATGATTTCAATAGCAAACCGGAGGTTATCGGATTCTGTAAAAGGTGTGGATTTTGTTTGGAATGTTTTCGAGTTTGAGAAAGAATTGAATGTATGTAAAACTGTCGACTAGCAGCTAGACTGTCTCGGATCAGCGGAATCTACTGCTTTAGGTTGGTTACAATCTGGTCGAAAATGTTGCTCTGATTACCAACGCGCCAGTAAATTTCTATCAGCTTATGAATGAATGTCTGTAATAGTAAACTCGTATCGAGATCCAAGACAAACATTTGGATGTTGTTGTGATTCGATGATAGAGGTCGTTTATATCGAAGAGGTTCACTAGGCTAATGTAGCTCTTTCACATTTTTATATTGAAAATATGCAGCCAGTATTCGGTCGTCATGAGAATGTAGCAAATTGTTCGGGTGTAATACAATGGTGGCCAACATCCTAGAAAAAAATGTGAATAACCAGTCGGGCTGCTGTGGAGTTGTTCTGCAGATCTCTAGTCACATTATACTAGTGATCAAACTCGTCAAACTATTCGGGTCGTCGGATCTTCTGGAATATTCTCTTTTAGAAATGAGCGTAACATTATTATTGTTCAAATGAATTATATATTTAAGTATAATTTAGAAATTCGGAAATATTATCATACGTGGGCAGCAGCTATTGCTGGTCAATCAACTCCTTTCGGTATTATCAATAATGACAAAATAACACATGAACCACACCTCGATCAAATCCATAACTTCTTGTTGACAGCAACTTCCACCGGTTTTGACTCTTCCAAAATAATCTCACTGAGTAGTTTTTCTAGCAGATTTCTCGGAGGTGGTAGTCTTTTGTATTGCAAACCAATTCCTTAACGTCGAGTGCATTTATTTGGCGATACAACATCTTGATCAGTTTCTCTAAAGTGAAGATAAAGAATTACCATACAATTCACTGGTTAATCTTACCAACCATCAGAAACTGTCCTGTTTTTCGCCGAACAACTGAACGTATTCCTCCTGCACTGCCCTTTTCAGCATAGTTGTCCCATTCGTTAAAACAGCAAGCTGAGAAAAACGCTGTTGAAGATTTTTTTCTCCATGGGCTCTTATGGATGGGACAACATAGTTTTGTTATTTTTCGCGACATTTTCTGAACAAAGTAGGATTTTTTCCGTGTACATTGTAAAGTGATGGTACTTGACAATCGATTCCAATGTATAACTCATAATCGCCAAAAATGCTAATGGGACTGTTATGCCGCACAGGGCAGTGCAGTAATTCCTCCAAAGCAAACTCATAGTCAGACAACATTCAACTGATCCAAAATGTATACGAACCAGCTAAGGGATGAAAGTATCTCTAAAAAAGCAAAAGAACTGATCCAAACTCGTTCGAATCCAGCACGCTGGCTGCACAAGGTCGGAGCGATTATTCGTATTCTTGCAGAATCTCCGAGAACTGTTAAAAGCGATGATTAATCTCAATAGTGATCAACAGCGGATCCGATAAACACATTTATCACTACTGATACCTCTTCAAATTACACAGTACAATATGATAAAATAATAACTCACACCCTTCTCGCAACATCCAGATTACTGTGTTGATATCAAAATTTCAAAATCCACTTCTATCTTTTGCATCTTTTGCAGTATCGAAAAGTAGATGCAGCGAAAACGAAAGCGAAAGGTGGAGAGAAATCTGACAAAATTACACTGATCCAAAAAAGGACATTTATCGTGGCTGCTATCTACATGGCATTTTAGATGTGTCGCCCCCCTCGGAGGGATTGAGAACTGCTTTAAATTTATTTTTAAAACGAGACAGTTTTTTGACTTTCTTGCCAGACTATAAGAGGTTTTTAAAACAGCAAAAAGCTGAATTACTAAGCCGGAATGTTTTACACTTTGAAATGCTGTATTTATACTAAATGGATTGTTCATTACCGTTATAAAACCATCATAAATCAGAGTGGATTCCAAATGGTTACTGAATTGTTACTTGGGAGTTCCTGATTTGCGTCCATCCAATTGGTGGTTCGCAGGTCCAGACTTCCTATACAAACCTGAAGACCAGTGGCCGCAGCAGAAGGTAAATTTCATCGAAGTTGCTGAAGAACTGCGGGCAGTTCACGTCCATAGGGAAATCGTTGGCACAAGCTTCATCGATTGCAGTCGATTCTCTAAATGGGAACGTCTGTTACGTACTACGGCGCACGTCTACCGTTTTTTGGGAAGATGTCGTGGATTCGAAGGTAAAGTGGGAGTATCGGATGCGAATTTGGACCAGGATGACTTCAGGAAAGCAGAGCAAGCGTTATGGCAATGAGATCAGGCAGAAGTATCCAGTCTCGAACCTGCGCACAGAAGTTAGGGAAGTTGCAAGCCGATGTCAATGGTGCCGCGTATACAAGGCTCAACCAGAGGTTTCTCACATAGCTTCACTCCCGGAGGAACGTGTGACTCCATTTGTCCGCCCGTGTCCGATGGTCGACATAGATTATTTCGGACCCTATCTGATCAAGATTGGTCGAAGTCTGGTAAAGCGATGGGCCGTGCTTTACACATGCCTAACCATTAGAGCTGCACATCTGGAGGTCGCAGCATCTGTCTCATCGGAATCGTGCAAGCTAGCATTAAGGCGCTTCTTAGCTCGCCGTGAAGCTCCAGTTCCAATATTCACCGATAATGGTACACATTTCGTTGGAGTAGAGCGAGAGCTAGCGAAACAGATCCAGGAAATAAATCAGAAGTTGTCGGCTTTACAAACGCTAACACCAGGTGGAACTTCATCCCGCCTGCCTTCTCTGCGTGGGAGAGGATGGTTAGGGCAGTGAAAACGGCTATAAACTCCATCAATCATCCACGAACACCATCAGAGGAAGTACTCCAAAGCGTCAGACCTATTTGCTGGACGGAGCTGCCGGGGGAAATCTCATTCCAGTGAATATCAACGACATTTTTACACCGACTTCGATTGGTACTGAATCGAGGGTGACTTGTGGAGGCTTTGCTGACAATGTATACGGGAGCAGTCCCGAAAAATCCGTCGAGTCATTTGAACGACAGGTACAGGTACCTATCACGCCAGCCAACGACTGAATGTATTGCCGGTAAAGTTGGTACTGAGAATACGGGTTTGCTACCCATACCTATCATCGCATCTACTCCGATTCGATCGGAGCCAACAGTACAAAATTCGTTACCAACACAATCGGTGGTTATACAGCCGGTGTTTACACAACCAGTATACACGCAGGCGAAACCTACACTTCCAAAACTGGTTCCCCGAACACACCCAAGAGATCCAAGCACGGCTATTGTCTATACCGTACATGCGTGATAATGTTTGCACCATCGTACAAATAAGGTTCCCGTTTCACCTGTTCATACAATGCACAGTAGGCAAAAATTGACAAAACCGTGACTAAATTGAATATCTCGGCTGCCAAACGGTTTCAGTCAACATATTATACATATTCTCAAAGGAAAAATTCTGCTGAATCGATTGGTGGTGGTCTCATTGACCGGAGACTTTTGCGTATCAAGATAGAGGGCTGGGATCAACCCGGTAAAGTAGGAAATGCCACTATTTATCGACATAATTTTACACTTTACTTAACGTATATTACTGGAAATTGATAGTATTAAGCACCCTCTTAATGCTTCAGTATACCTCAAACGATTAATTCTTGGTTGTTAATAGAACTTCCTTGATGCAATCGGCTGCTTCATGCAGACTGAGCAATTCTGATTATAGTATCAGATTTGTTCTGTATACAGAGGAACTGGGAGGGCTTATTAGAAACTTCTCACCAATAAAGTAATTATCTTCTAGTAACTTTTGCATATAATTTTATTAAAATTTTATTTTATTTTAGCATATTATTTTTGTAACAGTCAATTGGCATTAGCATACGATACAAAAGATTAAATATTACTAGCTCGTTTTTGTGTAAAATAATCAATATTTATTTTACTTGTAGTAACCTTTGAAAGTTTTTTTTTTCAAGCTTTTTTTTTTTTTGATCTGAAAATTTACCCAGTTTGGTTAGAAGTTTCGAAGCTAACGCATGTCCACAGGCCTAATAGAAAGATAGGCAGAAAAAGTGTATCATGAAGAATGGTTGCATGCAGGGTTGCTTCCACTCACTTGCTATAGATGAGTGATTTTCGGAGTTTTGAATTCGTTAGATGTTGTAATGGAGATTTGTGCTGTTGGATGCGGGAGGAGATTGGAGGGCGGGTGTTTGACGCATAGAGCCTGTCAATTTCGCTTTCAGAGTGTCGCAGTCAGCGGTTTTATGATTCGTGAGCGCTCGCGATTCGTAGAATCATTGATTGTGACTACAAGTGGATTTGACGGGTTTTGTGTGTCGGACGCTTGCTTTTTGGCCTCTTCTTGTGTCTAACATGTGCAGAGTATCATTATAACGTCTAATGGTTTTGAGATTCCTGGTGGCGTGAAATATATTTGTGAGAATATCTTTTTGAGATTTTAGCAGTCACGTTTTGTTTGTAGTTTATATTTTATTTATTTCATGTAATTATCGTAAATAATAGTTATTCAAAGCACTGTGGATTATAAGATGCTCGATGACCCTCGAGGGATCGATTTTGCTTACTGAGCAGAAAATCATGGATTTAACCCCAAGCTCTTCCACAGCACAATAAATCGCCACCATCATTTATATATTTGATATTGAACATTAACCTCGGAAACTATTTGCATATCAAGCGAAAACGTAGTCCTGTATTGTCGCGAAGCGTTATGGTTCTGAGATGCTCGATGACCCTGGAGGGATCGTTTTTGTTTACTGAGCAGAAAATCATGGGTTTAATCCCAAGCTCTCCATCATGACTCTTAAAATTCATTATCACTAAACAAAATTAATATGTTCTTTCGATAGCCGGCTATCGAGAGATTAAATAAACAACAAATAAACAATACATACTTTTGGTTGCATCGCCAACTTGAGGTGAATCCTAACCGAATACCCTACCCAACCCTCCAACTCCGTAGCACTTATGAGGGTGTCGCTAAGTCGGTGGCCTCTCGTTAAGTAAGTACTACATCAACATTTCCTTCCCTATCCCTAGCTATGGTAAAGATGGGCGTGGCCGGGAATAGCGACAGTCATGCTTCTGTTACTCTTGTTTAGATTGGAACCAATGTTTACTCCTCAGCATTATTCCTGAAAGTAGTCTAACTGAGAATTTCAGAAGAGACGTGAGTGTCGTTAGTATCCAATCTACGAAGTATATCATAACAACGCTAACGCTATTACTGGAAATTGATAGTACTAAGTATATATGGTGTAAAGACACCGAATACGCCCTCAAGTAAACTCTACTGGCCTAAAAAAGGATCCGGAACGACTGATAAAGTGGCCACATTATAAAAATTGTCCTAGAACCTTTCGATTTTTTCTATGTTGTTCAGAATCAAGAGATCAAAGTGTATTTAATATGGAAACTATATTTTGGGGTAAAGTGGCCATATTCTGATTCTCCGGATAATCTGGATTGAACGATAAAGTGGCCACATTATAAAAATTGTCCTAGAACCTTGCGATTTTTTTTTTTATGTTTGTTCAGAATCATGAGATCAAAGTGAATTTTATATGGAAACTATATTTTGGGGTATAGTGGCCATATTCTGATTTCCCGGATAATCTGGATTGATTGGCCAACGAGACTACCGCCAATCGATTCAGCAGAATTTTTCCTTTCAGAATATGTATAACATGTTGACTGAAACCGTTTGGCAACCGAGATATACAATATAGTCGCGGTTTTGTCAATTTTTGCCCAGTGTGCAATGCCTTGGTTTTCTTTGCATGCACGTATAGCTCATACCGTAGTAGGCTGTGTATAAAAGAAAATGATTTACTTACTTTGACAGTTGCACCATGACGAAGTGGCAGCTTATTCGTGATTCATCCCACGTGCAAATGTCGCAAAAAACATTTCAATCGCCGTGGGAGTGTCCCGGTGGACTGTCAAAAGGGTTTTAGACCGAGAAAAGAAAGGGCAACTATCCGCGAAGGTTTCCACAGGTCGTCCGAGGTCAGCTCAGGTTCCGAGGGTTATCGCTGCTGATTATTGCTGAAGATTCGGGTGAATCCAGTGCGTTCAATAAGGAAAATGACAAAGGAACACGGGATCAGTGACTTTACGGCACGGAAGATCGTAAAGGAAGATTGCGGGGCGAAGTCGAGGGCACGGAAAAACTCACATGATTACCAACCGCATCCGGGAGCTACGAGTCGAACGATGCAAGAAAATCTTGAACTTCCTTAAGCGAAAAAATCCGGTAAACCTGTTCACCGACGAGAGAATGTGTACCGTCGATCCCGTATCAAATTCCAGAACCGACCGGTATATTAGTTCTCTTCCGATAAAAGACGTGGCCGACGAGCACAAGAACATGTACCTGACCAACCATCCTGCTAGCGTTATGGTGTTTGGATTGGTGGCTTCCAATGGGAAAAAAAAATGGACCCGGTGTTCATTCCAGAAGGCGACAAGGTCAACACCGAGGTCTACATCGGGATTTTAAGTAAGTATGTTCTTCCGTGGATCAAAGAACAGTACGGTCCGAAGCCAAATGTTGTATTTCAACAAGATGGGGCTCCGTGCCACACCTCGAACCGCACTCAAAAGTGGTTGCAGGAACATCTTCCGCCATCCAGCCCCAATCTTAATCCGCTGGATTACTCAATATGGCGCGTCATGACGGCCAAGGCCTGTTCTAAACGCCACCCGAGTACAGCAAGCCTCAGACAAACATTGACCCGTACCTGGAGAGAAATGGATCCAGACTACATTATTAGAACCTGCCGTGCATTCCGGAAGCGTGTGGAGGCCGTAATTGCAGCAAGTGGAAACTCGATCGATGATTAACATAGTTTAAGACTCTGATAAACTTAAGACTCTGAATAAATAAAAAAAAAACTCGAAAACAAAATTTTTGAGAATTTTTTTAATTTTGACATTGTTCAATGGTGCAAATATTATCACGCATACGGTATGTGTCTAGGAAAAGGAGATGAAGATACCGTATATTTGGTGCTGTATGTTGACGACTTACTTATTGTTGGACTAAACTTGCGAGTAATTGAAGATTTGAAGTCCCTACTGACCCGTGAGTTCAAGATGACAGTGCAGTAAATAATTTCCTTGGAATGAAGATTCATTTCGATCACGATTGCGGTAGAATGCTGTTGTCCCAAAAGGCTGCTATTGAGAAACTTTTACAGAAGTTCGGAATGGAGGAATGCGATCCAACTCGAAGCCCAATGGAAACGGATATTTGCTTCTCTGTTGGGTACCTCGGAAGATTCCTACAACAACCTGGACAACAACACTGGTCGGCACTTGAGCGAGTAGTCCGATACCTGAAAGGTACGCAGAAATTGGCGATGGAGGTCAAACGTCATGAAGACTAGAAGCCCCTTACCGGATTTGCAGGCGCAGATTGGACAGGTGATCAAGAAGATCGTAAGTCAGTAAGTGGCTTTGTATTCAAAGTTTAGTTCAAGTGAAGCAGAATATGTTGCCTTGAGTTGAGCAGCGGCCGGAGCGATTTGGTTGACCGGAATTCTCACTGATTTGGGCATAATCGACGTTGAACCAGTTAAGATTTTTGAAGACAACCATGGATGTATCGGTAAAATCGAAGCGTGCAAAACATATCGATATCCGTTATCATTTTGTAAGAGATCATGTTGCCAAAGGGAAACTTGAAGACCTACCGAGTCCTATACCGAGGCTTTGGATGGCGAGCAGTTCCATATTCTTCGTAAGAATCTAGGATTGAACGATCGAGAGGGGGTATAATCAAAGAAGCCTGTGATCAAGCAAGAAGCGATCGTTCCCAAGTAACCATAGGCACGCTATTTTGCCTTTTTGGCTGTAAATGGGCCTCACCAGAACTTAGAAACCCTGGTATAGTCGTTGTTCAGTTGTATACAGCTAAAATGGCGAAATAACCAATCCTCTGGCACAGCCATTGGTTCTTGAAGCTGCCGTCAGTGATAGCGCTGGCGTTGATGTTGGAATGATTTTAAGCTTCAGTCATACGTTACCATCATCATGGCTTGCGATGAGTTTTTACCCATCCGAGTATGACCAACCGATAGGACGGTCATTGTTTCTTGAAGCTATCGTGAACTCCCTTTCTTATAATTTCATAGTGCGATAGAAACGCAACTGAACAACACCGAGAGAACAATTGAAAACACTATTTAATTACTTGATAAATTTCCATCAATACCATAACGTTACCACGGCCGGTCAAACAAACGCATAAACGGAGCTGAAACGCGTAATGTTTACATCAGCTGTCAATAGTATAATCGAACCAAAGAGACAAAAAATCGGCTTCAAGCAAAGTGTTCTTGGATGACTTTTGTGCCACCGGAGTGGAAATAACGTGCCTATGGGTACTTGGGTTGTTTTAACAAAACTGTTCCTGTCCGTTAAGTTGATGTGTAGTTTCTCTGAGTTCCAGAAAGACCGAATTCTCCTGTTTAAATATTTGTTGTTCAGACTTCTCGCACAAGGTGGCTCTAGTGTTCATGTGAAATTTGCGAACATGCAATATCTCATGATCCAGTCTATAAGCAAAGTTGCTGTTTTCTGCAATGTTGTTCAGGAGACCAAGACCTTTGAATCGTGGACAGTTTCGGAATTTTCAAGCTAGGTGGCACTAGTATCCTTAAAAATTTACATGTACATGCAGGGTCGACACCTCGAGATCATTGCTAGATAAAAAGTTACTGCTTCTGCAACGTTGTTCATGACGCTAAAAGCTTTTGAATTGAGGACAGATTGGTTCGGGATTCTCTAACTAGGTGGCGCTAGTATTCTTATGAATTTCGTGTAAATGCAGGGTCAACATCTCGAGATCTTTGCCATACACAACATTTCTGTTTTCTGCATTGTTGTTCAGGAGGCTAAAACCTTTTGACTTGTGGACAGCTTAGCTCGGAATTCTCTCACTAGATGGCACTAGGATTTTCATAAGCTTCGTGTACATACAGAGTCGACATCTCGAAACCCATGCTAGATGCAAAATTGTTGTTTGCTGCAATGTTGTTCAGAAAGCAAAAACCTTTGGAATTGTGGACAGTTTAGCCCGGATTTCTCTCACTAGGCGGCACTAGTGTTGTTATGAATTTCACGTAAATGCAGGGTTGTCATCTCAAGATCTTTGCTACATTCAAAGTTGCTGTTATCAGCATTGTTGTTCAGGAGAGGAGTTTATGCACTGGAGCCGAATGTGGTCTTTCGCCAAGACGGGGTACTGCGCCATACCTCGAACCGCATGCAAAATTGACTGAAGCTACTGTTCTGGTCGAAAGATATGTGGCCACCATCCATCCCCGATCTTAACTTCTCGGATGATTCAGTGTAGCGCGTCATGAAAGCCAAGGCCTGTGCCAAACGCCACTCCAGTATAGCAAGCCTCAGACAAACATGGACCCACGCCTGGAGAGATATGGATTCGAACTATATTATCAGAAACTGTCGAGCATTCCGGAAGCGTGATGAGGCCGTAATTGCGCCAAATGGAAATTCTGTCGATGATTAACATAGGTTTAAGTTCTTACAAACGAGATTTACCATCCACAAAGCTTTCAACTTGTTTCAAGAACGATCTTCCACCTTATGCTGATACTTGGCATGAAGATACCCCAACAACCTCCCCAGGCAATGGACGTGATATCTAGAAACTGACATCGATTTCGTTGAACTAAAATCGTTTAATAATTAGCCTACCATAATTATTGTATAATGCTGTCCTACACAGTTTTGCTAAGCAAGTTTTTCCCGTATCGATTTGATTAAAAAAAAATTTCTAGTAAAAGGATAAACAACACACTCACATAAGCTATGCAGCACAGTTCACCGACTAACATCAGATATTGTTTAAAATCTGCTTCAGGTCATCCGGAAGGCAACGCTTCATGCTCTCCAGGTGCTTGAGCAGCTGTTCGCGAGTATCCTTGGTATTGAGCTGCACCGGCAGGGCCGCCATCTGGGTGCTGCTGCAAAGTTGGAGCTTCTGCTTCAGTCGCAGTATCATGTCGACGATTTCGACCTCGTGCTTTCCCTTGACCCACTCGGTGAGATTGGAATCGGAGAGGGTTTGCATGTGCAGGGCCTGAAGCGTTTGCTGCAGCTCGAAGTAACGGGTTTCGTACCAACCCTTGAAGTTGGGAGACGAGAAAAAGCGTTTGTAGAGTCCTTCCCAGTCGCCCTTGCAGGTGGGGGTCAGATGAGGTCCATTGCCTTCGAGAGTGGCGAGGAAGTCTTCTTGTTTAAAGGGGTTTGGAAGCGGTGCGGATTTAAAAGGGGAGATGTCCTTTTGCAGGGGCATAAGCGAAGCCAGGTAGCGTTCTAGTGGGATTATGAAGCTTTGGGTAATCTCGAGAAAGTGTCGCCGGAGCAGGGCGGATTGTACTGACGGTGGACGTTCGGTTTTGATCCCAAGATGGATCTTCTTGATGAAGGTCTTGTCTTTGGAGATGAACGGTTTGTACTGGGTGTAGACTCCGGGGGACGAATCCAGGAGCTTATTGGTGATCTGTTTGATTTTGGACAGTTTGGAATCGGAGCTGGTGCTGGTGAGGGTGGGAGTTCCGGCGGGTGTGATGGTTTGTTTTTGCTTCTGCAGTAAGGTGGCTTCGGTGCTATCCTGCAGACGGATCATGTGAGGCCAGTGTTGGAGGGTCTTGGCGAAGAACGGATTCGTTACGCCGAGAATAATTGACGGATGGCCATTTTTGTTTTGTGTGAATTCCTTGAACTCGGTGTCGTGAATGGTGAAGTAGGGCCGGCTTTCGGCACAGTAGGACAACGGACTGATTAGTCCCATCAGCGATTGGACCATGTGAGAGCAGTCCGTTGGAGAGGCTCCGGTGACGACGATTGGCTCTCCGGTGAGCACCAACTCCCAGAGAAGGTGGATATGTGGCAGGAAGAACTGGAGACTCTTGAATATATCGATTTCGTGAATCGAGCCGATTATCTGCGTTTGAGGACTTGCGGTTACGGAGGTTTCTGATTTCGGTTTCTCTGCTGGTGAGATTTTAAAATTCTGCTTGGGAATGGCTATTTCGTAGATGCTTCCTATGAGGTGAAGAGACATGTTTTCACCAGCCATGAGCGACGGCCAGTGGCAGATGTTGTCGCAGACGGCTTCCAAGGTAGGCTCACCACTGGAAAAGAAGGCTGGTGCGATCAAGGCGGTAAGCTCGTAGAAGAGATTGATAAACGGAAGTCGACTGAGTAGTACCAAGCTTTTCTGGAAGTAACCTCGCTTCAGAGTGGCATCTTTGATTTGACGGAAGTAGACAAAGCCCCAAAAGTGACCGGGATCGGCGCGATGGACCGGAAGACAGTGGCAATTGAAGTCTTGATGTTCTTTCCGAAGGGCTGAAGATTCGGACCCGGGCGATACCCGCAATCTTATGTGAAACTGGGAGTCCCCCATGCAACCGGAGTTGGAATCCGGAAAGGCTAGATAGCAGATATTTGTCTTCTCCTGCTCGGTGAGCGTTACATGCTTTGGGTAGATTAATTCCATGGCTTGACCTAGCTCTAAGTCAAAAGTTACTATACAAATGCAGTGAATCCATTCACTGAAGCGATCCCAAGTGCCGGCGTGCTCGTCCAAATCGATCGTTTGCTGGATAGAGAGCTTCTCCAGCGCCATTTCCTGCTCCTTGGCGTCCTCCTCATGCTTCTCGGCTTCCAGTAGGATTTTCTTGTGTTTGTACACAATCCGATCGATTTCATACCGCTCGAGTCTTCCCTTATCCAGTGTAGCTTTCAGGTCGATGTTCCCTTCCACCATCGCATTCAGGATCCCGTTTGTATCCAAACTGAAAAGCAGCCCTACGTCCTCAATTTCCCCAAATGTCCCCTCTATCTTCAACCTCCCCAGTAAAATATTATCACTAACAATGGCACTTTCCCCCTCGTACAGCAACTGCATCTCCTGAAAGTTCTTCACCCGATGCTTCACTTTCAAAGGAACTGTCGAATTTCTACTGATCAGTATTCGAGGTGATTCGTCAACACCACTTTCCGACACTAGACCGATCGATCGTGGCACCAGATCCAACCACAGAATGTCCTGAATCTCCGGCGACTTCTCCCCACTTAGAATCGCTGCAGCTATGGCGCTTCCAACCACGACGGCTTCGTCCGAATTGATCGAACTGCTGAGTGACCGCCGATCAAAGAATTCACTGAGCATCACTTGCACTTTCGGTATCCGCGAACTCTCCCCAACCAGCATGATTTCGTGAATGGCAAAACGATCCTTCCGAGCCCTACGGAGGGCCATCTCGACGTGAAGCATGATCTTGTCCAGGAGATCCCGGTTGAGTTCCTCGAATTGATCTCGAGTCAGAACGAACTCAAATCGTTGACCTTCGTACAAATCAGCAATGTCGATCACCGCTTGGTTCGTGTAGGACAACGTTCGCTTAGCTTGCTCGCATGCTTTCCTCAACTTGCGTAAGGCTTCCTTACAGAACGAAATCTCCTTGGAATGCTTGTCCTGAAATTCCTTCACACAGTACGCCACTAACCGATCATCAAAGTCCGTGCCGCCCAACTGGTTGTCTCCGGAAGTTGCCTTCACCTCGAACACTCCATTGTAGATCGTCAAGATTGACACGTCCAGGTGGCCTCCCCCTACGGAACACACCAGGACCCACTGCTCACCGATCACTTTTTTACTGATACCGTTGGAAATAGCCGCCGCTGTTGGCTCATTCACTAATCTCAACACATTTATTCCAGCGATCGCGGCCGCATCTAGCACTGCTTGCCGCTGCCCGTCGGTAAACCCCGCCGGAACAGCGATCACTGCAGATCCCACCGTCTGGCCCAGCTTCCGCTCCGCCATCGTCTTCAACTGTCCCAGTATTCCTCCACATATTTCCTCCGGATAAAAGCTCTTCGTCTCGCCCTTAAACTGAACCTGCAGTTTATCCCCCTTCCTACCCCCCAGTTTCCGCTTCACCTCCAGCACCGCATTGCCGGGATCCAAATCCGCCTGTGCCAGTGCGTCCTCTCCGACTAACCGCGACTTGTCGGTGAAGGCCACGCACGATGGTATCCTATGGTTTCCGGCTCCATTGGCAATGATTTCAAACTTACCCCGGCGGTAGATGCCCACGCTGGAAAAACTGGTACCGAAATCGATTCCGATCGCTAGCGAATTTCGGCCCGTAGGCTCCATTGCTCGGTAATTGTTCGGTAGTTAGTGAGTGACGACGAAAATGACGGTCAGTGCAATGACATTTTGCTGTTTGTCCTTCGTCGGTTTCTGAAACGAGATAATGATAACAACAATGCTGTTAGCTGCGTATGTGACAGAGATAATTGCTCAAGTTTAATCTCATTTAAAGCAATTAAGCTGGTGCAGTGCTCGGATGGGGAATGAGTTATGATTCCCTCGAATATGTTTGCGACAAAAGATGGAAGATTTTTCAAATTCGAATGAGTTCATAGCGAAAATCGATTATTTCCTGAGGAAACGTATTTAACCGGTTTGTTTACTTTTCGAAACCCATGATTTTGACGTCACAATGGAGCGAATGCGTACATGTGAGCCAATCGATAGAAGAAGCACTGCGCCACTGTAGCAGCTTGCTAAAATGAAATCAAATAAACAAAGTTAACAATTTTTATTTATAACTTACTTCCTGCTTTTTCGCCGATTACGATTCCACGCTTGTGTTGCTGCTCTTCTTTACGTTCGTGTGTAGCTAAATACCATCAGTAATCCATACAAGAGGTAGCAAACGCAGTAGTTGATTTACAGGAAGTGTTGTTTTGGTTTAGATCCCCTCCTAAACAGACAGATGGACAGACAACAGAAACAAAGTCGACACTATTTTTTTCCCATCAACAGTAGGCCCTGCTTAACACTTTCACCTTCAAATCGATATCCCCCACCATAATCACTTCCCATCAATTTCCGTTCTTCAGACGCACAGCCAACACGCAATTCATCGTTTTTCCGACGCAAAACGATTCCCGCACTTGCCAGTGATCTATTTCACTTGATTTCAGCAGAAAAATCAAGATAATTCACTACTTTTCTACAAAATAATTTATTTTCGAATCACGGTAGCAACAATCTCCTTTCTTTTCCGAGGGTCGATTGTGGAGTGACAGGCACAGGCACAGTGATCGACCAATCACAGTGTAGCAGTACAGAGCATGCAGAGTTCGGGGTAACCAGTTTTCTGTACTATGGCTCTCTTCTTTCCTTTGACTTTGACGTTTACATAATTTCAGTTCAGTGAATCACCCCTTGCGATGCGGTTTATACAAACTATACTGGCGACGAGAAGCAGAAATGAAACGGAGAGAATCGATTCGAAATAGGAAGTGGGAGAGAGCGAGAGAGCGAATTTGAAACTGCTTGGGCGCGGAATGAAGCGCCAGTGCGCAGATGTAGCGACAATCCGTGCTCTGGGTGTGGATGGTGGAACCATTTTCGAACAAATAATGAAACGTGCTAGGTCACAGAAGGGAAAAGGGTTCTCGGTCGGATTCAGCTTTGGAAAATGACTTTATTGGAATGTTCAATGGAGACGCCCTTACGCTTACCTTGTGCTTCTTGCTACTTTTTAAAATACAAGCAACTCAGGTGATATAACAGGTACCGTCGGTTGCAGATGGAGTTTTAGCAGGTGTTCTGATTTTTCAATTGCTCTGGCAACTGCCAGATCTTTAGTAGTAAGAATACCGACCGCAAATTGTATCTTTATTTTCCTCAAAAGTGTGGACTTGATCCCGGGATGTGTATTAAAATAAATATCCAAATGCAAATGCATCCTTTTAATGAGGATTGCAATGGGCATTTGATGTCGGTTTCTATAGCCATTCTATGATGTCTTGTGCTAGAAGATCATCTAATTTTGCGTTCCCTTTATCCAGCAATGGAACCGGACATCTTTGGAGTGGTTGAATCACTGGGGGTACACTTCGGTCATTGGGCAGCGTTAGCTCAACACCACGAATGTGAAGAGAAGCCATCTTCGACTAGTCGACACGATTTACGTTATCCGATCCGTTTAATTCCAGTCCGACACGTAGTACCCGAAGCTGCTGAGCCGTAGTTTTTCCCAGAACAGGCTTTTATGCTTTCTCGATGACGTAGAATGTTGTATCCGTTGACGATTTCCGGTTTTAGTTTCCAATATTTCGATCTCCGCGTTGAAAACGGTAATTTCAGGGGAACTTTTCAATACGCGAGGAATTTCTTGCTTCCATCTAAACGAAGGTTATATGCTCTTGTGTTCCGCAGCTTCATCGTTTTCCACGTTGTATCGTCAATCAAGTTATCCATCAGTATCTCGATTTTTACGCCTCCTACCTTGCACTGGATCAGCTCGTCGTTGGTTTCCATAACATTGTAAACGGTTTTGAACGAACAGTTGCTGGCCGAGTATCCTGTAAACAAACAGCATGGTAGGGAGATAAAAAAAAAACTATAAGGGACAGCCCTATGAGATTGTACGCAATAGGGACGTTGGACTACGTGGTCTTATATAATAAATGTTATTTGTTAACTGCAGCAGGAGCTTGTGTTTTGTGTATGAATAGGAATTTGAGCGGGGTTCTCTCTGTTTATACTCTTCAGTATGACGCACTTGGCATAACTTGGTATGATCCACAGCGACTCACGAAGACCTACTGATTCCGATCAATAGTTGTGCGGCTTCTTCCTCCTTCTATGGATGCTCATTAGACTGATGCAAAATTTGACTTTTTCGCTCCACAATACTTAAACGATTCCAAATCGAATCCACACTAACCTCTCAAAATTTGAACCCCTTTGGTGAGAAACTGAGATGGCACAAACCATTTGAAGTTTGTATGGGAATTACTATGGTAAAACCAAGATTTTTGTTCATGTCTATCTAATAATTCACCATATCGGTCTGCTTCGAAAACTTTCAACTGTACTTATAGGAAATTTTTCCAGCTACAACTTTACCCAAGACGACTTTTTGATTAAATGCAAGAATCGAAAGTTATCAATGGTTCAATGCGCTGATGTCTAATGATCATGCTCAATCATTTGCTCAGCAGGCAACATTGGTGTTTCTGGGGCGTTGAATAGGACACAAAAATCATGGCTACTATGTCACACTACAAAATACAGTGTTGCCTACAGAGCAGCTGCTTGATCATGTCATAAGTTTACCAATCTCTTGAATAATTAATAACTTTTTCCTGTTTTGTTTTACATAGAAACAATCTTCAGCAAAGTTGTAGCTGAGAAAATTTTCCCTTTTTCGAACTGTTTCGCAGCTCAATATGGAAAAAGACTAGAAGGCAATGATCAAAAAGATGAGATTTTCCATAGTAATTTACATGTAAACTTCAAATGGCTTGTGCGAAGTCTGTTTCTAACCAAATGAGTTGTAACTTTGGGAGGCTAATCAGGACCCGATTTGAAACTATTTAAGCACTGTGGAGCGAAAAAGTCAAATTTTGCATCAGTCGAATGCTCATGTGGGATTCAGCTTGCTGCTTGCAGGCAGCTTTTCGTTGTGTACTAGAGAACAATGTTCAACGTCACGTACCGAAAGCACTGCTGCTGCTGATGCCGACGACCGGAGATCACCACACACGATTATTCGAACTAAATCCGATCAGCGGTTGAGGTCAGCCTTGATCGCTAGCTGCTTGCGGGGAGTCTTTCGTTGTGTACCGGAGAACACCACTACTCACCACGCGGTGATTGAATAAACACCGTTTGGTAAGACCGGATGCAATTTAACTTTGAAATCTGTGTTAAGGAAATCGCTTTTCGCAGGCAATCGGTGATAAATAATAAAATCTTAGAATTAACATGCGTAGGAATATTTCTGATCGAATGGTGATAAAATTATTGAAATTGGTCCAGGGGCAGCTGAGTTATTAACGATCAAAATCTTTCATAATTTTGTTACAAGTTCCATTTTTGGTTTTCACAAAGTGTACCCCCATATAAAAATCAAAGACATAGTCCTACGTCAAAAAACTATTCAATAGTAGTATTGTACAATATGTTTCTTGCCAAGGGCATTCGTCTTGAACTTCTGCATACCGATTTGAAGAAAGCAGGTCCCTGGCAACGCAAATAAATTTTATTATTGCGGGACACTTTTCGCCTGGTAGGGGAAATGCAGGTAATGTCGGCCTAAGTGTCCCTAATTCGGGCCCATACATAAATTCAGCAATCAACTAAATTTTCAATAGCAACCAAAAATATCCATTAGTAAAGATAAAATTGATAAATAGCAGACTTTTAGCGATGGGCCCAAATTAGGGACATGAAGGCCGACATTACCTACATTTCCCCTATGTTGAATGTATCCGCATTTGGTACATCGTGGTGAAACACCGTTTAGAGATTCTGAACGTGCAAAACTTCTCCTATTTGAACTGGTGTACGTCCTCTGAACAACTAGAACGGTAACGTTCGATTTTCTATTCATTTTCGATGCTTGATACTTCACAGCTTGATGGGAGTTGACAACTACTTTAAGGCACTCACCCAAAGTTGAGTTTTATCACTCTCTAGAAGCTTTTCACGGAGATCACTTTCGTTTTGACCACAGCGTAAGGATCAACATTTCCATCTAATTCTACATCTTCTTTTGCTGCTCAAGGCCACCCATTGCCAGCTACTGTATTTTTTTCATTGATCCATCGTTGATGTTCGAAGCGCACACATCACTCGTTCGAATCCTCTAAATTATCCATTCCAGGTGTTTAAAGCAAAATTGTGGTAAATTGAACGATGCCTGATTAAACGCTGGCATTGTTTGAACCACCAGAACTGAGTTCTGTGGGTCTTGATTGTTGCTATACATCCTCTATAGAGAAAAAACGTAAACAAACAAAAAAATTCCTGTCAAATCCAATTATCGACGAATTTGATCATCGACATCAGGCACCATCTTTCAACGAATCCAATCATTGGAATGATTACATGAATCTTTTCGGCGAATCTAATCACCAACATGTTCCATTCTCAATCTTTTCCAACGAATTCAATCATCGGCATTATTTCGACGAATCCAATCATCGACGGCATTCCAGGTACGCTTCCATTTTTTTCAGATGTTTCTCATAAAGAGGAAAAAAAATGGCGTCGATCCAAGCGATTTGTCGATTTTATATGTCACGGCTGATTTTACGACTTACCTATGTTCTTCTGGATAAAATTTATCGGTTATTGATATAATTTTCTATTTAACGTCTTAAGAAGAATCAGAAGCGAATCCCATCCTCGTCGCCACTATGTGATGTGATGATGAAACAGGAAGATAATATGGTAACGACTGGCTGGTAAAGTAAGACTGACTGTCACCTCATACAGTTCAATTCGGCATGGAACACTATCATAGACATGCATGAGCTAGGGATACCAAATATCCTATGAAAAGTAATTTTGTGCATCTAGAAATAATCTATCTAGGTAATTAAGATACAGTACTTGTTCGCTAACTGGACTTAAAGGGTACCCCAGTTATCGAATTCCTCCCGCTAACTGGGCTGGCTTGTCATACGTCAAAAAAACCTGGAATCTTCAATGGATTATGTGATCTACGTTCAAAAATTTCACGTGCATTGAATTGAAACAGTGTAATGTTAATAACCCATTCTTTAATGACTTTGCTACATTCACATTTCGGGCTAATTTTCTACATAGTCTCTTAAAAGAAAATATAATTAACATTGGCGTAGCTAGGAAATATATCTGGAGGAGCTCAAGAACTCACGAAGATGCTATTCAATCAAATTGCGTCAAGGCAACTTGTTTTTCGGTACCGTAAAACGGGGTAACATTGATAGTTTTTGAAGTATATTCCAAATGTTTTTAGAGCAATTATTGTTTTTTCTGCTGAGGATCCTAGAGTAAACTTGTTAGTAATATGTTTAATGGAAATTAAAACATTTGCACTAGAGAGGGTCTAGTATAAGAGAGGAGCGGATTCAAAACAAACTGCATTGGCAACCTATGCCTAGTTGAATTCTAGCAACACTGCCAATGCAATCAAGATAGGCGCTGCTCAATTAGCTCTGGCATTGACAGTTCGTTTGGCGCAAAACCAACCAGTCCGTTCCTCTCTGATACTAGACCCTCTCTAATTTGCACTATCTTTTTAGTCTTGTGACCGAACATTAGTATTTTGATTTGAGGTTACTTTGATAATGCTCGATGAATGTAGAAGAAAATGCGTAAGACTCAAATAATTTTGTTCTTGAAATATGAAACTTTGAATGAGTATATAATCAGAAAACATCATAAGCAATAAGAATACAATGTTGAATTTGTGATGGTTATATCGGAAATACATTTCATAAGTGATGGTTTGAGTACTTTTTTCGAACAGGCAAAAAACAAGATAATTGTTTTATTAAATATTTTTGTGAAATATGTAACACATACTATATTAAAACTACATCCCATGGCCCTTATTACGAGTGTCACTTCACGGTGAAAACGAAGTGAAGTGACCACTTGTCACTCACGGTGAAGTGATTGTCGTATAAATCAAATGGGAATCACTACACCGTGAGTGATAAGTTGTCACTTCACCGTGAAGTGACATCGGTAATAAGGGCCCATATCATCGAAAATACTTTAAGCTACAATATGGAACCAATGTTTCCAACTCGGAAAAAAGCGCGAGAGTAAGTTAATCATTAGATTATAATATCAAAGTTGCCCGCATTATCAAAGATTCCCCGTTTTACGGTACAATAATATGACGTTGAGACTTACTATTATTTTTATGGTGAAACAATAAATCTGATTATATTTATTTCATAAGAACAACTTAAAGTCTTAAATCACATAGCGGCCGAATCTTCTAAATTTAAGCATCTCAACCTTAAGAAAATACTCAGAATTAAGTATTTCCATTAATTTTGTAACTAGCTTTTTTTAAGATTTTGAACATTTCGTCATCAGTTAAATCTCAGAATCAGACACCAACATTAAATTCTTGGACCTTACCTATCGACCCATCAACTCATGAACCGCGGACCAACGGCTTTACTTCCCTTCCAAAGGAAGGCGTGATCAGAGATGTTATGCCTCAGAACATCCCGGCGGCAGGATATTAACATTTGAATAGGGCATATTTTTAGTAGAAAAACGTCAATAACTCTTGATCGGCGAAAGATATTGACAAGCTTTTTGCAGCAAAAATTTGCACCTTCTAAAGATCTAAAAGATATTTGAAGACACCTTCGCTCATAAATTTGAAATAAGAAAACTAGAGCAAAACAACTGTTGTTTAGAAGCACCCTACTCAATTCAAGAAAGTAGCTCTAAATCGGTCAATTTAAGAGATATGAAAAAGTTTTTTTTTTACAAAGCTGCTTGAAATTAGCTCAGCTATAACTTTGCCGAAGAATGTATACCTTAATTTATTCAAACAAAAAAGTTAGATTTTTTATTTTTATTACTATTTTTAATGATAATAAGAGGGCCTCACTATCAGAAACAACTTTGTAGAAGAGATTTTTAGTCTTAAGTTTTAATTTCATGCTCAAACATATCATTCCACCTAAATCTGCATTCTGGACCACTGTGCAATGGCGTTTCAATGCGTTAGGACGGAATTGAAACTCGTAGAACGAATTTACAATCAAGAAGCAGTGTTAAATTTCTTAGAATATCTCAATAATTTGTGACTCTTTATCAAATCCAATGGTAGGAATAGAAAGTTAAATGAAATTGGAAGTTATCTATAGTAAAATTACTCCATTTTTGAGTTCATATCCGTTCGAAAAAGAGAGGTTAAGTGTGCGTTATGCTGAGTAGGACGGAAATTAGATTCAAACCCCTACTTGAATATTAAAAACAAATGAAATCAGAATTTTAATAACTATAAAATGTTTGACCTAATCAAAGGTTTGAATCTCCTGGACTTAAAAATTCGTGATTCAAGATCTTGGGAAGCTTACTAGATTCTGAGACTTTCGAGAGGAAAATTCTTCGAGATAAGAAAGTAAGAAAAAAATTGGACCTAAAATTTTTGAAAAATCTTGTTATGTTAATTACGAAAAATTAGCTTATAATTTAATTTCATCAGGTTTTCGAATGTAATGCTTCTGATATTTGAAGACAAAAGGCACAGTTCTTCCCTATAGAAAATGTACAAACCTATCCATAGCATCTAGATTCATCATTCAAGTTTCCATCAATGCCATATTTTTTTTCCATCTCCCAATTATACGCAGATCTCTGAACGTCTTTGCACTCCTGGAAGGACACCTAAGACAACTACAAATATTCTTAAACATCTAGAAAGTTCCATGAAATTTAACGAAGTTCCCAAAACCTCCAAGAAGTTCCTGGAGCTATTTTGAAGTAAGATCTCTGACAAACTGCAAGAAGTTCCCTAAACTGAAGCGAGGATCCCTGAAGTTCTTAGAAGTTTATTAAACTATTTTTAGATCTTCTACAAAATTCCCTGAACTTTTTCGAAATTCCTTAAACTTATATGGAGTTTTACGCAGCTCCTCAAAATGCTACGAAATTCGCAAAATTTGTACAAAGTTTGCTGCACTTCTACGTTTCTCGTAGATTTTCCGCGAAGTTCCACGAACGAAATTTCTTAAATTTGTACGTAGTTTCCACAACTATTGCAAGTCCATGAGTTGCAGTTTTGTCCTTCTTAGAACTTTTACAAGTTCCTTGTTATTACGAATCTTTTTGAAGATCTATGATGTTCCCCGAATTTCTACTAAGTTTACTCAATTTGTACGATGTTCCCTGAACAACTTCTTAGAAGCCCTTAGTTTTACGAAGTTCCCAGAAGTTAAATTAAAATCCTTGGGCTCATGACAAATTTGTAGAGCATGAAAATGTCTTATTATAAATCGATTGTGTATGTATGTATGTATGTATATACAATCCAACTTCCACTGTCCGGCAGTGTTTTTATGGAAGAAAAATGTTTGCAATATAATCTATCATTATTATACTGATCTCATTGCAAACAATTTTAGCCCGGAAGTTGAAAGGTGATAGCTCTGTTGAGATTCAGCAACCCATTTCAGAATGTCTGGTCACTCACGTCCATTCCGAGGTTACTTTCACTTACAACAAGCCCCGCATACACGTAGTACCGATATAAAATGTATATTGGTACTGCGTGTACACTTCCATCATCAAAGCAATTCCTGCTTTGTAGATGGCACGTATTTAGTAGGATGCATTTCTTATTTTTATATCTAGTTGTAATCAGTTAGATCTCACCGCTTATGTATTGTGTCCTCGACGTGGAAGCATCGTAGTCTAATCTGCAAATTCATCTTTCCCGGTTTTTGTCCAGGGGCAGAACGCCAATGCTTCCGGAAGTGGAGGCGTAGCACCGGAACACACTAGCACGACGCTACAGCAACACAACTATTCAAACAAAATTCTAGCCCGGGAATTTTCACAATAATTCACAATATTAAAACACTGATAAATTAATCATAATGAATCTATATACACATGATAATAATAAAAACGAATTACTTTTTGCCTTAGTACAAGCCAAATAGCACGCGGAAAATACGGAATTTGTGACAGCGAAATTAAAACCGACCGTTTGCGGGCAGAGCCTACTGCGCACTCCGTCTTATTATAAATCGATTAAATATAATTAATATAATATAATATAATCTCTCAAATTTGTTTCTTATAGTTCAGAAAATAAGAAAAGTAGTCAACATAAAGGACTTTAATAAAATCTTTGTTTGTAGTCCAATTTTTATGAATCGCTATTAAATAATAACTTGACTAGCTTGACAAAATACCGGTGAGTAAAACAAACACCAAAAATTCTGGGGGGGGGGCTAGATAATTCTGAAGGGAGCTTGGCCCCCTTGGTACCTTAATGATTATTAAGTGTATTGGAGGATACGAATAGCTGAACATTTTGGAGTCGAGTTATTAACGAAAGAGATAATCGATTAAGAGAATCGATCAATGTTGATGGGACCTATTGAAAAGTGACACTAGATGCCCAATTAAAGAACGCTCAGTTAGAGAACAAGCACTGTACAGGATTTAATAAATAGCATTTAAAATTCTGAAACTTTCATAAAAATATGATTCTAATCCACAAGGAAAAGTCAAACTTCCACATTTGTTTGAGTTTCCGAATCAGATTGAAGTTAGATTCATTATTTCAGAAATTTGGAAAAAAACAACATTTTTTTTTTGATAATAACATACTACGAAAATCCTAATGATTCTTGGTTGTTGAAGGACTAAGATGTATTATTCAGATTATACAATTTTAAAATATTTTGTTCTTTAAATCCAATTAGTTACAGAATTTTTTCTCTTCCATGAAACTCAAAGTTCTTATAATAAGCTTGTTTTTCAACAATCAGACACAAGATTGACAATGTTGGCAAGAATTCTAAAGAAATGTTTAGCTTTAGAGATAATTTCAATGGGATCTTAATAAATATTAAGGAATTTTAAGAAGAACCCTTGCAACATTCTAAGAAGAATTTAAACAAAGTTCTGAGGAACTTTTCTGGAGTGTTCTGGGGAAGGTTTCAAGAAAATTATTAGCAAACTTCAATAGCAGGTTGGAGGTCAAATTCAAATGGTTTCTGAGAAATGCTTATCGGTAAATCTAAATAAATTTCCACAGGAATTGCAAAGAATATAACAAAACGTGGCTTCAGCTACGCAAGATATCTGTCAGCTGTTCTCTGAAAAATTTGCTAGTATCTTCACGAACGAGAGACTGAGTGACGACCATGTCCGACTGGCAGCCAGTTACGTACCACTCTTTGGCCAAACCATGAGCGGAATTGATATCAATCCCGATATGTTTTCCAGGGCTTCCTCGAAACTCAAGTCGTCGTGCAATCCGGGTCCTGACGGAATTCCATCGGCGGTCCTCAAAACGCACTTGGACAGTTTGTTGTATCCACTGCTGCACATTTTCAACGGTTCGTGAACGTCGGCGTTTTCCATCCTGTTGGAAGCTAGCGCACATGTTTCCAGTACACAAGAAAGGCAGCAAATAGGACGTTGGCAACTACCGTGGCATCACTTCGCTTAGCGCTGTTGCTAAATTGTTCGAACTCGTTGTTATGGAACCGTTACTCGCTGACTGTAAGCCGTATATTGGTATCGACCAGCATGGGTTCATGTCTGGTCGCTTCACTGCCACTAACTTGCTGTGCCTTACTTCCTACATCTCTAACAGTATGTCGTATAGTGCTCAGACGGATGTCATTTATACTGACTTATCTGCAGCCTTCGATAAATTGAATCACCGCATATCTATCGCAAAACTGGACAGGGTCGGTATCCACGGATGCCATTTACTATGGCTTCAGTCGTACCTCACCGATCGCTATCTTACTGTTGTCATTTGTGATCATCAGTCCCGTATGTTCGCTGCCACGTCCGGCATCCCCCGAGGTAGTATCCTGGGACCGCTGATTTTCCTGATTTACTTCAACAACGTGAATCTAGTAATTGAGGGACCACGATTAACTTACGCATATGACCTTAAACTCTTCCTTCGAATTCACTCAATTGAAGACTGCTGCTTCCTTCAACGTCAGTTGAATGCTTTTGGTGATTGATATATTCTGAATCATATGGAGGTTGAACCGTCCAAATACTCGGTTTTCTCTTTTTCACGCAAGAAAGAGACTATTATGTTCAAGTATGTTTTGTTATGCACTGAAATTGAGCGCGTCAGCCAAATTAAGAACCTAGGTGTGATTCTGGATACACAACTCTCTTTCAAGCAGCACATCTCGTATACCGTCGACAAAGCTTCCAGAATTCTAGGGTTTATCTTCAGGATTGCCAAAGACTTCACGGATATCTACTGCTTTAAATCGTAGTACTGCTCCTTGTCTCGCTCTATATTATAATACATCGGTGTCAAAAGAGTTGAGTCTGTTACGCGACAGTTCCTGAGATATGCGCTACGTAAACTGCCGTGGACGGATCCCTTTCGGAGCTACGAAAGTCGTTTGCAACTGATCCATCTGGAGCCCCTGTCGTCGGTCCGAAGAGATACAGCAAGGGCATTGCTAATTGCAGATATTTTGCAAGGACGCAGCGATTGCCCTGTTCTCCTTGAGCAAATTGACATCAATGTTCAACCCAGAGTTTCGAGTTCCATTTGACGTTATTTCTGAACTCGATCGACTACTAGTCTAGTCTAGTCTAGTCTAGTCTAGTCTAGTCTACACATACACAGCCAGTACTTGAAAGAATCCTGGAAAATGATACATCTATCATTTTTCTTGTCATTATTAATGCCTGCTGCACATCAAGGATGTGAAACAAACAATAAAGCGGCCAGGCCTACTGTGTAGCGTTTAGTTAATTTTTGTGGAAGTGAATGTTTACCATGTCTACTTAATAAGTATAGACAGTGGTTAACATTTAATCCACAGGTAATCAAAGAGCGGGGACATACCGTACCAACCGCTCCGTATGCAGGATTTGAAAATAGGCTATATAAATCGTTGGGAGTGACAGAGCTAAGAAAGTTAAAGTGCACTCCTTGGTTGTCCGATCTCATGGGATGCAACACAGGTATTTACCCCTTGTGTTCGAGCGTACAGTCCTCCCTCCGTACAAGCGTGGACGGCACCGCCAACCCACTGCCATCCCTCAATCGATCCAGCAGATCTCAGTCGAAGGACAACAGAGAGCGGTGTGCGGACGTAACCTATACGGAGGAAATGCTGTATTCGCCTAGGTTATAGCGCCCTTGCTCGCTACCATTTTCTTCTAGCGGTTGGGACCTGAGCACTAACTCTTGTCCTAGCCCTATATGGCATATGGTTATAGCGCCATTACTCGCTCTCTGAAAAGAGAAGAAGGGAAGGGAAGGAGAGGAAAAGGACTTGGGAAAAGGAAAATGCGGAATTCCTTTCCTCATTAGTATTTGTATCGTCAACTTTTATGAAAACCATATAAATCATTTTTCCTTGGTCAGAGGTATTATTACGACATTTGAATAAGATTGTCTTATCATTTGTTATTCAAAATTTAATGTTATAATGATCAACATAGCTTTGGATCATCCAATATAAATCGGTAACACTGTCCTGCAACCGATGATTTTTCTAATCCGAAAACTAAAAGTTACGAAAAAGCACTTAGGCCTTCATTAAGTTCCACTTTCACGCGACGTTCAATGTTTCGCGGTTTGCTCTTTACGCATTGTTCAGGCTATCATAACAAGCTATGACCGACGTGACGATTGCTTAAGCCCTGGTTAAACAAGTAAACAAGTTATTAAAATGAAATCATGTTCCCGAAAGCAGTCAACAATGTATCTTAAACCGGATCAAGCGTGCGCCCTATTTTTCTAAACATTCTGACGCGTTCCGCCCAATATCTATCAATTACGTTTTTCTACAATAGTAGTCTGGGATAAATCCTAATTCGACCGACACGTGTTTGTTGAAAAATTATATTCTGCCTAATATCAGTAGTCAGTAGTCATTAGGAAACCTGTTTCTATATTACTTCACGGGGCGAAGGGCGTTGTTGTTAGTAACAAGTATGAATTAGATTTGAATTCATTTTGGAAAATAATGCGATCTCTAAAAACACCGTATCGTTTCGCCCGAATTATATCATTAACGGTTTTCTATAATACAGACCCAGGATTGATCAACTCAATAATGCAAATAGGCTTGAGTGCTAACCCATAATCTTCTGCTCAGTAAGCAAAAACGCCTACAATAGGACTACAATAGATCAATTTACTGGTCGCAGTAGTGTTTGGTCCCGAACAGAGAAGCAAAAACGCTACGAAAGACGATATTTGAAGTCCGGATAAAAAGCTATTTGAATAAAATGACGTTTCCGAAAGCAGTTAACAATGCTTTTCAAACCAGAGTTCTATCTGTAACGATTTTCTAAAATAACGGCCTGGGATAGATATATAATATCTTAATATCTTAATATCTTTCCCTCCCTCTTTTCCCAGCCTCAAGCATCTGTTTGAATATCCTACCCTAGCTAAGGAGCTGTTCATTTTCGATTTTTAGAGGTTTTAGACCCTCCCCCTCTCCCGGCGTAGACAATCGACCATACATTTTTTTTGAAAATTTGTATGGACAGTAGACATTTGTTAACACCCCCGCCCCCTGTAAAGAGTCTACTTAGTTTATGAACAGCCCCTAAGTATATGAAAAAAAAAACAATTAAACATGAGTGAACTCACCAATTTAGTTGACTGCTGGATGCAACTTGTCCGTAAACTTCACGTGGAATTCAAAACCTTTGCTGCACATGATTCGATAATGATCACAATTTATCATCAACAAATAAACAAATTTCGCGTTTTTCACACTGAATTTTCACCACAACATTCGTAAAATTATGTCGTTTTCGTTTTTACTACACTACACCGGTGTAGTGTAAGCAGCAATAAGCGCGAGTCATTGACAGTTTATCATCATTTGTTTGTAAACAAAGGTGCAACCGATAGCTACACCCTACAAATTTTCGGTGTTCGGCGGTGTAGCACCGGTGTAGCTACACCGCAAAAACGAAAACGACATTAGTGAAAGGGAAGCCGCTGTAAAAACAAAACACGTCAGTTTTACAGCGCGACCTGCTTCGATCTCATTTGTTTGCTGAGATTCTGCTAAGCATTAACCAAGACTCAGCAATCATTTTTTTTTTTAAGCATTCTTAGATGTAAACTTGGGATGTCATTGTCGAGGATGTGAGGAATGGTTCCGTTTTCCGGCCACAACTACAAATCATGGCCTTCTTCGCAAATTTGTCGGCAATCATGAATTTGAATCTTCCTGGCACATCTCCACGTCCAGTCGCGATGAAAAAATTTGACCGGGAAGATGCTTAAAATCGACTTTGACGTATGTTTCGTCATCGATCAAAGTGCAGCCCTTGTTTTTCGTCAAAACACGGCCGTACAAGAGCCTTGCACACTTTTTGGCCACCGAATTCTGCTTCATGTGCCGGTTCGGATGTTTACTAGCTTTTTACGACTTGTTTCCTTGCCTGGCAAGGATGTTCCGCACCGTTTGAAAGTTGGCGTTGTACCTTCTGACCACATCTCGGATTGAAAACCCGGGCTTGGCTTTAACCGAAGACAACAAATCAAGAAAACTGGCAACTTTGTCAGAATCCAACCGACAGATACAGTAGCGCTGCGCTTGAGTGAAGGTGGAAGCAACGCATAGAAAAATGAGCAAATACACAAACCCTTCGTCTGAGGATGTAATCTTTGCTATCAAATTCGTTTGAAGCATTTACCTTTGAGCGGCAGATGACGCGATTGTACCTGTCTCATAGCGTTTGTATGAGAAAATGGAAGAGTTGCCAGTCTTCTTGATTTGTTGTCTTCACTTTAACGCACCTCAACACTTTGCTGCACAGCTGACGATCGCTGGTTCCAGTTTTTCCGTAGATACGCTGATTCCTTTCCACACTCAGGGTTTCCTTGTAGGTTTTGAGCTGTTGTTTTCGGCATCTTCAGCACTTTAGTCAGCTTGTAACCGAACCACTCCGGATTTTCCAGGTGTTTGCGCACAATATTTTTTTTTTGAGTTCAATTTGTCGTTATTTCTGCACTCGATTGACTACTTTGTTCAAACTTGCACCAGTTGTTCTCTACATATAGAAGTGTAACCACTGTCAAAGATTTTCGATTCCCAACACTAGAGGCGTGCTAGCGGCACGCGAGGGGCGTACCAATTTACTTTGAGTCAGCCTTTAGATGAGATGAGATGAAGAATAGTAGAATCCAACTGCAATTTATGCGTCACTAGTGGCGGGAAATAGTACTAGTCGATGGTGATAAATTTATGACAGCCGGCTCAAATTCCAAAGTTTGAATGATAAATTATTGAAACAAAAGTTGAAAATAGTGAGATACCAACATTATTATGGACGATACATGTAGGAAATTTGTCAAATAATTTAATTTTATGTTAATTTTCATGGCAATGTCATTGAAAGATAATGAAAATGCTTTTTTTGATGCACAGATATTATTTAGGTTATATTTGTATGACTGCAGATTCTCATCCCGAAATCGACGTTCAAGTCAGTCTGCTGGATATACTGGATTATGTTGGGGACTCGGTGCCAGTGGATTTAGAGACCTAGCATATTGTGTGCTTGGGCAATACCAGTAGATCAACCTGTTTTCCTATAATTTTACAAGCTTTATGATCACCAACAACGTTAAAAACAAGACAAATTTTCAATTTAAAAGTGAAAACTCTGATCTCAGTTACGTTTGACAGATGTTTACATTTTTATCACTACAATAGCGCCATGGGTGGCCGGTGGTTGGTCGGATTTCACTATTAGGAAAGGCTTCGATAAAAATAAGAAATCTTTAATTATTGAACGTTCACCAAATTGTAGAATATTAAAATCCTTTTCATGCTAAAAACACGCAACATCTTTATTATGTTTATTGAAAATTTTAATTAATTAGGGATACTATAGATGTTTTATAGTTTAGATTTGTTCAATCGTCGGAGTCACAAAATATTGTAAAATTTACTTAATGCCAATCGTTACGAGTTGATTATATGAACAACATTAAAAGGACTATTATTGCAAGGTTATGATCCTTTTATAAGTCTTGGTTTAAAAAGTTACTCTTGTTTGAAGCAGTGGCCACCTTCCAGTCCTGATATTGTAACTTCAATTAAATTGTTACGTTGCAACGTTTTCGGGAAAACTTTAAAAACTGGCTGAGATCCATCATGCCAAATGGAGCCATTAACCTAAGAATCTACACACTTGTCCACAACTTCAAACCCATAACTAACATTAATTAACTCTTAACTCCATTGCAATGCACTTCCCATAAAAGCATAAAAGCCCCATATGGATTTGTTGAAGAAATGAGCTTTCCATTAGGATGAATTGTAAACTACCGATATTTTACACTGTGCACTAAAATTTACATGTTGTGTTCAAGAAATATCGTTAAAGAATTCCAAAACTAGGTTTTCCCATCCATAAGAGTCTACGGAGACATAATTTTTTAGCAACGTTTTACTCGGCTTGCTGTTTTTTCTCTCCAGATGGGACTGATATGCATTTATGGGCAGGCTCCAATAATGTGGGAAGCCTTTCCGCCCAGAGCTCGTCGTTGCCGCCAACTATGGCATACATATAAATTTCGGGGTCAAGTACATGAGCATTCATTAAAATAACTTTTCATTATTCAACACCTATTCCTAGCTGTGAGTGAGTGTGTGTGTGTGTGTGTGTGAGCGTATGTGTGCGCAAGAGCGAAGGCGAAGAAGTATGCAGAATCATTGCAGTGCTGATTTAAAACTTCTGCTCCCCCCCTTTGTGAAACGGAAGGGGACAAAAGCGCCGCTCAGGGTGTGATGGCAAAGAGTGCTGCCTCTGTCGGTAGGATAACTATTTTACAAAAAAATTATAATGCAAAAAGTGCAAAAGATAGAAAGGGAAACAGGTCGAGGTGCAAAATGTAATCCACACCAGAGTTGAAACTAACTCCATTTGCCATGCGACCGAGTCGTACCAACCAACAACGACGGCATCCTTCTTCCCAAGAACACATGCATAGGGTAGGTACCTACTACCAGCTTAATACCGTTGCGATGGAACGTTATGCGATTTTAATTTACTTTCCTGAGCGATGAGCTCTTGTGTAACCGCACCATCCGGCAACTGGGCTCCCAACTCGGGATTGAGTGGGATGAAAAAGTGCACTCCGAGGAAATCACACCTCCGCTGACCGAGCCAAGCTCCGACATAAAATCTCCAATCCCTATGCCCTCTGTAACACTAAACACACTCTGCCGATCCCGAGCAAGAACCGATAACTAACCGATAACATATAAATATCTTAAGGTGGTATGACACCTTGTTTTAATCGTGATCTTTCGGTTTCCTGTAGAACAATTTTGGTATTTTACCTCTTATGCCAGGCTCGTCAATACTTCTATTTAGGTTGCCAGGTTTGCCGTTATCATTCCTGAATTTGTTATTAATAAGTTACTTTCTCCTGCTCGGGATGGCGCAGCTTGCGATGTATTTGTCATGAACTAAGTTTCGATTTATTTATTTTTTCGTCTCGTTTTCAGATACGGAAGTCCACACCACAGCCGGTCCCAATCGGTCAAAACACCCGGCAGTCGAGCATCGGGCCGTCCCAATCAGCTTTGCCTGCCACAGCAACGATCCAGGTTGGTATTTGTAATTAATCCTACTACTGTGCTGTGGGTTGGGAGGGGCGTGGCGATGGGTGATAGGGAGAATGTTTGGAATTCAATGGGCATTTCATGTAGGCGACGTACGCGACGACGGACGTAACCAATCGTAATATGGGTATTGAATGTTTCGAATGGTTTCGAACGGCTATCGGAAGCTGTTCAATGGATTCTGGGAATTCCGTGTGTAGTAGGAAAAACGGAAGGATTCCATTCCTGGTGGGTCGTTCTTCAAAAGTGATACATGTAACATGCATTTAGAAGGAGATTGTTTAATCAATCGAATAATAATTATTACTGAAATATCCATAAACCATCACCATTCATCTGTGGTGAGAACTGACCCTTCTTATTTATTTAAATTACGACGAAAGTTCGCATTCAGGAAAGAGAATTAAGCTAATTAAAAAAAATAATGTCAATCTGTTTTCCAAGCAAGTTATCCAATCTAGTTTTCCACCCTCGAAGCTAATCGAAATTCTAGTACTGCACTATGTTTGTTTTGATTCGCTATGAAAGTTTGACAGATAAATTGAGGGGTTCGTGGATTTTCCTATGTTTTAAGGGGTGCTTCGATTAGCTTGGAACCGAAGGTCTGGTACTTTCTGAGCCAAAAAGTTGAGCACGTTTCTTCGGGACCTTCTGGTCTTAGCGTTACCTCTATGCAGGGTTGCTTCCACTCACTTGCTATAAAAAAATGCTTTCCTAAATTTTGAAATCATTAGATGTTATAATGATATTTTGTACTTGTTAGATACAAGAAGAGGTTGAAAGGCAAGATTTTGACTAATAAAATCTGTCAATTTCGCTACCAGAGTTTTACAATCAGCGATCTTATGATTCGTGAGCGTTCACTCAGAGTGAGCGCTCGCGGGTCGTAAAATCGCTGATTGTGACTATCTGAAAGCAAATTTGACAGGTTTCATGTGTGAAACACTTGCCTTTCAACCTCTTCTTGTATCTAATAAGTACAAAATATGATTATAACATCTAATGATTTTAAAATTCAGAAAATCATGTTTTTATAGCAAGTGAGTGAAAGCAAGCCTGCTCTATGCTATTACTATTTAAATACTCCAACAGCTGGCCTTTCACAACTAGTTCTAATATTTTTTTCTAATGTGTGCAACATGTTGATGGGACGAAACCAGGCCAGTGACAAGGCCTATACCGACAGCCAGTGTTTGACAGTAGGCAGAATGTCCCGGGCTCAAATCATTTATTTTTCTGTGGTGGGCCAGCTGTCACTTTCACGAACGTGATCCTATAGCCCCGTGTTTTTTTTTCCAAAAATGTTAGGAATTGTGATATAAGAAAGGATTTGGGGTCATGACATAAACATGGACCTGGATGGCAATTGAACCGTCCTCGGAAAAATCCGGAACATTCGTAAAAGTGGTCAATCCACGAAACTGATCCTAGAGCTTCGCGGTTTTTTTTTTTTGAAAACATTAGGAACTGTGATATAAGATAGAATTTGGGGTCGTGACATAAAAATGGACCCATGGCCATCGAACCATCCTCCGGAAGATCCGGAACCTCCACAGGATCCTGATCCAATAACTGTGATATTAGAAAGAATTTGGGGTCGTGACATAAACATTGACCCGAATGACCATGGGACTGTCCTCCGGAAGATCCGAAAAAGTGGTCCATCCATCAAACTGATCCTAAAGCACCGCAGTTTTTTTTTTTTCAAAAATATTAGGAACTGTGATATAAGAATGAATTTGGGGTCGTGACATAAGCATGACCCGGATGGCTATGGGCATCAGCCAATCAACGATCTTGTTTATATGAAATTCCTCGACATGTTTGTAAACAAAGTGTTCAGCATCAGCTGAGGATTTCAACATGGCTGAAGCTTAGCCACAAATCTTGAATTGAACCAGCTAACTTTAACTGTGTATGTATGTCCATGCACATTTAGCAATACAGTTGAATTCGTGAATCTGGTGGTATGGAGATCTAACCCTCACGTATATGTTGGTAGAGGGAAAAATTAAAACATTTCAGAAGACCATTAAAAAAACACGGAGCTCTAGAATCAGTTTCGTGGAATTAGAACTCTTATGGATGTTCCGGATCTCACGAAGGTTTGATAACGGATGGTTTCATAGCCATCCTGGACCATGTTTATGTCACTACACCAAATTATTTTTTATATCACAGTTCTTAATATTTTTTGAAAAAAAAAACTGCGGAGCTCTAGGATCAGTTTTATGGATTTACCACTTTTGCGGATATTCTGGATCTTCCAGAGGATGGTTCCATGGCCATCCAGGTCCAAGTTTTCGTCACGACCTATTTTCTATATCACAGTTCCAAGTGTTTAAAAAAACCCGCGGAGCTCTAGTATCAGTTTCATGGATTTACCACTTTTACGGATGCTCTGGATCTTCCGGAGGATGGTCCCATGGCCACTCAGGTCCATGTTTATGTCACGACCCCAAATTAATTCTTATATCACAGTTCCATGTGTTTTCGAAAAAAAAAACTGCGGAGCTCTAGGATCAGTTTCATGGATGGACCACTTTTACGGATGTTTCGAATTTTTCGGAGGATGACCTCATGGCCATCAGGACCATGTTTATGTCAAGACAGCAATTTATTTCTTATATCACAGTTCTATACAAGCAAATCTGGCGAACTTAGTCAGCTACTTATGGCTTTTGGCACGGTTGTGGCAAGCTCTTATTGCTTTTATTCTGCTGTTCAGTTGTGTATGAGAACTTGAAAGGCGCTTATACCACCTTTTCCCCATTATCCAATAAGCACTGCACAACTTGATCTTGAAGCTGGGGTAAATATTGTTTACTTTTTTTTTGATGAGGGAAATTTATTGATTTTATTTAGCTGCGAATCAAATTACTCGAAATTAGTTATAAAGCACACCACCTAATCATTACCCTGCACCGGAACCTGGACTCAAACTCAAGACGATCGCATTGGCAAACCTTGACACTATCAACTTCGCTACGCCAACTTTGAACTGACATAAACAAATCTACATGCCCTTCTACAACAAGATCGCTGAGTAGAGGCTTTCCAACAGACAATCGCCTGATGAAGAAACGACTTTTTGATCATGTTATTCAACTGCATGCTTAATAATACTTGTACTATTTTAAATAATAACTTCTGTTCAGGCTTTGTTCACACAAATCTGGAGATTTTTTTCGACCACAACATTGAACTAATTGGTGTTGATATAAGGTATGTTGAGAAGCTTTTATTCGACTTACATGAGTTGTAACAGAGCTGTATTAGATCAATTTTTTTGATTATCCAGCGTTTATTAGACATCATTGCTTCCTTAAACAGCGATGATATAAAGGTGTTAATTCGCTTGAATCTCATGTATTGATAGATCAGACACTATTATACATTTATCAAACGATTATTCAACTACGGGATATTTAATCCGAAAATAAGAACGGGAGAAGGAGCAGGGTTGTTGTATTTCTCTCTCTCTCTCTCTATCTCTCTTTAGTGATTTCTGTCATTATTTCTGTAGACACATACACATGTCGTTCCATGAGCTTCGAACCATGACCTTCGGATCACCAGCCGCTTGCCTTGCCATCTGAGCTATTCTATAATACATCATGTAGGCAGCTAAATAATCAATCAAAGCTTGAATCTGAATACCTGCACCTGCACACTCCCGGTTGCAACTCTAGCTACTTCAAGGAGTTGTGGGAATGATTAATTCATTCATCGTTGTTTTTCATGAGACCAATGTTACCTCTTCACCTCTCCAATTTCTGCGGAAAGGATGCTGGGCTATTATTTTTATTAGATCGAAAAATTCGTTGCCGAGATGTGATGTGATCGATGATTACGATTTAAATTAATTAGGCATAGCACACAATAAAAAAAAAAAACGGTTGTGGTTAGGAATGAACTCACGACCTTTTACTTGGAAAGCGGAAACGGTAACCGCTATGCTATCAATGTCATCTTCTTGTTAGCCTAAAACAGTGTTGTGGAATAATTAATGAATATGTCGTTTATAAAGCATTTACAAAGCATGCCGTTAAAACATGGATGCATAGTGGTATAAGAGCAATTATGCTGACTGTATCCAGCAATATTGTAAAGCAATGAAATAAAATCTAATAATAGAGCTATAAAACAATTATTATACGTCTAATAAAGCATGTCAATTGAAAACAGTCGAATTAAAGTGTCAATGTATGTGCAAATTACACTTATTCAGTTTGTTACTGAGGTTAAGACAGCTTTCGATCATGAGTAAACTAGGAGTTAATTTTAAGTAACTCTGAGTAACTCGCGTTGCTCAATATATTATACACATAGCAACCTGATTGTTATATTGAAAACAATGTTGAAACCGATGCTGTCACGCAAAGTGCTTTCCAGTTTTCAATGATGAACCTCTATATAAGTATCAATTAAAAATGGAAACTTATAATCTATTCCAAATATTGAACTGTTCAACATAAGAACGGTGGTATTCGTACTATGTTTATTAATTCAGATATTATCCTAATTCTCCGAAAGTGCAGAATATTAAATTGTCATTCCACTTACGCAGGATTACTTTTGGGGAAAAATCCAAAGAGACGTTGGAAATGTAGCAGCGAGTATTTGCAGAACGTCGCCTGATCTTTGGCATCAGCAGCAAGGTACCAGTGGAACGTGCCGAAGAAAATCCCACACCAACAGTATATTGCCCAATAAAAACTAACCTATACATCAAAATAGACAGTCTTTTCACAATAAATATCATAGTTTCCCCGCCAATCCATATATTTCAGTTCATACTCCGCAATAATCTCTAGTCAGGTGACCGTAAACTGCACATCTTGTCCACGGAGTCCCTTGGACTACCAAGTAATAAGGGTAATAAACCGACCCTGAGCCCCAACTCGAGGAGTTTTTTACTACTGCACCTGCCGGTACAAACGAATAGCTATTGAAACTTTTGAACATAGTTGTACTTGTGACAATATACCTCAATATTTATGTTGGATTTCCTCATGCCGAAATTAGTTCAACAAGAAGAGAGGGATCTTTTTATAGACTGTGCGAGATATGCTATTTCTGTTCACAGGGCAGGAATTTCTCAAGTCTCTGGTCGAGTACCAACATGTATAGTCCTGAAATAACACCACAACATCATCAAAAATCTTCAACGACAACAGTTTAACCAATAGATCCCTGGTCTGCCTTGGATTTTTTAATACTTAAAGCTGTGTTTGTATTGAAAACCAAATATGCTGTCAGACTATATTTTCTTTGATCAGAAAATAGAGGCTTCTTTGATCATTTTTGAGTAAATGTGAGTAACTCAAATTTACTCGCTGCAAATATATTTACTCTGCTGTACTGTCTTGCTCCTAGGTTTGATATAAGATCATACTTCTGGTTCAGAATCAGGAAGACAGTCAACGTTTATAAAGCTTTTAAGTTAAGTTATACAGCATTTATTCCATATGTATGCTTATTTGTGACTCTGAATTGTTTGTTGGGTTGGGTAATAGTACACATGAAGCACTTTTCTCGACTAGTTAGTTCAGCTTTGTAAAGGAGCGGAGTAAAAGCTGTAAAACTGCACAAGTCTAAACATAAACCTAGATGACTTAAAAAATGCTTCCAAAGTAGCGCTAACACAGTTAATTAGATGAGTAAAGGTTGTTTTGTAGTTGAAAGAGCACTTTTGATGTTTATGTTATTCAGCAAGAGTGGTTTGTTATGTAGAACTCAACAATTGTCCACCCGAATAACTTCACTGAATACAGAAACCTGCATTCCGGCCGTGCTGTCAAGTTAAAACGTAGAATTTGATGCAAATTGCACACTAAGCTTGACTATCCAATATCCAATTTCTAGCCGAGATGGCAAGCTAAATACATTGAAAACGAATATATTTCAGATAATGAGTTATTCACTCTCTGAGTTAGTTTCGTTTTCAGTGTGCAACTGCAGTCAAACTTTCTACGTTTCGCTTACTTAAGCATTTGGCTTATCATTCTATGTCCCTCCTTTTTTATGTATGTAGCTGATGTAGGTGAATGAATATAAAAATGCTACGATGTCCACGTTGCATTGTTCGAGGACAACCCGTCCAACGTGCAACGCTGAATGATTATGCGGCTTCGGCTTGTGTTGTTTGGGACCAACTTTCTGATGGCTGTGTTAGGGTTGAGCACCTTGCGGTCGAAGAAAATGTATGAAATGTTTCCATATTTCCTTACTTTTTGCTATATAAATATTTAACATTTTTAATGTGTGACATTCCACACAAATCTTATAAGACTTCCGAATCGATCGACACACAAATCATAAAAATCCATTGATTATTGGCCAAGTCATTAGCATTTAAAGTCTGACCAATTTTCGTTGCATTTACCTGGATTGGCTCTCTTCCCGAAAGACGTCCTACGTCAAAATCAATCATATATACAGAGATTCGCGGAAGTGACCAATCGAGTCGAGAGAACTGTCAAAATGTTACCCAAACGAGCTTTTTTACCGGTTGCCAGAATGTTTCAGTTGAGAAGAATGGTAATCGGGGTGACATAAATTCATAAAACTTGAAAATATGCCACAGAAATAGAATCCATATCGGTGTCATTTGCCTGTTCCAGATTCGATGCTTCAGATCTCTTCGGGTTTTGAATCGCACAGCGAGTAGCTGGAGTGCCCATACATGATTCGATCGAAAGGAATCGTCTAGTGGGTTTGGAGCATGTTTAAATTCTTTTCCAACCTTCTTTAGTGAAACAACATTGCGTGTGCTCGAAGTGGTGCTAGAAGAAGCATTAAATTTTAACTAAAGGCTGACTAAAAGTAAATTGATACGCACAAAAAGACCTGTAATTCGTGATTCAATAAGTTTAATGGTTGATTTACAGTACTTTTATTAAAACTTCAAAAGTTGTTCGAACGAAATCTCGAACCTTCCTCTTGATGGAGCCCATCAGCGCCCGCACGGTGGAAACGGACACGGAATCAGCACATTTCTTCCAGTTTGCCCGCATTTGCTGGATGTCTTTGACTGCCCCGCCACTTCGTCGAAGTCGCTGCTTTGAAAATGCCCAGAATTTTACGATTGGTTGAAATTCCGGGCAATTCGGAGGATTCATTGGCATGGGGAAAAATCGATCTTGTTGGCAGCATACCACTCCAGAACCACCTTGGAGTAGTGGCAGCTGGCCAAATCGGGCCAAAAGATAAAAGATGTCCCTATGCAATACACGCTTTTTCAGGCATTCTTCGATGTAAACTTGGGATGTCATCGTCGAGGATGTGACGAATGGTTCCGTTTTCAGGTCACAACTGCAAATCGCTTGCCAAATCATGACCTTCTTCGTGAACTTGTCGGCAAACACGAACTTGAATCTTCCTGGCATATCCCCACCTTCAGTCGTGATGTAAAACTTTTGACCGGGAAGTTGCTTAAAATTACGTTTGACGTATGGTTCGTCATCGATCAAAATGCAGCCCTTGTGTTTCGTCAAAGCACAGTCGTACAAAAGCCTTGCACGCTGTTTGGCCAAGGAATTTTACTTCATTCGGATTGTTCCGGATGTTTACTGGCTTTGTACAACTTGTATTCTTCACTGGCAAGGATGTTCCGCACCGTTTGAAAGTTGGCGTTGTACCTTCTGGCCACATCTCGGATCGAAAGACCGGGGTTGGCATTAACGCACCTCAACACCTTGCTGCGCAGCTGACGATCCTTGGTTCCAATTTTTTCGTAGATCCGCTGATTCCTTTCCACACTCAGTGTTTCCTTGTAGGTTTTGAGCAGTCGACAAACTGTTGTTTTCGGCATCTTCAACACTTTAGCCAGCTTGGAACCGAACCCCTCCGGTTTTTGCAGGTGTTTGTGCACAATATTTTTATTTCTTTCGGGTTCCATTTGACGTTATTTCTGAAGGCGATCGACTACTTTGATCAAACTTGCATTAGTTGTTCTCTAAAACCATTGTCAAATATTTTCGATTCCCAACACTAGAGGCGTGCTAGCGGCGCGCGAGGGCGTACCAATTTACTTTTAATCAGTCTTTAGATACCACCAAATAATTATCACCAATAGTAATTAATTATAATCACTGCATAAACGCAAGGGGTGAGACAGGTTTACTCTGAGTTGCATTTTTGCAGCGAGTAACTCGTGAGTAACTCAATGTACCTCAATATTTTCTCTGCCTGCTCCGTTTACTCTTTTTAAGCATATACGTCTCATATTAAACGTCAGTTTTGTTAGTAAATAAAGTAATCCCAAGTGTATTCTGAGCCTTTCAAATAACTGGAATATTATGGAAGAACCTGTGCCGGTGCCTGGTTACTACAAATAACAACCTACACTTTCAACCAGCTTTCAGGGTTGTGCTTCCTCCTCAGCAACCAGTCCCAGTCGTCACTCCGAAAGGATCATCTCTGATCAAAAAAGTTCTCCAATATTCGTCTAAACATCTGAAATTCCACCTATAATGCAGCGATCCCGTCATCTTACATTTCTCCAGTCGTAACAGCAGTCCTATTGGAAGAGGCATCACCAGTCAATGTGGTAATAACTAACTCCGATCCTCCGATCCCCTTTCGACAAACATTCCCGTTGGCACAATGGCAAACATAGAGTAGTTTTTTTTTTATTATTATAGTCACTTTAACACTCTTGGGTCATTCGTGACTTGTCCGGGGGTGAGATTTGAACTCGTGACTTTGGCGTGAGAGGTATGGATGTTAACCACTACGCCGGGGTCGCCCCCCAACATAGAGTAGTGAGTAATGTTTCAACCATGGTCCCTTCAACGGCACCCGCCGCCACAGTTTTCGGTATAGAAAATATCTCCCGGTGGGGCAACAACCAAGTCCAGCTGCGAAGGCACCGGTACAAACCATTACCCCGTGGAATTTCAGCCAGAGCATCAGTGCAGCCGCTGCCACTGCCGAAGCCGAAGAGGAGGATGACGATGAAGTAGAGCTACAACTGTTTCCGGTGAGTGCGATCCTCTTTTAAACTTCAAACCCATTAACGATCTACCGGACGAAACCGAAGTGAAAACCCGTCAGGAAGACGAGGCACAAATCAAGCTGACAGATTCTCTTCGTCGACTTTCTCCTGGAGACTTCGGTCGACGGCCGCAGCAAAATCTCGGTGGTGTATAGTAAAAACGGAACCGAATCACGACCATCCGGAAAGCCCAGCACCAAAAGCAAGGATGGATGTCCCCCGTCAGCAGAACGGCGCCGTGGTAATTCAGAGGTCGGTTTACAGTTCCATCCAACGGCAGTTTGTCAAGCGATGGGACGGGATTGCTACGACGAGTATCGATTTTGAGTATTTGGCAGATCGGGGTTTTCTACCACATCAACCAGATAAGTATTCGACCGTCGTAAGAGTAAGGTTGCAACAGGTTCCTTCCACGTTCACGGTTGGTAAGGGTCGAACGAAGGTTATTAAACTGAGATGATTTAAGTGTCTCCGAGTTCCGCTTTTATTGTTGTTTTATTTGACAGCAGCTTTTCGGCTTCGCATGAAGGTGCACCTTCAAATTTTGCTGTGATGCGGAAAGTGAGAAAGCAGATGACAGCGATCTTGCTCACTGAGCAATGTGAGTTACTCGAGGTGCCTCAAAAGCAACTCTGAAATTTCTCATAATTACGAGCTGTCTTGCCCCTTGCATAAACGCATAGAATCCACTAAAACGCTGGCCAGACTGGAGAGTTATAACATGTTATAACGGTTGTCAAATAATTGCAACACAGAAAGCACCATCAAGATAGCGCTATAACATGTTATAACTCTGTAGTCTGAACGTACTATAAGAAAAAGTTCAACGGTAGTCCGCAAAACTCCAGCTATGTTTTGCGAGTTCAGCGTTCTCGGAACCCAAAAAAAAAAACTCACATTGTTGCACTTCCATGACGGCGGTTAGGGCAAAACTTGGCAATGCACTTCATATTCAATAAATGTTACTCGAAATTTAATGAAAAATAGTTCCCCAGCTCACTGAGAATTCAAACAACGTAAACAAACAAATTCATAGCATAGACAACGATAAAGTCGCGCATAAGCTGAAACATTTTGATCCGCGACAAGTGTTAGCAGCTTTTGTAAACAAAACAAATAACGTTGTCAAATCGTCTGATAATATTTCCGCGAATCTCTGTATGTAGGATTACTAATTAATTGTACACGCATTTAGATGAGAAAAAGCAGAATTCGGTTTTTGAGACCAGTGATTTTTTTTAAATGTATTTTTAATAAATAGCTGACAAAATTTCAAGTAACTTCCATTTGCTAATTTTGACTGTGCGATGCTTGCTTCAAAAGTTATGATTTTTGTTAAGTTGAATTTAAATTTTCCGGGAACATCGCCACACTGATTTTTTTAAATTTTTGTTTCAATCGGAGACCCTTCGGCTCAAAGCAGTTCTCAAATACTTAGTCAACCCAAATTCGTTTAGGTAAATTTTTATTGTATTTTGTTTCAATCGGAGTCGGAATCGGAGTCGGTTATTTTGAAATCAAAGTAGTCGTAGCCGAAGTTGGAGTCGGTCGATTTAGATCCAACTCCACAGCCCTGATAATAATAATAATAATCATCGTGAAATTTTACCCGACGTTCAAAAGTTTACCTGGTCGTAGTAATGACCACCGGCTCCTCAGGTAAGACTCACCTTACATTCATCGTCCACCATCCACCACGGCAAACGAAAACGAAACGCTACATTTATTAGCACCGGAAACGATCCATTTTCATTTCGCTACGCGATTGCCGGTTCGTCCTGCACGGCCGGTGGTTGTGGTGTGGAATACCGAGGACTCAACAAGGAAAACTCAACTAGTGTAAATGAAACTTTGCTTTTCTTTCGGAGGAGGAGGAGAAGCAGGATTAGATGAAGGTAACACTACCTGATTTGGTTCGCGTGCTTAAATCAGAGCACCTAGCAATGCAACCGTTGACGTTGCTGCTTTTACTCTGCCAGGTTCGCTCGGTGCACCACGGGCGGTGTGTGGCACTGAGTTGGCGTGTTTCTCCTGTATAAATTAACAGATTATACGACTTGTATGGCGTATGTGTGTTTTAACACTTAACCACCACCTTCGGTGTGGAATTGTTTGATTTACCCCAACAGCAGTTAAGTTAACCCAATTAGATTGCAGGTGACTGATAGGCAACTTTGTTGTATGCAAAACTTTTGTGGCATTTGCGTATCCTTTTCTTGATAACATCATTTGAAATGAAAATTTGGCTGGAGGCATTGGAACATATTTGATTTACCTAATTTTGGAGGAGGGTAATGGATCAATGAAAATGCTGAGGTTTTGACAGAACTATGCTGACCATTTAAATTGATCAATTGATTGATCTTGCCTAGAGGGATATCCTTGGCATCACATCAGCAGGGAAAATCTAAGAAATTTTTGGAAATTTTAAGTTTCTAACTACAGACTATAAATAATAATTCAATGTTTTCTATAAAACATTGTAAGACTTCTGATAATGCTTTATCACATGATGAATCCAACAACCAGTACATGTCGATTTGTTCCAGTGTAGGCACGGTTGCTCATTTCGAAAAGCAAAGCTGTTTTTTTTGCGATGGCTCGTTTGTGGGAAATCCTAACGCCACGCTGTGTATCAAAGTGACTGAATCTTACAATAATATTATCGTTTCACCTGTCCCCTCTCTTACTTCTAGGGTGGCATCGATGCCGAACACAGGCGTCGAGGAGGAGTACTATCGATTGAGGCATTTTTCGATCACCGGTAAAGGAGTGATAAACCGGGGTGATTCGCTCAAGAGTCGCCGCAGCAAATCGAACAACAGCGTCGCCAGTTCCAATTCCAGGTGAGTGCACCCTCGACAATCCGTATCAGGCATGGCCCTGGTGTCAGGAAAACAATCAACAAAATACTATATACGTATTTTGTTTGATGTTGTGAATGGACAACAGGTTGACATATAGGGCCATATACTAATTGAAATACCTTCCAGAATGTTTGTAGATGAATGAAGATGTTTTGAAGAATACTTTCGGCAAATGCAAGGATTTCCAGAATCTTAAATTTATTAGCAAAAAATTTCTTCCAAATCAAATGGACCCTCGCTAATCTGAACGACACTTCATTCATATTAACGGGGTTCATTAGAAAATTGAATTTATAGTAACCCTATGAGCATAAGAACATTGTTTTTCTGGCAACTTTATTTGCTATTCTGTTTTGATTCTGCGTTCCGTTTCACAATATCAAATTGAAAAGTGTTCGGATCAAAATCGGTCATATTACCGGGGATTCACGGTAGATTCAGTAGGGATGTGCACGATATTTTAAACTCACTATTTCTCAATCAGAATTTGAAAGATTAAGGAGGTTTAATCTGGGTACTGCGGAGTCGATCGTTTTTATTTTGCAATGTGTTTCATGCATCATCCTTGCCACTACTCTCCAGCATGTGTTTTCTTTTCACACCGACGCATTGAGACCATTGTCGCGTGTGTTACTGTATTAGAAGCAAACCGCAGGATTCACAGAAGAATGCGCAGACCCTCCAGTGTTCGGAGTACAGAGCAAAAAATTAATTTTATTATTACATCCAAGAGGATGCACTTCAATAATGTCGAAAATTTCATGGCCACGAAAATAAACAAATGCAGTAAAAGCACGTAATGTCAGTTCATGCACTGTATTAATAAAAAAATTTCTCTTTTTTGGTAAGTAATATTACACCATATTTTTGATACGATTGAAGTGCATCCACTCTGATGTGATATCAACATCAATTTTTTGCAGTGTACATCTGATCACCAACACCATCATAGAACGATTCCGATCTTTAACCCAATGATGATAGGCAAAAATAACGATTGAAAGGACAAATAAAGTCATTTTGCCTGAAATGGACGGGAGAAGCACAGCATTTGGAGAGTTCGGCAGAGAAATCCATCTGTGGCAGTTTAGGCAACAAACCATACAAATACGACCTCAGATCATGCTGTATCCCGAAATCCAGGAGAAGTACCAACACCTCCTCGCTGAGCTACTGATTGAGTCAAACATCCTCTGAAGTGTAGAGAAAACGACCGTATGAACCGATAGCCATCATGACGTGACATGCATGGACTAATTATGGAAGCTACGTACACAGCAAAAAAATAATTTTGATATCACATCAAAGTGGATGCACTACAATCATGTCGAAAATTTCATGTAATTTTTATGACCACATAAATAAACAAATGCAGTAAAAGCAGCGTAATGTCAGTTCATGCATTGTATTAATGATAATTTTGTCCTTTTTAGCAAGTAATATTACACCATATTTTCGACATGATTGTAGTGCATCCACTTTGACGTGATATCAAAATTATTTTTTTGCTGTGTACTCGAAGACGTCGCTGTTCACTGCGATGAAGATATTCTCCAACATACCACCACCAGACAGACTTCTACAGTCTCAAGAAGATCAGCGTGCACAGATACTCCTTGAGACGCTTACGTCTCGAAATAGACTCCAGACATCTTCGGAAATATTATAAAGTTGGTCTGCCGGACAGCAAAGCTATGGTGTTGTATAGGTGGGTATAATTAGATCGGAGGATGCAGCATGACCCCAATATAAGCAGAAGTAGTTACAGCGAATATTGAAGGCCTCAGCGCGATAGGTTACATTCGAAAGCTGATCGATGTGGAGGTTTAAGCAAAATGTACACGAGTTTAGTACACACTTAATCACGGGTTCCCTGTTCGATAATTCGGAAGGGAAGTAAAGCCGTTGGTCCCCGGTTCACGAGTTGATGGGTCGATAGGTAGGGTCCAGATGTGGGAGCTGCCTCCCTGGCGTCGGTAGCATTGGTGCTCAGCACGGTAAACAAGCCAAGGAAAAAAAAATCTGGAAGCCAACGCAGGAGTGCAGAAACTGCCACGGAATTGGGCAGTTTATATACTCCTGCATAGACTTTCAGATGTTTCAATGATTTTGAAGGAAAAACTTTCACTAACATTGCCTTTTAGCTTCAGGCATGTACATGCAATCCGGCACACCAAGAGATCCACCAACCAACCGGCTGAACCACCAGAAAGTGCTAAACGTGAAACTTAGTTCCCAAATAAAAATCATTTTAATCTTACCCTTAGTATGAAACTTTAAGGAATTCACTGACTTATTCATCAAATACTATAATAAAAATACTGAAAAACTCAGCAATAAAATGTAAACAAATACATTACTGAAAAAGTCAGCAATTCTGTTACAGAGTTAAACGGTAATTTTTGACAGTTGAGAGATTCTGCAATTTACGGAGTTTTCAGTAAAAGTAAAAACTACTGGGTTGATTACTGAAAACTCCTGACTGCAACTGAGAAGAAATACGCACAAAATCAACGCGATGCCCTCGGGGCGGTTTGGGTGGTGTAGCCTTTCTCCTACTTTTTGCTTGGGAGCCAATTCACTTTACGTACGGATGCACTTATACTAAACCGATCACGCGAGGAATCCAAGAGGGCACTAACTCGAGCTGATGGTTGGGCATTGAGCCCTTACAGCTACAACGTAGAATATGTACGAGGGGCTGACCAAATAGCTGAATCTCCCTCACGCTTATATAACGGAAACGACGATTCAAGTCCTTGGGAGATTGCCTCACTGGAAGCTAATGCGGCCGTATTTGTGACGGACAGCGAAATTCAAAGAGCTACTTTACAAGACCAATGCCTTCAAGACGTCATGAATGCACTAAATATACGGGAATGGCCACGAAAATTGCGGAAATACCAGGTCCTTGAAAATTATTTAAGCACTAAGGATGACATGCTGGTGAAACCCGGATCCGTGGTGATACCGGAGGCATTACGCAAATGAACATTAGAAGTAGCCCACATTGGACACCCTTCAACAGCTAAGCTTAAAAGCATTCTGAGGCAACGTGTTTGGTGGCCTGGAATGCCAAAGGACGCAGAGGAATGCGCTACTTGTGCAGTCAATGGGATACCTGAAAACCCCACCCCAATGTAACGCATCTTTGCTCCAACGGCTGCATGGGAAACAATTGCGTTGGACTGGACGTAGTCCAGCCGTGCATCACATTTAGTAGAATTTCCATCCTCGTAATGGAGGATGTATTCGAACGGGAAGGCCTACCGAAATTCATAAACACGGATAACGGCCCCCCTTTCAATGGTGAGGAGCACAAACGGTATTGTGCAGAACGCAGCATCACTCCCATTTTATCGACCCCCTTATTTCCACAACAGAATGGACTTGTGGAAAGCTACATGAAGCTTATCAACAAGGCTATGGTAAGTGCTTCGATAAACAAAACAAATGAGGGGCTGTCCATAAACTACGTAGACAGTTTAGAGAGGGGGGGTTTCAATTATCCACGGCCCATACAAAGTTATTTTTTTGTATGGACAATTGTCTACGCAGGGGGAGGGGAGGTCAAGAATAAAAAAAACTGTATACGTAGTTAATGAACAGCCCCCTACGTGATAGAGTTACGTGAAGCAATCCATGCTCACAATGCACAAAGCTAGCTCCGGAGGAAGTCATGTCAGGTAGGAAAATTAAGCGAGGACTCCCTTAAGCTGGGTTTAGACAGGGCAAGTCAGTTGAATTCAACTGACTTGAACGCGAATTCAACGTGTAAACCATGCCATTCAACTGACTTGATCAACTCACTTGAATTGAAAAAAAAGTTGAAACAGGCTTAACTTTTCAAGCCAATTGAATTCAACTGAGTTGCCTAGTCTAAGCCCAGCTTTAATATCGACGACGAACTTTTCAACGAAAGGGATCAAGAGGCTTAGATGGCTGAAAAAAACGCGAGAACAAACGTCGGAGTGCCCGGCAATGTCGAGTGAAGCCCGGTGACTCAGTTATAATCGAACGTCACACACGCGGGAAGGGCGAAACACGCTTTTCATCACAAAAGTACGTCGCTATCGAGGAACACAACGGCAGCCTTACACTCAACGACGAAAATGGACACGTAGTGAAGCGCCATATCTCACAGACAAAAAAAGTTTCCGAATGGTGGAATTTAGAAGCACCAGAAGCGGACGAAAATCCTCAAGAAAAGCATTCAAACCAGCCGGGAACATCATCACGGAATGTTCGAGAAAGGAAAGCACCAGCGTATTTGGATGATTTCGTTCAAGCAGTTGACACTGAACAGCATTCCGCAAACACCTAAAACAAATAATTAGTGTTATTCAACATGATAAAATTTGAACTAAACTATAACAGATTTATGTAAGCCACAGGTTTCTCTATATATATATTTACATACGAAAAACTAAAATAAAGATTTGCTGCACTGAAGAATACGCAGAGTCTCTATTTTTTCCACCGAATGGTAAATAACAGCTAACGAAAGAGAAACAACACTAGATCTAGTCAAGAGCTCAATGAACTTTCACGCAGAATCCTCCAGGAACAGTTTGTTCCTGTTCGTCAATCTCCATGCTTTTTATCCGCTGGAGCACTGCTCACCAATTCACAAATTCAATTTACCATTGTATGCAGGGCCAAAACCGGAGGGAGGACCCGGAATCAAAGATACTTACGCATGATCCATGAGAGCAAGAAGAATCTCTTCCAATGATAAAAATCTTCCAACCCGATACAGAACAAGACATCATACGAGGGGATGTCACAATGAGTGGGGAGAAGAGCCCACCTTCAATTCACGAAATGTTAATAACAGGAAGTTGGCAATTCCACTCTCTCCATTCAAATCGCTTAAATTGATGGTCCCATCCCTATCCAATAAATTTATATGTTTATATGAAGATATGTAGAATATAAGGGTATTATCGAAGACAACAAATCAAGAAGACTGGCAACTCTTCCATTTTCTCATACACACGCTATGAGACAGGTACAATCGCGTCATCTGCCGCTCAAAGGTAAATGCTTCGAACGAATTTTATATCAAAGATTACATCCTCAGAAGAAGGGTTTGTGTATTTGCTCATTTTTCTATGCGTTGCTTCCACCTTCACTCAAGCGCAGCGCTACTGTATCTGTCGCTTGGATTCTGGCAAAGTTGCCAGTCTTCTTGATTTGTTGTCTTCGGTATTATACTACCCTACCCATGATTTTCTTTTCCACAGATCTGTATTGATTTGCACCTAAAGTATTCAAACACAAGAAGATTTTATGTTTTTCTCTACAAAAGTATTCCTGAACACCAGCAGAATCCATGTAAAATCGATATAGAATTAAATTTTTCAACTGTAGATCAAGTTTTGGAGCATCAATCAAATTCAATGTCATTTTCATTTTTGTACTGTAGCTACACCGCCGAACACCGGAATAATTTTAAAATTAGGGTTTAGATATCAGGTGCACCTTTGTTTACAAACAAATGATGTTGAGCTATCAATGACTCGCGCTTATGCCTTCTACACAGGTTTTTCACCGCAAACGTGACATAAGAAAACGTTGATAGAAAATAACAGTAATCAGTGCCAACATTCCAAAGGGACGTAATTGCATTTGTAAACAATGGCTTTACCCGTTGATTTCTCGCGAATAAAAGATCACTCATGAAAAATAATAACACCAACTGGTAGATGAATGTTTCTTCTACTAGCTAGCATTGTTAATTTGGAGGGGTGAGCTTGAAGTTGCGAGAAATCGACGGCTGAAGCCATTTTTTACAAAAGCAATTACACCCCTTTGAAATGTTGGCACTGAATTGACAGAAGACACTGTTATTTCTTAATGGGGTTAACTAAAGAGCCTGAATTTATAAAGAAACGACATCTTATCCATTTGACAGGTCTTCTGCTCGATTGGAATGACTTTTCCTATGACTTTGACAGATAATGATTGTTCCAATTTTGACATGTCGCCTCTTTATAAATTCAGGCTCTTTAGGGTTAACCTAGATAACCAACAACAATCCGTAGAAAAGATTCAAGAGATGTTCAGGGGAAATGATAGCTTCGTCACTTCTTTACCTATCGTCAGGGAGTAAATGAAGTCCTTGAGTGTTGATTTTTTGCAAGAAGGTGCAACACATTTTAGAGCACCGTTTTGCAAAAAAAAAAATAACACTCTAAAACCACAAACGGAATGACAAACAGAGAGTGACAGACGGAATGGCTCGAAAACTTTGGTGGCGAATCTGCTATTTCTTTGTTTCAGAAATGCATAATTAAAAATTATGTACTGTTCGCACAATGTCAAAGACCATAGCACACAAAACCAACTTTAATCAAATTATAACAAAAATACTAGCGCATCTGGCGACTGATGGCACAAGCTTTTGACAATAATAGGTAGAGAAGTGCCGAAACTGTAATTTCCCCGAGGGGGCTGACACATCTAAATCTTAATTCTAGATGCTCAACAAATCTCATACTAGCGAATGAATCTTCGAAAAATCTTCTTTCATATCTCGCATCTACTTGCGCATCATCTTTTTGCTGGAAATTTTTATTTTTTTTATATCTTTATTAAGGAGACTTTCAGCCCTGGGCTGGTTCGTCTCCGGCCACCCCAGAAGGGAGTATCCCAAAGGGATAGAAGGTACAGAGTTTTTATTTTGCGGAGTTGAATGATGGTTGCGGTTCCAGAGGGGAACTTATTTTGCCTTACTGTCCTATGTTGCTGTCATCTTTTGTGTTTTCTGTTTTGTTTTGAGGACCCCAGCAGAGCCCCACCGGTAGCAGCTGCCAAGAGAGACCTGGCACCCGCTACCGGCAGGGAATGCCGGGCCTACTGTCATAATGTATATGGGTTAAACCCTCTTGTAGATTCCGGCCTCCTTCGCGAAACATATCAGTTGTGCCTCTGCTACCGGGTCGTTCTGAAGGGCGTCTCGGATGTTGCCCGGGATCCCGTAAAGTTCTCGTGGTCCGTGGAAACAAGGGCAGTTTATAAGAATGTGTTCGACCGTCATTATTGTTCCGCAGGTGTCGCATCTTTGGCGGAAGTTTCTGCCACTGCTGCTCCCCATGTTGTGGGTGATGCGGGTGTGGCCGCTTCTTAACCGGGACAGGAATCTCTGGTCGTTAAACCTTGGGACATCCGTCCAGGGAAGGGTTACCCCTTTGGTCTTCCGGATGAAGAGGTCTCTCATGGCGAACCATTCGCGGTCTCATGCCGTCCTGAGGGTTGACTTGATCCAACTTTTCAGGTCCTGTCTGGGGACCGAAGTGTTGGCGAGTCGGCCATTTCGTCCAATGGCGGCGAGGTGGTCTGCTTCTGTGTTTCCGGCAATTCCGCAGTGTCTCGGTATCCACATGAAAGTGGTGCCAGGGGGTGTGTGGTTTTGTATGGCCTGAATCCAGGGGTGGCGGGCAGTGGCGGATTCCAGTGCCGCGAGGGCGCTAGCAGAGTCGGTTAGTATACATAGCGGGGAGGGGGTTGGTAGGGAAGCTGCGTAATGGAGGGCTGCAGTCTCGGCCGAGAAGACCGAGCATTGATCGGGGAGCCTCCAGAAGTGTGAGGTCTGTCCATCAGTTACTCCAAAGCCGACCCTGCCTCCTGCCTTGGAGCCGTCGGTGAAACGGAGTTCATAGTTGTGGTACCGTGTTTGTAATAATTCGGTGAGCCAGGATCTCATTGCCGTAGAGTTATTATTATTATTATTTAACTTTATTAAGGAGGCTTTCAGCCTTGGGCTGGTTCGCCTCCAAGGCCGTAGAGTTTTCTCCTGCTCGGAACTGCTTGGCCATGGATTTGTCTACTCGGATGGAGGAAGAATCCCACTCTCTGGCTCCGTTCCAGTGGAGCTGGGCCACCGGGGGGAGCTCCTGGTGAGCGATTTCCTGGAGGATTCGTTTCCCTTCTGTGAGGAGATAGAATTCTCCGTCTCCGCTTAATTTTTCGTCGAGGCCCACGGCTCTGGTACAGATTGTTTCCGCAATGTAATATCGGAAAGGGAGCACTCCGATTTCAATACAGGCGGTATCGGCTGGTGTTGAGGGCAGAAGTCCAGCCGCAATTCGTGTTGCCTGGTTATATATCGGTGCTAGTCGGGTGACGACCGAATCGCTGGACGCACAGAGGAGCTCAATTCCGTAGGTCAGTCGGCTATGAACAATGGCTCTGGCGGTATTGAGTACGATGGCCCTGTTGCTCGTTTTATGCTGCCCGGAGAGGGAGCGGAGGATGTTCAATCGTGTTCGACAATTAGTCCTGACATCATTAAAGTGGGTGCCGAACCGAAAGTTCCGGTCAATCGTGACCCCGAGGATGGATATGGTCTTCTTTCTAGGGATAGTGTGGCTGTTAATTTTGATTGGTGTTGGAAGTGGTCGGTGGCCAAGGCGGCAGACGTGGGAGATTGAGCTCTTTTCAGCAGATATCTCAAAGCCGGTCCTAGCGACCCATCGGCCAACAGCGGAGACCGCACCTTGGAGCTTTATCCTCATGGCCTTCAGGGTATTCCCTATGATCAGTAGCAAAATGTCGTCCGCATAGACGAGAATGTAAATCTCCTTGGGGAGCCCCATAAAGATTCCGTTCATTGCCACCAGGAAGATGGTCACTGCAATTACGGAACCCTGGGAAACCCCGGTTTCTTCCCGTCTGGTGCTGGAGCGGTGGTTCCCTACGGTCACCTGGAAGGTTCTGTCCTGCAGGAAATTCTTTAAAAAGTAGAGGATATTTCCTCCGAGGCCCCATCTGGCTAGCTGCTGTAGTACTTGGGGTGTCCAGGCTCTGTTGTAAGCTTTGGCCAGATCCAGGGAGGCCACCTCGACGTGCTGGTCCTTACGGAGTGCCGGAGTGCCTCATGTACTATCTGGCCAAGACTGTTAAAGTATGTACCAGTTCCGTGCCCCGGACGGAAAGCATGCTGTCGGTGGTCTAGTAGGTTGCTCCCCTCAAGGAATCTCGCTAATCTCCGGTTGACTAGACGCTCCATTATTTTGCTGCAACAGCTGGTCAAGGAGATCGGCCGGAAATCCTTCGGTAATAGCAACAATCAATACGAAACTAACGATTTTAAATTGGCTCACCACTTTAGTAGCCTATTGGTCCCAAGCAAACGATTAACGTACCCTATTCTAGTTGAAATTCTATTACTACACTATGTTTGTTTTGATTCGCTATGAAAGTTTGACAGATAACATCAGGGGTGTGTGGATTCATGCAGAACATGCAGGGGTGAGTGAAATAGCTTGGGACTGCTTGGGACCGTTGTTCTGGTACTGAGTGAGCCAAAAATAATAATGATTTTCTTCGGGACCCAGTGGTCTTAGAGTTACCTCTATGGTAATAGTGCTGGACCGAGGTTTTTCGGGATGGGAACGATAAGGCTATGCTTCCAGGAGTTAGGCAGCCGACGACCCGTCCATGCCTGGTTGAGAAGCTCGAGAAGGGTTCCTTTGTGCGTGGGTGGGAGGTTCCGCAGCATCGGGTATCCAACCTCATCCGGTCCGGAGGAGTTGCCTTTGGCGTTTCTGAGGGCAAAGTTTAATTCATCCATGGTGAAGGGCCTGTTAATTGTGAGTGTATCTTCGTCATCGGGTATGGTCACGTTCTCGATGCTGGAGGTGGAGACGCCGTTACGGTTCCTGAAATCATCGTTGTAGGCCTCAATGCAGGACAGCGACTCAAAGTAGTCGCCGAGGAGGTTTGCAATTGTCTCTGGGTCTCGGGAGAGTCCATCCGGGCCCCGGAGGGCAAAACCTCGGGCACGTCGGTTTCCTCGGATAGCGTTGATCCTCTGCCAGATTTCGGTGCATGATTGATTTGGGTTAATTTCGTCCAGGAAGATTTTCCAACTCGCTTCCTTTGCTTCACGGATGGTTTGACGGCATTGGTTTCTGGCAGCTTGGTAGGCTTCAATGGCTCCCTCCTTTATTTGCTGGAAATATTCACAATCGTCATCAATCTTCTTTCTATCTACGCAGCGTGCAAGCAGCTAACCACAGTAAAACACAATCTCTCCTGCATGGTAGATAGCCTCGCATTTCCCGTAAATGAAAGAGAAGATGTACTAGTTTTATAGCTTCGTAATTAGAAAGACGGACAGCATCCTAAGAGGTGGCCAATTATGAAGGTGGATAGGATGTTTCCTTCACAACAAAGAAGCTCGAATAAAATTAAACGAAGAGATAAGAAAGTTAATCCCCAACAATAGTCCAACAAAAATCCAGTACACGGTCAATGAGATCAACCCAAATTTGAGTTCAGTATACTCATAATCGCAAAAAGCACAGGAACTCAGCGATGAATAAATTTGCCTCATGTTTTCCTGAGGACGACAATTTTACTCAGTCTAGGAGTATTATCAATAGACTGATAGAATCCAATCTTTACTTTTCTCATATTCGGAAATGTTCTCTTGAAAAAAAAAACCTGGAAAATTTGGGTTGAACCCAATGTAGTCTGACTCAGCAGGCGTTGATTATGGTGACTTTTTGCCATTCGCATTTTCTTTTTTTGCGTGATGGAATCATAAGTTTATTTGCCACGTGGTACGACAAGTAAATTGGCAAACGAGGCCGGGGGGAGCGAAACAAAGTTATGAATCAGAAAAGTTGAAATTGCTGTGGAATTATAATTAAATCATGCTTTTCACAGAGCAGTGCGAATGTCCACACCCGAAGCTAAATGGACATTTGCTGGCACTTTTTCAAACGCAAAATAACATCTTGATTACAGTTGCACTATCTAGCTGGCGAAAAGTGTTGAAGCATGTCGGCCATTTACACATTTACCCACGCACTCACTAAAAGCCTACTGAGTGAACGAACGGAATCCAATTAGAAGTTTAAATTAATTCAATCTAGTAGCGACGTACACAGCCTTCTGATCATTTTTTTCCCCCATTTCAGCACCGAGCACTTGACAGCCGTTGGTGCCGGTTCCGCCCGGACGTCAGCCACGTGCAGCCTGGCGTCCAGCAGGGAAAGCAGTACCTCCAACCCGGCTGCCGGTCCGTACAAGTGAGTATCCGTTAGTCCTACGAAAACCGATTCCTAATTTCAACTCAATTTTGCGTCACAACTTTTCTCTTCCCGCTTGCTTTGCCCACGGAAACATCCGGCATCGATTTCCCACGTCCTTGTTATCGACTGGCTCAATGTCGGAAACGAAAACAACGCCGCCGACGACGACGACGACGACAACTTCCGGATGGCAAACGTTTCGATGTTTGACCTTATTTTCGCCAACCGGCCAAACAAACCAACGCACAGAGTTCTGATGCTGGGGGGAGCGGCCGTCGGAAAAAGCTCATTAGTGTCACAGTTTATGACGTCCGAATACCTGCATGCGTACGATACCAGCATAGGTGAGTAGCGTAGAAAGTTGCCTGTGTGACCCTGTGAGTCTTTTCCTGCAACATGTTTTCGTCCGGTGTTTAATGTTGTGATTTCCGAACTTTCGAAGGAATGCTTGCAATTCGGGTTTGACGTTTATTTGGGAACGTATCGAAAGGTGATTGGCGTGCGTTCAAAGTTGAATAATGGGGGATTATTTTTGAAAACTCAAAATCCGGCACAAACTTGGTGCATTGCCCCTAGTGATTCAGAGAGGAAAAATAAAATCGAATCTTCGGTTGACGTGAACAGCTTAGTTAGCTATTGTTATGGGAAAAATCTCGAGAAATCGTGTTTGGCTTGATTTTGCCCACTTTGCGCATTGGATTAACATTTAATTATCGTGTTTTTTTAGCCAACATTGTTCGGTGCGACATTCGGTTTTTATGTTTCAAATCTCTATTAAAGAAGCAAACTGAAAGCTCAATTCACAATTGATTTAATTGAAATTGGTGGTGCCGGATTTCGTTACGAAAATCCATTAAATATAAACTCCACCTTCGCGAAACCCAAACTGAAATAGTAAATCCTATCACCGTCCGGTACACTGCTTCATCGGTTTTTAGATACCGTATCCCAGTTGGAAAGGTTTACCTCAAACCAGTAAACCATACCCGCTGAATGTAATGGTTAACCTTTCGAAGCAGGTGAAAACTTTGATAGGGTAAGTGTGCCATTTGTTGGCACTAGTGGTACCCTAATTGGCGCTTATTATTAAATTTAAGGGTTGTTAATTCTTTTCAAAATGTATTTCGGTACAAGCTCAGAAGTCACAAATAAACTAACGTAATTCATATGTTTTGCATTATGGCGAATGGATGCCTTATGAAAATATATCGCACCATGAGCGCTTCTTATGTGCCTTTAGCCTGTCCTCTTACACAAGTATTGACAGACGAGTGATCTAAATAGATACGAGGCCGCTGATCTCAACATTCATGGTTCGAATCCGGGCCATAACTGGCACACTTACCCTAGTCCCGTTTTCAAATTGACATAACCACTATCAGCGTAGCAAAATCGAGAATTGAGTACCTACAATATGTGCAAAGTGCCACTTCCACTCAAATGGGATGTAGTTTCGATGTAGATTGATTTTGACTGCCTGTGCACTCGAGAACCGTTTGCCAGTGATTATCGGTTTTAATGAAACCGGGGAGGGAATCAGGCATACTGATTACGTTTTGCCAATCTTCCCATAAGAGTAACCACAGCACAGCAACGCATCGAAGAGGTTCCGGTGTTTTGAATTATGTGGTTCCGGGGTTTTGATCACAGCAGCAGCAGGCTACGTTAGGTAGGAGGAGCGCTTCTTCCGGATGACTAGATGATTGTGCAGCTATGTAATGCTTGCTGTTGGCATGAGTGGTACAGAATCGAGAATCGGTTTCACTTGTACTAGGTACCGTAATGCACCGAATACCGGACAGTCCGTTAATCCGGACATTTTATTTTTAATTAATTAGTACGTCTACTTTGCAGCATAATGAACATATCTGATGATTCTGAACGATGACATAAATTCATAATAAATTTTACGTACTGTTTTGACCATGCTCAGGCTTTGATAATTAACTTTTAAAAGTGTCCGGATTTATGGACTAAGTGTCCGGATTTCGGTGCATTCTTGTCCAGGAAAGGTCAAGAGCGTATCGAATATAGATAGATATGTAATTATCTGAGCAGAAGAAGAAGAGACCGATCATTCGCACGTTCGGATGTTGTTTATTTTTAGCTAACCTCAAATGCTTTGGTCAAAAGTTAAAAAGCGAATTGCATCCAGACTGGATGGCTGCCCGTTTCAAGGGTAGAGTGGAGGCGCATGGTGGGGGCATTCCTGATATGTAGAAATGACTAGAAGCATTGCAGTCTTTAAATATGAAAATTATTGTGATAAATTTAAGTCAAATTTTTTTCAAAATGATTTCTCCTAACTCTTGACCACTCTGGAAGTGAAGATAAAGAAAATAAATGTTTAAGATTTGACCTTCTCCAATATGCATGAAACTTTGCATAACTGTGTGATGGGCAATAATTCACATTTTTGCCATTATGGATCTTGTTTTTTTTTTCAAAATGGCGTCCCTGACATTTTTCAATAAATTGTAGCACAAAACCGTCACTTCTGATCGAAATGCCGTCTGAGACAAAGTTGCTTAGAAAAGTAAAGTAATTCTGGGAAGAATATGTACGTTAATTTTTTTTTTAGTAACAAAAACTGGAATTTTTCAAAAGGTATAGGGTACATGTCCCTAACCTTGGTTTAATATGAAACCTTCAATTACATTTTATGTCATATCTTATTTAATAATTGAGCTGCAAACGATATTTCACTTGTAACATGGAAGTTTAGATATTCTTATTATTTGGATATTAATTAAGCACGACCTAAAATTGTAAAATTCACTATTTTAACCTAAAAAACTCAGGTACGTGGATGGAATGTCGGTCTACTGTACTCAAATTGGGTCTATAAATGGATGCAACTTCGGCCCCGATGACCCTCAATCTAGAAAGGTCCGACATGTGAAATTGCGCTCCTATTTCATTCCTTATCATTCATACGTTACCACATTGTTGACGTCACTTACACTTCTCGCGTAAGAACTGATGAGAAAGAAAGAGACAGTGTTTTCTTTCCGATTGATCCAGATAATTTAAACAACGATGCTTTTAGAATCAACATAAACGCCAAATAGATCATCTCACGACCACACATATAACAAACTGTCAAGTCAAGTCTAGAGCAACATGTTAAAAGGGGGATTAAGACTAATTTAGGTTAACCAACAGCAGCATCTGGTACACACTTAGAAACGATAACCGACTTCGGTCATTTTTACGGAACTTTATAAGAGAGGAGTGGACTAGCTGGTATTGAACCAAACTAACTGTCAAAACCAGAGCCAATCAAGCAACGGCGATCTCGATTACTTTGGCAATGTTCCTCTCCTCTCTTATACTAAATAGACCACATATTCTCTACTGTTACCCAGTGAGTGGCCGTGATAAGAGGGAAATGGATTAGTATGTTTTAACAGAAGATTCATCACTCTGTCTTCAGAACCTACCGGGCAAGCACCCTCTTTTGAACAGCAATAACCTACTGCGACACTCTCTAACATACTTCCACCAGTGATGAGAGACGCACAGGAAATTATAACCATTATGTATAGTTCGCAATGATAGCAGCCTGACATACCTGATAATATTGATGTGAATTCTTTCAGCGGGTAGGTAACTGTAAAAGTTCATTAATGAATTGAACAATCAGTTCCACAAAAACGTCTATGAACAGAATCATATTTCAGTTAATAAGCAAAACACAACATCACTTCCTACAGTGCATTTCAGCAATCCGTAGCTTGTAGCAAATACCAAAATTTCAATCAATTCTGGAACCACTACAATTAATGTTTACATTACGACGACAGCTTCGGACGGAAGACTCGAACATTACGCATACATGACGAATGTAAACATTTGTGTTAGCTATAAATGGCAGAGTTATTTTCTCATTGGCTATTTTGTATTTCTTAACGTGAGAGGCATTTCTAAATACTAATATAAAATAACTCAACTGTTCGGTAGTTTTGTTTTTTTGTGTACGGGAATACACCCTTTTAGAAAACTACGCTCTGATATATTAGAAGTCATCGTTGGTTTACAATTTAATCATTTTTGTCATTTGCGAGGTTTACACGTAGCTTAGTAAAAAAAAAAAAATACTATCTTCAGTATATATGTAGTTTCAACTAAACCGGATTTGTGCGAGAGTATTTTGACCAGTGTATTCTTTAGTTCTCTATTCAATCATGGAGAAATGGAACAGATGGCCGAAGTTAAAATCTTTAACTGTGGTATCATCTGAATGTCGAAAGATTCTTCTTCTTCTTTCCTTTATTTAACGTCGGTCTCTGTTCCGCAATCTAGTGACAATTACCGACGGACATCGATTGCCATCCATTGACGGCAATCGAATGTGCAGGAAGGCATCTTCCATACCTGCGTAGGATATCGCACCCATTCAACACACACATGGGCCGGTACCAACGGCTTTACTTCCCTTCCGAAGGAAGACGTGACCAGAGATTTTTATGCCTCAGAAAAATCCCACCGACCTCGGCTGGGATTGAACCCAGACCCATCGGGGTGTTAGAAAGCAGTCACACTTACCACTACACCATCAGCGCCGGCCGTCGAAAGATTGAATATGTGATTAGCTGAAAAGGGCGATTTTCAAAGCACTTCCATCGTATGGGAATGGCGCTTTTGAGCAATTCACATATCAGTTCTGTCAGTGTTATTATCATATTGATGATTGTTTTGACAACTAAAATAAACCTGGGTGCGTGGAAATCGTTTCTGAGATTTAATTTACGCATGTATATTCAAAAGATATACTATACCCCTTATACTTCAAGTTTATACTAGGCTCGTTTCGTTGGCAACTAAACGCAGCAGGGTCAACCAGGCGAATAGCGTTTCAGTGTGAATTTTATGCTAATTAGATTTTTTTTCTGAGTGTAGTTCGCTTACGGACATACACGGGGATGAAAAACTACCCAAAATTAAGTACTTTTCCCTCAATTCTCGGGTTCAGCCCAATAACCCAAATTTGAGTAAATCGCATACCGTAGTTTTCATTTAACAGCAGCAAAAAAAAATACTTACTCTTAAGTATATTCTACCGAAAATTAAGTTTCATTCACGTAAATTTGAGAATATGCAATTTACTCAAAAGTAACGTATTGGGTCGAATCTCTCGTTCCTTTTTTGACACTTTGACAGCTGACTTCAAGGTTGAAAATAATAAAGAAATCGATTTTACACGGCTACACTAGCAACGTTGTTTTAGTGAGATTTTGCGCCGGCGCCGGTGGTGTAGTGGTAAGCGTGACTGCTTTCTAACACCCCGATGGGTCTGGGTTCAATCCCAGCCGAGGTCGGTGGGATTTTTCTGAGGTATAAAAATCTCTGGTCACGTCTTCCTTCGGAGGGGAAGTAAAGCCGTTTGTCCCGGCCTATGTGTATGTGTGTTGAATGGGTGCGAAATCCTACGCAGGTGTGGAAGCTGCCTTCCTGCACATTCGATTGCCGTCAATGAATGGCATGCTTTACTGTCCGTAAATCCGCTCGTAAATTGCATCGATGGCTGCGTTTGATATTTGAACGAACTTGAAATGGAACTGTGCTTTCTTGATTATGATTTATTGCGTGGGAAGATGCATAAAACAACTTGGCTACGGGATTTTTCGGTAGAGCGACCGAATAAGAAAAAAAAAAGTTTTCCCCCTCATGGAAACGCCTCGTTTTCTGATGTCAAAATTACGCAGTTTCGTGCACAAAACGCACGGATTTTGTTTGTTTATTCTATAAATAATAAAAAAGTGCAATTTGTTTGGAGGAATTTCTCGATAAAATCTTCCAATCGTTAGATATTTGCGATCTCTATCATATAAATTCGAGATTCTTTTTTTTGCTTTTTTCTAGCGTCCTCGAGAAAACTTTACCTTAATTCGAAGTGTTTCTGGTTCCTTTGACAAGGTCATGTTGAATTCCGTCATTGCGAGAATTTTAATGTACCACTTCAATACTGTACGCATTTGACCACAAGCATTTGGTTGCTGGGTACATTATCAAAGAGCTTTGGGGGAGATGTGGCTGGCAGGAAGGCGAGCGAACGTTCAATGAAAATTAAACAACAATAATTTATGGTGGTCCCGAAAAGGACCATTTTGTCGTGATGGTTGAATAATTCTGACCTATTAGGGTGTTCAACACAGATGAGACTGATGAGCTGTGTGTTGTTTGGAACGAGGATGACGCGCTTGGCATAGATGGGCCACAGCGACTCACGAAGAGCTACTGAATCCGATCAGTAGCAGTGCGGCTTCTTCCTTTTTTGATGAATTGGAGGGCAGTCTTTCGTTGTATACTGGAGAAAGCTATTGAATAAGCACCATTCGGCTAGACCGGATGGAATTCAATTTTGAAATCCGTATTAGGGAATGCGCTTCTTGCATTGCAATCGGTGATGATTTAGATAGTGACCTATTGAAAATTGATAAAGTGTTCATTTCATCAGATTTGTAGAAACATATCCAATCGATTGGCTTGTTAAAAATGAAAATCAATCCGCTATTGACAGAGTTATAAGTAGTCAAAACCTGACCACTTTTCGTAACACGGTCGATTTTGGTTTGGCACCCCCAATATGTTGCCAAAAGACGTAATCCTTCGTCAAAAGTCGCCATGTTTCACGCATCTAGTGACGTTTGCTTATCGGTATTCCCCATATTGGAAGTAAAGAGTTACAGAAGCTTTGTAGACCCGAACTGACGTCCGTTTCGATCCGTTTTGCCTTCGGAAATTTTCATTGGAGGTTGAAAAGGTATAGAAACTATCCAGTATGTTTCTCGAAAATTACATTTTATTATGGGATTTTTCTACAGGAGTAAAGAGTTGCAGACTCGTTGTCAACTCAAATAGTTTCACCAATACCAATATAAAGTCTTCATATAAATTTAGTAGGCCATAATTAAAACAAAAAATGACGTCCCCAATGTTCGGCCCGTTAAATCTTCTGAATTAACGATACAAGTGAAAACTGTTTCATGAAATTATCAGGTTGACCACACACGGAAAATGTCAAATTCAACCAAGTAGGCACTAACAATTCTCTGGTTTCCACTATAGATAATATCTAGTATCTATAGTTTCCACCTCTAAAATTCTTTCTTGTCGTCATAATCGATTCATTAGAGCTAGAAACGCGACCAATTGAGTGGTTTCAGCTACAACCACTAATGCTTAAAGTCCTACAGTAAAAGTATGGACGTCTGTCGAAAAGTTGTTCCAATAGAACCGTCAAAATGCACCGCTTTGCTCGATTGAAACAGTATTTTTTTTTCAGTTTTGTGGTGACAGTCGTCCATACTTTAACTAGAGGACTTTACTAATGCTGGGTTTAATTAGTTTCACACCTGTCAGCTGCAGATCAGATGGTTAAGCGAAATGGCATCAGTGGTTGCGTAGCACCATTTAAATGGTATGTGTGTGTGTGTGCGTATGTGCCTTATCGAAGCGGGTGGGGGCTAACTATGCGGAGTTCTTCAACTTCAACTAATTTGCAACCCCTAATTATGGCAGATTGTGGGGATTAATTTCCTGATTGAAGTAAGTCCAGGAGTAAAAACTCATGAAAGCAAGTATGCGAGGAATTGACTTTGAAAATAGCAAAAACGTGTAATCGTTGCAATCCTCAATTGCAACGATTAATTTTCTTTATACTTAGATAAGATTTAGTTTTAGTTTTTAGTTTTAAGATATCAATTGATATACTGACATGCAGGTTAAAACACCTGTTTAAAATACTTAATTGCCAAGACAGGAACAATGTAAAAACACTTAGATATATATCATAACAATTAAGGCTGGTACGTTACTGCAGTAACTGGAGCACCTAGGTTAAAAATGAAATGTAATTTATTTTGAATTTGGAACAAATAAAGAGTAAAAAAAAAAAAGCAAAAACGTGTTGATTTCCACGTTTAGCCCTCCGGAGCGAGGCTCATTGGGCTAAAATGTTTAATTAGGTGGAAATAGCACGCCTTCTGCTGGAGATTTTATAAACACCATCAAAGTAGGTGGCAAGTTCGTGGGCGGATAAACTAAGTAGATAAATGCCAAAGCATGCTATTCAGAGGAAATTTGATTCATGATAAATAGATAAATAGAGATAAAACTTAATTCAAAGTCAAAACGAAGGCAACACTCCTTTCACACCACAGCTACAAACAATTTTAGCTACACTCAAAAAATTTCACACGTTTGATCGAAGTGTTTAAACACTTGATTTTTTAAATGCAGAATCACGTTTACTTTAAGTGTATTTCACCTTGGTTCGATGTGTTATACACGTTAATTTAGAGTGTTTCAAACTTTGAGATGTTGAAAAATTTTCACTTTCTATTCAAGTGTGTTGCATATTGAATCACGCTACTGTTCAAAAGAGATGGATTTAAAGTGTTTTGCATTTCAATACGATGTGAATTGCTTGCTCAGAAAGGTAAACATCGAAAACAAGAGTTGTGACTTTATCCTATTAACCCGCCTCATATATGAGCACAACCCTGGCACAGTGAGATAGAACGAAGACTCCGGCAGCAGCACACCTCAACTGTCCATGATCGAATCCCAAATCAGACCCATTAAAAAGATAAGTGAAAGCTCTGGCCTCTGGCAGTTTTGATTATATATTTGTCGTTTCAATTTTTAGAGTCGGTAAAGTAGACGTCGATAAAGTAGAATATTGTAGAATATTGAACTATGGTGTGCAAAGCTATTGATATCACCATATGAGACACATAGAATCCAAGTGTGTCATAATTCAAATCCATAGTGTTCAAGCATGGTTCATAAGCATAAGATTCACACATGAAATGGATGTGTTTCACAATAAGCGCAAAATTAAGTGTGAGACACAGATGATGGCGTGTGGAATTTTTTGAGTGTACAGACTAGCTTATACTGGCCAAAATTAGCTGTATAAGCCAGGTTATCTGCAGCTAAAACTGTCATTTTGGGTGTGGATGCAGATGTCAAAATACACTCAAAAAATTTCACACGTGATCATCATGTGTCTCACACTTAATTTAGTACTTATTGTGAAACACATCCATTTCATGTGTGAATATTATGCTTCGAACCATGCCTCAACACTTCGAATTGTGACACAGTTGGAATGTATGTGCCTCACATGGTGAAATCAATAGCTTTGCACATCATAGTTCAATGTTCTACAATATTCTACTTTATCGATTTCTACTTTACAAACTCCAAAATTGAACCGACAAATATATAAACAAAGCTGCCAGAGGGCAGAGCTTACAAATGCCTTTTTTAATGGGTCCGATTTGGACTGTTGGGGTGTGCTGATGCTTTGGGCTTCGTTCGATCTCACTGGGCCACGGTTGTTCTCATATATGAGGCTGGTTGATGAGGATGAAGTCACAACTCATGTTTTCGATGAATACCTTGCAGGGCAAGCAATTCACATCGCATTGAAATGCAAAACACTTCAAATCCATATATTTAGAACAGTAGTGTGATTCAATTTGCAATACAATTAAATTGATAGAGAAAGGTTATCAAACACTAGAAATCAACGTGTAGAGGCACATTGAATCATGGTGTACATGTGAAAAATCAACTGTTTAAACACTTCGATCAGACGTGTGAACTGGGAATGACAATGATGAAGACTGCACATTGTAGTCGAAATACGTATCTGTCATGGATACCAAAATTAATTACTTGGAATTTAATGGAAGATATCCTTTTTTTACTGTTTTATAAGCATTCCACTACCAACCCAATTTCATTACTTCAATATTCTGTATATAATTTTGATAGAGATTAGATGTGTATGAACCAATTGTTACTAATTTGTATCGCACTACAGTGATTTCCATTGCACTCAAATATGGATGAGGCGAAGGCTTCTGTTAAAATTCTAAAATTCATATGCATCGTTTTCTTATTTTGAGTTTCTGAGTTAAGAAAGATTTCAAGATTTCTATTGAGAATATATTGAACCCTAGAAAATTGGCTACCATGTCATAAAGAATGCGAGAGAATCGCTATGTATCAGAAACAGAATCAATCGTAATCCAAAGGTTCCCCATATTTAGATTATGGCAATAACCAGTTCATTAAAAGTTTCACAACCTCGTTCTTGCAAAATTCCGATAAACCAAAAGCAAGTTTTCAACTATTCCAAGTGCGTGCAAAGGAAACATTTGAAATTAGTTTTTCCGTTGGAAAATGTACCAACGCAGCGCTCTTTTACCAGGAATATTTCACCCGCACGCAGTTATCGAAATACATGTAATCATGTTTGAAAAGTAATTAACAACCATGACAACACAACTGCACGAGTGTGTGCCACAAAATTGTCATCGAAATTACAATCGGGCTGCAAATGAGTGCCGCACAGGTAGCTATTGTTCACACAGAAAATTATTCCCCCCGCGGAGGTTTAACAATTCTCGACAAACATTGCAGAAGGTCCTATGTGTTCAATTGATCGATTCTCATCACCACGCCCAATTATTCAGCTGGGCTGCGAGGGGGGCATCACACCTAAATCGCAATTCTGGATGCTCGAAAAATCGCACACTAGCAAATCAATCTACGAAAAATCATCTTTCATTTCTCGCATCTACTTGCATCGCGCATCATCATCTTGCTGGACATCTTCAGAATCGTCATCAATTCAGCGTGCGCGCAACTAACCATAGCAAAACAAAATCCAGTGTCACCTCCCTCGTCAAATTGGACCTTTTGCATCGTGCGGCTTTAATTATTTTACAAAATTACAATCGATGACGCAAGTATGTTTAATTTTGTAATTAATTTATGTGCGGTTGACATATTGAAAGCAATTATTTTTTCTCCATCGGCGGCATATCTTATCAACGGAACTTTGGCACACCTGCCGCCATCAGCCGCGTTCACGCTCAACAAGATTTCCGATCCTGATGATGGGAGATGAATTATAGAGGTTCCTACGCTAGCTGCCCCCGTAACCAATAAACAACCCATCATCATCATCATCATCATCATCATCATCATCGAAAGACGAGAGGAAGCAGCCTTGATGGTGTTGGTTACATCGAAAGCTTCCGCAAAGATAATCACTATTCGATGGCGTTTGCACATTAATCATTGAGCTTGGTTGATTGAGTGGGTGGGTGTTTTAGTTGGTACGGGTGCAGGAACTTTGCCGGCAATCATGTGTACAAATCGACGAGAGCAAACTGCATTGTTTGATACCACTAATTAAAAGTAATTAATAATCGATTGCAGTGCTGTAGAGTGTCGAGTTGGACTGCCGGAGTGCATGGAAGGGAAACGATAAACATCCTGAGTGCGGAAATGGGCTCTGCAGAGCAATCATGTGTTCGAAAGGTTGTAATTTCTCACTGTCAGGACAGGCGAGGTTCAGCGAGTATCTGGTAGAGCATGATTTTTATTCACATTTAATGACGAGTCGGAAAAAAAACTCGATCTTCTCCGATTTGCATGAAACTTTGTATAAATGTTTTTTATGGGAAATTATTCACAGTTTTGCTTAAATTTGGCCGTTCTAAATCATGCAAAAAACTTCAAAATGGCGTATTCGATTATTTTTTTCTTCTAACTGTCATCTGGCTCAGACCTATCGATCCATAAAGCTCGATTATTTTTCTACAAATCATATCTCGAAACCGTCACCTCCAAATCAAAATAATATCTGACACGTTTTAAGAAAAAATAAACACGATACGATTCAATAACAAACAATTACCATCTTCAATATTTTTAAATGTTTTTCAATAAAAAGCTTATTTTCATTGATTATTTCGAGATGAACACTTCAAAAACTACCAGAAATCATACAACAACTTTTGGACAATTTTTTGAACTTTTTGTTAAAACAGTTTTTGTGAAATTATGCTCAGCAAACAAGGGGTAATCAACTCTGCACACCTCAACCTGCGCCGAATGTTTTAGCGGTGCCGAAAGCTGTGCCGAAGTCTGTCCATCAAGTATCCCATGAGTTTGGCAACACTGAAATTTTAATTACTTTTGTGATTGTGCGAGAAAAAGAAGCGTGCTGAATTGATGTATTCAACAATCACTGCTGCAGTATGGAAACTCTATCCGAATAAGAAAACTGGGCAAAGTAAACCAAATCTGTTTCAAGATTCGGATCGTTCATCACCAACAAAACACTGATTGTAGCGGAAGCCGGTTCCGAAGCTCAACTCCGGCGAAACCTCATAAATCCGTAAACGCTCATCAACCACGAGTACATCATGACATACTTCGAGATTCTGGTGGATTGCGGCAAGCTGGACGCGGTTCATCGTCCGTGACGTTGATTATGAAGTAGTATAACAACAATGAATACGAAACTAGCGATTTTAAATTGGCTCACTACTTAACTAGCCTATTGGTCCCAAGCAAATCGAATAACGTACCCCATTCTAGTCGAAATTCTAGTACTACACTATGTTTGTTTTGATTCGCTATGAAAGCACAAACGAAGTGACAGACGACTAACTAGCGAAGAAATCAATTAAAATAATGTGGTTCGCTGTAATAGAATTTTCTTAGAAGCTTGTGCCATCATCCACCAGATGGGATAGTATTTTTGTTTTGGTTTTGCACAAAGCTGATTTTGTGTATACAATGATTCTTTGACAGTGTGCAAAGAGTGTGTCATTTTGTCATTTTTTTATGCATTCCAGTTTTGAGTAGAGTGAAAGAGATAGAACCAAAAAATTCTAGAACAATTGGTGAAAATGTTAGTTCAATCCAGTAGTAGTGTTGCCATGTGGTACAATCCAGTAGTAGTGGTGTTGCCATGTGGTACACTGAAAAATTGCAATAGCAGGTTAGTCACCAAAGTTTTCGAGCCGCTCCGTCTGTCACTTCGTTTGTGATGAAAGTTTGACACATAAAATGAGGGGTTCATGGATTTTCCTATCTTTTGAGGGGTGCATCGATTAGCTTGGGACCGAAGATAGTTCCAGAGCAGAGCCAAAAAGTTGAGCACGGTTCTTCGGAACCTGCTAGTCTTAGAGTTACCTCTATGGTATAACAACGATAGCAACTGCGAAGCGGCGGTGGAACCATAGAGGTAACTCTAAGACCAGAAGGTCCCGAAGTAACGAGCTCAACTTTTTGGCTCAGCTCTGGTACTATCTTCGGACCCAAGCTAATCGATTCACCCCTCAAAACATAGGAAAATCCACGAACCCCTCATTTTATCTGTCAAACTTTCAAAGCGAATCAAAACAAACATTGTGTAGTACTAGAATTTCGACTAGAATGGGGTACGTTAATTGATTTGCTTAAGACCAATAGGCTAGTCAAGTAGTGAGCCAATTTAAAATCGTTAGTTTCGAATTGATTGTTGGTGGAACTGTTCAATCAGCTGCAAGCGGAGGGCGGCTACTTGAAGATTAGTGGAGATTTTGCAAAAAAAAATGTTCGATTTACTACAAGTGAACAACTTTGAGGTGCCGAATGTGGTTCTGTTGTATGCCAAGGGAAAAGTTTTAAGGGCTTAAGGATCGGGTTCAGGTTGTCAAAATGTACTTAATTTGTTTTTCAGAAAGCCTATCTAATAAATTGTCTAAGAATGTACAATTTGGTATCATAATATTTATTGAAATAATCCTGATTATTTAAACATGGTGAGTGAGTGGCACCGTAGATCGCTCATCCGGGAGGAAGGTGCCTGATTTGTATGACGCTATGTATCTGGCCACACTGTGGCATTGACCCCTTGTGAAGCGTGATTTATTTATTTATTTATTTATTTGTCGTCAATCAGTGTAGACCGTTTTACAATAGTGCTGTTGCCTTACATGCTATTTTAAAACATACGTTTTATTTGAAATTGTCAGCAAATGTAGACTGCATATACAAATATCTAAAAAATAAAAATTGTTTTAAACTTAACGAGATGAAATCCTAGCAGTTAGTGTTCTCCTTACTGTATCTTGAGACATCGTTAGATCTTTATGCTCACAATAATTATTATACACTCTCATCATTCTATTAATTGGTCCATTTTTACCATAATTCGTTCTGTGAGGTGACAGTTGAAATACATTTCGAGTTCTTAACATGCGTGATGGTACGTAAAAATTTAATCTTGCTAATATTTTTTTCTGAATTTACGCGTTGTGAGATAATATCATTGACAAAGGAAATCATGGAAATTTCTCTTCGTTTCTTAAGTGTTTCAATGTTTATCAACATGCAACGGGACTCATAAGAAGGAAGGGGAAAAGAGGTCCAGCCTAGTTTCCTAAGAGCAAATAACAAAAACTGTTTTTGAACTGATTCCATACGATTTATATAAGTTTCATGGTATGGAGCCCAAACCACACTGCAGTATTCGAGAATTGATCTCACGTAAGCTATATAAAGTGTTTTGATGGTATATGGGTCTTTAAAATGATAACTAAATCTTTTTATGAATCCCAACATATTATTTGCTTTGTGAATTGTGGTATTCACATGATCTACAAATGTCAACTTCGAGTCAAGAATTACTCCTAAGTCCCTAATTTTATCGCACCTTACAACCAGCTGGTTTCCTAGAGTACATGTAAAATCTAGAGTAGTGTTTTTTCTGGAATATGATATAATATTGCATTTTTTAACATTAATATCCAGCAGACTTTTAACGCACCAGTTGTAGAAAACATCAATTTCATTTTTAAAATGTAGCAAATCAAAATTGTCAAAGATTTCCATGTACAGTTTCATATCGTCAGCATATATGAGCACATTTAAACGATTTAACACAAACTTCACGTCATCCACAAATAAAATAAATAATAAAGGACCTAAATGAGATCCCTGTGGAACTCCCGAGGTAACATTAACTGGCGAAGATATTTTTCCTTTAAAGGGGACCATCTGTGTTCTTTCTGTCAAGTATGGTCCAATCCATTTTAAAAGTGTACTTGTCATACCTAAACGTTTTAATTTAAAAAGAAGTAAGGGAATGTCTACTCTGTCAAAGGCCTTACTAAAGTCAGTGTATAAGGTTTCAACGGTATTACCTCTATCCATTGCTTCAATAGAAAAGTTTACAAATTCCAACAGATTAGTAGACGTTGACCGACCTTTAAAAAAACCATGTTGATTATTTGAAATGCGATGCTTAACCTGGTTAAATATTTTCTGGTTAACAATTGCTTCAAACATTTTAGGAATGCATGACATAATTGCAATACCTCTATAGTTTTTAATATCTGACCGTTTGCCAGATTTAAATATTGGAACTAAAAATGATTTCTTCCAAATTTTTGGAAAATCACCTGTTTTGAGAGATAAATTGTAAAGCCAAAAGAATGGTTTAACAAAACTTGTTGCTATTTTTTTCAATAAAAATGAAGGTATTTCATCAGGACCAGGTCCTTTGCCAGCATCGAGACTTTCAAAAGTCATAAAAATTTCTTTAACAGTGATATTTTTAACTGATACGTCATTTTCCCCTTCATGTAGGTAAGAAAAATAGTTCAAATCGAGAGCATTACTGGATTTCTTATATGTGTTTTGGAAAAAAACGAGCAAATAGGCTACAAATATCCTCACTATCAGTGCTATCACACTCTTCAAAATGCATGCGTGATGGGAATGTACATGACTTCATTTTTTCGTTCGCGAAGTTAAAGAACGTTTTGGGATCTGATTTTATATTGTTCTCTACTCTTGAATTGTAATTCTCATATGCTGACGATATTTCTGCCTCAAGTGCTCCGCAAATTTCAACGTATTTTTCTAAATTTTGTGACGTTTTAAACTTTTTATACGCCTTGTGTGCTTTTTGCTTCCTGTTTTTAATATTTCTGATTTCTTGTGTATACCACACAGGATATTTGGTGCTGTTCACTATTCTCTTTTGTCTTTTAGGAACGAATTCTTCAATAATATTGTATAAGTTAGTATAAAATATGTCAACAGCCTTGTCCATGTTGTTTTCATCTTTTAAAAGGTTTTGCCAACTTATGTTATTCAGTCTGTTGTTAAATTCAGGAACATTTGCATTTTTAAAATCATAAACTAATTCAAAATCAACAACGCTTGGGCGTGACCGATGCGAGTCTGTGAACACTGAGTATTCAATAGCCGTATGAAATTTTTCATTCTTCCATAATGGAACTGCTGCTTCTACAATACAAAAATCTTCTGTACAATTAGTAAACATAAGATCCAAATAGGAATTGAGCTGGTTACGAACATGGTTAATTTGATGTAGTCCCAAGTGGCTGCTTTTATCAAAGATGAATTGCAAAGTATCGTTTTCTCCTACAATTGGTAACAACAGAGAATCATTATCACTATCCTGTATAAAATTAACAGTATTCTGGTTAAAATCTCCATAAATATGAATTTTGGTTCTTGGATCTTCTCTTTGAATTTTCAGTTCTGCAGCAGTGAAAAACTTTTCGTAAGCTGGTTTTTTGGAAAAGTGTGGAGGAAAGTAGACAGAAGCGAAAAGATGTTCTTCGCCGCGCAGATTACCGAAACCGGAAACGCCAAGCAAGTGTTCGTCGCTAAAGTGGATGACCCTGAGAGTGGCTTAGTTATTGCTGTTGCTGGCATGCTTGGCATACACAGTTTTTGTCACGAACTACTTATTTGCTAAAAACTTTACACACAGTTGATGAAACATAGTTATTTTTGAAGCAGTAGATAGAATAGAGCTTAAGCTTGTTATAGATACGTAAAAAAATGTAGATTTTAATTCGAGTAATAAACTGTATTTGTTTTGCGTTGTAAAAATGAAATGAGAAATGCTCGCTGCACATCTTGGACTTGAAGTGTAAAAATTCATTGGTGTTGATTCAAATGTTAAAATTTACCTACTCTTTGCATATCTATAGTAAATTATGATCCTAATCTATCAATTACTTTAAAGAAAAACAAATTTCAACAACTGAGTGAAAAGTTATTAACAAATGAGCAGTTGGTGTGCTAAACTGTGCATGCCAAGTATGGTTGCTGGTGTTGATCTTAGCGCTGGTTTTTATTTATCACTCAAACTTTGACAACTCTTGCAGGGAATTGGACGAAGTACTGGCTGCAGGAGAGATCCGAGCAAAGTATATGTTCATCCTGAAGTGAAGATCGACGACTGTCAGCAAAGTGCGAAACCTTAGCAACTATTGGAACAACGATAGCAAACAACAGTGATGCCGTTGCATATCATATTTTATGTCAAAGTGTGCCGTAACCGTGTGCCGTGATGTGTTTCGGCACAGTGCGCAGAGTTGATTACCCCTTGATAATACCATATAATGATTTTATAATTCTAATAAACATTTTTTTATAGCAAGTGAGTGGAAACAATCCTGAATACAGGTCAATCAATAATCTCTCACCTATCTAGACTTTTGCCCTTCCATTTTATGTCTGGCAAATGAAACACAAATTATCGAGATTACAGCGCTTGCAGAACAAAATATTTGTGTGGTCGAGTTGAAAGCGGAAGTGACTTTCATAGTTATAATCAGGCTTGTTTCCACTCATTTGCTATAAAAAAATGATTTTCAGAATTTTGAAATCATTAGATGTTATAAACATATTTTGTACATGTTAGATACAAGAAGAGGTTAAAGAGTAATCAGCTCTGCACATTGTGCCGAAACACATCGTGGCACACTAATCGGCGGGTCATGGCACACCATGACAAGTATGACACAAAATATAATATAAAATGGCATCACTGTGTTGTGTTAACACTTTGCCAATCGTTGCTAAGGTTTACTTCTTCGTTTACTTCAAAGTAAGGGGAAAGGCATTTTTTTTTGTCAGTGCCATTTTCCAGCGAAATTGTCCCCAATCATAATAAGAGATTGTATAATCGACGAGACACTCTTTGTCCTTACGCCTTCTGGGGGATGAACATCTACAGAAAGTCCACACGACTTTTGAGGGATGCCTATAGCTTCAGGGAAGTCCAAACGAACTAGTCAGAGTCACCACGCCTCGCAGAATAGGCCAGAATTAACTAGAATTAAGTATTAACTAGTTGGCCATAGGATCCGAACCGAAAGTCAATTGTATGGGTAAGGAGCATTGCAGCGACAATGTACGGTGTCAACAACACCCCGGTGCCGAACGATGCTACCATTGATGTATCTGCAATCGTAGCTGTTTCTCCCGCAGAACACCCCGGTACGATTGATGGTTCACCAATCAGTCAGCTGTACAGCTTATTCTATGCACTGAACTCGGATTCAATTGACTGTGGAGGTCTCTCTTCGCTCTTTCGCAACTGTTCGTATCACCGACGGCAACAGCAACATTAAGAAAGATGCTACAACAGGCAGATACAAGGAAGAGGTAGTCATCAAACGACTGCAACCAGCATCGAGATTCTGCACCGACATTTGGATTAACCATGGACGAAGTAGTTTGGCAGTCAGACGAATTTAGTACCTAACCACGACTGCTGACACTGGGAAGCTACTGCAGGTCTATTGCTGCTACTACTGCCGGCGCCGGTAGGCATTTTAGGTCGAGTCCTTCCGATTTTTCAGATTGTAGCATTGCCCGAGTAGCATGATGATATTGCAGACAAGATTCATCTTCCACTTGCCTTCCACTGGCAGCCGTTGGGTACTTGGTTTCGGCAAACGTCTGCCAGAATGACGCACGGTTGAGAACTGGCTTCTCCTGGATGGACAACTTCTGCCATCCGTCACCCTTCTCTTTCTCGCGGGGGGCTAATCTTTGAGTGCCACTTTTTTGAAGCAGATGAACAGCAACGGTTGAAGATTATTTGGAATTAATATCGTTTTCGTTTTTGTGTAGCACCGGTGTAGTGTAAGGTGGAATAAGCGGGAGACTTTGACAGCTCATCATTGAAAAAAAAAAGGTGCATCCTTAATTTACACCCTAAATCATTTCAGTGTACGGCAGTGTAGCACCCATTAAGCCACACCGCAAAAACGATAACGACATAAGTTTCACGACTTTATTCCGTCCTTGACTAGAAAATGTAAACACACAATCTCAAAAGTCATAAGTGCATGGTTGCCAAACTCATGGATTATTGAGACTGATAGCTTGATTGTCACACTTCCGCACGTTCGGCACAACGCTTGACCTAGCTTTCGGCACATGTAAAGTACTCGGCACAGATTGGAATGTGCAGAGTTGAACACCCTTTGGGTTAAAGGCAAGTGTTTGACTCATGAAACCTGTCAAATTCGCTTTCAGATAGTCACAATCAACGATTTTACGACTCGCGAGCGCTCACTCTAAGTGAACGCTCAAGAATCGTAAAATCGCTGATTGTGAGACTCTGAAAGCAAAATTGACACGTTTTATGTGTCAAACACATACGTTACAACCTCTTCTTTTAACCTACAAGCAAAAAAACCATCATCATAACATCTAATGATTTTATAATTCCGAAAAACATTTTATAGCAAGTGAGTGGAAGCAACCCTGGTTAAAATATTAGAAACGCGGTTGAAATAAGAATTCCACATTTCTTGAAATGTGCTTCACAAAATTCATTGCGTTTTAAAGGAATAAGTTTTCAATTCGATGCCTAGACATATCAAACGTTCAGTAACACTTACAGAATTTAAGAGACACTGCATTTCACTCTTTAAAACGGTTTTTTGAACAGTTATCCAGTGATTTTTTTTATGAATTGACAAATTATGTGACAAAAATTCTCTAACGAACATTTGATAAAAAAAAATTTTGAAGCTAATTTGGAAGATGCTTTGAATGCAAGGGGTAATCAACTCTGCAAACTGTGCCGAAACAGCATGGCACACTATTCGGTTCATTAGGACAAACGTTGACAAGTAGGATACAACCAACATAATATAAAACGGAATCACTGTTGAAAGTTGACGTTTTGGCAATCGTTGCTAAGGTTGACTTCTTTGTTTACTCCATTGGGCTCCACATTGGGTTCGGATTCCAAGGAATAATGCTGTGAGTATTGCCTGCACCTGTCTGCACCAGCGGCTCGTGGTTTCGTCCAGAATAGCTTCATGCCAACAGCGTTCTTTCACACCATAGTCGGTCGAGAGGGTCGATACGACAGTCAAGATAGCCAAAATGGGTTCCCTCTAGCAACGGTTGGTCAAATGGCTGTAAGATCGTCCAATGCTGAATCGGCGAACGACGAACTGAATGGACAATAATCCTCTGAACGACGACAATATTGTGCCAGCTGCGGAGGATTTTTGTTTTGTTTTACAAGATTGTTCTGCAGAACGAACGATAAAGAAAAAAAAAACCACATCATAGGGGGTGTGTGTGATGGGTTTTGTATTTCGGCCAGGTTTGAATCCCGGTTTTACCAAGGGTCTTCCGGGATGAAAATTTTATCGTTTTCTCCTACGTTTTTCCTAAGGTATCCTTGCCAATCATTGGTTTCAATTGGTGGACTTCGATGGGAAATCCACAGGAATTTATGTCCATACAAGTCCCACTACTTATTGGGGGATGTCCTTATTAACCCAAAATATTCCATCAGGTCTGGACGATTGCCTTAGCGAAACAGTCAATACGAAACTAACGATTTTAAATTGGCTAACTACTTGACTAGATTGTTGGTCCCAAGCAAATCGATTAACGTATCCCATTCTAGTCAAAATTCTAGTACTATATATTTGTTTGGATTCGCTATGAAAGTTTGACAGATAAAATGAGGGGTTAGTGGATTTTCCTATATTTCGAGGGGTGAATCGATTAGCTTGGGACCGAAAATAGTACCAGAGCTGAGCCAAAAAGTTGAGCACGTTTCTTCGGGACCTACTAGTCTTAGAGTTACCTCTATGGTATAGCATTTATAGGAACAGATCAATGCAATTACATTCTATTCCGTGATTACACCCCATCACCAACGATCCAATCTGCACTCTTCTGTTACACTAGTTAGTCTCAAAAAGATCCGGTGCGATGGGTGACCTACCAATCAATCAATTATAAGGCCTTGGTCAATCTCTAAAGCGCATGACGCATGACGACAGTAATTTGCTGTTCGTCAAGATCCCATGGGCGTGCAGATGAACAACAACAAGCACAGGGTACAATTGTACTGCAGATGCGAAATTTACCTGGATCGTGCACCATTTCCTAGATATGACAGAAATGAAGTAGGGGGACATTTCATGGTTTTCAATGGTGGTACATTGGCCATTGCTTTTGATTGGTGGTACCATGTGGAAGGTATCACATCTGCAAAGGATCGTGAACTTGATAGGCTTGAACGTGTTTAATTGGGTGATGTCTTCGAGGTTGCGTAGATCTGAGTCGATCAGAACTGTTTCGAGCATGTTGTTTCAAGGGTGGGAGTTAACTTTCGTCCGTTCGAATTCTGGATTTGATTTTGTCGGGGAGCATTTTCCTGGCAGCCGGTGAAAATTTCGTCCACCGTCCGTTTCTTGTGGACGGGTCATATAGGATGTATTGCATCCAGTTCCTCATCTTCTGCCCAATCCACTCTCATTCTAATGAGAATGAAGCTTAATAGTTGCCATTAACCATGGTCATGGAATTAGATAAATTGAAAATGTAAACACAATCACAAAAGTCTAACTTCAGGGTTGCCAAACTCATGGGATATTGACACCTTGATTGATACACTTCGGCCTACTTCGGAATCATCGGCACAACGCTTGGCACAGCTTTCGGCGCTGCCAAAACTCTTGGCACAGATTAAGGTGTGCAGAGTTGAATACCCCTTGGGCGAATGACTACAACGTATGCATTCGATAATTACATTCGGGTTATGCGTACAAATGATTGGATATGGCATTACATTACTTAGATTTTCATAGATTAGCTTTGGTACACGCGGAAAGGACAACGCAAGATTTGTTTACAAATGCTGATATGGCCTTTTCTATTGTTGGTCAAGCCAATTACCGTCAATCACCATTATCAATATCCATTTATCAGACAAACAATTAATCATTGAACGATTGTAATGGAAATCGAACACATTTACGTTTGTTACCAAACACTCGAAGCTAATTAGGGGCAAAGCAATCGGAGTTCCAGTAGAAAATTGATTCCGTCAACTAAATCTATTGAACCTCACACAAACCGATCTTGATTGAACCGCTCACCTCAGGTATCAGTAGAGGTAATTAGAAGCTCGATACCTGGGGGTGACGAGAATACAATCGTAATGGCAGGATCGCTGGTTTTGCAATTGCACCCGGTCCACATCCGGATTTATATGCAATCAGGCTGTGGATGCTGATTGATTATAACAATCGTTTGACAACATATTTGCCTTCTGTCAAGGCAACATGAAAACCACTCTTCACGAAAGGACGCACTACCCGAGCTGGCTCTTACTTTGAGAACGCTTGTCGTGTAAGCCTGGCAAAATGTTTAATTAAAAATTCATTATTGCGACAGAATTGGATGTGGCAGTGTTGTCAGTTTTCAGGTAAATTTCCCAACAGAATCATGTTCCTAAAAATGGAAAACTGAGTGTCCTTTTTTTCTGGAAAAGCACCAAGAGAAGTGCATCCCATCAGCAATAACGACGCAACACGTGCACGTGCAAGCTGTCACTTCATTGTACCTTTGGCGTTCTGCACTTCCAGCTTTGTTCCACCTCGCACGCTTTCATCGCCGCGTAACGAGTGCCGAAACCAACTAAGGGCATTCCCAACACCAACATCACTATGCAGGGACGGTGCAGCACTTACTCACATGTGTTGGGCATTAGCAGGACCTGTTAAGATGAGATATGACATCCGCTTGACATGGGCAGAGTGGTCGCATCTAGCTAGAAGCTGTTCATGCGTGTCCTCTTTTATGCATAAACCGGAAGCTCTGTTGGTTTGGGGGTGGGGCCAATTGTATCGTACATGTTGGCAGTTTCCATTATTTCACAGATGTGCTCGTCCGTCTCATCTCGTACGGCAACGAATGGGTTTTACTGCAGTACATACCACCATGGAAGCTGCCGGCATCAATCTCTGGGATTTAATCGATTCGATATGGAAGCTTCCAAGACTGGTTGGTAAACTGTGTCGTGTGGTCATATGAGGTGAGACTGCATGCATGATGCCATGAACCAATTGATTCCAGTTGACCTGCATTTTAGCGGATAAAGAGTTGTCGATCGAACCGAACACGATTGGTTGTCCGTCAAATCAAAATTGAATGCTGGGAATGGAAAGAAGGTAGTAAGTGTGTGTCACTTGAAGAATTGATGGGGAAACCTTCTGGCGTTTTTTGAGTGACAAATCGGTTATTTCACAACCTGTTGATCCCACCTTCCCACTTAGGATTCATCAAGACGCATCAATTTCGAAACCAATTCTGAAACACAATTAACCCACATTTTTGTTTTGCTTTATCTCTTTCTCAATGCGATTTGCTTCGACTTCGGTGATATCCATATAGCCTATCAGGAGCAGTGTGAAGTTGCAATTCATCTCCAGGCACCGGATGGTAACGAATGTATTCCCCAAAAGTTGATTGCAAACAAAAAAGCATGTAGTTAGAGGATTCTTCCCTTTGAAAAGGGCTGTCGTACTAGTAGTCGATGTTGAATGATAAGCACCGATGAGGCCAAACTCCTAATTTAGGCCAATCAGTTCAGTAGTAAGACGTAGTTTCGCATGAGTTTCGTGGTTCCGACAAACGATGATGTAACATACTGCAAAACCCCCAGCCTCTTACAATCCCGTCCACTGGTTGCATGATGAAAACTCGCATGAATAATCAAATTACGTATAGAGAATGGGACCTCGGTCCGGTCATGACAGGCTTCTATCAGTACTTTGATAATTATTGATAACTCAGCGTAGTCTATTTCGGACAAAAAGTGACACAGCAGTTTCTTTAGGTTTGCGTTCGTCGTCGACTCCAATTCGTCACTTCTCACATAACGCTTCGCAACTTTGTCCACAAATTTAAATTTCCAAGCTAGGCTTCGCAATAGAAGGGGACTAACTCAAACTACAAGCCCTAAAAAAAAACTCAAAGTTATCGAAAGAAAACAACTAACGCGATGTAAATAAGTCGTTTATCTTAAAATGGTGTCCAATGGTGAATTTCCCAACAGTTTCTAAGTCGAACATTCGGAAATAAGAGCACAATACTTTAGGACTCTGACTTACGGATCGAATATTAAGACACTGATTTGTAGATAATCCAATATATATATATTCGCACCTTTTTACACGCGCTACCTTCACCGACTGACTCGTCTCCTCAACTCTCTGTCGACTTGAACTGCTTTCACTACATACTCTTTAAAATAACCTGACTTCCGTATAATATGAATATTTCCGGCGTAAAAGTGGTGGACAGTTTATTTTCCTTCACCATTCTTTTAGTCACAACTACATCTCCTTCCTTTATATAAGATAGTTTGGCATTTCGACGGTTGTCACTGTATTTTGAGTTTTCCAGTTTCCGGGTCCAGTGTCGGTCACGAATTTCTTCCTTATCCAAACTTACTGTATTTTCCTGAAATGTGGGCAACTTGTCCCGCAGCACCCGTCCAAACATCAGCATAGAAGGCGCAACTCCGGTTGTTGCATGTGGTGTTTTATTGTACATTAATAATAATGTCCGCAAATCCCAGATCCAATCTTGGCTGTTTGAGTCCTGACTGATCTTCAGGTGTTTTAGTATTGTTTTATTGGCGCGCTCCACTTCGTCATTTGCTTGTGGCCAGTACGGTGTTGTATGACGCAATTCAATACCATATTCTCTGCAGTAAGAGCTCAATTCCCCGCTCACAAACACAGGTCCATTGTCTGACTTAATAGACTCAGGAACACCAAATCTACAAAAGGTTTCATGTAAAACTTGTACAGTTCGTTTGGCAGTTATCTGTTTCATGACGACTACTTCTGTAAACCTGCTGAAATAATCAACCATTACTAGAAGATTGTGCCCCGGCAGTGGTCCCATAAAATCAATGGCGATGTCGTTCCAGGGCTTCTCTGGCAATTTGGTTCTTCGAAGTGGTTCAGGAGGTCCAAGAGATGATACCAAAATACACTGCTTGCCACGCTTTACATACTCTTCCGCATGCTTATCAATCAGAGGCCACCAAACCTTCTGTCTCAGCCTACGCTTCATTGCTGCTATTCCAGGATGTGCTTCATGGGCCAATGTTAGCACACGATCGCGTAACGTCCTTTGTAATCGTTTGAAAATCCAGATTTGATATGGAGTGCTCGCAAGGTTTCTTGGATCGTTTCATCCTTGTTAGTTTCTTCAACTAATTCGACGAAGGATATTGCTATCGGTACTGCGTTTTCGACAATACTGTGAATGTAACCCTCCACCGACTCATCAAATGATTCTCGTGATATAGTTGCCATTGACAGTCGAGAGAGTGCGTCAGCAATGTTAACTGCTCCTGGAATGTGCTCGATGTCGTATTTGTAAGCCTGTAATCTTAGAACCCACCGCTCTATTCTGGCACACGGTAAGGACTTCGGACTGAACAGGAACGTTAACGGCTTACAGTAATGTGAATCGCGTGCCTTGTAAATACAACTTAAATTTGTCAACTCTCCATACCAGTGCCAGAGCTTCTCGCTCCGTTTGAAAGTATTTTTTCTCTAAATCCGTGAAAGCCTTACTGGCTAATGCAATGACTCTAATATGCGCATGAGAGTCCTGCTGCAGTTTTTTTTTTTTTTTAAACTCTTTATTTGTTCCAAATTCAAAATAAATTACATTTCATTTTAACCTAGATGCTCCAGTTACTGCAGTAACGTACCAGCCTTAATTGTTATGATATATATCTAAGTATTTTTACATTGTTCCTGTCTTGGCAATTCAGTATTTTAAACAGGTTTTTTAAACCTGCATGTCAGTATAACAATTGATATCTTAAAACTAAAAACTAAAACTAAATCTTATCTAAGTATAAAGGGAATTAATCGTTGCAATTGAGGATTGCAACGATTTTTGCCTGAAATTATTAATTATTTTGTTGGACATTTGTTCTAAAGTCTCAACATTCGAAATTCTATGTACTTCGGTTGTACTGTACCAGGGAGGCAACTTCAAAATCATTTTCAGAATTTTGTTCTGAATCCTTTGAAGTGCTTTTTTCCTGGTAGTGCAGCAACTAGACCATATTGGCACAGCGTAAAGCATGGCCGGTCTAAAAACTTTTTTAAATATTAGAAGTTTATTCGTCAGGCAAAGTTTGGATTTCCTGTTTATAAGAGGATACAAACATTTTATATATTTATTACATTTGGCTTGAATGCCCTCAATGTGATCTTTAAAAGTTAATTTTTGGTCAAGTATTAATCCAAGATATTTCACTTGGTTTGACCAGGAAATTGGAACTCCGTTCATAGTGACTATGTGACTACTACTAGGTTTCAAAAACGAAGCTCTAGGCTTGTGTGGAAATATTATAAGTTGAGTTTTGGAAGCGTTGGGAGAAATCTTCCATTTTTGTAAATAAGAAGAGAAAATATCTAAACTTTTCTGCAGTCTGCTGCAAATAACACGAAGACTTCTTCCTTTAGCGGAAATGCCTGTGTCATCAGCGAACAAAGATTTGTGGCAACCCTGAGGCAAATCAGGGAGGTCCGAAGTGAAAATGTTATACAATATAGGCCCAAGAATGCTACCCTGAGGAACTCCTGCTCTAACAGGTAGTCGATAAGATTTGGAATTTTGATAATTTACTTGAAGAGTTCTGTCAGTTAAATAATTTTGAACTAATTTCATAATATAAAGTGGAAAATTAAACTTTTTCAATTTAGCAATCAAACCTTCATGCCAAACACTGTCGAATGCTTTTTCTATGTCTAGAAGAGCAACTCCAGTTGAGTGGCCTTCAGATTTGTTTGAACGAATTAAATTGTTAACTCTTAAGAGTTGATGAGTAGTTGAATGCCCATGGCGAAATCCAAACTGCTCATCTGCAAAAATTGAGTTCGTATTGATGTGAAGCATCATTCTATTCAAAATTATCTTTTCAAAAAGTTTACTTATTGAAGAAAGCAAACTTATTGGACGGTAGCTAGAAGCTTCAGCTGGATTTTTATCCGGCTTCAAAATTGGAACAACTTTTGCATTTTTCCATTTATCAGGAAAGTATGCCAAATGGAAACATCTGTTAAATAATTTTACCAAGAAAGACAAGGTACTCTCTGGGAGTTTTTTGATGAGGATATAGAAAATTCCATCATCACCTGGAGCTTTCATGTTTTGAAAATTTTTAGTTATAGACCTTACTTCGTCCAAATCAGTCCCCCAGGAATCATCAAAAATATTTTCCCGAGAGAAAATATTCAGAAAATCCCGAGCAACCTGATTCTCAATAGGACTAGTAAGACCCAAACTGAAATTATGGGAACTCTCGAATTGCTTAGCAAGTTTCTGAGCTTTTTCCAAATTTGTGATCAAAATTTTACCACCTTCTTTAAGCGCTGGAATAGGCTTTTGAGGTTTTTTCAAAATTTTTGTGAGTTTCCAAAAGGGTTTGGAACTCGGGTCTAATTTAGAAATATTATTTTCAAAAGTTTTGTACCTCAGGGCATAGAATCGCTTTTTAAATTGTTTTTGCAAATCCCACCAGATAACTTGCATGGCAGGATCGCGTGTTCTTTGATATTACCTTCTACGGACATTTTTCAGACGGATCAAGAACTGAAGATCGCCGTCTATTATAATTGAATCGAATTTAACCTCGCATTTTGGGCCTGAGGCAGCTCTTGCTTCAACCATAGAAGTAGCCAGAGATTCAAGAGCATAGTTAATTTCATCTTTGGTTTGCAAAGGAATATTTGGATCGAAGTTATGTTCCATAAATGTTCGATATTGCTCCCAATCAGCTCTTTGGGAATTGAAAGTAGAGCTGTTAGGATTAGAAATTATTTCTTGGGATATTCCAGACGTTACTGGAAGGTGATCAGAACCGAAGTCAGCATGGGTAACCAATTGGCTACAAAGTTGACATGAATCAGTTAAGACCAAATCAATAGTGGAGGGATTTCTTGCAGAAGAAAAGCATGTTGGGCTGTTTGGATATTGAATAGTGTAATAACCTGCAGAACAATCATCAAACAGAATATTACCATTGGAATTGCTTTGAGCATTATTCCATGAGCGGTGTTTTGCATTAAAATCACCAATAATGAAGAATTTAGACCTATGACGGGTAAGTTTCTGGAGGTCACCCTTGAGAAAATTCTTTTGCTGGCCTACGCATTGGAATGGCAAATAGGCAGCTATAAAGGTAAGTTGTCCAAATTTTGTTTCAACAGAAACCCCCAAAGTTTCAAAAACTTTGGTTTCAAATGAAGAAAAAATTTTATGTTTGATTCGTCTATGAACAATGATGGCAACGCCACCACAGGGTCCATCAAGACGATCATTTCTATAAATCAAGTAATTTGCGTCCTTCTTAACCTTATGGGCAGGTTTAAGGAACGTTTCAGTTATAACGGCAATATGCACGTTATGAACACTCAAAAAGTTAAATAGCTCGTCTTCATTATCTTTAAGAGATCGAGCATTCCAACTTACAATATTAATGCTTTAAAATCCATTACTGAATTTTAAAGTCATGACAATATTATTTGCAAATTTTACTCCAGTTTGAATAGCATCAAACATGGAGTTAGATTTAAGCATATCAGAAATCATGTCAATTAATGAATTCTGTAAAAATTCCATTTTGGGGGCAGTAATGCTTCCTAAGTCAAAATTGTCAAAATTTCCGTTAGAACGTTGGTTAGTATTTTGATTTCTACCCGCTGCAATAGCAGCATAGGTAGCTCCATTAACTCGCTGAACATTGTTAGCAGCGAGGGGAGTAGGTACAGATGAAACATTTGAAGCAGGGGAGATATTTGTACCTACGGGTACGAATGTAGAATTTGTTCCTCGCTGACCGTTGTTAACAGCAAAGGAATTTGTACCTGATCGGAAACGTGAAGCGTTTCCTACCTGACGGTTAGAACGAGATTGTAGGATCGCTTTGCGAGTCTTACATTCCCAAAAATTGGATTTGTGGTTTTCACCACAATTTGAACATTTAAATTTCTTAGGATCTTCCTTCACAGGACAGTCGTCCTTTGCGTGAGAGGAATCACCACAATTCATGCATTTAGCTGGCATGTAGCAATTTTTAGTTCCGTGACCCCATCCCTGGCACTTACGGCACTGGGTGAGGTTTTGGAAATTTCCTCCAGTCTTCCTGAAGTGTTCCCACTTCACTAGGACATGGAGCATAAGGCTAGCTTTTTCTAAGGCCTTAAGGTTGCTTAGTTCACTAGACTTGAAGTGAACTAAATAAAAATCATTAGAAATCCCGTTGCGCGAATCGCCAGGACGGGATTTCATTTTCATTTTGATTACTTGGAGTGGCACAACTCCAAGTAATTTTGCCAGTTCATCTTTGATCTGATCCAGGGATTCACCACTGGGCAGTCCTTTCATGACAACCTTGAACACACGTTCAGTTTTGGTGTCGTAAGTAAAAAATTTGTGCTTCTTCTCAGTAAGATACTTGAGAAGACATTTGAATCCGTGTAGAGAAAACTTAACTTTCACGAAGTTCAAAAGTTCCATGCGAAGAGCATGGAAATCGGAAGTGGTTATCACAATAGGGGGAATCTTTTCCTTCTTGGCATTAAGCCGGGAAAGTTTACTAGAATTTTTCTTGGATGATGGATCATTCTCATCATCCGTGAGCAAATCAAATTGATTACTCAAATTAATTTCATCAGAAGGGGGGTCAAGAGTTTGCCCCTTTCTTTTGCGTTTAGACGCCATGGCGGCAGTAAATTTTTATCCAAATCGACTTCCAAGCAGATTACTATAAGAATCTGAAGGATCGAAGAGGAATTTTCCAAATCGATATCCAAGAAGGATTACCTCGGGTAGGGTCCAAACAAGGATCGAAGAGGAATAAGAGTTGAACAAGGTAGAAAAATTTTACAGGTTAGAGCACTGAAAAGTGCTGTTTAAATTTGTTGTAGCTTTAGGTAGTAGTAACACTTCCTTCAGCAAAAAGCAAATAGATCCGCACGGCAAGAGAGCACGATGCGGGTTAAATGATCTTTATTACTTGTGTTTGTGTGGTTTACATGTATGAATTTTCAAGTGACACAGATGCGTCTTTTCAACTTTAGTACATTTGAGATTTTAATTATTATTTACAGTTCCTAGTCCTATCAGGCCTGTTTTTAAAGTATGACCACCTTGGTGGTTTTGGTTTGAATTGAATTGAAAAAAGGAGACTACTTATAACTTTTTTTTTTTTTTTTTATTAAAGTCACTTTAACACTCTTGGGTCATTCGTGACTTCTCCGGGGGTGAGATTTGAACTCGTGACTTTGGCGTCAGAGGTATGGATGTTAACCACTACGCCGGGGTCGCCCCCACTACTTATAACTACTATTTACAACTACAACTACTATATACACCTAATCTACAATATACAAATTGCTTATCAAAGCATGTTCTGATAAATTACATTTTTGTGCAAATTTAGTCTTAATTTCGTTAATTTTGGAATCTATTTTGGCAATGCCTGCCTCTTCATGTAAATTTGTTATTCTAGTGTCGAAAGGACGATCAAGAACCATCCTCAGCACTCTATTCTGAGCTACCTGAATTTTGTTCCTGTGAGTCTGTGCACATGATTCCCACACCGGAGCTGCGTAGAGGATCGCAGGTGCTATGATTTGTTTGTAGACGGCCAGTTTGTTCACCCTTGAGAGGCGGGATCTGCGGCAGATCAGCGGATACAGACACCTAACCAAGGCGGAACACTTGATTACTGTTTTCTCCACATGTGAGCGGAATAGGAGCTTTTCATCGAACAACATCCCGAGATAGGTTACTTCGGTGAACCACTCAACCACAGACAAACAGACGTAACTCTTCATTGTGTATCTTCGTTCATGCATTTAACGGTTGATTTGAATATTATCAGTTCCGCGAACTACTCGCCGCAGCGCTGGCATCGGATCACTTTGACGTTTCTATATATTCTATAGAATATGCAATATTGTTTACGAGTTAGCGAGCAAGCTTGTTTTCCGCGAGAAGCCAGATAGATGTCGCTACTGAGGTTATATGTTTTGAGATACTATGTTTTCAAGAACAAGTTTTTCAAAGAGTTACGTCTGTTTGTCTGTGACTCAACCCTTACGCCATCCATGATTAGTACAAGAGGGAGCCGGTTTTAGTTTGGGTGATTGCCGATGGAGGAACATGATTGTGTTTTGGAAGCATTGATTTTGATTTTCCACGTGGTGGCATAATCAGCAAAGGCATCAAGACATCGTTGGAGCTTGTTTGTTATTTCGCGAGGCATCCTACCATTGACGGTTATTGCGGTAACATCTGCGAACAGGAAGAACACGCAACCATCTCCGAGGGGAGGAATGTCGGAAGTGTAGATGCTGTAAAGCAAAGGGGCCAACAGACTTCCTTGCGGAACTCCTGCTGGGATGGAGAACGTGTTTGAAAAGCAGCCATTCAACGATACCTTAAACGACCTTTGCTGAAGGTAGTTACGGGTGATTTGAACAAGATGCAAAGGAAAGTTGAAGTTACAAAGCTTGTATACAAGCCCATTGTTGTAGACATTGTCAAACGCTTTCTCAACGTCTAACAAGGCTATGGACTTGGATACAGCCTTGTTACTTCGGATGTTATTCATCACCTGTACTAGCTGATGATTTGTGGAGTGCCCCTTCCTGAACCCGAACTGTTCCGGTAGGAGAATGTTTTGCTCCTCGACAAACTTGGGCAAACGATGGAGAATAAGTTTCTCGAACAATTTGCTCAGCGCTGAAAGTAGGCTGATTGGTCTGTAGCTTGAAGCTAGCGTTGGGTCCTTCCCGGGTTTGCGGATAGGTATGATTTTCGCTGTCTTCCAGATACTTGGAAAGTAGTGCAGTTCCAAGCATCTATTGAAGACAGCAGCCAGCAGAGAGTGAAACTTCATGCTGAGATTTTTCAACACTAGGTTGAATATTCCGTCAAACCCGGGGGCCTTCATGTTTTTGGTGCATTTCAGCGCTGAGCAAATCTGTTCCACTGTGATTCTATCCTCCAGAGGGATGCCACAAGGGGAGGAATCAAGGTTGAGTACGCATTGCTCAACCTGAACTTCGAGCGGACTTTGGATGTTGGAGCCAAGCAAGTTCGATTTGGCAATATGCTCACCAATCGCATTTGCTTTCTCCTGAGGGGTGATTATGAGCCGATCGTCATCATTTTCATCTTTGAGTGGTGGAATGGATTTCGGGTGCGTCTTTAAGACCTTGGCAACTTTCCAGAATGGTCTGGAGCGGTCGTCCAGATTCTGGACAAGCCGCCCGAAACTTTCGTTCCGGAGTGAGACCATTCTGGAAGCAATCTCCTTGTTCAGATCGGCCATTTCACGTTTCCTCGCTAGATCTCCAGTCCTGTGAAACTGGCGTCTACGAACATTTCTCAGGCGAATCAAAAGATGGGTGTGGGAACCAATGGCAATGAACTTACCCCTCACAGGAACTCGTCGGACGCACGCCTCGTCAGCCACGGTTATGGCTTGGTGGAGTCCTTCCAACGTTCGGTCGATGTCCTCCACGTTGTCAAACGGCGGGTTGTCGATGATGTGCCTGTCTACCACGCTTCCAAACTGGTCCCAGTTTACGCGATGGTAGTCCTTGCGCAGGCTTGAAGCAGGAGCCACGTTGCAGCCCAGTTCAGCCACCACCGGTTGGTGGTCGGAGCTGAGTTCGTTCAAGGCTACCGGCTTGGACAAGCCAATATTTGTCAGGTACAGGTCTAGCGTCGATGGGTTGCCCGCCGCGGTGAGATAAATGTTGGCTCATCCGAAAACCAAACGGAGTACAGCCCATGCTGTGAGTGGTCGAACAGCAGACGACCGTTCTGGTTTTGCTGGTAGTTCCGCCAGGCCTCATGGCGAACGTTTATACCTCTTCCTATTACGAAGCGGGAACCGTTACGGGTGATGGTGGACAGGTCCTTCTTGAATTTAGCCGCTAGTCCACTGCTGGCGGCACACTGTCGAGAGCAGTAGACGGCGATGAACTGGACGTATCCAGTCGACGACTCTACCTCCACACCAAGGGCCTCGATGATAGAGGTGCGGATATGGGACAGAGTGTGGTATTTTATTCCTTTCTCGACGACGACCGCAACACCCCCCCCCCCTGAAGCTGGTGCGATCAAGCCGAATAATGTTGTGGTCAGGCAACCAGAAGCTGTCGCCGGACTTTAGATGGGTCTCGGTTAGAAGGCCCACGTCGATGCTATGCTTGCGGAGGAAGTCGGCAAGCTCAATCTCTTATGCTCTTACAGAGCAAGCATTCCAGGTGACGATAGTTAGCGGTTTAGACGCCATACTGGATGATGAACTTACCGAGCACTTGGATCTGTTCGGGCTTATTGCGGCACTTACGAAGAGCACCGGACATGTTGACGAAAATTTCCATCAGTTCATCCGCTGAGAACAGATCGGGGTTGTTGTTTTGCGCTGTTGGTTGTCTCCAGAATCCAGGGGGGATGGAGAGTTTTGGCCAGCAGAATCACCGGAAGCCTCTTGAGGGGGGCGGGTTGCACCCGCGAATTCGCTTGCCTTTGCTGGGGAGCACGAAGAGGCGGAAAATCCTCCGTCCTGAATGCTGGGGTTTTGTCCTTCTTGCGTCCTGGTTGATTGGTGCTTGACGCCTGCTTTCGGATGCGTTTGAAGTCCTCGCGTTTGGAGCACTGTCTGTCGGAACCTTGATGTGCACCACCACAGTTAGCGAATTTTATCGCCACGGCTCCATCCGCAGGGCAGTTGGAAGTGGCGTGTTCTTGAGCGCAGTTGCTGCAGCGTGGCTGGATGTTGCAGTTGCGGGTACCGTGTCCAAAATTGAGGCACCTATGACACTGAGTTACGTCACGATGGCCGCCACGGTATGGCTCCCACCGTACGATGATGGAGTAGATCGATCGGATGGCTTATAGCGCATTGAGCGTCACCGTCCTTTTCTGGAAGTGCACCAGGAAAAGACAATCCGGGTACGTCTTCACGTTTTCGTCTCTCCTTGTCATTCGGAAGACAGCGATTGGGGCTAGCTTGTACCGGTTGATTTCAGCTTCGACCATCTTGGGGTCGAAGTTTGGTAGGCCCCAAATTCTGCCTTGGAATCCTTCAGATATTTCACGGCCACTTCGTACTCCGCTTTTGTTCGCAGCATCACCTTGGTGCCGATCCTACCGAGCTTAAACTCAGCTGCAACGCCCAGCGATGAGAGATCGCCAATCAGCGTGTTGAGTGGGACTTGCTTCACCACCAGTGGAGGAAGCTTCATTTTTGCTGCACTCGGGCTGGCAGCAGTTTCGTTGTCGATGGCGTCGCCGAAATCACCAATGACGCTGACGTTCGTCGCGGTGGCATCGGCCCGTCCACTCGCACCATCATACTGGCCTTGATTTTTCTTTTCCTATTCGAAATAGGTACACTCAAGCTACCCTCACCGCTGTTCTTCTTCTCCGCTTTCTCTCGGAGCCTGCTCCGGGAGCGCTGTCTTCCCATCACACGAAGCGACCGACACTACTGACGACGCGATTAAACTGTGAATGTTTGGAACAAACTAGAAACTTTAGAACAACTCGACAGAGCGAGCAAAGACCGAACTGTACTCATCCTGCTGCAGTAAAACTGCTCCTAGTCTTGTAGGGCTAGCGTCTGTCATAAGTTTGGTGAGATCTTTGGGGTTGAAAAATCCTAAGTACTCGATCTTGCCGATCTCTTTTTTGAACGCTGAGCTTTCCTTCGTTGTCCATTTAAACGGTACACACTTATTTTTTTTCGCCGAGAATCCAACAGCCGAGTGATTCTGCAATTTATTTTGCTGAGATTCAGTAAAACAATTGCCGAGACTCAGCTAACAAATAACATTTTGCTGAGATATCAGCTAACAAACAGATATTTTGCAGAGATATCAGCAAAGGCAAATGCCGAGGTAATCGGCTGTTGGAGATTTTACCGAGCTAGATTAAGTGTGTACATCAGCACGAAGTAGCTCCCTTAAGCAGGCTGTTCGGGATGCCAGATCTGGTACGAAACGACCAACGTAACAAGCCAGCCCCACATTCTGTGATTCTCGAAATTTTTGAATGGCTGCGATCCTGTTTTCGGTGGGACGCACCCCATTGACGGAGAGCTCGTGTCCTAAAAATTCCAAAGTATCGACATCATAAAGGGTGATACGGTCAAAATTTGGTCAATATCGTATAATATGACGTATTTCTTTCAATTTTGCATTTAAAAAACCTGAACACCCCTCATTTTGAAGGTGTGTGTGTGTAGAATGTTGCTCCTATTTTGATTTTGGAATTCACTCTTCAGTTGTCAAAATGCCGTCCAAGCAAGAAGAGCAGCGTATCAAAATTTTGCTCACGCATCGCGAAAATCCGAGCTACTCGCACGCAAAGTTGGCAAAATCGCTAAAAGTTGCCAAATCAACCGTTACAAATGTAATTAAAGTGTTTGGGGAACGTTTGTCGACAGCCAGGAAGCCTGGATCGGAGGGAAATCGAAAACCGGAAGCCGCTGAGACGACAAAGAGAGTTGCCGGTAGTTTCAAGCGAAACCCTAACCTCTCTCTCCGAGATGCCGCAAATAAGCTGGGTGTATCGTCTACAACCGTGCATCGAGCCAAAAAACGAGCCGGACTATCGACTTACAAGAAGGTAGTGACTCCAAATCGCGATGATAAACAAAATACGACGGCCAAAGTGCGATCCCGGAGGCTATACACGACGATGCTGACGAAGTTTGACTGCGTGGTAATGGACGACGAAACGTACGTCAAAGCCGACTACAAGCAGCTTCCGGGACAGGAGTTTTATACGGCAAAAGGAAGGGGAAAGGTAGCAGATGTTTTCAAGCACATGAAACTGTCAAAGTTCGCAAAGAAATATCTGGTTTGGCAAGCCATCTGTACCTGTGGCTTGAAAAGCAGCATTTTCATAGCTTCTGGGACTGTCAACCAAGAAATTTACGTGAAAGAGTGTTTGAATAAACGTCTGCTGCCTTTCCTGAAGAAACACGGTTGTTCCGTACTGTTTTGGCCGGATTTGTCATCTTGCCATTACGGTAAAAAGGCCATGGAGTGGTACGCCGCCAACAACGTGCAGGTGGTTCCCAAGGACAAGAACCCTCCCAACACGCCAGAGCTCCGCCCAATTGAGAAATACTGGGCTATTGTCAAGCGGAACCTAAAGAAGACCAAAAAAACTGCTAAGGGCGAGCAGCAGTTCAAGGCAAACTGGCTTTCTGCGGCGAAGAAGGTGGACAAGGTGGCTGTACAAAATCTGATGGCAGGGGTCAAGCGTAAGGCCCGGCAATTCGGATTTGGAAAAGCGGAAGCCTAACTGAATATTTTTCCTGAATTTTATACTAATTGAACTTGAAAAAGAAATTTAATTTGATTTTTTAAATAAACGATTTCACCGATTTACACGCGTTTTCCCTTGACCAAATTTTGACCGTATCACCCTTTATACGCACTTTTTTCGTTGAGAAGAACATCGTATTCAGATAATCTTTGTAGAGTCGCGCACAGCCTTTTGTCGTGCTCTTCCCTTGATCTACCGTGAACAACCACATCGTCCAGATACACAATCACACCTTGCAGGCCAGCTAAAAGTGATTCCATAACTTTCTGGAACAGCTCAGGTGCACAACTTATCCCGAACATAAAACGCTTATATCTATTTTTTAGAAATAACAATATGAAAACTATGTCAACAAGGCTTTATTTAATCAAATAACAATTGATCAAAAAATCTACCTGCATAGCCCATATTTAGTTATAAAGGTTATTGGTCTCGATCGCTTGGAGATCTCGACCTTGTGATACGCATCCTTAATATCGATTTTCGAAAATCGAACTGCTCCATTCACTGATCCTAGAAGTTCGTCAACGAGTGGTAAAGGATGGGCTTCACGGAGAACTGCCTGATTTGCTTGACGCATGTCTATACAGAGGCGAATTTCTCCCGAATCCTTTGTTACTGGAACCATCGGTGAAATCCACGGAGATGGCCCGTTCACTTGCTCAATAATGTCCTGCTCTAACAATGAACGGAGTTTTTCCTCAATTTTCTCCTCCATCGCAATTGGGGGACGCCGGTAGGGCTGCTGCATCGGTTGCACCTTTTCATCAATCGGAATTTCCATTACTACTCCACGCATTTTGGGGAAAGGGTTCGGTCGCTTCGTTTGGATTGAGTTTATATTAAACCCAATCTTGAGCACTGCTTGGTCGTATGATCACCCAAAAGGCATTGTTGACCATCTTCCACGACATAGAATTTAGCATTCGTCTTGTTAGAACCAGCTTCGATTCTGGTACTGAACATGCCGCATATCTTCATTGGAGCAGTAGATGCGTAAGCAATGAGGTTGCGATCAATGTCCTTAAACATGTCCAGCGCATCTACACCCACCTCTTTCATCTGTTCCTAAACTGTTTTGGTGAAAATATTAGCATCCGCCCCCGAATCAATGTTCACCCGACCTTGAAGGTGAACATATTTCGACCCATCGCGTAGAAAATATAATCTTTTCCTTGTTCCTTTTCGGTTTCTTCAGTGACAGCACGAATTCGCTTTGGCTTTGGTCCAAACGATGGAGGATCTTGATGACGTTTTTAAGCATAACCACGAGAATAACAACGCTTTGCCCAATGACCCAGCTTCCCACATTTTGCACACTTAGTCTGGTTCGCAGGACAGTCACTACTACCTTGTACATGCCCACGTCGTCCGCAACTGTAGCATATAAACCGATTATTCGACGACAGGTCACGTCCAACTTGTTTTGGAAATCGCGGTTTGAATCCAACATTTTGCCGTTGGTTGATCTGGTTTCGATCCAAAATAGCATTAATATCATGGTATTCAGGTTTTGGATGGTTATGAAACTTCCTTGACTGATCGGAGGATTCAGCCATGCTAGTTCCCAATGCCACAATTTCTTCCATAGTACGATCCCTTTGGAGAAGCTTAATACGCAAGTCCTCCGAAAAACACCCTTGAGCTATACGATCTGCGATCAGCTCATCGACTACCGATGGCTGGTAGTTACATCTAGCGATTTGTTTACGCAGACGCATTACGAAATCGGCAAAACGTTCGTCTTTACCTTGTACGATTTGGTGGAACAAATGGCGCTCATATGTCTTGCGACGGAAAGGTTCGAAATACCCATCGAGCCATTTAATCGCCACATCATAGAAAGGAGGATCCACAGAAACTTGCAGTACTTGTTCGACTCCCGGTAGATAACGGAGCAGTTGTTGCAAACCTGCACCTTTCTCTTATCTTCAATACTTCTTACCTGAAGCCGTTAGCAAAAAAACGGAGACGGGGCCCCACTGATTCACTGCAGTTTTAACCTCAATCGACGCCACCATATACGTAGTTACCTGCAGTAAAATTCAAAACAAAAATGCACAATTTTATTTCGAATCCGCGTTTTGACTTTCATTTAATATAACGTTGTTTTTATCCTGCGTCGCCAATGTAGGCTTCTGACTTAAGGATCGAATATTAAGACACTGATTTGTAGATAATCCAATATATATATTTCCACCTTTTTACACGCGCTACCTTTACCGACTGACTCGTCTCCTCAACTCTCTGTCTTATTCTCACTCTCTCTGCCCGGTTGCCAATTCCCTCGTTTATTGCTTCCGTCATAAAGCGCCTATTCTGATAGGGTGACCCAACAAATACTTTAAATTCAGATCGAAGATCGAAGACAATATCGAAAACCTGATGCGCAATCCAACAAGCAATTTGAGCTGATTAAAAGCTGAATAAGCCTTCCAGATAACAAAGTTTATTAATTAATAATTATTAGTCCTCCAAAATTTTATTCTTCTTCTTCTTCTTCTTCGCATTTCAAACTTATTGCATATCGCATATTAGCTTATTGCGTGCTCTTAACTTAGTGTTCTAGATGCACTTCTACAGTTATTAATTCAGAGCTTTCAATGCCTGTACCATTTTTGCATGGGTATAATTGTGTGGCAAGTCCAATCATACTTCTATGCCCAGGGAAGTCGAGAAATTTTCCAACCCGAAAAATTCCTATACCGGACCGGGAATTGAACCCAGCCACCTCCAGCATGATCTTGCTTTGTAGCTGCGCCTTTACCGACTGAGCTAAGGGAGGCCCCAAAACTTTATTCACAACAATCCAATGCCTATGAGATTGTGCCGAAGGTTTGCCGAAGATGCCGATGGCTGTGCCCAAGCTGTGCCGAATCTGATTTCGCCACAATGTGCTGAGTGACTTACACCTTGGACCCCTCGAACCAACATGTGTACAAACTTTCGTTCCAATAGAAGAGAGTCATGACCTACCGATTCACAAGTTGGCATGGAAATTGGCACGGAAATAGCCATGGTCACCGGATACTGGACGTATTCTGCCATGTCTGCTGTTTATAAATAATCATACATTACCAAACGATTAATGTAGTTTGGCCAAATTCAATCAATGCCATTAGGAATGCCTAACAGCCCCAACAAAGTAGCGCATATCTAACCTTCCTGTATGCACCCCAATCGCTCGGCACAGGTAATTGGCTCTCTTCCTTTCAACGAGCCCCATCAGATGACCCCGTTTACTTCTATAAAGTGTAATGCTATTATTTAATTAACCCGGGGAAAAGGAAGGATACTTGAGAGCGCAACACCATCGCAACAATGCAACATGATGAGCGCGGGCGGCACGAGTGTGTGGGATGGAAGACGAAATTGATTAAATCACTCTCGTTTGAAAATGTCGGCAATTTTTCTCCTCCCACCCACTCCCATCGCTAGTCCCACATCGCTTCTTTGTCTAGAAGAGAATAGAATTAAAGCCAGTGAGCAATGGATGGGAGCGATGCTGTTGAGCAGTCGACGTAAGTAGGAATATGAGGAAATGCTTCACCCCGGGATAGATGGTGAATGAAATTAAAAAACCCTGAATGGAAATTTATTACGACGGATGCTCCCGAGAAAGGGAGCAATTGATTCCAAGTTGATGCTATGTTTGCCACTTGTCCACGAGGAGGGACCAGACGGCGGCCAGTGGATCACGTTGATGAAGGTCCACTGTAGTTGATTGATTGGTTTAATGAAGATTCTGTTTTGATTGAGGCAATTAGTCACTTTCGGAGCACGAGGTTGTCCCATTTAATCAACGCTGTTGCATCGATAGACGACCATTAAAGTTCTACCAGAAGACAGCCGCAATTGAATTGCCCAATTCAACGCTCGATTTAGTTTCTATTGCGAGTGGTGGCAAAACTTTTCGCCCCCTCCCTCAAGGAGTCTTGGTCGTTGGTAACAACAGATCATTAGTGGGACAACATGGTGAGGGGAGCAAATTTCGTTTTCACCAAGAAGATTGACTTTTACTTGGCCCAAATGTACACAGGGTGCACAGAGTGCGTCTGCGGTCGCCGGCATTCGCTATGTTTTAGTTATGGCCGGTTTACACTAGCGCTGGATCATGATTGGCCAATATTAATCAGCTTCAAAAATCAGCTTAAATCGTGCTGATAACCATTATTGTGAGAATCAAGACAAGTGTAAACCGGGCATTAGTATGCCTTCTTTACGACCGGAACAGTCGCGTGCTGGCTGCACGACTGGCTGGCAACGAACGACCACTTACAACTTGCAAGAGCCCCACCAACACTGCCATAAAATGGTCGTAAAATTTGATGTCCCATTCGACGACAGGCGGGAAATACGCGGACGGAAGTAACATAGCCTATAGGCTTACGTTCCGAGCTTCGTCCATCTGCTTCTTCAAAATTAATTCACTCTAATTAAATATCTCATCATTTTCTGTTGGTCTTGGTCTTTTTTTTTGTCTGGCAGAGGGTCCTTCAGCGATGCCGAAATTACAATGCCGACGATGACGACGGCGTATTCGAAATTGTACTTGTTACTAAATAAGTTAGACGCTAGACCGGCGGCCTGGAGATAGCTATCATACAATGATATACAGCGTAGCTGGAAGTGAACTTGCTTTCTAAGTGGACATCATCAAGCTCTCAAGTTGGGAATATATATTTCATGTGGAAATGGGGTGATAAAATGTGAGACTTTTCGTGGACTATTCAACATTTGTCACCTCCACAAATGGCACATTTTGGAAGAGAGGTATTGCAGTTCTATCATCAATAACATTGATTACCACGCTAGATTTATGACCCTGTCGGCAGATGCAGACTCGTTATCGAATTGATGGAACTCCAAATTTTAGGGAAACGCGTTGGTGCTAGCAAAATACAGAATGTAAATTATTCACATAGGGTAAATGTGCCAGCTATGGCACTAGTGTTCCAATTTTAACGCAGAATTAAGTCTTTCTTTACTATACTGGGGGGTCTCATTATGATTTTTTTTTTATCTAGTTCGTTTATTTGTAAGGCTCAATCGCGTTAGCTTTACGGAGCCGATAATTCATTGTTCTTTGTTTGTAACAAAATTCACTTAATTCTATGTCTAGTAGGAGTTGGGCCGGATACTCGCGGCTTACTCGAGGTTAGAGGGGTACATTGTCGAAGGATAGGAAAAGGGGAGGAGCTTGGGAGTAGGGTATCGTTGCCTCATCAGAGCGTTGTCGCCAGTGTGAACGGTAGTGTGGTTCTAGATTCGTCTGGAGTTCGACCGGCTATGGTGACCAGTGGGCGACGATGAGGCTCATCGAGACGGGGGACAAGACAAACAAAAACTAATAAAGAGATACAAAAGACAAACGAATTAAATTCTTATACTAGACATTTGAAGAAATACATAAACCGACTGCATATAGCAGATATCGCGAGTTCCCAACACGTCTCTGATAGGAACATAGGGTTGTCTTCCTTGGGCCTCAAGGGTATTCAAAAGTCGCTCTCTGGCGGCGTAATTATCCGTACATTGCCAAACTGCGTGATCGATGTCGTCGTAACCGTTTCCACACCGACATATGTTGCTGTCCACGAGGTTTATTCTATTGAGATGCGCATCTAGCGAGTAGTGGTTGGACATAAGTCTACTCATCACGCGAATAAAGTCACGACTTAAGCCCAAGCCTTTAAACCACGCTCTCGAAGAAACATTAGGAATAATTGAATGTAACCACCGTCCAAGATTTCCATTGTCCCAATCGGTTTGCCAACTTGAAAGGGTACTCTGACGCACTAAATGGTAAAATTCATCGTGTGAAATTTGCCTGTCATAAAATTCGCCTTCCTGCGCGCCCACCTTTGCGAGAGAGTCCGCCTTCTCATTGCCTGGGATTGAGCAATGTGAGGGGACCCATACAAAGGTAATCATATATGATCTTTCGACCAGTACACTCATCTGCTCCCTTACCTTTGAAAGGAAATAAGATGAGTGCCTACCTTGTTTCATCGACCGAATAGCCTCAATCGAACTGAGACTATCCGAGAAGATGAAGTAATGGTCTGCGGGCATGTTGGAAATCATCCCCAATGCGAAGTTGATTGCTGCCAGCTCAGCAACAAAAACGGAACAAGGTTCCTGAAGTTTGCAGAAGGCGATAGAGTTTTCATTGAAGACACCGAAGCCAGTGGATCCATTGAGACGGGACCCGTCTGTAAAATATCTTTTCATGCAATTGACTTGTTGGTACTTTTCAGTAAAAATACGCGGAATAATAATAGGTCGAAGTTGATCGGGAATCCCATGAGTTGCTTGTTTCATGGTCAGATCATATTCAATTGAGGAACTGCGATTGGTGAAGTGAGCACGGTCTGGAGTGTAACAAGGAAGACACATATCTGATGATATGTAGTGGTGGTAGATTCTCATAAATCGAGATTGTGTGTTCAGCCCAAGAATTTCTTCAAAATTAGCAATTATAAGTGTGTTTGTCACTCCGCATTTGATTAGTATTCTGAGAGAGAGCTCCCAGAAACGGTTCTGGAGGGGTGTTACTCCTGCCAGAACCTTGAGACTCATGTTATGCGTTGAGTGCATACAGCCGAGAGCAATACGCAGACAACGATATTGAATTCGTTCCAATTTTATTAGGTGACATTTTCTTGCCGAGAGAAAGCAGAAAGAGCCGTACTCTAGAACAGAGAGAATAGTTGTTTTATAAAGCGTTATGAGGTCTCCCGGATGAGCACCCCACCATGTGCCGCAAATTGAACGGAGAAAGTTGATCCTCTGCTGACATTTTTGCTTCAAATACGTAATATGGGCATTCCAAGTGCACTTTGGATCAAACCAGACCCCAAGGTACTTGAAAGACAATGATTGAGTAATGTTTCTGCCCAAAAGATTAAGCTGCATTTGGGCTGGGTACCGCTTTCGAGTAAACACTACCAGTTCAGTTTTCTGCGGCGAGAATTCGATCCCTAGATTCATAGCCCAAGAAGACAAGTTATCTAAGGAATTTTGCAATGGTCCTTGCAAGTCCACGGCATGTGGACCTCTTACGGAAACCACACCGTCATCTGCAAGTTGTCTTAGCGTGCATTGTTCTGCCAAACAGTTGTCGATATCTTTGACATAAAAGTTATAAAGAAGAGGGCTGAGACATGAGCCTTGGGGCAGGCCCATGTAGCTAATTCTGGAAGTTGTCAGTTGTCCAAGGGAAAAGTTCATTTGCTTTTCTGACAACAAATTGTACAAGAAATTATTTAAAATTCCGGAAAGTCCACATCTGTGCAGATTGTCTGACAGAATTTCAATGGAAACTGAATCAAAAGCCCCCTTAATGTCCAAGAATACTGAAGCCAATTGCTCCTTGTGCGCAAAGGCCAGTTGAATATCTGTGGAAAGCAGCGCTAGACAATCGTTTGTTCCTTTGCTCTTGCGGAACCCAAACTGTGTATTTGATAGCAAGTTATTTGTTTCGACCCACTGATCGAGTCTCCGAAGGATCATTTTCTCCAACAATTTCCTAATGCACGAAAGCATCGCAATCGGACGGTATGAGTTATGGTCAGACGCTGGTTTGCCAGGTTTTAGAATGGCTATTACTTTGACCTGTCTCCATTCAGGCGGTACAATGTTGTTTTCTAGCAAGGAATTGAATAAATCTACTCGGAAAAAAATCCGTTCCCGAAAACGGGAACGGACCGTGAACTAAAAATCACGGCCAGCTATCCAGAACAAAATTGTCTCAAATATACACCGTGAACTATGGTTCACGGCTGTGGTTCACGAATATGGGAACTCTTTTTTTCCCGTGTAGCAAGCGTCTTTTAGCGATATCTGGGAGATTCTTCAGAAGATTGAATTTAATCATATCGCTTCCCGGTGAGGAGTTGTTCGATGAAAGAAGAGCCATAGAGAAATCCAGCATTGAGAATGGTCTATCCAGAGAGCCGCCGCTAGGAGACGCTTCTCGAAGAATATTTTGTGCTGGAACTGAGTCCGGACAGACCTTTTTAGCGAAATCGAATATCCATCGGTTGGAGTATTCTTCACTCTCATTGAAAGATGAGCGGTTACGCATGTTGCGAGCCACCCTCCACAAGGTGTTCATTGAGGTTTCTCGTGAGAGTCCCTCGACGAAATTGCGCCAATAACCGCGTTTTTTTGCTTTGATTAATTGTTTCAGTTTTGTCTCAAGCTTTGAATATTCCTCGAAGTAAGTGGAGGTTTTGTGTCTACGAAAAGCTTTGAAAGCATCAGATTTTTCTACATACAATTTTGTGCATTCTTCGTCCCAACCAGGTGTGGCTGGTCTCCTTTTAAAGGGTGCACTTGGAACTTTTCTTTTTTGTGCTTCCAGTGAGCTTTTGTATATCAAATCGGCGAGGAATCGATATTCTTCCAATGGTGGAAGCGTATCTATTGACTCGGCACCGATTGTCACCGCCGTTGCATATTTATGCCAATCTATGTTCCTTGTAAGATCAAATGGAACTCGAGATGGTTCTACAGAGTGAGGGGCACACTTAATTGAAATGATGATTGGCAAATGATCGCTACCATGGGGATCATTGATAACCTTCCACAGATAATCCAATGATAGCGATCTAGAACACAAAGATAGGTCGAGTCGGCTTTCTCGAGCCGGAGGTTTTGCTATACGTGTCGCTTCACCAGTGTTTAAAATAGTCAAGTTGAAATCGTCGCATAAATCGTAAAAAATAGCCGCTCTATTGTCGTCATATAGATCGCCCCACCCAGTACCATGGGAGTTCATATCACCCAGAATTAATACTGGAGATGGAAGAATCGAGACAAGATTCCAGAGTTGACTACGGCTAATGGAGGTTCTTGGTGGAACATAAACTGAAGCTATGCAAAGATTTTTGTTCTTCACATTTGGCAAGCGACGATTTCGACGCCTGATAGAGCAGGAAGGGAAATTTTGTAGAAAGGGTAGCACTTTTTGATCCCTAAAAGTACTCCTCCATAAGAATCGTCTCTATCCAGGCGAATAATGTTAAAATCGTGGAAGTTGAGTTCTTTATCGGAAGAAAGCCATGTTTCACAGAGAGCAAATATATCACAATCAGAATTGTGAAGTAAAAATTTGAACGAGTCTAGCTTAGGCACTAGACTACGGCAGTTCCACTGTAGCACAGTGATCATATCTTCAACCTCGTTCGACGAATTATCCATCGAAAGATATGATTGATGCAAGGAGGGGCCATGAAACAGTCAATTGCTTAAGATATGATTCTAACGTTGGAAGCAAGGCAGAAACTAAGCTTCTTAGAGGGTCTTGTATGTTGAACATATTTAATATGAATTCCACAATGTCCGAAAAAGCTAGCAAACCTCGTTCGGACTTGGATTTCTTTTGAGAAGTTTGAGGAGCAGCTTTTTTGTTTTTCTTATCTTTGTTGGGTAATGGCGGAAAATCCTTACTGCAGCCAGGAAGTGGAGCAGTGGGAGCCTTCGATTTAATTTTTTCATCCCCATTACCCTGGGAATTTTGCAATCCTCTGGGAGTGACTTTAGTTTTCTTACGGCGCACTTTCGGGGAGGAGCATTTTCGTTTTGAGGATCCATTTGTTTTCAAAGGTGCGTGTACCACCGTAGAGTCACCCTCATCGGATGAGTCAGAGTCCGATTCTTCAGCTGACAAAATCGAAAATTGGTTTTCATCTTGGACGGCTGATGCAGCCTTCACCATTTGTGCATATGACTGCTTGGAGCGTCCAGAGATTGAACGCTGCACTTTATCGGAGTGCTGTTTGTACATCGGGCACTCCTGCAAGGGGTGAGGATTCTCGCCACAATATGCGCATTTTACTGTTTCTTTGTGGCAAGAATCCTCTTTGTGGTTTTCACCACATTTGCCACAACGAGTTTTGTTGCCGCAATGGCTGGCCGAGTGTCCCAGCCTTTTGCAGTTGGTACAATTATATACCCTCTGTACAAACAACCGCACCGGAAAAAAAGCACCATCAACTTTAACAAAGTTTGGGAGAACTGAACCAGCGAAAGTCACCCGAAACGAGTCTGAATGCTGATAAACTTTCTTGCCATCTTGCAAAGATACTGAATGCAGTTGCCTAACATCCAGTATCTGTACCTGCTCACCGATTTTCGAGTTTTTAAAAGTTCCCGAGGCATGTTTCAAGTCCTCGACAGTCAGACTCGCGTCGGAGACCACGCCTTCTATCTCCACATCTCGAGAAGGGATGTAGATGTTGTACTCAACACTAAACAACTCGTGATCAGCAATTTTATTTGCCACATCATAAGTCGGTGCTTCTACACGCAGTTTGTTGAATCTTTCTTTGTGTACCAAGATTCCCGGATACTTACGCAGCAAATCTCTCGAAATGTCGAGAGTTTTCAAAGGTTTATTTTTGGGCCGAAAAAAGACAACCCATGGTCCTTTCGAAGACGGCTGGTAGTACCTGGTTCGCGCAACGTAGACATCCGAAGACGCCATAAGTGTAGCGCAAAAGCGGTGCACAACCGCTTAAAAAGGAAAAAAAATATATAAAAAAAACCTTCACCAATTAATCTACTTAACTACTAGTTGTTAATATTTTGTTGCCCAGTGTATGAACAACCAAAAAAAAAAAACAATAAAGAAATTATCAAAAAAAAAAAAACAAAACAAAAAAAAACTTTTTATTAGTTGCAAGAAGTTGCACCACTATAGCCCTCACAACCCTATCAGGGGAGAGGGCAAAGCCACGCGCAAAATTGAATAACAAAAGCGCGGCAATGGGCTAGAGAAGACTATTGTATAGTAGGTATACTTAACACCGGCCGGTGCCGTTTGCTGCTTTGTTGTTGTTGCTTGCTGCTTTGGAGTGGTGATGAGATGATGACGGTGAGATGATAGTCCACCTATAGCGTCGCTAAAGGTGGCTACTTCCTCTGCTGACTGCGGTTGCCTTGGGCACTGAACTTCGTCCACGGTAGGAATAACGCGCGATATAAAAAACCACTGTGGTGGGAAAAAAAAACTCCACCGGCTACGAAACCAATACCCGCAACGGAGACACGAACAAACTACGTCCGGCTACTTCAAGCTATCGGCGAGGAATGTCTCATTATGAAATGAAGCATGTAACGAAAATGGGGAAGTTTTCCAACGCATATTTCTCAAAACCATTAATGGGAAATATGTCATGCAATATGTCATTCGACGGATAATTTATCTATTAATTTTTAGATGTACAGCACAAATAGTAAAAATAGTTAAATAATTAAGAAATTTGAAACTAATATTATGCCCGACAACAACTCAGCAGCACGAGACTCCTTAAACTGAGCCTCAGTGTCGGCGCACTACTGGGCAAACTGGAGGGGCTACGCGGACTAAAAGGCACTCAAGCTTTCAAATGAGCTGAAACACAGCGTGGATCAACTTAAACATTTAGATAAAATTGATAAATAGCAGATTTTTAGCGATGGGCCCAATCTTATATCCATAGGCCAACATTAGATTCATTTCCCCTGTATAAAATGGATGGATATCAGAAAGTCTTGAGCCGGTTGGCACAAAATGTTCCAACAGCAGTTTTATAAAACCTCAAGCAAGCGACAAGCTGAGAATACTGCCGCCGGCGCCGGTGGTGTTGTGGCAAGCGTGACTGCTTTCTAACACCCCAATGGGTCTGGGTTCAATCCCAGCCGAGGTCGGTGGGATTTTTCTGAGGCATAAAAATCTCTGGTCACGTCTTCCTTCGGAAGGGAAGTAAAGCCGTTGGTCCCGGCCCATGTGTGTTGTGAATGGGTGCGATATCCTACGCAGGTGTGGAAGCTGCCTTCCTGCACATTCGATTGCCGTCAATGGATGGCAATCGATGTCCGTCGGTGATTGGCACTAGATTGCGGAACAGAGACCGACGTTAAATAAAGGAAAGAAGAAGAAGAAGAAGAAGAAGAAGAAGAGAATACTGCCACCTGGCCGACAAGATAAATCCTAAGTCCTTTATAGAAAACGAAAAGTCACTGCAATGTTACTATTTTTCGACACTCCATATCACTCAATATAATTCACGGATTTTCACGCACTCTAGAGGAATCCATTTCGCCGGCGAATCGGTTCCGGAAGATTCCTTTCGAGAAATAACGCCTTCTCCTCAACCAACACAACAGGCCACTTGTAAAGTTAATTTTTCAGAATCGGTTAACCTCGACTACAATTTTTGCCGAACTCTAAACACACTTTTGAAATCTTCGAAAGCGTTTGAAAAGTTCATAAAGTGATTAAAATTAACTGGAAAACACTACAGCTGTATAAACAAAACACGTCAACATTGCAGCGCGGCCTACCGCGATCTTCTGGATTGATAACTCATTACATAATTCAAAAAATAATTCACCTTCGTTAAAATATTTTGCAAGATGAAAATGAGTAGCAAGCAATTCTCATTAAATAAGTGAAAGTGAAAAAAAAAACACACACACTTACAAAACTTCTCATGGGTGAGCAAAACATGATTCCAGAAACGGTGAAAAATGGTCGAGATGTTCTGAGGTATAAAATCTCTGATCACGTCTTCTTCGTAAGGGAAGTAAAGCAGTTGATCCCCGAGCCATGAGTTGATGGGTCCCCTAATAAACGTGTACCATATACTGACGATATCTTAGATGGTGCGACCATACCACATAAAATTGGGATGATATATCGAATTGGTGGTTAGGCGCATCTTATGGTTATTGTTTATGCGGGTCGATAGCCCCCCTGGCACGAGACAGTCTCAAAGTCACTCAAGCTTTCAAATGAACTGAAACACAGAGCGGATCAATTTTAAACACTGTATTTCTCCAAATTAACGATGCACTATGGTGTGGATTGTGTGGTGTGGTCGAGTTTCTGGCAGATATTTTTGACGACAATGACGACTACAACGACTGCAGTCCAGCGAGCGCTCGTTGTGGTTCCGGAATGATTCTGTCGATTACGGACGATGAAAGGCCGATCTTGTCGGCAAGATGGCGGATCCACCGCTCGCTGAGAATCCGGTACAATTCCGGCAATGGCGGAAGATACAAGGCTGACCTTGCCGGAAAGATGGCGGTACCACTGATTAGTCTACCGGTGACTTTACCCGAGCAAAGTCGGTTAACAAAATGAAAGCAAATCGATATTAAAGTTTGCAGTTCCTATCATAATGAAAACTCATTTTGATTTCAATTGTCGCGACAGAAGTCTGATATCATATTGTGCTTTCATTATGCAGTCAAGACTTTTTAAATCAAAGCAACTTAACTTGAAGTTCTTCTGTTAATTTCTTGTTTAAAATTTAGGTCATTTTAGGTCATTCGTGACTAGCCCGAGGTGACATTTGAGCTCAAATCTTTCAGCGTGAGAAGCATGGATGCTAACCATTTACGACAGGCCCGTATTCAGTCAAACATTATGAATGCAAAATCAGTAATCAAATTGATTTCATTGAAAGCAGAATTAGTTTTCCGTTTGATTCAACAGTGTAAAATGTTGCTCTCATTTTTGCTGTGTTAACCGTTAAGTCAACCAAAATGAGATCAAATGGAGTATTCAAAATAAGTTACATCATAACAGCAAATTCTGATTTCAATTTGATCTATAACTTTGCTCGGGTAGCGAGATGGTGGTCGGACTAGCACCATAGAAGTAACTCTAAGACCAGAAGTTCCCGAAAAACCGTGCTCAACTTTTTGTCTCAGCTCTGGTACTCTCTTCGGTCCCAAGCAAATCGATGCACCTCTCGAAACATAGGAATATCCACGAACCCCTCATTCCATCTGCCAAACTTTCATAGCGAATCAAAACAAACATAGTGTAGTACTATAATTTCGACTAGAAAGAAGTACGTTAATCGATTTGCTTGGGACCAATAGGCTAGTCAAGTAGTGAGCCAATTCAAAATCTTTAGTTTCCAACCGGTGCTAGCACGACTACCGTACGTCCAACCGGTGGAAACTAACGATTTAAAATTGGCTCACTACTTGGCTTGCAAATCAATTAACGTACCCCATTTTAGTCTAAATTCTAGTACTACACTATGTTTGTTTTCAATCGCTATGAAAGTTTGACAGATAAAATGAAGGGTTCGTGGATTTTCCTATGTTTCGAGGGGTGCATCGATTAGCTTGGGACCGCAGAGAGTACCAGAGCTGAGCCAAAAAGTTGAACACGTTTCTTCGGGACCTTCTGGTCTTAGAGTTACTTCTATGGTACAGTGTTGCCAGTAAATTCAAAGATTATGAAAATTTCTAATGATGGGTGCCAAACTGTGTCCATGCGAATACCCAGGTGTGCCCAACTGTGTTTTTCGCACACTATGCGGAATGACCAGCCCTTTGAAACAGATACAATTCAGTGAAAATCGAATATTGTGGATCGCATCTTTTTCGCTTAACATTTATTTTTTTTTTTCCTGCTGGTTCCAAACGTAAACAACCCCTGTACACTGAACCAATTTGACATATTCTTGTTATGTGGGAATCTAATAAATTTGCGCTATAAGATAATCCATTGAAAATGATATGATTGAAAATGTGTCAGGTAAATTCTATATGAATATCTGATACATTTACAATGCTGATAATTTGGTAACTTTTATATGATCGTCATATGATAAATGAAAATCAGTTAAATTATAATAATTAACTGAAATGGATTTGAAACCCATAAGCATAAGCTTTACGTTTCACCACAATATAATATATGTGTCATAAATCAATCGAAGTAAAGTTTATGTGAAAATCACATGAAATTTACTTCTTCTTTTGACACATATATTTAATCGATTTCTAAAAATAAATCGAAAAATAAACATCAGGCAGTGGGAGCTTTCACAGTTGTGTCTTTTTTTTATTGTAGCTGATTTGGGATTCGATCAAGAACTGTTGAGGTGTGATGCTTTCGGTTTCTGCGCTCGATTCCACTGGGACACGGCTGACTTCAAGGTTGAGCTCGTTCAATTAGCATGAAATAAGAACAGCTCTCCCGACATGGAATGTAGTGCAACTTTATGCTCGTTTTGCTAGAGTGAAGACAAATAGCACTGACAAATTTATGTTCCGTTTCGGTGGTGTCGTTTGTTCAAATCTTTCTTAATGCGCCTGTGTGCAATAAATCAACGACTAAATTATATAAGTTGATGTAACTGGTTCATGAAGTTCGAGTACTAGGGCTGGAATCTGAATTAGCCGTGTAGAAGGCTTACAATTAGAATCGCAGCAAAGTAAATATTGCAGTAGAATAATTTTTTTTTCAATCTCAATACATTCTTTTCCGGAACCCCTTATCTTATGAAACAATAACAAACAAAGATTATTCAATACAGTATCATTGTTGTTAGCAATATTTACAATATCAACTAATCATTTTAATGAGTGTACGATAACATCGTTGAAAATTGTTTCAATAATTTATGAAGAGCAATCATGTAAGATGTATTTTATTTTGAGCGATATTCATCCCAGAAAAACATGCCAAAACAAATGTTTGCTGTTGGATTTCTTAAAAGGCAAATCTATATGACTATATAATGATTGGGATAAATCTGTTTACAATCTTTAAACCTCAAAAATCAAAGGAAGCTATTCCAATGAGATATGAGATATACATGTTTTCCTATACTGCAAAGTTAAATGACAGTCCAATAGTTTCTACATATCTGTTTACACGCGACATATCAACAAACTTCAAAAATCGTTAAAAGCAATTCAATAAAATATACATGATTATCTTATAAGATATATCTTTTAGTGAGCAATATTCATCATGAAAACAGGTATATTGTACTGTATTTTCTCATAATGCAAACTTATATGATTTTCCATTAGTTTCTAGATGTCTGTTCCCACATATATCAACATGACATATCAACAATTTTTCACCATGAAATATATCAGACAATATTCATATACTTTTTACCTATCGCTAACCACGTTCGAAGCAAAGTATTATCAAGTACAAAGTATGTGAAATTACGATAGAAATCATTCCATATCGCAGTCATAGTTTTAAAGTGATAATACAATGGAATCTATCAATCATCACGTAGAATGAATAAATCTGCTGACATTGCTGTGTTATAAGATGGATCCAGTAAACGGTACATGTCGATTTGTTTCAGTGTAGGTTTCTTATCGCTTGTTTACGTTTGGAACCAGTTATGCGAGGTAGGCGACGATTGTACGTATTTGACAGCCACCTCCCCCCCTTGTTTTTTTTTCACGCATGCAGCTGCTAAGCGAAAAGTTGACATTCCGAGAAAGAGCGTATCTGTTAGATGTTCACTTCACCAGAGGTGTAAACTGCTTGATTCAACTGTGAACTGCGAAAAGAGCAAATTGACAAATGTTCCACAACCATTTGTTCACAACCTTTTTCGCTAGGGAAATGTCATGATTGTTCACTTGTTTCAAGTTTCACTTTGCTTCAAACTGTGTACTACCATAGAGGTACTACACTTTAACCTCAATAAGACTCTATTCTCTTGAAAAATCCAATTATTGTTCCATGGAAAAGTCAAGTGGTAGGAAACGTCATTTTAAACTGCTAGAATGATATGATCAATTAACCACTTCGCTCGAATGAACTTAAAATGACGCTCATTACCACTCGAACTTCGAAATAAAACAATATTTTGAGATTTTTTCTTCATAAAAAAAATAGCAATTTGAGCAATTTTGCGAAATCGCTGGTAGAAAGTCACGCCAAAACTGCTTGACAAAGTGGTCCATTCATTTATTTTGAAGACTCAATCGCGCTAGCTTTAGGAGCCGATATTTCATTGATCGTAGCTTAACAAGAATAACTTACGGATTACTCGCAGGTTGACTCAAGGTTTTTTTTTTAATAATTCGTTTATTTTTCCAGGCTTATTTGCTGTAGCTTTGCGGAGCCGATATTCATTGTTTAGATAACAAAATTACTTAAAACTAACGTTAGTAAAGCGGGGGCCGATTACGGCTATCTCGAGGTTAGGGGTAACAAATTGTAACAAATGGATGGCAGGGTAGGGATTGTGAACACAAGGTTTGGAGAGCAATGTGCTCTTGATTTCGAACTAGGCGACACTCTGATGAAAAAGACAAACATGGGGGTACACCGATGGGCAGCTAACAACTTGAGGGAACACAAGATGACACTAACTACTAAATCCTCAAATCTATCCGTTTTAAAAAAAAACATAAATTAAATTCAAATAGTCGAGGTCTCGGCTCGCCAAGACATCTCTAACGGGTATCGCGGGTTGTTTTCTTCGGGCCCTGAGGGATGTAGATAACTCAGATGTGGCAACACGGTGTAAGGTACATGACTAAACAACATGCTCGATATCGTGATAACCACTGCCACACGCACATAAATTGCTGCCTGAGAGCCCCATTCGATAGAAGTGCGAGTCGAACGAGCAGTGATTGGACATAAGCCTTGATATAACGCGTATAAAGTCGCGGCTCATGTCCAACCCTTTGAACCATGGTTTTTACGACACCTGTGGGAGAATAGAATGTAACCATCTTCCCAATTCACCATCATTCCATTTTTGTTGCCAACTGATGAGGACTTGCTGACGAGCAATGGAGAAAAATTCGTTGAAGGCGATTTGTCGCTCAAAAATATCGCCTTCCATAGCGCCCACCTTAGCCAACGAGTCCGCTTTCTCATTACCCGGAATTGAGCAATGAGATGGGACCCAAGCTAAGGTGATAGTATAGGAGCAGTTAGATAAAGCACTCAGTTTAGTTCGTATTTCAGGCAGGAAATACGAGGAGTGCTTCATCGGCCTCATTGAACGAATAGCCTCCAATGAGCTAAGACTATCCGTAAAAATGAAATAATGGTCAGAAGGTAGTGAGGCAATTCGCTCTACTGCGTAAAATATAGCTGCGAGTTCCGCAACGTATACGGAGCATGGTTTCTGCAGTTTATAGGAGGCGCTATGAAATTGATTAAATACACCAAATCCAGTGGAAGCATTTATGGTTGACCCATCTGTGAAAAATCTTTTATGGTTACTTACATGGTGGTACTTGATTGCAAAAATTGAGGGAACAACCATCGACCGATGGTGATCTGGTATTCCATGGATTTCTTGCATCATGGTCAGATCAAAATTTGCAGAGGAACTATAGAAGACTTGAAAGCAATCACGATTGGAGATTAATGAAGAAGGACCAACCTCCAGCGTCATGTACTCATAGTACAAACTCATCAATCTTGTTTGAGGATTTCGGTCGAGCAGCTTCTCAAAGTGTTCTATTACCAAAGGATTCAATACTTCACAACGGATGAGAAACCGGAAAGACAGCTCAGCGAAACGATCTGTCAGTGGGAGAACACCCGCGAGTACTTCGAGGCTCATCGTATGATTCGAGTGCATACAGCCTAGCGCAATACGAAGGCCACGGTATTGAATCCGTTGCAGCTTAAGGATGTGTGTTTTTGCTGCGGATTGGAAGCAAAAGCTGCCGTACTCTAAAACCGAAAGGATGGTTGTTCGGTACAACCTGATCAGATCTTCCGGGTGTGCTCCCCACCAAGTTCCGGTAATTGTACGAAGAAAATTAATCCTTTGCTGGTATTTTTGTTTCAGATACGCAATATGTTTTCCCCCACGTGCTTTTAGAATCGAACCAGACACTTAAATAATTGAAAGATATACTTTGAGCGATTGTTCTACCCTTTAGTTGAAGCTGTAACTGTGCAGGATGATGCTTCCTAGAAAAAAACAACCAACTCAGTTTTCTCCGGAGAGAATTCGATACCCAGCTTCATAGCCCAAGTAGACAAATTGTCTAAAGTATCTTGCAATGGTCCTTGCAGGTCCGGTGCACTTGGCCCTATAACGGACACAACGCCGTCATCTGCAAGCTGCCTTAGCGAGCAATTTTCATCAAGACAACCATCAATGTCTTTTACATAAAAATTATAAAGAAGGGGGCATGAACATGAGCCCTGGGGGGACCCATGTAACTTTTAACTCAAGGTTAGCAAGGGTAAGATTTTGTGGGGAGATTAAGGTTAGATTTAATTATCGTCCCTAACCGGGCACACTTTAATAATATCTGAACAATAATATAAACATAGATAACCCATGGCCTATGCTGTCTTCCACTTGCAGACGATGAATCCGGAGAGAAAACGGTATCCGTTCTGCTCAGCGGTGAGGAATCCGAATTGACATTCATCGATCACAGCTACATGGAGATGTCGGTAAGTACCTACTTGAACATTTCAACTACATTCGAACACTATGTGTAACTCGAAACTCTATCGACCTACAGCCTGAAAACTGCATGTCCTCGTACAATCCACACGGATACTGCGTAATCTACTCGTCGGCGGATCGAACCAGCTTCCTGATCGCCGAACAGGTCCTCCAGATCCTGTGGACAACGGAGAACATTGCCCAAAAGGCGGTGATCCTGGTGGCGAACAAGGCCGACCTGGCCCGAAGTCGGATGGTCACCTCCGATGGTGGGTAGAACTAATCAATGAATCTATCATTTCTATCCTTCACACCTGTTAATTCGCGTTTCCGCAGAGGGCAAGCAGATGGCAACGCAATACGACTGTAAATTTATCGAAACGTCCGTCGGAATCAATCACAACGTGGATGAATTGCTGGTGGGTCTGCTCTCGCAAATTCGACTGAAGCTGGAGAACCCGGAAAAGTCTCGGTAGGTGTCTCACTAACTTCTCGTTGCCTAACCGAATCCGGTCTAAGCTTTTCCTTCCCCCCACAGGGACCTCTTCCGCAAGCGATCGATTCGCAAGTCCAAACGACGTGCCTGTTCACCGCTGGGCGGTGGCATCTGCCTATCGGGCATGGGCGGCGGGACCAATCCGAGCACCCCGGTTTCCGGAACACCGGTCGCCGGCGGAGGCTTCGTCGAAACTCCACCCGGCAGTGCCCACAGCAGTCCCCGCAAGTACCGTGGCTCCCGAACTTCGGCCAGTCTGAAGGTGAAGGGACTGCTCGGCCGGGTCTGGGCCCGCGATTCCAAATCCAAGAGCTGTGAAAATCTGCACGTACTGTAAGTTGAGTCGGATCAAGAGAGTTCCATCGTGCGTCATTCTAAAACTACAAGTACTACTACTCGAATACGGGAAAACTGTTTAAAATGTAAAATGTAGGTCCTTAGAAATTCAGTTCGCGGAACGATATTTTACTCTTCATAGCGTTAAACAATGCAAAACTGTCAGTCCTCGAAAGTCGAATGCACATTTATTTTTTAGGTGTACGTGGAACACAGAAAATACAGAAATCGGTTTCCTCAGTCAGACACAAATTAGAAATTAAGTTGCAATCCCAACAAACATTGAATGCTGCATAAGAGCTTCTTCAGCTAAAAAATGGCTTGTTCAGCTTTTAATCAGCTCAAGTAGCTTGTTGGGATATTTTATAAACAACCAAAAGTGTGGTATGATGTTCAAAATTATTATGATTAATCGGTATTAGAATGTGACAAAAATTTAAATGATCCCTTCGGGGGCGTACAAGTGAGTCAACGAGCAAATTTTACCACGCGACTTTTTGACTGTAGGTTAAGTTATTAGCTATTATTTTTAGATGATTTACTCCCATTTTGTATTCCTTCGTTTTGAAATTCCTTCTAAGTCGTAATTTTAGTTCTTAGCGTTTAGAAATCTTTATCGATGTGAGAAACAGCATTTAGTTTGTACCAACACCAATCGAACGACATTTCTATTCAACATATCTTTTTTCGATCGAATAAATGTCATTTCTGTTGACAATCACACATGACGTCATTTCTGTTGACAATCACACTTGACTATCGTTTTGTTTTTGATCCTCGCAACAATCAGTTTCCTGTCTTAATTTGTCCTAGTTACGAAGTGAAAACCACAGAAATCGCAAGGGTACAAAAATAGAAAACAACACCGCAAGTCATCGAAACGAATTCTTCCCAGAGAGACAGAATACCGAAGAAACTTCCTAGATCAAAAACACTGAAATATGTTACAAACAAAATCAAAATGGTAAGTGCCTTTTTCAGTTACAGTCGGAAGTTTAAGCTTTTTTTTCCTTTGTGTTTTACCAAAACGGTGGTGTATCTCAAATTCTGATGGTAAAATAAAAATAAGGTAATAACCTAACTCAGCACCAAAAATAGCCATTCGCAATTGCTAACAGATTGCTGAACGAGTGTGAAATTTTCCAAGCAAGAAACTCTGCACGTAGACTCGGAATTGGCAGCAGTAGAACGAAACCGACGAGACATTGAGAGAATGTGAAAAACGTTCTCTCTCGTGTTCACAGCCAACTACATACCCACGTAAAAACTGAACGATAACGATCAAGAGCGAGTGAGTGAGTCGTTTGCTGCGCGTTGCTATGTTTTTGTTTTATCGGTATCCTTCAAGAAACGAAACATCGAACGATTTTTCCAATTTGCTCGGCAATTGTGTACGGGATCAGATCCCAAACCGAAAGTTACCGGATCGGATCGATTCTATCAGCAAGGAGATGGAGCAAGACACGGAAATTCAACTGTAGCTGGATGCGTACAAGTCAGTGGATGTTCCGCGGCGTTTCCAGCCATAGAAAAACTGCGAGGTGTGCTACTTCCTTACTCGCGAAGGAAGCTGAAGCTGAATCGATACTGAAGATACGGAAGTTGGCGAGGATTTTAAGCAACGGACGAAGGCCACTACTTGCCTAAGTCTCGAAACACATAAAATCTTTATTGGTATTGGAACCGACTTACGCAAAGTACACTTCCCTAATAAACAAATACCATAAACAAACTCTATCACGTCGTTAAGTTTTTTTTTATTATTATTATTTTTATTAGGGTTGGAATAAGCTGCAGTCTGCCTTTCAAGATTGTAGGTTGGTTGACCAGGAAGATCAGGCTCCTCAGGAATTTCACTTCGGTACGTTAATTAAGATTCTTGAACTTGGTAGAATGCGATGGCCTTCAACAAAGGCAGATATGGCAAGCTTACCCTTGAACACAGACCTTGAATCACTTTTGCGAAAGGCTACGATGAGGAGAACAAAAATTTCTCTTTTCGCATGGTAATTCCCATTTCCCCATGAAAAGGGTCAGTGCAGTAAAGAGTGTTACGATCAAAATTTTGTCAAACAAGAATGTATGTAAATTGATTATTTTTTCATTAAATAAAATTAAAATGCATATTTTTTTTTAGCTAAGCTTCCGGTTGCCCAATTCCGTGTTGCTGGGCCTTTCATTTAACTGCTCCCATCAGATTCTGTTCAGCCACCTCGTCCACCTCGTGAAATTCAGTAAAATTCTGCGAACTTCAGGCAAATTAATAAATAAATTCTAACAAACTTCAGAAATAATTTCCATGAAGTTCTGAAATTTTGAGAACTTCATGGAAATTATTTAAACTTTCGGAGAATTCGGCGAACTTCAGGAAAATTGGAAGAATTTCACGAAAGCAAACTTCAGTAAAATTCAACGAACTGCAGGAAAATAAGTAAATAAATTCTAACAAACTTCAGTAAAATTGGGCGATTTTCAGGCAAGCTATATGAACTACAGGACAATTCTGAGAACTTCAGTGAAATTATTATTTTTTTTGGAAAATTCGGCGAACTTCAGAAAAAATCACCGAACGGCTCGGAGCTCGATGAAGCTCAATGAACTTCAGGTAATTTCGGCGATCTTAAGGGAATGTAGAGAACTCCAGGGATTTTTTTCCAAGTTCAGGAAAATTCTGCAAGGGAAGTTCTTTGACCTTCAGGAAAATTCCGAAAACTTCAGCAAAATTCTTCGAATATCAGAAAATTTCTGCAAACTTCAGCAAAATTCTGCGAACTTCCGAACAATTCTACTAAATTCAGGAAAATAAATAAATACATTCTAACAAACTTATTAAAGGGCTGTTCATAAACTACGTAGACAGTTTGGGGGGGGGGGGGTGAAAATTATCCACGGCCCATACAAATTTTAAAAAATTTGTATGGAAAATTGTCTACGCAGAGGGAGGGGGGGTCAAGAATTAAAAAAAAAACTTACGTAGTTTATGGACCAGCCCTTACTTAAGGAAAATTGTGCAAGGTAAGTTCGGGGCGATTCAAATATAATGTCCACTCTTAAGAGGGGAGGGGGAATTTGTTTCAGTACGCGTGTGTTAGGAATGGTAAAAGTTAAATTTAATTTAATTTAATTTAATAAGACTTAAAATAAATGCCCAAAGGCTTGGTAGCCATCATAACGAAGCAATGAAATTCCACATTCCGATTCCTTGGTATTTTTTACCTAGGGGATGAGTACTAAAGGGAGTTAGATTTTGATAACTCTTTACTGGGAATGACACTGATGAAGACTGCACATAGTAGTCGCAATACGTATCTGTCATGGATACCAAAATTAATTAAGAGGAATTGAACGGAAGATAACCGTTTTTGTTGTTTTAATTATTCAATTGTCAATTCAGTTTTAAACAAACAGCACCCGACCAACCATTTCGTTTGATTTCTTTAATTTTCGATACATTGATCATCAAAGACATTCATATCGATAGCGATCGTCACCATGAAGAAATGTAAAGATACTAAAAATCTAACCGTGAATCGTTTATAAAGATCTTTATCAGAATGTTGCTACCAATCGTTACCTATGTAAATATATCGATTTGTGTTGCCAGATCAAAATATCGATTTCTGTTGTCAGATCAAAACAACAATACACGGTACTGTTAGTTTTGGGATTTTTCATCTGCATAATTGCTAGTTTCGATCCCATGCCATCTAGACTGCGTCTTTAATTTCTATACTGGGGTCACATTAAAAAAATTCAGATATGTAACGAAAAATCCCAAACACGGACGCAACAATAGAGTGCAAATCGAACAAACGGCACATTGCGCATGCTTTCGGTTGATCGCTCACCATTTCACCAATGAAAGGAAGGGAGGAGAAAAGCAGCGATAATCCTGTCTGCATCGACTTGCACTGGTGTGGCCACCTTTTGAAAAACAATCGGCCTTTTTCAGGGCCACCAATTCAAAACCGGAAAGAGTTAAGACTTTAATGATCAACCTATTTGTTCCATCCACTAGTGGTCCTACGTCAAGCTTCCGCTCGCGCCCCTGGGCACGGACCCTTCTACTTTTTTTGTTGGTAGCTTAATCCTAGGAGATGAGTACTTAAGGGGGTTAGATTTTGATAAGTTCTTTAGTGGGAATGACACTGATGAAGACTGCACATTGTAGTCGAAATACGTATCTGTCATGGATACCAAAATAAATTAAGTGGAATTAAATGGAAGATAACCTTTTTTTTGCTGTTTTATTTAAGCATTCCGCTAACAACCCAATTTCATTACTTCATTATGGTATTGTGCGCTTCCTCGTGTAGCAAAGCTCTCGGACGGAGTGTACGGACAGGTACATATACATTAATCTTAGCCAGTAACTCCGGCACATCATATTCAGCAAGCAAAACTTTGGCAACGAAGGCAGCCTGCGATGCGTTTCTCCGCTCAAAAAGAGTATCCAAGCGTAGCAAACGACAGCGATCAGCATACGGTGGTAGATTAAGCGGGTCGCTCCAAGGAAGATAGCGCAATGCGTATCTGACGAATCTACATTGAACAGCTTCGAATCGTGGGGACTCCAGACAACACACGCAAACTCAAGCAATGAGCGGACCAATGAGCAGTAAAGAGCTTTAACACAAAGGATCCCGGAATTCGTTTGAGACTTTGAACATGAATCCTAGTTGACGGTTCGCTTTGTCGATTGTGGCTGAGAAGTGGCGAGTGTAAGTAAGCCTTTCATCCAACACGACGCCAAGGTCTTTTACATGATCAACACGTTGGAGTACAGTGTCAGCAACATTATAATTGAACAAAATAACATTTCTAGTTCGGTGGAAGTTAATCACACAACACTTTGAGACGCAAAGGAGCATAAAATTACGCACATACCAATCATGAAAGATCTCCAGAAGCTTTTGTAATTCTAAGCAATCAGCTTGGTTGCGAACAACAATGTAAATTTTCAGGTCATCAGCAAAAAACAATTTACCTCCGCTAGGCAGGATAAACGTTGCATCGTTCACAAATAGAGAGAAGAGCAGTGGTCCCAGTATGCTTCCCTGTGGAACTCCGGAACTGTTCGAGAAGCAGTAAGATGAGTAGTTTCCGATGCAGACAGTAACTTGCCGTCGTACGAGGTACGATCCCAGCCAACTGCAGAAGGGAGCAGAACATCCAATTTTGTCCAGTTTTGCTAGTAGAATGACGTGCACAACTTTATCAAACGCAGCTTTAAGATCTGTGTAGATGGCATCCACTTGGAGTTTCTTAGATACATTTTCCATGCAGAAAGACGTAAAGCTGACGAGATTCGTTTCGACGGAGCGGCCAGGAAAGAAGCCATGTTGGCAGGTGCTAATGTAGTTTTTGCAGGAACCAAACAATCTCTCATTGACCAGCGACTCGAACACTTTAGATTCGACCCCGAACGACGTAATCCCACGGTAGTTTTCCACATTGCATTTGTCTCCTTTCTTGAAAACATGGAACATAGTAGAGCATTTCCATAGCGTGGGAAACTTACGCTGATGGAGCGATAGATTAAAAAGCAGGGTCAGCTAAGATAAGGATAAGGCTAAGATATCACAGCATTTTTTCAGCACAGCAGGTCCGGGTGAAAAAGAAGATTTAGTTTTCCTTATCGCAGAGAGAACCATTTCACATCCACAGTAAAAACATCCATGTTTACGACATCGGTTGGCACATCGCGGACTGCTAGATTGATTTCAGCTTGCGATGGTGAGTCGTTCGAGAAAACGCTCGAGAAGTGCCTTGCAAAAAGCCTGCATTTATCCTCAGTTGTCAATGCGTTGCCCAGAAACACCTTCGACGGGAGACCAGTTTCCTTTCTTTTAGTATTTACGAACGACCAGAATCTCCTAGGATTGCTTCGCAGATTGCGTTCAGTGTGAATTACATACCGCTGGTAGAGAAGCTTTTTGTAGCGGTGATAGTTGTTACTGGCAATTGAAAAATTCCGTTTGGTCAAGAAACACCGCCGATGAATAAGGGCACGAAGTGTTCTAGCACGTGCTCTTTTCAGGTTGCGGAGGGTAGCGTTAGTCCATGGCGATTTTCTAGGAGGTAGGCACTTTGGCACTGAAGCAGAAATACAGTCGCGCAGAAAGCAATTATAGCGATCGACAGCTATGTCGATCTCCAGGTCATTCAACACGTTCCAGTCTATCTCGGACAAGGAACGTCGCAGCAAACGTAAATCAGTCTTCCGGAAGTTGAGACGATAGACAATCGAAGTTTCATCAAAGTGAAGTTGAGATCTATTTGCGATAGAAATATCCAGAGCAGGATGGAAGTTGTCAAGAGGAACGATGACATCAGGCGCCTCAGTAACGGTACAGTCAAGCAGTGAATTTTCACTAACGAACACCAAGTCTAGGAAATGAGACTGAAAGTTGGGAACTAGATTTATCTGCCTCAATCCATGAAAACCAGTACCGTACACAAGCAAGCGGCTGGCCGGAGTAGTAACAGATGCTATTGGATCTCGATATGCAAATCCCTGACCTGAGTGCGACCAGATAAGCCCAAGCTTTTAGTATAGATGAGAATTCACTACAGCGTGACACATATGTATTTGAACAAAAAAGAAATCATATACATATTTGGTTTTTAATTTTCAAAGTTCATTTGTCATTTTATGTATTGTCGCGCTTATGCTAAATTCTCATTTGATGACGGTCGAAGCGCGCCGTTCATAAGCGCGCTGCAACCTCGCTCATAAGGATTCTACACAGGTGTGTAACTTAGATAGTGGGCCTTATTACGGGTGTCACTACACGGTGATAAGGAAGTGATATTTGGAATAACATCCGTGATTGCCGTGCAAATCAAATGCGAATCACTTCACCGTGACGACAAGTGACAAGTTTTCACCGTGAAGTGACATCCGTAATAAGCCCCAGTATTTTATGGCAGCGGCTTGAGAAGCGAATCCTGGATAAAGAGCCGCCGTATGTTAAATCAATGGGCGCAGTCGTACGGCCATAAAAAGAGAACAGATGGTATAATCCCTTTTTGAGAAATTATCCTGCCACACACAATAGAATGCAAAAAAAAACATCTCTCGAACGGACTCGGTAGCTTAGTGGTTACCTTTTCTGCTTACTGCGCAGAAGGTCGAGAGTTCAACGCCAGGCCCATCCCCTTCCTTGCATTGGCGTAGCTAGACAATTTATCTGGAGGGGGCCTGGCACCCCTGGCACCCCCATTAGCTACACCAATGCTTCCTTGCAATTTATCACTATGCCTTATTCTATCTCCATTGCTATTATAAAATCTGCCAGCTACGTTTACCGAACGAATCCTACACTGAGGCGAATAAACTTAAGAATTTCATAAGACTCGACTTATGAAAGTCACATATGAATTGTTACTGATTTTTGTCTAACATGTGGTAGTTCTTATACGCCTATAACCATTTCATTATCCCAAGCGTTGAAAGCAGTGCTGCAAATGCTCATTACAGCATGTGACTATGGCATGACCAAACACTTCCGGACAGGGGTTGAAACTGTTGACGTTTTTACGACACCCGCTTCGTTGTCGTGCGCGACAGTTTGTTTGTATTCGTACTCTCATGTTCTACCGTGTCGTCTCTCTTACACAACACAAACGGGCAAAAACATTCGAGCAAAAAGAAAAATTTCAAATAACTATCATATGACATGTGTGATTTCGTTCTAATTCCTCAATTTGGTGTAAATTAAACCATGTCTGATCAGAAATGTTATTACTAGGACATCGTTGCTTGCTATTTTCATAATTCACACAAGCACAACATCAGCAGCTCTTATTATGAGAAGAACTAAAATACATACATTCGTGACGGTCTTCGGCAACAGTGTCGTATGACAGAGCCTGTGATATGACATTTTAGTTAGGTACTGTAATTTGATAGCTTGTTTTGCAAGTGTCGGAAGCAAAGGCAGTCGATTATCACAGAAAATGCGTCGACTATGGTGACAGCTTACAAGACTGCTCGCGGGTAACTAACTCAGTAGCATGAGACCCCTGAACTGTGTCACGGGGCCGGCATGTTACTGGATATTCGGAGGGGCTACGCGGACAAATCATGCAAACACAGGAATATTAACATTTTCTAAAACATTTATTGTCCTTTTCTGTAGGGTGTGGGTGTGGGTTTTCACATATATGTGGCGTGTATGCGAGGATTTAAAACTGGCACTGTACTCACTGTTGCAGCGGGAACTCCTACGGCGTCGCGACGCTGGCGTTGGCCCACATGGCTGCTCCTGCACTAGCGTGTGGCCGTAGCTTGCGGCCCGGGCTGCAAACAGTGTTGTTGCTGTTATGGGAGAATGGCGGATCTGGTGGCGTTCATGAGCCACATACGGCTCAGCAGGCGTTGCTGGCTCGTTTGGCTGACAAGCGTCTTCCGTCGTCTACCGTGGCATGGCCATCTTGATCGTGCCGAGGTGGGACCCTCCTTGGCAATTAAGGCCACCGGCCTGAGGAAATCATCCCTGACGGACAATCAATGAACATTAGCGATTAGGCTCGGCAGCCATCTTGACTTCCGAGCCAAGCCGTGTGATACCGTTTTATTGTACGGTACAAGGTCCTGAGAATCAATTTGCGGCACCTTTGCTGAGGACACCAAATTTCCATCTCTTACGGTTCATGAGTTATGATTTTTTTTAAACAAGCAAGTTAGGGTGGCCCCTGAAAAATTGGTTTTCTATGAATATCTTTTCATGCGCTCATTTCTCGTAAAAACAATGTTCTAGATACTTATAGAACTTTCAATGACAAATTATTTTGCTGAAGCAACCAAGTTGCTTTTTTTTATTGGAAAGTTAAAGGCGATTTTCTTCAAAAAACTGGCACTTTTCAATTGTTAATATCTCTAAAAAGAGCGAACAAATTTTCAAACTTTTAATTATATTCGAAAGATCTTTCATTTGTTCATTTATGGTGGGAAAACTGCGAAAGTGATTTTTGTTTAAAGCATTTAATTTAATATTTTAAAATTCATATTTTTATGCAAAAATAACTGCCATAACTCTTCAAATAACGATAGCATCTTAATTGCTTCAGCAAAAATGTGCGTAATCAAAAGTTCTAAAAGTGTCTGGAACAAAGTTTCTGTAAGAAATCAATGTATGAAAAGATAATTAAAGATAACCTTTAGTCTACGGTTTACGCTAGCTTATATTATGAAACATCAAACATGGTCTACTGGGACCATATTACAAACCATACCTACCACATCACAACACCTTTTTTTTTATACAGGCACCTGAGAAGATAACTCAGGGTGTGGGGATGGGAGAAGTAGCTCTCCCGACCCACTAAACCATACCCTGGGCCCTTGCCCTTCCCGGAACCGCCCGAAAGCATTACGTCATGGGAGGGGGCCGGTTGCGCTATGGCGCATCACTAGTGGTGTGTCAGACGTGACACTCGCTACTGCACAGTGAGCAGCTGTGCAGGGCCTTCCTCTTGTTGTTCGCTGTTCGTTGTTCGCCTGGGTTCTAGAGCAGACGTGATAGCCAGCCAACTGTCCAAGGGCAGCTCAGGACAGATGTGACCGCTTACCAGCTGCGTGTGCTAAGCACTCTAAGAACCCGGTGTCACTCCTGCCTTTGCACAATGAGGGTTTGTCCAGGGCCTCTCAACCTCCTGGGACGAGCTGGATGGGGTTCCAGCGTCCCTACTCTGCGGTAGTTCGTTTAGCCGCAATATCTCTCCCTTGGGTTCGATAATTAACGTTTCCAGGGTACACCGCGAGGAGGCGAACTACTTCATGCCTTGAACACCTTGATGGACTTCTTTAAACTAGCTGAGTTTTCCGGAAACTCCGATAGATTTTTGATGATCTTTCCTGCGTCTCGAAGGCCAGAATTTGTTGCATTGGATGCCGCTACAAACATTAACTCCGCATAAGGAACTTCTACACTGATATCGTGCACTTTTCTAAGCTTTGATCTCGTACTTGAGGTCTCGAAGGATTTGCGTGGTCGACCTTTTCCAGCTTTCGGTTCTGCTAATTCGTTTACAGTTTCACACCTACTCAGCCAAACATTGTTATGCTCAAAGAACATGCGAATTATCTTTTTTAATTCTGATGTATTCATTTTCCTGTCTTGGGACCTGTTAACCACAAACTGGAATAGAGTTGTTGAGGAACCATTCTTTATAAGCTGTTCTGAAGATCACGGTTAGCGATTTTCACACCTGTTGTTTTTAATATAACAGTTAATTAAGGAATTCCAGTAACTTACCCGCCAGCCATAGCGATTTTCTTTCTAGGATTCATTCACATATAGTGCTTTCAAGTATCACTTAGAAAATTTGGAGAAAAAAATGTTGTTGCCGTTCTTTTAAGTAACGTGTATTTTCCTTTTTAGACAGCGCGACGGACTAAAGTGACTGCGTATTGAGATCTCTTTCTAGTACTCGTTTTGAGCACGTGGCCAAGCAAAGAAGGCTTTGCCGTTGCGTAGCGCACGTGCAATGAATCAATTTTGCTTGACGGTTTCAAAGATACCATAGCTTGCTATTATCACTGCTTTATATGGACGCTAAGATTCAAATATACTGTGGTATGCTTTGCAATTATCTGTCAAACCTTACCAAAAAATCACTTTTTCACAATTATCTTTTCATACATTGATTTCTCACAAAAAATTTGCTCTAGACACTTTTAAGAACTTTTGATGGCGCACATTTTTGCTGAAGCAATTAAGATGTTATCTCCGTTATTTGAGTTATGGGAGTTATTTGCATAAAGAAATGAATTTTAGAAAAATAAATTAAATGCATTAAACAAAGACCATGGTGGCCGGTGAATTTTCATTTTTAAATTCCTGGTTTTTTCCCGGTTTTCCCGGTTCAAATCTTAAAAAATTCCCGGTTGTTAACATTCAACAAAAAACGAAATTGAACGCTTTTCAAGAACGTGCTTAAAAGAAATAAACTGAAAGGATAAAAAAATTGATTTAAGGAATGATTCCCAAGATTTTGGGCTTTAAAATTTGTGTAGAATCTGAAACTTAAACTTTTTTTCAAAATTTGTGATTAATACAATCTTTGTGATGCAAGATTTGGAGAAAATATAATTAAAATGTGAGATTTTGAAAAAAATTCAAGATCACAGATTTGAAAAAAAAAACCATACTTATGAGTTGTGGAGTAATAATTGTCACACTCTGAGACTTGGAAGCATTTTAAGGGTCATAACAAATTACAGAACAATCTATAGAATCTAACGGAAAAACCTTGGAATTTTTAGTAAAATTTAAAAGAATTCAAAGTGTTGATTTCAAACAAATATTGAGAAGGATTCCCACACAGTTTTCAAAGAAGTTCTGAGAATAATTTCATAATTATTCTGATATGAAATCCTTAGAAATTGTTAGATTAATTTGGATGGATTTCTGTGGAGAAGAATACATGTTCTAAATTAAATTCTTACGTAATTTTAGAAGATTTAAAAAGGAGCTGTGAAAAATAAAACTTTGCGGAATATTCTACGTGATTCTGAGCAGATTTGTATGGGGGAAAATGACAGATAAATTTTAAAAAGAATTCCAAGAGAATTATGATCAGAATAATTTCAACCCTAGTGCGCAAGATTCAATACAGAACTTCAACAAAATTGATTGCAAAAAAATTGCTGATAATTAGAATTTCTTTAAAATACTCCAAGGGGTTTCTAAACAAAATTTCGAAAAATGTCTGCTGTTTTGAATAGAGTTAGAAGAAATTTTTGAAAAGATTTTCAAAGGAATCAAAGTCTCCGTATAGGCTCAAGGGAGTTCTAAGAAGGATTCTAATTAAATTCTTACAAGGGGTTGCAAGGAAATTCCAAAAAGAATTCAACTATAATTAGTACACTGAGTGTTTTGTGGTTTATTTCAGAACAATTTCAAGATAATTCAGAGAAGAATTCCAAGTTAATTTTTAAATTCATATCATGAGAATTTTGAACAACGAAAAATTAAAACCCCGGAAAAGAATAATTCAGCTTCGGTTTTTACAAACATTTGTTTCCGAAGTCCAGCATCTTCAATATTTTCTTTTAAGGACCATGCACTTTACATCTGAAATTGAAACGACAAAAATTAATTTGCAATATTACTGAGTGATTAAATTATAAAAAAAAATAAAACAAATTGCAGCAAATAGAGATATTCATTTGGTAAAGGATCACTCCGTTTTAATGGTTTATTCTGAAATTCTGGTGTAAAAGTGTTTTCCTATGGTATGGTTTTCCCGGTTCCCTTGCCGAATTCCCGGGTTTTTCCCGGTTTTCCCGGTTACTTTTCAAATTCCCGGATATTTCCCGGTATTCCCAGTTTTCCCGGTTTGCTGGCCACCCTGCAAAGATCGCTCTTGCAGTTTTCCAACCATAAATGAACAAAAGAAAGATCTTTCAAATAAAATTAAAAGTTTGAAAATCGGTTTGCTCCTTTTAGAGATATTGACAATTGAAAAGTGCCAGTTTTTTAGAAGAAAATCGCCTTTAACTTTCCAATAAAAAAAGATAGCAACTTGGTTGCTTCAGCAAAAAAAATTTGTCATTGAAAGTTCTATAAGTGTCTTGAACAATGTTTTTACAAGAAATGAACGCATGAAAAGATATTCATAGAAAACCAATTTTTCAGGGGCCACCCTAACTTGCTTGTTTAAAAAAAATCCTAACTCATGAACCATAAGAGATGGAAATTTGGTGTCTTCAGCAAAGGTGCCGCAAATTGATTTTCTGCAACTTTCTAGAACATTGCATTGGTCTATCTCAAATAATAAAAAAGTTCATATTTTCAATTCACCAATTTTATGGACCACCCTAATTTCAGTAACATGAAAATATTGGCCAAAAATATGAAGAAACTTTCCAGAAGACACCATATGCCTAAAACCAACGGTTTTAGCGCAAACATTTTTGTCTTCCTAAATACGGCTTTGGGAACATTGTGCATTGTTATTTTAAAGCTAAGATTTTCCTTCCTTCAGTAACGTAACGTTTTTGTTCTTTGCAGCGGCACAAGCCCTCTCGCTCTTGTGTGTGACTACTGTTTTAGGTTTAACAAAACGTGAAGTTTTCCTACCATCAATAACTCATACAGACGAAAATCCACGGATTGTAATCAAATGGTTACACGCTAAAATGCTGCTGCTTTTTGAAATAATAAAACTATGAAATATTATAATAATAACTTTTATATATAAGATGCAAGAAGAGGAGGTAAAGTTTGTGTATGACACATAATACCTGTCAATTTTGCTTTCAAAGGGTCACAATTAGCCTTTACCACCTCTTCCTGCATCTTTAAAATAAAAAAAAAGTAAGAGGTTGTATCCAAGAAACGATCGTAGATTTGAAGTAGCATTAAGTGCTTGGTATCAATATTCAACGACTGTGTTAGGGAAACCACCTTTCCCATCACGGAAACGCTTTGTGTTCTATTGACAAAATTACGCATTTTCGTGCAAAAGTCTGGCTTTAAATGTCCTTAATAAAGACAACCAACCGTGCACAAAGCGCACGGAATTTTTGGTTTATTGAATAGATAATAAAAAAAAAAAGCGAAAATTGACTGAAGGAAATTCTTGCCAAAATTCTCCTATCGTGAAATATTTGCGATCAATCATATAAATTCGAGATTTGTTTGATTTTTTCTAGCGTCCTGTAGAAAGCCTTACATTAATTCGAAGTATTTCTGGTTAATTGACAAGGTCATGGCTTCTTCCACCTTCTTCGGAGAATGGACGCTCATGTGGGTTGCAGCTCACTGCTTGCCGGCAGCCTTTCGCCACGCACAGTGCGCAAAACAGTCAGGTTCAATGAGTCATTTTCATATGAATATGAACTGCCATCTGCCTCATCATTCACTGCCTTGTGAGAGTCTGAATGATTGAGAGGTGAACGAGTCACTGACAGCCGAGCACTCAGTCAGTAGCACGTTTATTCTTCCGTGATGGTACCCAATCCTTGTGTTGAATGACTGAGCGTACATTTTCTATGAAAAAATGCCTCAATTACATGCTGTGTGAGCGAAGGCAAGTGGTGTGAGTCACCTGTTCTTAAGTGACTGAATGTTTTTGTTGACTCTTTCATTGCTTCGTCCTTTACCGTTGGGTACAAACGGTCTGGACAGAGCAATGGATTGAGTAGTGCAGTGCTTTCACACTCAGCCTAAGCAGTCAATAATTTTACGCTCTGGCCACGCACCAAAAACACTGCTGCTGCTGACGACGACCGACTAGACACCACCACACACGGTGATTGAATAAGCATAGTTCGGTGAGATCGGATGCAATTCGATTTTGAAATCTGTGTTGGGGAAAGCACTTTTTGCAGGCAATCGGTGATAATTTTGATCACTATGGCAACAGTTTGCCATTTGTGTAATAATCAATAGTGACCTATTGAAAATTAATAAGACGAACAGATTCGTAGAAACATTTCCAATCGATTGGCTTGTTTAGAATTAAAATCCATGCGCCATTGACTGAATTATAAGTGGTCAAAACCTGACCACTTTTCGTAACGCGGTCGATTTTGGTTTTCTGAAATTGCACACCATAAAACTATAGTCAAAAGGTACAACGCAATAAACATTTTATCTTCCACTATCCAATAAGCCTCGTCCACCAGAACGGGAGCCGCTTCCAGTTGTTTCATTGTATGGCAGATTCGCCAACGGCGATCAGAGCCCTTCCATCGCAGCAATCGACGCAAAACGTCGTCAGCACTCACACATTCATCACGAAACGGTTGCTTTCCAAAGTCGACGACGCATCGACTGGAAGAACTGCTGATTAAGAACAATGAGGAGGACCATACAATGGTTGCAGCCGAGTAAACAGAAGATCGCGTGACACACATTGAGAGTGGACTGCTTCTGTCGACAGCCGAATGAACACTGATCTCATTTCATAATTCGGAATAATAACATTTTAGCTGTAATGAGCAATTGCAAAGATGAGTGGTCAACACACGGGCCTCTTAATCTCAACGTCCATGATTCGGTTCCAGTCAATAAAATTCATATCGATTTCTAGTGGCTAAAATTCATATGTGGTTTTTATAGAATTCTTATGTTCATTTGCCTCATGCCGTTTTAGTTTGAAGCGAACCCCAACCCGGGTTGCAACCTAAGAGCTGTCAAACTGATAGTTTGAACGCCAGTTACCAACCTAGGTTCACCACCAAGCAACCTGAAAAACGACTAGGATCGAACCAGATTTTTATATATAGATAGAAATAGAAATATACAATTGTTATGAACTTCTATATCAATATTTACATTGCGATGAAATTCGGGTCTTTTCGGCCCGAATGCGCTATTCAAATGACTGTATCTCTGAAGCCAATAGCTCGATGATCTTGAAATTTGGTGACTTTTCCAAACTTCTGGTAAGGTTTCAAGAGTTTTTGAAAACGTACAGTGACTCAGAATAAAAAAAGTCACACGCCCAGCTTCTGGGTCTTTTAAAATCCAATATTGTTTCTGCTATAAAATTCACAATTTGAATGCGATTTTCAGTATAACTGCAGCAAGAGGAGTGCGAGACATCTAACTGTACAAACCTCTTTTTGTCATTTAAGCGGTCAGAATTCCATTTGGTCATCATGACCGCACGGAATCAACTACAAACCGGAGTGGTTCCAGGAGAATGGAAACCGGCTGTTCTGCGAAGAAATTTTTGAAAAAATATGATGCTGCGCCATATGCCATATGAGCCATATGAGACATCGCTTACTCCGGGAGAAGTAGTCTCCAGAAGATCCAGAGCACCCGTAAAATTGGTCCAATCAAGCGAGCAAGGGAATGCCCAGTGCATATTTAAACTGAAAACTGATGTTCAAGAATCCCTTGGCTGTCATTGCCTTTTTGTCTTTTCTATTTCAAGTCACACACACACATGTACGCAACATTTCAGTTCACCGCGAGAGTGATAGTTTGAAGAAACAAAACCAGTTTCGAATCTGGTTCACCAAACTAAAACGGCATCAGTGTATGGCTTTACCCTCCCCACTAATAAACCTTCATACCCCTGTGACACTTATGAGCGGGCGTAGAGTTTTCTACATTCTCTACATTCTATCCAACTAAAAATCCTTCCCAATGGCAGAAGCTGCATGGACGTGGCCAGGACAGTTCTCGATTGTTGGAGATAGGGTTACTTCCTTCTAAGAAACCGAGATCAATCCCATAATCTCGGACAATGGGGAAACGGACGGAGGTGGAAATACCACCGATGAACCGACATGCCACTGGAGTATTTCGTTTGTCCGCAATTTAATTTGTCAGATATGTAAAATGAGGTGAGACGCAAACCAAGTTAATATGAATTTATCCAGGAATTTCACTTGTGTTCGTGTGCTTGCTGATGATACGACGCGATCAGATGAGTTGATGGCGATAGTGTTCAACGTATTTTAAATATGGCTCCTTGGGCAAGAATTTAAATGAGCTATGAGCAATACTCCCATACAATGGTCGAGGACTTGTACCGCCAACGAATTGGTGCAACTTGCTTTTAAAAAATCATCTTTCGATCGTATTGCCTTTTGCCTGGACAATCAGCTTCAGCCGCACCATATATTTACGTAGGGTAGGATGGTGCAAAACGCACCGTTTAAGCAAAATCGTCAATGGCTGGCGAATGGAAGCTAAAATCAAGAAGAAAGTAATGGCGTTTGGTTCATTACCATGTTTTCTACAAAGATCAAGTGATTTAGAACTACAAAAGGATGATTTTCCATGACTTTCAAGGTATTTTTTAAATTGCTTCCAAAATGATATCGGGGCAAAACGCCTGATTCATGATGCAATATGCACCACAACATTGGGACAAGACGCACGACAACATTGGGGTAAAATGCACCCCATGGTAAACAAACCATAACCCCTGCAAGTAGATAATGCAAAGGGATACGGTATTTCAAATGATTATTTCTTTATGTTACATCAGAAATAAGGTCTCAAAATCTCAATAGAATGTTAAACTGTGATTCATCAAGTAAAATATCTAAAAAATATACGAAACGTAATTTTTTTAATTTTTTTTTGTGATACATGATGATAAAAGCTTAATTTACAGTCGATGATTTTAACAACTGTGTCCTGTTTTGCACAAAATGCAATTTTTTTAAGGAATCAGTAGGTCAATACATGATTTTATGATCAAGAATTATTTGTTAAACCTCCAGTTGAAAACAATCACAAACCGTTACCCGGAAAATGCATCTGAGGAAAAGTTATCGCTGTTTTTCTATAAGTGGGCATTTTACCCCAGGGGTGCATTATGGGCTGTTCTCCCTTATATCGTCCCAAAACTTTTTTAACCGCCGTCTTAAATTCATCGATAAGATATACTATGCTATCCGAGAAGTGCTTTTATCAAACAAAACGTTGTCGATCTGTTATTCTGTCTGTTGTGGTGTTCTTGACGCATGCTGCAGCCGTTTCGATTTCTTCTGCTGGAACATCTAAAAACGTATCGATCGTAAGTTTTTTTTATGCCTTGGAACATTGGACGTTACACTTCGATGTTCCCAGCTTTTCAGCCAAATCTCAAACAGAGGTCTTGGCGAAAGGATTTCGACCAGATTTCGATGTACCCTGGATGGTAACCTCTTCACCGAACTTCCGAATGGCGGTGTCAACTGATCCAATACTTCTTCTTCGCATTTCAAGCTTATTGCATATCGCATATTAGCTTATTGCGAGCTCTCAACTTAGTGTTCTAGATGCACTTCCACAGTTATTAATTGAGAGCTTTCGATGCCTGTACCATTTTTGCATTGGTATAATTGTGTGGCAAGTCCAATCATACTTCTATGCCCAGGGAAGTCGAGAATTTTTCCAACCCGAAAAAATCCTAGACCAAACCGGGAATCGAACCCAGCCACCTCCAGCATGGTCTTGCTTTGTAGCTGCGCCTTTACCGACTGAGCTAAGGGAGGCCTCAATACCTCTTACTTCCTTCATTTTCGCACAATTTTCTATATGACAGGTTGGGAATAATCTGTTTACTATTTACCAAGGAAAAACCTCGCATTTTGACAATCAGACTTCATCGGGGCGCAAATATAACGATGTGCTGAAAGTGTACTTATAGTTTCTGGTACACTATATGTTCTGATGAGATACACCAACCGTTTTTTGAACCGAAGGAATTTGTTTTGGTATATTAAGCTTTTTTTTATAAATTAAATGAATTCACAAAAATCGACCAATCTCCTCCAGGATGTAACAAACGACACCTTTGAACAACACATATGAAATGCATTGTCTAAATATAATTAACACATGGTTATTTAGAAGAAAATTAATAACAGAAACAACCAGTAATTAACATTTCCTAGTCCAGTCCTGCCTTGAAGTATATATATAATCCAGTTACACAGTGAAGTTTGTAGATTTTTTACATTGAAACAAACAAACAATAGGTATGTAACTAACACATTTGAAAATTGTTAAAACAGTATCATAAAACAAAACGGATGAAAACGTGTAAAACGAGATAAGCAATCAAAACGTTGACCGAAGTAGCAACAATTGATTCGTGCTGTAGAGACATAGAAATGAAAGTTAATGCCCCTTCTTCCTAGGTTTTAATCAAGGCTTCGTTTGTTTTCAATAATCGAATAACAACACTCTGTACAGACTATATCTATCAACCTATGAGTATGTGTGTGTGAATGTATAATACAAATTCGTGTACATTTCCTCTAACTTCAATGTAACAACCTTCCCTCAGAAAAAAAAAATCAAAACGACGCAATGTAATCAAAATTTGGAATGCACAAACTGAAAGCAAGCACACTTCTAACTTTAAAAAAAAATCACCGAACCGAGTGCACGAACACTAAAATCTGTTTTTGATGTTTAAACTCTACCCAGCGTCAATGTTCGGAGCAACAACAACTACAAAAATGTGGACCGCAGTAAATACAAATTGACAGAAACAGCGAAACATGTTATTGTGATTTATGGTCAACCGAACTGGAGCAAAACAAAAGAAAAAAATAACAACTACAAATCGAGAGGAAACCATTCATATAAACATTTTTCAAATTCGATTTTTGCACACGTGCCATTTATCGCGGAAAGCGGAACGAGAAACATTTTAAGCATTAATTACCACGAGACAATTTATTAATCGGGAATGCTCTGCAGCAGCATTTAGCGAGTGGTTTTGCACAGAAACGTAAACAAACAAAAAAAACACACTTTCCAAATGAGCGCATTCTGATAAACGATAATTGGGCATGAAAAATTCACTACTCACATTTAATTGTATACCTAGATTAAGAGGAAAAGTGGTGAGGAGGAGAACAAACATTTTTTGGGTCCAGCTGTAATCGCACATACACATTTAAGAGTAAATCGTAAGAGCAGAAAATCATTAACAGACATAAAAATCCACTTATTATACATTAAATGATATCGATTTATAACTCTACCATCGCGTATTCGGGTTTTATGTGGAAGTTGTACAAACATTTAAAGAAGAAAATTATTGGCAATGCAGAGGTTGACAACTGAGGTGCAGGTTTATTGAAAAATGAATCCGACTGGGAACGGCGGTGAATGACGAAGGATCATGGCGAAATGCAATAATTGAACAGTATTTGAAAACAAGAGGATATTTAAATGAAATTAAAACAATTCAATTTGAACTATTTGCGTTTGAGATATGCATTGATGACAATCCACAGCGATAGAATAATAAGGCGAATCTAAAAATATTAAATAATAAAATTATGTTTATTTCTGTTGATATTTGTTGATGATTGTACTACATTGGTTTAACAGTTTAATTTTTTTTTTTTAACTTTTTATTTGTTCCAAATTCAAAATAAAATACATTTCATTTTAACCTAGGTGCTCCAGTTACTGCAGTAACGTACCAGCCTTAATTGTTATGATATATATCTAAGTGTTTTTACATTGTTCATGTCTTGGCAATTCAGTATTTTAAACAGGTTTTTTAACCTGCATGTCAGTATAACAATTGATATCTTAAAACTAAAAACTAAAACTAAATCTTATCTAAGTATAAAGGGAATCAATCGTTGCAATTGAGGATTGCAACGATTTTTGCCTGAAATTATTAATTATTTTGTTGGACATTTGTTCTAAAGTCTCAACATTGGAAATTCTATGTACCTCGGTAGTACTGTACCAGGGAGGCAACTTCAAAATCATTTTCAGAACTTTGTTCTGAATCCTTTGAAGTGCTTTTTTCCTGGTAGTGCAACAACAAGACCATATTGGCACAGCGTAAAGCATGGCCGGTCTAAAAACTTGTTTAAATATTAGAAGTTTATTCGTCAGGCAAAGTTTGGATTTCCTGTTTATAAGAGGATACAAACATTTAATATATTTGTTACATTTAGCTTGAATGCCCTCAATGTGATCTTTAAAAGTTAATTTTTGGTCAAGTATTAATCCAATATATTTCACTTGGTTTGACCAGGAAATTGGAACTCCGTTCATAGTGACTATGTGACTACTACTAGGTTTTAAAAACGAAGCTCTAGGCTTATGTGGAAATATTATAAGTTGAGTTATGGAAGCGTTGGGAGAAATCTTCCATTTTTGTAAATAAGAAGACAAAACATCTAAACATCTAACAAGAAGACTTCTTCCTTTAACGGAAATGCCTGTGTCATCAGCGAATAAAGATTTGTGGCAACTCTGAGGCAAATCAGGGAGGTCCGAAGTGAAAATGTTATACAATATAGGCCCAAGAATGCTACCCTGAGGAACTCCTGCACTAACAGCAACCGGTGAACACTCGTGTTTATTTCAGTTACCGTGTGGACGTAATTTGTGATGAGCCCCGGTCCCTTTCAAATTGTATCATTATTTATGTACGGTCCATATATTTGAAATGACGTTTCACATTCATCTAGTGATGGCCGATTTTCATTCGAATTATCGATTAATCGATTAACGAACCGAAAAGTAAAATATTTGCAATCGGTTATATCATGCCGATATAAGCATTAACTTCTCCAGAGGATCATCACCGATCGTTTCAAACATGTGCTGCACTCTCATTGGTGGAAAAATGGCAGCACGGTGAACAAAAAAAAAATCGATTAGTTGTTAATCGAGTAATTAAAATATGGGACACCTCTGATTTTGGTGTGTTTTTCTTTTGATAAAAATGAGCGCAAAATTTCATCTCTACCGAGGGGGCAGCAAAACCACAAAATTACCTTGAATACGAGGGGTATTCAATGGATGAAAGGGACCGTGAAAGAGGACACTAAAATAGACATTTTTTCTTCCGACAGTTTCATCTTAGTATTCATCTTTGCTAACAGGTAGTCGATTGGATTTGGAATTTTGGTAATTTACCTGCAGAGTTCTGTCAGTTAAATAATTCTGAACTAATTTCATAATGTAAAGTGGAAAATTAAACTTTTTCAATTTAGCAACCAAACCTTCATGCCAAACACTGTCGAATGCTTTTTCTATATCTAGAAGAGCAACTCCAGTTGAGTGGCCTTCAGATTTGTATGAACGAATTAAATTGGTAACTCTTATGAGTTGATGAGTAGTTGAATGCCCATGGCGAAATCCAAACTGCTCATCTGCAAAAATTGAGTTCGTATTGATGTATAGCATCATTCTATTTAAAATTATCTTTTCAAAAAGTTTACTTATTGAAGAAAGCAAACTTATTGGACGGTAGCTAGAAGCTTCAGCTGGATATTTATCCGGCTTCAAAATTGGAACAACTTTTGCATTTTTCCATTTATCAGGAAAGTATGCCAAATGGAAACACCTGTTAAATAATTTTACCAAGAAAGACAAGGTACTCTCTGGGAGTTTTTTGATGAGGATATAGAAAATTCCATCATCACCTGGAGCTTTTAAATTTTGAAACTTTTTAGTTATAGACCTTACTTCGTCCAAATCAGTCCCCCAGGAATCATCGAAAATATTTTCAAGAGAGAAAATATTCAGAAAATCCCGAGCAACCTGATTCTCAATAGGACTAGTAAGACCCAAACTGAAATTATGGGAACTCTCGAATTGCTTAGCAAGTTTCTGATCATTCAAAGTGTTTTTTTTTTATGTTACTTCATACGCGAAGTTAACGATTTTCAGAGTTGGTAGGAAATGCTAACATGAAGCTTTAGTGTGATGATTTATTAGCTAGAGAATGATCTTTAGAAGAGGGTAGGTGGATAGTTCCGTTAGTGTACGGCAGTATGAAAATTGAATAGAAGTTGAAAATGAGCGAAGGGCAATTAATGCGACAGTTTTTAAAGATCGACGCACATTTTTGCCTAACCCGTACGATGTACGCGGGGACTTGAAGTATGTCTCCAAGTCCATAGGCGAAAAATGTGCGTCTCTCGTTTTGCTCATAAACTGACTGCGGCTGTGGAATAGTTCTAGCGACGTTTTCATCACTACCTACACACATCTTTTTGCCGCACATTTTTGCCTAACCGTACATCGTACGGGTTAGGCAAAAATGTGCGTCGATCTTTAAAAACTGTCGCATTAATGGCCCTTCGCTCATTTTCAACTTCTATTCAACCATTTTCGGTAAGGTCAATTAATGGTTCGCGTTTATGCGGGCAGCTCTTGCTTCAACTATAGAAGTAGTCAGAGATTCAAGAGAACAATTAATTTCATGTTTGGTTTGCAAAGGAATGTTTGGATCGAAGTTATATTCCATAAATGTTCGATATTGCTCCCAATCAGCCCTATGGTAATTGAAAGTAGAGCTGTTGGGATTACAAATTATTTCTTGGGATATTTCAAAAGTTACTGGAAGGTGATCAGAACCGAAGTCAGCATGGGTAACCAATTGGCTACAAAGTTGACATGAATCAGTTGAGACCAAATCAATAGTTGAGGGATTTCTTGCAGAAGAAAAGCATGTTGGGCTGTTTGGATATTGAATAGTGTAATAACCTGCAGAACAATCATCAAACAGAATATTACCATTAGAATTGCTTTGAGCATTATTCCATGAGCGGTGTTTTGCATTAAAATCACCAATAATGAAGAATTTAGACCTATGACGGGTAAGTTTCTGGAGGTCACCCTTGAGAAAATTCTTTTGCTGTCCTACGCATTGGAATGGCAAATAGGCAGCTATAAACGTAAGTTGTCCAAATTTTGTTTCAACAGAAACTCCCAAAGTTTCAAAAACTTTGGTTTCAAATGAAGAAAGAATTTTATGTTTGATTCGTCTATGAACAATGATGGCAACGCCACCACAGGGTCCATCAAGACGATCATTTCTATAAATTAAATAATTTGAGTCCTTCTTAACCTTATGGTCAGGTTTAAGGAACGTTTCAGTTATAACGGCAATATGCACGTTATGAACTCTCAAACAGTTAAATAGCTCGTCTTCATTATCTTTAAGAGATCGAGCATTCCAATTTAAAATGTTTAATGCTTTAAAATCCATTACTGAATTTTAAAGTCATGACAATATTATTAGCAAATTTTACTCCAGTTTGAATAGCATCAAACATGGAGTTAGATTTAAGCATATCAGAAATCATGTCAATTAATGAATTCTGTAAAAATTCCATTTCAGGGGCAGTAATGCTTCCTAAGTCAAAATTGTCAAAATTTCCGTTAGAACGTTGGTTAGTATTTTGATTTCTACCCGCTGCAATAGCAGCATAGGTAGCTCCATTAACTCGCCGAACATTGTTAGCAGTGAGGGGAGTAGGTACAGATGAAACATTTGAAGCAGGGGTGATATTTGTACCTCCGGGTATGAATGTTGAATTTGTTCCTCGCTGAATTTGTACCTGGTCGGAAACGTGGAGCGTTTCCTACCTGTCGGTTAGAACGAGATTGTAGGATCGCTTTGCGAGTCTTACATTCCCAAAAATTGGATTTGTGGTTTTCACCACAATTTGAACATTTAAATTTCTTAGGATCTTCCTTCACAGGACAGTCGTCCTTTGCGTCACCACAATTCATGCATTTGGCTGGCATGTAGCAATTTTTAGTTCCGTGACCCCATCCCTGGCACTTACGGCACTGACTGAGGTTTTGGAAATTTCCTCCAGTCTTCCTGAAGTGTTCCCACTTCACTCGGACATGGAGCATAAGGCTAGCTTTTTCTAAGGCCTTAAGGTTGTTTAGTTCACTAGACTTGAAGTGAACTAAATAAAAATCATTAGAAATCCCGTTGCGTGAATCGCCAGGACGGGATTTCATTTTCATTTTGATTACTTGGAGTGGCACAACTCCAAGTAATTTTGCCAGTTCATCTTTGATCTGATCCAGGGATTCACCACAGGGCAGTCCTTTCATGACAACCTTGAACACACGTTCAGTTTTGGTGTCGTAAGTAAAAAATTTGTGCTTCTTCTCAGTAAGATACTTGAGAAGACATTTAAATCCGTCCAAGGTTTCAGCCAATACACGGCATTCACCCCGACGTCCAATTTGTAGTGAAAACTTAACTTTCACGAAATTCAAAAGTTCCATGCGAAGAGCATGGAAATCGGAAGTGGTTATCACAATAGGGGGGATCTTTTCCTTTTTGGCATTAAGCCGGGAAAGTTTACTAGAATTTTTCTTGGATGATGGATCATTCTCATCATCCGTGAGCAAATCAAATTGATTACTCAAATTAATTTCATCAGAAGGGGGGTCAAGTGTTTGTCCCTTTCTTTTGCGTTTAGGCGCCATGGCGGCAGTAAATTTTTATCCAAATCGACTTCCAAGCAGATTACTATAAGAATCTGAAGGATCGAAGAGGAATTTTCCAAATCGATATCCAAGAAGGATTACCTCGGGTAGGGTCCAAACAAGGATCGAAGAGGAATAAGAGTTGAACAAGGTAGAAAAATTTATCAGGTTGAGCACTGAAAAGTGCTGTTTAAATTTGTTGTAGCTTTAGGTAGTAGTAACACTTCCTTAGGCAAAAAGCAAATAGATCCGCACGGCTAGAGAGCACGATGCGGACTGAAATTTTTCCGGTTCTTGTACTGTGACGCGGCTCCATCGGACATAAAATAAATCTTGTTGATATTTTTACTTTGGTTAATGCATAAAAAAACTTATCATTTTAGAAATAAATAAGTTAACAGCCACTGAGTCATGCCTTAACTCTTCAGAAATTTTTAATAAAACTTAAATGTTTAACTTGCAAACTAAAATGTAAAACAAATGGATGAATGGTAGCTTGTTGGACATTCCAGTGATGAGACTGAACTTCATCCTGTAACACAAAGCTGTAGTTTTCGGAAAAATCACAAGTAACTTAAAATTCACCTTCTTGCAAATCATTTCGTGTAGTTTTCAAAAAATTAGATTGCTGTGTTTTTATGAAATCATGTGGTATCAAACTTGTCAATTTCAAGCAGAAAAATGAAACAAACTCGTCTGCAGGCTTTACAATAGTTTCTAAATCACATCTATCCGTGGTAACCCACTGTTCAAATGAAAGCTGATCAATGCATTTTTCCTCTAATTGTTTTAATTAAATGTTTTCTAATGCGGAAGAGTCTGGACAATCTTCACAACACCGTAGATAGCAATATGTTGTCTTGTTTTCACAAAGTAGGCTGTCAGTGAACGTTTTTACATCATTTAAATGGTTAAGTTTTTTCAAACTGTGTAAAATTAGATTGATGTTTTCATGCGTTGTGCACACGCAAACATTGTGGGTTCCAGAGCTGGTTAAAAGTTTACATTGCTTAGGGCGGAGTTTTGCAAACGAAGAGAATCCAATTTTTACATTGGAGTGAATTTCATTGAATCGTTTATAAGCTTCTCTCAAAGTCATCATTAGTAATCTTTTTTGAATGGCTTGTCGTTTTCCTTCTTTCTGCACAGACACATAATCTTTTTGACCAGGCATTGTCCGGCTTATATCATCATCTTCAAAAAAAATTATGACTGCCAATTTTGTTTCATCACTTAACTGCCGCTCTTCGCATGTTCGTCCCATAGCGAAAATCGGCAAGCCGCGAAAATCGCGTTTCAAGTTTGCTTCGTACCATTGCTTCTTATGTGATGGGACAACCAATGTGACTGTCTTTCCAAACTTTTTCAGAACAAAGTTGATGAGTTCATGCAGTGTTATGAAAATATTGGTAATTAGCTACCATTTGCATTGAAAAACTCAGTTTTGACGAAAACGACTATGGGACCGACATGCGAAGAGCGGCATTTAAGGCTGTGCCATATCTTGCGGTTTTTGACGAATGACCCTCCTTTATCAACTTAGCCCCTGTTGCAATATATCTACTAGCATTAAATTGATCCATAACTTTTTGTGTTGACCATGAATAAGGCAATAACGATAAAATTAATAATTTTTCACTTCTTGCAGTGGATGCATTGGAAAACTTTTCCTTCATGTTTTCTAAAACTTCTTTGAGTTCATTCACTTCGTCAGCCTCAGGCTCGAAGTTGAAAAGATTCTTTCTAATACCTTCGTTGATTTCACGGTGCTTCTTTTCGGGGTAGTGGATGTAGTTGAGTTTTCCCACGTCTATCGGTGATACCTGGATTCCTGCAATGCCTCGGTTGAATATCTCGATGTTGACTGGTTGAGTGAATTATTGGTACGATTGAACTGAATTAACTGATGTCATTGGTGGTACAGTTGTAAGGCTTTCATAGCTCGGTACGACAGGTACTATCACTGTAGTTGGCATCTTTGAGCTTCCGGCAATTTCTGGATGGTAATATCCGAAACATTCCTCAGCTCTTTCGAGCACTTGACTTCCTCGAACGGCCGAATGCACCTGATAAAACATGCTCGTTCACTCATGTTGCTTCCTGTATTAAATTTTTTTTTTTAAAAATAATGATATTTAAAAATGATTTCCTTGAAATACAACTGAAGGTTATGCTCACCTTTTAACCAAATGGTGTTACACTTATTTCCTATGATAACTTTTTAAGATGTATGCGGTAAAAAGCAATCTTTGTGATCAACTGCTTGTTTTCACCATTCAAACTCATTTAAGTATCAGATCGATAGGTACAATTTCTACATTAGGTACAGACAGATGTTTTTGGTGTTCACTACTACAGTGTTGAGTATTTGACTTATTACCGTTAAGATCACTAAAAAGATCATAAAAGTGGTCATTCTAGTAGGAAATCGCGCATGATTTTTTTTTATTTTTTTTATTAAGCACAAGTAAGTCGCAAGATGGACATTTCTTTCCAACGGAAACGGACCCGATTTCCATAACTTATAAGTTGTTTATATTTTATCAATGTCCATAAATTTCTGTTTTTGTTTTCAGATTATTACACAATCATTACGAGCAATATAATAGACCTATTAATATTCGATACTAAAGATGTAATCTTCTAAAAGATTTCATAATCCATGTTCAGCCCCTCACGTCAACCGATTCTCCTAGTAGTCTTATCAAATTAGTAGCTCTCTATATCTCAGATTTCATATTTTTTCGCAATATAGTTTAACTTGGTTTCGACTGTTTTTTTTTTTTTTTTGTATTTTGCCCCCTATAAATAATCGTCATACTTTTCCTCTTTGTCCATATGGATCTCCAAAATAAATGCCCTCCGACTTGAAATGAGAATTGAAAAATGAGAACTTACCACTTTTCTTGACTTAAAACTGCTTGCTTCTTTTTGTTCGACTTTAATTTAACGTAATACCAGCGAACGAAACCTCCAGGCTACTGTCGTTGCTCTCCATCCGACTTCGGATGTGGGCCAGCGTGTTTTGGTAATGCATCTCGATCTGTTTGGTTTCCTCTGTCGGTTCCAGATTGGGGAGTTCCTCGTTAATTTTCGCAATCAACTGAAATGTATGGCAATTGTTTGAAATTATCCCAATCGATAGAGTCTATTAACCTCAAACCTGATTTAGCATGGAAACCGTAATCTGAGCGTTCCCTCGTTGGTAGTAGAACAGGTAGTGGTTCAGCAGTTCGACGTACAGCTGCACTTGGACGCCCACATCCAAACACTGCGAGGCAATCTTGGCTGCCTTCTTGAGGCATTCGAGGGTACGCTTCTCATCACGCAGCTCCGGACCGTTTTGTCTGTCGATGATGGAAGGGGAAAAAGCCGGGAAGAATTAGAATGGTTTTCTCATGTGTTTCACTAGGTGCCATGCGTCTCCATAGAATAAGGTGCAAAACACTTACTTTCCACTCCAGAACAGACTGGCACAGGTGACCACGGCTCGGCACTGGTCCGGTTTCTTCAGCAACTTGGAAGCCGCCAGGGCACAGTTTGTCCGCAGGGGTTCCGCATTTTCCTCCGAGAAGCACGTCATCTGTTCCACCGTCGACACAATCAGCGTAATGGCGGCGAACTGCGACTTGGAGTCGGAAATTTCATCCTCATAGAGGGAAAATGCCTACAAAAGTGTATATTTTTGATAATCTGAAAATGAATTACCCGCGGTTCACAACTTACCTGGGTCATAAAATCATACGCCACCGTCTCGTGGTTCGTGTAGGCAATCTGTCCAATACACAACGCCCCCTGCAGATACAACCGCAAGGCCAATTCCGGCAACTCTGACTTAGCCAACACGGCAATTGTACTGTGACAGAACTGCAAAATCTTCTGACACTTTTTGTCCCACATCTCATCCTCGGAGGCAATCGATTTGTACTTGTATGCCAACTGGTAGGCCTGGAACACCAACGGTGGCAGGACGTACCGTATCCGTTGCTGTCCACCCAGACCGAAATGCTTCCGCGCCGCCGTCAGTATCTTGTACTGCGTATCCGGATCTTCCGAGCGTAGCAGGTGCACGAATCGACCGACAATTCCTTGCTCTTCGGCAAAGTCTTCCACGTCGACTTTGTCCCCCGGTTGATCGTCCTGATCGCGGATCAACGGTGAAAGCATACCCAAAACACTATCTACGTACTCGGCCGACGGGATGAGGGTTTCGTTTTCCAGCACGTTCATTACGATGTATAGGGAGAGGGCCTTCCGAGAGGTGTAGTCGAATTTTTCCAGCAACGGGGTGAAGAACTGCAACTGCAGGATCGTTAGAATGTTGTTGTAGAAATCTACGCAAAGACGTAGCAGACGCGACAGTTCCTGATTCACAGATAGAGAGTGAGAAATGCTGTAAAGAAGAGATAACTTGAAAAGCTGTCCTGAAATCATTTAAAATTGGCGTCACATGCGTGATTGACGTAACAATGAAACAAAACGGGTAACAATTAGAAACACAAGCAAATTTACGTCAATCATCTACCACCTGACGCCACCGGGAATTACCAATACTTGGTCATATTCAGGCGATCGAGTATCTGCGCCGTCGTCTCCAGCACCTTGTCGACGTAATCGACCCGATCGGGGTAGACCTTCTGGGCGAGACTCACTAGTGCCACCTGCAGCGAAACCGTATCCTCCAGCGGCATATCCGTCCTTAACTGAACGATATAGGCAATCTGGGTGCTGAAAATTTCAAACAGCTGAACCTCAGCTGGAATTGCCGAAATGATTTCCGTTCCAGAAGTGGTTTGAGTGACTTTCCCGTTTCTCTGGTTGTACAAAGCCAGTCGATCGATTAACGAAATGATGATATTCTTCACATTAACTCCGGGTTGAAGCTGGGCGCAGGATTTCAGGAACGGATCCAACGTCAGCAGATGGAATTCATCCGGGAAAACTTGAATGATGCACTCCATCAGATACTCTTGGGCGATGGCATCGCGACAGCTGACCACTTGCTCCAGAATCCCGGGAAGAATCAACCGCTGATAGATCTCCAATGTGGCCGACTCCAGCTGGGACAGCCGAACCAAATTGGTACCAACCAAGATTTTCAACTCTTCCCGTTCCTTCTCCCGGCGAGCCCGCTCGCTCGAATGACCCTGGTGCTGGATGCGAACCCACAGTTTGTTCATTTCGGCGAAATTGGTTAGCACGAAATCGATCGCATCGATGACGGTGCCTTCGTGTTCGTCTCCATTGCTCAGTACATCAGGAAGAATGTTCCTGGTGCACTGCAGAAGGTAGTTCCGAAGGAACAAACCACGCAGCGGGTGTTGAACTCCACGGCACATCTCAACCAGATCCTTCAAGATGCTCCTTTTGAGCGATGAGTTGGTCTTGATGTAAACCAGCCCGACCGTGATGAGCAGATACAATCGCGGCACAATGTTCCCGGCGTACTGGACATGTTCGTACAGGTCCGGTACCTTGCGACCCTTTTGGAACTCATCCAGCAGGTAGTGTTCAAAGTGCCTCAGCTCGTCCGTAATGGCCATGTACAGCTCATAGTAGCTTTTCGGCGATAGGAGGGACGTGCGCAGTTCACCGAGCATGGTGGAAGCACAGCGCATGGCCTCCATCAGGCGACCCTTGTCCAGGAAGCGTTTCATCTGGAACGCCTGGGCACGTACCACGGTGATGGCATCGCTCAGCAGTTTGTCCTGCTCGTCCAGCGAGTTGATGGGCGTTTGCGGCTGGAAAAAGAAAAGAAGAAGCAATTTCAGCCAGTTTGACGGATCTATATGAAAGTCCAGTATGAACCAATTTTATTTTAGTTTCATAATTCCGGGAGGTCTAAACGCTTCAAAATGTCAAACCCAGGGTGTCTACGATACTGTGAGAAAAGTGTCTGTCCTCACTGCCAACAGAAGCACCACTCCCTGCTGCATGGTACATCAGCTAGATCCTCTTTTCCACAGTCGCAGTCAAATCCTCCGACACATAGCAGAAGACAGCCACAATCCAAGTCAACAAACACACAACGCTAATACCAATACATCCACCACATTGCAAGGACAAAGCACTCATTAACAGCCACTCCACCACTAGCCACAAACACAGCCACACCCTCCACAAGTCAAACACACATCGCACTCCCAATCACACCTACACAGAACATCCTGTTATCAACCACTCTATTCAAAGTTAAGGACCGTTACGGCAATTCCATGCTGGCACAAGCGCTGCTGGACTCGTGTTCCCAGCATTGCCTGATGAGTCAAGCAAAATCCCTTGAGTTTTCCGTGTTTTTCCAGGTCTTCAACCCAGATCAGGGTTGCAAGAACAACAGTATACCGCTGTGAACATATTGTGCCGTTACGTTATGTACACCACAGAAGCATAAACAGAGACCAAAAGGCATGATAGAAGATGACGGATGAGGAAATATTGAAAAGAACGGTCATCACCTAAAATCGGCCTCATTTCTACCAGGCGTCCGTGTGTCAAGATGTGATACGTGCTAAGTGCAGTGGTTGGTGTAATTGAACGAGAACCAGGCCCCCTCCACTCGCCTAGCAGCAGCCAGTGGCGTTTGGGACATTTAACGTTCAGGTAACTAAATACCCTGCACCGAAAACCGTAATTAATTACGTATCCGTATTTTCGGTTGGTTTCCAGCTCTCCGCGCCGAAGAGAGTACGGTGCCATATCTGTGACTCGGGCCATATGATTCGAGGACCACCGATCACCATCCAAGATCATCCGATTCCGCTTAAGGAAACAGTGCATGTTCTGGGGGTAGTACTGGATCGCACCCTAAGCTTCAACCAGCACTTCAGGATGGTGAAAGAAAACTGTCGTAGCCGCATCAACATAGTCAGGACAATCTCCCGACGGCATCGCTCCTGCAACCGTGAGATCCGCCTTCGTGTCGCTCGGGCTGTTATCGACAATCGACTTTTCTACGGCCTCGAAATAACCTGCTTAGCCACCGAGAAGCTCAACCACATCCTCGTTCCGGTATACAATACCTACGTACGCATCGTATCCGGCCTTCTCCCTTCTACGCCTGCACACGCCTCATGTGTGGAAATCGGAATCCTCCCTTTCCGCTATCGATCTGCTGCAGCCATTGCTACGAAAGCCGCTGCCTTCGCTGCTAAGACATCCGCGAACGAAAGGGTCTTTCTCTTCAACGAGTGGAACAGAGCCCTCCGCACTGCAGCCAACCATGGCCAGGGTCCACTGGCATGGAGAGAAGAGTTGGCGATCAAACGTCGTCAAAATTAATAAGCGAATTAAGAGTGGATTCCAAGCCGGAGATAACTCTGTAGCTTTGAGACGTTCTGTTGCAGAGCTTCTCGGGTCGGTTTATCCGGGGCACGTTCATCGCTTTACGGACGGATCGCGGTTGCGGGCTGGAGTTGGACTCGGAGTGGCAGGACAGAACACTGCAACGAGTCAAAATCTACCGGAGGAGTGCTCCGTCTTTTTCGCTGAAGCCGCAGCTATTTTAGACGCAGTCATCATTCCGGCAGATTAACCGATCCTCGTGTTAACTGACTCACACAGCGTTATCCAAGCGCTGGAAGCCGAAGTCCCGAGCCACCCCTGGATACAAGCCATTACACGGTACGCCCCACCTTCAACCGTCTTTACGTGGATCCCCGGACACTGCGGTGTTCCCGGAAATGAGGCTGCAGACAGACTGGTGGGATCTGGTGCAACCCGTTCCTGCTACACCATGAACGTACCCCTCCTAGATGTCAGGCGTTGGATTGTGAATACTATTATGGAAGCCTGGCAGCTGCGATGGTTCCTATCGCGGACCACTTTCCTGAGGAAGATCAAGGAAACCATACGCTCCTGGCTGGATAGCCAAAAGTTCAAGGACCAGCGGATCATCTGAAGACTCCGGACCGGTCATGCGAGGATTTCCTGTAATTTCGGTGGGACACCTTTCCGCAAGGTTTGTTCAATTTGCAGCATCCCCGCCTCGGTGGAACACGTGCTGTGTGTCTGCCCGGAGTTCCAGAAGCTTCGCGAACAACATGGACTCCCGGAGAATGTCCGTAATCTGCTTGGTTACGACCCCTCAACGTTGGCTGCGCTGATCGCCTTTCTGAAGGACGCCCACTTGTATAATCAAATCTAGCCCCCCGTCGGTGGCTGCACTGATCGTGTTTACCTCACCTTTCTATTTTTTTTTTCTGCCGTCGGGGTTTCTCCGCCGGACGGGGCACTGCCTTCTACGGTGGAGGTCTACCTTGTTCGCGCACCCAGTCCTCACCACAGCCCCGATGTAATCCTGACTTTACATTAAGTTTTTAAAATGTTGTCTGTCTCATTCGTTGGGTAATCAGGCCCAGTTATACGTCACGTTAATGTCAAATTGAAACCTATTTTTGGAGCAGGATCTAGCCTGACCGTCTGCTATATAACGTGATGAACTAGCCTACGGCCAAAAATCACGGTTATAAAAAAAAAACAAAACAAAAACGTATCCGTATTCGATAGGACCTCTTTTGTTTTGAATCTTAAAAAGGTCATCCGTCAGCACACGGCCGGCTCGCGAAACTGGAAACGGTTTCGAGCCTAATAGTCAAGGATCAAACGAAGGCCATAATCGCCAAGGAGTATTCCTCTCTCGGTTTACCATGGTGGCTACTCAAGTAACATTGCTAGTTTTATCGTGGTTTTAAAGCATTCTACAAGTCTAAATCATGGTCTACATAACCCTCATAAAACCATAATTGTAACTTGGGTATGTCACGACTGATTGATATACGCCTATGAGAGAAGACGCATGTCATTCCACCATCCAGCAACGCCTGCTGGCCCGTCATCCGCTCGCTTCGCCAATCCGGCGAGAGTTCCGGCCGCACAGTAGGACAGGAGTCGCTGTGTCGACCATCGCTTTCATCATTCAACGGCAGCAGTGGTATGTACCGGTACATGAGCATCGAGATTAGGTTACACGTCACCTGAGGGGTCTAGGATACCTATATCAATCCTATGCGTTTGACAGTAGGCAACATCACGGACCTTATTTAAATACGGCCCGCCGAACGTATACAATGTATACCTTCTCTGCTTGAACGTCAAGCAGTATAGTTCGGTCTTTGCTCGCTCTGTCGAGTTGTTCGATAAACCTATAGTTTGTTACAAACGTTCGCAGATAGGTATACTGCACGTCGCGTCGTCAGTAGTGTCGGTCGCATCGCGTGATGGGAAGACAGCGCTCCCGGAGCAGACTTCGTGATCAAGCGGAGAAGAAGAACAGCGGTGAGGGTATCTCGGTACCTACCTCAAATAGGTACACTACTCTTCCCACCGATGTTGGGAATACCAACCCAGTCCCGGTGAAGCGGACAAAAAAGAGGAAGAAGAAACAAGGACAGTCCGATGGTACGAGCGGACGCGACGATGTTACCGCGACGAACGCCAGCGACATCGGTGATTTCGGCGACGCCGTCGAAACCGAAAATTCTGCCGGCCCGAGTGTGGCGAAAGTCAAGCTTCCTCCACTGGTGGTGAAGTTAGTGCCACTCAAGACGCTCATTGGCGATTTCGCATCGCTGGGCATCGCAGCTGAGTACAAGATCAGCAGGATCGGCACTAATGTGATGCTCCGGACGAAAGCGGAATATGAAATCGCCGTCAAATTCCTGAAGGATTCCAATGCGGAATACTTCACGCACGACATCCCCGGTGAAAAGCCCTTCAAGGTAGTCATCAGGGGTCTACCGGATGTTGATCCCAAGGCGATCGAAGAAGAACTCAAGGACCGGTACAAGCTGGCCCCAATCGCTGTCTTTCGGATGACGAGGAGAGACGAAAACGTGAAGACGTACCCGGATTGTCTTTTCCTGGTGCACTTCGAGAAAGGGACGGTGACGCGGTGACGCACTGCAAGCCATCCGATCGATCTACTCCATCATCGTACGATGGGAGCCATACCGTGGCGGCCATCGTGACGTAACGCACTGCCAGCGGTGCCTCAATTTTGGACACGGTACCCGCAACTGCAACATCAAGCCACGCTGCAGCAACTGCGCTCTAGAACACGCCACTTCCAACTGCCCTGCGGATGGAGCCGTGCCGTTAAAATGCGCCAACTGTGGTGGTGCACATCAAGGTTCCGACAGACAGTGCTCCAAACGCGAGGACTTCAAACGCATCCGAAAACAGGTGGCAACTAACAACCAACCAGGACGCAAGAAGGACAAAGTCCCTGCATTTCGGACGGAGGATTTCCCGCCTCTTCGTGCTCCTCAGCAAAGGCAAGTGAATTCGCGGGTGCATCTCGCTCAAGCAACTTCCGGTGATTCTGCTGGCCAAAGCTCTCCATCCCCCCCCCCCCCTGGATTTTGGAGACAACCAACAGCGCAAAACAACAACCCCGATCTGTTCTCTGCGGATGAACTGATGGAAATTTTAATCAACATGTCCGGTGCTCTTCGTAAGTGCCGCAATAAGCCCGAACAGATCCAAGTGCTCGGTAAGTTCATCATCCAGTATGGCGTCTAAACCGCTAATTATCGTCACCTGGAATGCTTGCTCTGTAAGAGCAAAAAAGATTGAGCTTGCCGACTTCCCCCGCAAGCACAGCATCGACGTGGGCCTTCTAACCGAGTCCCATCTAAAGTCCGGCGACAGCTTCTGGTTGCCTGACCACAACATTATCCGGCTTGATCGCACCAGCTCCAGGGGGGGTGGTGTTGCGGTCGTCGTCAAGAAAGGAATAAAATACCACACTCTGTCCCATATCCGCACCTCTATTATCGAGGCCCTTGGTGTGGAGGTGGAGTCGTCGACTGGATACGTCCAGTTCATCGCCGTCTACTGCCCTCGACAGTGTGCCGCCAGCAGTGGACTAGCGGCTAAATTCAAGAAGGATCTGTCCACCATCACCCGTACCGGTTCCCGCTTCGTAGTTGGAGGAGATCTGAATGCTCGCCATGAGGCCTGGCGGAACTACCAGCAGAACCAAAACGGTCGTCTGCTGTTCGACCATTCGCAGCATGGGCTGTACTCCGTTTGGTTCTCGGACGAGCCAACATTCATCTCACCGGCAGGCAACCCATCGACGCTAGACCTGTTTCTTTCAAATACCGGCTTGTCCAAGCCGGTAGCCTTAAACGAACTCAGCTCCGACCATCAACCGGTGGTGGCTGAACTGGGATACAACGTAGCTCCTGCTCCAAGCCTGCGCAAGGACTACCATCGCGTAAACTGGGCCCAGTTTGGACGCGTGGTAGACAGGCACATCATCGACAACCCGCCGCTTGACTCCGTGGAGGACATCGACCGAGCGTTGGAGGGACTCCACCAAGCCATAACCGTGGCTGACGAGGCGTGCGTCCGACGAGTTCCTGTGAGGGGTAAGTTTGTTGCCATTGATTCCCACACCCAACTCTTAATTCGCCTGAGAAATGTTCGTAGACGCCAGTTTCAGAGGACTGGAGATCTAGGGAGGAAACGTGAAATGGCCAATCTGAACAAGGAGATTGCTTCCAGAATGGTCTCACTCCGGAACGAAAGTTTCGGGCGGCTTGTCCAGAATCTGGACGACCGCTCCAGACCATTCTGGAAAGTTGCCAAGGTCTTAAAGACACACCCTAAACCAATTCCACCACTCAAAGATGAAAATGATGACGATCGGCTCATAATCACCCCTCAGGAGAAAGCAAATGCGATTGGTGAGCATATTGCCAAATCGCACTTGCTTGGCTCCAACATCCAAAGTCCGCTCGAAGTTCAGGTTGAGCAACGCGTACTCAACCTTGATTCCTCCCCTTGTGCCATCCCTCCGGAGGATAGAATCATAGTGGAACTGATTTGCTCAGCGCTGAAATGCACCAAGAACATGAAGGCTCCCGGGTTTGACGGTATATTCAACTTGATCTTGAAGAGACTCAGCATGAAAGTGCAGTCTCTTCTAACCGCTATCTTCAACAGATGTTTGGAACTACACTACTTTCCAAGCATCTGGAAGACAGCGAAAATCATACCTATCCGCAAACCCGGGAAGGACCCAACGCTAGCTTCAAGCTACAGACCAATCAGCCTCCTTTCAGCGCTGAGCAAATTGTTCGAGAAACTCATTCTCAATCGTTTGCACAAGTTTGTCGAGGAAAACAACATTCTCCTTCCGGAACAGTTTGGATTCAGAAAGGGGCACTCCACCTATCACCAGCTAGTACGGGTGATGAATAACATCCGAAGTAACAAAGCTGTATCCAAGTCCACAGCCATGGCCTTGTTAGACGTTGAGAAAGCGTTTGATAATGTCTGGCACAATGGACTTGTATACAAGCTTTGTAACTTCAACTTTCCATTACATCTGGTTAAAATCATCCGTAGCTACCTCCAGCAAAGATCGTTTAAGGTATCGTTGAATGGTTGTCTTTCCGACACGTTTTCCATCCCAGCAGGAGTCCCGCAAGGCAGTCTGCTGGGCCCCTTGCTTTACAGCATCTACACGTCGGACATCCCTCCTCTAGGAGACGGTTGCGTGTTTTTCCTGTTCGCAGATGATACCGCAATAGCCGTCAAAGGAAGGATGCCTCGCGAAATAACGAACAAACTTCAACGATGCCTTAACGCCTTTGCTGATTATGCCACCACGTGGAAAATCAAAATCAATGCCTCCAAAACACAAACAATCATGTTCCTCCATCGGAAATCACCCAAACTAAAACCGGCTCCCTCTTGTACTGTAATCATGGATGGCACAAGGGTTGAGTGGTCCGCCGAAGTAACCTATCTCGGGATGTTGTTCGATGAAAAGCTCCTATTCCGCTCACATGTGGAGAAAACCGTAATCAAGTGTTCCGCCTTGGTTAGGTGTCTGTATCCTCTGATTTGCCGTAGATCCCGCCTCTCAAGGGTAAACAAACTGGCCGTCTACAAACAAATAATAGCACCTGCGATCCTCTACGCAGCTCCGGTGTGGGAATCATGTGCACAGACTCACAGGAACAAAATTCAGGTCGCTCAGAATAGAGTGCTGAGGATGGTTCTTGATCGTCCTTTCGACACTAGAATAACAAATTTATACGAAGAGGCAGGAATTGCCAAAATAGATTCAAGAATTAACGAAATTAAGACTAAATTTGCAGAAAAATGTAATTTATCAGAACATGCTTTGATAAGCAATTTGTATATTGTAGATTAGGTGTATATAGTAGTTGTAGGTAAGTTGTAATTGTAAATAGTAGTTATAAGTAGTCTCCTTTTTTCAATTCAAATCAAACCAAAACCACCAAGGTGGTCATACTTTAAAAACAGGCCTGATAGGACTAGGAACTGTAAATAATAATTAAAATCTCAAATGTACTAAAGTTGAAAAGACGCATCTGTGTCACTTAAAAATTCATACATGTAAACCACACAAACACAAGAAATAAAGATCATTTAAAGTCAAAGTATACAATGTATACTATACATGGCGGACAAGAGAAGATGATAGCATCAAAAACATTAACACAAAACAACACGCACACGATACAGAAAGTGACGAATAAAAGCATTTAAAGAAAAGAGAAAGTTCTTCGTTTTTGGTATTGCGGAACCCTGTGATTACTCAGTAGCTAGTCGACCCTGGGTGTTCCGGAGCTTGCTTATGTCGTCTGAGTTGACCCGGTGCTGTATGTTTGATCTCCGAGTAGGTAGTTGGTTAATGCTGAGTTCTTACAGTCAATACTAGAATTACAATCAGCGATTGATTCGTGAGGCTCACTTTGAATGAACGCTCACGAATGGAGAAATCGCAGATGATTATATTTTGAATGCTGGCTACAATTAGGTTTTGCACCGTCGGGGTTAACCTCAATCTGATGACAGTTCAGTGGTACTGTTTACGTGGACTTAGTCGATTGTTTCTTGGGTGGATTTTCTCGATAATTTTTCAGACTGCAGTGAGATGTTAACAGCATTTCTGTAATGTTCACGAGCAACATCCTTGCAACGCGCTGTTCCTCGACAATTTTCAAGTTAAAATTCAAAAAATTAAGAAATTTTTTTTCGAAAAAAACGACTAACAGTACCACTGAACTGTCAAAAAGGTTCAGCCGATTAACACTGAGTTCATTTATGATGTCACGCTGCAGTACCTAATACGGATACGACATGTCAGGCCCTTGGTTATAACGGTTTTCAAATAATTGCAACTTAGAAATCACCATCAAGATAGCGCTATAGGATGTTATAACTCTGAAGTCTGAACGTACTATTACAAATACAAAATTTCCACAATGATTTAATTATTCCGAAAAAAAATGTTTATAGCAAAGTGAGTGAAAGCAACCCTGCACAACGGTATGTTAAATTCAGTTAACCCTTATGTGCGTGAGGATGTTTTTGTTTTTTTTTTTTTCTACTCCGTGTTATTCAATTGGGAGCTGGGTATCCAGTCAGGCACATAACGGTTAATATTGAAGAAGCTTTTAAATACATACCTAAACCCTACTGAAATCTAGTTGACATTCTAACGAATTCGAGGGGCTACCTCTCCTATCATACCTGACATAGCTGGATCTGGCATCACAATACAATTTAACTCTAAAATAAGTTTCTAGTTAAAATTCATCTTGACAAAAATGCATAACATAAAACACGATAGACACATGCCATCACCCATCCAATAGTCTGTGACTGAAACGCCTCAATGAGCAATCTATTCCAGAACACTGTATCAATCAAAGTTAAAGCAAGTCGAACTGATAAATTGCCAACACTCTCAACATCCCCTGTATTGATACACGTTCAAATTGATCATCGGACACACTCAGAGCATCGACCCTGCAAGAATATATGTACCTCATCCGGTGAAGTCGTCCTCCGGTACAGCGCCGAATTGTCGTAATTGGCCGAATTCCAAAAGTACATGACTGTCCAAGAACAAAACAAAATCCTCTAACCTAGTTCTACCGAACGATTGCCACGAACTGCAACGAGCGATCCGTATATTGAATGTTCGCCGATAACTGGCTGATAACCACTTCGCTTTCACCCCACAAACTGGTAGTATATTTCACACTCTCTCACCGCCCTCGTCGTACGTTATACTGTACCGACTTCCGAAAAACAATATCACCCCTACAATGAAAAAGCGCAACCCCAACCAGCCGTCGACGGAAGATAACATACCTATTTGTAGAAAATGTATTGAACCTTCCACTTACCATGTTTTATTTATTTCGCTGTACTAATGCCTTCGGTTGATTCTCCAGCTGCTCTCGCTCGGATAAATAAAATTCGAGCACTTTCAATTCCCGTCCGGTTCCGTGGGCAATCAAGAATCACCGTAGAGGGGGAGATTTTTTCTCTTTATTTTCACTAGTCTGGAACTGCTGGGAGGTAGACGGCACTCCACACAATTCTGCACAACAACACTGGCTGGCAAAGGTTTCGATGCGAGCGAGTTCTTACGTCACCCCGGCGACGTCCGGCGGAATTGAACACTCGTTAGCACAATTACGGCGGTTCCAATTTACGGAATTCCTGACGAATTAGTTCGATTGCGATTCGATTGCGCTGTCTACAACACTCCCGAAGTTTGGTAAAAAAAATATTTTCTACTTCTTCCGAATGATTGAATCGCGAGCGATGACGGATCGGATCGGTGCTGGTGTGTGAGTGTGCCAATGATGACAGAATGACAATTGATGATTATGCTCGTATGTGCGGCTGCGGATGAGGAATTTGACAACGCAAGGGGTGAGCAACAGTAAGTTTTATGCTGTTGCTGTTTAATTATTTTTGTATTGATAAATTTTTGTAGAATGTCTGTCACTTTCATTTCAATTTGTTCCCATCGGTGAGAAGAAAAATACAATGCAACAAAAACAATTGCATCTTACATTATTTTAAACATTACTCATTCAAAAGTCAGCCGAAATGCGTAATTCAAAATACAAACAATTTGAACGACACCCCATCCAATTTTCATTTGCTAGCCCCTTTGCATATACCAATGCCCAATCGGCCAAATACGGGTTGAATTGTATACACAGAAAAAAAGTGACTGATTTTTTTATTCAATAATTTAAAAAATTATATCATTACATTACAAGGTTTGTTGACAGCATGATGCATAACCTACAGTCACACGACTCGCAGAAAAGGCTTGTTTGACTAAAAACTCAGGGAACATTTTATCGAAAGACAGGTAAAAATGGTGTAGCATTACTTAAGTTAGTGAAATGCTGATAAATAATAAAGTGAGTTGTAAATTCGTAGGATCACAGTTTTAAGCGGAGCTAGAAAGAAATGTTCTTTCGGAATACTACCGTTATTCACCCCTATTCCGAGCTTTCACGATCGAAATGAATTTTTCAAACAAAACCAAAAAATGTAGGTAGGTAACTACCCCATTTCCGGCCTATTAAGCACAACCCGCACTTAATCTTTCTTAATCTAGCGCAGTTAAGCACCACAAGGAATTTTATTATTACTAATGGCTTCCAAATTTATTTACCTTTCCGTACGTACCGTAAGCTTTGATAAAGAGCAACCAATCGTTGAGATATTGTTAAAAGTCTAACACTGCTTCTTGACGCCAAACTCGGCCTACGGATTCTAAACTCGGCCCAACGCATTGAAACGCCAATGAATTCACTTCGGCCTATCGGATGATGATAAAAAATGATTCGGTTGGAGCGCTTCTTTTGTTTTTGGGAATACTGGGTGCAAACCTTTATATCACACGTTCTCATAGACTTCGTTCCGTAGCTTATTAACTAAAGTATCGTACCAAACGCATAATTGACTTGTTAACTCTTAAATCATGGATTTATTTGAAGTTTTCTGCTCGATAGGCCCAAAATGGGCGATTAGGCCGAAGTAGTTCTCTACCCTAATAATAAAATTCCTTGTGGTGCTAAACTGCGCTAGATTAAGAAATACTAAGGCTCTGAACCATTTGGCGAATTATTTTAACTTTTGGTTAAAATTTGACAGATGGAAAGTTATCGATTAACCCTGCTATCCGAGCGTGGTTACTTCTGACAGACAAGAAGTTAAATTTTGACAACTGTGGCTCGAAAACCGGTCGATCAACAGCACGGGGATTTTCGAACATAGAAAATAACTTTCGAAATGTCACTTTTAACCACGAGTTAAATTTAACTCGGCAAATGGTTCACAGCCTAAGGCTGTGTTCCATTTGGCGAATTTTCACTTAAACTTGACAGATGGAAAATTTCCAAATTAACCTGCTATTCCAGCAGACTTATATCTGACAGACAAGGAATCAATTTTGACACACACCTTCTCGAAAATTGGCCGATCAACAACAGAGGGATTTTCGAACATTATAATTTAGTTTCGAAGTGTCAAATTTAAGTGAAAATTCACCAAATGGACCCCAGCCTAAGTGCGGGTTGTGCTTAATAGGCCGGAAATGGGGTAATTAGCCCTATGTCACCCACAAAGCACAAAGTGGCCAACAACATGTAAAGGTCTCAATTCCTTTCTGGTGGGTACCCTCCAAGCGAAAGTTTGAATAAATGCCCAGTGTTATCTACAATTCAGAGGAAACTATTTCGCACATTTATTTGTATCTTTCGTAAGTTTTGTGTTATTTCAATAAGTTATTTATATCTACATATCAGGCATAACATTTGATAACGGCACAAAAGCATTTGTAAACCAACTTTCTAAGGCCCTTTACACGCAAACCACTACCACTTTCGGAAAGGTGATAGTTGCCCCTATCCGATGATGTTGTTGGTTTGCGTGTAAAGGGCCTTATAAAGTTTGTTTACAAATACTTTTGTGCCGTTATCAAATGTTATTCCTGATATATCCGAATGGCCACTTCCCCGAATGAAATTCTGCCTTCTTTTGATTGCTATGTACTCGTTCATTTTACATTCTTAAGTCATGGGACTGTCAGTGTAATGTGCAGGACACCCACACGGCCAATGAGATCAACCCAAATTTGAGTTCCGTTTACTCATAATCGCAAAAAGTGAGGGACTTAGCGATTAGTAAATTTGCCCAATTTTTTCCTGTGGGAAATCTAAAAAATCTGCCGAAAAATTAAGAAAATTGACGAACATTTTACTCAGTCTAGGAGTAGTACCAATAGACAGGGTGAATCCAATCTTTACCTAATCTCATATTCGGTAAGTTTCTCCTGGGCAAACAAAAAAACTGAATTCCTGCACTTTTGCGATTTATGAGTAAACTAAACTCAAATTTGGTCATTGTCGCAGTCATCGTTCGGCAAGACTAGAGAGCCATGTGCAATGTATACTTTTAAGTGTTTTCTTGACCGACCCGCAGGGCAGTGAAGATAATGGTTTCAGTAGTGCTGGACAGGGAGTACCCCTACCCCACCCGTTCTCTTGCGCATCTCTTCCTCGAACTCAACCGGATGGCACATCTTCCGGTGCAAACACTGTTTGTTCTTGTTGTTGAACCGCTCCGGACAGTAGTCGCAACCGTACAGCTCCTCGCCGGTGTGGTGAATCGCTTTGTGTTCCTATAAAATCAAAAACCCGTTCCATCAATCGCCCTATACAAACGTCAGATTAAACCGTAACTATAGGTACTGACCCTCATGTGATGCGACCGTTTGAACTTCTTGAGGCAAATTTCGCACTCGAAGCGACTTTCGCCGTGAGCCCGGGCCACGTGCATTTTCAGCATGATTTGGTTGCGCTGTGGTCGGCCACACTCCCCACAATCCACCACTTCGTCCTCGTTGCTGTGAATGCGACGCATGTGCTTTCTCAGACAGTACTTGTCCGTAAGCCAAGCGAAGCACACACCGCACTGAACCCGCTCGGCTTCAAAGGTTCCCATATGGATCTTGACGTGCTTATCAAAGCAGGGTTTCGAGCGGAATACTTTGGCGCAAATGTCACACACATACTGCTCTCCCTCGCCGTGCATCATGACCAAGTGCTTTTTTAGCGATCCCTGCGAGGCCAACAACTTGGGACACTGCGGACAAGGAACAGAGCCATGAGCCGCCATCAGGTGAGAGCTGAGTGCTCGCTGCGTTGCGAACGGCTTCTGACAGGTTTCGCACTTGATCGCTCGTTCTTCGTTCGGCGTGTGAACTTCTTTAATGTGTTCCTTCAACACACGACTTGAGCTATAACTCTTCTTGCAGATAACGCACTGGAATGCGTCCGGATTCAGGTGCACCTGGATGTGTTCGATCATCCAGTATTTCCTCTGGATTTTCTTGTTGCAGCACTTTAAATATCCCTGTTGATTGTGAATGTGCTTAAAATGTGCCATCAGCTCAGCAAAACTGGCCAACGGTTCCGAACACAAATCACAGCTCAATTTATAATGCTGTAGTAGTTGCTCTTCAAGGGCCATCTTTGGAGTAACCGTTTTCACTACTCTATTATTTGGGGTATACTTTCGTTTGGGTTTTTCCACATTAACTTCCGCTGTTTCATCTTGGTTCTCAATAGCATCGCTATCGGTCCCTTCTGAATCATCCGACTCATTTCCATTGTCTGCCTCTTCAGTGCCCTCCGGTGCCATCCATTCGCGATTAGTCTTAACATTGTTTCCTCGAGCCGTTTCATCCGCAATGTCATAACTTGTTTCCACATATGCTTTTGCCTCATAAATATTATCCTCGTCCTCCTCTTCCTCCTTTACCTTCTTAGCCATTTTTTGCGACCCCAGTTGTGGGTCTATCTCAACCTTCGCAGCGACCTGCATGTTGCTACTGGTCGAAGGAATCGAGCTCTCCCGCAGGAACTGCTGATTCCTCCATACATTCTCGGCATACTCGTAGAATCTATCCACCGTTCCCTTGCAGGTTTCGCAGATCAACGTTGGATCGTTTTGAGTTCGGAAAATCTACAATGTTTAAACAACAACGTTAATTCATCAGCGGCCAAGCAATTTCATTAACACGAGCCTTGAAGTAGAAAACCTTATCGACCATCCGACGTAGATCATCGTTCTCCATCGACGAAGGAGGACAATAGAACAGGCATAAGTTGCATTTTGCAGTCATTTCAATTCCAGATCCAGAAACTTTCACTTCCCAATCACAACACCTATCAGCGCTGCAATTGAATCTCACCGGATTATTGAACTTTTACCACATTTTCCTACGCAAAATTTTACGTAGCTATTGACTAGCAAAGAGAACTTTATTTCGTTTACGCTTAGTCGAATCTTTTTCAAGGAAAATTTGGCGAAAAAACAATCTGAAAAGCGACGATACCGCGAGAGATGTTTACGTTGGATCGCACTGTTATCAATCATCGATACAGTCGATATAGTAGAACAAACATTTACTTGGGAGCCGTCAAGCTGGAAACCCCATGCAGCATAAAAGTTTAAAAAGCTCATACACGGTGTTTGACAAAAAACCCATACGGAAAATGCCGTAAAAGCTCAACGCAGATGCCGTCACTGCATGATGATATTAATGCTGACAGCGAGGTGAAATCTTAGAATCTCCACAGAGAAAAGACGTACAACTCCCACCAGAAACTTGTGTAAAGATAAGTGGGAACGTCGCCATTACGTAGCGCTAGCATCTCCTGATTTCCTGTATCAGACAAAATTGAGTACGATTGTTAGCGATGCAATCGATTTACACGTGCGAAGGAACGCTATCGCTGCTAACACTTTATTTTATTTGTCGGGTGAAGGAGTACTCGACCAACTGCAAGTTGGAAACCTTGTTAATTTCAATTTATTGGAATTCCCGCAGGACTTAAAGCTAGTTGCTCTAACCAGGGTGAGAGCCAATACTTATTGAGTGGAGAGAGTCTCAATCAATTGAAAATATACACACAAAGAACAAAAATTGTTGCTATAAAAATAATGCATAATCAAATTAAAAGTTTCCCAAAATTCGTAGTTTCAACTATCAAAGTTTTCAAAATTAAACTTATATTTTTGGTTTAAAAATGTTTCTTTCACTTTCGACTTGTAATTTTAGAAGTGATTTTTTTAAGATAAAAGTTGTAAAACTGTCAAAATACCTCTTCATTGCGTAGTTTTTGACAGTACTGGACCTCCGTTTCCCGCTAAATTTGACATGGGAAATAAAAAATAAAACAAAACCAGCTGTGAGAACTTGCAGGAGTAGCAGCAGTGTATTCTATTTTTTCATATATTTCATCCGCCGGCACGATAGTTTCCCTTCTTTACGATACGAATAATAATATGGAGGCACCCGCGGGGACACTATCGAGTGGAAGGATACTCCAGTTGCCGGATTTGGAGGTAAGTTGATGAAATTTTTGAAGACTTTCGATCTTGCTTCCGATTTGACTAATTGATGTGTTTTGATCTTCAGCAGCCTCGTCAGTCTTGCCGGAAAGGAAAGCTACTCCCATCAACCATCACCATTAAACAGGAACTTTTCTTCAAGTACGTCCCCACACCGAGCCCATCAGGAAGTAATTATTCAGATATCAACTGTACCATTAGTGTAAAATGCTTGCAATGGAAGATTCCATAATGCAGTGGCCTTTCAGTGATGATTGAAAATTTTAATAAACTAAAATGAATTAAATTAAATATGTATGTGTTTCATTTTTCTAAAGCAATACATAATATTTGAGATGAAAACGTACACCATTGCGATAAAAAAACCCATCTTTTAAATTAAAACCTTTAATGAGTATATTTAAAAACCATAGGCTATTAGATTGACAGTTCTACAATTCGATTTGAAAGTTTCAACTTTTAAAATTAAAGAATGAGCTACTTTTGAATTGACAGTTGGCCGACTTTTGTTTTGAATGCAAAAGGCTTTCTACCAAAAAGAACCAACGCAAACTTTTAATTCTATCAATGGTTTTTTTAATTTTATTAACGATAATTTTTTGTGTGTAGTTTTTAGCTCAGAAATATCTTTGAGATTTTATGCCCAAGAGCCAGTGCACTAACTATTGTGAGAGCCTATTCTACTTTGGGAATCAACAGTTTTTCTTGAACTAGAAACTTACCAAGGAGTTTTCGGATGAAAACAACGATACAGCCGCATTGAGTATCACTTATGAACTAACTTTATTCTACAATTCTTTTCCCTTATATAGCGAAATTCTATCCTTAAAATGATCCTCGAGTAGAAAAATTCCCTAATCTAATGTGTAGGTGAAAATGGGACAACATTAAAAAACTAGATTCCTTCCTACATTTATCACCTTCATTCTCTCCTAATTTACGTAACAAACTTCCACCTCGCAACGCTTTCAAATTCAGGTAAAAAATATATAAATGTGGACGTGTCCCTATACGCCCTTCTGGCATGCGCTTATCTATCGTGCAGTGCATATCCTACAACTCTATTCTAAGCTATACCTGAGCGCGGCAGACATAGACCTAAATAAACAACTAGTCTTGTAATATTTCGTTCCACTTTCTTTGCAAAACGTTATCCTTATACCTGTTTTTACTTTACGAGGAAACATGGTTTGTCTGAAATACAATTATTTTCATAGTCTGATCTTTCCTTGATAATGATGTTGCTTGATTAGCAAATGTCGCGTTCGCAACAACGATCGACTCACCCGGTGAGTAAGCTGAAGTAAGCGTGTTACCCGGTGGAAACCTACAATTTTAAATTGGCTCACTACTTGACTAGCCTATTGGTCCCAAGAAAATCGATTAACGTACCCCATTCTAGCCTAAATTTTAGTACTACACTATGTTTGTTTTGATTCGCTATGAAAGTTTGACAGATAAAATGAAGGGCCGTGGATTTTCCTATGTTTCGAGGGATGAATCGATTAGCTTGGAACCGAAGATAGCACCAGAGCTGAGCCAAAAAGTTGAGCTCGTTTCTTCGGGACCTTCTGGTCTTAGAGTTACCTCTATGATAATACCATAGAAGTAACTCTAAGACTAGAAGGTCCTGAAATAACGTGCTCAACTTGTTGGCTCAGCTCTGGTACTCTCTTCGGTCCCAAGCTAATCCATTCAACCCTCGAAACATAGGAAAATCCACTAACCCCTCATTTTATATGTCAAACTTTCATGGCGAATCAAAACAAACACTGTGTAGTAGTAGACTTTCGACTAGAATGGGGTACGTTAATCGTTTGCTTGGGACCAATAGGTTAGTGAAGTGGTGAGCCAATTTAAAATCGTTAGTTTCGTATTGATTGTTGATAATACCGGGTACAGAGCTTGTAGCCGACACTGGCCGATCTCGGTAAAGCCTGCGGCTTAAGCGCCACTCCGCTAAAGGAGACCGCAGGCCACGTTGAGTTTGCCCAGATGAGACTGCCCCAGGGCGAGTCCTAGTGAAAATCTTCCTAGAAAGAAGTGATCGAGCCAGCTTGACTACTACCAACAATCAATACGAAACTAACGATTTTAAATTGGCTCACTACTTGACTAGCCTATTGGTCCCAAGCAAACGATTAACGTATCCCATTCTAGTCGAAATTCTAGTACTACGCAATGTTTGTTTTGATTCGCTATGAAAGTTTGACAGATGAAATGAGGGGTTATTCGTTTTTCCTATGTTTAGAGGGGTGAATCGATTAGCTTGGGACCGAAGATAGTACCAGAGCTGAGCCAAAAGGTTGAGCACGTTTCTTCGGGACCTACTAGTCTTAGAGTTACCTCTATGCTACTACCGAATTCGATCGATTAGAAACCTCTATTGCAAAACAGCATAATCTCTCACAACATCGAAATAACTCCAAAAAGCTCCCGGTAAGAGAATACACAAACCCTAAACGACGTTCCACGTCAAGTTCTCCTCATCGGTAGTTTGCCTTAAATTCCGCCAGAGGCGCAGCTGCAGCAAAAAAGGTACGCAACATACCAGTCAAATTCCGACCACGCGGAAGACAACAACATAATTACACGGACCCTAAAACAACGTAAAGATACTTTTTTCCTCTCATTCTAATCTTTGATAGGACTGATCAACAACATTACATCAATTTCAAATCAAACATTTATTTCACAACGGAAAACGGTAAGTTGAGATTTTATTATTAACTAAAGCATGCTTTTACGAAATTTCCATTGTTTGTATTTTTTTCCTACTCCTCTTTATGCTATTTCTCTATCTAGTCCTATTCTTGTGTGCGTAACTACCTTCTATCTGTGCTGTGCTCTTGTGTTTCTTCCTGACGAATCCCACGACGATGCAGCAAGCGGGGAACGGCAAGCAAAGCTTGGCACCCGGGTCCGGGTGTCTAACATAGATGGGTTGGGTGGGCATCCATGTATTACGTTACGTGCGCACGTTTGTCTTGCCGACACCCTACCTTACAATTCTTGGACTTCTCCAAATGTTAGCAATTCATGCTCTTCGACCTTATGGTCGGCAAAAAAGGTCCTCCATGGCGCCCTCGCCGGACGCCACACTCAACAAAAAAAAAAAACAGAACGGACTCACCAGTTGATTGAGCTGCTGCTGTTACTGGCGCGGCGACGATGCTACCTTCAATCGCTGCGCGTTCGACCGTTGGTGTTGAACGGCCAACAATTTCCACGTGGATGGACGAACCACAAAGCCCCGCTCAGCTATGTAGATACGGATCACTTTCCACCGGACAAGGTGACGGTTGCCGGGATTATTCGTCCCGGGGATGCAGATGATGATGTTGGAAACGTAAACGTAGCCGTCGGCTGGTGAAAAGAACATTAAGCACAATGCACAGATTTTCTTTAACGAGCACATTACCTGGTCTAGCTTATTTTTCGCGCTCACAAAGTCTAGCCTAAGACGCACACTACGTTTAGATTTATAACTATATAACTAAACAAACGACGAGCAGAAATTAGAATTGAAGTATAAAAGTACAACCACGTTGCTTTAACTCACTTTACAAAACGAAACTATCACGCGAATAAAATGAAACACTTCCACTGCAATCTGCGGTTCGGACGAAAGTGAAGCGAAACCGTGACCTCAGATTAGGGAAGGTGACCTCGGCCGAACTTAACGGAAGTTCGATTTTCCCGCGAACTTCTTCGAACGAGATCGGTAATGCGAGAGATTATTCCGATCGCTGGTCCTTCGTTCAAAGTCGGGTGTAGCCACACTCTCTCTTTTCCCAACTTTCCCGAAGATTTCACTGGACTCGGCCTTGCGAGAAATTGTACAAGGTCGAGTGGCTTTACTCACGAGGCATTCTATTTTTATTGTAAATCGACCAGTGTTGTTTTGCTACTGGCATAGTTTTTGGCGTATGGATTAGATCTAATTCATTCTTATTCTATTTTTGACTAATTTAATATTTACCTAGGACGTACACTTGGTGTACTTGCTACAAGCTGTCAAACTGCATATTTTTTTCTCACTTTGACAGTTGTGTCCCTATTAGATATGAGGAAAAGATGTTTCGACAGCGATGGCAGCGCTATTCTTCCTCTATAGTTAATTAGCTCTATTGTTTTGACGGAACTATTCTGTGGCTACCACAGTATTTTACATTTGATCGTCCGTATACAGTAGCGAAAAGCATGCTGTCACCGACAAACCGACATGAAACTTAACCTTAACTCTTGATCGAGAATCCATAGTGGTGGATTCAAATGTGCAGCGATCCCATCTGTCAAACCCATAGAAATTTGACTATATGTTTTAGTATTACTTCTACGTGAAGTCAACGATTTACATAGTTGAAGATGCTAATTTCAAATAACAGACTGTAGTGGTAATTTTTATACGATAGATGGAGTAGATGAAAGCATAGAGTTGATAGTTCCGTTAGAGTACGGCAGTGTGAAGATTGCATATAGATATTAGAATAGCGAGCTAGGACAACTTTTAAGGAAGGTACAAATCGGTTTTTTCATCTCTCTTTACCAAACTCCCCCTTTGGAGAGGGATGGTGAGGGGTGTCCCCCCCCCCCCGCCACCACTGGCAAAAAGAGATGAAAACCGACCCGCTCAAATACCAACTGTGTGTTTGAAACAGTTCTACCGATTTTTTACTGCACTTCAGTTGTTATTTGAAGGAAGGCATCCAGTCGTAGGTTTGGAAATTGCAACTATTGTTTACCCCTACCACGATATGTGCTATGACTTGACGATCTCGAGGGGACACGGGTGGGGTAGGTGCTGCTACTGTACCTTTCGACCATTGACAGTAATTGATGGTATGCTCCCATCCAGAGTTATGTACTTCGATTATATGTTATAGTACCACTACAGTCTGTTATTTGAAATTATCATCTTCAACTATGTAAATCGTTGACTTCACGTACAAGTACACCCCTCACCATCCCTCTCCAAAGGGGGAGTTTGGTAAAGCGAGATGAAAAAAACGATTTGTACCTTCCTTAAAAGTTGTCCTAGCTCGCTATTCTAATAACTATATGCAATCTTCACACTGCCGTACTCTAACGGAACTATCAACTCTATGCTTTCATCTACTCCATCTATCGTATAAAAATTACCACTACAGTCTGTTATTTGAAATTAGCATCTTCAACTACATAGAAATTTGTTAATTAGATAAAAATAATTCACTTGGACTAGATTAGACACGAACCAACTCATACATTTTGTATGCGTGTTCGTGGCTTGGATACACATTTTTCGCGAACACGACGGCAGATGTCAGTTTTGTGCTTTGATCAGGAATGTGATGGTACTTTGTATGGTCATTCATATCGGTTTTTTCGGTGATGCTGTGGACCATCTAAATTGATCAATTGATTCAGTTTTGAACCCACCACAGCATGCTTTTGGCGCTACTGTATATGGACGATCAAATGTAAAATACTGTGGTAGCCACAGCATAGTTCTGTCAAAATCTCAGCATTTTCATTGATCCATTAAAAAAGAAAAAGATAATAATTAAGATATTTCAAGCGGTATTGAAATAATGAACAAAATATTGAAAGCAGTATAGTATAATTCAAGTGAAATTTATGCGTCACTAGTGACGGGAAATAGTACTAGTCGATGGTGATACCACAGACAAACAGACATAACTCTCGCAAGTTGTTCATCAAACAAGCATTTAGCGATCAATTTAAAAGTATCGTAGTTGGTAGTACCGCCACCTGTGGCGCACATAGTCAATTCCCTTGTGTTTGACGTTTACACACTACTGCCATCTGTTCGGCGTACTACCCACCACAGTGTACTCAACAGATGGCGGTAATGTTTTAGCGACGATGTTTTACAGTGATGAATATTCGATGTGTTATGTATGTTTGTCTGTGGTGATACATTTATGGCAGCCGGTTCAAATTCCAGAGTTTGAATAATAAATTATTGAAAAAAAGTTCAAATAGTGAAATACGATCATTTTTATGAATGATACATGTAGGAAATTTGTCGAATAATGCGAGGGGGGGCGACACATTTAAATCTCAAGTTTAGATACTCAACAAATCTCACACTTGTGAATTAATCTTCGAAAAATCTTCTTTCATTTCTCGCATCTTCTTGCATCGCGCATCATCTTTTTGCAGGAAATCTTCAGAATCGTCATCAATATTCTTTCTATCTACTCAGCGTGTGCGCAGCTATGAAAATGGCTTATTTTCTACAAAAAATTGATTTTGATGAAAGTAAATTTGAAATATCTCGAAAACGGTTATATTTAGGAAGTTTATTGATATAAGCACTATCGTTTGAAATGATTTTTATGATCATATACTGACATCAAACTGAACATTTTGCCGTAAATAATGAAATTTTCAAAAATGCCTCAAAAGTTGCTCTTAAAAAAACTTTTTTATTGAAAGTTTGTCCATCCTAGAGTTGTTTTCAAAACTTCTGCTTTCTGTTCAAGTTTTTATAAAAAAAATATAAAAAAAATCAAAAATACGGTTTTTTTGGTATTTGAATTTTGAGGTTTATATTTAATTTTTTTTTGTAAAAAAACGAAAAAAATTCCGTGTATATTTTTTTTATAAAGCCGTTTTATTAGTTTTTTACAACTCCTTCTGAGTAAATTTTTTTCTACAACCAACTGTTTTCGAACTTCATTTTTTTTAAAAGTATGTGTGCAAAAACACATAGGCCTTTTTCAAAAATTACCCTTGAGTCAAAAGGGTCTCCTCTCCTGCGGAAAATACTTGGTCTATCATACTGAAAATATGGGCAAAGTATCATCCAAATCGAAGATGGTCGAGCACGATTTCAGGTTTTTTCTGCTTATTCTGGATGGAATCCCTCATACGTAATGTATTTTTTTCGATATTTTTGCCCGTTGTCTAGTGACCATTTCAGCCTAAATATTGCCATTTCATGTAAAAAAATTCAACGCAGTAGAAAAACACAGCATGCTAAGGAAAGATCCATAAATTTTGTCACGCAAATTATTATTATTATTTATCTTTATTAGGGAGGCTTTCAGCCTGGGGCTGGTTCGCCTCCACCCCTTGTCACGCAAATTTGGTTCCCCCTTTATCACATTTTTTGTATTGATCTTATTTTTTTTGTATGGCTCGTCACAGTTTCCAACCCCCCTCCCCTCCTCCCCCTAAAAGTGTGACATAATTAATGGACGATCCCTAAAAGCTGATAATCTTACGCTAAATGCTAATTTTTTCTCTGAATTAGCAATACAGGTCAGATTCGATTTTCTCACTATGGTATACCATCGCCGCTTTCTTGCAAGCGACCATTCAATTACGCAAAGTTTCACCACTATCTGACAGAGAAGACAACCCCCAATCTATTGCTAATTTTGATTTGAATGATTGTGTAATAACATCCTGTAATAGCATTTGCCCTAATGTTGTCTAACTTTGTGGAAATTGTCGTTTTCTTTAGTTGCAGGCTCGCACTCCAGACGAGGGTATTATCTTCTCCGCTCTATTTAACCTCTAATATCATTAAGGCAATGGTTGTGTACATATGACATATTACCGATAAATTTCCGTACATTACCTTAATTTTTGTACAAACGCGATCGAACCTCGATAGATGTCTGTCCTCAAGATGCTTTTAACGAAAACATGAAAACGCTCTAATCACCGCTGATAATCAAGATTGCGAGCCTGTGGTTGGCTTCATTTGAATCGTTTCAGTTGAAGTAATTTATCGGTTCTTCAGTTGACTGCGGTATTTTCGTAAATCATGAGAGAAATTTGTATTCTGATTGGGGTTGTGTCCTTTATTACTCAAATACTCGCTGCTGACAAATCCTGCGATGCAAGTAAGTTGAGAAGATGATTGATTTTACAAGACGCGCTCAAACGTTGTTGCAATAATTGTTACAGAGCGTTACAATGTCGTTTGTAACCTGGCCAGCTGGTCGGTCTATCGGGAGGGAGAAGGAGCCTTCAACATCAGCTACATAATTCCGAGTTACTGTACCCACATAATATACACCTTTGCTGGGTTGAATCTGGCCGGAGGCGTCGACTCGTTGGACTACCAAAACGACATCAACGTGAACAGTAAGTGTGCGATGATTGGTACCTAGCTTGTTTTAATAGACCACGTGGCATGACCACAACGAACGTTTCAGAGGGCTACCAAAAGATCGTGGAACTGAAGGAGGAAAGTCCATGCCTAAAAGCAGGGTGCCTTCCATTCATTTTGACTAAAAAAATGTTTTAGAAAATTATGGAATAATAAGATATTATGGTGGTATTTTGCATGTGTAAGGAACAAGAAAAGATTTTAAAGTTTGTGTTTGACACATAAAACCTGCAAATTTAGCTTTGACAGAGCCACAATAAGCGATTTTCTGATCGCCTCTTCGCGAAGAGTGAAGAGCGAAGAGTGGGTGAGATAAATGACAAAATCGCTTATTGCCACTCTCATGCAGCAACATTGGCTGGTATTATGTGTCAAACACAAACTCCACAATCTTTTCTTGTTGCTTACACAAACAAAATATTATAATAATATCTTATTATTCCATAATTTCATAAAACATTTTTATAGCCAAAATGAATGGAAGGAACCCTGCCTAAAAGTACTGTTGGCCATCGGTGGTTGGAACGAGGGATCGGAGAAGTACTCTCTGGTGAGGTGGAAACAATTTTGATGAAAGGGTTTTTTAATTGTATTTCGAATCTTCACATTTCAAGATGGCAGATTCGGAGGAAACTAGAGATGCGTTTGCTGATAGTGCCTTGCGCTTCTTGGCTCATTATGGCTTTGATGGACTCGATGTTGATTGGGAGTATCCTACTTTGGTAATTTTTGGAACATTTTAACTGAAATCCGCATGTTAACCACACAACACAAACATTCCAGAGGGGTGGCATTCCTGAAGATCGAGAAAATTTCGTCCTGCTTCTGCAGACACTTCGGGAAAAATTCCGCCGTCGCAACAAGATTCTTTCGATTGCAATCAGTGGATCCCCCAGCGCAATCCAAGCTGCCTACGACATGCAGGCCATTTGCGAAACGGTGGATTTTGTGTCCCTGATGGGATACGACTACAGTGTCAGGGACAAGACGAGCGTTGACGGGCCACTCTACTCGGAACAGGCTATGCGATCCGAATCGATCGACGGAGCTATTAGTTATATTCGTAAAAGTGGTTGCCCTTTGGGTAAGATCAATTTGGGAATTTCAACGATGGCAAAGACGTACACGCTAAAACCAGGAGCGACTGCTTCTGTTAACGCGGGAATTGTCGTTCAGGGACCAGGAAAGGCAGGACCGTTTACCAAGAATGTCGGCGTTTTGGGTTACAACGAACTGTGCGAGATGATCATGGATGGAAAATGGAAGATGGCTTTCCTAAGGAACGTTGGCGTGAAGGTGGCCGTCCAGGGCGACCAATGGGTTACTTATGATGATGGAGAAACGGTCGCAATCAAGTCCAAATATGTGAAGGAGAAGGGACTGGGAGGTGTCATGTTCTGGACCATCGACACGGACGATTTCAACGGAGATTGCTACAACGAAGCCTACCCGATGGTTTTGGCAGCTAATAAGGAGTTCGGATATGTTGTATAGACGTAATCGGAATTATTTATGGGCTACGGTGGAAATATATGGAACAACTTGACCTTGAAAGCGGCAGACACGAGGGCTTTGACATTTGCTTTGTGAATGAATATCACCGGATTGCATATGTGTCCTGCTCACCACTGGTGTAGTTAGGGTGCCAGAGGGGTTGAATGTAGTTTATATATTTAAGAGAATAGAAACCCCCTCTCAGACAGTGCAAACCCCATATTGACATAATTGATGTGCGATTTTCAATGTAATATAGTGATTTAGTAATATAATTTGATTTTTGAGCTAATTTTATTGCATGAAGTTTTAATTTTTTTCTCGTTAAGGATGAGAAAAAATGATGCCATTGAAATTAACAGGGTGGCCAGCAGACTGATGCAAAATTTGAAATTTTCGCTCCACAGTGTTCAAACGGTTTCAAATCGGGTCCTGATTAGCCTCCGAAAGTTTAAACTCATTTGATAAGAAACTGACTTGGCACAAACCATTTGAAGTTTATATGGAAATTACTATGGGAAAACAAAACTTTTTGTTAATTGTCTTCTAGCCTTTTTACATATTGTACTGTAAACAATTTCTATTGCTATTCTTATGGGAATTTTCATCAGCTACAACTTTGCTGAAAATCGTTTTTCAGCCAAACGTCAAATTGAATAGTTATTAATTATTTAAAAGTTTATCTTATGGCAAGATTAAGCAACTGTATTGTGGGCAACACTGTATTCTGCAGTGTGACATAGTAGCCATGATTTTTGTCCTATATTCTACGCTTGAGCTTGAGCTTGAGCTTGATTGACCGCCCACGGTTGCTACTATGTTACTGCCAGATCAGCTGTAATTACACAGAGAACCAATAGACGATGCTTGGGACTAGCAATCATCCTCAATGTGTAAAAACTGGTGATCTTAAATTAGACAATACCAGCGCCGGCCGCGCCCGAACACAGGTCAAGAAAGGAATGGGAAGGATTGTGTTGACATGACACTCGCTTTGATGGAAGCCGAGAACACCTCTGCACTTCCACGAGGAATCACTGGGATGTTGGATAAGAGGGTTGGGTTTGCAGCAGGGTTCGTTTTGGTAAACGATAAGCTGAATTAATGTCCTAACGATCATATAACGCGAAGGAGCTTGGGACTAAACCCACGGTCTTCTGCTCAGTAAGCAAAAACGTTTGCCACTAGGCAGACGAGCACCTTTTTAATCACCGAGTTGCTGTTATTACCATGTAGTCATATTAACAAATAAAACGATTGACGAATCTTGAATGTGGATGGGCCTGAGATTAGACTCATGATGTTCTGCTCAGTAAGCAAAAACGGTTGCTCTAAGGCCACCGAGCTCCTCATATCACATAATACCGTTGCTCAAATTTGTGTATCCATTCAAACCCGGAGCCAACGACAACAACGAGTTTCGCAAAATACACGAGACACAAGCGATTTTACCATAAATCTCTTTGATATGTAAGGACCTGGGACAGCGTTTTTCTGCTCAGTAAACAGGCCACTGTAACCGACGATCTTTCAAATCCGAAAACTAAAAACTACGAAAAAGTACTTAGGCCTTCATTAAGTTCCACTTTCACGCGACATTCAATGACAGGGTCCTACCCAGAATTACATCTAAAAAATCCAAATCTGGCCAACGCCCACCTAAACCTGTTCTAATCCACCTGAAATGACTAACGAATGGAAGACTTTGACTACCCAGCCATGCAATAGTCTCATTCCGTGCCTTATGGCAACTTGATGATTCTATTGCGCTCATCTTTTGGCACCACCCAGGGGAGACTTGGTCCTGTACCCAATGCTTAACTTATCTCCATTCCACTCAGCTACTCGCAATTTCTTGTGATATACTGGGCGGAATATTATTATATGAGACAATTCAATGCAGACGTCTTTCCAAATTTGGCAGATCCACAGGTAATCGGTGAGTTACCACGATTGACGAGTGCACGGATGGATTTGAGTTCACTCACTCGACAAAAAGTGACACAACAGTGGGGCCCTGTTTACTAAAAATGAACACATGAATAATGCTCGCGTAACATTTGAAAAGGGCCTATCAACTTTTGTAAATAATTTGCTAGGTCCTTTTCATGAGAACCGAAGTACGCCCACGCAAACCAAGAGCACTATCGGGAAGGGGAGCATTTCCTCTGCACGATGGTGTTGTTAGTTTACGTGAGCGTATTCGGTTCGCGCGAAAAAGGCTTAACAAGTTTTGTGTACATAAGTTGATAGACCCGTTTCAAATGTTACGTGAGTATTATTCATATGTTCATTTTTAGTAAACAGGGCCCCGCTGTTGTGTCACTTTTTGTCGAGTGAGTGAACTCAAATCCATCCGTGCACTCGTCAATAGTTGCTATTCAACAACACGACAGCGTCCCATCGTCAACGCCTGCTATGAGAATTTCCCATTGCAGACGTCAACGAAATGACGTCATCGAGCTATCGATCAACTACCCTGGTTATCGCCTGGTACCTTATAGCACGATGCTAGGAGGTGAACCGGAAAAATCGATGAGCTACCTCTCCCCCTGATTTTTGTCCTATATTCTACGCGCCATAAACAGCAATGTTGCCTGCTGAACAGTTGATTGAGCATTATCATAAGACATCAGTGACTTGAATCATTAATAATTTTTGTTTCTTACATTTGATCGAAAAGTGGTCTTCGACAAACCTGTAGCAAGTGGAGTTATCATTTTCTCAAGTTGAGTGAACTGGTGAATTTTGAGATAGATATGAATCGAAATTATGGTTACCCCACAGTAATTTCCATATAAACTTCAAATGATTTGTGCCAAGTCAGGTTCTTACTAAATGAGTTCAAATTTTGGGAGGCTAACCAGGACCCAATTTGGAACCGTTCAAGCACTGTGGAGCGAAAATTTCAAATTTTGCATCAGTCTAGTGGCCAGTGAATGTTTCATTTTGAATTTCCCGTTTTTTTGCCGGTTTTCCAAGATCAACTCTCAGAAATTTCCCAGTTTCTGGCGCGTGATACGACCGTTAGTTTTTAGGTTATAACGCAAAAACGGTATCCTACTGCCGTGGTTACACTTGTATGATAAACTATGAGATTGACCATTATTTGTGTAATAATTATCAGTAATCCTATATAGAGATTCGCGGAAGCGGCCATCTTGAGCCAATCGACCAGCGATAATTGTCAAAATATGAGTCAAACGAGCATGTTTATCGATTGTCAGAATGTTTCAGTTGAGAAGTACTGTAATCGGGTGAAATAAATTAAAACAAAAAGTTTACATTCAAAGTGTTTTTTATGTTACTTCATACGCGAAGTTAACGATTTTCAGAGTTGGTTGGAAATGCTAACATGAAGCTTTAGTGTGATGATTTATTAGCTAGAGAATGATCTTTAGAAGAGGGTAGGTGGATAGTTCCGTTAGAGTACGGCAGTATGAAAATTGAATAGAAGTTGAAAATGAGCGAAGGGCCATTAAAGCGACAGTTTTTCAAGATAGACGCACATTTTTGCCTAGCCCGTACGATGTACGCGGGGACTTGAAGTATGTCTCCAAGTCCACAGGCAAAAGTTTATAAATTATAAAAAATAAACAAAATTGTTGAAGCCTGCCGCTTTTATGCAAATGTGATTCTGTTCCTGATTCGATGCTTTGAGTTTTGAACCGCACAGCGAGTGCCCATAAATGATTAGATCGATTGCTGATCTGAAATATAGGTAGGGAAATGTGTTTTTACCTACCATGTTCGTCATCATATACAAAAGTCGGATCAAGAGAATAGTCTACGGTTTTTGGAGCATATTTAATTCTGTTTCCCACCTTCTTTAGCAAAATACATTTCTAGATAGAGCTGGAATTAGGGCGTAACAACTTTTGTAAACAATGACTTCTATCGATGATTTCTAGGAATTTAAGGAACGTTCACGCAGACCAACCTAACCATCGGATAGGGGAAGTCTTTCCTTACCCGATGAGGATGTTGGTTTGCGTGGGCGAGCCTTGAATTTCTAGAAATCATCAAGAGAAGTCATTGTTTACAAAATCGGTTAGGCCCTAATTCCAGCTCTATCTAGACTTACGTTTGCAAGAAGTGCACTCAAAGTAATCGTCACGTTAATGCTACGTGAAAACATACATAGATTTTTTCCATAGCACTTTTCACGTAGACCTTACGTGATTCTCATATGGAAGCACTCATTTCAGTGAGCTTCAACGTCATTGGATTATCACATAGAAGTTACGTGATTCTTTCAGTACAGCTCATGGTGGTTTCTAATGATGTTAATTCTGCTACAATTTGAATAAAATGGATTCTTGATTTCGCATTAGGCAAAGATCTAGTATTAATTTATGCATATGCCTTTACTTTGTCATAAAATATATACATCGGCAACAAAAACGTATTGAAATTAGATTCGATCGGGCCAAGGATCGGGAACGGGAAAACATACATGAATACAAATGCCTATCCTGCACTTGATCTTACACCATGCAAGATTCTGTCACACTAAAAGAGAAACAGACTTAAATATTCTCTATGTAAATGTTTAATTCATTCAACTAACCACATAAAATTAACCCACAAAAAAGAAACATCTAAAATATGCCCACTGAACTAGCGCCATATTGAGTGTCACTCATTTATTTTTTCAGACGTGAAAATCACTTAGCGTTTACGTGAAACGCACATAGAATCTGTGTATGGGCAAATCACGTAAACTTCATTAAAAAATGTAACGGTTTCAAATGGAATTTTCCCTCATATATAAGTGGTGTCATGTAGATTTTACTTGGGTCATGTGAAATTGAAGGCAAACTAAAAAGAGATACTCTACGTGATTTTTCACGTAACTATAACGTGTTGATTATTGATTATTGAGTGTGGTCCTGGAAGAAGCATTACATTTTAACTAGATACCATCAAATAATTATCACTAATAATAATTAATAATATTCACTGCACAACGCATAGAATCCACTAGGGAAAAATCCAACGGTAGTCCGCAAAACTCCAGCCTTGTTTTGCGAGTTCAGCGTTTTTCTGAAACCGGAAAAAACTCACATCATTACACTAAGAAAATTGCCCCTACAATTTCCATAAGCTGCGTCGTATAAACGTATGCAACTATGAACTCCACCTAGTTTCATAAGAATCTTATGTTTTCATACTGCATATATAGCATTTATAGTTTGATACAATAAATGGTTTAGGAAAACCATGTGAATGTTATAAATCCATCGTTTAAATTAAAGTGACCCAACTTATGGCAAAATATCATAAGACGTTCGTATGAACGGTATATATAAATCACATGATCGCGTAAGTGTGGTGAGAATGGTGTTTTTTTTTAATACTCTAATGTAGTAAAAAGCGTTTTGACCACTCATAACTCTGTAAATAGCGGATGGATTTTAATTCTAAACAAGCCAAACGATTGGAAATTTTTCTACGAATCTGATAAAATGAACACTTTATCAATTTTCAATATATCACTATTGAAAATCACACAAATGTCCAACTGTTGCAATGGTGTTCAAAATCATCATCGATTGCTTGCAGAAAGCGCTTTCCCTAACACAGATTTCAAAATCGAATTCCATCCAGTCTCACCGAAGGGTGCTTAATCAATCACCGTATGTGGTGGTGACCGGTCAGTCGTCATCATCAGCAGCAGCAACAGTGCTTTCGGCGCGTGGCGTTCAAAATGGTACTCTAATACACAACGAAAGGCTACCTGCAAGTAGCGAGCTGCAGCCCACATGAGCGTCCATTCATCGAAGAAGGAGGAACTAATCGGTTTCAGTAGCTCTTCGTGAATCGCAGTGGGCCATCTAAAGCTATGTCCATTTAGAATCCGGAATAATAAAATCATCTGTATCTCGGTAACGGGTTGTCGTACAAATAAGGTTAAAACATCAAAACAAAGGTAATTCACTGTACTTTTAGGAAAAAAATATCAATACAAATCATTTCTCATCGTTTCTAATGAAAATTCGCACTTTCTTCTTTATCCTTCCCATCAAACGCTGCACACCTCCGGAGTCAACTTCCTTGGCACATTTGTTCCACATTTTGGTCATCTGAATCGCGTCCCGAGCCGTTTTTCCACTTTTCTTAAGCTTCCGCTTCATTATTGCCCAAAATCTCTCGATGGGCCGGAACTGCGGGCAGTTGGGTGGATTTATGTTTTAAGCAAACTTAAACTTCGCAGGAACATCTCCTCGTGCCGTCGCCATGTAGAATTTTTGGTCAGGAAGCTGTCCGAAATCCATTTTGACGTAGGTTTCATCGTCGATGAGCAGGCATCCTTGGTACTTCGTCAAAACCTGCTGGTAAAATTTCCGAGCTCGAGTTTTGGTGACGAAACTTTGCTTCAACGTTCTGTTTGGTTGCTTGCTGGCTCGATAAGAACGATATCCTGCTCGCAAACGAATTCTTCGAACGGTACTGCGAGCAGCAGTGTATTTTTGTGCGATTTCATTATCTGATAGTCCAGGGTTTGCTCTGACAGTTCTCAGCACCTTCTGGTTCAGCTTGCGGTCATATGTTCCACTACGACGCTTACCTTGAGGCACTCGATCCACGCTCTTTCGCTCCCTGAAACGTTTGAGCACATCATACACGGTTGATTTGGCGATTTTCAACGTTTTTGCGATTTTTATTGCGGACCACGTTAGATTATCAACGTGGGTGTTCAGATTTTTTTCTCTCCTCTCGGCTTCCACCTGGAATAATTTTGGACTCACTGCACGAAACACCGTCAAATTTATACCATAGAAAGTGGGCGCCTAGGTAAACAAACCGCTGTAAAATAATTCTTGCAACGGTCACTTTCCGTGCCGCTGCAACACAATAAGTGATTCCGGATTCTAACTAACTAACTAACTAACTAACTTTACACCCGAAATTAGATCTAAGCCCATCAGCAGAGCCTCTGAAACGTACCACCAGATTAGCCTTGGGCTCATACTGCAGCTGATTTCATGGGGCCATTACCATCCGGTCATAATCTATTCGTGTTAGTAGATTATTTCAGCCACTTTATAGAAGTGATCATAATGAGGGAAATAACTGCTAAATTGACCGTGCAGGCTCTATATGAGACGTTCTGCAGATATGGAATTCCAGAGACAATGCGAACAGATAATGGACCACAATTTGTAAGTGAATTGTTGAACCAATTCAGTACACAACATGAAATACGACTTGTGAAAACCACTCCGTACTGGCCCCAAGCTAATGGAGAGGTGAAGAGGGCTAATAGCGCTCTTACAAAACGATTGCAAATAAGTCAAGGATCTAAAAAAGCAGACTGGAGATTGGATTAACGAACATATCTGTTGCTGTATAATTCTACTTCTCATTCCACAACAGCAGTGGCACCGTCGGCTTAATGTTTGGGCGAGTACTTCGTGATAAACTGCCATCTGTATCGAATACTACCGGAGAATATGAGGAAATACAGGATAAGGCGAGAGAGGAAACAAGCAGAAACCGAATATGCAGATACTCACCGTCACGCTCAACCTAGCTCCCTAAAGCCAGAAGATTTGGTACTAGCTAAACGTACATCACAAGAAAATAAGTTGTCGAGTAATTTCAGTCCTAAAGAGCTAGTAGTTGTTGAGAGATCAAGACCGGATGTTACATTGAAATCATCACAATCCGGAAAGATAATGCAGGATATTTGAATGCGTGGCATACCGGCGCATTTATCACAGCGTCAAGCTGTCAAGTGACGCTGCGATGTTTTGTTTACGCCCAACTGGCAGCACTGCTGGCAGCATAAAAAGATAAACAAAATATACGGAAGAGTTCAGTTGACTCGTGAGCTTAAAGCAAACTAGTCTATTTTCATTATACGGTCCGGTAGTTTCTCCTCTATTCCCAGTGAAATTAATACTTGCCATACAAACATAAAAGTGGCGACGGGTAGGAAACGATTCCCTTCACCTTTTTGTTTTCGCGTGCGATTTGGTGAAAAGTGAAACCGCAGTGCTATTCGTGCAGAAAAAAAAAGTACGCCAGCAGCATCGAGTGTGTACAACAGCGGCGGGTGCATACAGAGGCATAGTGGTCATCAAGCGGAGAGATATTTTCTTTCCCAGGAGGGACTAGTTTAGCCGAGGTAAAAGCCGCCGGTATTTTCCGGGTTTTAGCGGAGGCAAAAGAACCGTTCGGCAGGTAAATTAAAACTGGATAGTGGCCGCTAAATCCATCCGGAGTGACCATATCACGAGACTTGACGGAACGAAGGGTGAGTTTCCCATACGGGGCCAGTGATAAAACACTTCTCCAAGGCGGAAGAGGATTCTCAGCGTAGTCAAAGAACTGCATAGCCGGTGACTCTACTCCGGTGCCAGGATATCCGGCGCGTGTTTGAAAAGGTCGGCTGAAGGTCGGCAAAGACATTTTGTTTTCGGTCGGTGAGTGGAAAACCTTTTGTTTCTTTATCCTTTGTTGGAAGTACCTTTCAATTAGGTTCCATTTTTTTTTTCTCCTTTCCTTTCTGGTATTGAGTAATGACCATATTGTGCTGACTGCAGTCATTTTCTTTTTAGCCATTTTTATTGGGGAACGAATAGTGTGCTTTTAAAAACTTTCCTTACATATAAAAAAAAGAAAAAGAAAAATGAGTTCTTCTAACGTGGCCTTTACGATTGAACCATATCGTCGTGGAACCTCCTTCAACGATTGGTTTACTCGTTTGAAATATTTATTCCGGGTAAACAAAGTGAAGGATGAAGACACGATGGCCTATTTCGTTACGTTGAGCGGGCCAGTCATGTTCATGTCCGGCGGAAAATTTTGAACAGGCGGCTTTTGACGATTTGGTTGCCAAACTCAAAAGTCGTCTAGATAAAATAGATCCTGATTTAGTACAAAGGTATAAATTTAGCACCAGGGTTCAAAATCCAGACGAGACCACGGAAGATTTCGTTTTGTCCCTTAAATTGCAGGCCGAATTTTGCGGCTTTGAAAATTTTAAAAATGTCGCCATACTGGATCGCATTATAGCAGGGATAAAGGACAAAAGCCTTAGGGTACGGCCAGGGTAGACGCGATTCGCGACGCGACGCGACCAATTCAAAAGAATTTTATTATTTATTATTATTCCTTGCGTGAGTCGCATCGCGTCGCGTCGCGTGTCGCGTCTACCCTGGCCGCGGCCTTAGACAAAGGCTGTTAAGCGAGGAAAAATTATCCTTAGCAAATGCTGAAAAGTTAATAGCCACGTGGGAGGTGGCTAAGGCAAATGCCGGAACGGCGGATGGTCTTAAAAATGAGGGTTTGGTAGGAGCCATTGGCAAGGGATACGCGCAAAGGAAATGGGAAAGGACATACGAGTTAGCGCACCAGGAGGCAGGCAACAGCAGGGGGCCGGTAAGAATCCGTTTGGGTTACACGCCTTACCATACGACGCCGCAAAGGAACGGAGGGAGAAATCCTACAACGAGTTCCGGTGAATTCAGATATGGGCAAAGGTTCAAGCAGGGGCATCGGCCGGATTATTCAGAGACGATATGCCATTTTTGTGGTATGAAAGGTCACATCAAGAAAAAGTTTTTCAAACTGAAAAACCTTCACAGAGATGCGGTGAATCTGGTCGATTCATATAGGCCGGGACCTTCAGCGGATAGGCACATCACAGAGCTGCTCGAACGGATGCGCACGGACGAGTCGGAGGAAGAGGAAAGCGATTCAGGTGATTTACAATGCTTGTTGGTTTCGTCCATTAATAAAATAAGTAATCCTTGTTTAGTACAAGTGAATGTGGAAGGTAAAGACCTGGAAATGGAAGTAGATTGTGGTTCTTCCGTTTCTGTTATTAGTAGGAGGAGATATTTGGCTAAATTTGACAATCCTTTGAGTGGATATGGGAAACAGCTTATTGTTGTAAACGGAGCTAAACTGAAAATCATGGGGGAAGCAATGGTCGAGGTAGAATTCAATGGAAAGAAGAAGTCTATGCCTTTGTTAGTGCTGGACTGTGAAAACGATTTTTTTCCGTTATTGGGTCGAACTTGGTTTGATGTTTTTTATCCCAATTGGAGGAATTTCTTCACTGAATCGTTGATAATCAACAACTTAAATCAGGAGTATGGTGGTAATGGTGTGATAGATTTAAGGAAACGTTTCTTTAATGTGTTTGAGAAAGATTTCTGTAAACCAATTAAGGGTTTTAAAGCAGAATTAGTGCTCAGGGATGAGGCACCCATTTTTAAAAAGGCTTATGAGGTGCCATATAGATTAAGGGACAGGGTGGATGAATATCTGGACAAATTAGAAAAAGAAAGGGTCATTACACCTATAGATACCAGTGATTGGGCATCACCCATTATTATTGTGATGAAGAAAAATAATGATATACGACTGGTTATTGATTGCAAAGTATCGATTAATAAGTCTATCGTACCGAACACTTATCCGTTACCAACAGCACAAGACATTTTTGTGAATTTGGCGGGATGCAATTTTTTCTGTGCACTTGATTTGGAAGGTGCTTATACTCAATTAGAACTGACAGAAAGATCCAAAAAGTTTGTGCTGATTAATACTATGAAAGGCTTGTATACTTACAATAGATTACCGCAAGGTGCGTCTTCCAGTGCGTCTATTTTTCAGCAGGTAATGGATGAAGTGTTGGAAGGGATTGCAAATGTGTCATGCTACCTAGATGATGTCTTGATTGCAGGAAAAACACTGGAGGAATGCAAGAGCAAGCTTATAATGGTTTTGGAGAGGTTAGCAAAAGCTAACATTAAGGTAAATTTTGAAAAATGCAAGTTTTTTGTGACAGAACTCACATATCTGGGGTACATCATAAGTGAGAGGGGGCTGATGCCCTGACCAGACAAAATTTCCACCATTGAAAAAGCAAAGGCGCCGGGAAATGAATCTGAATTAAAATCTTTCCTGGGTTTAATTAATTATTATCATAAATTCATTCCACATTTATCATCTAAGCTATACCATTTATACAATTTATTGAAGAGCAACGTGAAGTACATCTGGGATGACAACTGCCAAAGGGCATTTGAGGACGGTAAAGCGTCATTGTTGAAGGCAAACCTTTTAGAATTTTATGACCCAAAGAAACCAATAGTGGTTGTCACGGATGCGTCAAGCTATGGTCTAGGGGGGTTAATAGCTCACGTGGTGGATGAAATTGAGAAACCAATAAGTTTCACATCTTTTTCACTAAATCAGGCACAAAAGAAATATCCTATTTTGCATTTGGAGGCGTTAGCGCTAGTATGTACCATCAAAAAGTTTCATAAGTATCTTCATGGGCAACCTTTTACGGTTTACACAGATCATAAGCCATTGGTTGGAATTTTTGGCAAGGCGGGTAAAAACTCGATTTATGTTACCAGACTCCAGAGGTTTATTTTGGACTTAGCAATATATGATTTCAACATCATTTATAGACCTTCAAATAAGCTGGGAAATGCAGACTTTTGTTCAAGATTCCCCTTACAGCAGAATGTTCCAGAAGATTTGGATGCAGCTGCGATTAAAAGCATAAATTTTGGGAAGGATATACCCATGGATTCGAAAATGATAGCAGAAAGTACTAAGGATGACGAATTTTTGCAGAAAATTAAATGGTTTATGCTCAATGGTTGGCCTGATAGAGTGGACAAGCGTTTTGCGGATGTTTACGCAAATCAGCAGGACCTGGAATTAGTGGATGGATGCCTACTTTATGCAGATAGGGTGATTATACCGAAAGTGCATCAAAGGCAAATACTGGTACTTTTGCATAACAACCATGCTGGTATAGTGAAAATGAAACAGTTGGCGAGACGCATGGTCTATTGGTTCGGCATCAATAGCGACATTGAAAGATATGTGACAGGCTGTGATGCCTGCAATGGCATGACTGCTTACAAGGAAACGAAGGATAAGTCTAAATGGACACCGACAACAAGGCCTTTCAGTAGAATCCATGTGGATTTCTTCTTTTTTGAGCATCGTACTTATCTGTTGATAGTTGACAGTTTTTCTAAGTGGATTGAAGTGGAGTGGATGAAGCAAGGAACAGATTGTAATAGGGTATTAAAAAAACTAGTGGCGTTTTTTTGCGCGTTTCGGTTTACCTGATGTTTTAGTGTCGGACAACGGTCCTCCTTTCAATTCGCATGGTTTTATAAGTTTTCTTGAGAGGCAAGGTGTCAGGGTAATGAAAAGTCCCCCTTACCACCCTTCGAGCAATGGACAAGCTGAGAGATTAGTGAGAACAGTAAAGGAAGTACTTAAGACATTCCTATTGGAACCAAATATTGCACTATTAGATATGGAGGATCAGATAAACCTTTTTTTGTTTAACTTCAGAAATTACAACCTGACTAGCGACGGGCATTTTCCGTCTGAAAGAATATTTTCATATACGCCAAAGACTCTTTTGGACTTGGTAAACCCAAAAAAACATTACAAGAAGCAACTAGCTTTACCACAGCCTGCGGATGAAATCATCCAACAAGAGTTGGTCGGGACAATCCCGAGGCATTCACAGGATGCTATTGATAAACTGAAGGCTGGAGATGAAGTGTGGTATAAGAACCACAATCCTTCCCTTCATTCAAGATGGTTAAAAGCAATCTTTATTAAAAAGTACTCTCACAATGTATTCCAGGTACAAATTGGAAGCGTAGGCGCGATGGCGCATCGTTCACAAATTAGGCCTTACCGAGAGGTCGTCTGGGAGTACCCGAATATTATTGTCACTGTGAAAACGCCTAGGACAGTTACGAACTGCGAGCCGGACAGTACCACGAGGGTGGATGTTAGTGACAGTGGAGCAGACTAGAGTCGGTGTATAATGAGTCACGCCAAGAGAAAAACAGTTGAACTCGCATCACGGTTTTCGAAGGATTCCCTTTCTTTTCACTTGGCAACAGAGGACTTCTACATCAACTTCAAATGACTTCTAGCGAGAGAAAAAATATTGCGACTGTAGTAAATCATTATATCAGTGATTTTGTCAAATTATCTTAACAAAAAATAGTAGAAATTCTCATTACAAATCATTACCGAGCGTATCCCATGACAATTTAACGCTCACTGCGTGTTTATGCTCATTTCTTCGATTATATTTTATATTTTATTGCAATACCTTTCGTAGACCTTTCATAGCATCGTAATGTTTATTTACTTTGCACGATAGGTAGCCGGTTTGACAGTTCAATAGGTAGACTTGGCTTCACTCTTGGCGTGACTCATTATACACCGACTCTAGAGCAGACGACATCGGTAGTGAGGAGTTGAAGGCCCCGAGTGGGGGAAGAAAAAGGAAACATCAGGAAGTGACAGTGACAGAGGAACCCAGAAGGTCGAAGAGAAATAAGAAGGAGAAGAAACTTGAAGACTTCTGTTATGATTATTAATATGAGTATTTTGAATTGATTGTGGTTGACGAAGGTCAAATTTTGAATTGATAGCCTGTTTAAAAGGGGAAGAATTGTGGCATACCGGCGCATTTATCACAGCGTCAAGCTGTCAAGTGACGCTGCGATGTTTTGTTTACGCCCAACACTGCTGGCAGCATAAAAAGATAAACAAAATATACGGAAGAGTTCAGTTGACTCGTGAGCTTAAAGCAAACTAGTCTATTTTCAATATACGGTCCGGTAGTTTCTCTTCTATTCACAGTGAAATTAATACTTGCCATACGAACATAAAAGAATGATTATCAGTTACACACTTAGATTTTAGGCTCGGCATTTATTTTTACTGAGATCTCGGCACAATTCCCGTTTGTTAACTGAATTTCGGCAAATTTTTCACTGAGATCCAGCAAAATAGATTGCCGAACTGCTCGGTTGTGCCCATCTCGGCAAAACAAATCTAAGTGTGTAGGTATCGTTCAGGACATTTGAGAAAGTGGGAAAGTGTAGGATCGGTGTTCAGATACTTGCTGACAATATTTTATATAAGTAGGGTAACTGATGATGGTTGGACCTATTTAGGCCGGTTTCACACGACGTCATCATTCATGTCGTATTTTTTTTATGAATTCAACATATAATTATAAAAAAATGCCTGATTAGGGGAAAGATCAACCTTTCTTGTTTCTAATAAATACATAAAAAGTTAAATATTATGAACAAATGATTTTATAAAACGTTTTTATTCAGCAAAGAATTATGATGTTGGTTGGACCTAAGAAATGATGATGGTTGGACCTATTTTTGCAAACGCTAGTTTAGCCTATGTTTGTTCAAAAACTTTGTTAAGAGCTTATTGGTATCATAAAAAACCCCTTTTTATACAGTTTTTATGAATTTGCTTTTTAAAAAAAGTCAAGAAATTTGAGTTTAATTTCGTTTTTAAAAAAGTTCACTTTCCACGCATTAGCTATTCATCATGGCTCATTTTCTCGGAAATCATTGACCCGATTTGGAAAATTTTTAACGTCAAACTATAGATATTGTGGTCCGATTGAAAGCTATCGAGTATTTTTGGAATCGGTCAACTGGTTCCGGAGATATGGCCGGAACAAGTTCCAGGGTATATGGAACATGGACCTAATTTTGACATGGAAGGAATAAAACCTATCATGCGACACTTCACATTACTTCCAAATTCGATAACAGGATCAATATCAAAATTGAGTGCCTTGGACCACATTGGCCACTTCCGGGCATATTCTGGGTGCCCCCGGGGAATTTAGGGGCTTAAAATGACAGAATATCAGAACTTAATTCCGGCTTTATAGTTCGTTTCCTCCTAGAAGCTTTTTTTTCGGAAATAAGTTTTAGTTAGCAATTTTTAGTTTGTTAACATTTTATTTCAAATTAATTCACACATAGAAGGTGTATGAGAAGAGCTTAATGTAAATTCATATTAACAGATTCTTTCGGCGCTTTCGTGGTAGTTCGGAAATCGGTGGTTACCCTTTCAGCCAACCTGACGATGGAATTCCTCCTTTAAATTTACGCCCAACTAGTGACGCAAGGTCTTTAGCAGCTTCCAAGATCTTTTTGGTCGTCTTGGGACTGCCAGAAGCAGCGCACATACAAACCCAATCCGCTAGGTGGTTCTCCAAATGAACACTCAACACTATTTCCCTTCCATATTTCTTGCTGTGGCTTCCCTTAATTTTTGCGTGAAGTGTCGTTTTCGGAATATTGTACCTTTTCTGTGCCTGATATGCGGTAAGTGATTTATTTCTTACTAAAAGAACAGCCTCTTGAAGATTTTCGACCGTATAACTCTTTTCTTTAGCCATTTTTTCAATCGAAGAAACTGATCATTCGGCCAAAACGAAATCGAATTGCAAATCAGCTGCGCATGAAGGATGTAGACAAACCGAAGCGCACCTAGCGGCCGTCTTAGGAAACACATAGGTCCAACCATCATCATGCGTAGGTCCAACCATGATCATATTTATCTATTCGAATTTCGTCAATTATTCAAACATTTTAGTGAATCCAATGGATAAATGGTGTACTAACGTGTTGTTTACACCTTAAAGCAGTATTTTACTGCATGAAAATAAAATTAAATGTAAAAAATATTCCTTTTTTGTATGTTTGAAAGTAAGGCATGATGACGAGCAAATGCGTGGAAAGTAAACTGTTTTGAAAACACATTGAAACTCAATTGTTTTGAAGTTTTTTTCTATAAAACACCCATGCAAATTGAAGAAAAAGAGTTTTTTTATGATAGTAAAGTGGTCGTTGAAAAAAATATTAGCGAAGATTGACTAAACTATCGATTGAAAAAATAGGTCCAACCATCATCAGTTTTTGGATAGGTCCAACCAGAATCAATTACCCTAATATAAATATTAACAGGATTTATTTTCAATTTGAACTTCTAGTAACCCTACACCACAGACAAACCTACACACTTAAAATTACAATCTGTCCTCGGTGAAATAAAGGGTGATACGGTCAAAATTTGGTCAAGGGAAAACGCGTGTAAATCGGTGAAATCGTTTATTTAAAAAATCAAATTAAATTTCTTTTTCAAGTTCAATTAGTATAAAATTCTGGAAAAATATTCAGTTAGGCTTCCGCTTTTCTAAATCCGAATTGCCGGGCCTTACGCTTGACCCCTGCCATCAGATTTTGTACAGCCACCTTGTCCATCTTCTTCGCCGCAGAAAGCCAGTTTGCCTTGAACTGCTGCTCGCCCTTAGCAGTTTTTTTGGTCTTCTTTAGGTTCCGCTTGACAATAGCCCAGTATTTCTCAATTGGGCGGAGCTCTGGCGTGTTGGGAGGGTTCTTGTCCTTGGGAACCACCTGCACGTTGTTGGCGGCGTACCACTCCATGGCCTTTTTACCGTAATGGCAAGATGCCAAATCCGGCCAAAACAGTACGGAACAACCGTGTTTCTTCAGGAAAGGCAACAGACGTTTATTCAAACACTTTTTCGCGTAAATTTCTTGGTTGACAGTCCCGGAAGCTATGAAAATGCTGCTTTTCAAGCCACAGGTACAGATGGCTTGCCAAACCAGATATTTCTTTGCGAACTTTGACAGTTTCATGTGCTTGAAAACATCTGCTACCTTTCCCCTTCCTTTTGCCGTATAAAACTCCTGTCCCGGAAGCTGCTTGTAGTCGGCTTTGACGTAGGTTTCGTCGTCCATTACCACGCAGTCAAACTTCGTCAGCATCGTCGTGTACAGCCTCCGGGATCGCGTTTTGGTCGTCGTATTTTGTTTATCATCGCGATTTGGAGTCACTACCTTCTTGTAAGTCGATAGTCCGGCTCGTTTTTTGGCTCGATGCACGGTTGTAGACGATACACCCAGCTTATTTGCGGCATCTCGGAGAGAGAGGTTAGGGTTTCGCTTGAAACTACCGGCAACTCTCTTTGTCGTCTCAGCGGCTTCCGGTTTTCGATTTCCCCCCGATCCAGACTTCCTGGCTGTCGACAAACGTTCCCCAAACACTTTAATTACATTTGTAACGGTTGATTTGGCAACTTTTAGCGATTTTGCCAGCTTTGCGTGCGAGTAGCTCGGATTTTCGCGATGCGCGAGCAAAATTTTGATACGCTGCTCTTCTTGCTTGGACGGCATTTTGACAACTGAAGAGTGAATTCCAAAATCAAAATAGGAGCAACATTCTACACACACACACCTTCAAAATGAGGAGTGTTCAGGTTTTTTAAATGCAAAATTGAAAGAAATACGTCAAGTTGATATTGACCAAATTTTGACCGTATCACCCTTTATATGGCCGTAACAGTTTAGTAAGCTTAAAATTTGCCGCTATATCGTTGGACATATAATAATTTACCGAAATTTGGATTACATTTTAGCAAAATTTCGGTAAAAACAATCATTTACCAAGCCTCGTCAATAGTAATCACTGATCTAGTTGAAAAAATCTCAAACTGCCGTAATCAGGAAACTAATTTAACGAACTTACGGCTTTCACATTTTACTCTGTCGAAAATACTTAACATATCTGTCAAAATGAAGACGGACTTTCGTTTTGCCGAGAATACAAAAAATAACATAGTGACATTGGTGGTAAATTTTGCTTTGCTGATCTCACTTTCAAGTGATTGTTTTACCGAAATGTTTGATCCAAGATCCAAGCTTTGAATAAAAAAAAATCATTATAATCAATTCTGGGAAAATTTTAAGGCTCTGGAGCTTTGAAGAATTTTCAAGTATCAAACAGGTTAAACAATATTCAATAGAATTCCTTCCGCTTTTTTAGCCCCGCAATGTGCATCAAAATATGTGAAATCTCATCACGGTATTAGTTTTTGAAAATATTAGTCCCATTTTGAGATTTTACTTATGCAAAATATCATGTTTTAAAGAAATTAACCATTGTATATTTTTGTGGATTACTTGATAGCGTATTGCTGTCTTCTAGAAAGTTGTATGTGTTTGTGAAATAAAAAGCAAAGTTTATGGAAATGATGAGTTCTACAATTTTGTTAAACATCGAAAATCGTCAGTCAAAAAAGATAGAATTTTCAAGTGGCGTCCCAAAGAGAATAATTTATGGCCGACGCCTTCATCAGATCCGTCTCCTTTCAACTAAAAATTCAGACCAGAAAAAAATTGACTTTTTTAAGAGCAGCTTCAAAAAAGTATCGGCAAGTGTTGACACTAATGAATTCGATCTGGAGTCAAATGAGGTGCGAAATACAATAAATGCACGAAATTTTCAGGGTGAACTACCTCCCCTAAACATCCCATGAGCTACGCCTTCGCAACACTCTGCGGTGCTGATAATGTAAAAAGTGTCATCTTGCGGTTTGAATTTCGAATTCAGCAGCGTGAAGACAGCATTAGCATAATGGAGCCGTTAAACGGACAATGTTTCACTATCGCATCTGAATCCAGTTTTGAAATCTGAATTTTGCACGACATTGGCCGAATTTGACAACTTGAAACTAGTTTGCTGGATCTAGTTTTGAAATCGTATACATCTTCGCGAGGATCGGAGGATGGTTCTGATCATAGCGAGAAGCTGTATAAAACCAGTTTTACAAAACCGTGCCCAAAGATTAGCAACAATTTGCGACCACCACCAGGCTGCAGCATTGGGTGACATTTCATAACGACTTTCAGTTTTGGTTCTCTTCTCACCGAAAACAGAAAGACTGCAGCATCTCGCCAATTTTTTATGTGCTGGTGGGAGGGAGGTATCTTCTTTCGGTTTCATGCACTTTTCCAGGCCGGTTTCTTCTGTTCATTTTCTTTATGACACACCACGAACTATTGTCTGCGAGTCGAGAGAGGAACTTGAATTATGCAACCCCGGTTTTGGGCTGTCGTCTCGGCGGGATGCGATTTCGCGTGTTCATCGCAATATGCATGCAATCTCGTGGACGAGGTATAAAATGGTATAGATCGCCATCGCAGAACGATTAGTCATTCGTGGTCTGTTAGCAAGTTTGGATCGGAAAGAGATGGCGTTCAAAAGTGGCTTCGCCGTTCAGGGATTGGTGCTGCTTTCGTTGGTTGCACTTCTGACGAGTGCATTGACCATCACCGACGATCAAGGAAGGCAGTTTGAGCAGAAGGAGATCGTTGTTCCGACGGGGATTTCACCGGATCAGCTGAATGACGAAATCCAGAAGGCCATCCGGGAGCTGTATCCGAACTTTCGAGACAAACCGGAGCTGGTGGTGAAAGAATTGTCCAGTTTCGACGAGCTGAACTTGCCTAGGGAAGGGTAATTGCGATCATCTGGATCTAAATGTTCCATCAAGAGTCCAGTTCTAGTGGATGCATTGCGTTATGCGCAAATCTGTTGATACTATTGTGTGAATACTGTGTGAATTATTGTGCGTCAGATTGAATGTAAAGGATGTGAGCAAAAGTCTGAATATGTAAATAAATAGAGTGATTGTAAAAAAAAATTGTCGTTTTTATAGTCCGCTGTTATTTATCCGAACACCGAATAAAATGTGAACGTAGGGAAAACAGACAAATAAACAAATATAAGTTCAAGCGAGTCCCTCATAAATCACAACCAAATGGTTACCACATTGAAGATTGTTTATCTTCCTGTAAAAATCGAGGTAAAAATCATAATGAGAATGGTTCAGTCAACTAATCGAACCATATCTAGATTTTCTAGGTTTTCGAAGACCTAACTATACGAGCAATGGGTGGTTAAGAACGTTCAATGTTCTGCAACTTTTGATTTGAAATCATATGTTAGGCCTTTTTCCTCTTGTTTTTTGGCCTTAGTTCAGCAACTAAATTTAAAGAACATATAGCGGAGATTAATAAGGCCAAAAACAACACAGCAAAAAATAAATTTTAATATTACATCCAAGAGGATGCACTTCAATCATGTCGAAAATCTCACGTAATTTTTATGGCCACACAAATAAACAAATGCAGTAAAAGCAACGTAATGTCAGCACATGCACTGTATTAATGATAATTTTCCCATTTTTTGCAAGTAAAATTACACCATGTCGAAACGATTGAAGTGCATCCACTTTGATGTGATATTAAAATTAATTTTTTGCTGTGAAGAGGAAAAAGGCCCAGCATATGATTTCAAATCAAAGGTTGCAGAACGTATCTTCTGCGTTAATGCTCACTGAACGACTGTTCCATGCAGGCTTTGCCAGAACGGAAAATTAACGAAGTTCATTTTTTCTTCATACAATCGTTAGAGTGGAACTGCATTTGCAATCTTAACTGATTTGGTTGGGTGAATAACCCTAATAAAAATTGTATGGTTAATTTGCTTAACGACGTGTTCTGAGTATCATCCAAACCATTTGTTGAATAATTCGATGATTTGAGTTATCGTTCGTTTATGGTTATTTTAGGGTTAGGGAATGCAGGATGAGTAATTGTTTCGATTGTATCAGTAGATAAAACAGGATAAAACTAACTTTACCCGAACATTGGTTTTAGTATACGAACAGCAAATCTACCTCGAAGAAGCGGAAACTGGGAGTTCCATTTTCTATGGAAAAATGCCTCAATTACATGCTGCGTGAGTGAAGGCAACCCTAATAAAAATGTACCATAAACGAATGATAACTCAAATGATTGAACCATTCCACAACTGGTTTGGATTATACTCAGAACACGTTGTTAAGCCTAATAACTATTTTATTAGGGAAGCGGTGTGAGTCGCCTGTTTGTTGGCTCTTTCATTGCCTCGTCCTTTACCGATTGGTACAAACGTTCTGCACAGAGCAATGGATTGAATAGTGCTGTGCCTAAGCAGTCAATAATTTTACGCTCTGATCAGGAGCGTCTACAGCTTTCCCCCGAAGAAACGCGTTACCCACTGCGTTCTACCCACCGCTTTGTCTCGGCGGGTTTTCAACCAAGCGCTCTGATTTTCTGCGAGTGACCAGTTCTCCACTACTCACAAGCAAAAAATCAGACTGACTCAGTGGGTAACGCGTTCTTCGGGGGATAGCTGTACGTGGAGTTGACCGGTTCGGTGATTCGTTACCATCGTCGCCGGGGGAATCCGAAAAAGGGGCCTCGCTCATCCCCCTGCTAAAAGCTAAGGACCGCTGCTAAGTATAGGCAGCCAAACATTGAAGAAGGAGAGGAGACGCTCGGCACAGACCGTTTTTGGTGCCGACGTGAACAGCAACCACCGCCGCCATTATCGAAGAGCCCCACCGTGTGACACCGAGGACATCAAGGAGAAAAAGGGAAAGGTCAGATTAATAGAATAGACTTAGGAAATTTCCCTTTCTTTCTCTTTTCCCCATCATTTTCACCCATATCCGAACGTCTTTTGGAGGAGAACTCTGCTCGTAGCCGCCGGGGTAAATCGGGCCAGCTATCACACTTCCACTGCTGTTCTGTGCTGGCAGCAGCGTTGCCAGATTGTTTTAAAGCTTATCGGTATCGAAGGTATTAAAAGATCGGTATTCATCGGTATTTTTTTTTCCGTGTCGTGGACATTTACCACTGCGACCAGTGTTTTGATCTATTGTGGTGTATCCTCTTTTTACTATTTGCCGTGTGTTTTGATGATCAACCACTATGTAGAGTGATCTTCATCATTGATCATCAGCATTATCCCAATATGGAATTGCACTTCGAATGAAGTTTACAACTTTATTGGGTATACTGGTCCAAATTTCTTCAGGTACGGTGAGTCCTTTATCAAGAAATCTGCATCGTTTATTAAATAAAGCAGTGCAATCACACAATAAATGTTCAGAGCTTTCGCTCTCCAAATAACAAAAGCGACATCTATCGTCGCTAAGCTTTCCAATTTTTTTTAAAATGATATTTACTAGGACAATGTCCTGTTATTAATCCAGTGTAGGTGCTTAAATCTTTTTTGGAAAGATTGAGTAACCTTTGCGTACTCAAAACGTTGGGCTTAATGAATTGTTTAGATTGCCGGGCTGTTGAGGTATTATTCCAATTGGATTGTACCTTGCTTTTTTCCCAGTTCTTTAATTCCATTTTCAGATTAGAAGGCGATAGACCAATAAATGGTTCGGGACCAATAAATTTCTGGGATGAGCCAAGCTTTGCTAATTGATCAGCTTTTTCATTTCCTTCAATGCCGCAATGACCAGGAACCCAATATAGATTTACCTTGTTACGACAGGACAATTTCTGAAGTTGATTATAGCATTCCCACACTAACTTTGAAGTGTAGATCATTGATTTAAGGGCATTCAATGCTGCTTGACTGTCCGAAAAAATACATATGTTTGCATTCCTATAATTTCTTTTTAAACATATTTCTACACATTCTAGAATCGCAAATATTTCTGCTTGGAATACTGTTGGCCATTTACCCATTGCTACAGAACAGTTAATTCCGGGACCTGTTATTCCTGCCCCTACCCTGTTATCCTGTTTTGAGCCATCCGTGTAGAATGTTATAGACCCAGGACGAATCAACGGCCTTCCAGTCTCCCAATCATTGCGTGTTGTATTAAACACATTAAATAGATGGTTGAATTCATGAGTTTTTGCCATAAAATCTTCATTCTTTAAAATTAGTGGACTTAATTAAATCTCTTTCAAGATGATTCTTAAGATCTCCTTCAAAGAGCTCTTTTGTTCGTCTGAGTCTGAGAGAATTCTTCATTGCATCCAGTTGAATGAATTGATGTAAAGGAAGAAGATTAAGCAAAGCTTCTAAGGCTTTAGATGGAGTACTGCGCATTGCTCCAGTTATGGAGGTAGTGGCCAACCTCTGCAGTTTTTCAAGTCTTTGTTGAGCTGTTTTTTGCACTGTTTTTGGCCACCAAACTAGTGATGCATAAATTATTCTTGGTTTTACTATAGCCGAATAAATCCAATGTAACATTTTAAGTTTGAGTCCCCATTTCTTACCAAACGTCCTTTTACTAATCCAAAGAGCATTGGTTGCTTTTTTTATTACTTGTTCTAAATGTACATTCCAATAGAGCTTGCTATCTAAAGTTACTCCTAAATATTTTACTTCCGAAGAATATTTTAATTCTGTTCCTTCCAAAGAAAGTTTTGAAAATAAGACTTTTCGTCTTTTTGTAAAGGGTACAATCGTTGTTTTTGAAGGATTTATTTTCAATCCTTCATTCTTGCACCACAGTGTAGCTACATTTAATGCCGTCTGCATTCTGCTTGATATGATTTCATCAAATTTTCCGCGGACAATTATCACTATATCATCCGCAAACCCAATAGTTTCAAACCCTAGCGATTCAAGACTAATAAGAAGCTCGTCTACTACTAGCGACCATAGAAGAGGAGAGAGGACGTCTCCTTGAGGACAGCCTTAAGCAGCTGTTACCTTTATGGTTGACTCTCCAAGATTTGATGTTATTTCACGATTCGATAACATTTCTACTATCCAATATATTACGCTTTCATTAAACCCACGTCTTTTCATGGCAGTTTCCATTGATTTAAAAGATGCATTATCAAATGCTCCTTCAATATCAAGAAAGGCAGCCATTAATACCTCCTTTGCTTCGAAGGATTTTTCAATTTTTGAGACAAGAGTGTGTAATGCTATATGGTTGATAAGCAAATTGAGCTTTACTCATTGGTATTTTTGGAAGAATTTCAAATTTGATATGTTCATCTATTATCTTCTCCATTAATTTAAGGAAAATTGACGACAAACTGATAGGTCTGAATGATTTGGGAGAAGACTTGTCTTTTTTATTAGCTTTTGGTATAAATACTACTCGAACTTGTCGCCACGTTGTAGGAATGTATCTAAGCAAAAAGCTTGCTTTAAGTAAACTTACTAAGGCCGGAATCAATACTGTTTTACACTTTTGAATTAAAGTTGGATAAATTCCATCCAAACCTGGAGATTTGAATGGTTCAAAAGAGTCTATAGCCCATGCAACTTTAGAATTAGTAAACATTACACTAGCTAGATTTTTTGCCTCTTCATTGGACTGTCTTGATCCATTTACTGAGTCATGACCTCTAGCGAAATTTACAACAGATATAGTGGAAGTAGTAGGCAAATACCCTGGGAAGTGAGATTGCATCATTACTTCCAATTATTCTTTAGTAGTTAAGGTAAAAGAACCGTCCTCTTTTTTAAGGGCTCCTAAGCCGTTTGCATAATCCTTAGACTAGGACTTTTTGAAGTCTTGCGGTAACAGGAGTACTTTCAATGTTTTCACACATATGTCTCCAATCTTTACGTTTGGATCTTCTAATTTCTTTGTTATAGTCAGTCAAAGCCTCTTTATAGGTAGACCAATTTCCTATTATTTTAGCTCGGTTAAATAGTTTACGAGCCTTTTTCCTTAGCTTTTCTAATCTGTCATTCCACCAGGATACATCTCTATTAGTAGAGCGTTCCTTTATAGAACAACTTGCATAATAAGCTTGTTTAATTTGTGTTACTAGGCATTCAGATGCCTTTTCCAACTTATCATTGGTGCTTATATCCATAGAAACATCCCATTGTACGGAGAGATTGGAGTTGTACAGCTCCCAATTTGTTTTCCTAGGATTACGATAGGTTTCCTTGATTATATCACTTGCTTTATATTTAAATAGAATTTGTCTATGATCAGATAATGCAATTTCATCTGATACATGCCAGTTTATTACCCGATCTGAGAGAGCAGAGCTACATAGCGTTAAATCCAAAACTTCCTCTCTTATTGCATTAATAAATGTTGGAGAATTACCCCTATTACATATATCGATATTTTGTTGTGTAAAGAATTCAAAAAGAGACTCACCCCTTTTGTTGATTCCAGTACTGCCCCAAATGGTATGATGAGCATTTGCATCACGTCCGATGATAAAGGCCTTGTTTTGGCCTTTGCAGTATGAAACGAATGCTGCAATTTCTTGAGGAGGTACGTCATCAACGTCACCAGGAAAATACGCCGATGCAACGTAAAGCGTTGTTTTCCCCCGCGTAGTTGGTACCTCTATAGTAACTGCAACAATGTCTCTGTTGATGAATCCTGTAATTGGGGTCATTTTTATATTATTATTTATAAGAATAGCAGCTCTTGGTAAGAGTTGTGTATCGTCATAAATTAGCTTACACGATTGTGAAGGCATTCCAAAAATCCTGCTTTTGTGTGTCCATGGCTCCTGGAGGAAAGCAACATCCAGTTTGCTTTGAACAAATGTTTTGCTGAATATAGCTGAAGCTCCCTTTGCGTGGTGAAGGTTTTCTTGTATGAATTTTATGCTTTGTTTCGTCATCGGTTTAATTAGTGTTTCATTTTATTGGGCATTTTCTGCTCAATTTACATGGTATTGTGATTACCCGTCAGTTTGTATTGTTTTGTGTGGACTTGTATCTCTCGATATTTTTGTCCAGTATTTTCCGATGCATTTTGTGTACTTTGGAGGGCTAGTTTTTTTCCATTTCCTTCGCTTCTTTCTGAAGTGGACTTATCTGAGCGACAGCAATCCATCTCAACATCATTAGAAGCTTCGCTAGTCTGTCTGGTCTCCCGGATTTTAATTCATCGGTATTTACTATTTAATTAATTTTATATTTTTGCCGTTTTTGAAAGCGAAAATTTTAACGATGGTGACGACTGGGGGGGGGGGACGCTTGAGGGGAATTGCTTTGTTTAGCGGCTTTCTCAGTCTTAAAGCAGTCTTTAATTTTTTAAATTTAATTTTTAAATTATCGTTGTCCTCAAGTGATCAAAATTGTGAGAAAGTAGTTTTTCAATTAAATATCATTAAATGAAACCAAAATATGGAAAATCAGCCACAACAACGACTAAACTATTGCCAATAACGACAAACAATATTTTCACTTGAAATAGGCCACAACCCATGGCCGGAATGCAGATTACATCGTAGTCGTTGCAGTGTTTTAAGACTGATCAATGATTCCGGAAAATTCCGGAAGAAAACTCCGGGGAATGTTTGAATTAGCTTCTGAACAATGCCGAAAAAACATCCAAAGAAAGACGAAAGAAGCTCTCCTGGATGAAGTTCGAGGAAAGTTCTAAGACAAGTTGGAAAAACATCCGGGAAACTTCCAAGACACGAATTGAGAAACTTGTGGCGATAATTTAAATAAACCATCGGAAAAAAATCGGGTGTCACATCTAAAGGAAGCCATAAAAAGTTTCGGAAACCGTAAGTAAATTTTCAGAACTAGCCATTTCCAGGGAAAGCCAGAAGAAGCTTGGAAAAACCTTCCAATAGAAGTCAAATAAAAAAACCTTTGGCTTATGGTCAAACTTCCAGAAGATGAAACAAATTTCTGGGAGAACTAATTGAACTTCCTGGAGAAGACGAAAGAAACTTTCTGGAGACGCTGGCAGAAACTTCCTAGGGTAGATTGCAAGAAACATCAGAAGAAAGTCGTAAGCCAGAGCGTTTACGGAACAGTCGAAAGAAACAAGGACATAATTTCGGAAGAAAGAGATTCCTGGGGGATGTTCTAATGATCAAAAAAAAATTCCTGATATTCATAAAACATCCCTGGAGATTCCGCAATTTCCCTGAAGTTTTCGGAACATTCCTGAAATGCACTTAGGAATATTGCATAATTCCTAGAAATTACTGAAGAGTTCTTGTAATTTTCTGATGCAAAATTTGAAATTTTCGCTCCACAGTGTTCAAACGGTTTCAAATCGGGTCCTGATTAGCCTCCGAAAGTTTAAACTCATTTGATAAGAAACTGACTTGGCACAAACCATTTGAAGTTTATGTGGAAATTACTATGGGAAAACGAAACTTTTTGTTCATTGCCTTCTACTCTTTTTACATATTGTACTGTTACCAAAGCCATTGCTATTCTTATGGGAAATTTTATCAGCTACAACTTTGCAGAAAATCACTTTTCAGTCAAATTAAATAGTTATTAATTGTTTAAGAGATTGATAATCTTATGGCAAGATTAAGCAACTGTATTGTGGGCAACACTGTATTCTGCAGTGTGACATAGTAGCATTGATTTTTGTCCTCTATCCTACGCGCCTTAAACACCAATGTTGCCTGCTGAACAGTTGATTGAGCATAATCATAAGACATCAGTGACTTGAAGCATTAATAATTTTTGTTCCTTACATTTGATCGAAAAGTGGTCTTCAACAAAGTTGTAGCTGAGATGTACTTTCAACAAACTCAGCTATCATTTTCTAAAGTAAAGTGAACTGGTGAATTTTGAGATAGATATGAACCGAAATTATGGTTTCTTCATAGTAATTCCCATATAAACTTCAAATGGTTTGTGCCAAGTCAGTTTATAACTAAATTAGTTCAAATTTTGGGAGGCTAATCAGGGCCCAATTTGGAACCGTTTAAGCACTGTGGAGCGAAAATTTCAAATTTTGCATCAGTCTACTGGTCATACTCGAAGCGCTCGGAATTTCCCTGATTATAATGAGACTTCCAGAATATCTCTAATCATCTTTGAAGGTCTCTGGATTTTCTTGAAGATAAAAAAATCTCTTAAGTGCTCTCACAATTTTCTTGAATTTATTGTAACATCAGCATTGAAGTTCTCTGATCTTCCCGTTTTTTTATTTTTTTTTTTTAAAGTTATCGACTTTGGCAGTAAAAATCATAGAACTTCCCATAAAATGTTCTCACAATGTTCTAATGTTCATATAACTTCCCTTACGTTTCCTAAATTTGCATGAGCCCCTCAGGACATTGCTGAAGTTTTCGGAAATTGCCTGTGTTTCTCGGAACTCCTTTATAATTTCAGCAATTTCATTAATTAATTGACCTGTCCTGATGTTCTCTGAGCTTCACTAAAGTTTCTGAAAATCACTTAATTTCCGTGAAGTTCTTTGGACTTGTGAAGTTTCCAAAATATTTATGATGTTTCCTTAAGTTCACTGGAGTTCGCTGGACTTTTCTGAAATTTCCGGGTTTTCAAATTTTAACAGAAGTTATTGAAACTGTCTTTAATTTATCGAAACTTACACAAAAGTCTGGATTTTTCTGAAGTTTAAGAACTTCTTAAATGTTCCTGCAGCTAGTGTGGATCCGCAATAAAAATCTGATAGCATCCTTGAAGTTCCGGGTGAAAAAACTGGCGGGAGAAGATGAAAGAATCATTCGAGCGAAGGCTTAAGAAGCTTCCAAGGTAAGGTAGAAGAAAATTCCAGGGAAAGTTGGATGAAACTTCAGGGAGTTGAAAAAAATAAATAAAGACTTCCGGAAGTAAAATAATATTTAAAAAATATTTTTTGATTCCCTAGGAATTACCGGAAAAAGCCATCGACTATTTCTCGATTGATGGGTAACCAAAAACGGTGAGGAAATGCAAACATAAGTCGAAAGAGTATCAAGCATAAGGCATCTTTAGAGATGTTTGCTTAGAATTTTGAAGGCTCAAAAAATAAGAGGTATTCAAAAAGATACAAGTCTCTCACAAAAAAATCTCCGAAATTCGAGCACGGCCAGGCAATAATAATTTTGATTATTGAAAAAAAAACGGTATAAATCGGTATAAAAATTAAAAATCTGAGGAACCTTATCTGTATATCGGTATCTAGTTTGGAAATCGGTATAAATACCGATAAATCGGCAACGCTGGCTGGCAGGTAAGCCGCAACTTACAACGTCCTTGGGGCACATTCCAATATTACGTAACACAAGAGGGGGTGGGAGTAGTCACCATGTATTAGGTATAGGAAAAGTGCATGACAAGTGGGTTAATTAAAAATTACACTTTTTTGCGTTACATAATATTTAAATGTTCTTGTGGAATTCATTTGTTGGTTGTCAGCAAATGTTTAATTCAAATTCAGTTGATCTAGGGGAATTTACGTATTCTCGGCAACCTAAGCAGCAACCTTCTTTCTATAGCCTTTTTCTCTAAGGAACGCACACATATGCAGTATTGGTTTGTTCACAATCTTTTGCTGCCAGCTGCTCTAACAATTTCAGTCGAAAGAATTGTCAAAAACTGTTTTGAAACGCTTTTACAAAGCTCCAATCTTCTCTAGTGAGAGCGAGTATTGTCGGCAATCAGTTTTTCTTCGGCAACCGTTCCATTTGAACTGCATGTAAATCTGCTGTTCTATTATCGGCAACTCGAAATCAGCTACAATTTGTAGTGCGTGTGTTTCATTTCAAGAAAACCTTGCTAGATTGCTTTTTCTCAGTGGTAAAAATATAGTCAAATTGAAGCTGAAAGCATAAAGAATCGTTTGCATGCATTCAGCGAAGTGTTTTCGTAAGAAAATCCAGTGAAAATAGTGTTTCAATTTGGATTGCCGAAAATAGTCTGGCATGCCAAAGCCGTCATTTCCCCTATTTTGGCTGGTTCTATTTAGTTTTTGCTGTTAAAAATCCAGTATAAAGATGGTCTAAAAATAGACGACCGCTGAAGGTTAGGTTGCATACATGTAGGTATAAGGACAGTTTATCGAAAAGTTTTGACAATTCACAATTGAACTGACAGATCTTTCCCATATATATAGCTTTGTTTATATTTACATCTAGCATCGGCAACACCCGATCACTGCACATGTAGTTCCTTAAAAAAAGCTTTTATTAATACAGTCAAATTTCGCTCGTTGGGCTCCCGTCAGTTGGGCTGTAGCCAACCTAAGTCGAAGTAAAACGTCATTTCTGACAGTCCTGATTCATTTTCAAGGGGCTCATGTATGCACAATTTGAATAGTTGCTAAAGGATTGTGATGATGATAAACAATCGGTGTATCCGTCAACCAATTTTCAACTTAACAGCTCAGCCCAACTAACGAAAGCCTTTCACTAAATGGGCTACGGGTTTAGCCCAACGAGCGAAAGTTGACTGTATATACTGCTTCCCGACCAACCGTTCGTGAAACTTCTTCAAAGTTCTTTAAACAGAAATAAAGATTTATGTAGGCAATTCTTTATTTTAAATTTTCTATGAGAGTTCGAGACACACCAGGTGACAGATATTTATCGACATATTCGGCATTTCATCGGAAGAAGCAATCTGCCGGTAAATGAACGAGAAGACCGATGGCCGCGACGCAGCAAATGTCTACCATTGTAGTTCTTCAAGTTTACGTCTATATATTTAATAACCCATGATAGCATGCATGGTGGGATTCTCGGCATTTGGAACCCAATGAGGAAAATTTATACCTTTTTGACCTCTATTACACCTACATGGCTACCTGGTTGATGGTTATGACAAATAAATATTGAATTCATGTATGAAAAGATTTACATAAATTTCAATAAACCACATACTAGAGTGTGTTTGCCTGTCGTTGATAAGCTCATCAACAGCAGCCGTGGATCCGAGGATTAGCAACCAACAACGAAATCAGTACACCCCAGATGGCATGGGATCGAAACTAGAAATTATGCAGATAAAAAATCGCAAATGAAATCTGCAGTTGTGTATCTATATTTTGATTTTACAACAGAAATCGATATTTTGATCTGGCAACACAATCGATATTTTAACATTGGTAACGATTGGTAGCAATATTTTGAGAAAGATCTTTATAAACGATTCACGATTAGACTTTTAGCATCTTTACAATTATTCATGAAATGGTGACGATCGCTATCGATTTTTCTTATGAATGGCTTTGAAGATCGATGTATAGAAAATTAAAGAAAATTAACGAAATGGTTGGTCGGGTTATTAGCTCTGGAAATGTTTCAATAATCGCATTGAAAGGTTTCTTCACAGACAAACAGACATAACACTCGCAAGTTGTGCATCGAGCAAGCATTTAAACCGAAGTTAAACCGCAGACAACAAATCAAGAAGACTGGCAACTTTGCCAGAGTCCAAGCGACAGATACAATGGCGCTGCGCTTGAGTGAATGTGGAAGCAAGGCATAGAAAAATTAGCAAATACGCAAACCCTTCTTCTGAGGATGTAATCTTTGCTATCAAATTCGTTCGAAGCATTTACCTTTGAGCGGCAGATGACGTGATTGTACCTGTCTCATAGCGTTCGTATGAGAAAATGGAAGAGTTGCCAGTCTTCTTGATTTGTTGGCTTCGATTGAACGGTAAATTTAAAAGTATAGAAGTTGGTAGTACCGCCTTCTGTGGAGCACATAGTCAATTTCCTTGCGTTTGACGATTACACACTACTGCCATCTGTTCTGCGTACTACCGACCATAGTGTACACAACAGATGGGGGTAATTATTATTATTGTTATTGTTATTATTATTATTATTATTTAATTTTATTCATCGGACTATTGTCTACATGAAACAACCTTAAAGCTAAAACAATTCAAGTGTTTCTAATCCGTGCCAAAAAGCGAGATGAAGATTCCCCAAATTCGAATAATTCTTCGACAGCCGTAAACGTACGCATCATAGTTGTTAGTGCTTCGTTGTAACCGAACGCCGTTCGATGGTACCGCGGTTGGAGAAGGGTACCACTTCGTAATGTTCTCGGTGGTACTCGGATATCCAACAGCGAGAGAAGCCTCGAGCAGTCGACCTCACCATTCAATAGCTTGGCAACAAAAACTGCTTGCTGATTTTTCTGTCGGCATTCCAGAGTATCCAAGCTCAGCAGATTGCAGCGATCAGAATACGGCGGGAGATTTTGCGGATCACGCCATGGTAGATTACGTAATGCTATCCTGATAAACTTGCGCTGAACACTTTCGATCCTCAAGCTCCAAGTCAACTGATGAGGAAACCAGACCAAGGAGGCATTTTCCAGGATTGGTCGCACAAGTGAGAAATAGAGAGCTTTCAGGCAGTGTGGGTCAATGAAGTCCTTCGATATTTTCAACACAAAACCTAGCTGGCGATTCGCCTTTGTGATCAGAGCAGAGCGGTGGAGGTCAACTTATGGTCCAGTAGAACACCAAGATCGCTGAACTGGTCGGTTCTTTGAAGAACCACACCGTTGATGGCATAGTCAAAAACAATCGGCTGCCTGATGCGGTAATACGACATTACCATACATTTAGGAATGCTGAGGGTAAGCTTATTCCGACGACACCAATCAACGAACAGATCCAATACCGATTGAAGACGAATGCAATCCTCAGCAGTCCGCACCACGAAGTACAGCTTTAGGTCATCGGCATACGCAAGCTTACAGCCATCTCCAAGTAGAAGAAGTGCGTCGTTGATGTACAACACAAACAGCAACGGGCCAAGATTGCTACCCCTGACGAGTTCGTGAAATACGAGGAAGTACTGGAATCGAGTTTCACTCGCAGAGACCTGTCAGTCAAGTAGGAGCACAACCACGAAGTCAAACGGTCCGACGCACCGAGTTTGGATAGCTTTGCCAACATAATGTCATGGTTGATCGTATCAAACGCTGCTTTTAGATCAGTGTAGATGACGTCTATTTGTGCCCCATTTTCCACTTGCTCAAAACATGTCGTGGTAAAATCTAGAAGATTTGTGGTAACCGATCGTCCAGGCATGAAGCCATGTTGGTCACTAGAGATATAGCATTTGGTGTGCTCAAGAATGAAACCACTCACAATTATCTCAAACAGTTTTGATGCTGCAGAGAGATTAGTAATTCCTCTGTAGTTTTTAACGTCACGTTTATCTCCTTTCTTGTGTACCGGAACCATAAATGACTCTTTCCAGATTGCAGGAAATTTCGACTCTACAAAAGATTTGTTGAAGATTCTGCAAAGCGGTTCAACAAGCGCTCCAATGGTACGACAATACACTGCAGAAGGAATGCCATCTGGTCCAGGCGAGAAGGTACATTTCATTTTCTTGGCGGCATTAGTTACCATAACGGGCGTTATTTCAAAAGTGTTTATGTCAACAAGGTTTGAAGGCACATCCGAAACAGCCGAGACAAGTTTAGTCGAGGGGATGGATTCTGCGGCAAATACCGACGAAAAATGAGCAGCAAAAAGCTCACATTTCTCCCCGCCTATCGACGATTCAACGTCATTGAAAAAAACGCTGCAGGCATTGTTGAATTTTTCCTCTTCGAGTTTACATAGCTCCAAAAGCTCTTGGGGTTTCGCCTTAAATTAGTTTGCACTCGTAAAACGTACGATTTGTAGAGCGAAGAGTTTAGATTACGGTACTCGTTACACGCCAAGTGAAAACTACGCTTATTTGCCAGGGAACGGTATCGCCGAAGTCTACGTTGCGAAGCATTTCTTTTTCGTTTTAGTTTTCGTAGCAAAGCGGTGCTCCACGCAGGAGAAACAGCAGGCCGACGAATCGGTACGTTTGTATCCATCCAATTATTTAGCACAGCACACAACGTTTCAGCCATTTCATCAGCATTCAGTCCATCGAAAAGAAGATCCCAGTCAGTGACGGAAAGGAAGTCCATTAGAACATCGAAATCAATCTTGCTATAGTCTAACGCAAGCTCATCACTCGCATATCCGTATGGCAAAAGAACAAATCCAGGATGCGTCCTAAGTGGTTGCGCTCGAGATTTCTCTGATGCAGGTTGTGGAAATCCATGCCATCAATCAAGAATGAGCTAGCAACTGGTAAAGGAACAGAGTTCACAGGTCGAATCTCGCCATCAGCCCAACTCCAGGATATCCCAGGTTGATTGTAGTCACCGCATACCAGCAAGCAATCGCTGTCAGAGCCACTGTTACAAAGCTCTTGGATCGATTCAATATGCCCATTCAAAACGCTGAGATCCTTGCTCTTGTCTGGAGGAACGTAAATTGCACACAGCAATAGTCGCTTGGATCCAATCCTCGTCGATACACACACTTGTTTTATCGTTTCTCCGCTCGTTGCAACGACACTGCTACTGATGAAACGATGATGTACGGCAATTGGAACCCCTCCGAAACGATATTTGCTGCTGTTTATATGGCTTCGGTCACATCGGTGCACATTGTAGTTGCTTCCGAAAAGCTGCGTCGAATTGATAGCCTCGTTAAACCCCGTCTCGATTAAAATAATGACGTCAAAATTGCACTCCAGGACGTTGCAGTAAAAGTCGTCGATCTTGGTGCGCAGTCCACGTACGTTTTGGTAATAAACCCATAAACGACTAGCGTCACGGGTCGTGTTCTGCAACATGGAAATATTTGGCGCGTGGTGGAGGCGAACCAGCCTAAGGCTGAAAGCCTCCTAAATAAAGCTAAATAATAATAATAATATTTGGCGCGGGAATATTTGGTGAATGGTACAGATACTCACCTCTGGTGGAAACCCTAGGGTTTCCACCGTCCACAGAATGTCGCAAAGAATGATTATTGATAATGGTGCTAACCCTAGGGTTTCCACCGTCCACATGATAGAGCCTTAAGTATTTGTCAGTGGATTGCCGTTGGATCCAGACTGGTTTTTTGAGTAGTCGGTGAATTCACGGAATAATATCCCATCATGTTTTAGCGACGATGTTTTACAGTGAGAAATATTCAATGTGTTATGTCGGTTTGTCTGTGGTTTCTTGATGAATTTCTACTTCAAAAACGTTGTCACCTCGTAAAATACGAAATAACACAGTGCACGTGCTTAGCTGTTCCACAATGGATCCTGGGGATGCGACACATCTCAGTCTCAATTCAAGATGGTCGGAAAAACTCACGTTAATGAATCAATCTACGAAAAATCTTTTCTCATCTCTTGCATTTAAATCTATCTACTTTCATCGCTCTCCAATTTTTTCCATGAAATCTTCAAAATATTCATCAATCTTCTATCTACTATAAGCGTGCACGCATCTCACAACAGCAAAGCGAAAATTTTCCTGTATCTAGTACGTTCAGACTACAGAGTTATAACATTTTATAGCGCTATCTTGATGGTGGTTTCTGTGTTGCAATTATTTGACAACCGTTATAACATATTATCTCGCATATTATAACTCTTCAACCTGTACAGCGTTTTAAATATGTACCTCAAGGGAAAAAAATATTTTAAACATTGATTCGCATGACTTCTAACATGGAATACATTTGAAATCAATCTAGTTTATTTTTGTGGTCAGAAAAAAAACTGAGTTTACATTTAAATTTACCTCAAATAGGGGAAATGGCTCTAATGTTGGCCTATGAATCTAAGATTGGGCCCATCGCTAAAAATCTGCTATTTATCAATTGTATCTTGATGAACGCGTCATTGGGACGGTACTTATGGATATTTTTGGGTGCTATTGAAAATGTTAGTCGATTGCTGAATTTATGTATGGGCCCAAATTAGGGACACTTAGGTCGACATTACATACATTTCCCCTATGTTTGTTTCGACGATAGATTTTTCTGCGTGAACTTCCCTGAACAACGGCGCCGGTGGTGTAGTGGTAAGCGTGATTACCTCTCACCTCAGCAAGCCTGGGTTCAATCCCAGTCGGCGCCGTCGGGATGTTCTGATCATCATCTCTGATCACGCCTTCCTTCGGATGGGAAGTAAAGCCGTTGGTCCCCGGTTCATGAGTTGATGGGTCGATAGGTAGGGTCCAGGTGTGGGAGCTGCCTTCCTGGCACGTCGGTAGCATTGGTGCTCAGCACGGAAAACAAAATCGACGAAAAAAAACAAACCAAAAGGAAAAAAAAAAACTTCCCTGAACGCCATTTCCCCGAATAAGATTTTGCCTTCTTTTGATTGTTGCTCGTTCTTTACACATTCGAGGTAATGTAGCACAATCACCTGATTGTGTTGCTAGTTTGCTATATTGAGCATTGTAAGAAATCGGCGATTGATGTCAATGCTTACAAAAAAAACAGTTACGCCCTCATCTCGAATAACTCCAGACTTCAACTTATGAAGAGAAGAGAGAACGAGAGAGAATCTGTTAAAAAAATGCTACAGATGTTGTTTACTAATAATGAATGGTAAACAAAAATAAATATCATGTAGGTAGTTCGTTCGTTGTTCTAATCGTTTCAAATAACATAAAACTAAAAAAAAAATGTGTTACAAGTAGAATATAGCTCAATACTTGGAAGAGTGCAACACAACATCGAAAAGGTAAGAAGAATTATTGATTGTTTATGCAACTAGCTAGTAGCTATTTACCACATACCCACAAACTCATACGTCCTTCTCGTCAACAATCCCAACACCTAACAGACATTCACGGATATTCCGTCGATTCGGTTGCCTGGCACCAGGGGCAGTGCCGTGGCCTTATTTACCGTGCTATCGATCTTTCCACCCTTATGTAACATCAGCTGCTGTAATCGTATGGTCGGTTTAACGCGTGCCATCGTCCCTCCGATAATGGCTATGATTCCGGGAATCTACAAGCACCATCGCTGCCGGAATAACGTGTATCCGAGCAGCGATGTCCGCCGTTATCCGGTGCCGGACGAGAGTGTCTTCTGGTCCCAACCGTATCCGGACTATCAACCGCCGCTGTACGAAGCGGCTGTCCTCAAGGACAAGGAGTGGGCCGATCTGGATGTCGGTAAGTTGAACTTGACCTATATTTTTTGTTTGTTTCGATTCTATGCTTGGGACGGGAATGTAATCGAGGTTTTGTTTATTTTTCGGTTGCGAAACAGACGATCCCAACTTCGAGGTCAAATGGAATCAGCTGGATGGCGGTGTGAACCGGGTGAGCTTCGTCGGAGCGTATGAAATTCGGGATGGATTTCCGATGAACTTGTTCGGTCGGACCGGATTGAGAGGCAGGGGATTGCTGGGACGATGGGGACCGAACCATGCGGCTGATCCGGTGGTGACCAAGTGGAAGGTCGATGGCGATGGGACGGTGGTGGTGAGTGAAGATACGGGTAGAAGAGTGCTCCAGATGTGTGCCATCGAGAGGCATGACTGCGGGGAATGGGCCATCCCCGGGGGGATGGTGGACCCAGGGGAGAAGGTAAGTGCCACTTTGAAACGGGAATTCATGGAGGAAGCCATGAGCACTAGCAGCGGCACGGAAGATGTTGAACAATTCTTCAGTGCCGGGAAGGAAATCTACAAAGGCTACGTGGACGATCCGAGGAACACGGACAACGCATGGATGGAAACGGTGGCGGTGAACTTCCACGACGAGGACGGGTCAGTCGTGGGAAGGTTCAATCTGCATGCCGGAGATGATGCGGCCAAGGTCAAGTGGATGGACGTCGACTCGGGGGTAAAGTTGTACGCCAGCCATGCCAACATCGTGAAACGGGTCGTTGACGCGCTCGATGCCCACTGGTAGGGATTTTCGGATGAATACCGCGCGTTGAATTATTGAGTAAAATAATAACATGTATTACAGTTTGTTGTAATTTGATTTTGCATATTGGGTTTTACTCGTTCGAGAATGCCTCAAAATATGGTTTCATTTTCTGTGTGATGGGTACGATTTCCTCTTTTTGTTTGTTTGTGTTTTCTTGTTCTGCGAATTGATGCTAATCAGATCTTCAATAAGGTAGGCGCAAATAATAATATATACTTTAAAAAAAATCAGATTCTGCGTTGCTTTATCTCTAGAGCATTAAATAAACTCATCGATTCTATATATTGCATTCAAATATGGCATTCGTTTCGTTTCTGCACGCTAGTATGGTTTGCGTTGTGGAAAAAGTAAGCATGCATTTATCGGGATAAGAATATGAGATTCAATCAAGATTGTCAAGGGTAATGATTACATTTTCATGGAATTCGTGAGAAGTTTTGCAAGATCTGAATGTTTCATTAAACCGTTTCAGAATTGTTTTAAATCCCAGAATAATTGAGATACATTTTCTTGGTAAAAAAATAGAATGGTACTTAGTATTTTTTAACTTGATGCAAATCTTCGGAATAATATATTAATAAATTAAAGTGATTTATAGGTACATAGGAATCAATTTCTATGCATGATACCGATACATACACAGCTGAAGTTCCTACTTTTTCTGATTGGCTTTGACGCTCTTATGCGAGCCAACACCTACTTTTAAACTTAGTGAAGCCTTTTTACAGGTTTTATCTAGTTTTTGGAACATTGCTAATTTTGTTGGGATTTTGCTGAAGCTCTTGGAGATTATCTCAAGTACTTGAACTTCTTAGAAGATAAGCTCCGAAAATCTCAGAGCTTATCTGAAGATGATGGAACTTTGGTCAAATTTTTGAAACATTTGGAAGTTCCCTAAAGTTATCGGAACTCATCTGAAGAGATGAACTAGCCTCAGGCTAAAAATCTCTAAAATAAAGATTTAAAAAAAAAAAAAAGGAACTCATCTGAAGAGCTTGAACCACTCCGAAGCACATGGACATTATTTTAGAAAACAATTAGATCTACGAACATTTGAATACTCAGGCTGAAGATTGCATTTCAAAATTAAAAAATTAAAAATAAATAAATCTTGACTTTTGGAGGATAACATTTTAGGATTCTGACACTGTGAAGCATTGGCAAGATAATTATGATGAGAATGCCAAATGAGCTTTGAGGATAGCTGTAGAGGAAATCTAGGGATAATTCTAAAGCAACTCTGGGGAGAATTCCAACGGAATTTAACTAGAAATTTCAGATAGTTTTTAGTAGTTTCTCATTAAATTTCTAAGTAAAGGTGAGTTTTAAGAAAGTTCTGAAGATAATACTATGGGGATTATGATTTTAATTCTAGAGAACTTCAAAGCAAGTCGGAAGGAATTTCTTTCCTTCAAATTGAATTAATCCTACGGCAAATCTGACTGCATGACTACAACCCTGAAACTACGCCTAATGATCTTTTTTCGAGTAAAATTCTCTTAAATGTTGATCAATCAATCAATCCAAGATATATTTTTTGATGGAGATGTAGGCAAATATGGATAATAATTCCATGGAAATCTAATTTTGTAAAATAGCTCATACAATTCTTTGCAAAATAACTTGCTAAATTCATTGTTTCAAGATAATTCCTAAGAGAATTTATAAGATTTTTCAGGGATTTTCAAGGAGTTTCCAGCAGGGACTAAACATTTTTTGAGCATATTTCCAAAGCAACTATGACTAGTGCTCAAAGAGAATCCCCAGAAATTTTCAAGGAAATACTAAGGAGTGTTTCAAGAGAATTCCAAGACAATTTGAGGAGATTTCTTAAAACCCTCGATCAGCTGGATATACTTCCTGATCAACCTGCCGTCATAGGCGAACATCGGAGCACGCCATTTAAGCTTTTGAAAGTCTGAAGTCTTCATAAATGAACCAAATTTATGATCAGCTGCGATTTTTCAAAAAAAAATCCCATGATAATAGGTATCTACCCTACCATCATTTTAGCTAGAATACATGGAGACGTCACTTAAATGTCCGAACAGTTGAAATTTTTCAGAATAATACTTCCAACAACTTGTAGTATTAAAAAAATATCCATAGAACTTTATTGAAATCTTAGATTAGCTGGAAATCTTTCAAATACTTCATGATCTTGAATGAATATCTGATGAACATCATTTGAAATGTTTCATTTTTCAAGAGTTCTAAAACATTCAGAGGACCTATGCAATATCTCACTGAAAATCCGTGAATATCAACAATGATCGTAAAGATACGTCTAAGTTTGCTGAACTTTTGGAGGTTCCTATAAATGGTGTATTCGTGGAAAATGATTTTGGAGACAAATTTTTGAAGTTAATCTATAATATTTTGCAAAAACATTGGTTTGGTTCCTAGATTCAACACCAATAATGATGAAAGAATGTCCTTGCTTAACAGTCGATTTCAAATTTGGGACTGTACATAATTTATTAGACAGACCCCTCCCCCTGCGTAGACAATTGGGTTCTTTCATCAATTTTGATACACTGGAACTAATTTAAATAAGTGCGATTACATTTGCAGAAATCACCTTATTAACGCCCCTCGGTGTTACTTTGTATGGGAGCGAGCTGTCAGTTTGTCAGTTTAGTGTCAAACAGTGAATTTATTATTTTGCTTTAAATCTTGATTTAAAAATCGAATGTGTGGGTTCGAAAAAAAAATATCGATGTGCTCAGAAAACGAAGTTCTTTCAGATGATATATAAGAATCGATTAATTTTTCAAAATTAAAGAACCCAATTGTTCATACACAATTTTTAATGTTTGTATGGGTCGTGGATAATTGCATAATTGATACATTGTTTAATATCCAGCAGCAGCATAAAACGGTTTACGGTTTTCTAACTGCCTTTCGTCTGCTTGGAGCGACATCAACCTATCACAATAGTTGATGAACAATGTGGTAAGTGCACAGTAGCCGTCAGGCGTAAAAATATAAATTGGATGTCATGTGATGGATTCTGCTCTGCAGTGTATCAATTGGACTGCATTCCAATGTGTGAAAGCAGGCCAGTGACAAGGCCTATACTAACAGCAGCGTTTGACAGTAGGCAGCATGTCCCGGGCTCAAATAATTTATTTTGCTGTTCTGGGCCTGCTGTAACGGTATAACATGATGTCTGCGCGAAATGCCACTGGGCTGTGTGAAAGAGAACTACTGACTTGGGAAACTAAAAATATCCTATGGTTCTGCAACAAATATTTGCCAAAACTTTGGCTAGCAAAACTACCATGCTAACTGGTAGAGGTAATATTCATCTACCAGTTGGTGTCATTATTTTTCATGAGTGAGCTTTTATTTGCGAGAAATCGACGGCTAAAGCCATTGTTTACAAATGCAATTACGCCCCTTTGAAATGTTGGCACTGAAATAGACAAGCGTTTTCCGTTCTCGCTCTTGCTCTGAACATGTGTTTTCAATGCTTTTCTGTGTATAGGGGAAATGGATGTAATGCCGGCCTAAATGCCCCTAATTTGGGCCCATACATAAATTCAGCAATCGACTAAATTTTCAATAGCGATCGAAAATATCCATTAGTACCGTCCCAATGACGCGTTCATATAGATAAAATTGATACATAGCAGATTTTTAGCGATGGGCCCAATCTTAGATCCATAGGCCAACATTAGAGCCATTTCCCCTACTTTCCATCAGAATTGATAATATAAGAGTTACGCAGAGTGAAGCTTGCAACACTGATGTCGATCATTGTTCATATTTTTTTTGGCAACCTTTGTTTTTGTCGAGGGGGGCGACACATCTAAATCTCAAGTTTAGATGCTCAACAAATCACACACCAGCGAATCAATCTTCGAAAAATCTTCTTTTATTTGGCGCATCTACTTGCATCGTGCAGCATCTTTTTGCAGGAAATCTTCAGAATCGTCATCAATCTTCTTTCTGTCTACTCAGCGTGCGCACAGCTAGTCACAGCAAAACACAATCTTTTCTGCATCGTAGATAGAGTCGTCCCCCTCGGTTTTTGTTTACACCTGGGATGACTTCACCTGGGTTGTGAAAGTTTCCTATAGTTTCGATAACAATACTTCCTACGCAACAGAGTCAGTTTGTCTACTATGCGCGATAGGTAGACGGTTTGACAGTTCTATAGGTAGATTTTGGTTTCAGTTTGCGTAACTATTCTATTGTCGACTCTGCTTTCCATATTCTTGCTATGAATGACAATAATTATAATGAAAACTTGCAACCGCATCCTCTCGAATCAGTATTTCTCTACATTGCTTGAAATAGTAAAACAATAAACAGTCTGAATTTAGACGAAAATAATTTATCATCGTAGTTGCCTGATCAATTGGATTATATTTCGAAGGAGGTAAGATGTTTGAAAGGCGTGGTAAAGAATGCCTAAATATCGGTAGAAATTACTGATAATCGAAGAAAGTGCACATACTTAAATTATCGGTAATCATGGATTACCAATAATTAAGGTTAAATATTACCTAATTTATAGTAAAAAATAGCCTATTTAAAGTAAAAAGTAACGATTTTTATCGGTAAAAAATACCGATAACTTTTTACCGATCATTTTAGGTAATCGTAGCTAAGAGTATGGGTTTTGTCAAATAAGGTAAATATTTACATTGCTTGCACCAAAGAATTCAGCTTTTGAAAATGATCTGCAAAGGGTTTCATCCATTTTCTTTTGTTGAGGATCCGGAATTCAAGAAGTTCGTACAGCTCCCTCCTATTATAGGAGTAAGTGTATAATACATTTCAAAGTACGAAAATGTTGTCCAATGGCTTGCTACCAGCTGTTTATATTAAGTTGCTGGAAAAAGTGATATTTGAGTTGGTTGATGCTCCTGCCATATGTCTAACCTGCGATGGTTGGACCAACATCACAAACCACTGGATTTTACACACTTGCCGCACAATTTATTAATAATAATGGTATCTTGACATCGCGCCTACTGGAGTGCTCAGAGTTCACGCCAAGGCACACTGACGAAAATATTGCGGAATGGGTAACAGATGTTCTTCGAAAGTTCGGAATCGAAAGCAAAATGACACTGATAACGCTTCGAATATGAAATCAGCTGCTAAAATTTTGAAAATTAGACTCTTGGTATGTTATGTTTGTATCTGGTTGCACCAGCCCAGTGGCAGGCGCGTAAGCAACATGTTATACGGTGACAGCGGGCCCAGCACAGCAAAATAAACGATTTGAGCCCGGGACATGCTGCCTACTGTCAAACACTGCTGCTGGTATAGGCCTTGTCACTGGCCTGGGTTGCACAGATGCCATAACACATTCCATCAAAGCAATTGCCGATAAGTGCAAGGTGATCGTGCAATTTTTTAAGAAAAGCAGTGTCATCTTGAACTCTGCAAGAAATGCAGGTTGAAATTGGAAAATCCTCTCTAAAACTTAAGCAGAATGTTCCGACTAGGTGGAACTCTACATTCGACATGTTAGTACGATTGCTGTTGAACAAAGATGTTGTATTTTCTACTCTGAGATTCTATACTGTTCAACTATACTATTCGAATCGTTGTACGTTAGAGAGCGAGGATTGGGAAGTAATGAAACAGAGTGCAAAGATCCTAAGCCTCTTTAGTGAAATTACGGTTGAGATTTCGTCGGAACAATCCTTACCTAAAAGCTCGGCCCTTGCTCGCATAATGAGTGAACAAATCAAACTGCATTCAACTAATTCTCTTCCTTCAAGTATTAAGAAGTTGGTACCGTGCCGATTCAAATTTCGGACACTTAAACTCGAATTTCGGACACTTTTAAAAGTTGATTATCTCGGTCGAATATGATCCACATGTCTTGTAAATTTTAAATTTTTTTGACTAGTGCCCTCCACGATCATCTAACATTATTACTTTGTTTCTAACTGGATGTAATATTTAATTAAAAATGAAAGTGTCCGAAATTTGAATCGTCCGAAATTTGAATCGGAACGGTAGATGAGCTGAATGATGGTCTCATTAAACGGTTCGGGGAAAGAGAATCGAATGAATTAATCGCTCAGGCCATGTTTCTTGATACGCGCTTTTAAAAGCAAGGTTTTGTCAACACGACGTACCAAGCTCTTGTGCACAAAATGCGGCAGAATCAAGGGGTAATCAACTCTGCACACTGAGCCGAAACACTGTTCGGTACGATAGGGCACACTTTGACAAGGAGGACACAAACAATATATATAAAAATGAATTTCTGTCTGTCTGTCTAACCCTTATAGACTCGGAAACTACTGAACCGATCGGTGTGAAAATTTGTATGCAGGGGTTTTTGGAGCAGGGAAAGTTTCTTATGATGGTTCGAGACCCCTCCCCCCTTTGTAAGGGGGGCTCCAGAAACAGAAATTTCTGCATAACTCGAGAACTAATCAAGCAAATGGAACCAAATTTAGAATGTGGAGGTCATAGGGGGTAGTCTCTTAGATAAGAGGGAAGGGGAGCTACGTACAATATAGCATGCTTTTTTAATTGGCGCATAAACTCAAGCTAATATTAAATCCCGAGGAAGGCCGGGCACACTCAGCTAGTATAATATAAAACCGGATCACTGTTAATTGTTGACGTTTAGCCAATCGTTGCCTACTCGGTTGAATACTTTGTTAACCGATTTCGAGGATCGTTCGAAAAAATCTATAAGAACAGCGAATCCCTTAAAATCAAGAAAAACTCAGTCCATCTCATCCAATTCACAGCAAAAATTCCAGCGGCTCGTATTTTCATCCTGAACAGCTTCAATTCGGGCTTCACTTCAATCAAGTGGCCGGTTGAGAGTGTGTTGTCGTTGCTGAAACGGGTTACCTCCAGCGACAATTGGTCAAAAGTTTGGAAGATCTGGTCATCCAATACGACGGTACAGTTCGGAATGCGATCGGCGAAGTCGTTGAGTCTTCCCATGGTGCAGACTGGTTGGATACCATAATTATAAAAATCAAAACCAATGCACGTTCGCAGTACATATCAAAGCAAATCAAAATTAAGCCGACTGCGGAGGAAAGTTCGAAGAAGTCTGACACGTTTTCGATTGAGGATGGAATCATAGAGAAAAATGCCCGCCACTTGCCTTGGATGATTAATTTGGAAGGCCACGCAAACAATCTCATCGATATCAAACAAATGGATCCCTTATATGCAAGGGATAAACCTCGATAAACCCTCACATTCTCCTCTACATGCTTTCACCAAAGGTCACCCAGGCTTTATTCCAGAAAACGCTTCTTATTTTTGGACTATCTCGAAGAGTACAGCGAAGGATCAGAGCAGGATTTTCTGCGAGAGTTTGTTATGCAGAATAATCAATAAATAAAAAAAAAAGCTTATCAAAGGAGGGTGGCCTAATTCGAATACCGGTCTTGCCGAGGATCATCCGGAATGGAAATTTTCACATTTTCACCTGCGTTTTCTCTCGGTTATTCTTGTCAGTCTCAATTGATATGGACTTCAATGGGATAACCACGGGATGTCCATAAAATTTTGAAAGAAGTCTCAGTACTGTTGTGGGATGCCAATACGTATTAACCCCACATATTCCATCAGACCTGGACTGGTATATGATTGCCTTAGTGCAATATCAAAATCTTATTAGAACGGATCATTGCAGTAAGAAATGCAATTACATTCTTTTCTATTCCACGAGTCCGATATCAAGCACATCCCCGTCACGAGATCCGGTTATTTTGGAAATGCATCGCTGACACTATCCTTCTGTAGAACGAGCTCGTATCAAGGGTCCTCAGTACGATGGGTTGCCTACCGATCGGTCAACTGTAAAGCCTTGGTCATTAAGGAAAAAAAAAAGTTGTCGAAGATGTAGGATCGGGAAGAATTTGATAGGCAGCAGGTGGCAATTTGACCTACGCCTTCGTTTCTGTACATCTGCCAGGAATGAGCACTTCATCGATTCGAAATCTGGTGGACGGGTCCAATCTGGTCCAATTTGCTTGAACACTACACAGGTTTTATGGCTCTCACTTCCTCTTCCATTTCCCGAAGGGAAGCTGATTGCTTGCCATGATCCATCAGAGAAATTGAGAATGTAAACACAATCACAAAAGTCGTAGTCTTCGGGGTTGCTAAACTCATGGATTATTGACACCTTGATAGGCACACTTTGATTGACACCTTGGTAGATCAATCACTCGGTACCGATTTAGGTGTGCAGACGTTGAATACCCTTTGGACAGAATATTGTAACAACGGATGAGGAACAGCATGTGCTGAGCCATAACCCTCTGTTACTCAGTTATACATATGGGACGAGACAATAAGCAAGCTGCAGACAAAACAGGATCCAACAGCAGCTAGTATTGTAGAGCTGAACAAGTACAAAGCTGAGCCATATTTGCCCAGAGTTGGTGACCCTCTAGTTTGGTGGGAATGCCGGAATAAACTGTACCAGATAATGATGGAAAGGTTGTGCATTCCTGCGACATCTGTACCTTCCAAAACTGGTTTTGAGAAACGTAGTAGGCTAACTGCGAAAAACATTTCGCAAATTATGTTTGTGAATGTTAACCATGCGTAAAGTGCAATACAGTATTATTTGTCATTGTCTTTTTACTGAATAAATCTCATATCAAGAGCCACATGTGAAAAGGGCATACAAGCTTTTTGTAAACAAACCTTTGTAGGCCCTTTTCTGGCCAACCGAAGCTTGCCCACACAAACCAACAACATCATCGGGAAGGGGAAAGTTTACTCTATCCGGTGATGTTGATGGTTTACGTTGGTCTCATATGGGTGGCGAGAAAATGGCATAAGAAGGTTTGTTTACAAAACAGCTTGTATGCCCTTTTCACATGTTGTTCTTGATAATTGAATCAGAAATTACGCAATAGTTCCAAAGACTTAACGGCTCTGATCCATATTCGTCAAGTGCCACAAAGTGAGCGAATGAGCGGTTCAGGAGAACTAGTTTAGTTTAATGAGCGGAACAAGTCAGACCCGCTCATTGCAGTGAGCCATTTTGCCCACCTCTAATCATCACCATTAGCGAAACGGTTCAGTAAATGCTGAGCGCCGCCTACAAGGTACTCTCCCAAATTCTATGCCGCCGCCTGTCACCATTTGCAAGAGAGTTTGTGGGGCAATACCAGGAGGGATTCATGGGTGCCCGCGCTACCACGGACCAAATTTTCGCGATTCGACAGGTTCTGCAGAAATGCCGCGAATACAACGTGCCCACACATCATTTGTTCATCGATTTCAAATCCGCATACGACACAATCGATCGAGATCTGCTATGGCAGATTATGCATGAGTACAGATTTCCGCATAAACTGACGCGATTGGTCAAGGCGACAATGGATCGAGTGATGTGCGTTGTTCGAGTATCGGGGACACTCTCGAGTGCCTTTGAATCTCGAAGGGGGTTACGGCAAGGTGATGGACTTTCGTGTCTGCTATTCAACATCGCGATAGATAGCCACGAGTGGCGCGATCTTCAGGAAGTCCATCCAGCTCCTTGGCTTCGTCGATGACATCGACATCATGGCACGGAACTTTGAGACAATGGCGGAAACGTACATCAGACTGAAGGCTGAAGCTAGGCGGATTGGACTTGCCATCAACGCATCAAAGACAAAATACATGAAAGGAAGAGGTTCTAGAGAAAACAATGTTAGCCTCACACGTCGAGTTCAGATTGACTTTACAAAATCGAGGTGGTCGATGAGTTCGTGTATTTGGGCTCACTGGTGACCGCCGAAAATGATACCAGCAGAGAAATTCAAAGACGCATTATGGCAGGGAATCGTACCTACTTTGGACTCCGGAGGACGCTCCGATCGAATAAAATTAGCCGCCGCACGAAGTTGACTGTCTACAAGACGCTGATTAGACCGGTGGTCCTCTACGGCCACGAGACCTGGACTATGCTCGTGGAGGACCAACGCGCCCTTGGAGTTTTCTTAAGGGCCACCCACATTAGATCCGTTTGCGTTGCGTTGACGTAAATTTGACAGTTAGACAATAGATTTAGCTGTCACTTTGCCGCAACGCGTCCGATCCGGATCTAATGTGCGTGGGCCTTTACGGAAGGTGTTACGTACCATCTACGGTGAAGTGCAGATAGATGACGGAACGTGGAGGAGGCGAATGAAACACGAATTGCACCAGCTGCTGAGAGAACCATCCATCGTCCACATTGCAAAAATTGGGCGACTACGGTGGGCTGGGCACGTCGTAAGAATGTCGCACGACGACCCAGTGAAAATGGTTCTAGAAAGCGACCCAACAGGAACAAGAAGAAGAGGCGCGCAGCGGGCAAGGTGGATCGACCAAGTAGAAGGCGACCTGCGAACCCTTCGCAGACTACGAGGCTGGCGAAGTGTGGTCATGGATCGAGTAGAGTGGAGACGACTTCTTTGGACAGCAGAGGACAACAAGGCCTTAACCTGATTGGTAAGTATGGTAAGTTCAGCAAATGCTCGCTCGTTCAAGCACACCTGATGACACAGCTTGCAGTTTGAAAGTACCACACCCGCCAAGACTCCTATGTGGTACCAAAGGTAATTCACCACGTTTCTCGGGTTGTAGCACTGTAGCGATGTAGCGTCCCGTAACCTCACGTTTTACGTGTGTACCAACTTTTAAAACCAGATTTAATGCCAAATTTATACTCGAATCGGTTGAAAAATACACTCAATCTTCTAGTTTACTTGAGAGTTGGTGCACAGGTAGATTGAGGTTAAGGAAACGCCACTGGCAGGGTGTCCATCCAACCGGGAAAACCGGGAAAAAATCGGGAATTTGTAATGACCGGGAAAAAACCGGGAAAAATCCGGGAAAATCCATATTGTACCGGGAAAAGTAATGTATGCTGATCCATCAATTCCATTTCTCGTACTTAAGACATTACTTTTTTAAACACCTGTTCCCAAACATTACTTTGACGTTGAACAAAACCATTAGTCTGCAAACTTGTTGCTTTTGGCTCAAATTATGTACACCCTCAGAATAAACTTCTGCACCTTGTGTTAAATGACAGATGCTCCCGATAGAGAAGACAAGGAAGAATGTTAGGCTTTTCGACGTTTAATCGGCGCCACTACTACACCACCTAAATTGAAGAAGTGTGAGCAAGACGAAAACAGATTAGTGGAAAAACAAAGAATCCAGTCATCCCCGGGTGCTAGATAGAGAAAGACGAATAAACGTCAAAAAGCATAAAGCTCTGCATTCTCACGTCATTTGACACATCACACACAGCAAGCTGAACATTGCATTAGGTCCTAAGTAACATTGATCGATTATCTTCGTAGATTTTCTTTTTCGTTAATAACTGGAGCACATAACCGTTTCTGGTTGTGTTTGTCGTATTAGATGGTAGATAAAAGCTTCTTTTATCGATCTGTGTGCTGAAAATATCTGGGAATGTCATTGCATGGCCGTGGAGATACGAGTTGGAAAGTCGACGAAGAGAATCTGTCAATGTTACTTAGGACCTAATGCAATGTTCAGCTTGACACATTTGCTGTTTCACTTTCATTCACACACAGATCTGCTATCTTGTGCAGCAGAGAAACAAAGATGAATGCTGTTTCAATCGAAACAAACTGAAGCCTACCCCATCGTTCGAACTTCATTCACTCGAAAAGTGCGGTATTATCCGAGCAAGTAGTGATTCAAATTATTTAAATTTAAAATTATCTTATTCGTTGTTCGTGTTCCTCGCAAGTTGTGGTCGAAATAGGTTTGCGAAGAAGACTATTAAAGCTGTAAAAAGTAAGTAAATTGATTAAAAATATGATCTTTTTTTTTTTAATAAATTTTCTTTTCGAAAGACACCATGCCGACTACGTACGCGCCGAGGTACGAAGAAGAATTTCCATGGAGTGCACCGGATCAGAATGACCGAAGTGCAGCCCGCTGCAAATGGTGCAACAAATCTTTTAAAATAGATACGATGGGTAGGGTGGCTTTTAGTAGCCACGAAAAAGGAAAATTTCATCAAAGCCAAATCAATATTCGACGCACGAACATGAAGTTGACCTGTTTTCAGTCACAAGTAAAGTCGTCTGATGGTAAATGTATTGAAAGTATAGCCTTATGACCGATTCGTATATTACAATTTGTCTATTTATGTTTCAGGTGTTTTTGTACCTGCCAAGGATTTCGATGGAGCCAGTACAGCAGAGGCAGAACAAACCAGTAGTGGATACGCAGTGACCATGAAAAAGTTTGTGTTACGAGAGAAAGTCATAACAGCAGAAATCCGGTGGGTGCTTGAAACGGCTTTCACTCATAATTCCAACCGAAGTGCGAGTGCTGATGTTGGCATTTTCAAGAAGATGTTCCCGGATAGCGAAATTGCCTCACAGATGCGTATGGGCCGTACGAAAATAGGTTACCTCATAACGTACGGTGTGGCTCCATCCTTTCAGGAGGACCTATTCAAAACTTTGAATCAGACCTCAAGGATCGTCGTTGGATTTGACGAGTCGCTGAACAAAATCGCCCAACGACAGCAGATGGATATTTCTGTTCGGTACTACGACAAAGAAAAAAGTGAAGTTCGAACAAACTATGTCGGTTCTGCGTTCCTATCATCTACGCGTGCGAATGACTTGCTGATTGGACTGAAGGAATGTTTCAAAACCAATCCTAGTATTTTGAAGAAAATCGTTCAAATTTCAATGGATGGACCAAATGTGAACTGGAAATTTCTGAAGGACTTATCCGGTGAGCTACGAGAGCTTCGAGGAAGTTCAACGTTTGAAATTTTGAATGTTGGAAGCTGTGGTCTTCACGTAGTGCATAATGCATTCAAATGTGGAGCGAAGAAAACAGATTGGAACTTGGACGAATTTTTGCTCTCGTTGTACAGTCTGTTTAAAAATGTTCCGTTACGCCGAGCTGAATATTCATCAGTGGCTGGTTCTTCCTTGTTTCCATTGAAATTCTGTGAATGGGTAGAGAATTATCGGGTCGCCGAAAGAGCGTCTAAGATGCTGCCATCTCTAAGGATTTTCGTTGAAGCCGTAAAAAAACAGCGTGACAAGAAAATCAAAGAATCGCATTTTGATTTCAAGCGAAGTTTTGTAAGCCTCTCTAATTCCAAAGTGTTTGCTACAATTGCTGAGGGACTAAGCGATCGATTGTTGGAGGCTAAATTATCCTTTTTCATGTCCATGGCTGGTTATGTCGAGCCATTTCTAAGAGAGTTTCAAACCGACGCTCCAATGGCTCCATTTTTGTTTGGTGATCTTTTGAAGCTCATAAAACCTATCATGGAAAGAGTCATTAAACCAGAATGTTTGAATGTAAACAAGAAATCCTTGGAATTAATTGAACTGAACGACAATAATCTACTTCCTTCAAGTCGCGTGGATATTGGATTCGCAGCTAAGGCAGCATTGAAGGTTGTTACTGGTGTCAAAGACTCGCAGCTTTTGGTCTTTAGAAATGATTGCAAGGCATTTTACGTTGCATTTCTGCAGAAAATCTTTGACAAATCTCCCTTAACATATCCGCTAACGAGGTACATTTCATGTTTGAGTCCTGAAATAATCGCAGAATCGCCGGAAACAGCCAGAAAGAGGCTGTCTTTTGTTTTGGACCATCTAGTGGAAAGAGATCACTTGTCTGGGACATTGGCCGATAAAATTATGATCGAATATCGCACTCTACTAACCGAACCATACGCAAAATCGGCGTTCACTGCATACAGCAGGGAAGAGCAAAGACTGGATGCATTCTGGAATAAGACAATCCTACAATCTGGAAATCACTCTCCGAATCTTTCGACATTTGTTCAAGACACTATCATTTTGTCGCACGGAAATGCTGCTTTGGAACGTGGTTTTTCCGTAAACAAGGACTGTTTGGTGGCAAACCAAATCGAGGAAAGTTTGGTTGCGCAACAAATTGTTTATGATACCATTCTGAATCAAGGAGGAGTCGAAAAAGTTGTAATTTCAAAAGGTTTAATCCAGTATGCACGAAACGCACATCACAAATACCAGGAATCACTGGATCGAAAGAAAAAGGAGCATGACGAGATGGAAAGAGATAAACAGCGTAAAAGAGATGCTGTTCGAGTGTTGAAGGAGTTGGAAGCAAAGAGAGCGAGGTTACTGGCTGACACGGAGAAAGAGGTTGCATCAATCAACAAAGAAATGGAAAACCTTAAGAAATAAGTTTTTTTGCTAGTCGCGTAAATTTACTTGAAATAAAAATCTTTTGATTATACATGTATCGTTTATGTGTTCATTGAATAACAAGTTGTAAGTATATCATTTACAAGACGTATATAAAATCATATAACATGTTTCTCCACATTTTTATTTACATTAAAATACTATTTTTCATACATTTTTTTTATGTAAACTACGACTTGAGTGTAAACAGTACTTTCATTCGTGTATTTTTTTTTGTGACAACATTGGGTTGGGCTGTTTTTCAAAACCGGGAAAAAACCGGGAATTGATAAATTGGATTAGAATGGACACCCTGCACTGGGTACAATAGTTAAAAAGTTACAGCTGTTTAAATCTGTGCCATTTTCCACGAATACACCGTTTACTTCCACAGTTGAACTAAGACCCTAAGGTCCCTGAACATCTACTTATACGAAGTTCCCTGAACCTCTATGAATTATCTTGAATTTGTGAAAATGTGAAATTCTGGAAATTTGGGTCCATTTCTACGAAGCTCCCTGAACTTCTACCAAAATTTCTGAACATGTACGTTTTCCTATAACTTTTAAATTGTTCCCCGAACTTCTTCCAAGGTTGACAATTATATTTTTGACGAAGGACTACGTCTTTAATTTCTATACTGGGAGTCACATTGAAAAAAAAAAAAATCAAAATCAGACATGTTACGAAAAATCCCAAGCACGGACGTAACTATAGTGCGCAAATCAAACACACGACACATTGCGCATGCTCGCATGAGCGAGCTTACCGCTCGGTTGACCACTCACAATCCCCCTTATTCTGCGAGTCACGTGACTCTCTCTCACCGGTGAGGTGACAATTGTCACCTCGTGTGAGGTGACTCTCCATGCAAATCAAATGGAGAGTCACCTCACACGAGGTGACTATTGTCACCTCACCGGTGAGAGAGAGTCACGTGACTCGCAGAATAGGGGGGAATTTCACCAATGAATGAAAGGGAGGAGAAAAGCAGCGGTAATAAAAACGCTTGCCAAATCGCTTTCTTCGTCAATTACTTTCGAGCAACGGACGGATAAGCGTCGGACACGACGTATGATTGGAACAGCACGTATTGCACCAATACGAAGACGACGACGAATGCACCCACATCGACCGGAGAAAAGGCTTCCCGCAATAGACAGCATGACTGGGCCGCCATCATCCGGTCGGCATCGACTTGCACTGGTGTGAAAGAGTCAGGTAGCGCTAGTTGTTCTTTCACAATAATCCAATTCAATGCTGGTCGGAGCATGTCTTGCAACTAGGAACGCTCTGACGAAAAATACTCCAAAAGGGAGGGGCCTAATTAGTTTGTTCGCTTCGATCCAAAATGGGAGTTTCATTTGCGACGGAGATGGTCACCAAAAATTTGGTAGGACCCTGAAGGACGCGGACATCGGAGGCTCTCTGAGTAGCTTCACCATCTTTCGGATGCTCCACTGCAGTCGTTCCGTTAGACTGACTACAACACTGATCACCTGCAAAATTTCAACCGCTGTGCAATGGTGTCAGCACGCCATCCCGAAAGTACCAGCATGTAAATCGCTATAAAATTTATTTCAAGATCTCTAGATGGTGGGTAAAACAGGTTCACAAAATTGGAATATTTTTGAAACATGGAGAGAAATAACAGCAGTATGCAGTCTCTTTAATAAAGAAGGATAAAAGATAAGATAATAACAGCAAAGAATCATCAATCAGTGCCAATAGCAGTGTTCGGAAAATCACTATCAGCTTTGGGTTATTGAGTCTCCGTGAGAGAATAAACTTGCGTAAACCTTCCCGCAGACGTCAATTGGTAGCATGTTTATGTATTTCGTGTTAGTTCTCCATCCACTGAAGCAAATACAACAGCAATATCAACAAATAGCGCCAAAAATAAAAGGATCGCCAAAAGGCAACAGCGATTAGTACCTATTCATTCCGTACCTTCCAACTCCAACAACCCTTTCGATGGACACCATCAGGAAAAAACAACAAAAGGCCCTTTTACCAACAAACAAATGGGCCACCAATTCAAATACAGAAGGAATAAAGGTAATAGGGGTAAGAGGGGCATAGTGAACAGGTGGGGCATCCCATGCCTCAGCTTGGTCTTCCGGCCGTTCGGAACAAATTGGTTGGTGGTAGGATGAATTTCATAATGATATTGAACCTACTACCAGTTGAATTGTTTCATGCAGCTGGAGATCCAGAGCCAAAGAGCGGAATGCTCACTATGCCCCTCCTACCCCTAGATTTTCGAATAATTATAAGAACTAAGAGCACTTTTGTTCCGACAACTCACGGCCTCTGCGCTACATATTCCAGATCTTAGAAGTAAAATATTCATCATCTATTTTTCTTACCATCGGTCTATACTTACTGATATAGGTAAGTAGTAATATCACAGACAAACAGACGTAACTCTTTGAAAAAGTTTTTCTTGAAAACATAGTATCTCAAAACATAGGACCTCAGTAGCGACATCTTTCAGGCTTCTCGCTAACTCGCAAACAATATTGCATACAAGTTCAATAGAATGTATATAAACGTCAAAGTGATCCGATGCCAGCGCTCCGGCGAACATTCCGTATCGAGCGCTGAGTCGGTTAACACGGTCCCGGTCTCTCACACGACATAAAGTATTAGTTGTGATTTTTTTCCACCCGCGTGGTTTTTTTCGCATCACAGTGCAGTGTCCAGGTGATAAGCGCGCGTGTCTCGGAAGCACCGAAATTCGGCGAGCCCGTTTATTTCGAGTGTCCATCTCTACCCATCCCGGTGAAAGATCACCATCATCACGACGTCTCCATTGTATCGCCACCTGCAGCTGCAAGCAAGCAGTAGCAAACGGCATAAGTATAATAGAATAGTTTTTTCGATTGCCTTGCTATTGTATAGCAAAGTTGCCTTGTGGCAGTGTGCTCTCCCTAATAGGGTGGGGCATTTTTGCAATTAGTAAAAAGTTCATTTTTTTTTTATATAATTTTTTTTTTTTTTTTCATAATTTTTTTTTTGTATGGTTGCATGGCAACGAAATATTAACAACTAGTAGTTAAGTAAATTAATTGGTGAAAGTTATTCTTAAGTTTTTTTTTTTTCATTTTTAAGCGGTTGTGCACCGCTTTTGCGCAACACTTATGGCGTCTTCGGATGCCTACGTTGCGCGAACCAGATACTACCAACCGTCTTCGAAAGGACCATGGGTTGTCTTTTTTCGGCCCAAAAATAAACCTTTGAAAACTCTCGACATTACGAGAGATTTGCTGCGGAAGTATCCGGGAATCTTGGTACACAAGGAAAGATTCAACAAACTGCGGGTAGAAGCACCGACTTATGATGTGGCAAATAAAATTGCTGAACACGAGCTTTTTAGTGTTGAGTATAACATCTACATCCCTTCTCGAGATGTGGAGATAGAAGGCGTGGTCTCCGACGCGAGTCTGACTGTCGAGGACTTGAAACATGCCTCGGGAACTTTTAAAAACTCGACATTCGCTACCGCGCTAGTGAAGATACTGGATGTAAGGCAACTGCATTCAGCATCTTTGCTAGACGGTAAAAAAGTTTATCGGCATTCAGACTCGTTTCGCGTGACTTTCGCAGGTTCGGTTCTCCCAAACTTTGTTAAAATTGATGGTGCTTTTTTTCCGGTGCGGCTGTTTGTACAGAGGGTATACAATTGTACCAACTGCAAAAGGCTGGGACACTCGGCCAGCCATTGCGGCAACAAAACTCGTTGTGGCAAATGTGGTGAAAACCACAAAGAGGATTCTTGCCACAAAGAATCAGTAAAATGCGCTTATTGTGGCGAGAATCCTCACCCTTTGCAGGAGTGCCCGATGTACAAGCAGCACTCCGATAAAGTGCAGCGTTCAATCTCTGGACGCTCCAAGCAGACATATGCTCAAATGGTGAAGGCTGCATCAGCCGTCCAAGATGCAAACCAATTTTCGATTTTGTCCGCTGAAGAATCGGACTCTGACTCATCCGATGAAGGTGATTCTACGGTGGTACACGCACCTTCAAAAATGGACGGATCCTCAAAAAGAAAATGCCCCTCCCCGAAAGTGCGCCGTAAGAAAACAAAAGTCACCTCCAGAAGATTGGCAAATTCCCAGGGTAATGGGGATGAAAAAACGAAACCGAAGGCTCCTGTTGATCCAATCCCTGGATGCAGCAAGAATTTTCCACCATTGCCCAACAAAGATAAAAAAAATAAAAAAGCTGCTCCTCAAACTTCTCAAAAGAAATCCACGTCCGAACGAGGTTTGCTAGCTTTTTCGGACATTGTGGAATTCATATTAAACATGTTCAACATACAAGACCCTCTAAGAAGCTTAGTTTCTGCCTTGCTTCCAACGTTAGAATCATATCTTAAGCAATTGACTGTTTCATGGCCCCTCCTTGCATCAATCATATCTTTCGATGGATAATTCGTCGAACGAGGTTGAAGATATGATCACGGTGCTACAGTGCAACTGCCGTAGTCTAGTGCCTAAACTAGACTCGTTCAAATTTTTACTTCACAATTCTGATTGTGATATATTTGCTCTCAGTGAAACATGGCTTTCTTCCGATAAAGAACTCAACTTCCACGATTTTAACATTATTCGCCTGGATAGAGACGATGCTTATGGAGGAGTACTTTTAGGGATCAAAAAGTGCTACCCTTTCTACAAAATTTCCCTTCCTGCTCTATCCGGCGTCGAAATCGTTGCTTGCCAAATAAATGTGAAGAACAAAGATCTTTGCATAGCTTCAGTATACGTTCCACCAAGAACCTCCATTAGCCGTAGTCAACTCTGGAATCTAGTTTCGATTCTTCCATCCCCAGTATTAATTCTGGGTGATATGAACTCCCATGGTACTGGGTGGGGCGATCTATATGACGACAATAGAGCGGCTATTTTTTACGATTTATGTGACGATTTCAATTTGACTATTTTGAACACTGGTGAAGCGACACGTATAGCAAAACCTCCGGCTCAAGAAAGCCGACTCGACCTATCTTTGTGTTCAAGATCGCTATCATTGGATTGTCAGTGGAAGGTTATCAATGATCCCCATGGTAGCGATCATTTGCCAATCATCATTTCAATAAAGTGTGGCCCTCACTCTGCAGAACCATCTCGGGTTCCATTTGATCTTACAAGGAATATCGACTGGCAGAAATATGCAACGGCGGTGACAATCGGTGTCGAATCAATAGATGCGCTTCCACCATTGGAAGAATATCGATTCCTAGCCGATTTGATTTACAAAAGCTCACTGGAAGCACAAAAAAGAAAAGTTCCAAGTGCACCCTTTAAAAGGAGACCAGCCACACCTGGTTGGGACGAAGAATGCACAAAATTGTATGTAGAAAAATCTGATGCTTTCAAAGCTTTTCGTAGACACAAAACCTCCACTTACTTCGAGGAATATTCAAAGCTTGAGACAAAGCTGAAACAATTAATCAAAGCAAAAAAACGCGGTTATTGGCGCAATTTCGTCGAGGGACTCTCACGAGAAACCTCAATGAACACCTTGTGGAGGGTGGCTCGCAACATGCGTAACCGCTCATCTTTCAATGAGAGTGAAGAATACTCCAACCGATGGATATTCGATTTCGCTAAAAAGGTCTGTCCGGACTCAGTTCCAGCACAAAATATTCTTCGAGAAGCGTCTCCTAGCGGCGGCTCTCTGGATAGACCATTCTCAATGCTGGATTTCTCTATGGCTCTTCTTTCATCGAACAACTCCTCACCGGGAAGCGATATGATTAAATTCAATCTTCTGAAAAATCTCCCAGATATCGCTAAAAGACGCTTGCTAGATTTATTCAATTCCTTGCTAGAAAACAACATTGTACCGCCTGAATGGAGACAGGTCAAAGTAATAGCCATTAAAAAACCTGGCAAATCAGCGTCTGACCATAACTCATACCGTCCGATTGCTATGCTTTCGTGCATTAGGAAATTGTTGGAGAAAATGATCCTTCGGAGACTCGATCACTGGGTCGAATCAAATAACTTGTTATCAAATACACAGTTTGGGTTCCGCAAGAGCAAAGGAACAAACGATTGTCTAGCGCTGCTTTCCACAGATATTCAACTGGCCTTTGCGCACAAGGAGCAATTGGCTTCAGTATTCTTGGATATTAAGGGGGCTTTTGATTCAGTTTCCATTGAAATTCTGTCAGACAATCTGCACAGATGTGGACTTTCTGGAATTTTAAATAATTTCTTGTACAATTTGTTGTCAGAAAAGCAAATGAACTTTTCTCTTGGAAAACTGACAACTTCCAGAATTAGTTACATGGGCCTGCCCCAAGGCTCATGTCTCAGCCCTCTTCTTTATAACTTTTATGTCAAAGATATCGACAACTGTTTGGCAGAACAATGCACGCTAAGACAACTTGCAGATGACGGTGTGGTTTCCGTAAGAGGTCCACATGCCGTGGACTTGCAAGGACCATTGCAAAATTCCTTAGATAACTTGTCTTCTTGGACTATGAATCTAGGGATCGAATTCTCGCCGCAGAAAACTGAACTGGTAGTGTTTACTCGAAAGCGGTACCCAGCCCAAATGCAGCTTAATCTTTTGGGCAGAAACATTACCCAATCATTGTCTTTCAAGTACCTTGGGGTCTGGTTTGATTCAAAGTGCACTTGGAATGCCCATATTACGTATTTGAAGCAAAAATGTCAGCAGAGGATCAACTTTCTCCGTTCAATTTGCGGCACATGGTGGGGTGCTCATCCGGGAGACCTCATAACGCTTTATAAAACAACTATTCTCTCTGTTCTAGAGTACGGCTCTTTCTGCTTTCTCTCGGCAAGAAAAAGTCACCTAATAAAATTGGAACGAATTCAATATCGTTGTCTGCGTATTGCTCTAGGCTGTATGCACTCAACGCATAACATGAGTCTCGAGGTTCTGGCAGGAGTAACACCCCTCCAGAACCGTTTCTGGGAGCTCTCTCTCAGAATACTAATCAAATGCGGAGTGACGAACACACTTATAATTGCTAATTTTGAAGAAATTCTTGGGCTGAACACACAATCTCGATTTATGAGAATCTACCACCACTACATATCGTCAGATATGTGTCTTCCTTGTTACACTCCAGACCGTGCTCACTTCACCAATCGCAGTTCCTCAATTGAATATGATCTGACCATGAAACAAGCAACTCATGGGATTCCCGATCAACTTCGACCTATTATTATCCCACGTATTTTTACTGAAAAGTACCAACAAGTCAATTGCATGAAAAGATATTTTACAGACGGGTCCCGTCTCAATGGATCCACTGGCTTCGGTGTCTTCAATGAAAACTCTAGCGCCTTCCACAAACTTCAGGAACCTTGTTCCGTTTTTGTTGCTGAGCTGGCAGCAATCAACTTCGCATTGGGGATGATTTCCAATATGCCCACAGACCATTACTTCATCTTCTCGGATAGTCTCAGTTCGATTGAGGCTATTCGGTCGATGAAACCAAGTAGGCACTCATCTTATTTCCTTTCAAAGGTAAGGGAGCAGATGTGTGTGCTGGTCGAAAGATCATATATGATTACCTTTGTATGGGTCCCCTCACATTGCTCAATCCCAGGCAATGAGAAGGCGGACTCTCTCGCAAAGGTGGGCGCGCAGGAAGGCGAATTGTATGACAGGCAAATTTCACACGATGAATTTTACCATTTAGTGCGTCAGAGTACCTTTTCGAGTTGGCAAACCGATTGGGACACTGGAAATCTTGGACGGTGGTTACATTCAATTATTCCTAATATTTCTTCGAGAGCGTGGTTTAAAGGCTTGGGCTTAAGTCGTGACTTCATTCGCGTGATGAGTAGACTTATGTCCAACCACTACTCGCTAGATGCTCATCTCAATAGAATAAACCTCGTGGACAGCAACATCTGTCGGTGTGGAAACGGTTACGATGACATCGAACACGCAGTTTGGCAATGTACGGATAATGACGCCGCCAGAGAGCGACTTTTGAATACCCTCGAGGCCCAAGGAAGACAACCCTATGTTCCTATCAGAGACGTGTTGGCAACCCGTGATCTCTGCTATATGCAGTCCGTTTATGTTTTTCTTCAAATGTCTAGTATAAGAATTTAATTCCTTTTGTCTTTTGTCTCTCTTTATTAGTTTTTGTTTGTCTTGTCCCCCCGTCTCGATGAGTCTCATCGTCGCCCACTGGTCACCCACCATAGCCGGTCGAACTCCGGACGAAGCTAGAACAGCACTACCGTTCATACTGGCGACAACGCTCTGATGAGACAACGAAACCCTACCCCAAGCTCCTCCCCTGATCCTATCCTTCGAAAATGTACCCTTCTAACCTCGAGTAAGCCGCGAGTAATCGGCCCAACTCCTACTAGACATAGAATTAAGTGAATTTTGTTACACACAGTGAACAATGAATTATCGGCTCCGTAAAGCTAACGCGATTGAGCCTTCCAAATAAACGAACTAGATAAAAAAAAAAAAGCGCTCCGGCGAGTAGTTCGCGGAACTGATAATATTCAAATCAACCGTTAACCGCAATGAAGAGTTACGTCTGTTTGTCTGTGGTAATATCCTCATTCAGAATTTAATGTCACAAACAAAGTTTTAACATTACAGGTATCAATTATCGGTCAGCTGTTCCAAACGATCAAAAGGACACCAGAAAAAAACAAATAACGGCCCTTCTCAGGGCCACCATTTGAAAAACAACTAACCCTCTTCAGGGCCACCAAGTCAAGAACGGAAAGAGTTAAGATAATAGAGTATCGATCAATTAAAAGAACTAAAGGCTCAACATATTTGTTCCGTCCACTAGCGGTCCTACGTCAAGCTTCCATTCGTGCCCCTAGGCACAGACCCTTCTACTTTTTCCCTAGCTTTCTTAATTTGACAAAGATTTCGGAACATCCATGACCAATTCCAAACTTCTAGGAAGACCCTTAACCTTTCCACGAATTTTCCTGAGCAGATGGATGAAATAATGTTCCCAAAACTTCCAGGTAGTTAAACACCCTGAAGTTCTTAGAAGATTGCTGAACTTCTACAATATTCCTTGAGCATCTACGAAACTTCCTGAACTCCTACAAAGTTTAAAACTTTTACCAATACGGCACTAGGATAAAGTAATCCACCTTCCCATACTACCGATGACTTTTGTCTTGTCACTTGTCAGCTAAGGCCATGACCCTCCCTAGCCCAGCATCCTAATTACGCCTATGTGCGCCATACATTTGGCAACTTACTGGCGGATTTGTTGATGACATGCGACCCGCCTTTCAAGGCTTTCTGTGCAAATTTCTATACCATAGTTCGTTAAATCCAATGCCATCGTTCTTCCACAACTGTTCCATACTAGCGCTAGAACCTACCTAACCAATCGGAAACTCATTCCCACTAAATAATTATTCATCTACCAACGTACAATCAAACTGGCTGCTACGAAAACAAAAAAACAAATCCACCAAACCTCCTACTCCACCTACGCTTTTCTTTGTTTTCCTTTGCTACCGTGTATACAATGTTGAATTTTTGACCGTCCTAAAAGTAAAAACAATCGAATATTTTTTTCATTACAATAAATATGCCAAATGGCTCTCGCTCGATCGCCTCATACCGCTAATAAATGGGTACTATCAATGTATGCAATAGTATCTAGGTAGCTAATAGTAATAAATAGTAATCCAGAATTTCAGCAATCAAGTAGGAGCATACGTTTGTTTGTTTTTTGTTTGCACTGGTAGCAGATTAGACTACATGCCTTGCTGTCGCTGTATTTTGCTTTCTTCAGTTTAACTACACATATGGCTGTTTAGCTGCAGTTGTCCTTTTTTGCATGTTTCTTTAGGCTCATTTTCCCCCCTCGTAATATATAATTAGATTAACTGTGTTTTTGTATGTTTAGTGATGCCTCCCTTCCTCTTCCTGATCGAGTCTTAGTGACTAGTACTTGAAATTGGTTATTCAAAGTAATCCCATTCGGGTGCTGCCTCCATTACACGACCGCCGGCACAGTTGGATGGCTAACATCGTAACCTTCAGATCGCTACATCACTTTTTCATGCGCTCCCTAATTATACGATAATTTGAATTGTACATACGCTAAAAATGGTCGTATGGTGTTTGAAGTAACTGCTCACCAATCAGTAAAAGAAATTATACAACCGAAACTTCCGTCGATCTCCGGACAAGAATCGACTAAAATCAAAACCTAATATTGCAACAAAAAAAAATTACAAAATCCGGATCCTAAATGCATCCTTTCCTACGTACTAGCTTAACCAAAGACGAAAAATAAAATAAACAATCTCTGCCTATTTACAAATAAATAAACTATACTCAAGAAGCGACGATTGCACACGTGCGATGGGGTTTCGATTATAAAACAATGGGCCAATCAAAAGCTGCTCCTCTCGCCTGATATGACTCTACCACATTCATCAAACCCTGCTCGCTCAGTCCACGCGGTATTTTCCGACAATAGTAAAATTTTCCCACTTTTCACAGAAAAATATAACAGTCTTATCCACCCTAAACACTCCTAATCGAAAGAAAAGGTAAAATTCTGGAATCAATTTTGCACCTTCATGCGCTCACTCCTGGATAGTAGTTTGTAGTTACCTATTTATATAATGTATAATTTCCCCGTTAACCCCGCGCGCGCATTCCCTGCTGCAAAGGAGATTCTATTCGATAGATTTTAGTGATTCAATGGCTACGACATAGCGTTTTTCTTTTTTTACTTTTTGGCGGCCTTCTTCGGCTCGTCATCGTCGCTGTGCTCTTCCTGCAGCAGCAACGAGTCCGGGTGTCTAACGGCACTGGCCTTCTTGGTTCCACCCCGCTGCCAAGTGAACACCCTCGCCAGTTGGGCAAATTTTTTCCTCGATACCTTACCCATGTGGCGTAGCCGCTCCTTAAAGGCGGCATCATCCGAAACCTTACCTTGGTGGTCCTTCTCCAGCGCCGATAGGAACTCCTGGTTCCATCTCAGCTCGGCCATGAACTCTTCGTTCTGAAGCATCATTGCGAATTGCTCGTCTCCGAGATCGAACTCGGTGTTCCTAGAACCTTCTCCACAACCGGACAGTCGTAGAAAGGTAGGTGGCAGTGGTCCCAACAACGGTGGATTCCACTTTCGGTTAGCAACCGGCTTGCTGTCCGCTTCACGGACTCCTACTACGACTGCACGTGGACTGTTGGTAGCACTGGAGCTACCTGGAGATTTCTTGATTTTCGGCGAGGCCCCCAGGGCTGTTGATTTCGGGGAAGTACTCAATAATACGGGAGCCATATTGCTAGTTAAATCCAGTAGCGCACCTGGTCCGATGCTCTGAATATTTCCTCCCGATGGAGGCGTCCTACCTGTATCACCATCCAACTCCTGACGGAGCTTCTCGTTCTAAAAGAAAAGTAAATTTCAAACATTTCCTGAAAAACCCTCACTTCATCCCGCAACCAACCTGATTATCGGTGCTCATTGCTAGCAGCTGGTCGATGGTGGCATCCACTGCGCCCTGGTTGGCCCGCAGCACTGCCTCTATCACGTCCCGGTCCATATCCGGAAACATATTCTTGAAATCTGCCATGGCCTGGGCAAATTCCAGCTGCATCGTCGAGGCCATCGTCCTTCCTCTCTCACTAATTAGTCCCAATGTCACCCCGGCGGTGCAAATTCTAAGCTGAGTCAAACTTCCAAATATTTACGCTAGACAAACTGCAGATAAGACGACTGATGACGAATACCCACCGGAACGGGGACCGAACACAAAGCCACTTTTCACTTTATTTTTCTTTTTTTTTCCTGATGGGAGAGAAAAATTCCTTCGGCCGCAGATTTGCAGCACTGTGACAACAAAACTATTTACCACCTTTCCAGTTCCTGCCCTTGTTATTTTTTCCCTCGTGCCCTAATTCATTTTCCGCAACAGGACATTTGCCTAAACTTTTTCACAGCTTTTCCCAAATCACTTGTCACGGAATTAGGAGGATGAGTTTGTGGAAAATTTAATTTTCTGCTAAAATAAATATGTAATGACTTTTAATTATTTTTGTTTTGCGTTTTGCGCAACTGACAGTTCACTGCTAGTATTGGGCGATATTGAATCAAACCTCAAAGAAAATAATAATAATTCAGTGCCAACATTTCAAAGGGGCGTAATTGCTTTTGTAAACAATGACTTTAGCCATCAATTTCTCGCGAATGAAATCTTACCTCTTCAAAATAACAATGCTAGCTGGTAGAGGAAACATTCCTCTACCTAATGGTGTCATTATTTTTCATGAGTGAGCTTTTATTCGCGAGAAATCGATGGCTAAAGCCATTGTTTACAAATGCAATTACGCCCCTTTGAAATGTTGGCACTGAATTCTCGATTTTTCTTAGATCGATTTTCTCAATCGCTACCCGAATAAAAATATCAAGGGGTTTCCAACAAGTTTTGAAGTGACGAATAATCTAAGATTAGCTCGAGGATTAGTTTTAATTTCACAAAATAATTATGAGAACATTACGTATGTAATCAAGGTAATAAGAATAATCTGAAGTAAGCATTAGTAATCACAAGTAATCTCGATGAACATTTCAAATGGTCCAATCTGCTTTGATCGATTCTCTTCATCGACTTTCTCTTTCGTCAATAACTCAGCTGCAAAACCTTTCCCTGTTGTATTTGACGTTTTGGACGCTAGATAAGAACCTCCTTTATCAAACTATGTGGTAGAATTAACGCGAAATCTGTTTGCATAGCAGTGGTTATGAAAAGAGAAAGTCGATTAAGAGAATCGATCAAAGCAGATAGGACAATTTGAAATGTTCATCGAGTAATCATAAATAATCAATGGTAGCAACTTGGAGAAATCACGAGTAATTGATGGTAATCATCAAGTAATCATGAGTATACACAAAAAATAATCGTTAATAAATTAAAAAAAAACCATTGGTAAAATTAAAAGTTAGCGTTGGTTCTTCTTTTCCTTTATTTAACGTCGGTCTTTGTTCCGCAAACTAGTGCCAATCACCGACGGACATCGATTGCCATCCATTGACGGCAATCGAATGTGCAGAAAGGCAGCTTCCACACCTGCGTAGGATATCGCACTCATTCAACACACATGGGCCGGGACCAACGGCTTTACTTCCCTTCCGAGGGAAGACGTGACCAGAGATTTTTATGCCTCAGAAAAATCCCACCGACCTCGGCTGGGATTGAACCCAGACCCATTGGGGTGAGAAAGCAGTCACGCTTACCACTACACCACCGGCGCCGGCTAGCGTTGGTTCTTTTTGGTAGAAAGTACTAAAGTCCCCTCACTGTCAATTCAAACGTAGCTCTCTTTCTACTTTTAAAAGTTGAAACTTTCAAATCGAATTGGGTTCTTTAAGAGTATTGAGGTAAATGCATATTCGTAATCTGCATTTAAAATGGAACCCAAACCCAAAATTTCATCAATTTTGGTACACTGGAACTATTTTAAATAAGTACGATTACATTTGCAAAAATCACCTTATTAGCGCCCCTCGGTGTCACTTTGTATGGGAGCGAGCTGTCAGTTTGTTAGTTTAGTGTCAAACAGTGAAGTTATTATTTTGCTTTAAATCTTGATTTAAAAATCGAGATGAAAGTGTGTGGGTCCGAAAAAAATATCGCTGTGCTCCGAAAACGAAGCTCTTTCAGATGATGTATAAAAAACGATACATTTTTCAAAATTAAAGAACCCAATTGTTGAACTGTCAAACTGAAAACCTATAGTTTTTAAATTGACGTATAACAAATTTTAATTCAAATGATAAGCATTTTAATCGCAATTACATACGTTTTTATCTTAAATTTGAATTAATTTTAAATCAATTACTTTTATTTAAAAAAATAAATAACCAGGGTAATTCCTTTTATTCTAATTTATTTTTTATAATATTTATATTGTCCATTACAGAGCAGCAGAAGTGACGCTTCCGATGCTTTTACAGTATGAATTGTATTATTTTAAAGATTGTTGATCAAAGCTGGAATAATTTGCTCGTGACGGACTCGGTGTGGGGGTACTTGAATGAAAGTAGCATCTTGATGGGGGTGGGAGTCGAGGTGGGAGTAACCTTCCTTTCCGGCAAGACTGAGGCTGCTGAAAATTAAAACATCTCAATTAGAACAATCGGAAATTCATTGAAAATTATACCAAATTACCGTCAATTCCAGCACGCCATCATTGTCTCCATGTTATGATAGAGTTTATGTTTCATCTAAGATTGCTTCCCTCCATTGGCTGCTTTGACGATCACCTGCAATCCGATGAAAATGAATTAGCGGTGGCGTACCACTTTTTGAGAACCGATTCCAGTTCGAAAGAGATACCGACGGAAGAGTAATGTGGAAACGTAGAAGACACAGTAATATCATAGAGGTAACTCTAAGACCACTGGGTCCCGAAGAAAATCATTATTATTTTTGGCTCACTCAGTACCAGAACAACGGTCCCAAGCAGTCCCAAGCTATTTCACTCACCCCTGCATGTTCTGCATGAATCCACACACCCCTGATGTTATCTGTCAAACTTTCATAGCGAATCAAAACAAACATAGTGTAGTAATAGAATTTCAACTAGAATAGGGTACGTTAATCGTTTGCTTGGGACCAATAGGCTACTAAAGTGGTGAGCCAATTTAAAATCGTTAGTTTCGTATTTATTGTTGGTAATATCAACAATCAATACGAAACTAACGATTTTAAATTGGCTCACTACTTGACTAGCCTATTGGTCCCAAGCAAACGATTAACGTATCCCATTCTAGTCGAAATTCTAGTACTACACAATGTTTGTTTTGATTCGCTATGAAAGTTTGACAGATAAAATGAGGGGTTATTGGTTTTTCCTAGAAACACTGGAATAAGAGACCAGCGGAGAAAAAAAAACATGAATTTGGCAACAAGATAAACATCAAGGCAGTCCTGGCATCACTTGCATCTGTAACTGCTTGCGAGTGACTTCGCCAATGCTTCGACGAGCAAGTTCATTAGAAATTGGTAAACGATTTTAATACTCCTCCCTAATTGAAGCAAACCATTTGTAAACATTGCAGATTGGAACCGCTTTTGACAGTTCGATTGGAATCATAACAGTGTCTCCGCTGGTCTCTTATTCCAGTGTTTCTAGTTTTTCCTATGTTTCGAGGGGTGAATCGATTAGCTTGGGACCGAAGAGATCTCGGAAGAGATGAAATTTTGCGCTCATTTTTATCAAAACAATCACACCAAAATCAGAGATGTCCCATTTTTTAATTACTCGATTAACAACTAATCGATTATTTTTTGATCGCTGTGCTGCCATTTTTCCAATAGAGAGAGTGCAGCACATGTTTGAAACGATCGGCGATGATCCTGTGGAGATGTTAATGCTTATATCGGCATGATCTAACCGATTATAAATAGTTTACTTTTCGGTTCGTTAATCGATTAAACGATTATTCGAATGAAAATCGGACATCACTAGATGAATGTGAAACGTCATTTCAAATATAAGGCCGTTCATAAATAATGATACAATTTGAAAGGGACCGGGGCTAATCACAAATTACGTCTCCATGGTAACTGAAATAAACACGAGTGTTCACCGGTTGGTATATCGCCGCTAGAAGTTATGAAGCCGGTTTTGTGGACGGGCGATCGACAACGGACCAAATCTTTACGTTACGGTAGATCCTCTAAAAGTATCGTGAATATCAAGTCCCTACGCACCACCTATTCATCGATTTCAAGCCCGCTTATGATACTATTGACCGTGGAGCGCTATGGAAGATCACGCGAACGGTTTTCCCGGGAAGCTGACCAGACTGATCAGGGCTACGATGGATGGTTTACAGTGCTGCGTGAAGATATCGGGTGTGTTATCGGACTCGTTTGAAACGGGCTTTAACATGCGGGGCACGATCTTCAATAAGCCCAGCCAGTTCATCTGCTTCGCTGATGACGTGGACATTGTCGGAAGAACGTTTCGGGACGTGGCGGAGCAGTACACCAGGCTGAAACGTGTAGCAGAGAAGGTTGGATTAAGGTGAATACGCCGAAGACAAAGTATCTGTTAGCTGGATGAACCGAGCGGGATAGGGCTCGCATAGGCACAAGTGTGACAGTCGACGGAGATGAGTTCGAGGTGGTGGATGAATTTGTGTACCTCGGATCATTGGTGACGTCAGATAACAACTGCAGCAGAGAAATTCGTCGGCTTATTATTGCCAGAAGTCGTGCTTACTACGGAATCCACAAGACCCTGAGGTTGGGTAAACTTCACCTTCCTACTAAATGTACCATGTACAAGACGCTGATAAGACCTGTAGTTCTCTACGGGCACGGACGTGGACGATTCTCGAGGAGGACCTGCAAGCACTGGGTGTCTTCGAACGACGAGTGCTTAGGACCATCTTTGGCGGGGTATGTGAGAACGGTGTATGGAGGCGAAGGATGAACCACGAGCTGGCGCAACTCTGTGGCGAACCCTGTATCCAGAAAGTTGCGAAAGCTGGACGGGTACGATGGGCGGGACACGTGCTAAGAATGCTGGACAAAAATCCCGCAAAAATGGTGTTTGCCTCAAATCCGGCCGGTACAAGACGAAGAGGAGCACAGCGAGCAAGGTGGTTAGACCAAGTGGAGCAGGATCTTGGAAGTGTGGGACGGTCAAGAAATTGGAGACAAGCAGCCACAGACCGAGTGAATTGGCGTAACATTGTGATGCAGGTGCAATCCTGAGGGATGTTGGACCAGGATAAGTAGGTAAAGTATCCTCAATTTCTACACACATTTGAGTATATTCTGTGAAAATTTCAGCTTTTTGATGAAGGTTTTTTGATTTATGTATCTTGGTATTTTTAAAGATAATTAGATAAATTTAACTATAACTTCAACTACTGTGGAAATCATCCACCTTTGCCATTGATAAATAAAACATTTTTTAAACCAAATTGAACCTCGACTTCCACAAGTTGTTTCACAAATATTTGAGGATATTCTGTGAAAAAATCAGCCTATTTGATGGAGGTATTTTGATACATCGGGATATTTTTAAAGATAATTAGATGAATTGAACTATTTTAGAAATCACCCACCTTTGCCATTGCTAAATGAAATATTTCGGCAGGAGCTCCCTGAACTTCATCAGGACTTTCCTGATTTCCAAGAATTGAAATGGCAGGACTTCCCTAAACTTCGGGAGGCCTTCCCTGAACTACGGCAGGACTTCCATGAACTTCGGCAGGACTTTCCAGAAGTTCGGCAGGCCTTCCCTGAACATTGGCAGGACTTCCCTGAACTGCGGCAGAACTTCTCTGAACTTCGGTAGGACTTCCCTGGACTTAAACAGAACTTCTCTGAACTTCGGCAGGACTTCCCTGAAGTTCAGCAGGCCTTCCCTGAACTTCGACAATACTTCCCTGAACTTCAGCTGGACTTCCCTAAACTTCGGCAGTCCTTCCCTGAACTTCGAAAGGACTTTCTGAAATTCGCCAGGACTTCTCTGTCTTTCGACAGGCTTTCCCTGAACTTGGAATATCGGAATTGAAGTTGTCACTTCAGTAGGAGAATTATTATATTTGACCTGTAAATGGTCAAATTTGATCTTTTATACGTCAAGCGACATAACCCAAACATCAAATCGAATTTTTCCCAAGGGGGGAGGTGGCTGTCAAATACGAACAATCGTCGCCTACCTCGCATAACTGGTTCCAAACGTAAACAAGCCATAAGAAACCTACAGCGTTTGTTTACGTTTGGAACCAGTTTCATACAAGAATGATCAGTAGGCTAATTTGACAGCACGTCTTCTCCAGATTTTCCCCACCAGAAAATTAGCCAGATTGTGGCAGCCATCAGCGCATTTTACGACCGCTGATGGCCGCCACAATCTATCTGAGTTTCTGGTAGGGAACATTCGATTTGATGTTTGGGTTATGTCGTTTGACGTATAAACGATCAAATTTGGCCATTTACAGGTCAAACGACATAAGCTAAACATCAAATCATATGTTCCCTACCAAAAACTCAACTAGATTGTGGCTGCCATGAACGCTGCATTTACGAATATGGTCAAAATTTCAATACTTCCGATTTTGCTAATTTGCAATGCTTGTTGGTATTGGTACATTTTGAATTTGGGTGTGGCTCGAACGGGTGAGGAGTCAGTATCAACGGAAAAGCATTAACTTTCACCTTAAACGGTAATTTTTGACAGTTCAGAGATTCTGCGATTTACGGAGTTTTCAGTTAAAGTAAGTGATTACTGAAAACTCAGCTGTTTAAAACCCCAGTAAAATTTTACCGACTTCGGCAATTTAAACTCTGTGTTAAAGCACTTTTTATAGCACTTTTTATTTAAGACTGCATATAGGGGAAAAGGTGGTAAAGATTAGCTAAAGCTTAGACTTTGTTCTACAAAGTAGTGAAGGTTTGGTTCATAAATGAGCGAATGGGGCACGTTGAATGTTCGCGTGTTTTGCCTTATGCAGTCAAAAATAGGGTAAAATTATTTAAAAATAATTAAAAACTAAATTGAAAGGGGAAAATTGGTATTTGCAACAAAGTTTTATACATTGATTAGCTCTATAACTTTGCCCTGGAAAATATAATTCTATCTCTTTAAGCGAAAAAGCTAGGTTATTTTTTCAGGCCATGATAAATTTTAAAGACTTTCAAATTGTGGGTAGTACTTCTGTGAATAATTCCTCCAAAGGCATTTTTTTTGTTTAAATCAATAGTTTATACACAATCCAAGTAAGTTCGTGATTTTGCCATCTCCGACTACTATGCAAAAATTCCATGGCCCCCTAACTTGGTGCCTAAGATAAGGAATAAGTGCATAAGGTTTCGCGATATTAAAGCTCAAATTGGGTCGTAATTAACCAGAAAGGGAAAACCTAAATAATTTATCCGACTAAGGTGAATCTTCCAAGAAGTTAAGAGAAGTTGAATGAAAGGTTCGAGGCCTCTGTGAAGTAAACCATCATCACTGACATCTCTCAAAACCATACCTTTCATTCATATTTTTTTTCCGCTTTGAGCATCAATTCCAGAAAATAAAGGCGCTTCCCATTACTGAATTCAGCACCCACTGGAATATTAAATTTCACCGAGCGTCCCACCTTCAAGGTTAAATGCACATGCTGTTAATTGTAGCGTAACATTTGAAAAGGGCCTACCATCTTTTGTAAACAGAACTTGTAATGCAATTTTCGCGCGAACTGAAGTAGGCCCACGCAAACCAAGAGCCCTATTGGGAAGGGGAGAATTTCCCCTACCCGATGCTGTTGGTGGTTTGCGTGGGCATACATACGTCGATTCACGTGAAAAGGGCCTTTTCAAAGCTCACGCCAGAATTCTTGGGAGGCAGTTTATCAAAACTCAACGCTGAAAGGAAATGGAAACACGTGAGAGGCAACATACCCCCTTGAAGTCTACGTGAGGAACGCTATCACCGCAACATTTGTAAACACGGGATCTATTAGTGGTCGGTTCGATGCCGACACGGCGCAAGTAAAGTTCATCTCTTGTTCCTAATGCCCACCTCATAAATTTTGTGGCGGCTAGTGATAAGATAGGGGGCGAGGCTCGTTTCGTTGGTTCCTTCCGATAATGAACTGAATTGTTAAATAATCGAAGTCGTATTATAAAGTTGCCACATACCTACGACATGATTTCAAAAAAAAAAAAAGAAGCATCCACGTCGCGCACGGTTGCTATATATTCATGGTCGTCGTGGGACGTCAGGCGAACATCACGTTTCGTTTCGAATAAATGGTACATAGCACACTCTTTCAATGATGGTGAAAAAAGAATCATTCTGATAGACACTATCTGTCTGCCAATATTTTGACGTGAGCTTTCACCGGATTTTTTTTAACACCATTGAACACGGATTTCTGATAACTGGACGTTTCATATAAAAAAAATATGACCATAATTGGAATTTGGACTCGGGGCACGACCATGCGGCAATCATGGTCGCGTTAGGCAGTGACGAGAATGGGCGTTTTGCTACGGGTCAAAGAACTTGAAGGGTGGAGCCACAGAAGCAGCAGAATGGGGCCTTGAAGAGATAAAGTTACACTTAGCTACCGATACAAATATGGGAACCTGAGCCCGTGGCTATTAATGATTCCTGGCAAGAGCGAACATTTTCACCACATTGTCACTCGTCCGAGGATTCCCTGGTGTTATGGAACAAAGTGTCTCTGATGACCTTCGGAAACTCGAGTGTACTTTCTTATGGTGAAATTTCTGATATGATTGAAAAAAGAGTTTTCCATTTTACTCCTTTATTGTTTGATTTGATTGTCCAAAGTTCATCTAAGAATATCAACCAAACAAGCTTTTTAGTTTAGGTCTGACTGACGACGTCGTCGGCGCCAGACGTTAATTTGATGTTTTGCACTTATCAACATCCAAACAGACAAATGACGAGTAAATCAACTTGAAGCGTTGTTTGTAAACCTGCCCGGTGAAATAAGAACATTATACTTCCCTGCTTTCTAGTAAACAGGTATTTAACAGCTTGTTAACTTTTAATCAAACGCGGGTGACGGTGATCTCGCTCTAAAGATCACCCCGCCGTAATCTACCAGCGACATCAGCCAGTCGAACGTCAGTGAAAATAGCGCCGCCGATGTTCAACGTTGGTGCCCATAAGTTAGGCTGGCCAAAATTTGCTGAAATGCAATATTCGGTTTTAGTATGTTTTTGTATGATCCTTGAACGAAATTTCAACAGAAAAATAGTATAATAATTATGCCTCCAAAATTGGCCATTTCAGAAATGGAAATTAGAAGTCGTTCAAAGTACTTTAGTTAATGGAAAACTGTTGTGTGCAGTGGTGGCACGGGTACTGGAGTTTAACGTTTTTTCCATAACATTTAATACTTTCCGCAATGACCATAGTGAAGACACACAAACACAAACTGGCAAGCGGAAAAATGTCATGACATTTCTAAACTGTTTTCTGCAGGCGACAGAACATTTGCGCACAATGAAGCAGACAAGACCAGCGACGCGTGCGACATAAATTTATGTCATGTAGAATTTTGCTTATTTCTGGCCAATTATAGCATTTATTTGATGTTCATTGCATGGAATTATGAAATTAGAACGAATACTAACCACTCATAAGCTTAGATGTTAAAATCATGCGTAAATAAGGTAGTTAATAATTTACTGTCACACGCAAGCTTGCAGCTAAAATGTAATTTCAATAAACTGTTTGAAAAATAATGGGCTACGACATTTTTCCTATTCTCTATCTCCACCATTTGCTTGTAATGTAGAAATACATGACCGCCCGTGTGCTGGCTGTTTTGTTTTGCTCTGGACGATGGTTTTGCAAAAAATGTACTGTTGCCACCTCTGGTTGTGTGTATGATTGTTTGACACTATTTTAAAGATCATATCTCCGATGATATTAGAATAGGTCCTACACGAAACGAAAATCAATTATTTAATTCATGTGTTTCACTTATACATTTTTGCCAAAGCATCAGCCTTATACATTCCATAAAACAAACCACATAGGTCCTATTAGAATGCATAAAAGGTATGTGTGACCGCTTATACATTTCATTTGACACATGATCTTTATTAACTTTTTGCAAGGCGTCTGCTTATTAGTTGACTTATACATTTTATGAATAATCAGCAATGGAAATTTGCCAAAAGGTATAAAGAGATTTCTATCCGTGTATGTCCATTTGTCGATCAAAAAATCGATAAACTTGATTAGCTTTCTAGTTACCGTGACCTGAATTTTCTTTTCATTATTGATGCATTCAATCAAACATTCAAAGCTTGAACTTTTGATTGCATGTCTCAATATTGCAAATCCACCGCTCAGGTCGCGGTAGAAAGCGAATAAAGTAAATCGATTCTTTGTTCGACAAATGAACATAGCTCGATGAACATTTCTCGATGAACATTTCAAATGGTCCTATCTGCTTTGATCGATTCTCTTCATCGACTTTCTCTTTTCATAACCACTGCTATGCAAACAGATTTCGCGCTAATTCTACCACATAGTTTGATAAAGGAGGTTCTTATCTAGCGTCCAAAACGTCAAATACAACAGGGAAAGGTTTTGCAGCTGAGTTATTAACGAAAGAGAAAATCGATGAAGAGAATCGATCAAAGCAGATAGGACCATTTGAAATGTTCATCGAGATTTCAAATGGTCCTATCTGGTTTGATCGATTCTCTTCATCGACTTTCTCTTTTCATAACCACTGCTATGCAAACAGATTTCGCGCGAATTCTACCACATAGTTTGATAAAGGAGGTTCTTATCTAGCGTCCAAAACGTCAAATACAACAGGGAATGGTTTTGCAGCTGAGTTATTAACGAAAGAGAAAGTCGATGAAGAGAATCGATCAAAGCAGATAGGACCATTTGAAATGTTCATCGAGATAGGACTTGTCCGAAAACCATTCGGGATATGTTGGCCTTTCGCAAACTAACCGAAGTGTGCTGTGCCCGAAGATTGACGTGTTCTTTTTTCAAGTCGCCGTTTTTTGTCATTTTTTTCGAGTACTTTAGCTATTTTTTTTTAAATTGAGATTTTCACGTCCGGTTGTATTGGTGCTATATGTAAGAGCGTGTTAGTGAAAATCCGAGGAAAATACATAACAAATCACTGTCAAACTCATTATGACAGATCTAATTTCATAATCATCGTGTTTTTAGGTTACCCCAAGGGGTAAATACAGCTCCTAATCATGAGCAATTCTAGAGGTGCTTTTGAGGCACCTCAAATAGCTCACATTACTCAGTAAGCAAGATCACTGTCACTGCTTTCTCACTTTTCGCATCACAGCAACATTCTTCGATACAATCGATGAAAATATTTACATTATTTGACAAATCTCAGGTAATCATGACAGCAGTTGGTCTCTTTTCTTCATTCATATTGTTTTCAATAATCAAACGTCATGATTACCTGGGTTTTGTCAAAAAAGGTAAATATTTACGTTGTTTGTACCAAAGAATATGGCGGTACGAAGCCGAAAAGCTACTGTCAAGCAAAACAACATCAAAAAGGAAACATCCGGCATGGTGTGATAGAAGAACTCGATTCACTTGACCAAATACTCCAGATCCGGCAAATTATACGTACCCCACACATCCTCTGACCTCTGACCTCTGACCTCTGACACTTGTCGAAGCGATCCCATTTCCATCGCTCACCACCCTCCTGCTAGATGAAACTGTGAACCAAGCACTGGATTTCCATGGTGCCGTTCTGCTGCGGGCGGACATCTCCCCACTTCTGATGCTACTGCTGTGCGTTCTGAATGATCGTGATGTGGTCAGTTTTCTGCGATACAGCACCGATATTCTTCTGTGGTCGTCGACTGAAATCTCCGTTGATGTTGAACATAACTACTTTAAAGAAGGTGTTTCATCCAGAAGGACAAGGAAGTTTTTTTTTTCGTTATTTTATTGGGATTTTTTTTTACTACTATTTATTATATTCGTTCGGTTTGGTCTTCGGTTTTTCGTTGGCAAAGTCTATAGCGACGATCCTGTACTTGGTTGGATCGGATTTACTCTTGAGAATCTTCAGATCGCCAAGAACACTTTCCTTCCCTCGTTCCTTCCACTATTTCTGAACCATCTACAGGAGCTTGGAGCGAATGAAAAATATTTGTTCTTTGTATTCCTCATCGTCCGGTAGATCGATGATGAGTTTGAAGTCCAGATGAGAATCATACTCAACGGAAACATTGGCAGTTGTGTCTTCGGCCTCGGCTGCATTGATGCTCTGACTGAACATTCCGGGGTAATGGTTGGCAGCGTTGCCTTCGGACATCATATCAAGAAGACTGGCAACTTTGCCAGAATCCAAGCGATAGATACAGTAGCGCTGCGCTTGAGTGAAGGTGGAAGCAACGCATTGAAAAATGAGCAAATACACAAACCCTTCTTCTGAAGATGTAATGTTTGCTTTCAAATTCGTTCGAAGCATTTACCTTTGAGCGGCAGATGACGCAACTAATTATATGATTTGAGTAGTAGCTATACTGAAGATCCGAGAGATGTCGCCCCTTCAGTGGTAGGAAAATCATTTTTGCAGTATGGAGAATATCAGAAAATCCACGATTTGTGACTAAACATGCTTTCACAGAAGGAAACAAATAAACGAGTGTTTACCTTATCACCATAGTAATGTACTCGTGCATTTTTTGTGCACCTAAAACTGCCCATAAAGACGATAATGAATAAGGGGTTGTTCATAAACTACGTAGACATTTTAAGCACGGCTCATACAAATTTTAAATTTTGTGTATGGATAATTGTCTACGTAGGGGGGAGGGGGGGGGGGTCAAGAATCCCAAAAAACTGTCTACGTAGTTTATGGACAGCCCATAAAAACTGAAAATTTTCATGCATTTCCAAATGGTTTCCTACCATTCCCATACATTCGAAGTGACTGGCCCTCTGGATATGGATGATGTCAAAAACAATAAAACATGATTAATTGTACCTGTCTCATAGGGTTCGCATGCGAAAATAGAAGAGTTGCCAGTCTTCTTGATATGTTGTCTTCGCTTCGGAGCTGGAATTGAGCATCGGGTGTATCGGTTTTTACCCCACATGGTAGATATTTCCTATGTGTCCCGGGTATTTTTCGCAACGATTTCACGTGCTCCTCTGTGGACATCTGGTTATCCTCTGGTTGTTTTACGAGAACAAATAGCATATTTCAGCCTACCTACAGCACCAAAACAATAACATTAGCAGCAACAGTCAATCCATAGAGGTAACTCTAAGACCAGAAGGTCCCGAAGAAACGAGCTGAACTTTTTGGCTCAGCTCTGGTACTACCTTCGGTCCCAAGCTAATCCATTCACCCCTCGAAACTTAAGAAAATCTACTAACCCCTCAATTTATCTGTCAAACTTTCATAGCGAATCAAAACAAACATAGTATAGTACTGGAATTTGTATTAAAATGGGATACGTTAGTCGATTTGCTTGGGACCAATAGGCTAGTCAAGTAGTGAACCAATTTGAAATCGTTAGTTTCGTATTGATGTTGGTCAATCGGCTTAGAGTAGCAGATGAAAATCTACGTCAATGAGTATCAGTTCGAGCCGTTTTCTGAGCAAATTCAACAACATCATCAATCATTCCTCAACAACAAATTCATATCCGACTTCATATCGTTCCAATTAGAGAGGGTCTAGCCAAACAAAATTCCAAAACCAGAGCCATTTGAGCAGCGCCTTTCTTGATTGCATTGGCAGTGTTGCTAGAAACCACCTAGGCATAGGTTGTCAACGCATTTTGTTTTGAATCCGCTCCTCTCTTATACTAGACCCTCTATAGTTTCAATAGCCGATCTGTATAATTTTATTTTGTTTACAACAAGACTGACGTCTATATGTGAAGGGGGTAAACGGAGTAAGCCGAGGAGTAAACATCGATGAACGTCGATTAAATTTTAAGGTGCATTGAGTTACGCGCTGCAAAACAGCAACACAGAGTAAAGCTGTCTCACCCCTTGGGCTACCCAGAGGAAAATAATAAAAAAACTTTACACGGCGATGCACCCGCACGTGCGCGTGCGTTAAACGTCACTAATCTCTATAAATTGCTAAAGCAATACGGTAGGAAGTTAGTGCCTGTGTTTGAACAGAACTTTTTTTTTTATTAGAATAAAGGATCGATTGATGAAAGTGAAATGCAGGGAAGATTGTGCACATGGACAATAGCTGCTGCAAAAAAAAACATCTATTAGTAAGAGGAGGAAGACGATGACGACAGGATCTACACGCTAATTTGAAAGAACCCATTAAATGAGTATGTTGTACTCATTTCTGAAATTGTTCTGAGCCGCCAAAAAATGGGTACTTTAAAGAATAAATAAAAGAGGGTTCTTTTTACTCACTTTTGAAAACATCTTCTCGCATAAAAAAAGGGTTTTCGCTATGTGTCACATACATTGAATTAATTTGATTTATTGATTGACTGATTGAGAAGTGAAGTAAATTATCATCCAAAGTCAAATGAACGATAAAAAAAAAACTGCTATACACACCTGTGATTGTATCACCAGGCCAGTGAACACTGTGAAATAGTGCAGCGGACGGAAGATTCATTATTTCCATCAGAGTAGAGGTAAGAAATTCACGAGCAAACCTAGGTTTGATTTGAGGTTACGTTATTTTTCAAATGCTTACCGTTTTAGCACAGATAAACAGGCATAACACTGGCAATTTGTTCATCGAACAAGCATTTAACGGTTAATTTAAATGTTTTTAGTTGGTAATACCGCCACCTGTGGCGCGCATAGTCAATAACCCTTGCGTTTGACGTTTACAAACTACCGCCATCTGTTCAGCGTACTACCCATCACAGTATACTCAACAGATGGCGGTAGTGTTTTAGCAACGATGTTTTAAATTGAAAAGTATTCAATGTGTTATGTCTGTTTGTCTGTGGTTTTAGGTTAGCGGATATCTTCGGAGATGAAACTATTAACATGCTGTTTGGGACATGAAGTACAGGATATTGCTGTTTTGTAATAAAAGTCCTCAAAGGCAGACCAGAAACCAAACATTTCGTGATGTGAAAATCATCGATCTATCAGCGCCCGGAAAGAGTTGAAACCGGTGGGGAGCATTGCTACAACTATAAAGGATAATGAATAGACTTCTTTAGTTTGTTTTGTGTGAGTTCCCAGACAACCAGAAGTCATATAACAATGTGCAGACAGTATCGTAAATTGCTACAGTTTAAGTCAAAATCACATATAAGAATGCTTAAATAAAACAGCAAAAAATGTTATCTTCCATTTAATTCCACTTAATTAATTTTGGTATCCATGACAGATACGTATTTCGACTACAATGCGCAGTCTAACCCCCTTAAGTACTCATCCCTAGGAAATTTATTTATACCTGTGATCTTGACTTTTTTACCTAGGGATGAGTACTTAAGGGGGTTAGATTTTGATACGTTCTTTAGTGTGAATGACACTGATGAAGACTGCACATTGTAGTCGAAATACGTATCTGTCATGGATACCAAAGTTAATTAAGTGGAATTAAATGGAAGATAACCTTTTTTGCTGCTTTCTACATTTCATATTTAGATCTATAAGTGAACTGCTGGTCTGAGTTCCTCTTGTATATTCAATTACATGATGTTCTTGAATATACAGTCAAACAGCACGTAATGTTGTGAACAACTTCAATGACAACTGTCCAGCAGTACTCCCATTTTATTTACAACAATCCAATGCCTACGAGATTGTGCCGAAGGTGTGCCGATGTATGAGCCCAAGCTGTGCCGAATCTAATTTCACCACAATGTGCTGAGTGACTGTATAACACCTTTAAATCAACCTTCATTTGAATTGGCACCACTGTTTTTATCCATTGGATTTGATTAGTTTTGCTTTTGAAAGCAAATGTCAAAAACACACTTGCCAAACATTGATCGCAAAGGTGGAAAGTCAAGAACAAATGAAGTCAAACACAAGGTGCAATTTGATCGATTTCGTTTCACGTGAACTGTGAACTGCAAAAAAGAGGAAATTGGGAAAGGTTCCATGACCATTTTTACACATACTTTTTCGCAAGCTAAATTTTATGATTTTTCATTTGCTTCAAATTTCACTTCGCTTCAATCTGTATACTAGGCTTTAGAAATAAATGTATTCATACTTTTTTCTGGATCACATTCTATGAATGAATACTGTCTATAATATCATACAGAGTCGAAATCTGGAAGTGTATCTGCAGTACCATTATCCATATGATAACGGAAATTATTACATGCAGGGCTTATTGTATGTGAAAGTAACCTCGAAATGGAAGTGAATTGCAAGGCATTCTCAAATTGGTTGCTGGATCTGCAGAAGAGGTATCACATTCTAACACCTGAAAAAAAAACCTGCTTTCAATTGTCCTTGCATGGATGATTGTAAGTGTTTAACTTATAAAACTTGTCAATTTCGCTTTCAGAGCGTCACAATCAGCGATCTTATGATGCGTGATCATTCACTCAGAGTGAGCGCTCACGAATCGTAAAATAGCTGATTGTGACGCACTGGATGCAATATTGATAGATTTTGTGTGTCAAACACATGCTTCATGACCTCTTCTTGTAACTTACAAGTACTTATTATCAGGGTTACTTCCACTCACTTGCTATAAAACATATTTTTCCTAATTATGAAAACATTAGATGTTATAATGATAATAAGAACTTGTAAGTTACAAGAAGAGGTCGTGAAGAAAGTGTTTGACACATAAAACCTAACAATATTACTTTCAGTGCGTCACAATCAGCGATTTAACGATTCGTGAGCACTCCCTCTGAGTGGACGCTCGCGAATCATAAGATCGCTGATTGTGACGCTCTGAAAGCGAAATTGACAGGTTTTATGAGTCAAACACATGCTTTACACCCTCTTCTTGTTACTTACAAGTACAACATATCATTATATCAGGCATAATATTTGATAACGGCATAAAATCATTTGTAAACAAACTTTCTAAGGCCCTTTACACGTGAACCAAAGTACGCCCACGCAAACCAACAACATCATCGGATAGGGGCAACTATCACCTTTCCGATAGTGGTTTGTTTACAAATGCTTTTGTGCCGTTATCAAATGTTATGCCTGATATCATCTATTGATTTCATAATTCCGAAAAACATTGTTTTATAGCAAGTGAGTGGAAGCAACCCTGCTTATTATCATTATAACATCTAATGGTTTCATAATTCTTAAAAAAATATTTTTTATAGCAAGTGAATGGAAGTAATCCTGATCTGGTGCAATAAAAATAATGATGGTATTTAGTGTTTCGTATTTTTTCGACCATTGTGCGATGGCGGCCATCCACGGCGTACCATATTCTACAACTGCGCTGCGATAATAGTCAGATAGTATTTCCAAAACACAGTCATCACTGTTCAAGCTCCCCCTTACAGGAATAGGAGAGGTTCGAACGATCCATGACGCGCCACAACACACCAGTTGCAACGGAAAGGTCAACTTTGTTGTGGATTTGAGTGCCCTTCGTGTTTGCTCACCAAGGGATCGAGCGATGTTTTCGGTACGATTGCGAACTTGTGCACTTTCCATGACTCTACCACTAATGAATCCTGATAAGCTGATCTCGGCGACGAGATAAGCTTAACTTTCCGCGCACAAACCAAATCAAACAAACAACATGGCGAATTCGATCGTGAGAAACAAAGAAATTGGCCTTTAGAACCTTCTAGAAAGTACATGCAGTGTAGCAAACCAAGTTGACTCCAAACAGTCTGAGCCGGTGGTCCGAGTCATCGTGGAGAAAAACATATGACACCATCGTCGTGCACATGTTTGCTAAACAATTTCGCCGTCAGTGATCAGATGCACTTGACATCATCGTTGTTTAGTTGAAAATCGTTCGACCCTAATCGACAATATAAGACACACGTTCCGCGATTAAGCGAAGGAAGCGACATTGTTTTGTTTTCATTCATTGACAGGGGAGAAAGGCTTGACCAGCAGATGGTTTGCGACACCACGCAGTTTCGAACAGCGATACGGGCTCCGGTCGGATGTTCCACGTGACTGCTATTAGCGGGATTGATAATGGAAAATGGAAGATTAGATTCGCTTCGGAGACAAAGATTAGTCCAGAATTGGTTTGATTTTGCAACGTGGGTTAAAAAAAACAACAACCCAGTAAACAATTTAGCTTGATAAAAGCTGAATTAGTCCGTTATTAACTGTCTAAGGTAACTTATACAACTTTGAATTGGTTTAGATTTCAAACGTAAATAGGGTCCTTACTATAAGGATGCACTATTAAGCTACGTTTTAGTTCCTTAGTAGAAGCAATTTTATAATAACTAGGTATCAAATTTCTTTAAAAAAAAGGAACTTAATCTTAGCTGATTAATATACCATTATTCTATATTAATCAGCAGTATTAGCACTTTGTCATTTCATCGCCAGATTTACCCAATTTTGATATCTACATTGAATTTAAAAAAAAAAAAACAGTGAAATGTTCGTTCAGGCAGAGCGAAGACTACAAATCAAGAAGACTGGCAACTCTGCCAAAAATCAGGAGACAGTAACGGCATCGCCTCTTCTGAGCAAAAGTGGAACCTGTGTATGATGGTGTGTGTTAATTCACGAGTACATTCACACACATAGGTAGACATAAATAGCTGTCAATTATTGGTTTTGTTATGATTGTCGTAAAAAGTGAAACGTTTCATTTTTTGCTTTATGCTGACAACGAGTAAAATTCCAGCTGAAATGGAATAGATGCGTAAGTAAATTTGTTTTGAAAATTAAAACTATGGCAATGATGTCATTCATAATTATGGTGGAACCTTCCTCGATCATTAATTTGCTATCTCAGAGTTATCTTCCACTTTTCCTAAGTCCTTTAGTGAAGCATTTATGGGCATTCGTATAGTGCATTAGTAAAATGCATGCCCGCCGCATTACTTTGGAACCTGGCCACAACGGGGGGAGTTAAGTTGTGACGCTCGGCAACTTGGCACAGTACTCGCTGACCATTTGAATGTCACTGGCCAATCCGACACAGTTATCATTCTCTGGAAGGGGTCGGTCGATTCCAAGAATTGTTAAAGCATACAGAGGATCGCTATCCGGTGGTTCATGTTCTGACAACATCTAAAATGGATATATATATTTTATCAATAAGTACCGTTTGGGATTGTAGTCCTTCAACCTTTCATTTTCTCCAACATTAGATCCTGCTACGCCTTCCGGTGGATCGTGATGTAGGTACCGGATCTATCTTCTTTTTGAATCCTTGAATTTTCAGCAGCTTTCGAATGACGGTAGTTTACTCAACGGAGGTGAAAGCCGCCAATTCCTAGGTATCGATCCAAGTTTCAATTCTCTACCCGTTCCACCATGTCAAGTTTTTCGGTTTGGAGTTGGAAAACCACCGGCTTGCTGTGATTAGGATACAAATTGCCGTGAAATTTTGTAGAGCAAAACAAAAATAACAACAAGTACGTGTTATAATTATTCGTTTCGGTGACATTCCCAACAAACAATTCAGAGTCACAAATAAGCACATATATTTAATAAATGCTTTATAACAGTGTAAAATGCTGAAAAAACGGGTTGTCAAATTATAAGCTGAAAAAATCTCATTGAGATCGATAGATGCGCCTTTATTCCGCTGTTTGCTCTGATTTGATTAATATACTTATTAAAAGCTATACAAACGATGCCTGTCTTCCTGATTCAACACCAGAAGTTTAATCTAATAACATACTGAATAAGTATAATGTGCACATACATTGACGCTTTAATTCGACTGTTTTCAATTGATTTAATAACATGCTTCATTATACGTCTAATAATTGTTGTCTAGCTCCATTATTAAATTTCATTGCATTGCTTAACAATATTGCTGAATAAAGGTGAATACAGTCAGCATAATAGCTCTTATACCACTATGCGTCAATGTTTTAATTGCGTGCTTTATAAATGCTTTACAAACGGCGTATTCATTCATTATTCCACAACACTGTTTCAGGCTAACAACAAAACGAAATGGGTAGCTTAGTGGTTACCGTTTTCGCTTTCCAAGTAGAAGGTCGCGAGTTCAATTCCCAACCTCAACCCTATTTTCTACGCCTAATTAATTTAAATCGTAATCATAGATTGTATCACTCACGACAACCAATTCATCGATCAATCTAAAAGAATAGACCAGCATCCTTTCCATCGAAATTAGAGAGAAGGAGGGGTAACATTGGTCTCACGTAAACAACTATGAATGAATTAATCATTCTCACATCTCCTTGAGTTAGCTAGAGTTACGGCAGTTACGGGAGTGCTGATAGGTATTCAGATTCAACCTTTTATTGATTACTAGCTGAGTGTGCTCGGTCTTGCTCGGGATTCAATATTAGCTTGAGGTTATGCGCCGATTTAAAAAAAAGCATGCTACATTGTACGTAGCCCCCCCCCTATTATCTAAGGGGCTACCCCCTATAATTATCTCCTTATACCCCCACACTCGCCCCCACATGCCTAATTTGGTTCCATTTGCTTGATTAGTTCTCGAGTTATGCAGAAATTTCTGTTTCATTTGTATGGGAGCCCCCCCTTACAGAAGGGGAGGGGTCTCGAACCATCATAAGAACCTTCCACGGCCCCAAAAACCCCTGAATACAAATTTTCACGCCAATCGGTTCAGTAGTTTCCGAGTCTTTAAGGATCAGACAGACAGACAGACAGAAATTCATTTTTATATATATAGATAGATTATGCTGCCTATATGATGTATTCTAGGATAGCTCAGATGGCAAGGCAAGCGGCTGGTGATCGGAAGGTTATGGTTCGAATCCCATATAACGACATGTGTGTGTATGTATGTATGTAATAAATTTTCTAGTATCTGGTGTGGTGGGTGTGTGTTTCGACAGAAATAATGACACACGACACACGAGAACAACCCTGCTCTGTGTCGTTCTTATTTTCGGATTAATTATCCCGTAGTCGAATAATCGTTTAATAAATGTATAAATAGTATCTAATTAAACATTATTTCACATGAGAATCAAGCGCCTATATACACCTTTATACCAACAATCAATACGAAACTAACGATTTTAAATTGGCTCACCACTTTAGTAGCCTATTGGTCCCAAGCAAACGATTAACGTACCCTATTCTAGTCAAAATTCTAGTACTACGCAATGTTTGTTTTGATTCGCTATGAAAGTTTGACAGATAAAATGAGGGGTTCGCGGATTTTCCTATGTTTCGAGGGGTGAATCGATTAGCTTGGGACCGAAGAGAGTACCAGAGCTGAGCCAAAAAGTTGAGCACGTTATTTCGGGACCTTCTAGTCTTAGAGTTACCTCTATGTTTATACCATCGCTGTTTAAGGAAGTAATGATGTCGAATAGACGCTGAGTAATCAAAAATTTTATCAAATAAGCTCTTTTACAACTCTTGTAAGTCGAATAAAAGCTTCTCGACGTACCTTATTCAACACCAAATATTTCGATGTTGTGGTTGAATAAATTCTCCAGATTTGTGTGAACAAAGCCTGAACAGAAGTTATTGTTAAAAATAGTACAAGTATTATTAAGCATTCAGTTGAATAAAATCGTCAAGAAGTCGTTTATTCAATTGGCAATTGTTTGTTGGGTTAGGTCACACACACAGTCACTGTTAATGAGCAGTCTCACTAACACTTGTGCTTCAAAGTTCCACCTTTGATTGTCAGAGGCGCTGTTATCAGTGACGTTTGACATTTTTATGGAAGAAGGGAACAGTTGCCAGTCTTCTTGATTTGTAGTCTTCAGGCAGAGGCTCACAGAATTTAATTTGGTTTTAAATTTGTGAGAAATAAGCTTTTGAAATATAGATGAAGGAATTCACGTATTCTCGTCAATCTAAGCAGCGGCCACACTTCTATTAGCAATTTCTCAGTGTCATGCACACATATGACGTGTTTGTTGGTTTGCATTTATCTGCTGCTAGCTATTGTCAGCAGTATCTTTTTCTTCGTCAACCTTTCCATTTGAATTGCGTGTTAATCAACTCTAGATAGAGCTGGAATAAGGGCGAATGTCGCAAGTGTAAACAAACTGAGGTTAATACATCACGTTATACTACTATTAAAATGCTACAAAACGATACTAAAAATGTTTGGACAAATAATGTACTTTCTTAAAAAAACGCAAAAACATAAGGGCGAAACCAACTTTTTTTTATTACAAATTGAGTTGGCTCTTACGGCCGCTTCCTCTCATATACATAGATGGGGCGATACAGACATATTTTCTCCATACAAGGCGAAAGATATAATTTGAATCTTTTCACTACTCCTTGCAATTACCGGTTGGTAATCAAAAGAAAACATTGTTAATCTGATCGAAATAAGCGAAAACACCCCAACACATGAATTTATCTAGAATCCAACAAACTGCAATAGGTCGAAAGTAACAAACCATCAGGAAAAAGAACGTAAACATTGAGGCGAAACAGACAATGTCAAAAACTAGCAGGCGAAACATAGGGGCGAAATAGCTTCTGTGAACGCAGCCGGGCGAATAACCTCAGGGCGATACAATATACTATAAATCAAAAGGGCGCATGCAACATTTTCATTTTTTTCGAGCTGTAAATAAAAATAATAATATTTTTATTTATCTCACCATAATGCTAACCAATAATGTAATAATTAGGAACAGTTCATTTCTAGGAATGGGTTTATAGTTTAAATTATATTTAATAATGTTTGTTCAAAACTTCAGATTCATATTTCTCAGTTCAAGCTCATTGCGACATTGGCCCTAATTCCAGCTCTATCTAGTACTGTTCTATTATCGGTAACTCGAAATCAGCCGTATTTTGTAGTGCACATATTTCATTTCAAGAAAAACCTGGTATAACAGGTTTGCTCAGTAGTAAAAATGTAATCAGATTGAAGCTGAAAGATGTAACCTGCGTGTTACAATTTATTCCGTTTTGTGTAGTTTTGCCGCCTACACGGTTAGAAAAAAGTACCCAAAATTAAGTTCTTTTCACTCATCTCGGCACTATAGTGCAGGAACCCAAAAGTAGGTAAAGCATGTCAAAGTAATTTTCATTTACTTGTGTGCAGTTCGTATGGAATTTTCCACTGGCTTTTTAATCAAAAGTAAGTTAGTTGTACCCAACAGTAGGTAAATATGATTATACCCAACGTTGGGCTCCCACACTTTACTACCCCTGTTGGGTGGTTTTGCTCCTTCGTTTTTGACAACATTAGTAGGAGAAAAGGAGACAAACTAGTCAAAAGTAGGTAAAAGTGAACTGGCCGTTGGGTACTTTTTTCTTACCGTGTAGTGTAATTTAACCGTGTTTTACACGAGCGTGTTTCGTGCTTGTTTTGTTTTGGTTTTGTTGACATTTCACGGTCGGCAACATACTTAATTTGAAAAAAAATCTCGTATTTCATTCAAATAGTTATATTAGGTGTCTGAGAATGTAGGAAAAATATTATCGTTTTAAATTGTTTCGCGTTTGTAATAAAGTTAGGTTACATTTCTCCTCCCGCTGCAAAAGAAGGCGAAAACATAATCAACATAACAGTCGAGCGCGGTTGCTGGAGAACGATGGTGTTTTTTTATTGTCCGTGATTGTTACATTGTGAACTACAAGAGAGAAGTATCCGAGCCACGGTGGAGTGAACGCGTGTTTTGTAGTCGGGGACTAATGGCCCCGTTTTGGTTCCGAATCGTTCCATTCCAGGTGGGAAATCGATTCCCAGCTGTGTCCTGAATGCCAGTCCGACAACTCTTGTGTACCGTGAGTGAAAGTAAGCCCCGTGGCTGCGAAAAAAGGAACACTGTTCGGATAGTGCAGTTAAAAGGGGGTCGGATCGCCATTGTGGGAAGCAAGAGCTATTCGCTTTCCCGGTTAACCACAAAGGATCCGGTAAACACCCGCCGTCCTGACTGCGTGGCTCAGCCAATAGAGCCAGTTTCGCCACCGCAGTTAATCGTCAAGCAGGCCGAAGCAGCTGATACCAAAGGTAAGATCACCTGGGCAGAAACACTGCGGTGTCTGCCGGAGTTGCTGAATCCGGTGGCCCGTCACCAACGTCGCCGGGGGGGTAACAGACTAGCCCCGCTCATCGCCTTGCTAAGTGTCAAGGACCGCTGCTCAGCAGCCACAGAAGAAAACCACTCAGCACAGTTCGTGCTTTGTATCAGTAGAACCATCGCCAGACCGTCATCGAAGGGCCCCACCGAATAGCAGCAGCAACAGCGAGGAGGAGGACAAAGGTCAGATTAGTTCTTCATTCCATTTAACGTCGGTCTCTGTACCGCAATCTAGTGCCAATCACCGACGGACATCGATTGTCATCCATTGTGCAGGAAGGGGTGGATCTTGGGATTGAACCCAGGCTCATTGGGGTGATAAAGCAGTCACGCTACCACTACACCACCGGCGCCGGCTGTCATATTAGTTAATAGACGTCTAAAATTGATTCCTTCTTGTTGTTTTGTTGTTCTGCCGGGGTAAATCGGGTCAGCTATAGGCTGGCAGGTAAGCCGTAACTTACAAATTCTTCTAGAAATTGCATAGAATTATCTAATTCTCAAATTCTCTAGAAATTACATTCGAAATGCGATTGGAATTATCCTCGTAATGTCTTTATAGATCTTCGCAGAATTATTTTAGAATTGTACCCTCAAAATTTACTTCTTTTGGTATTTTTCACGAATCCTGGAATCCTCTTCACTCTTGGGAGTTCTAGTAAAAACTCTCTTAGAGGTTCCTAAAGCTCCCTAGAAAATATTTCACGAATACCTTGGTGTTATCTTTAGAATTCTTTCTAAAATCTGCTCAAATCAATTTTGGAAAAATATTCTTAAACTCTAATAACTGTTCTTCAAAGTGCCTGTTTCCTGAAAATCTAGTCCAGTCCAAGGGTCTTGAAATGTTATTATTTTCGAAGAGAGGATGAGGTATATTTTTCCAGATTTGTCGTTTTTCGGTTTTTTTCTCGGTGATTCAAATTCCCTGTTTCTGGTTTTCTAGGTTCACTGGTACTCTGTCAAAGCAATACTTGTCTACGTATATTTGAATAATTATTCAATCATAACAGTGCTACTCCAAGTAATCAACAAAAAATCCTCACAACAAGACCATTATCCTTAATGCTCATTTAGTTATTTCTCTGAGTACTAGACGTATTTAGAAAAAAATCATCATCTTCTTTTAAAGCTGAGTTTAGACAAGGTAAGTCAATTGATCAACTCAGTTGAAACCATGACATTCAACAGACTAGATCAACTAACACGAATAGAAAAAAAGTTGAACCAGGCTCAACTCTTCAAGCCAATTGAATTCAATTGAGTTGAGCAATTCTTTGCCTTGTCTTAACTTAGTTTAACTCTTTACCATTCTTACATCTACTCACAGGCGCTCCAATGCGCTCAAGGGACTGATTTTTGTTGGATACAGCTGGATGGATCAGACTCGAATGTAAAATTTTGTCAGACGTAATTAGGTGTAACTTCTATTAAGAGGCACACATACCCATTAGCAGCTTAAATTGTGCATCAACTAACAGCGTCTAGCGTCTACAGAAATGGATGTTTATCTCAGTTCAACTCAAAACTATTAGAAAATTTCATAAACTTCTCTGAGGATGACTGAAGTAGTTTGAAATTTGCTAATCTTCTACAAAGTTAGCTGAACTTAGCTGAAATTTGCAGCACTTTTAGAAAATTTCATAGACTTCTACGCAACGCAACCGAACTTATACGAAGTTCGCAGAAGATCTACGAAGTTCCCTGAACTTTTGCGAAGGTCCTTCCTTTGAACTTCTACGAAGTTCTTTAAAATCAATTGATGTTCCGTTAACTTTTCTGAACTTCTGTAAAGTCTCAATTTATTTTTAAATCGGGTCGCAAATTTGAAAAATTGGAGTGAAAACATTTCGTCCATCTCAATGAAGATTTTTCTCAATACACCTGGCATACCCGCTCTCAGACTGAGTCAAATTGATCGAATAAAACATGAGTACTTTGTATGGGTTAGATTTTGATAAGTCTTTAGTGGGAATGACACTGATGAAAAAAAAATGTAACCGTAATATATATCTGTCATGGATTCCAAAATTAATCAACTGGAATTAAATGAAAGATAACATTCTTTTTATTCTTCTTATATAGAATATCAGCATTAATTCTGGTACCGCAAATTAGCGCACCAACAACTATAGGAGCGTTTACCCTATGACCTTTTGATTTTTACATTCTCACGGTGCTAATAATAATTAAATAACCAAAAATTATGTAACATCTCATTTCCAGTGAACAACTCCCTTCCAAGGGAAGTTCAACAAAAACGCCTTGAACAATAACCGAACGCATTTAGCTCCATTCACAACGCAATAAATTTCGGATTTTCGCTACAGCTTAGAATTCTCAGAATTCTCAGAATTCGGTTTAGAAAAGAAAAAAACCCGATCCTTAATGCTTTTTCCACTTCGTGCACCCATCGTCGTCATTGTAAACCATCCGGCGGAGATTATTCCGAAGGACGCCAACAACGACGTCATAGCTGCCGTTTTCTGCCACCGACGATGTGGGTTGACCCACTTTTCTCTCACAGAATGTAAAATCGTCAAAATCCAAACGTTGCGGAACAATCTTGTCTGGGCTCTTGTCCTGGGCTCATTTCCGTTCCGAGTGTGTTATCAGGTTTGCAGAGAGCGGTCTTTGATTAATTTACACCGACATGGGAGGAAATGTTGTTAACCTTTCTTTCGTCGCATTTGACTTAATTTATGCACGGTGCTCTAGTCGTACGCGCTCATTTGTACCAGAAAAATCTCATCCCAAGCGTCTTATCGCGGGTCATTCGTAGAAGACTAGCATAGGTCAAAACGTTCAAACTACTGTTCTTTTAATTGATTTTCTCGTCCGGATGTTCAAGCTTTCGGATGACTTGCGCAGCTATAGTGGAACATGTTGGAGCAAGGTACCCAACTGCAGCTGAAGTGTCCTTGTTCGGAGCTGATAGCGCTAATCAGCAAAAGGTGTCAATGCTCTCATTTACCGTAAACCTCATCGCAGTACGTAACGATCAAGTACAACGAGAGGCGCGGCGGCATCTGTTTCGCAGCATTGGTTCAGGTCTTCATCACGAGGAGCAGCAGATTACAAGACTGCTCGCTTCAACGAATTGCTTTGGACGATCCTAGGCCTCAATCGCCACAGAAATTTCCACACATCGTAATTCACAAGTGTAGAATCATAATGATGCTCTCATAAATTTCAAACTGCTCATCACAACCATGTCGCGGGTGATAAGCAGTGCTAATTAAATTGCGCCGTAAAATATTTGCGTCAAAAATTGGAAATAACCACTTGACTGGTCCGCAGCTTATCAACTCACCCGGCGGAGATTCCTTTCAACATAAACCGTGGCTACCATGTTGAATCATGTGGCTGACATTTGTGGGCAACATGAGTCGAATTATTTCACGACATCGTATCGTATGATCGGCACATGGCATGATGTTGGATGACGGTTTTCATTGTGCTCTTCATACTTTTATGGTCGCTTCGATTTTGAACATGGAAAGTTCCGCCGAAAAGGTTATCGCGCTTATATACCGCACCGCATCATCGTTATAGGAGAGAGAGGGAGAGGGAGAGAACATAATGTTGCAGCATTATGCTGTGGCAAATCTGTTGCAATCGAAACAGGATGTTGCGAAATTTCGGTTGGTGAACTTGTAAGAACATGAATGCGCTTATCAGCGTGTGGCGGGTGATGAAATGTTTGAACATTTCGCCAAGCAAACCTCAAAAATCGACTTAAAAAATCTTATTAGTTTATATATTTTTCTCTTATTGAATATACTTTAACTAAGAATTTCTCAAATTTTCAAGTCAATTGTAGGAAAATTTAACGCTGGAGAATTTTTAAAGCTGTTGGAATAAGTGGTCGTTGAACAATTGTTATCACCATTATTGGATAATGTCAATAGCACATTGTAAAACTTACAATGCAGTAGAAACTTTATAAAGCTTTTGACTGTTGTTGGGTCCTAATACCCTAATACCCTCTAGATTATAAGGTTTGACGGGAATTTAACCTCATTTTTGATAGGTTTTAAGCTAAGTGATGCGGAATCGATCACTTTCAATTTTCAAGTAATTTCGCTTGAAATTATAAATTTTCTTGCTGTTGTTTACATCCTCTCGACAGCACTCGCAAATTGGCGCCTTTTTTCCAGAGCAAGAATGAGAACTCGTTCGTGAGTTTCTCAATATTTGTGTACAATTCGTAATAAGCTTTAAAATAGGGTAGAGCACTACTTCGGCCTAATCGCCCATTTTGGGCCTATCGAGCAGAAAACTTCAAATAAATCCATGATTTCAGAGTTAACAAGTCAATTATGCGTTTGGTACGATACTTTAGTTAATAAGCTACCGAACGAAGTCAATGAGAACGCGTGGTATGAAAGTTTGCACCCATTATTCCCAAAAACAAAAGAAGCGCTAACACCGAATCAATTTTTATCTTCATACGATAGGCCGAAGTTAATTAATTGGCGTTTCAATTGCGTTTCAATGCGTTAGGCCGAGTTTAAAATCCGTAGGCCGAGTTTGGCGTCAAGAAGCAGTGTTGAACTTTTGACAATATCTCAACGATTGGTTTCTCGTTTTCAAATCTTATGGTACGTACGGAAAGTCAAATAAATTTGGAAGCCATCAGTAATAATAACATTCCGTTTGGTAAACTAATCTAGATTAAGAAAGACTAAGTGCGTGTTATGCTTAATAGGCCGGATATGGGGTATTTAACCCTACTGATCCAGTAAAAAAAACTGATCAATATCAACTCAAACGTGACTGCCTCTCACTCCAAAGGGCCTGGGTGGAATCCCAGCCGGCGCCGTCGGGATTTTTCGAGTCAAAAACTACTAGGGACAGCCATCTGGGGTTGTACGCAATGGTGACGTCGGACTACGTGGTCTTATATAATCAATGGTATTTGTTAACTGCAGCAGGACTTGTGTTTTGTGTATGAATAGGAATTTGAGCGGGGTTCTCTCTGTTTATACTCTTTAGTATGACTATGATTGCCCTGAAAAGATTGCTTTTGATATGAATTTTAGTTGGGACATGTTCAGAAATATAACTCTCTTGGAAAATCTTGGTAGCCCTGAAAAGGACCGATGGTAGTACAGACTTGAATACCATGATACTGTTGCACCTGTAGTTTTTGGCATACTTTCACTGATTGCTTCCCGGGAATCCTTGTTCAGCCATAGAAAGATGTGCGCGTGAGGACTTCCACGGAGCTGAAATTCAATCGTGTCAACCATCTTGTTGAAGTACATACAGCACGTGACTGGATCATCGTTGACAGAGTTGCTCTTTGTAGTGCAGTCAATTCCTGGATAGGATCTGTTAAGTCATTGCCATTGTGTCCTTCTGACAATCGATGTAGGAGATTCAACAAATGGGGCTACATCATCTCATTTGCACTGAGTGTGAGGAACATTGTAGGCTTTCCCAATTGTCATATCATGGTGAACAAATTTTTCTTCCTTTGTTGCCAATACTGTACTGAATTCGGTATTGATTTGAGGAAGGATAGATTTCGCTCAATGAATAAGGCAGTCCTTAAGGTTGACACGTGTAATGTTTGCGGTCCCGTGCACTTAAAAGTGCATTGCAAGCCTTGGGCGAAGAACTTTCATTGTCATATACAACAAATGTTGTGGTTTGGCCACACGCCTGTCTTGACGACGGGTTTCACTGGATGCCATCATGAAATATGTCACCCAAACCCCTGGCTTGAATTTCCGTAGATGACCGAAACATATGGCAGGAAAAGCTATCTCTTCGCCGTTTTGCGAGGAGTGAGGAGCCTTGTTTTGCGCGGGAGTTTCTCCAGGCATTTTTCCGAATTCCAAAGGAGCGTTTCCTGTTGCCCAAGCAGCAATTCTGTCTCATTATTCATGGCAATGGTTCACAGCTCAATTTGAGGATCCACTGCTGGGGTTTCAAGACCATCTATGGTGATCTGATCAATTGTGATCCCGTAGCGGCAGTACAGTGGTGTCGTAATCTAATAAGAAAGCCACGCTTTAACCGTAGTTTCCTTTATAAAGCCGGACAAGTACGACGACATATGGATTATGTGCTTTTTGATGAACATGTTGAAGGCCTGATCATCATCGAGCTGACCGGGAAGAGAGCGTCGTCTCCCTTACACAACGCAAACGGTAGAACAACATTCGAGCAAAAAGAAAATTATTAAACAACTATCATATGACATATGTGATTTCGTTCTAATTCCTCAATTTGGTGTAAATTAAACCATTTCTGATCAGAAATGTTATTACTAGGACATCGTTGCTTGCTATTTTCAGAATTCAGACAAGCACATCATCAGCAGCTCTTATTATGAGAAAAACTAAAATACATACATTCGTGACGGCCTTCGGCGACAGTGTCGTATGACAGAGCCTGTCGTATGACAATTTAGTTTGGTACTGTAATTTGAAAGCTTGTTTTGCAAGTGTCGGAAGCAAAGGCAGTCGATTATCACAGAAAATGTGTCGACTACGGTGACCGCTTACAAGACTGGTCTCGACACGACTTTTATTCGCCTTCACATGGCACCTTCGAAAATTTTTCTCTTCAAGCAAAGATTGACAGTATATTGGAAACTTTCGGCGGAGTAAAAAGATAGTACGAAGGCCGCCATGTTTCACGCATAGTCTGACGTTTGCTTACGGGAGATTTCATAGGAGGTTGACAAGTTGTAGGGTTGTATTTTACTGTATGCTTCTTTCCCCTTAGAATCAGATTATACTCTAGATAGTAAAATTCAATTCTGAAGGTAGACGTATACTGAAGAAAAATCCGTAGAAACTGTACCGAATTCCGTAGATTTTACCTACGGATCTGTATTTCCGCAAAAAAATTTTAAACCCGTAGATCTACGGAGATTTCCGTAGATCTGATCCTCCCTATTCGCACGCGCCCGAGGATCGGAGGTGGATAGCCACTTCGACTTGTTTCGTCTACTTACTATTCTCTGACGACTGTGCAGCATATGCATGTAGGTAATTGGTAGATTTGTTAGTTCATTCGACGCTTTTAGACAATGCTGGTCATTTACCAGTTTTTCAATAGTTTCTTGTTGAAAATCAACATTCGAAAGCATTGTTATCGATGCGTAGCCATATTTTTGATGAATTGGTGATACAATTATTGAAATTGGACCAGGGGCAGCAGAGTTATTAACGTTCAAAATCTTTCTTAATTTGTTACACGTGTACCCCCATATAGAAATCAAAGACGTAGTCCTACGTCAAAAACCTCTGATCAGCAAAGTCAAAAAAATAAGGCTTAAGTAAAGCCATAGGTCCCGGCCCACGAGTTGATAGGTAGGGTACAGGTGTGGGAGCTGCCTCCCTGGCAAATAATAAAAAAAAAGTCAAACGATCGAATATGCTTTTGCTACTTTCGTTTATAGTGATGTTTAAGTTTTATTTTTTGAGGATGTCTAAAATCATTAGTGATTAATTCAATGAATTAATCGTTGGTATTAATAAATTTGGTCAGCTTTTAACTTTTATTACTTTACAATTACAGTAAAATATACCATGATTTCAGCTTGGCGTGAATAGCTTGCTTACGAAGATCGTTTCTAATTTCCTTCTATGCCATTTCATCAAGCCAGAACAGGATTGAACCCGTTTTGGACTCACGTGATTTCGGGCAAGTATGGGAACACGATTCAATCATTCCCGGCCGATAGTAAAAATACTCTTTCCTGAACGTAAACAACAGCTAAACCCCCCGCGCTCGTTCATCAACCAAGCTCAAATTTGAGGCGCACGCGGTGTGTGGCTGCCTATCTGTCTTTCCGTACAGCACATAATGTGTATGAATGGACCTCGTGTAGTCCGGTTTTAGAGGCTCGTTTGCGTTCTTCCCTTAGTTTAGCTACCATACAGCTTACAGCAGGGACACACCACAACCTTTGCATCGCGAAACGAATTCGCCGAAAGCCGGCGCCAGTGCAATGCGTTCGAATTTTTTCGTCAGCTTTGGGACCTTTGGTACGGAAACAAAAAAAAAAAGAGAGAAGGTGATCGGCACTTCTGATGATGCTGCGAGATTGATTGATTGCATCATGTTTTCTCAAAGAGAGGTTCATGTTTGGGTGCGCGCCTTTTGCTCGTCTTGTCCAAGAGAGAGAGAGGAAAAAAGTCGACGATGCGCGGTGAGTTAAATCGAAGACCTTATATGAAGAAGACTGGCAACTTTACCAGAATCCAAGATTTTTTGTGTCGTTGTACCAGACCTACGGTTCCAAGCTAATGGAAGCGTCGCTTGAAAAGCCATGAACCAAAACTAAAATTCGTTTATAGAAGCTCGAAGGTCCATGTTTTGACCTTCTTCATAATAAGCCATTCAGCGTTTTGTTTCATGAAAAAGGACAGGTTTCGGTGACATTATTTTCTCCCATTTCCGGTAGATTTTTGCGGCAAATGTTAAGGTCTCTTTTTGTGTGTGCCTGATTTGTTTGTCATTTTCCTCAAATGAACCAAGTTTCTCAATTTGCTTTATGACATATTCATACAGATGATACCTTTGTTCCTCTCTGCTGCAACCCACTTTTTCCCGAATGACTTCAAAGAGTTGACGTCTGCACACTACAAAATGGTTCATGATGCACTGTCAATATTGAATTATGATGAATTATGAATGCTTAGTTTAATTAATTTAATTTATTTTTAGACTTACGTTGCGTATCTCGGAAACGAAATGGATCCTTTAATGGACAGAAGAAGACAAACACGTGTTCGGTTCACCAGTGTAAACAAAGCGATCACAAGATACGCCTTCTTTGATGTGCATGCTTGACAAGTGATGTGCTTATGCAATATTGTTGGATGCGGTGAATAACATTCATGACTTCAAATGCACCGGATCAGATTATTAGTAAGTATTAACAACTAGAACCTTCACAGATCGTTTTTATATATGTTTACATATATTTTGGTATGAAACTCTTCGCAAACCAAGGCGCGCATTGATTGTCCAGTTATTTTAATCAAAATATCTATATATTTTCATTCACTCATCTTTGAATGCACGTTTTCACTACAAATCGACCCAGCAAAAATATTGCGATCAATTGAAAATCTAAATATACATATTTTAAAAGAATAGTTTGATATTTCGATGATTATCGTTATCGTACACTGTTTTAAACCCATATGATCTATGAACTAGGTCATTCATAAATCCACATCAACTCATATTTTCAACAAGTTTACTAAGTACAATTGGGTGTTAAACAATAAATAAAACATTAAATCCGATCAATCTGATGCTAAAGAAACATGGTTTGCAGATTATGCGATGACCTGAAGTTTTTTTTTTAAATTGAGTTTCCGTCAGCTTTTGTTAAAATATTGACCACTGTGAGGCCCAAGCGCAATGACAGCGGAATCGAAGGGACCCTTTAGTATGAACAAAATTAAAGGTTGTGTTCCAAGCACGACCGCATTATTGACGTAGGGCTACAAGATTGTCTTTCTTAATAATTTAATTAATAACTACAAAATTATTGATTTATAAATTTTATTCTAAAATAAACACATGTTCAATTCAAAGTTTTGAAATTAGGGTGCATTTAATATCCTTAATTGAATTCAATTTTCTTATTTCAAAATTCAACTCCTATCCTAAAATTTGGTTCCAAAAATGTACAACTAATTAGCACGTACCTACTGAATAGTGATAATTTACAGTAACCGGAGTGAAAATTCGCAATTTAAAATGCATTTCATATAACAAACCGATTTAAAATATATATAAGTACGCAAAAATTTGATCGATAAACTGATTCTCATTAGAGTTTGTCCATTATCTGTGTTCAATCAAAAATCTAGCAAATATCAAACGCTGAATTCAATAAATTTAGCGTCATTTAAATTATTTCATAAAGGGTGATACGGTCAAAATTTGGTCAATATCAACTTGACGTATTTCTTTCAATTTTGCATTTAAAAAACCTGAACACCCCTCATTTTGAAGGTGTGTGTGTGTAGAATGTTGCTCTTATTTTGATTTTGGAATTCACTCTTCAGTTGTCAAAATGCCGTCCAAGCAAGAAGAGCAGCGTATCAAAATTTTGCTCGCGCATCGCGAAAATCCGAGCTACTCGCACGCAAAGTTGGCAAAATCGCTAAAAGTTGCCAAATCAACCGTTACAAATGTAATTAAAGTGTTTGGGGAACGTTTGTCGACAGCCAGGAAGTCTGGATCGGGGGGAAATCGAAAACCGGAAGCCGCTGAGACGACAAAGAGAGTTGCCGGTAGTTTCAAGCGAAACCCTAACCTCTCTCTCCGAGATGCCGCAAATAAGCTGGGTGTATCGTCTACAACCGTGCATCGAGCCAAAAAACGAGCCGGACTATCGACTTACAAGAAGGTAGTGACTCCAAATCGCGATGATAAACAAAATACGACGGCCAAAGCGCGATCCCGGATGCTGTACACGACGATGCTGACGAAGTTTGGCTGCGTGGTAATGGACGACGAAACCTACGTCAAAGCCGACTACAAGCAGCTTCCGGGACAGGAGTTTTATACGGCAAAAGGAAGGGGAAAGGTAGCAGATGTTTTCAAGCACATGAAACTGTCAAAGTTCGCAAAGAAATATCTGGTTTGGCAAGCCATCTGTACCTGTGGCTTGAAAAGCAGCATTTTCATAGCTTCCGGGACTGTCAACCAAGAAATTTACGTGAAAGAGTGTTTGAATAAACGTCTGCTGCCTTTCCTGAAGAAACACGGTTGTTCCGTACTGTTTTGGCCGGATTTGGCATCTTGCCATTACGGTAAAAAGGCCATGGAGTGGTACGCCGCCAACAACGTGCAGGTGGTTCCCAAGGACAAGAACCCTCCCAACACGCCAGTGCTCCGCCCAATTGAGAAATACTGGGCTATTGTCAAGCGGAACCTAAAGAAGACCAAAAAACTGCTAAGGGCGAGCAGCAGTTCAAGGCAAACTGGCTTTCTGCGGCGAAGAAGGTGGACAAGGTGGCTGTACAAAATCTGATGGCAGGGGTCAAGCGTAAGGCCCGGCAATTCGGATTTGGAAAAGCGGAAGCCTAACTGAATATTTTTCCTGAATTTTATACTAATTGAACTTGAAAAAGAAATTTAATTTGATTTTTTAAATAAACGATTTCACCGATTTACACGCGTTTTCCCTTGACCAAATTTTGACCGTATCACCCTTTACTACCATATTTTCGTGAGTTTGAATTGATCTATCGTCGTTTACACAAGGCATAAGGCTTTATTAAAATTTGCATAAATTATGGTACAATTTTGATACGTTTTGTCCGGCTTTGTTTCGCTGATGTATGCTATGAAAGTTGCAAATCGTATACTGACAAATCAATACGTTACAAGCCAATATGTTACATTCGTGTAATCTCTATTTCACAAGTAACGACAGCAGTCCCAACAAAGTTGAAAACATAAGCAAAGTTCTAGTTGGGACGTAATAAATATGAATAATAAGAAGAAATTATAAAAATTTCTAGTTAAAAGTTTATTATTTCAAAAGCATCTTTACTTCCCTGGTGACAGAATTCTCAACTAACATGTGCACGATCCAATAGGTCTTGTGCATCTGATCAGCTCGGCCAAAGGTAGCAAATCACTTCGTACGCTGGTGATGAAATTTTCAACTAAACTGGCCACCATACAATAGGTCTTATAAATCTGATCAAATTTTTCAAAAACGGAACCATCTATCTAGTTCTAGATAGAGCTGGAATTAGGGCGTAACAGCTGTAGTAAACAATGATTTCTCTCGTTGATTTCTAGCGACTCAAGGCAAGCCTACACATACCAACATATCCATCGGGTAGGGGAAGTCCAATGACGTTTATACACAGAGAACAGACGTTCAAGTTCGGCCAGAAACTTGTGTAAAATAAGTGGGAACGTGGTGTTGGCAACAATCAATACGAAACTAACGATTTTAAATTGGCTCACCACTTTAGTAGCCCATTGGTCCCAAGCAAACGATTAACGTACCCTACTCTAGTTGAAACTCTATTACTACACTATGTTTGTTTTGATTCGCTATGAAAGTTTGACAGATAACATCAGGGGTGTGTGGATTCATGCAGAACATGCAGGGGTGAGTGAAATAGCTTGGGACTGCTTGGGACCGTTGTTCTGGTACTGAGTGAGCCAAAAATAATAATGATTTTCTTAGAGACCCAGTGGTCTTAGAGTTACCTCTATGGTGTTGGTGTTAGTATCTCCTGATTTTCTCTATAAATTTTCCACTTTCGACCAATTTGGCGCTAGTATCGATAAATTTTCTGTTGAAAATTGCCACTTGGCGCTACCAGCACTTGGTGTCTAGTGTAATTTGTGCAACGCCAGCGCCTTCAGGATGTCAAAGAATGTTTTTAAGTGGGGAAGTCACCGTTAGTAGCGCTCAAGTTGAAAAGGAATCTTTACACAAGTTTTTACAGAAATATTGTTCGAGCCTCAATGTCTGTTCTCTGTGGTTTATATAAGGTCTGGGCCAAAGGGCTTATTGGTGTTAGTAAAATGTGCAAATGTTTGTTTTTTCCGTCGATCTTGTTTTCCGTGCTGAGCACCAATGCTACCGACGTGCCAGGAAGGCAGCTCCCACACCTGGACCATACCTATCGACCCATCAACTCATGAACCGGGGACCAACGGACCGAAGGAAGGCGTGATCAGAGATGTTATGCCTCAGAACATCCCGGCGGCGCCGACTGGGATGTGCAAATGTTTAGTGGTGTTCGTATTTTATTGCAATGTTTATCTTTTTACACGAAACAGTTGTTGGCAGTGACGTATTTCTATGTGTTCTCAGTATGTTGGCAGTGACGTATTTCTATCTGTTCGCAGATGTTCAGCAATGTTTACAACATTTTTGCTTCTAACACCAGCAAGCTGCCTGTTGGCCCAGACCTTATATAAATGTCATTGGGGAAAGTCTTCCCCTATTCGATGGTAATGTTGATGTGCCAGGGAGAGTTATTCCTTTCGAGAAATCATCGAGAGAAGCCATTGTTTACAAAAGCTGTTACGCCCTAATTCCAGCTCTATCTAGAGTTGAGCTTTCAAATTAAAGCAGGTAATTATAAGTCAAATCGTTTACTCGCCGGGCCTGGTGTGAGAGTTTAGAACTGAGCTGTCCACTATACAATAGGTCGTGTTGACAGCAACCTTCTATCTAGTCGAGATGTCGACTTAATCAAGCCATTAGTATCAAAGGGCACTAGTGGTAAGTGAAATTTTCGAGTCAAATACGATAGGTCTTGTCATTCAGAACTGAAGACAGCAAACTTCTATCTAGTCGTACTGTCAAGTTAAAGCAAGCAATAAGATATTAAATTTCACACTAGTGTCACATGGTGCGTGAATTCTGAACTGAGCTGTCCATCAGCGAATAGGTCTTATTCTTCAAAACAACTTTGTCCAAGACCACTACCTTCTATTTAGTCGAAATCTCAAGTTAAAGTACACCATCTAATAAGTCTCTTTCAGTTGAAAAACTTTTCCAAAGACAGAAACCTACTGTCCATTCAAGATGTCAAGTTAAGCAAATAATAAATTAGAGCCACCTGGAAGACGAATGCTGAACTCAACTGTTCACCTTCCAATAGGCCTTATGCATCTGAACAGTTTTAATGAAGACCCCAGTGATGTCATGGTAAATTTGGATCTGGTTACTCATTTTGAATTACCTTTTGCGCCGCCCTTGTAGGAAACAAAATAAATGTAGACCTGGAGGGTCACCAGTTCTAACCACCAGGACACCAGTGAACATTAGAGTGGGTCATTGTTACATGGAAAAAAGCAAACTTAACCATAGAGGTAACTCTAAGACTAGTAGGTCCCGAAGAATTTTGCTCAACTTTTTGGCTCAGCTCTGGTACTATCTTCGGTCCCAAGCTAATTGATTCACCCCTCGAAACATATGAAAATCCAATAACCCCTCATGTTATCTGTCAAACTTTCATAGCGAATCAAAACAAACATTGTGCAGTACTAGAATTTTGACTAGAATGGGGTACGTTAATCGATTTGCTTGGAACCAATAGGCTAGTCAAGTAGTCAGCCAATTTAAAATCGTTTGTTTCGTATTAATTGTTGGCATAACCCTGTGACCTTAGTTTAGCGTGTTACTCCATCACTATTGAGAAATGATGAAGTATTCGGTTTTGAGAAATGATGATATGGTTTTGATACAGTCCTCATTCTTGTCTTCATCGCAAGGAACCGATTCTATTTGTAAACTTCCACTATGTATAATCTTCGAAGGATGAGAGTAGAGAGGGCCTAGTGTAAGAGAGAAGCGGATTCTAAACAAACTGCCTTGGCAACCTATGCCTAGGTCATTTCTAGCAACACTGCCAATGTAATCAAGATAGGCGCTGTTCGATTGGCTCTGGCTTTGACAGTTCGTTTGGCTCAAAACCAGCCAGTCCGCTCCTCTCTTATACTAGAACTCTCTAGGTGAGAGCACCCTCCAAACCCAGGTAACAATTTTGGTTTTATGAGGGTTCTGTAGACCATGATTTAGACTTGTAGAATGCTATAAAACCTCTATAAAGCTTGCAATGTTACTTCAATTGTTACTTGTAAATCAAAATCTAAAGCTTCAAACTAGAGAACAACGAGTTGAAGATTACGAATCACAGGCATGCTTGGCATGCACAGTTGTACCAACAATCAATACGAAACTAACGATTTTAAATTGGCTCACCACTTTAGTAGCCTATTGGTCCCAAGCAAACGATTAACGTACCCTATTCTAGTTGAAATTCTATTACTACACTATGTTTGTTTTGATTCGCTACACGGTAAGAAAAAGTACTCAAAATTAAGTTAAAAAAAACTCAACGTTGGGTTCTATCATTTGAGGTCCACCGTTGAGTGAATCAGAAAAGCGGCGTTGGTTAAAATTTACTCAACTATTGAGTAATAATAAATTAACTCAAATATAAGTTTATTTTCATTGAGGATGCTTTTATGCGCCTTTAACCATTTCATTTTCACAAGCGTTGATAGACGAGTGGTCAACACACGGGCCCCGTAATCTCAACGTCCATGGTTCGTTTCCAGTCTGCTCCGTTTTATTATTTTTTTGTCAACTTGGTCAACGCCAGGATTACTCAAAATTGAGTTTTCTTCTTTAACTTAATTTTACCTAGCCCCACGGAAGCCACGTGATGAGTGAAAGGAACTCAATTTTGGGTACTTTTTTCTTAGCGTGTATGAAAGTTTGACAGATAACATCAGGGGTGTGTGGATTCATGCAGAACATGCAGGGGTGAGTGAAATAGCTTGGAACTGCTTGGGACCGTTGTTCTGGTACTGAGTGAGCCAAAAATAATAATGATTTTCTTCGGGACCCAGTGGTCTTAGAGTTACCTCTATGGTTGTACCAACAATCAATACGAAACTAACAATTTTAAAATGGCTCACTACTTGACTAGCCTATTGGTCCCAAGCAAATCGATTAACGCACCCAATTCTAGTCGAAATTCCAGTACTACACTATGTTTGTTTTGATTTGCTATGAAAGTTTGACAGATAAAATAAGGGGTTCGTGGATTTTCCTATGTTTCGAGGAAATCGATTAGCTTGGGACCGAAGGTAGTACCAGAGCTGAGCCAAAAAGTTGAGCTCCTTTTTTCGGGACCTTCTGGTCTTAGAGTTACCTCTATGGTTGTACACACCAACTGCTCAATTGGTAATAACTTTTCACTCAGATGTTGAAATTTATTTTTCTTTAAAGTAATTGATAGATTAGACTCATAGTTTGCTATAGATATGCGAAGATTAGGTAAAGCTTAACATTTGAATCAACACCACGAAGAGGAGATCTAGCCGCGTTCCGAGATGGATTACACACTTAGATTTTTTCGCCGAGATGGGCACCACCGAGCAGCTCGGCATTTTATTTTGCTGGATCTCAGTGAAAAACTTGCCGAGATTCAGCTAACAAACGGGAATTTTGCCGAGATCTCAGCTAACAAACATATTTTTTGCTGAATTTCCAGCAAAATAAAATGCCGAGCTGCTCGGTGGTGCCCATCTCGGCAAAAAAATCTAAGTGTGTAGTAGAGGAACACAAAGAAGAAGCGTTAGTTTGTTGATGAAAATGAACTATGACCATTTATGGGGTGTTTTGCCTTACGAAATGCTCCTCGTGTTTATTCGCGAAATTTACTTTATATATTGATCACTTGCCTAGGAAATCAATTTGGTAATGCATTGTGACCAGCCTAAATCTTTCGGTCGTACACACTTAGATTTTTTTGCCGAGATGGGCACCACCGAGCAGCTCGGCATTTTATTTTGCTGGAAATTCAGCAAAAAATATGTTTGTTAGCTGAGATCTCGGCAAAATTCCCGTTTGTTAGCTGAATCTCGGCAAGTTTTTCACTGAGATCCAGCAAAATAAAATGCCGAGCTGCTCGGTGGTGCCCATCTCGGCAAAAAATCTAAGTGTGTATGAAACAGGTCCAAACCAGTCCATATCCGCCGTATTTTTTGCATTTCCTATGGCAAAATAGTGAAATTTTCATTAGTATTAACGGCAAATAAACGTTCCAACACTACCCTAATAAAAATGTTATGGTTAATTTGCTTAACAACGTGTTCAAAGTGTCATCGAAACCATTTGTGGAATAGTTCAATCATTTGGGTTATCATTTGTTTATGTTAATTTTATATTAGGGTAGCGAACCGTGAGTACTGTTCCATCTTTATTAATTCATCTAGACCGTGTTGCGTGGAATCACAGAACAGAAGGGGAAGTGCAAACAAATCGGTGAATCAAAAAGTGGTACGTTTTGCTGCTCAACAAGTGATGCGTTGTGATGCGTTGTGGTAGCGTTCCACACGGGCTTTCTATGCTACCGCTAGGTGCGCTAGTGTTCGCCAATGAAAAGTGAAACCACTTTCTGTTCCGAAGTTCCACTTCTGTTCTGTGATGGAATCCAAGATACAATAGCGGTGTCCATTTGCGGTAGATGACGTGATTGTGCCTGTACCATAGTGGTAAAAGAGTCGTCAGTCTGCTTGCTATGTTGTCTTCGGTGAAATGCTCAATGGAGCGAAAAATAAAGCGTCGCGTTCGAAAAGAGGCGGTCCAATGTTGATTGCATTGATCTACCGAGGATCAAATGAAATATAGAATTCAAAGTATGTTGCGGCCTGTCAGCTATCACAGTTTCCGTCCGGAATATGAATGACCGTCGCGGAATGTGTTTAGTCTGAATTCCGCACCGTCTGGTTGATAAATTCAAGGAAATTGGTGTTCTAACATATGCCAGTTTCGTGATGAAAGGTTAATAAGGATAATCCCATATTGCGAAATTATTAAGCTAGACGAACCGTTATCACCACCATGTAATTCATGCGTGATTAAAAACGAAAAAAAGAACCATAAAAATCGCAATGATGTTTATTGCGGAACCAAGTAAGGAGAGCAGGCGGAGCGTAAAGTTAATTCCATCATCATTAGATTGGCGTTTTATTCCTCAAGTTTGGCATTCACGTGCTCGGACAGTGACTGCTTCTGCATCGTATTTTACAACCGTTCAGAAGGAAGCAATGACGTCATCGGTGGTTGATTGTTTTGTCTACATTTAGAAAAAAACCGGTCGTCCCATCCATCTTTAAATGTCGCATCCAGCCGAGAAGAAAATGCTACGAAAATATGAACTGCGTAATCTTGATACTTTTTATTTCAAACACCCACAAGAGTTACCTCTGGTAAAGTATTTACTTTATTTCACCGTCGGTTACTATGTCGGTGTTATCGTAATCACAGCCTGCTGTGTGACCCAGCAAACTCCTGAAACGCCATGCGACGTACTAGATTCAGTGAATCTATCAGAAAAACTCGCACGCGAAAATTGATACCAACGAAAACATACTAAGCAGTCTCATGTTTACCAAACATAATCATCACTCGCAGTGCTAGAAGTTCATCGAACCAAGAATCGTCAAGAATAGATCTTTCTATCGCGTACTTATTTAAAAACAATGTGATTCACCCTAGTAAACATTGTCTAATATAGCAACGAAAGACACATATCACGGGTCAAACGGTGCTATCCGTTTTTTATACTCTCATTATAGATTATGATTTTATACAACGGTGACGACCACGCGCCACAGAAGCCATCCTCACCTTTCGACGACAACGACCATCATCTGGCTGCTAAGCTTTTGCCGAAGCGCGGAGCTTTTATTCATTCGGTAGTTCTCTCGTTCGGGTGGTGATCCGATTCGACCCACCAAACATGGGAGGCAAAGCTTCGTGTGGTGCTGCGCTGCTCAACATGGATGGGATTTTGGTGGTGGCATAATAATTATGATGTTCTTTTAGCTTTGTCTTTGGCTGATGAAATAAAGTACTCACATTGCGGTATGAACGTGCACACGAGCGAACACATACAGTTGGATTCATGGACACAGCGCGAGCGATGCTGATTGTGGGTCAAAGAAATCACGCATCAGCTCGTGTTCTCAAAACGGATAGGTTTTGTGGAGACATTTGAAAGTTGATGAGCATAATCTCATTCACATCCGCGTCTTACAACTACCTATTCGACTACAACGGAGGGCTGATCAAATACTCGATTATCCTGATCTCGTTAGCCTAAAAAATGGTAGATTAAACCTTTGAGCAATAAACCAAAATCACATTTTCACTGTTTTTTTGTAATTTCTTCGGTAATTTTAAATGGATTTCTGATGTTTTCGTCTTGAAGGAAATGCTATTGATTTCCTTTTTTTTTTAATTTACCAACCCTAAGCTACAATTAACTTTATCAAACATAGATAAAGAAAGATATAAGGATTATTTATTTCCATTTAATTCCACTAAAGTACTAATCCTTCTCTATTTCTTTATACAGGTGCAAAGGCCTCAAATTCCAGCATCAATCTTCAGAAATTCGTATGAATTTTCGTTAAAATTTCCTTCGAATCTTATTCAGGGTTTACTTGACATTCTACTCAGAACTACCTTGGTATCTGGAGTTCCTCAGGACTACCTTGAAAGCAGATGGCACTTGAAGTTTGTCTCATAGTTCTTCCCAGAACTCCCTTGGAATGAGTTCCTTAGAAATTATCATCCAATTTCATGAGCCTTGAAAATTATGCAAGATCCTCAATCTAGATCACCCTACAACCAAATGAGCTAAGACTTTCAGAGAATAGGTTAAGATAGGTTAAGTGCGGGTTGTGCTTAGTATAACCAACCGGTGGAAACTAACGATTTTAAATTGGCTCACTACTTGACTAGTCTATTGGTCCCAAGAAAGTTGATTAACGCACCCCATTCCAGTCGAAATTCTAGTACTACACTATGTTTGTTTTGATTCGCTTTGAAAGTTTGACAAATGAAATGAGGGGTTTGTGGATTTTCCTATGTTTCGAGGGGTGCATTGATTAGCTTGGGACCGAAGAGAGTACCAGAGCTAAGCCAAAAAGTTGAGCACGTTTCTTCGGGACCTTCTAGTCTTAGAGTTACCTCTATGGTATAACCAACAATCAATACGAAACTAACGATTTTAAATTGGCTCACTACTTGACTAGCCTATTGGTCCCAAGCAAACGATTAACATACCCCATTCTAGTCAAAACTCTAGTACTACACAATGTTTGTTTTGATTCGCTATGGAAGTTTGACAGATATGTCAAACAAATGAGGGGTTAGTGGATTTTCTTATGTTTCGAGTGGTGAATCGATTAGCTAGGGACCGAAGATAGTACCAGAGCTGAGCCAAAAAGTTGAGCACGTTTCTTCGGGACCTACTAGTCTTAGAGTTACCTCTATGGTATAACGGAATTAAGATCCTATATAAAACAAATACTAATGTAAAAGTTTTAGAAATTCCAAATAAAAGAAAGAAGTTGCGCCTTGGACATAGAAAAATAATCAAGATCCTAGACGCAGAATGTTTTTCAAGAATCTAACTCCTCAAAAAATCCAATTTTAAGAGCAGGAACTCCGAAAATTTTACGAGATCTCAGACTTGGACAAATTCTAAAAAATAAACCCGTCGTGCGACGTATCAAATATCATGATTGTGTTGAACTTGTCTAGTAATGGCCTTATTGGCAGTACATGGTCTCACTAGCCCTCCCGGACATGTTCCGTTGCCCCAGAGGAAGTGGCCAATGTTCGACAAAGACCGAAACCCGTCGTGCGATATATTAAACCTCTTGATTTTAGAAAACAAAGCCGGTAATGGCCTTATTGACACTTCTCGGTCACACTAGCTCTCCCGGGCATGTTCCGCTGCCGATTCTCGACAAGAACCAAAACCCGAAATATTAAACATATTGGTTTTACAAAACATGGCTGGTAATGGCCTTGTTGATAGTCCACGGTCACATTGGCCCTCCCGGATCTGTTCCGGTGCCCTCAAGGAAGTGGCCAATGCTCAACAAGAATTAAAATCCGTCGTGTAATAATCATCCTTCATGAATTTCAACAATGTTCCTGTGATTGAGAGGTGGAAGCAGTACTATGACGAACACCTCAACAGTGATGCAGCAGAAAACTAAGGTGGCACGGCAACAGACATTGAAGCACGCGCAGAAGACGACAGGCTACCGACCCCTGATCTTCAAGTTGAGGAGGAGATCGGTCAACTCAAGAACATCAAAGCAACCGGTGTAGATCAACTACCAAGTGAGCTTTTAAAATACGGTGGTGAAGCACTGACTAGAGCGCTGCACTGGGTAATTGCCAAGATTTGGGAGGAGGAGATATTACCGGAGGAGCGGATGGAAGGTGTCGTATGCCCAAACTACATAAAGGGCGACAAGCTGGATTGCTGCAACTACCGCGCGATCACACTGCTGAGCGCCGCCTACAAGGTACTCTCCCAAATTCTATGCCGCCGCCTGTCGCCATTTGCAAGAGAGTTCGTGGGGCTATACCAGGCGGGATTCATGGGTGCCCGCGCTACCACGGACCATATTTTCGTTATTCGGCAGGTTCTGCAGAAATGCCACGAATACAACGTGCCCACACATCATTTGTTCATCGATCTCAAATCCGCATACGACACAATCGATCGAGATCAGCTATGGCAGATTATGCACGAGTACGGATTTCCGGATATACTGACGCGATTGGTCAAGGCGACGATGGATAGAGTGATGTGCGTTGTTCGAGTATCAGGGACACTCTCGAGTCTCTTTGCATCTCGAAGGGGGTTACGGCAAGGTGATGGACTTTCGTGTCTGCTATTCAACATCGCGTTAGAAGGTGTGATCAGGAGAGCTGGGATAGACACGAGTGGCACGATCTTCAAGAAGTCCATCCAGCTTCTTGACTTCGCCAATGACATTGACATCATGGCACGGAACTTTGAGACGATGGCGGAAACGTACATCAGACTGAAGGCTGAAGCTAGGCGGATTGGACTTGCCATCAACGCATCGAAGACAAAATATATGAAAGGAAGAGGTTTTAGGGAAGACAATGTTAGCCTCCCACCCCGAGTTCAGATTGACGAGTTCGTGTATTTGGGCTCACTGGTGACCGCCGAAAATGATACCAGCAGAGAAATTCAAAGACGCATTATGGCAGGGAATCGTGCCTACTTTGGACTCCGCAGGACGCTCCGGTCGAATAAAATTCGCCGCCACATGAAATTGACTGTCTACAAGACGCTGATTAGACCGGTGGTCCTCTACGGCCACGAGACATGGATTATGCTCGTGGTATTTTCGAACGGAAGGTTTTGCTTACAATCGACGGTGGAGTGCAGATGGATGACGGATCGTGGAGGAGGCGAATGAATCACGAATTGCACCAGCTGCTGGGAGAACCATCCATCGTCCACATTGCAAAAATTGGGCGACTACGGTGGGCTGGGCACGTCGTAAGAATGTCGTACGACAACCCAGTGAAAATAGTTCTAGAAAGCGACCCAACAGGAACAAGAAGAAGAGGCGCGCAGCGGGTAAGGTGGATCGACCAAGTAGAAGGCGACCTGCGGACCCTTCGCAGACTACGAGGCTGGCGAAGTGTGGCCATGGATCGAGTAGAGTGGAGACGACTTCTTCGGACAGCAGAGGACAACAAGGCCTTAGTCTGATTGGTAAGGTAAGTAAGGGATTCATAATAGAATTGCATATAAATTCCTAGGTGAATCGTTGGAAAATTGTGAGAAGTCACTCAACGGAATTTTTAGAAGAAATTCAAATGAAAAAAAATGAATGATGATTTAAAACGATTTTAAGATGGATGTTTTGGGAATTATAAGCTGAATTTCAAAGAAAGTGAATTACGGAGATAAACGCTTCTTCAAGAAGAGCTTCAAGCAGGAGAAAGGATTCTTGTGAGACAAGCTTAGCAGGACAGCTTTCCGGAGGAAGTGAAGATTCTGCAAATCAGCTGTGAACGCAACGCAAGTCAATCACCAGTACTCGTTGACAAGTCGAGCTGGCTCTACAGCTGAGTTCGATCATGGATGCTGACGGAATCGTTCGAATGGGAGGAAGATTGGCGCTGTTGGAAGTAGTTCCTTTCGACAAGAAATTCCCTATAATCCTTCCCAAGCGACACCAGATCACAAGTATGATTATACAACACTTCAATGAAAAATAAGGTCATGCCAACCGGGAAACCGTATTTAACGAGCTACGACAACGCTTCTACATCCCAAAGCTTCGATCAACTATATCAATAGCCTTGAAAGACTGCATGTGGTGTCGAGTCAACCGATGTCAGCCACAAGTTCCGGTGATGGCGCCCCTACCTGTTCAACGGGTCACGCCACAGTGACGCCCCTTCAGCTCGGTAGGAGTTGATTACCTGGGTCCTGCGGAAGTGTTGGTCGGACGTCGAAGAGGTGGTGCATAGCTTGACCACACAAGGTTGTCTGATGGCGACAAGGAAATTCATCTGCAAGCGAGGGTCACTGGACGAATTCTTTTCGGACAACGGAACCAATTTCAAGGGTGCAAGAAACGAGATGTCCAATGCGAAGCAGAAGATCAGTGCGGAATGCGCTGAAAGCGTCTCAAGTCCGGCAATCAAGTGGCACTTCATCCCTCCCGGAACACCTCACATGGGCGGAAGCTGGGAAAGAATGGTGCGATCAGTGTAGGAGGCGATGAGGGCATTGGATGACGGCAGGAAGCTGACGGATGAAATACTCCTGACCACATTGTCCGAGGCGGAAGACATGGTAAATTCTCGTCCGTTGACTTATCTACCACAAGATTCAGAGGAGACTGAAGCTATTACAAAGAACCATTTCCTTGCGCAGGGCTACCAAGGATGCGGATCAGATGGTCGATGATGAAGTCGAGCTGGTAGAAGAACTGAGAGATGTCTATAAGTGGTCGCAGTACTTGGTCGATAAGATGTAAGGAATACCTGCCCAGGATCAATCGCAGAATGAAGTGGTTTGAAGAGCGAAGACCATTGCAAGTACACCGTTCTAAAAATTTATGTAAATTTCTGCGAGATATAGCGCACATACAATTAACGCTAGATTTGGCATAAATTTACGCGTTATTTTGTGTAGATTTAGGCGTAATATCGTATAAATTAGCAATATTGTATGCAAGCTTTAAACGATTTCACTGTTTATGCCAAGTATAGCTCAAAATTAAACGAAGGGAGATTTTACACATTAGTTGAAATTCAGAATTTTTTCTGTGTAGGAGGATTTGGTATTCCTGGTAGATGGTGCACAGCGGAAGAACTGGGTCCGCGGAATAGTAGGTCGTTGAGGCTGCAGATGGTAAGATCCGGCAAGCCAAGGTGAAGACGAACAGAGGCGTATTCAGGAGAGCATGAGCATGATTGACCGCCCACGGTTGCTACTCTGTTATTGCCAGACCAGCTGTAATTACACAGAGAACCAATAGACGATGCTTGGGACTAGCAATCATCCTCAATGTGTAAAAACTGGTGATCTCAAACTAGGCAGAACACAGATCAAGAAAGGAAGGGGTAGGAATGTGTTGACGTGACACTCGCTTTGATGGAAGCCGAGAACACCTCTGCACTTCCACGAGGAATCACTGGGATATTGGGTAATAGGGTTGGGTTTGCAGCAGGGTTCGTTTTGGTAAACGATAAGCTGAATTGATGTCCTAACAATCATATAACGCGTAGGAGCTTGGGATTGAACCCACGGTATTCTGCTCAGTAAGCAAAAACGTTTGCCACTAGGCAGACGAGCTCCTTTTTAATCATCAAGTTGCTGTTATTTCCATGTAGTCATGTTAACAAATAAAACGATAGACGAATCTTGAATGTGGATGGGCTTGAGATTAGACTCATGATGTTCTGCTCAGTAAGCAAAACCGGTTGTTCTAAGGCCACCGAGTCCTTCATATCACATGATAGCGTTACTCAGTACGGCACCGACGACAACGAAAAGTTTTACAAAATACACGATAAACAAGCCATACCATACATTTTTAATATGGAATGACCTGGGACCGCGTTTTTCTGCTCAGTAAGCTTTCCACTGCAATCGATCTTTGAAATCCTTGAGCTAAAAGCTACAAAAGAGGCCTTCATTAAGATCCATTTTCACGCGACGTTAAATGTTTCGATTTTCTCTTTACGCATGGTTCAGGCAATCATAACAAGCTATGATCGACGTGACGATTGTTTAAGACCTGGTTAAACAAGCTATTCAAATGAAATTACGTTCTCGAATTTCACTTGGCATGTAATGAACAACAGAAATACGCGATAATTCATATTTTCAGCGGTTGGTGGTTGATTTTAAATACACTAACGGTACTGCCTACGACTACGACGGCGCCTACGACAACGACAACAGCGAATTTGTAACTTACCATTTGTCTAGGATAAACACCTTTGCCCGGCACCTCCACTGGTTCTTCATGTCCGCTATCTGTTACTGTTTGCAAAATATCTAATAGCAATTACCTTTGTTGTAATACTTCCTGTATTGCCATGGTCATCTGGGAGGAGGGTCGCATCTAGTGCTTTCCCCAGGAACCGTTCACGACCACCAGCTACTGGTGGTCCAGTCTTGGGCGTATCCAGCGAGGCATCCTTCAGATTACTTACAATCTCCGACACTCAATGCAAATCGCAGGCACACTTACGCTAGTTACAAAAAAAAAACACACCCGTGCAAAGAAACGGATCACATATACGTCACTCTCGCGAAAACACACCTGTCGTCGTCGAACAGCTTTCTGGATTTTTAGTTGCCTCTGTGATATACTTAATTGCGGCATACTATTTTGGGAGTGTATATGAGCTTGTACCATGTACGGTAGCTCATATCTCATCGTGATGGTGGGACACAGTAGACAAATTAGAGAAAAAACAAGGAGGTATTAGTATTAGTTATATGTAAACAAACAAACAAAAGAAGAGAAGAGGAAAGAAGAGCAGAAACATAAAAAAGGGGATAAAGTAGATAACAAAGAAAAGAAACGTAGGCAGATTATTAGAAAAGGCATTAACCGAGACTCAGCAATCAAATGTCACTCCCGCCGAGATCTCAGCGAAACCCTCTCCGCCGAGACCCGCACAGCCGAGCTCGGTAGAAAAAACTAAGTGTGTAGATAGATTAGTAGGAAAATAAATAAAACTACTTTATGACTCAAAGTGCAATGAATGAGCGTTAGTTTCGGGATCATTTCAGTGTTAGAGTTATGTTAGTTTTGATCCGTAATCAACCCTGCCGGCTCCTCCAACATTAGTTGCAGGCAGTGGTTGTTAGATCATGCGGCACTGTAACTACTACTATTTTAGAGGTATGATTCGTCAAGTTTATACAACTCAATGTTTCAATTGAGGCAAACTATCTTTCTTACAATTACAAAAGCAAACCTAAACTTACAGTTGTATGCAAATTCAAAATGAAACTTGACAAATCATCGGCAATCCCGAGGGGGGCGACACATCTACATCTCAATGCTAGATACTCAACAAATCTCACATTAGCGAATCAATATTCGAAAAATCTTCTTTCATTTCTCGAATATACTTGCATCGCACATAATCTGTTTGAAGAAAATCTTCAGAATCGTCATCAATCTTCTTTCTATCTACTCAGCGTGCGCGCAGCTAACCACATCAAAACACAAATTTTCATGCATCGTAGATAGAGTCGCCCCCCTCGGTCAATCCCCTTATTCCAGCCAGATCAGTGAACGGGCACCATATGGTACATTTTCTCACCATGAACCTATCATTTCCAGCCTATCTGAACTATTTAATAAATGGAAGCCATAACATGGGTTACGCTCCCCCTAAGCGGGCCCTCCGCATCCTATCTCTGTCTTATCTCAAATACAAAATGCCAATGGTACGAATGTATCTATATATAACTTGGAAATGACGTACAATCAAATAAACCCGTAACCCACTCACTTGGCCAGGCTTCAGAATCGTCCAGTGGGCAGTGCGCTCTACACTCCAAGTTCCCTTTTTTTCAATTTTACCGCAAATTTGATATTTTACCCATTGAGTGTTGATTAATCACAATGAAACATTGTGACAGACGTTGAGGTTACTAGTGTATTAAATAATCTAGGTCCTATTTAGGATTATATCTGAAAAATCCAAATCTGGCCAACGCCCACCCTAAACCTAAACCTGTTCTAATCCACCTAAAATGGCTAACGAATGGAAGACTTTGACTACCCAGCCATGCAATAGTCTCATTCCGTGCCTTATGGCAACTTGATGATTCTATTGCGCTCATCTTCTGGCACCACCCAGGGGAGACTTGGTCCTGTACTCAATGCTTAACTTATCTCCATTCCACTCAGCTACTCGCAATTTCTTGTGATATACTGGGCGGAATATTATTATATGAGATAATTCAATGCAGACGTCTTTCCAAATTTGGCAGATCGACAGGTAATCGGTGAGTTACCACGATAGTTGCTATTCAACAACTCGACAACGTCCCATCGTCAACGCCTGCTATGAGAATTTCCCATTGCAGACGCCAACGAAATGACGTCATCGAGCTATCGATCAACTACCCTGGTTATCGCCTGGTACCTTATAGCACGATGCTAAATAGGAGGCGAACCGGAAGAATCGATGAGCTACCTCCCTCCACAAACAGAGGCGTATTCAGGAGAGCAGTGGCAAACCTGGCAGTGATAGAGATTCCTGGTAAATCTGGGACTTCCGGTGGAGCGGAACCGGAGTTACGGGCTGGGGTGTGAAGAAAACTGGGAACACGGTTTGGGCCAAATACCATTCTAACGAACATGCTACGTCGCTGTAAGGTAAACGGTAGAATTGAATTGGAGGAATGTATTCAAAAACAAAGTCGTTCATTAGTGCGGAAAATTCCGGATTGCGTTTAGAAAAATTAGTTCATATTTCGGTTGAAAAAATAATCAAAACTAGTTTTAAGGCATCTAAAAATGCATTTAATTGTATCAGCAAGTGTGTTCAATTGGATACGGTAAATTTGATCATGCAACTAGTAGAAATAATGAACTGAAAACAACATCTTATATCTAGGTTGGCAAGCACTAGTACACAAAACCAGTGCTGCAAAATTTCGACAATACACGGTGATACTCAAAATTCTGCTTTGGTCACTCGTTTGAGCTAACAGTCATCGTCAAGGCAAACCATGTCAATTGTCAGTAGCATTTTTGTCAGTGACGAACATGTGCTGATTTGTTTATTAGCTAAATTTGAGATGAAATTAAATGGCTTGAGCAGAACAACTACATGGAGCCATTAAAGTGAATAAGCATCTACGTCCTGAACGGCTTGGATAACAATAATGTGTCTCAGAATGCAAGAAATTACACTTTCTGTTACCAGGTGAATCTTTGTCATTGACGAAAAAATGAATGAGATTTTGACAAAGATTTTTTTGATGATCAAGTCTATCATTGACTATGTGAAAAACAATTTTGTCAATATCGCGCAAAAGTCTGTCAATGACAATGACAAATCTCAGCACTGCACAAATAAATCTAATATACTAAAATTTCTTAGATCTAGTGACTAGAATTGTGGATAAAAGTCCAGACTAGTGTCGTAAGTATTCTAAACGTGCCCCTAAGGCTGAAAGCCTCCTAAATAAAGCTAAATAATAATATTCTAAACGTAAATAGATTGATCAGATTAGTGGAGAAACGTTTTGAGATCGATAAATCACCGCAAATCGCTCGAAGCAAGAGGTGTAGAGAAGAAACTATCTTCTGTAAGTAGAGTGTTAAATTTGTACATCGTAAAACACTAATTCGAATATTAAATTTACAGTTTGAGCTGCGTCAATCAGCTGCTACAAAACGGTGGTGAAATTTCTTGAAAGTTTTCCGAATACAGCCGACAACCCATAGATGGAGAAACGCTGCTCTATAATAATAAAAAAAAAAAAAAAACAATCATTGATTCGCGAGCTATGCATTAATCGAATTGATTCTATTTCGGGACAGCATTAAGCACGTTTTACAGTATTGATTAGATAGTCTTGCGCACAAATAGCTCTACGTGTTCTGAGTACGGCTCACAGATTACACACGTTTTTTGTTTCTTTGTGGTTCTGAGTATTAATAAATTGAGATAATGTACACACTGGAGTAATCAATGGTGCCGGTGAAACTGAAAAAGAATCAACCATGGCCTCCTAATGGAGGCGAAGTGTTGAAGGCAAATATACCAAGGCATGCTGATTTCTGCCCTTGTCTCAGGCTCTGCTCGATTTAAATTTTTGACATTTTTGCTTGAATTTATCGCTGGAAACTTTTGCAGCGCGATAAGAGGGTTGTTCATTGTTTCGACCGTTGTTCGATGACGTGGGTTCACACCTATGCGAAAGATTATTTTTGGCAGCAAAGGAGCAACTTTGCTGAATGCGTTACAATTTGCCAGGTAATTTAAGTTATAGAAATTAGAACCGTTTGCAAGTTGCAACTTCCTCGCAACACCTACTCGGAACGTTAAACGCAACCCATCTCGTCGCAGCGCTCGGGATGACTGAACCACCGAACGAACGAACGACCGACCGAACCGATCGGCGGAACTTTTACAGCATGAGCTTTTTCATCGTTCGTTTCGTCGTAAATACCAGCATACTATGGGGTGGTACATCGTACGGTAGAGGCAGCTTCCCATTCATCTGTGCATTCTCGTAAACTCTATAAAAGCGGCGATAGGAGCAACAGGTCTTCATTAGTGCTCCTGAACCCAACACGACACGATTATTGGCGCCAAGTGGTTCGCACTCGCACACAGCATATTCTAACTCGGAATAACTTAAAAGTTCTTGCTTGAAGAAGAAAGCAACATTTTAGGAAGAAATTTTAAAAGGATAATTAAAAAAACACGCAACTAAGTGAAAGCAAAGACAACAAAGTGAAGTAAACAGTAAACAAAAGGACTGCAAAGTGAATCAACGTACTAGAAAGACTGTTGAAGAAGTTGAGTGAAGAGTGAAGAAGTTTAGCACATTTTCATAACAAGAACAAACTGATTTCCCGGAAAGCCGACTTAAATTCCAGGTGAATATTTTTTGTGCACTGCATTAGCATGGGAAATCGGTCCATGATTCGCTGCTTTTGACCGTCGGCTGTTTTTCCAATTAAAAATGTGGGTTGTTGGGACTGTAAAGTGTGAGATGATTTCCCTGTTTTCCATCCGTACGAAAGTGTACAGATGTATGCGCTCATGAAGGTGGTCTGGATTAAGTCCCATTGTTGACCGGCAATAGGATTTACGGATCAGCGCATCCCGATAATGGAAGGTGGTGTTCCTAGTTGGCCTACAATGGCTTACGAGGCACGTGAGAGAAAAGCCTCCGTCGGTTGGTCGTCCTATCGTCGTTGGCTACCACCAACCACCTGTTGTTGTTGAGTGTTGTTTTGTCGCTTTCGGCTGGATATTGTATTTTGCACTTGAAACTGGACTCCTCAACAGTGCGGAATTGCTAACAAAAGTGCACTTTGACACTTTACCGTCTTGGTGTCTTGTGCGCACTTTTTTGCTATGAGCCAATGAGTAAGAGCGCGGAAGACAGCCAACACGTAAAAGCGCACTTTTATTAGCACTTCCGCACTTGTGAGCAATGCACTGTCGGTGCTAATGTGGCTTCACCGGAGGGGGAAAGTGGCGATGAGAATAGAAAACGAAGTGTTGGTTTGGTTCCGCCACATCCTCAGCACCCCATGCGTGTCAGTTTTTCCGGTGGCGAGGGAAAACGAAGAACTTGCTCACGCTGACAGGAGAGGAAATTTTTTCGCTATCATATGAATATTTGAGACGAGCCGGAGAATGATTTCTGATGGATTGGGAATTGTTTCGAAGGTTTGCATATTGATGAGAGCTAAGAATAACACAACCGGCATTTGGAGGAATTGTTCGTTTTGTGAGCTGTGGTGGGTGTACGGCAAATGTTTCATTGACGTAGGAGTGATTTTTTTTTTTGTTGAATCTGTAACAACTGAATGAGTGAGAGACGTTATCTTGAAAGAGACTTGTTAACGAGGTCGTATTTGCGATGGAACATCGATAGACTCTAGCGTTCTGCGTGCGGTGTGGAAAGATGCGATCTACGCAGCTAAACCGAACGGAAAACATAAACGTTGATACAATCGATGTCAAGTTTTCAGAAACTGAGAGGCTTTCCAACATTCTTATTTATATAACGTGACCTTAAGAGGGCCCTACGTATTTATTATGATGATTCAATACATTTCCTGTAATTTGGTCACAGTAGCGCATGCAAACGGATATGGTTCATGGCCGGGTGTATACTACCGGGAAAACCCTCAGCACGGCCAATGAGATCGACCAAAATTTGAGTTTAGTTTACTCTTAAATCGCATAAAGTGTGGAAACCCTGCCGGAATATGAGGAAAATTGACGAAAATTTTACTCAGTCTAGAAGTAGTACCAATAGACTAAGTGAATCCAATCTCGACTTTTCTCATATTCGGGAGTTTTTACCTGGAAAAATCTGGAAAATTTACTCAGCTTTTTGCGATTAAAAGTTAAAACCCGAACTCAAATTTGGATCGATCTCATTGAGTATGTCATCATTACTCATTAAATTTTCAAATTCTTTGACCACGGATTTTTTTAAAATAACATAATACATTTTACTTTGCAAACATTTAATTTTCCCCGTTAATTTATTTCGCTCATTGAACTTAAAAGATCCTGAACGGATTTATCCAAAGGAGGAAAATAAATTTAAAAAACTCAGAGGTTTGAATTGCTTTATTTAGGTTCTGAAATATGGATATTCGTCTAAATTGTTTTTGAAATCCTGGGCTTAAAAATAATTATACTTGGAAAAATTTTCAAGAGCCTTGATCGAAGACACACACATATTAAGTATTTTTCTAGGTTTTTTCCAAGATCACAGAATTGAAAAACATCTAGATTAAGAACCTTGCATAATTTTCAAAGCTTATGAAATTGGATGATAACTTCTAAGGAACTCAATCCAAGGGAGTTCTCGGAAGAACTGTGAGACAAACATCAAGTGTAATCTGCTTTTCAGGTAGTCCTGAGGAACTCGGGATTCTATGTGAAATCTGAATACCAAGGTAGTTCGGAGTAGAATTTCATGTTCACCCTGAATGGGATTCGAAGGAAATTTTAACGAAAATCCATGGGAATTTCTGAAGTTAATTCCTGAGAAATTCTGAAGGCGTCAATGAAATTTGAATGCCAAAGGAATTCAGAAAATATTTTCAAGGATTGTCAGGGCGGAAAATAATTCGGACCATTATTTCATGGGAGTATACTAGAAGGAGGATGACAATTAAATCTGAAAATTATTCCAGGAGATCCTCATTAGAACTCGGAAAAGAATTCCAGGAAAGTTCTGGCATGAATGCCAAATAATTTGTAGCGATAAATTGAAGGAATTTGTTACTTCACTGCAAGCGAATTCTTAGGAAACTTTCAAAGTGAGTAGAATTCCAAGGGAAGAAATTTTGAGAATAATTCCAAAGGATTTCTTTCAAGGTAATTGCAAGCATATTCCGACGATAGTTTTTAGAAAATTCAAATGAGTGTTCAAAGGGAATTCATTCAATGTTATGCAGACGATTTTCAAGAGTATTATGTAGCAAATAAAAATGGAATACCAGAAAGAGTTCAAAGATTATTATTATTATTTAACTTTATTAGGGAGGCTTTCAGCCGTGGGCTGGTTCGCCTCCAAAGTTCAAAGATGACCCTCAGAGGGTATTCAGAGATACTGCAAATATTAAAGGAATCCTTAGTCCATAGGTCACTGGTTCATATCCGGTTCGAAGGACCAAAATGTTTTACCTCGGAACTGGTTCTTCCTTCCAGGATTGGTTTCTTGGTTGAAATTAGATTGGGCGCCGAAGTTTCTTCCTTATGATTCTGATTGCCCTTATTTCTTTGGGTTTCTTCCAACGCGGCGAGTAATGGGATCCAATTCAACACACAACACAATTACAGTTTATTGCGTTACTTACATCAAAATCCAAGGGCGCCCCACTAAAATCACAATCCATTCGAAGGTTGAAGCTTTGTGGAGCCCTATTAGCGGCACAGTAGAAGGGTAAGGTTCTGATTGCATTTAAAATCGACCGCAGAAGAGTTCTTCTGGGTGGATTCTACCTGTGTTATGCAGTGGCTGAAGGCAATACCTTCGACATGGACTACTTTCGTGACCAATCGTGTGGCTAAAATTCAAAACGCAAAGGAAAACTGCAAGTGGTGCATGTTCAAGGAGTGGAGAATCCAGCGGACCTGATCTCACGAGGATTGTTAACAGAGGAGATTAGTAACAATGAAGTATGGTGGGAAGGACCTTCTTGGCTTAAGAAAGAGTAATTGACCAAATCAACCAGAGGACACTGAGGAAGAGATTAGCAGAATTTGGAAAATCATTCGTCAGGAAGTTTTCAAGCTTCACCAAGCTAGTTAGGCATACGGCTTATTTGTTAAGATTTATGGATATTTTGCAAAAATCAAAGGGAAACGTAGTGTTTGAAAGTTTTCTAACAACGGAAGAGATTAGCAACGCGGACCATGCTGCCATACGGTGCGTGCAATGCGTGGAGTTTGAGCAAGAATGGTAGCAAGAAGTTCACCACTTCGTTGGTTCAATCCACAGTTGTCAAGGGACAACTTGATCCGAGTAGGCTGGGACATTACGTAGAAGCGGAAGACACCAAACACCCTGTTGTACTTCCAGCAAGGCATCCGTTGACCAGATTACTACTTCATCATTACCATCATAAACATCTACACGCCGGACCACAGCTTCACTTAGCAACCGTTCGGCAACGCTACTGGTCATTGGGAGGTCACAACGTAGCACGTGAAGTAGTACACGATTGCTTACGGTGCTTCAGAACCAAGCCCAAAACGGTTGAACATTTCATGGGAGAACTACGAGCATCCTACGAACATCGACCTGGTCCTCGTAGTATAGCAGTGAAGGCGTACGTTGCACTGTTCGTCTGCATGTGTACAAAAGCAGTTCATCTCGAACTTGTAACTGACCTTACGACGGATCAATTTCTGTAGGCATTTCAAAGGTTCATTGTCAGAAGAGGACGTTGTACTATTCCGAAAACGGGACCAACTTCAACATTTGTTCGACCTTCTCAAGAGCAAGGATCATAAGGACGAAATAGTCAAGGAATGTAACTTGGAAGGGATAACCTGGCATTTCAATCCACCTAGTGCGCCACATTCCGGTGGCCTCTGGGAAGCGGCCGTCAGATCTGCACAAATTCATTTGCTGAAGGTTTTAGGCGAAACCGTCAGGGTATCAAGATGATTTCAAAATAGAATTTTTGACGGGATTCTGGACAACAACAAAACGAATCAAGATCCAGGATTTCGAAAAAAATAAAATGTTGAGATTTCATGTTTGGAAAATTTAATGATCCTTATTAAAAAAAAACTTTCAAAACTCAGGAACAGGCTTCTGCATTTTCGAAACAAAGAAAAGAAAATGAACTCTCCGCAAAATCGCTTCATTTCGAGCAATGCCATTTTCGTGTAAGTCATCGTTTTTCTTGTTATCGAGTCACGATGAACATTCCTCTTTTCAAACATGACTGGACTATCACTTATTTCGTTCGTCAAGTGCTTCAGTTCATTTCATTTGAAGCAAAGACTTGTTTCAATTGAGTCAATGAATGACTCGAAAACTGCTACCTTCGTTTTTTCCACTTTCACTTCAATTTGGAGCTCATTCGACTTGTCACGACCTGACGACGCAGGCATCAAAATATAGTATCCGAATAGTATCCGCACAATATCGGTTGCCGACTGAGTAATAATATATTATTTCAGGCATAACATTTGATAACGGCACAAAAGCATTTGTAAACAAACTTTCTAAGGCCCTTTACCCGCGAACCAAAGGACGCTAACGCAAACCAATACCACTTTCGGAAAGGAGATAGTTTCCCCTATCCGATGATGCCGGTGATGTAACGGCACAATATCAAATGTTATGCCTGATTTTATATTAAACGAAAATTAAATTAACGAGGCCATTTTGGAGTCCAAGATAGCAGCCATCGGGGTCAGGGAAAGTCTCAAATACCCTACAATATGGGTATTTTCGGAACGAGGACGACGTGAAGGTGCCGAAAATCGATATTCGACGTTATTTTGGAATCCAAAATGGTGGCCATCGGGTTTCAGAAAGTGTCATGTACCCTACAATAGGGTATTTTCGGAACGGGATGCCGCGTAGATGCTGAAAATCGATATCCGACGCCATTTTCGAATTCAAGATAGTGGCCATTGGTTTTATGATGTGTCAAATACCCTAAGATATGGTTATTTTCGGAACAGGGACAACGCGTAGATGCCAAAAATCGATATCAGATACCACTTTGGAATCCAATATGGCGGTCATCAGGGTTCAGAAAGTGTCAAATACCCTACAATATGGGTATTTTCGGAATGGGAACAACGTGTGAATGCCGAAAATCGATATCCGATGCCATTTTGGAATGGCGATGGCGGCCATCGGGTTTCACAAAAAGTGTCAAATACCCTAAGATCTTGGTATTTCGGAACGAGGACAACGCGTAGATACTGAAAATCGGTATTCGATGCCATTTGCAGGCTTTTTGACACTTCTTCTGAAATCGGAAGCCACCATCTTGAATTTCAAAATGGCGTCGTACATCGATTTCTTTCTTCTAGATGTCAGCCCGATTCCAAAAAACCCACATTGATCGGTATTTGACAGTATTTCACAGTTTTTCTGAACCAAAGCCGACATCTTGGATTCAAAGACGGCATCTACGTCTCATCCCCATTCTGAAAATAACCATATTTTAGGATATTTTGACAGTGAGCATTCATAAGGGCGAATACGCGATGATCGATTCTCTTCATCGATTTTCTCTTTGCATTGCTACAGCTAAGCGAAACCATTTTCTAGAATTTGTTCAATGCAGAGTAGTAACAGGTTGTATTGGCTATCAAAAGCAACAGCAAACGCACCGAGAAACGTTAAATCTAGCGAGTTATTAACAAAAGAGAAAATCGACGAAGAGAATCGATCATCGCGTATAGGCCCTTATGCATGCTCACTGTCGATTTGACACTTTTCCGCAAATCAGAAGCCGCCGTATTAGATTACACAATGGCATCGGATATCGATGTCCGGTTTCTAGACGTTACCCTGGTTTAAAAAAAAAACCGTTTCTATGGGTATTTGATAGAATTTACAACTTTTTCTCAAACCGGAAGCCGCCATCATGGATTTCAAAATGGCGTCGGATATTGATTTCCAATCTCCAGACGTCATCCCGATTCTAAAAATATCCTAATTGATTGACGGCATCAGCATTTCCAATTTTTTCCTGAAATAGGAAGCCGCCATTCCAAAAATACCTATATTGATGGGTATTTGACAGTATTTCCCACCTAATCTGAAATCAGAAGCCGCCATCTTCGATTTCAAAATGGCGTCGCATATCAATTTTCAATCTGTAGACTTCATACCGATTACAAAAATACCAATATTGATGTGTATTTGACTGTATTTGCACTTTTTCTTATATTGGAAGCCGCCATCTTCGATTTCAAAATGGCGTCGGATATCAATTTTTATCCTCTTAAACCGGAAGCTGCCATCTTGGATTTAAAAATGGCGTCGCATATCAATTTTCGATCTCTAGACGTCACCCCGATTTAAACAATACCCATATTGATGAGTAAACAAACCACCCGACAATGATAAATTTGGCATCCACGTGTACAGATCTATGCGCATACGCTTAAATGAACCGAGTGAACAAACAACAAAAGTCATAAAAACTGCACGAATTTGGATCGAACAGCTTCGCTTCAATGCAAAAGTAAGTTCATTTGACAATGAAAGAAAAAATGAAGACTAGTCAAGTCAAAACAAACAGCTTGAAAACTGATCGAAAGTGGTTCTGTTGATGTTGACGGGGATCTGCTCGAAGAGAAGACAGAATGACTTTCAATTGAAAGTGAAGGTTGACAGCTTCATCGTCGCTTGACGATTATCGATTGAAAGTGACTTTGTGGGGCCCTGCTCAGGAAGTTGTATTTTAAAATATTCCGAACACTAACTAACAGAAACATGCATTTTGCCGAACTTCGGTACGTTTTTAAGATTGCGAACTTAAACGCTTTGAAAATGTTCAAGACCTTGAACTCGGAAATTTTTTGAGATCTTAGACTTCCTAAAATTAAGTTAATGTTGAACTTAAGTTTTTAATGATTTTGATTGTAAGTCTGTTGCTTTAAAATTGATTGTTATGTCAAAAAAAGCTTTTATGGTAATCTAGTTATTTTACCAAAAATTACATGTTTTTACCGAATAAAAATAAACAGGTTTGCTAAAAGAGAAATTTTCGTAAAAATTCTGGAAAAACATGGAAAACTCAGAAAATTGTATTTGGCCAAATGAGTAGACACCAAGGGGTAAGTCACTCAGCACATTGTACCGAAATTAGATTCGGCACAGCTTGGGCACATCCATCGGCACACCTTCAGTATACCTTCGGCACAATCTCGTAGGCATTGGATTGTTGTAAATAAAATGGGAAATGTGGGTTCTAGATTGGGCTCAAGAAAAAGAGGCGGTTATTCAGAACCCATTAGTACTCTTAATTTAAATAATCTAGAAGTCTATTATCTGGGGCCTCCCTTAGCTCAGTCGGTAAAGGCACAGCTACAAAGCAAGACCATGCTGGAGCTGGTTGGGTTCAATTCCCGGTCCGGTCTAGGAATTTTTCAGGTTGGAAAATTTCTCGACTTCATAGAAGCATGATTGGACTTGCCACACAATTATACTAAGGGAAACGCACCTATAGTTGCGGTACGTTAGAAGCGTTAGGTTCCTATAGTTGTGCATGGAGCCTCAATACACTACTATAGGAACCTAACGCTTCTAACGTACCGCAACTATAGGAGCATTCCCAAGTAACAAATCTAGTTTTATGAAGGTTCTGTAGACCATCATTTAGACTTGTAGAATGCTATATAACCTCCATAAAGCTTCTAATGTTACTTGGGTTTACCCTAATGCAAAAATGGTATAGGCATCGAAAGCTCTCAATTAATAACTGTGGAAGTGCATCTAGAACACAAAGTTGAGAGCACACAATAAGTTAATATGCGATATGCAATAAGCTTGAAATGCTAAGAAGAAGAAGAAGAAGAAGAAGAAGAAGAAGAAGAAGAAGAAGAAGAAGAAGAAGAAGAAGAAGTGGAAGAAGAAGAAGAAGAAGAAGAAGAAGAAGAAGAAGAAGAAGAAGAAGAAGAAGTCTATTAATCATCCTCTATAGTCAATCTCCAACAATGTTCCCCAACGGTTCCATCTCTTTCCGGCCACTGATAGACCGTTGCTTTTTACAGCACGATAGGCTAGATTTCTGATCTGCCTTTGATGGCATTATAAAACCCTAAAACACAGGGCAGAACATAAAACACCGAAATTTCGCACACCCGCCTCTTCCCGCGTCATCCTCAGTCCGATTTATCATTGCGATTTCAAACTAAAACATTCAAGGTGTCAGAAATACCCGGTTGCCGGGATGGGTATTTTACAAACAATCGCAGCTTGCTCTATGACCGGCACAATCGGCACACATGCGGCACACTGACAAAAAAGATGACCCAAGATTGGTTTGCGGAGTCACCTATCCCTGAGGGTAAGTCACTCAGCACAGTGTGCCGAAAGTAGATTCGACACAGCTTGGGCACATCCATCGGCACAACCTCGTGTGCATTGGATTGTTCATTAAATAAAATGGGAGCTTCCGAGGGCTGTCGATTGCTATCGATGCCGGTCACAAGTCTTTCAGGTACTACGCAAATGGAGTGTGCTACGAACCGGAATACAAGAACAATTTGGATGGATTGAATCATGCAGTGGTGGCGGTTGGATATGGAATACTCAAAGGAGGAGATTACTGGCTAATCAAGAACTCCTGGTTCAACTACTGGGGCAACGATGGATATGCTTTGATGGCGGTGAAGGGTAACAACTGTGGCCTTACCACCGCTGCGACGTATTAATATTTGAAGTGAGGTTTCGGTTTTAATCCGAATAAAGTAAAAGAGTATTTTTATTTTCGGATATGTGTCATCTTATACGAGATGAAATAAATGGGTTTCGATTTTTGTAACAAAAATAAAAGTTAATTAGGTTGAGTGGAAGCAATAAAAATTCCGTGTGATTGTGCCGTGAAAAGTAGTTGGTCAATTGGTCGTCTACCAAACCAAACTCATTTGAACAATACCGAACTAATTTCAACTCAGCCTAATTAGCTTACAATTTTTAAACCGAATTTCACTTGTTGAGTTACTACGATGGATTGCTCCCGGAACTCCAACACGAACGTCTTAGTTTGTGGTCCTTCTTCTTGGCATAAACCATTCCGACGACGAAAACATCCGAGAGCTTCTTGCCCGGAATCATCACCTTCTGCAGTTCCTTTATCAGATTGAGCAGAAAGGTGCAGTGCTTCTGAATCGTTTCCGTCGGATTGACCAGTAACATTCAGAGCAGTAGGATTTGTATACTATAACGCGCACCCAGAGCATACACTGTACCAAACCACCGTCCTCTGTTCGAATGAAACCTCAGACCATTCAAATCGAAACATGGAAATCGCCTTTTCAAATGATAGCTGCAACCGGATGACGGTTGTTTTAAAAATCCTCTCGAATACAGGATGAACATTGTTATGAGAAGAGATAAGACCTTCAGTTGGAATGTATAATGCTTTCTGCAGAATGATAGTCATCTTAAATTGAAATGCATTTGGTATTGGTTCAGCCGCTTAACGCAAATCTTTCAAAACGATGATGTAAATAATTCTGTTGAACGTCATTTGCTGCTTTGAGCAGACAAACGAGGTGGAAGCATAGCCATCGATGCGATGGTACGAACTACGAACATTTTTAAAGCGTGGAAACCGTAGTTTATCTATTTTGTGGTGGAGGAAGTTTCCTCAACCAAAATATTATTTTTGTATCCATCATGAATGGCTGATGTTCATGGCTGTTCAATATGGAAATGTAAACAATCGAATTAATAATCTAATTTCCAAAACATTTGTAATTGTAAATTATCTTATCCTTAAATGGTTGTCCTTTGAGCCCTGTTACAGCAATTTTCAAATAAATATCATCCTTTATTTGGAGGACAGTCATATGAATGCTAATCAGTTGATGACGAATTCAACCATAAGGAAATCATCCGAAATTCGACAGCATATTGTTAAAGGGCTCAAGCAATACAATAATCAGTCGAAGTTTTGCGGATGTTTTCGTTCAGTGTAGATGATCGATCCGAAGTGCAGATAGTTCTTGTCGCTGAATGCACTGAACTTCAAGCTGTAATTCCCACCCGACTGGATAATCGTTGGTATCTACTCCGGAGACGTACCTTTTGTCCGTCAGAGTCTGCTGGACACCCTCCGACAGTTTGGCATGTTTTACTTTCTTATGAGCATCCATAATCTCCATGATGTGATCCTTGAGGTACTTGTTGAATACGTCTACCGTCTGATGGTGATAACCTCGGCGCCTCCGTGGAGCACATGATGTACGCGATTGGGACGCTGATGTCCACCGTGTCGAAGCTCTTGTCCTTGATGAAGACTCGCCACGAGTCACAGAATTCACCCGGGAAGTTTTCCTTGGAGAAGACGCCCAACATTTTGCCATCCTTAGATCCATTGATTACCTCCAGCAGCTTTTCAAAGTTGCCCTTGTCGTTGTCGTTCTTTTCCCGAACCAACAGCTTCACCGACGGAATGCCCTCCTCACCGTCCTTCTTGATCTGCTTCAAGAAATCGACCTTCTTCTTGCTGGTCAGGAAAAAGATTGACATTTCGCACAGTACCGTAATAGTATCGGTAGCTCGTATCTCAGCAACCAGGTCTTCACCGAGGCTGATTTGCTGTAGATGGCTTCCTCGTCTACGCCAACCGCCGCCAGAATGCAATCTACCTTCTGCAGCGAATCATCATGAGAAAACTCTGGTTCCTTCCAGCTGGCGTAGAGGCGTTTTATTCGTCGGTAGAAGGAATCCTTATCGAGCACGATATTCGACATTTTCGGGGCGTTGCGATTGCAAACCTTAATATTCAAGCTGTCAGAAATAACGGGTTGTCAAATATACCATACTATTCGTATTTTTTTAAATCGCAGCTTGCTCTATGCCCGGCACAATCGGCGAAATCGGCACACCAGCGGTATACTTGCGGCACACTGAGAAAAATGTTGACCCAAGATTGGTGTGCGGAGAGACCTACCCCTTGTCAGCGTCAGTAGCGTGCTATGATCATCCCGGTTATCGTCAAACTTTAATCCGAAATTGGGTCTGTACAGTACATTGTAACAACTGCCATTACATTTGTAGTAAGAAAAAAAAAATGCAGAGTATGAAAGGCATCCACTCTTACATTTGATGTCCGTGTCATTTGTATTGTGTGTAAAACCCTGTACCTCTCTAAACTGTAAAAATGAGGTTATGTGTGTGCAATGAACTTTCGAATGCAAATGTCATTTCCTGCTAACAACTGTCTAGTAGACGCAACTTGATTTCCATGTAAATTTGATTCCCATTGAAAAAACACAACTTTCCAAACATGTTATTCTATGATTTGCATTCAGACAAGCATACATGCGCGTATCATCGAACGATTTGTGTTCTTAACGGTGTGGGAGACACAAATTACGTTTTTTTTTCGGGAAAAGTTGCGTCAACGTTTTTTTATTTGTTTGACGTCATCTCTCCCTTAACTGTATTGTTGCTTCATCTAAAAAAAATATACGCTAGCAGGGCAGTATAACAGCGCAGTAGGCCACGCCTCGTGGTTTGCAGTTCAATCCAGTTCCTCATCGAGATTGGCCAGCAGCCGTCAGTCAGTGGTGCGGAATCAGACCACGCCTCCTCGGTCTCGTTTGACCGCACTGACGACCACAGCTGCCGCGCGATTACGACGGACCGTTTTGAGTGTAATCTTCTTTTTCCGTCCGCATAATCTAGCTTATTCGCTTCCATATAGTACGGATCCGCACGGTGGCAGCGGCGGCGGTGGTAATCAGTCAATGAGCGTGAGCTGATGATATTTTGCAATCGTGCATTTTATGGAAGTATTTTTTATATATATTCAAATGATGGTTCGCCGTTATCGCGAAGCTGACCTGATGATGCACCGCACAGTGTGTACCTACAGTCATAGAAAACGCGCGCTGCAAAAGGACAATGCGCGATGGATGGGCGAACGGACGAGGCTAATTAATTGAACTTTGACGGGCACTTTTCTCTGTCGTTATAAAATGTAATAATTCGCGGTGTCGTTATCGCGCGGTTGTCGGCATTATGCGGCGAAGAAACAGTAGGCTATGGGACATTACAACGATTATCACGGATGGCTGCAGGCTGGCCTACTGCGGCAGAGCGAGACAGGATCGTACGATCGCTTTCGATTGCGATTCAGAGCAATTAACTCCGTGATTGTTTTTATGTTTGTTATGATTTTCGATTTTTTATGGTTAATGGCAGAAGTTTCTTAATTTCCGAATTTATTGATGTTGGTAGAATTAGGACGGGAAATGAGGAAATGTTTGAAGTCAGATGACGATTATGGACGAAACGGTGTGTTTTAATATAGAGATGAAGGTTGTTTGTAAATAGAAATGGTTGCTTTTCGTTAACCATGATAATACTATATGCAAGTGGAAAGTTTCTTTCTTGGGTATAGCATTGAAATGATGCTGACCTTGCAAAAAATATACAACTTGTTCAGGTGGCATTGTTTGAGAAAGTACAATGAAAGTTTATTCAACAAGTTGATAACTATTCCTGGAGATTACTTAATTTTCTATCTCGGAAACTGGTTATAATGAGTAAAGAATTGTTGAAGAATTTCTTCCGAACTTTATGTGCTATTTACAATCTCATAACACTATTATTAGTAATTAGGCGCAAATAAACTTTACCTACGTAGGACGAAGTCTCCATTATTACAATAAAAAATAATTCTGTGACGATGTAATAACCCGTACAGACTATGGCTTATATCATGTAATATAGGTTGTCATGCAATGAGCACTCATACATCTAGTTTTCACTGGAAATCCAATGCATGAGTTCTCATTGCAAGGCAGCCTATATTACATGATATAAGCCATAGTCTGTACGGGGTATAACGCTCCATTTACGAGATTTATCCAGTTTTATAAATTAAAGATTGCAATCACTCGACCAGTTGCAGAACATACATGAACCTTTCCCAAACCACTATATGGCAATGGAACACAATGGTAGTGCTTTAGTGCAGTTTTAAACGTGCCTGCATTTCCTTGGTCCATGGGGGTCAAAGTCATTCTTTATGCAACGTGACTTTGCACCTTTCCGGCATCCCTAACTTCGACCGAGATTTTCAAGTACAAGTTCATACGCCAATACAGAGAGGTACCGTTGTTTGCGGAAGGAGCTTTAGCCGGAATTATTTTTCTTTGGATTCCTGGATTAATGTAATGTAATGTCAGAAAATATGAGAAAAGGAATACCGACTAAAACGCCATCCGCAAACAACGGTACCTCTCTGTACGTTGATCCAAGGGACCATTGTTTGGCACTGAAGCTTTCTGCCCTTCCTTCTCACCCTCACATGAAAATCAAACTTCCAACATAAAAATAAATAAACAAAGCCTTGTTGCCACTGTCAATAATGGGGTAGCTTTTCCTAGGAATTATGGCCAACTTGGATCCTACTACTACTAGCACCGCTCAACGGCCGTCCGCAGTTTTTGTCCACTCAAAACCATACAAGAAAAAACGTATTTTTCTCGTGATTAAGATTCGTGAATGTGGGTGGGCGTAACGAACCTTTTTGCTAGATTGCCGAAAGCATTTGGAAGGATGTTGTGAATTTTAAATCAAACACCGGACTGAGATATACTTCCGTTCATTTAACCGTACCACCGGGAAAGACAACATGTTCTTTTGCAAAGATAATTTGGCTAAGTTTTCGTGGGAGTAACCAACAGCGGATGATTGATCTCTTGACAGGGTTGAAAAAGTTTTCCTCATTACCGAAGCTAATGTAAACCATCCGTCAACTCGGTCTAGCAACTAATTACATTTATTCTGTTTGACTTACCTTTCGCAGAATGATAACTCACTGCAGCTTCCTGCTGTTAGTCGTGGGACTGATGGCATTCGCAAGTCCGGCACTGGCTCGCCAGGATAGCTACCTTCCGAAGGATGACATTCCTGGTGAAGAGCTCTACAACGAACTGGCCGGTGAAGTTCACAAACTGCACAATCAAGAGCTGAAGCTGCTTCAATTCCTAGGAGGGATGACCGCCAAACAGCAACAGGACGAGGAACTGATCCAGCAAGAGTTGCACAAACAACAACAGCCTGAGTCCGATACGCTTCTGGATGACCTCCCGGCGGAGAACCCTGTCAAGACCCTGGGCAGGCTGGCAAGGCTTCAGGAGCTTCCGAAACCGCTGACCTACCAGAAACCTAGGGAGGAAAAGAAAAGCAATCATTGTTAGTTCTTCACGTTGAAATAATCTTGAATTGTAAAACTAATCAACTGTCGTGTTCATTACAGATATGTCACTGTGCCACTTCAAATTGTGCAACATGGGACGTAAAAGGAACACTCGATACTTGAGCTTGTAGGTCCACCGCCAACTCACAGGAAAAATGACAAAATCCTAACCTTCTTTCTCAAATTCACAGCTGGAACTAAATTGAACATTACCAACGATGAACTCAGATACTCATACTCACCAAAAAAGAAACCCAAACGCAATGAAATACTCATCACAAACCAATGAGATGACCGCTAGAACAAAGCAACCCAGTGAAATCGACAGAAAATTACATTTTTCAAAAATGCCCCCCGCTACGGTCGAAGAAGGCGGCGCCCATTCACATCACCACAAAACAAACTGTATTACCACCCTAGGAGTACCCACACATTCCCACATTCTATTTATTCGTATTACACACCCCGGCAAAAAACTAAAATTTACCGATCGAAACCATAATGATTATTTTCTGCGTAGAAAGGTAGAGCCAGACTCCCTGCACATTCCACTTATTCACATTATTTAAAAAAAAAACTGTATTAGCAAATTTCCTACTTTTAGTTCCAGGGACGAAAAGTATTCGATTATAACGCTTTTGTTTTAGCGTAAATTATTCACACTTTAAGCTTAATCAAAACAAGGAAAATCTCACATTTTATACCTAAAAACAAATTTGATTCCACTTCCGAAGGCGCGCGACGGATGGCAGATATTTCCATCCACCGCCACCGCCGGAATGTCTGTATTATTAGGATTAGTTCGAAAATGTTTTGCTCTTGATTTGTTGACAATTATTTAAATTAATTTTAAAATCGAATTCATTAGAACACAAACACACTATAGCCACTCATTCATTCATTCAAGTATTTCATGTTGACAAATAAACCTCCCCCGCATAACCGAGAGGATTGTTTCCTCCAACCGCTCAAGTACGTTACTTAATACTTAACAACTAACTATCTAAACAAGAAAACCTATGTTACACATATGTAGTACGTACATGTAAGCTACTCACTTGATAAGATTTTTTCCGAGAAAAACAAAGGACTAGATGCATATAAATTTAGCAAACAAAAAAAAAACCTACATGAAATTTAAAACAAAACTGGTGAGAATGTAACTATATCTTACTGTCAAATTGAAGGCCATAGTAGTAGGCGTAGTTACCAGCTTGTTTCTACCAACTATTAAATTGAACGAAAGAAAAATAAATGCAAGGGAAATCAACAACCAAGAGCTATATTTGTATATGTGTGTAAATATGAGCAGGTAGTTGTAATTATTATTGTGTTGTTATTATCATTATTATCATATAAAACATTAGAAAACCAAAATTCGAAAGCTGGTCCGACCGGACGGTTCGGAGTAAAAATTATATAAATTATTTATTTTGGATGATATTCAGCAAATAAAAGTTTAAAAAGAATCTCCATGCTGTTGTTGAGTGGGTGTTTGTCGGGAAAACTTTGTTTGTTTCTTCCACATGTCCAGTATTGTTTGTTTCGCTTTGACACGTGTTGCGGTTGCACTTGTACAGTGCAAAAGGGGAAGCCGAACGGAATTTGTATGGCAGATTGTACCGGTAAGTCATTTCGATCAAAGTGCACAATGAGGCACCTGTTCTTGACACATTTTCTGCTCAACACACATGTTCGTGATTTGTTGCGTCCGGTATTCCACATGAATTGCATGGTTTCATTATTTAGTTTCTGTGATGTTTCTACTGTTAGTGATTTCCATCTGCTGCAATCGACGCGAATTAGCTATTTATGCAACAAGCTGTAAAATGAAGATTTTTCAGCACGGGTGCACGACGAGTGCTGAAAAAAAATCGAATTTTTAGCAACGAATGGCATAGAATGATGAAAAGTTTGGTCAATTTTCTACTTTTCGCGATATTCTGAAATGACCGTTTTCGATGTGGGTGCGCAGGATCAATTTTCTTTTTTTGTCTAGTCTAGTACAATTTGATTTTAATACTGCACGTATCGAAACGAAACTTTCACCACTGAAACACGTGTACTTTCATACAAGTCAACTACCAAATCGGAGGTGTATTAAATTCAATCTTCTTAATCGTATTATGTCATGGAAACAGTGGGAAAAACACTTACGATGATTATTCGACTGGCATCAAATTAAATCGGTCCAGTTTCAGCCAACATTTGAAAAATCTTCTTTACAAGGATAGTCATTCAAGTTGATTCGTATTAAAGCATCAATCCATAACGCAAAAGTTGACGTAGAGTTGACTCATCATTAGCATTATCCTATTTCTATCTTCTTCTTCTTCTTCTTCATTCCTTTATTTAACGTCGGTCTCTGTTACGCAATCTAGTGCCAATCACCGACGGACATCGATTGCCATCCAATGACGGCAATCGAATGTGCAGGAAGGCAGCTTCCACACCTGCGTAGGATATCGCACCCATTCAAACACACATGGGCCGGTACCAACGGCTTTACTTCCCTTCCGAAGGAAGACGTGGACCAGAGATTTTTATGCCTCAGAAAAATCTCACCGACTCCGGCTGGGATCGAATCCAGACCCATTGGGGTGAGCAAGCAGTTACGCTTACCCACACCACCGGCACCGGCTCTTTAATATCCCGAAGAAACGTGCTCATCTTTTTGGCTCAGCTCTCGTACTCTTTTCGGTCCCAAGCTAATCGATGCACCCCTCGAAACATAGGAAAATCCACGAACCTCTCATTTTATCTGTCAAACTTTCATAGCGAATCAAAACAAACATAGTGTAGTACTAGATTTTCGACTATAATGGGCTACGTTAATCAATGTACTTGGGACCGACAGGCTAGTCCAGTGTGAACCAATAATCGTTAGTTTCCACCAGTTGATTAAACTGAGTTTAATGACAAATTTATTATGTTTTAAGCAAAATGAGAATTTTTTAATTTATCAATGCGTTAAACGTCACTAATCTCTATATTCATAGTCTGGCGGATAGAATCTCGGGAACCAATTGAGCTGTCAAATAGCGGAACCAATCGAGCAAATCATGACCAACAACAGAAAAGAGCACATCGGCTATTGCGTACATAACTTCGGAAAACCCTTTTTTTTTGCTCTTACAGAGCAAGCATTCCAGGTGACGATAGTTAGCGGTTAAGACGCCATACTGGATGTTGAACTTACCGAGCACTTGGATCTGTTCGGGCGTATTGCGGCACTTATACCCCGTTCACATTACAGCGTATATCACGTATACTGTCTTGCAATGAGCACTCATACAAAGGATTTCCAATGAAAACTAGATGTATGAGTGCTCATTGCAAGACAGCGTATATCACGTGATATACGCTGTAATTTGAATGGGGTATTACCACAAACGAAGTGACAGACGACTTACTGGCGAAGAAATCCATTAAAATAATGTGGTTCACTGTAATAGAATTTTCTTGGAAGCTTGTGCTATCATCCACCAGATGGGTTAGTTTTTTTGTTTTGATTTGAACAAAGTTGATTTTGTGTACAATGATTCTTTGACAGTGTGCAAAGAGTGCGTATCATTTTGTCATTTTTTTTATGCATTTCAGTTTTGAGTAGAGTGAAAGAGATAGAACCAAAATATTCTAGTACATTTGGTGAAAATGCTAGTTCAATCTAGTAGTAGTGTTGCCATGTGGTACAATCCAGTAGTAGTGGTGTTGCCATGTGGTACACTGAAAAATTGCAATAGCAGGTTAGTCACCAAAGTTTTCGAGCCGCTCCGTCTGTCACTTCGTTTGTGGTATTACGAAGAGCACCGGACATGTTGACGAAAATTTCCATCAGTTCATCCGCTGAGAACAGATCGGGGTTGTTGTTTTGCGCTGTTGGTTGTCTCCATGATCCAGGGGGGGGGGGGGGTGGAGAGCTTTGGCCAGCAGAATCACCGGAAGTTGCTTGAGCCGGATGCACCCGCGAATTCGCTTGCCTTTGCTGAGGAGCACGAAGAGGCGGGAAATCCTCCGTCCGAAATGCCGGGACTTTATCCTTCTTGCGTCCAGGTTGGTTGTTAGTTGCCGCCTGTTTTCGGATGCGTTTGAAGTCCTCGCGTTTGGAGCACTGTCTGTCGAAACCGTGATGAGCACCACCACAGTTGGCGCATTTTAACGCCACGGCTCCATCCGCAGGGAAGTTGGAAGCGGCGTGTTCTTGAGCGCAGTTGCTGCAGCGTGGCTTGATGTTGCAGTTGCGGGTACCGTGTTCAAAATTGAGGCACCGCTGGCACTGCGTTACGTCACGATGGCCGCCACGGTATGGCTCCCACCGTACGATGATGGAGTAGATCGATCGGATGGCTTGCAGCGCATTGAGAGTGCACCAGGAAGAGACAATCCGGGTACGTCTTGACGTTTTCGTCTCTCCTTGTCATTTGGAAGACAGCGGATTGGGGCTAGCTTGTACCGGTTGATTTCAGCTTCGACCATCTTGGGGTCGAAGTTTGGTAGAGCCCTGATGACTACCTTGAAGGGCTTCTCACCGGGGATGTCGTGCGTGAAGAATTCCGCCTTGGAATCCTTCAGATATTTCACGGCCACTTCGTACTCCGCTTTTGTTCGCAGCATCACCTTGGTGCCGATCCTGCCGAGCTTAAACTCAGCTGCAACGCCCAGCGATGAGAGATCGTCAATCAGCGTGTTGAGTGGTACTTTGTGGCATACGGAACGCACATGCTGTAAAATCCCACCTAGTAACATAAAAGCATTCATACAACCGGCACCATGCCGCGGCAAACCAATAAATATCATGTCTTCGAAATGCTTATGCAACAAATGCACATGACTGCATAAAGCAGTTCGAAGACCCTCAGCAGTTTCCAATAAATTACGACATGGCACAAAAGTGTCCTGCTCGTATTACATTTCCAGAACGACGCATTCGAAGTGTCGTTGTCAAGCGCACACGATGCTAACGGCCTTCTCCATTAGGTTCTCTCTATTTCTCTCTATCTCTTTCTCTCTCTTTTACATCGATCACTGATTGGTGATCGAGTGAATAACAAATACATAATTGACTCCAAGTTCCTCCAGTAGGAATCTGTAATGTAAAAGAAAGAGTACGAATAAATCGACATTCATGTTTTAACATCCAAACGATGAAGATCATTCCCATAGTGATATCACGTTCGAACTTCACACGGCTATCACAACCTGCTTCACCACCAGTGGAGGAAGCTTGACTTTCGCCGCACTCGGGCCGGCAGAATTCTCGGTTTCGACGGCGTCGCCGAAATCACCGATGTCGCGGTAACATCATCGCGTCCGCTCGTACCATCGGACTGTCCTTGATTCTTCTTCCTCTTTTTCGTCCGCTTCACCGGGACTGGGGTGGTATTCCCAACATCGGTGGGAAGAGTAGCGTACCTATTTGAGGTAGGTACCGAGCTACCCTCACCACTGTTCTTCTTCTCCGCTTGGTCACGAAGTCTGCTCCGGGAGCGCTGTCTTCCCATCACGCGATGCGACCGACACTACTGACGACGCGACGTGCAGTTTATCTGCGAACGTTTGTAACAAACTATAGGTTTATCGAACAATTCTATTCCTACTCTTTACTGTAATAAGCTTGGTGGCCCTGAGAAGCGAGGGGGGCGACTCTATCTACGATGCAGGAAATTTTGACGTAGGACTACGTCTTTGATTTCTATATGGGGGTACACTTTGTGAAAACCGAAAATGGAATATGTAACAAATTAAGAAAGATTTTGAACGTTAATAACTCAGCTGCCCCTGGTCCAATTTCAACAATTTTATCACCAATCGATCAGAAATATGGCTACGCATCGATAATAATGCTTCCGAATGTTGATTTTCAACAAGAACTATTGAAAAACTGGTAAATGTCCAGCATTGTCCAAAAGCGTCGAATTAACTAACAAATCCACCAATTACCTACATGCATATGCTGCTTCCCCAGCACAGTCGCCAGAGAGTAGTAAGTAGACGAAACAAGTCGAAGTGGCATTCGCCTCCTATCCTCGGGCGCGTGCGAATATTGGGAGGATGGAATTGCGTAATATTTTGCACACTCGTTGAAAATTGTTCTCCAGTAAGAACGAAAGGCTGCCTGCAAGCAGCGAGCTGCAGAGCCCACATAAGCAACCATCAAAGGAGGAAGAAGCTGCACCGCTATGCTATGGATCGGAATCAGTAGCTCTTCGTGAGTCGCTGCGGGTCGGTTATCTATGCCAAGCGTGTCACCCTCGCTCCAAACGACATACAGCTCGACAGCCTCATTCGTGTTGAACACCCAGCTCAGAATTACTCAACCATCACTACAAAACGGTCCTTTTCAAGGCCACCAAAAATTTGTTAAAGAGTATTATTTGGACATTGGTCAAAGGTCATCAGTTCCCGCAAGCAGCTAGCTATCAAGGCTCAACCTGTCTATAGAAGGTGTGAAATTGTAGGCCTGAATATATTGGTGCAATTAGTTTTCCCTCGGCTTTCATTCCGCACGATTCGTTTCTTTCGTTTAAACAATCACCCTTGTAGTGACGTCGAAATGATTGTTTCAATCGGCGCTTACATATGAAATTTAATGTGGATTATAGAATTTTTTGTATGCTACCAAAATTTATGAATGGTTTGCCACTAAATGTTGAGATAATTTATTGATTATTGAATTATCACACTGCATATCATGAAAAAGCAGCCTGTTTGTGAGTTTTTACCTATTTTCAAGTAAGGACCCAAATAAAAAAATACCATAATCGAACGATAACCCAAATGATTGAACTATTCCCCAAATGGTTTGGATGATACCCCGAACACGTCGTTAAGCAAATTAACCATAACATTTTTATTAGGGGAGTTATCATAAAAAAATCGCCAGCTGGTATTTCCCGGCAACTTTACAAATAAATAAAATCAAACAAAATCATCATGCAGAACTAGCTAGGATTGGTTTTACTTCATATTTCACAAAATTGCTTTCGAGTGTTAATACATCGTCTCCCGCAAAGTTTACAGTTTTCCTTCTACCAACACATACATCAGGGCTAGATAGATCTCCACAGGATCTATAGAATCCACGCAATTTCAAAAAACTAAAATGCACAGCATTACGAAAAGAGGTCAGGTTTCGACCAATAGCAGATAGATTTTAATTCTAAACAAGCCAAACGATTGGAAATGTATCTACCAACCTGCTAAAATGAACACTTAGTTAATTTTCAAAAGGTCACTATTGAAAAATACCAAATGTCCAACTGTTGCAATGGTGATCAAAATTATCATTGAATGTCTGAAAACAGTGCATTCCCTAACACAGACTTAAAAATCGAATTCGATGTGGTCCCACTGAACGGTGCGCATTCAATCACCGTAAATGGTGGTGTTCAGTCCAGCAGCAGCAGTAATAGCCACAAACGAAGTGACAGACGAAGCGGCTCGAAATTTGATTTGACGCACTTACATTTAAAATTTTCGAGTGTACCTCACGGCAACACTATCTACTCATATGTACTAGCTTAATGTAGGGGGTACCACCTGTTATCTCTTTTTCTCTAACGAAAATTGAAAGGGAGAGCCTGTTGTCAAACAGCATGTCATTATGTCGTCTGCACTTCTTTTGTATAATGAAAGACCATGGGCCAAAATGATTAGGGGTGAACACATAGGGTTAACATTTGCTTACAAGTAAACGATGTTGAGCAGTCAATGACTCGCGCTTGTTGCAATTGTTGCTACAGATTTCTTCAGTCCGTGCTTCTAACTAAAGTCAGAGTCATCCGCGACCGAGAAGACATCGTTGTTGGACGCCAACAAACAGAACCCGGCTATACTCGGTATGCATTTGCTCCTCCGTAGCGGAACTGGAAGGATCCACCAAGCTGCCTGTTGCGATATCAGTTTTGTCTGCTCCAGCTTCTTCTTTTCTTCTGCAGAACCAGACAGTGCGAGTACTGGTTGTGTTTTATCATGTCAAACGAGAGACGGTTTCTTAGGCACGTTGCATTTGTCGCAGTAGTCGTCACTTGCCGGTGCACTTTCATGGTTACAAACTGCCACGGCGTCGTCGTACAGATCTACCACTGGATCGATATCAACCCGATAGGCAAGGCCGGCATACTTCGCGTAGTGGCGCTCCCTCATGTCGCGGGGAATCCTTTCCAAACCAGGCGGCGCATTGAACTTCTGTATACGAATCGATCGGGAAATAGGATTTGATGTCACGTTTTTATCTCTTGCTGCCTCGACTGCTCAACCTATTCTTATACATCTTTTTTTCTATTACTTCGACATCGATCGGCTTCCAATTACTGCGGCGTTTTCGTTTGGCAACTTAAACCGGTTCCGGAGAGGTAACACATTTTCCGGTACGGGTGCGGGTAGTGGATCTAACGTTCGTATCGGAGTGGATGTCCCTGTCGAATTGGTTGATTGGACGAGATCATCGTCATCGACAAGTACCAGTTATCAAACTATCCAGTCATCATGCAGATAAAGTTTTCAACGGAGTAATCTTTTCCACCTATGCAGCACAAGCTCGGTTAACAAGCTGAGGTTCAACTCGTGCCGTAAGTTTCTAATTTGAAGAGTTTTCCTTAACTCGGATCTTAATTATTTTGTAAGCATGAAATCTTTACAGCTGTCTCAGAATTTTGAAAGCTATTTGCTCAATCCTGAATGTTGAATTTCTTGAAAGGAGCCTGATAATTTCTATATTTCTAGAAAATAACCCTTCATTAGATATCTTTGGATATTTTTTAGAATGAATTTGGGTTTTATCATGCAATATTGCGTGTGATCTTACTTGGGGTATTTTATCATATTTATCTATTTCAATTAACCCGGGAAAACTAGGTTAACAACCGGAAATAACCGAAAAAACAGGTATTTAAGTTCTTGAATAGACAGGCCAGAGCTAGGGCCAGAGTGTATTTGTTTCAAGCCTGTTAACTTAAAAAAAAAATAGATTACACAATTTGTATTTTTTTCCTTTGTCTATGATCTCGAGGTATCACGAACTTTCTGAAGTAACGAAAAAAATAAACTATTAGCGAATTCGTTTATTATCGGGGTTGGAACCAGTTCCAACCCAGTGCGAAACCGAACTTTTTGTCAGTGTGAACCTCAACCTGAGCTAGGTTTTAAAAATAAACGAGCAAACTGACGTTTGTCAGAAAACAAGCAGACCCAATCTTGATACCCGATCCAGGTTGGAACTGAATAATAAACGAATTCGCTATATGTTTCCAATAGCTTGGCTTTTTTGCTTCGTCATCTTGGAAGTTTTCCAAGTATAAGGTGGTTGAAAAATGGTCTAAGTAACTTTCGAAGCGTTAGAGACTTTTAAAAGACCTGAAGACCTGGCCGGTAGCTTTAGTATCTGTCCAAACATCGACAAATTATGTAGTAGAACCTTTTTTCCACAAAAAATTCTTTTCCTACACACTTAGAAAAAATCATGTAAATTTAGGTGCTCTGAGAGTGACATATACGAGCGTCAATTTAGACATAAATTTGAGTCATAACAGACGCGAAATATAGCTCAATCAAACGTAATTTTCGTCGAACAACGAACTTTTCAGTCTCGGCGTACTAAATTTTACATGACATGTTTGTTTACGCCTAATCTTTTATGTCAAAGATGGATTCCATCACGGGGCCTCCCTTAGCTCAGTCGGTAAAGGCGCAGCTACAAAGCAAGACCATGCTGGAGGTGGCTGGGTTCAATTCCCGGTTCGGTCTAGGAATTTTTCGGATTGGAAAATTTCTCGACTTCCCTGGGCATAGAAGTATGATTGAACTTGCCACACAATTATACCAATGCAAAAATGGTACAGGCATCGAAAGCTCTCAATTAATAACTGTGGAAGTGCATCTAGAACACTAAGTTGAGAGCACGCAATAAGCTAATATGCGATATGCAATAAGCTTGAAATGCGAAGAAGAAGAAGAAGAAGAAGAAGGATTCCATCACGTGTAAAATTAGTTATTTCTAAGAGTGTAGTCCATCAAATTGTATTTTTTGCAAGTGCGGAATCAACAAATTTCCAATCCCAGATTTTAGAGAAATTCTATGTCAAAATCATGAAATCTTTTCTATATTTTAGAAACATTTAAATTTGTCTAGGACTGTGAAATTACATTCTTACATATTGTAAATTATTCTAGGTTTTTTAATTTGTTTGTAATAGAGGTCGCGAATTACTAAATCCCAGCATCAAACAAAAATGTCCAATATCTCTAAAATGTATACCAGAATCATGCTTGGCATACGCAGTTTTGGCTCATTTGCTCACAGTTGACGAAACATAGTTCTTTTTGAAGCAGTCGATAGAATTGAGTTTAAGCTTGTTATAGATACGTAAAAAAAAGTAGATTTTAATTCTAGTAATACACTGTATTTTTTTGTTTTTGCGTTGTAAAACTGAAGTGAGAAATGCTCACTGCACATCTCGGACTTCAAGCGTAAAAATTCATTGGTGGTGATTCAAATGTTAAGCTTTACCTACTCCTTGCATATCTATAGTTAACGATGATCCTATAAAACTAATTTCAACAACTGAGTGAAAAGTTATTAACAAATGAGCAGTTGGTGTGTACAACTGTGCATACCAAGCATGACCAGAATCTTTCAACTATTTTCAAGATCCAGATTTTAAAACGTAAACGCATGTAAATATTAGGGGAAACGCTCCTATAGTTGCGGTACGTTAGAAGCGTTAGGTTCCTATAGTTGTGCATGGAGACTCAATACACAACTATAGGAACCTAACGCTTCTAACGTACCGCAACTATAGGAGCGGGTAATGTAGGGTAAATGCGTTTATGTTTTAAAATCTGGGGACGATTTGTCTCGTTCCAGCATAATGATAATTTTTCTTGGACTACGATCTAGAACAGTTATCTAGGTTCCAGAGATATGAACATTTGTCTATGCTCGAAGTTTTACAGAAGTTTCTATATTCGAGATCTTTAAAATTGCTTGTCTTAAAATTAACAAATTTGTCCTAGACTTTGAGCTTTTCTCTCTGCACCTTAATTTTTCTCAATTTCAAGATTTCCTAATTAATGACTGTTTGTGCAACGTCATCTACATGTACAACTACCCTACCCACTGTAGCTACTATACAAACGAATACAAATAAACAATATATCAGTATCTCGAATACCTCCGCCATGGCAGGACGGTCAAGCAAACTGTGTGTTTTATCAATTTCATCTCCGTACCTATCACAACGATCATAAACACAACGTAGGATCCCGCCCGTGCGCGATCAACGACTATGTTCAATCGTTCACATCCCGAAATTCATTCATAACCAATTCGCGTTCGGAATCTAAATTCAACTTAAATGGTTGGCTTCCCAAAAATAGAGACAGGAAAATGAGTACTGAGTGAGGAAATGGAGGTTAGAAATTAACCTATTGAAAAATGCTGGTTTGTGAGTTTATAATATTTCTCAAAGTGGGTCGGATCCACATCTTTCATTTATTTCCGTTCAATAAATGTCACTATTGGTCATCTTTGTCTGTTTTAATGTCACTATATGGTCACTTTTTTCGTTATTTTAGACACTACAGCCCCTTCTATTGTATAAAATACCTACTACCAGCCCCGCAAACAAGACGTATTGTAAAGCAATTCTGCTGACAAAATTACATCATTATCAGTGGCGTGCGCAAGGGGGGGGGGGCCATGGCCCCCCCAAATTATTTGTGTTTCATACCTTATGCGCCCTCCTGATGCTCCTCATGCTAGACCTTTACTGTTAACGCCCTCCTATTGTTTTCATACACATTATAAAAAAATCAAAAGTCCATAAACATAACACACACCTTTCTTGTGATGTATCAGCAAGGTGAACAAAAAAAATCTAAGTTCTCTGAGACAGCCGCCGTAGGCAATCATGAAGTGTTTAACAAAATTGTAAGATTAGTTTAAATGCCTCCACACAAAACGATCTTTAAAAACTTGATTTATTTTCTAATTGTTAAGCAAAAGCAAATTCGGCGGAGGAATTAAAAAAGATGATTTTATTTTTAAATTACAACAAGCAACAGGGGGCGCTAGGAGTATCTAATTTAAATTTAATTTGTTTTTACTTCGATGATACTCATGTCATAAAACAGCAAGGCGTTTGGAAAATAAGGAATTTGAAAGTGTGATTCAACAGGAGGGCACCAGGGGTATTTGATTAAATTTTATATATTTTTTTACTTTGATGACATTCATGCTTCTGGATGCTGTTAGAATGTTTAATAAAATTAGAATAGTTTGTTTGCGCTAGGGGTCTTTAGTTGAGTTTGATTTTATTTTTTAATTTTTGTTTCCTGAAATTGGAATTGTTGGTTTGTATCAGGGGGCGGTAGGGGTCTTTAATTGAATTTATTTTTTTGTGTTTATTTTGATGATGAGCATGCTCGTGGAGGGCGTTTGAAAAATGGGGAAATTGGATGTGTGATTTCAAATATCTCTGCTGCAACAGAGGGCGGTAGGGGTCTTTAATTGAAGTTGATTTTAAATATTTTTTTCTTTTATATTTTTTTTTCTGGAAGGCGTTTTGATTTTTTCATTATAGTGCACTACTAGCGACATTAGATTTAACGTACAGAACAAGAGATAAATTGATGTTCGCTAGTCGGATATTTTGGTTTTGAACTTTACAGAAAATATATGGATTTGATTTGATAAACAAAGCATGCTATTTCTAACAAGAAATGTGTCTTGTCACCATTTGTTTGGAGCGTCTTAAGCGCTGTCCAGATTGAGCAGTTATAACATGGAATTAAGAAATCAGCTTTATCTAAAGATTGGCATGACGTAAAAATTGTGCTATATAAGCTATCAATATAAATATGTTTTATTGCACTTTCTTTTTTAAATATGCAACAAAAAACCTGATTTATTATTGCAGTAACGAACGCATGTTTACATGATTATTAAGCATATTCTAAATAAGTGTAATACCTTATTGCAGTCAAGAAATATTGCAGAAACATGCTATTTGTCGCCTTTTTGAAAACATAAAAGTACTGTATTTTATCTAGAGTGGTCTGTAAGCAGTGTAGCGAATTCGTTTATTATCGGGGTTGGAACCAGTTCTAACCCAGTGCGAAACCGAACTTTTTCTCAGTGTGAACCTCAACCTAAGGTATGTTTTATAAACAAACGAACAAACTGACCTTTGTCAGAAAACAAGCAGACCCAATCTTGATACCCGATCCAGGTTGGAACTGAATAATAAACGAATTCGCTATTAGAATTACACTGTGCAACATTTTCGAGGTCATCAAATTTATATTTATATATTTATATTATTAATTACAATACATTAATGTAAACAAAATTTGGACGAAATATTCTTCACATCATTGAAAATCTTTCGGGTTGGAAAATTTCTCGACTTCCCTGGAAATAAAGTATTGTACCTTAATCGTTGCCGATGAATTTTTTTTTTTTTTTTTTTTTTTTTTTTTTTTTTTCGAGAGTTGACCAACTGCAGTCTTAATAGGCTAGAATCTCGGTTAGGCTCTCCATGCGATACACAATACTTTCAGACGACTCGAGCTATGGTGCTCACTACACACTTAGATTTTTTCGCCGAGATGGGCACCACCGAACAGCTCGGCATTTTATTTTGCTGGATCTCAGTGAAAAACTTGCCGAGATTCAGCTAACAAACGGGAATTTTGCCGAAATCTCAGCTAACAAACATATTTTTTGCTGAATTTCCAGCAAAATAAAATGCCGAGCTGCTCGGTGGTGCCCATCTCGGCAAAAAAATCTAAGTGTGTAGGTCACTGCAGCTTTTAGGCTCGTATTGTGATCAACTGTGTGTATTAGATTACGACCATAAATCCGGAGAACCCCGAGATCTGGGCGCAATCGCCCCTGCAAACAAACACGTCAATCGTCAGCCTCCCGCGAACAAAAGAACAATCCTGCAAACAAACTATAACAAATCATAGAGGAACTATTCTTCTACCTGTTTGTGTTATTAGTTTTTCCAGACTGAGCCCCAATCCGCGAGAAACCGACAAATGACGTGCCCATCTACAAAAGCAACTACGCTCCAACCTCGAAGCTCTCCGGAAATATGTGATAAATCATGTAAATGTAAATGGAATACAGTAATGTCCCGATTTTGTCAACCCCCTTTTTTTAAAATGTTTTCCAATGTTCTACAAAACCCATGCCTTTTTTCAGTAATCTTCTTGAACCTATTGCACCAAAGTATACTTTAAATATCCCTCTTAACGAATGACGAATGAGAAAAATTTAGATTTATGATTATGTGAAATTATTAAAAGAAAAAAATCTGAAGCGCGGAGGGGCTGACCAAATCGGGTCATTACTGTATTTAAAATAAATAAATTCATTCTTACCTTTTTATGGTTGTTTGATTATTAATTGCTATTATTACCTGCTTAGAGTTGGCTCCTTTAAAATACTGTGTAGAATTTACCTCATTATTCCTCAGTTCTATCGATTTGTGATAGAACCACGCTCAGCATATTATCCTGTAGTACGACTTGGACATGCACCATGCAAGTAAGTCATCTCTCGTCAAAATGATGGGATATGGGGTGATGGTGAAGGGATATAGAAAACGAATAAAGAACAGAGAGAAAGGTATTAGTATTGGTTACATTAACCACCACCCCGCCCCCACATACACAACGAAAAAGAAACATAGATGCAAAGACAAACAGAAATAACACATTTAATATTTTTCTCCACAAAACATAGTCACTAAAACACTACCGCCATCTGTTGAGTATCATGTACGCTGAACATATGGCGCTAGTGTGCAGACGTCAAACGCAAGGGAACCGACCGTGCGCGCCACAGATGGCGGCACCACCAACCAAAAACACTCGAATTGACCGTCAAATGCGTATTCGATGAACAACCTGTCCAACCGAGTGTTATGTCTGTTTGCCTGAGATAGATGGGTTATTAGGAAAGTACAACTACATTATAACTATTAGTGCAATGGATGAACGTTAGTTTCGGGGTCATGTTAGTGTTAGAGTTTTGTTAGTATTGACCCGTATTCAGCCCTGTCGGCCCCTCGAACACTAGTCGCAGGCAGTTGTTGTTAGGACATGCGACACTGTCACTGCTACTATGTTAGAGGTATGACCCGTCAAGTTTCGAAGTGCAAAAAAAAAACTGTTAGAACTTTCTTATAAATTAACTTTACACTCAAAGCAAACTATTTACCTTAGCATTACAAAAGCGAATTTTACTATTTTATTTTATGTTAATATTAAAATTATGATAAAACTACAATTTACGGCTCCGTGAAATTAACTCGCATGAACCTTTCAAATCAATGAACTGGAGAAAAACTACAATTTTATCAAATTGCAAAAAAAAAAAAATCATAGCGACACTTGACAAATCATCATCAAGCCCCTCATCCTTGGACAGGGCTTAATCGTTGCCGATGAAAATGTATACATATTCCCTCCAAAATAGTGGCGTCTGTTTGCCGTTGACTTCCAAAACAATGAATATGTTCGTTCTTAATAATAACCGAAACCACTGGCGTGCACAGGGTGGGGCAAGGTGGGACAATTGCCCCCCCCCCTTTTAAAAATAAGATTTTTATTTCCACATTTACAAAATTATGATATAAAATAATTTGATTTCTGGATAACTTGATTTGAAGGTAAAATAACATGATTTCATTATACAAGGGCACTGAAAACCTTTCATTGCGTCAATTCCTTTGAAATTGTGCCTGAAAATTGCACCACAAAGGTGCATGAAGGGACAAACTTCAATGAAATTTGTTGGTCAGAAAATTGCACCACAGTGGTGCATACAAAACATTTCTGGTGCAATTTTTTTTAAATGGAGGTTTAAAAGAAGAGGATAAATTTAAGATTGAAAAATTCACCGCTTGGTACATCGAAGAAAAAGCTTTTTATTGAAAATTTCTGGTGTAAAAATATAATCAAGGTGGTGCTTGGAAAGACTATTCAAAATGAATAGCTCTAGTGGAAAAATTGAATCACGGAGGTGCACATTTAACTGAAAATTTCTGGTGGAAAGTTCGCAACGCTGTGGTGAATGTAGATGCAAGGTTTATTCATTTTTCTGGTGCATAATTTGCATCGTTCTGATGAATGCAAGCTTCATTGAAAATTTATAGTGGAAAATTTGCACCATTCTGCATAAGAGTAAAGTCTGAAAAATGCACCACAAAGGTGCATGGTGAAACAAACTTCACTGAAAATTTTATGTGCACCATTGTGGTGAATGAAGGAGCAAGCTTCATAGAAAATTTCTGGTGCAAAATTTGCATCGCATTGATAAATGAAATGAATAGAAATTTTCTGGTGGAAATCTTGCACTGGTCTGGTAAATGAAGACACAAGCTTTATTAAAAATTAAGCTACATTGAAAATTTCTTGTGGAAAATCTGCATTCTTCTGTTCAATAGAGAAACAAACTGTTATAATAATTTCTGATGTAAAATTTGCACCGTTTTGATGATTGGAAGGAAGAGCTTTACTGAAAATTTATGGTGAAACACCTGAAAATAGGGGCAAGCTTTAATGCAAATATTTGGTGGAAAACCTGAAACATTTTGATAATAGGAGAAGCTAGCTATATTGAAAATGTCTGGTGGTAAATGGAAAATGGAACCTTCAATGAAAATTAGTGGTGGAAAATTTACACCCTTCTGGTGATGGAGGGGCAAGCTTAATTGCAGAAAATTGATGAAAAATAACTAAGTGTTGGTGGAAGGGCAAGCTGTATTGAAAATATTGGAGGAAAATTTGCACCGTTTTTATAAATTAAGAATTGTGCAAGCTTTATTGAAAATTTATAGTACAAATTTAGCTCCAAGCTGGTGTATAGGAGGAGGGAAACCTTCAATGAAAATAAGTGGTGGAAAATTTACACCCTTCTGGTGATGGAGGGTCAAGCTTAATTGCAGAAAATTGGTGTAAATTACTAAGTGTTGGTGGAAGGCCAAGCTGTATTGAAAATATTGGAGGAAAATTTGCACCGTTCTTGTTAATGGAGACTTGTGCAAGCTTTATTGAAAATTTATAGTACAAATTTAGCTCCGAGCTAGTGTATAGGAGGAGGGGAACCTTCAATGAAAATTACTGGTGGAAAATTTACACCCTTCTGGTGATGGAGGGGGCAAGCTTAATTGCAGAAAATTGGTGAAAATAACTAAGTGTTGGTGGAAGGGCAAGCTGTATTGAAAATATTGGAGGAAAATTTGAACCGTTTTTGTAAATGGAGAATTGTGCAAGCTTTATTGAAAATTTATAGTACAAATTTAGCTCCTAGCTGGTGAATAGGGAAAGGGAAACCTTCAATGAAAATTAGTGTTGGAAAATTTATATCCCTTCTGGCGATGAAGGGGCAAGTTTATAATTGTAATTTTAAAATAAGGCAACTTTAACAATTCAGCTGATTTATTATGCATCCAAAATTTTAGTAATTATTTTTCGAGGAATGTAACCGCTCTTCTTGTGCGGGATCTCGCTTGTCTAGAAGACGTGTGTTAGTCTGAAATATAATTGTTATTTTAAAATAAGGCAACTTTAACAATTCAGCTGATTTATTATGTATCCAAAATTTTAGTAATTATTTTGCGAGGAATGCAACCGCCCTTCTTGTGCGTTTGCTTGCTTGTTTAGAAGGCGTTTGCAAGTCTGAAACATAATTGTAATTTTAAAATAGGGCAATTTTAAAAAATCAGTGGTTTTATTATGCATCCAAAATTTTAGTAATATTTTGCAATCAATGCAACCGCCCTCCTAGTGCGCGAGCTCACTTGCCCATTACACATTCCTTGCGAGCTTAGGTGTAGAAAGATGTATTATGTTTTAATATCTCCGTACAGCGGCGCCGGTGGTAAGCGTGATTACCTCTCACCCCAGCAGGCCTGGGTTCAATCCCAGTCGGCACCGTCGGGATGTTCTGAGGCATAACATCTCTGATCACGCCTTCCTTCGGAAGGGAAGTAAAGCCGTTGGTCCCCGGTTCATGAGGTGATGGGTCGATAAGGAAAGGGCCCAGGTGTGGGAGCTGCCTCACTGACGGCGTCGGTAGCATTGGTGCTCAGCACGGAAAACTAGATCGACGTAAAAAAAATCCAAGGAAAAAAAAATTCTCCGTACATAGAGACATTTTAAAATTTCTGAAATATGTAATATTTTTATGATTCAAAATGAAAATAATAATATTCGAAAGGATTATTTATGAAATTCTTAAAATAAGCTTAAAAGCTTAGCTTGTACTTGGACGTGAAGTTCAAAACATAATTCAGTGCATGAATTATTTTGCAGATATCTTCGTCTCAGTGTTAAATTATTTACTTTATAAACTAAATTTTTAATAAGATATGTGTCTAACAAACAACAGTTTTTAAAAGTTTTCGTTAAACCTCGAAATTTTTCAAAGAAAATCGTGAAAATCTGGAAAGCTCAAGGAAAATGTAAGTAAATAAACATTAACTCTTCTAAATTATTGGCGCCCTCAAAGCTATGAAGCGCCCCATTTGGTAGGCGGGCCCCCCCAAATGAAGAGGGCTGCGCACGCCTGTGATCATTATCTTTAAAGGGTTAATTTTGAACGCCTGTTTTTTTTTTTTGTTTAGGGCAGACTTTTTTTTTAATAACCGGGAAAATAGCGGGAATTTAAAACGGGATTTGAATGGACACTCTGGTGAGCGACGGGTGACGCAGCTAATTACTGGACCACGAAGCCCACAAATGTTGTCGAAAGAAGGAATATTTACGGAAAAATAGGACAACGCAAACATTCCAGAAATTCTATATGTACTACAAAACTGGTTTATACACCACTTGTTAGATATTGAAAAGTATTGCAGAGCTTAATCATTCCGAGCAATCGGGACACACCAGGGTCGCTGGAAGGATAACAGCAACATGTTTGCTTAGCAACAAAGAATGCCGGGCAGCATGATACCAATAAATGGTCCGTACAGCAATGTCCAAAAGCATGGCCGGAATACGTAATCAACGTTCCTTGTTGGATCGTCACAGCAGCGAAATATTCTGCAACCGCTAGTAGAATGGGACCACTATGTATGCCACGGTTTTCCATACCAGCAAACGTCTATTTTTTTGCTCACTGTTTCAGCGAAACCATCATCCCTCTACATTATGAATGAAATTAAAACATTGCTTCCCAAAGTGGGTACTCAGGTCAACTTTTCTCGGAATCAAAAAAGTAACATCTCAATGTGATTGGTGAGGCAGAAGGAAACAATTCAGCTCTTTCATTATCACGACGTTCTTATTTTTTTCTTTTTTTTTTTTCTTTATTAGAGAGATTTTTAGCCATAGGCTAGTTCATCTCTTACGACGTTCTTATGCATAATCTAGTGTGACGTAACGTTGGATCATGCGTAAGAACACCGTGAGAACGAAAGAGTTGTCTACATTCCTTCTGCCGCACCTATTGTAACGTACACGGTTCCCGCGCTGACTGTTCCTTACTTTCTCACTCTAATCAAAACTTCCTTCGATGAGTGAGAAAACAGCACCTCGTCAACGTGAGCGAGAACGCGGGTTGCCAGATCATTGCACACAAAACCAACTTGAATTAATTCAAAGCAAAAATACTAGCGAACCTGGCGGTGAGGGGCGGAAGGTGGACTAAAATTCTATTACAGAGAACCACATTATTTTAATTAATTTCTTCGGAGAAAGTCGTCTGTCACTTCGTTTGTGGTAGTAGCAGCAGCAGCAGCAGCAGCAGGAGTACTTTCAACAACAATAACGAAAGGCTGCCTGCTAGCAGCGAGCTGCAGAGCTCATATGAGCAACCATAGAGAAGGAGGAAGAAGTCCCACCGCTAGGCTAGGATCGGAATCAGTAGCTCGTCGTGCTCAGCTCAGCATTGCTCGCTCAACCATCACTACAAAACGGTCCTTTTCAGGACCTCTATAAATTTGTTAAGAGTATTATTTGGACATATGTCAAGATCATCAGTTCCCGCAAGCAGTTAGCTATCAAGGCTCAACCTCGTCTCTATAGAAGGTGTGGATTTGTAGGCCCGAATGTATTGGTGAGATTAATCATCGTCCGACCATTTTCCAGAACACGCTAGTAGGAAGTGTTAAAAATCCATATAGCATTTGAGAGAAGTGGGAATAATTAGCTTTGGGTGTATATTCAGTCCCCAGAAAGCCAATAAAAACAAATTTGTGAGAAAGTTAGCTCTCACGAGTTCAATCTCTCGAGGTCCCTCCTTTTTTACATATTCTGCACAAACGATACTTTCCGCCCCGCCCCATTCATATAATTTGGAAGGAAATCCTGTGAGGGGTAAATTGAATACACTTTAATTCCAAAATGCACAAAACTTAAAAAATCATAAATAACAAAAAATTCAAAATACACCTTTTAAAGTCGCGTAGATGAATCAAAAATACTCAAGTTGACAGTCCCTTGGATTCTCTTCATCAACTTTCTCTTTGAAATAAATACTACAAATTTGATACGCTTGCAAATAAAAAACGGAAAGAGTTAAGATAATTGATGATTGATCAATTAAAAGAACTAAATGTTCACATTTGTTGCGTCCACTAGCGGTCCTACGTCAAGCTTCCGTTCGTGCCCCTAGGCACAGACCCTTCTACTTTTTTGTTTTGCTGTGGATAGCTGCGCGCACGCTGGGTAGATAGAAAGAAAATTGATGACGATTCTGAAGATTTCCTGCAAAAAGATGATGCGCGATGCAAGTAAATGCGAGAAATGAAAGAAGATTTTCCGAAGAATGATTCGCTAGTGTACGATTTGTTGAGAATCTAAATTCGCTCCCCTCGCTGAGAAGGGTCGTTTTGTTGCCAAAGTTGGCGATGATTTAACCTCCGAAACCGTACAGAGTGCGTCTGTCGCTTCAAAGCGTAGACGACACATCCATGGCCGCTTACGCTTGGCGTGTTCAGTGTAGGTGGCAGCATCACGGATCTCATTTTCCAAGAACACCTTCAGCACACCTCGTAGATCAGACCGGAAACACGTCAACATTAAAAAGGATTGAATAATATAACGGAAAAGTTAAGACTCAGTTAGAAAAATGTTGATGACTTATTCGAAAGTTTGAAATCACTTAAAAAAAGTTCAGACTCCGTTTTGAATCTGCTTTGAAAAGTGTAACCTCAACTAGGAATTTCCTGAATCGTTTCTGATTTGGTCTCACTTCTAAAAAGGTTAAACCAATTTTGAAAAGATTGGATTTAGCTCGGAAATTGTTGAATCACTGTAGAAAAGAATTGAATCATTAAATAGCATTGCAGCAGGTTTGTAAGTTAAGCAATTTTGATCATTGCCAACAATGTCGAATAACGACCAATGAAAATGGTTCTTGGAAGCGACCCGACTGGAACAAGACGAAGATGTGCGCAGCGAACAAAGGGGATCGATCAAATTGCAGGCGGCTTACCTAGTGAGGTGTCAAACAAGATTAGGAACGATGCTCGATGAAATCCGTTTTCAACAACTGAAACCGGCTGATCCCATTTCAAGGACCTGGCATGCCGTACCGGTCTAGCACCAATTTATGTAAAAATTCTACAACATAATAAAAGAGTTGTTCTGGTTGGCCGTGTAGAGTATTAAAAATACTCTAGAACCAATTTAGGATTACATAAGAAAAACAAAAATCCTAATTCAGCCAACGCCCACCACTATTATTGTAGAATTTTCTCTGTGTGAATGCACAAATCCAGAACAACATGTGAAAAGGGCATACAAGCTTTTTGTAAACAAACCTTCTTATGCCCTTTTCTCGCCACCCATATGACACCAACGCAAACCTTTAACATCACCGGGTAGGGGACACTTTCCCCTTCCCGATGATATTGCTGGTTTGCGTGGGCGACCCTCGGTTGGTGAGAAAAGGGCCTACAAAGGTTTGTTTACAAAAAGCTTGTATGCCCTTTTCACATGTTGTTCTGGAAATAAATGTTCTATTTAAGTTTCATTTTAAATGCATATTACTAATATACAATTACAATGTACCTCACTACCGGTAAAGAACCTAGCCGGCCCAAATTGTACAGTCAAAGTATGACATTGCGTTTAAAATATGTTTTCTTGTGTAGGTCATGTTTTTTTTGGAAAAAGTGAGATCTCGACTTAAAAAAAATTCCCGGTCCAGGGCATAAAAAAAATATGATAAGCTTGGCCAAAATTTCAATCTTTGATTTTTAACATACCACTTCTCGAAAGTTTCAATACTTAGCTTGGGCATTAAGTATAATAAAACATTGTTGAAAAAATGTTCAACATTTGTAGCGAAATATAGTCAACTGTCCCACATCCGCTGCGTCTATATTGCAAATGTATCACAACCTTGGTTTTGTGGGCTGTGGAATTATTGCTCATCAGAATCTTGTCCTTTATAAGATATTTCCTTCATTTCCTTTCTTATTGTTGTTTTAACTCCTATCAGCTGAATTATTTGCAACTGATTAGGTAATGTAGGTACACTTCAGAAGCTACACCAACGGAAATTCGGATCAATATAAAGTTCAACTTGCACTTCTGGAAGGGGAAAAATATTATCTAATAATATATTACTATAGCCTATCAGTTATTTTCTTACACAAACGCATTAAAATCCACTCGGCAATTCACAATAAACAGGTATTAGAACCTACCATAGAGTTCACTCTAAAATACAAAACAAAAATGAGATCTACCATACATCGTACAATGGCATTTAGATCGCAAAATGTCCTTAAAACCAATGCAAACAAACCGGATACATCTACTAGCATTATGTGCGAAACCACTTGCCATCAAGGCTAAGTAGTGAGCTTTACCTATCAAATAAAAATCTGTAGGTAAAACGAATTGCACTCTATTGCTGCTGTCGCGGTGGTGGGATCCCACCCTGGGACAGCGACGACGAAGATCAATCGTCCAACAGGTGGATCGTCTTCGTTTGAAAACGAATTCTGTTGGTGTTCTTGACCGGACCGTCCAGGAGCAGATTGGTGGCCATACCACTTTCCCTGCCCTCCAGTTGGCTCCAGATGGATTTCAATTTCTCTTTCTCTTTTGACTTTTCCGCTTTTTTGCAGATTTTTCTGAAAACATTTAACGGGGATCAGGCTTGAAAAAGTTTCCTTTCAAATTTGGTAAAGCAGCTTACTTTTTGTCTACTTTTATAGGAGCGCAACCTCGCTTTTGAGCATGCATCTGAAGTTGTTCTTGCATTCTGTAACAAATAAAAATGAATTCAACTTCACTTCAACAATAATTAAGGAAAGGACTCACTTTTTTAGATTCTTCGGCAACACCCTCGGTTTGGGTGCGGCGCAATAATTGGTCGGATCTTCCGGATGGTACCCGTAGTCTTCCCCTCGCAGCCACCCATCGTACTGTTCCGGCTGGAATCTTCGGACAAAGGTTTCCATCGAAATTTTCACCATATCTGGCCGGCAGTTGCAAACCGATGCTCGCTTTCCGTACTCGATCCACCGTTCCGTGGCAAAGTTTGTCGATTCAGCACAGTTAAAGCCGTGATTAAATCCTGCGTGGTACCCGTACGGGAACGTGATCATGATTTCCCCTGGTTCCTGTGTTATTTTGTTGAACGGAATGCCATTCTGCTTCAGGACCTGCGTACTGATTAGGGTCATTTTATGTCTCAGGAATGCTTTGCATTCCTGATAATTTGCAGGGAAGTATCGTTCCGCTAACTTTTCAAGCTTTTTTCCATGTTCCGGCGGAATTGCATACCACGTTTTCGGTGCCCCAAAGTGCAGATAGTTGATCGAATACAAATCCATATCTTCGGTGTGCCAAGCGAACGTGGTCTTCCACATTCCAAAGTACAAGTACGCCGTATTGACTCCCGCTATCGATATGTTATAATCCGTATTGACATAGTCCAGGATCGTCCCCAGGCAGTTGATGTTCCACACCTTAACATCCGAGTCAGTAATACTCCCGGGCACATCCGCTCCGTAGATCGGTGCCACATAGGTCACATTTTTCCAGAATTTTTTCTCCAAATCTTCGTAGTCAAAGTGCTTCGGTGTGGCGTGCCGTTCCTGACGGGTTTTATCGTAAAACTCTTGGACATTCATCGAGCGCTTCTGGATGTTGAGCTGCTGGTATAGGCCCTGCATGCCGGAAACGACCTGCGATATCGGAGTCCTGATGGTGACGTTGATGTTTTTCAGATCATAGCCCTGCTTGCGGGGGATCCACTCAGGGGGAGGAATTACCTGGAATCCGAATTCGGGTCATGAAAATTTCTAATAGCGAATTCGTTTATTATCGGGGTTGGAACCAGTTCCAACCCAGTGCGAAACCGAACTTTTTGTCAGTGCGAACCTCAACCTGAGCTGGGTTTTAAAAACAAACGAGCAAACTGACGTTTGTCAGAAAACAAGCAGACCCAATCTTGATACCCGATCCAGGTTGGAACTGAATAATAAACGAATTCGCTATAAGATTTGCAAAACAACAAACCTTCACAAGACCAGCCTTGTGCGCTCCCTTCGATTCCATGTAGTCGATGTAGCCGGGAAAGTCCTGGAACTCTTCCCAGGTCGGTCGGAAGACCATGATCCTGGGGATGGCCATCGCAGGGCACTGTTTTTTTTTTTCACTGAAAAACTGCAAATATTATTAATTTCACTGCCAATCGTAAATACACGGGAGCACGGGATGATGGGGTGGGACTTTTGTTTTGGATTCGATTTGACGTTAGGAGTTCTCTCTGCTCTTCCAACGCTCTCTTTCTCTCATGATCTTGAGTATTGGGCACTTTTGTGTTTTAGATCGATTCTCGAGTAAATTTTCAAGAAGACTTAACTTATGCCGACCTTAAAAGAAAAATAAAAGTGCTAAAGTATTAAGTACCGGTGGACACTAACGATTTTAAATTGGCTCACTACTTGACTAGCCTATTGTTCCCAAGCAAATCGATTAACGTACCCCATTCTAGTCTAAATTCTAGTACTACACTATGCTTGTTTTGATTCTCTATGAATGTTTGACAGATAAAATGAGTGGTTCGTGGATTTTCCTATGTTTCGAGGGATGCATGGATTAGCTTGTGACCGAAGAGAGTACCAGAGCTGAGCTAAAAAGTTGAGCACGTTTCTTGGGGACCTTCTAGCACAAACGAAGTGACAGACGGAGCGGCTCGAAAACTTTGGTGACGCACCTGCTATTGCAATTTTTCAGTGTACCACATGGCAGCACCAGTACCACAAACGAAGTGACAGACGACTTACTGGCGAAGAAATCCATTTAAATAATGTGGTTCACTGTAATAGAATTTTCTTGGAAGCTTGTGCCATCATCCACCAGATGGGTTAGTTTTTTTGTTTTGATTTGAACAAAGTTGATTTTGTGTACAATGATTCTTTGACAGTGTGCAAAGAGTGCGTATCATTTTGTCATTTTTTTATGCATTGCAGTTTCGAGTAGAGTGAAAGAGATAGAACCAAAACATTCTGACACATTTGGTGAAAATGCTAGTACAATCCAGTAGTAGTGTTGCCATGTGGTACAATCCAGTAGTAGTGGTGTTGCCATGTAATACACTGAAAAATTTAAATAGCAGGTTAGTCACCAAAGTTTTCGAGCCACTCCGTCTGTCACTTCGTTTGTGCCAGTACTACTGGATTGTATCACATGGCAACACTCAATGTACTAGAATGTTTTGGTTCTATCTCTTTCACTCTACGCTAAACTGAAGTGCATAAAAAATGACAAAATGATACACTCTTTGCACACTGTCAAAGATCATATTGCACACAAAATCAACTAAGTTCAAATCAAAACAAAAATAATAGCCCATCTGGTGGCTGATGGCACAAGCTTCTAAGAAAATTCTATTACAGCGAACCACATTATTTTAATTGATTTCTTCGCCAGTTAGTCGTCTGTCACTTCGTTTGTACGTCTAGTCTTAGAGTTACCTTTATTGTTGTACCAGATGCAAAATTTTCTCGCGCCCGCGCTGTTCTTTCGACTTCCTTTTTAAAACTACTAGAAAGTTTACACGGTTAGAAAAAAGTACCCAAAAGTATGTTTTTTTCACTCATCTCGGCACTACCCAACAAACAATTTTAGCTGCAGCTTAGCTTATACAGGCAAAAAAACGCTGCATAAGGCAAATTTTGGCTCTATAAGCTAAACTGCAGCTAAATTTGTTTGTTGGGTATAGAGCTTGCTGACGTTTATCGTATGCACACTACGTTACGTATATGTATACGCAAAATGTTTTCATTGGAAAAAAAAAAACTTCATAGTGAAAAATTTTCCCGATGAGAACAAATCACTGACACAATCACACTTTATATCCCGTTCACATTACAGCCTATATCTCGTAATATAGGCTGTCTTGCAATGAGCACTCATACATAGGATTTCCAGTGAAAACTAGATGTATGAGTGCTCATTGCAAGACAGCCTATATTACGTGATATAGACTGTAATGTGAACGGGGTATTAGCAATCTTTATAGTGCAGGAACCCAAAAGTAGGTAAAGCGGGTCAAAGTAGTTTTCATTTACTTGTGTGCAATTCGTATGGAATTTTCCACTAGCTTTCTACCCAAAAGTAAGTTAGTTGTACCCAAAAGTAGGTAAACATGATTATACGCAACGTTGGGTTCCCACACTTTACTACCCCTGTTGGGTGGTTTTGTTCCTCTGTTTTTGACAACATTAGAAGGAGAAAAGGAGACAAACTAGTCAAAAGTAAGATAAAGTGAACTTTCCGTTGGGTACTTTTTTCTTACCGTGTACAATGATACTCACGCAGTGTAAACAACACACGCTGAGGCCATCTCACCCAAAATTTCATTAAAATTAACCCAAAGAGTAAAATGTTTCAGCTTTTTGAAAGTGATGCAATTTAACTGTGGACACCCTTTGCTTCAAGCCACTTGTGAAAGCATAATTTGAACCAGGTTCGAAACATATTTTGGACCACCTGAATGTGCTGGTTAGTTGGGCCCCTGCGCTTCGATCAGAGAGCGTATAGGGCGTCGTTGTGCCAATTTGGTCGTGGCACATTTCGAGTATGAGAGAGTAATTGCAGTTAGATCAAAAGTGCCTGAGGAAAATGCAAATACTTTCGCAGATTACCCGAAGTTGCGATAGTGAAGGTATGATCACAAACAAGCAGACATAACATTCTTAAAACCTTCATCGAAATCGTTTTTAACGGTCAATTTAAATGTTTATTAGTTGGTAGTACCGCAACCTGTGGTGCACATAATCAATTCCCTAGCGTTTGACGTTTACACACTACAACCATCTGTTGAGTGTATTGCCTATCAAAGTATATACGACAGATGGCAGTAGGGTTTACAATGATAAATGTTCAATGTGTTGTGCCTGCTTGTCTGTGATATAACATGGAGGCACAGACAAACAGACATAACAGTCGCAAGTTGTTCATCGAACAAGCATTTAACGGTCAATTTAATAGTAACTTAGTTGGTAGTACCGCCACCTGTGGCGCGCATAGTCAATTCCCTTGCGTTTGACGTTTACACACTACCGCCATCTGTTCAGCATACTACCCACCACACTGTACTCAACAGATGGCGGTAATGTTTTAGCGACGATGTTTTACATTGAGCAATATTCAATGTGTTATGTCTGTTTGTCTGTGATGGAGGTAACGTTAGGATAATATTCACTTCGCAACCGATGAACCATTCTGACGGCCAAATGAGTACCCAAGTAACCATATAGTCGCAATATAGCTTGTATATTCTTACTTTGCTTGACTATGGTTAGTTGGGGAATCTGATGAAACTGTCACTTCTTGAAACTGATCCCTTTCGTATTTCTTTCATTCTTTTTTTCGCACACGGAGCGCTTGGTGGAACAGCGACTTTGGACGTGAGCCTCGTCCCAGATCACCATGGCAATGGATCACATCATTCGAGCAGTTTAAAATGACGTTTCCTACCACTCGAACTTTAACGTGGAACAATATTTTAATATGTTTTCTTCTACAACCTCGAGAAAATAGGGTCTTATATGTAAAATGCTTGAAAAATCTGAAATTGATTGTTTCATTTCCGTGAAATCGCTGGTAGAAGGTCGTCCCAAAACTGCTCGACAATATGATTAATTCAATTCAATTCAATTAAGCCCACCAAAAAATGCGGAATCATTTAAGAACCAACCAAGGACGATCTACGGAAGGAAATTGCCGGTGAAGCACGGAATGAAATACGAAGCGTTAGAGAAAAAGTCCAAGGGATTCCAAAAGAAGTAATCAACGACGGCGGAAGAGCAGAATATGATGAGAGCTTTCCAATTATTAAAAAAAATATATATCAAAAATAAACTAAATACATGCCAGGTTTGAAAATATATATAGTTTCAAACCTGGAAGCGTGTATGTTATACCAATATCCATTTGATAACGGACATGCATACATGCGGGGCTTATTGTAAGTGAAAGTAACCTCGGAATGGGCGTGACTCTCCAGACATTCTGAAATGGGTTGCTGGATCTGCAATAGAGCTATCACCTTCTAACTCCCGGACTAAATCTGTCTACAATGTCCATAAATGCGACATTGTAGAGAGAGTTCTTCCATAATAACACTGGCGGCCAGTGGGGGGTTAGATTGAATACACACAAACACACACACGCACACACACACACACACACACACACACACACACACACATACACACACACACACACACACACACACACCCACACATACACACACACACGCACACACACACACACACACACACACACACACACACACACACACACACACACGCATACACACACACACACACACACACACACACACACACACACACACACACACACACACACACACACACACACACACACACACACACACACACACACACACACACACACACACACACACACACACACACCCACACACACACTCACACACACACACACACACACACACACACACACACACTCACACACACACACACACACACACACACACACACACACACACACACACACACACACACACACACACACACACACACACACACACACACACACACACACACACACACACACACACACACACACACACACACACACACACACACACACACACACACACACACACACACACTACAAATGGTGAATTGACAACCTGGGAAGAGCGTTTTTCCTATCTCTGGTCCTCACAAGTTCCTACCTCACACCTCCCCGTGGTGTAGCCTGGGCAATGTTGTCCTTCTGACAATAGCAAAGTGAGGGGGTGCGACGCGAACACTGGCGCGGTAACCATAACACGGCGATCGAGGAACTGCTTCGTCAACCCGCAGGAGTGCCAACCGGCACATTAGGATCGACGCCAGTAAGATCCTTATTACGGCATACTGGATACGGCATGGAACTATGGACACGACACGGTACAATGGATTGGATACCACGCTACAGGGCTGACAGTCGTGCTATTCTGCTCCCTAAGTAAAGAAGGGTGACACCTTCTTGAAATGGCGAGTGGGCTAATAGTGCGGCTGCCCCCGTCCCGGTAAAACCTTGGCAGGCCTCCGGATACGTTCAAAACTCGTCACCAATTGGTGATTGGTGAGTAGTAGACTCAGATGTAACATTCCTGACTTACGCCGATCTGGCTCTGAACACGGCCCCCATGAAGGACCGTGTCAACCCTAGCATGGCCTCCCTGCTTGCATAGATAACCATGGGATCACGATAGGCGACTACATACAACAAGTGGAGATAGCGGCCCGGAGGGGGGACCCAACAGAATGGAGAAAAACGGAGAGAAAAACAAAAAAGAAGAAAATGAGAAAACCCAAAAAAAGACGCCAAGAAATTGAAAACGGAGGAGCGAACGTGTTCGCAAGGAGCGGGATATTGCAGAGATCACCAGTGTTGAACCTGGAGGCAACAGCGAGTTCCAACAGCAGCAGTAAGCCCCAAGGTGAGCAGCAAGGACACCAAGGAGAGCTAGGTCTTATGCTAAGCCAGGTGTTCACACCGAAATCCAGCAGTAGCACACCCCAAGAAGGATTGCAGCTTGGGAAGACCAAATTGATGGAGGTCAGGAGGAGGATCAATGAACTCCATGACTTCATCAAGGATAAGAGCAACGTCCACAAGGCAATAAAGGAAATGGTGACGGGCATCAAATCCGCCATTATTGCTGCCGAACGTGAACAGGATGCGCTGAGGACGAGGTCCGTAACTGCCGAAAGGGCACTGATCGAGGCCAAGGAGAAAGCAGCAGCTGAAATACAGGAGACGCCAAAGGGACCTCGAAATCCACGCTCGGAGAAGAGCAAAAGGGAAACTCCAGGAGAGGAAGAGGAGTTGAAAAAAGTCAAGAACGACAAAGAAGACAACAAGGAGGAAGGCTGGCGTACCGTCGAGAAGCCAAAGGAGAAGTGGAAAAAACGGAAGGAAAAAGACGTGAAGAAGAAAGCTGAACAGAAGAAGGAGATACCCAGGACTCGTCGGGAGCGAAGTAAGGGCGATGCTCTGATCGTCGAAGCTAAGGACAAAACGTCGTATGCAGCACTCCTCCGGAAGGTACGAGAGGATCCGGAGTTGAAGCAACTAGGAGAGAACGTGGTGAAAACCAGGCGAACCTAGAAAGGCGAGATCCTCTTTGAGCTGAAGAAGAATCCTGCTATCAAGAGCTCAGCCTACAAGGAGCTCGTTGAAAAGTCTCTTGGCGAAGGGGCGAGCGTAAGAGCTCTATCCCAGGAGACAGTGGTCGAGTGCAGGGACCTGGACGAGATCACCACAGAAGAGGAGCTAAGAAGTGCGTTGAGAGTGCACTGCGATCTGGGAGATGTCCCGATGTCAATCCGCATGAGGAAGGCGTACGGCGGCATGCAAACGGCGGTTATACGGCTTTCGACAGCTGCAGCGAATAAGCTGTTGGAGACGGGCAAGGTCAAGGTTGGCTGGTCATTGTGCTCGCTGAAAGCCACTCCTCGGGTTACCAAGCAATTGGAGCGATGCTTCAAGTGCATGGGATTCGGTCACCAGGCGAGGAACTGCAATGGCCCTGACAGATCTGATCTGTGCAGGAAATGCGGAGAGAAAGGCCATATTGCAAGAGGCTGCACGAAGCATCCGAGGTGTATGCTCTGCAAAAAAGAGGACGGTAACGATCATACGACGGGAGGCTTCAAATGCCTAGCATACAAAAAGGCGATGGCAGGCCAACAGTAATGGAGGTAACCCAAATAAACCTCAATCATTGCGACATTGCTCAGCAACTGTTGTGGCAGTCGACAACAGAAACAAAGTGCGACGTTGCAATCATTGCGGAACCGTATCGAGCCCCTCCCGATAACGGTAACTGGGTTGCGGATAGAGCTGGGATGGCAGCTATACAAGTTATGGGCAGATACCCCATTCAAGAAGTGGTTGCGAGCTCATACGAAGGCTTCGTCATCGCCAAAATCAACGGAATCTTCATGTGTAGTTGTTACGCACCCCCCAGATGGACGATGGAGAAGTTCCACGAGATGCTTGATGGACTTACCGAAGAGCTGGTCGGACGACGACCGGTAGTCATCGGAGGAGACT